>NW_026947508.1:36690562-39371395 GCF_034190915.1 Cavia porcellus
TTATAAAATGGAAATAAGAGTATCAAGCACATAGATCATTTGCAAAGATGAAATGAGAAGATGAATGTAAATTTCTTTTTTTAGGGGAAGGGGCTACCGGGGATCAAACTCACAACCTTGCAATTGCCAGGCAGGCGCTTCTGCCACTGAGCCAAATCCCTGGCCCGAATGTAAATTTCTTAATGCAGAAAGTGCTCAACAAATAATAGCTTTTTAAAAGTGGGCTTAGAAATAGGAGAGATAGAATTAAAATCACCAGGAATGGCACCCAGCCAGCACCCATCCAGCTGGTGTTATCTGTCCTGGAGGCAGTACCTATGCAGAGTCAACGTTCTTCCTCTTAAGAAATAAAACAAGGAGCCGTGGGGGAGAAGGTGACAGCCAGCACACTCCACTAGGAGCGGGGAATGTCGCCAGCCACACTGGAAACTCCTGAAAACCCATAGCTCACCTGCACTGCCATGTAAGCAGTTACGTGAAGTTATTTTTTATTGGTACATTGATATAAACAAAGGTCTAAGATATTTTAAAAATCAAAAATTTTATTAGTACCTATTTGCCACACATAGTGGCCACACTCATGATGGGGAGATGGTACCTATACGTGATGTACGTTCATTTTTTCCTCCCCACTCCCCTCAGCACCCTTCAGCCCTTCTTCCTCTCCCCATTTTCAAAAGCTGTTTCCATTTTTCCCTCCAATTCTTTTTTAAAAATCTGTTTTCCTTGCTCGCTCTTCCTCCTCCTCTTGTTCCCCCTTCCATCCGAACAAATTCTTCCTACTTCTAATATCTCTCCTCCGTGATGCACCTCACACTTTTTCTCAAACAGAAACAACTTGAGGATTAAAACTTGTGTGTCTGGTTTATTTCACTTAAAATTCCAGTCTCATAATGTACGCCTTTACCTAAAAATGTCTCAGATTTTTCCTTCTTTGTGGCAAAGTAGTACTCTATTGTATATAAATACCACATTTTCTTTATCCATTCATCTGTTGATGGGCATAGGGGCTGTTTCCAGGATTTAGCTATTATAGTTTATGAATTGTTCTATTTTTTTGTTGTGGTATTTGTTTGTTTGTTTGAGACAGGTTTTCACTATGCAGTTCAAGTTGGGCTTGAACTCCCTTAAGTAGTATAAGCTGATCTCAACTTCAGGGCGACTCTACCGTCTCAGCCTCCCAAGTGCTGGGCCTACAGGTATGTGACACCACGCCCAGCAGGATGTAGCTATCATAAATTGTACTTCTATAAACTTGGGTATGTGTGTATCACTGTGATATGATGACTGTACCTCTATTGGGAAGACACCTAGAGAAGGAATAGGTGGATCAAATGGAACCTCCTCTGGTTTTAGTTTTTTTGAGGAATCTCTGTACCGATTTTCATAGTAGTTGTACCAATTTACTCTCCCACCAACAGTGGAGAAGGGTTCCTTTTTCCCTATAATCTTGCCAGCATTTGTTATTAGTTGATTCTTGATGATGGACATTCTTTCTGGAATGAGATAGAATCTTAGTGTTGTTTTAATTTGAAAAGAAAAGTTAAGTTTCTAAAAGTAAATCTTGAATTCAGTGGTTCTTAAACCTTTTTAGTCAGGACCCCTTTTTATTTTTAAAAATAGAAATCTAAATAATTTTCTTTATATGTGTATATATATATAAAATATATTTTTTTAGTATTGGGGATCAAATCCAGAGCTTTGAACATAAATGTTCTAAAACAAAAATTGTACAATGGTATTATTTTACATCTTTTCGAATCTCTTTAATTTCAGAGAGAAACTAGCTAAGTTTTCACATCTGCCTTTGCATTTAGGTTGTTGGGACATGTGTTTTAACTGAAAGATGGAAAGGAACCTCCACTCACCGTGTGTGTATCTGAACAAGGAAAAGCACTTATAGCCTTTTTAGCTATTCTTAGACACTGCAGTAGAACAGAACATTGTGGACTCTTCATACTCAGTTATATTACCATCCAGCAATCCAGCCTGGTATGGGGGCACACTCCCCAGATACTTAAGAGACCAAGACAAGAGGGTCACGAGTTGGAGGACAGCCTGTAATTTAGTGACACCTAGAGGATCTCAAAAGTTTTTTTCAAAAAGAGTAGGGGGTATAGCTTAGCAGGCCAGCGCTTGCCTGGCAAATGCCAGCTCATGAGTTTGATTCCCAGTACTAAAAAGAAAAAAGAAAGAAAAATCTAGGGCTCAGCAGCATGACACCTGCCTGGCAAGTGCGAGATCCTGAGTGCCATCCCCTCTCAGTACCTCTCAGGGAAAAAAAGGGATTTCAGTTAAAAAAAAAAAAAAAAACATTGGTCTGTCTAATACTTCGAATAGATCTTTTCCTCAGGCATTTCTCTTTCGCAGTATATAAGCAGATCTTCCAAATGTTGACATAACTTATACAATATCCAAAAAACACAATGGGCATATTCATTACTGTCACTACCAATCTCATAAATATTGAGAAACGTCAGATTAATAGTAGTAAATAAAAGTTATACCAATTCAAACTTTCAAGAGTTATAATTTTGCCATTGGCAACAAACACTAATATTTTTCTTTTCTCTTTGCATATGTCTCTGTGTGTGTGTGTGTGTGTGTGTATTTTACAATTTTTAAATTTTGAGACACTTGCTAAGTCACTAACTTCCCCAAGCTGGACTCAAACTTGCTGTCCTCCTGCCTCAACGTCCCAAAGAGCTGAGACTTCAGGCATGCACCACCACCCCTGGCTACTTTTCTTCTTGAACTTATAGATTCACTTCATTCACTTGCGGGACAATGTATGTCAAACACC
Source organism: Cavia porcellus (assembly GCF_034190915.1). Lineage (NCBI taxonomy): Eukaryota > Metazoa > Chordata > Mammalia > Rodentia > Caviidae > Cavia > Cavia porcellus. The sequence goes on from NW_026947508.1 coordinate 36,693,366, forward strand.
CAAGTCTAGATAACTCATTCATCATTTGTTCTTTTAAATAAAACCGATTTGGGGAGAATTCAGTTCATGCTTAATCATGTAAATGCTTTCCCTTGAGCTCAAGCAGACTTCCCATCTTATCACACAAAATAGTAAAGACATGAACTAAAGCACCAAAGAGTTTAAAAGCCAATAATTTTACATCAGACAAACATCTTAAAGTAACACTGACTTTCTTTTGGTCGTTTTGCTGTTCACACACAGTGGTAAAGAGGAGTAGAAAGACTCCCAGTTCCGTTGTGTGTGCCTTGATTCCTGCTTAGGCACTGGCAGCTTTTCTTACTGTCACTCGTGTGTCACAGGTGTAAATATCAACAAAGTGAAAATGACAAATTGTAATTTAGCCTTGTTAGCAAAATAATTTTTGCCTTGATTTCTCCTACAAGGGTTTTACTGACTTGCAGAGATCTTTAAACATCTTGCAAGCCGATGTTCAAATTAAAGAATTAGAAGAACCATATTTACTTTTCTTTTTCAGTGTCACTTTTTTTTGGCTATCACTCAAAGGCATGTGAAATGCTTTCACAAATATCTCATGGAAAAAAGTGAAGACCAGCTCCATCTGTGGTACTATTTGCTTTACTTCCTTGAAAAATAAAAGGCGGGGCGGGGGAATGAGGACGGGGATAGGCCCATGGGAGTGCGTCAGGCATGCAGAGCCATCCATCATATGTGTCATGGTGAGCAGACCAAAAAAGCAAGTGCTTTTGGGAACTCAGGGCCTCCCATCCCTTCCCAAAACAGTCTCACCAGCTACAGAACCTCACAACCATCACATGCCTAACACTCTGGCTAATCTCACATAATACAGCAAGCACAGCCATACCGAAGTGTTCTCTCATGCAGTGCAACCAGAAAGCCATGCAAGAAGTTCCAGCCGCCAACACTCAACTCTATCATGCCCTAAACCAATTCTTACTATATGATAGTTTAGTGGAGGATGTTAAGGGCCCTAGGAACACTTGAACCACCAGCCTGGCTCACACGTAAAACATCTTCTCCTGGGCCAGGCCACAGGGTATTCACATGTGGCCCTAAGCAGTCTCTACACATTGCTCAAGGCCAATTGTACAGATTTTAGAGATAAGTCAGCCTGCATTCAAGTTCAAGTTTTTTCGGTGATTAGCTGTTCAGTTATTTAACCCACCTGCACTTAGTTTTAGAGAATGGAGATAATTGCTGCGCTGTAAAACTGATGTAAGGATGGGGGCTGGGGATTTAGCTCAGCGGCATAAGCGCCTGCCTTGCAAGCAGGCAGTCGTGAATTCGATCCCCGGTACCGATAAAAAAGGAAAAAGACAAAAAAAAATTTAGATCTCAAAAACTGATGTAAGGATGACATAAAATATCCAGACCCATGACCCGTACCTTGTCTGACCCAATATGCCCTGGGATGCAGCTGTAACTGCCATATACAGCTTTGGTCACTAGAGGGCACTAATGGCTCCAAAGTGTCTGGTGATGCTGGAAGAAAATATTCTGGAAAAGCCAGCATTCCTGGGGCATTCGGGGACAAACACAGACTGGGTAGGTACAGAGATATGTCCAAGGCTAGGAAGCCTCTGGAACCCCAGATAGTTTCCAAGCCACCCCAGGGTGCTACTGGGAATGGCGGGCATGTGATGGGGGAGATACTCCTTTGGGAGCAAGGATGAGCACTCCCCCTACCCCAGGCTTCCTTCTGTGACCATTTCACGCATGTTAAATCCTCTAATCCTCACACAATACCAGGATTGATGGTCACTGCTAATCATACTCAAGGTGAGGAACACGGAGGGAACCAGGCCTGCTTTCCATGGGTGTTGTGTTGAGACCTGGAGGAACAAGGCAGGCAGCCTAGCTCTGGGTCAACACCCCAGCACCATTCCACCTGACTCCCCTTCTTGGGGTTCTGCCAGCACTCTCTATCCTCCCTGGAGCCCAGCCAGCCCCAGCTGGCCTTCCGTCTTCCAGCCTGCTCCCCACCTGCTCCTGGGCCGGGCCTCAGTAAGAGGCTTATCAGACATGTGTGGGGAGCAGATAAGGCAAGGCCTCCCTTGGAGCTTACCCAGCCCTGCCGTCCTGGCTGCTGGGAGCTGCGGGAGCTGCCAGCAGATGGAGCCCCACCTACCTGGTAGCAGACTAGCATCCTCCCTCCCAGACCAGGGGCATCTCTCCTGGGATGTCATAACTCGCTATGATGTCGTTACTGTAGTGACTTCACTGCTTTGTCCCTCTTTCTAGTCTAGCCAGGAGTTGGGAAAGTAGACCCAGAAAAAAGCCCTACCAGGCTCCAGGTCAGAAGCTGGACTGGGATCAAGGGGTGGTGTCACAGGATACTCCCCAAGCCAGATAGCTATTTTTGGTGTTGGCTGCTCCACTTATAGCCACCCCTCTTCCTGTCCTTCCAATTCAAAGAGGCTCTGGGTCCAACGGGGCAGAAACAGCAGAAAAAACCTCTACCCCACTACAGGGCACCACTATCGGTGGCTCTGCCCTCCCCACAAGGAGACCAGCAATGTGGTAGCTGGAGACCAAGCAGAAGAGGTGTCTTACATCCCATCCCTTGTGGGGCAGTGAGGCGGGAGAGATTGTTAGGATAGCCAGACAAATGGACCCAGCCAGACTGATGGTCACATCCAACTTGCTGACACTGCTCACAGCCTCAAACCAAAACTGTCACATCCCAGTAGCCACTCATTCACATAGCCGTGGTGTTGGCCACACACAGACCACAAATGGCCACATGCCCAAAACACCACTCCAGCACAGACACACTGCCAACCAATCCATGTGGAAAAGCAGGAGCATCTCCTCTCTCATGGTTGACTTCCTGGAGAGGGGCACAAATATTAGCACATAGTAGATACTCACAGGTATTTGGTGAGTACATGGACAAACAATTACACAACTGGGTTGGGCCCAAAGGACAAGCCACCCTTCCTCAGACCACCTCTTCAGATAGGATCTGAGCAGAATGGAAGAACTACTGCGCCTGCCAGCATCATCCCAGGTTACTTCCAGTCATGTCCACCCATCACACCAGTCCCTGAAGGAGGAAGTCTCAGTCATACATACCCATCCCTTCCTCTTTCCCAGTGACTTGGTATACTTGCACTCTGAAAGTCAGATGTTAGAAACCTGAGCATTAGGACCTCTGGCCACTGAGCACTAGGAGCTCTGAGTACCGGAACCTCGGGCTTTCAGTTCTCTACAGTGTTGGCAACTCTGGCACCCTTGGCACTGGGAATTCTGGACTTTGGGAGCTCTAAAGTATTTAGGAATCTGGGCACTGACACTCTAAAAATTGGAACTGCCCCCTAAGTAGAGCTAAAATCAGTGCTTTCTGTCTGCAGGGCACATTTTATCTGGAGCCTCTGGGGTTCAGTCTTGACTGGTTTATGCTCGCAGGGAGAATGGTGGCCTGAGAGTGACATGGGAGGGCCTCAGGGACAACCCTTGGATCTGGAACTCACCTAAGCCTCTGCCTTTCATTGGATCAGGACAAGGAGGGTATCAGACACTGGCCACGAGGTTCCAGAAGTTCAAAAGAGAAAGAATTTGAGCACAAAAGCCAGGAAAGACACCTTTAATGAGGCTTCCCAGCCACCGAGGCTGGACCTCCTAGAGGAGGGAGGCCACTTCTCAGGCCAGGCTCTGACTCAAAGCAAAGCCTACCCCTCCCTCAACTTCTCAGCCTGGTGCTTAGTTCTCCTCCATCAAAGAGGACAGTGCCCCCAGCTCCTACAATGCCCTCCAGAAGTGGTTCGGGTCCAGCACTTTCCCTCTTGTCGCCAGACACATATCTAAGCTTACTCTGACTGTCCCAACACGGAGGACTTGATCCCGCTGGCTAATGATGACAAATGAGGAACTCAGCCAGCCCTGGGGGATGTGGTGCTGGGTGTAGCCATCCCAGGAAATAGCGTTGTAATTGGAGGCTCCTGAGACACGCCCTGGCCCACAGCAGGTGGGGCCTACCTAGCTGCCTGCCCTCCAGTTGCCCAGCTCCAGGAAGGCCACTGCCAGTGGGATGTCTGTTCCCACCAGGTCTGATCTCCTGCCTCTCCTATAGTGACCAGGGCTTGCCGTGCTCCTCCCTCCCTGCGCTCCTCCCACCCTGTGGGCTGAATGCCCTGGGCAGGGAATTCACAGCCAGGCACCCGGCTAGGCCCAGACCTGCCTCCCCTGGGACAGCGTTCTGATTGGAAAAAAACAGCCCTTTAGTTCCTGTCTCATGGGGACGGCTTTTCAGACCGTAACCTTTCTCACAAGCCTCTCGCAGGATTCCTAGTGTGGCTGTCTGAAGTGCTTTATGAATCAGGTGGGTAAAGCACACACATCCACTAATCTGTGTATACAAATATATTTGTGTTATGTCATGGTTAGTCTAGCAAAAAACTTCAAAGTTAGTGCCAGCAACTTCCCCAGACACTTCAAAGGCAATCTTCTATTTCCCACCTCATGGACTGAAGTCCAGGCTGCCTCCAGGCCCAAGTGAGTCCCAACTTTCCTTCTGATAGAGACCCTGAGTGCCCAGACCCTGACCTTCTAGATTCCCTGCCCCGCTCACACTCTTGTCTGTCTCTCGCCTACCTCTGGAGGCTTCTTCCAATAGCCTCCATTCTGCTTTTCCTGGGAGGGAGTCCTTTTGGACCAGCTAGGAAGTAAGCAGGGAAGAAGAGACCAGAAATAATTTGTGGGGAGCATTAAGTCCCAGTGGGAGAGACTCAAAGGGATCTGTTCAGTCTTAGAAGCTGCGGACACACACAACCACAGGCCTGCTGCGGAGTCCGGCCACTCTTCCAGAAGTGCCTACTCAGGCACAGAGTCAGGGTGCAGACACAACAGACTGCTCAGGTAGAGGTGTGTGCAAGTGGGTGTACACATGAACATACACATGTGCACACACACACAAATGCTCCGGTTGGTTTGTAAGAGAATATAACTCTCAAGCATGCTATGTCTGCAAGGTTTGGGGACGAAGTAAAAAGGAATGGCTGTGATAATGTCCCCAGTGTGAAAAGATCCATGAGTTCTGAGGGCAGTCTCTGTTTGGCCCTGCCCCGTGGATGGATGTGTGTGTGTGTGTGTGTGTGTGTGTGTGTGTGTGTGTGTGTGTGTGTGACAGACACCACAGGAAGTGTCTGGGCCAGACACCTGTTATCTTTTTATTTTTTATTTTTTTTTTTTGGCTTTTTCGTTTTTATCGGTACCAGGAATCAAACTCACGACTGCCTGCTTGCAAGGCAGGCGCTTATGCCGCTGAGCTAAATCCCCAGCCCCAGACACCTGTTATCTTGTTCAGTATCTCTGATTATAAATTAATAAAGTGGAACCTCACTCATCAATTGGTCTTGGGCAAGTTTGACACATTTGTACCAACTTCTTGGAGGCTGTTTCCGGAGAAAAAATAAAAATGGTTTCCTGGCTAGACAATGATGAGGACTCAGGGTACAGAGTGGAGTCTCTCTCTCTCTCTCTCCAGACTAGTTCCTTCTGTAAGCAGATGTCTTGTTCAGGGCAGGCAGCAACATTTCAGTACTGGCACACAGTACTAACTGACCCCCTCCCCGTAAAGCTGGTCTTTCTCAAGGTAAGCCAACAATGAGTTCTTCCAATAGCCTCCATTCTGCTTTTCCTGGGAGGCAGTACTTTGGGACCAAAGGGCAGCATCGCTGTCCAACCTAGATCAACGCCTTTGATATACACTTGTATTGTTTCTTTAATTCACTCTGTCTACTTTTCAGGAGAGAAAACTGAGGTCAGCAAAGCACTTTTGGGCAAAGACTTCTTCAGGTGGGACTAGAACCCAGGTAATGATGCACAAGGGAGGGAGGAGACCAGACTTCGAACACGCAGCACTATCACCAGGTTAGGGCTGAATAAGCCTTTGCCCAAGAGGGTTTCTGGAGAAAGGGGTCACCAGTCCTCCAGTTCCAAGGAGTAGGACCCAGGCCTTACCAAGCTGTTCCCATGGTCTCCAGCAGCGCTGCTCCAAAGGGAGCACAATTCGCTCTGACTTCTTTGTAGGGGAAACACACAGGCTCAGAAGGTTGAAAGTCTGGCAGGCTAACAGCACCCCCAACCCCACAAACTTTCCCCAAGTCGTTTGGCTTCATTCCAGTCTAGCCCAAAGGGACAACATCTGCCCCCTCCAAGGACCTCAGCCGGAGGGCATCGAGATAGGGGCCAGGGGCCTGTCGGGTTAACAGCAGCCAAAACCCCTCAAAGTTTCCCCAGGCCTTTTGGCTTCATTCCAGCCTAGCCCAAGGGGACAACGTCTACTCCCTCCAAGGGGCTCAACCAGAGGGCAGAGAGGCAGGGACCACCGGCTGAGAGGGGGTTCCATTACGGAGCTCCAGTCTCTAGATTTGTCGGGATCAAGGATTTGAAAACTGGAGCGACTCGTAATTTTATTCCCCGGTAGGAGGAGCCTGAGAAGTCGGCACGCGGGAGGGGATGGGACAGGGGGAGGGGGAGGGAAGAGAAGGGAGGGGAGGGAGGCCAGGAGAGTTGTTCAAGGAAGGGAGGGGCTTGGCTAGCTCTCCCAACCCTTCTTCACTCTCCAAACTTTCACCAAACTCTTAGCCCCCGCCTCCCCGAAACCAAAACACAACAAGCTCTGGAGGCGCCGAGGGGCGGGCGAGCTCACGGCGGCACCAAGCCTCGGGAGGCTGATGCAACTTTCCCTTTAAGAAAGCCACCTGGGCGCACCGCTGTGCGGACCCAGCACGCCTGGGTCGGGGGCTGCAGCATGGTAAGAGGGCCAGGGGAGGTGCGTGCGACTCGCACCTGGGTCCGTCGGTTGGAGCCATCGGTGGCACCGCAGGGCTAAGCCCTAGGACCAGCGTATGCTTGTCTGTGTGCGGCGTGTGTGTGTGTGATCGCGCGTGCTCGCGGGCATCTGTGGCTAAGAGTGTGGGCACACGCACCGGGATGTCTGTCTGTCTCGCCTCTACGGTCGGGGTAGGTGCGCGCGTCTGGGTGTCACCGCTATCACCCAAGAGCTGAAGCAGGCGCGAAGGTGGGGGACGCTCCGAGATGGGGGAGCTGCTTGCAGACGCCGGTTCTTCGGAGAAAACGGGCGCAGGGCTGCGTGCATAGCGCCGGAACCAGAGTGCGGGGCGATGCGCCTGAGCGCCCGGGGCTCCGCGAGGGGCCTGCGGGGCTGGGTGTGCGCCCGCTCATGCCTCCGGCCCGGTGCCTATCTGGCCGCTGCAGCCGCTGGCCTCGTTATCTGCCCGCCCACTCGCCCGCCGCCGGCTGCGGGTTCCCGCGCGTCCACGGGTGGCTAGGACCTGTGGGCGGGGGACTCTGCGCCCTCGGGCCGCCTTTGTCCACGGCTTGCGGGGCTGCGGCTCTGAGAAGGGGGCTGCGGGCAGGGAATTCTTAGGGGATCCCGCCCTCGGTGACATCTGCGCCCTCCCCTCCGCAGCCCTCCTTCGGAGCTCGCCGGGAGGCCGCAGGTGAGGCCGGAGGCCCAGGACCCCAGGGCGCCCACCCCAGCTGGCGCCCCGCACCCAGCAGCCCAGGCCGGGGGCTGGAGGCGGGGCGCGCCCATGGGGGTGCTGAGCCTGAGGGCCGGGCGGGCCCGGGCCGGCCAGGGGCGGGGCTGGGGGCGGGCTCTCGGCACCCGGGTACTTTTCCACGGCAGGGGCCGGGGCGGGGATGCCTCCTCTGCGAGAGGCCCACACGTGGTGGTGGCTGATGTAACGCCCCCCCTGCCCGGCCTTGCGCCCCCATTAAAGCGTACGCGTCCCGCTTCGAGGAACGAGGATGTCCCAGGCGGTGCCCAGCTTTGAAGGTGACCGCACCCCTGTAGACCGACCTGGGCCTCAGAGCAGCCCGACTGCCTTTACTTAAAAGCTCCCTGCAGGCCACGCCTCTGCTATCACTCTTAAAGGAGCCTCGGCCCGGCTCTCTGACAGCTCCCTTACAAAGCCGGGTTTATGTCTTAAATGACACAAACCTGAGGTTGCAGCCACTAGGAGATAAAGGGTGTGAGGCGAGAAGCCGGGAAGCAGAAACGAATCTAAAAGGTTAAAGATCCTCAAAGTGAGGGGGCAACAGGAGGTTAGCGAGTACCGGGTGAGGGGTCTGGTTCTGGAGACTAACGGGGAACACTGAGCATGCCCAATGTTTCTGAGGACCGCAGAGAAACGCCCCCCTCACTAGGCCTAGCCGGGACTGCGGCAGCCAGCTGCGTGGCTGGAGGACACAGAAGAATCTCACCTCTGTCCTAGAAGACCTGTCCAGTTAGTGGGAAAGCCAGACTTGGACACAAGCAAACATGCCCAGACAGTGCCTGTGACCAGCATACTAATCATTGTGCGGTGTCCTTTTGGGGTATGGTGGGAAAGTTGACCGCCCTGGGAGAACTGACAAAGGTTTCTTGAGAATAATGGCCTTGGGACAGGTTTTGGAATATAGTAGGCTGCATACAGGTGGAAATGGGGACAAGAGCGATTCAAAAGCAAGGCCATAGAGCAGGAGCCCTCTGTGAATGCGGAGTTGTCCCACAGAGCACAAGTAGTCACAGGTAACTGGCCGAGGCTCTCATAGAACATATCCTCTCCTGTGCCCACCACCTGTTCCCTCCCTCCATTGCAGCGAGTGGAGACTACTTCCTGCTGTATCTTCCTACAAACTATAAGATGCCCACATGGGCCGGGAGGAGCCTATTACCTTCCATCCCAAGTGAGGACCACATGGGGTTGGGGATTTAGCTCAGCGCACAAGAGCCTGTCTGGCAAGCCTGAGGTCATGAGTTCAGTCCCTCAGTACAAAAAAAAGAAGAGAGAGAGAAAGATCATCCAAGTGAGGACCACAGAGATTCACCCAGACATGCCCTTAAGATTGTACAACCCGACAGTGCCTGTCAGGGACAAGGAAAGATACCAGCCTGTGAGACTACATGGAGGGCCCAGTGCCTACCCTCTCTCTGCCCACCTCCAAAGCTGCAGTTTCGCCAGCATTCTTGTCCCTGGGACTGCCAGCTTCCTCCCATTCCACCAGCAGAAACCAGTGACCCCTTCTTAGCCCTCATTACCACTCCAAAAGTCCAGTTCATCACCAAGTTCCACCAGATCTGTGCACCTTTCCATGCCCATCATCACTTTCCTGATCCAAACCCCTTCCACTCCGGCCTGCTGCTGTGTATAGGGTGAGTCTTTCAAAGTACACATTCCAGCTATCACCTCGTCCAAGTTGATCTCTGCTTGAAAACCATCGTCACATCAGGATGGAAACCAAATTCCGGACCCCAAAACCCTAGCTCTGCTTGTGTCTGCTTCGTTTTCCCCCTGGCTATCTGAGCTCCAGCCTCAGAGCCTTCCCAAATATTGTTGCATTTTCTGTCCTTTCCTCACTTTTGCCAAATTGTCTAACTTCATCTGACCCCTAAACATCACTTCCTCGGAGCTTTCCTGACTCTCAGTCTTGCTGTAGAGTCTCATCAAGGGACCTTTTCCCTTCACCTTTATCTCTATAGTTATTTAGTTTGAATCATCAGTTTCATTCTTTTTTCTCCAACCTATATCACCTGCAGGAGTGCCGAGACCTTTGAGTTCTTGGTTCCTAGCACAGGTTTGGCCCAGAGCAGACCTGCAATAAATATTTGTGGACTAAAATAATCTAGTTGTGGCTGGCCTTAAATGCTTGTTAAGCAATTTAGGTCATATCCTGTTGGCTGTGTAAAACAATTGAAGAGAATCAGGGCTTTAGGGCTTTGGGAAGATTAATGGATTGGGGAGGAGGAAAATGTGGAGGACTTGTAGTAGAGACAAAAATTAGGCAGAAACTTCAGAATTTATGAGGAATTATTAGTCCCATCATCTAAATTGAGAAAGCTGAGACTCAAAGAAGACAAAGAATGCTCAGAAACACATATCTGGAGAGTAGGAAAGCCAAAATCCTGCCCACGCCTCCCAAGTCCAAGGCCTGAGGTCTTCATATGCCAAACTGACCACGAACTCCCCCACCTCTACTTGTCAATGGCAGCTCATATATGGGTTAGAAACAGCTCTAGGACCTCTAGGGTGTTATTCCTGTTACACCTAGAACTTGGCCTGGCACTCCACTGGTATTTTTGTGGTTTTTGATGGTGGAGATTGAACCCAAGGTCTCATGCATTCCAGACAAGCACTTTACCACTGAGTAAAAGCCCAGCCTCCAGCTGATATTTTTTGAATGGATGGATGGGACCACTTAGCAGGAGGAATAGCAAGGCTCTACACATAATTTTCCTGGTCCAGCCACATGGCAATCCTGTCCCCTGATGATCTATAAACTACCTGAGGGCAGAGACTACACCTGTGGCCCAGAAAAGACACCAGTGACTGCATGGATACAGATGGGTCCTGCAGTCAGAGATGTCCCACCTAAAAAGCTCACTTAAGCCCTCACAGGTGAGGCATGTGGCTTCTCTGGGTTGGTCTTCTCCAACTGGAAGGTATGGGAAAAACTAGGATAGCCTGGGTGAGAACACTCTGTAGCTGAAGTCCCAGGACAGTGTTCTCATTTTACTCACTGGATAATTTTTAGCGGTGAAGTGGCTTTATAATGCCACCTGCTGTTATTACTATAACTATTGCTATTTTTATTTTTTTGCCTTGGCTGAACAGAGGCAGCTTTATGGAAATCAGGTCTGGAGTTTATAGCTGAGAAGGGGTGGTGTGAGCACAGAGGACAAGGGTATTATCTCTCCCTTTTTTTGTGTGTTTTTTGAGATGGGGCCTCACTGTGTGGTTTCAGGCTGCCTTGGAATCACTCTGTAGCCCAGGCTGGTCTCAAACTCACAGCGGTTGTCCTGCGCCAGCCTCCCAAGTGCTGGGAATACAGGTGTTCACCACCAAGTCTGGCTGTGATCCCTTTCTGAAAGACATAACTGCCCCTTCAGACTGCCACTAGAAGACCAAAGCCATGAGCCACACCCTTTTAGGACACAGCAGAGGCTAGCCTGAGTTGGAGACAAAAGCAAAGAGTTAAGGCCGCTTCCCCTCCCTACCCCTGTCCTGAGACCAGGTGGTCAGTGCAAGGGCATGAGGAAGTCAGAGCAGAGCTGATTTGCATAAGCAAAGAATTCCTTCACTCACCTCCAGTGACCCCACTTCCAATGACTTCCTATAGGTGAGAGGTAGCCCTTATGGCTGTGGGGTGGGGCAGACAGGAGGCTGTGGGTGAGGCAGTAGCCTTCTCAGTGGAGTCTGCCCCTTCCTATTCAGGGGAGATCTCAGAGACAGAGCCACCTCCTCTCTAAGTTGAACTTCCTCATCTACCTTCCCCAAGCTTTTCCTCCCATAAGAGTCTTTTTAAGTCTCTCTGAAGGTTGAGGCCCCTCCGAGGCCTGTCAGAGACTTACCCTCTTCTATCCACATCTGACATGAAACCTACAATGCAGGACGTGTCTACCCCCAACACCACCAGCTCACCTGCTCCACATAGCTCAGATTTGTCCTACAAGATCCCACCTCAAACCTAAGGTTGGCCCCTGCCATTCTCCACAATTCAACTCAGCCAACTCCTCTTACTGGGCAACACTGGGCTAGGTGCAGGGTACAGAGGTAGAGGAAACCCAGCTGTGAGCCTTTCAGGAGCTCCTGATGAGAGCAAACAAGTGTAATATGAGGTAAGGGCTCCAGTGAAGCCTGCTGTGAACCAGAAAGGAGAAAGTAGTTCCTTCTGATGGGGAAAGTAAGTGTCAGGAGGGTTACCTAAAGAGGGAAGGTGACATTTAAGCTCAGTCCTAGAGTACTTGCTATATTTCATCTTGTGCACTTGAGGGAAAGTGTCATAAAACCACGGGCAGCCACAAGGAATGCAAGGAGGCATGACTAGACACCTGCTGTGTCTGGCTGCTTGGGGCCAGTGAGGGCCATAGCAGCAGGCCCAGAGCCCAGGCAGAGTGGTACCAGGTGGGCGGGTACTGCCTGGCTGGGCTGAGGTGGGAGAGTGAGTTGATCCAAGTCCATTTCCCCTGGGGAAAGGTTGCAGCCATTCACACAGACAAGGAAGGTCTTGGACCCCATCCCAGTTCTGTGTTCATTTTTTATCTTCTATAGGATTGGGCATCTGTAGAGTCAAAAATAGACCATTGCCCATTGGGGCAGGAAGCCTGGAGAATAAGAGTTCCAGGGGAAGCATTGGGAGAGAGCTAGGAAGGGGTTATTCCTCAGGGTCATCCAGAAGGAGCAGCATACCGAATGGCCTGGTCGGCTAGTGAGCCAGGGAGGGTATAAGAGCCTGCAACTTGTGGTGCAGGGCTCCCGGATCAAGGCCACACCTCACTCTCTGTTCTCTCCACAGCTCTTGAGGTCTGTGGTCTGAAAGGTGCTGGAAGCAGAGCCTGTGAGTGTGTTCTGGGACTCCAGAGCCCCCAACCTACTGCCACCATGGTAGGAAAAGGTGCCAAAGGGATGTTGGTGAGTACAGGGGGCAGATTGCAGGGAGAAAGGGGTGTCACACACGCTGTTCCCTGGGACCTCCTACTAGGAGCTTACTATGACAAGAGGGCCTAGAGGGCTCCATGGGGACAGGTGTCAGCTCTCCCGGGGCTCCCAAGGACCAGGGGTACACCAGGCTCAGGCAGGCAGCTCCTCACCCAGCTGCTTAGACAGTGCCACAGCTGGCAAGGGTCTCCCACAGACTTGGTGAAAGCCTGTCGATGGACAGGAGGTCACAAGAAGTCCCTTGGAGAGGACATATCTTATCCTGCTGGGTTGTGACACATGCACACCTTGGTCCCCTATACCCACCAGGCGCTGCGCCACAGGACACGTTCATTACATGCTGGGACTCCAGAGCCCCCAGTCTACTGCCTTGTCTTGTTTTTCTCTACTTCTCTGGCTCCTTCTTGCTCCAAAGAATAACACAACATTTTGTTCAAATCCTCTCCTGAGGCCTCCAAGAAAACCTCCCTCCTCCCCTTCTCCAGCCTGGCCCTTCCTTTACCCCTGATTCAGAGCACAGCAAACATAGTGGTAAGGTCCTTTGAAAAACAAATGTCTGATTAAGGTTTTTGAGGGAGCAAAACTCATTAATGGAGGTTAATCCCACAGGAACCAGGAGATCCTACCCTAAAGGCTGTGGTTATCTTTTTTTCTCTTGGGATCTTGCCTAGACGACAATCCAACCTGGGAAGCTGCCAAGGGAGGAAGCCAGAGACTGAAGACAACCCCTTCCTCCGCAGTTTCCCCCCATCTATACCTTCTATTTTTCTTCCTTCAATTAGGGGCTGATTGGCTCAGGCCTCTGCTGAACCCTCCCTAAAGCTCACCCTATCTCCCACCAAAGATTTCCACATACCTGAGCTAGAGGAATGGTATCAGGAAAGACACTGGGGAGTTCTCTTTTGGGTTTAGGTCCTCCATGCCTAATGAATTGACCTCAGGGTCAATTCATCAGGCCTGCTGGGGAGTGGCGCCTCCTACTGGGGACAGGTCTGGATAAACCAAGCTTCTGAAAATGTTCCTGGGTCACCTTGAAATCTGAGAGTACAGAAACGGGTACAGGTGGAGGTCTCAGGCCTGACCACTGGCTGCAGCAGATCCTGTGTTAGCACTCAAACAGGGCCCCAACTTTCCCTGAGAAGTCTTAAAATTGCCATGGGCCTGAGAAGGAAGTGGGGTATGGCTCTGCCCTTTCCTACCATGGAGATTCTGGGCCTGTGAAACCCAATAGATCCTTTAGTACTTCATGGCTGCTTTTCTCTGAAGTGACCTTGGAGGAGCTGGGGCAGGGAGACAGAAGAGATGGGGACCCACGTGGCCACATGGTGAGCATGAGTCACAAGGTCCCACAATCCCTGCTGCAGCTAAGGGTCCCAGCCTGGAAGGAGCTCTGCTGGCCCAGCTGGCCGGCCTATCTGGCGAAGGCAGCACTGCCTTGGGACTCCCATTCCCAGCATCAGAGAGTGCCTAAAGATAGCTGGGGCTGGCTTTCCTCTCTGCTCTCTGCCCTTTGGCTTCTGCCCACTGCTGCATTTGAGGCTCAAAGCATCTGTCCCATGGGCACCCCCAGTGGTTGCTTGGAGATTCTATTCCTGCCTCTTTTTCAGTTTTGCTGATGACCTTGAGCTACGCTATTCTTGGGTCGCAGTTTTGAGCTGAACCGCCTCCATTCAAAGCTTGTCTCTAGGATACAGCCTCTGAGGGGCAACAGACAGGAAGCCCCTGCCAAGCCCCATCTCTGCTCACTACCCCAGGAGCTAAGTCAGCATTTAAGGATTTTTGTGTCTTCCTAAGGGGAAGGGACTGAGGCAATTTTCCTTTCTGATATGCTCCTTCTTTGGATACCATGGTAGGTCAAAAGAGAGGACAAGGAGGGATGTGCCTGTAAACTGGTGACCTGGATCTTCCCAGTGTTCTGTGGCTTCCGTGGTTCTGTTGTTGCGCTGATATGTAGAGGTGGGAGCTGCCCTTTAGCATGGGGTCTTCATTTCTGCAGCTCTCTATCCGAGGTTTGGGTGTGAGGGCATGTGCCAGCAGGTCTCTTCAATGTCAACCGACATTCCATGTCGTCCTTGGAGCTTCTGTGGGGCTGTCTCATAGATGCCTGCGGAAAAGCAAGCCACTTCCCAGCACGTGCCCAGGCCCACATGCTTGCCGCACGTGTCCCTCCCCCCACTCCCAGCCCAGATGGTCGCTGCCAGGCCAGCTCAGCTGCCTCCCTCACGCCTCAGCAGCTCCTAGGACAGGGCCATGCAAGAACCCAGCTGGCCAGGGTACCTCCAAGCCTGGGAGCAGCTGGGATGCTTGGGGGCACCAGGGGTGGGTAGAATGGTCCTTCCGTGGAGACCGAAAGCCTCTGAACACATGTAAAATGGGGCTGCCTCAATCTCAAAGGACAGGAGCTAGAGGAGGGCAACCCAGGGCAGGAGGCATGAGAGCTCGCACTGGCTCAGCTCTAACCCTGTCACCTCACACCAAGTTCCCAGCCTGGGCTTTTCTAGGTCCTTCCTCATGGTGAGTCTCTTCGGTCTCCTTTTTGGCCTTTGAACATATTGATTGCTTCTGCTACTAGGAAGCTTTGTGATGAATAAAAGCAGAGTCACTCTGGCACCAAGGTCCTGGGGTGCCCAAGCATCTAAATCCCAGAAGCATCTGCAGGCACCTGGGCCTGCCCTGCCCTGCCCTAACCTGTCTTTTATGCTTTGACTTGAGGATTTGGATCCCTCTTGTCTCAGGACCTGGCACACAGTGGGTGCTCACTCAATCCAGTCTTGGCATGTAGCAAGTACTCAACTAGTAGTGGCTTGGCACACATTGGGATGTCACCAAGCACAGGGTTTGGCACTCCCTTGGTAAAGGACCCGTTGGCCCTGGGCACTCAGCACAAGTCTCAGCAGGTGGCAAATGCTCAGCTAGTACAGACTTGGCATGTGTTGGGCACTCCCTTAGTATAGAGCTGCCACCCAGTGGGCATTCATCCAGCATGGTGCTAGCTCAAGATAGGATGCCTTGGGTCCTTTCCTGGCACGGAATTTAAAATAGACAGGGCACTCACCTAGTATGGGATCCGGTGTACCCCACGGGTTCATTTGGTATGAGGTTGACATGCAGTGAGAGCTCTTTTAGCTTTGGACTTCACACAGTGTGCACTCTCTTATCACAGACCTGGCACATAGTATGTGTTCTTCCAGCATCAAACTGGCCACATAGCGAGTGCTCTGCTACCTTAGGTCCTGATACAGGGTTTGACACAGTAGGTTCTCTCCAGGACCAGTGAACTGTGGGCACACACTTGTATAAGGCCGATGCAAAAAATGTGCTCTCCTGGCCAGGGCAGCCTAGGCAGTAGGCTTATGTGGGTCCTAGCCATGCAGATGCACTTCACTCATGAAGTAGAATATTGAGATCCAGAGAAAAAGTCCATGTCCCTCAGGCTTCTTCTCTGGCCCTAGAATCCTGTCTTTTCACTGGCCTACCTGCTCAGCCCTGCAGCTGCCATCCCATACCCAGCTTCCCCTAGCCCTCTCCTGTCCCCAGCACTCTTCAGTTCTAGCTCAGCAGGACCTTCCCTCTTGAGCCACAGGGGACAATAAAGTCCCTAGACTTCTGGTCCTTCTGGAAGCTTGCCCACTCTTATTAAGAAAAGTCAGCGGCTGGAACCGGGGGGTCCACCTCTAAGTGGGGCTGGAGCAGCTGGATCCCACTAATGAGGCCTCATTACGGCCAGGGCCCAGCTGGGATGCTGCCGCCTCCTGTCCCCATAGCCAGAGCCAGGGAAAGCCATCCAGCCAGGGCTGCCTGTTCTGGGCACTCAGCCCAGGCCATGGCAGCCAGAGCCCAGAGCCCACCCTGGGTGGAAGAGAGCATTTGGCATCATGGGTGACCCAACCTTCTTGGAGCAGTCTGTGGCACAGGAAGTCAGGGGAGTATGTCTGGAGACCCGATTGCGTGAGGCTGGCCTGGTGAGCAGCTGAGTCGGTGGGGTCTGAGCCATGCTTAGGAAACTGCTGAGCCAAGGCCCACCCCCACCAACCCACCTCTGAGGCTGTTGGAAGGGCTCGGTGAGGTCATGCGTGTGAAGTGCTTAGGACAGAACCTGGCCCACAGGAAACACTTAGTATCTATTGTCTACCAGTATTATTACTAACTCTCACAACATTCAGACTGGTGGATGTTATTCCCATTTTAGAGGTATAGAAACTGAGACCAGATAGTTAAGATTATATATAGTGGAAGACATACCTAAGATTATATACGGTAAAAGACTGGCAGAGCTGGGGTTTGAACACAGACCTGTCTGACTCCAAAACCTGTGGCATTTTTTTAAATGACACCTTGCCTTAGACGATATTTCCTAAGGAGCCACACTTTCAAACTCACAGGAAAGTTATCCTTATACTAGAATTTATGTATACCTCTGCTTGACAGATATTTGCTAAGATCCTGCTCTGTATCACAGCTTCTAGCTTCTTATCCGTTTCCAGAGAGCTGCTTCTTTCTGGGACCAAAAATCTAATACCCACCTTCCTAACCTCTGATTATGGTGCTTAGGTGCCAACTAAGGTCTTCCCAGGGAGTGTGGCCTCAGAGAAGATGTGGATGGGCCCAACTGACAGCCCATCTTCCATAAGATGCTGCCAGGGTCTCCCAGCACATGCAGCACTCCCCACCTGTGCTCCCCGAGTTCCTCAGTATACATCTCCAGTGGTCCTTATTTTGTGCCCCCCCCCATTTGTCTGGATTCTGGTGTATCTCAGCTAATGCTATCTTCCTTCAGACAGGCAGCAGGGCAGTTCTCTATGTCAGAGCTTTCTTGCATGGTCAGACTTATCCTTAAGGACACCTGGTCATTTTGGAGGGTTGCGGGGGTTCCTGACTCCTCAAGGACAAAGGCAGCCCGAGGACCCATGTTTCTAAGCCAATACTGCCCTAGGTAGTCTGAGAATCTTTGGTAGTGCCCTATGGACCATGCCTTCTGTCTTCCTACCCCATCTCCAGGGCCAGATGGGACAAAGCCTGTCACCCAGGTGCCTACCCAGTGCCTCAGGTTCAGTAGCATCCATGCCCTGAAGCCAGCTCTGGAAGGTGCACGAGCCATCTCTTACTCATTCCGGTGCTCTGCCCCACTCTGTGTGTGTGTGTGTGTGTGTGTGTGTGTGTGTGTGTGTGTGTGTTGTGTTGTAGTAACTTGCTGGGAACAAGGGAAAACTACAACAAACCCCATGCCTCATTCTCCAGCTCTGGAGCGCGCACACACGCTGGGCTGCATGGGGACTGGCCGGAGGGGGAGGGTCAGGGAGGGGAAGGCAGAGCTTGGGGAGGAGATGAGGTGAAAGTAATTGATGCTGCCCAGCCGGGCAGTGGGAGAGGCAGGGGATGTGTCAGTGTCGCTCTGGAGCTGGCAGAGGTGTGAATGAGCTGCGCTTGCTCTGAGGGCTTGCCCAGGGATGGCGGCGGCTCGCGGACCTGTGGCCCCTTCTTCCCCAGAACAGGTCAGTCACCTTCTAGAAGGCTGAGCCCTCTCTCTGGTGCCAGGCGGGCGTGGAGGCTGGGCTGGCTTTGAGGAGAGGGGCTACAGTGGTCTGTGCCAGGGAGGGGCAGGCAGAGCCAGCACTTGAGACAGACACCAGCAAAAGTGACCCAGAAAGTTGTCACTGTGCAAAGGAGTGCAGGAAGAGTTAGCTGTGTGGTGGGGTGCGGGGGAGGCAAGGGAGGCTGTGAGGACTCCCCCAGCCCAAAGACCTGCTGAGAATCTGCTCTGAGTATCAAAGCTGCATTGTCGCAGCTCCCGGGGAGACGGGCCGGAGGTGCCCAGGAATTGTACTAATCAATACAGCCTCATTGTCTGTGCCACGGCAGTTACTCCTATGGGGAGGATGGGTGAGGGGCAGGGAGTGTGGCACATGGACTCTGGGAGGGGTGGGGGAAGAGGATGGGGCAAGAACCTCCACTGGGAGGAGACCCCGTGGAAGGTTTGTCAGTGTCAGTGTCCAGAGCAAATGCTTCAGCGAGTGGGAGCTGAGTGTCCTCATCCTGGAAGTCGAGGATGGGCAGGGGTGTCAGGCACAATGTGCTGCCAGCAGTGAGAGTGAAGGACTGCAAAGATCACTCTTGTCACCTGTACAATGCCCTGGCTTGACCTCCCAAAAGCAAGAGGGGGAATGTCCTCCAAAGTAATATGGGTTGGGTTTGGGAAAAGTGACCTCAAAGGTCAGGACTGCTAGGGTCAATGCCACTTGAAGCCAACTGACAGGGGCAGAGGCCACCCACAGCTGTCTCTGTGTAGAGCAGAGCTGTTCCTGAAGTCTCTCAGGCTGCTAGGCATCTGTGGGCGGAAGGTGAGGCTGTGCACTGGGCCCACCCCTCTCCCCAGGATCTGGACTGGAACTTGCTGTGCCCAGGGGGTCAACCTTGTGTCTGCTGCCCACAAAATTAGCAGGTCACTCTCTCTTCTGGTCAATGCACTGTGACAAACTAGCACAAGGAACATCCTCTGTTGTTCTACCTGCCACATGAAGGCCTGGACTCTGCAGGTACCTGGAACCCAGGAGGGGCCCAGAGTGCCTCTGAGTTTTTCCTTGGGTACTTAGAGTCCTAGGAACTGTACCAACCACGGGTAGCTTTGCTCCAGCCCTAGCCCTAGACTGTCCTGTGTCCAGATGACTGAGGTCAGAAATTGGGGCTAAGCCTGAGTCTTTCTGGCCCCACTCAGTGTCACACGGGTGAAGGAAAGAAGGCTCTCTCATTGTTACACAGGAGCTGCCTGTGGCCCAGCCTGGCCCCTGGCCTGAAGGAAGAGAACTTGGGGGAACAAGAACCAAAAGGCTGCTATCATGGGGTGACCACGGGGTCTTCTGAGGCAGCAGGAGGAACTGTAATGGCTGTTCTGCCTGAGGTCCCCACTGGTGCTCAGAAAAAGTTGCCTGTGATCTGATTTGACTCAGAGTCAGCATGGGATGTGAGGTCTCGCCCATTCTCCTCCATGAAGTTTGTCTTGGACAAAGCTTTATCCCATGAGCAATCTAAGAGACTGGAGAGTCCCAAACAAGAAGCCTAAAAAATAAAATAAAATAAAAAAGGAAGCCTGCTGATCCCAGAGGGGCCACTCCACCAGGGCGGCTCCAGGATTCCTCCTTCTCTTCTGCTGAGAGCAGAGGAGGAAGTTGCAATTCACAAAATATCCCCAGTATGCTGACCTAGGAGGGCGGGAATCCTCAGTCCAGCGTAGAAGGCTGTGCCTCTGCGTCCGCGGCGTGGAGAGAAGTGAGTGTCCTCCTCTTGCTAGTTTTCATTACAAACCTGGCCATGGGACTCTCTTTATGTTTTTCTGTACTTCCCAAAATCTTTGTTTGTTTTGTTGTTGTTGTTAGCAGAAATCAAACTCAGGACCTTGTGCTTGCCGGGCAGGCTCCATGCCACTAGCTATACCCCCAGCCCTCCAAAATCTTCTTTGTGATAAGCTTGTTATACTTTTATAATTAGAAAAAAAGCACAATTTCTGAAAAATAATCTAGAAAGCTAGTGGGAACTAATAAGAAACACGGGAAATTCTGAAGTTGGGAATTGCAGGCATACTGGTAGGCCTGGAAGGCTGCCTAGCCCTGAGTCTACCAGGTCTGTGGTGGGCATCTTGTCTGTGCCCTGGTTTCTAGGTAGAGATGTTGGGGTACCCATAGTGCCATGATTCTCCCCAGACTAATAGAGGAGCAGGCTCTGGGGACACCTGGGCTCTAACCTTCTGCCCCGACCATCCTACCTCAGCCACACCCAGGGCACAGCAGTGGGGGATTCAGATTCTGTGTTCTGAGCTAAACAGCCTTAATTCCAGAAGCTCATCCAGGGCAGCAAATAAGCCCAACAGAGGGCTATGTAAAGGAATTATGTAAGTGACTCTGCTCAGTCTGGTTCATCCAGCCGAAAAGAGACCAGGAGTTGGGCAGTGAGGGGGGTGCTGTTTAACCCCAGAAAGACCACAGTCCTGGTGCAGGAGTAGATGCTGAGGCCTTCATGGCGTCAAGGGTCAAGGAACATGGCAGGGGTGGATAGGAGCTCTCCTCTCTCAGCTGCAGAAGGGGGGCTCCACCTCTGTGATGCTCAGTCTGGGCAGAACCATCCCGCCCATCAGGCCCATGGCAGTTCTGAGTGGGGGCTGCTTTGTGCCAGCTGTGGTCTCTCGGGGTGGCTTGGGGTGTGCAGAGGGGCACAGACAAGGGAATCAGAATACCTGGTGAAGAGGAAGTCAACCTAGAGAGAATCAGCCATAATGGTTTTGTTCCCATCAAATTAAGAGCAGGTGAGTGAGAGAAATTAGAAGAGGACAGACAGGGTAACAGTGGATGAGAGAAGCCTTGAGCTCAGCACAAAGGGTTCCTCTTGCAGGCCTTTCAAAGCTGATGCACATTTCAGGGAGAGTTAAATCAGTGACACAGCTGTCTACCTAACAGATCAGGAAAAATGAATGCTAGAATAGGAATGATGGTACAAGGGGGGTAAAAAGCTATACAGCATTGAATAAGGTTTAGCTGCCCAGGGAAGAAAGAATCCCCAGAGAACTAGACAAGGAAGATAATCAGAACATCCAATCAGACATGGTAGGGCACACCTGTAATCCTGGCACTTAGGAGAGTAAAACACATTGCCACACATTTGAGGCTAGCCTCAATTACATGAAAAGACCCTGTCTCAAAAAAGGGGCGGGGAGGCTCTGCAGAAAGAAGCACTTCGGAGATTCTTTCCTCTTGTTTGCCGAGAGGAAGGTGGACTTGCTCTATCCACCACTGAGAGCCAAGACCGCCAGCCAAGGAGTCTGAATATGTTTCACCAAAATGGAAGACATAGCAGGGTTCCACAGTCAGGGCAACTCAGTGCGAAGATTCAGGGCCTGGTAGAAGATGAACGAGGCTTCTACAGGGGTTCTTGCATTCAGCAAACCTCTGATACGATAAGGAACTTCCTGCCAAAGCCTGGTCGCTGAGCCCACGGCCAGCCTAGTCACCCACCCATTGCAGCTCTTGTCCTGGGTACCCAACTTTCTTCTTGCACTGTGTGTAGCCGAACCACTTAGCACACAGCTCAGCGGTGTGCTGCACATTAGCAGGGCAGTGGCTGGCTCTCAAGAACTGACAGGCAACTGCCTATGGCACGTGGCTTGGAGAATCACCACCCTCTGCTCCCCTCCATATCAGGAAGAGTGAACCTCAAAGATCCAAGTCTAGTCCTCCTGCACTTGGTTGGTGAGCATAGGATCTGTCCTTCCTGCAGCCGGGCCAGGAGAGAGGCTTGCATATTAAACTTCGCCCAGCTGGGTTTCTCCAGGGGCCTGCTCTCACTGACCATGGAGCCATCCTAGATCCTCTGTTGTCCCTTTACAGCTGTAACCACTGCCCTGTGACCCTACTCTAGGGCTACTACAATCCCGCATTGTGCCCCTCAGTAAACAAGCCAGGGACAGAATAGAAGTGTTATTGTAAGGCCAACATATAGGAGCCCTATTTGGCTGATATTTGTTTGGGAATGGGTAAACCACCCTAAGCAGGCCTCACATCTTCTGCAAAATAGTCCCCTGGCCCTGTGGTATTGTTACTTCCAATGTAAGGAAGGTCCTGGGGGTGGCAACGTACCCAGGCAAGATCCTGGAGTGGCATGCATGTCACAGAGGCCTCTCAGAACCACAGTACCGAGTCTCTTCACCTTGCCCTGCCCTCCCACTTCATTCTCTGTTCATACTCTTGTGACCTTGAGGAAATCCCCTTTATGGTTACATATAAAATTATTTGTGTTTTCTCTATTGATGGCTTTCTCTGCCACTAGACGTCTAGCTTCAAACAGTCAGGTGCTCTCTGCTTTGTTACTGGCTGAATTGCTACTGCCCGGCACATAGTAGGAAGTTTGTAAATCTCTGCTGCTGGATGAATGTTGAATGCAGACATCTGCCGCGTGCCAGTTTGCCCTGGGTATGTGCAGACAAGATGACAGCCGGGCTGTCAGGGAAGTGCTGGATCAAGGGCACAGGATGGTAATCCACAAAGATGTCTGTGCTGCAGCACCCATCTGCCCGGCATTAGGGGTCTGTTCCTAAATGGATCTTTCCAGAAGATGCTGGAGATCAGTGAGCTCAGTCATATTGTCAGTGTCAGAGCCTGGCAGTGCTGAGAGTTGCTGTGGTCTATCAGAGGCTACCTCACTGTATCCCTGATCCAGTGTCTTCCTAGACCCCCTTTCCCATTCCTCTTAGGGCACAGCCCATCTCTGGGAGGCTGTTTCTGGCCCTGTAGTGCTTTCTGAGTGTATTTCTCTGCTGATGGCTCTCAGTTTCCCTGTATCTCCTTAGTAAAATTCCTGGGTCCCTCCGGCTCTGACTTAGGGTCTCTTATTTCCTCTTTACTATGGAAGGGGAAGGGAGGGCCTCAGAAAAGGCTATGGTCACACTTATTAAGGGACCTACAGAGCCAGGTCAAACTCTGAGGTTAGGACTCCAGATGGGGCTGTCCGCCTCAGTCCCTGTGACCTCCACCTTCGACCTGTATACCCTGCCTTCTGCAGACATCTTGATCCCTCTCATAGTTCAGAGACCCTTTGCCCTGCCACCTTTCTCTGGAACTATTCCCTCTGGCTCCCCAGCAGGGTTTGTCCTCAAAGTCTAGCATGGTACCTACAGCTCTGGCCTCCTCAATCAACTCATGGCCCAGCACCCCAAGCCAGCTTCTCCAGGACTCCCTCTGCAGTCATGAGCAATATAGCAGCTCCACTGGGCTCTCTTCCTGAGTCCCACAATGCCCTCCCCAGGTCTGGCCCGGCTCAGCTGCTCACCCACCCTGTCCCCCCAGCGCTGCCCACCCTGTGCCCCAGGAAGAAGCCTTCAGCTGGAGGAAGGGTCTAGCCACTGCTTGCCCATGGGCAGCGTGCTCAGCCTGGCGATGTGGTAGGCAGCGGGTGGGGGGGGCTGTCTGGACACAGGCCCCTTTGTGCCCAGCCTGACTTGGCTGCTTGGTATGAGGCTCAGCTGCTCCCAGATCCTTACCCTGAGGGGAGAAGGGAGATTTTAGAGGAGCTGGGGGCTCTCCACTCTAATTCCCTCTTCAGTGCTCTCCCTCCGGATGTTGGCAGCAGCTCTTCAGGTGGGCTGATACACCTGGCACAGCATGCTGGGGGCCAGTGCAGGAGGTTCTGCTTGGCACCCTCTGGCAGCTGCTCCTCCCTTCTCCCCTCTTCTGCCAGGCCTGTCTGCAGCTGTTGCCAGCAGAGGACAAGTCCTAGGAGGGGGATTTGGAGGGCCCGTGGGGTCCCTGCTGGGGAGGTTCAGAGGGTCAGACACTAAACACTAATGCCTTGCTGATGGTAGCTTCTCTCCTGTCCCTACAGAATGGTGCTGTGCCCAGCGAGGCCACCAAGAGGGACCAGAAACTCACACGGGGCAACTGGGGCAACCAGATCGAGTTTGTACTGACGAGCGTGGGCTATGCCGTAGGCCTGGGCAATGTCTGGCGCTTTCCATACCTCTGCTATCGCAACGGGGGAGGTACCCAGCGGGCACAGGGCAGGGACCACCCACTTGAGTAGAGCCCACCCATCAGGGCCCTGACCACTCTTTCCCTGGCACAGACCCTGTTGTAGACAGAGGCTGGCCTCTGGCCCTGGTCTTCCTCGCCCCATCACTGGCATAGGCACCTTTGCCTAAGGTGCAGACAATGTTCTCTCACCCCGGCAGCCTGGTGTTTGGGCCTGTCCCTGCCAGCCTGCTTCCTTGGTGTGAGAAGAGATAGAGAAAAGCACCCCAGCTTCCCAGCATTCCCTCATGTTCGCCCCATATTTTAACAGCCTGTTCTCAAAATGCTTCAAAGATATTTAATGATCCCAATGACTTATGCTTGTGCAATCAATCAGTTAAATTATCAAATCTTACCCTCTAGCTCTGGGGCTGGATTTGGCTCAGAGCAGACTACCTGAGGACTTCTGTCAGGTTCAAAAATAGATTAAGGTGTGTGCCTCAAACCCAGGCTCTGCTCAACGCTGGCATGGCCCCATTCTAACCCAACCCAATCACAAAAGTGTTGCCCTTGGATTCTGAGCAGGAGCCCAAGGCGGGATTCCCGTGCCTTTCCTGAGCCTGGCTTCTCCCTCCACCAGGAGCCTTCATGTTCCCCTACTTCATCATGCTGGTATTCTGTGGGATCCCACTCTTCTTCATGGAGCTCTCCTTCGGCCAGTTTGCAAGCCAGGGCTGCCTGGGAGTCTGGAAGATCAGTCCCATGTTCAAAGGTGAGGCCTAGGGGGTGTACTTTCACACACACGCATGCACACGAGCCTCTAGAGACCATCTGTATAAACACCGTCATCCCCTGCGGAGCCTGGGTGCTGACCCGAAGCTCCACATCAATGGTCAAACCCATGCTGGGATCCATGTTTACTTGGCCTGAAGCCTCCCCTCCTGCCAGGTGTGTACACAAAACTCCGTTGGCCCCTACTTGCCCCTATCAAGGGCTTGACCTGTCCCTTACATGGCCTTCCATCAAAGCCTGCCCCACAGGCCTTAGAAATTGTCAACCTCACCTCCCTCCACCGGATGTGTGAAGTTCCTCCCCAGCAGCTCACAGTGGCCCCTTCCTTCCCTCCCCAGGTGTAGGCTATGGCATGATGGTGGTGTCCACGTATATCGGCATCTATTACAATGTGGTCATCTCCATCGCCTTCTACTACTTCTTCTCATCCATGACACCTGTGCTGCCCTGGGCCTACTGCAATAACCCTTGGAACACTCCTGACTGTGCCGGGGTGCTGGACGCCTCCAACCTCACCAATGGCTCCCGGCCAAACGACTTGTCCGGCAACTTTTCCCACCTGTTGAACCACACCCTGAAGAGGACCAGCCCCAGTGAGGAGTACTGGAGGTGAGGACCCAGGTGGACATAGGCCAGGGTGAACATAGTGGTAACCCTCAGCCTTCCCTCTTCCCATCAAGAACATAGGTGCAGGCTAGGTTGGGGGCCAGAGGTAGATAAAGAGTCATGGGAAAAGAGACTGGCATACGGGGCACCTGGAAGACAGAAGGTTGGAGAAGCTCAGCTAAGTAGCAGTGAGGAAGGACTCCAGAAATCTGGCAAGTCTTCAGAAGAGAGTCAGGGCAAAAGTGGTGCATGCTGGTGAGAAGAAAGCATGTGTAAAGGCCCTGGGTGTCAGATGAGCAGAGACTGGTCCTCATGCTGAGGAAGCCTACTTGACTGCTGAGTCTAACAGATGTGGGGGACTCTCGTGGGCCTTGAGGCGGCCCCAGAGCAGTCACTGCCTTTATACAGAATGTAAAAGAATCAGGTTTAGACCTAATGCTTCAGAGCAAAAGGACCCATGGAAGTTCACTAAGCCAGGGGTCCCGTGATCAAGACAGTCCAGCACACTGTTCAGTGGTAACAGACTGACGTCTCAGGGTCTCAGGGCCAGCTGAAGAGAAGCTGCTGCTGGAGGTGCTCTGGAACCCCTTGCCTCAGAGGGTAGGTGGAGGACACAGCAGGACAACCTGTGAGGGAATTCTTCATGTCCTGTTGGGAGCCCCAGGCCCAGGGCTGTGGGGGAGACCTCCATGCATTCCATAAACCTTCACTTGTAGCCCATGCTGCTGTGAGCATTCAGGCCCCTGCCCTGAGGAGTTCACAGTCCAGTGGGGAGACAAGCAGCTGATCATTAGGGGTAAGAGCCTGAATACAGACACATGCAGACCATGGTAGGTCACCACGGGGGTAGTGGTTAGACCTAAGGAGCGGACAAGAAGTAGTCAGGGCTACCCATAAGAGGGAAAGAAGGCAATAGAAAGTTGGCAGAGAATGAGCAGGTGAGCAGAGGGCAGGAGGAAGCAAACTGAAGCTGGGGTTGGGGACAGATGGGACACTAATGAGACAAAAGGCCATCGGGCATCATATGGTACAGGCTCCCATGCCAGGATGAGGCTTTCTCGGAAGTGTGAAGAGCCATTTAAGTGAGGAGTACGTGCCTCCATGGAACCTGTGGTCGCAGCAGGTCCTCTGAGTGCTCAAACCTAGACCAGCTTCCCTGAGGCAGCCTCTAGGTGGGCTAGACACTCTCAGAGGCAGGAAAGCCGGGGTCACTGCCCTCAGGACTCCCAGCTGCTGCTTCCTGGTGAGGGAGAAGCAGGCTCACTCAGTCATAGGAGAGGGCATTTCAGAGAGATGACACATGCAGCCACGGCCTTCTCGGAGTTTACATTGAATGGAAGGACCAAGCACGTAATTCCCATTAGGTGTCTTACTCCACTGGAGACATAGTGCCCACGTACAGCGCCATCTAGACTAAGGCTGATGGACCTTCCAGAAAGCACCAAGCCACGCCCCCGCTACTGCCCTCCCAGCAGATGTTCCAGGAGTACCTATCCTAAGAGCGGTCTACCAGGAACCCCTAGTGTGGCTGGACCACCAGGGACAAAGCTAATAGGGGCTGGGGATTTAGTTCAGCGGCGTAAGCACCTGCCTTGCAAGCAGGCGGTCGTGAGTTCGATCCCCGGTACCGATAAAAATGAAAAAGACAAAAAAAAAAAAAAAAAAAAAAAAAGGAAATAATATGCGGAGAGGTCCAGCTGGAGAGCCCACTGGATGGCCAGCTGAACTGTGCTCCCCAGCTGAAACTGCGGGGCCTACCTGAAGAACGCTGTCCCGGGCCGGACTTTTTTCGGACAATACAGCTCTCTGCTGCCCCCTCCTGGAAATTTTTGGAAGTGACCAATAAGGGAGCTGTTGCTGCTTCGTTCAGCAAGGAGGGAGGAGACCTAGCACCCCCTATTTCTTGAGCACCCACTTTTATCTCAGTAGATACCATTACCCCTATCTTCAGATTTAAAGACTGAAATTCAAAGATTAAGCTGGGTAGCAGTGGCCATGCCAGGCTGTATGCACTGGGCTCATCAGGCCCCACTAGTGCCTAGTACTACACAAGGAGACTTCGCCCCTCTCCAGCACCTCGGAAGAGTGGCAGAATGTCATTTAACATTAGTCGACTAATTAATGCCATCCTGGGGATTGAATCCAGGACATTTACACTAAGATATATCTCTAACACTTTACATGTTTTGAGATGGGGTCTCTAAATGACTGGGCTCCAATTTGTGATACTCTTGCCTCAGCCTCCCAGAGTGCCGGGACTGCAGGCGTCACTACGCCCAGCTGGTGTGATACTGTTTGAATTCAATATTGTGTAAATTGTGCAGACATTATTTTAAAGTTTCTGTTTTATTTTTTTTTAATTTTTTTTTTTTTTTTGTCTTTTTCATTTTTATCGGTACCGGAGATTGAACTCATGACCACCTGCTTGCAAGGCAGGTGCTTATGCCACTGAGCTAAATCCCCAGCCCCAAAGTTTCTGTTTTATGAGTAAAGCAGGCCAAAGAGGAGGAGAAGAGACACCTAATGTGAGGGAAGCTCAAGGGCGGGTTTCTGGGCCACATCTCCTCCTGCTTATCCTCCTTTCTCACACCCAGCTCTCTTCTCCCGCAACACCTCCTCTCAATCTTGCTTCACAGCCATCTGTGCTGGTCTGAGTGCTGCTAGCAAGCCCCAAACTCGTGACCAGGCTGTCCCAGCCCACTGCCTCCGTGGCACCCAGCACTGACACTCGGTGGACTCCATGCCCGTCCCCCACCCCCGTGTCTTCTGGCAGCTTGGCAGTCGCTGACGTCTCTCGAATCCTAGTTGTGCTACTTCCCCTCTGTGTGGCCTGGAAGCTCACCAAACCTCTCTAAAGTCTTGGTTGTTTGTCCCTAAGTCAGAGCAGTTACAGTTCCTACAGCATTGTTACACAGGGGAAATGAAAGGATGCAGCACGAATCACCAAGCACAGCGCCAGGTGCTGTGTGAGCCAGTGCCGGGCTCACGAAGAGATCGCTTAGATCATCCAAGCTGGGGATCATTTGGGATCTGACTGAAAACATAAAAGATAGACAGATAGATGATAGATAGATATACATAGAGATAGGAAGGGAGAGAGGGAGAAAGCAAGGTAGAATAATTCCAGAGAGATCATATATCAAGAGCCAGTTTGTAAATATGTTGAGTTCCAAAGTTCTTAGGTTAATTGTTTGATCTCCAAAGCACATGGTCCAAAACAAAACAAAAAACTAACTTATGAAGCCATCTGAAATAAAGCTAGAATTCATTCTTTCGTTTCCAAGTCGGCTAGGCTTCTAAACACTCTAATTCCTAGTACTTTAATGCTATGCTCTTATAATAAAAAATAACTCTAAATACTAGTAGTGGTTTAGCATGCATAATTAGAGTTATAAAAGTCCTTTAAACAAGTAATGGCCTCTTCACTTGAGCACCGACCGGCCCTGCGGGAAAGTGCCTTTCGACAGTAGTCGTAGGAGCCTGTGGCTGCTGAGGGGCAGAGCTTCCCAGCACTGATATGCCAGGTAGGAGCTGCCAGGTAGGCAAGGCCTGGCTCCCTGGAGCCCCAGCCCAGCTGCCTGTAGATATATTTTTCTGTGCATGCCTTAGAGGACAAAAGACAGGAATGTGCTGTTGAAGCCAGGAACCTCAGCGCTCCCTCTGCTCTTGAATCTTGTCCTCTGTGTCGTTTGTCCCCTGTCCTTTGAGAACCTGGAGAGGATTCTGCACTGCTCCTTGCAGTCTGGGGAGCTGTGCAAGAGGGGACAGAGTGGGTAGTCCATGCTGTCACAGCATGGACCTGAACCGAAGATGGGAGGCCAGGCAAAGCAGGGGGCCCGAGCAAACACCGAATGCCAGCCCTGGCAGCATCATCACACGAGTGAGCACCCAGGGTAATGACATCACACCCCAGGGTACCTCAGCTATTTGCAGGAGGTTTGAGAATTGATGTGTAGGTAAGAACATAGCCAAGAAAACTGGAGGAGAGCCATGGAATTGGCCACACTGAGAGGTCCTGCTGTCCCAGAGGGAAAGGAGACCTGTATTTAATTTACATTTATGTACAAATTACGCTCGGGCTGGTAGTATCATCCCCATTTTACAGTGAGGAGACTGAGGTTCAAGAATGGCTCCTCACTGGCAACTTAAATAACTATAGGAGCCACACTGGTCACCAGCCAGCATCTCCCTCTCTCCTCCCACTTTCACCATATGTCTCATTCATTCATGACCAACGACTTACTGAGCACCTCTTTGGGCCAGGCACTGGGCTCACAGCAGTGAACAAACTGCTGCCCCATAGGAGACAAATGACCAAAAAACCAACAGTAAAGTGTACAGTATGACGGAAGGACAATGTGCTGTGGGAAAAAACAGCAGCGAAGGTGTGTGAGGTGCTGGGTGGTGGCAGAGAGGCCCCTTGGGGAGGAGGGCACTTGAGTGAAAACCTAAAGAAGGGGAGGAGGGGAGCCCAGGTGCAGAAAGTGTAAGGGCCCAGTGGAAATGTGAGACGTCTGTTCAGATGTGTTAGGAACATCAAGAAACCAAGCACCGCCGGGGGTTTAGTCAGGGGCATAAGTGCCTGCCTGCCAAGCGTGAGGTCATGAGTTCAATCCTGGTATCAAAAGCAAGAAGGAAAGAAAGAAAGCAAGCCAACACCAGGCCTTTTAAGCACAAGGCACCGTGCGACTGTAAACGTGTGCATGTGGGTATTTCAGGAAGCGCACTGAAGACAGGTGTCAGCATGTGCAGAGGCCCTGAGGTACGTAAGGGACACGCTTGGCTTAAGTAACAAGGGCCCAGTCTAGCAGGGCCGTGAGCAGGACAAGAGTAAGCGGAGAGGCAGTTGGAGAAGGCAGGGCAGGCCAGTGAACCCTGTAGTGTCTGCAGCCACCGTGAAGTTTTTATCTTCCCTGCAGTGGGAGATGGGAGCCCCTGCAAGGCTGGGAGCAAGGAAAGGCCCTCAGAGCATGCTCAGAAAAACCCTCCACTGCCCTCAGGACAAATCCAAGTTAACCTTGCCTTCACGCCACCTCACAATCTGGTCCCTTCCTGTCCCTTTCTCTCTTCTCATGCTCTGCCCTCCCAGGCTTATTGGGCTTCTCAGCATGCCCGTGCTGCGATGCTTGTCTAGGTCTCCCTGGCATACACTGTTCCCTCAGCCTGCACGTCCTGTCGTGTCCTGCCCGCCCCATCCCCGGCCATCTTCTCTCCTTCCATCTCCTCCCCGTCCCTCTCACTGTAGCTCCGCCTGCCTCCTCCGGGGAATCTTCCACCCAGCTTCTGCCCCCGAGAGGAGACATCACTCAGGGCCTGCGGCCCCTTGCGCTGTACCTGCCCTCATCCACCACCAGAGCAGTCCTGCCTGCTTTCCTCTGCCTTCTCTGAATGCTGGGAAGATGCCTTCTGCAGGTCTGGGTGCTCAGCACCTACCCAGGGCCTGGCACATAAGCGTCCAGCTGGTGGGCCAGGGGTTGCCGGATGGTGCCACACCTGGAGAGGTGTTCAGAGCCACTTACAGTGCTGCCTTTCTCAGTGCTTCTTTCTCAGAGATGGAGGGTGGGGTGCTCTCATAAATCTTCCTGAGACAGTCTGAGGGGCTGACCAGTGGGCTAATATGGGGCTGGAGACCTTTGTGCTCCAGGAGAGGAGGCTGGTCCAGGCCTGGGGGTGGCCTTTGCAGCTCCCAGAAGAGGCTACAGGCTGAGGGGTCTGGGCTGGCTGGGGCCCCCAAAGTGGCTCCCATCTCACAGGAGCTGCTGCTGGGCCCTTATAACAGGAGAGCACAGTCAGCCGGTCTCGGGCTTGGTTTCTGGACAGCAGAGTCTGGCCCTCTGTGACGGTGCCCCTTCCCCAGGCTCTATGTACTGAAGCTGTCAGATGACATCGGAAACTTCGGGGAAGTGCGGCTGTCCCTCCTCGGCTGCCTTGGTGTCTCCTGGGTGGTCGTTTTCCTCTGCCTCATCCGAGGGGTCAAGTCTTCAGGGAAAGCAAGTACCCCTGCCCAGGCAGGGTCTGTCCCCATCCCGAGACCCTACCTCCCCTAGTAGCTGTGGGATCATTGAGCATGAGAAAGGGCCAAGGGAGGGGGAAGGGACTAGCGGGCCAGTGGCTGGCTGGGGCCAGGGAGGGGGTGCTGGGATGGGAGAGCCACAGGCATTCATGGAGCCGTCCTGCCACAGGTGGTATACTTCACGGCCACGTTCCCCTATGTGGTGCTGACCATCCTGTTCGTCCGCGGAGTGACCCTAGAAGGAGCCTTCACGGGCATCATGTACTACCTGACCCCACAGTGGGACAAGATCCTGGAGGCCAAGGTGGGATTTGGAGGGCGCCTGAGGGGCCCCAGCAGGGATGCCCCTCAGCACAGCGCTCACTGGCCTGCCCTCCCTGCAGGTGTGGGGGGACGCCGCCTCCCAGATCTTCTACTCACTGGGCTGCGCCTGGGGTGGCCTCATCACCATGGCATCCTACAACAAGTTCCACAACAACTGTTACCGGTGAGAAGGCCAAGCCAGCCCCGCACCAGCCCGTCCTGCCTTCTGTGCAGCCCCAGCACAGCTCCCCACAGACCCCAGGCTCTGGGGCAGGAGGCTCACTCCACTCCCAAGAATGGGGGAGAAGATTTGGCAGAGACTGGAGTAATGGGGACTGTGATAGCCCTGAGTCTGTGAAGAATTGAGAGCCCAGGCTCACTTGAGAAGGATTTGGAGACACCTTTGTTTCTAGAACTTTCCATATCTCCATGTCTTTTTCTTGGCCCAAATTTGGGAGCAGGAAGGCGTGGGTCTTCTAGCATGGTTTTCCTCCCCTGCAGGGACAGTGTCATCATCAGCATTACCAACTGTGCCACCAGCGTCTACGCTGGATTCGTCATCTTCTCCATCCTTGGCTTCATGGCTAAACATCTGGGTGTGGATGTGTCCCGCGTGGCAGACCACGGCCCCGGCCTGGCCTTTGTGGCTTACCCAGAGGCCCTCACACTGCTGCCCATCTCTCCACTGTGGTCCCTGCTCTTCTTCTTCATGCTCATCTTGCTGGGGCTGGGCACTCAGGTATGAGCTGCTTTGGGGAGCTCTGGGGAGGCAGGACAGAGGAGTGGTCAGTCCCTTGCTCTGAGGGCTGGGCCTTGCAGTTCTGTCTCCTAGAGACACTGGTCACAGCCATTGTGGATGAGGTGGGGAATGAGTGGATCCTGCAGAAAAAGACCTATGTGACCTTGGCCGTGGCTGTGGCTGGCTTTCTGCTGGGCATCCCCCTGACCAGCCAGGTGAGAAGCCGGTAGGAGGAAGACTGGGCTGCTGCTGCAGGGTCCACAGGGAAGGGTGGGAGCCTGGGCCCTGCACAGGTGACTCAGCTGCCACTGGCCCACAGGCAGGCATCTACTGGCTGCTGCTGATGGACAACTATGCAGCCAGCTTCTCCTTGGTCGTCATCTCCTGCATCATGTGTGTGTCCATCATGTACATCTACGGTAAGTGCTCGTGCTTCCATGGCCTGGTTTGTCCCAGTCCCTAGTTGGCCTACTCTGTCCTACTGGGCCTGATGACCCCATTCTCTCCAGGGCATAGGAACTACTTCCAGGATATCCAGATGATGCTGGGGTTCCCCCCACCCCTCTTCTTCCAGATCTGCTGGCGTTTTGTCTCTCCCGCCATCATCTTTGTAAGTTTTCCCCGAGGCCTTCCCTCTTCAGGGCCCAGTGTTTTTCTCTGGGAAACAACAGAGGGCGAGCAGGAGCCCATCCACCTGGCCAAAGCACCATACCCCCGACTCTAGCGGCCTTCCAGCAGGGTGGGAGGAAGATGCCATACGGTCAGATCAGATTGTGTACTCAAGAGCTACCAGGTCCAGGTGACAGGTTCAGAAACGAATGTTAAGCTCTAACTTGGTTGAAGACACTGCCCAAGCTGGAGCTGCCCAGGGGCTGCTAGCAACTGCGGGGAGTCAGCCCACCTTCCTGGCAGTCCAGCCCCTACCCTGGACCTCAGGAGTCACTGTCCATCACTGCTTTGAGCTCCCAATCCCTCTTAGAGGGATGCTCACGGAGAGACTGTGCATGTGAATGTGCATATGCATATAAATTTGGGATCCGGTGTTCCAGAAGCCCCAAAACCTGCAGGCTCAGGCTTAGGGATAGCAGCTCTGCACTCCTGCAGTTTTGAGGTCAGTGTGCTGGCTTGTTGGGGGAAGTCCCCATTTCCACAATGGAAACTCCAATCAGAGAGCTGAGTGGTGGAGGGACCCTCCCCCCACAGCAAGGTGCTTTCTGCCATTGTTCACATATTAACTTGTGTACCACAACTCTCCAGGCTAGCATTGTTTCCCCCATTTTACAGATAAAGAAACTAAGACACAGGGATGCTAAGTAATGCCCTGAGTCACACAGCTAATAAGGAGAGCAATAGTGTAGAGCCTGCCTGCTATACCAGTGTGACATAGACACAATGGTATATTTAGGAGGAATGGCCCATGAGCTAAAAATCTGTCTTGTTTTAAGTCTTCTGTTCCAGATGGAAAGCCAGGGCTAAGGGTGGGTTGACAGTGCAAGGGACAGAGGAGAGGCAGGGCTACCTCTTAGTGACAGTCAAAAGTCACTCACTGGCAAGGGTGTGTCCTGAATCAACCCCTATCACACTGCACTCCTGGATGCTGCTGGGAGCTTAGCACTGACAATACTCTGGAGGTGTGGCTGAAGAAAAGGCTCCTGGAGGGCTGAGCCTCCACCACAGGGGGGTGGGAGGTTCCTAAGCCTGGCACAGGTACCAGCTCTGAAACAGGTGGGGCAGAAGTCTCCTTTCAGGGATGGGAAGCCAGGCACCACACCAGCACTGTGTTGGCTGGGGCTATAGCAGAGGCTCAGGCCCAGGGCCTGCCTAATGTCAGCTCAGCCTCTCAGGACTCATGCCCTAGCGAGATCTGCGGGCACCTGCCAGGGCAGGAGGCAGGTAAGAGCTGGATACTAGAAAGGTC
This sequence comes from Cavia porcellus, assembly GCF_034190915.1. Classification (NCBI taxonomy): domain Eukaryota; kingdom Metazoa; phylum Chordata; class Mammalia; order Rodentia; family Caviidae; genus Cavia; species Cavia porcellus. Next base: position 36,727,690 of record NW_026947508.1, read on the forward strand.
TGTCATGGTAACTCTGGCCTAGGTCTGGTATCTCCTTGAGCCTGGGCAGGGACCTTTCTGTACCCAGAGCACTCAACAATTGTTACCTTAAAGTGAGGACTGCAAGTTGTATGGATGTGTCTTATCAGGCTGGCATCCCCTCTTTGGGAGCTTTATTTCTGAAAATCTCTTTCTGATAAACTCCATCGTTCTGTGAGCTCAGTGAAGGAATTTTTCTACATATAAATAAGGCTCCAGTTTCATTAAAGACATTTTTGTTTTGATTTTTAAGATAAGGTCTTGCTGTTTTCAGACAGCCTTTGAACTATGTAGCCTCCTGCCTCAGCCTCCCATGTGCCAGGATTACAGGTGTAAATCACCACGCCCGGCTCAAGGAGACTCATTCACTCCCATTACATGCAGTGTCACAATAGGGCCTCTTAGTTTGAATGTGGCTCTTGCCTTTTAGAATTTAGTTACAAGGAAGGCCAGAAGTTCTAACCTGAGCTCCAAGATACAGGAGGATACTGCTGGCAGGCCAAAGCACCCTACTTGCCACCTACCCAAGTTTTAACATCCTATGTTGCTGCAGCCACTGATTTTACTTCCTGTTGTACCCATCTCCTTCCAAAGAGGCTCCCTAGTGCACCTGCAGTTCACAACTTTCCATTTCTAGGCTGAATGTCGCTACGTCCACAGCCACAGGCAGGCAGGGCTTTACCCTCCCTGGCCCCCTCCATTCTTCAGAATAAATCAGCTCAAATCAACAAATGGGTCTGTGCCAGGCACTGTGCAAGGCACGAGGACCCAGAACTGATGCCATCCCAGGAGTTTCCAGGTCTGTTGAGAAACACAAAACAGTACTGAAGGGAGCAGATGGAAAAGGCCACCATGAGGCCTTCAGGAGACCTGGACAGGCTTCCTAAAGATGGAATCCACTCCGGGTTGACAGAGAAAGATTCAGAAGAAAGCGAGGAGAGGCAGGTGGCTGAGACATTGAGGCCAAGGTCACACAGCCAGCAAGACATGCTGAGGTCACGTTGCAAGGTGAAGGTCAAAGGCCGAGGATTTGGCTTTGCCCCAGTAGGCAGCAGGGCACCATTCAAATAGAGTCTGTGACTGACTGACTTCCAAAGGTGGCAGCATCTACGTTGCTCTCTGGCCAGTTCAGGACTAGGCTGACATCCCCCTCCCTTCCCATGGTACCTGCCCACTGTGCCTTGTGCCCCTGGTTCCACCTGCTTCTTCCACTGACCAGGTGTTGGCAGCTGCCAGTGCCCTGCCCCAAGTGTCTCTTCTGGCTTGGGAACCTGGAGAGGAATGGGAACCAGGAGGTAGAGAGCTGGGGTCTGGGAGGGGTTCTGGGCCGGCCTCATCCCCAACTTCCTCTCCACCCTTTGCAGTTCATTCTCATCTTCACGGTGATCCAGTACCGGCCAATCACCTACAACCACTACCAGTATCCAGGTTGGGCTGTAGCCATCGGCTTCCTCATGGCTTTGTCCTCAGTCATCTGCATCCCACTCTATGCTCTGTTCCAGCTCTGCCGCACAGATGGGGACACTCTCCTCCAGGTGAGGGGTGGGAGCCAGCTGAGTGACCAGGCAAAATGAGGGAGGGGGAGACCCAATCCTCAGGGATCACCTCTGACTCACCATGTCTACTTCTCACGCAGCGTTTGAAAAATGCCACAAAGCCAAGCAGAGGCTGGGGCCCTGCCCTCCTGGAACACCAGACTGGGCGCTACGCCCCCACCATAGCTCCTTCCCCTGAAGATGGTTTTGAAGTCCAGCCACTGCACCCAGACAAGGCCCAGATCCCCATGGTGGGCAGCAATGGCTCCAGCCGCCTCCAGGACTCCCGGATATGAGCGCAGCTGCCAGGGGAGTGGCCCCCCACCCCATGCTGCCACCAGAGACTGGGAGGCAATGGACAAGGGTGGCTGCCTGCCCTCTGTTACACCCCAGCCAGGATGGCTGCCGTCATCCTGGCTACCACTGCTAGTGCAGTTATTTGTGCTCGTGTCCCCAGTGTTTACATGTCCTTTGGATGCCAAGACAGCAGCTGGGTGGCGAAGCAGTGGAAGGATTGCTAGGGGGTCAAAGCACTTTGGAGGGGTCTTGGGCCAGGTCCTGAGAGGTCACCAGGCTTCCCATGGCCTCTGATACCCTCGCACTCTGCCCTGAGTTGAGGTTCTGGGTTAGGCCCTGCCCGTTCTCTGTATGGGCCTCCAGCCTCATGACCAGTGTTCCTGATCCCAGAACAGACCCCAGCGTCCACCCAGGAAAATCTGGATCTTCTTCCCTGAGGCCAGGTGAAGGGCTGGGGATAAGGCCAGTGTTACTTGTCAGGCTGTCCCACCAAGCACTGTTTATCTATGTGATTATTTTTGTAAAAACTGTATTATCTGTGGTTGCCAGCCTGCCCTGGCCTTGGGTCCAATCTGTCTTCCAGGCCTGCCTGCACCTCACTTGGCTGTTCCAAGGTCTCTGCCCCTCATTCCAACCCTGGCTGTCAGGCCCAGCCAGCAGAGGCTGTGACTCAGCAGCCTACCCAAAGCACTTGTTTCAGGAGGCCAGAGGGGTGGAGGCTGCTCAGCAGGGGTCTGAGCCTACAACCCTAAGAAAGGGGACCCTGCACGACACCCCTTGCCCTCTTTCTGCCAGGCTAAAGATCCTGGGTTCCCAGACATGTAACCCATTCATGTGCCAAACAGCCCCAGGCCTTGTGACCCAGCCCCTCTCCAGAGCCAGAGCTCCATCTCCCAAGCCCTGCAGTGTCTGTCTGTCCTCTGTGCCCTCTGTACAGTGACAGCACTGGCCAAGTGGCCTCTAATCCTCTGTAGCAATAACGGTGCGCCACCCACCCTGCCCATCCATGCACCACTAGGATTTTAAAGTCCATAGATTTTAATGAAATTTCTATTCCTGTCTGAGCTGCTGCTGTGCTTTGTCTGGGTCCCCTGGGGGACAAAAGTCAGGACTGGGATGGGATCTCCGTGAGCCAAGCATTTGTGGTGGGCTGGGAGGAGAAAGGCTGAAGGCTTTGACAGATATCTGGACACTCAGCCCTAGAATGAGGGACTGACAAGGTGGCGGGCAAGGATCAGACATCCAAACAGCCTTTAGGTTCTGTTGAGAGCTCACACCGGACTGGACCTGAAGCTGGCAGAGCCATGGCAGCTAAGAGGTAGCAGCAGCAGATGAGGCAAGTTTCAGCAGAAACAGAAGCCTACTTCAGGTTGAGGCCTGATGTGCAGCACTGGACACTGCTGAGGGAGCTGACCTTTCCCTGGGGCTGCACCGAATCTGCCGTCCCCAGCAGTGGATGGAGGCCCGGCCTCTATGCTGGGGGCGCTTCTCCAAAGGAGGTGTAGGTAGGTAGCCTTGGGGAGGTCTGGCCCAAGTTCCAGCAGCCCCTTGGAGGCAAGGAAAGGGTCTAAGATCCAAGGGCTGTTGCCTGGATGGGAAGAAGTAATTATGAGGGGCTATGCCTGGCCCTGCAGCCCACCCCAACCACTGCCTGTCTGCTTTGCTCTACCTCTGTTTGCTGGAGACACAGGAAGGTCCCAGAGGGGCCTGCAGCTCCTGTTCCATGGCTTTCTTTTGTTCCTTTAGCTCTGAGGAAGGACACGGCTGAGACAATGCCTGGCTCCCCCAGCATGTGCCCATTGTGGGGTGAGGACAGGAGTCAGGTTCTCAGGGGCCTGCTGAGGGTCCTCACCTGCCAGGGTGGGCTCAGTGGCTGCCTTGGAAGACTGAGGAGCCTGAGTGTACTCCACTTCTAGGCAGTGCTGCAGGAAGAGGAGGGTCAGTGGCCCAGCAGCCTGAAGGCAGAGACCAAGATCCCTAGTACAGAGCCCAGCAACAAGTCCAAGCAGCCCCTCAGCCCATCCGCCAGGAGGGCAACCCCCAGAGAGGACACCAGTGTAGCTGAAGACCAAGATTGGCAATGCTGTTGGCCTTGCACTTGGCTTCAGGTAAGGAAAAGAAGTAAAAGACCTGGGATGATACAGCAAGTTAATCTAAAGTGGGCTTCTAGGACTTCACATATACTACACAAGTGATGAGAAGGGAATGCAAGACTCACACAACCTTGACACGCACATATATACTCAGACACATATATACACAGGGGTCTCAGCACCAGGTAAGGGGCAGAGAGGCTTGTGGGAAAGCCCAGAGCTACACTTACCTGCAGGTTGGAGATCTCCCTCTCCAAGGTGCGACATTCCTCCTCCAGGAGGCCCCTGGGGTGCAAGGAAGCCCAGAACAGGAGCCACAGGCCCCAGTCAGAACCTACCTACAGCTGGGCCTCAGCCTGCAGCCTGACCAGGCTCCCTCCAGCCCCTCCTTTCTCAGCTGGCTTTTCCCTCTGCAGCCTGGCTGCTGCCCCAGCTTCGACTTCAGGCCCCTGCCAGTCTCCTTTGGGGAGAAAATGTCTTCTTGCTCACCTGGCAGCTCCAAGCCAGCAGGCACCATCCTCTCTTCTGCACTGTATAAGAGGATCTGTGACTCCTGCCCTGTCACAGCCCTTTCCCTGCTTCCCTTGGCTCACCCTAGCATCAGGTTAAAAAGTGTATGACCCAAACTGGGCGTGGTACTGTATATCTACAGTCCGTGCATTCTGGGAAGCTAAACTTGATTTTTAAGTTCTAACCCATCTGGGCAACTTAGTGACACCCTATCTCAAGATAAAACATAAAAATGGCTGGGAATGTAGCTCAGTGCAGAGGTTTTGGGTTCAATCCCCAGAAAGGTAAAGAAAAACAAAACGAAGAACCTAGGACCCTGGCACACCACCACTACCTTATTTGACTGTGTCCTGGCGACGGTCCCAAGTACTGCAGCGACCAGCCTTCCACTCCCCCCACCCCAGCCCTCACAGGTTGCCTCTCTTCTCACTCAGTACCAGCACCTCAGCATCCAGTCCATCTTCTGTCCTGTCCCCCATCGACACACATTCAGGTTCCCCTGAGCCTCACCTCAGCTGTCCAGCAACTTGGTCAATGAGGGACACACGCAGCTGGTCCTTAATGACACTGAGGTCCCAGTGACTGCTGCTGGCAGATGAAATCAACATCAATCTCCCCATGTTTCTCAATCCAGGCCTTCAGGACACAGATGTCACTTCTTGATAATTTTGTGTCTTTTCCCACAGGCAACACAAGACAGTGCCAACAGTGGAAGCGCTGGCTTGCGAATGGGCCTCGCTGCCCTTCACTGAGAGTGACCTTAGGCAAACTGCTTTTTCTTTCTGAGCTCCTTTTTTTCCCATCTACAAAATGGGGGTCACCCACCTTCATCAAATTGTAGGAAGACTAGAAGATGCTGCTGCCACCCCTTCTTACGAACATGCCCTTGAACATTTATCTCAGCCAGCCCCTAGCTGCAAACACTGCCTGCTGCCCTCTCCCTTCAGTTCTCTCTGCCTCTCCAGCCCCACCCTCACTTCTGTTCCCTCGGTCTGAGGAACATCTGCCCACTAGATATGGCCTTCTGCTCTCCCACTTACGGAAAAGCTTTTCTCTCTTTCATTTGCCTGAAAGTTGCTCCTCATACTTCAAGGCCCAAGTTAAATCACTCCTTCCAGCAAGCCTTACTGCCTCCAGGCTGGGCATGCATGTATCTCCTTGAGGGATTTTGCAGTCTTCATGTTAAGATCCCTATTACAAGTGTCCCGGGCCAGGTGTGTTGGCCATATCTGTAATCCTAGAATTCTGGGAGGCTGAGGCAATAGGATCACTGCAAGTTAGAGACCAGTTTAGGCTATATAGTGAGTTTAAGGCCAACTTGAACTACATAGGAAGATCTTAACTCAAAAAATAAAGGGCCGAGGAGATAGCCCAGTGCCTGCCTAACAAACACAAGGTTGCGAGTTTGATCCCTGGTACAAAAAGAAAAAAAGAAAATCAAACAAAAACGAGTAACTTCCTCTGTGCAGACAGGCACAACCCACCCGTTGGCTGGGGTGAAACAGAGATAGAACCCTCCTCCTCCACCACCACTCCACCTGGGTTCACCAGCTGTCTTCTGGAATCTCTGTTCTGGCAAATCCGGCCTGGACTCCTCCAAGGCAAAGTGAAGGACCCTAGGGCTATAATGGGCCCATGCCTCAGCCTGGTCCCTGCAGAAAGTGCACATGAAGGACATGGGAGTTCCTGTCAGGAAACCTCAGGACTGGCCTGAGCTAAGGCAGGGAGGCCCAGGCTGAGGTTCCCACCTTCCCTCGCGAATGGCCTTTTGGCGGAGACCTTGGAGCAACTGCCGGAGTTCCTGGCGTATAAGGTCCCTTAGGTGGGGTGGTGGTGCCAGAAGGGAGGAGGGATCGGAGAGGCCGTGGGAGCTGGGGACTTGGGTGGACCAGGCCTCTCGGAGCAGTGCCCGTAGCGCCGCCACCTGCAAGGCAGAGCTGGGGCACCTTGCATCTAAGCAGGGAGAAGACAGGAGTGATAGGATAGGGCGGAACCAAACAGGAGAGGGCACAGAAGACAGTGAGACCCAAGTTCCCCAGAGTCATAAAGCTGGGCCAGGAATCCCGCGAGTCTTGGAGCAGGTCTGGACTCCCTCCCCCCACCTCCCCGCTCCCCACCTCCGCCCGCAGCTCCAGGCTCAGGTCCACCGCAGCCTCCCCCAGAATCCTCTTCACTTCAGGCCGCTCCGGGAGCGGAACTTGCTCTTGCACCGTCTCCCACAGCGATGGAAACTCCCGAGGCTGAGCTTTGGTGCGCCGCAGCCCCTCATTGAGGCCTATGGGACAGTGGAACCGGGCACAGGGTTCCCCTGAGACCTGTGGCGCTTGGGCAGGACCACGCCACCCGCCCCCACGGACTCGCCAGCTCTGCGAGGTCCCCACGGCTGGAATTACTCAGGTCACCGCCAAAGCCCGCTGGCGCATTCTCTTCAGCTTCGCTCCGGGAAGATGCTCGGGGACAGCCGCTCCCGGCCATGGAGCCAGGGAGCCGGAACCCCGCCCAGCCCACCTCCTCCGTTTGGCGTCACCCGGGAGACCGCGCCCTGGCCCCGCCCCGCCAGTCCAGCGTGGGGCACCCGTGGCCTGCGGGCTGCGCATGCGACGGTGTTTGGGAGTGCCCTCCCCACCAGGAGCCACTGATCCCAAGAACCCTGGACACCTTTCGGCTGGTGGAAAAACAAAAACCTGGTCCCACTGGGTTTATTACTTCATTGTCTCCACTGGCCCCCCGCAGGGGGCAGCAAAGTACAATTAACTTTCCCCCAGGTCACCCCAGCGCCTGGAGAAACCCGGATGGCCTGGTCAGGTCAGGTGCCCTCCTACATCTTGAAGTAGGTTCAGGCACCCCATCCTCACCCCAGACACACAAAGGGAGCTGCTCCATTCACGTTTTTTTACTAAAGCACCCACACGAGGAGTTTCTGTGCAACGTACAAACACGAGCCGGCCCTGGGGCTCCTGCCTCTTGAGGCAGGGAGATGGGACTCGGACTGATCCAAGCCCCCCCCCCCCCATGCAAAGATCAACCCCAAGATCCCAGGCAGCAACAGCACCCGCTCTGCTCCCCTTCTGGGGCTGCTCCTCAGCAGGGGTCGCACCAAAGTTTGCCCCCTACAATGCGGAATGAAAAAGGTTTCCCCTCCCCTGGGAGCATGGAGGATTCCCAGCTGAAAATTCCCCCTGGAAGAGACACTGCCCCCTCGTCATACCTTCCACCCTTCCAGGCCCTAGGGGACTCAAGGGGGGAAACTGAGGCACAGAGAGGTGGAGTGACCTAGTCCAAGCCACTCGGCGAGGCAGTGCAGGGGCTGGCCCGACCCTGACAGTGAGGGGGCTGGGCTGGGGGAATTAGGGCAGGAAGAAGAAGGGCTGACCCCAGAGAGGGCCACACTTGAGGGGCCTGCCTAGGCCACAAGCCCCTCAAAGTGGGTTCTGAAACCTCTAGGTGCAGCGGGCAGGTCTATTGAAGACCCTCAGAAAACAGCCCACAGTCTCAGTTCCGGGTTCCCCCACCAAAACAGCGCCAGCCACACAGTCCTCTGGTGGGCAGTCCTTGGCACCAAGCACCTTGGTCAGTTAGTGTCAGCCCCGGGGAGGCCACGATGGGGGCCGCCCAATGTCCACCGTGATGTTGGTGAAGAGTGGTTGCCGAGACACCTCCAAGACTTGGTACCGCACTGACCCAATGCCATCCCGCTTCATGGTCAGCTTTGTGTTTTGAATCTTGGTAAACCTGGAGAGGATGAAAATGGATCCACATAAGGGCAAACATCCAGACTCACTGTGGAACCTCCGGGGCCAAGGATCAAGCCCTCCTGTTCCTTCCAGGGAGCACTTTACTCTTGGATCTGCCCCCAATCAGAGACCTTACCCCTACCTTCAGAAAATAGAAATGTGATACCCTCACAAGTCTCAGCACAGACCTCCTCTAAGCCTTAGACTCGGACATCAGGCACTTCAAATACGGTCCCGTGTCAGATGCATCCCTATTACTCCCCAATCTGTGTCATCGTCCATTTCTCTCCTTTAGTCACTCCTTCTCCATCAGTCAGGCTGTCCTCTGGGCACCAGGATGCAGCCGTGAGGACAAACAAGGCCCTTTCTCTTATAGCAAATCCATTTTAGCAGGACAAACAGAAAGCAGGCAAGGGAACAAGATGGCTGCCCAGGAAGGAATGTGTGGCACTGAGCTTAGGGCAGGGCAAGAGCATCTGAGGCAGGGGTCAGCGTGCATGCTTCCCCTAGGCACAGCTGCACTGCTGGACCTTCATAGGCCAAGGAGGAAACAGAAGATTAGTTGAGAAGTTTGAGCAGAGCTCTCTACAGCAGGCTAAGCAGCTTGTGCTTTATTATCTGAGAGGACACAGAGGGAATCTTAGGCCAGTTTTGGCAGGACGGGAGCATGGGCTATCGAAGGCCAAGGAAGAAGCAAGGAAACCCATGCAGCAGTCCACAGAGATTGGAGAGGTGGACCAGGTAGGATAAAGATAGGGAGTGGGAAAGCAGGTGGATTCAAAATAGGGGGGATGGATGGCTGGTGACCTCAGTGAGCAGATTCAGAGGAGAGGAATCCAGAACTAGACTTGAGCCAAAAGCAACTAGGTAACATGTATCCCATAACAGTATGTTATAAACCTCGGATAAAGTTTATTTTAAAAATAAAAACTTTAAAAAGGCAGCCAGGTAGACAGAACCCCTACTTAGTCTTCACCTAGCTCTTTTTTGCTATCTGGCTATTTCCATACCCAAGCACACATCACTCCTGTGAGGACACCCAGGGAGGCTATTTGTGCAGCGGGACAAAGGCTTCTGACATGTACTCACAGAAGCTCTCCTCCCACCCTCACGCCAACTGTCAGAGCCTTCTTGTCCTTCTGAGCTCAGCTCAGGCCCTCCCAAGACCTTCCAGGACTGCACAATCTCCCTGAGCCTTCCTCCTCAAGACAGAACCCTTCTCTGCTGACCATTTTTGTTTTGTTGTTTGTGGTGCTGGAGAGTGAATTCTGAGAGGACACAGAGGGAATCTTAGGCCAGTTTTGGGAGGACCCAGCATAAGTCCTTGCCCACTGCCTCTATCAGTGCCTTCAGGCCTATGGTACATCCTCTCCAGCTCTACCCAGCTGCTGGGCAAGCCCTTTACCTTCCTTGACCTCTTAAGAGTGAACCTTCCAAACTTGGTGTGGTAGTACATGCCTGTAATCCCAGCACTTGGGAGGCTAAAACAGGAGGATTGCTGCAAGTTTGAGACCAGCCTGGGCTACCAAATGAGCTCAAGACCAGTCTGAACTGCAGAGCAAGATCCTGTCTCAAAAAGACCGAGAAAAAAAAAAAAAAAAAAAAGCCTGATCCTGCCATTCACTGTTTAAAGCTACTCTGTTATTCCCAGTCCCTCTGGTCAAAGGTTAAACTCCTTGTCTTGTACTCAAGACCCTAAACCACCAGCACTGTCTTCTGTTGTCACTCCCAGACTTCTACTATCCTAAAAACCAAACGTATAAACCGAGCATTGTGGTTTTATAACCCAGCACTTGCGAGATGACTGAGTTTGAGGCCAGCTTGGACTCTATGAGACTCTACCTCAAAAAAACATAAAGAAGCTAAGCATGGTGGCACATGCCTATAATACAGCACTCTGAGATTGTGAGGCAGGAAGATCATAAGTTTGAACCCAATCAGAGCAAATAGGACCCTGTCTCAAAAGAAAAGGTGAGGGATGTAGCTCAGTATAAAGGCCCTCAGTTCAATCACCAGTACGGAAAAAAAGAAAGTTTTAAGAGTCTTAGTGTATTCCACACATATTCACATTCCAAACTCTTACAAATACATTTCCTTCATCTATAGTGGCCTCCCCCTTTAGCCTTGGTGAACACAGCACTGTGGCCAAAGTAGGCGTGAGACAAGTATTTGGAATAAATGAGTCTTTTCAAGCTCCGGTCTGCCCTCACCTCTTCCAGGAAGCCTCCCACCTTCACTCCCTCATCTGCCAAGACAGCATTTTGCTCTCCTTACCTGGTGCTCTGCCTGCCTCTTTGCCTAGAATGTGCACCTCGAGGGTCGGAGGGTGGAGACTAGGTATGGATGCTCTGGGTCTCCCATCCCCAGAAGGCCTCGAGTTGGGAAGTCCTCGTCTGTATTTTGCATGCCCTTCTCCCAACCTGCCCAGAGAGCAAATGTGGACACCCCTAGAGATGGAACTGCCTCCTCTGGTCTCACTGCGGTTGATACTGGCTCTCCAGTCCTTCCTGTGCCCAGCAAACACTCTCATCCCATCCTCTCTGATAAGGCCAGGAGAAGCTGAGGTCATGCAAGAGGCATAGATGAGATCTTCAAGGGCACCAGTGGGAATGTAATTACTTTTTTTTTCCCCCTTCAGTTTTTGGGTTTGAACCTAGGGCCTTGTACATCCTGGCAAGTGCTTTACCCATTGAGCTATTTCACCAACCCTTTTAAAACAGGGTCTTACTGTGTACTTCAGGCTGGCCTTGAACTCACTATATAGCCCAAGCCAGCCTCGAACTCGTGGCAATTCTCCTGCCTCAGCCTTCTTAGTGCTGAGATTGCAGGCGTGCACCACTACAGTTGGCTGGGAATATAACTACTCAATGACAGTCTGAGCCCTGACTCTGAATTCTGGTCACCTCTAGGAATTATTAGGCCAGGAGTGAGAGGTATCTAGGGGAGGAGCACAGGAAGTTCTGGAGAATCAGAAGTCACTGATCTGTAGCTTCTAGGTCAGCTCTTAAGTGTCAAGGATGCTTCAAAGCCACTTTTAGAAGATCAGAGATTGAGCACACTTGGGCTCAAGACTCAGTGTACTAAGCAGTCAGCTCTAGGGAGTAAGGGCTAAGGGACACCTGGGATCAGGGTGCTGGAGGGGTCACCTCTGAGGGTTGGGCTCGTTATGCTTGTCCCGGTCGTGCTTGATCATGCGGTAGCGGCCTATTCGGATGTCTGGCCGTGAGATCTTCATCCCAGTCAGGGAGATCCTGAGGATGGGGACAGATGGACTGGAGCAGGCACCAGAAAGGGCAAGGAGCCCCATGCAGTCTGCACTTCACCCCTCAGCCCCCGGGCCAGAATTCTCCCAAACCTCTCTACTCACCTGTTGAAGATGTCGTCATCCTCGCCACCCCAGCCCCAGTACTCATTGGGGAAGCCATTAATTCTCAGAAACTGGGCCTTACTCAGGCCTGACACACCTCCAAAGTAGCCAGCATAGGGCAGCCTATGGCATGGGAGGGCGGGTATCAGTAAGAGTTGCAAGGGATCAGAGTCAGGGTTTGGGGAGGACACAGAATCAAGAGTCCAGAAAGGACCTGTCCTAGCCAGGATGATGCAGGCCATGGTCAGGGGCCAGCAGCAGGGCACAGAGCTAGGAGTGAGGACCCAGGTGAAGGAGGGGCATGGAGGTCTGGGTCTAGCTGAAAGGAGCACCTCACCGGAAGCCAAACTTGTCCATGGCAATGGCAAAGTGTCGGGGCTGATCACCACAGCGGTATAGATTGCGGTCATCCATGGGGACCAGGTCCACGTCACTGAAGATAAAGCAGTCGTAGGCAGCATCCTCCTTCAGTGCCTCCAGGAAGCCCACATTGAGCAGCTTGGCCCGGTTGAAGGTGTCCTCACCATGCTGGAGGTGAAGAGTGCGTCACTCTGGGCCCATGACCAGCAAATACCTGCCACTTCACCCCTTCCTAGGGTGATCTCCAGAGGCCACTCAGATCTTCCTTCCCTGCAGGGTTCTTTAGATTCTCCAGAATCCAAGTCCAGTTTCTCAGTTAGATCTGGCCTTCAGAGGCTTTGCATAACAACTTGCAGTTTCCTCTCTGGCTACCGCCTCTGACCCTACTGCCCAACCACACTTTGTTCCTTAGAAGCTGCCGAACATGCCACGCCCTTTCTCATCTCCAGGCCTTGGGACAAGTAATTCCCCTTGCCTAGAATGCCTGCCTCTGCTTGTTGAACTCCTATCTGAAAAGTCTCAAACTCCCTGGTCCCAGTACAATTACTCACTGCCTCTAGGGGCTTCGTTTATACCCAGGTCCACTTAAACCATTATTTAGAGCTCTCATCTCATTCACCCGTTCAAACACGCCCTGTGGCCTTCTCCTTTGTGCCAGGCATCTCCTTTGTGCCAGTGGGGATTCTAGAGAAGAGCAGCCCTGGACTCTATTCCTGCTGAGCATACAGTCACAAAGTGAGACAAACAATGAATGCCCCAAATGACCAGTGTCTATGATGTAGAAGCTGTGGGGACTGAGCCACCCATCCTCAGGCACTTCCCCCTCTGGCCCATTTCTATCTATCCAATCCCTTGGGAGTTTCTGAAACCATGACAAGCAGAAGGCTATAGGCAATTCATCCTGCTGTGATCGCTAAGAAATAGGCTGTGGGGATCCTGGCTGTACAGTCCCACACACTACATCCTGGACAGAGGCAGTAGGACTCGAGAAGCCAGCACCTGCACCCCTGCCCCAATGCAGACTAAAGCCGACAGTCCTGGAGAGCAGTGTGCGAGTGGGCCCCTCCTCTACACCAGCCAAGCCTGAGCCTGATGGGTGAGAGCTGCTCCCCTGTGAAGTGATCTGGGCAGCCCCACCGGCCCTTCCCTCCCTCTCCTGCACCTTCGCTTCCACCAGCCCTTGGAAGGACTGTCCATTTCCTCCTGGCTCATCAGCATTCCTTCTGGCCTCTCTCACCAGCCAGGAGTCCTAGGTTTCTCTCACATGGTTCATAAACATGCTCAATTCTCTCCCTGGAAAGAAAAAACAGACCTCCCTCCAGCCACCGCCCTACCTTTCGCCTTCCCTTCTTGGCAAAGATTTTTTTTTTAAAGAATTGTCTCCAATCAGTTATTTTGTCAAATCCGATTCCTTCTTCAACCCACTGCAATCTGTTTCCACCCCCATCATGCCCCTGAAATGGCTCTCACTGAGCCCACCTTGTTGCTAAATCCACTGGACGCTTCTCGGTCCACATCCCTCTTGACTCCCCCACAATGCTAACGCAGCTGCCATGTTTCCTTCCTGACACCAACTGCTGAGCTTCTGGGATACCCACTGCGCTGGTTCTCTTGTCACCCTTTGGTCATTTTCCTGGTGTCTGCAGAAGCTTCTCCCTTTCCACACACCCCTTCAGTACTGGCTTTTCCCTATCACATCTAGCTCCATCGGCATGTTGGGGAAATGGTGCTCCCCAATTTTTCTCTCCACTAGAGACCTAAGTCCAATATCATCGACTAACTGCCTAAAGAATGCCCCTGCACTTACCCCAAGCTCTCTACCTCTCCCAAGTAAGACAGGTTCCAGAGTTTCCTCACATGGCCTAGCTCCTGTCTTACTCATCCACACAGCAAACAGCCAGGACTGAAACCTTTGTATTGTCTCTCACTTTTCCCTATTACTGTGTGACATCTCTCCTTTATCCCCACAATGACCACACATTTACCATCTCTTTCCTGGCCATCACAATCTCTCCCTAACAGGTCACCCTGCCTTTGGCCTCCCCTTCCATCTATTCTCCATATGCAACCACAGCAATCTTCCTGAAAAGCAACCACATACATAACTCCCTTCTTGAAACAATGGAGTTCTACCACCTTCAGGCTATAATTCAACTGTTTAATGTGTGTCCCAAGATCCTTTTTGATTTGATCTCCACCAATTCCTCCAGCCTAATCTTTGCTACCCAGCCCCCACTCTGCTAATAGCTCCCAAACACACAAGGCCAGCTGTCCCACTTAGTCCTGGGTCTGCCAGGTCACTCTGCCTAGAATGCTTGCCTGTTTTTGTGCCTCTACCTGCTCCTCCTATTCATCCCTCAAGACCCATCTCAACAAATGCATCCCAACTCCAGGACTATACCGGGCCCCGCTGTACTCCCAATGTCTCCCTGCTCCAATTCCAATCATATATCACTCTACCAGAGTCTACAGGGATCCACTTTTGAGTCTAGGCACTTTGTGGGAATGCAAAGCGTATATCAGACCTTTCTGGACCTATTAGCCACCCTAGCTAGCCCCACAGCAGGGATAAGATACTGCTTTGAGTAGCCTGGCCTAAGCTGTGGTCAACATTGCCCCCTAAGGGTTTTAGGCTTCGTTCTTCTTTCAACGAATAACTGTCTTCCCGGAGCCCTCAACAGACTCCTAGTAGTGTACTTTAGGCCTCTACCACCACAGGACAGGGTCTGCCAAATGCAAATAACAGGGTTCACTCTTTCTGAGGCTATGCACAACTGCAAGCATTCATGCCAATAATCACTTCACATACTCCTTCACACGCACACAAACTTTCCTGTGCACACTGAAATACATATGCTTCACACCCCTGGGTTTCACATACCCATACAGCCATGGACAAACAGGAATCTCCAGATGCCCCTCAACCCCACCCACGTACAAACAGGCACATAGGCCCCTACTCCCCGAACAGGTGTACCCACTGGTGCATGTGGGCTTTGTGATGGCTAGTATCCAGCCAGGGACCACACACCTGGTTGATGACATAGATGCCATAGCGTAGCCGCTGCCGCCTCAAGATGGGATGCAGATAGTGGAGCCAGTAGCGTAGGTGATGCTCCCGGTGTCTAAAGGGGATGATGACCGCCACTGTCTGGGCTGGGGTGCAGTCAGGTGGTGTATAGCGGCCACCCAGGAGCACGCCTGGGTTCTCCCTCTGTACCCGCTCCAGGGGCATGGGTGAGGTGAACTCAATGAGCAGTCGACCCACTGCAGGCAGGATGGTGTCAGGAATCAGGGCCTTTGCCAGAACCTAGGACACCAGCCCTCAGGAGGTGGGCAATGGAACCCCAGAAACAGTCAGCCCTCTTAACAGACCTAGTCCTCAGCACCTCCATGGGTCAAGACTCCAATCCCCCAATCACACTGCTCAGACCGTTCTCCCACCCTAGGTAGGTCCCACCCTACAGGCTCACCAAGACCAGGAGGAGAGTCAGGACAGGGTGGCAGGATGGGAGCTGTAGGGCCAGGCCGGGCACTGGGGACCTCAGGGAGCCCAGAGCTGGGTGCAGTGGCGTTGGGCCGAGAGCAGTTGGTGCTGCTGCTGGCTGCCGGGTGGAGGACGCGGGTAGGGCCACGGGCACTGAAGCGGCTGAAGAAGGCCAGATGCTGGGCATAGACATCAAAGTAGAGGATAACAGCCACGAGGAAGTGCAGTAGGCAGAGAAGGAGCACAGCCTTGCAGACACGCTCCAGCGTCCCCCCCAGCAGCCTGCTCATCCCGCAGGCAGCCACCGGCCAGCCCAATGGGCCCAGGCATCCGGCTGCTGGCCTAACCAGGAAGGGAGAAAAAGAAACCCTGCAGGTCAGGGTAAGATGGGCAAGGCTGCCTATTTGCCTCTGCCCCAGCAGCTCACATCACAGGCCCACTTTCTCACTCTTACCTTGCCCTTCGGTACTCACGGAATTTCCTTTTACCTGCAGACATACCCAGAGAGTTGCTGCAACTCATTGTGCACCTATCTTCAGGCATACCCGATACTAAGCCACACACATTTACATTCCTTGTCATCCCTGACACATGCACATTCATACTCAGGCACACGCACTTATTACACAACTGTACACACATGTAGTCCCAGGCACACAGACATGTGAACTCTAATCACATGGGCTCATACCTACACACAGAAAAACATTTACCATACACACTCTTATGTGTACTTGTGTCCTAGAGAACAGACACCCCACAGGGCAGCACCCTTAACCCAGGACTCATGGCTTGGGGACAGTTACTACTTACTGAGTACCTACCATGCAGGATCACTTTGTACTCATGACTTCATTTAGTCTTTCCAGGAGCCATGGTGGAAAGTGGTTTGATCATTCAGGTCTCAACAGCTAGCAAGCCAGGCCAACTGGGACCAGGCTGGGAAATGATCCTTAGCATCCAGGGGTCCAGATATGGTCAGGATATTTGTGGGATCCCTTCCCATTGGAGCAAGTGGTCAAACTACAGGGTGGGGCAGAAAATACCCCTCTTTTAAGACCCTAAAGCCAGATCTGGATCGTGGCCAGCCCAGCTGATTCTGAATGTCAGAGCAGGATCTGTTTGGGCTTTAGAGGGAACACTTCCACAGAAGCAGGGAGGGGGCTTGCCTGGGCCGTGGATCAGGCTGCGGTTCAACAGGGCAGCAACCACTTCTGCCAGTGCTCCAGAGACAAGGTGAGTTTCACTCCCACAGACAGAGCATCACACTGACAACCCTGGTCCCAGCAGTAGTCACCCACTCACACACAACTACATACAGAATCACAGACACACCCGGTTGACAGTAACACACAAAAAACAACAAAACCCTGCTCCAGGATTTACACAACCACACATCCAGGCAGCTCACACCCAGACTCACGTGCAAGCATTCCGACCCCTTCCTCCGGGTCAGGAGTTCTGGGTCAGGAGTTCTGGGTCCAGTGGGCCACCAGGCTAAGGGATGCATCTAGGCGGGGCTGGGAGACTGAACACGTGGCACCCCGGGATGGGGGAGGAATCGGAGACCCAGTGGGTATGGACCCTGGGGGGTGCGTGGGGGTGAGCGAGGCTGTGGGCTGGGGTCGAGGGAAAGGGGAGAAGTGATCAGACGCTCATACACACACTCCGCCACGAGGCCGGGGCGAGCGAGGACAATGAGCAAGGCTGGCTGGGGGCGGGCGGAGAAGCCCAGAAGGGGAGCCGAGGGATGGGGGTGGGGCGAGGTGAAGGCAGGCCGGGGGCTGCAGCCCGCGCGCCTCTCACCGGGTAGAGCTCGGGCTGCCCGGTCTGGAAGGTCGGGACCTGGACGGTGGAAGGGGGGGCCCCCCCGCAAGCCCCCTCCTCTCACCCGGCGCTCCGGGCTCAGCAGGGGACGCCGCTCCAGCTCGGGCAGGGTTCCCGGCTCCGGCGGCTTCGGAGGGCTCCGTCCCCCATGGCCCGGCCCCGCCGCCTCCCACTGCAGGGTCAGTGGTCCCCACAGCCCGCCGGCCGCCTCCTGCCGGCGCCACTGCCGTGGGCCATGGAGCCGAGCCGCCCTGGAGGGGCAGGGCGGGGCCGGGCAGCCGGGTAGACCCACGGACCGGCGGACCGACGGACCACAGCGCCACCGCCTCCCTCCCGCGCTACGGCGCCTCGGAGGGGCAGGCCAGTCCGGCGCGCCCGCTTTTGCGCGCCCCCGCGGTCCCCGCCTCCAGTGCGCTTGCACGCGCGCGGCGCGCCGCTCCGACGCCTGCTACTGCCAGTGACCGATAGTGGCCCAGTCGTCAGCGGAGGCACGAACCAGAGAGGTGCAGGGGGCATAGAGTCAGATCCCTCCACGATCTCAGCTAAGAGATCAAACCCGTAAAAGGGTGCAGATTGGCCAACCCCCTTACTGAGTGGAAACAGGGCCTGGAGATGAGGCCAGGTTTGGCTGGGAGCTAGAGATTTTTCAACTCTAATGGGAGCAGGATTGAAGATCTGCCCCTCAGGGTCAACCATGTCCATGCATCAGCGGGGGAATACAGGTCGGGTGGGACTGTTGAGTGTGAGCTGGAGGTGGTTGGGCTTTGAAGGGAACAGGTGTTTGGATAAGATTTGGAGACAATCAGAAACGGGATAGGACTGGGCAGAACTTGACAGGGCCTTACGACAGAACCACAGCCATGGTCTCTGGGTGATGGTGCCAGATTGTGGCTTGGAAGCAGAGGAAACAGATGGGCTCCAAGCCCCAGGAACAGGGTATGATATGCCTAAGGGTAGAGCCAGGTAGCAGCTGCCACTCAATATGGGCCCACTGGACCTGGAGGACATGTGGCTAGGAGGACCCCAGACATAAACTCTGAGATACCTCTGTCAGAGTTTCCCTTGTTCCCTTCTACAAAAAATGTCAAGAGACTACAGAGTCCATACCACAGTACTGAGACCTCCTAACCCAGGAGCCAGGTCTGTCCAGAGCAGAGGTATGCAGAGATACAAAGTGGGTTAAGGGCTCAGCATGAGGCTGAGGCACAAAGGCTCTGTCTGTTCCCTTCCTCTGTGAAAGGTGGCGCAAAAGGGCAATGGAAGCTGCACTTACTCTGACAAATACCACGTTTATTTCACAAACACTGGGAGGATGGGTTGGAGTGCAGGTGCACAGCTTGCACAGTCACCATCAGCAGCCCGTTCCCCACCCAGAGGATTCAGCCCAGACTGCAGTGCCTCCAAGTCGACAGTGAGAGGTGAGTGCAGGAGACCCTGAACACCAAACTCCCGAAAGGCTAAGGGGCACAGCTCCAGCTGTCCCAGGAAAACCAGCAATAAATAAGGGCAGGGCACGGCCCCACCCACACATATCATCTAGTCACCCATCTTCACTCTGGAGGTCTGAAAAAGAAGAATGGGAGACAATCAGGCAGGGACAGAGGAACAGACAAGACAATGACCATGACAAGATCAAACCCTGAACCCCATTGCTGGACACACATATCATAATAGATAACCAGACCAGGACACACAAATAGACAGGAACCACTGAGTTAGGCTGAGGAAAAGATGGAGAGAAATGGCATATGGACTATGCTAGACAATAAGCACCAATCCAATCAAGAACCTCAATCACACTATAACAGATCCTCAGGTTGATCTTTAGTTACAAACCCACATAGCATCAGGTGGACAAGACACGCAATTCAGACATGCTGTCCCTCTTATCAGTAGGACATAGTCATACATATAAGCCTTGAGAGACAAACACATCAAGACGGATGGATATAGTTAAGATCTCAAACCAGCACAGATCACAAAGGTATCATCTGTATTTCTAGAGACAGCAAACAGAAAGAAGATAACAGATAAAACAGCAAAGCAACAACAACAAAAAAAAAGTGAAAGCCTTAAGGAAGAAACCAAGAGATGGGAATGAGGTAGTGGAAACTTTCCAGGGTTTCTACAGTTATGGGTAGAGAAGGAGAGTAGCTGGGCTCCTCTGGACATTAAGTAAGGATGAGTTGGAATCAAGGACACAAAGGCTCCCCAGGGGGATCCAGCACCTGAAGGATTGCAACGATGACGCCAAAGAGGCCGATGGCACTGCCAAAAATCTCCACGATGAGAATCTTTACAAAGAGGCTGGGGTTCTGAGCATCAGCCAGGGCAGCCCCACTGCCCACGATGCCCACGCAGACTCCACAAAAGAGGTTAGACAGACCCACTGTGAGTCCAGCCCCAAACATGGAGTAGCCTGGGAAACAGACAGAGGCTCAGTGAGACTAAACCAGAACAGAGGGTGATGAAGACATGACCTCAACAGGGTCTAATGGGGACGATTCCCAACCCAACTCTGCAAAAGCCAAAGTAGCTGAAAGAATAGCAAAATTTGAATTCCAAGCTGGGAGGCTGGAGCAGGCAAAGTGTGAAATCCCACTTTTCACATTCACACACATACCCACCTACCTGCATGGTAGTTTCGATGGCCAATGGCATGGGGGTCAGTGGCACTGAAAGGCTGAGGGAGGCAAAAGTAATTAGAAACCATTCATTATGCACCTGCCTCTCCTCCCCCAGTCTCTCACCATTGTGTACACACAATGGAATGGATTCACGCTTGCACCCAGGTTCTCCTTACCTCAGCCATATTGCTAATCACAATTGCCATGATGATGCCGTAGATGGCAACAGCCTCACAGAAAATGATGCTATTAGTGATAATGGTAGAGATAAGAGTAGGGGTGGAGAAGAGAAAAAGATGAGATAGAAACCAACTTTCCTCCCCAGAGAATCCACAGCAACCTTTCCTCAACTCTCACCTCCCCCTATCAAAAGGCTGGTTATAGAAGCAGCATGTCATCAGACACAGGCAATCTCCTCTATAGCTGGTTTTTATTTGTTTGGTCGTTTGTGTGTGAGAGACAGGGTCTTGCTATGTAGTTCAGGCTGGTCTCGAACTCTTGGAGATTTTCCTGTCTTCCTACTGCTAGGATTACAGACATGTGCCACTAAGCTCAGCTGTACTACTAGGTGAGGCACATGCACTTACCTGACCAGGTTCTTTGTCTTGATTCTGGGAGCCTTCACACCTCCACCAATGATGGAGGAGCCTGTAATATAGATGCCCCTGGTGGAAGTAAAGGGAACTGATAAGCAGAGGCCAGTCACTGCTCCCAGGATGACTAAAAACCCACTGATACCACCTGCCATGACTCAGTCTTGCCACTCCATGCCAAGTATCTCAAAACTCACCAGGCTGCCCCAACCACAGACAGGGAGATTGCCAGACCAATGCCCAGGTTTGACCACATGAAGGGGGAAGTCTCAGTTAGAAACCTGGTGTAGAAACAGGGAAGAAAGCAATGCAACTTTGCCCACAAAGGGGGCATAAAACCCTTGGCCTCCCACCCTCCCTACCCCCACCAGCTCAAGATGCTGCAACAACAGACTTTGTATCGCTCAAATGTCCAGCTCCTAAGCGGCAGCTCCTAGTGGCGCTCTCTTACCATGCCACATCAAAGCGGAAGCCCAAGTCAAATATGGTGTAGCAGATTCCTGCAGCAGTGAGGGGGAAAAAAAAGTTACATGGGCTGCTCTATAACGAGAAGCTTCTCAGTCTAGAGAAGTGCTGCCTAGCTCACGGGCCACCTACATCCAAGTCAAGGGACAGTCCTCAGGTTCTCCCCCACCCTGCTCAGGCTTCCATTTTCTGTCACTCCCTCAGTAACACTGCCCCCTCAATGACACCATGACCCAAGTCCCTCCAAGAGCACGCCACAGGAGGAAAAGAGGGAGGGAGCAGGCATTCCTTCCAGGACCTGCCGGATCCTGCCGGCCCAGTCCAAGTTGCTGTTTACCCAACGAGCTGTGAATGGGGAAGGGCAAAACGACGAGAAAGAGGAACCGGAGCTGCCTGCTCATGACCTGCAGGCCGGTGGGGAACAAGAAAGGGACCACAGCAGGGAAATGCGGGAGGTGGCGGTAAAGGAAGAAGGGGGCTAGTGCGGCTGCTGCTATCCCCACCTACGGCCGCCCGCACCCCTCAAGCAGCTGGAACGCTGGCCTCTTCGGTCGGAATCAGAGGCTTCAAGAGACGGGGGGCAAGTCCGAGCCCGTGGCAGAGGTCCGCGCTGGGTTCCCGTACTCCTTTCACCAAAGGGTTCCAGTCCCGCCAGCTTGGGCCCTGATGCTGCCCCCACCCGCCCGGGCCCAGCCTCACCTACGACAACAGCGCAGGCCCAGAAGGCCACGAAGACCCCAGAGTACAGCAGCGCTAGCCCCGTCATGGCGGCGACGACAGCGGGGATGGGATCGGCGGGGCACAGCTAAACCGCGTCCCTGCGTCCACCGACCGCCCCGCAGTGTGTCCACCCGCCCCGCAGCGTCACCTGACGCGCCCACGTGATGCTCCAATCCCACGTGACACCGCGCCAGGCCCTACGCTGCGCGGCTGGCCACACCGAGCATTCTGGTAGTTGTAGTCACGCCTCAGGTAGGCTCCAAAGCGCTTTGGTCTGGGCTCCCTGCGCACCTGGCTTCTCACCACCTCTCCGCCGTCTCCCTCCTGAGCCTGTGTTGGGCCTCCAATCAGAGCTCATCCGTCGGCTTCTCCCTGGCAACCAGGGAGGTGCCAGACTGTTACCTCGGCGTGAAGCAGGCCTGTTTCAACTCTTGGTCCTCAGAGGTCATTCTTCCAGGACACCTTTCTATCACCAAAGACAGGGTGGCAGGCACGCTCTGGGCTCCCACAATGCTCGCTGGTTCTTGCAGAACTTCGGTAAGGCCATGTCACTCTCCTGATTAAATGCCCTGGTGGTTCTTGTTTCACTCAGAATAAAGTAATTCCTACGATGGCATACCAGTGTGACTCCCACGTGCCTTACTGCCCATTGTAGAAGAGAACTCTCTACTTTTCTCCCTCTGGCTGTACTACCCTTACGGTTACTTGAACATGGCAGCCACAATCCCACCTTACTTCCCTTACATTTGTTTGTGCTTCTCTGGCTCAGTATAACTTCCTTTGTCTTTGCTCGCTTTCTTCAAAGGACTTCTTGTCCATTCTGTTTAACACTGTAGCCTCCCATCAGGTGTCTGTGTGGGATCCAGCTGCCACTGGGACATCCCTCTTCAGAGAGAGCACCATTTCATTGTGTGGTCACTATGTATTTAACTGTCTCTCTTCCTAACTTGAGTGTCAAAACAGGAATCTGTTTAAACACAGTTCACTTCTGAGTGCTTCATGAACACAAAGAAACACAAGGAGAAAAAAATACTTGGTTTATTTGAATGTATCTTGAGAAACAAGTCCAAAACAGTGTAGACAGCACTACCCAACAGAACTTTTGGCAGTGCTGGAAACGTCTTGTAGCTGTCTTCTCATGCACCTATGTAGGTACTGGAGATCAGTTTGACTGAAAAACTGACCTTTTAATATAATTAATTTAAATAAGTCTATTGCTAATGTCCTGAACAGTACAGGTCTAGATCATCGGTTTCCAAGTAGAAGCAGTTATGCCCCTAGAGGGGACATTTGCCAATGTCTGAAAATGTTGTTTGTCACAACTAAAGGAGGGCATTTCTGATGTCTAGCAGGTGGAGCCCAGGGTCACTGCTAAACATCATGCCATACACAAGTCAGCCTCCACAACAAAGGATTATCTGATCCAAATGTCAGCTGTGCTGACTTTGAGAAACCTGGTCTGGATGATCTAGCACCTGACCTTTATTTTATTTTACTTTATTTTTGGTACCAGGGATTGAACTCATGACCTCACACTTCCCAGGCAGGCACTTATGCCGCTGAGCTAAATCCCCAGCCCTAGCACCTAACCTTTAATAAAGGCAAACTCAACTGCAGATCAGGAACTGGAATTGGCTATTGGTCCTGGGCTGCTCCAGGGACAGATATACTCAGAAAACCTCAAGAAAGTCCATGAAGCGCTTCCTCCATCAGTCAAGCAACAGACATTTACTAGGCCACTATGTGGTAGGGCTGGTGTCAAGAGCCGGGCAAGGACAGGGATGGATCTGATCTTCCATGTGGCACTGCCTGGCCTGCCCTTTCCATTCAGGCTCCTTGTCCTGCTGGAATATGAGTCGATGCTGGGAGCACTAAAGGTTCTAGCAACAACACCTAAGGCTCTCTGTGTCTCTGGCCCCACAAGGCATCAACTGTTTCCCTCATCTTCATAAGCAATAGCAATCCCTCTTCTTCCACTCACAGCTTCTGTCACTGGTGTCTGACCCAGACGGGGCTCCAGTCCCTTCCAGCTCCGGGAACTAAGGAACGAGGCTGTAGAGGGAGAGAGAGTTTGGGCAAAGTGAGCTGGAAGCTAAAGAAAGATTTCAGCAGGGGTAGAGACTTCCATACTTACCTGCGGGGCTGCTCTCAGTCAGTTCCAGCTGGGGCCGTGGGGTCAAGGCAGAGCATCCAGGATCAGTCAGAGGCGCCCGGGCCAGTGGGGGTCGGAGCTCCCCAGAAATGAGTGACACATCTGGGGTATCCCACAGCTCTGACTCAGGTGGTGGGAGGGGCACATGGAAGGGAGACCCTGGAAGGGAGGGAGCAAGGAAATCCATACTGGTCCCCCAACTCCAAGTTTCCAGCTACCCCAAGTTTCCAGCTAAGGCAATACCCTACCACTCACCAGGCAACAAGTCCGCATAATGTGTGAGGTAGGGAGCCAGGCCTGGAGGCGGCCAGGCAGGGTTACAAGCAGCCTCCAACTCACATGGTGTCAGTATAGGCCGGAAGAAGTTACCCGAAGGCTGCAAGGCTAGTGCACCCAGAGGACAGGCCAAAAGCACAAAGACATCCATCTCAGGAAAGTTGGCAAGCTTGGCAGGGGTGGGCCGCCCCAGAGCCAACACATAGCTGCGTTTGCCAGCAGCCTGAGACAAGTTCCGCAAGTGTGCTAGTGCCTCACAGTGTCGGGCCACACCCAGTGTGCCCACTAACAGCCCTACCACATGGGCATCTCTGGCCCTCTCTACCAAATACCATCTTCGTGCCCTTAGGCGTCCAGCCCGGACACTCTCATCCTGGGTCTGTCCCGTGTCTGGGCAGCAGGAGAAGAAAGGCTGCCCTGGTGCCCAACCCAAGAGCAGCCGGGTCAGGTCTGGGTCAAGGTCAGAGTCAGGACCAGCCTTAGAGCCCCCCACATAGAAGGCACCATATTCTTCCAGGCACCTCCCTGGGGTCAAGGGGAAGTAGCGCCCAAAACGCTCCAGTGGCTCAGGCTCTGGGCTGGAGGACCCTGATGGTGAGGGAAGAGCTGGGCTGGAGACAAGCAGGTCCTGATATTTAGGGCGCAGGACAGTGGCCAAGGCCTCTAGAAGAGAAGAAGATGGGGTCAGGGTTGGGGTTTGACAGAACAGGCACTCCCTTATCCCTAGGAGATTAAATGTGACCTAAGAGCAAAGACCTGGCCAAAGAGCTCTACAGGAGTGTGCTAAAATGGGGAAATAAAGCCATACAGCCATAGCCCACCCTTCCTTCTTGCTCAGGCATAACCCCTCACCCAGAGCATGGGCACAGGCTGGTTCACTCAGCAGCACCACAGGGGCTGTAGGGTCTGGGTTCTGCACTTCAAAGGCCTTGGCACAGAGCTCCAAAGCCACAGAACGTTGGCCAAGAACGAAAGCGATGGGCAGCGGCCGGGCTGGGGGACTTAAGCAGGCGGTGCCAAAGTGAACAAGGGCCTCGGCTCCAGCCTGTTCAGCACCCAGTACATCCACACAGCAGCTGCAGAAGAGATACCAACAGTGAAAGCAGTTCCCATCTGGAAGTGAATTACTGTCATCAATGGGAAACATGTTCACAGAACAAAATGGTGACATGAAAAGAGATCTCTAAGGGTTGTTAGCATCAGGAGGGGTGTTACTATCAACATGGAGGAACACAAACACTTGTTACAGCAGGGAAACCCCATGCAGCCTGGATTCCAGACCTAGCCCAC
Source organism: Cavia porcellus (assembly GCF_034190915.1). NCBI lineage: Eukaryota > Metazoa > Chordata > Mammalia > Rodentia > Caviidae > Cavia > Cavia porcellus. The sequence goes on from NW_026947508.1 coordinate 36,753,041, forward strand.
TTAAACCTGAGGTCACACCTGCCATAGGCCGTGTCCCCTAAAATAAACATCTTCGACCCTGTAGTCTCCTCCAGGCGTGCAGCCACGGCCCCTGCGTCTCCTAATAGCTGGTCAGGGAACTGCAAGGCCACCTGTAAGCATAAACCACGCAGTCAGGAAGAGCTTCACGTCCCCCTCCCCTATTCCTGCCGAGGGCCTTCTTACAGGAAAGTTTTCCTGGAGCCTCCACTCAATTTCAAGTTTACTGGTCCCAGGAGTGCACTCTGTCCCACGAAATGCGTGGCTGGTGGCCCACCCTTTGCGGACAGACTCCGATTCCCCCATTCCTCTGTGTTTACGAAATCCTCCTAGAGTCCTGTCTTCTAGGCCACCCATCTCAAGTGAATCACCACTCCCTAAGTCTGCCTCACCCGTTGACACCGTAGGTCGCGGACAAATCCAGTAACTCGCTCCAGCTCGTACACTCGGTCGAGGTCAGCGAGAGAAGTGAGCAGTCCCGGGAAGCCCGCCTCCCGCTGCAGGACTGCCTCCGCCGGACTGCTGAATGTAGACTCCATGAGGCACGACTTGGGAGGCGCGGTGCAGCAGGGGCTCTCTTAGGGCCCCGCGTCCTCAGAAGCAGTCTTCCAAAGCTCCGAATCGCTTTGCGCCGCCGCCGAGCCACCCAGTATGCTCCAACCCCTCCAGACTTCAGCATCCGCACAATACACGCGGCTATCCGCGGAGGTTACTTCCGGACGTGAGGCGAGACTGATTGCAACTCTACCAATCCTAAACTAGCACCACTCCTGCCCTCCAATCCCCGCCTCCATGACTCACAGAGAACCAATGACTGGCGCGTACGGGGCCGGTCGGAAGTTTCGTACACAAAGGTGCTGAGCCCTATGGGAGTTGTGGATCTGGGCTCTGCTCGCTTTGGGCTTTCCGAGGTTTTACCTTTACGCTGTCTGCCTTCAGGAGCCGTCTCACGAAGGCATTACTGCAGTGCGAGTAGCTCCTACCCACCGATCGCGCTAAACATTTCGTATATATTGGATAATTTTAAACTCAGTGCGGACTTTCTTTTTGGTAATAAGAATTTAACACAGGATCTTGTGATTGCCAGGCAGGTGCTGTGCCGCTGAGCTAAATCCCTGGTCTTGGACTACCTTGATTTTTAATATCGTGTTTGGCCACTTGTCACAGAGTACTATAGCTCAGGAATGTCTCTGCGCCCTGTTTCCTTATCTGCAGAATCGGAGCTTTAATAGTAGTGTGGTTTGTTGCAAAGTCAAACTAATTTATTAAACTGTACAAAGTTGTTCTTTCATATCCCATTTGCTTTATTCTCACAGAAATGCCAGTCCAGTGAACACTGAATGTTTACTATTTGCCAGGCACCATGTTAGTCTTTTGAATAAGAGTTAACTCATTTTAAGACTAAAGAAACTGAGGTATGAAGAGCTAATAAGATGCAGTAGGTCAGTGGCACAATCAGTATCAAAAAAGCTAATCAGCACTCAGTCTCCTACCTTATATGTACTACATTTGTTGTGGGGAGGGCTAGAGGAGGGGGAGGGCTAGGAGGAGGTACACATTCAGACACCATATGGTAGGAAAAAAGGACTAAACTACGTGGAACATCTCCACATATGCCAGAAGTGAAAAATGATAAGGTGAGAATGAATTGAGGACTTGTAGGGGGACGGTGTGGCTTTCATGGGACAGGGTGACGGGACTGATGTCAGCTGGCATAGGAGGTTGAGTGAGGAAAAATAGGAGATCCCAGGTTCATGCAAAAGCTGGGAAAAGAACACGGAAGATATGCGAGTGAATGTAACCAGCTCCCCCATCAATTATGGATGGGAGTGGGGAGAACTCAGTCCTGCCATTTAGATTTTTACAGAGGATTACTCAGGATAGGCTCCTTGAGAGACACTTTGGGTGAAATTATGGCTAAGGAGACCGAAAAGTAAGCAACCCTGCTAGAGGAGGAATAGGCTAGGAGCTGTCCCTGGTCCTGACTAAGCTTTGAGGTTTGTGAGGAAGGTGCCTAGAAATGGCGACGGGTATGCAGGCCACACAAGGTCTTGCCTTTCTCCTCCTCTTCCGTGTGCTGCAATGCCTTCTCTCCCATCCCCCCACCTCCTTCCCTCAGGTACTTCTTATAGTCTTCCTCAGTCACGTGCATGTTTGGGTGCTTTAAAACCCCACATCAGACACCCATCCTGGAACACAAAGCCTCAGTCGTTTTTTCCTCCCAGCTGGACCCAGCTAAACACCCCATCCTGTGTTTAGGATGTCTCCTTTTCCCATCAAAAGCAAACCCTCCTCCATGCAGACTCTCCTCCCCACTTCTAATTAGCTTGGTAGCTTTCGACGAGACAGCCTTTATTTTTAGGACAGAGCTCAGGACTAATACTCAACTCTCTTGATTCAATGTAAACAGGTACGCATGCTGAGATTAATTTGACAGGGGCAGGAGACTGCTAATGCTACTGCAGCCACCTATCCTTTCTCCCATCCCAAGGGCAATGGCAAAATTCTAAATGGCTCCAGTGTAGGCAGCTCAGCTATAGCAGTTCTTCTCCCAGCCCAGGAAGTAGAGGGTATCCCCTCCATTCTTGACCAAGGCCTAGGTCCAAGCATCCTTTTTTTTTTTTCACGCTCACCACGCAGGCGCTTATGCCACTGAGCTAAATCCCCAGCCCTGTCCTCCCATCCTTTCCCCAGGCTTCTGGACCTAGTCTTTCAGTTAGGGGATAGTAGCAGCAGAAAGGAAACAAGAGGCCGTAGTGAGGGTCCAGGTTTTACTCTTTGTGGATAGGAAATGATGAAGAGAGTAGGTGTGGGACGGGATGCCCCTCAGTAGTCAGCTGTGTAATCTGTGCCATGTAGCCCCCGACACAAAAGTGTGAACTCCTTCACCATCTCCTTCACCCGCCTCTTGTTCATTCGCTCACTGAAGGAGAGAAGCGAAAAGAGGTTAGCATCATCCACCAACTTCCACCTCTTTCCTACCACAGCCCCCAGGCCCGGCCCAGCCCTGCTCACCGAAGGATCTGCTGACTAAAGGTATCCTTCTGTTCAGGGCTGAGGCGGGCAGAGGGAAAACCAGGTGGTTGTAATGCCTCCTTGATCCACATGCTCAGGAGACTGAAGCAGTGTTTGTTCAGGGCGAAGAGGATGTCAGCAAAGCAGTCCATGAGGCTTCGGGAGGCCTGGCCCCCAATGGCCTTGAGGGAGAGTGCCTCTTAGTACACCAAGGCCTTGCCCCTTCTGCATCAAGGACGCCTAACCATGCCCCAGGCTCTCTGGGACAGTTCTGTACCTGAACTATACAAGTGAGCAATGCTTTCTGAGTGCCAGCTGATCCTCAGAGCAACCCTAATATCCTGCTATTTAATTGAGGAAGTTATAAAATCCAAGAGCTTAGGCACCCAAAGGCTCAAGCCTCCCAGAAAGCCAGCTCCCTCAGCAGCAAGGGCCTCCCATCCCCAGCAACACCCATCTTGCTCCAGCTCACCTCCAGCACTGCTATGAGCAGCATACGACCATCCTCTTGTACCACCTTGCCCACGGACTCTACTTCCCCACACCGAGGCAACAGCTCTGTCTGCAGGGGATGGAGAAGCTGTCAGCCCCAGCTCCTTCCCACCTCTCCCTAAGGATGACACCTGGGCACTACACCCTACCCTCTGAAGTTCTGGGCAGGGCAGGGCAGGATAGGGCAGGGGGATAGAGATCTGCATAAGACTCACAAAGAAGCCACAGGAGGCCTTGACAGTAGGTGCCTCGGGGAACTTGAGGGCCAGCACAGCTGTAGGAGAGGTAGAGACAGATCAGATGGGACCCAAAGAGCCTCCCAGGGGAGTCCTAGCCCACTTGTCCCCCTGGTCCCACTTACCACACTGGAACACAGCTTTGACATCCAGTCGTTCACACAGGAACAAATCTGGCTTCCGCTTCAGAGCCTGTGGGAGGTGGAGCTGGTAAGCCCAGCTCCAGCCAGCTCTAGAGATCATCTCCCCCATTCACCTGCCACCTCATCTCCTAACATCACATATCACAGGCAGAGTCTGCCATTCAGACATCTCTGGGGGACCCTGACCACCCCAGAATTCATTTGGCCAGGGAAGGAGCAGCCTAAGGATGCTATATGCATGTATGTGTACATGAATGGATAGGTGTGCCCGACTTAGGTTAGGGGTGGGGATCACAGTGTAGAAAATGTGAGTCCCAAGTCACTCTTTGAGCAAACACCTTCAGTTCTCTCCTCAATCAGGGCCAGTCCTCCTGCCAATAGTGACTTTTACTTTGATTCACAGAGGAAATCGAGGCCTCTGGGCTCGTGAACAAGGCAGCAAGAAAAAGAAACAGCAGCTGGACATGGAGCCCCCAGTTCAACAGGCCCCCTCCTGCGTCCTGCAGCCCCATCTTTTGCCCAGGATACCCTGTGTACAGGGCCTTCTCAGCCATACCCACCATACCCACCTCCTACTAGGGGCCAGTGCTGCCACTGAAGGAGGAGGAATAGAGTAAAAATACCAGGACAAGTTGTACCAGGACATGACTGGCACATCCTCAGTCAGGAGATGGTTGACACTGCTCCAGCAGTTCTCAAACACTGCTGTTCCCCAGCAATGCCGCCAGCTTACACCACACAGGCCCCCACCCTACAACCCCTCACATACCTTCTACATCCATGTTTATTATTGTGCACACACCCTGACATGCACCCTCTCTGGAAATGCTCTGTTCACAAGCTGCTATCATACCCCTTACATACACACTTTCCCACACCTGCAACACATCCCCACTACACAATCACACACCCAAACTCGCCCACATCCCAAACTATCCACACCCAGTTTGTCTACACCTGTGTCCCCCAGCACATGTACACTCTCCCAACACACTCGCAAATACACAAATACCCTCTCCACCAAAGATACAACCTTGCAGATACCCACAAACATTTCCATTCAGGCCCAGAGTACTCCCTATTCCTCATTCTTCCCACCCACCTCCAGCTAGACTGTAAGTTGCAGGACAGAAACAACCACTTTATCTTCAGGGTCTAGCAGAACACCAAGCATATATTACGTAATAAATATCATGGAATGATTAAGCAGAAAAACATTTCATTTATCCCAACTCACAGGATCTCCCCAACCCATAGAGAACCCTTCATCACACTAACTCATGCTCTCACAGCCCAATATACATATCTGCCGAGCTACTCACTCTAATCTAGAGGCATCAACACCAAAACGTAGAATCCTATCATCTGTTAAAAACACAATTTCATAGTCCCCACACACATCTGCGACACACATCCATCCTCAACACTCATCAATGCCTCACACAATGACAACACAAAACACACAACATACATCAGTGTACAACATGCATCAAAACATCTACTCACGCTTCAATTTCACATTTAATACCCAACTACTTACAACAGGTGATTTCTGTTCCTTTCCTAAACCCAAATCAAAACATACAAAGTAAGATGTAACACACTTAGACACACACAGACACAAACATATCCTAATGTAGTCTCACAGTGGAGGCTGCAACCACTGCCCAGTAGCAGCGCAACCTCTCCATCAGCCGAGCTGGGCTCCACCATGCACATTCACCTGTAGACCCTTCTTTTGGAGCTTCTCCCAGCCCATCTCTCAAGAGCAGACTGGGAACAAGGAGGCGGGCAGTTCCCGGCAGGAGCACGGGGACAGAGAAGCCCAGGCTCTTGAACTCCAGCCCTGCCCTCAATGTCCTGGGTAAGCCAGCTACACAGCAACTGCTGGACACAGTCACTGTCCCCCATCCCACTCCCTCCAGGCCAGCCCAGCCCCCGCCCTCTGGACCAGCCTCTCCCTGGTCTTTATAGGAAACTGAACTAGTTGAGGCAAAGGGGCACTAAAGGAGGATGTTGGGTTGTCAACTTCCACGGAAACAGATGAAGAAACTCTATTCAACTGAACAGAAAAAAAAATTTGTCAACAGAAAGCTAAAAATAGGCTTAAATTGAATTTCAACATAAGAGAAAGAGAAAGAGAGAGAACAGAACGTGAATGAATAAAACTAAAACACACCTGTGCCAGGAGTTGCATAAATGAATCAACAATATCAGGATGATCCCTGGGCCCTAAAATATAATAAAGATGGAACTTAAGAAAAATCATACAAACAGCAACTCAACCTCATATAGTTATGTGGGACTGAGAGCCTGCAGGGAGACAGCGTGGGGGCACATGAGCAGCAGGAAGCAAGATAAAGAAACAAAACATACAAAAACCATGAACTGGGAAAAGCCCAACAAAAAGAGACGGCAAAGTGAAGGACGGGCCTGCCCCAGCTCCCCCCAAGGGGCCTTCCACCTACTCCCACTCCTCCTCAGGCCAGCCCCCCATCCCTTGGTGCTTGAGCTATTGTGAATTCCACATAGCTAAAGAAACAGTCCCCACACTCACTGTGGCTTCTGACAGGCTGGAATAACCCTACACTGCTTCTTAGTGTATACCTCCCCATCACAGCCATGGAAGAGGATAGCAGGACTGGTTGTGTGGGTCTTCGACACCTCCATCTGAAACCACATGGTCTAGGGCATCAGGGCCTTACTAAGTGCCTCTCACTTCAATGGCTTTAGGGCTCTTGGCTTGCCCAGAGAAAACGATTGTATTTGGCCCACTTAAATCAAAGGATTCCTTTTGGGTAGGAATATATCTGAGTGCTGTGTGCTACAGGGCTGGCCAGGCAAGTTGCTGGCAGGGCTCAGGGAAATATACAGCATCATAGGGCTCAAAATGAGAGCCCTATGCAAGCAAAGTTCCCTCCATTAAGGACAGAGACCTCTCAGAGAGCCAAGCTCAAGGCTGAGGACCAGCTTCCAACACCTGGAAATGCCAAGAAAGAGGGAAACCTGTCCAGGTCTCACCCCATAATCTAGAGGGAAGGCAGAAACAAGGAAGCCTAAGCACTGGGATGGCATAATAGGGATGGGGGCCATTCTGCCCAGTAAGACAATCAACAGCCCCAATCAATGTGATGTTGGAAACCTCCACCTCCAGTTCTGCTAACTCATGGCAAGAACGAGGCATGCCCAGGCTTCTCTACTCACAGGATGAAGGGGTGCAAATACATCTCCCTGAGATACCACTAAGTAGCTGTGTGATCTTGCGCAAGCCACAAACACTCAGTTTCCCCTCTTAACAAAGATAACAATCTCTTCCCTGTTTCTTTCTCTAATGTACTAGGAGCCAGTAATAAAGCTTGTCCCTCTCATCCCTGAACCCTGAGTTGCTCAAGTCCCAGAAAGGCCCAAAGTGTTCCATGCCTGGGTCCTACTTCATAACAGTGGGTTCAGTGATCAAGTGGCCTCCCTTGAGGTGGGTCAAACATGGAGGAAGAAAGGTTCCATGGGCAGGGAGCCTTCATATTCCTTTATTTAACAGCACTTGAGTTCTGCTGTTCACTAGCCTCATTATGAACACTCGGGATACAGAGAAAGGAAATTCAACCTTGACCTTGAGATGTTCAGTCTATGAAGAGAGACAGATATGACTGCTGTTGTGTGTGGCTGGTGCTGTATCAGCAGGGAATATATGATGTAGTTTTGGCATAGCATTAAAAGCACCGAACTCTGCCTCAGAGGTGCTTTTCTAAGGACTGAGGCAGTCTTCCTTCCAAAGCATGAAGGAGTAAGAGTTCTTCCAGTAAAGGGTAAGTGGAGGGCAGTCCAGACTGAGGAGAAGGCACAGATTTAAATAGGACATGGCAAGTAAAGAGGTAATGTGCTATGAATTCTGCAATCAAAAGGTTACTGGCAGGGGAAGACATCAGAGGTACACCTGAGCTTTGTCATATAGGTGGGAATGGGACAATAACCTGAAGGCATAATTAAAGACTTTAAGCCAGGGAGAAAAATATGCTCAGATTTGTGTTTTATTAAGAACATTATGATTGCTTTATGCAAAATAAATTGGAGAGGAGGACAGATGTGAAGGCAGAAGGCTGTTGAGGTAATTCAGCTGAGACCCTAACCTGAAGCACAGGCCACGGAGGGTGAGGAGGAGTGGGCCAACTGAGGAATGAATACAGCCATCATGGGAACTGTCTTAGAGGCAGTACAAGGAAAGGAAAGGTGAAGTTGAAACGCTTGAGTTTTTGGCTCAGTATTCTCCCCAGTTTGAACATACCCCATCATTGCCCACAGAAAGAGAGGTCAGGCCAGCAGGACCAGACTGAGGATATGAGCAGACAGTACTCTGGGCTCCAGCCGAGATCCCTGATGGGTCTCAAACATGGGGCCACAAATCCAAACAAGACTCATAAGGCTGGTGGAGCAGCGCTGTCACTTTCCCAGGTAAGAAGCCTGGATTAGACAGTAAGCAAAGGCTAGAGGCCTGCTCCCACCTCTTCACCTAAAGCAGAGGGCCACAGGGAGTGGTGGCTTGGACCATCACCAAAGGTACTAGGCTTTGGATCTAGAGTTTTTCTTCTTTTGGTTTTTTGAGAGGTCATCTCACTAAGCAGTCCAGGCTAGCCTTGAACTCTGAATCTTCCTGCCTCCTGAGTGCTGGGATTATAGGCATGTGCACCACACCTAGGTAAAAGGAATAAATTCTGATTGGGGTGGTGAGCAATGTGCTCCCAGCACTCTGAGTACTTCATTTGCAAAAACCCCAAGCCAGGGCCCCACAGGGAGCAACCTGAGTATCTATAACAACCCTATCAAGTGTGTAATAACTGCATTTCACAGGTTTGGAAATGAGGCTCAGCAAAGGTAAGTGACTTGCCCAAGGTCACACACCTAGTTGGTGGTGAATGAGTTTAGACTCTAGACTTGACAGTCCATGTGCTTCCCACTTTTTATTATATCCCAGAGGAAAGAAGTCATTCTAGTGCCCAAAGCCCCAAAGAGGCTCATCCCCACTTTCCCCCATATCCTGGCTGGCCTGAGCCTAATAGGCCAGTAGAAGGCATCACTTCAACCTAAAGTGTCAACTATTTGTTAGGTGGCAATTGTGCTATACTTCATCCCACAAGTTTCCCAAGTCTCATGTTTGATTCAGGGGACAAAGGAGAACAGAGTGAGTAGCTTTGACTCCCCAGTCAGGGAAGCAGAGGCAGTGGCAGTGGCGGCAGCAGCAGAGACCCTGGTCAGAACCTACCTTGCTGGAAGAGAGTGAGTGTGACGGAGGTGACGAGCAGGAAGAGGGCCTCAATCGGGGGAAAGTGGGCAGGCTCATGAGCAAAAATGTGGACCAGCTACAACAAAGCAAGGAATGCTGCTCAGCAAAGGCCCATGTCACCAGGTCAGGTCAACATTCCTAGAACACAGGAGGGGACCCCAACCACAGAAGCTGTCTCACAGACCTCCACCCAGGATCAGATCTCTCACTAGGAGGACTCTAGAATACTGGCTGTCCAAGCCAAAAGGCTCACCTGTCGAGTGAGGTCAAGAGCAGAGGCCTGGGGGATAGTGCTGTACATCCGACCCAGCATTTCGCACAGCTGTGGCACCATGGGGGCAAAGTCATCCAGCAGTGTCTTTACAGATTTCTCAAAGATAGCGCATACCGCCTAGGAAGAAAGTAAAAGGACCCTGGTCCCTTGGCTTCTGACCTGGTCGGCAGGTCACAAATGCCTGGAACAAAAGGGGCTTAAGAAAGGATCCTGATCTAGAAGTCTGGCTGAGCCCTACAGACCAAGGGCAAACAATCTGACCTTCACCCCGAAAGGCAGGGGTCAAAAAGTCCCTCTATAGAGGGGCACAAGGGACACAGGCTGTACCTTTGTCACTTAACTCCTGTTACTTACATCTCCACCATTTCCTTTCAGGGAGCACCAACAAAAACTAGAATTGAAAAAGCACCAAAGGCAGGTCTCTGATGCTGCAGCAGATGCCTGGCTACCACTCAGTCCTAACATCATAGTCCTTTCACTGAAAATCTCTTGGAATACCAGAGGATTCTAGACTGGGGCACGAAGTTGAACAGAGATTCCTTGAATTGGTGGGGCGAGATTTCCCTATCCTGTCTCCTCGAGACAGGAACAAGCAAGCCCAAGTGGGCAGCAAATTTTATCCCTGCTCTACCTCAGCAGTCACCATGGGAGCAGAGAGCAAGGGTCAGGGCTCACCTCAACCACCTGGGCATCGTTCAACCACTTGCTCAGCACCTTCTGGATAAGCTGGAAGACCTGCTGCAGTACCACCACCACCTGAAGACACAGGGAGAAGTGAGGTGCCCCACCACCACTGCCTCCCACCTGAGAGGGACCTGGTGGTAGACAAAAAACAAGGAGTTCAAACCATTTTCCCCAACTTCATATTGAGGACTCAATGCAGGGTACCCCTGGGGAAAGAGTAGTTTGCTGAAACCTTCAGGGATAAAAGGGAAGAATATCCTGAATTCCAGGGGTTACCTCAGAGCAAGCTTCAATCTGCAAAGCAGGGACATCATGAGTGCTTCATAATATTATGACAACTTTGTAAGCTTTTTTTTTTTTTTTAACTTTTTTTAACTTTTTTTATCGGTACCAGGGATTGAACTCACGACCGCCTGCTTGCAAGGCAGGTGCTTATGCCGCTGAGCTAAATCCCCAGCCCAACTTTGTAAGCTTTTGATGAAACTGAGCATGGTGGTGCACACCTATAATCCCAGCACTCAGCCAGCTGGGGCAGGAGAATCACCACAAGTTCAAAGCCGGCTTACACAGTGACATATCGAGTTCAAGGCCAGCCTGAAATACATAGTGAGACCCTGTCTCAACAATAAAAAAAGAAAGAAACAAACACTACTCCTTATCCACTTCTGCTCAGTAAAACCAAAGTAACAGAGATTTTGTCTCACCCAAATAGGCCTGGGGTATGGGAGCTCCCAAGGGATATAGAGATACAGACAGTTTATGAAGGAAGAGATCAGACTGTGGGCCAGTGAGGTAAGAGATGGCAGGAGGATGACCACTACAGAAGCAGGGGCTCTGACAACACTGGTCCACATTTGGTTTGGGGCCAACACTGGCCCAAGGTAACTGAAACTGGGGCAGGGAGTTGAACTACAAGGTCAAGATGCCATGGCTTCCTTGTCTCCAGGGGAATTCCTGGACAGAGTTCTAGAATCAATGGCCAAAGCAGTCCCTCATGTTTGTACAGAATTTTACAATATGTAAGCTATTCTCACTCGAAACCATATCTGCACAGTCCTAAAAGATGAGCAAGCCAGATATTCTGAGGTTCATAGTTCGAATGGGAAACTGAGGTTTACCTCAGGCCAAATAGCTTGTAAGGGGTTACTCCTGTGCCCAAGCTTATTAACAGATTTGCAGAAATCTGTTTACATGTATTTCCTCTAGACTTGCAGTAACTCAAAGGTCAGAATCATTACATGTGGAGCAAGTGAGCATTCTCAGTGTCTATAGGGCACAGTGAATGTTAAAGAGAAGGCCCCGTAGAGTTGGGGTTAGAACAAAGACCCGTAAGAATAGCTCTTGAGGATTGAAGGATAATGTCACCATCCCTCAGGGGCAAACAAACATGAATGACATCATTCCAGTTGGGCTGGGGACAAGAAAAGTATCATTCAGAGGGTTGAATGAAACACGATACTGCTTCATACCACTTGGGGGGGGGTGGTAAATGATAAGGTCATTCCTAGGGTTAGAGGACCAAATACATTATCCCTTTGGGGCCAGGGGAGCAATGACCACATTACCCATAGAGTTGGGGAGTAAAAATGACATTCTCATGCGGGAAGTAGCAATGGCAAAGACAATGTCACCCACAGGGTTGGGTCCCTGTGGCACTGGCAGCTTCCGGAGCTCAGGGCCTTCATGATCGTCCTCATGATGACTGACGTCCAGTGTTGTAAAGAGGTTGGAAAGGAGCCCCAAGATGTGGACAATGGCCAACTTGTTGGAGGGATTGGGCTATGGAGAGAAGCAAAGCAAGCTCAGATCTTCTGGTTACCGGTTGGTCCCCAGATCACTTAGCCTCAGTCCTTTTTTTCATTTTTATTGGTACCAGGGATCGAACTCATGACCACCTGCTTGCAAGGCAGGTGCTAATGCCACTGAGCTAAATCCCCAGCCCCCTAGCCTCAGTCCTAAAGGCCAGTTCCAACCCCACCCCTCAGCAGCCACAGCTCACAAGAGGAAGCCCAACTTCCAACACTGCTCCTGGCCCCAGAGCTCACTCACTGTCTCCTCCGCCAGCTTCTCCAGCTGCTGGATATAGGGTGAGATGAGTGAGTGCAGGTTCTTCAGGATCTCCTCCACCTGCAGGGCTGACAGCAGAAAGCCCAGCGCCTGCATCAGCCACATGCATTGGCTTGTCTGTGGGACAGAAAACACAGACAACTACATCTGGTTGTGGAGGAAGGAAAACAAAGCTCTTGGGGAAAAAGTCAAAAAGAGAGAATAAGAGATAAGGTGCAAAGGAGGAAGACTGGATTTGGGGCCTAATGGATTCCTGTAAGACCCTGGAGAAAACCCCTAGAAATTTTTGGGCCATACCTTGTGGATCTGTTTCATCAGTACATCCTAGGAATAAAAGAAGGAACATGCTATTAGGACAGTGCAGGGTAGCCTGAGGCCCATCATCACTGAGAATGTCCCTTACCTGGGAGACAGCTACGATGTTGGCAGCATAGGGTGGCAAATCATACTTGCACTCTCGGCAGATCTTCTTGAGGGTGGACACAGAAGAAACAGACAGCTCAGGATTGCCTAGGGCATGCAGCACGAGGGGCAGGACACTGTTGATCATAACAGGGTGGTCAGCCAGCCATTCAGACAGAGCTCCTGGAAGAAGAGAAAGGGAAGCATCTCTGAGGCAGGCTAGGCTGGCCATGTACCACATGCCTGAGGCAAGTTGGGCTCTTGGCAGGCTCAAGTTGCAGCTCCATTGCAGAGGAGCACTTGTTCAGAGGACATAATGGACAAATATGCTTGTGCATGGCAAACATGAACCTCACACCTGAGGAACAACAAAGAGTCACTCAGATGTGCAGAATTGCTGTTCCATTGACGGTGGACTAGCCTCATTGAAATGCGTTTCAAAAAAAAAAAAGAAAAGAAATGCGTTTCAGTACACAGTAGGAAGGACCCCAAGACTTGCCAGGACCTGCAGTTGACTGCATTGTTATGTATGGTGGCATATGTCTCTTTTTGGATAAGACCCAGCAGAGATGGGTGCTGTGCTCTAGGAATGTGGTCATGGGTGTACACCCGGTCTCACCAATGGTGAACATGACAGTATCTGCCAGCTGTACATTGCTGATGCTGATCCGTGGGATGAGACCAATGAGCCCAGGCACTACATCAGAATAGTTGACATCGATGGTCTCTGCGATGGATTGGAAGCCATAGAGGAGGGCCTCTGTATGCTAGGGAAAGAGGATACCAGGGGCTTAGCTGAAGACGAGGGTATAATAAGTCAGGAAACTGAGGGAATCAGCTTTGGGATGTACCTGCCAGGAATAAGGCTCTTCTGAGCTGGTGAGCACACGGCCCAGCTTGTCATAGAGGTTGCTGAGCAGCTCGGCCCCCAACATCTCATAGACATACATGAGTGTGTCTGAGATGTCCACCCTGAAGAGCAGATGAAGGCCTTTTTACTGCCTGGATTGTGATCTCAAGCCCAAGAGCCCACCCCAAACCCTTACAACTCTGCAAAGATCCCTCAAGACCAGAGAAAGGAGCCCCAGAATTTAGAAATCCTAGCTTGGGCCCTTTCTCTTATTGCTTTTGTTATTACAGAACTCCCTTTATAATTAGTGTTGGCCTGCTACTATCACCTGTAAATTCGGAACTGCTCCTTCTCATCTGAGGACCAGAATCCATATTCCTCATCAGAAGGAAACTGGGCCTTGTGCAAAAGCACATCCACCAGCTGGAAGTAGACAGGGCGGTATACCTGCTGGTACACAGCCTGCTTCTCCGCCTCGAAGGACAGAATGTCATCCTGAGAGAGCCAAGGAAGAGAGTTAACCACCATACATCAGACATGGAAGCCCACCGTCTACCCTCTTCATGGTGGCCCAGTCCTACTGAGAGTCTCCCAGACACACCTGCAGTGTGTACCAGAAGGTGAGAGTTAGGGAGCTAGTGGTCTCATTGACAGGATAATGGCCAGGGATGCCAGTGCAGAACATGATCATGTTGACAAGTGCCAGGAAACTCTGCCAGTGCTCTACTTGGTCCAGCAAGGCCCTGGGGAAGAAGAGACATAGTAACGTTATTCCACTGCCTGAAGGTGAGTCTCATACCCCACCTATTAGAGGGCTTTGCTATCCCACCACCAGCTGCCCCACTCCCTACCGAGAATGGTTTTCACCCAGGGCCACAGCGATGCGACAGATGCCATGGGAAGTCTCCATGTCCCCATTCTGCACTGCCTGTCGCAGTTGTTCCTGTAGTCCCAGTACCAGCGGGATGAGTTTCAGAAGTGTGTTCACGTACCTAGGGCATAAAATGAGAAGACCCATCAGAGCTGTCTGTCCTACTCCTACTGCTATGAGAGAAAGGCACAATCTTCCTATCTTTCATCAAATCCTGGGTAAATAAAAAGGGGACAGGCAATACACAGTAGCTTTGATGTTGTTTATGTTAGGATGAGCAATAGATCCCAGACATCCAGGAAACTCTGGGAAGGAAATACGAGAAGATTAATATTATAGGTTAAATTGTGTCTTCCAGTTAAGACTGATAGTTCATGTCAGAATGAGTTAAGATTTTTAAGGAGGTTAGGATGAATGAATGAGAGTAACATCTATTTGGGGAGCAAGGTGCCAGGAAGATAACCATTATAGCTTATAGTGTGTGACAATCAAAAAGATATGTTGTTAGGTGTGGTGGCACATGCTGTATTCCTAGAATTTGGTAGGCTGAGGCAAGAGGATTGAGATGAGTTCAAGCCAGCCATAAACTAGTGAGTGTAGGCCAATCTGAACTAAAACTGAGACCCTGCCTCAAACTACACACCCCAAAAATGATACTTTCAAGTTGTAACCTCCACTGTTTCAAAATGTGAACTTACTTGGCAAAAGGGTGTAGGTGAGGTCATACTGGAGTAAAGTAGCTTCCAATGCAATATGACTGTGTTCTTGTAAGAAGACAATCGTGAAAACAGAGATATGCAAGGAGAATGTCAAGTGAGGACAAAAGTAGAGATTGCAGTTATGCAAGTGCAACACAAGAAATGCCAGGTTGTCAGCAGACCCGCCAGAAACCAAGACAGGAGTGTCCATAGGTTTCAGAAGGTGCACAGCCTTGCTGACACCTTGATTTCAGACTTTGAGCCTCTTCAATTGTGAGGCAACCAATTCCAACTATAGTAAAGGGTAGAACTACTTACTGAAACCTGGAAGGGACAAAAGTGAGCAACATAAGACCTTTAACGGGAGGTGTTAAGGTAATAGGTGTTAAATTCAGTATAGTCATGATATGCAGGTAGAAGTATTTAAAAAGATAGCATATAAAATCCTCAAGTCCACTGGACTGGTATGGCTCAGTGGTACAGCAATTGCCTATCACATACAGGGATGTGAGTCAATATGAGAGAAGACAGACAGAAATAGAGAGAAAGAAATAGAGATAGAGAGAGAAGAAGGGCTAGCTCAGTGGCATAAGCACCTGCCTTGCAAGCGCACGGTCATGAGTTCGATCCCCGGTACAAAAAAAAAAAAAAGAGAGAGAAGGAGGAGAAGGAAAAAGAGTAAGAATATACACACAGGAGTGGCACATACATGATAGTCATCAACTCATACCTGGTAATTGAACCTATGGATGGAAGTAGATAAAAATTGCTCAGGGAAAAAGTGATGAAAGAGAAAAGAAGACAGTCCAAGTCAAGAGCCCTGAAGCACAATGATGCCTAAGGGAGGAGCAGAGGAAGCTTAGTAAAAAATACAAAGGAGACAGAGAAGGTTAACTCCATTCCATCCTGTGGGGATCAGATTAAGCAGAGAAAGCCACATACTTTCTGAGGTAATTAGATGCTTAGGACCCCTCTATACTGTCAATCATAGTGTCACCACAGCAATCTATGAAGCAAAAAGAGGCTAAAGCATGCAAAAGGAATCCTATCTGAACTTGCTCCAAGCACATTTCTAGACAGCAGCCTCATAATCTTAAGTGGGAAAATGAGAAAGATTAAGAGACAACCACTCAGTGATGTGGGTGTCCTTCTCCTATCTCCATTCTGGTAAGAAAAGCCATCCATACCAGGATACTCCCAGTTCAGAGACAGCTCTAGAGGGTGCCGCCTGGAGACAGCTGGGATGGCTTCACTCTCATGACCCTGACACGGGCAGCACCACCAGACAATGGACACCTTCAGGCCAGACTCTGGCACAAAGAGCAGTGGCAGGGTCAAGCTATGTCCCACAAGCTCCCCAGTAGCTGTGATAGAGTTAGAAGGAAGTTCTCTTTTCCCTAAAGCATCCCCATTACATTCCAAGACTCCTTCTACCTGCGAAAGGTCTTGTAGACAGCAGATATCCAGTCAGGGTTCTTAGTTTGTCTCATTTGAGCCTCATAATAGGATAAATCAAGGACAACACAGTCCAAAAAGACTCAGAGTATTACACAAGGTCAAATAACAACTTAGAGACAGGGTCTAGGATAAAACAGAGTCTAGGATGAACTTCTATATGTGTATTTCCCTTTTAGTGCCCCAAAAGAAATTTCCACACAGAATCTATGCAGATCTCACTTTATATGTCCAATCCTAAGAACAGGAGTCTTTAAATGCCTAATTTACCCTTTCTCCCCAGAGAAAAGCTGATCTAGGATTAAAAATATACTTTAGGGAAAAAAAGAGGTATGTTTCAAAGGAGAGAGCTAGGAAGCAACAACAACTGTGGAGGAGCTAAAGGATGACCAGAGTGCAAGCTCAGCTGGAGAGAAGGCTAATGTCAGGTCACCAAGGGCAGGTAGTGCTCAGATAACTCAGGAATCAGACACTGAAGGTGTCCACATAGGAAACAAAACTGGATAGAAGAAATCCCAAATTTTGACTCTGGGCTAAGTTCAGCTCATTTATAGGAAAAACTCCTGCAGAGATTTCCTACTACCTGAGAACTGTGAGTGGACAAAACAGCAAGCCCAGGGCCCCAGAGGTTTCTAGGTTTGGTGGAACAAGATTGGGAAGATTTTTTTTTACAACAATCACTGAGGTTGAGTTCAAGAGGCTTGGCTCCTGTTGGTCAGCTTGAGCAGCCAGGGAAAGGCTGCTGGAGGTTCCTTGGCTGCCACTCACACACAGCTCAGCCCAGACATGCAATTAGAGCTCTGGGAGCTGAGCTGCAAAAATGGGAAGAGTTGCTAAGCAACCAAGGGGCTGCAGCCAATGGGCGCCCAAGAGACTGTGGGTTCCCTCACTGGCTCCTAGCTCTCTCATTCGTTCAGAAGAGAAGGGGCATCAATTACCTGCCAAAGCCCTTGAGATAGGGCTGGGTGGGTAAACTTGAGTGTATCTAAGGACATTTCATATCACCCAGGTATGTGCTTTGATCAGTTCCTCTTAGCCACCAACTGTCTGAACCCACTTAGCACTTGAGCTTCACGCAGCCAAGAGAGGCCTTAACCTGGGACTTGGTAAATCTTGGAAAATCTGGGAAGCAAATGTATTAACTGCCAATGTAACAATTATACCAAATAGCAACAAATAAAGCTTATGGAGTACATAGGAACCATGCTGAACACTTTACAGACATTCTCTTAATCTCTATATTATCTTATCTATCTATGAATGCATACATATATATATATATATATATATATATATATATATATATACATTTTTTTTTTTTTTGTACCAGGGATCAAACTCATGACCTTGTACTTGCCAGGCAGGCACTTACACTACTGAGCTAAGTCCTGGCCCAAAATATTCTTTTTTTTTTTTTTAAAGCAACTCTAATGCTTTGTTTCATTTAAAATTTTAAAAGGCAAGCCAGGCATGGTGGCTCATGCCTGTAATCCCAGCACTCGGGAGACTGGGGCAGGAGGATTGTTGTGAGTTTGAGACCAGCCTGGGCTACAAAATGAGCTCAAGGCCAGCCTGAACTGCATGGAGAGACCCTGTCTCAAAAAGACAAAAAAAAAAAAATTTTTTTTAAAGACAATGGTTAAGCACATTATCTATGTATGTGGGTGTGCTTCTGCCACTGATTAACAAGGCCTACTGTCTATAGCATTATTCAGGTTCTACTTCTTATCACCAATTCTAAAAGAAAACAGCTTAATGAGTTTAACAATAATTATGTGTATTTCCCTCCTCCTCTTCTCCTTCCTCCTCCTTCTTCATAAAGTTAATCTGAACACATTGACTAAGGATATAGCTTAGTGGTAGAACACTTGCTTAGCATATGTGAGGCCTTGGGTTTGATCCCCAGCACCACACATACATACAGAAAATTCCAGAATAAAAACTTACCACATATGGTAGAAAGAGAGAACACAACCACACAGGCACACACATAAAACATGTATCATATGAATCATCTATATGTACACGTAAGTGCTGCTAACTCCTCCACCCCTAGCAGAGGCCACAAAAGAACTTCCATTATTTAAGGAATCAATATATTCTTCACTGAATACCAGTGGTTGGTCTTTGCATATTAGGTATCCTATTTAAACCTTTACAGTAACTCTGTGTGTTTGATGTGATCACCTCCATTTTACTGATGAGGAAACTGGGGCTGGTAAGTGGCTGACCTAAGATCTCTGATTCAGTAAGTGGACCATCTGGGATTTAAACTCAGACATAACTAACTAATGCAGCTTGAGCCACTGGCCACTCCTCCATGTATTTTATCTTTCAACTGTAGTCTGTGATTTTATCTTTCAACTCTGCCAAGGATTCCCAAAATCCTATCTCTGGAATGTCAGTGTCAGATCTCTAGTTTTGCCATTTCTAGTACAACTTATACCAAAAGTCTGAGCAGGCTATTTTATCTGCTTAAAAATCCTTTAATAACTTCACATCATCCTCAGGATGAAGATCACAAACAAACCTGGCCCACAAAGTCTACATGATTTAGGCCTAAATCTCCTAAACTATGGTCCTTATACCCTGCTGTCTAATCATACCTGGTGATTCTTCCATCTATCTGGAGCATCCTCTCCATTTCCATCACTTCCACCTGGTTTGATACAACCTTTCAACACAGCTTGGTGTCACTTTCTCAGGGAAACCTTTACAGCCCTCAAACAAGGTTAAATGCCTCCTCGAGGCTCCTAGAGCCCCCTACTTTCTCTATCAGCTTTCGTTACATTAATAAGACTTGCCCACTCAAATACCCATCAGATTGTTAGCTCCTGACACACAGAAATTTAAGCATTCAGCTATGTCTTCCCAGTGCTCAAATCAGAGCCTAATACACTAGGTCCTCAACAAAAATTTGCCAAACATTTCACTACATTCACCTTCTTCTGGGTCCTTGAATATATGTACTATGGTGTTGCCCAATTCAGGTCTTGGCACTTGTATAGTTTCAGAAGCTAGAAACATTCCTTGTTCTCTCCAAATCTTCACCTCCTTCCCTCCCAACCAAGCAACTCTTTATTTTCATCCATTAAAAAAAATCACCAAATGTTACCATGTGCCAGGTACAAATGAGACGATGTACAGATTTATAATGAAACCATATTATGGATTAAGAAGGGAAAAACATGAAAAATACTAAGAGTTCTAAGATAACACAACAGAGAAGACCAAATTTAGTCTTAAAAATTGTGAGGAATGGGGCCAGGGATTTAGCTCAGCAGCTTAAGCATCTACCTGGCAAGCATGAGGTTGTAAATTCAATCCCTGGTACCAAAAAAAAAAAAAACAAAAAACCATGAAGATTTTGCTATGGAAGTGAAATTGACATTGAAGCAGAGGCTCAGGGGCTGGAAGGAGTAGGGGATATGTAGAAAAAACAGTGAAAAGACTGGATAGAGTGTAGCAAGAAATAAGGATGACATGAGATGCTTTGTTTTATTTAAAACTTTAAAAGGCAAGCCAGGCATGGTGGCTCACGCCTGTAATCCCAGCACTCGGGAGACTGGGGCAGGAGGAAGTCAGCATTGCCACATTGGGTAGCATCTTAAGAATTCTAAACTTTGTCCTCAATGCAGAGAGAAGCCACTAAATGGTTCTGATCAGAAAGAAAAAAATTAGATCCTCATTTTCAAAAAATCACCCTAGCTGCTAGGACAATGAAAGGTACAAGAGTAAAACAGAAGACTGGAAGAAAGCTCTGCTGAAATGTGGGGAGGGAGATGACAACAGCTTGGAACAGGGCGGTAGCAGCGGAATCTGAAAAGAATACATATGCAATATGGTCAGGAGCAGTACAGGCTGGACTTAGTGACTGAATGAGAGAAAAAGTCAAATAGTTCAGTTAAATAATTTGCTGGACGACTAGTTGTTTAATGTCTGTCTCATTCTCTTAACCATGAGCACAGGTTCCATATTTTGAACCTTGCTGGATTATATTTGATTCCTTGCTGGATTTCTAGCATAGGACCAAGTATGCAGTAGGCAAGTCATTAATGTTTACCAAACAGATGGATAAGTGGATGTGTGGCAGGACAAACAGGCTGTCACATTCTGGGCAGGTGGATAGTAGCTCACCTCTGGGCATCAGGCTGCGAGATGGCATTGACAATGGCCTCCACACTGCTGTCAAAGAGCTCTGAGTCCTGTAGAGCAGTGAAGGCAGCCTGAATGAGCGCCTCACAGTCCTGCAGTGGCACCTCCAGCTGCACCCAGCTGGAGAAGCACTTGAGCACCTTCTGACGCACACAGCTGGGTGAGCTGGGCTGTTGTAGCAGCTGTTCCAGCAGTGGGAAGACAGCCCCACACTCTACTGCCAGGCTGGCACGCACCAGGCCTTTGCGGTACTGGGGTAGGCGGCTGGTTTGGAACTCCTCGGGCAATACTGTTAGCAGCTCTAGCAGGGCTAAGCAGCGGCCCTGGCCATCCACCGGTGAGTCCTCAGCCTGGAAGAGTCGTACCATATCTGCCACAGCACATGGCCAGGCATCAGGCATCATGCTGAGGGCCAATGAGGCCAGCGCCACACACAGTCGAGTCAGCACTATCTTGGAGCCACTGGCAAAGCGGGTGATCTGAGTGAAGAGCTGTGCCTTGAGGCTTTCATACTGATCAGTGGGGATGTCACTCCAATAGCGAGAAATCTTGATGTGTAGGGCACTGGCCCCAAAGTACTGGATCTCAGGCACCTTGTCAGGCTGTAGCAGCTGCCAGCTGAAGTGCCAGGCCTGTGGGGAGACCTGGGCCTGCATCAGCCACTTCTGAGCCAGGTTCTTGTTCTCAATGTTGGGGTCGTAGTACAACTGGTGCAGGGCCTGCGGAAAGACACTGGACTGAGCAGGTGCTGGCCAGAAAAAGAGGAACTTGGTTCTGCAACACTATTCCTATACCCTAATTAGGATACTGAGCACACACGGGGAACTTGGGTTCCTTCAATATTTCCTGGGCCCAAACTCTTGTAGATACCTTGAGAGCTTAGAGTTTGCCTATGCTCTAACATATTCCCTTTTCCTTAGAGCAAAACAGTATGGGTTCAGAGAGGGGAATCCTCATAGGAAAGCAAAGAGAAGAGATTGAGCTCTTTAAGACGAGGCACTTGAGGGCAAGGCCTAGGTAGAAGGAATCATTCCAAGGGCATGAAGCTAAGCTTCAGATGAGCATAGAACACCTTGAGAGGCCCTGATCCTCCCAGGCACAAGTGCTCATATCAACTCCAAAACCATTTGCTCCCTTAGAATCATTCTTGGGTCACTTCAGACAGTGGCACCAAAGTCAGTGTGAAATCTGAGCAGGTCTAAGATTCACGCCAGGCAGCCCTGGGGCAGAAACATACTGGAACGGAGGATGAGAACACACCCCCCCCCCCCCCCGAGAGCATATGTGAGGGTTAAACCAGCTGATCTAGAGAAGCCCTGGCCATAGCTACAACCCTGGCAAATGCCTAGCCTGGCTGACAGCAGAATCCCCAGGGACCCAAATCTAATGGGATATCATGCAGTAAGAAAATAATGGCTTATCTCCCTGGTAGCACACAGAACAAGATGCCAGTATGCCAACACTGGCCAACTCAAAGGGTTAAGAGAGTCAGGCCAGGAACTTGACTCCTAAACAAGACTCTAACTAGGCTTGGCCAACTGTCCCTTATTTGGCCTCTCAGAGATGCCAAAGGAGGCAGAAAGGATGCATCCTCACCATTCACTATGACAAACAGAGTTCAAGAATAATAAGTGAACATCTGCAATCACTCCCTGCTTTCCAGCAAAGTAGCCTCATCTTCCCAGTCATCCCATGGGGCATGCATTCCTGTATTCCAGGCTGCTGGGAGCTGAATTCAGTATAGAACCAGAGAAGCAGTTCTGAAAAGATGGTATGGACAGTAGAGGAGCCTGGGAGGGCTACTGCAGGGACTATGAGGGCACATAGGTAAGGAAGGGTCCTGTAAGACTGCTAGCAGCACCCTTGAGCCCAGCACAAAACAAAGGGAGCCAGCCCTGTTTCTCCTGCCTAGGAGTTTTGGTTTCCAGACAATAAAAGAAGGACCTTTCTCCAAAGAAGAGTGAAAACATAACTCGTTGTTTTAATTCGAGGTATCTTGTAAGCCCTTGACTGAACACTGTCAGGTCCAGGATGCTTCAGCATCCTTATGGGTGGGGGTAGAGAAAGAGGCTGAGTGACTAGCAGGTCTCCTAGGTGTCTAGTTTTCTCTGGCACAGCTCATGCATTTCCCATGGAGCTGAACAACAGCCAGTCTAGCTAGAAGTCTAAGATAATCAGCGCCCGAAGGGAACAGCCCAAGACCCTAAAGTATCTGTCCACAGGAGTCCTGTGTTTAAAAAGAAAGGCAAAAATAACTCATTAGGCACTGCAACACTGCTGTCCTGCCCGCCCAGAGACAGCCAATGCCAGGTGCTCTGCAGGCACCAGCCCAGCGGGCACCTAGCCCAAGCCTGAGCTCCGGCATTAATGTCAGTCCCCAGAAGTTTTGCTCCGTCACTGGAGTGCCCACCCAAAACCCTCATACCTTCTCCACGTTCTCCACAGTGAAGTCCAGGGCTGGTGCTGCTCCAGCCCCTGCAGCCCCCGACTGCTCTTCCCGCCGCTCCATCTCTGCTCCCTTTCTCACAGGGAGGTGGGCCCCAATCTGACTCCTGCTCCAGCCCCTTGGCTGCTGGTTCCCTGCTAGACTCCGGCTTGGGTGCCCAGGGAGTGCTGGGGTGACGGGGTGCCCAGCGCAGGCATGGCTGCCGAGGCCTCCCCACTTCGGTTAGAGATGGGGGCTTGCCAGAGACCAAAAGGGAAGCTCTTAGGAGACCCACTTAGGACACCGAGGACGGAGGCGCCAGTGAGAACTCTCAGGCGTGGGTCTAGGTGGTAGGTCACGGCTCTATCCCTAGAATATGTGAGGAGGAAGTCATAGGGAAGGGAGGCCTACGAGGGAAACCGAGGGCCTGCCCCGTGAGGAGTCCCAGGGTCGACCGCCAGTACCGACAACACCTTCGTCTAGGTGGGCTCTTGGGTGTTACAAGGAGGTCACGGGGCTGGGGGGGTCACGGAGGAGAGAGCCCTTCGCGAGTTACGGAGGCATCCAGGGAAGCGCAGGACTGTAGCTTCGCGAGTCTGGGGCGAAGAGTCCGTGAGGATGAAGGGCTGTGGTAGATCCCCTCCGTTCGGCCTGGCCCGCGCGCTCTGCTCACAGCCAGGCTGTGGCCCCCCTACTGCCGCTGCCTCCACCCCAGTGACTGACAGACAAGCCGGCCTGGCCCGGACGGGGCGGAGACCTCGGCAAGGCGCGGGCTGACCCAAGCGCCTGTCCCCGGCACCATCAGCTCAAGTCCCCAACCCCGCCTGTTCAAGCCCGGTCCGGCCCGTCCCAGCCCAGTAAGGCCCAGCGGAACTACGTGGAAACTCATTCCGGGTCCTTGGCCTTGTTCTCGCGCCAGCCTGAGTGCCCCCGAACAGGCGGCGGAGCGGCTCGCTGCCCAAGGCCCTCGCCGAACCAAGGGCCCGCCGCTTTGCACCCTGGGAAACGTAGTCCACTATGAGCCGAGCCGAAAGGCGGCGCTTGGAGGGGGTTTGGACCCGAGCACGTGTTTTGGGGGTCCTTGGACCCCGACAGGTTACAGGCCTACCATGGCCGACAAGCACTCCCACTACTACCAGAGTGGGGCGCTGCGGCGCAACTCTGGGAATATGTGTTTTACGGGGCTTGTGAATGGAAGTGGAAGCCAGGACTAGAAAATGATGAGACCAAGTCACTCTGACGCTCCGCTGCGGTTACGTGATCCGGCCGGAGAATGGGGTGTTTGGAAAGAAACCGTCAGCACCACCCAGAGAAGAGGAGACAGGGCTTAGCAAGCCTCAGGAATAAAGGACCACCCCTAAGCAACCAGGAAATCATATACCATGGACAGTGCTCCGAGCCCTTCCACAAGGTTTTATCTACAATGTGAGTAGAGTAGCTCACTTTTGAGTGCTAGGAACAGTATTTTATACACTTTGGGTGCATTCCTCTCAGCAGATGAGTATTTTTATTCATCGTTTTCAAATGAGACAAGAAACTAATGTTGGGGAAAGCTGTTTATCTTGCCCCTGTTCACGTACCTAGAGTAACAGAATCTAGCTATAGTCCTGGTCTGCTCCAAAACCTAGAAGGTCCTGCCTCTTGCCTCTCCAGTAGTCCTTGCATTAACTCCTTCCAACGATTCCAGCATAGAAGAAAAAAAAATTAAGAATGAAAGGACCTCTATACATGTGTTGGAGGTAGCTAGCACTGGCAGTAACTGCCAACCCTGGAGAAAGTCGATGAAGGCTCCCCAGAGGAGGAGAAACTTGATCTGAGCTTAAAGGACAGGGAAAGCCTGGGGAAGAGAGCAAGCTCATTTAGCTGGTAGGCAAAGTCCAGTGAGACTCTAGTCACTCAGCAAGTCTTTGTCAAGAAAGTGTTTGAAGAGCACTAGTAATTTGTTACTGTTTTAAGGGGTGTATGCGGGGTGAGGAGGAGAGTGATGATGAATAAATGAGGTGAAGTTGGAAAGACAAGTTGAGAGCAATAGTTGGGAGTCTGAACATTCCCCAGAGTGCAGTGTGAAACCATGATGGGACTTCTTTTTAGAAAAATCTGTCTGCAGTATTTTAAGGAGGAAAGGATAAAGGCAGGAGATATTTGGAAAAAAGGAACAGGAAGCCAAAAGAAACTAACTGATTCCAGACCTGTATATAGGATGTGAAATAGCTTGGACCTGGTGGTGGGCTGGAAATTTCTGAGTTGGGAATCGGGGGTGTGCCAACGGTGCAAATTCTGGACTTGAGAAGAAGTTCTTATTCCAATGAAGGACAAAATGAAATAATACATTACTGGAACTTGGCCCAGAGGTTACAATGTGGCCGGTGTGTTTTCTTCATTTTTTCAATCTAGGATTCCTTCTGCTTACACCAACAGAGGAAGAAGCCAACAGCCCCTGGACATACTTCACAAACACTATGTAGGACAAATGGACTGAAATAGGATTTGGGGAGAGTTAAGCATGTTTTTGAGGGCAGAAGAAAGAGGATCTTCAGGAAGATGGGTAGTAGTGGAGGGTAACTTACAGCCGAATAGGGAATGAACCTTTGGGAGCCAATTATAAAAGGACGTTCTCTGAGACACAAAGACATACAAGGTCCAAAACAGGCGACAACTCTGAAGGAATCTGAACAGAACATTCTATAAATTGAAGCTTTTTCATCTACCAAAATAATGTGATTTTGGCCTGAAAAACCAGAAGAAGGTCTGCTTGTAATTGAGAATTCCCAGGAGAGAGCTCCTTCATCTGCTTAGCACCAAGGTTGAATACAAGCCATTTTCTTTGTAGTCCCCTGATTTGAGAGAGGTTAGACAGGAGAAAGGCAGGTTCATTTCTAATGCATCCTCATGGTGTAGGCATAGACATTTGGAGATCCTGATCTTATAGGGACTTTGCCAAATAGATCTTCCACTGTGAATGGATCCTGGACTTTGTCATATTTCTCATAAGCTTATGGAGCCTTGAAAACTAACACCCAGATTCACTGGGTACAGCAAATGCCCTCACTGTAAAAGGCAGCTACAAAGATTTGCATACCTTTATAACTTCCTGCTTTTATTTATTAATTTGGTCTCAATGTTTGTATTTTTGCCAGCTCATAGATACAGATAGATAGATAGTAGGTAGGTAGGTAGGTAGATAGATAGATAGATAGATAGATAGATAGATAGATAGATCTTGTTCATTGTTTTTGGTAAGAAGTTTGTCCCAAGTTCCAAAGCCACCATCTTTCAAGAAAATCCAATGGATAGTTTTTAGTCCTTGTGTCACTTGATTTTTCTGGTGTATTTGACCTGTTCACCAGTTATTCCAGTTTTTCTATTTTGTTTCTTACCCTAAGTCTCTGACCACTTCTTTTTAGGCCCCTTACCATCTTGTTTCTCTTCTTCAACCTAGTCTTTAAATGCTGACTCTCTCAGAGCCAGGGATTTAGCTCAGTAGCGTAAGTGCCTGCCTGGCAAGTGCTAGGTCATAAGTTTGATCCCTGATACCAAAAAAAAAAAAAAAAAACTGACTCTCCAAGGCCTTAGCTCTTCTTATCCCTCTTATCACCCTAGTCCCTTGGCTCCAAGATATGGCTCCCATATCTCTTTGGCTCAGAGGCCTTGAGTTCCAGACCCACACATTCAGCTGCCTTTAGCATTCTTGCAGTTACCGAAACATTAAATTGAAATGCACAAAATGGAACTCATGATCTCTCCCACTTCTTATTCAGTCTGGGTGACTTACAGAGATTCTGTCTCAAAATCTAGTTAAAAGTGCTACATTCCAGCCTGGCACAGTGGCACACCCATGTAATCCTAGCACTGTAGGAGGCTAAGAAAGGAGGACTGTGAGCTCAAGCTTGGTCTGTGCAACTTAGCAACTTAGTGAGATACCATCTCAAAATAAAAGACAGGGCTAGAGAGGTAGCTCAGTGCAAATACCCTGGGTTTAATACCACAAACATGGGGTGGGGGATGTAGTTTGGTGACAGAATGGTCCTATGTTCAATCTCTGCTACTGAAAAAAAATTGGATTGTAAAAAGATTTTGAAGCAATATGGAACTGGCTAGTAAGAAGTAAAGAGATCTGACTATAAATGAGAAATATGGGAGTATCAATTTTAGGGCTGAGATAGAGAAAGCCCAGGGAAGAGACCCTCATCCTTTTTCTACTGCCCAAGGCTGAGATTCTCACTATACTGGAGAGGACATGACCAGAGGCAAGAAACAATAAAGGTAATACACAGTAAGCAGCACAGGCCCAATGCCCCCATCCACTTCTGAAAGACCAAACATAATTTATTTCTCAATACTTAGTTCAAGTGTCACATTCTCTATGAAGCCTTTTAGGGCCTCTCTTCAGTTTAGGTAGAACCAAGTCCTCCTTTGGGACTCACTGACATACATATTTGGACCAGTGGTACTGCTACTGAAGGGACTCTCAATTGTTGATTGTATTTTTTTTTTTGTCTTTTTCATTTTTTTATCGGTACCAGGGATCAAACTCACGACCGCCTGCTTGCAAGGCAGGCACTTATGCCGCTGAGCTAAATCCCTAGCCCCTTGTTGATTGTATTTTTATTTACTTGTTTACATCCAGTTAGAGTTGCCAAAAATAATTCAGGACACCCACTTAAATTTGAGTATCAGATAAATGACAAATACTTTTTTATACGTATGCCCCAATTCTTACAAGAGACAGTCTAAAAGAAAAATGTTTTTTGTTTATCTGAAATTGAAATTTAACTGGGTGGCTTGTATTTTCATTTGCTAAATCTGGTACCATTACTCTCATGTTCATATCCAGCTATGGTTTCTTTGTTGGCAGAACATGTTTCTCATTGATCTCTGAAACCTCATACGTAGCGCAACTCATGAGAGCTAGTGTTCAGTTAAAGTTAAGAGACTGGAAACTTCTCTGGCTGTGGAGTTGAAACTAATTAGAGAAAGACAAACAGGCCACATAGAATGAGCAATAAACCATCCAAAAAGCTATGAAAGCTTCAACAGAATGGCATTAGGAATACAGATAAGGGGATGGACCTGTAAAATCCAAGGATTTGGTGACCAGTAGATAAAGATTGTGATAGAGCTCAAGAAGTACAGGGTATTGCCCAGATTTTTGCCTTGTGTCACTAGGTAGAAGTTGATACATTCATGAAGGGAAGAACACTGGAAGTGGTTTGGAAGTTGGAGAGCAGGGAAGCTTATTAATGTGGGGCACAGAGCAGGATGGAGAAAAAAAAAAGAGTAGGGAGCGGATTTGAAGGAGCAAACTGAAAACATCAGGACAGATAATGTGAAGCTTGAGGTTTCCAAGGATATGTGGATAGGCATATTGAAATTAGACTCAGGCTCAGGAAAAAGGCCTAGAATGGAGATACAATGAGTGAGTTAGCGTAGAGGTGGTAACTGAAACCATAGGAGTTGATAATGTTCCAAGGAGGAAGGAGGTTGAAAGCTGATTTCAGATCCTCAAGGAACAACACTAAGAGGCAAAGAGAGGCAGATATGGTGGTACACACCTGGAATCCCAGCACTCTGGGAGGTTGAGGCAAGAGGATCATAAGCTTGAGCCCAACTCAGGCAACTTACTGACTTAGCAAGATCCTGTCTCAAAATAGTTTTCAGACTGGCTGGGGATGGAGCTCAAAGTGAAGGCCCTGGGCTCAGTGTCTACTCCCCCTCCCCAAAAAACAAGGGTCGGGGAGAGGAAGAGGAATCCAAAAGTAGTCAGAATGAGCAGCTGAAGAGTAGAAACCAAGCAAGCAAGAGATCAAGAAGATTATGGGCAGACAGATTCTTAAAGGAGGCTGATAAAACCAAGTGCTTCTGGAAATTTAAAGGACTAAAGGCTGAAAAATAGCCTTTAAATTTAGCAATGATAAAGCCTCAATGACCCCAACAAAAGCTCTTATAGTGAAGGAATGGTGAAAGCAAAGGAGGTCTCTCAAAAAAAATTAAAAAATAAAAAAAAAGCAGGTCTCTCTATATATCTCTGTCTCTCTCTCTATCAGTTGAAGCATTTTATGATGGCATATATTTGAGCCAGTAGAAATACAGATGAGAAGGAGATATGAGATAGAAAAAGGTTGAGGAATAGGAAGTTTAAATAATTGAGACAGAAAGCCCTGATACTGGAGCTTGAGCGCAGCTAGAGGAATTGATCCAGCCACAGCAGGATATTGATCATAGTACCTAGCATAGGGCAACAATATGAATCTTTTGACTCCAAAGAGGGCTCTGAATGAGCTTCAGAACTCTGTGCCCCACAATTGTTTACCAGATTTAGACATCAGTGACATTTCCAGTATTTTGGTAGGGTAGGCTTCATTTGATTTGATCTATAGCTTTCATTATATTCTCAAAGGACTCCAAAAGATTGAGCCCACTCTCATGAACAACAAAGGTATGCTCACATGGCACAAACTCTCCTGAATCTTTTCTCTGATCACTCAACTTCTTTCTCAGCCTTTCCCTTGAAGATGAGATCTCAACCAGCTAGTCCACGTGCACTGCATCACTGGGACCTCTGGCCAAAAGACAAGATAGAAATCTCTGGAAAAGGAAAATGGAAAGTCTCTGCCAATGGCATCTAGTAAATCAGGTAGCTGTAGGTGGGGAGATACCACATATCCTAGATAAAATGAACCTAGAGAAAAGTGAGGTATTCCCTGGAGCTGGAAAGATTGTCATTTCAAAGCTACCTATAATTTTCTGTCTTGTAAATGTCTGTGACCTGATACCCCTTCAGGGACATTCCCTAGTTCTGGGAAGGGTACTCAAGGGGCAGTGTGGTTTTGTGAAGGTGCACCAAAGACCAGAGCCAGAAATGGAAGTACAGAGACCTCCTTGGCTCTAGAAGCTGTATTCAGTGTATTGCTCTATCTAGTGTGTCTATCATGTGACAGGCTACCTAGGCAAAATTGTAAACAGATGCACTTCTCAGTCTCTTTTCCTCCAAGAAAATAGTTTTGTTTGTGTGTTTTCCATTTGAGGGAGATTTATATTGGTTTTTGTTGTTGTTGTCTGTGTATGCATGGAGACAGGGTCTCACTTTGTAGCCCAGGGTGGCCTCCAACTCACAATGATCCTCCTGCCTCTGCTTCCCACATGCTGGGATTGCACGTGTGTGCCTATAGGTTACAAACTGGGGCAACTTTCTTGTGGGAATGTATTCTTTCTGTAAGAGTTGCAGTTTCCTCTAGGACTTGGTGAGATATTTGGACAAGTTCTCTGGGGCCCAGAATAAAACTTCAAGTTGGAGTGGGCCTGAAGGTCTGCTAATTCGGGGAGGGTTGAGAGTCAGCACTTGCTTGGGCTCTTGCAGTAAGCACCCTCAGAGATGGCTTCTGTCTCCTTTAAGCAACTCTGAGAGCAGCAGTGGCAGGGTCTGCGAGGTTTGAGGACCTCAAGGGTCTGAGAGCCAGGCTGGAGGGATTTTCCCAGGGGTGCTGCTTGCCCCACATGTTCCCAGAATTAACAGAATGTTCCCACCACACCCAACCAACCCCCTGCAAACTGTATGACACTGATGCTATTTCCTTTGGGCTGTTGTGTAGAAACTGAGGACCCTGGATTAGTTTGGAGGCAGAAAAAGGGGTCAAGGGAGTATTTGAGGACAAAATAGAACCAGAGTTTTTAGGGGGGACCTAGAATTGTGTAAATACAGAAGAGGGTACAGTTCACATTTTTGACCAAAGATGGGCCCAGCCCTCAGAGCTCTTGTGGGTCTCCAACAGTCTGGATGAAAGGCCACCTCAGCAAAGCAGGCAGCACCCAGGAAAGAGTTGCTATCAACAGTGTTAAATGCCTTGGATCCCACTGTCAACACTGTCTCTCTTCTAGGTTAGGCTGCAGCTTCTGCATGGAGGATTCTCAAATCTGTTTTACCCAGACTTCTCAGCTCCAGGCCAGCATAACCCACTATCTCCTGACATGTCCTACAATTCCTCAGATATAACGCCTTTACAGACACACATCCTTGTCTTACTACAAAAGAAGGAAAATCTCCTCAGTACAAATGCCTAGGGCCTGAGAAACATGATTTCAAAGGAAATGTCAAAAAGTTCAGGAGACTGCATTGATCTTTTGGAGATGACTTAGGGACAGTATGAGAGGCCACCTGATAAAAGTATGTACCTCTTAGCTTCTCTGTATGTGTGCGTATGTGTACGTGCATGTGCACTATTGGGGGTTGAATCCAAGACCTCTGCTTTGACCTACAGTCCTATCCCTTTTTAATTTTTTTTAAATTGTGAGACAGGGTCTCTTGAAGTCACTAAGTTGCCCAGGCTGTGCTTGAACCTGGAATATTGCTGCCTTAGCCTCCCAGTATGTTGTGATTACAGGTGCCACCCTGATTGGTGCTTCCTGTTTTTAATTTCTACATCACATTTTTTTTTTTGGTGGTACCAGGGATTGAATTCACAACCTCAGGCTTGCCAGGCAGGCACTTAGGCCACTGAGCTAAATTCTCAGCCCTTGTTTTTATTTTTTAAAATACCACTTGCCAAATGGAATTGAAATAATTATATATATAATTACTTATTCATTGTCTGTCTCTCTTGATTTAAGCTTCTTAAAGACAAGGATTGTGTCTCTTTCACTTCCATATCCTTAGTGTCTATCCAGTAGCTAACATAATTGATTAATAGTAAACAAACTGGGGCTGGGGATTTAGCTCAGCAACGTAAGTGCCAGCCTGGCAAGCACAAGGTCATGAGTTTGATCCCCAGTACAAAAGAAAACACATTTTGTTGGATACAGAAATGAATATCCTTATTAATCACCCTAAATGCAGATTCTCTATATTCCTGGGTCCCTTCCTGTCTTCAGAGCTCTGCAAAGCTTTGTGCTTTGTTCCCACAAACCAGCATCTCAGTGCATCCTTTTCTCACCTTCAGCCTTTTTTTTCAGATGCTCTCTTGCCCTAGGCTGCTTCCTGGAATGAGGGTAGAGCTTGTGCTGGACCATCTGCAGGTAGAGGAGTGTGTATGCCTGTTAGGGTGGCTTCAAGTCAGTTCTCTGGACAGCAGGACACTGATCAACAACAGTGGGGTGATATAATGTGTGGTTTTCTATTTTTACCTTACTAACAAGGGGCTCATAGTGCCAGATAGTCACAGGATGAGGCTTTGTGCACAGAAATGTTGAGGTCCTCACCTACCCCACCAGGTAACACAGGGCTCACTGTCCAGGGCTGTGTAGGAGGTATGGTTGCACTTTGCCACCCACTCTGCCCAAGATTTCACATCTCCCACCCTGGAGCTGCTGGGAAAGAACAAGCAGCGGGAGATGCAGGCCAGCCTATGATTGCTGAATCAGTGTGAAGTGTGTGAGTACACAGATAAGGGTGCATCTCCAACCAGGTTTTTACCCATCTCTGCCCACAAAACAATCTGACAAAGCACTGAAGTAAATAAATAACTTAGAAATAATAAATAGGGATCCAGCTCCCATTGGTGAGGATAAGGCCATCTCCAGCATAGGCACTTTGTGCCAAGGTCTACAGTGCATACCCTCCAATTCCATCCACCCAGGGTCTGAGCCACTGCTGTGTTCTCCAGAGGCATCTCTAGCCCCCAGCCTGGCCAGTCCCAGAGTCTGCACGAGGAGGAAGTGAAGGTCTCAAAAATGAGGTCTCTGATTTCTATAGGGTCATGGCCCCAGGGTGAGCACCTTGAAGCTTCTGGTCAGTCTAGTAGTCCTTCCACCTATCCAGGGTTGTGACCATCACACACCATGCTGGGACCTCAGGTCCAAGGCTTCCATTGCAGACTGAGGGCCCCCAGCCAATGGGACCCTGCAGAAGGTCCCAGGCAGAGAGAAGTATGTGCAGAAGCCCAGTTTACAGACTCCTGGGGAAACCTCTCAGCCTAGGCAGCCGCAGGCAGTTGCTGAGAGGCGGTCCACGGTCCTCCAGGTGCTGTTGACGTCCATGAAAGAAACAGCCTCATAGCGAGTGGGCCGGCAGCAGGGCTGGGTGACAGGCCGGGAGCCTGGGGGTAGCCGAAGGGCCCCAGCATTCAGCAAGTTGGCCAGGCTGAGGTCGTGTGGGGAGCGTGCACGACGGCAGGAACCACTGCAGAAGCGGAAACGCACCAGCTCGTCGGAGCTGTGGCCCAGGCCCAGTGCATGCACCGGCACCAGCTGTGAGTGCAGGCGGCAGCTCCGACCCCCCAAGTCCCGCGCACGGCTGCCTCGGGCCCCTGTGCCTGTGCGCGCTGCGCGGCCTCCACGGAACGAAGCAGGAAGAGATGGGGATGAGGAAGGGGGCATATACCCGGGAGGCTGCGAAGGTGGCCTGCGGGTTCTTCTACCGCACAGATGGGCCAGGCGTCCACCTGGAATGAGATAAGGTCACATGCGGTGTTCTGGGGCAGCCTGCCCTTGTCCCGCTCCTGTCCCGCCCCTCCCACTCTCACTTACTGGGTAGGTGGCCGGTGGGGGGCTCTGGCACTAGTCCGGGGCCTTCGTGGGTGGCGGGACTGTGGGAGGCAGGGCCCACAGAAGACTCTGTGACGCTGCTAAGGAGGGCTAGAGTGGCCAGTGTTGGCCACAGGGCTGGCTGCGCAAAGAGACAAGTGGAGACTCAGGAAGAAAGAGGGCACTCTCATTGGCTGCAGAGGGTCAGGGGCACTCGGGGTTGGCCTGTCCTTGGCTGAGATCAGAGAGGGTTTGGGCTCCTAGTTGAGTGGGGGTGTCAGGAACATCCAATTTGGGCGAGGGATTTAGCTCAGCGGCATAAGCGCCTGCCTGGCAAGCGCAAGGTTGAGTCTGATTCCTGGTACCAAAAGAAAAGAAAAAAAGAACAACCCACTTGCTATTTCTAGGAGCCTAGGGGGGAAATCGGCCGAGGGCACTGACCATCTCGAGTCTTGGACTTCCTGCCATGTACCTGATTCCTCCCTCTTTGACTACTTCTCCACATCTGACCCCTACCCAGGCCAAATCCTGCTCTTCCCTCAGCTCGAACCCCTCTTCGGGTACAGTCTGGAGTCTGGGGCAATCACTCACCTGTTGCCTAGGCCAGGGGTGGTGGAGCAGCACAGTAGGGCCTCCAAGTCCAAGTTCCATCTCTATCAACACCAGGAGCTCCCATCAGCCTTTGGTGACCTGTTACCCCACCCTCCTCTTGAGGCAGCTTGCAAACTGAAAGATGAATTATCTTTTGGGGAGGTCATCTTTCCACCTAAGTTTCTCCAAGTCACAAGAGAGTCAGGTAGCATGCCTCAGTCTAGGAGAAGTAGCTGTATGAAGAACCTTACTGCGTGTTAGATGCTTTGCAGCTTTTTTTTTCCACAGCTACATGAATGAGCTAAATGGTTTGATCTCCTTTTTCCAGATGAGCAAAAGAGGCTCAGAGAAGCTCAGAGACTGATGGTCTAAGAACACAGGCTACAGTCATACAGACGGCCTATACCCCATGCTACAAGGGAAGCATCTGAGGCCTGGTGAAGAATTAGTGTCTGTTGGTTACTCTGAGAGTTATCTGATAATGAGGTCCACGTCACAGTCTGTGTTGCCCACCCTGCTCCTCTATGATCTGTGTTGTGGACCCAAAATCTCCTAATTTTCTCTTCTGACCACAGATATCCCTCAGGAGACAGCAGATGGTGGGGGCTGATGGGTCCTCTGAAAACAACAGGCCCGTGCCACCAGGGGGCAGAGTCTGCCAACCCTGCAGACTCAAAAGGGGTGGAAGGTGGGCTTTCAGAGCTGCATTCAGGTCTGAGCAGTCCCAGAAGGGCCAGCAAATCCATACCAGTCTCTTCTCTAAGCACTGTCCTAGGTCTTCAGCCTCCTGCCTTTGCTCTTAGAGGTTTCCCTCACAAGCCATCCTTCCTCATCCCAGCCTGCCCACTCAAGTGTTATCAGTCTTTGAGAGCTTACCCCCCAACCCCGACTGACACTCCTGAACACCCCTCTAGGGCCCCAGAACTTTCTAGAACACCCATTAGCCAGTCTTTTCTTGGATCCTGGCATCCTAACCCCCTTCACCTAGCAGTGTCCACACAGCTCTAGAACAGACACCCAGGTGAGCTGGATCCAGATCCTCCGGGCCAGGCCAGTGACTGTTCCCATGGATGGAGGAAAGCCGGGCAGGCAAGGAAGCTGTAAAGGCCTCTGCACTAGAGGGAGCCCTGGAGCAGGTCCCTTGAGGGCAGCTCATCCAGCCCTTGCCACCCGGATCCACCAGGCCATTACTCACCACTGAGGTCCTGCACTGTGTTCTTCTAGGCACCTTTCCTGGGACTAGCGCTGGGCTTTTGCCCACAGCTCATGCCCAGGGCTGTGCACCTGGCAGCACCTCTTTTAGCCAAAAGTGCGGCCTCGGCAGCCAGTTCGTGCCCTGTAGCGGCAAGAGGAGCCTCACATTACCGCAGGCCTGCAGGACTAACACACTCCAACAAACGACAAGAGGGACGGGAGCGTCTGGGAGGGGCAGAGAGCTACACTGAGGGCTGGGGAAAGGGAGGACGGGTGAAGAGCGCTCTGCCTCTGCCAGCAGCCCAGGAGTGTGCGTCCAGCGCTGGGACCAGGGATGGGCACGTGGGCGGGCTTACCTCGGATGCGGGCCTCTGAGCCCCGGTCGAAGCAAGGACTAGGGCCCGAGGGACTTGCTGCTGGCGGAGCCCGCGGGCCGTGTCTGGGGGCCGAGCCCCACTCCATCCCTCAGCAGCCTGCTGCCCGCCGTCCGGTGTCAAATTCCAGCCTCGGCGTCACCGGATCCCGGGGTGGGGCCCAGAGCGCCCCCGCCCCGCCCCACCTTTCTGGGCTCACCTGGCCACTCTCCCCTTGAATTAGGTCCCCACTGGCTCTGCTGTGTCCCCCAAGGCCGGGAGTAGACGTTGGGAGAGGACGCCCGGAGGAAAAGAGTGGAGAAGGCGGGAGGCGGAGAGACACGGAAACGGGGAGTTCGGAGTTTGTAGACACGCGAACTGGGGAGCTGGAGGCTGGGCCGAGGGCGGGAGGGAGTGAGCGAGCGCGGGAGGGACCGGCGGGTCCTGGCCTTGGCCACAGGCTCTAGGGCGTGCACCGCACGGGGTCCTGATTGGCGCAGATCATTTTTCTCTCAACAGATTGTTCACCTAATTCGGGGCAGCGAGTCTTTCTACTGCTCACCTCCGGAGCTGCTCAGACGGGAGAGAGGCCCGGGCAAACACCTTGGCCCTCGGCACACCCTTTGCAGTGAGGGAGGAGGTGGGTGTGACAGCCAAAAAAGGGGGAGGGTCACGGAGCAGGAAAATAGGAGCTAAGGCTTTAAATAGGAGGGAAAGGTGGCAATTCTGTTGCCTAATTATGGCAATTTGGCCGGTGGGCTGAGGTTGGGTAGTAACAGGGCTGGAAAACTCATGTCCCTGAAGTGCCTGGCTTTTACCCCAAAGATGCCAGGGACCATTTAAGGGTTCACAGTAGAAAGATATGGTCAGAGATGCATTTTCCAGGATGATTAGCTGCAGTGGGAAGGATGGTTTAGAACCAAGCAAGACAGGAGAGGTGGCAAGACAGTGGTCACCAAACCCTCTCCCCAGGAGGTTGCTGGGGAAAGAATGGAGGCTTGAGCAAGGTTATGGAGAGCTGGGAGCCACACAGGCCCAGCTGCACCCCATCCTTTTAAAAACGCAGTCGGTGCCTATTCAGATGAGGTGAAGGCAGGATGGACAAAGATGTGCCCTTAGCTGTGGCCTGGGTGACCAGGTGGAAGCGAAGCATTGTGGGAAGACGTGCTCCCTGGCAGGGGCAGGAGCTTGTAAGTATAGTGTTGGACATGCTGAGTTGGAAAGGCCTGTGGATTTTCCTAAGTGGAAATCAGGAAGAAGCTGAATTTGTAACCTAGAGCAAAATGGAGACAGCAAGGCTGGTGATGGAAATCTTGGAATCAGTTGGTCAAATGACACACA
Source organism: Cavia porcellus (assembly GCF_034190915.1). Taxonomy (NCBI): domain Eukaryota; kingdom Metazoa; phylum Chordata; class Mammalia; order Rodentia; family Caviidae; genus Cavia; species Cavia porcellus. The sequence goes on from NW_026947508.1 coordinate 36,790,038, forward strand.
ATGGAGGTTGTGGGTGGGGATGAAGGCACAGGGAACATGTACAGACCAGCTGTACAAAGCTATGTACCAGAGTCACTGTGGACCTTTAAGAGCTACCCACATCCGGCCCCACCCCAGATCTGAATCAGAACCACAGGGTGTGCAGGTGCAGTTTTCCAGATTTGCACGGGTGATTCTGGCATATAGCCAGGACTCAGAACCACAGGGATTTTAATGCAGCGATGCAAACTGAAGTCAGCTGCTGCTGCTGGGGGACGTTTGCAAGCTCGCCAGGCCCCGATGGGACAGGAGGCTAAGTCATGAAGTTTGCTCTTCACTGCCTCCCGTAACTGCTGCCCAATTGGGGCAGCTTCCCTTACACTTTTTCAGCCAAGGCTACCACTTAGAGCCATGGTATCTAGGCCCTGAAAAACTCCACTAGGCACCACTCAGGGGCTCCACAGTAGTACATTATTAGGAGCCTGGTTGCCAGCAGAGTGTAGGGGTGCTTATGGGCTTCCTTGTCCCTCAGGCAGGGTCTTGTTTCCTCTCAGCAGAGGAGGCTTCTGCCTGATGACAGACTACAGCAGTAAGGAGGACGTGTGTGAAGTTGTGGTTCTTGGATGGCCAGGATTCTGTCCTCAGGGGTCTCTCCAGGACAATGCCTGGGCCATCAGTATTCTTGGGTTGAGGTAGACCAGAATGGTACAGTGGCCAGCCATCCCTTCCTGGTTAGCAGCAAGCTCCCTTCATGGACTCAGATGCAGGTGTGAGTCTGCCTATTCTTAAGCCAGCTGGGGGTATTGGGGAAGAAAGGAATCTGATTCTAAGGCTCTAAGGGTGTCAGGTGGTGCGGGAATGCCATTTCTAAAGTTCCTCAAGAGATACCCAGAGCTTGGTTGCATGCTTTCTCATCTTCTGGTAGGGGAGGACAAACCAGGGTGTCAAGAGTAGAAAAAAAGTCTGGGCCTTTGCTGGGCCTTGCCAGGTATTATTGCTGGTCTGTTTCTTTCAGGGCAAAGAGGATATGGGGCTGTGGAGGCCAGGGGACACACCAGAGGCATCTGAAGAAATGAAAGGCACATGGTGGGCTGGAGAGAAGACTCTTGGGTTTGGCACAGTTGCTGAAGCTCTGGGCTCCTGTTCCTTGTAGGAAAGTTGGTGAACGCAAAAGGAGGCCAGGTTCTGGGAAGAGCTTTATTGCTTCCATGAGGGCTGCCTGCCACAGCCAGCTCAAGGTCCTTGGGCCTAGACTTTCCTCTGGTCCAGGCTAAAGGCAAAACCAAGGGCCTGGCAGTTTTGTTACAGAAACCCAGAACATCTGACAAGCTGGTCAGTCCAGGTGGGGAACTGTCCGGTAGCTCAGGTGCAGCTGGGAAGGGAAGCTCCTCCTGTCGGGCTGGGCCAGGCCTCCCCTCCTTTAAAAGTTCTCTCTGAGACAGCCCAGGGGCTGTCTTGTTGGCTTCGAAGAGGTGACCCCAAGGCTTCCAGGCAGGAAGGCTGGGGGCTGGTGAATAGAAATATCCCATTTTCTCGCCAAGAAAGGCCAAAGAATGCCATGAGTTGAAGGGGGGGGGTAATGAGATGCTGCCACCCCTCTGTAACTCCAGAGTAGGGCACAGCCTGGGCATGGCACTCCCATTCTCCAGGGAGCTTACTGGCACTGTGGCCTGATGGGCCCTCTAGTGGGCCTCTTTCTGCATGGCAAGTGGACCAAATGACATCTCCAACCTTATTCAAAAATAAATTATCCCTCCCCCCCAAAGTTCACAAAATGATAATACATCAAACACTGATCGGAGAAATGATTCTGGCAGCATCCTCACTGCCTAATGTCCCACCTCCTACATGCTGGGCCTGCTGGGCACAGCCTGTGACTCCCTGGCTCTCTGGCTTCACGGATCCAGGTGGAGAGAAGCTGCGTGTTGATCTCTGAGGCTGGCCTCGGAGCAGGTACCGCTCTGGCTGCCCTGCTAAGGCCTTGCTGCCTCTGGGGGCCCTTGGCACTGTCTTTCTCTGAGTCTTCAGACCTATGCAGGTGACTGCTGCATGCTCTGGTGGTGCCTGCACCTCTGTGGCCTAGTGTTGGGCCCACTCAGATGCCACTGCTCAGGTCAGTGATAACACGTGCCTTCACCAGCTTCCGCAGAAACTCTTTCTCTCGCTGGATGTTGTGTGTCCATGACTGGAAGGAAACAGATGAAGAAGTGATGAGGTGGGCAGCCCAGGTGACTGCTGAGACACATACAGCATACAACTCTGTAAACCCAGGCTGGTACCCGCTGAGTGCTCTGTGACTGTAGATGTCTGAAGGCAGACACTTGTCATCCATTGGGCTTACATGACTGTGATGACCCTGCTTAGCAATGGCAAACCTTTTAGACTGGGTGCTCAACTGCAACTCAGAACCCACTGATTTATTGCAAAGTGCCAACACCGCAATTAAACCTGAATATCCCCTGCCAGGATGCAGAGGTGACTTATGTGCCTGCTTTAGCACATATGCCATACGTGCCATATGTCTGCCACAGCTCATCTTGCTTCCCAAGACTGGTCAGAGCTACCCTTCCACTCTACACTCATTCCTTTAGAACTGTGCCCCTAACTTCTTTCAGTCCTGCCTGCTGTGAGCTTCAGCACTGGAGAAAGGACTCTGTTTCCTCAGAATCCAACCCACGGCTGGCAGCGCGTCCAGGTTCTAGACACCCTGAAGCCAGCCAGATGAATCACTTCAGTCCCACAGCAAGGGGGTGCAGAGTCATTCTCTGGCCTGATGCAATCCACTCTTCAAGCCTGGGGCAGCTGAGTCTAACTTTTTTTGTTCTTCTTATTGATTTTAAGCAGGCTCTTGCTATTATATAGGCCAGTCTAGCCTTGAATGAATTTGCAACAATCTTCTTGCCTCAGCCTCCCAAATGCTGGGATTATAGATGTGTGCCACCACACCTAGCTTAAATGTTTATCTTTAATTGACAAATAATTGTATATATTTATGAAGTATGATTTTAAAAAACCCAGCATTTATTTTGGTCCAAAGGAGTCATCCAAATCTTTAATTTTTTTTTATTTTTAGTATTGCAAATTGAACTCAGGACCTTGTACTTGTCAGGCAGGAGCCTGTGCCACTGAACGATATCCCCATACCCTAGTATGTGATATTTTGTACATGTATACATTACAGGATGATTAAATCAAGTTAATTAACATATCTACCACCTTACATCCTCATTTCTTATGGTGAGAACATGTGACTACAAGGTTGTTTTGTTTTGTTATATAATCCAGGCTGGCCTCAAACTCACAGCAACCCTGTCTCACTGCTGGGATTACAGGCATATGTCATCATGCCTGGCTTGACTATAGTTAATAAAAATGCATTATATGTTTAAGAACTGCTAGAAAAGAGGGCTGGGGATTTAGCTCAGCGGCATAATCACCTGCCTTGCAAGCAGGCGGTCGTGAGTTTGATCCCTGGTACTGATAAAATGTTTAAAAAAAAAACCTGCTAGAAAAGGCTATGTGGAAATTATAGGGAAGATACTCTCTTACATGGCTTCTGGGATTCTTTTGCAACCCATGTGCACTCATCAGGAACTTTGGATGACTAAATTCCTCTGACAACAAAAAGGCTTGACCAATGGATGGAAAGAAGGAAACGAGGAGGACAGGGAGGCAGAGACACAGGGAGGAAGGACAGAGAAGAGGAATGTCAACAGCCTCATCATTCCTGTACCAGCTGGCCTGTCTGCCACCCTCACTGGGTCCTCTCGGGTGGGGTCAGTTTCTTCTCTCTCTGGGTTGCCTGAGGTGGGTGGCTCTACCTTATTCTTCATCCTGTCTCCACGTGATTGTCTTTCTACACTCCCCAACCACTAGCTGCTCCTGCCAATCTGCTGTCTGCAAACTGCTCCCTTTGCTGCAGATCCCTGGGGATGCACCCCTAATCTTTAAAGATTCAAGCCTCTGGCTCATTGTTTGCTTGACGGCAGGGACTGCTAGACACACAGTAGGTGCTCAATAAATATTTTTTGAATGAAATTAAGACTTCAGAGGCAAGAAGCAGATTCACAGGAATGGCAGGGCCAGTTTCCCAGCATGTGGGTATACTAATAAAACGCCTCACTTTCCCACACCTCTCCTAGTGGGAAGTTTGATGGGTCAGTTTTAAGAGCACCCACTAGGAGTCACTGAGGGTTAGCAGAGGACTATCTGATGATGCTAAGGAATTATTGTTTTTTTTTTGTACTGGGAATCAAACTCAACCTCACTTGCCATGCAGGTGCTGTGCCGCTGAGCTAAATCCCAGGCCCTATTGTTAATTTTAAGGTATGTGATAACAAAAAATAGTACTTATCCTTTAGAGAAACTGAAACATTTATGGCTTGAATGATATCTGAGACCTGCTTCCAAGTGACCAGAGGGATTGGGAGCAGATGAGAGGAAGAAGAGGTGAAATGATACTGGCCATGTGTTGACAGCTGATATGTGGAACTGCAGTGTGTTACTCTCTTGGCTTACAAAGTGTTGGACAATTTCCTTTCATAATGAAAAAGTAGGCAGAAAAATCAGCTCAAGGGTCATGTCAGTCTGTTCTTCAGGTGATGCCCTTCATGGGTGCTTGTCCTAATTTATGCAGACCGCTTAGGAACTTCGAGGAGCTTCTGCTGTGGGCTGGTGCAGGACTCTGGACTCAAATTCATGATCTTCCTGCCTCAGCCTCCCAAGTGCTAAGATTACAGGCATGAGCTACCATGCCTGGCCCCTTTTCAGCTTCTGTCTGATTCTCTTCCTTTGCCCAGCCATTGAATATTGCTGTCCTGGCATTCTGCACTGACCACGGTTCCTACGTCCTTTCCTGGGAAGCTGCAACAAGACTACTATCTGAGCAAGTGGCTCAATCTCTATTTCCAGCCCAGATTCACAGAGGTGTGGCAGGCGCTGTATGAATCACTTTATCCAAAACCCACCACACAGCCTTGACCCTCCCCTGCTCCTGTCCTGCGGGAGGATTCAGGTACCACCCGCCTAGCCTCTGTAAGCCTCTGTAAGCCTCTAGTCATGGTTCACTAACGCACCTGTAAGGCTGTTCTCACCACAACCACGAGCCATCTCTTAGCTTCTACCTCAGCAGCTCTTTCTCATGGGATTAGTGTCCTTCCAGGACACTCAGGAGAGTACCCGCACCCAGTCTACCATGTATAAGCATAGTGAGAAGATAACTATCCATGAGCCAAAAAGTAGGTCATTGCCAGACCTAAATCTGCTGGTATCTTGATCTTCAATTTCCAGCCAACTAGGACTGTGAGAAATAAAATTTTCTTCAAGTCAGAGTCCAGTATTCTGTTAGATCAAGAACCAAAAGAGCACACACTGGGCATGGTGGTGCATGCTTGTGATCCCAGCACACGGGAGGCTGAGACAAGTTTGAGGCCAACCTGGACTACACAATGAGTTCAAAGCCAGCCTGAGCTACATAGCAAGACCCTGTCTCAAAAAAACAAAACAAAAACAAACAAAACTGAAAAAAATAAATGAAACCAAAAGAGTCTAACACAACATAGCTAGAAACTGAACATGAGGATGTAGACATAGAGAACACGTAGATAAGATAACCTGGGGTAGAATGTTAGCTCATTTGGTTCCTGAGGGTAGACCAAAACCAATGATATGAGACAGACAATGAGAGAAATGGGTGAGTGAAAGAACAGGAACAACAGAAAGCAATGACTTAGAATCTAAGCAGGAAGAAATGACCCACCCATTAAAAAAGTATTTCTGGGAGATCACGAAAGATGAGATGTGGCCACTGTATTGGGGTAGGTCACTGGCAACCTCGGGGAGGTTGTGCCCTGTGTGTGTGTGTGTGTGTGTGTGTGTGTGTGTGTGTGTGTGTGTGGTAAGGGGCTGAATGAGAGAAGAGTGCTCACCTTCAGCATTCTCACTGGAGGAGGAGGACTGTTGGAAGCATCTGCAGTGTGAGGTTCTGGACAGTGTGCCATGAGTAGAGGTGAAGAGAATGAGAACCCATGGAGACCAGAGCCTCCAGACTCATAGCAGTGTGAGTCTGAACAGACAAGTTTTCCAAAGCACACAGTCACCCACATACAGGGACAGGGAAGCCACTTGAGGCACTGGCCCAAGATTTCCAAATCTTAGGTTAGGTTCATGGGAGGCTAGTGGTCGACGCTAAGGTATGGGAGGAGAGTTCAGATTTAGTACATGAGATTCTTGCGGCACAGGAAGAGATGCCAGAGGAGGCTGACCCGCAGTCTGCGAAGTTCGCTGTACATAAGGGTCACCTGGGAACAATTCTGGGCAACAAAGAGCACCTCACCTGTGTTTGGACACAGGGAAAGGTAGAGGAGGTGGGGATGTGGACCATGTGAGGGCAACGAAGGGGAAGGCAGGGAATGCACAGAAATGATCGGATCAGTCTGCTGCCAAGACTAGTGTATGAGGAAGGTGTGGAGCAAGAAGTGAGGGGTGGGGTGGAGAGCAAGGGCGGAGAGGGCCCACGGAGACAGAAGATGAGCTGTGGGTGCTGGGTTCAGGGGGTGGCTGGGAGAGGGACGGGTGAGATGCTGGTGGTCATCACAGGATGGGCCTTCAGGACTCTGCTCAGCTGGGGGTTGCCAAGCCCTTGCAGAGGAGCTGTCCCTCTGCCTCTCGCTGGACACATGCAGTCCAAGCCCAGGTTCTGGAAGCCCCCTCCCTTGGCTCTGCTCAGGTTCTGTCCCCATATCCACTCGAACCTCCTTGATGGCTGCCATGCGCACGGTCTCATAGTAGTGCAGGGGTGCATTTGGTGTGCTCATGTCGTAGCCGAAGCCTGCAACTGCCACCTCATCACAGCCATGCAGTGCCATGGTCACTGCCACACTGCCAAGGGTCGGGATATTCTGGAGGAGGGCAGAGAGGAAGCGTGTAAAGTTTAGCCAGAGTGCTGAGGTTCAGATAACTCCACAGACCTGGTAATGCTCCATTCCCAAGGAGGAGCCTTCCTCCCCAGTGTGTTCCCTCCCAGGACCATGGCTACCCAGCCTTCCCTTCCCAGCACCTCTGGCCCTGCTCTCTTCCTCCCTCTCCCCAGGTCCAGAGTCTCACCCCCCGGCCCATGAGGCCATTGTTGAAAGGCAGTCCGATGAGGGTGAAGGCGGCTTCCTGGATGAAATATGGGTTGAGGATGCGAATCTCGGGGGGCTCCTTGGGGACTCGAGTGGCCACAGATTTCCAGAAGCCATCCGATGCACTCTGAGGATACAGTGTAAATGGGCATGAGCTAGGCATATACTAATGAGGGGTCAGATAAGTGGTAGGGACCCAAAGTGAGCACAGGTAAATGGGAAGAGAGGTACAGAAGGACAACGGATGTGTGACAGACACATGGGGAAGTGCAGGGAAAAATGAGCATGTGTTGGGGCCATGGTGTATAACACAGGACACACAGTGAGCTACAGGGCAGGTACAGGCCGTAGGATGCTCTCAGAAATGCTGCTCTGGCAAATGGGAAGGGATCCGGGGGCCAATGGGAAGACCTAAGGGTCCAGGTATCCTGTCTCCCCACTGCACTGTCAGGAACCTCGCCTCTCCCTCCTATCTACTCTGCGGAGCTTGCCTCTCTTCCCTTCTGCTCACTCTCCTGGCTTCTCAACAGTGCTACAGCGAACCTAAAAAATAAAGACAAAAATATGAGCTCTAAAGAACAGCAGAATAACACTTAAATCACAGTTCTGCTACTATTTAGAGTCGGGTGACATCAGCTTCATTAACTGTAAAATGAGATACTTTCCCTCAGGGATCTGCATACCATCCTGGAGAAGTGTCACTCTTCAAGCCTGACATCTTGTCTGTTTCAGGGCCATAACCGTCTCTCCTAAACCTTTCCCTTTCTCTCACCCACTACACGGTGACCTTTGGGTCCCCCAGCCCTTCCTGGTCTAAATCTTACAGCAAACACTTCAACCAGTATCTTGTGAGACCCTTGGCTAGCTTGTCCTTCTACTGCCCTAGACTGGAAAATGGACCTTAACATCAATCCATTCTTCCACTTTTCTACTCTTGCAGTCAGGCTCCTGCGCACTGCTGGAGGAAGTCGAAATCCAACCCCAAAGCCAGAAAGATCACCACTAGCTCCAAACTAACTGTTACTGACCTGAGAATCAAGGGAACAGGTAAGCAGAGGCAGAAACAACCCCAGGCAAACTCAGCCACCTTATCTTTGACAAAAAGGCTAAACACCTTCACTGGAAGCAAGATGGCCTCTTTAATAAATGGTGCTACACACCAAAGATCAAAACTGGAGCCATATTCTTCATCATACATTAAACTAAAATTGAAATGGATCAAAGATCTAAACATTAAAACAGGAACAATAAATCTGCTGAAAAACAGAATAGGTAGAACTCTTGAAGACATGGGTGTAGGCAAAGATTTTATGAACAAAACCCTGCACAAGAAATATCAACTGTGGTCTCATCTTTTGTTTTTATTGTTATCATTATTATATTTTTGTCTTTTTGAGATGGGTTTTCACTACACTGGCCTTGAGTCACTTTGTAGCAAGGGTTGGCCTTAAACTCACAGCAATCCTCCTGTCTCAGCCTCCCAAGTGCTGGGATTACAGGTATGAACCACCATGCCTGACCTGGGATCTCATCTTTTTTTTTCTTCTCGTACTAGGAACCAAACCCAGGACCTTGCACTTGGCAGGCAAGTGCTTATGCTGCTGAGCTATATCCCCGGCCCTGGGATCTCATTTTATTAAAAAGATTTTGCACAGCAAAAGAAACCACCAACAGAGTGAAGAGACAATCCACAATGTGGGAAAAAATTTTTGTCAGCTGCTCCTCAGATAAAGGACTAATATCTAGAATATATAAAGAACTCAACAAAATAAGACCCTCCGAAATTTAAAGACAGGGTTCAAAAATGAGCATCTGAAATGAATAGACTTCTCAGATGAAGAAATAGAAGTAGCGGGGCTGGGGATTTAGTTCAGCGGCATAAGGGCCTGTTTTGCAAGCAGGCAGTCGTGAGTTCAATCCCTGGTACCGATAAAAAGGGAAAAAGACAAAAAAAAAAAAAGAAAAAGAAAAAGAAATAGAAGTGGCAAATAAATATGTTCAACATTGCTGGTCACTTGAGAGATACAAATTAAAACAATGCTGAGATCCTATCTCACTCTAGAAAGAATGGCTATCATCAAGAAATTAACCAATAACAAATTGCTGGCAAGGATGTAGGGAAAAAAAGAAGTCCTTTTCACTGCTGGTGAGAATATAAGCTGTGAAATCAGTATGGAGATTCCTCAGAAAACTAAAACTAGAGATTCCATTCAACCCAGCCATCCCACGTGGCATCTTCCTGAAAGAATTAAATGCATCATACTGCAATGAAGATATATGCACACCCATGTCTGTAGTATATTACAGTTTGTAAAAGCTAAATCTTGGGAACAACCTAAATGCCCATCAACTGATGAGGGAATAAAGATATTCTTTTTTAATATCAATGGAGTACTACTCGGCCATCAAGGACAAGCTTGGGACACTTCTAGCTAAATGGATGCACCCTGAGACCATATTCTTAAATGAAGTAAGTCAGACATCCAGTGCTGAAACACTGCATTCTCTGGTGTGAGAAAGTGAAAGTATAAATAAGGACCAAGATACATAACAGGTATTTGGAAAGGGGAAGAAAATTTTCAAATGAGAAAGGAGCAAGGGAAGGAGGAGGGGGAAAGGAAGAAAGGAAGGAAGGAGAAAAAAAGAAAACTGAAGGAAAAAATGGAAACACAGCTTTTTGCCAACAAGGAGGGTTGAAGAAAGGGGAGGGGACTGGGAAAACAGAAAAAGCAAGATACAGCATGCATAGCATTCCTAGATGAATGTTACGTCTATCTAAAATGTAACAACAACAAAGTAACTGTGACTTCCAGTCAGTTTATTATTTGCCCAGAAAACCTAAAAGGAATCAATTAAACTTAGAATGGCTAAGATTATTTAGCATATCAGGAAGAAACAACAGATTTAAAAAACAGACCTCATTTATAGTCATAACAAAAAATACCCAACACTGAACAATAAACTTCAGAAATCTGAAGAGGGGCCTATATGAAGAAAACTATGACCCTGTATTGAGACTGATCTCAGACCACTTTAAAAAGTGGGAGACAAACCATATTCCTGGAGGGAAAGGCTGAATATTAACATGATGCCACCTCCTCTCAGATTAATGTACAGACTTAACATCATTCTAAGAACAACTTCAATAGGATTTTTGAAATGTATCAGAAGTATTCTAAAAATGTGTCCCAAAGAAGTAAAAGGTAAAAATAATGCCAGTTAAAAATTAGATTTTTGGGTATCTATGAATTTTTATCAAACAGTGATATACATGTAAGAATCAAGACAACCAGGTGTGGTGGCACATGCCCATAATCCCAGCACTCAAGAGGCTGAGGCAGGAGGATCACACTGAGTTAAGAGGCTGGCCAGCCTGAATTACATAGAAAGATTCTATCTCACCAAAACAAAACAAAATTCAAGACAATGATCCTTGAAAAAGAATCAACATTTGTACAGGTTATGATAATGGACGTTCCACCATTAGGGAGAACAAGTGATAAGTCAAAATTTGCCATTTAGGACATCCTTTCCTCATACTGTACCAAAAAAAACCCAAACAAAACAAAACAAAACAAAAAAACCCCCTAAATTTTAGAAAGGATAAAAGAAAATTTAGGTGCAGATTTTGTCCCTAAGCTTTCTAAACATTAATAAAATAAAGGAAGTAAAAAATTATGACTTTATGTTCCTTTTTTTTTTGGTCTTTTTTGAGAAAAGGTATCACTACACAGTTCAGGCTGGCCTTGAACTCACTTTGCAGCCCAGGTTGGTCTTAAGGCCACAGCAATATGCCTGCCCCAGCCTCCCATGTACTGGGATTATACAAGTGCACTGCCATGCCAAACTATGACTTTACATTTTTAAGTACTTTGTTATATCTAAAATACACAACAAAATCAAGAGGGAAACAAAAAACAAAAACAAAAGAAAAAAAAGAGAAAGAAAAGAAATTTGTCAAAAATGATAAATTAGTATTTTAAAAACTCATAAAAGTCAATGTGAATAACAAGAATGAAAACAGGGAAAGGGGATGGAAGTGGGTGGGAAAAAGTTTAGAAAAAGAAACAAGCTGTGTTAAATAGATATACCTACTCAAGATGAATATAAACTTTGTGTAGTGTAATATGTACTCATAAAATAAAAATTTTAAAAAATCAATGAGGCCCCATAAAATGAATACAAGTCATTAAAAAAGTCAATAAGCATGAAAAAATTAACTCACTAGTGACAAAGAATTAGACATTAAAATAACTGGATAATATTTTTACACACTAAGATATGTATATGTAATTGTTAACTGTGATGTGTCAGCTTTACTGGAGGAAGAACTGCCTAGCACATTAGTAAAGCTTTCAGTACATCTGGGATTGACACGCAGGATGCAAACTCAAGACAGATGACCCACCCCAGATGTGGGTGGCATGAACCAACAGGTTTATAGCTTGGATGAAATGAAAAGGGAAAGAAGCAGCCCTCCTTTTTAAAATTTTTCCTTTGGGGGAGATCCGGTCTTCTCTATTCATTGCCTTTGGATATTTGTTTCCAGTTCCTTCAGCTCTCTTTGTAGCCGGGGGTGGTCTTGAATTTGCAAAGACTCTCCTGCCTCAGCCTCCCAAGTGCTGGGATTACAGGAGTGGACCACCACACATACAGTGTTTTTATAAAACTGAAAAACCAGAAAAAATACTCCAAGAATTTACAACAGTGGTTTGGTTAAATAATATGTGACCCATCGATGTAACATTGTGTTTGAGAATTTTGTCACATTGATAATTTATATCACTACTTCTGTTGTTAGGCATAACAATGTCTTGTTTCCCAAGATGTTTGTCCTCCTGTGTCCTCTTTCTCTTCTGCCTATCTATCTTCCAAACCAGAAACCTGCAATCTTCAGAGTTCCTCTACTCTCTCTTGTCCCTCTTTCCTACTGATTATCTGGTCCTTTTGCTCTGGTCTCCTGAGACGCCTCCTTAGAGACGTATTCAGGCCTCATCACCCTGCTGTCTAGACTATCGTGATGACTGGTCAATCGATGGTTGTTCAACACTCCAAAGCTCAGCAGAATGACTGGAGCATAAATGCTACACAACTGTTGAATCCATTTGCATATTAAACACTCAGAGTCAGTGCCTAGGACAGGCTGCCTCTGCCTCCCAAACTAGTGTCTACTCTGCCAGAGAGGTCTTAAAAACCAAATCAGAACACATCAAAGTTCTGTGTATACTACTAGCCCTTCTGAAGATGCTACTAATTCTCACTTCCGTGCTCCTGCTGCTATTTCTGGTCTCTAGTACTCCATTCCTGCCCCCACGTGATCCACCTACCCAGTACCTGCCTCTCTCCTGTCCTTTCTGACCTTCTTTGGCCCAAGGAAGAACTGACATCTATCCTTCAAGAGGCAACAAAACACAGAGTTAAACTCCTTGGTCTTTCTGGGAGTGATGGAACACACCTATTATCCTACCACTCAGGAGGCTGAGGCAGCAGCATCACTGTGAGTTCAGGGCCAGCCTGGACTGGGTGATGTGACATTGTCTCAAAGAACAAATAAAAAAAGATCCTTTTCTTGGGGTTTACCTTTAGCTCTGGTTGCTTACTATATGGAGGTTCTGAGCCACAAATACATAGGTTTATTTTGGATATATTAGGGACACTGCTAGTACTTACCTTAGGCTGCTGTGAGAATTAAATGATATTATTTAGGTTGAGTGCACATTAGTGGTGTGCTATGTACCAGGGTAGGGCTCCCATTTGAATCTCTCCTGTAGCTCAGGCCAGTTGGGCAGTGAGAAGGCATCCTGAGTGGTAATAGATGACATGACCTCCACAGCGGAAATGGCCCTGCTGAGCCTCCTCTGCAGCTACCCCTGCAGTGGACTGTCTTGGCTCCAGCCACTCCCTTCTCCTGTCTCCCACCTCTGCAGCAGTATTTCTTTCTCTGGCGGACACTTTCTCTCTTCCACGGGTCAGCTCAAAGGCCCTCAGGGCAGACATCTCAATCTCAATACATCGGAATAGTGAGTAAATGCCAAGTTTATCTTGCTCTTCTGCTCTTTTTCTGCATCTGTGGGAAAGGTGTGTGTGTGTGTGTGTGTGTGTGTGTGATAGACAGGACAGTAGAACCCAGAGGAACTGGAACGTAGAAAAATGGCCAAGCCAGTCAGTGTTAGTGGACCACCTATGGACTGGTAGTACTGGCTGGGGATAGTGTCAGCCCTGGGGAGAAAGGAACCTTGTATTGGGGCCCAAGTCCCAAAGAGTCCCACATTAGATAACAGGACACTGCTGCTACCACTGAAGTCCTTCTGCTCTTCTTTCCTACAGATCAGTGTCCTCAGTAATTTCAGGGAAGGAGAACCAGTAAGACACAGATGTGATTTGAATATTTCTTTTTTTCTCCAGCCATAAAAATACGGGATACTAAAAATGTCCCAGCCTGTCTCCTAAAAACAAACAAAAACCCCATAGCTCTTCTTCTTGGAAGAGCACACAGGCACAGACACATAACCTTTTGCATACCATTGCACAGGCTTTGCAGGATGGAAAACTGAGGTTCACATTCTGATTCTACATCTCTGTGACCTGGGGCACATCATGTCATCTCTTTAAGCCTCAAGTTCCTCTTGCATAAAACAAGGATGACAAGACCCACTTCCCAGAGTTGAGAGGATAAAATGACATTCTGTGTGGTTTATAACATCTGGCACAGTGTCTGGTATACAATGACAACTTAATAAATCTTACTATCATACTGGAGTGTTGCAGAACCAAGAGGTTGATGCAGAGGGTGTGGTTGGAAATGTCAACCACCACAAAGAAAGACCAGCACACATCCACACCTTCACAGGTCTACACCTGCGTATACCCAGGCATTCAAATAGGAGAGCCAGATTTTCCCTCTGGCACCTGCAGATGGGTGGTGGGAACTGCAGGCCTGCCTGCTGCTAGGTGACATTGCCAGGCCTGAGGGGTCCAAATCTGGTTTAAGGCCCATCACATACTAATTCTCTGACACAGGACACAACTATCATCACAGAGGGTCACACCTCTACCCAAGACCCCTGGGGGTGCATTCTTTGCTGAATTCGCCTCCTCCAGGAATGTCCCCACCTCAGTCAAGTCTGGGCCCGGCTGCTGCTCCTCAACTGGGCTGCTTAGTGTGGAGCTGCCAGTCTCCTGCTGATGCAACCTACTTTGCTCTGTCAGAACAGCCAGGAGCAGGAGGAAGGATGTGGGAAGAAAGCACATTTCCATCAGGCTCCTGTGATGTTATTTCCTGACTCTCCTCCAGGATGCCATGTCTGAGAGGTCTGCAGGTAAAGACCAGCCCTGGCTGGCTTTTCACAGTTAAGAGTAGGGCAGATGTGTCCACTCCTGATCCTCCCCATGGCTACTGCCTTAGGACAAACTGCCAACTCTGATGGAGTCACTCTACACCACCATCTTGCCTTTCTTCAGTCCCCTAGCCTCCCTGCATGTGTCTGATCTTGACACTCTCGGGTATAAAAGCGTCAGTGGCTCTCCATGCTCTGGGAGACAGCATGTGCGACAGCTAAGAGTGTGGGTCTAGGTCTCAACCCTAACACCCCAGCAACTCTGTGCTCCAAGGCATGATCTTCGTATTTTCTAAGTCTCATTATGGAATATCCTCATCTTGGAATGAGGATATGGATAAAAGTTCTGACTATTCTGTTTTTGAGTCATGTTAAAGGTTACATGTATAAAATGGTTAGCACACAGTTAGCTTTTGTTAGCTTCCGCAATTATTAGTGCTCAGGACAAGACATAAACTTCCTGATGTGGCTCTGGCCTCTTAAGACTCAATGGACTGTGTTCCTAGGCTTATGGCTAACCTTCACTCCCATACCTGTGAAGGCCCACCTTTAACATTTATGGGGTCCAAATTACAAATGGATGTCCATACACTGCAATGTTTAAAATTGAGACTAAGATATTTGTAACTTATAAACCAAATTATTAAGCTGCTCGTCTATCCTTCCTTGAAAAATGTTTTACAGGTCAGGATGGAATTTCTGACTGTGGGGGATCTGTGTTGGGCCATAGTAGTGTAGGAAGAGCTGGCAATGGCCCACTTATTCCTGTTCCTTTCCCACACCCTATGAACTGTGCTTGGGCACTTCTCACCCTGCATGTTTAAGCTTTGCTCATGGCCTGGGCAAATAGCACTCCTGGGCTTACGAATCAGCAGAGTTGTATTTTGCCCACAGGAGGAGAGATGTGGCACTGTTCAGCAAGAAATCTGGAAGTTTCCAAAACCTGCTAATGGTCCTGCAAGGCTGGATGGGCTTGGCATTGCTGTTTTTCTCTTGGCATTACATATTCCTCTTTACTTCATGGCCAAGGATATGGCTGGAGGGCTAGAGTAGGGTACCACTGCCCATATCTAAGGATGGCACAACTATTTATACTCAATTTTTTTTTTCCTTGAGCTACTGGGGATTGAACTCAGGGCCTTCACACTGAGCTTCATTCCCAGAACCCCCTCCTTTTAAAATTTTATTTTATTGCTAAGTATTGAGACATGGTCTTAAGCCACTGAACTGCCCAGGGTGGGCTTGATCTTGTAATCCTGCTGCTTCAGCCTCCAGGAGTGCTGAGAGTGCCACCATGCCCAGCTCTGAAATTATTGTTAATTGAATAAATGCACCATTTACTTTGCCAGTGCTGCTGTTCTCTGTATCTGAAACAGTTCTATAATAAGAGGCTGAAACAGTTAGGGTCTGAGAACTAAGTATCCTAGAATCAAGTAATGGGGAGACTGGACTCTCTTGACCAAGGCGGCATCTGTTCCCTTGTGCCAGGGCCTATTATTTTCCCTGACACAGTCCCTCCTGGCCCTGTGGCTGGGCATTTTGCCCAGCATATAGGCAGTGTTTACCGTGCTCAGCCTCACTTCTCAGAGAGTGGCTGACACTGCAGGTGAGTGTAGGATATCAAGTGTTGGTGCACCCTGTCCTACTCAGTCGTTATAGCAGGGTCCAGGTGGCCACGGCTGAGGAAGAGGCTGATTTCAGTTTTTAACTGTGAATTCAACCTTTGCCGTATGGAAAGCACAAGGGAAGAATGGCAGTGATGGCTGGAACAGGCTGCAACCTCCCCAGGGCAGCTGCTGTTTCTCAGCTAGTAGTGGAACTGTCATCTATCCAGTAATACCCTAGTCATACTTGGGTTTGGCTACAATACTAAAGAAAATCTTTGCATACAGGTTTTGCCTTCTTCTTGGCATCAAGTGTTTCCTTTCCAAAATCACTGTCTTCCTAGATACTCTGAGTAGTTGCCTTTGAGAATGACAATCACTGTATTCTTGCCAGTATTCTGTGTCATAGCTTAAACAAATTCTTTGACAATGTGCTAGCTGACAAGTGGAACCCTGTTGCCTGTACATGATTATTTTCTGTTGGGCAGGACACATTTTTCTGTTTGTTATTATCTTTTTTTCCTCTATAACCTGAGTATCTCTTTACCCTTAGCTGCTGGGCTTCCAATGGTTTTGTTTTTCTGGTGCTGGGAATCAAACTTAGGACCTTGTGCATGTCAGGCAGTCACTGTACCACTGAGCTGTATCCTCAGCCCCAGTGGTTTTATCGACCTTCATGAAAATACCATCCTCCCCACTTATTTTTTTTTTTTTTTTTGAGACAGGGTCTCCCTATGTAGTAAACTAGCTAGCCTTGAATTCACACTCCTCCTGCCTAAGTCTCCAAGTGCTGAGATCACAGATGAGTCACTATGCTATCTCTCATATTTTCTAAACATACTTTTCAAAGTTCTGTGGCATAGTCTTTTCTTTGTTTAAATTTGCATAAGGTATAAAGATTTGATTTCTACTGCAAAATTTCCTTTGGCTATATTTTTTATAATTTACTTTTTATAGTCCACTTGGAATTTATTTAGATGAGTGTTATGAGGAAAGGGTCAAAAAACCTTTTTCAAAGCTATATTTGGAAAAAGCAAAGAACAAAAAGAGGAGTCGGCTTGAGGCAGACCATGTGATCCTGATAGATAACTCAAAAGAAGCAGGGCGCCAGGGACTGTTTAGTTTTCATTTCTTTATCAAGGAGAATGATCTTGGAGCTGCAGAAAAAAGATCAAATACGGTGAAGACATTCCCAAGAGAAGCAAAAAGAAAGCAAGGGGATGCAATGGTCTGAGTCCAAAAGAATCATTTCCTAGGCAATGAAAGTGAGAGACAGTGGAATTGAGAGGAAAGAGCCCTGACTCAGAGCTAAAGACTAGGGTCAGAACCCTGATTCGTCAGAAGTGACTGCCTCACGCTGGCCTTAGTGTCCACCTTTATTTATTCCTTTAGCTTTGCCAATTATGTTCAATCCCTGTTGGAAGTTCTGGGCTTACAGACATAAACAATGCCATTCTTGTCCCCCAGAGGCCTAGAGGATGACCACCTAACACAGTCCTCCTGGGAGGGGTCGTAGGTGAAAGTGGGAGATGTGAATAGGACACTGTTTTTTGTATCATAAGAGAGTTATATACATGTTGGGTGTGTAAGAAAGAGTGGAAAGGTCTGGCTCATGACTGCTATGCTATGCTAAGGAGTTTGAATTTCATCCTGCAAGTCAGTGGTTTTCACACTTAAGTCTGTCTCTGAACCACCCAGCGAACTTGTTAAAACAGACTGTTGCACCTACTCCCAGAATTTCTCATTCGGAAATTCTTATTTATTTATTTATTGGTCTTTTTGAGACAGGGTCTCACTCTGCAGTTCAAGCTGGCCTTGAGCTTACTTTGTAGCCCAGGCTGGTCTCGAACTCGCAACGATCCTCTTGCCTCAACATTTCAAGTTCTGGGATTACAGGCATGCACCACTGCATCCTAACCCAGCTCTCATTCAGAAATTCTAAGGGGGCCCCTTTTCAAATGACCAATGTCCAAGTGGTGCTAATGTGCCAGAATGACAGGGAACACTGAACTGGTGCATCTAGGCAATGGGCAACCATTCATTAAGAGAAGGAACCACCCTAAAGGATGCTTTAGTATGGTTCTTCTGACTACTGATGTGGAACATGGACAGGAAATAAAAAGCTGCTGAGACACAACTCCAAACATACTCAGCCACCTTACCTTTGACAAAGGGGCAAACATGTTCACTGGAAGAAACCCTCTTTAATAAACAGTGCTGGAAAAACTGGCTTTCCACATGCAAAGGCTAAAACTAGATCTGTCTGTCTCACCATGCACTAAACTAAAATAAAAATGGGTCAAAGATCTAAATATTAAAACAGAAATGGTCAATCTGTAGGAAGAGAGAATAGGTAAAACTCTTGAAGACACAGGTATAGGCAAAGATTTTATGGACAAAACCCTGCTTGGGAAATATTACAAATAATTGACAACTGGGATCGTATCCTATTAAAAAGCCTTTGGACTGCAAAAGAAATCAACGATAGGGAGAAAAGACAACCCACGGAACGGGAAAAATTTTTATCCTGTTGTCCTTCAGAGAAAGGACTAATATCTAGAACATATAAAGAATTTAAAAAACCAAACCCTCCAAAATTTAAAGACCCAGTTCATAAATGGGCATCTGAGATGAATACACACTCCTCAGATGAAGAAGTAGAAACAGAAAATAAATAGTTGAAAAAATGTTCAACATTGCTGATCATTTGAGAGACGTGAATTAAAACAGTGCTCAGATTCCATCTCAGTGATGGAAGAATAGCTATCATCAAGAAATCAACTGATAGGGGCTGGGGATTTAGCTCAGCGGCATAGGTGTCTGCCTTGCAAGCAGGCGGTCGTGAGTTTAATCCCCGGTACCAATAAAAAAAAAAAAAAAAAGAAATCAACTAATAACAATAAATGCTAGTGTGACTGTGGGGAAAAAGGAACTCTTTTCCACTGCTGGTAGGAGTGTAGACTGGAACAGTCAATGTGGAAATCAGTACAGAGATTTCTCAAAATACTAGGATGAGAGGTCCCATTTGACCCAGCAGCTGTCTCCCTTCTGGGTATCTTCTTGAAAGAATTAAAGAATATATGCATGCCCATCAACAGACGAATGGATAAAGAAAGATGTGTTTTTTTTTAATACACTGGAGTACTACTCACCTATAAAGAAGGATAAACTTAAGACATTTCTAGCTAAGTGGATGCACCTTGAGATCATATTCTTGAGTGAAATAAATAGGACACACACATGTAAGTATTGCATTATTTCTCTGATGTGAGAAACTGTAAGAGTAAATAAGGACCAAAATGTACAACAGATATTGTGAAATGGGAAGAAACTGTTCAAAAGCAAAGAGGAACTAGGGAGAGAGGAGAGGAAAGGAAGGAAAGGAAAAGAAAAATTGATAAAAGGATAAAATGGAAACAAAGCTTTGTGAATACAGAGGAGAAAAGAAGGAAGATAAATGAAATAAGATACAAATTTGTATATATACAATTAAGAATACTAAGATGATTATACTACTAATTCTATTACTTCTTGGAACAAAACAGATAACATCCATAGGACTAAATTAATTTTGCATGACTATATCTGGTAATTCTAAGACTTTTGAAGATAACTATGCAAAACGACAAAAATTGTTATGTCCCTACTACCTCGTTTTGAAAGTGTACATTGTTATTATTTTGGGCTCTTAGTTATAGTTATTTATTTGTTTTTTTTTTTTTCCTTCTAATACAGAAAGGATAGATGAATACGTGCATTCATCTAGAATGCCTAGAACTTCACCTAACGGGTTTATAAGAATTGATTTAATATGTGTGACAGTATTTGTTGTTGTTGTTGTTTGGGTACCAGGGATTGAACTCACGACCTTGTGCTTGCCAGGAGTGTGTGTGACAGTGTGAACAACTACAGTGAAGAAAACGAGATACCATGGTAGCTACTGATGATTTCCTATCATTTTGATTCAAAAGCCATTAATGCTTTTATTTTTGGTTTTGATTGATTTTAGTCTGTTTTCAATTATTTGATTCCAACATATATTAGGTATGGACAGCTATTTGGAAGAAAACAAGAGACATTATGGTAACTATTATTGATTTTCTAGTGTCTGGTCTTGAAAGCCCTAAGGGCTCTCATTCTTGTGTTTTGATTGCTTTTATACTATTTTGATGTGTATTAACTTATTGTGTATGAAGGTATAGACAACTATTTTGAAGAAAACAAGAGACAGTATGGTAGCCACTGTTGATTTCCCACTGTCTTTTTCTGAAATCCTGTGTTATTTGCATGTTTTACTCTACTCTGCTTTGTTCTGTTTCAGTTTGCTTTGTTTTGTTTTACTCTCTTTAAGTAAAATTTAAAAAATACAGAGGAAAAGAGGAGTTGAAGGGAGGTGAAGGTATTGGGGAAAAAACGAGGAATTAAGATATATCATATAAAAGTACAAACTCCCTGTGATAAATAGGATCATTTTATGTATCTAAATTGTAGCAATAAATTTAATAATAATAATAAAGAAGCTGCTGAAATAGGCTAAGCAAGATATTTGTAGAATGAGTAGTCATTAAGGGCTAGAGATTTAGCTCAGCGGCATAAGCACCTGCCTTGCAAGCAGGCGGTCGTGAGTTCAATCCCAGTACCGATCAAAAAAAACAAAAAAAGAATGAATGGTTATAGATTTAGAGACTGAATGATTGAATGTGGAAGGCAAAGAAGATGAGGAATCAAGGAGGCTTCCCAGGCTTTTGCCTACTGGGTTCTTCCTAGAACCAGGCACTGTGCCCCAGAAATACTTGCTGATGAATTGTTTTTTCATTGGAAGGGCCAAGGCTGTTTCTACAGGGCTTGGAATCAAACAGGTTACTGTCAGAGGAATAGGTCTGGAAGCCAGGCTGGAGAGCTTGAGAAACAGAAGGGGTAAACGCAAGGATGCTAGGATAGTGATAACTCTTCCTAAAAACCTGGATGAGGAAGGAAGGAGAGAGGATGACGATGAGCTAGAGAGAGGGCTTTTATTGTCAAAGTGAGAGAGACTTGAACAAATGAATAGATGCCAGAGGAGATTCAGCAAACAAACAAAGACAGCTAGCTCCTGAGGAGGTGAGAGATTTGGATTTGAATGAGATTAGTAAAATGAGGAGTGTTAAGGTGCAGTGGGTACAGTGAAGTATCTTAAGCCCAAAATGTAGCTCTGCCACTTCCTAGTACTCAGAGTACCTGCCTTGTAGAATTGCTGAATTAATGCATGCAAATATAGCCCAGTGTCTGGCATGTGGAAGTAGCTCTCAGCATTCTCATAGGCCATCGCAGGTAAAAGTTGATCAACTGAGGATTCTAAGCAGGAAGGTATGCGGTCGGATTGTGTTCCCAGAAATTCCTGTTTGGGCTGGGAATATAGCTCCGTAGCATAAGCACCTGCCTAGCAAGGGCAAGGTCCTGAGTTTGATCCCTGGGGCCAAAAAAAAAAAAAAAAAGTGCTATTGGAATTTAACTTTAGCTCTACCACTTACTTAGCTGGGTGACCTTAGCCAAGCTACTTGCCCTCTCTGCTTGTTTCCTGGTCTACAATGGGGCAATGGGGACAATAGTACCTATCTAATAGGGTCATTATGCCAGTGAATAGAAGAATTCAAGGGATGTTGGGAGGAACAGGAGGAGGAAGCAGAAGAAGCAGAAGAAGCAGAGCAGAAGAAGAAAGACCAATAAGAACACAGGCAGGAAAAGAAGAGAATGACAGTGATAATTATTATGTGGCATAGATGCCAGGGGAGGAGGGCAGAGTAGTGATGACATGAGGTTCACTCTTGTGGGCAGAGAAGCAACAGTCAGACACAGTCTAGGGAGGGAACATGACGTCGTCTGGGCCCTCACAGAGAAAAAGAGGCACGAGAAGCTAGGGCCACTGGAGATGGCTGCAAAGGGAGTGCTATTCCAGGAGCAGCTCAGAGGTGTGATGAGGAATCTGGAATGGGGCCCACAAATGCTGTTTCTGCAGTCAGAGACATGCTGCAGGCCCTGCCTTGAGTCTCCTCAAAGGGGAGGTAGTACCCAGGCTGGGCTCCTCCTGGGCAGAGTCTTCTCAGGCCCTAGCACAGAAAAGGCTCAGGTGAAGATGGACATCCAATCCCCATCTTGGGCCTGGTCCAGCGAGGCCTCATATTCAGATATGGTAGCCCTGTTTACCCTGTGGATTTCTCAGACTGCTTGCCCAGCTCTGCTACTGTGTCATTAGGAGGCTCAGTCTGTTTTGAGAGTTTTGGTTTCTGCCTCTTTTGAGATCACTGCCTACATCGGGGCCGACAGCCTAGACAAAAACGCTTCATGCCTCAGTGCAACAGGGCTTTCTAACTGTAACACCACCACCAACAGTAGAAAATAACAAGTAACATTAAAAACTGCCCTAGATGGGGACTTACTAGGTTCTCTGTGCTT
Source organism: Cavia porcellus (assembly GCF_034190915.1). Lineage (NCBI taxonomy): Eukaryota > Metazoa > Chordata > Mammalia > Rodentia > Caviidae > Cavia > Cavia porcellus. The sequence continues at coordinate 36,812,514 of NW_026947508.1, forward strand.
CTCTGTTTCACCTTATATAATTTTAAAACAATCTTAAAAGATGGGTAGTACCCATTTCTATTGTGAGGCTAAATCTAAGGGGGCAAATAATCTGTCAACTGTGACCTTAGCTAATAAGTACCAGGCTCTAAATGTAAACCCAAGTCTATAATCACATCATGGCCTAAGCAGTTTCCCTTCTCTTAAAACATGTTGCTCCTGAAACCACAGCCCTAGTCCCCTGAACATGAATGGAGGCCTCAGCTGGCCTCTGTGATCTTGCCCTTTTTTCTTCTTTCCCAAGAAACTGACTTACTGCTGAAGATCAACTCTTTGTCAAAACTATACAGGGGCCGCTGGGGATTTAGCTCAGCGGCATAAGCGCCTGCCTTGCAAGCAGACAGTCGTGAGTTAGATCCCCGGTACCGATAAAAAAGGAAAAAGACAAAAAAAAAAAAAAAAAAAACTATACAGGGGCCAAGCCCCAGCTCTCATGCCCTTCCTTCCCCATGCAAGCCTGGGACCATACCACACTAATCCAGCCTGGCAACGAGGTGGAAAGCTCTGCCCTCACCTCACCATCATTTCAGGGCACAGGGTTCCTTCTTCTGGACAGTGGATGGGGCATCTCCAGCCTCCATCCATCACCGGGAGGAGGACGAATAGCCCACAGCATCTGAGACATACAGCAGCATACTCATGATGCACTGCTGGCACTGTGCCCTGCTCAGTTAACCTAGTATTATTCAGTGTCCTAAATGGAGTGTGGTCTCTCTGGGACTCTGCAAACGCTGTTCCCTTTGCTTATAACACCTTTATCTGCCTTACTCCTAACTCTTCTTTTAAGGCCAGCTCAGCAGTGCCTTCTCCAGGAGGCCTTCTCTTGCCCCCTTCCCAGACTGCTCCCAGGACTGCGTTAGCATCTCCCAACCATGATACCTGCTACACTGCACCACCAGTGTAGTTTCAGGACTGTCACTTCCACTAGACTATGAGCAACTTTGGGTCGGGAGGAGTGTTGATTCATCTCTGGATTCCCAGGATGCATGGGGGGATGGCAGCAGGCAGGCTTCCCAGGAGAGGTGCACAGGAGAGGAGCTGGAGGCTGCACCCTCAACTACTGGGATCCACTCTCTCTCCTGCCCTCATTTCCCTCGCTACTGACCTGTCTACAGGTATTTTTCTGAGATGATCTGAGCACACATGGTCTTCTAGGAGCTTCTATTCCTGCATGCTAACTTGGTAAAGGTTCTTTGGATGGGAGACAAAGAGCCTTTTGATAACTTGCTTGGAGTGATCTGTACTACTGTCTAGTGAATTAAGGAACCAAAGAGCCATACATGGTGAAGAGGACGGCTCCTGGCTGGGTAAGGGAGTAGAGATATTTGGTCACCTTGCCCGGACCATACCCCAGCAGGCCTCCAGGTACCAGCATATACTGTGAGTGACTGCTTATACAGCTAGCAGCAGGCAGCACCTGTGATTGAGGCTTAACACCTGTTCCAATCTTGCCCAGTCAGGCCTTGGCTCCAGAATTGAGCTGCTTCTTGCCAGAATTTTGCAGGTGAGGTTCCAGACAGGTGCAGAGCTTGCCAGCAGCCTGAGGCTGCATAGCTAGAAACACCACTGCAGCAGCAAGTCTGGCCTGTGGCAAAGCACCAGACAGAAGCAGCCTGGCTCACAATCACCTGGCTCTCAGTAGCCAGAGAAGTGAAGCAGAGCGTGGGTCTGTCCTGGAAATGCCTTGAGCTTGAGGTAGAGAAAGGTACAAAAGTAGGGGGCCTCTGAGGTAGCAAGGAATCCAAGCAAATTCCACTCTGGATAATGGGAGAGGTCAAGTCTTGGCATTCCCCTGGCAGCTCACTCCAAAGGGCTAAGTCTTTTTGTGACCCTGGTACCAGGGAAGGCCTACTGTACTGTACAGGACTCATCTCTATCTCTCCTTTTCCCCTTCCCATTCACCCCTGCCCACCCTGGGATAGAATTTTCACTCATACAAGGCTGGTCTTGGACCTGAAAGTACCTTTCTGCTGTAGAATCTTTTTTGTTTTTTTTTATCGGTACCGGGGATTGAACTCACAATTGCCTGCTTGCAAGGCAGGTGCTTATGCCGCTGAGCTAAATCCCCAGCCCCTACTGCTGTAGAATCTTGACCTGCCTGGGCTGGGAGCTTCTCAGTCTTCCTGCTATCTGTGTCTTCCAACTGGAGCCGGCTTCCCCCGCCCCTTCTTTCTTTCCTTTCTCCCTTGGATGAACTATAGGAACCCTGACTTGACTGACCTCTTGGTGCTCTTGGAAGGAACCAGCAGCAACATCCACCGGGCTGGTCTGGACCCCTATGGCTTGCCTTCCTTATCTGGACTGCCTGGTTTTTTCCCAGTCCACCTAGCAGGAAGTGGGAGCTGGTGTTTGAACAAATTCCAGATTATTTATGGTGACTGGGTGCTGAGAGGCAAAAACCAATGGGATCAGGGCACTGCCCTGAGGGAAGCCTGGGGTCCTGACAGGTGTCCACAGGCAGAGAAAAGAAATGTCAAGAGGGTATGAGCATATGGGCAGAAGACCAGGGTGAAAAAGCAGCCCCGGCATCCCCAGGGCTCACTAAGGCAGGCTTAACTTGTCTCATTTCTCCCTTCAGAATGTTTCCCTGTGACTCCAATTCTATTGCCCTCAAGGCAAAGAGAAGGACTCGGTGGTCACTGATGACTCATGCCTGAGGGTTCTGAGAACAGGGCTGCTCTCATCTCCTGACTGGTTGTGTGGGCCCTGGGCCTTACTTAAAGCTGAAGCTGTTTAAAGCCAAATGATCGCCCTGCTGCCTCCTTCAGCCTGGTTCCAAGATGGGCCCACTTACTCTACTGTTTACCTACCTGAATTTCTGGACCTGACTTCTGTCTTCTCTCCTGCTTGCTACCTACTTGACACTGCCTGAGCTTGGCCTTGCTTGGGAAAGGGCTGTGGAGTTAAATCAAATTACACTGAGACTTTCCCTGGCAAGTTAAGCTGTTCCCACCCCCAACTCTCCTCTAAACCTCCAGCAAGAACTAGCTTCTCAGTGTAGGCAGAGGGCCATCTTTCGTCAATCTCTGGAAAGAGGCTTGGGTATTGAAGATGAATGACCTGAGTGGTGCAGCACTCCTCCCTCGGGGTGGCTGGTGACAGACAGCTGGAGGGGGGTTATAGATGCAGATAAGTTGGCAGGTTTCCCTGCAGACCCGGAGCTGGGGAACAGGTCTCAGGAGGGGCTTCATCGGGTGGTCTACTAACAAGCTGTCTCATACCACCCCGCCACAGGAGCTCCCTAAAGAAATGAGCCCAGGCACTTGCCTGTCTAGAAGAGTAACTACAGAATCTGATCATACCCAAAGAGTAAAACTAGACTATGGCACTTTGAGGACCCAGCAATAGGGTAGTTGGAAGGTTACAAAGAGAGAGGTCCAGACTTAAAAGCTTGGAAGCTCTGGGGCTGGAGATTTAGCTCAGCGGCGTAAGTGCCTGCCTTGCAAGCAGGCAGTCGTGAGTTCGATCCCTGGTACTGATAAAAAAGGAAAAAGACAAAAAAAAAAAAAAAAAAAAAAAAAAAAAAAGCTTGGAAGCTCAAATCGAGGAGTCTACTGTCCCTGAAGAATGGCCTGAGGACTCAAATAAGGCCTTGCTCCTGAGACTGGGAAAGAGGGAAGGACCCATAAATCCAGAGTCAGAGAGATCTCAGAGGCACAGTGACAGGCAGCCACAGACAGGGCCAAGGCAATGAAGCATGCAGACTGCAAATAATCCTAGGGGTGGACTTAAAAATAAGAGCTTTCCTTCCTTGGGGAATTAAGGCTATGGAAGCTCAGGACTGTTGGTTCTGACTAGAAGAGGCTGAGAAAGGGTGTGCACACGGAAATCAAAAGGCAGGCAGCACATATCGAGCATTTTAGCTCCCGGTATCTGGCTAGGGACTCCTGGTCTCCACCTCTGGTGCATTTGCATTTTTCATCTTTGAGTCATCACTGTTTCTTTTGAAGGCTCCTACTTGTTCTTTGTGAGGCTAAGGTGGAAGGGCCTAGCTTGGAAGCTGGGGAGGCCAGAGCAAAGCCCAGGACAAGAGGGAAGGAGCTGGAGCCAGGGCAGCTTACCACTCTCTCCTTGTAGACGATGTACTTCAACCACTTGAAGTCCTGCCACTTGAAGCCAGCAAGTACAAAGAGAGAATCACGCTCATACTGCTCAGGTCTCTGCATGGCGCCCTCTGGGTAGGTGATGCGCAGAGTTGTTTTGCTGCCCACATCTTTCTCAAAGCCCTTCACTGGTGCTGAGTTCAGTCTACAGAGAGCAGGCCCAGTCAGAGTCTGCGTTGGGCCATGTGTGGGAAGGCACTGACTCCAGAATACCCCAGGTGCAGGGAATGGGGCATCTAGGTCACTTCAAAGCCCACCAACCCAACATTCTTGAGGCTGCCATTGAGCTCCAGCCCAAGTGGCTAGATGGACTAGCATGTTCTTGCTGGGCTAGAGGGTCAAGGGTTGGGCTGACCAGCACTCAGGCGTCCAAGGTGTTGCTTTGGGGAGCTCACCTGACCACAATGTCATAGTCGTCAATTCGAGAACCCAGAGACTTGTTGGCAAGGACACCTCCATTGCCCACGATGATACAGCGGCGGCAGCGGAGGCTGAGGGGAGAGAGAAAAGGAGGCCTGTGAAGAGCTGGTGCCAGGCCTCCCTTTGTCCCTTTGGTCCTTAACTCACACTGTTGGCCAGCACCAGGATGGGGTAGAAGAAGCCCAAAGGCTCCTGGCAGCAATTCTTAGAGGAATCCAGCATCAGGCTGCAGTGAGCTGGGCCCTGGGACTCTTCCAACGCCCCTAATTCTTAATACTTTCCAAGAGAAACGTATGTACAGAAAATTTGGGAATGAAGCAGGGAGGTGAGGAGGGGACTCTGGTAAGATGGCATTCAAGGGTAAAGATTCCCTAAGTGGGGCTGGGGATTTAGCTCAGTGGTTTGAGTGTTTGCCTGGTAAGTGCGAGGTCCTGAGTTCGACTTCCCCAGTATGATTCTCTAAGGGTTTGTGGGGTTTAGACAGCCTTAGGGGACATGGAAATGGGCTGAGCTGTACCAGGTAAACAAGAACAGGGGAAGAGACTTGAGGACTTGGTTTATTTTCAACTTGGAAGTGTCCAGACCACCAAGAAGTGGTTTTGTTTGTCCCCAGTCCTGACCCTGGAGCTTCCTAACTCCTTGTCCATTGCCTTCAGCGCTATTCTGCCCCCAAATGTAAAGCTGCTCACCATCAAGACCTCAGTCCCCTTGCTGGGCTGATCCTGACCCTACAGCCTTTAGCTTGTAGACTTCTGATGTCGAGCCGAGATGCCTTGCCAAGTGCTGCCGGCACCCAGAGGTGCAAGGCCACTTACCTGCTTCACTCACCCCCGTGTGCACCTCAACACTTCTGCATCTGCTAGCAGCTAGGGGGAGGAAGCTCACCTGTCCAGGGCAGGGGTCAGTCGGTACTCTTTGGTGACTGACAAGATGGCTTTGATTAGATTGTCTGTGGACAGAGGAGGGAAGCAATTGTTAGCGTGTTACTTAATTCCTCTAAAATGTTTGCCTCTTATTCTGCTCAAAGGCACAAGTTATTGGGGCCAGAGCAAATGTAGAAAAGTAGGGAGAAGAAGCTCTGGGTATAAGGTAAGGTCTGGCTACCATCTTAACACTTAATAGCTTACCTGGAGCATCACTCAGGCTGTGTGTTTATGTACTATCCTGAGTGATGCCTGGGAAGGTGTCATTTCAACCAGTTGCTTCTTGTTTGCCTAAGATATATTCGTAATTGTTATACTTATATTATTCTATAAAAATTAATGAAACAAATGCAATTTTTGGTCATCCTGTATTCAAACAATTGAACTGTTTAACTCTCTCCCTTGAGAAAGGAGATGGAAATAAGTCAAGCAGGCATATCTCTGCCAGGAGCCAGTTCCTAACACAAGTGTGCATGTCCTTTCCAGGGCTTCTTCACTCCCATGGAGACTCATCTGGTTTTCAGAGGCTCTGCAGTTGGGCCTCAGGATGTGTGTCACTAGGCTGAGATGGGGTCTACGCTGGAAATTATAGTCCCTGCTCAGAGACCACAGGTGTTCATCCCTGTGCCCCAGCAAGCAGATACCTAGGAACAAATGGGGGGACAACAGTGATGAAGAGCTTACCCACGGTAGCCTTGGTTTCTGATACCAACAGCTTTCCCCATGCTACCTCCTTTTTGCATAGCTAATCTCTAATCCTGCCCTTTGCCAGGCTACCTTTCCGTCCTCCCCTCGTTGGCCCCTACAACATGGCATCGGCTCAGCTGTACTCTACTCGGACTCTAACCACTATTCAGAACACTCATTGTTGGCCTCTCTTTGGCGTAGCAGTGGCGATTGTTTTCTTTTCAAACTCTGGTATCATTACAGCATGGCAATGTAATAAATAAGGAATGTTTAGTGAAGGTATTGATTGTGGAGTTAAATCCTTGCTCTGTGATCTCATGTAAATGACTTACTTTCTTTGAGATTCAGTTTCTTCATCTCTAAAATGAAGATGGTAACTTCTGCTTCTCAGAGTTGTTAAGATAATGTAGGTAAAGATAATGTAGGTAAAGACCTAAAGATCAGTTGGTGCCCCTATAGTGGAGAGCACTTACTGATGTCAAATAAGGATGTTAGGTATGTATGACTAGGACCCTGCGACTCTATACCTAGAATCACAGCACTGCAGAACTTACCTACTTGTTCAAAGTGGCCTATAAAAGAATGTTCACTGCAGAAATGTTTGTAGTAGTGAAATACTAAAAGTGACCCAAATATTCACAGAGGGAAAACAGACTACATGTAGCACACAAAGTACTACACAGCCACACACATGAAATATTACTGAGCCCCCCAAATTAAATCAATCATTTAGAACTATGTGTACCACTAAACATAATTAAAAAATCAATTTGAAGAATTTATACACAATGATACCGTGTATAGTTTAAAATCACACACTATATATATATATATATATATATATATATATATATATTTTTTTTTTTTTTTTTTTTTTTTGGTCTTTTTCTTTTTTATCAGTACCAGGGATCGAACTCACAACCACATACTTGCAAGGCAGGTGCTTATGCTGCTGAGCTAAATCCCCAGCCTCCACAAAATATATTTTAATGGATATATATATATATATATATATATACACATACACATGTGTACACACACACACGCACTCACACAGAGTATATGGATGTCAACATAAAAATCTTCCTTCCACCTAGAGGAAGGAAGAGCATGGAATGGAAGAGCTACACAGTTGTTTTACTTTAGCTCAAACTTCATTTCTTAGGCTGAGTAGATGGTGTATTATTCCTTATACTTTTTTGTCTGCCTGAGATTTTTTCATGTATAGAAAGGAGGCCTCTTATACACACAGACACACACACACACACAGACACACACACACACATACACACACACACATATTCATTCACAGGACAAGGGATTGTACCCAGGGCCTCCCACAAGCTAGGCAAGTGCTCTACCACAGAGCCACACCCTGGCCCCAGGCAATTTATAAAAAGAGGGGCTGGAGACACTGTCAGGTCTAGGCCTGAAAAGCATTCTTTATAATTCACTGAGACATCAAGTAGCTGTCCTGGAATGGTAGGTAAGAAGATATTCTTTAGGAGGACATGTTAAGTAAAAGCAGGCAGCAGGCACAGTCAGTCTTTCCAGAAGCTGAATGAGAACCAGGGTAAAGAACAAACCCTTAAGGGATGTTCTATACCAGGTGCCTTCAGATATCTTACAGTGAGCTTCAGGGAAGGAACCATACCCTCTCCCCAACTGCCTTTAAAGAGCATATTACTACTAATTGGCCCAGGTCAAGGACGTGAATACAGGTAGGGACTCTTTAAAAGAAAGGGGACACACAGGTAACTCAGTGCTCTTACTGGCCAGTGGCCTTCTTTGGTCTTTGTGTCTGCATGATCAAGTTTCAACTAGATTTAGGAAAAAAGCATAGGCCGTGTGGCTACATGTACCAAGGAAACAGGCTGCACACGGCTCAACCTAACTCATTAAATATGTTCTTGGAAGCTGGGGGTCCAAGTTCCAGTGTGACAGATTTTTTACTGGCCACGATCTTCTTTCAGGGAGAAGTGAGCTGGCTCAGTGAGTTTAAGTATTCTTGAGTCTCCTGGCCAATGATATCACCATTTCAACAGTTATCTCATTTAATTCTGACAACAATCTTATACAATAGTACCACTTTCTACATCTAGGTGATGAAAACACTAAAACACTTTAAGTATCATATCTGAGGTCAAAGTTAATAAAGAGGTAGTATATGGGTCTGATCCCCTGTATCTGTCCCTAAAGCCTCCACTCTTTTCTACCAGGCCGTGAAATAGCATGGTAACTTGACAAAGAAGTGTAACTTTAGGAATATAAAAAAGTCTTAATTTAGGAGGAAACTATATGGGAAAAGTCCTTAAGGTGATGAGGGAAATAGTTTCTGAGAATACAGGAGACAGGCTAACTTTGGACAGCATGGAAGAACCACTGGAGAGGAGTCTTGGTTAGAATGAAAGGTGAGGATAAATGGAGGGGCTTCAGGCATTTCTGAGGGCTGACCCTGTGTTCCCCGTTATCCCTTGTGCCCTAAGATGATGTCTCCTCTGTGATCTCACAGCTCCTTGCACTACCCCCAGCAGAGCCTTTTTATCTTGTACTTTGAGTACCCGTACCTCCACTAGACCAGAACTTTTTGAGGAAAGGGACATCTCTCTATGTCATTGTTGTAATACCCACCTCTGGCAAAGTGTCATGCTCTGAGTCAATATTCTATTAAAGAAGTATGAGAAAAGGAGGGAAGGAGAGAAGGCATGTTAAGAGTACAGTGTGGATTAATCCTTAGCATGGGGACTTTTGAGGATGTAATTTTGTTCTGAAGTACTGGAGACAGCCTGGAGAATGAAAGTTAATACAATTTGGGTTTTGCAACATACCTTGACCTTTGATCCCAAAAGGTGGTACAAACTCCCGAATCCTAGCCCACTTGCGAAAGGAGTTATCCAGGAACATGGGTGCTGGCTTGGAGAACCTGAAATGCAACAGGACTTTTGAGGATCACAAAATGCAAGACTGGAGTACAGGTTGGCTCTTCTGTGCAATGTCTTAGCAAGGGGTCTGCAGGAAACCACCTCCACATTCCAGCATATCCTCCCGGTCCCAGCCTGGTCATTGGGGAGCTGCTGGTCTTGCCGAGGGGAGTGTGAGTGTGAGGGAGCAGGCCTGCTTAGTCTTTATTTGGCCAGCTGTACAAGTGGAGGGACAAGATCTGCTCAGTAAGGCTTAATGGCTCAGAGCTGGAAGTTATCTTGCATCTATCTACAGTCAGTGCTGCCTACTTTGTTCCTGCAGTCTGGAAACACAGGATAAGACATGGTCCAGTGAGCAAAAAAAATATCCAGAAATACAGCCAGTGCAAAGAGTCATAATTTTGGAGACGATTAGACCACCCAGGACAAGGAAAAAGAATTCACGGTGAAAGGGCAAAGCAAGGCAAAGTTACAGGAAACAGATGCTTGGTAATGAAGAGAAAGAAAAGCCAGTCATGTGAATAGGAGGCAGTGCTGAGAGGTTTTCTAGCCAGCAAGAATTGGGGTGCATTTGTTAGTGAAGAGAAGGGAAGAGGAATCCTAAGTTTCTGTGGAGCTAGTGAAAGGGCCTGGACTGTGAGGGCAGGAACTCATTTTTTGGCTGGGAGGAGATGGGAGTTACAAGGGCAGAGAAGAAGGCAAAGTGATGTGGAGCGGGGGAGGTAAGAAAGGCAGGTTTCAGCTTAGAAGAGAGGCACAGAGGAAAGGTATAGGAGCCAAGCTCTTCATAGATGCTTGGAGAATATGATTGACCCAGAGCCTAGCATCCTGTCTGAGGTCCTTCCCAGGCACTGGCAGCTCAGAAATGCTGTGGGCCTGCTCCTGGCCAAGGACTATGGACTCAGAACTCAGGGCCTGTTTCTTATATTTCTAATTCAGCCCAATGAGCCCCATGAATAACTGAGGCTACACAAAAGTCCTCTGGGCCTGGAAGCTAGAACTTCCCCCTAACATACCTTATGCACAAGCATCTATCTGTTTCCTTCCTCACCATGGCCAACACCATGTTACCACAACCCCAGCAGGAATGAGGTCAGTAATTACTCAAAGGTCTAATATTTTTTGCCTCTGACATGATCTTGAAAGAGGAAGAAAATGTTTGACCCTGCTGCAGCCTCCATGACTTTGACTGTTGCTAAGAAGGTCTGAACAGTCAGCAGCAGTGATGCTGCCAGGCTTTGCTGTGCAGTGGCTTCCCTTGGCTTCTGGGTTCTGACAGCCACGTTAGTGCCCTTCCCCCATGGACAAGGATAATGCCTATTTCTTGTGACTAATATAAAAAATCTAAATAAATTAATATACGTAAGGTCTAACCAGAGGCACTGGCCAGGGTCTCTCACAAGACCCTATACATCAAAGAAAACACCGTGGATCTGCCTGCTCCATGTCCCACTTCTCTGTGTCAAAAGTGGGCTTATAAAATCTTTGTAAGATTTCAGTCAAGTTTGACAGGATTTTGTCTGCTTCCCAATGTGTAATGAATATCATAAGTTAATAAAGTCTCCTAAGATCTAACCCCTTGAGCTCAATCTATATTTCCTTTTTCTCTTTCCATACACCTTCTCTTTTACATTATTAGAAAGCTAATTGTTATTTTTAAAAGTATTTTTTAAAAACTGGACATAGAACTACACACCTGTAATTTAAAAATTCTAGTAGGCTGAGGTAAGAGGACCACAAGTTCCAGCCTAGACTGGCAACTTAGGAAGCAAGAAAAGAGGAAGGAAGGAAGGGAGAAAGGGAGGAAAGGAGGAAGCGAGGGAAGGAAGGATGGGAAGACTGGTCTTGAAATTATGACAATCCTCCTGCCTCGGCTTCCTGATTGCTGAGATTATAGGTGTGTCATCACGCCTGCCTAATTCTGCTTTTTTATTGAGTCTTTTCCTCCAATTTAGTATAATCTTGTTGTATAATATTATAAAGATTTACAGTTTCCAAACTGAATCCCAAACGACTATATTCAAGACTTGCTTTCATCTCTTGTCTGTCCCCTGCTACTTCTGTTACTACACAGTATTCATTTTTACTCGTTTTTTATACTTTTGGTATAAGTTATATATGTATATATATATATATATATGTATATATTTTTACTTCCTGCTGTATTCACTGAAAGGTAACATACTATACATACTGGTTTGCCTATTGATTTTTTTCCACAAGCCTATATCTTGATGATTACCACACAGTATTTAGATACTTGATAATACTCCATGATGGTTATGTATCACACTCTACTCTACTCAATCAGTCCCTGGCTTGTTTTTAGTGTTTTGTAAAGTAGGCCCCATCAGCAGCAGTTACCACAAATAACTTCACACATAGTCTTTTCTACTTGCCAATGTATCTTTGGAAGAGATTCCTAGAAGTGGGTTTGTTAGATCAACAGGAAAATGCATACACGGAATCTTGTTCCAATTGCCAAATTCCTTGCTACTTGAACTGTAGCATTCTGTAATACCACCAAAAATGTATAAAAATGTTATTCCCTCAACACCCTCATCAACCTTGTCAAACACTTCAACTTTGCCAGATAAAACAAAATAGCCTCTCACTGTCATTTTAATTTGCACTTCTCTTGGATGTTGTTTTGAGGCAGTGTGTTGCTATGTTGCCCAAGCTGGTCATGAATCCATGGGTTCAAGTGATTCTCCTGCCTCAGCCTCCAGAGTGCCAGGATTATAGGCGTGTGCCGCCACACCTGGCTAGGTTTTCCTTTTCTGAAGCTTTTTATATATTACTGTAAATATATAAGCCTTCTGAGATACAATTATAAATATTTACCTAGTTTGTTTATATATTTGCCTTGTGGTGTCTCTCACTTCCTTATTTTTTTCAAAAACAATTCAAATTTATCAATCTTTTCCCTTATAGCTTCTGGATTTTAAGTCTTAGGAAAGATTTCTTTATTTTAAGGTTACAGAGAATTTAATACATATCTTTTTCAGTACTTGTATGTTTTTTCTTCTCACACTTGAATCTGTTATCCATGGATCTGTATCCATTTTGGTCAGTATAAACAGTGGATCTGAGGGCCAGAGATTTGGCTCAATGGTGTAAGCGCCTGCCTGGCAAGCGCAAGGTCATGAGTTTGATACCTGGTACCAGGGGGGGGAAAAAAAAAAAAAGGCTGTGATTTTGTCTCTTTCCATGTGACTATCAAATAACTACCTACTTTAGGACTATCCTGTGGCCCTTCATCTTTTAGGTGATTTCCTGTTTTTATTTTTTTTCTCTCCTAGTTATCTTTGCTTGTACCACTGATTATAGGCACATGGATTTAAGAACGTTTCCTACTATTCCCTTGTTTCAATTTGTGCCTAGCTCCATCCTCCTCCTCCTTCCCTTCCAAGCAGGCTTTAAAGGTGAGAACAAGGACCTGGCCTGTTTGACCCTCTTTGTTTCACAAGAACTCCCAGGAAGGACAGTAGATAGCAGAGGCTGTAACGATCACAGCAGGCATGTAGTCCTCCCTGGGGTCATCATCGCCTCTATCACCACCACACCAGCATCACCTTTTCATCTACCTTCATCAGCTTTCAATAAATCATCTACTGGCTCTGCAGTGTTCACTAAAGGTGTTAGCATCTGTCTTACTTTCCACGCAAACCCAATTTTTGCTGATTATTTTCAGAAATTTCAACATCTGAAAACTCTGGTCTTGCATAATTTCCTTGACTTGAGTCACTCCCTTCTCTACTCCACATTAGCTGCTACTCAACTCCACGGCCACACTCTGGACCTAACAGCAATCTCTGATTCTTTCTGCACACAACCTCCTAACATTCTATTTCTCTCTCTCCTTTGCTTTCACCAAGGTCTCCCCGACTTCTGCACACACCTCTAGTCTATTCCTTCTCCTGTGTACACTGCAGGTATCTCCTCTTTCCCTCCTGCAGGACCCATGACCCCTTGATTCCTTGTCTTTTTGTCCCATTCATTAGGCAGAGGTTAATCTAACCCTATACTATTGTACCTCTTATACTTGAGATGCTTTGAGAACGCACACATGGGACAGATACTACCTCCAATTGGTGGTCTTGGACTTTAGCTAGTGTCTCATCTTTGATCAGCAGCTATTTCTAACATTTTCTGCTCTACATAGTCTCTCTATTCTTTTCCTCTTGTGAGCGAGTATATCTCTTCTCTCACTTTAGAGAACTCCCTTTGTTTCTTGCTTCCTTACTCATAAATCTATTTCCATTTACCTCAAGTTTGGCTTAGTTCCCCCACCTTTACGTCTCCAAAGCATGCCATAGATCCCACTCCTGCTCCTTCCCCCTAAGCATACAAACTTAGGTCTTTCCCAAGTGAAAGCAAAACAAACAAACTTTCCTCACCATGTACTGGCTTCGAGTCACTAACCTCTCTATCCCTTCATGGTAAAACTTCTAGAAAGAACAGTGCAAATTCTGTTTTCCTTATTTCTCATTCATTCCTCAATCTAACACAATCTGAATTTTACTCCTATGAGACCACTGTTCTTCCAATTATGTGTTGTTTGTAACTTGTTGGACATGCTGGTCTTCATACATCTACCATGCAGTTGCTCTGCCTGGGAATATGCCCTGGCTTTCTTCCCCAGACCCCTTTCTTCCCTAGTTACCTAGAAAGCTGCACCCTTATTCTCTTAAGTTTAAATGTTACTTCCCCTGGAAAGCCTTTCCTGGCTCCTCCAGGTACACTTGTCCTGTTCCTCTAGTGTTCTTCCTATATTTTGTTTAGACTCTGTGTGGTGGCTCAGTGCTTGCAAAGACACTGGAAGTTGAACTAGGACCATAAACAACAGGAAATATGGGAGTGGGTGGTAGTAAAGGTGGTATGTGCTTGCATGCGTGTGTGACTGCACAGCTGGCCTGGGCTAACCCTCACGCTATACCTGCAACAGAATCTAAGGCCTTCTGACCAATGTGTCTGCTTCCTCTCACCTTACCAAGGTGGTAGCAGCCCTTAAGGTGAGGAATGACTGGCCAGACTAATAGAGTAGTGGGTGTGTGATGCCTGACTTTCTTGCCCTGGCCCAGGGGGTAGCAGGACAGGGTGAGGCAGGTTCTCATAGTCAGGCCCCAGCCTGCCAGAGCTGTACAATAAGAGGCAACCTCAGGATCAGGTTTCAGTAGGGTGTGTGAGAATGCGTGAGAAGGCTCAGGGAAAGGAGAAGGCGGAAGTTGCATTGGGAAATGCTGGTTTTTCTTTTTTTTTTTTTTTTTTTTTTTTTGTCTTTTTCCTTTTTATCGGTACTGGGGATCGAACTCACGACTGCCTGCTTTTCAAGACAGGCACTTATGCCGCTGAGCTAAATCCCCAGCCCCTGGTTTTTCCTCTTGGATTCCACAGACTAGGAGTTTGGGAACTTGAGCCCTTAGGGTTAAGCTGAGGGTGGGCTAAACCTCTTAGTCTTCTGGAGTCACCTTGACTGCCCCGTGCCCACGACTGTAAACTGAGACAGGACCATGAATAGGCATAGGGGCTCAGCCTGACCTGCCAGCAAGGGCAACCTGGTACTCTCCTAAGGGATCCTCTAGCTCATGTAACACTCAATAGTGTGGCTGAGGTGCAGTGAAGGTGATGACCCCGACACTGGCTCATCAATCTAAACTACTTTCTAAGGCCAGAATATCAAGGTTAGGCCAAGAGACTAGCATGAAAACTGGCAGGGTTTCATTCAGAGTGAGGATTGGTTGTGTGGGGGTACGGGCAGACCCAGAATAGGGCTTCCTCTTAGTTTTCATACTCTCAACTGAAAAAGGTGCTTTTGAGTATGGATTTGCTAGATCAGGCTAATCAACAACTCTAGCTCGACATGTGTGTCAGATTGGTTGCCAGCCCTCTAGTCACTTCTCCCAGTAAATGTGAGGAGTGCAACCTGCCTAGGAGGCAAAAGGAAGGCAGAGCCCAGCAGTGGAGACCACACAGCACATCAGCCATGTGCCCTGGCCCTGTAAAATGAGACTCACCCAGTGGTATGAAAGCAAAACTCTACTGATCCATCCTCCAAGGATCTGCTCTGGGAAATGACAGGATGGACAAGGCAGAGGAACAAAGCTTTTCTAGAATCCTAGCTGTCATCAGATCTGGAAGCTGATGGGCACTGCTTTGAGCACCTCTTGTAATTGTAGAGGCCAAAGATAACTTGTGTTAATCTCAGGATGTCTCAATCAATTTAGCATTAAAATATTTATAAAAGTTTTCCTTTTCCTGAAGCATTTATACATTTTTGGGCAGACTCTGTATTTTTGAGTAACAAAAGGTATAAAGATCATAGACCACCTTGGGCACACAGGAAAGATTTTTTTGAAGGAGTTGATGATAAAAGTAAGTTGGGCCTTGAAAGACAAAGTGAGCCTTGTGGAGAATCCTGGGAAAGGTATTCAAGCAACAGGGTAGTACAGACAAAGGCCCAGAGCCTAGAAAACTATAGCAAACATCCCATAAATGTGAGGAAACATTGCTGAGGTTGGGCAGGGCGCAACTTCCAAGGGCAGAGGAGCTTCCACCTGGTCCCTGCTCTTAGCGACTCTCCAGTTGGCAGCCAGGTGGAGCAGTGTGTCAGGAGGAATGGACGGGTAAGTGCATTCTGATTGGATGTGATAAAGTGGCTGAGGTACAAATGTGCAGAGGAAAGGCTAGCCAAGGCATGTGCAGTACTGCAGGGCTAGCCTGGTACCCTGAGGCTGTGTCAGGACCGATTTCAAGCTGCATCATCACTAGTAACTTCAGGCATTCTGTTCATGCTCTTTCTTGTTGGTACCTTGCAGTAGATATCTGCATTTCTCCCCCTTTCAGCTGTAATAGCATTCCATGTTCATTCTCAGCGGTCCCAGCTGAGCCGGCACCCCTCCCCCTCATTACTGGGATACCAGGCTAACCAATCAGCGGACTGTGCCTCAGTAAATGGCACAAGAATGGATGTCTGACCTAAGTGGGATGCATCAAGGTCCTCTTTGAGATTCCATGTTTAGCCATGGGGGAATGTAAGAGTATCTCTTTTTCTCTAATAAAACAAGCTATAAAGAATGAATATGCCTAGAACAGAGGGTGGGCAAACTATAACTTTTAAGCCAGCTGTGTGTTCCTATAAGTAAAGTTTTACTGGCACATAAACACACTCATTCATTTCCACAATGTGTATGGCTGCTGTTGCGCTAGAACAGGAGCTGGCAGAGACTGAATGGCCCATAAAGGTGAAAATATCTTACCAATCTGGCCTTTTAGGAAAAACACTGGCATAGGAATAGATTCAGGAGGGGCTTGAGAGGCCAGCTCCTGAGCTTAGTTACACAAACAAATATTTTATTTTTGGTGTTTTGGGAATTGAACCCAGGGAGTACTAAACTATATCTCCAAATCTCCAGCTCTGTTTGATTTTCATTTTGAGACATGGTTCAGGTTGGTCTGGGATTTGCAATCCTCCATCTCAGCCTCCCAAGTAGCTGAAATTAAAGGTGTACACCACTGTGAACAGATTTCCTTTTTGCTTGAGTTGTTTGATATGGTTTATCCAGTTGCCAAATGTTCCTTACTAGGAGTTGCCTTATCACTTGGGTCCTATCTACCTCCCAAATTCAGATACTTCTCCTCCCTCCCTTTCCCCCTACTCCATGCTCTATGTTACCAGTTATTTACTTCCTGGAATTTGCAGGACTCTTAATACCTGTTTTTTCACCACAGCCTGGAATTCCCTTCCCCATCTTAGTTAACATACCAGACTTCTGTTCACTTCACAAGACCTAAATCCAGCAACCCTAGCCATCTCTCCCTGAACCAAACTGGACTGACCAATCCTGACCACAGCTCATAGCACTTACTGCATACTAATGTCACCACCTGGTTCCCTGCCAGACTGTGGGGCACCCTGCGACCTGCCAGATGGAGGAAAAGCTTGGGAGATGAGGGCCTCCACAGTGTGGATCTTCCAGGGCCAATGTAGGCCAAATTTCTGCTGACTTGTGGAGGTCTTCTGGCTACCTTTCAGTGGCTTCTCATGGACACCTTGATCTCCATGCTTCAAAGGGTCAGACTTCCAGCAAGGTCTCCATTGTTCATAGCCACCCCACCCCCCTGCCCCTGCTCTGGCTGAAATGCTGCTGGCTACTGCCCCTCTGCCTGCTTAGGGACTATGACTACATCTGTGTCCAGACAGGCTGGAGCCACATGCATGACAGGCTCAGAGGCCTGTGCTGAAGGAGGAGAGGACAGACTGAGACAGAGGGCCTCAAGGGGGGTAGTCCCTGGGCTCCCGCTGATGACAGACTCCCACTGACTGTTGACAGTGGTACCCAGTGTGGAGGAAGAGGCAGGAAGAGGTAGCGAGCATGGGGAGATGCAGGAAAGACAGGTGAGCTGAGCTGAAAAGCTGCTATGTGAGAAAGGCTGGATGATGACCAGACTGTCTATAGAGGCCACACAACCCAGAACCCAAGGCATGGCTCCAGTGATCCTGAGTCTACCACCCATTTCTCTAACATATGCCAAGCCCCAGCCTATGCCAAGTACTACGCTAGTCATTAGGAGTATGATGATAAAGGACTCAGTCTCTGCCTTTGTAGATAATCTGTGAATCAGCCAAATAGAAACACAGTTATGAAATATATGATAAACACACAATAACAACGACAACACTAATTTCAGCTCCTGAGCTCTTCCTGTGTTCCAGGCACTGGGCTAATCGCTCCATGTGCATTAGCTTATTTATTCCTTGCAATGACCTCATGCACCAGCACTATTTATATCCACATTCTTATTTATCACACTGCTTTTGGGAATACACGCAAGTAGTTGGCCCCTTAGGGAAACACACAATGAGAGATTGGAGAGAGGACAGGACCAGATTGCAGAGATTGAGAGGGGAGAGAAGTAAGAGAATGTTTAAGACAGAGATGTTACAATTTTCTGACGACAGTTGATAGTGACAGAAAGGACAGAAATGGAATGGAAGCTGGAGTGTGAAGTGGAACGGGAAAGAACTGAGCACATGTGGATTTGAGGACAGGAAGGGGACAAGTAGAAAAGAGGGAGGGATGTAGGAGAGAGTTGTGACAGTGGCATGAAATTCCAGGGAGGGGAGGAGACAGACACAGGGGATGAAGGAGAAGCACGTAAGGCAGAGGATGCTTTTTCTCTGGGAAAATTATGGAGGGAGTGAAGATAGTTATCATGAGAGATAAGCTCAGAGGGATGGAGCACATCTACCACAGTGAGGAGATGCTCTATTGGGAGACTGTTTTCTTTTGGGCATCTCTGAGGTTGGGTTGAGGGAATATGGATGTGTACTGCAAAGACCTATGAATGGTGAAGACTGAGATAATCTCATGACAAGTCAACCAAGGACAAAAATTGCAGATTAGTGCTAGAAGTCCACAGAAAGTAGGATCATAAGGCCACAGTAGTGTCAAGGCACGCATTTGTGTGTCACCAAGGCAGTCATGCTAAGTAGCCGGAACACAAATAGGAAAAGTGACTAGACAGATTCAGCCCAAGTTTGGGCATTACTGAAGTAAGTGTGCTGGAAAGACAAGAGAATAGCAAACTCCAGGGGTGAGAAGAGCACACAGAACCACGGTTCCAGTGTGGAATTCTGGCTGTGAGCATGAGGAAGGCAAGGGCCAAGCGAGTGGAGTTGATCAGGGTGAAATCTAGCAGTCAGTCTTTGTTTTTCTTTTCAGTTCCCTTTGCCCACATCCCAATATTTCACAAAAAGAAACATCTACAAACAAATCTCTGCCTTACTGTTGGATGCTCACACTTGACAGTCAATTCATCAGTCAATCCCATTAATATAATTTCTAAACACGTGTGAAACTCACCCATTTACCTCTCTATGCAGTTACCCAGGTCCAAACTCTTATTCCTTGATTACTATAATGGCCAATGTCCGGCTTCTCCCCTGCCCTGCTCTAGAATGGTGATCACCCGTGTCACCCATTCCTTTGATTAGAGCCTTTGCTGGCTCTAAGGCCAAGTCCAACTGCAGGCTATCAGCCCCAGGGCTCACTGCCTCTCACTCATCTCAGGCCCTCTTGACTCATCTGCCATAGGATACTGGCCTTCTGTCTACCCCAGAATGATGCAAACTTATTTCTGTGTGACCTGTGACCCTTCCATGGGCGGCTCTTTGCATGTGGACCTTCATTCAAATGTCACCTCCTCAGAGAAATCTTCCCTGATTCCTCCATCTAAGCAGCTTTTCTCTTCCACTCATGCTTTATTATATCATCTTATTTTTTGTATATCATTTTATTTGATTTAGTTATCTTTTGTGTACTGGGAATTAAACCCAGAGCTTTTTTTGGTCTTTTTCCTTTTTATCGGTACTGAGGATCGGACTCATGACTGCCTGCTTGTAAGGCAGGTGCTTATGTCACTGGGCTAAATCCCCAGCCCCAAACCCAGAGCTTTTATGCTGAGCCATATCCCCAGACCTCTTTGTATTTCTTATTTTGAGACAGTTGTTAAGATGTCCAGGCTGGGCACCAACTTGTAATCCTTCTGCCTCAGTCTTCTAGAGTGCTGGGACTACAGATATGTGCCACTGTGCCCAGCTATTTTATTTTCTACATAAGCATTTCACACTATGTAATATCATCTTTATTGCTTATTCTTCCCCATGTGTACTTCCTTAATAGAAAGCGAATGTAAGGATTACTAGGATAGAAGCCACCTGTTTTGCTTACTGTCAGTATTCCCTGCCACTTAGAATTGTGCCTGGCATAGCAGGTGCTAAAATAAACATTTGCTAAGTGAGTCCCTCCCTGCAAATCTACAAAATTATTTTATCTATTCCATGTCTTCTTCCTTCCCTCTTCATCAAACTGAACAAGTGTCCATTCTTCTCTCAAAGATCAATCTGTCCACATGTGTGTTGTTTCTCATTTCACCACAGTTCTTGCAATGGCCTTTGGGCCTCAATTTCCTCTCTGATCTTGTCTCCCACCTCTTTTTCCCTGTTCCTGACTCCATGTCTACATTCCTGGCCACCTATGGCCTTATCTTGAGCTGTTTCCTCAGTCTGAAGTGGTTTTCCTCCAGCTACACACTGGTTCACTTCTTCCCTCCTTCCTGCCTTCATTCAGATGACACTTTCCCTTGGCCAGGCTGTTCAGCATGGCCACCTGGTCCTACCACTTGGCTCTCCTCTTCTTCTTTCCCTATACTGTTTATCTTATTCTAATTTACTGAGTAATTTACTCACTAGTTATTTACTGTTTATGTTTTCCTGGTAGAATACACACTGCATGAGATAGGGCTGTGAAATGGAAGGTTATTCCAATCACACCTGCAAGTGTCCCTAGAAGAGACAGGCAGAGGAAGGCTTCATCATGCACAGAAGGAAAAGCAACACGACCACAGTGCTCACAAGTGGACTGACACGGCCCCAGGACAAGGAAGGCTAGCTACGCCAGCCGGAGGAGGCAGGAGATGAGTAATCCCCCAGTACGGGGTGAGTAGGGAATGGCCCTGGCTGAGGTTGGTGTCAGCCCAGGGATGGTGATTTTGAACTTCTGTCCTCCAGAACATGTCCTGGGAACTTGATGCAAGTCACTTCCTGGGACCTATGCTTGGGATTACTAGAGAAAAGGGAAGTTTTAACTTTTTTTAAAAAATTAATCTCTGCTGAGGAACATGGCAGTGAATGAGACCCTTTATCTTCAGAGGAGTGGGCTGGGAACTAAAGTCCAGGGAGGGGCGAAAGGCAGTCATTGTTGACCACCATCGTTGGCCACCATCTACTGTGCCTCACTGCCTACAGTTCCAGGAAAGGAGGTAAGAGGAAGAAGGGGGTGGAAACGGTGACTGGTGCAAAAGGGATCAAATTCTAGACATTTAAATGTCTTTACCTAACTGGTGGCTGCCAAAGCTCCATCTCAAATCCGGAACTAGTCTGAAGCTCAGGACTTACATATTTAACTGCATCTGGAGCATCTTGCCTAAGAGAACCCACCAGCACCCAAGTTTACCACACTGGAACCTTCCCCTCAACCTATACTTCTCTCTTTTTGGTGGTGAACATCCAAGTCACAGAGGTAGGGGCAACCTATCTGACTGTTCGCTGCTTCTACATCCTGGAATGTGGCCTTCCTGAATCTCTGCAGGGAAGGAAGCACAGTAAGCCACCAGTACAGGCCAGGGAAGTTGGGATTCCCTGCATCCACAGGCCAGATTCTATCACACTCTGATTGCTGGCCTAGGATGACAAAGCATTTAATGTAGACTGCTCCTGGGATTTTCCATGTACATCTCTTTGGCCCTTGCTGAGGATTCTGTTCCATTGGCAAGTACTCTTGCTGCCTTCTTTAGTACACAGGCTCCAGCATTGTTCCTAACTTTAGAGAGCTTGGATGAAGTTGCAGGGGCAGAAACATCTCTCTTCAATCACTAGATCATCTGCCAGATGGAATGCTTCAAGCTAGTGAGAGGTGGAAATCCTATCTCTCACAGAGCTGCAGTGAAGATACACAGCCCCAGCCCCACAAACCCAAGAGGCTCTGTATCTGAACTTGCTACAAGTTCAGAGACTCACGATTTTATCACCATGCCTGAGATGAGACCAGGATCTGTCAGTGGCCAAACATGTGCTCTACTACTGAGGTAATCCCCCAGCCCCTGCTTTATCTGTCACACTAAACATCTAGCACCTAGAAGAGCATTTCACACATCCTAGGAAAGTAATGAACAACCACAACTATGGGCCCTACACATGGGGCAAGGGCCCTCACAGCCATAAACTATGGAACTGCAGCACTCAATTTCCTCTTTTACACCCATCCTCCCAAGCTCTTGCACTTCCCACTGTAGTCAGCATCCTAAGATCATCCAACCGAGCACCTGGAAAGAGGATGGCAGACACCTCCCCCAAGACATGGTACTGCCAATCCTGCTAAAGTGTTCTGGAGACAAGTCCTAGCTTAGGAATAGTAAACTTTTTAGAGACCAAGTGCCCAAAGTGCAACCCCAACCCCACTTATTTATTGCACAGTGCCAATACTACAATTAATCCTGAAAGTGAGGTTTTAGTTTAGGAAAAAAAAAAAAAAAAAAACACAACTTGTGACACCATCACAGAGAGGGTGCTGTAATATACATGCCACAGGTTGCAGGTTTGCCACTAAAGTCCTAGCCCATCTTGGCTCCTGCATAGGGCAACTTCAGAAGCCCATGTTCCTGGCACAGGCTCAAATTCCTAGCCTCTGCTATCCAGAGTACCCTATGGCAACCTCTATGACTTAATCTCTATATCTGACAGATGAGGCCCTCATTTCTGATGCTTGCAGGGTCTCTCCCTCTAGGCTCTGCTCTTTGATCTGCGTGCCTTTCTATGGTCCTTCACTCTGTGGCCACAAACCAATTGTGATGCCTGAGTTTGGCCAAGCTCAACACCTGCTTCCTTAGGTCTCTCTCCTTTCAGTCAGCTATAGGCTTGGTGCTGCATGCCTATGAGCCTAGCATGTGGGAGGCGAGGCAGGATTGCTCCGAATTTGAAGCCAGCCTCGGCTATACAGTGAGTTCAAGGCCAATTTAAACTATATGAGACCCTATCTCCAAAAGAAAAAAAGAGAGGCTTCGGGAGAGAAGGAAAGAGAGGGAGAGAGAGTAGGAGACAGAAAAACCCTAGAGAAGTTATCATCAGTCTCAATAATTTTACTGTACTCCATCCTCACAACTTTATAAAGTAGGAAACAGATAAAATAAAAAGTTTTCTGAAATTGGCAAATTCCAAGTCAGGGCTGCCTTATCTTTCCCTACTCCAGAGATTTTTTTTTTTTAAAGATAGGGTCTTACTACGCAGTCAGGCTGGGCTTGAACTCACTGTGTAGCCCAGGCTCCTGAATGCTGGGATTTCAGGCGTGCACCACCATGCCCAGCACTTCTCTAGGGATCTTATTTATCCTATTCTGACTACTTAATCCTAAATTATATCCTAAACTAGGTCACTGCTCATAATCTCAAAGTCCTCTCTAGTCTCAGTGTCAAACTACCACGAGCCTCTTTACAGTTTCCCCAGTCCCACAGTACTCTGGATCACCAACCATTGGCTCTTCCACTTTGCCTGTCCAGTATTTTCTTATATTGGTACTCAGCTTAAGTTTGAATCAATCATTTCAATCACTCCTTTGCATTCATCTATAGTTTCCTTACTTCTTTCTTTTGGAGAAAACTTAGTTCTTGTTAAATTCTTTTCCCTGCTAACTGGGCATGCACCTACATGGGTGACTGTGGCTGGCTGGAGAGGAATACACACTGGTTGGTCTCACTTGTAATTCAAATGAGGCCTTACACTGCCTGCAAGCGCACTGGGTGTTACTAGCCCTGTCATTCCCTCTACCAGATGACTCACTACACTTTCTCTTTACACTTCCACTCCACACTTCACCTCCTCTTTCATTCTAATTCTCAACAGATGACTTCCTTTCTCGTTGCACCAAAACGTCTGAAATAATCAGAAGAGAATGTGGACAAGCTCCATACCACCACATGCCTGCATTTGAGTCTGTAATCTCTATAGCCTTTTGTTATGGTTTGACTGTGCATACTTATAACTAGGATCAAGTTTTGTGTCCTTGGGTTTTTACTTAAATGTCACCTTCCATGGAGGTCCTTTCTAATCACCTGTCTAAACTGGCAGCCCTCAGACTGTCTATACCTCATTCTTTTTTATTTTTCTGTATTGTCTATACTAGGGTTTAACTTATGTATCTTATTTCTCTGCCTGTTTTCCCACTAGAATATGAATTCCACAAAGGTAGGGATATTTGTCAGTTTCACTCATCGCTCCATCTCTAGTATCCAGAACAGAACTTGCACTAACAGGCACTCATTAAATACTTGCTGAATGAATGAATGTAAATGGTGCTATTCATAGGTTACTATGAAGACGAAATGAGATAAGGCAGGGAGGTTCTTGGCACACCATGTTGCTCAATGACTGTCAGTTTCCTTCACCTCCTTCACTCTCTTCTCAGTTTTGCTATCAACCATGCCCTCCTTCCCCTTCAGGAAGTGCCAGATTGGATGCAGGGCTGATGCCACCGCCTCACCAGCAGCCTCAGCAGGTCTCCCTCAACCCTGGGCCAGGCTTTGCTGAGGGGCTTCCAGGAGACCTGTCCTCAGACCAGGGGCTGTTATGTTTCATAGCCTAGCCTTTGCCATACACCTCAACACAGCTCAACAGCTGTGTCTTGTTCCCAAAGGTTTGTGCAAAACACTGCTGGCTTCCTCCCACCCCTCTTTTCCAGAGTTGTCTTCTGGAGTTTTTCTGGGCTCCTGCAGCATACAGCCTGACAATAGTTTCGCCACCTCATTCCAAAAAAAAATCTGGAGGGCTCCATCTACCAGAGACTGCTGCTGTCCCCATATATAGGGAATTAACTGTCTACGGCCAGCTGCTTACCTAGCGTGATACATTCTGGCCATGCCTGTGCCTTTCTGGAATCGATGAGTTCTGTTTCTACCCAACCCCAGCAGCTTTCTCTTCATTGTAGCATCTAAGACTGCTTCCCATACAATGGACCCCCTTAGAAAGCACAATCAATGTGGTTAAGACTTCTGGTCCCAGGGTTACTTCTACAATTCCTAACCCTCTATTTGGATGACCAAGGAAGCTGGAGACAACCTACGCAATTACATGGATTAGTGTGAGACCACAATCTTCACTTGGCCACTCTGCTGCCTAGCAGTCTTTGGGTTGTGCTAGGAAGCAGTTTTTTCCCTTTTCCACAGTGGTCCTTATAAACATCCTTGCTTCCTCGAGCACTTCTAATCCCATCATGTGGGGATGGCTCCAGAGTGGCAGACCCACTTGGGCTTGGCTGGGCCCACAAATTCCTTCAAACACGTTGAGTGGGAAAGGGACTGAGCTTAGCAGCAGCAGTACATCAAGAACAGACTTATGGTCAGTAAGACATGCTCTTGGTGTCAGTCATCACAAAGAACATCACAAATGGCAGGATGGGGATTGGGGATTTAGCAAGTGCAAGGTGGTAAATTCAATCCCTGGTACCAAAAAAAAAAAAGGCAAATGTTTCTACTTCAGTCCTTTCTATCAGGCCTCTGCTGGAAACACAAACTCTATTCTGGGTGTCTCCTATAGTGAACAGTAATAAAATAGAACTGATCCAAAGAAGAGGATATCTGTGACAGGAAGGGACGGGGCTTTACTTTATTCTTATGCAAGCAGAGATGCCTGGCAAGAGACTTATGATCATATAGTCACAAGCTTTGGAAAATGGGCATATAAGAAGTGTTAGACCTGTTCTGTGTGACTCTGGCAGACAAAATGGGAACCAAAGGGAAAAGTTACAGAAAGGCAGAGTTTAGTCTTTCATAGTTAGAACTTTCCAATTACAAAATACCTTGAAATGGACAAATTGCTTCTGTAGGTCTATAGCCTCTGTCTATTGGGAAGAGGTAAACCAGGAGTCTGGGACACAGGGGCTATGCCCAACAAGCACAGGAAAGTGGCAAGAGCCATCCTCTCCTTCAGCTCAACCTGGGTGGAAGGTAGGCCTGAGTGGCAGCAGGCCCAGGCTCCAGCCAGGCCTCTAAGGTAAGACTGAGTCAGTCACTCAGTGCCAGTGCCCTGGGACTTTCCTGTAGGGTTGTCTATAGTGTGGATAATCTGTTTTCTCTCTTTAAAAGGCAAAACTCTGAAAAGGGGGAGGCTGTAGGAGACTATTTTCATCTTGAATATCTACTCCAAAGCTCTGGTGGTTTGCCAAGATTTAAACGTGGTATGTATGACACTGTTAAAAATAACCCTTTGATTGAACAGAAGGCGTGGGAGAGAGGGGACAGTTAGGCGACTCTGCTAGAGGGTGGGGGAGGTGGGCAAGAGGAGACTTGTACCCGGAGATCCTGGGAAGAGTTTTATTCCAGAAGAGCTTCACAGACTCACAGGGACTAAGGGCCAGAAAAATACTGTTCCTCACTTTCCAAGAAGTGCCCAGTGAGTGTTCTACTTTGCTTGTGCCTAGGATGTAAACAAGCTACTGGTTTAGAAAGTTTCTCTCAGGCCTGAGTGCCAGCCTATGGGGCTAAGGTCAGGGAAAGAAGACAGGAGCCAACAGAGGGTAATAATGTCAAAGCCAAGAGAGAAGTCAGTCAGAGACAGGCCACAGAAAGGCTTACTAGATTTAGCTGTTGGAGGGTTCTTGTGATTTGTATGTGAAGGCTTCCAGACTTCTCCTTCCATAAATAGATATTTAACGTAAGTGGAATTATTTTATATATCCTGTTTCATTACTTTGTTACAACAAATTTTACTATAAATTATGAAGTTATGCCAGTAAATATAGTCTGACATCATCATTCTTAATGTTACATGCTATGCCATCATATGGACATACAATATTAATCATTCTTGACAGACAGGCTGTTTCCAATTTTTTGCTATTACTATAAACATACAATGAAAGGCATGTTACAGCAATGTGTGCACAGACATGATGAAAATTCCTTATGTTGAAAATTTAGAAGTGGCTTGTTAGATCAAATGGAATCTATATTTTATACTCATAATATTGTAACATTTCCTCCCACCATTTTGGAAAGAACGTAATTCTGTTCTCTTCTGATTTCCTCTTATTTCTCTGGCCGTTCTTCCCCATTTTCCTCCTCTGAGTCACCCCTTCTACGTTGGTGTTCTCAAGTAATGTCATTGTTTTCTTTTTCTTTCTCAAAAAGTTACCAATTCAAGTGTCTCTAAGAGCCAAGACGGTACTGCAAATAAATGATTTTGGCCAGATAGAAGACAAAAAGTGGCAAGGTTATAGCAAGCTAGCCTGAAAGGATTCACATCACCATCACACCCTCCCATCATCATCATCATTTGTAGTACTAGGGACTAAAGCCATGGAGATACATGCCCTCCTCCTTCACCTCTTTTATAGAAATTTTGAGACAGGGTCTTACTGACTTCTAAGTTGTCCAGGTGGGACTTAACTTTGCAATCCTCCTGCCAGACTCCCCAAATGGTGGGATTACAGGTGTGTACTATACCACGCCTGGTTTCTCAACCCATTTAATCCTTTCTATATATTAATGACATCTTATACTTTCACCTACTGTATAATTTTTCACATCTGACTCCCCTTTGAAATAGACTGATAATCTAGAGCAAAGATTATTACTTTTTATTCTTAGTGCCTACCGCAGTGCTGAAGCATTCAAAATAAATAATGATTGGGTTAAAACTTGCAGTAAAAAAAAAGAAAAAAAAAAAACAAAATAAATAATGGGACAAGTGGCAAGAAAAAAATTTCTTTTTTACATTGGGGACACAAGAAAATTGTTAAGGAACTGCAATAAACACTTATTTAGAGGAAGGTAATTCATGGCGATGTTATTTACATTGAGGGGAGGGAGTCTAAAACGGCACTGGTATTCACAGGAACTTCAAGCTCAGCATCTCCCCAATGAACTCTACATCTGCCCCCATGTTGCTCACCTCCCTGAGGCCTCTGTGGTAGGACACTGTACTGCTCCCTTGCCAGCTGTGTCAAACTGAAACTGAGGATCCATTTTATTCTCCTCCCTCTTATTCATCCCTCCCCCAACCACCAACTGCTATCCTTTCTCTTCCCCTAACATCCTATGAATCCATCCTTTCCCTGAGCACTGCCTCTCAGGGTCGCCCTCCTCAGTCTCACCTCCTCTGATCCACTTTCCTCATTTTAAGCAGTGACCTCTTAAAAACACAAGTCCAGGGGTATCCCCTCCCCATTTTTAAACACTGGCTGACCCCAGGACAAATGTAAGCTTCTCAGCATGACATGAGGCCTCTTGAGTACTTGGACTTTGAACTCCAAAAGTGTGCCTCCTTCCCTAGAGTGTGGGTGCCTTCCCTAGATGCTTTTCCTGGCCAGTTTGTTTCTTTTTTTCCTTTACTGCACTGTTAGTTTAATTGACACAGCCGTTATACATATTTATAGGGTACAATAAGACATTTCAATACATGTAAACAATGTGTAACAATCATATCAAGGCGAATGACATAATCCATCACCTCAGACAATTATCATTTCTTGCCTAAAAACATTCACTATCCTCTCTAGAAGCTATTCTGATGTATATAACTAGTTGTGTCAACATAGTTATCCTACTGTGCTACAGAACATTAAAAATTGTTTTCCTAGAATAGGGATTTAGCTCAGCAACATAACTGCCTGCCTGGCAAGCAGGAGGTCATGAGTTCAATCCCTGGCACACACACACAAAAAATTCCCATCTAACTGTTCCTGGTACCCATTAACCATCCTCCTTCTGTCTTCATACCCTTCCTAGAAGCCAATATTCTTTCATCTAGCAGCCACTATACTTTGAGATCCATTTTTGGTTTCCACATATAAGCTGGTAACATGCAGTCCATATTTGTATTTCTGTGTCTGACTTATTTCATTTAACATCCTATATCCTAGTTCCATCCAAATTCTGCAAAGATTTTATTTTTTATAGCTCAATAATATTCTAAAATATGTATGTGTATATATGTATATAATCACACTTTACCCATTCGTCTGTTGATGGATACTTAGGTTAATCCTGTATCTTGTCTATTGTGAACAATGCTGCAATAAATACTAAGTACAGGTGTCTTTTCAATTTCTTTGGATATATACCCAGTGGTGGGGACTGCTGGATCATACGGAAGCTCTACTTTCAGTTTTCTTAGATACCTCCATATTGTTTTCCATAACGGCTGTACTAATTTACATTCACACCAATAGTAAAATTCTTCTTCCTCTTCATACTTTCAGTTATTTTTGTCTTTTTAATACTAGTCATTCTGAGACTGCATCTCATTAGTTTTGATGTGCATTTCCTTGATGTTGGCGACGTCCAACTTTTTTTTCATATACTGTACTTGATGGTTATTTGTAGGTCCTCTTTTGAAACATGTCTATTCAGGTCATTTGCACATTTTTGGGTAGCAGTTAAGACAAGGTCTCAATATTCCAGATAGGCCTTGAAATCACTACGTGCCCCAGTTTGGCCTCAAACTTCCAGTGATCCTCCGGCTTCAATCTCCCAGGTACTGGGATTATCGGTATGTACCACCATGTATACCCATTTACTCATTTTAGACTCAGATTTTTTTCCTATTGAGTTAACTGTGTCTCCCATATTCTTGAAATGAATCCCTTATTGAATGAATAGTATACAAATATTTTTATCATTCTGTAAGTTGCCTCTTTACTCTGTTGTTTCCTTTGCTGACAGAAGCTTTTTAGTTTGATACAATGCTATTTGCCAATTCTTTTTGATCCTTGTGCTTTTGGAACCACAAGGAAAGGAGGGGAGGGGAGAGGAGAGGAGGGGAAGAGTTTTTGAGACTAATGTCCCAAAGTGTTTCTCTTTTATGTTTCTGAAGTACTTTGACAGTTTGGGGTCTTATGTTTAAGACTCTGATCCATTTAGATTTAATTTTTTAGTATGATAAGAAATAGGGGTCTAGTTTCTTTTTCTGCATACAGATATTCAGTTTCTTCCAGTACTTTTAAAAAAATATTATTTTGAGACAGGGTCTTGCTATATAGTTCAGACTGGCATGATTATTTTCATAAAGGCAGATACATATACAAGTAGAAGAGAGTAAAGAACCCAGAAATAAACCTTTATGCAACTGTCACTATATCATCATCATTGGAACAAAATACTCAAAACTCATCACTTAGAAGAAGCCTAGGCTCAAACTCACAGCAATCCTTTTGCCTCAGACTCCCAGTGCTGGAATGACAGGCATATGCCACCACACCTGGATCCAGCACATTTATTAGAAACTTCCATTCCTCTGTACATGCTATTATTGTCTTTTTAAAGCCATTTGGCTATAAATATGCGGTGTTATAGCTTAGATATAAAATATTCTTCGAAAGTTTCACATTCAGATGGGCCTTGTTGGAACGCACAGGTCCTGGGGCATGACTTGGAAGGGTGTGTTTTAGTCCTGGACTCCTTCCTTCTCTCTCTGCTTCCTGGCTGCCATGATATGTGCACCTTTCCTTGGCTTGGCCCTTCCAGTGATTTCTGTACTGGAACCTACTAACCATGGATTGAACCTACTGAAATTATAAGCCAAAAATGAACTTCTTCTTTTAAATGAGTATTTTGTTCCAGTGATGATATAGTGACTGTTACAGTTTATTTCTGGGTTCTCTACTCTGTCCCACTGGGATATGTGCCTGCCTTTATGAAACTATCATGTTATTTTGGTTTTCAGTTGGTTTGTTTTGAAGCTAGGTATTATAATACTTCAAGCTTTGTTCATTTTGCTGAAGACTGCTTTACCTATCTGGGGTCTTTTGTGGTTCTATACAAATTTCAAGAGTGTTGCTTTTTCTGTTTCTATGAGAATATCATAGGTATTTTGATAGAATTGCACTGAATCTGTAAACTGCTGTGGGTAGTATGACCATTTTAGCAATACTAATTTTTTAAATTCATAAACATGGGACATTGGTTTTTTGAAATCTCTTCCATTGCTTTCATTATGTTTATATGATTCCACTGCTTTCGTTATGTTTCATAATTTTCACTGTAGAGATCTTTCACTTCATGGGGTAAATTTATTAGGTAGTTGAACTGGGGGGGGCCTTTTTCTGTTTGTCTTTTTGAGACAGGGTCTCGCTATGCAGTTCAGGCTGGCCTTGGGCTCACTTTGTAGCCCAGGCTGGTCTCAAAATTGCAAATGATTCTCCTGTGTCAGCCTCCCAAGTGCTGGGATTACAGCAGTAAGTCACCACACCCTGTTTTTTTGTTTTGTTTTGGTACCAGGGATCAAACTCATGACCTTGCACTTGCCAGGTAGGCTCCTGCTTGTCCACTGAGCTAAATACATAGCCCTTGGGTAGCTATTGTGAATGGGACTTCTTTGCTTTCTTTCCCTGCAGTTTCATTAATGGTCCAAGAAAAGTCACTGACTTTTATAGTGTATGTTGATTTGGTATGCAACCTTACTGGTAGTTGTTAGTTCTAAGAGTTGATTAGTTTGAACTTTTTTATGGTGGTGTTGTTAGGGTTTTTTACCTATAAAATTATGCTTGCAAACAGGAGTAATTTGACTTCTTTTCCTACTTAAATTGCCTTTATTTCTTTCTCTTGCCTTACTGATCTGGCTAAGACTTTTAATCAGATACTAACTAGTAATGAAAGTGGATATGCTTCTTTTGTTCCAGATCTTAGAAGAAATAATTTAAACTTTCCCTTACTGAGTATAATGTTGGTTGCCAGTCTGTCATACTTAGCTTTATTATGCTCAGATAACAACCCTTAATTTTTTGTTTTTCCTTTATAATGAAGGTTGTTGAATTTTATCAAATGTTTTTCTATTGAAGTGATCATTTAGCTTGTGGCTTTATTTTGTTGTTGGAGTGTATTATATTTATTAATTTGCATGTGTTGAACTATCGTTGCATTCTTGGGACAAATTCTACTTGATTAATCATAGTGTGCTGCTAGTATTTGGATAAGAATTTTTGCCTCCAGGTTCACGAGGGATATGGTCTCTGGTTTCTTTTTGTGTTCAGTCTTGTCTGGTTTTGGTATCAGAGTACCAAATGCTGGCCTTATAAAATGAGTTTGGCAAGATTTTGTTTCTTTCAATATTTTGGAATAATTTCAGAAAAACTGTTATTAGTTCTTTTTCAAAGGTTTGGTAAAGTTTAGCAGTGAAGCCATCTGGTCCTGTACTTTTCTTTGTTGGAAGACACTTTATTAGTGATTCCACCTTAACAGTTACTGGTCTCTTCAGATTTTTCCTTAAGATTCAATTTTGGTAGATTATATGTGTATAGGAATGTATTCATTCCTTCTACATCTTCCAATTTGTTGATATATGCTTATTTAGAACATTCCTCCCTCGTCTTTTGTATTTCTATGGTACAGTTGTAACGTTCTTTTTCATCGCTGATTTTTTTTTTTTTTTTGTCTTTTTCATTTTTATCGGTACCAGGGATCGAACTCACGACTGCCTGCATGCAAGGCAGGCGCTTATGCCGCTGAGCTAAATCCCCAACCCCTCATCACTGATTTCATCATTTTGTTGGGGAATCTTCTTTTCATTAGTCTAGCTACAGATCTGTCAGTTTATCTTTAGAAAAACAATTCATCACTTCATTCTTTAGTTTCTTTTTCATTTATTTCTGCTTCAATCTTTGCTACTTCTGTCCTTCTACTCATCTTGGATTTAGTCTATTCTTGCTCTTTTAGTTCACTGAGTTACATCAATAGGTTATTTACTTGGAATCATTTTACTTTTTTTTTCTTGGTACCAGGGATTGAACTCATGACCTTGCACTTGCTAGGCAAGCACTTATGCCACTGAGATAAATCTCAGGCCCTCATTTTACTTTTTGATATAAGCATTTATTGGTATTTCTAAGTACTGCTTTTGCTGTACCCCTCAGGTTTTGGAGTATATTTTCATTTTTATTTGTTTCAAGAAATTGTTCTATTTCTCTTCTGATTTTTATACTGATTCACTACTCATGCAAAAGAATGATGCTTAATTCCTATGTATTTGTACAATTTGTAAAGTTCTTCTTGATTTCTACTTTTATTATACTTGTATTTAACGAAGATACATACTATGATTTCAGTTTTTAAAAACTTTGTTAAGATTTGTTCTGTGGCCTAACATATGGTCTTCCTAAAGAACATTCCATGGGCTGATGAAAAAAATGTGTATTTTGCAGCTGTTGGATGAAATGTTGTGTAAATGTATGTTGTGTCCATTTAGTCTGTCATAATCAGGTATTTCTTCATTGATTTTTTTTTGTCTAGATGATCTGTGCAACTATTATTACATTAGTGTCTATACCTCCTTTTAGATCTAGTAATATTTATTTTATAAAGCTGGGTGCTCCAGCATTCAGTGCATTGATATTTGATTATTTTTTTCTTCTGTTGAATTATCTCTTTATCTTTATATAGAAACCTAATTCTGTTTAAAGTTTTTTACTCAAAGTCTATTTTATCTGATATAAGTATAGCTAGTCCTTTTTACTTTTGGTTTCTATTTGTATAATATATCTTTACTGGTGAACAGTGTGTGTGTGTAAACTTATATATGGCATATATGTTTCTTTTTTAAAAAACACCTTTTAATTGGGCAATTGAATATGATGACATTCAAGATTATTACTGATAACTAAAGACACATTAATTATTTTCTGATTGTTTCATATAGTCTTTGTTCCTTACACTCTTATTGGTCATCTTTGTGGTTTGTTTTATCTTTTTTAAAAAAACAGAATGTTTTATTGACTTTAGATCAGTTGGGAGCAATTATGCAACGAACTATGCATTATATGCAAGGGTAACACTTGTATGTATATATGTACTTATTGCTTTATTTATTTGGGAATTGAACTCAGGACCTTGCATTTGCCAGGTCCTGCTTCTGAGTTATATCCCTGGCCCCAATATCTGTATTTATTTTTTAAGATATTTTATATCATTGGTAGAAAAAAAATAAATGTTCTACTGGAGATTTTTGATTTCCATGTGTTTGCTGCTCTAGGTTAAGAAAATGTTTAGCTCTTGTCCCTGAAATATGTGCTTCAGTAATACAACTCATCAACAAAAGTATATATCCAAACTTCTACTTGTTGGCATTGACTTCTGGCCAGAAACAAACTTTTATGCTGTACTTCTGATATCAAATTCAGTCACTGAGTCAATTATGCTGAAGGATTGTGGATGGTGGCATGTAAGAACCATCATCTAGAGCTTTATCCAGGAAAACCTCAGAAGATTCCACTGCAATAGGCATCCAGTTTTTAGTTTGTTTTTGAAAGTCTGGGCATCTATATTAAATAGTTTTCCTTGAGCAATTATTTTTGTTTTTGTTGTTGTTGTTGTTTTTACAGCCAACCTTGATAACATTTTTGATAGATTTATCTTGGGACATAGTGTAAATCCTGAAGAGTCTGGAGTCTACGTAACTAACATTAAAGGCAAAAACACAAAGCAGATGGTAAATTCCCTTTGCTATATATAACCTGGTATAGAGGGCTGGTGGCATTGCTTCCCTTCTTGGCATGTGGTCTAAGGATACACTGAAGAACACTAAGTGAGTTTGTGTCTATAATTTCTATGGCAGCAACTTCTACTACAAAAGCAGCATGGACAAGACTGTTTCCATCTTGTTCTTAAATTTCATTCCTACAGTATTTGGCCTTTGTACTAGATAAACCAATACTATCCCTCATGTTGAGAAACTATTGCTCTAAATCAACTTGCTTTAAAGCAGAGATGACTCACACCAAGTCCAATCAAAAACATTCCTGCACTTTTTTAAAGTTTTTTTTTAATTTAAAAATATGGAATGCTTCACCAATTTGCGTGTCATCCTTGTACAGGGGCCATGCTAATCTTCTCTGAATCGTTCCAATTTTAGTATATGTGCTGCTGAAGCGAGCATTATTCCTGCACTTTTAAGTTGCTTCTGAACATAGTAATGTAACTCCTCTGATGTCACTTCTCCAAATCTATGGTCAAAACAATATAAAAATTAGCCAAGACATTCTGATTAGCTGCAGTATGCAACTTTTCAATGACATGAGCCTGTGGAAGCCATAAATTTCTCAACCCTTAGCTAAGACTGAGGGCAGCTACTTTTCAATGATGAAATCCTGGTGTTGTGGTGATACTGAACAGCAATTCCTCTTCATCTGGGAGGTATTCCATAGTGTATGTCATGTTTTCCTCACTGCAGCTGAATTTACTAGCAACTGCTTCAATTACAAGGGTCATCTTGAAATATAGAAGTTCTCTTTTTTAGTTAAATTATAAGTGAGAGAGCAAATGAGAGGCTCCTAACTTGTTGGAGTCCTCATATATATACTGCTACTTTAATGAATGAACTAATTCTTGATGCAGAAGCATAGTTTTACACAGAAGCAATCACTAAACCATTTGATAAACTCAAGGTCCTGAGGACGTAGAGGTACTCCAGTGGGATATGAATTGAACACTGGGGATAACTTTTGAGGGAATAAAACCTCAAGGAGGACCTACTTTGGAATAGTAGTTTCAGGCCTCAAGATTGGGACTTGTAGTCACTGGTGGCTTTCAAAGGAAAGCCAGATAGTTGCAAAGGACAGGAGTTTTGGTAGTTTTATATATGGATAAGGTTTAATTTTCTTCTCTTTCTGTGTATCTGCTTTACTACTGAATTTTGTGCTTTATGATTTCATGATGATAGCTATCATCCTTTTGGCTGATATATGATCTAATATGATGAGTTCTCTATTTTTGATTGTTTTGGAAAGTCTTTTCCCTCTACTTATAAAAGCCAGCTTTTTAAGGTAGGCCAATAGTCTTGTTTCATGTTTTTTCTTTCAGAACTTTGAGTACATCTTCCCATTCTTTCCTGACCCATAAAGTTTCTGCACAGATGTCTACTTTTGGTCTTATGGAGGTTTCCTTATATGTGACTTGACACTTTTCTCTTGGTAGTTTTAGATTTTCTCTTTGTCTGTTACCTTTTATGTTTGTTGTTTTTTTAAACAGTCTTAGTAGGTAGCCCAGGTTGGCCTTGAACTCACGCCTATCCTTCTGCATCAGTCTCTTGAGTGCTGGTACCACACGTAGCTTGTTTTGTACTTTAACAGTCTGATTACTACATGCCTTGAGAATCTTTTTCGACTTTATCTATCAGGGGACTTCGAGCTTCCTGGACTTGGATAACCATATCTTTCCCAAGATTTGGAAAGTTTTCAGCAATTACTTCATAGAAAATGTTTTCTAAAAAGATAACTTTTCTCTTTGTGTAACACTCATAATGTTTCCTTACTTAATGGTGTACTGTTAAGTCTCAAAGGCTTTATTTACCCTTTTTCATTTCAGCTGGGTATGGTGGCACACACCTGTAAGCTCAGGATTTGGGTGGCTGAGGCAGAAGGATTGCTATCAGTTCGAGACCATCCTGGGCAACACAGTGAGCTGTAGGCTAGCCTGAACTACATAGCAAGACCCTGTCTCAGGCCTTCCCCACACCAATCTTTTGGTTATTTTTTTTCTTCTTTGTTTTACTGATTCATTCAACTACATTTTTTATATCATTTACTGAATTCTTTAGCTCCAAGATTTTTTTTTACTTATCTCTCTGCTGAATTTCTCATTTATATCATGAATTGTTTCTAATTTTCACTGACTTGTCTGTCCGTATTTTCTTATATCAGAAAATTTCCTTAAATCATAATTCTGAATTTCTTTCTAGTTAATTTGTTTCTTTCTTTTAAAAAAAAATGTATTTTAGGGTCTAGTGCCACAGTTCTAAAGTTGTTTGTATTCCTTTGGAGATGTCATATTATTCTCTGTTTTCCCATCCTTTTTTGAGTTTGTTATGATTTGTGTTTAGGTGGCCCCTCAAGCTTCATGCAGTCATGTCTGTTTGAGGAATGCATAGCAACCAGGCTGGACCAGTGGACTTAGACAGAGTGCCTGTCAAGAGTCTGAGAGATGAGTAGTTAACTATATGGGCATCTAGGGACCAATTTGCTCATGACAGGCTACCAGCTTCTTCCCAGTCAAAGGCAGAAAGGCTGAGCTTCTAAGATCAGGCTCCTTAACTGCTTCTTGGATCTTCATGAGGATGGGCAAGGCTAGCCAGCTGCTTCTAGGGCCCTCAGCAACTGACAAGGTCATGAGGTGGATAGGTAGGGCCACCTGGAGGTGACTGCCTGGTGCCTTCCAGGTTGAGGATTATGAATGTGATTTCTTTGCTACTTTTAGGGTAGTGGGAGGGTAGGCAGGAGCCCCAACTGTTGGTCAGAGGGGTTTAGACGTCTATATACAAGCCAGGCTGTTTGAGTGGGTTGCCCAAATGTTTCTTGGGCCAAGGGAAGGTTTATAGTGTCACCTGGCCCCTTTTCAGAGTGGGGTTAGTTGAGCTACTGAGAGCACATGTCCTGCTCTTTACAAAACCATGAGTGGGAGCAGTCTCAAGATAGTACTGTTACAACAAAAGCCTAAATGGGTAAATGTAGGCTGGACACTTTCTTTAGGGCCAGGTAGCATGGGGTAAGTCAGCTACTTCCTAACTGTTCTGGACCTGTAAGGGCATTATGATTTGTGTGTAGATGTCCCCCCAAAGCTTCATGCAGTCATGAGAGTGGGAATCTAGTTTGTGTTTGATTTGCTGTCTAGTGCTGGGATTATGGGTGCGAGTGCTACATGCATTCTAGAGTGGGTAGTCTACATACAATATAAGGGACAGAAAGTGTCTTCTCTCACACCCCCCACCCCCGTTTTGCTTATTATTTTTGCTGTCTTCTGCTGTCATGAACTTTTGCTCCTCTGTCATGCCACCCTGCCTGGGAGCCAGCTGATTATGGACTGAAACGTCCACAAACTGTAAGCTACATTAACCTTTCCTTCCTTAATTTTGGGCATTAGGTATATTGTCTCAGCAATGAGAGAAAAGTAAGACAAAAGGCTGCAGGCTTCTTTAGCAGTAAATGTTTCAGGGACCCATAGTATGAGTGGTAACTGGACACTTTTTAATTTTCCACCAGTAGCAGGCACAGGTGTTACCTCCCTTAAGACTTCCTTGCCTAGTGTTTGGTTAGATGCCCTTATGGAAGCATGCACAACTTCCTGTGCTTGCTTTGTCCTGGCAGTCATGACACTGCCCACTCACTGTAGCTCCTGTAAGCAGTAACTATTTCTTATTTGTCACTGTTTCCCAGAGCTCTACTTAAGACTTGGGAGAGAGTAGGTGCTCAGGAGCTAGGAAAGAGCAAAGTCTATGTAGTATTACCAAGGCTTAAGGGTAGCGCAAGCAGGGTCGGGGATTTAGCACAGTGGCACAAACACCTGCCTGGCAAGCGTGAGGTTGTAAGTTCAATCCCCGTATAAAAAAAAGAGTAACGCAAGCAGTCACCATCCTTTGGATCCAGATGGAGTTCTCAGATAGGCCTATTAGGCTGAAAGACAGGTGCTGGCCCCTGCATAGGTGGCTCATACCTTGCCCTATGTGCTGAAGGCATTCTCTGCAGGAGGCTTCTAGAATTACATACACATGCTGTGCAGACATATCCTATGCAGGAAGCCAAACTTTCTTCAAGCGATTCTTCATTCTTTATGGTCTATGAATTACTGAAGCAAAAATTGTTCTCCCCTAGTCTGAAGCTTTTCGTGACTTGAGCAGAAGAAATGTCATCAAAAGTCTTTTGTCTAGACTTGACTTGGGTGAATGTGCCAAGACTGGCTCACAAGAGTCTTTTCAGATGTCATTT
Source organism: Cavia porcellus (assembly GCF_034190915.1). Taxonomy (NCBI): domain Eukaryota; kingdom Metazoa; phylum Chordata; class Mammalia; order Rodentia; family Caviidae; genus Cavia; species Cavia porcellus. The sequence goes on from NW_026947508.1 coordinate 36,850,904, forward strand.
CTGTTTATCCAAAACCCTGGTCCATGCAGAGTCATTTTCAAGCTAAGTTTTGCTGAGGCTCAAAGCTGACACCCTCTGATTCCTGGCATAGCTTGCAGAGCTACTGTGTGACAGGCAGGCCTGGGGCCTCCCCACAGCCTCACTCAGCAATGGTGTGTGTCATAACCAGTTCTAGACCAGGTTCTGGGATGCAGCAGTGAGGAGATCCTGGGCCAAGCCCCTTACTTTTCATCTTGCCCTGAATGTTACCAGAACCCTGGGCCACAAAACTTTGGTTTATCTCTCCAAATACTGAGTTGGGGCCCTATCAGCATTTTTCAAAACCGTCTCCCCAGTGTCTGAGGCACAACTGGGCACTCAGTAAAAATGCGTAAGTGTTAACAAAAAGGCATGTAACCCTTGATTGTTTGAGCTCACTGAAGGAGCCTACTGAACTGCAAGAAGGCCCTAAAACTTACTATATCTTTAGAGTCATTACCTGATTCTTCACCCTGTTGATGCTGGTGGTGCTGGCCCTGGGCAGTAAGCCCAGAATACGGTGCTCAGCAGTACAGTGGGTTTGGGTATGGCAGACTACACAAGTAGAACATCAGGACCTTCACTTTTGCCTCCCCTCCAAGCCCAAGCCAGCCTCAAAGAGTGTGGCAACAGGACAGATAAAGGCCAGGAAATTAGGAGCTGTCCCTAGTTCATTCAGTCAGTAAGAAGTGACAAACAGGGTAAATTAAAGAAAACTGAGAATGAATGGAGGACCCAGTAGAAGCTACATGTAAGGTTTTACGGCCAGACTAGACCACACCCAGAGATCTCTTTCAATCAGAGGAGTTAGGGCACGTGAAGTGAGTTCCAGAGCATTGGCTCTTGCCTGAGGAGAGCTCTGGATCATCATCCACAGTGGTTACGTACTCACCCAACTTCCTAGAACACTGGAGGTGGCACAGGAGGTCCTGTGGGCCTGACTGGACCACACTCAGTAGCAACCTCCATTCAGACCCAGGAGCCAAGGGCATAGGAGATGATTTCCAACACGCCCAGGGGAAGCTTTGGAACATCACTTGAAACGTGGAAATACAGGAAAATGACAAAACGAAAGACCAAAATGCAATCTCAAATGTCCAGACCATCCCAAGAAAGCCGAGGAGCCATGTATATAGAAGAAAATATATGCCATACACCTGAAATACCTGAAATAATAACAACTGAAATAAAGAAGCAACTCCAGGAAGCTTTAAAGGAATTCAAATTAGAAATAATCTCCCAGGTAAAAGCAGAAATGATAAAAGTAATGAAAGAGATGCTCTATTTAAAAAAATAGAGGAGCAAAACAAAAAGATAGAATCCCTGGATGAACAATATAAGAAACAAACAGAATACATAAAGCAGATTCAAAGAGATATACAGGAAATCAAAAATTTCACTGAAAGTTGTCAAAACCACCTCAATGAAAGTGAAGACAGAATTTCAGATTTCGAAAGTAAGACTGCAGATAGTGAACAGGAAAAGAAAGATCTTTTAAAAATAACAAGAAAGCAGGAAATAACTATTCATTAGCTGCAAGATGATGCAAAGAAAAACAACATAGGGTTGATAGGAATAAATGAAAAAGAAGGGGACAACACAAATGATATCAAGGGCTATTTACAGAAGTAATAGCTGAAAATTTCCAAACATCAGAATGGAAACTGACATTAGGATTAGTGAAGCATATAGAACTCCAAATAGCCATAACCAAAATAAAACTACACCCAGACATATAATAATCACCATGCCAGAAATCCAACATAAGAATATAATATTAGGGGAGCGGAGAAGATGGCAGATAGGTAACAGCAGCTATGGAGGCTCTCTGAGATAGCCAGCTTAGATTCCAAGAATGGTGCGGTGTGGGGAGTCCTAAGCAGAGGGAGATATACCCTGCCAACCCAGGAACGAACTAAGCTGAGAGAAAACAATCAGAAATGCAATCATGGTACTACAATTGGAACAGCTGAAGTCTCGGTGCCGCCACTGGAACCTGTGGCTTGAATACCCTGCCACTGCTGCATTTGAATCAGCATAGCAGGGATAGAGACGTGAAAGCTCTGAGAGTGGGAATCGGCTAACCGAATTGAGAGCAGAGCTGGGGGGAACCCTGCATCGATCTGTGGTAAGAGGAACAGGGACCCTTCCATAGACTAGGAGGCTCCAACAGAGGACATTCTGGGTCCAGGCAGACTGGCTGGAACAGGGTGCTGCAGTGACTTTGGTCACATATTCCCCTATCAAGCGAGATTGGTGGGGAGCGCTTGACCTGGGTGACACCATGGACTGAGGCCCAATAGGCTAGCCCAAACCAGATCCCTGTGCCTGGCAGTGCACACTAATATAGTGGAGCCTTCAGCAGGTTGACTCACCTCGAGGGGCGGGCACATCATAGGGGTCTGCACAGGTCTTACCTACTAGTACACTGCAGTACTACGGGACCACCTAGTCAGCACACTTCAGACAAACTGAAACTGACAAAGAAAGAAACTGGGCCTCCTATATACACTGGTATGGAAAGAACAAAACATGTGAGAAGAGGAGGCAACAAGAAAGGATCCTCGGTCCCCAATCCTGAGAACACTGATCTAAGAAAGGTAAATGCAAAGGAGAATGAGGGCAGAAAACATGCAATATCAGGGATGGCACCAATAGACATAAAGCAATATCTCCGGGACCGCACAGACAAGTTCAAAAGTGAAGTATTTAACCAAGTAAAGCAAGATATAAGTAGAATAGTTAAAGAAATGCTAAGCACCTCCCAAGAAAACACAGATGGTGGAAGGACAGAAAAAAAGAGGAGAAATGTTTGATGGAGAAAATAGAATACATGAAGCAGGTTCAAAGAGATTACCAGGAAACTAAAAACTCTGTTGAAAGCTGGCATACCAGCTTGAAAGAAACTAAGGATAGATTATCTGAATGGGAGGACAGATTTGTAATGTGGGAGCAGAAAAGGAAAAAACTTCTTAAAAATAATAAGGAAACAAGCAGTAACAATACTAAGGTTAGAGGATGACAAGAGAATCTATAACTTAAGAATAAAGGATGTGAGAGAAGAAGCAGGGGTACAAGCAAAGGAACTGCAAAGGCTATTCACAGAAATAATGAGGGAAAACTTCCCAAACATAGGAAAAGGGAAAGATGCTCAGATGTATGAGGCATACAGAACTCCAGCCACTTACAATCAAAACAGAACTACACCCAGGCATATAATAATCAAGATTCCAGGAATCGAATATAAGAACAGAATATTAAAAGCTGTCAGAGACAAGAAACAGATCACTTACAAGGGAACACCCATCAGAATTACAGCAGACTTCTCAGCACAAACCATCAAATCTCGAAGAGCATGGGCTGAAGTAATCCAAGCTTTGAAAGACAATAACTTCCAGCCTAAATTGATATATCCTGCACAATTGTCCCTAGAAATTAATGGAGAAACAAGGGACTTCCAAGATAAAGAGGAACTGGGGGAATTCACAACCACCAATCCAACTCTACAAAGAATAGTGCAGGACATTCTAAAGAGAGAGAAAAGTACCAGGATTCCAGAAACAGTGGCAGAGAGGCCACAATGAATGGAGCAGAAAGTGAAATGCAGACAGAAAAAGAGCTAACAACAGAAAAAGAGCTCAACAGAAACAAGGCAGAAAGGTTGGATATAGTTTCTAATATAGATGGCCAAAATACACTAACTTAAGGGAAAAAAGAGAATTGCAGGCAGAGTGGATCAAGACGTAGGATCCACCGAGAGGCTCTTTATTGGAAATATAATTAGCCTGAAGAAGGTTATATAGACCAAAATCAAGTATGACCAAACGGAATTCGATGTGATAGGGAACCAGAGAGGAATAGGGGTAACTGGGGCAGTATTTATGGACAGGTTGAACAGACAGGCTTTAATAAAGAAAGAAATATAACTAGAAATCCAGCCCAGGAGTGAGAAAGTTCAGAAACACTTAGGTAAATAGCAGGTTGCCTCCCCCAATATAAAACTGTGAGTGATGGAGAGACCCAAAAATACACAGTTCATTCTGGGGGAGTAAAGGGGAGGAATAGTCTTAAAAAAAAAAAACAGCAGAAGATATAACTAATAGTGTATCAGGAATTAAAACCCTTATTACTCACACCACTCTGCTTGGTTGGAACTTGTTCCATATACAAGCACTGGATCTGAGGGCACAGATAGCTGTCCCAAAGATATCAAGACAAAGCACAGTGGTCACCTTTAATTTCCTATTAACTCAATCAGGATCCCTGTATGACTTATACTGTTGTATCATAACTGATCTTAGTTAATTCGGACTCATTTGAATACTGCTTATTATTGACAGATTTTATTCAAAACTGGTATCAAGTTGACTATAGACACTATACTGAAGATGACAGTGATTCACCATGATATCTATTCTGATTTGATTACTACCTGTTTTTGTAGCTCTACACTCTCTACAAAGTTGTATTTCTGTTAATTCTGTTATATACTGATATGTTCAATTACACTTTATCTGATAATACAGCCAATTTGGTTGATGATGACAAGAAACAACACAGTGACCATGGTAGAACTTATACAGCAGTTTTATATGTCTTTTCAGTTTTATGTGTCTATAGGAATATGTTTAGTTCTGTGCTGCTTTGTTCTGTTTCTCCCTCTAATATAGAAAGGACAGAAATACATGTTAAGACTCATGCTTGTGTAAAACTTATAACTAGTTTATGAGAACTGATCTTATGACACATGATGAAATGAACAAATACTTTGAAGAAAAGAAAGGGGCACTGCAGTACCAAGTGCTGATTCCAGAGTATTATGATGTGAAATCCAGCAATATTATTAATCTTTGTTCAAAAGGATCTTAATCTAATAAGCTTTGTTAGGTTTCAACACAAACGAAGACAAGGATAAATGCGTACATGTCTAAGTGCATAGGATTGATAGCCGTATTACTTAGTTTTTGTTGGATAGTTGAACAGAACCGTTTGCAGTCTCCCTGGCTGAATTCCCATTTATATGTTTCACTTTTGTATCTTGAACAACTATTTGTGTGTGGACGATACGTATACATCAACTAGTGATTTATTACTGTTTATTTCTTTGCTTTGAAAGTATGTACTGGAGCGGGGGATTTAGCTCAGCGGCACAAGCACCTGCCTTGCAAGCAGGCAGTTGTGAGTTCGATCCTTGGTACGGATAAAAAGGAAAAAGACAAAAAAAAAAAAAAAAAAAAAAAAAAACCATCTGAAAGTATGTACTATTTCTGCCCATTTTCTATTTTGTTTTATTTTTCTTTAAAAAAAAAGAATAGAATATTAAAAGCTGTTAAAACAAAAGATAGGTCACCTATAAAGGAAAACCTATCAGAATCACAGCAGACTTCTCAGCACAAACAATGAAGTCAATAAGAGCAGGGAGTGACGTACAGCAGATCCTAAATTAAAATGATCTCCAACCTGGACTGTTGTACCATGAAAACCTGTCCTTCAAAATGGATGGAGAAATAAGATATTTCTATGACAAAGAACAGCTGAAGAAGTTCATGATCACCAAACCAACCCTACAAAGAATCCTGAAAGACAGCATAGATACACATAGCCACTAAGCAAGGCAGGCAATAAAACAGAATGGAAAGATAAAGAAGCAATAGCAGATAGATAATATGTCAACAATAAACAAATACTAAACCATTATAACCATTAATGTAAACCAGTTATAACCAGTTATAAATGGTTAAACCAGTTATAACCATTAATGTAAATAGTCTCAACTCACCAATTAAAAGAAACAGACTGGCAGACTGGATCAAGAAACAACATCCAATGACATGTTGCATACAAGAAACTCATCTAACTGAAAAGGAAATTTATAGACTAAAAATCAAAACATGGAAAACAATAATTCATGAAACAGGAACCCCTGAAACAGCATGGGTAGTAATTATGTTTGTAGACAATGTGAACTTCAAACCAAGAATGATCCTAAGAGATAGAAAAGGTCACTACATATTGGTTAGGGGAAAACTTCAAGAGGAAGAGATAACTACCTTAAATATATATGCACAAAATTCTACAGCACCCAGTTATACAATGCAAAAATTAACAGAAATGAAAAATCAAATAAGCAATACCACAATTATAACAGGAGACCTTAACACACTATTGACAACAGGGGACAGATCAACTAGACAGAAAATCAGCAAAGAAATAAAAGAACTGACTCACACCTGTGAACAATGGGCTTGATAGACATATGCAGAATGTTCAATCCAACAACATCAGAACATACATTCTTCTCAGCAGTACATGGGACACTCTCTAAAATAGATCATACACTAGTCCACAGAACACATTTAAGTAAAGGAAAAAGAACTGAACTCATTCAATGTGTGTTATCAAATCATAGTGCTATGAAACTAGAAATTAATGATAAAAAAAACTACAAAACCCCCACAAACACTTGGAAATTGAATAACACACTCTTGAGCAATCAGTGGGTCACAGGGGAAATTAAAGAAGAAATTAAACAATACCTACAAGCAAACAAAAATACAAATACAACTTACCAGAATCTGAGGGATACAATGAAAGTGGTGCTCAGAGAAAAATTTACTGCACTGAGTTTTCACATCAGGAAAACAGAACAAATATAAATAAACAACCTGATGCTATGCCTCAAACACTTAGAAAAAGAACAGCAAGTCAAACCCAAAGCCAAAAGAAGGGAGGAAATTATAAAAATTGGAGCAGAAATTAATAAAATAGAGACTAAGAATAATCCAAAGAATCAGTGAATCAAAGAGTTGGTTCTTTGAATGAATAAATAAAATTGATTTGATAACCCCCTAGCCAACGTTATTAAAAAAGGGAAGAAAAAGCTCAAATCCACGCAATAAGGAATGAAAAAGGCAAAATCACTATAGACTCTGTGGAAATACAGAAGATCATCAACACCTATTTCAAAAACCTCTACTCTCACAGGTTTGATAACACAGAAGAAATAGACAGATTCCTAGAAACGTATGAACTACCAAAGGTGGGTCTAGAAGATGTAAAACTACTGAATAACCCAATTTCTATTAATAAAATGGAAAATATAATTAAGTCCTTACCTACAAAGAAGAGCCCAGGCCTAGACAAATTCACTGCGGAATTCTACAAGAAATACAAAACAGACTTAATGCCTATACTCCTCAAACTCTTCAATGAAACTGAGAGAAGAGATTTTTCCTAAGTCATTCCTGAAAGCAAATATTACTCTAGTACCAAAACCTGAGAAAGACCCAGCTAAAAAAAGAGAACTACAGGCCAATCTTCCTAATGAACACAGATGCAAAAATCCTCAATGAAATATTGGCAAACAGGATGCAGCAAATTATCAAGAAGATTATACACCAGGACCAAGTGGGATTTATCCCAGGCATGCAAGGATGGTTCAACATACGTAAATCAATAAATGTAATCCACCATATCAATAAAGCCAAAAGTAAGAATCACATGATCATTTCTACAGATGCAGAAAAAGCCTTCGATAAGTTCCAACATTCATTCATGATAAGAACTTTACAGAAAATTGAAATAGATGGTCTTTACCTCAATATAATAAAGGCCATTTATGACAAACCAACAGCCAGCATCATACTAAATGGCCAAAAATTGAAAGCCTTTATTTTAAAATCAGGCACAAGACAAGGATATCCTCTATCACAACTCCTATTTAATATAGTACTGGAAGTACTAGCCAGAGCAATTAGGCAAGAGAGAGAAATAAAAGGGGTAAAGATAGGAAAAGAAGTTAAATTATCATTGTTTGCAGATATAGAAGACCCCCTAAATTCCATTGAAAGACTCTTAGATATAATAAATAAATACAGTGATGTAGCTGGATACAAAATCAATACTCAGAAATCAATAGCATTCCTATACACTAACAACAAAATCACAGAGAGGGAAATTAGAGAAACCGCACTCTTCACATTAGCAAGCAAAAAATGAAATATTTAGGAATTAGTCTTACGAAAGAAGTGACAGACCTATACAGGGAAAATTATAATACACTGAAAAAAGAAATTGAAAATGATCTCAGAAAATGGAAAGACATCCCTTGCTCATGGATAGGAAGAACATTGTGAAAATGGCCATTCTCCCAAAACTGTTATACAGATTCAATGCAATCCCAATAAAAATACCATCAACATACCTTATAGATCTAGAGAAATCACTCCTAAAATTCATCTGGAACCAGAAGAGACCTAGAATCGCAAAAGCAATTCTAAGCAGCAAAGGCAAGGCAGGAGGCATCACAATCCCTGACTTGAAGTTATACTACAACGCAACAGTAGTAAAATCAAAACAGAGCCGAAGATCAATGGAATAGATTAGAAGATACAACCACAGCTACAAACACACTCAACCACCTTATCTTTGATAAAGGAGCCAAGCAGGTTCACTGGAAGAATGACAGTCTCTTTAATAAATGGTGCTAGAAAAACTGGCTGTCCATTTGCTGAAAACTAAAGCTAGACCTATGTCTATCATCATGTACTAAATTAAAATCTAAATGGGTCAAAGATCTGAATATTAAAACAGAAACACTAAATCTATTGGAAGACAAATTGGGTAGAAACCTTGAAGACATAGGAGTAGGCAGAGAATTCATGAACAGGACTCAAACCGCACGGGAAATACTTCCCAGAATCAATAACTGGGACCACTTCTTATTAAAAAGTTTCTGCATGTCAAAAGAAATCTCCAGCATAGTGAAAAGAAAACCAACAAACTGGGAAAAGATTTTAGTGAACTCTCTCTCAGACAAGGGCCTCTTGTCTAAAACATATAAAGAATTAAAGAAACTCAGACCTCCGAAATTCAAAGATCCAATCCAAAAATGGGCATCTGAGATGAATATGCAATTCTCAGATGAAGAAATGCAAATGGCAAATAAATACATGAAAAAATGCTCATCATCATTGGTCATTAGAGAAATGCAAATTAAAACCACACTGAGATACCATCTCACTCCTGAAAGAATGGCCAGGATCAAGAAAACCGACAACAAATTCTGGAGAGGCTGTGGGGAAAAAGGAAGTCTCCTGCACTGCTGGTGGGAGTGTAGACTGGTACAGCCTTTGTGGAGATCTGTCTGGAGATTTCTCAAAAAGTTGGGACTGGAAATCCCATTTATTCCAGCTATTCCACTTCTAGGCATATTCCCAGAAAGCATCATACCACAGTGATATATGTGCACCTATGTTTATAGCAGCACAATTTGTAATCTCCAGATCTTGGAAACAACCCAAGTGTCCATCAATTGAGGAATGGATAAAATAGTTGTAGTATTTCTATACAATGGGGTACTACTCAGCTATAAAGAAGGATCACATTGAGATATTTGTCAGTAAATGGGTGCAGCTTGAGACCATACTCATAAGTAAAATAAATCAAGCTTGCATGTGTGAATACCGAATAGTTTGCCTAATGTAAGTAATGATTGAAATATATAAAAGTATGTGGTAATCATGATTCCCGATTATGTGGCCTTGAAGCCTTATTTATTTATTTTTTTTAGACTTTGATTTTTTTTAAAATTTTGTTTAAGGAGAAAAAGAAAAAAAGCAGAGAAAGGGTACAAGTTGTACAGATTTACAGAAATAAATAAACAGTAGGCAATCACTAGTTAATGGATTACATATTGTCATCTTAGAAATAGTTGTTCAAGTTACAAAATTAAAGCTTATAAAGTGGACAGTCCAACAGTGAGACTGCAAACAGTTCTGTTCAATGATCCAACAAAATTCAGTAATATCATTATCTATCTTATACACTTAAATATACATGCAGTTATAGCGTTTAGAGCACTTTCTTTTCCTCTCTTTTGTACAATGACAATTACACATTTTGGGTTTTGTTGCTCCCACAGTTCTTATTACTTTTTTGGAAGAGAGTAGAACCAAATGTGACATAACAGAACAGAGTCAGTCAAATCAAAAGGGTGGACATAATAAATAATGTAAAAATATAATACAAGGTGATCAACAATGGTTACCATAATGCCTCCCGCTATCTCTAGTAGAATTGCCTGTATCATCAGTTATAATAAAATTGAACAAAACATGTTGGGAGCCGCAGCCCCGAGCCCGGTCGCCTCACTTGGCGGACGTGAGGCCTGTAGTAAAGAGTGAGGCCTGAGGTAGATTACCCCTCCCATCGAATATGCTAGTTTCCTGCTTACCGCGTAAACAACTCGCTCAATAATATAGTCTGCCTGGCAACTGATGATGTTAGCCAATCAGCTTGCCTTGCTTACTTTAACATGATTGGACACTGTACCCGTATATATACTGGTGCCACCCCTGGGAGGAAGAAGAAGCCAGGTAGAAGCCCGGAAGTAGAAGCCCAGAAGGAGCCGCAGAGAGCGGACCGATAGAGGCTTCGGGGCAGACTGAAGCACAAGAGGAGCCGCGGAGAGCGGACCAAAGGAGGCTTCAGCTGGGAGAACCCAGGGCAGGCTGTACGGAGAAGAAAAATAAAAAGAAAAGGTTGTCCACTACCAGACTATGTCGTGTGTCCTTCCTGCCGGCCGGGAGCGGACATCGACATTTGGTGGCCCGCCCGGGGACTGATCACCCCCGAGACGTAGTGGACAACGCTCCAGTACAGAGCTGCGAGACAGGTGAGTTGGGGATAAGCCTGGGCTCTGGGTGGCGCGCACCTACAGGGCTTTTAGACTCCCCTCAGGCTCACGCGTAAGTGGCGGATTTTTGGGCCTCACGCGGTGAGTAACATATTAAAAAATGGGAAACATGCTAGGTAGCGGCACTAAGAGCGAGGGTGGTTGTGGAGAAAGCTCTCAAGAGCTTACAAAAGTATGCAGGGTATCTGAGCAGGCCCAGTCAGGGAGCTCCCGAGAGGTGTCCGTCAAGGGGAACAAGGATGCTAAGGAGAAGGACGGGGCTCTAGCCTCGGAGTTGTCTGACTCCGAGGACGAGGGAAAGTTGAATGGCAGGGAGGCCAAAGAGACTAGCTGTCAGGAGCCTAAGTCGCTCCATAAGGAGTCGGGTCTGCGGAAGAGTAGAGAGCTCCTGAGTGCGCTCCGGCGCGAGAGGGAGGCAAAGCCTTCCGCCCCACCTCGGGGGCCGTTCCCGGAGGCGATTCCTCGCCACGAGGCGGCCGCCTGGGAGCCCCCCCCCCTTTCGCCAGAACAGGAAGTGATGCACGGGCCCCCATTCTCCGCCCAATCACGGCCGCCGTTTTATGCTCCGCCGCCGGCGGATCGGTATTTTCACAGGTGGCTTTGGCAGGGGGGACGCTTGTTTCATGAGGTACATCCACCACCTGGGATGGATAGTGACCCCTACGAGATATTTCCTGTACAAGTAGCTATGGGTCAGGGACGCAATGTACGGGAGCCTTTTGAGATAAAGCAGATTAGAGAACTTAAAAATGCAGTTACAACTTTTGGGCCGACTGCGCCTTACACCATTGCCATGCTGGAGAATCTGTCTTCTGGGCCCCTCACCCCCGCGGACTGGATTCAGCTAGCAAAGGCGTGTCTGCCCTCGGGTAGTTACCTGGATTGGCGAGCCTGGTATGCAGAGTCCTCTGCAGAGCAGGCTGAGAGAAACGCCAATCGGGGAGACCGGGGGTGGAACAAGAGAATGCTTGTGGGAGAGGGTCGGCGCGCTGATGGTCAGACTCGGTTCCCCGGCGCTCTCTGGCGGGGAGGAGATAGAGAGCCATCCGCTCCGCCCTGGAGCTCTTTTCTAAAAGCGGCTCCCCGCCGAGAGGCCGCCACAGGAAACCCTCCCTTCCCTCAGCCGGCACAGGAAGTGACGCCCCGTTTCACTCTGTCGCGACCGCAGTCTTATGACGTCGCGCCGCTGGGCAGACGGTATTTTCATGGGCGGCTACTCTGCCGAGCAGGCTGAGAAAAACGCCGGTCGAGGAAAAAGGGGCTGGGGATTTAGCTCAGCGGCTTAAGCGCCTGCCTTGCAAGTGTGCAGTTGTTAGTTCGATCCCTGGTACCAATAAAAAAAAAAAAAAAAAAAAAAAAAAAAAAAAAAAACGAAAAAGATAAAAATAAAAAATAAAAAATAAAAAACAAAAAGGGGGAGTAAACCCTCGAGGTTTGATCCCTGGTGATGTTTGGCAGATGGACATCACACATATACAGGAGTTTGGGACTCTTAAATATGTTCATGTTTCCACAGACACCTGTTCTCGCGTCATATTTGCAACAGCAGAAACAGGTGAAAAAGTGTCTAATGTGATCAATCATTGCCTGGCAGCTTGGGCCGCATGGGGCAAACCAAAAATATTAAAAACTGATAATGGACCAGCCTATATAGGCAAAGCTTTCAATGAGTTCTGCAAAATGATGGAGGTTCAATTAAAACATGGTATCCCATACAATCCCCAAGGTCAAGGAATCATTGAGAGGGCTCATAGAAGCCTCAAAGAAATTTTACAAAAACAAAAAGGGGGAGTAGGCCAAGGCCTGGCCCCAAAGGCACGATTATCCATGGCACTATTCACACACAATTTTTTAAATTTAAATAATGATAATCGCTCCCCAGCTGTGGAGCACTGCAACCCTTCCCCCAACCATAAAGGGTGGGTGAAGTGGAAAGATGTCCTGACAGGACAATGGATGGGCCCGGATCCAGTGGTCAGCTGGAACCGAGGCGCGATTTGTGTTTTCCCACAGGAATCGGGACGAGAACCACTGTGGATACCGGAGAGACTGACACGGACAACAAAGCCCTCGACTGAAGATCAGACCTGCCCTACCGGAGATCCATCACAGACCAACCAACAAGATGAATAGAAATAGCGGTAGCTCGAAATGGACAAGAAGATCCTCAGGCATATGCATGGCTTGCTCGATTGGCCCACGACCGAGTCTAGATATGGCGGGCATCCTTCATTCTCCTCCATAAGGTGACAATACACAGCAGGGTAGATGAGTCAATGACGGGTAAGAGCGTGCCTCCCCAGCACGACTCGACCTAAGCCAGGCCCTACCCCATCCTGCACGTAAGCCGCTGGATTGTTAGATGCTGCCCAGGTCTAAATTTCTCTCCAAGGGGATTTCTTTACGGAGAGGAAATGAGTGCAAGCTTGTGTGCATCCAGGTTCCGTCCAGTTTGTGCCTGGCCCTAGAAAAAGGACGAGGGCCTCAGGGCCTTGGCAGACCATGGGACGGCCGACCAGGGTCTAAGCCAAGGACCTACGGTGGGCCTACGCATAGGGCATAAGCCTCTGCACCCAGTCCAGGAAGGGCTACGATGCGCACATTCATAAAAAATAAAAAAGGGGGAGATGTTGGGAGCTGCAGCCCCGAGCCCGGTCGCCTCACTTGGCGGACGTGAGGCCTGTAGTAAAGAGTGAGGCCTGAGGTAGATTACCCCTCCCATCGAATATGCTAGTTTCCTGCTTACCGCGTAAACAACTCGCTCAATAATATAGTCTGCCTGGCAACTGATGATGTTAGCCAATCAGCTTGCCTTGCTTACTTTAACATGATTGGACACTGTACCCGTATATATACTGGTGCCACCCCTGGGAGGAAGAAGAAGCCAGGTAGAAGCCCGGAAGTAGAAGCCCAGAAGGAGCCGCAGAGAGCGGACCGATAGAGGCTTCGGGGCAGACTGAAGCACAAGAGGAGCCGCGGAGAGCGGACCAAAGGAGGCTTCAGCTGGGAGAACCCAGGGCAGGCTGTACGGAGAAGGAGAATAAAAAGAAAAGGTTGTCCACTACCAGACTATGTCGTGTGTCCTTCCTGCCGGCCGGGAGCGGACATCGACAAAAACAGTAAAGAACAAAAGCAGCAAAACCAAAACATTGGAGACATTATAGGTCTTCAAAAGTAGATAATAGTCAACCACAATGGGCATCATAATGAATCCCACTATCTTCACAGCTGTTGCCTAAACTTTCGAACCAGGTACTATCAAGCAAAACAGAATAGAGGAACATCAGTCAAAACAAGATGGTGAGAGCAATACAGGGCTTTAAATCAAGATAATGGAAAGTCAAAGTGGGTTACTATAATATATCCTGCTATTTTTTATTTATTTTTCCCTTAATTAAAAGGATAAAAATTAAAAAGTAAATAATAAAATGGAGATTGAGATAAAAGAGGGCATAACAGCAAAACAGCGTAGATCAAACATAACCATTTAAGCAAAATAGTGTTTCACCACAAGATAATCCCAACATAAAAGTAGTTACCATATTGTCTCTTTACTTGAAATCTTTTGAGTATAACTTCCTATACTATAGCATCAAATATATCAAAACAATGTAAAACCATTTAAGAGAATGACAGTATTACAGGGTATTTAGAATCAACTAACAGAAAAATGAACAATGGTTTTGGTATAATCTCCTTGCCTATAAAAGGTTTTGCTTATACTATCACATATAATAAAATCTAATAAGATACAACCTGTTTAGACCAATGGAGACAGAAGAACAAAAGCTTGATGAGACTTCAAAACAAGATGATACTAAATCAGTATTACCTATTAAGACGTCATTTTCTCCAAAATAGCTGTTCCTATCATCCAATCTTCTCTGCCTCATTTCTGTTGAGCTCTTTTTTTGTCATTAGTTGCAAATTTTTTTTTTTCATTTTGTTTTCTGCTCCATTCATCGTGGCCTCTCTGCCACTATTTCTAGATTCTTCGTATTTTTCTTTTTTAGAATATCCTGCAGTATTCTCTGTAGAGTTGGATTGGTGGTTGCATATTCCCCTAGTTCCTTTTTATCCTGGAAGCACCTTGTTTTTCCATCAATTTCCAGGGATAGTTGTGCAGGATATATCAATCTTGGCTGGAGATTATTATCTTTCAATGCTTGAATTATTTCCCCCCACAAATCTTCGTGATTTGATGGTTTGTGCCAAGAAGTCTGCTGTAATTCTGATGGGTGTTCCCTTGTAAGTGATCTGTTTCTTGTCTCTGACAGCTTTTAATATTCTGTTCTTGTATTGGATTTCTGGAATTTTAATTATTATATGCCTGAGTGTTGCTCTGTTTGGGTTGTAGGTGGCTGGGGTCCTGCATGCTTCATATAACTGAGTATCTTTACCTTTTGCTAAATTAAGAAAATTCTCCTGGATTATTTCTGTGAGTAGATTTTGTAGTTCATTTGTTTGTGTCCCTACTTCTTCTTTTATGTTCTTAATTCTTAAGTTATAGATCCTCTTATCATCTTCTAGTCTTTGTATTTTTGCTGTTTCTTTGTTATTTTTAAGAAGTTTTTCATTTCATGCTCCCATATTACAAATCTGCCCTCCAGTTCAGATAATCTGTCCTTAGTTTCTTTCAAGCTGTTATGCCAGTTTTCGATAGAGTTTTTAGTTTCCTGGTAATCTCTTTGAACCTGCTTCATGTATTCTATGCTTTCTCTGTTTTCTCCATTAAACAATTCTCCCGTCTTTTTCTGTTCTTCCATTTCACCATCTGTTTTTTCTTGGGTGGTGCTTAGCATTTCTCTAACTATTCTGCTTATGTCTAGCTTCAGGTCATTAATAACTTCATTCCTGAACTCGTCTATGAGGCTCTGGAGATAGCACTTTATATCTATTGGTGCTGTGTCTGCTATTGCCTCTTTTTCAGGACTGGGGGCCGAGGAGCCTTTCTTGTTGCTGCCTCTTCCCATATTTTTTGTTCCTTATATATGCAAGCATATATAGGAGGCCCAGCTTCCTTCCCTGTCAGCCACAGTCTGATTGAATTGTGCCGGCTAGGTGTTCCCACCCACCGCAGCACACCAGGAAGTTGCAGACCAGGCAGCCTATGTGGGGCCCGCCCCTCCAGGTCACCTTCAGGGACTGGGATCTGGGTTGTGCTAGCCTACTGGGTCTCAGCCAGCAGTGTCACGTGGGCTAGGCACTGCTCACCAATCCCGCTTGAGAGGGGGATATGAGACTGAAGTCACTACAGCGCCCTGTTCCCGCAAGTCTGCCCGGTCCCAGAATGTCCTCTGTTGGAGTCTCCTAGACCATGGAAGAGTCCCAGTTTCTCTCACTCACCACAGGTCAATACACAGCTTCCCACCCGTCCTGCTTTTGACTCCATTCACCGATTCCCGTTCTCAGAGCTTTCGCTCGGCCCTGAAGCCTTATAAAGTTTTCACTTATTAATTGGAAAGGCTTTATTCTGGGCTTCTTGATATGGAAATATTGGAAGCTATAGTATATCAAGTTATATTCAAATATTTCAAGGAAAAAGATAGACACTATGGTATCTACTACTAAATCGGGTTATTTGGTGATGAAGCACTAGGTTGCTGAAACAGTCATGCTTTGACCTGTATTGTTATGTTGTTATGTCCTCTTTTATCTCAATCTCTCCCTTATTCACTAAATAAAATTCTTTAGTTATTTTTTATGTTTTTTTAATTAAGGGGAAAAATTTAAAAAATTAGCAGGAGATATTATAGTAACTTTTTTTGATTTCCTATTAACTTGTTTTGAAGTCCTGTAATACTCCCACTATCTTGTTTTGACTGATTAGACTCTGTTCCATTCTGTATGATAGCATCAAGTTTGGGGGTATAGGCAACTACTTTGAAGGCTATAAGATTCACTAAGATGCCCATTCTGGTTTGACTATTATCTCCTTTGGAAGTCCTGTAATGTTTACAATGTTTAAGTTTCATTGGTCTTGTTCTCTACTGTTCTGTTCAACTTTATAATACCTAATGAGATAGACAATTCTTTTTAAGGAAACAAGAGACATTATGGTAACCACTGTTGATAAGCTTGTACTCTGTTCTTATATCATGTACTGTGTCTATCCTTGGTTTTGACTGACAGCTTTGTTTTGCCATATTTGACTTTATTCTCTTCCAAAAAAAAAAGTAATAAGAACTAAGGAGTAATAAAACCCAAAATGTGTAAATTTTGTTGTAAAAAAGATAGGGAAAAAAAAGTGCTCTAAAGGATACAACTGCAAGTGTGTTTAGGGGTGTTAAATAGCTGACCATATTAATGTTTTTGGTTGGATCACTGAACACAACTGTTTGCAGTCTCTCTGTTGAATGTCCACTTTGTATGCTTTGATACTGTGACTTGAGCAACTATCTCTAAGATGATAATAATCTATTAATCTATTAACTGGTGTAATCTATTAACTGGTGATTCCTTACTGTTTTTTTTTTTTTTGTAGTTCTGTATTACTTGTATCCTTGCACCACTTTGTTTTGTTTTGTTTTTTCTCTTTTTCCTTTTAAATACAATTTTAAAAAAAGTCCCCTCTATACGCATTAATTTTGTAACTTGAACAACTATTTCTAAAATGACAATATGCAATTAACTAGTGATTTCCTACTGTTTTTCTGAAATTCTGTATAACTTGTACCCTTTTTCTATTTTTTTTCTTTTTTCTCCTTAAATAAAATTAATTTCCATGTGTTGTTTAAAAAAAAAAAAAGCTGGGATTGGAAGTTCCATTTGTTCCAGTTATTCCACTTCTAGGCATATTCCCAGAAGAACTGAAAACATCATACCATAGTGATATATGTGCATCCATGTTTATAGCAGCACAATTTGTAATAGCCAGATCTTGGAAACAACCTAAGTGCCCATCAACTGAGGAATAGATAAAGAAATTGTGGTGTTTTTAAACAATGGAGTAATACTCAGCTATAAAAAATGATTACATTGAGATATTTATAAAAAAATGGATGCAACTTGAGACCATACTCACAAGCGAAATAAATGAAACTTACATGTATAAATACCGTATAGTCTCCCTAGTGTAAGAAATGGTAAGAGTACATAAGAGTTTATTGTAATCATGATTCCCCATTATATTACTTTGAAGCCTTATAATGTTTGCATTCATTAGTTGAAATGGCTTTATCGTGGTTTGTTTAATTTTGTTATCTGTGATAGTATGAACAGCTATTTTGAAGAAAACAAGATATTATAATAGCCAGTGCCGATTTAATACCATCTTACTCTGAAGTCCTACCATGCTTTTGTTCTTCTGTTTCCATTGGTTCTATCATTTTGTATCTTATTGGATTTTATTATGTGTGATAGTATAAACAAATTTTCTATGGCAAATGAGATAATAGAGTAGCCATTGTTCGTTTTCTGTTATTTGGTTCTGAATGCCTCGTAATACTTTCATTCTCTTGAATGGTTTTATGCTATTTTGAAATGTTTGATACTATTGTGTATGAAGTTATGCTCAACTATTTCGAAGAAAGAGAGATTATGGAAGTAACTGTTAATTTTGGGTTGTGTTGTGGTGAAATACTGTGTTGCTTACATTGTTCTGTTCGGATGCGCATTGTTATGTCCTGTTTTGTCTTCATTTCTTTTTTTTTCCACTTGTCATTTTCTTTGATTTCATCTCTTTAAAATAACGAAATAAAAGAAAGCTACAGTGTAGTGCACACAGTGTACCTACCATTAGAATGCCTTTGAGCTGTGGGAACCTGTGATGGATTAAACCTCATGGTCAACCTAAACACCAGCTGAACTGAACCAGTGTGGTGCTTAGAGAAGATGTTCCACCTGAGAATTACTGCCAGGATAAAAAGGAAACCTGGAGAGGAAGTGTAGTGTTGTGGGTTCTCTTAAGTCATAGCTCACTGCATGAGCAGACTGCAGTGCTTGCAGCTGCTGGTTCTCCTGGAAGAGCTTTGTCATGCTGGCTTCCCTGATATTAACTTGGCTGTTATTATCAGGGAAACTTAGGACCTTGCTGCTGAGAATGGCTGTAATTCACTCTGGCGGAGCTCTGGTCCTTACTTTGAGCATCACTTCTTGGCTCTGAAGGAGATGTGTGCTATTCAACCTCCAGAAGATTGTCACACTGGCTTCCTGATATGACTCGGATGTTCTCATCTTTGGAGAAGCTTGGGATCTGTTGTCGTTGAGGATGTCAACAGTATTTGTGGGGGGGGGGATTCTGGTCCTTACTTTGAGTGTTGCTTCTTGGATCCAGTGTAGAACCCTCAGCCTAGCAGCACAGTGTCATGGTTTATGTCTGTGTTCCCCAGGCCTCCTGAGTTTGCATTGTGCATTTGTGATTGGTTCACTGTCTAGTGCTTGGATTGATGGTGTCAGGGGTGGAGCCAGGATGTAATGCAATGGCAGGAAGAAGGTGTGTTTTGCTCTTCACTGGTTCCTGCTTGCTGTTTGCAGCCACCATGAACTGCAGCCCAGCAATGCCCGTCTGCCTTGGAGTCAACTGAGTGTGGACTGAAACCTCCAAAAACTGTAAGAAATAAATTTTTCTTTTCTCAACTTCAGGTATTTTGTCTTAGCAACAAGTAAAAAGTAACTAAGACAGAATTTGGTATCGAGGAGTGGGGTCATTTGCTGTGACTATACCTGACCATGTTTCTTGAGAGGCTTTGGAAATGGCTTATGGGCAGAGTTTGGAAAGGTTCGGACATGTTGCCTGGATGCATAGAGCTGGAGCAGCTTAGGCTGTTCTGTAGAGGAGATTCTGGTCAGAGCTCCAGAGACCATAAGGCTGAAGAAAGCCTCATGGTAAAGACCAGGCTTGGGAGATTTCTACTGGGAAGAAGGACTGCATTGGTTGTTGGACTCCCCATGATGTGTATTATGGCTTGGCAGAAGGTTTGTCTGCATTTTGCTCAGAGACTTTGCCAGAGACTCTGCCTGAGATTTAGACAAAGGGCAATGGACTGATTAATCTTGAAAAAGAAATTAAAAAGCAATCGAATATTGAGGGTGTGGCATGGCTATTGTTGGTGGCTTTTAGCCAGCTTTATGTTGCAAATCAAGAGCAAAGAGCCCAGCAGGATAATTTACAATACTGTGAGTTTGGCCAGAAGGAAAATTCCAGGAAGGCTGTAGATTGTAAAGACAGAGTTGACATTGATTGCTGAGGGGAAACACAGAGATAAGAATGATGGCCCCAGGGCATCCCAGGAAGCGGGTCCCCACCCTTTGCAGCCTCATTGTAAAGGTGAAAGAATTTGCTCAGAGGAGAAGGCTGCAGAGCACCATGTTCCAGAATGGTGACTGAGGCCACATGAGGTTCCAGAATGGCAGCAACATAGAGAAGCTTTTCCTCACAATCAGGTAAACAGAGCCCTGCAATTCAGGCAACTGACCCTTCCAGCCAAGGGAGAGAAAACCCTGGCTACTGCTTCACCTGGCAACAGACCTTGGCGGCATCCACTAGGTGCTGATTTTAGGTGCAAGGAAAATGCACGAATTTTGAGGGTAAGACAGCTTCCACCTCGATTGCAAAGGGCCTGGGAGGCCAAGCAGTGTGCCCGAGAGGGCAATTTGTGAAGATGTAAAGGTGAAGCCAAAGGTGCAGTGGAGACCCCAGAAGTTTGGAAAAGCCAAGAATGTGGATGATCCAAGGGAAGCTGCAAAAAGGGAGCAGAGTGGATTTAAGAGAAAAGCTGCAGGAGCTGATATCCCTGGAAGTGCCATGGGAGTGGAATCACCCAAGCCTTTTGGAGCTTGCAACCAGATTGCTTCATATGCTGAGCAGGAAACTCTGGGACTTAATGTTGTCCTGCTGGAGGTTGGATTTGCTTTATTTCCAATGCTTTATATTCCCCTGCTTGTAACTTTTGGAATAGTAATGTTTATTTTGTGCCTTTGCATTTGAGAAATGTTTAACCTTGTTTCATTTGTACAGGGGTTACAGTTAATAGTTTGCCATAGATCATGGAGGAGACTTGGGACTTGGACTTTTCAGCAATGCTAAAACTAAGGACTTTGGCAACTTTTGGAGGTGGACTAAATGTCTTTTGTATAAAGGATGTACATGAGTCCTGGGTGCCAGTGGTGGAATTTCATGGTTTATGTCTGGGGCCCCCAGGCCTCATGAATTTGCATTGTGCACTTGTGATTGGTTCACTTTCTAGTGCTTGGATTGATGATGTCAGTGCTATGTCCACCTAGGGGTGGAGCCAGGATGTAATGTAATGGCAGGAAGAAGGTGTGTCTTGCTCTTTGCTGGTTCTTGCTTGCTGTTTGCAGCTGCCATGAACTGCGGCTCAGCCATGCCCGCCTGCCTTGGACCAACTGAATGTGGACTGAAACCTCCAAAAACTGTAAGAAATAAATCTTTCCTTTCCCAACTTGGGCTTCAGGTATTTTGTCTCAGCAACAAAGAAATAGTAACTAAGACACACAGATCCTACATCGTGCTGGTACAGACTTTCTAGCTTCTGTGTATATGGATTCGTAGGAGGCACTGTCATGGGCTCTAGGTTTTCAGATAAATTCATGCAGGTTATTCCATGGGATCCAGGCCCTCATCTGGATTCTCTAGGTCTTTAATGTATAAACAGATTTTCTGCACTTTGTTTGTATTTGATTCTTTGGGAGACGATTACAAATAAATTATGTGTCCTGTATATAATTATTTCCCTTGCAATAGAAACCCAGCTCACTGCTTGCCTTGTCTGAGCCTCATTGCTGGGCAACGCTTCATAGAGAGGATGACACGTAAGTCAGAGTTTTAGCTTAGAGAAGGTAAGAAGGGACAGTTTGGGAAGCACATGTTTGGGGATAGCCCGCCCAGCTCACTGCTTGCCTTGTCTGAGTCCCTGCTGAGAGAACCTGCCACAGCAGCTGCATGAGCAAAGACTGCAGTGCCAACAACATCCCAGCTGCTTGCTGAAGTAAAAGCACTTACAGGCTCTTGAGGCCTCAAGACCATAGCAATATATTCTCAGATAGAAGACACAAATACAAAAGACTATAGTTTACAGGGCAATGCCATCTGGGAGTATGGACAAGTAGACATTCATTCTTTGGTACTATGACAGGTCTGTCAGGTGATCAGGGCTTAAGAAAACACCCTAAGAAACTAAATTACAAGTTATCAGTTCCATCCAACGTGACTAGAGCTGCTAGAAGCCAGACTTCCCAATTAATGGCATCAGGAGGACATGGTGGTACATGCCTATAATTCCATCACTCGAGAGGCTGAGGCAAGAGGGTTGCCATGGATTCAAGGCTAAAGCCTGGACTACAAGAAAAAGAAAAAAGTGGCATCATTCCTGTAACAAATATCAATCACTGCAGGCACAGTTTACACAAGTCTCAACAGCTCCTGGCCAAGATTTCTTACCATAAGATGTCTGCAAAGTGGAGGCAATTAGGGTGGAAGGAGAAAATAGCAGCAGCACTTCCCTTCCCTGACTGAGCACTGACTGCAGACCAGGCACCAGCCACACTCCATGGACATGATTCCAACTGCCCATGACAGTAGAATTGTAAATTTCCATTATGCTCAGGGGCAGGCTCAAGTTCAGCTTCACTAAGGAACCTGCCCAAAGTCACATAATCTAGTTAGGTGGAAATGGATTAAAACTCAAGCTCACTTGTTCTAGGACACACTTGCACAGACTGAGGGAGGGGAACCCTTTGCTGAACCCTTAGCATGAACGAGAAGCTGTAAGTCTGGCATGGGCACTGGCCCAGTTCCAACCACAAAGGTCAATGATCTAATGGTGAGGTCAGGAAGAAAAAGCCCTGCTCCCTACTTTCCCGGACCAGTCTCATTGCAGTGCCAAGAGATGACAGTCTGAGCATGACCAGATCACTTTTGCCCAGCTACAAAGCTCTTTGCTTCCAGGCCTGATCTCAGAAAAGTTTTGAAACGTTGCCAGCTATTATTGTAGTCATAACTAGGGCAGGGACTGAGCATCTTTCAACTGGAGGAAACACTGTGGCTATAACCTTTGTAGCCCCAAGTCCCTAGGCTACCATTTCTTTAACTAGCTCCCAAGCTACACCCTGAAAGGAGGCAATGGCTGGACAAAGAAGAGACCTGCTGCCCACACAGGTTGACCCTGAGATGCAGATGTGTGGCACAAACTGACCACTAGCTCTTTCCCTTTCCCCTACTGAATTCACCTCTGGAGTCCATAAATAAGGCCTGGAATGGAGCTGGACAGAGTTATGCTTGCCTTCTGAACCTACAGCCTATGTGCAAATAGGCCTGACAGCTCTATGGACAGCCTACAGATCCTGAACCCTTTATTTTCTCCCAGTAATCTGAGTGGCAGTAGATGACTGCACCTTTGTGAAGATCAGCAACTTTTCTGGATCCTACTAAAAAAAGAGGTGGGTCAGGAGCACAGTCTCACAGATAAGAAGCCTTCCTCCAGCCTCTATTCCTGGGGGCAGGGAGGAATAGTTGCTGTGCTCTGTTCTACTGTCTCTTACAGTTTTCTTCATTTTACTCTAGGAAGGCCAGGCAACAAGCACTTATTCCACTGGAGCCAGCTCTTGACCATGTTAAGTAAAAGTCTTTGCTTCTGAGGGGGGATTCTTACCACAGGAAATCACATGCTCAGGTAACCTAGCCCAACCAGTGGTCATTCTCCCTCAGGGCTAGCAGAGGCATGCAGAAAAGCCCATTAGGGAAGGGATCTGCCTGTCAGGGCACCTGTACATGCAACAGACTTTGAGTTGGACAGGAGGTTGAAGATGGTCAAAAGCACCCTAGAGAAAGCTGAACAAAGTCCTGCACCTAATCCTTCCTGCAGGTCTTGGAGTATACATGAGGGTGGATAGGGAAGACAGGGAGGTGAGGTAGAGACAGCCTTTTACTTGACCACAAGCTCAGTCACTGATTAGTCACCTTGACTGAAAGAGAGCAGAACCAGTGAAAGCAGGAGGCACTGAGCCAACCTGTTGATTTCGAAATTCAAGCCCCAAGCAAATGCCTTGCCCATTCAGTGGTCTTGCCCTAGTTGGGTGTTTCCTTCTCAGAGCAAGCTCTACAGCTGGTCCTTTGCCCAGATACTCTTCCAACTGTCAACAGGCCTGTCTTTGTGACATTGCCACCAGTCAGGTGTATTTTCCTGACGAGGGGTCCTCTGTGGTGACTTCATTTGCCCAGAGCTGGACTCTACATGTGTTGGGGCAGACAGCAAAGAGCTCCCATGACAGGTGTGAGTGTGGATTGGCCTCAGGACAAGTGAGGCCTTTGCTATGCTTCTCCCCTCTACTTCTGGCTATTTATCCAGGGAGGGCAGTCACACTACCCCCACAGAGGCAAGAGAGCAGGAAAAGCAGGACAACTTCCTAAAGCTGTCAGCATCTGCTCTCTGCAGAGCTGCAGCCTCCCCGCTAGGATGGGTGAGGGTGGAGCCAAGGGTGGGCCCCTCCTTCTCCCTAAGAAGCCTGAACAGAGCTGTTGCTGGCCTAGAGCTTCACACAGCTTGGGAGAAGGGCCATGATGGATCAGTTCTGTGCTTTCACAAGCTTTTGCTCTTCGAAAGCATTAGAGTTCCACATGTGAGGATCTTATACCTGAAGCAAGGAAAATAAAGCTGCTAATCTGACATGGTCAACCTCAGATATCACAGGAATACAGCCTGCCTGCCTGTTCTCACGAGGGCTTGTGCTATTAAGAGTCTCCAGGACTCCTGCTCTCCAGCCTGAGAGAGCCCAGAGCTGGGTCTGCAAAGGCAGAGGCTGCTGCCACCAGCATCTGACCCTGTTCCTAGAGCCCCGTTCCCAGCATAGATCAGGCATCATCTTCATCAGCTTCTTGTTGCTCCACTGCTCCAAAGCATAAGGCCTGTATAAGTTTGTCCCATGTACTGTCCTCCTTAGCCCTGGGCAGGCAGTGCAGATGGGGAAAGGGAGATTCAGTGAGGTTAGACCCACCTAGTCCCATTTGCTTCTGAAACCTGTGTGCTTCCACTATGGCCCAATGCTTCTCAACAATCTGGGAAGAACTAGATGGTTTTCTTTTAAAATTTCAGTTCTGTCACAGAATGGTCATTGCATAGAGTATAATAAAATCAGTTGAAAAATTAAATATATATATAAAAATATAAATCCCATTTTAAATGATTATAGTCATTTAAATTCATTACATTCTTATTGTTACAAATGTTTCCAAAAATTTATTCTCAAGTTTGTCAAAATCACTGTTATAGCCGGGGTATAGCTCAGCAGCATAGCGTCTGCCTGGCAAGTGTGAGGTCCTAAATTCGATTTCCAGTGCCAAATAAATAAAGTAAATATATAAATACACACCAAAAATCAGTGTTGCAGGCCAGCTCATATCACTTTTGGTTCCACAGCACACAGCAGACTCCAAAGTGACCAATGCCCTCCCCGGGGAGCTCTATGGAGGCTTTAGCTGGCCTCACCTTTAGGGAGAATTATAGCCTTTTTTAGGTCCTGACTTGGGAAGGAGAAAAAAATGTACTGATACTGTTAGAAATAAGTAGGAGGCTAAGGCCTAGCACTTTTCCTGCAGAACCAGGGCAAGCTTAGTGGATGGGTCCATAATATTCATCTGGGCAAAGCAGGATAGGTCCTTAAGCCTCTGCAGAAGGAGGTTTCCCAAAGAAAACACAACTTCTGGTCATCTTATCACAGCCTCACCTGTAAGATTTGGAAGACAGAGCAATAGACAGAGGGAACAGCTATAAGATACTGGAGGTGGAGTTTCTTGAGGAGGAGGCAGAGGGAGTAAACTACGACACAGTACCACAGTTTAAAAACAGCACAAGGACTGGTTCTCTAAGGGAGGGCAGGACATCTAATGCTATGAACACATGGGGTAAAATGGATGGCAGAAGAATCAACAGAATACAAATGGCAATTCTTCCAGCTTCAAACTGGAGTTCAGGTCAAGGACAGGTATGCAGCCTACCAGTCCATGCAGGCTACCCTGGTACATTTTGCAGAGAAGCCCTGGTACTTACTAAGCACACTTGCTCTCCCTGGAGGAAAAGTCCAGTATCCAAGGATGTCACCACAGGAAGTACATACCAAAAACATTTGATATATCTTCCAAACAAAAGGAATTTGCATTCCTCTGTAGTTGCACAGTTTTTTCTTTTCTTTTCCTTTCTTTTCTTTTTTTGTACTGCAAATTGAACTCATGACCTCATGCTTGCCAGGCAGGCACTAGGCCACTGAGCTATATCCCCAGCCCTAGCTGCACAGTTTAGAGCCAAGACTCAGCAGGACATATGGGTTGGTGAACTTGATTTCTGGCTCTGTGTTACTGAAATCTTGGATAAGGCACAGTTTTTTTTATTCATATAATGGGCACAACAGCACTTATATCACAGGGTTGTTATAAGGCCAACAGAGGCAGTGAATCGATAGTGCTCACTTAGTATATAGTTGGCTCCAAGTAAGTGTTCTATTTCATGCATACAAATTATCTGTGAATACAGTAGAATATATGTAGTGAGGGGAGAGACTTTATGCACCTTAATCATGCTGACACTAGCACTTAGAAAAATGTCTGATAGCTATTATTAGCTATCATAGCTATTACTGTTATGTTTGTAGCATAATAGGCAATATTTTCATAGATAAGAGAAACCTTATCATGAGCATGATTAAATAGTGACTTGAAGGAGCCATTAAAGAGAATGAAAATAAAATAAATAAAATAAAATAAAAAAAGAAAAGAGAATGAAAATACAGGAGTAGGAGAGGTTAAAGGACTAAGGCATGAATGAAGGGGCTGACTTCTGAGAAGAGAGACAGGGCATTACAGACATGTTGGGACTTAATGGCTGCTCCGATATTTGAGAGGGGAAGGAGAAAGAACGCATCAGACTTCTGGTTCAGAAGAGAGTGCAGAGTTGTTATTTGCTCATATAGATGATGTGGATTGATTTTGTTTTTGGAAATTTGGGGGACGCCTAGTTTGAAGTGCTTCTGATTCATTCAAGTGGATCTGTCCAGCAGGAAGTTGACTTTTTAGGTTCAAGATCAGCAGAGAAACAGATTAAAGTCACTGGCACATGTGTTAGGTCAAGTGTGGGAGTGAGAAGAGAGGAGAGCTGACTCAAACTCTAGTAAACACTAAAACTGACAGATGGGCGTAGGGGAAGGTTGGCTGCAGTAGAGACTATGAAGGAACCATCAGAGAGGTTGGAGAACTGGGGAGGAATGTAAACAAAGAATTAGTGAGGAGGGCAAGTTCCAAGATAGAGGAGGAGCCACCATCATAAAAGAAGGTCTCCCTTCCTTCTGCATCTGTCATCAGTGCTTTGAGCAGGTGGTGGGGTGGAGGCAGCAGCCAGACTACAGAAATGCAGTTAGAGGAACAAGAGAAAAAAAGGCACTGTGGTGCCTTCTTACTTCACTCCTGGCAGGGAGGAGTCTGTGTTGCTCTTGCTCCCTGGCTAGAAGGATAGTGATGCTGCCAAACTGTAGAACAGGACCGTGTTCTGTTCTCTGTAATTTTTGCTATGGAACAAGTTTAGAGAGGATGACCCTCATTCCTACCACCCCTCCAGGGAGTTGTAGTGCTAAAATTCCCAGGATCCTTCTCAGGAAGAGTCTTGGAATGTGGGGATACCAGATACCCAGCTACCCTGGCCAGGAGCCCACAAGCTTCAAAGCCCTGAGGGCAGCAGGGCAGGCTTGCAGTACCTTCTCACGCAAGGGTCCTGAAACAGGCAGCTGGGACTGAGGCAACACTCCCGACTTCCTACCAAGAAAACTCTGCAAGGTTCAGAGGCCATCATTCCACTCTAGGAATCACAGCCAGCTTTGACCACAACACTGCTTCTTTAGCAGCGTAAGAGTCACAGAACTGTGCACCCTTGGCCTTCCTAAAGCTCAAGAGATACAGATTGGCAAGGGGCAATTTCCACATCAACACCTTGGTAGACACCACTAGGCATCTGTCAAGCCTCTGTATTCTGGCCATCAGCCACTTGCCTGTAAGACAAAGCCACATGCAAAAGTTAAGCATGTGAGTTCTATGACTGGAGTGCTTGCTTTCAAAACATGGTTTCATCACTTTCTATCTATGCAACCTCAGAAAAATTGCTTGAATTCTCTCTGCCTCCATATCCTCATATTTAAAGTTGGACTGAGAACAATATCTATCTTACATGATTGTCAGCACGATTAAAACAGAAGAAATATGGAAAAAGTTTTAGCACAGGACCCGATATGAAGTATACTCTCAATAGGTGATGTTAGCTATTATTGGCTGTTATGATATTGCTAGGCAGCACACACATGGTGTGGTTTAGGGTCCTGCTTTCTGCTGAAGCTGCTATGAGTGTGGGGCCCCTGATCACCATCTAAAAGACAAGATACTCAAGCGTGCCTTTTACCAAAGCACAAAAACCTACTAAAATACATGAATTAAAGTATTGCTAGGAAAATAAATCACACCAGTTATGGTTCTTAGTTTTTTCTTTATTGCTTTTTTTGGGGGGGTCTTTTTGAGACAAGTTTTCGCTAAGCAGTTCAGACTGGCCTTGAGTTCATTTGGTAGCCCAGGCTGGTCTCGAACTTGCAACGATGATCCTCCTGCCTCAGCGCCACCACATCCAGCTCCAGTTATGGTTCTGATAAAAATTATACTTAAATGAATTATATTTTTTCTTTAAGTCAAGTGTTTTCTGCGACCTATTATATTTCTCCCAAAAATTAATTATAATGAATAAAGAAAAGAATTCTTGGGCTGGAGATTTAGCTCAGTGATGTAAGCGCCTGCCTGGCAAGCACAAGGTTGTTGTGTTTGATCCCCGGTACCACCAAAAAAAAAAAAAAAAAGAACAGAACTCTTTCTAAGCATCTACCATTAAACTTTGCTGGAATGATCTAGCACATTTATAGCACTAACAGACATCATTTCATTTATTTTCTTGACTAATGAGTTAAATAATTTTCAGACTTTTCCAAAATCACACAGTCTATTAAGAAAACTATGAGAAATTTCTGTCTCTAAATCTTTTTAATGGAGCATTATTGGAATATGTCATAATAATTTTTCTTCAGCCACTCCCCTAAAAGAATGTTTTATCAAGATTTCTCACATCAGCAGCTTCTCAGTCTTTAGAGGCAGAAATTAATACACATTCATAAAATAAATGTTAAGTATCTACTATGGGCCAAGGCTTCTGCTAGGTGTCAGTAACCATGAAAAAGACCGTGTCTTTAAGCTAAGAAATTCACAACTTCCCACAGGAATACCAATATCATAGATAGTTACAGTTACAATAACAGCTCTATGGGTGGACACTGGTAATATATAGGTTAAGGAAGCAATGACTAGGACACGCAGGGCTGGAGGCAAGAGGACACTTCTCCACTCCAAGGGACCAAAATGCTAAAAAGTCTTATCTGAAGCTTGGAGCAGGGCAGGTGCTCAATAAATCTGAGTTTCTTTGGATCTAACCCCATCTCTTCCCATCTCCCTCCCTGTTTGTCTCAGTAGAGGAACCTGTACCCAGGTAGGCAAGGCCAAAGAGAGCGAAGGAAGACTTTCCAGCAGACAGCATCAAGGTCTAAGAGGGAGCAGGCTGGCTTCGTGGAGCAGCAGGACCATGCTGCTGAGACAGGCTGGCATGGCAGCCGCCTTTCTTTTTACTGTCTGCTCCCTAGCATGCACCAGGTATGCCATGGAGTCAGTGACTGGATGGACTGAGGGAGGACTGAGGTTTAGAAAGGGAATGTATGTTTTATGCAGTGCTTGTTTAGAAAAACAAAACAGAAAGATACAGGCTTAATGGATTGGTTTTTTAGGTTATGTGAAAATTACTACACTGAAAGTCCACCAAGACTTTTTCTAGCCAGGTGTGGTGGTGCACACCTCTAATTCTAGCACTCAGAGGGCTGAGGCAAGAGGATGGTTATGAGTTCAACTCGCATGGGCTACAAAGTGAATTCAAGGACAGCCTGAACTGCCTATCGAGACCCGATCTCAAAAGGACAAAACAACAACAACAAAGACAAAAAACAAAAAAAGACCTTTTCTACCAAAATATTGACACTATTAAAAAAAATCAAAATTTGGAATTTAATGTTATTTTATCAAAATATCAAGAAATAATGGTTACCCCCATGACAAAAAATAAACCCAGATCTCAATGGCATTCATAGCACCAAAAGTCAAAACCCAAAGTGATGGATTAACAATTAAAATATAGGGGCTGGGGATTTAGCTCAGCAGCACAGGTGCCTGCCTGGCAAGTGCTAAGTCACAAGTTCAATCCCCAGCACCAAACTAAAATAAAATAAAAACAAAAATAATAAAACTATAAAGATAATAGAAGAAAATAAAAGGAATAGGCCATTGTAAATTACATGTGTAGATAAATCAATAACTGGTATGGAGAACTATTTGCTAGTAACTTACTTTCTTTCATTCTTTCTTTTTAGGTCTTGTAATGCAGTTATGCAGTTCAGGCTAGCCTTGAGCTCACTTTGTAGCCCAGGCTGGTCTTGAACTCACAACGATCCTCTTGCATCAGCCTCCTGAGTGCTGAAATTACAAATGTGCTCCACCATAACCAGCTTTGCTAGTAACTTTCACAGTTAAAAGTGCCTATAACTTCTGACTTAGAAATAACCCTTATTCTAGATAATCTTCATGTATGGGAAGTGGTGTACAGAAAAGGCTATTCACTAAAGTAATATGTCCAATTGAAAGTTTGAGAACTGCCTAAATTCCCTATCGGTGGGGAACAGATTAACTAAACTATGATCTACTTATATGCTGAGATGTTACATAAAACAGAATGAGAGTACTTTTAGCCAAAATGGAATAACAAAATCAGAATTTTTCTTCCTACATTAAACAACTAGGAAACCAGTTAAAATATATGCAACAGTAGTTTTCAGATTCTTAATAACAAGCAGTACAGAGCTACCCCATAAAAGGAAAATAAATGAAGAACCCCATAAATACCCAGCTTATTTCCTGGCAATGAGTGTCCAACTATAGTACAGAGATGGGGACCCTAAACAGGACGGAGTGGTCCTTCTGCATTGAAAAAAACAAGTCAAAGTTTAGGAGGCCAAATACTAATCTGTACATGTGTGGGAAAGCTTGGAGGCTGAGGAAAGAACCACCAGGAAGAAGCAGGTCAAACAATTCCTGGTGTTCACATAGGACTAGGAATTTTGTTTATATTCACATAAACCAGAGTGGAAATAAATCAGCCACAGTGGGATTGCCTCATAGTCCATAGGATTCCGCAATAGGAATGAGGATGAATTAGACAAAAGGCCCTAACAACATTAAAACTGAGCCTCAAAGAGCAACAATTAGTTTGAAGCAACTTAGCAACAAACCCAACCACAAGCTAATATTATTTAAAGGAATACAACAAAATGTAGACCAGAAAAATGTAAAATTCACATGCCTGGAATCCAGTGGAAACTATTTCGCCTACTCCAATTATCAGACATGCAAATAGTCAGAAAAATTCAGGCAGAGAAAGAGGTATCAATCAATAGAAACCATCTCAGATATGACAGATGATGGAACTAGATAACAAGGATATTAAAATAGGTCTTATAAATATATTCTATGTGTTCAAAAAATGAACATAATAAAGAATGAATCAGAACATAAAAAGATTTAAGTGGTGATGGGTTCCGCTCCTATGGGACTCTGCCAGACTTACTGTGGCACTTGCCCAACACAGTGCTGGGCTCTAGAACAGTATGTCCCTCCAGAACTTCCCTGTCCTTCTTCCAAGTCCCAAATGAACTTCCTATTCCTCTTTTGCATGTGTGCCAAAGATCCTCCAGTTCTCTCCCAACACCATGATCCATCTCCATTTCCACCCCAACTCCATAAAAACAGTTCCTTAGTTCCTCTGTTTGAGGGACCTCATGGTCCCCAGCAGCCCACTCATGCTGGCAATAAAGGCTTTTCTTATTTCTGTCCTTGTCTCTCAACTGTGCCAAAAAAACCTAATAAGTGGCACTTACAGCGATTACAAACAGGATCGGAAATAAAAATACACCAGATGGACACAGGTTATTTCTACCACTTAGAGATTATAAAAAGTGCTACTAAGAACTTGGGTGTAGATGATTAGATACTACAAAAGAAAAATCAGTGGATATGAAGACACAGCAGGATTAGCCATCTGAAATTAAACACAGAGTAAAAACAAATCAAAAGATGCACACGAGGGTGTAAGTGATGCGTGAGACAAATGGTATAATGTACATGTATGTGAAGTCCTAGAAAGGAGGTAGGACAATAAAACATTTGAAAAAACATGAGTCTGGGAGCACATGGCGGACAGATAACAGCAGCCACAGAGGCTCTCTGAGATTGCCAGCTTAGAATCCAGGAATGATGCGGTGTGAGGAGTCCTAAGCAATCCCTGCCCACCCAAGAACCAACTAAGCTGAGAGAAACCAACTGGAAATGCAATCCCGATGCTATAACAAGAACAGATAAAATCTCAGTGTGGAAGCTGGAGCCCGCACCTCTGGAAGCCGCAATTTGAATTTCCTGCTGCCGCTGCTGCATCCCAATCGGCTCAGCAGGGAGAGAGACAAGAAACTTCTGAGAGCGGAAATCGGCGAACCAAACGGAGTTGAGAGCGGGACTGGCGGGGAGTCCTACATCGACCTGCAGTGAGTGAGAGGAACGGGGACCCGTTCATAGACTAGGAGATTCCAATAGAGGACATTCTGGGCCCGAGCGGACTAACTGGAACAGGACGCTGCAGTGACTTTAGTCGCATATTCCCCTATCAAGCGGGATTGGTGGCGAGTGCTTGGCCTGGGTGATGTCGCAGGCAAAGACCCAGCAGGCTAGCCCAAACCAGGTCCCAGCGCCTGGTGGTGCACCCTAGCAGTGAAGCCTTCAGTAGGTTGACCTGGAGGGGCAGGCCAAGCGGAGGCTACCCACGTCTGTGTCTCCCTAGTACACTGCAGTGGGTGGGAACACCTAGCTGGCAGACTCAAACAAACTGTAACAGACAAAGAGAAAAAAAAAAAACTGGGCCTCCTATATACGCTTTTTTTTTTTTTTTTTTGTCTTTTTCCTTTTTATCAGTACCGGGGATCGAACTCACAACCGCCTGCTTGCAAGGCAGGCGCTTATGCCGCTGAGCTAAATCCCCAGCCCCTCCTATATACGCTTATATGGAAGGAACAAAAAGTATGGGAAGAGGGAGCAATAAGAAAGGGTCCTCAGTCCCCAATCCTGAGAACACTGATCCAGGAAAGGTAAATGCAAAGGAGAATGAGGACAGAAAACATGCAATATCAGACACAGCACCAATAGACATAAAGCATTATCTTTGGAGCCTCATAGACAAGTTCAAAAATGAAGTATTTAATGAAATAAGCAAGATATAAGTAGAATAGTTAGAGAAATGCTAAGCACTGCCCAAGAAAAAACAGATGGTAGAATGGAAGAACAGAAAAAAAGGGGAGAATTGTTTGATGGAGAAAACAGAGAAAACATAGAATATGTGAACGGGTTAAAGGGATTACCAGGAAACTAAAAACTCTATTGAAAGCTGGCATAACAGCTTGAAAGAAACTAAGGACAGATTATCTGAACTGGAGGACAGATTTGTAAGGTGGGAGCATGAAATGAAAAACTTCTTAAAAATAACAAGAAAACAAACAGCAATAATACAAACGCTAGAAGATGATAAGAGGATCTATAACTTAAGAATTAAGAACATAAAAGAAGAAGTAGGGACACAAACAAATGAACTACAAAAGCTATTCACAGAAATAATCCAGGAGAATTTCCCTAATTTAGCAAAAGGTAAAGATATTCAGATGTATGAGGCATACAGGACCCCAGCCACCTACAACCCAAACAGAGCTACACCCAGGCATATAATAATCAAAATCCCAGAAATCCAATATAAGAACAGAATATTAAAAGCCATCAGAGACAAGAAACAGATCACTTACAAGGGAACACCCATCAGAATTATAGCAGGCTTCTTGGCACAAACCATCAAATCACAAAGAGCGTGGGGGGAAATAATTCAAGCTTTGAAAGATAATAACTTCTAGCCAAGATTGATATATCCTGCACAACTGACTCTAGAAATTGATGGAAAAACAAGGTGCTTCCAGGATAAAGAGGAACTAGGAGAATTTGCAATCACCAATTCAACTCTACAGAGATTACTGCAGGATATTCTAAAAAAGAAAAATACCAAGATTCCAGAAACTGTGGCAGAGAGGCCACAATGAATGGAGCAGAAAGTGAAATGAAGAAGACAAACTCACAACTAATAACAGAAAAAGAGCTCAACAGAAATGAGGCAGAGAAGGTTGGATGGTAGAAACAGCTATTTTGGAGAAAACAAGACATCATAATAGCTGATTTAATATCATGTTGTTTTGAAGTCCCATCAAGCTTCTGTTCTTTTGTCTCCATCAGTCTTAACATGTTAGGGGCTGGGGATTTAGCTCAGCGGCATAAGCACCTGCCTTGCAAGCAGGCGGTCGTGAGTTCGATCCCCGGTACCGATAAAAATGAAAAAGACAAAAAAAAAAAAAAAGTCTTAACATGTTGTATCTTATTGGATTTTATTATATATGATAATATAAGCAAAAACTTTTATAGACAAGGAGATTATACAGAAACCATTGTTCATTTTCTGTTAGTTGATTCTAAATACCCTATAATACTGTCATTCTCTTGAATGGTTTTACATTGTCTTGATATGTTTGATGCTACAGTATACGAAGTTATACTCAAAGATTTCAAGGAAAGAGACACTATGATAACTACTTTTATGTTGGGATTTCTTGTGGTGAAACACTATTTTGCTTAAATGGTTACGTTTTGACCTGCGCTATATTGTTGTTATGCCCTCTTTTATCTCAATCTCCTTTTTTTATTATTTACTTTTTAATTTTTATCCTTTTAATTAAGGGAAAAATAAATAAAAAATAGCAGGATATATTATAGTAACTCACTTTGATTTCCTTTTTTTTTTTATCGGTACCGGGGACTGAACTCATGACTGCCTGCTTGCAAGGCAGGCGCTTATGCCGCTGAGCTAAATCTCCAGCCCCCCACTTTGATTTCCTATTAACTTGATTTGAAACCCTGTATTGCTCTCACCATCTTGTTTTGACTGATTTTCCTCTATTCTGTTTTGCTTGATAGTACCAAGTTCAAAAGTATAGGCAACAACTATGAAGACAATACGAATCATTATGACGCCCATTCTGGTTGACTATTATCTTCTTTTGAAGTCCTCTAATGTCTCCAATGTTTTGGTTTTATTGATTTTGTTCTTTACTGTTTTGTTCAATTTTATTATAACTGATGATATAGGCATTTTTTTTAAGATAGCAAGAGGCATTTTGGTAACCATTGTTGATCACCTTGTATTTTGTTTTTACATTATGTATTATGTCCATCCTTTTGATTTGACTGACTCTGTTCTGTTATGTCACATTTGGTTTTACTCTCTTCAAAAAAAAAGTAATAAGAACTGTGGGAGTAATAAAACCCAAAATGTGTAATTGTCATTGTACAAAAAGAGGAAAAGAAAGTGCTCTAATGGACATAACTGCATGTATATTTAAGTGTATAAGATAGATAACCATATTACTGAGTTTTGTTGGATTACTGAACAGAACCCTTTGAAGTCTCACTGTTTGAATGTCCACTCTATATACTTTAATTTTGTAACTTGAACAGCTATTTCTAAGATGACAATATGTAATCTATTAACTAGTGATTTTCTATGTTTATTTTTTCTGAAATTCTGTATAACTTGTACCCTTTTTCTTTTTTCTCCTTAAATAAAATTTTAAAAAAATAATAATTAAAAAAATGAAAAAAAGTCCAAATTTGATTTGAAAGATGAACAAAACTGATGAACATACAAATCCAAGAAGCAATATAAGACTCAAGCCAAATACAAAGAAAACCACAATAATGTATGTGATACTCAAATGGAAACCAATGATAAAGTAAAAAAATCTCAAAAGGCTACCAGACAAATATGGAAATACTACTACAAACGATGAAAGAAGACTTTGTCATAAATTATGCAAGCAAGCAAGCAAATAAATAAATAAAATTGGATGTCATCTTTACTACAAGGGGAAGGGGCAGGGAGACTGTCAATCTAGAATTGTATACCCTAGCCCCCCCCCCCCAAATTCAAAATAAGAACTATTAGATGAACTAAAACAGAAATTCTACTTTTGCCTCTACAAAATGTGTTAGAAAGTTAGGCTGAAGATCAAGGATACCAGATAGAACCATGTATCTCACAAAGAAAGCTACAACAAAAGGAAGTTTGTGGGCAAAGATAAAAGGCCTTCTCTCCTATGAAAAAGAAATTTTTTCATTTTAAATTACGGTAAAATCCACACAATATAAAATTTATCATCTTAGCTATTTTTTGGTACATGTGTCCTCTTTTGGTGTTTGTCTGTCTGCTTATTTATTTCTGAGGCAGGGTCTCACTGTGTAGAGCAGGCTGGCCGTGAACTTGCTTATGCTGCCCAGGGTGGCCTCAAACTCAGGGTAATCTTCCTGTTTCAGTCTCCTGAGTGCAACACAATGCCTGGCTACATGTATTCTCTTTAACTGGAGGATTACTCAGTGAATTTTAAATATACAAAATGCACTAATTTTAAATGTTTTAAAATCTATCTGTGTCATTTTACAGCAGGAAAACTTCCACCCACATGATAATGAACACGAATCTTGTATGTGAATGCCACATAAAGTCTCTTAAATGTGAAACATTTTGTAATACACTTATCCTTATTTCTGCCTAACACTAATATCAATTTCCATTATAGAGTTTCTATTACCTTCATACCCTTTTACTTTATACAAATGTATCTAAGATCAAACATTGATTTTTTATTTTTAGACTTTCACTAGGTAACCCAGGAGGGCCTTGAAGGCATGGTGATTTTTCTGCCTCAGCCTCCCAGCTGCTGGGATTATAGGCATGCACCACCAGTCTGGGCTACAGATTAACTGGGAATTTAATCAGGTTATAAGTATAAGCTAGTTCTATCTTTGTCAATATCTTTTATATGTTTTAATGCTTCCATGGTGTTTTTCTATTTTTTCTTGGATTTTCACTTCTTTTCAATTCCAGAAACTCTAAAGGTAAAGTTTGTATTCTATTTTTGTCCACAACTCAGTGACAGTAATCACTGGTTTTCCCAATTCAGAATTTCAAATATATCTACTGCTCCCCAACTAGTGCTTTGGAAATTTTCCCCTTACATTATCATAATGAACATCCAAGTTTTTTTTTTAAAGGGAAATCAAACTACCATTTTCCAGTTTTGTCAGACTGACCTTTAGAATGCCTTTAACTGTTTCTGTTCTACCTAGGGTGACAAGGCACTTTTATTTAACAAACATTTAGCTTAATAACATAAATCTTATCTGTAACATTACATGGGAAATATAAAACAGTATTTATTTGCACAATACAATGAATATCCGGCATGAACTTAAAACTAAATAAACTGAAATTTTTTGATGTAGTTTATACATCTATTTTGCATTTAGGTCTATGACCCCATATGTAACAATTTTAGACTTCATGTTTTTTAACTAGTTTCAATGACTGCCATCAGATCTTTCATACAATTGTCTATTGACCTAATTTTTCTGTTGGCTACAGTAAATCATTCAGCAAACTTTTCAGAGAAGGTTCTTAACTGATTTACTTTTTTAACTCTTGGTATCTGAGAATATGTTTCAATTGCCTTCATGCAGAAATACTAAATTTGTAGAGCACATAATTCTTGGTTCAGAATTATTTTCCTTTAAAACTTTGTAAATAGAGCCAGGCATGTTGGTGCATGCTTGTATCCAGCAACTGGGAGGCTTGTATCCAGCACTAAGAGGACTGTTGCAAGTTTGAGGCCAGCCTGGGTTGACATAGTGAGGCCAGGCCAGCCTAACCTACCTAGCAAGACCCTGTCTCAAAACCAAACTAAACCAAAAAACAAAACCCCAAACTCTGCAAATGCTATTCTACTGTCCTCTAGAATTTAGAACTGTAAGAGAAAAACCTGAAATCAGTCTGACTTTTGCCTCTTTCCAGGTAACCTACTTTTTCTCTGTGGATACTTGCAAAAATTCTTCCTTTAGTCTTGGAATTTTAAAAAATCACTAGGAAGCCAAACATGGACATGCCAGTAACACCAGTACTTGGGAAACAGACAGGAGGATCACTGTGAGTTGGAGATCAGCCTGGGCTTACATAGTGAGTTCAAGGCCAGCCTGAATTACACAGTGAAAACCAGCTTAAAAAAAAAAAAAAAAAAGGTGAAAAAAAATCGCCAGGATATGCCTAGGTGATGCTTTCTTTTCATTAAATTTTAAGGTACCCTGTAAGTCTTCTTGATTTGCAGGCTGACTTAATTCTTTAATTCCAGAAGGTTTCCTTCAGTTAGTTCCTTAGTCATCATTTCAGCTTCATTTACTTCATCCTGATTCAGTTATTCCTATTACACACAGATTGTATCTCTTGGGCAGGGGCTCTATATCTCTTTTTGTCTTCTTTTAATATCTTAATTTCTCTAGCCTTTTCCTCTGCATACTCTGATAAATTTTCTTGTTTTGCATTTACTTCAGCAATTTTATTTTGTGACCAACACCACTTACATGATTCCTTTAACTAAGTCCAAGAAGTCTTCCATCAGCATCCTGTCTTCAGACAGCACCTGCTTTATAATTAAGTCCACACAACTAATGAACTCTCTTATATCATGTTTCTAGATTCTCTCTGGAGTCCAGTTCATCTGTTTAAAGGCAATCATTCTCCCAATTTCTTGGCTCTACTTCTTTTTAATTCATGAAATTTTGTGGTGTTTTTTTTTTGTATATATATATTTTTTGTCTTTTTCCTTTTTATTGGTACCAGGGATCGAACTCACGATTGCCTGCTTGCAAGGCAGGCACTTATGCCACTGAGCTAAATCCCCAGCCCCTAATTCATGAAATTTTCAATGGCTCTTCTTCAAAGGGGGTCTAAAGAAACAGTCTTCCTGAGCACTTAAGTTGGAGAACATCCAAAATGGCTCTTTTTATGTCATCTCGGCGTGTCCCAAATCAGGGTTAATAGCACCATGCACAGTTTCACTGCTGAGGGGTTTTAGACCATCTTAGCTCTGTTTAAGCATATGTTTTAGTAGTATGAAGTATATTCACATTGTTGTGAAGCAGTCTGAATTTCTCTCCTTTTACAGGCTGAATAATGTTTCAATGTATTACACCACATTTTGTTTGTTCCCTCATCTGCTGATAGATATGTGTTATTTCTACCTTTTGGCAATTATGAATAATGCTACTATGAACTTGGAGTACAAGTATTTCTTTGAGAGTCTGCTTTCAGTTATTTTGGGTATATACCCAAAATGTGGAACTGCCATTTTACACAACAGTATATTTTCAAATTTTCAGGAAATGACATATTATTTTCATGTTGGTTACTTTTCTCTTCTTGCTGAGACAAAATACCTGATGCCCAAAATTAAGGAAGGAAAGGTTTATTTAGCTCACAGTTAGGGGAGGTATCAGTCCATAATCAGCTAGTTCCAAGGTAGAGTGATGTGGCAATGGAGCAACCATTCATGGTGGCAGAAAGCAGCAAGAGCAAAAAAGAAGGGGCTGGGGATTCAGCTCAGCGGCATAAGCGCCTGCCTTGCAAGCAGGCAGTCGTGAGTTCGATCCCCGGTACTGATAAAAAAAGAAAAAGACACACAAAAAAAAAGAGCAAAAAAGGAAAAGCACAAGAGAAGTGACTTTCTGTCCCTTATATTGTATGTAGGCTACTCACCTTAGGAGGAGTGTAGCACTCACACCCACAATCCCAGCACTGGACTATAAATCAATCACAATGCTAGAAGCCTGCTCCAATGACTGCATGAGGCTTTGGAGGGACATCCAGACACAAACCATAATAGTTTTCCATAGTGGCTGCACCATTCTACTTTTCTACTAACAGTACACAAGAGCTGACTTCTCTACACCTTTTCTAGCACTTGTTATTTTCTGGTTTTTGGTAGTAACCAGCCCAATGGGTGTGGGGTGGTATCTCACTATGATTTTAATATGTATTTCCCTTATCTTCATTTTTGAGGTGCCTATTCAAGTTATTTGTCTACTTTTAAATCACTTTATTAAGAGTTCTCCATATATTTTAGATACTAATCTCTTTATCAGATACAGGACTTACTTTTTTTTTTTTTTTGTCTTTTGGAAACAGGGTCTTGCTATGCAGTTCAGGCTGGCCTTAAGCTCACTTTGTAACATAGGCTGATCTCGAACTCTCAACGACCCTCCTTCTTCAACCCCCCAAGGGCTGGGATTACAGGCATGCCCCACTATGCTCGGCTTTACAAGTACTTTCTTCTTTTCCATAGGCTGTATGCTCCCTCATTTTTAAATCATTGTAGACAGAAGGAGCAGAGAAAACAGCCTCTCTGAGAGTCACTGTCCAGACATTGGAATATAACATTGAGAGGAAGACAAGAAGGAAACAAGTGGGTCCCCTGGACGCAGAACGAATCTGAAGTATGAATAGGAGCCCCACAGACAGAGTAATAAAGAAAAACTTCAAAGAAGAAGAAGGTGGTAGCTGGTGGTGTCTTTGCCCAGAGCCAGACTCACTGTGCAAGAAGAGCTAATAGAACTTGAGGACCCATGGTCACGACTGATGATGGCAGCTGGAGACACCAGAGGCCTCTGCAGAGACACCCATGAGTGGAGAGGAGCAGCAGACCTGGAGGACTGTGCTGGCTGGCAGAGGATTTCTTCCCCCGCGGGAGACAGTGATTGGCCAGGAGCCATTTTGGAGTCAGGCTGCAAAAGCCAGAAACTAGAACTGCTGTCAGCTTCCTCCAGCAGATCCAGCCTGTGTGCGGACCCCTGGAAACTGCTTGGACTGCAGTGAGCCCAGGAAGTCTGGTCTCAGGGCAGGCCAGCTAAGGTTAGCTCCTATAAAGCAACTGCTGGCTTGTTGTGATACAATGGCACAATTCGGGACTCTGTCTACTAGTGAACGCATAGAGAATTCTGGAAGTGGACTATTTGGGGTTTTTTTTTTTTTTCACCTTTTCTTGTTTGTTTTGTTTTATTCAGTTTGTTTTTTTATTTCTCTCTCTCTCTTTTTTTTTTTTTAGTAATTGTGAGAGTGGTCCCCAGCCTATTTTTGAGTGTGGTTTTGTCTACCTTTTATCTCTTCCATTCTCTTTTCCATCGGTCTTCTACATCAGTTTCCCCAAGTTGGCAGGATCCATCTATGTCCTCCAGCCTTACTTGTAATCTCTTTCTCTTTTTCCACTTCTCTACTTTCTCCTTAATCCAGTTTAAATTTTAACCCTAAGGGAAAAACTGACACATTACAGACTTATATATTGCATATAGTTATCTGGTTTGCTTTACATTTTGTTTTATAATCACAAATCTAGTTAATACAGTTAAAAGTTGCAAATTAAGGGTTAGCTCAGTTTGTTGTTTTTTAGGCTGTGTTTGATGCTATTGGTACCACTACAACCAAAATTCACATAATTGTTCTAAACAGCTGTTGGCCATTATAATCCATAATTGAGATTAACTAAAGGTCACAGAAAATACTGTGGCACAGTGACAAAGAACTGGGGACTAGGCCAAATGAGCAACAATTTCTTATCGCCCACAAACTGAAGAAGTAAAATCTTCCAAAAAACTCAAAACCCAAAAACCAGCCACATGTGGAAGATATCTCAGAGAAGGGTCCCACATATCTCACTTAAGGGTCCTAAATATCACCAATAAAGCAACCCACCATAGGCCAACTTAAAAGCATCATCCCAGGAATTAAACTAAAAAAAGAAAAGAAATGAGAAGACAAATAAGAGACAATCAGTTCACCAAAGGCAAACCCAGAGGGCAAGCAGGTGGAAAATCTGAAAGCTGACTACCAGGTCTTTCTGAAGTAGTAACAACAAAGCAACTGAATGAGATTCCGGAAAAAATGAAATCAGAAGTAATCTGTCAGATAACTACAGAGATTACCAAAATACATACCATGCTTAGTGATATTAGAGCAAACATAGATTAAAAAAAAATAGACGATCTTAAGAAATTATGGAAAACCAGCATAGGAAACAAACGGAATCCATAAAGCAGATTCAAGCAGATATCCAGGAGAATAAAAACTCCACTGAAAGTATTTGAAGCAGATGAGGACAATGTGAGGACAGGATCTCAGATATTAAAGACAGGCTTGCAGTTAGCGACCAGGAAATGAAAGATGTCCCAAAATTAGCAAGGGACCATGAGAAATCAATCCAGCAGCTACTAGATAAGACAGAGAAAAATAACTTAAGATTAATTGGAGTCAATGAACAAGCAAGACAACACAAATGACATTAAAAACATGTTCACAGACATTGTGACAGAAAACTTTCCAGGTAGAGAAAAAGAATATCTACATCTAGGCATATCATAGTTAAGAGTCCAGAAATTCAACACAAGAATACATCTTAAAACCTGTTAGGGAAAAGACACAAATCACCTATTAAGGAAAGCCCATCAGAATCACACCTGACATCTCAGCACACACTCTCAAGTCAAGGAGAGCTTGGAGTGAAGTACCCTATGTTCTAAAGGAAAACAACTTTTTTTTCTTTTGGTATGGGGGATCAAACTCACGACCTCGTGCCTGCAAGGCAGGTGCTTATGCCACTGAGCTAAATCCTCAGCTCAGAAAACAATTTTCAACCCAGACTGATGTACCCAGCAAAACTATCTTTCAAAATTGATGGAGAAGTAAGATATGTGACAAAGAACATCTGAGGAAATGTACTGGTTTTAGATATTTTAGACAGGACATTTTAGAAAGCGATAATAAGGACTGCAGCTCCATGACCCCAACAGAAGGAATCCACCAGGGAAGGCAAACAATTAGACGGAAGGGAAAAAAAAGGGGGCAGGATAGCCAGCAACAGGAAAATAATGTGACAAGAATAAGTCAATAGATTTCAGTTATAACCATCAATATTAATGGTCTCAATTCACCAGTCAAAAGACACAGACTGGCAGAATGGATCAAGAAGTAAGATGCAACAGTATGCTGAATGCAAGAAACACATTTAATTCAAAAAAAATTTCATAGACTGAAAGTCAATGGATACATGTGAATTTACCAAAGCTGAATCAAGAAGAAGTAAAAATCCTAAATAACTCAACACAAATAAATAAAATCAAAGGTGTAA
Source organism: Cavia porcellus (assembly GCF_034190915.1). Lineage (NCBI taxonomy): Eukaryota > Metazoa > Chordata > Mammalia > Rodentia > Caviidae > Cavia > Cavia porcellus. The sequence continues at coordinate 36,893,886 of NW_026947508.1, forward strand.
TTAAAAATCCATCAACAAAGAAAAGCCCAGACCCTGATGGATTGACAGTTGAATTCTACAAGAAATTTAGTGAAGACCTAACACCACTACATCTCAAACTCATTAATGAAGTTTAAAGGAAGCAATACTCCCAAATTCATTCCTACAAACAAGCATTACTCTGATTCCAAAATCAGAGAAGAACCTAACTAAGAAAAAGAATTATAGGTCAATCTTCCTAATGAACATCAATGAAAAAATCCTCAAGATACCAGCAAACAGACTACAGCAAATCATCAAAAAGATTGTACACCATGATCAAATGGGATTCATCCCAAGTATGTAGGGATGGTTCAACATATGTAAATCCATAAATGTAATACATCATATTAACAGAGCCAAGGACAAAAATCATATGATCATTTTAATAGGTGCAGAAAAAGCTTTTGACAAAGTCCAGCATCCATTCATAATAAAAACCCTACAAAAAACTGGAATAGATGGTCTTTATCTCAACCTGATAAAAGCCATCTATGACAAACCAACAGCCAACATCATATTAGATGGACAAAAACTGAAAGCTTTCACTCTAAAATCAGGGACAAGACAAGGACTTCCACTGACTCCACTCTTATTCAACATAATCCCAGAAACTTTAGCCAGAGCAATTAGACAAGAGAAAGAAATAGAAGGCATAAAGATAGAAAAGTAAGAAGATAAACTATCATCATTCACAGATGACATGATACTCTCCTTAGAAGACCCCAAAAACTCCACCAAAAGACTTCTAGATTCAATAAGCAATTTCAGTAACACAGTGGGTTACAAAGTCAGCACTCAAAAACCAATAGCCTTCTTGTACATGAATAACAAACTCACTGAGAAATCAGGGAAACAATACCTTTTACAACAGCATCCCCAAAAGAGAAATACTTAGGAATCAATCTAATAAAGGAGGTAAAAGACCTCCACATTGAAAATTACAGTATTCTAAAAAAGGAGATTAAAGAGGATGTTAGAAAATGGAGAGATGAACCAGATGTGATACATGCCTGTAATTCTAGTACTCAGGAGGCTGAAGCAGGAGGATCACTGTGAGTTTGAGTCTAGCCTTAGTTACAAAGTAAACTCAAGGCCAGCCTGAACTGCATAGTGAAATACTATCACAAAAAAGACCAAAAAATTAAAAAAGAAAATGAGAAAATGGAAAGATATCCTATGCTTTTGGGTAGGAAGAACCAATATAGTGAAAATGGCCACACTTCCAAAACTGCTATACAGATTTAATGCAGTCCCAATTAAAATTCCAATAGCATATCTTACAGAATTAGAGAAAAAAAAATCCTAAAACTCACCTGAAATCAGAAGAGACCCAGAATAGCAAAGACAATCTTGGGCAACAAAGACAAGGCAGGGGACATCACAATCTCTGACTTGAAATTATACAGTAAAGCTACTGTAAGAAAAACAGTGTGCTACTGGTAAAAAAACACAAACCAAGTAATTAAAAAACTCCAAATAATTAAAAAGCTCAATGGAATATCTTAGAAGATGCATAATCAACTGCAGACACATAAAGCTATCTTATCTTTGGCAAAGGTGCCAAACACATTCACTGGAAGAAAGATAGCCTCTTTAATAAATGGTGCTGGCAAAACTGGCTTTCCACATGTCGAAGATTAAAACTGGACTCATATCATTCAACATGTACTAAGCTAAAAGCAAAATGGATTAAAGATCTTAATATTAAAACAGAAACATTGAATCTGCTGGAAGACAGAGTAGGTAAAATTCTTGAAGACACTGGTGTAGGTAAAGATTTTATGAACAAAACTTCAATTGCACAGTAACTATCACAAAGAATCAACAATTGGGGGTCTCTCCCTACTGAAAACCTTCTGCACGGCACAAGAAACCACTAAGAGAATGAAGAGACAGCCCACAATGTAGGAGAAAATGTTTGCCAGCTGTTCCTCAAAGGATTACTATTGTGAACATATAAAGAACTCAAGAAAATCAGTCCTCCCAGATATAAAGACCCAGTCCAAAAACAGGCATCTGAGATGAATACACACTTCTCAGATGAAGAAATACAAACAGCAAATAAATATGTGAAAAAATGTTCAGCATCACTGGTCATTTGAGAGATGCAAATTAAAACAACACTGAGATTCCACTTCATACCAGAAAGAATGGCTAATATCAAGAAATCAACCAATAACAAATGCTGGAGGGGTTGTGGGGAAAAACATCTCTTCTCCACCACTGGTGGAAATGCAGACTGGTGCAACCACTGTGGAAATCAATGTGGGAATTACTCAAAATACTAGGATTGGAGGTCCCATTCAAGCCAGGTATACTCCTTCTAGGTATCTTTCCAAAAGAATTAAAAACATCATACCACAGTGATATATGTGCACCCATGTTTATAGCAGCACAGTTTATAATAACTAGATATTGGAAACAACCCAAGTGCCTATCAACTGAGGAATGGATAAAAAAGATGTCGTATTTTTATACAATAGTGTATTATTCAGCCATAAAGTGATAAACTGGATGCTTTAATAGGTAAATGGATAAACCTTGAGAACATAATCATTAGTGAAATAAATAAGACATACATGTGCAAACATATTGGTTCATTATTGTGACAAGTTAAAGAAAAAACATATATGTGTATGTATATGTATACAAAAAATAGTTAAGTTAGCTATACTACTGATTTCTCTTAGTTCACTGAAGAGAAAATTGTACTGGTATTGTTTGGACAATTGAATGCAAAAGTCTTGTGCTCTAGGGTGAATGATTCGGGGGTGACAATGCACAACATATGTACTATTTTCACCCCTTGATTGATGAGCTCTGAAATTTTGTTGTAGTTTTTTTCCCTCTTTTTTATCTTTGAATAAAATGGACCTGAAAAAAAGAATCACTGTATATAACTGACTGCATAAAAAAGAATACAATATATGAGACACATAGTACAAAAGATGGAAGGAGGAAATGAAAATATAACTGTGAGGCCATTATACTTTAAGTGCTACTTGAAAATAGTATTATAAATTAAAGATGTAGATTGTTAATTCTAAAGTAACCGTGAAAAATATAAAAAGTTATGGCTGTTACGCTAATAAGAGACAGTAAAATAAAATCATAAAGCATCCAAAAGGACGTACAAGAAGAAAAAAAATGAACAAACAGGAAACTAATAACAACATGGCAGAGTTAAACACAAACAGATCAACAACAATTACATGTAAATATTATGTAAATGTCATAAACACCCAATAAAAGATAGACATTGTTGGATTGAATTTAAAAAGCATGACTCAACTACATGCTGTCAACACAAAATCCAGAAGGGTTTTTTTGGTTTTTTGGTACTGGGGATCGAACTCACGATCCTGTGCTTGCTAGGCAGGCACTTATGCCACTGAGCTAAATCCCTAGCCCCACAAGGTCTAGTTTTAAATGTATACACAAATAGGTTAAAAGCAAAAGGCTGGCCTACTGCCCAACCATCTGTGATGATTCAAGAGCAAACGTAAACATATTCCTTCCCCCAACATAAGTGGATTGTAAAAACTATGCCTTGATAAAGCTAATTTTAAAAAGGCTGGAGTAGCCGCAATAATATCAGACAGGGAAAATTTCAGAAGAGTTACTGTCACAGGAAGAAAGATATTCAAAATAATGAAGGAACCTACTGGGAATTTGGTATACCAACCCTAAATGCACATATACCAAATGACAAAGCTTCTGAAAACACATGGCAAAAACTGATGCATGAGGACTTCAACACTCTCTGTCAACAACTGCTAGAATGGGTAGTGAGAAAATCAGTAAAGATACAGAGGACTTGACAAACACTATCAATCAACCTTACCTAATTGCCATTTATAGAATATTCGGTTATAGCAGAAATATTTTCTTCTCAAGTACACATAGAACATTCATCAGGATATACTATACTTTGATAACTCAGTTTTAAATCAATTTTAAAGTATTAAAAATTATATAAAGTAGAATCTGATCACACAAACACCAGACATCTCAAACACAATGTCAAAATTAAGGAAAACACTTACAAGGAACTTATGGGTCAAAGTAGCAGTCGCAAGTGAAATTAGAAAATATTTTAATTAAGAATGAAAAATAGGGGCTGGGGATTTAGCTCAGCGGCATAAGTGCCTGCCTTGCAAGCAGGCAGTCGTGAGTTCGATCCCCGGTACCGGTAAAAACGAAAAAGACAAAAAAAGCGGTGTCATGGCATCAATTGCAAGGTCAGGGCAAAAAAGGGAGCACTAGATGTTTGCTAGACCAGTATTTTTTGCTTCGATTCACTGTGGACTGCTTAGAAAGAACCTGGGAGAACTCCAAACTACGCAATGTTGTTCTTGTGCGCCTAGCCATCGGTGTGCAGAGGAGGAGCTGCGCGGATCCGGAGCGGCTGCAGAAGCCCCTTCCTTTGTCTGGAGGAGGAGGGATCCCAGGTTCCTGAGGCACCTCGGCCTGTGCCCAGCCGCGCCTAGCCATCGGTGTGCAGAGGAGGAGCTGCGCGGATCCGGAGCGGCTGCAGAAGCCCCTTCCTCTGTCTGGAGGAGGAGGGATCCCGGGTTCCTGAGGCACCTCGGCCTGTGCCCAGCCGCGCCTAGCCATCGGTGTGCAGAGGAGGAGCTGCGCGGATCCGGAGCGGCTGCAGAAGCCCCTTCCTTTGTCTGGAGGAGGAGGGATCCCGGGTTCCTGAGGCACCTCGGCCTGTGCCCAGCCGCGCCTAGCCATCGGTGTGCAGAGGAGGAGCTGCGCGGATCCGGAGTGCCTGCAGAAGCCCCTTCCTTTGTCTGGAGGAGGAGGGATCCCGGGTTCCTGAGGCACCTCGGCCTGTGCCCAGGCGCACATAGCCATCTGCGTGCAGAGGAGGAGCTGGGTGGATCTGGAGTGCCCGCAGGAGGCCCTTCCTTTGTCTGGAGGACTGTGGATATCTCTGCAAGCAGGGAGGGATCACAGGCTCCTGAGGCGCTGCGGCCTATGGTGAGTACCCTAACCCGGCTGCGATCCAAGAGCTGTGGATCTACCAAGGGGCAGGTGGGCGCACAGTGTCCCTGAGGCCCAGCTTGTCTGGAACCGTGGAGTTCTGAATAAGCAGAGGAGGGCCATTGGTTCTGCAGGCCCAATGGCCTGGGGTAGAGTGGTGCCAGAGTCTTAGTAGCTACAAACATAGAAGGGGATTTTCAACAGATCCTGAGGAGGCTTTCAAATAACACTTGAAACACAGAAATATAGGAAAATGACAAAACGAAAGACCAAATTACAACCTCAAACCTCCAGCCCATCTCAGGAAACCCTAGGAGAAATGTATTTAGAAGAAAATATATCCCATCCTCCTCATATATTAGACACAATAGCTACTGAAGTTGACAAGCAACTCCAGGAAGCTTTAAAGAAATTCAAACTCGAAATAATATCCCAGATAAAAGAAGAAATGATAAAAGAAATGAAAGAGATTCTAAATATATCTAAAGAAAACACAGATAAAAAATTGGAGGAACTAAACAAAAAGATAGAATCCCTAGATGAGCAATATAAGAAACAAACAGAATACATAATGCAGATGCACAGAGATATACAGGAAATAAAAAACTCCACTGAAAGTTGTAAAAACCGCCTTAATGAAAGTGAAGATAGAATTTCAGACCTTGAAGACAGGATTGCAGCTAGTGAACAGGAAAGGAAAGATCTTTTAAAAATAACAAGGAATCAGGAAACAACAATTCAACAACTGCAAGATGATGCAAAGAAGAATAACATAAGAATGATAGGGATTAATGAAAAAGAAGGAGACAACATAAAGGATATCAAGAGGATATTTAGAGAAGCAATAGCTGAAAACTTCCCAAGCATGAGATCAGAAACTGACATCAGGATCAGTGAAGCATATAGAACTCCAAATAGTCATAACCAAAATAAAACTACACCCAGACATATAATAATCACCATCCCAGAAATCCAACACAAGAATAGATTATTGAAAGCTGTCAGAGAGAAAAGACAGATCACTTATAAAGGAAAACCTATCAGAATCACAGCAGACTTCTCATCACAAACAATAAAGTCAAGAAGAGCATGGAGTGAAGTATTCCAGATCCTAAAGCAAAATGATTTCCAACCTAGACTGATATATCCTGCAAAACTATCATTTAAAATAGATGGTGAAATACGATACTTCCATGACAAAGAACAGCTGAAGAACTTCATGAACACCAAACCGACCCTGCAAAAAATATTGAAAGACAGTTTAGATACACAAAGGAAAAAACCACTAAGCAAAGCAAATAATTAAACAGAACAGAAAGATAAAGATGCAACAGCAGAGAGATAAGAATCCTACAATTAACCAACATTTAACAGTAATAACCATTAATGTAAATGGTCTCAATGCACCAATCAAAAGAAACAGACTAGCAGAATGGATCAAGAAACAAAATCCAACCATATGCTGTTTACAGGAAACCCATCTAACCCAGAAGGATACTCACAGACTGAAAGTCAAAGGATGGAAAACAATTCTTCATGCAGTAGGAATCCAAAAAAAGGCAGGAGTAGCCATTCTGTTTGCAGACAACGTGAACTTTAAACCAACAATGACCATAAAGGATAAAGAAGGTCACTACATACTCGTAAGGGGAAAACTCCAAGAGGAAGAGATAACTATCTTAAATATATACGCACCAAACTCCAGAGCGCCCAGTTATATAAAACAATTATTAACAGAAATGAAAACTCAAATTATCAGTAACACAATTGTAACAGGAGACCTTAATACGCCATTGACACCAAGGGACAGATCGACCAGACAGAAAATGAGTAAAGAAATAACAGAACTGAATCATACCTGTGAACAAATGGGTTTGATAGACATATACAGAATGTTCCACCCAACAACATCAGAATACACATTCTTCTCAGCAGTACATGGATCATTTTCTAAAATAGACCATATATTAGCTCACAGAACATATTTAAACAAGTGCAAAAGAGCTGAAATCATCCCTTGCATGTTATCGGATCACAGCGCTCTGAAATTAGAAATTAACGATAAAAGATACTGCAAAAATCCCACAAACACATGGAAACTGAATAACACACTCTTGAGTAATCAGTGGGTCACAGAAGAAATTAAAGAAGAAATCAAACAATACCTAAAAGAAAATGAAAATGCAGATACAACTTACCGGAATCTGTGGGATGCAATGAAAGCCGTCCTGAGAGGAAAATTTATTGCACTGAGTTCCCACATCAGGAAAACAGAACGAATACAAATAAATAACATGATGCTACACCTCAAACAGCTAGAAAAAGAAGAGCAAGTCAAGCCCAAAGCCAAAAGAAGAGAGGAAATTATAAAAAGCAGAGCAGAAATCAATGCAATAGAGACTAAGAAAACAATCCAAAGGATCAACAAATCAAAGAGTTGGTTCTTTGAAAGAATAAATAAAATCGATAAGCCCCTAGCCAACCTTATTTAAAAAAGGGAAGAAAAAGCTCAAATTCATGCAATAAGAAATGAAAAAGGAGAAGTCACTACAGACCCAATAGAAATATAGAAGATCATCAACACCTATTTTGAAAACCTCTACTCTCAAAAGTTTGATAACACAGAAGAAATAGACAGTTTCTTAAAAGCATATGAAGTGCCAAAGCTAGATCAAGAGGATGTAAAATTGTTGAATAACCCAATCTCGGTTACTGAAATTGAAAATGTAATTAAGTCCTTACCCACCAAGAAGAGCCCAGGCCCAGATGGATTCACTGCAGAATTCTACAAGAAATACAAAGAAGACCTAATGCCGACACTCCTCAAACTATTCAATGAAATTGAAAGGGAAGCAATCCTTCCTAAGTCATTCCTGGAAGCAAATATCACTCTAGTACCAAAACCTGAGAAAGACCCAACTAAAAAAGAGAACTATAGACCGATCTCCCTAATGAACACAGATGCAAAAATCCTCAATAAAATATTGGCAAATAGGATCCAGCAAATCATCAAGAAGATTATACACCATGACCAAGTGGGATTCATCCCAGGAATGCAAGGATGGTTCAACATACGCAAATCAATAAATGTAATCCACCATATCAATAAAGCCAAAAATAAGAATCACATGATCATTTCTATAGATGCAGAAAAAGCCTTCGATAAGGTCCAACATTTATTCATGATAAAATCTCTACAGAAAATTGGAATAGATGGTCTTTACCTCAATATAATAAAGGCCATTTATGACAAACCAACAGCCAGCATCATACTAAATGGCCAAAAATTGAAAGCCTTTACTTTAAAATCAGGCACAAGACAAGGATGTCCTTTATCACCACTCCTATTTAATATAGTACTGGAAGTACTAGCCAGAGCAATTAGGCAAGAAAGAGAAATAAAAGGGGTAAAGATAGGAAAAGAAGAAGTTGTCATTGTTTGCAGATGACATGATACTCTACATAGAAGACCCCCTAAGCTCCATTGAAAGACTCTTAGATACAATAAATAAATTCAGTAATGTGGCTGGATACAAAATCAATACTCAGAAATCAATAGCATTCCTATACACAAACAACAAAACCACAGAGAGGGAAATAAGGGAAACTGGACTATTCACATTAGCAAGCAAAAAAATGAAATATTTAGGAATTACTCTTACGAAAGAAGTGAAAGACTTATACAGTGAAAACTATATTACACTGAAAAAGGAAATTGAAGATGATCTCAGAAAATGGAAAGACATCCCTTGCTCATGGATAGGAAGAACAAACATTGTGAAGATGGCCATTCTCCCAAAACTCTTATACAGATTCAATGCAATCCCAATAGAAATACCATCAACATACCTTATAGATCTAGAGAAATCACTCCTAAATTTCATCTGGAACCAGAAGAGACCTAGAATCGCAAAAGCAATTCTAAGCAGCAAAGACAAAGCAGGAGGTATCACAATCCCTGACTTGAAATTATACTACAAAGCAACAGTAGTAAAATCAACATGGTATTGGAATCAAAACAGAGCTGAAGATCAATGGAATAGATTAGAAGATACAACCACAACTACAAACACACTCAACCACCTTATCTTTGATAAAGGAGCCAAGCAGGTTCACTGGAAGAACGACAGTCTCTTTAATAAATGGTGCTGGAAAAACTGGCTCTCCATTTGCCGAAAACTAAAGCTAGACCCATGTCTATCACCATGTACTAAATTAAAATCTAAATGGGTCAAAGATCTGAATATTAAAACAGAAACGCTAAATCTATTGGAAGACAAATTGGGTAGAAACCTTGGAGACATAGGAGTAGGTACAGAATTCATGAATAGGACTCAAACTGCACGGGAAATACTTCCCAGAATCAATAACTGGGACCACTTCTTATTAAAAAGTTTTTGCATGTCAAAAGAAATCTCCAGCATAGTGAAAAGAAAACCCACAAACTGGGAAAAGATTTTAGTGAACTCTCTCTCAGACAAGGGACTCTTGTCTAAAACATATAAAGAATTAAAAAAACTCAGACCTCCAAAATTCAAAGATCCAATCCAAAAATGGGCATCTGAGATGAATATGCAATTCTCAGATGAAGAAATGCAAATGGCAAATAAATACATGAAAAAATGCTCATCATCATTGGTCATTAGAGAAATGCAAATTAAAACCACACTGAGATACCATCTCACTCCTGAAAGAATGGCCAGGATCAAGAAAACCAACAACAACAAATGCTGGAGAGGCTGTGGGGAAAAAGGAACTCTCCTGCACTGTTGGTGGGAGTGTAGACTGGTACAGCCTTTGTGGAGGTCTGTCTGGAGGTTTCTCAAAAAGTTGGGATTGGAAATCCCATTTATTCCAGCTATTCCACTTCTAGGCATATTCCCAGAAAGCATCATACCACAGTGATATATGTGCACCTATGTTTATAGCAGCACAATTTGTAATCGCCAGATCTTGGAAACAACCCAAGTGTCCATCAACTGAGGAATGGATAAAAAAGTTGTGGTATTTCTATACAATGGAGTATTATTCAGCTATAAAGAAGGATCGCATTGAGATATTTATCAATAAATGGGCACAGCTTGAGACCATACTCATAAGTGAAATAAATCAATCTCGCATGTATGAATACCGAATAGTTTCCCTAATGTAAGTAATGATTCAAATATATAAAAATATGTGATAATCATGATTCCCCATTATGTGGCCTTGAAGCCTTATAAAATTTTCACTTATTAATTAGAAAGGCTTTATTCTGGGCTTTTTGATATGGAAATATTTGAAGCTATAGTATATGAAGTTTTATCCAAATATTTTAAGGAAAAAGACAGACACTATGGTAACTACTATTCTTTAAAAAAATTATTTAGCTATTTCTTATGTTTATTTTAATTAAGGGAAAAATTAAAAAAATTAGGATATATAGTAGTAGCTCTTTTTGATCTCCTATTAACTTGTTTTGAAGTCCTGTAATACTCCCAAGATCTTGTTTTGACTGATTAGATTCTGTTCCATTCTGTGCAATAGTAGCAAGTCTGAAGGTATAGGCAACTAATTTGAAGGCAGTAAGATTCACTAAGATGCCCATTCTGGTTTGACTATTGTCTCCTTTGGAAGTCCTGTAATGTTCACAATGCCTAAGTTTTATTGGTCTTGTTCTCCACTGTTTTGTCCAACTTTATAATATCTAATGAGATAGACAATTCCTTTTAAGGAAACAAGAGACAATATTGATAACCATTCTTAATAACCTTGTACTCTGTTCTACATCATGTGCTATGTCTATCCTTGGTTTTGACTTACAGCTTTGTTTTGCCATATTTGACTTTATTCTCTCCCCCCCCCAAAAAGTAATAAGAACTAAGGAGTAATAAAATCCAAAATGTGTAAATTTTGTTGTAAAAAAGAGAGGGAGGGAAAAAAAAAAGAGCTCTAACGGATATAACAGCAAGTGTGTTTAGGGATGTTAAATAGCTGACTATATTAATGTTTTTGGATCATTGAACACAGCTGTTTGCAGTCTCTCTGTTTGAATGTCTACTTTGTATTCTTTGATACTGTGATTTGAGCAACTATTTCCAAGATGATAATATGTAATATATTAACATGTGATTTCTTACTGTTATGTTTTTTTTTGTAGTTCTGTATTATGTGTAACCTTACACTGCTTTGTTTTGTTTTGTGTTTTTCTCTTTTTCCTCTTAAAAAAAAAAAAAAGACAAAAAAAAAGAATGAAAAATAACAGTTCAAAATTTGTGACATATGGCCAATGTATTACATAAAGGGAAATTTATAGGATCCAAGGGAATGAAATCAGTGCTTTAAACTTCTATCCTGAGAAACAAATAAATGAAATTCCAAATAAAAGGCAGGTGGAGAGAGCTGTAGTCAATCTTGTCGTGGAAAAAATATCAATAGACAAGAAAGTACCCATAAAACCAAAATCTAGTTCTTTGAGATCAGTAAAAAAATGACAAAACTCTAACTACATGGATTAGGAAAAAAGAAGAAAAGTTAAAAATTACCAACATCAGGAATGATTACGATGACTTCAATAGAGATTCAAGATGATTATAATAAGAGAATATTAATAACATTATGCCAGTAAATTCACCAACTTATGTGAAATGCAAAACTATCTTGAAAGACACAAACTATAATACATTAGGAAAAACCAAATAGCCCTAGATCTAGTAAAGAAATTTAATTCTTGATTTAAAAATTTCACAATGAAAAATGCAAGCTGTGAATAAACACACACACATACATATACATACACATACATATATACACATGTACATATGCACACATGCACATATATCTTCCTCTGTCCACAATTTCTGACACAGACCTCCTAAAACTCTTACCGATAGGAATACTAGGAAAATCTAATATTTGGTCTGATCCGAGTTCCTGGCACAGACCGTTTAAGGCCTTTACAATTTCCTACGTGACAGGAGAATCTTTTGTTCTGATGAGGTAACTTTTGATGACAGCCCCTAGATAGCCTCAGAATAGAGGATGACGCGTAGAGCAATGAAGCACATGATTAGAAGACTGGAACTTTCCTATTCAATACTGTACTTATTGGTAGCAAGGCAAGAAAAAAAAGAAAAGAGAAACATCCAGATTGTAAAGGAAGAAATACAACTGTCTTTCTTAACAGAATACACGATTGTCATGCCCTGTATGATAATGGTACCCATGCATATATGTTCGAGTGACTTTTAACAAACCAGCCAAAGTAATTCAATGGGGGAAAAGGTCTTCAATATATGGTTTTGGAACAATTGAAGATCTGTACACAAAAAGGGAGCTTCAGCTTTTACATTTTACTACATTAAGAAATGGGCCACAAAAGGGGGGGGTACAGACTTACATGTAAACATTAAAACCTATATAGATTTTATAATAAAACGAGAAAAAAACCTTTGACGTTGGACTGTGGAAAGATTCCTTAGGATAATATTAAAAATACAATTCATAAAGGAAAAAAAATACGCTGAAAAACATGGTTTAAAATGTCAAGAAAGACAAGAAAATATTTGCATATCATGAGTATGTGACAAAAGGGCTTCCCTTTCTGGAATATTTAAAGAATTCTTATAATTCAATAAGATAACCAGTTAAAAGACAGCAACAGAATAGACAGTTCTATAAAAATAAAAGAATGCTGAATAAGCACATAAAAATAGTCTATTGTTAGTAAAACAAAACACTAAAACTGCAATGACATATCACTATTAACCCACTAAAATGGCTGAAATCAAAATGCTGATGGCAAGGATGTATACCCAATGAATTCTCATATATTGAGAAAGCAAAACAGTACAATCACTTTGGAAAACACTGTTGAAGTTTCTTACAAAGTCAAACACACAGTTTACCTAGGACCTAGCCATTCTGTCTGTTATGATTTGAATCTACATTGTTCTCACATGAGCTAATGTGATGAAGGCTTGATCTTCAGTACAGCTGTATTCAGAGGTCAGGCCTTAAAAAGTAACTCCATCAGTGGGTTAATCTACTGATGGATTCCTAATTTGATGGCATTTTGGGGAGATGTTGGAAACTTAGCAGGTGGGCCTGCTTGAAGGAAGCAGGTCACAGGGCCGTGACCTGCAGCACTGTACCTTGTTCCCAATACCTTTTTCTCAGGCTGTCTCTGATTTCTGTCTGCCATGAGGTGTGCCACTTTGTTCTACATGGACTGAAACTTTGGAAACTGTGGCCAAAATAAATCTTTTCTCCTTTATTTATTCCAGGTATCTTTCATAGTGACAGGAAGTTAACACACAACTTTAGGTATTTACTTAAGAAAAATGAACACATAATGTTTGGAAACAAACCCTGTATTAATACAGTGATATGTACATTCACGATCTTAATTTTTCGACTATTCTGGTTGGTAAATTTGTCCCATGATTCCAGCTGCAGCCAAATTGCAGCTTTAATTCTTTTCACAATTCCAGAATCGTGGAACCAATTCTGCAATCAGAAGTATGGAAAGAGTTAAGTTTGTGAACAAAGGTGTATTTGACAAAATAACCTGTATTTTTTTTATTTTGACCTTTAAGTAGACATATAGACTTTATTACATCCACTTAATGGAATACTACTCAGCAATAAAAAGAACAATTAACTGATATATACAATTCTTGTATAAATTGCAAGTGCATTACACTAAAGGGTAGATACCTTTTACATGATTCTACTAATACGACATTCTGGGGCAGAAAATAGATCAGTGGTTACCAGAGGGTAGGAATGGGAGAGAAGTTAACTACAAAAGAGCAAAGGAAACTTCTGAGGATAATGGAAACACTCTATTGACTGTTGTGGTAATACAAATTATACATTTGTAGAAACTCACAGAACTACACTAAAACTTTATTTTATGTAAACTTCAATAAACTTTAATAAAATTATATTCATACAACTGTACAGTATACAATCATTTTAAAAATGAGATGAAGAGGACTGGGGATATAGCTCAGAGACCACATACAAGGCCCTGGGTTTGATCTCCAGCACCAAATAATCATGACGATGATGACAACGATGATGATGACAATGATGATGATGATGATGATGATGATGATGACTGATGGAGCCACATATGCTGCTAATAAGATAATCTCTACCATGTACTTTTGGGAGTAAAAAGCAGGTACAGAAGCAAGCACCTCCCCTCCCTGGTAAGCAGAGGCAGTGGGGCAGACTGCAGCCCTTCCAGGGGGAGAACCAACAGTGTCTCCTGAGATCCGCGCCATGTTGGAACTGAGGACTCTGTGAAACCAAATGACCATACTGCCTCCCTGCTAAGCAATAGTGAACCTACTGCTACATGGCCTAGAGTCAAATATCTCACTTCCCCTCTACCCCCCCCCAGCCCATTAGCAAGTGGGAACCAGAAATCTGAGCGTCTCCTGGGAGGTTGACCATAGCAAATAAGGGGGACTTCCTTCTACCATTTCTTTGAAGGCAAATATTTTTATTACTGTTTTGCTCTTTTCTGATTAATGGTACTGCTCTATTCAATATTCTGTTTTGACAAGTTCTATAGTGTTCTATCTTTCATCTCATTTTGATATACGTGGTTGAAAGAACAACTATTATAAAGATAACAAAATATACTGTGATACCTATTACTGTTATCCCGGTAACCTGCTGTGAAGTTCTGTACCAATTTCACTGTATGATCTTAGTTGGCTTTATTCTGACTTGTTCTGTTGTATACTTTCAAAATAAAAATTTTTTTTAAAAAGCAGGTACAGAACAATAAATGCAGCATTTTCCTATTTATGGTAATACTGACTGTCTCTGGGGAAGGTGGCTGGAGGACCATTTTGTATTATTTGAGATTTTTCCCTACATACCTATATTACTTTTAATTAGAAAAAGTAGGAAAAACATGTACAGGTCAACAAAAACTCACAGATATCAGTACAGGGGATGGAGATGTGTAGGCTTGTGAAAACATGTGGGGAAATACAGAACACTTTATCTTAGGGCACTCAATAAATAGCTAGAGGAAACGAAGTATTTGGAGTCAATTCAGAAAGCAGATCCCAGGAAGATCTCTATCTGAACAACAGGTACTTGGCAAACACAGCCCCTACTTTCTACAAGCAGCTAAACTGAGACTGTTCATGTTAGACAAGATGAGGATGCAACCAAATATCCTCGATGTTCTTGGGGCCAGCTTTTTCTCAGCATTCCTTTGTAAGCACAGAGTGTGCCCTAACCTCAGCCTTCTAAGGATGGGAGCAGAGTTACCCTCAAGACTACTGTGGTGATCTGAGTACCATATCCCAGCACCCAGAGGGTCCTAAGTAACCCTTCTGTCAGTCCTTTTGAATCAGAAGCTTCCATCATTTTCCAAAAGAATAAAATGGTCTGTACAGTCTCAGGACACTTCAAATGTCAAGATAATCTCAGCTCTTCAGCTCTTTTACCATACCAAAGCTTCAAGAAGAAGGAAGGTTGGTCAGTAAGCAAGGCCCATTTGGGGCGTTTGGCAGAAGAACTCTGGTTAGGCACAGATTCTTTCAGAAAGCTTGATACCTCTGATCACAAGTTCCAGAATACAAAGTGGACACAGAGGAAATGTGGTAAAACTCAGTCAGTCAGCCTTAGAAATTATTCTGTTCTAGCTCTATTTGAATATCCTTCCGTGAAGCCAGCTAGCCCTGGCTTTATCTGGCCATTGATATTAGGACTAGAAGCACAACTGGCTTTTCTAGCTATCATTCCATGGAATGACCATGTAGGTTCTATCTCTTCCCTTCACCCCACAAAAAACTGTATTTCTACGTAAAACTCTACAAGGCCGGATGGAGGATAAGGTATAGCAAACGCATAGAGCAGAGTTGGGTAAAAGCTGTAATAACCTAAGACCCCCTAACTATCGCACCGTGAAGCCTGTTCTGTATAAGCCCGCCTGCTGCTTTCCCTCTTCTTCCCCCTTCAAATCTAACTAGGTTAAGTTTTAACTTCCTAAAAGGCCATAAAACAAAGGCCTGAGGTAATAGCTCCTGACAACCCCCTTCACTAACTGGTAGGCCGTCACAAATTGTGTTAATTGCATTAGGTTATAATAGCTTCGTTTGTACCTGTGTGTTCCTTTCCCTCTGGGCAAAGGATTGATATGTTAATCAATGCTCTCCTCTGTAAAGAATTGTAAAATCTTACCTAATTGCTATGTTAATCATTGTTGCCCTCTACAAGTGACAGTTGTGGTGCTGAAGTAGGGTAACTAAGGTTGTTAACTGCTGTTAGACTTCTCTATTCTTTGCTAAGAAAAACAAGATTTCTTCTCATCTAAACTTGCTAGTATGCAGGGAGACTTGCAATTGCCGTTTCTGCTTTGTAGTGCATCACACCCCCAGCCCCTTCCTTACATTGTGTGACCAGCAGCTGTTTGTGGATTTACAAGATAAACGCCCTGACTTTTAGCTGTGAGGGGCACAGTCTCCAAATTGGCTCCTGGAGGCTGTGTCACCAGGCCTGGAAATAAAGCCTTTGCTTCCCAAATTTTGATTTCTTGCTTCCTTGGATTTTATACCAGGGTCCGAGTTATCACAAAAGCCAAGCCCTTTCCAGATAATTGTAGATTTTTTAATGCAGGAGGGAACTTACAGTAGTCTTGTTTACTCAGGAAAACATGAGGCACTGTGAGCCACCAGGTTTTTAACTCCAGGGCAATGGGCCATGACCCAGATTGTCTAATCAGTGGAAGGATTACGAACACTTACCGGGGGAAGATGGCAGTCATCAGGGCTGAAGCATAGCCAGGCTTGCAGGCTCCCTCTGAAAAGTTGGCGTACTTGGTGGCTAACTCGGCAGGCCTGTGATAGAGAAGGAAAGTCAGTTTGCCAAGAACCAAATAATCAGTGTGTTATTAATTCATGAAGAACTACAGAAGCTAAAACCTTGAATAACGTTCTATTCCCTTCAATTAGCACTTTAAATCCTTTTCCATACCACAAGTCTTATGATGATAAAAAATCCAAAGCCCTATGAGAATAGACAGATCAATAGGCAAGGTTCCTCAATGGAATCTGTAAAAGGAATGTGCATAGATTCTCTGCAGGAAACTTGATACAAAAGAAATCAGGACCTCCATCCCGCTTCAAGACTGAGAGGGTGGTGAAGCTTTCTTCAGTATAGAGTTGCTCAGGCTTTGACGCTGCCAGAAGTACGGCCCTTTTCACCTTCCTGGTCTGTCCCTACATGCCATTTCTTTTGTACAGCAGTATGACCAAGCCATTGGTAACCATTCACAGTGACCCAAATATAGTAGATACAATAATGTGTGTCATGGGTAGTAGAACTCTTTTATTGAGCATGCTTTCCTGGTCTCTGCCTAGAATAATTCCTTGTTCTTCCCCTCCTGGTTTATGCCTTCAGGTCCTTTACAATCCTACTGAGATACCCGTTCACTGGGAGTGACTCCATGCCCCACAGCTCAGGCTGTGGCCCTCAGTGCTCTTGCTGTTCCTCCCCCGTCAATCACATCACAGGTTCGCTCTATCTGCACTGCCATTCTGTAGGCCAACTGTTGCTGATTATGTCACCACGCTGTAAATGTAAGGTCACAGGCTGATCCCCACCCCCAATCCATTTTATTTCAAGGAGAATAAGAAAAAAGAGAGGAAAAAAAAACTAAAAACATATCAATCGGGGCAGTACAAACATTGCACAGGGTGATTTAAGCCTCTCCCAGGACCTCGCACTGAGAGGGGCACACAGAAGACCCCAGTAATTTTCTGAAGAATAGAATGATCCTGACCATCTCTCTGCACTTCAAACTGCAGACCAGGCTATCATACGAAGCCACAGCCAGAGAGCCTATGTGTTCAAGGGCTCATTTTGCTGCTATGTGACTGCGTCTGTGCCTCCCCCACCGTTGGGGTTCAATGTCCTTATGTGTTCAATGTGGAGCTGGAGTCACCACCCTCCAACAGACCTCTGCCCTGTGCAGTCTAGAGAAGACCAGAACATCTTCAGAGTGGGTCTATTGATCCTGGAGGGTTAAAGGCCAGGTCTGATGGGGCACCTGAGTGAACCTGGCTGGCTGCCAGTTCTGAGTCCCAATCTTCTCCACCCTCACCCTTGGGCCAGCTGCCAACTCTCTGGTGCCCATTTGCTTCACTGGTCAGGACTGCCCTCAGCACTGCTCTCTGCAGGGACCAAGAGTGGGGTATGGGGGTGGGCTGGCTCTGTACTGAGCAGCCAGAGTGATGAAGCCATTGCCTGACACATCTGATTCTCCTGGGGGCCTAATTCAGGACCTTATACAAGTAACTGCTCACTGACTATGGACAAGCTTATCAGTATAAAAGGCATTCTTTTAGAAACCTCCATTTTGAAGCTTTCCTTTTCAATGAAATTTAAAGCCTAAAATACAAACACAAATGTTAAATGACAACCCCCAATTTTTTTTTTTTTTTTTTTTTTTGGTCTTTTTCCTTTTTATCGGTACCAGGGATCGAACTCACAACTGCCTGCTTTCAAGGCAGGCACTTATGCCGCTGAGCTAAACCCGCAGCCCCAACAACCCCAAATTTTATAGGCAAAAGAAAGTCTAATGTTTTGACAGAAGAAAAATAATATTTTTTACTGTAAACTACTACATTTCTATGCAAAGTTCTTCTGTCCAATTATTGAAATTAACTGAAAGCTTTTTTAGACTAGGAAGCACCTAAAACATTCTAGATTGGCTTTAGTTGCTCCTCTCCACAACTCTGTGAGTGGGTGTTATGTGCTATTAATGTACACATGAGGCTTACAAGGATGAAGATCATGTAACTAGTTAAGGGCCAGTGCTACATTTGCAACAGCTTCTCTCTAATGCCTGTATGGAAACTGCTGACAGGATGCTACAGCATGGGATCAGAGGCCAGCAGAGCCCAGCGCCAGCAAAGAAGGGGTCACTCAGCTGGCCAGCAGGGAGAGAAGAGGGTCAAGAAGTATGCACATAAGCAGTGGGGCATTCTGAGTTCCTTTATGCTAGGTCCCAATACCTTACCAGCTGCTTGTCTGCCTTGTTCTGTGTTCCTTCTCAATTCCAGAAAGATAAAAAAGTTAGAAGTAGCCTCCTTTATTAGCTAGGTATGCTGCAGAACTTAACACATAAAACACAAACCACTTTTTTCTGCACACTCTATGTGTCCCTCTCTTGGAAGGTGGCTGGACAAGGGCTATAGGACAGAGCAGGGCCCCTGGCTCAGCCCACCATGATGGAAGGGAGGGAGTGCAGACCAGCTGGAGTACAGGAGGCCAGGACGCAGGAAGATGGCAGGAGATTCAGCTCCCCCCATGGCAGTGCAAGGTAGCCAAGTAACAAGGATGCTGAGCACTAGATCAGCTCCACATTGAGAAAGTAACTCTGGGTACAGTGGCCATGTCAATTATTACCAAATTAAAATGCCTTAGAAATGGCCTCCTGGCTCTCCCAGTTAGAGAAGAATAGGGGGAGTGTTGGGGATTCTGAGTCATACAGCAGGCTGGGACCTCTGGGGCAGTCAGCGGTCAAAACCACCAAGATTAATGGACACCAAATCCCTTAGGCCAGAATAGTTAGTTTCTCTAAGGCACTCACACTCAAATGCCAAGAGGCCCCCACAGATGGCTGATCAAATCATTTAGCCCTTGTTCTTCTCTTCTGCAGCTGGTCTTTCACTGCAGAAGACTTAGTATTTCAAACACTAAGAGCACCCATTGTGCTATAAACTGACCATACAGCCCCTGGGGTTAAGAGTGAACCACACCCTCAAGAGGAAATCCAGACAGCCACACTGGAACCCAGAATCAACGCGACTTCTTCCGCTCCCCACCAGCCCCTCCTTCACTCAGAAGGACTGAAATTCAACAATCAGGCCAAGCAATGGGTTGTAAACTGAACAGTATGCATCTGGATTTGGAACCTCTTACAGATGGAGCTGATAAGCTGTGTGAGCTTGGGCAAGTGACGGAAATTTTCATTTTCAGCTTCATTCCATATGCAATGGGAATTCCCATTCCACATGAAATGGGAATCATGCCATTCCCAGGATCTGGTGTTGATGTGGCAAGAGAGCTGGCCATCTTCTCAAGTACCATGTGATGCTATATGAAAGAGGAGACAGCAGAGAGTGGCAACCAGATGAAGAAGCTCTGAGCATTTGGCTCAAACCTGTAGTAATCACAAGGGTTGATCAGGCAAGAAACAGTATATATCCCAGCTGCTTAGGAAACAGCACACTTTAAACACACAGGGATCAATTACATGTGCTAATTTAGTGCCATTATGTTCAAGGCACTCACTAGAAGAAGACTGCATATGTAGCACCTACCACGATCCCTGACAGATCATATAAAGGCAGCCAATATTACACGCTTGGGAGGACCTGCTGAAAAGTGCAGATGGGGCACTCAGCACAGAGCTCACACTGCCACTGCTTCTTCAGTTCCATCCTCTACCCTTCCTAATAAGGAGGTCCTTCTCCAATTACCGGAATTGTTTCTGAAATGACATGGCTTGAGAAATGACAGAGCAGCTTTGCTTGGCATGGGTAATCTTTTTCTGTCATTAAACATTTTCATTTCTATTTTTTTCTGAAATAGTCTTTATACAAGAAAAGTACTTAATACTGCCTTAGCCTTTGTCTCTCTTTCTTCTAGCTGCTGTCCTTCTGACCCTGTTACTCTGGCTTTGCAGGCTCTTCCTGCACTGACTTCACTGTCTTCCTCCATTCATAGCTGAGATGTGCTAACCCACTTTACTTGGACATCACTGACTCTTTACTCTCTGTGGCATCCAGTGTAGACAAGGGTTTCATTATAGCTTCTGCCCCAATCCAGCCACTTGTGATAAACCCTGAATCACTGTTAACCACTTCACAGTCTACCCTGAGCCTCATTCAGGCAGCTGTTTATGTACTGACAATCCTGAGCTTGGCTTGGGCAGGTGTCATTTTTACCAGTCAATTCTTGTTGCACAAGATACACTCATACTTGTCATTTTTACATTTCCTGATAAATCGTATAAAACTTAATGAAAAAATATGCACTTTTGGGCCAACCTATATTTAAATAACTGGACTGATAAATGGTTTAAATGCTTTCTCTCAATTTAGAAAAGGACTGTTTGCTTTGAGCCATGTGGAATTGTGGAATTTTTCAGTCTTGAAGGCCCTATTTTTTTGTTCTTGCTACTGGCAGTGCAATACCTCCAGGCCACTTTCCTGTTTGGTCTGGGTTTCTAGGACTGATGTTACTGCAGTTACCCTGCAACTCTGGTCTTGTAATTTGCCTCAGGTTGGCTGCCAGGATGCGCTACAGGAAGCTCTCCCTGCACATGAGCCTGCTGTGCACGGACAAGTCTCACAGAGACTCTCACCAGGGGCTTACTGTGACTGCTCCAGCTCAGTTTTGTTTCCGTGCTTCATTTCTTTAAAAGTAACAACACACCCTCTTTCTGGGTGGTATGAAAAGAATGAGGGAATTAACATCTACTCAGAGTATGCCAGGTGCCTGGCAGTTGATCTAATGGCCTAATGGGCTATACATAATCCTCTAAAGCAGTGCAGACCTAGACTATGGGGTTGAGAGTCCAAGTGAAGACACATTGGAAGATGCAGTGTTCTACATTTACATTATTAAAATTTCACATGATCAGGAAATTCATTTCAGTTCACATTTTGCCTGCACAGCTTGGGTAATACTAGTATTTGTGGCCATCAACAACGCAGTTGCAATCTGTGAGCGTCAGGGGAAGCCAGTATGTACAGGCAATAGGAAGGACAAAGCAGTAACCCAAGTTAATAATGGCACCAGCTGAAACAAATGGTCTTGGAGAACTGAGAAAAGACCTACACTGTTTGGACCTACAACAGGTTCCAAAAAGCCATGGCACTTTGAGCACTGCTTCTAGCTTCTTGAGGTAGGATATGAAAAAACTGAAAGAGATGGTTTCTGAAGCACAGGAGACAGCGACAGCATTTAGATATAACAAAGTATCTTTGTGTGCTGCCTGGATAATAAATGAATATGTATGTGTATCTCTTCTCCTCCCACAGTTCTAAATCTTCATCATAACCATTGTAATTTACATGGACCCACAAATGGTATATATAAGCAGAAGCCTTTCCTTCTTTCTTTCTTTCTTTCTTTTTTTTTTTTTTTTTTTGAAAGTTATTTGACTTTTCTATCTTTTCTTTTTTTAGTACCAGGGATAGAACTCACAACCTCATGCTTACCAAGTAGGCATTTGAGCCACTGAGCTAAACCCCTAGTCCTCCCTACTTTCTTTGATATAAAGAGTGACTGATTTAAAGATAGTAAGACTGAAACTTAAGTAACTAGCTCTTACTTGCTAGCTGTGTAACCATGTAAGACACAATTGGTTTCTTTAACTCTCAAAATAGCTATAACAATGTAAATTTTATAGAATTGATGGGAAGATCAATGAATATTGCCATAATGTAGGACAGAGTGCTCTTTAAGGAGCTGTATAATTGTATAGTATCAGTTAGTGCTCCTACTGTTTTAATGTTTGACTTCTGCTTTTATGAGACCTTCTAGGTTCATCTGAAATGAATTATAGTTTCACTAATTTAAGCAGAAAAAAAAACCTGTTCCTTTCATTTTTCTTATCTGAATTCTCTCCAACAACCCACTTGGCTATCTTCAAAATTCTGCCTGTTAGCAAGGAGCTCAGGAGTTTTTGGGGACAGAAGGGCTATGGAAATGAGGTCAACATCTGCGTACATGGACTTGTCACCCATTAGCACTCTACTGCCTATGAACCACACAGAAGGACTAAATTTCTGATTTGTTCTAAAAATTACAGTGAAGATTTGTGCCCTATTTTTCTATTTGTGGCCCCCAGTACAAGATTCACATCATTATCATGATTTCCAAGTATCATTATCTCTAAATCCATTAAGTGTAGATTTCTCAAAGTAAGTGCCACAGTCCAGGGGTTACTTAATAACGCCAGGGGTTCCGGAAGTCACAGCACAAACACAGGGCATCTTCTTAAGGCAATAAATATACTTGAAGATAGGAGGAAGACTGTACTGAAGCAACACATATGTATTATGGTAAAGAATATAAAACTTTAAAAATAAGATGAGAAATCTTAAAGGATGTCCATGCCAGAACAGGGCTGTCTGCTGAATGTGTTCATTTCCTCTTCATTCAGGGCGCTACAGAAAGCACCACACATAGGGGCCTGAACTACCATTTTGGTTCCTGCCCTCAAGAAGTTATTAGGTAAGTAAATAGAAGTTCTTTCAAGGATAAGCATAACCAGGGTTGTGTACAGGGTGTGCAGACAGAGGCAATTAACATGGCCTAGGAACTAGAATGTGTCAAGAAAAGAGGAGTGGAAGGGCATTCTCAGCATAGCACATAGCCTGTGCAAAGATCCGTTAGGGAACTACCAATGTGATCCCAGATATAGTCTTTTGGCCTCGTGGCCAATAATCCTTCTGCTTCAAAGATGTTTGCAGAGGATTGAAAAGAAGAGGGCTGGGTTACACAGTAAGAGCACATATGGAGAGTCAGGAAACTATTGTAAGATAGTTTAGGAAACAAAATAACAAAGTGGAAAAATGTAATCAGCAATTACTGAACAAAATCAGAGGTCTTATTTTTATTCTTTACATTATTGTTAGTTCCTAAAACACCTCTGAATATAGACATTATCATCCCTATTTCACGAACAAGAAGACACAGAAACTCCATTAGTAAGCAGCAGCACAAGAAAGTTTGAATATAGGACTTTCTGATTTCAAAGCCCTAGGCTGCTATGATTTAGTTTACTTTATTTCCTTGTATTGAGGATTGAAACAGGCCTCTACATACACTAAGCACCTGCTCTTTCCCTAAGGTATAGCTGACTTTGAATTAACACATTTTTCCCTTCTGATTTCAAATGTCTTATTGTTTAGGAGTACAGGATTATTCTGTTTGTTTATTTTGGTTTTGGTGGGTTTTTTTTTTTTTTTTTGGTCTTTTACCTTTTTATCAATACCGGGGATCGAACTCACGACTGCCTGCTTGCAAGGCAGGCACTTATGCCGCTGAGTTAAATCCCCAGCCTCATTGGTGGTTATTTTTTAAAGTTACTAATACATCTTTATGGGGGGATAGTTTTAGATAATAGTTTGGAGTTTCTACATTCTTCCTGCCCCTCCCCATCTTGTTTCTATTAATGTCCTGCATCACTGTAGTGGCACATTAGTTATAACGAATGAACTATTAATAAAGTATTAACTAAAGCCAACAGTTGATAAAAGTTTGCTTTTTGTGTTACAATATTCTGTAGAATTTGACAAATACATAACACATTTAGGCATCCCTTTTCCCCTTTTTAGGCTCAAACTTGTGATTCTCTTGCTTCTGCCTCCCAAACGCTGGGAATACACAGGTATGTGTGTCACATTAGCTTGTGTAGTTTTTGTGTGCATGTAAGTTTCAACTCAATTGAGTAACTACTTTATAAAGTAATTGTGGCAACTGACAATGAGTAAGAATTCGGGTCACTCTGCCATCTTGCCAGCATTTAAGAGCGTCTTTTTGTTTTTTAATTTGGCCATTCTAATAGGTATGTGGTAATAGTTCACTGCTGTTCTAACTTGCACTTCCCTACTGACATACGATGTCAGAACTTCTTCATATACTTGTCATCTGTGAATATATATATGTATATATGGTTTTTTTTTTTTTTTTGGAAGGGAAGGTATCTGTTCAGATCTTTTGCTCATTTTAAAATTGGGCTGTTTATTCATTGTGGAGTTTTGAGATCTCTTCATATATTGTGGATACAAATTCTTCATGAGATATGTGTTTCACAAGTTGGTTTTTTTGTTTTTGTTTTTGTCCTCCGTCATTTTCAGACAAGGTCTTGCTATGCAGCTCAGGCCAGCTTTGGGCTCATTTTTAGCCCAGGTGGTCTTGAACTTGCAATGATCCTCTTGACTCAGCCTCCAGAGTGCTAGGATTACAGGAATGTGCCATCATGCCAGCAAATTGCACAGGTTTGTTGTTTTTTTTTTTTTCCCACTGTGGTTTGTCATGATTTAGCACAGGTTTTAAATTTTGATAAAAATCAACTTTCTTTTTTTCCTGGATTGTACTTCTAGTTTTATAACTAAAAACTTAGGCTAAATCTGAAGATTTTCTCCTATGGTATCTTCGAGAAGTTCCAGTTTTGTTTTATGTTTATGCATTACATTTCTGGTGCTGTGACATAATAACTGAGGATAAACACCTTAAAGGAGAAAAGATTTACTTTGGCTTGTATTTCAGCCCATAGTCCTGTGGCTGAACTGTTTCTTGGCCTGATGGAGAGCACATTATGAAAGAAAGTGACGCACTTCGTGGTGGACAGCAAGCAGAGGAAGAATGAAGAGCCCAAGAAGAAGGGATCAGGGACAAAATACATTCTTTAAAACCATACTTCCAGTGCCCTGCTTCATCCAGTTGGACCCCTCTCCTAATCAGCCTACTGACTGATCAGCTTGTCATTGGTTTAATCCACTGATGAAGTTAGATCCCTCATAATCCAATCATTTTCCAAGATCCCCACTTCTGAATACATAAACCTTTGGTGGGGGTGCTTTTTTTTTTTTTTTTTTTTTTTTCTTTTTTACATAAACAACAATTCAAGGAGCTGGGGATTTAGTTTAGCAGCATAAGTGCCTGCCTGGCAAGTGTGAGGTCATCAGTTCAATCTCCAGTACCAAAACAAAACAAAACAAACAAAACAATAATTCAGGTATATTTAGGTTTTATTTCAAGTTAATTTTTATGAAACACATAACATGAAAGATTTATTTGTGCACACAGAATGTCCAATTGTTCTAACATCGTTAGTTGAAAACCTGGCATTTTCCTATGGAATTGTCTTTGTTCCTTTGTCCAAGACCAATACACTATATATCTGAGTTATCTGAGTCTGCTTCTGAATTCCCTATCCTGCTCTACTGATCTACTGTATTTGCTTATTTTTCTGCCATCACTTTGTTATCTTGATTACAGAAGCTCTGAGAAAACCATTCTTTATTGATATTCTTGATCTTCTGCCTTTCTGTATAATCTTTAAATTTGTTTATGTCCATAAAATAACTTGCTGGAATTTTGCATCAAATCTACAGATAAAGTTGGAAATAACAAAACAACTTGAGTCCATCAGAACAAGGTATACCTGTCCATATATTTAGATTTCTTTCATTAGTTATATAGTAACCTTCATATATGTGTATATAGACACAGACACACACAAACACCCAATTTTGTCAGATTTCTCCCTAACCATTTTTCTCTTTCTCCTCTTTCTTCTTCCCTTCCCCCTTTTCCTCTCCTTTCCTTTCCTTTCCATCTGTTATGGTTGATATATTGTATCAACTTGAGAAGTTTGGAAGTTTAACTGAGAGACTCAGCGGGAAGCCAGGATTCTTACTTTGTAAATACCCTCAGCCTGTTCAAGAGGAGGGCACAGAGATTTTGCCAGTGTTACCAAGACTGAAGAGGGTGGGGGTGGCCTGTGCACAATATTAGGGAGGAGAAGAGGCTTGTTTCCCCGTTTTTGCTCTGGCTGCTGCCTTGAAGTACTGCCCCAGTACCATGCCACCCTACCTTAGAGCCAGCTGATTATGGACTGAAAGCTCCACAAACTGTAAGTAAATAAATGTTTCCTTCCTTAATTAAGGGTGTTGGGTAAAGTCCCAGCAGCAAGAGAAAATAACCAAGACATCATCCCTTCCTTCCTTTCTTCCTCCCTTTCCTTCCCCTTGCCCCTTCCTCTTCTTTTGATGCTGTGTGAATGATACCATGCTTTCAATTTTGTTCCTTTCTGACATATTGGAAATCAACTGCTTTTTGTATATTAGCCTTGTTATAATCACTCGTTAGTACCAAGAAGTGTTTGCCAATCTGATATTTACTATATCGAAGACAATTATATCATCGGTTTTATTTCTTTCGTTCCAATGCTTATGGCTTTTATTTCCTTCCTTACTGATTTCACTACAACTTACAATATGATGCTGGAGTAGTGAGAAGTGACATGCTTCTTTTTTTCCTCCTCTTAGGGGAAAAACATCTAGCTTTTCATCATAAGCATGATGTTAGCTTCACGTACTTTGTAGACTTTTTAAAAAATAAATTGAGAAATTTCTTCTTTATTCAAAAAGGATACTAGATGTGTCAAATGTTTCATCTACATTATAGATATGATAATAGGGTTTTATTGCTTTCCCTGTTAATGTGATAGAATATATTACTTGATTTCCAAATGTTGAACCAGCTTTGCATACATTGCATACTGAGTTGTGGTATATAATTCTTCTTATATACTGCTGAAATCAATTTGCTAACATTTTGATGAGAATATCTGCAATGTGTTCTTGAGAGACAGTGCTCTGTGGTTTTCTTTCTTAAAATGTCTTCCTCTGGTTTTGGCTTTTGGGTAATTCTGGCCCAAAGAATGAATTGGGAAGTGTTCCTTCTGCTTCTGTTCAATGGAAAAGAAGACAGAATTACATTCCCTTAAATTTTGATAGACTCTACCAGTAAAGTCATCTGGGCCTGGTGTTTTCTGTTTTGTAATGTTATTAATTATTGATTCAATTTCTTCTTATTCATTCATTCGTTCATTCATTCGTTCAGTAGTACTAATGACTGAACCCAGGGGGCCCTGAACTGTATTTCCTATACCCCTTAAAATTTTGAGATGTTCCACTAAATTCCTCAGGCTGGCCTCAAATTTGTGATCCTCCTGCCTCAGCTTTCTGAGTAGCTGGGATTACAGGTGTGTGCTACTAAGCTTGCCTCAGTTTACTTCTTTAGGAGATAGTCTTACTCAGATTACTGATCTCTCCTTGTGTGTTTTGGTAGTTTGTGTTTTTCATGAAATTGGTCCATTTTGTCTAAGTTATCAAATTTATGAGTGTGAACAGGGTTGTTCACAATGCTCCTTTATTATCTTTTATTTGTGGGTGTATATGTTAGTGTATGTGTGTGTACATGTGCACATGTGTACTGTGTATCAGGAACAGGACCTTCACACTGAGCCACATCCCCAGGCCTTTTGGATTTTTATTTTTAGAAAAGGTCTCAGCTTACACATTGGGGTGCCTTAGCTGGGCTCAAATTTGTGATTCTCTTGCTTCAGCATACCAGAATGCCAGGAATACAGACATGTGTCACCATGCCTGGCTTAATATCCTTTTATTACAAGTGGATTAGTAGTGATCTCTCCCATTAGTAGTGACCTCTCTTTTCATTTCTAATATTGGTAATCTGACGACCTCCCTTTAGCCTGGTTAGAGGTTTATCAATTTTATGTATACTTCAGAGAACCAGCTTTCAGCTTTGTTTATTTTTTCCTATTGATTTCTATACCATACTTCTACAATAGCCCTTAAATATTTTCCTTTTTTACTCTTGCCCTTCTCCAATTAAATCTCCCTTCCTGAGGTCAATGTCATTTTTCTATAGGTCAAAACTGTTACTTATCTGCTTTCAATGTATCTTTTGCCCTCAAAATGAAGTTCAGACTTCTTCCTGTCATCTCTAAAGGTTCATAAGATGTTTAAGTATTTTTATTTTTTATTCTTAGAGTCTTGCTATGTAGTTCAGGCTAATCTTGAACCCACTATGTAGCGCAGGTTGCCGTTGAATTTGCAGTAATCCTCCTCTTTCAGGTTCCTAAGTGCTGGGATTTACAGGCTGAGGGAGACCACTATGAAGTGGCTCTGACCAGCATTTAAAATTAACCAACTGGCTATCTATGTTCACTTGTGAGTCTCTTCAAGGCCTAAGTCCCTTGTGTGGAGATGGAATAGATTCATAGTAAGTGAACCTCTAGGAATCACGGCTTAGTTGAGGCCTGTAATGGCCTGTGATGCCCTGATGCCTCAAAGGGCAAGACAAGGCCACAACTGAGGATGCCTGGCTCCCACACCAATTAACCAGATAAAGACTGCAGCTGCAGGCACCACTCCTTCAATAAAGGTCAACCTGGAGACAAGCTAGATCTCCTAAATTAACATACTGTATTACGTGGAGAAGTTCTTGAGCTGAGTCTCAAGCTCTTGGCTCAGCTTTCCACATTTTCACTCTAAGCCCTTCCCTGGTTTGAAAATGAAAGAAAGGCGGGCCGCCCAGAGAAGTTTTTTGCCTAAGCCCCCAGAGAATCTTGACTTCTGCTAAAGAGATTTGATCTTCCTGGAGCTCTAACATCATATCAACTTGTCTCTTACTTAAGCCTTTTGCTATCCTCTTTGGGAGACAGCTCCAGTGACTTCCTTTGTATGCAAAACAATTACTATGACTTGGATTATTTGGAGACTCATTTCAGTATACTGACATGTAAAAAGCTGGCTAGGGTATTTCCTTCTCTCTTCAATTGGCTTGAAGCATTGTAAATAAGGCTAGCCAAGGCGCTAGTAAGTAATCTCTAGAGCCAACAGACAGTCCTGTTTCCAGGAATAGTGTTCTCCTGTACAGGATATGAGCCCAGGAGATGTTAGAGCCAATAGCTACGGGAATATCAACTGGGTACAGCCTCAAGATAAAGAGACTAGGACTTCTCAGGGCACAAGAGTTTGCATATCAGAAACTGAAGTAACAGCCTCCCAAAACAATTCCATTGCTACCTTAATTGGATTATGTAAATTGATCCTTCTGCATATTTTTATCCCTGCAATTTACAGAGATGCCCTTTCTCCCACTTGGCCAGCCAGCTCAAGTTACTCACCTAATTCCCCCATCCTCACTGTCACTCATCGCTCAGCCACCCCTCAAGATAATAAATTCTGGGAGAGACCTAGGATCAAGGCCTTTGTCCGCATGTCCTCAGAGGATTGGACTTAGGACCCCTTGGCTGCCCTGAACTTGGAATATGTCTTGGTGTCTTTACTCTCAGTGTGGGTTGCATTGGTGGTGGTAAATTGGAATTAACTTGCTGAGATTCAAATGATGTCTCAATGGGAGTACAAATATAACTTTTTGGATTGTAGGAAAACTAGAAAGAAGATTACAATACTTGGATGACTGAACTCGATATTTGGGTTTACAATATCCTCTTATTTGGGAGGTTATGGCCTGATCAGTCTGTGATAAGTGGGCCCAAACAGAGACCTAAAATCCATGGGCTGGGAATTCTTAAACTAAATGCGTAAGTCCGCTTAGAATGGAAAGTGTAGGAGATGGAGAAGACCTTCACAAGAAGAAAACTTTGCCAGGGATGCCTAGAGAAGAGAACAAAGAAAGGCCTTCAAGGGTGAGTCTTCCAGCTGTTTTATACTGGAGTAATGCAGGCTAAAAGTTTTCAGCAAAGGAACAAACATTCATACAGCTGCTCTGAGGCCTGCTCAAATGCTAAGGGGCTTGTGTACCAACAAAAGATCTAACAAAACTGCTAAAAGCGGTAACTAAATATAATCCATGGTTTCTTCAGACAGGTACCATGGAATATTGATAATTGGAAAAGAGCTGGACAAAATCTTAAAAAGGCATATAGCAGAGCAAAAATCATTTCCCCTGAGATGGTCTCAATTTGGAATCTGGTTATTCAGTTTCGAGTCTGTTACAAGCTCACAGTCAACAGCTTCTGATTTGGAAACTGAGGAAATAAAACAGCTCTGAGCTGGGCTATCTACCACCAGAGCAAAGTCCTTAGAAAAGACTGCCTCAGCAGGAGCCAGAGCCTTTAAAAAGAACACTCCATACAGCTCTATCTAGAAATTTACAGATTTTAAGGGAAGGAGTGGCCACAAAAGGGGAAATCATTGGTAGCCCTGCTTGCTTCCCAGTTAGAACTCAGTACCATTAATAAAGAGTATTTTGTTGATATATGTTTTGAATTACAATTGCTAAACAATTTTAAAGTGTGGTTAATAATGGAATCCCATTGTAACCCCTGCACTCAGGAGGCTGAGACAGGAGGATTGCTTTGAGTTCAAGGCTAGCCTGAGCTATACAGTGAGTTCAAGGCCAGCCTGAACTGCAGAGTGAGACTCTGTCTCAAAAAAGAGTTCAAAGTCCATTTACTGTGGGACTCTTACCAAATGTTTTTGATATGATATCAAACATCTGCCACAAACTTTCTTGTTTCCTGTTCAATTCCTTGATTTTGGTATGAAGTTTAAAAATCTTGTTTTGGAGCAGGATCATAAAAACAGAACAGGTCTTAATATGTATCTGGAAATAAATGAGGAAATGCTTTCTGGGACATAAGCACTCCTTAGGGAGCAGATCCAGTGTCCTGACCAAATTATATCCACAGTTAGCAGGTTTACTAAAAAGGACACGTCAACTGTTACAGGGGAGGGAACTCCACTATAGTCCTTTTTATACATCCTTCAAGCCTTAAAGATTCCTTTACTCAATTTGAGGCAGATTACACGAAGCTGTTCACAGACAGGTACCAACACACAAGCTACATACGTTTTAATTCTACAACTGGCATATGCAAATGCAAATCAAGACTACAAACAAGCTTTAAAGCCTGTGAAACCAACTAATGATTTAAAAACATATATTTGAGTTTGTCAATATATCGGAACTGAATTGTGTAAGACAACTTTGATAGCTCAGGTTATGGATGGCTTTGCAAATGCAAAAGGGGGTAATATAAAATGTTTTAACTGTGGAAAATGGGACATACTAGAAAGCATCGCAGTTTTTGTTGGATCTAATAGGACAGATGTTGCAGCTGCAGCAGGTAAAAGGAACAGTGTCCCTGCCATGTTGACTCAGGTCCTGCACTCGGACCGTGTTTGAGATGCCAAAAAGGGAGGCATTGAGCTAAACACTCTCATTCTAAATTCCATAAAGATGGTACACCTTTGCCAAAAAACAAGATGAGGGCCTTTCATCAGGCCTGCCAAACAATAGAAGTATAACCTATGAGTCAAGGTATCAGTAAGTTTTACCCAGAATAGACATGCTAGCAGCTTCGACAACCTCACAAGTGGTTCTCTGGAGGGATGTTAAGTCCCTCACTGGGGTAAAAATAGAGTACAGGTTTGAATCTTCCTACAGCTTGCAGTCACTCTTATGGGAGGTGACAAACCTCTCCCAATTCCCACAGGAATTTGGGGTACCCCTCCTGAAGGAACGGTTGGTCTTGTACTGGGTAAAGCTGATCTAAGTTTAAGAGAAATAACTACTATGCCTAGTGTGATTCATAGAGATTCTCGAGGTGAAATACAAGTGTTTGCACATGCTATGAATCTCTGGGTTTTTGAACAGGGAAAATATGTGGCATAGTTGATTTTGTTACCTATAGATAAGCCTTCTTTTATTAAACATAGACAGCTCATGAGGGAGCACGACCCTCAAAGCAAGACTACAAAAGACACAGGCAGTGACTAAAAATAGGTCCATGTATTTTGTAAAGATTAATAGAAAACACTTTGAAGGTCTAACAGACACTGGTATAGATATGTCTGTACTTACATTAGAACAGTGGCCCACCACATAGTCAACACAAAGGGCCTCTGCCTCCTTAAGAGGACTGTGGTCCCCTCAGCATGTACTATAAAGTGCTTACCCTTGCCTTATGAGGGGTCTACCCAACGAAAGATTTTCTTTTTTTTTTTTTTTTTTTTTTTTTGTCTTTTTCATTTTTATCAGTACCGGGGATCAAACTCATGACTGTCTGCTTGCAGGGCAGTTGCTTATGCCGCTGAGCTAAATCCCCAGCCCCTGAAAGAGTTTCTTTTTACCCTATGTGGCACCTACTCTGGTTAATTTGTGGGGAAGAGATTTATTACAAAAGTGGAAATTAATGTTGATTAGTGATTCATATTTTAAAATTAAAAAAAACCAAGGTCCAATTCTGACATTAAACTAATAGATTTGTACCCTAGAATTAGACTGATGATTAAAATGAGATTATCAAGATGACAAAGGGCTAGGAAAGATCTTACAGAGAACCAAAGGGCTTATAATAACTACACCTAAAAACAACAGGCATGGTATAAGATATTAACAGGTTTTTGGACAAGGGTCATTGATACTTCTCCCCCCAAAACAGCTCTATCTTTGCAATAGAAAACCCAGGAGCCTGTTTTGGTTGGATCAATGGCCCCTCAACAGGGAGAGAAGCTTAATCTAGTTACCCAAATTAATTGAGGAACAATTCCAACTAAGATGTTTAGAAAACTCAGTGCTTGGAAACTCCTGCCTTTGTTATTCCAAAGAAATCTAGCAAACGAAGGATGTTATGAGACTTAAAAGCTGTAAACGCCTGCTTGTTTCTTATGGAGGCACTACAACCAGGACTGCCACATCCAACTACAGTTCCCAGAGTCTGGTCTTCCATCCCAACTGATTTAAAAGATTGCTTTTTTAATTTAACATTGTTTTTCCTGCAGATAGGCTGCATTTTGCTTTTCTGTGCTTAGTTTAATCTTTAAAGGACCAGTACAGGATCGCTGGGAGTTTAGCTCAGCAGCACACGTGCCTGTCTGGCTAGCACCAGGTCATAAGTTTGATTCCCATTATAAAAAAATAAAATAAAATAAAAATAAAGGACCAATACAGCTAATAATGTAGGGACGAGGTTATGCTTGTGTCTTAAGAAAAGATGGATCCATGAGGTGGCTGTCATCCAGAAATGTATCCATATGCACAACACTAGTCATCCCTATTGATATGCCAGACAATATAATTATTAATTATACTTCACATTTTTCTTTTCCACCATATGTGTTAAAGATGTTAAAGTTCAATCAGATTATTGCTATGTTGCTTGCCCAGAAATCTGGGTGTGACAGCTTTAGAGCACTTGGCTGTTATCATCCTGGGATCTACACCTACCCCAGGAAATGCAAAAGATTTATAGAAACCAAAGATACTTACATTTTCTGTACCTAATCTTTTAAAAATACATGAATATGTATTTGGCCTTAGGCCAGTTGCTGGGCTGAAGCAGGAATTGAATAGGACAGCATGAGTTTATAGACTGGACTCCCTGGGGGAAAAAATCATTGGCAGGGTAAAAAGTACAGAACCATGACAGATCCTAAATTGGACATATTCAACTAGTGTTACCAAACAATCTCTACCTGTACACCTCATTAATTAGACCAATTCAGGGCTCAATACCCCTATACCATGTTTAATTTACAGTAGACAAGTAGAGCCAGTGCAACAATCTTTTGGGAAACTAGCACTACCTTTCATAAAAGGAAGTATATGGACTGGCAAAACATAAAATCAATAAGCAAGTTCTTAAAACATTACATGACTGTCCAACTTTCCATTTGCATTGATATTCCTTATATAATATATTTCTACATGGCACATATCTTGGAATGCTAATTGCTTTAAGTCCTTGAATTGTACTTTGAATCACTGTGTAAGACCAGGTGCTGTTTATAGACATACATTATTAATAATGGGTCACATGCCAGGAGTTTGGATCCCTGTTAATCTTACTGAAATTTAGTCCTACTCTCCTGTGTCACATTTGCTACATACACTAATGAAACACAGGACAAAAAGAATGGTTAGCGTAATTATTGCAGGAATTGTTTCTCTGGTTCTCCTAATTTCCAGTATGGCAGCGTCCTCAATCGCCATCACACATTCTGCACAAGTGGCTCATTTTACAGATAACTGGTCAAAGACTGCTGATGAAGCATAGAAAAAACACTGTAACCTAGATATGAAATTACAGACATAGCTTAGCATGCTAGAAACTTTTGTGTTATGGATGAGAGACCAAACAAGAGTCTACAACTATTACAAGGATTAAAGTGCCATTACAAAACCACTTGTTTGTACATAACTTCCTTATAATAAATCCATGCATCCTTAGGGTGCTATAAAGAAACATATACAAGGAACTATCTATTGAAGTATTACAATGGAACTGACATCCTCCAGAAAGAGGTACTGTCAGTGTCCCAGCAAATCAAAAAATTTCATGAACAAATTAAAAATTGAGACAAATTTTCTGATACCTTAGACCAGTTAAATCCATTCAGCTATATGAAGGCACACTTTTGACTTTGTGGTCTATGTGGAGTAATCTATGTATTTCTCCTTGTTCTCCTCATAGTCTGTGGAAGAGGAGCTGGAATGGGCCAACTTCTAGACACCATACAGCCATGCAGCCATGACTTAGCCTGATTCAACTTCTATTGTAAAAGCAAAAAGGAGGAATTGATGGAGAACACTATGAAGCAGTTCTGAGCAGGATTTAAAATTAACCAACTGGCTTTCTATGTTCACTTGTGAGTCTCTCCAAAGCCTAAGTTCCTTGTGTGGAGATGGGCAAAGGATTCATAAGTAAACCTCTAGGGATCACTGGCCTTAGCTGAGACCTGTAATGGCCTGTGGTGCCCTGATGCCTCAAAGGGCAAGACAAGGCCACAACTGAGGATGCCTGGCTCCCACACCAATTAACCAGATAAAGACTGCAGCTGCAGGCACCACTCCTTCAATAAAGGTCAACCAGGAGATAAGCTAGATCTCCTAAATTAACATACTGTATTACTCCAAGAAGTTCTTGAGCTGAGTCTCAAGCTCTTGGCTCAGCTTCCCACATTTCCCACTCTAAGCCCTTCCATTATTTGAAAATGAAAGAAAGGCAGGGCGCCCAGAGAAGTTTTTTGCCTAAGCCCCCAGAGAATCTTGACTTCTGCTAGTTTTGATATTCCTGGAGCCCTAAAATCATACCACTTGCCTTTAAGCCTTTGATGTCCACTTATTTTGAAGGTTATGGGCCTGATCAGTCCCATGATAACTGGCATGTGCCACCATGCCTGGCTAAAGCTCCATATGATTTGATCTGCATCTAGCCCTCTAGACATACCAAGTCCCACTCTGATGCCTCTTGGAGGTTTGTTTGCTATTTTTTTTTAAACTTTTTATCAATACTAGGGATCAAACTCACGACTGCCTGCTTGCAAGGCAGGTGCTTATGCTGCTGAGCTAAATCCCCAGCCCCTTCTCTTGGAGGTTTGAAAGCATAGAAAATATAGACATTGTATTTTTCTACAAATATTTATTTCAATTATAGATAGAGAATAAATACGTCAATAGGCAGCTCTATAATTGGCTGAGATTTCCATGAAAAAAACTAAACAAATGATTGTTGAACAAAAACTGATATAAAATGTATTGTTGAAAATAATGCCTAGAGTTCTATCAGTCATAATGAAATCAGTGTTTGATTGTTTTTATTGCTTTGAGATACTGGGAACTGAACCCAGTTCTGAACTATATCTCTTGCACTGAACTATATCTCAAGGCCTTTTTTTTTTGGAGACTTTCTCACCCAAGCTGGGAACTGAACCCAGGGCCCTTGGGTATCTCTAGGCCTTTCTTTTTTTTTTGACACTTTCTCACCCAAGCTAGGTTTGAACTTGTGAACCTCCTGTCTTTGCCTACTAGAATACTAGATTAATAGTCATGATTAATTTTAAATCCTACTCAAAAAAAAAGTCATGTGATACCACACCTAGTTCATGAGGAAAATCTGAAAAATCTTACACTGAAAAAATATCCAAATATATTCCTTTCATTGTAAAGCTATCATAAAGATAACCTGAGACCAACAAGAAATTAGTCACAATCCAACTATCCCAACATAACTGTAGTATTAACATAGTCTGTAGTAGTTATTATACCATGTTCAGATATGATTACACGACAGCCTTGAAGATGATACCCCCATGATTCTTGGCCTTCCTGTATTAGAATCATCTTGGAGGGAGACCAGGGATATAGTTCAGCTGTGCAGCACCTACCTGGCAAATACAAGGTCCTGAGTTTGATTACTGGTACAAAAAAAAAAAAAAAAAAAAAAAAGGAGAATCATTTAGGGAAACTATTAAACATAAAGCTGTCTAAATAGTATCCCTAATCAACAAATCAGAATCTCTAAAACAGACAATATACTAGCCCATAGAACATGCTTAAGTGAATGCAAAGGAATTGAAGTTATCCCATGCATGTTACCCGACTATACTGCAGTAGAGTTGAAAATTAATGGCAAAAGAAACTGCAAAAACTACATGAACTCACAAAAATTAAATAACACTCTCCTGAACAATCAATGGGTCACGAATGAAATTAAACAATATCTACAATCAAACAAAAATGCAAATAAAACTTATAGGAACCTGTGAGATGCAATGAAAGCAGTCCTAAGAGGAAAATTTATAGAGGTGCATTCTCACATCAGGAAAACAGAACGAGCACAAATAATCTAATGCTGCAAATCAAGCTTCTAGAAAAGAAGAGAAAGTCAAGTGCAAAGTCCATACAAGGGAAGAAATTATAAAGCACAAATTAACAAAATTGAGATAAAGAGAAGCATACAAAGAATTAATTAACCAAAAGTTGGTTCTTTAAAGAATAAATAAAGTTGATAAACCCCTAGCCAACTTTTATCAGCAAAAGGAAAGAAAAAAAAATTCATACAATAAGATATGAAAAGGGTCAAATCACAACAGGTCCTGTTAAAATCCTGAAGCTCATCAATACCCACTTTGAAAATCGTTGCTTGTATAGGATAAAAAAAACAGGAGAAATGGACAGATTCCTAGAAAGGTATAAATTACCAAAGGTGAATCAACAAGATATGAAAAGTCTGAATAACCCAATATCAGTGATGAAATTGAAAATGTAATTAAAAACATACCACCAAGGAAAAGCCCAGGTCCTGATAGACTCATTGCTGAATTCCACAATAAATTTAGAGAAGATTTAATGCCAGTTTTCCTCAAACTCTTTAATGAAACTGAAAGGGAAGCAAGTCTCCTTAACTCATTCCTGGAGGCGTTCCTGATATCCCAAATTAGAGAAGGACCCAACCAAAAAAGAAAACTACAGGCCAATCTTCCTAATGAACATAAAAGTAAAAATCTTCAATAAAATACTAGCAAACAGAATTAGCAAATTGTCAAGATTATACACCATGACCAAACGTAATTCATCCTAGGAATGCAAGGATAGTTCAACATATACAAATCAATAAATATAATACACCATATCAACAGTTAGAGACAAAAATTACATGATCATCTCCATATATGCAAAAAAGCTTGAGAAAGTCCAACATTCATTCATCATAAAACTCTACAGAAAATTGGCATTGACGGTCTTCAATTCAATCTGATAAAAGCCATCTGTGACAAACCAAGACAAAAACTGAAAGCTTTCAATCTAAAATCAAGAATGAGACAAGGATGTCCACTATCATCACTCCTATTCAATACAGTTCTGGAAACATTAGCCAGAGCAATTAGATAAGAGAGAGAAATACAAGGAATAAGAATAAAAAAGGAGGAAGTTAAACTATCATTATTCACAGATGGCATGATAGTATAGATAGAAGACCCCAAAAACTCCACTAAGACTAGAATTAACAACTAAATTCAGTAGCACAGCTGGATACAAAGTCAACACTCAAAATTCAATAGCATTCCCTACACAAACAACAAACTCACTGAGAAAAAATTAGGAAAACCACACCCTTCACCATAGCCTCCAAAAAAATGAAATACTTAGCAATCAATCAATGAAGGAAATAAAAGATCTATACATCGAAAATTACGGCCCTCTGAAAAAACAGATTGAAAAGGATATCAGAAAATGGAAAAATATCCTTGCTCATGAGTAGGAAGAACCAACTTTGTGAAAATGGTCATACTCCCAAAACTGTTACACAGATTTAGTACAATCCTGATCAAAGAACACTAGCATACCTCATAGATCTAGAGAAATCATTCCTAAAATTCATTTGGAAACAGAAGAGACAGAATAGCAAAGGGAGTCTAGCACAACAAAGGCAAGGCTGGAGGCATCATAATCCCTGACTTGAAATTATTCTACAAAGCTACTATGATAAAATCAGCACGGTACTGGCATAAAAATAGACCTGAGGACCTATGGAACAGATGGTAAGATGTAGATACAACTACAAACATACTCAGTCACCTTGCCTTTGACAAAGAGGCAAAACATATTCACTGGAAGAAAGATAGCCTGTTTAATAAATGGCACTGGAAAAACTGGGTTTCCACATGCCAAAGATTAAAACTAGATCCAAGTCTATCACCATGCACCAAACTAAAAGTCAAAATGGATCAAAGACCTAAATATTAAAACAGAAACACTAAATGTACTGTAGGAGAAAGTACATAGAAATCTTGATGTAGGAGTAGGCAAAGAATTCATGAACAA
The DNA here is from genome assembly GCF_034190915.1 of Cavia porcellus. NCBI lineage: Eukaryota > Metazoa > Chordata > Mammalia > Rodentia > Caviidae > Cavia > Cavia porcellus. The sequence continues at coordinate 36,933,102 of NW_026947508.1, forward strand.
AAATCAAACTGCACAGGAAATACTTCAAAGAATCAACAACTGGGATCTCATCTTACTGAAAAGTTTTTGCATATCAAAAGAAATCACCAGAGTGAAAAAACACCACAGAATGGGAAAAAATTTTAGCCAACTGTCCCTTAGACAGACTTTTCTCTAGAACATATGACGATTTTTTAAAAAAATCATGCCCTCCAAATTCAAACACTCAACACAAAAATGAGCATCTGAGATGAATACACACTTCTCAGATGAGGAAGTACAAATGGCAAACAAATTGTGAAAGAATGTTCAACATCGCTGGTCATCTGAGATGTAAATTAAAACAACACTGAGATTCCATCTCACCCCAGGAAGAATGTCCATCATCCAGGAATCAACCAATAACAAATGCTGGAGAGGCTATGGGGAAAAGGAACCCTTCTCCACTGTTGGTAGGGGTGTAGACTAATACAACCACTGGGGCAATCAGTGTAGAGGTTCCTCAAAGGCTGGGATTAAAGGTCCCATTTGACCCAGCTACTCCCCTTCTGGACATTTTCCCAGAAGAATTAAAAACAGAGATATATGTGCACCTATGTTTATAGCAGCACAGCTTGTAATATCTAAATATTAGAAACAACTCAAATACCCATCAACCAAGAAATAGATAAAAAAAAGATGTGGTATTTTTATACAATGGAGTCCTACTCTGCTATCAAGAAGGATAAACTCAAAGCTTTTATAGGTAAATAGATGCAACTAGAGACCATGCTCATAAGTGAAATAAATCAAACTTCATGTGTAAACATTATATTGTCTCCCTAGTGTAAGAAACTGAAAAAGTAAATAAGGTCCAAAACCTACAATAGATATTGTGAAAGGGAAAGAAACTGCTTAAAAGGACACAATAACTCGGATGAGAGAAAGGAGATAAATATATATATATATAGAGAGAGATGTACATACAAAAGACAGCTAAGACAGTTATACTACTGATTGCCTTTAGTTCATTGAACAAAATGGTTTGTGCTTATATTGTTTGATCAATTATGTATGCCTATATCTTGTAATCTGACTAACTAATTTGAAGGCAATACACAATATATTAGCCATTGCTAATTTATTATTTTGAAATTCAGTATCTTTTTTTCTTTTTAAACAAAAAAGCACATAAAGTGTCTAGTATGGCATTGGGCATATAATATTTAGGTGTGCAATAAGTCCTTTGCAGCCACAGGGAATCTAGCATGTTATTTTCAGATTATATTCATTTTTTAAAATTTTTATTTATAGAAAGACTAAACAAAACAGAAAACAGATAGAAATAAAACATACTTTCAAAGAGAATAAACAGTAAGAAATCACTAGCTGATATTTACATACTGTCCTCTTACAAACAGTTATTCAAGATACAAAAGTGGAGTATATAAAGTGGGGATTCAAATAGCGAGACTGCAAATAGTTCAACTATAATAATTCAACTATCCAACAAACACTTAGTAATATGGTTATCAATCCTATACACTTAAACATACATGCAGTTATCCATATTTTCATTTATGCTGAGATTGAACTAACCCAAGCAGGCTAAAATCACTGAACAAAGAATAATAGTATTGCTGGGTTTCACATTATGACATTCTGGGATCAGCACTGGGTACTGCAGTGTCTCTTTTTCTTCAAAGTATTGTTCATTTCATCATGTTTCATAAGATCAGTTCTCATAAACTGTTTATAGGTTCTACGCATGCATGACTCTTAATGTGCATTTCTATCCTTTCTATGTTAGAGGGAGAAACAAAACAAAGCAAGACAAACCAAAACATATTCCTATAAACACATGAAATGAAAAAGACATATAAGACCACTGTACAAGAAGTTCTACAATGGTAACTGTGTTGTCTCTTGTTATCTTCAATAGAACTGGCTCTATCATCAGACATAATATAATTGAATATATCAGTACATAACAGTACTAATAAGATCATAACTGTATATAGTATAAAACTTCAAAAACAGGTAGTAATCAAAACAGAATGGGCATCGAAGTTAATCTTGTCATCTTCGTGTAGTTGCCTATATTTTCAGACTAGATACTATCAATCATATCAGTTTTGAATAAAATCTGTGGATACCAAACAGCAATCAAACAAACCAGATTTAATTAAGATCAGTCATGATAAAACAGTATAAGTCATACAGGGCTCCAGATTAAGTTAATAGGAAATTAAAGATGATTACTGTGCTATATCCTGATGTTTTGGGGATAGCTCTCTGTGCCCTCAAATCTAATGCAGGTAGACAAACTGGGACAGAATAAAATCTATCTAAGCAGAGTGGTGTAAGTAATATGGGTTGTAATTATTGATACACTATTAACAATATCTTCTGCTATCTTTTTAAAAAACTATTACTCCCCTTTTACTTCCCCAGGGTGCACTGTGCAATTTTGGGTCTCACCAAGACCCTCGGTTTTAAACTGGTGGGGGAGGGCAACCTGCTATTTACCTAAGTGGTTCCGAACCTTCTCGCTCCTGGACTTGATCTCTAATTGTATTCCTTTACCTACCTATTAAAGCCTGTCTTTCCAACCTATCCACAAATACTGGTCTAGTTGCCCCTATTTCTCTCTGGTTCCCTATCACATAGAGCATTGTTTTCTCATACTCAATTTTCAATCCATATACCCTTTTTCAGGTTAATTATATTTTCTATAAAGAACATCTTGGTGGACCCTACCTCCTGATCTACTCTACCTGTGATTCGTTTTTTATTTAGTGTATGAAGACAATCTATATTAAGAGATTATAACCGACCTTCTCTGCCTCATTTCTGTTGTGAGCTTTTTTTGCCATTAATTGTGTGTTGGTCTTCTTCATTCTGCTTTCTGTTCCTTTCATTGAGGCCTCTCTGCCACTGTTCCTGGAATCTTGGTACTTTTCTCTCTCTCTAGAATGCCCTGCAGTATTCTCTGTAGAGTTGGATTGGTGGTTGCGAATTTCCCCAGTTCTTCTTTGTCTTGGAAGCATCTTGTTTCTCCATTAATTTCCAGAGACAGTTTTTCAGGGTATATCAATCTGGGCTGAAGGTTATTTTCTTTCAGGGCTTGGAATATTTTGCTCCAAACTCTTCTTGACTTGATAGTTTGTGTTGAGAAGTCTGCTGTGATTCTGATGGGCCTTCCTTTATAGGTGATCTGTCTCTTGTCTCTAACAGCTTTATATATTCTGTTCTTATATTGAATTTCTGGGATCTTGATTATTATATGCCTAGTTGTGGCTCTGTTTTGGTTGTAGGTGGCTGGAGTTCTGTATGCCTCGTATATCTGAATATCATTTCCTTTTCCTGTGTTTGGGAAGTTTTCCTGAATTATTTCTGTGAATAGCCTTTGTAGTTCCTTTGTTTGTACGCTGCTGCTTCATTCACATTCTTTATTCTCAAGTTATAGATCCTCTTGTCGTCTTCTAGCCTTTGTATTGTTACTGCTTGTTTCCTTGTTATTTTTAAAAAGTTTTTCCTTTCATAATCCCACACTGCAAAACTGTCCGCTAGTTTGAATAATCTTTCCTTAGTTTCTTTCAAGCTGATTTGCTAGCTTTCAATAGTTTTTAATTTCCTGGTAATCTATTCGAATCTGCTTTATGTATTCTATATTTTCTTTATATTCTTCATCAAACAGTTCTCTCCTTTGTTTCTGTTCCTCCATTCTTCCATCTGTGTCTTCTTGGGAGGTGCTTAGCATTTCTTTTACTATATATATATATATATATATATATATATATATATATATCTTGCTTTACTTGGTTAAATATTTATTTTTGAAATCTTCTATGAGGTCCCAAAGCTATCTCTTTATGTCCACTGATGCCATGTCCAATATTGAATGTTTGCTGTCCTCAATCTCTTTTGTATTTATCTTTCCTGGATCAATGTCCTCAGGGATGGGGGCTGGGGGCTTTTTCTTATTGCTTCCTCTTCTCATATTTTTCGTTTCTTCCATACAGGCATATAAAGGAGACCCCAGTCCCTTTTTTTTGTTGTTGATGATTCTGGCTCTTCTGAGATGCACTGTCTAGGTGACCCTGCCCACTCCAGTGTGCTATTGAGGTGCAAATAGGGATGGCATATGCTGGCACCTCCCCTCCGGGTCAGCCAGCCCACTGAGGCCATTGGTGTGCACAGCCCGTAGGGAATTGGTCTGGGACACCCTACTGGTTCCCAGCCAGGGGCGTGACCCAAGCCAAGCATATCCCACCAATCCCATCTGGGAAGGGAACAACTGACTGAAGGCTCTGCAGTACTTGTTTCTGCGAGTCCTGCCTGGTTCCAAAATGTCTTCCCCTTTCCCGTGAAAGGGTTTTATTCCCAACACTCACCACAGGTCAATGCAGGTCCCCTACCAGCTCCACTCTCCGCCCGTGTCGCTGATCTCCAACTTCAGTGTGCCTGCACTTTAGTGTGACTGGGGTTCCGATGAGTCCAAGTGGCGGGAACCCAGTCAGCCCATTGAGTCGCAGCCACATAAGTTCGGGCGTGCCAGCCAGTGCAGTCCTCTGGTTCGCTGCTCCCCTTTGCCTTCACATTTCCCACCAAGGCCTTCAGCTTGCCTGCTACCAGCTTCACTGTGCCCGGGCATCTCTGGGTTACAACAATGCTTCTGGCACAGTGAGACCAGCTCTGGTGAGAGCGCCACCAGCTACCGCCTTCTTGTGTTCAAGTTTTTCTTTTTTAAATTTCTTTCTGTGGGGGCTGGGGATTTAGCTCATAAGACATAAGCTCCTGCCTTGCAAGCAGGCAGTCGTGAGTTCAATCCCCGGTACTGATAAAAAGGGAAAAGACAAAAAAAAAATTCTTTCTGTGGGCTTCAATTCTCACTTTAGATTCTTCTTACATCAAGGGGACCTACGTCTTTCCTGCTTTTCTTCTCCAGAATGCTATATTGCAACATCTGGGCTGTTTCTCTCAGAGAGGCTTTTTACTTTGCTGCTTACTGTTCCGCCATCTTCCCAGACTCCCAGATTATATTCATAACCAGGTATATTTTATTTGCTTGTTTTGTTTGCAGATGGGCTTTTGCTATGTTGTCCATGCTGGCCTTGAACTTGAGATCCTCCTGACTCAGCTTCCTGAGCAACTGTGGTTATCGATGTGTGCTACCATGTTTTCTTTAACTGTATAAACCTGCATTTTCAGGCCTTTCCCAATGGTGTGGAGTACTACTTTCATACTGCTCTGTGGTGAAAAGTTCTTGGCTTAGGCGTCAGTATCTTTATGTCAACTTAGACTAAGCAATAAACCCATATGCTCTTTGCACACCTGGTAGCTATAAAACACCACATTGTGGCAGCAGACAAGAACTTTTCCAGAGCACAGAGCACCTATCCATATCCAACTGAAGTAGATAAAATTTCCATTTAATTAAAGCCATGCCCAGAAGGCTCATACCTGAACACTAGATCTGGTTCCTTTGAAATGTCCAGATGGTTCTTCTCTCCCTGGGCTAACAGACACATTCCTGGCTTAAGGTGTTACATTGCTCCTGAGACTGAGATTTCCTCCAGGTAAGGACAGGACTAACCCCTCACTTTCTTTGAATTTCTGTTCAAACGTGACCTTCTCAGTGACATCTTACTTAAACTTGCAATCTCTGGTTATGAAGGAGAACAAAATTGAGTCTTGGTTTCATTGTTTTTTATTGTATCTTTCTCAGCTTAACAGACACTGCTTAGTAAAAACAATCAAATCTCATCTTTTGGCTATTATGATTCTTATCTGCATGTTTGAGTGGGAAACTGAGACTTAGTGGTTAAATAACACTCAAGATTAGGGAAGCAAGTGTAGAATGAGTCCATGCAACTCCAGGTCTGACTCCATGGCCTATGTTTCTAACCACCAAAACACACTGTCTTCCCAAATGTCATTTTGTACAGTCGTGAGACAAGATTTTGAACTTCAGTTTTTTGAATTTTCACAGCATGGACAAGTGATTTTATAATATAGATACAAGCAGCAGGGAATCTCAAAGGAAACACAAACCAATCTCCTTATAATTACTTATTATAACTACTTATTATAACCAATCTCCTTATATTACTATATATAATTAAAAGAATATAGTAAAGTTGAAAACTATCTATTTCTAAACTTTTGGAACATTATAAGACATAAAGGTATTTTGACACTATTTTTACACTTTCAAGAGGAAAAAACACCTCATGGAGGGAAGAAAATGAGTCTCATGAGATACAGCTGTGCTCCATTCACAATCAGTGGTCAGCCTGAGGTAGGAAGCCAAGTTTAAGTCCAATCTGGGCAGTTTGGGGATTTAGCAAGACCCTGTCTCAAAATATAAAATAAAAACTTTAAAAAGCCTGGGGATATAGCCCAGTTTGAAGGTCCTGGGTTCAATACCTGCCCTTTGACTGTATACAAAAATTAGTGGACAGCTAAGTACACCTTGTGGGCCAAAGCCAAGCTACTGCCTATTTTTTGTAGGAATCCCATTGTAACCCAAGTTAAAGTCTTTGAGTATGAGGGGGATAAAAAAAAAAGCAGCATAATATTTTATGACACAAAATTAAAATCTCTGTGTGGTACTGGAATACAATTACATTCACTGATCTATGGATCCTTTCATATCACAACTGCAGAGTTGAGCAACTGTGACAGCTAATAAAAGTCCCTGAAGCCTAAAATAGTTACTGTTTGGCCCTTTTCAGGAAGTTTGCTGATCCCTGTTAAAACTTCTTCTTACTTATATTCAGTTCACTAAGACCACCTTCAGTTGTACATACTCTGCTGCTTAATGTTCCTATTTGATTTTGATTTTTCGCCATTGTACTTTTCAGTTCTAAAGGTTTCGATGTTTTAAAATCTAATATTTTACATTTCATAGTTCCCTATTCTATGCCCCTAGTTTAATCGTCTTTTATTTCTTTTAGTACATATAATTGCTTTATAAAGTATGTCTGGTCATTATGGTTTAGATCTAGAAAGTCCTCCAGAAATCTGATGGTTTCAGAGGCGGGGCTTTCAGAAGATAATTGGATCATGCAGAGTTACACTTACCAGATTCAAAACAATGATAAATACATAACTGAAGGCTTCTGGAAGGTAGGGCCTGGCTGGAAGGAGCAGGACACTGTGTTACTGCAAGGGCAGTCTCTTCAGTCTCTGCTTCCGGGCTGCCATACTGAGAGCAGCTGCCCTCTGCCCATTCTGCCTCATAGCCAGCAAAACATGGCCCGAAAACATGAGACAACAAACCTCTCTAATTTCTGGGTGCTGGGTACTGTACTTTTTCCTAGTAATGAGCAAGTAACTAAGGCATTAGTAATTCTAACTTGAGAAATCTTTGTTGAGTTCTTCTCTGTTGTCTACTGTTTTTCATGGTTCTCATTAATGAGAACTTGTTTCCATGTGTGTTTAGTTATTTTTCACTGTGAAGCACTTACTTCCTTAAAAAGTTACTTGTAGCCAGGTGTGGTGGCACACTCCTGTAATCCTAGCATTTAGGAGGCTGAAGCAGGCAGTTCATTGCAAGTTCAAGACCAACCTAGGCTACAAAGTGAGCCCAAAGCCAGCCTAAACTGCATAGTGAGACTCTGTCTCAAAAAGGCCAAAAAAAAAAAGTTATTTCTGAGGAGTTCATGTCCTTTTCCAGATGGGGTTTGGATTTGCCTCTGCCAAGTGCTTGATGGCAAAAAGCTTACACTGATCTCAGTGGCTTGAGATTCCCTAGGTCACCCAAATGATGATAACCTTGACAATCAATATCAACTGCTTTTATTTTATTTATTAACTATTTATCCTAATTCATCAAGGCCTTGGAAATTGTTTCTATAGTCTTGGCCTGGGGTTATAAATTTAATTCTAGTTTATTCTTACATTGAGTCCTTCAGGGTTACAGTTTCATAAAAAGGTGACAAATATTGGAGATGAATTAATAGAACTAAAGATCAAGAAGGTCTAAAATTTAATCAGGTTTTGAACAGAGTAGAGTGAAGGAACACAGAATGAAGCAGAGACAACATTTAAAAGATAGTTAAAAAATTTCTAGAACGTATGAATTCTTATATTTAAAAAGTTAAATAAACTTCAATCAAGATAAATAAAAAAAAATCCTTACATCTGTATTCTTATTCATAGTACACATAATCCTTTTTATATATCATAAAACTGTAAGAAGTGAATGCTAATTGTCTATATTTTTCACAAAGAAGAACTGGAATTCAGAAAGCTAAAAAAAATTATCGAAGGTCATCTAATACTGGGCAGTAGAAGCAGAATTTAAATCTAGAGACCTAAATTTTGCTAATGAATCCTCTCCACCCCACCAAAAATTAAAAATAAAAAAAAAAAATTTTAAAAAGCAGTTTCTTTAACTTGAAATTTCTCCCTAGAAGAAACTCTTTTACTTACCTGTGTTTTCTTCTCTACAGAACACTGATAGGGAAAAACTTTGTAGCAAGAGAAAGGAAAGCTGTAGTTCATACCTCAGATCATGAGTCAAATTGATGGAGACAAGCCAATTCCAAATACCCGGTTGACTCAGATATTTCATGGAACTGGCTTGGTACACAACACCAACCTACACAATTGATAATTCCATTGTGTACTATTCATCTGTCAAGAAGTAGGGGAGATGCACCCTTCTTGTTCTCCACTGCTGAAGGCAGCTTAAGCACTGTAGTCTTGTCCTCAATAACATATCTTTCGTTATTAATGTGATTCAACTTGGTAATTACTATATCTCTTCTGCTCTGGTGGCATTTCACTTGCTTATAGCTTATACTTTTTTTTCCCTCTTTACCCAGAGCACTACATTAAGGATTTTCTAAGGGGGAAGTCTATGGTTTTCTGGTACAATCAAACCCCATTCCCAGAGATGGCTGACGTCTCTCTACTAGTTGATAAAAAGAGCAGACCATTTTCCTTCATAGTTGCCTACATGATATACAAAGGCAGAGTTATGTCATCTGAACATATAATAAAAGGCACCACAGCCAAGAATCTAGGCTCTAGGAAATGGGACCAGATGTCAGACAATTCAGTGGGAAAATCAAACAGTCCTCAGTTCAAGGTCTTTTGTGTATGTGTCACTGTTACCATCTGAAGAAGCTGTGGTGAAGCCTATGCAGGAGAGGAAAAGAGACACAATTCTGATTTTTCATGGTGTCTGTCTTGTTCAGGACAGGGAATACAGACACACAAAGATAACCATGAAAAAGCCATTAATGGGCTGGGTGTGATGGACAGGCCTGTTATTCCAGCACTTGAGAGGCTAAGGCAGTATTACTGAGAATTTAAAGCCAGGCTGGGTTACAGAGTGAGTTCAAGGCTGGCCAGAATTACATAGTGAGATCTGTCTCAAAAAAACAAAAAACAAACAAAACAAAACAAGTCATGGGATGTGGTAGGGGAGTTACACAATCACTTAAATGTGAGTGGTCTCATTGTAGGGAAAGAACACTCGAGGGGTACTGGTCAAAGTGCACAATTCCTCACCCAACATCCATCCATCCATCCATCCATCTACCCAGTGCTTGCTGAGCACCAAACATACATCTGTGCTAACTAGGTACTAGAGAGACCACGAAGGCCACAACAGGGAAGAATTCTGGATCAGATAGCCTATACTTGAAAGCCCCATATGAATCAAATCCTTAAATCCTTCAGAAAATGTTGTTACATATCTTCATCCTACAGATGAAGCTGAGGCTCAAAGTGGTTAAAAAGCTTGTCTAAAATCAGAAAAAGAATAAATGGCAACCCAGAACTTGAACCAAGCTTTGCCTGGCTCTGAGTCTAAGCCCTTAATAAAGTAATAACCAGTATATAATTCATTATAGTACAATGAGATAATTGCTAACAAAGAAAATTTAAAGGGGACATAGAGGAAGAGGCAATTTTGTGTAGGGAGAAAATGATCTCTGAGTTTTCCAAGTGGACTAGGAAAGCAAGGGAGTTCGAAGCACAGGTAACAAGCACCTACAACAAGAGTTGAGGGAAAAAGAATACTTACCTGTGGCAGAAGTGCAAGATCTGAAGCTGAAGAGGACAGGGGACTGAGTACAGAAGACTTTGCATGCAGGTGGAAAAAGCATCAATCTCTGCCTTCTACTCAGTAAGAGAAACCTTTCCAGGGCTTCCTTGTCTCTGGAGCCCCTGGCAGTGATCTCCTATAATGAGCTAGTTGGCTGTGCTAGCCAAATCAAGGGGCTCATGTTTGTACTCCCCACTGTATCCTTTCTAAGCATGGACTGTAACATGCTCAAAGATTCTGCTAACAACCTGATGGACAGAGACACCAAGGGGTTCCCCACAACCACAGGGGTGACAGAGGTGCCCCTTCAAAGTAAGACCCCCAAATCTCACAGACCCTCTACCATAGAGCTAGGGCATTTTCTCGTTCTACTCACAGTTTAGAGTCCAGCTTCAGGAGGAAGCCCAACCGATCATACTCTGAAAAAGAAAAGCAGAAAATATCACAGAAGTCAAGCTACTGCTCACATAGCACATTACATTCCCCATACCTAGAGCATAGAGATGGAGAGCACTTGGAAAAGAATATAATTCAGCTGTTTTAGAAAACGAACCAAAGTGTAATCCACAACTAAACAAGACACAAATCATCTCTGGAACACCTCTTTTGTGAAGATTCAGATTCAATGCAAGGGGATTTCCCAGGTTTTCTAGGACAACTTGTACTATTCTGATAGAATTCCTTCTTGCATAAATGAGGAAATTGAAACTGTTATTAAACCACAAAACTGGACACTAGAGATGGAAGAGGGTGGGAAGCAATCTCTGCTTCCACTTAGCTCTGAGCACGCATTATTTGCTAACTAGGCCAGGATGACTACGAGGTGAATATGTGGCAATCTAGTGCTCTTCAAATCTATGTAATCACAAAGAACTGAAAGCATTACATAAAGAATAGGAAATTTAAAATAAAATTTTAAAAACAAGTCAATAAGATGTTTGCAATAAATGCTAAGTCATCAACATTTAAATATTTTGCCTCATTTTAAAGTGATGCTGAAGCAGTTTTTTATAAAATTGTATTGAAGTTTTTTTTTTAAAAGGGGCCTTGGGGGCCAGGAGAGGAAAGCATATAGAAAATAATAACCAGCAGCTTGGGGAAGCAGAATACCAAGTAAATATCCTATGTGCCTGTTGCAGTTACATCTCTATTTCCAAGATTTTCCACAGCTAAAACTAAGTGCAAAACGCTAATTTCATGGTTCATGTTGTCCATAAAATAAACAAGCAGAATTGCACCTATTTCCAGTACTAAGTCTTGAGGGAAATTTCCTACGTCCTCGAAAGTATTTGTATAATGAAAATGACACTTTGCTCAGTGACTCTGTGTATAAGGAGATGTGTGTATGTACAAGTGGCCTATGAATATAGTACTCAGCTGGCCTGGTTCACTCAAAAGATCAAACAATACCACAACCAAAAAACGGATGGGAAAGGCCAGCAAGCAAAGCTTTCGAGGAACTTGGGCTACAGTAAGCAATGAATAGAGGGGGAAGTTACACACACTGATAAGCACTGCACAGAAGTCATTCTGCAAGGCCAGTTAAGGCCAGGCTCCTGGTTTTCATTATCAGCTGAGCTGTGGTCAGAGAGCAAATTCTCTACTTAGCATCAAAGATGTCATCCAGGACACATAACTCAGTGGAGGGCTTGCCTCCCAAGAGAATCCCATTGGGCAAGCGAAGCCCAGCTCGAAATAATTCTGGCTTTGTTCTGATTCACACAAATAGATAAGAATTTTTTTTAACATATCAAGAACTCATAGAAAGCAGTAAGAAAAACACATTTTTAAAAACTAAAAACTCAATTTGTAAAAAAGCCAATTTAACAGTTTAGTACTTTTTAAACATTTCTACGTTGTCACTCCAGGCTTGTCCCCATGTGGTGACAACCTTGTGGCAGTCATCACGCCACTACTCCTCAGACCTAAGCAAGATTCCTGGATGCACAATGCACCCCATGTCCTCCAGCAAACTTCTTCCAGAGAGACAAACTCAAACTTCAGGGGCCAAGTGAGATCCTAATGCAAATAAAGGAAACAGGAGAATGTAATACCCTTTTGCAGCAACTCACACCACAGATTAAGTTATATTAAAAAAAAAAAAACTGTTGCAATGTCCTTATTCAATTCACACCCACACAGTCACACCTCCTGAACAGTAATCACAATTATATTGGTTTACTTTCAAGTAGTATCTTAAGTTTTTGAATGTTACATACACACACTGAGTACATATTCAACGAATAAAAACACTGAATTTCTAAAGTAATTTCCTTCTTTCACGGCTTTCATGACCTTTTCTTTTATGAAGAGACACAAGTATCAGAAACATTCCCTTTTATTCTTTAGGAAAAGGTAGCTTTCTTCAGTCGACCCTTTCTTGGCTTCAGTGCCAGACCCATGCCAAGGGAAGGGAGCCCATGGCACGTGCTGGTGAAGGACAGCACCTCTCAGCTCTAGCTAACTTGCCAGGCAGCAATACAGGCACAGCACTACACATCTGAATTTTCAAGATTTTTAAATTTTAAAGTAAAATCTCTCAATCTCTAAATACTGACAGGAGATTCAAGAAGTTGTAGTTATATGACCAGCTACAACATGGCTTTGGGCATGGGCAAAATTTGACCAGCACCTACCAGTCTGTAAGTAATGCAAGCTGTGGATGCACCACATAGGAGATGCTCAATCAATATCTGTTGACTGTTCTTATTAGGATTACTTGGACACAAAAGTTATAAATCTAAATCAAATCACTGTGTAAAGGAAGGCTTGGTCAACATTCTAAGGTAATACCAAAGTGAAGCTAAGATACAGAATTTCAAAGGAAATACCTGAAAACTTGTTATATAATTCTAATCGCCCCCTAACCATAAAAGTAATCTATTGTCAGAGGTGAAGAGAGGATTTGAAAACTTTCTTTGGGGAAGCTATGTTATGAACCACTTCCCTTAAAGGGCAGAATAGAAAGTCTTGTCTCTCACTCCAGCCTGACCAGAGAAGCTTAACATAAAAGTTCTTAGAGTATGACACCATCGCAGACTGCCTGGAACCCGCATCCCACCTCGTGGGCTGTAGAATAGAGTTGTGTCAGAGCTGGTCTGCAATCCCAGAGTCTGCAGCAAAACAGGATGCATGAATGAGCTAGGATGGGGTCTTTAGACCCTTCCTTAAACACTGCCTGTAGGGCAGTGGCCCTTAGGTGCCAAAGAAGAGGCAGTCATCTGGATTCCCAAGAGTTGCAAGAGTGAACCGGCAAGGTTAGGCAAGGCCCTCAACACTGACAGGGACCTCCAAAACACCCTCAAGAGCACCCACATTCCCTAAGAGCTATGGTAGACACGGGCAGGTCCAGAGAATGCAAACACTATCCCAGGTTTTCCGGTCCATGTTCTCTGTCTCCCTCCCACAACAATCCCAGGGTTCAGAAACAGCAGCCAGCAAACTGGAGAAGTAGGTAAAAAGGCAAGTCAGCAGCTGCCTTCTCCTGGCCACACATGTACAGGTACTGAGTTCTAATGCGGGAACTCTGAATGAGTTGAAAGTTACAACTATTAAGTAAGACAGGATGCTCTAATTCTGGAATTGGCAACCCAATGCAACCATAGACCATGGAATTTGTATTTCCTCAGAGATATCAAAAATTTCACTGGGCAGCTCGAGATGCGCCAAGGGAGAGAACAAGTCAGCATCTCCTGAGGATCACTTATGCTGGAATTTGGGGGACCAACTAAGAAAGCAACGAGCTAGCCTCTAATAAGTGGTGTGAGCTGCACATGCACCAGGAAGCAAATAAGTTACTGTGTCCTGTGAACTTACTGGCGTGCAGGCTGAGAATCAAATGTCCCGTGCCTCCCCTTAGCAACTGGGTGGTTTTGAGGTCAGCCACAGTTGATAGCAACTAAGGCACATAAAGCAACTAAGTGCTTGTATTGTTTGGGTTATTATGCTGACCTGAAGCCAGAGGTCTGAGCATCTCTTGGGAGGATGACAGTAAGCAATACAGCAAATATTCGGGATTTCCTTCTATCTTGTTTTTGAAGGCCAATATTGTTTTCACTGTTTTGCTTTGTTATGACTGTTTTGCTCTATTCAATATTCGGTTTTGATTGGTTTTATACTGTTCTGTTTTTGGTTTGATTTTTGCTATACCTGATTGAATGGATAACTATTGTGATGATAACAAGATATACTATGGTATCTATTACTGTTATCCTGAAGTTCTGTATCAATTTCACTGCATTGTCTTGATTGGCTTTATTCTATAGTGCTTTGTTGTATTTTACTATCAAAGAAAGAAAGAAACAAAGAAAGAAAAAGAGAAAGAACGAACAAATTTCAATGAACTTCCATGCTGAAAACAATGTAAGTGGCCAGAGGAAGCCAAGTGAAGGTGATTTCTGTGATTATTTGCCATAAAACCCAGACATACAATGTACTGGTTGTACTAACTATAGTAAATCAAGCAATTTAATGGTTTGCATAACCAAACTGTGGGAAGAGCCAGAGCATGGAGGGTTTCAGCAATTACAGAGGGTGACCAGGATGTCATCAGGTCTCTTCCACTGGGTTTTCTTTCCCCAACTTGAGCTGTCTTTGTAACTTTGGGAACACGGCCACTAATAGCTAGTCCGTATGCATCTTTAACATTGTCATAGAAAAGAGACAGTGACATGTCTGATGGCAAAACCATCAAACTAGGTTGGTTGGACTCTTTCTCTGAAAAGAAAAATTGCTGAAGAACTAGACCATTTGTTCTTACAATCTGGATTCACTGGAATTGCCCTTCATGTCCCTTCTGGATGCCAGATGTGTCGGTGTCAGTTTAATTCTGAGGGCCTCAATTTGATTATGTGGGTATTTAGGTTCTTTTGCTAAATCCCATTAACTTAGCTCAAAAGAGTTCCTATTGCTTAAACATTCCTGACATGCATTTAAGTCCTCTAACGGGTGGAGTTTGCCTCTGTAAATCTAGCACGTAATGGGGTCTGATTCAGAGTCCATATTCCATAAATGAGTTCAATGAGTGGAGTGACCAAGTGACAAGAGGAACCTCGGCAGTAGCCATCAGACCTGGTTTGTCTTCTTCTGCCCTTGCAGTGAAGGGTAATGCTGGCAGTGGCAGCAATGGCAGCTGACAGCAACTGCCAGTCTAGATCACTAGCCTACCATCTTTCACAGCGCTGCTTCCCGTGCTGTGGCCATTCCTGGCTCCCAGTCCATCCAGGTGATTACATTACAATCACCTGCCCTTGCTCTCAAAAGCATATCACTACTGGGGGACATCCCTTGCTCTTCTTGGGCACAACTACCTGCTGTTCTATTTAATGCCCTTTCTACTCTGTTTCTGGATTTTGCTTTGGGTTGCCTTCTGAGGACTTTCAATTTGCCAAGATGGTTCATTCCATTCACTTGTTCATTCATTTAGTACGGGGGATTGAACCCTGGGCCTTTGCACTGAGCTACTATCCTCAACTGTTTATCTCTTTTGAGAAAGGGTCTCACTAAGTTGCCCAGGCTTCCTGTTTCAGCCTCCCAGAGTACTGGGATTATAGGCATGTACTACCACACACCATTCCTTCCATCACTTAGAAAGGTCTGAAATGTAACTCTTCTGCAAAGAATTTACCTGAACCTCTCAAGTCACCAGCGACTGCTCAGTTTCCATCCCAACCAAGGATCTTACCTGAAAAGACTTTGCTCTCATTCCTGCCACATCTAATCTGTGTGTTGCTCCTCACAGAGTTCCTTGACTAGCAGAAATATAGTCTTTGAGAGTTATAAATTAAAAAATACATCAACCATGAAGGCAGAGATCTAATATGCAGGGCATACAGGGGTGAACCCTTTTGACTGATAGGACCAGGAAAGCCAGTGTTTTGTTTTTTGTCCGAGACAGGATTTCACTATGCAATTTAGGCTGTCCTCAGACTTGCAGCAATTGTGCCTGAGCCTCCTAAGTGCTGGGATTACAGACATGTGCTGCCACACCTGGACCAGATCATCCTATCTTACACAACATATTCTTGGAGTTCCATGTGAATTGGCCCCTACAAAGGAAATGCTCTTTTGAGTGTATCAATAATGCAAGAACAATTCACCTCCAGGGTAGCCACCCGGAAGGTCTGGATCTCACCATCAGTACATGGATCCCAAATCTGCAGTAAGAACAGAAGGCTCTGAGACTCCTGAGTCAGCCAGGCACATCAACACTGCAATTTACATGCAGCTCTCCAAGCCTACAAAGATATCTGAGGTATCAAGCAGCAAGTCAGCAGCTGCACTGTGCAAGAGAAATGTTTAGTCTGGAAAGTTAAGTTTCTTGCCTCCACAAGGCTGGAAAGCCCAGGATTACAAAAGCACCAACCAAGGAGTAGCTGGCAAGAGTTACGGGCAATGCAGATATCTGTTCCTTTCCTCCTGCACCTGTATCAGGTCTGAGCTGTGAAAGCACAGAGTGCATTTTCAGATGTCCAAAGTCTTTAAAATTAACCATTTTTTTGTTTATCCTTTTGGTCACAGTAAAGGATTTATATAAATCACCAGAAAAAAGTTTGAGAATGCATATAAATTCCTGGAAGGTTTGGAAACTAGACATAAACAAAAGGGAGATCATGCATCAGAGTACAATTGCTCCTAATAATCAAACTTCTCTTATACAAAGCAGAATTACCTAAACTACAAGGACAAATAAGAAACACATAGCCACTGAAAAATTAGGCTCTCAAAATCAGCAAAAATCCAGAAGATTTGAATAAAGAAATTACTAAATCTCAACCATCTGATATACACAGTTGGATACTGACACCAACTGTTTACAAGTATGGAGAGGACATTTCTGAAACCTGGCCATTTTGTAAGCCTTAACATAGGATCAGCCCTCCCATTCTTATCTAATTAAAACTATTAGGAAGTTATTAGGTGGAACCATCTTTACCAAAATTCTGACTTTTCACTTGAATGCTTGCATTTAATCATTGGCCTCAAAATACAATTACTTCCTTTTTTTGTAGTACCATTCATTTGCATTACTGAGGAAACGACTGTCAAACTCCAAAACTTCCAAAGCTGTAGTTTGTCAGTTCTTTCAAGTAAAAATGGTATTCTGTGAAAAATGCAGCTCCTTTGGCTGGCAACACAATCCCATAGAGCCTTTCTTCAAGACAACCTCCAAACTCAGTGTGCAGCAAAGGGATCATGTTTATTCCCATTTCATCATGTAGAATATTACAAAGATGTTACTTAGCCAGGCATGATGGTGCATGCCTGTAATTCCAGCACTTCTGGAGGCTGAGGCAAATTTGGGTCTGCTTAGCAATTTAGAAAGACCTTGTCTTAAAATCACCAAAAAGGGGCGGGGGGGGTGTGGAGTGGTCTAGGGATGTACCTCAGGGCAAAGGCCCTGATGCTCAATCCCTAATACCAGAAGGAAAAAGAAAAAGGAAGAAAGGGAAAGAAACTGAGAGAGACAGAGACAGAGAGACAAAGAAGGAAAAAGTTTCTTGAGGGAAGAAATTTAATACTGCTATGCTGGTGATATAACTCAGTGGCAAAGTATTTTCCTAGCATGTACGAGGTACTTGGTTCCATTTCCAGCACAATAAAATAAATGAACAATAACTGCCACTGCTTCTTCAAGAACTGTTTTCTTTTTTCTTTTAAATTGAATGACCATGAAGAATGTGACAATGACAAATATAGTTCAGTGTCACTGCTTATTTTTATGAAAAACACAAGAAGTTCTATCCACTCTTGCTTTTAAATCATCAGTGGAAAACAGAAACTCTTGGCAGTAGAATGCATATAGCTGTAACCTCAAAGACCCCCTGAAAGGGCCCACAGCTCACATGCTGCAAACAGCAATTCTAAAGTTTGAATTTTGGTTCTCATGCCCCATTTCAAAGAAGACATAGTCACTCCACTGCAGGAGGAGAACTGGTCCTCACCATGGTTAGAATAGTATAGCTCTATTCTATACTACAGAATAGAACTATAGCATAGAACACCTGTGATGGTCCTACTTAAGGGGAGGGAATCAATGGCAGGAAAAAGGTCATTTCCTTATGTTGTAGACAAACTGATCTGCAATCAGTCCTCATCTTACGTGATATAAAAGCTTCCCAAATGTGCACTGGCTTGTGGGTTTGGGGTGGTGATGGGCACCTCTGCCTGGGGCTCTACTACAGAAAGGCCTGGCAAGGCAAATGTGATGGAGTGCCCTCTGGTCCTTGAAGCAGTGATACAGAATGCCCACTACCTGGGGACACACAAGCCTGCGGAGCTGCTGGAACAGCAAGTCCTTGTTGCTTCTGGAGCAGCATCACCCAGGAGGCTGCAGATCAGGGATTACTGACCAGATGAGAACTCTCAGTGAGCCAATTCATTATTAGTACAAGAAATTTTAACATTTACGATGATGATGATGATGATGATGATGATGATGATGATGATGATGCATTCTGGGGATAGAACCTAGAACAACATTATAATTTTGAGGATTTCCACGAGTTTGAGGCCAGCCTAGACTACATAGTGAGTTCAAAGGTAGTCAGAACTACATAGCACAACAACACAATAAAACAAAACTATTTAATAGACAGCCACATATCATATAATGACATCAAAGTCAATGACAAACCGTACAAATGATTATGGTCCCATTAGATTTTACACCTAATTACATCATAGCTGTTAACTTGTGTAAGAATACTCTGATTTTTGCTCAACAGCAAAACTGCTTAATGACAGGTTTCTCAGAATTTATCCACTTAATATGACTGTGTTCCTTAATATTTTCTGATTAATTATGCTTATCATAATTCTATGGTATAAGAAATTGTAAATGTTTTCTCCATACCCTACTTGGCTTACCCCATCCACCTTCTGTTGCCGCAGTGTGACATGCAGATGTCACCACTGTCTGCCTATATTTGGACCTGAAAACAGTTGGGAGCACTGTGTTGTGCAGCAAAGCTTGTTCTATGACAGAGATGCATCCCTGAAACCAAGTGCCTCCCTGCAGCCTCACCTTCAGGGTACGGAGTCCCAAAGTAGCATTATGTGCTAACATGCTATTGTTATAAACCTTGACTGAGCTATTTCCTTTTCTTTTTCTAGTAGTATTTGCATTGTTTATTCATGTGTTCTCTTCATTTGAAGAATTACAAAAATTTTTGAAAAGTTGAGATGCCACGAAATGAGTAGAGGTACTCTGGTAATTTTCAACAAGTGGTCCATGATGCAAAGATTTGATAATTTAACATTCTAGGATAAATGATGTTTTAGGACTTCCAGGAAAATGGCAGAGTGGTGAGCAGAGTGGTGAATTCAGCAACACGAGGAAGAGAAGGAGGAGGGAAGTGGACACAAGAAGGATCTGAACTGAGATTTGAAGTTCATGGAGAGACATAATTCAGGAATTCAGCAAAAATAAGAAAACCCTGCCAGCCAGGAAGAAGCAGCAAGGAAGCTGTGCAACCCCCCACCTCCCCCACCTGTAAGCAACTGGACATAACATAGGCTGAGATGATGATAATTAAAACTAGGGAACCACCTGATATTTGTGTTGTTTGACTGACTGTGCAAACTTGGGACTGGTAGTCTGAGCAACTATTTAAGAGGATAACAATATGCAACATACTAATGATTATGGATTTTCTATTGTCCTATTACTGTTTTGCTTCATTTTACTGTTCTGTTTTATTCCTTTTAAAACAAAAAAGGACATTTTAAGCCATCAACTTCTTTCCACACACATGTCCATATATGAAACAGAAATAACATATTCAAATAAGATTTTGAAGTTTTAAAAAAATATCCCACAGAAACAACTCTTGCAGAAAATCTGGAACATTTTACCAAAAGCTTTAGTTTGTGCTACTGCGATATAATTCTTCCAGTCTCCAGAGAGAAAACATGAAGTACAGTACAACTTAGTTCAGATCTGCAGTTTGATTTAAAGCCTTTTCCATCCTCTGTTCCTACAGTACACCTGCGTGGATACTGTAGCTAACATTATACCAAATGACTAAAGTTTAAGAGACTTTTTTCATTCAACAGAACTAGTGCAAATACCCATCAGCTGTCACAAAATGGATGCTTATTAAGTGACTGCTACTGATTTAATTATGAGTATTTCCTACCAAGACCAATTTGAGGAACATTATCAAGGTGTATTATGGGATAAAAATACATACTTGCTTCTATCAGAAAGTCACAAAGCAGGGCCAGTTTGTGTTGGTGCACACCTGTACTACTAGCACTCTGGGAGGCTGAGACTAAAGGATCACAAGTTCAAGCCTGGCCTGGAAATTCAGCAACTTAGTGGAACCATGTTCATAATGGGGAGAACAGCTGGGGAGGCAGCCCTGGGTTCAGTCCCCCAGTACAAACAAAAGTCACAAAGCTTCATATAACTCACGAAAGCTATGTAGACAGTACAGCCCATTAGGCAAGAAAATTCCACTCACACAAGAGTAACAAATTCTGCTGTCCAATCTTTTTCCCCCCTAGCTACCCAATGCCCTTTTGCCCAATCTTCTTTAATGTGGTGTTTGGCTCCCATCTTTGGGCTGTGAAGAATTCCTGAGTGCAAAAGGCATGCCAATAAGTGGAATGGGGACTTATTCTAACCAAAATAGGTTTCTTATTGCAAAGAAATGACAAAAAAGACACTGTGCAGTCTCCAATAAAAATCATGACTATCTTAAAGATAAGCACTATATGCATAGCTCGGGTAGAGGAGGAAGCTGGCAACAGTCTAAGTGGGTAATCAGACATATGGGTGAAGTGAAAGACCAAGGGAACTATCACTCCCTGAGCATCTACCAAGTATTTACACTGCTCTCAGTACTTTCACCTACACTCTGAACTTAATCCTTATACCCTATGAGGCATATATCATCTTCATTTCCAAGATGAGGCTTACAGAGGTGAAGCAACACATTTGAGATACCCACCTAAGGAGGACCAGCTGGGAGGCTGTTGAGCCAGCCCAGGTCTGAGCCTCAAGCTTCTCTTTTTTCTTTCTTTATGCCACACTGGTTATCAGAGAAAATAAAGCAGACCCTCATCTTAGGAGAGCTGTCACAAAAGCAACTGTGTCTTATTCCTTCCCACCCCTGTCACAGGGGTGATGTTAAAAGACCCAAGTCATGGCACCCGCAAATCATGGGAGTCACCAAGGGCATGGGAGGGAATGGCCAAGGCACAAATGGCTCCCACGTCATCTCAAGTCAGGGAAATAAACCATAAACCAAGACCGATTAATCAAAGACAAACTAAAATAGGAAAAGCAGTTTCATAAAGCAAACACAGAAAACCCCACTGACCTAGACTAAATTAACCGGCCGAGAAAAATAACTTATAAAGTACACAAAGTAAAACCCAATCCCAAGGGTGTGTACCGGTGCAGGGGAGGCAAGAATCCTGGCAAGAAGCCCTGAATACAAGGGAGTCCTTGGTGGCTAAGTCCTTCGCAGCTGGCTGGGCTCGGCTCTAATACAGTGACACTAGGGGCCACAGGAGAGTGGAGACTCCTTGGCCTCAAGTGAGGAAACCACAAGCTATGGAAGAGGTCCAGGGCCTTGCAGCAGAAGAGGTCACTGTATTCACTTTCCCTGTCCTGGGGAAAGGGTGGCTAGAAGGGTGGTAGGGATAGGGAATGAGGTGAATTCAGTCCTCTTCAAGCCCCCAAATGTGTCCTTAGCACTAACATGACCTATGAGGTAGGGCATACCTCATAGGGCAGCTTGAACTGGACATGGTGGCATACGCCTGCAATCCCGGCACTAGGGAGACTGACGAAGGAGATGGCCACAAGTTTAAAGCCAGCCTGGGCTACATAGTGAGCTCAAGGCCAGCTGGAACAATACAGCAAAACCTTGCCTCAAAAACAAACACTATATTGCTTTCATTGTTTCGTTTTGATTGGCTTTATCTTGTTATGTTTTGTTTGATTTTATTATGTCTGATAGTATAGGCAGTTATTTTGAAGATAACAAGAGACATTATGGTAGTCATTATTGATTTCCTTTTATCTTGTTTTGCAGTCCAATATCACATTTATTGTTTTGGTTTGATTGACTCTTCTATTTTATTTCGCTTGGTTTAATTCTTTTCAAAAAAATAAAAAACAACACAATAATAACAACAACGAAAGAGCAGCTGGGTCAACAAATAGGGGAGAAAATGACTCATTTTGCAAGCTATAGTTGAACCCTGATACAGAATATCACCTACTACCTAAGGCATAAATAGTCACTGCTATGGTCTGAACACTGGTGTCCCCCCCCCCATATAGTGGTATAAAGATGTATAGCCATGAGGGGTGAGCATTCATTGCCTGGACTAATTCCCTTATAACACAGGCTTCAAGAAACCTGCCTGTCCTTTCTGCCATCTGAGGACACACATAGATAGTCACCAGACACTGAAGCAGCTGGTACCTTCAAGGCGGACTGTCAAAATGTTGGCAGTAAATTTCTGTGTTTATAAATTGCACAGCCTAGGGTATTTTTGTTATATGGTAAGCTGAATAGATTAAACTGTCATCAAGCAATTATTAAACAAAATAAGACAGATCCCCCCCCCCACTTTGAACAGAGTTGTAATGAAGGATCTCTACACAAACTGGTCCCCAGTTATAAAAAATAACACATGTTCAATATAGAATTCCAAATGCAAAAAATAAAATTATGAAAAAGAAATAAGAACCATTTGAAATTTCCATTACAAACATTTTGGAAACTGTTTTCCCTAAAATCTCTTTCCATAAAAATGTGAGTGTAGATATGGAATTTTACTTATATGTAGTCTCAGTGTACATACGGTCTATTCTGGTTTCACTGACTCCACAATATTCTGAACTTCTATGTCAGTAAAAATAAAAACTAAACTGTCATTTTTAATGATCACAGTATTCCACTGCATGGCTATGCCATTACTTATTCATCCTTAAGTATTCATTAAGTAATGGACATTACTGCTCTTAATGTTCTACTGTTCATTCACCAAATATTTTCTAAGCACCTACTATGTGCCAGGAATTGTTCTATCAAAACAGACAAGGCTCTTGGCTAAATGAAGCCTACATTCTACTGGGAGGAGACTGACAGAAAACATGCAAGTACAAAAGCAGATGGTTTGACAGGATGAGTGCTAAGGACAAATGAACACATTCCTTTTAGAGAAGACTGGGTGTTGGGAGAAAGACTGTTCTAGACAAAGTGGTCTGGGAAGGCTTCCTGTGCAGTGACAATGGAATTAGGCCTGAAGACAGCTGTGCAGAGGATGAGGCAGAATAATCTAGGTTAGAGCACAGCCAGTACAAAGGCCCGTAAACAGGGACCAGGCATCTTCTAGGAGCAGCAGGGATGCCACTATAGCTTGAGGGCAGCGAGGAGAAATAAACTAAAGGGAAATCACGGAAATAAGGAGTCAGTAAATAGAGTCTCATAGAGTTTAGACTTTAATGTGTTCTTTGAGACCACCGGAGTGTTCAGTGGTAACAAGTCAGAGTCTGAATTGTTTCTAGTTGTCTGAGCATTCTGTATTCTAGTATTCTGGCACAATGAGAATGGCCTTCTGGGAGGAAACAAATGAGCACAGAAAGCCCAGTAACATCTTTTCTAGACCAGGGCAGAGAAGACGGTACCTTGGGCAGATAGAAAGAAAGGGCACGAAAAGGACAGAAGAAAGAAAACTGGAAAGTAGTAAAGAAAGAGGAACAGTTTAAGACATCGCTGGGTCTGTGGCTTGAAGAGTATGGCTAGAAGGGAAGGAACCAGTTTCCAAACAGATCGCATAGATGGATTTATACATACCTATTTTGGATTTGGGGAGCTACCATAAATTGCGTTTTACTGTTTCCCAATGATTTGTTACCAATATATAAAACCACAGTTAACTTTGTGTTTTGACCTTGTATCTTGTCATCTTGTTAAGTTCAGTTTTTAATTTTAGGAGTTTGGTTTTTTTCTGTGGATTTCCCCAGGAAATGTTAGCAATCACAATCATCTATGAGGAGGGTTGGTTTAATTTCGTCTTTACACCCTGTCTGCATCTTATTGTTTTCTCTTGCTTTATGTACCTTCTGAGACTTCCAGGAGTAGATCTTGATGTTAGGTGGAAAGCAGTCCATCAGGTTATGATGTCTGCTGAGGGTTCTTTGTAGATTCCCTATATTGGGTGGAACAATTCGTTTCTGAGTTTGCAGAGACTCTTTAATGATAAATAGATACTGAATTTTCTCAAATACTTTCATCATCAACTGACATGATCATGTAGTTTTTTTTCCTGTCTTTAGACCTTTAATAAGGCAGATTACATTGATGATTTTTGAATGTTGAACTAACCTTTCATTTCCAAGCTAAACCATATTTGGCCACTTAGTTTGGCAAATTTTAGCCATTTTTTATTTAAATATTTCTTCTGGACTACATTCTTCCTTTTTTTTCTCGAACTCCAATAAATAAATAGTAAACTTTTTAGGGTTGCTTCACAAATCTCTGAGGCTCTATATCTCCTAAAATCTTTCTATGTTCAGACTGGATTGTTTCTATTAATTTGTTTTGAAGTTGTGTTAGCATCCCTTTACTGGGACCAAATATCTGAAATAACTTAAAGGAGGAGAGGTTTCTTATGGCTCACAGTTTAGAGGTTTCAGTTCCTGGTTAACTGGCTCCATGACTTTTTTTTTTTTTTTTTGGTCTTTTTGAGACAGGGTCTCTATGCAGTTCAGGCTGGCCTTGAACTCACTTTGTAGCCCAGGCTGGTCTCGAACTCGCAATGATCCTCATGCCTCAGCCTGCCGAGTGCTGGGATTACAGGCGTGAGCCACCACGCCCGGCGGGCTCCATGACTTTTAAACCTCTTACAAGGTAGAAATATCATGGTGGAAGGGTATAGTGGAAGAAAACTGTTCACGCACAGCATCCAGGAAGGAAAGCAACAGAAGCTGAGACAGAGAAAGAAAAGCAGAAGGGAAGGGAGAGGGGGAGAGGAGAGTAAGAGAAGGTGGGAAGGAGAGGGAGACAGAGGCTGGGGCGAGATACAGTCCCCAGGGGGCATGACCCACACCCTTCACCCTGATCCTACCTCCTAAGTTTCCACCTGCTGCCAATAATGCCATCAAGTTATGAATCTGTCACCGGCTTAATCCACTGGTGAGATGAGATCCCTCAGGATTGAATTTCTTCTTAAGAAAGCCCATGAGCAAGTACACAAGCCTTTAGCACATGGCCTTCAAGAAATATTTAGATCCAAACTATGACGCTAGTATACTAACTCATCTGTCGTATCTTCTGATATTTGCTACATTTTAAAAGTTCAGTATTTTTTTAATTGGCTAATTGATTTTTGCTAAGATTTTCTTCCCATTAATCTCAACAGTATTTGCCTTTATTTGGGGGAGTACTTTTATAATAGTTAAAGTCTCTGTCAAATTATTCCAACATCTGCATCATCTCAGTACTGGCATGTGTTGGTTGTCTTTTTCTCATTGAAGTAGATTGTGTTGGTTCATAAGATGATTAACTTTGGCTCATATCCTAGACATTTTGAATATCACATTATGAAACTCTAGGTCTTGGTTAAATCCAGTATAGAATGTTATTTTTTGTTTCAGCAGACAATTGAGTAGGGTGGGTTCAGGCAGCAAGTTCTAACCAGCCCTCTGCAGGCTTGGTTTCAATGTCAGCTTCACTTTCAAAGCCTATTCAAATGTATCCTCTATGTGCGCCACCAAGTGTCCAGTCTGGGACCTGGACAGTGGTTAATTCCTTAGTCCAGTTCTGAAAGTCTGTTTCCCTAAGTGTTCCTCCCTCTTTTTATCTAACCTGTGCTTTCTGGTTCCTGGGACCTCCCTTTCTTGGTCTTCTGGATAGAAAGTTGGGGCTTTAGTTACCACATTCTACCATGAACTTTCTGTACTGTACCCAAATCTGAGGCCCAGTAACAAAAAGGCAGAAGGGAAAAAGGTAACCAAAATGGCACCTACCGTCTGAGGACTACAGGTTCCCTCATCAGAGGCAAAGGCTCTCCCTTCCCCTTCAGCTTTAGGTGCCAAAGTCCTACTACTGCCAGGTCACTACCACTATCACTATTATGGGACCCTTTCAGGGCAGGGGCCACACAGAACAGACAAAGGGGAGAAACAGCCCATGGGGACTTCCTACATGGGTCTGAGCCTTAGGAGCCCTAACTAGAGATCTTTTCCTGGAACTTTCTGTCCGTGCCACCATGTTCCTTATTGGGTTTAGCAATGGCTGAGAGTTCACAACATGGGACAAAGGAGGAAAAGTGGGAAATACACCACTAGTGTAAGAACACATAGAATTCTGGTGTTCTTCCCAGTTTATCTCTTACTATTTAAGTTTTAGAGACCTCAAAGCTACAAAGTCCATCTTGTCCTGGTCTTTACTTGCATTCAGTGAAATTCTCCCAATTTTAATCAACCATACTAACAGAAACAAAAATAGAGATTTACTCAAATTATCTTACTAAACCAGATGGTAGTACACCCCTGTAATTCCAGCACTTGGGAGGCTGAGGCAGGAGGATTACAGCGAGTTCAAGACCAGCCTGAACTACATAATGAGATCCTGTCTAAAATAAATAAATCTTACTAAAATTCTAAAATGTTTTGACAATATGGTATGCCCAATGCTAAGCAAATTCTCTTCAATTAAGAGTAAAGAGCCGGGGATTTAGCTTAGCGGCATAATCACCTGCCTGGCAAGCGTGAGGTTTTAAGTTCAATCTCTGGCACAAAAAAAAAGAGTAAGGAGTGAAGGAGTGAAGGAGTGCCAGGTACGGTAGCACACACCTGTAATTCCAGCACTTCAGTGGACTGAGGCTGAAGGATCACAAATTGAAGCCCAACTTGTATAACTTAGCAAGACCCTACCTCAGGGGCTGCAGATACAGCTCAACAGCACAGCACCTGCCTCACAAGTGTAAGGTCCTGAGTTCAATTTCTGATACCAAAAAACAAAAAAAAAAAAGAAAAGAAAAGACTTGTCTCAAAATTTTAAAAAGGAGGGTAGGAGGCCAAGGATGTATTTCAGTGGGAAGGGCCCCCGTACTAAGAAAACAAAAACAAAAACTAGTAAAGTTGCCCATCTCTTCCCCACTATCTTTTAAAACTGAGGTAAAGTGTGAGATAGAAAAACTACTGGCAAATATTTCATAAGAATATGAATAAGGCAGGATTAGATATGCAATCCAGGAGTTCCACTCAGGAAAACAGAATGGTAATTTAAAGTTACTTTGATCAGTTTGACTCTATTCTCCAATAAGAGAAAATTAAGTCAAAAAATATCTTGAGTCCTCATTCTTTGCCAACTTTCTTTGGGAACCATGTATAGGCCTGGGAACCATATTCCATGGTCCACAATAATTTGCACAATAAGCCTAAGGTCTTTTTTATATCTCCATGAGGGATAGAAGCTGAGGACCAAAATCCCCTTGAAAACTAATAAGAACAGAGAAAGTAAGATCCGCTTGAATAAGAATACGAACCCTGGAGCCACAGGGCCTTAATTCGTACGCTGCCTCTGCCACTTGCTTGCTGCTTGACATTGGATAAATTATTTCAGTATGTCAGTTTCCCTAGCTGAAAAAATGGAGATAATAATAGTGTCTGTTCAAAGCGCTACTGTGAAACTTAAGTGAGTTCATACATATAAAAGTGGCTAGAACTCAGGTATATGATAAATGTTTCATAGCCATCTTCCTCTTTATTTATTTTTTTTTTTTGTCTTTTTCCTTTTTTATTGGTACCAGGGATTGAACTCATGACTGCCTGCTTGCAAGGCAGGTGCTTATGCCACTGAGCTAAATCCCCAGCCCCCGGTCTTCCTCTTTTTCCAGGCAAACCCAACCTACAGTGCTACTTTCTGACCCTTTTAGTGCCTATAAACAGCTTATCTCACACCTAGCAATTCAAGTCACACCTTCTGCATAAAAAATATGAATCATTACAAATATATACAAAAGCACATAAAAACATAAATGTATAGTGTAACAAGTAACTGTGAAAGGGGACCCTCTCAAGCCCCACTCAGGTCACTAGAGAGAACACACCAACTCTAGAAGATCTCATGGGCCCATCCCTTACCATATTCCTTTGTGCAGTATCTCTGTTGTTTTAACACTGAATTGTATATCTAAACAAACAGTTTAATTTCATTTATTTTTGAACTTCATTTCCACAGAAAAACTGTATGTATTCTGTCTGAGTGCTTTTACCCAAAAAGGTATTTAAGATTAATCTATGTTGTGGCATCTAAGTATAGTTTATTCATTTTTACTGACCAAAAGGAATATATCAGTTTGCATATTTATATTCCCTTTACTGTTGTTAGGTAGGTGAGCTGTTCATGGTTTTGCACAATTATAAAGAATGCGGTTATAAACATTCTTATACATGTACTTTGCACAAATATTCTGGTAGGGAAGACACCTGGAGGACAAACTGCCAGATCACAGGGTATGCTCCAAAGTGGCTGCACCAGAGGAGATTGAGAGTCGCCACTATACCATATGCTCACAAATTCTGGAACTATCAAGCTTTTCAAGATAGGCTCTTTTGTAGATGTGTAGTACCTGTCCCTGTAACTCTGAGTTGCATTTCCCTGAGTGTTAATGCAACCAAATACCTTTTCATAGGCTTATTGGCAATGAGGATTTCCTCTTTGGTGAAATGTCTATTTTGCTTGCTGGGCTGTTTCTTTTTCCTATTGATTTTTGCAGTTCTTTATTCTAGAAACAAACTCTCTGCATTGCCTTTTTACTCTCTTAACAGAGTCTGGATTCATAGAAGTCCTTAATTTTAATGTCATAAAATTGACCAATCTTTCCCATAGTGAATATATATAACTTTGGGATTTGTTTGCTTGTTTGTTTTGAGACAGGGTCACACTATGTATTGCAAGCTGGCTTTGAACTCACTTATGTAGCCAGGTTGACCTCAAACTCATGGTGATCCTCTTGCCTCAGCCTCCCAAGTGCTGAGATTATAGTGTGTTACCACACCCAGTTTGGCTTACTTAAGAACTGTCCCTATCTAAGATTAGCCCTATCATGAAGTGATGTGTGCTTCCATATTTTGGTGGGGTTACCTCAAGATAGCAAGATGATCAGGGGTCAGAGTGGCTCTCAAGCTGCATGGAGATGGATGTCTTGAATGGGTTACTTCACATCACTGAACTGTATGTACCAAAATGTATCAAAATGTATCAAAATGAAAGATATCAAAGCTTGTATCAAAATGTAATCAAAATATCAAAGATATCAAAGCTCTGAATTATGAGGGACAACTGAGAGGTACATAAAGTTCCCAGCACATTGCTCATAGTCTCTGAACATCTTTCTTTTTTGTCTAGTCTACTACAACTACCTGAACTTCATGAGCATCCATCTATCACATTCAAAGAGATTGCAAAAGAGATGAACTGTTTCCATAGGCAAGCAGTCTCCCTTGTTTTCACAGGTAGCACACTATCATCTTCATCTCAAAACACAGGACTAACATACAGCAAGGCCAAATTGTTTAGGGGCTACTGTAAGGACAGCAAGCTAAGGAATTAAAGCAGCACCCCTTCCTGTTCACTGCTAGCAAGCACAAAGGCATGTGGCAGAGGGACTGCTTGGATCCAGGACAGCCTAGCTCTCCTGGCCTGGGTGAATCTGAGCCAAAGGGCAGTGTGCTATTTTGTGTGTCCTGCACTGTAAAGACAAGGAAGGAGGGAGTTGTTGCCTAGGTGATCCTGCAGGAATGCACCATCAGCAGTGATACTTCTCTCCTAGAGGACACTGGTATCTGAGCATGTGGGATGTACATGTAAACACAAAGAAGAGGGTATGTCCTTAGGAAATGGGGGTGCCTTCACAACCTGGCACTCTGCAGGAGGGCTCTGATGGAGAGCTGTGGTCTCTCAATGGCCTCTGTCCCATTCTCACAGACAGAACATAAGCACAGAAAATGGTATCCTTTCCTATGAGCCTGGACCATTCTCCAAGAGGAAGGCACAATTTCTGTGCTTCTTCTGCACGCACCTTTTTGTTTTTTTAAATAGGAAATTAACACTAGTCAATATATTGCACACTGTTATTTTCAAAGTAATTCTTCAGATCACAAGATTTAGGCATGAAAAAATGACCAATCAAACAATGAAAGCACAAATTGTTCTTTTTGAAGAACTAACAAATTAGTCATCTATAATACTAATATATATACTGAGTATATATATACTGAATATATCTATCTATCTATATATGTATGTATGTATCTATACACACACACTCATCACACACTTTTAACACAATTAGAAAAGTACCCCAGATGATGTGTCTCTCTTCTATTCCCTCTACTATAAGTCCAAAAAGGGGTTCATAAGACTCTTCCACAATTCTGACATCATCCATCGCCCTCCTCCAATACCCCCTTGCAGGCCCCAGTACAATTATGGTCAGTATTGACAGCTGAAAAGATGACAGAGGGGGAAGAATTGGTACCTGAGCCTAGTGTTTGTCCAGCGGAGTCAAAGGAAAGAACCACTGAATCTGCAACACAAGAGGACAAGTTCATTTCTCCCTCCTTATAGTAACATATCAAGCTCCACACCCTGCCCAGGGGAGAATCAGCCAAGATGGAGCTTAGTGCAGATATCTCCATAGATCCATGCCACCCATTCACAGGACCATGCCCACCCATCCACTGGGCCAGAAGGCCCTGCCGTGCCTGGCTCCCCCTAACCCGTGCCAATGAAAAGAATGTTTCAAGTCAGGGACAGCCCCCAAATTCTTCAGAGGCATACTGCAAGATTGGGGTATAAATTTACTTCTTTTTCCCACTTCAACAAAAAAATACAATTAAAACAAAGCAAAATAAAACTTCCCTCCTGCGTCTGGTAAAAGGCACTAACATTTCCCCTTTCATGCCTGCCTTTCTTCTACTAATATACTCAAACATTTATTATTGCTTCTTCCAAGAAGACTGAAAATGCCCTATAGAAATGTATGGTATTACTGGAATAAAAAATTTAAAAAGTCAAAGAAAGAAAGTTATCCAGTGGGGGGAAATGTTAGTGCACAAATGCATGCCATGAGAATTTTATAAACAGTGCAGGCAGAATTAAAGAGTATACAAGCTCCTGAGCAGCCAAAGCAAAAAGTAGAAAATGAGCATTTCAAAGATTCAGTGTCCACATGCATTCATTCTTGCTTTCATTCAAACATTCAGGAAGTATAATCAGGCATCTACTATGTGAAAGATACTATGTGTTTGAGATACAACAGCGAACAAAAATCACGGTCTCTACCCTCATAGATGTCTCTGCCATCAGTCTAGGAGAGAAAAGTTACACAGAAAAAATTAACTGACTAGAAACTGATATACTAGAAAAGAAAAGAGTGCTATGAAAGCTTGTACTGGGAACTGTATTTAGTATAGAAGCAGAGTACATAGACAGGGAAGCTTCCCTGAAGAAGCTGACATTTGGGCTCACATAAGTGAGGGTCAAACCAACAAGGCTAAAACAAGTATTCTAGACCGAAAGGCCACCTGCAGAGAACTGAAGCAAGTGGAAATCTGGTACTCCAGAGCCACTCAAAGTTCAATAAAAGCAGTATAAAAGCATATACTACACAGCCATCAAGAGAACTTTCTTTCTTAATAAAAGGGATGCTGTACAATGTTCAAGTTGGTATCTTCTTACATGTCTTGAATAGTTGTGAATGTTTTATGGCTGTGACTGTTTTTTATAAGGTGACTCAATCCAAAATGATAAAATAAACCCAAAGTACAGTGCATTAACTGTAATTATAAGTGGCACCAGATATGGCCCAAGATAACTCAAAAGGGATCAGATTCAAAAGGCTCACTCTACAAAGCAGTGCCAACTGGATGTATGTAAGATCCAAGTTTATAGCCATATCTCACCTGAGCATTATCTTCCATATTTCAAGGTGTAAGTCATTTTCTCTCAATACACATAGAAATTCAACACAATAGTTATAACTAAATAACATCTGTTCCTATTAAAAGACTATAAACTCCATAAGAGCAGATACCATATCTGCTTCATTCACTGCTATGTTACCAGCGTAACACTTGACAATAATTATTTAATGAATTGTAATGCCTAAAAAAATAAATGGGCCACATATCCTTCAGGTAATCTTTCATAAATACGTTTTCTCACAACCCTGAGTTTACTGAGCAGTCAGTTGTAGCGAACTAGTGCATGCCGATTCTGATAAGGATCTAAAGACAGATGTTTTATACAGTCAGTTAAGGACACATCTGTGTGCTCTGAAATCTACCAAGAAAAAGGTAAGGATGTTACCTTTCTACAAAAAGGAAGAAGCACAATTAGGATGGCTGGCTGAACACACAGTTGACTATCCTATCTCATACAAGCAATATCTAATTGATAAGTTCTACTCTTTTCATTATTTTTTAATCTGTCCTCTCAATGGAAAAGTCTTCCTCTCCTCTGTAAACAGCTTTACTCAGCTATAATTTGCATATCTCAGAATTCACTCAGTTTAAGTTTACAATTCACTATTTAGAAAATTTCCTATTTCTATCACCCTCAAAAGATCTTCCATACCTAGTCACAGTCAGTCTGGCTGCCACCTCCAGTCACAGGCCATTACTACTTACTTCCTACCTATCAATTTGTTTCTCTGGACAGCTACCTGTCCTTTTTTGCTGGGACTACTTGGACAGCCCCTAGCCACAACTCCTGCCTCAGACTTGACCTATTTCTTTCCACACTTTGGATTTCTCCAAAAAGTATAGTGGGCCACTCTTTAGCAAAAGCCCTCCGCAGGTGCTGGGGATGTAGCTCAGGGACGGAATCCCTGCCAAGCATACACGAAGTCCTTGTTTGATCCCTGCATCACAAAACAAACACAAAAAATGAAACAACCAGTAGCTTGTAAATTCAACCTCTGACATGCACATTCTTTACCATTATGTTTACACTTCACGTTTCAGACTTATTAAATGACTTGCATTTTCCCCAAAAGAGACAGCTGCCTTCCTGTCTTTAGGCATTAATATAATGATCTCTCCAGTTTGCATAAAAACTCTCCAACTTTGCCACTGAGACGCAACTCAATTCTTCCCTTTTCTGGATGCCTTCTCTGATCAAAGCTGCTCCCACTCTTCTTCAGGCCATAGGTGCACCTCTGCTAAGTCATTTATTACACTACATTATGACCCTTGCTGGCTGCTCTTTCTCTCTCATTGAGCTGCAAGCTTCCTGAGGACTAGGATTATCTCTTCATCCTGAGGCTTTGGTGTCAAGCTTGGGGACCACAAAGTGGTCAATGTGCTTATCTAAACTAAGAATAAACTAGTAAGTATCCTTGTTTTCTTTCAAAGCTGATGTTATTTGAGGGACATTTCACAAGTGAGGGGAAATCTATCCTGGGGATCGGCTCTTGGCTCTGGTCAATCCTGAGGCTGAACTGTCCTTGTTCTATGAAGCTACACGGATTCAAGCTGGACCACATCCTGAGAAGATAAAAATGTACACACAGAGTAGTGCCACAGGACAAATAGAAAAGTCCCAGGTGAGGGGTCACATTCACCTGGAGGAAGTGGGAACAGATGTCCAAAGAACTGACTTGCCAAAAGAACATCAATAAAAAAGTATCTCAAATTTGTATTGCAGCTGGTAAAAATTATTCCAACTGTAATTTACCTTCTTACCTCACAAGCAGTTCTGATTTAATCTTTTTTAATCTCTTCAACCTAAATGTAAAGAAGGAATAAATAAATGTGAAAGTCTAATATTACCTAACACTAAAAAAGGCTAAATGTTAACAATGGTTGATTCTGGATTGCAGAATTATAGGTAATGTCTATTTTATGTAATTTTACAAAATTTTTGAGTAAAAGTGTATTATTTTTCATGAGGGAAAAAATAGTTAAAAGTCAGGTATGGTGCTACACAGCTTGTAGTTCCAGCTACTCAGAGGGCTGAGGCAGGAGGGGGAAAAAATGAAAGTTAAAAAAGAACTTTCTAATGCAGATCTAGGATTTTAGCGTCTCACACACTCTGCAGTGATGCGAAAGGATGGAAGGTTCTTGCTCGCCTTCATTAAGCCTTCGTTAATCACTGTAAGTGCAGAGACTGTTCAGCTTTTCTCGTTACTGAGATCGTCTTTATGCTTCATACTAACTGTATCAATCCTTCAACAAACTGGGCTTTCCCACTTCTTCTTTCTTCCTTCCCAGAAATATTATCATGTGCCAGGCTAAGCCAGGTACACAAATATGTAGCTCAAAAAGAGCTTTCCAACAATCTTGCTTTCCAACCAAGGAAGACAGACAAGTTAGAGGCACTTAAGGTACAGTGAGATAAGGGTGTTCAGGAGGCAATAATAGCCCAATGCTTCTAAAAGCATGGATCTTTAATAAGACAATGTAACTTCTAGAGGAAGTTAGTGAGATAATGTTTCATAGAGCTGAGATGAAATTTTGTTCTGAGCATTAAAGGCATGGACTTCGGAAATCGTTTGGCTGTTCATTATTTGGGCTTATTCTAAAAGACTTAAGATTATTTTAGTCATAAACCATACTGACAGCTAGGGAAAACTTAGTGTTGAACAGGTTGAGAAGTTTGCTTTGCAAGATACAGTGTAAGAATATGCAAACTTTTCCCTTTCCACCTAACAAGTAAGTAATTTTTACTTCAAGCATCCCAGGCTCCAGCTGTTCTGGCTCCTAAGCCAGAGGCAGCCATGTGGTGTGTTGCACAAGTGACCAAACAGAATCCCAGACCAAGTATGACAGAACCTTGCCATACATGACTATTCAATGAGGAAGTCTAGAATTTACTGGAGTCTTTTATTATGATCAGATGTTTCCTGTGTCTGGTTTCTGAGGCAGAAAACAAGGAGTAAAAAGAATGGGGCTCAGTCTTCTTAGCCATTGCAGAAGTTTTCAAAGCACCAAATGTGCAGTGATCAAGTTACATTTTGCGGTACTTCCTCTCATAGTATACACTTTACATATATCTTTTGCTGTCTACCATCTGTAAGCCCCAGAAATGCAAGAAGGAATTTTAAAAAGTATGTTGCAAGCTAACAGGTAAAGTAAAAATACATATGAAGTGAACATATTCTTAGGATACATAAGGAGCGAAAAATTAGGGAGATTTCATTGTTCATTAATGTAACACATTTATTGAGCAATTACTGTACATCATACTTCAGGGTACAATGGTTAAGAATAAGAAAGATCCACTGGACAGCCGTGGACAGCAACTGCTTATTCACATACTGCTCATCCACCTAGAGGCAGACTGGCTCTATCATTAAGAGATGTGGACTGGGAAGTACAGAGCGTTGGGAGTTGGCAGAGACACAGCAGACAAGAGTAGAGACAGGGCTGTGAATCAAGCTAGTGATAGAGCATCAGAGGAAAGAGCACAAGACACTTAAAGAGCTGCCTTAGACTTACAGTGCTCTCGCGGTTCCTGTCTCTATGGCAACCAGCCATAACTTGGACCATTTTTCTACAAGGCCTTGTGGTGCATCTCTTCCTCAGTTCCCATGAGGCCTAGCCTAGAATTGCTCTTTTCCTTATTAATGCTACCTTGGTGGTTTCTAGGTTCTAAGTAGGCTTACTTCTCTCCCACACCTCATATCTTAATATCCTAGAACCTGATGATTGGGTCTAACATTTCCCCCTCACCAGTCACAATTCACCCACTGGGTCTGAATCTCAGAAGAGGACTACTTGAACCATGAGCCTAAGCTGTGTTCTCCATTGGTTTGTTAACAGAACTTTAATGGCCATGTAGCTTATTTATTTATTTATTTATTTTTGGTAGTTTCCTCATTGGTTAGCTGCTATAGGAATCTAGTTATAGTCTCTTTAATTTCTTCTCTGAATCACAAACTCAAAGAAAACAAAACTTGAGTAAATGAGATTCTCAAAGAGAAGAAAAAAGTATGAAGTTAAAAAATACAAATATCCATTAATTTAGAGGAATGGGAGAATATGAAAGAGACAGGAGTAGCCAGAGGAGTGAGAACTGATGACAAGCAGGTGGTATCCAAATACGACAGAGGTGGAAGAGCTGATGGCTGAAAAGACAGGAGGGAGAACATGTGCAATTTTAATGGAACTAATTATTTCTCTCCAATGATTTGGTTGCAAGGACTCAGTAAGTAGAGGCTGCTGAAGTTGTAGATTTGTTCCATGAAGTTTCTCCTTATATTTAGCCTATTAATTTAACTTACCAGACTTAATAATGGAGTTCTTACTAAGCTCAAGTGACTAAATGAAAAGATTAGATCAGACATAGTCTTGGACATCAGAATGCATTCACTATCACTATGGTCCCCACCACAGAGAGACAAGTAATGGTATTACAAGCCTTAAGAGTTGCAGTAAGAGCTCAGATACAGTGAAAGAAACTGGAAGACGCAGAGGGGATAATATCTGAGCTGGCACGAGGCGACCTTACAGGCCAGGCTACCTTGGCAGGGTTCGAACAGGTACAGAAAGTCACTGATGGGCTGGGGATTTAGCTCAGTGGCGTAAGTGCCTGCCTGGCAAGAACAAGGTCATGAGTTCAACCCCCAGTACCGCAAAAAAAAAAAGAAAAGAAAAGAAAGGCACTGATGCATGCAAAGTAAGAGGTGTGAGGTTTCAGGAAGGTAAAATCAAACATAATTAATATCACAGGGTTTCTTTCAGGAGTAGAAATGATGTGACTAAAAGTGAACCAGTCAGATGACACATCAAAGACTATTTTTAAAAAGTGAGTCACTATGAAATTGAGGAAAAAACTGCTATGTCATACCAGGAAACAAAAGGCACTTGGCTGAAGATCAGGGCGAGATACTCCTGGGGCATCAGCATGCAAAGGAAGACAGAAAAAATCCGGGAGGAGCTAGCACTCATTGAGCTGCTGCCCTCCAGAAGGCAGGGAGCGGGCATCATTTACATACCGTGTGTGTGGAAAGGAAGCAGACAGAGTAAGGCCAGATCTAAGCACTGTGCTGAAACAGGGGTGAGGTGTGGAACTTCTGGGCAATGGAAAGTTTGGGCCAGCTGCCCTGGGAAGAGGAGGGAAGCTCATGAAAGAAAGATAAAAGCCAACACCATGAGATCACTGTGAGAAATCCTTGCACTGGGTCTCAAATGGAAGACAGCCCAAAAGTATGATCCCAGAAGCAGATAGGCAGATTCAGCCTAGGTAAGGGGTATTTTGGGGACAAGGATTGAAGGAGCTGAAGCTATTATTCAAAGACCCAGTCTGGGTGCTGAGGGATGGAAAGATGCAAAGATCACTGAGGGAACAGAGAGGGAGAAAAGCCATCAACCTGAAAGCAGTGGAGGACAGGATTTTGCTGGTGGCTAACAGCAACGACATAAGCTTTGAGTCAGGCCATCACAGTGCTAATCTTTGTGCTGCTGTTTTTACAACAATGTCACTTTGGGCCTTTATTTCCTCATTTGCAGAAACAATAATCCAAGTCCAAAATCTCCTCTCAAATCCTAAAGCTCTACAGTTAGTATTAGAGTTTGAAAATGTTCACCCTTAAAAAAACAAAGCAATAAACCATATTACTTAACACACTGCCCCCATGATGGGCGTTCGGGTGGCATCCTGTAATTAAACATTCATAGTTGTTCCGTGAAATAAAATCTTTCACTATAAATGAACTCATACCATTTTAGAACAGATTTTGTAGCCAAATGAACTTCAACACCAACTTTTTTTAAGGTTTGTTTAGACAGCTTCTCAATATGCACTTCAGGTTGACCTTGAAGTCACTTTGTAACCCAGGATGGCCTTAAACTCGCAGCAATATACTGCCTTAGCCTCCCAAGTACTGGGATTATTTACCACCAGTCTTATGGGGGAAAAAACTTTTTAAAATGTTTTAGAGTTCATGTTTACAATGACAGTGGATTTTGAAAATAACCCAATTCTGAAGGTTAAGGATTAAATGATTCTGTTCACATAAAGAGTAAGACCTGGTATAGAACAGGACCTTGATACGCACTGCTATTAATGCTTTCCATCACCTTCGACATTATCATCACTGGTGGTGGAATGGCTGAAGTGAAAGGCAGGTGCTGAGTAGGGAGAGTGAAAGAAGAAAGATACAAGGT
Source organism: Cavia porcellus (assembly GCF_034190915.1). Taxonomy (NCBI): domain Eukaryota; kingdom Metazoa; phylum Chordata; class Mammalia; order Rodentia; family Caviidae; genus Cavia; species Cavia porcellus. Next base: position 36,971,273 of record NW_026947508.1, read on the forward strand.
AAAACTAAAGTAGGAAAATGGACCAGGTATGGCCTTTTTGGGGGGGTCTTTTTGAGAGAGGGTCTCACTATGTAGTTCAAGGATGGCCTTAAGCTCACTTTGTAGCCCAGGCTGGTCTCGAACTCACAACAATCCTCCTGCCCCAGCCTCCTGAGTGCTAAGATTACACATACGCACCATCACAACTGGCCCAGGTGTGATTTTGAGTAACATGTTAGAAGTTATTTCATCAGATAGCAGAACAGAGGAAAGAGAACGGTACTATGGATTTTTCAGAAAGTTAATGATATCAATAAACTCCTGTTTCAGGAAAACCACTCCGGAGGCAGAGTGACAAGACTGAACATACACAGAGAAAGACATGTTAGGAGAGCTTCCTGCTCTATACATGAGAGACAACAAGGAGCTAGCATGAGACTGGGGAATGGGATGGAAAAAAAGGAATGAAAGGCCAGAGGGAGGATCTGGAACTGATAGGAAATAGGGTGGCAAGCACTAAGAGAAAATGGCATCAGTGTTCTTCAGAGGATCTCCCACTTCCGGGCAGATGGCAGGGTAGTAAGCAGCAGAGAAGATGGTGTCTGACAGACACCATCTAGATGTGGGAATACACCATCATGAGGAAGACAAGAAGGAAGGAAGTGGGTCCCTAGGACTCAGGAAGGGTCTGAAGTCTGAATCAAAGCCCACAGAGACAGGAAAGAAAAACTTCAACAAGGAAGAAGGCGGTATCTGATAGCACCTTTGCCTGGAGCCGGACTCCCTGTGGAGGGGAGCTGCTGGAACCTGGGGACCTGTGGTCGCGGTGACAGTGGTGGCCGGTGACCCCAGAGGCCTCTGTGGAGACTCAGCAGTGGAGGGCAGCGGCGGGCCTGGAGGACTGTGCCGGCTGGCGGTGAGTGCAGAGGACTCGGTCCTCCTGCCGCAGAGGCTGACTGGCCGGCAGCCACTTGGGAGTCAGGCAGGATAACCCGGAACCAGAGCTGCTGCCGGCTTCCTCAGCAGCTCCTAGCTGGGCGCAGACCCCTGGAAACGGCTAGGACTGCAGGGAGCCCAGACTCTCTCGGACAGGCCTGCTAAGGTTGTCTTCTAATCAGTCCCAAAGCAACTCCTGGCTTGTGGGGATACAGTGGCACGATTCGGGAAGCTGTCTCCACGGGCTACTAGTGAAGCCAGAGATAATCCTGGAAGCAGACCTTTTGTTTGGTTTTGTTTCTTTCTTTCTTTTTTTTTGGTACCTGGGATCAAACTCACGACTGCATGCTTGTAAGGCAGGCACTTTTGCCGCTGAGCTAAATCCACAGCCCCTATTTGTTTCTTTTATTCAGTTTGTTTTTTAATTTCTCTTTCTCTTTTATTGTTTTCCTTTTTTTTCCAGTGTGAAAGTGGTTCCTAACCTCCTTGTGGGTCTGGTTTTGTTCTGTTCCACCTTTTATCTCTTCCAATTCTCTTTTCCTTCAGTCTTCTGCATCAGTTTCCCCAAGTTGATAGGATCCATCTTTGTCCTCCAACCTACTTGTAATTGTAATCTCTTTCTTGTTTCCCGCTTTGTTTTCTCCTTAATCCATTTTGAATCTTAAGCCTTGAGGACAGAATTTACATTTTACAGATATACAATGTATATAATTGTTTTGCATTTTGTTATATGATCAAAAGTTCAGTCCATATAGTTAAAAAGTTGCAAATCAGGGGTTGGCCCAGTTTATTGTTTTATAGGATGTGTTTGATGCTATTGGTACCACTACAGCCAAAACTGACATAACTGTTCTAAACAGCTGTTTAACTGTTCTAAACCCTGATAATCTATGACTCAGATTGACTAAGGGCCACAGAGAATACTGTGGCACAGTGCCAAAGAACCAGGGACTGGGCCAGGCAAGCAATAGCTGCTCATCTTCAGCAAACTGAGGAGGTCAGATCTTCCAATAGACTCAGAGCTCAAAAACCACCTACACCTGAAAGATACCTCAGAGAAGTGATCATCTCCTGGGTGTCCTAAATACCACCAATAAAGCAACCCACCACAGGCAACCAACAAGTATCACTCTAACAATTAAACTAAAGAAGAAAAGAAATGAGAAGACACTTAAACAAGACACAACCTCAGACATCCAGTTCACCAAAGGCAAACCCCAAGGGGCAATCAGGTGGGAAAAATCTAAAAGCCCTCCAGCAGGTCTCTGAAGTGGTAACAACAAAGCAATTGAATGAGGCTCTGGAAAAAATGAAATCAGAAATAATCTGTCAGATAACTACAGAGATTATCAAAATTCACACCATGCTTCGTGATGTTAAAGCAGATACAGACAAAAAAATAGACAAGCTTAAGCAAATTATGGAAGCACAACATAGGTAACAAATGGAATCCATAAAATAGATTCAAGCAGATACCCAGGAGAATGAAAACTCCACTGAAAGTATTCAAAGCAGATCAGGCCAGTGTGACAACAGGATCTCAGAAACTCTAAAGAGGCTTGCAGTTAGTGATCAAGAAAAGAAAGAGTTTTCAAAAATAGCAAGGGGAAAAAAAAAATAGCAAGAGACCATGAGAAATCTATCCAACAGCTGCTTGATGAGACAAAAAAAAGAATAACTTACAATTAATCGAAGTCAATGAACAAGTAAAAGATACCACAAATGACATTTAAAAACATGTTCACAGGTATCATGACAGAAGACTTTTCTGATAGAGAAAAAGAATTTGACATGCAAATAAGTGAGGCATACAGAACTCCACTTAGCAATAATCCAAAAAAAATCTACATCTAGGCATATCACAGGCAACAGTCCAGTAATTCAACACAAGAATACAATCTTAAAACGTATTAGGGAAAACAAAAAAATTACCTGTAAAGGAAAGCCCATTAGAATCACACCTGACATGTCAGCACAAACTCTCAAGTCAAGAAGAGCTTGGTGCCAGGTGTGGTGGCTCATGCCTGTAATCCCAGCACTCGGGAGGCTGAGGCAGGAGGATCGTTGTGAGTTCGAGACCAGCCTGGGCTACAAAGTGAGCTCAAGGCCAGCCTGAACTGCATAGCGAGACCTCGTCTCAAAAAGACAAAAAAAACAGAGCTTGAAGTGAAGTATTCCAAGTTCTAAAGGAAAACAACTTTCAATCCAGATCGATGTACCCTGCAAAACTTACTTTCAAAATTAAGAAACAAGTAAGATACTTCCATGACAAAGAACATCTGAGGAAATTTATGACCACCAAACCAGGACATTCTAGAAAGAGATAATAAGGACTACAGCTCCATGACCCCAACAGAAGGAATCCACCGTGGAAGGCAAACAACTAGACGGAAGGATAAAAAAGGGGGCAGGATAGCCAACAACAGGAAAATAATGTGGTAAGAACAAGTCAATACATTTCAGTTATAACCATCAATATTAACGGTCTCAATTCACCAGTCAAAAGACACAGACTGGCAGAATGGATCTATTTTGCTTAAAAACTCTTTTAAAAATGTAATAACATTTTAAATAAGGTCACTCTAAAGCAAACTGTGGGCTGATCTGGCACAGAAACCATAATTTGCTGACCCTGATTTACACGTGTAGTTTACACGTGTATCTTTTCTTTTTCCTCAACCCCCAAAAATGATAGAAAAGATTGTGAACTGTACAGCAGCAGCATACAGGGTCAAAGAGAACAGGAGAGGAGACACCAGAATGTAGGAAGCTTGGAAGGTAAGAAAGAAGCAAGTAGAACTCAGTAAAGCCAAAAAAGCTGAACCCCATACTGTACTTCAGTAGAAAAAGTGAGCTGTAATGCGTAGCACACCATGAGATTCCCTTCCAAAATCTCACCTACCACTGGAAATAGGAGCGCAAATGAGAGTGAAAGCACTTCTTAAATATGACCCGCTACTAACCACAATCTCAAGGCATTAGTGAAAACTATGTCATATGAAGACAGGAAACCAAAGTAAGCAAAAAATTAATACGATCTGGAACAACACAAAATACATAGGAAAACAAAAACTTTAAAGATGTTTAAATCATTAGCAAGAAAACATTTACTCCTAAAACAGGTAGAAAAAAGTAAAGAGGTACATTCAGTGAACAAGAACAATAGAAGTTCTTAAAAATACAATAATTAACTGATTGTGTGCATTTGAGAAAGAAACACCCAACTAGATTGGATCAGTGTAGTTCTGAGTGTTGCTACAGGGATTTACTGAAGACAGAAGACTTGCTCTAGGTTGGATTTTCCCTTGAATGGTATAAAAGGAGAACAAAGAAGAAAGGCAAGCTGCACTTTCTCTGGAGAAGTGCTGGCTGTCACCTTCACCTAGGACATCATCATCAACCTTCCATCACAGACCCTTCAGTCTTCTGATAAGGACCCCCATGGCAGAACACAGTGAGCTCCAGGTCTTTGACTGGATCCTTTAGATCTCCAGGACACAGACCTTTTGCACTCTTCCTTACCACTCTGTGAGCAGCCACTGTTAGCCAATCTTGTAAATTCTTATATATTTGTATATCTTGCATTAAATCTTTTTCTCTAGTAAGCACTGACTGATACAATTATAGTAATAAAAAAAGACTGAAAAATAAACTGAGGCGATCTCTCAGAATGTATAGCAAATAGTGTACATACCTGGAATCCCAGTACTCAGAAAGCTGAGGCAGAATACCAAATTCAAAGGCAACCTAGGCTATGTAGGAATAGTTTATGGCAAAATAAGGAGAAGGAGGGAGGGAGGATACGAGATACTTGGGAGGCTAAGGCAAGAGAAAGGCAAGTTCAAGGCCAGCTTGGGCAACTTACCAAGATCCAGTCTCCAAAACTAAAATAAAAGCGACAGGAATATAGTTCAGTGGCAAAGTGCTTGTCTACCAAGTACAAGGGTCTGGGTTCAATCCCAAGTGCAGTGAGAAAAAAAAAGGAAAGTGACTACCTGTCTGAACATATGGAGAGGAAATTTAAACAACTGGAGATGGTTTAGTTTAGAATCAGCGATAAATACATTTTTTTAAAAACTATGCAAAGCAATAAGCAAGACTTCTATTGGCTTCAGAAAAACAAATTGCACAGTGAAAACCAGCAATCCCAGTGTCTTGCGGGAGGAACACGCTCGCTCTCACAGTAGAAGAAGCGCTGCTCCAGCTCACTGAGGACAGGGACTACAGGGTGCGCATCTGTGGTGCAATGCCATGAAATCATCATCACCCACTGCAGGGCGTCAACACATAAAGTAGAAAATCAAGAACTAGCAACATAAACTTGTTATTGAGGGATGTAAAGGTTAAAAATACAACAAGCAACCTAAGCAGAAAAATTAAAAATGAGTGTCTCTTGGAGGTAGAAAATGAAGTAGTGGTAGTAACAGGTAAGTGCTTTGTATGTTGTCAGTAACAAGCCTTGCTGAATTGTCTTTTCAAACTATGCACACGTGTAACTTTTAATAAAAACTAAAGTAATTTGCCTGAGATGACACAGCCTACAGCAATGGTGTTGGAACTTCAAATCTAATTATCTGGCATATATGTCTTCCAATGGGGCTGAAGAGTTTTACAAGGCTCTTTAATCACATTCTGTTTTACATTACTAAATATTGTTTTACATTAATTTAGATTGTTTTATTTATCCAAATATGATCTGTCAAAAAGAATTAATCTAGGGGAAAAGATAATCAAAAGACTAAACAATCAAATGTGTGAACCTTGTTTGTACTCGGATCCAAAGTGCTATGAAAGGCATTTTTAAGATAATCAGGGTTTACGGACTACATACTAGAAGACATAAAGAAATTACTGTTAATGTGCCAGGCATGGGGGTGCAGGCTTGTATTCTCAGCACTGAGGAGGCTGAGGCAGGAGGATTATTGTGAGTTTGAGATCAGCCTGAGGTACAAAGTAAGTTCAAGGCCCCCCTAAACTGCATAGTGAAACCCTTTCTCCAAAAGACAAAAAATAAAATAAAATAAAAAATAAAAAAAGAAAGAAAAAGAAAACAAAGAAGTGAATCACACTTAATATAAGGCAAGCTAAGTTCTGTGTATTAGAGAAGGATACTGCAGTGTTTATGGGCAAAATGATACAATGTCTGGCTTTGCTTCAAAAATCCAAATTATAAGAAAGATCAGAATGTCATCCAGAGCAGGACCCGTAATAACACATATGTGTCAGATCCTTGGACAGGATCAGATTCTTAAGTCATTTGCCATATGACATTCCTCCCTTCATCTGGGAAAAAGATGTACTCCACAGACTGAGATTAAGAGAACACAGGGCCACTCCACTCCGAACAGGGAACTTGACTAAAACAAAGAAGTAATACAAAAGGGCTCTCAACTGGGTTTTATATTTTGTCCTAAGAAATTTTTCTGTTTAAAAAGAGAAGGCACAGCTCTGAATGCTTTAACTGAGAAATGAAGAGTCGTAGGAGGTGCTCATCGCTGTCAACCATCTGAAGCATCAAGAGTGGAAGGCAGCCGGTGTGGTGGCGCCCTGCAATCCCAGCACAGGGAGGCTGCAGAGGCAGGAGAACCGCGAGTTTATGGCCAGCCAGGATTATACTGTGAGACCCTCGCTCAAGAACAACAGCAAAAACAGTGGAAGGCATAGGGAGAAGGGGCCCTCTTATACTGCAGGGAAGAAGTACGATGATGCACCAGCTCCGGAAAAGAGTTCAGTAGTTCTGCAACTGGTTAAACAGCCATCACATGATTCAGCAATTCTACTGCTAAGTACATACCTTAAAGGAAAGAAAACACTATACCCCCCAAAATTTGCACATAATGTTCATAGTCATTATTATTTCGAAGAGTCAAAAATTTGAGAGGTTGAGACAGGAGGATTGCAAGTTCGATCTCAGCCTGGATGACTTAATGAGACCCTGATTCAAAAGTAAAAATAACAATAAAAACAGGAAAAGGGCTGAGAGTGTAGCCTAACAGTGAAGGCCTTGAGTTCAATTCCCAATATCCACTCTTGCCCTCTGCATGTGCTTGCACACACACGTGTACACATACACACTCAAAAGTAGAGGGAATCTAAATATTGAGCAACCAAATTTGGATAAATAAAATGTGGTATTTACCTATAATGGAATATTATTTGGCCATAAAAAGGAATGAGGTATCGATACATACATACATACATATATGTGTGTGTGTGTGTTTTATTATGAGTGTACCTTGAAATTCTATGCTAAGTAAAAAAGGGCAGTGGCAAAATATTACATACTAAATGATTCCATCTACTATAAATGTAATATTGAGAACAGACACATCTATAGTGACAAAGTGGATTGACATTGCCCAGGTTAAGGGTGTTTGGGACAAAAAGGGACATGACTGCATATGGCTACAGGATTTCTTTTAGGTTAATGAAAATCTTTAAAAGTAATTATTCAGTTAGCCATGCATAATGGTGCAAGCCTGTAATCCCAGCACTGGGGAGGCTGAGGCAGGAGAATCATTGTGAGTTTGAGACCAGCATGAGCTACAAAGTGACCTCAGGGCCAGCCTGAACCATATAGCGAAACCCTGTCTCTAAAAGACAAAAATAATAATAAAATAAAATAAAATAAAAATAATTGTCCTGGTATTTACGTAACTGTAAATATACTAAAAACAACTACATTTTAATCTTTAAATAGTGAATTGTATGATATTTTAATTACATTTCAAGAAAGCTGTTATCTACAAAAAGAAATAAAATGAAAAAATGAGTGTCAAATGAGTTTTCCAGCCTCCAGGGAAACACTGATCCAGCTATGGTCCTGGGCTGACCATGGACGATCTTGTAAGGTAAGGGGATCTTTTTCTTTTTGGTACCAACTCACAGCCTTGTGCTTGCCAAGCAAGTGCTTATGGCGCTGAGCTAAATCCCCAGCTGATAAGGGGATCTTTATTGTTGTGATTATGGGAGCGAGGAAAGGAAGAAACCCATAGCAGTTTATTATTTAATATTATATAAACAAACTAAAAAAGAGTTTGTTAAAACAAAAATGACCTGGGTCAGGGATGTAGCTCAGGCATAAAGTACTACCTGGCAAGTGCGAGGTCGCAAGTTCGATCGCTGGCACCAAAAAGAAAAAAAAGACCTTTTTGGTTTGTGCCCTTGATATTCCTGCTCTTTGTTTAGTTACAGATGACTTTTTTAAAAATTAGGGCTATATGAGAAGGGAACTTCCCCAAATCTTCAAATTTGAATGCATGCTAATTGAATAACTAAACTTCTGTGGTCCCTCAAGAATATGTTGCAAACTGGAGGCTTACGAACATACCAAGTTAAACCCACAGAGTATTTGGAAATTTTTAAATTTAACATTTATAAGTCAACAGATTTCACACAAAAATTCGTATTTGCAGTTTCTCTGAAAATCAGGGAGATTCTGGCAATAGTGATGAGTGCTTCTTTTAAACTCAGCAAAGATAACAAGTTACCTTTATAAACTGATATCCAAGGTATTTATGGCAGATGTTAGCTTGTTGTTGCTCTAAAACTTCGGAAGAGAATGTTTCAGATTCCAGCAAAGAGCGCCTGGGTGGAACCAGGGGCAGAGGCCGGAGGTGGAGGTGAGGGCAGATATGTTGCTGCGCTTTGAGGCAATCACTCACTCAGGCAGGCAGTCTGCTTGCCATTCTCTCCCACTGCACCTCTATCTCTTCTCTGGAGCACTGACTACACACCTAACTGAATAAAGCATTTGCTTGTATTTAGTGTTGGTTTCTGCATCTAGATTGAAAACTTGAAGTGACAGAATGTGTTTTTCACAGAGGTCTCCCCACACCAGGGCTTCACTTGTCCGTGGTTAACTGCAATTTCAAAATAACCAATGGAAAATTCCAGAAATAAATAATTCACAAGTTTTTGTGTATCATGCTTTTGTTTAGGTTTGGTGCGGTTTTTTGCAGTGCTGGGAACCAAACCTAGGGCTTCATGCAAGCCAGGTAAGAGCTCTAACTCTGAGCCATACCTCCAGTCCAACGATTCCCAGATTTTAAAATGCATGATGTCTGGAATACTATAATGAGTTCTCCTGCATCTAATTCCATTTCTGTACTGTACTGCCAGAGATATGAATTATTCCTTTGTCCAGCATATTCATACTGAATGGGCCACCAATGCACTAGTAACTGAGCTATCTGTCCCGATTATCAGCTTAACTGTTGCAGCACTGCAGTATGAGAGTTCAAATAACTCTTACATCAATTTTTTTTTTTTTTTGTCTTTTTCACTTTTATCGGTACCAGGGATCGAACTCACGACTGCCTGCTTGCAAGGCAGGTGCTTATGCCGCTGAGCTAAATCCCCAGCCCCGAGAGTTCAAATAACTCTTATGCATTGCAATGGCCCCAAAGTGGTTAACAAAGTGGTTGACAAAGTGATACTGTCAATTTTAATACAGTGTACTACTGCAATTGCTCTATTTTATTAGTTTTATTATATCTTACCATATCTAATTTATAAATTAAACTTTATCATAAGTATGCATTTATAGGAAAAAACATAGCGTATAAAGGGTTCAGTACTATCTGCAGTTTCAGACAGCCACTAGGCATCCAGGCACATAACAGCCATAAAGAAGGACAACAGAACTCTTCACTGGGCACAATACCTGTCACAAAGTAGGCACTCACAAATGTTTACTGAATGATAAGTGAATGAACAAATAATGAACGGTTGGGAACCAGGAAACCATTAGAAAATCAAAATCTTACCACCACCACCCCCCTTTGTAAATGAGAGAATTGAATGTTGGTATTGCCACAACTTTTTAAAGTCTGTATTCTAAAATGTTCACAACCCTGGAGAGGCTTGGTTCTACCTTTTAGAGGAGTCACCTGTCCCTCCTTATAGGGCTTACCTATCCTTAGCCTTTACCCTGCTAGTCCTTCTTCTGGGGCTGTTTCCTAAAACCTGCCGTGTATGATCAGCAAGGCAAAGGTCCTAAATATCCCAGAGAGGCAAACCATTTCAGTGACACACCCAACACTTAAGTAGGTGCAAAACTTTCCACAAGAAGGTAAGACAGAAAATCGTTCTTTTCTACATAAAAATGTAAGGGCTTTGGGTGTTAACTCAGAGGCAGAGTGATGCCTAGCAAGCACAAGAACCTGAGTTCAATCCCCACTGGCGAAAAAAATAAAAAGTTTTAAATTAAAAAATATTCTAAGGCACCCAGTTCAATATGCTCAGTGAAAAAAGAGTAAAAATATCAAAAGAAAAAAGAAGGACTCAAGATCATCAAATACGGTCCACACTAAAATGGTCAAAATGTACCCAGTTATCTCCCAATGTCTTATATCTTTTGTTTTTTAACCTCATAGTAGAGTGTGATCAAATTTCACTATTTTGTCTTTTTAGCTCCCTGAATTAGGAAAACTCCACCCCTCCACTTTTGTTTCTCATGTCATTTTTTTTTTTTTTTTTTTTTTTAGGAATCAAGTCTAGCAACTGGCTTGGAGCATGTTCTGCATGTTGGATTTATCTGCTTATTCTTCATGATTAAACCCACATTAAATATTTCTGGCACAGAGGCTATGAAAATTTCATACAGTCTCACATTAAAATGCACAGAATGACAAAACTTCTTACTACTGGCAACAATACATTGGATCATCAGGTTAAGGGAGGTACTGAACCACAAAACATTTTTTCCTTTCTGATGAATAAGTTAATTATTTAAGTAATTAACGTAAGAAATAATGAAACAATTTCCTTAGTATGGTAGTGATATATGGCTATGTAGAATATCCCTGGGCATTTGGGATGTGTGTGTTTGGCTTTAATGATAGGGAGTGAATTCTAGACTTTACATACAGTAGGCAAGCACTCTACCACTGAGCCACACCCCTAGCCTACTCTATCTATCTATCTATCTATCTATCTATCTATCTATCTATCTCTGTCATTATTAGGAAGTGAACCACCCAGGGGCACTCTACCAGTGAGTTTCATCAGGATGGTTTCAAACTTGTGCTTGCCTCAGATACCTGAGTAGCTGGGATTAGAAATGTCCCCCATTGAGAATACCCTTCTTTTTAGGAGATGCAAGATCAAATACCTGAGAAAGCATTAAGAGTCTGCAAATTGTCTCCATAATGTAAAGAAATATGTCTATCGATAACTTATGTATCTACCAAGATAGAATTTGGCAAAATGTTAAAATGCAAAATGAGGATCTAGCAGAAAGGATCTGAAGGCTCATTCTGTTGTTCTTGCTATTTTCCACTGATTTGTAATTTCTCCAAAGCAAAAAGCTGAAAGGGACAAACAAAAAACAATTAACAGGCCTGGAGACACAGCTCAGTGACATAGCGCTTGCCTAGTACCACAAGGCCCAGGGTTCAGTTCTTAGCAACACACCAACATACATACTCATGCACACACAAAGGATTAACGATGAGTCAGAATTGACAGCCCACATTTCCCCATTTTACTGGAAAAATTTACCAAATGAAAATAAAACCTTTTAAAAAAAATTACTAGGGACAGGAAGGGGCACCAAAAATACAGATGAGAAAAATAAAGACTTAAGCAACAAGTTCAGAAAGCAGGTCAGATCTGCCATAAGAGCTCTGGCTTTCAAGACATCTGCACATCATTACAAAAACTATTATATACCCAGGGGAAAACAAAAAAATGCCTCTACTGGATACCTTCAGTTTCAATTCAACCAACTGATCTTTTTCTTTCAATGCCTCTGCTTTTGAAGGAGAGAAAATGATGCACAGCTTTCAAACAAATACTGTTCCATAAAGTAAGGAGAAGAATTTCTCTAAAGAATTTATTTTCCTGAAATTAATAGCATAAGCATCCCAACTATTACAAGCATGGTCATGGCCTGAATGGTCCAGGTTCTGCACCTGAACGCACACACCCATGCACATGCACACGCACACACATGTAGATTTTGTTTTGTGGTAATGCTGGGGCTTGGAACCAGGGCCTCCCACATGGTAGGTAAACACTCTGCCACTGAGCTACATCCACACCTAGCTTTCTTTAAGAAATTATAACTTCTGATCTAATTTTTAGATCCTGGGTCAAAAGTTGTTTCCAAGAAGATGACACCCAATGTCTCGTTTATGAAAATATGATTTCCAAGAATCAATTTTATAGCACATGGAAGTCTCTAATTTATGTTTTCTAAGTCAGCCAATCTGTTGATGGCAGACAGAAAAACACCAATTTTGAATATAAAATACATTCAGTTTTTATTTATATGCCATGAGCAAGCATGTTTATTGTCCAAAGGGAAGGAAATAGATAAAAAAGAAAATTTAAATGTAGACGAGACAGGGATAAAGGATACAAGAATGACTAAAGAAGTCCATTACAGATCTGGCATGACACCTAGAAGAGTAAGGATCTTATCAAGGTAAGAAACGCAGGTAGAGCTATTAAAATTCAATAGATAGCGGTGATTTTTATTATTTTAGAAGATGCAGCTGCAAAGATAGCCTGAGACAGGGATATAAGGGTGGTATGCCACAAGAGGGAGCTTTGGATTCTTCCTGTTAGATACAGCACCAGGGCACTCTTCCAACTCAGACACTGAGCTTTATTGGATTTGGCAAATTACCTGGCAAGCCGTAGGAATTCAGCAACGTTTGCTAAATTGAGTAATTTTTTTCTCCATTGAAGCAACAAGAAGCACGACAAGATTCCTTCAGATGCTTTGCTTCTAACATTAATAGTCGACAACAGCTTATTTCATTTTTTCTCCATTAAACATTGTCTTTGAACAGGAGACATCCGTTCATAATCACAAAGACATTATTATGAAAGGGTATCGCCTGTTCAAAGACAATGTCAGCAACATCTTACATAGATTTTTTTTTTTTTTGTCTTTTTGAAACAGGCTTTCATTATGCAGTTCAGGTTGGCTTGTAACTCACTGTGTAGCCCAGGCTGGCCTCAAACTCATGGTGATCTTCCTGTCTCAGCCTTCCAAGTGCTGAGATTACAGGCATGTGTCAGCACACCCTACAAAAGAATGTTTTTTTCAACTAGGACTCAAACTCAGGACCCTATACTTGCCAGGTAGGTACTGTGTCACTGAGCTAAATCCCAGGCCCTCTGCCATAGACTCTTTTTTGGTACCGGGATTCAAACTCATGGCCTTGCACTTGCCAGGGAGGCCCTGTGCTGCTAAGCTATACCCTCAGCCCCTCTACCATAGACACTTTTTCTTTTTTCTTTTTTTTAATTTTAAAGAGGGGAAGAAAAAACAGACAATAAAAACAAAAAGCAAAAGAGGCAAACAAACAATAAAAACTCACAACAATAATATAGGCTTTCAAAACAAGATGGCAGTAATTTAACAATGGTTATTATATTGCATATTATCTTTAAGAGTTGCTTAGGGCACTGCTGCCAACGCCCCGGCGGAGAAGCTGAGGTCAACATCAAATTTGAAATATTTAAACAATTTCCACAATGCAGACAATTAAGTGCGTTGTTGTGGGCGATGGTGCTGTTGGTAAAACATGTCTCCTGATATCATATACAACAAACAAATTACCATCTGAATATATACCAACTGTTTTTGACAACTATGCAGTCACAGTTATGATTGATGGAGAGCCATATACTCTTGGGCTTCTTGATACTGCAGGGCAAGAGGATTACGACAGATTACGACCACTGAGTTATCCACAAACAGATGTATTTCTAGTCTTTTTTTCAGTGGTCTCTCCATCCTCATTTGAAAATGTGAAAGAAAAGTGGGTGCCTGAGATAACTCACCACTGTCCAAAGACTCCTTTCTTGCTTGTTGGGACCCAAATTGATCTCAGAAATGATCCCTCTACCATTGAGAAACTTGCCAAGAACAAACAGAAACCTATCACTCCAGAGACTGCTGAAAAGCTGGCCCGTGATCTAAAGGCTGTCAAATATGTGGAGTGTTCTGCACTCACACACAAAGGCCTAAAGAATGTGTTTGATGAAGCAATACTGGCTGCCCTGGAGCCTCCAGAACCGAAGAAGAGCCGCAGGTGTGTGCTGCTATGATCATCTCTCCAGATCCCTTTCTGCACAGCTGGTGTCGGCATCATACTAAAAGCAATGTTTAAATCAAACTAAAGATTAAACATTAAAATTCGTTTCTGCAATAATGACAAATGCCCTGCACCTACCACATGTACTTGTGTGAGACAAGGCCGGTAGGTATGCCCCGCCCTCCCAGTACTAGTTAATTTTGAGTAATTGTGACTGTCAGAAAAGTGATCAGTACTAGTTTTTGTTTTGTTGTTTCAAAAACTTTTTTTTGTTGTTCAAAAGTAAGGCATGCTTGTGATGACTCTGTAACAGACTAATTTGAATTGTTGAAGCTGCTCCCTGGTTGCACTTGAGAGTAATCTGGGACATCTTGGTATTTTTTTTCCTTCTTTTATTTTTGGGCAGGGGAGTGTGGGGGGGGTTATTTTTTAGTTTTATTTTTTAAAATTCATTAACCAGTGGTCAGCCCTTAGAGGAGGAGGACGGATTGATTCCACATTCCACTTCCTAGATCTAGTTTAGAAGAACATGTTCCCCACCTGGTGCTCTTAGGAAGGAGTATAGTAAATGCCTCATTTAATAACATACTCCTTTTTGAAAGTTGCCTTTTTTCTCTCTCCACCCTCGAGTGGATCCAGTATTTGATAAAATTTGTGAAAGTGGGTGGAAGCTGTCTTGTCCCTCCTCTTTTCTAGGATGCACTCTATATGTGACTGTGACTTTCAAGGAAATTTGTTTACCACTTGCTGATTTTTTTTTTTTTTGGAAGTTAATTTTTACTTCTTTCACTGATAAATGAAGAAAAGTATTGCACCTTTTGAAATACACCAAATGGATTGAGTTTGTAATTAAAATTTTTTTCTCCCCTGTTAGTCATTGTCTTATTATGCTTTGCATAGATTTGCCATTCAGTAGCGTTGGGCGTTCCTAGACTCCAGCAGAAGACCTGACACAGAGGAAATAGGAGTGGTGCTACAAGACAGATGCCTACGGGATAATTGGCATCCTCTTTCAGGTTGAGAGGATGCAGGCCTGCTTCATTAAGAAGCTATGGGTGGGTGGGCGGGCTTGGGGAGAACACTTAGCAACATGGGGACCAGCTAGGGAAATCCCCTTATTTCTGTTTTCCATATGAGGAACCCTATAGCAATTGATTGAGGCTCTCTAGTTTAATAAAAATCATGCAAGGAGTCTTATGAAGACTCAGTGTTAATAGAGACTTTATCAGCTTATTTTTGTTGCAGTTTCCAGTTTTTAAAAATGTTTAGGTAATTTTTTCACCATCCCAAGATCCTAATTCTTGTAGATTTCATTAGTGTTGAACCAATGCTTTCTCATGTCTCAATCTTTGTATATGCATTCTTTTCAGATATATTAAACAAACAAAAACCCTTCAAAAAAAAAAAGAGTTGCTTAGATTACCAGATATAGACATGCCAAATTGATCTAACCATATGAGTATTAACTGTTCCTTTCCAAGAACTAATAGAATTAGTAGTG
Organism: Cavia porcellus; assembly: GCF_034190915.1. NCBI lineage: Eukaryota > Metazoa > Chordata > Mammalia > Rodentia > Caviidae > Cavia > Cavia porcellus. The sequence goes on from NW_026947508.1 coordinate 36,986,744, forward strand.
TAACTGTCTCTTATGTACGTATATTCAAATTTAATATACTTTCTTTTCCTTTCCTTTTCTCCTTCTTCCTATCACAGTTATTTTCCCTTTTGAGCAGTTTTTACCATTTCACAATGTATATTTTAGATCTTACAGTTTCATTTTGTTACACGAGGGCAACAATATACACAAGTTTATTTCACTTATGAGTATGATCTCAAGTCGAATCCATCTACCTGTAAAAGCCTTGATGTGATCCTTCTTTGAGGCTGAGTAGTATTCCATTGTATAAAAATATCACATCTCTTTTTATCCATTCCTCAGTTGATAGGCATTTGGGTTATTTCAAAGATCTGGCTTTATTACAATTGTGCTGCTATAAACCTGGGTGCACATTTATCACTGTGATATGTTTTCAATTCTTCTGGGAAAATGTCCAGAAGCAGAATAACTGAATAAAATGGGGCCTCTATTTCTAGTTTATCAGAAATAACCACACTGATTTCCACAATGGTAGCAACAGTCTACACTCCATCCAATAGTAGAGAAGAGCTCTTTTTTGTCCACAGCCCCTCCAGCATGTCTTTTTTGATTTTGTCCATTGTTTCTGGAGTGAGATGGAATCTCAGTGTTGTTTTGTGTTTCTCTAATGATCAATGATGCTCAACATTTTTTCATGTATCTATTTGCCATTTGTATTTCCTCATCTGAGAACTGTGTATTCTTCTCAGATGTCCATTTTTGGATTGGGTCTTTAAATTTTGGGGACCTGTTTTAAAATTCTTTATATTTTCTAGATTGAAGTCCACTGTCTGAAGGCCAGTTGACTAAGATTTATTTCCCAATTTGTGGGGTTTTTTTTTCACTATTGGAGATTTCTTTTGATATCCTAAAACTTTTTAATAAAATGAGATCCCGGCTGTTGATTCTGGAAGTATCTCCTATGCAGTTTGATTTTTGTTCATGGTCTCTCTGCCTATCCCTGCATCTTCAAGATTTCTACCAATTATGTCTTCCAGCAGATTTAGTGTTTCTGTTTTAATATTTAGATCTTTGATTCATTTTCACTTTAGTTTAGTGCATGGTGGTAGACATGGGCCTTGGTTTAGTCTTCAGCAAGAGGAGAGCCAGTTTTTCCAGCAGCAATTATTAAAGAGGCTATCCTTCTTCCAGTGAACATATTTTGCCCCTTTGTCAAAGATAAGGTGACTGGGGGCTGGGGATTTAGCTCAACGGCATAAGCACCTGCCTTGCAAGCAGGCGGTCGTGAGTTCGATCCCTGGTACCGATAAAAATGAAAAAGACAAAAAAAAAAAAAAAAAAAAAAAGATAAGGTGACTGAGTGTTAGTAGTTGTGGATAGATCTTCTAATCTGTTCTACTGATCTTCAGGGTTTTTTAATGCCAGTACTCTGCTGATTTTATCACAGTAGCTTTGCAGTATAATTTCAAGTCACATTGTGATGCTTCCTGCCTTGACTTAGTTGTCCAGATTGTCTTTAGTATTCTAGGTTTCTTTTGAGTCCAGATGAATTTTAGGAACAATTTCTATCGATCTGTGAGGTATGTTAATGGTATTTTGCTTGGAATTGCATTATCTGTGTAACAATTTTGGGAGAATGGCCATTTTCACTATGTTTCTTCTTCCTATCCATGAACAAGGAATGTCTTTCCATTTTCTGAAATCCTCTTCGATTTTTTTCAGAGTACTATAATTTCCAATGGATAGCTCTTTTACTTCCTTTGTTAGATTTGATTGTTAATACTTCATTTTTTTGGAAGCTACTGTGAAGGGTGTGGTTTCCCTTATTATCTCTCGCAATGAGTTTGTTGTTTGTGTACAGGAAATGTTGATTTTTGAGTGTTGACTTTATCAGCTACATTACTGAATTTGATTATTGGATTTAGACTCTTTCAATGGAGTTTTGGGAGTCTTCTATGTAGAATATCATGTGATCTGCAAATAATGGTAATTTAACTTCTTCCTTTCCTATCCTTATTCCCTTTGTCTCTCATGCCTAATTGCTCTGGCTAATGTTTCCAGAACTGTCTTGAATAGGAGTAATAATAATGGACATCCTTGTTTTGTTCCTGATTTTAGGTTTAAAGTTTCCAGTTTGTGTTCATTTAGTAAGGTGTTGGCAGTTTATCACATGCAGCTTTTATTAGAGTGAGGTAAAGACCACCTATTCCGATTTTCCATAGGGTTTATATCATGAATGAGTGTTAGAGTTTATTAAAAGCTTTGACTTGCTCTCCTTTTTCTAGATGATTGAGGTCCAGCATCAGGTTTGTGTTTGTTCTGTTTTCCTGATATGTGAATTCACTGCAATAAATTTCCCTCTGAGGACTGCTTTCATTGCATCCCACAGGTTCCAATAAATTGCATTTGCATTTTTGTTTCTTGTAAATAGCTTAATTTCTTGTTTAACCTTCCCTGTGACCCACTGATTATTCAGGAGGGTATTATTTAATTTCCATGTGTTTATGTCATTAACCTCCAGTTTAATGGCACTATGATCAGATAATATGCATGGAATAATTTCAATTACTTGCATTTATTTGAGCATGTTTTATGGGCTAGGATATGGTCTACTTTAGAGAATGCCCCATGTGAAGCTAAGAATATTTGTCCTGATGTTGCTAGGTGAATACTCTATATACATCTACTAAGTCCATTTGTTCACAAGTTTGATTCAGTTCTGTTATTTGTTGATTTTTTCTCTAGTTGATCTGTCTCTTTGTGTCAAAGCAATAACTGTATTATTGCTTATTTCATTTTTCGTGTCTATTCATTTGTTTTATATAGTTGGGTACTCCCATATTTAGTGCATATATGTTTAGGATTGTTATCTCTTCCTCTTGAAGATTTCCCTTAACTAGTATGTAGTGACCTTATCTCTTTTGATCATTCTTACTTTGAAGTTCACATTGTGTGCAAACAGAATAGCTACACCTGCTTTTTTTTGGGGCGGGCGGTGTTCTGTTACTTGAAGTATTGTTTTCCACCCTTTGACTTTCAGTCTATGGGTTTCCTTTTGGGTTAAATGGGTATCTTGTGTACAGCATATGGTTGGATGTTGTTTCCTGACCTATTCTGCCAATCTGTTTCTTTTAAATGGTGAGTTGAAGCCACTGACATTAATGATTATAACTAATAAGTCTTTATTTTTGTCATGTTATCTTTCTACTGTTGGTTCTTTATCTTTCCCCTCTATTTACTTGTTTGCCCTGCTTGGTTGCTTGTTTGTTGTTGTTGCTTTTTTCTGTTGTTATTCTTGAAATCATAGTGATTTTTATGTTTATCTAGAATATCTTTCAGTAGTCTTTGTAGTGTTGGTTTGGGGGTGGTGACATTCTTCAGTTGTTCTTTGTCATTTCTCTATTGATTATCTAAATATCTTCGTTATTTCTCTATCGATTTTGAAGGATAGTTTTTCAGGAAACATCAATCTGGGTTGGAAGTTGTTTTCTTTAAGGACTTGAGATACTTCACGCCATGCTCTTCTTGAAATAATGTTTTGTGTAGAGAAGTCTGCTGTGATTCTGATGGGGGTTCCTTTGCAGGTTATTTTTTTTTTCGTTAACAACTTTTAATAGTCTGTTCTTATGCTGGATTTCAGAGGTGTTGATTATTATATGTCTAGATACAGATTTATTTTGCTTATGGATAATTGGAGTTAATATGACTAACAACATTGATGGATTTCTATCAAATTAAATCCACTGTATATATTCCTTGGGTATAAGCCAAACTAAATTGTGATATATTACCTATTATACGTATTGTAAAATTTGCTAAAATTTGGTTTAGAATTTTATGCCTACATTTTGAAGTGCCTTGACCTGTAATTTTCCTTCCTTGTATTGTGCTAGGTTTTTGTATGAATGTGACACTAACCTCAAAAAGTGATAAGGGAGCTAGCTGGGTATGATGGCACATGCTTGCAATCCCAGCACTCAGGAGGCTGGAGGAATACCATGAGTTTGAGGCCAGCCAGGACTACATAAGTGAGTTCAAAGCCAGCTTGTACTACATAGTGTAACCCTGTGTCAAAAAAAAAAAAAAAAAAAAAAAAAAAAAAAAAAACCACGGGGGAGGGGGGGATAAGGGGTGTCCTCCTTCTGTTTGTGTTCTCTGGAAGAGTTTCTTAAGAGGCTGGAATTATTTATTCTCATGGATCTTCTGAAGAAATACGTGGCCATCTGGGCCTGGATTTTTGTGGCATTCAGTAGAAAGACTTTTGACTATAAATTCCATGGCTTACCCATTTAACAATTTGTCCCAAGTGTTGCTTGCATACTGACTATCCTAAGTGTCACTTGGCAGGTGTCATTTCAATTGGTTGATTTTTATTTGCACGTTTTTGTTTTTCCTTTTTTGGTACTGACAATCGAACTTAAGACCTCGCACTTGCCAGGCAGGCACTGTGCCACTGCATTTTTGTTTTACACTGTCAATTTTCCATATACTTTTTTATTTAGAACACTGCATTCACCTTTGATGGTTGTTTCTAGTGAAACCTAATAGCAAGTTCTAGTTATTTTCTTTTACTAATTCATGTTTGTGAAAAATAACCTATAATGTTTGTGCTATTATCTACATTAGATATAATTTTTATACTTCTCCAGAACTCAGTGATATTCTCTTACAATACAAAACAGACACGTTTGTGACACTGAGACTGAACAGGAAAGAGATGCCAAAAGATCTGCAAAAAAAAAAAAAACTGAAAAAGGGAGAAATATTAGTGTATTAGAGAGGAAAAGTTTGTGTTATGACTGGAAAGACAAAAAAGATATCGTATTGTCAACTATTCACAATACAGAAATGATAGAACTTGAAAGAAACAAACCTAAAAAATTCCAATAACGGTCAACGATTGTAATAATTCTATGGTGTAGGTAATATTGACAGAGTTGACTAATATCTAACAATATCCTATAATCAAAAAGCAAGGGGGAAATGTTATTATAAAATACTTAAGTACCTTCTGAACCAAACAATATAAAACTCATTTGTTATTTATTCAAAGCAAGGGGGTTCAAGAGTCATTTACAATTTCGAATAGGTCGCAATTTAAGTCTTTAAAAATGCTGGGGAATTTGCAACATACGGTTTTCAGTGTCTGTGGTCATCAACTGTGACAAAAGGGTACTACAGCCAGAGGTAGTAACACAGCCACAGTGAGAGCCAGATGTCCTCTGAAGCCCTCCCTCAATTAGGCAGGTCATGTGATGGCTCTGACCTCTAGGCCCAGCCCACACAGATCTACACAATTCATCTTACTCCTGTGCTTTCACCTCTGACAGCTGGCTTGGAAGATCCAGTAGAGAACTGTCGGCCCAACATCACTAGATAGAAGGAGTGCGGGTCCCTAAAAGAATCAAGGAAGAACAGAATCTTCCTCAACCACACAGACCCACACCAGACTGGGACAGGAGATAAACCTTTACTGTATTAAATCATTAAAATTTTGGAATAATTTGTTATAATAGTGCCCACCCGAACTACAATATTACCCCAAATCCTTTAAAATTAAAAATAACCATTATTCCCAAGTATTACTTCCAAACAATTCCATATATAGCTATCATCTCTGATCCTATACTAGCCTTGTGCTGTGGTTTGGATATAATTTGTCCCCAAGTTCATGTGCTGGATGTTTATTCCCAATGGTTCTGAAAGGAAGTGAGACCCTTAAGAGGTAGGCAATAGAAGGTAATTAGGTCACGATGGCATATACCTTCAGAAGGATGGCTGCCCATCTCAAGGGACTGGCTTAGCTATTATGAAAGCAGGCTGTAACAAAGCAAGCTTGGCCTTCTAGGCTTGCTCTCTTGCTTCTTCCCTTGCCATGTGATATGCTATGACACAGCCAGGGTGTCCTAGTCAGATACTGGTGCCACGCTGTCTGGACTTTTCAGCTACAAGAATTGTGAGACAAATAAATCATTTTCTTTACATATTACCAGATATTTTGTCATAACACAAATGGCCTAACATACCATCTTACTGGTTTCCTGGTTTCCTTTCAGGTGATTTGGGCACTATGGTATGCACGTGCCACTCTCACCTTCCCTGGAGAAAGGAAGGATTTATTATCCAGCTGCTGGGATCACAGTGGACAGAAAGCCCTCAGCTGCCAGCCTGCTTCAGAAAGTATCTTGGCTGAAGAGCACTGCGTGGCCCCGGGGCTGCCCTCACCCAATCACCAGAGGTATTCAATGACTGGTCAGATAACTATAAAAGTACAACCCCAACTCCATCCCAATTTATGGTCTCCATCAGGTGGACTAAGGCTTTTATTGAATCTGAATCAGCTCTATTTCTCCTTCTGTGTAATCTTCTCTTCCCTTCCCCAACCTCTTCTTTTTCTTCCAGAGGCGTTGATCCCATAACCACTCTAGCAATCTTGTCACATACTAATCCTATGTTAGAATTTGCTTCTCCTGATCTCAACCTGAGACAGGCACTATTCCTTAATGTGATATCATGCTGCCTAACTCTGCCTTAGTATCTGCCGTGTCTTATTTTCCCATCAAAAATACACAAAAATCTTAATTGGATGGAAGACTTAAGATTGCAACTCTGTAAAAATTCAGAATGTACTATTAAATGACTATTTCAAAAACAAAAACAAAGAGAGAGGCCATAGATTTTTGTGAGTTCTTCTGGAGAAAAGCTTTGAAACTGTCTCAAAGAAAATATCGTATCTTGCTTATAATTGAACAAAGAAATTATGAAGTAGATAGCTAAGAGCTGCATATCAAGAATCACTGTGGAGCTATTATTTATTTCTGCTGGTTCCTGGTATTATTATAGCAGTTATTCTTGAGTACTCACTGTAACAAGTGCTAAGAGCTCTGTTTAGATTATAAAATATAGGTTCATGGTAAGCAAATACATGACCCAAAACCATAGAGCCAGAACTCAATGGTGGGTGAGGAGGACTTCAAACCCTCAACTCTTATCTCTATTATACCATAATGCCTCCAATGTATTGCATACTCAAGCTCCAGAGCTTAACTAGTATAGATCACTAAGTAATTGCAGGAGGTGAGAACAGAAGGCAGGTATACATGCCACATTTTCTTTTTGCTCCTCTACTGCCTCTGATGATGACTAGGACACTGGGCCTGCCTTCTAGGTGCTTAAGAACTCATACATGCAGTGGCCAGAAGTGACATACAGCACAAACCTGGGTTAAGGCAATGGAAAGGTTCTTCTGCCCTCTTGTGGTTCAGTGTGACTATTACATACCCAAGCCCCATGAAAACGCACTGAAATACCTTATAAAGGCACTTGGCAGCAGGCACAAAACCACAGGAGATGACTCTCACTGGCCTGAAGAGGACATTTAATAACGTGAAGTTCTGATTTTGAAAAATATTACTTATGATAAGAACGCTCATCCTAACTACAGCTCAGAAAAAAAACTAAAAACCTGTATTGTACAATAATAAAGAATATAAACACCCTCAACATCCATCAAGAAAAGAGATGAAGGTTTAAAAATATTCTAAGCCCCAAATAAAACTCCTAATCCTTGCTTTTTATATTCAGTGACTGTAGAACTCTTTCCATACCAGCAAGATATTTAGTTCCTCATTCTGCAGGTGCAGAGCACTCATTGGACAGGGGAACTACCATGGATGTAACTTGTGTCCTACAAATGACAACTTCAAACTGCTTCCAAATGTTTACTATTAAAAACAATGCTGCAGGGGCTGGGGATTTAGCTCAGCAGCATAAGCGCCTGCCTTGCAAGCACATGGTCAGTCAGTTCAATCCCTGGTATCGATTTTTTTTAAAAAAAAGTATTTAAAAACAATGCTGCAAATAAACAATGAGATGAATTCCTGGGAGTGGACATGCTGGGTCAAATGGCACATCCACACTTACGCACCACTTCCCCTTTGAAACTTTCTCCCTCTGACTCTCTTCTGTCTCTCTGGCTGCTCCTTCTCAGCCTTCTTCCCACACTGCCTTACTTGCTCCTTCCTTAGTTGTCAGTTTACTGGGATTTGGTCTCCATCTCCCTTCATCCTACAGTCCTTTCTTCTTTTCAGCATTTGTCACCTACTCTTGTTTCCAGCTATGAGTTTTCTTCCTGGAAGGCAACTAAGGTCATTACATCTTTTAAGTCCACAGTTTCAGAATTATTTTATATACTTACTACTCCTGTATGTAAGTACAGATATAATATGCATGCATACATATGTTCAAATATGAACATATATATAATGTCCTGCCCCCTTCTACAGTAATGGTGGCATCACACCCTAAATTGAAGCAGTTTTAAGGGAATTCTGCGAGGCAGCAGTCTTTAAAGGAGATAAGTGTGACCCTTGGTAGAGGATAAGGCACATGCCTGTAATGCCAGCACTTGAGAGGCTGAGACGGCAGAATTGTTGCACGTTCCAACCCAGAATATCTTTTCATATGCTATTGACTTTGTCAGTAAGTTCCCAATTTAGGAAGGAGTTCCGGGGGGACATTCATATGTTGGATTCATTCCTAGGTCTGACAAAGTGAGTCTTGTACAACACACTTGTTTAAAGTTTGCAACTCAAATATTCCTAGGTCAGGGATTTATATATGTTCTTTGAAAAAGTAACTATTCATATTCTTGGTCCATTTGAAAAATGAGGTTGTCTTCATATCGTGTTATAAGAGTTGTATTGCTTACTTTTTCCCATATTTCCAATTGAGAATAAAAGATTCCTAACTACCTAGGAAAGCACTATCTTTTCTCTCTTGGGTGGTGACAGTGGTATGGTACAGGGGATCAAACCCAAGAACCTGCACATACATACAAGGCAAATCCTCTACTACTAAGCTGTATCACTAGCCACCATTATTCTTTTCCAGTATCAAGAAGTAACCATCAGAACTATGGATGTTCTTCAATGTACAATAAGGTTACAGCGGGGCTTTGGGGATTTAGCTCAGCAGCATAAGCGCCTGCCTTGCAAGCAGGCAGTCATGAGGTCAATCCCTGGTACCGATAAAAACAAAAAAGACAAAATAATAATAATAATAATAATAATAATAATAATAATAATAAGGTTACGGCATGAGACACCATAATTAAGCCAAAAATATATTAAGTTAAAAATGCATGTAATTTACCTAACCTAACCAGGCATGATGGTGCACATCTATAATCCCAGCACTTGGGAGGCTGAGCCAAGAGGATTACTGTGAATTCGAGGCCAGCCTGGAACATCTCAACAAACAAACAAACAAACAAAAAACTACACACACACACACACACACACATAAAACTTTATCTCTTACCAAATATCAAAGCTTAACCTAGCTTACTTTATTAAACATGCTCAGGAGACTTATACCACCCACCAAAGTTGGGCAAAACTATCTGACACAAAACTTATCCAGTAATAAAGCACTGCATATCTCATATAACCTAGTGAACACTACACTAACAGTAAACAACAGAATTGTAGTATACGTATATTTCTGCACTCTTGAAAACGTTGGTATAGACAAAGACTTTATGAACAAAAGCCCGACTGCACAGTAACTATCACACAGGATCAACAACTGGGATCTCACCCTACTAAAAAGCATTTGTACAGCAGAAGAAACCACCAACAGAGTGAAGAGACAAACCCACAATGTGGGAGAAAATGTTTGCCAGCTGTATCTCAGACAAAGGATTACTACTATCAAGAAGATACAAAGAACTCAAAAAAATCAGTCCTCCCAGATTTAAAGACCCAATCCAAAGATAGGCATCTGAGATGAACACACACTTCTCAGATGAAGAAGTACAAACAGCAAATAAATACAGGAAAAAATGTTCAACATTACTGGTCATTTGAGAGCTGCAAATTAAAACAACACTGAGAATCTACCTCATCCAGAAAGAATGACTGTTATCAAGAAATCTACCAACAACAAATACTGGAGGGGCAGTGGGGAAAAAGAACCCTTCTCCACTGGGGGTGGGAATGCAGACTGGTGCAAGCACTGTAGAAATCAGTGTGGAAACTCCTCAAAAAACTTTAGGATTGAAGGTCCCATTCAACCCAGCTAGTCCCCTTCTGAGTATCTTCCCAAAAGAATTAAAAACATCATAGCACAGTGATATATGTGCACCCGTATTTACAGCAGCACAATTTGTAATAGCCAGAACTTGCAAACAATCTAAATTACCCATCAACTGAGGAATGGATTAAAAAAAAAAAAAAAAAGATGTGGTAATTCTGTTTTGATTGGTTTTACAGTGTTTTGTTTTTGGCTTGATTTTGCCATACCTGATGGATGGATAACTATTGTAAAGACAACAAGATATACTATGGTAGCTATTATTTTTTTTTCAGTATCCTGCTTTAAAACTCTATACTAATTCTGCTGCACTGTCTTATTGGCTTTGTTCTGTCTTGTTTTGTTGGATTTTACATCATTAAAATAAAAAATTTTTTAATTAGATAAAAAAAGATGTACTTTTATGCAACAGGAATACTACTCTGCTATCAAGGATAAACTGGACACTTTTACAGGTGAATGGGTGCAACCTGGGACCATACTCATTAGTGAAATAAATAAGACACATATATGTAAACACTGTATTGTCTCAGTGTTAGAAGCTAAAAGAAACAACATGTATATATGTATGTACATGTATATATGTATGTATGTAGAAAGAAGATAGTTATACTACTGATTTCTCTGAGTTCACTAAAGAAAAAGATTTGTGCTAGTATTGTTCAGACAAGAATGGCATTTTACACTTTTGTAAATCTTTTTTATTTCCAGTTTACTGAAAAAAATCTGGGCTCGGGGCTGCGGATTTAGCTCAGTGGCATAAGCGCCTGCCTTGAAAGCAGGCAGTCATGAGTTCAATCCCTAGTACCGATAAAAACGAAAAAGACCAAAAAAAAAAAAAAAAAAAATCTGGGCTCTATTTGCTTCCACATGCAGTATGTCATAAATTGTTTGGAACAAAGTACAGAATATGTAAAATTTTGTCCTCTCACAGATAAAAAAGGAAAGCGCATTATACTAACCTCTTCAAATGATTCTGGATACCCTGCTTAGATACTAACCAAAACTCAAACACTAATAGTTTCCTATAGGTTAGTCATAATACGGAATCTAGAACAATATTCAGACATCATTACTTGTTGGCTTCAGGACTCATCAAATCTTGTACCTGTTAAATTTTGATGAGAAAATGTTTTAGCACTTGGGACCAGCATCAGTCACTCAGTAACAGTGCAAAGCCCTGACACAGCCCTCATTCTTCTTTTGTTCTTTTGTGCATTTGAGATGCTAATCATGGGTCACAAGGTTAGGAATGTGCTGCAAAGCCTAAAAGACTTATATTAGTTGAGTAAAAGACCATATTATTAGTCCAGTAAAACGTGAAAGTCGTGAGGAACTTTAATGAGTTATTTCTAATTACATTTTTTTCATATGGGAAAAATCTGTTCAGCACTTGTCAGTCTGACACCCATCACAAGTTCTGGAAAGAATTAACTACAATCACTGAGGAATGACTGTACACAGATGAACATTTTCAGACCCTGTTACATTAAAATCCACTGCTCTCAAAGTATAAATAACTTAAAGAGTAAAATAAAAGACAGATAATAGCTACAGGGAGATAGGTCTTTTACGAATGAGAAAAGGACTAAGCAATGAAGACAGCAGGAGGGAAGAGAAGAGGAAGCAAAATGAATTAAGGTATGTTACATACATGTATCGACTCCCAATAATGAATGTAATCATTATGCACTGTAAATATGAACTAATAAAAATTTTAAAAATCCATTGCTGGGGATGCCCCAGGGAGAGAACCAGCTAGCATCTCCCAAGAACACACCATGTTGGAACTTGAGGCGCTGGGAAAGAAAGCAACCCGCTCGCCTCCCTGGTAAGCAGCTGTGAGCCTACTGGCGCACGGGCTGAGAATCAAGCATCCCGTTCTTCCCTTTACCCCCACAGTTAGCAAATGGGAGCCAGAGGTCTGAGCATCTCTTGGGAGGTTGACCCTATGCAATATAGCAAATACGGGGATTTCCTTCTACCATCTCTTTGAAGGCAAATATTTGTTTTTGGCTTTGTTCTGATTAATTGTATTGTTCTATTGAATATTGTTTTGATAAGTTCTATAATGTTTTGATTTGATTTTGCTATACCTGATTGAAAACACAACTAATGTGAAGGTAACGAAATATACTATGGTACCTGTTACTGTTATCCCGGTAACCTGTTCTGAAATTCTGTATCAATTTCACTGCATTGTCTCAATTGGCTTTGTTCTGTCTTGTTCTGTTGTATTTTACTATCTTCAAAAATTTAAAAAAAAAATCTATTGCTTTATCTGTACTTTGGCTCTTTCATCCATTCTAATTTCACAGTATCAGAAGAGTAGTTATTTGCATATCAGTGTTTCACTGAGTTACACAATCTTCCAATGTTTCACATAATTATACAATAGCGAAACAACACTTTTGTTAACAGTGCTACTGATATTATCAGAAAAATATTTAAATATTGAGGCATCAAGCTCATGGCAGCAGATACAAGTTTTTCAGAATTCTAATTTTCACTTGCAAGCTCAAATGTTGTCTCCACAAAAAAGTCAGTTGTTCCCTTTGAAGTGGCAACTAACTTCTTTCGTTTTTGTGAAAAAGTCTGCAAATACACATACCTAGATAAGCATAAGCATACCTATCAGTCATTTTAAGTAAAAATTGTGTTTTCAAAAGAGCAGCTAAGCTTTCAGTACAATTCAGAGTGCTTTTCCTTGAGACAAAAAAAATTTCTATGAGTGCTGTAGTACTTTATATATATTTCACATTTCATTGCATTTGAATAAAATGATCCATATTCACAAATCAAATTTTAATAAAATGTTTCATCAATAGTATTCTTAAGTAAAACTGGCTTTAAAAAAACACGTGCAGGGGTTTAGCTCAGCAGCGTAAGTGCCTGCTTGGCAAATGCAAGGTCATGAGTTCAATCCCCGGTACAAAAACTAAAAACAAACAAACAAAAAAAACCACCTAAGATAGGAAAAAATACAATGACAATTAATACAATTGGGGGCTCCTGGTTTGATTGGTCCTATGGTGTAGCAGACAGCACCACAGGCAGTCAGCATCTCATTACTAATGTACGAATATGGTACTTCTAATCAAATTTTAAGAACCACTGTTGCTATAAAAGATAGTGCCCTGTTTTGTTTTTATTGGTTTTACTCTGTTGTTTTATTTGATTTTATGAGGTCTCATGGATGGGCAGTTATTTTGAAGAGAACAAGAGGCATCAAGGCAGCCATTGTTGATTTCTTATTATCTTATTTTGCTTTCACTGTTTTGTTTTGATTGGCTTTATTCTGTTTTGTTTGGTTTTATTCTCTTAAAAATAAAAACATTTTTTAAAAAAGACAGCACTCTGCTTGGCTCAGAGATTCTGTCTCTGACGAGCACAGCTCCCTGACTACAGCACCGTACATTCAGCTTTTAGTTTCACATATTACTCACTGGCCTCATCCTTCAACACTTTTTCTCTTATTGACTTCCTGCCTATTTTTTCTCGCAATACTTTCCTTTCACTAGATTTTATATACTTGATATAATTATCTTTCTTGTAGTAACTAGCCTAGACATCTCATCTGCATATTTACCTTAACAAAGCCTAACTGAATTGATACATCTCACCATACTAACAAATGTAAGAAAAATGCTTTAACTCGATACCCCTCAATTTGGCAGGTGGGGGGATGCATGACTGGGGATTGAACTCGACACTTTGCACTAAGCAACATGCCCAGCCCTTGTTTTATACTTTAAAACAGGATCCCACTAAGTTACCCAATGTCTTAAATCACGTATCGCTGGGACAAAATACCAACACCCATAATTTAATGGAGGTGAGGTTTATTTTGGCTCATGATTACAGTCCATGATGTCATGACATCCCTAGCAAAGGGAGAAGCAGGAAGGGAGATATCCCCTTCCAGGTCACAACCTCTTCCAGGTGCCACCGCCTAACAGCACAGTCAGCTGTAAACTCATCAGTGGATTAGCCCACAATCCATTCAGAAGTATAGCACACCATGACCTAGTCACTGCTTCCAGACGCCGCGCTCTGAAACCTTAAGATGTCTGGGGAACACTTCTGGTCCAAACGATAACACTCAAGCTGAGTTCCAACATGAGACCCTTCTGCCTCAACCTCTCAGAGTGCTGAAATTACAAGTAAAGTACGTCCCACTGTATCCCTGACTTCTTCATTTACATTCTATCACCAACTAGTAGTATAGCTCCATCTCTTGGCTTTTATGATGCCAGATGCTAACTGAGTAATACTGCCTTTTGTGGCATACAGCCAATATTATGCAGGTTTACTCAAAGGTTTACCAGTTTATCATTCCTTCCTGTACCTTCCTTTGAAGGTCCTTTTACTGGTAGTGAATTTTCTTCAGTATCTGCCTCATTCTCAAAAGATGGTTTCATGGCACATACAGATTCCAGCTGACAGCTGTTTTCTTTAAAAATAATAAAAACAGTTCACTGACTTCCAGTTTTTATTGCTACTCTTCAGAAGCCAACTACCCATCTAATTGTTGTTCTTTTGAAGGTATTATTTTTCCCTGGCTATTTTTACCAAATTATAATAACATAAATTGCCCCTATCCAAAGTGTATAGACTTGGTGAATTTTGATGTATTCATCAGTATCTGTAACATACGTACATTAATCTGTGAAACTGTCACAACTAAGCTAGTGAACACACTGTATTAGTCATTTTCCTATCACTGGGACAAAACACCCAACACTTAACAAAATTTAAAAGGTTTATTTGGCTCAAGGTTCAGGGAGTTCACTCCATGGTCAGCTGGCTCTGAGGCAGAAAAATCATGATGGAAGACTGTGGTGGAGAAAAACTGCTTCACCTATAGCAGGCAACAAGTAGAAATAGGGACGAGCCCAAGAGGACACATCCTTCCAGGTCACGGTCTCAGTGACTCACCTACTCTGGTCAGGCCCTACCTTCTAACAGGACCTTCAGCTGTAAACTCATCAATGATGAATCCTGTGGTGGAGTCTAGAATCATCCATGATCTAGTCCCCTACCAATAAGCCTCACAGCTGAATACATGAGCTTTGAGGAGCTTTTCAGATTTAAACTTTAATATCCATCAATCTCATATTCCTTCATGCCTTTAAATCCACCCTTCCTCTTTTCACAACCTATCACTGGGCTGCTTTTATCATTTTAAGTTTGCATTTTATGGAATTCTGCATAAATGGAATCATGTATTATGAATTCTTATGCCTGGCTTCTGTCAGCATAACTGAGATTCATTCACGTTCATATGTGTATCAATAATTCATTCATTTTAATAGCAATGTTCCACTATATGGATAAGTCACAATTTGTTTATCTATTTACCTATTGATGGATCTTTTGAGCTGGTTGAGCTATTGCAAATACAGTTGTTAAAATCAAGGTTTTGAAGAGACAAGGTTTTGAACAGACGTACGTTTTTACTTCTCTTTGAGTGCAGTGACTAGCAGCATACTGGGTGAATATTCAACGTTCAAAACATTGTCAAATGTTTTTCAAAGTTGTTGTACCATTTTACATTCCCATCAGCTGCATAAATCTAGAATGGTTGCTCTACATCACCCCCAATACTTGATATAGTCTTCTCAGCGTAATATCTTACTGTGGCTTTAATTTGTATTTTCTTCCAATTTCTAATTATGTTATCCATCTCTTCACTTACCTATTTTTGATCTGTGTAGCTACTTTGTGAAATGTCTTTTGTATCTGCCCATGTTTGATTTTTTTTTTATCTCCTTCTGAGTTGCATGAGTTCATTACATACTCAAAATATAAGTCCTTTGAGCATATGTTTTTGCAAAACTTCCTCTCAGCCTTTGGCTTGTCTTTAAAATTTTGTAGCAGTGTATTTTGAAGAGCTAAAACTTCTACTTTATTTTAAAAGACAGGTCTCATTATATTACTTGGTCTGATCTTGAACTCATGGGCTCAAGTGATCCTCCTGTTTTGGCATCTGAAGCTGTTGGGACTACACAAGTGGGCCACCACAGTTAGCAAGGTTTTATTTTTAATAAGGTACAATATATTAATTTTTAAAATTCAGTAGAGTGTGCCGATATATTCTGGAGACTAAGGCAGCAAGATCATTGCAAGTTCCAGGCCAGCCTGAGCTACACAGAGACCCTGCTTCAAAATTAAAAAAAAAAAAAAAAAGAAGAAGAAGAAGAAGCTTTTTGTTCCCCATTTAAGAAATCTTTTTCAAATTTAAGGTAACTAAGATTTCTCTCCAATATTTTGTTCAATGAGTTTTATAGTTTTAGCTCTTTTTAGGTACTTGATTCATTTTAAGTTAATTTTGTATATGGAGAGAGATGATGAGTCAAGGTTCATTTTTTTTTTGTTTGTTTGTGACCACTTGTTGAACACAGTTATATTGTTCTATTAAACTGCTCTGGCATATTTTCAAAACTCAACTAGCCATATATGCCTGGACTCTTTTCTGACCCACAGATATATACATCCACCTTTATACCAATACCATTCTATCTACTATAGCCTTATAATGAATTTTGAAAGCAGATGCTTCAACTTGATTCTCTTTCAACATAGGTTTAACTATTCTAAGTTTCCTATTCTAAATTTTAAAATCAGTTGTCATGCTCTACCAAATTAAAAAAAAGGACAAAAACTGAGATTTCTGCAATTTTGGTTGAGAATATAAGTTCTAAAACAAGCTGGGAAGATTCAATATCTTAACAATGACATCTTCTGAACATGAACGTGATATGGCTATTTGAATACTCCTTAATTTCTTACAGCAATGTTTCATGGCTCTTAGGGTACATGTTGGCCATTTTGCTCCCTGAGGGACTTATTCCCCTGCTAACAAAGGCCATTCTCCTAATTATCATGCAATTTAGAGGTATACAAAAACAATTATCTAATCATACTGAGTTGCAATTTTTATTTCCTGTCTTCACCATTTACCTTTCTTTTACAAAGGCAATCATCCTATTTGTTTAACATGTTTGTATACATAATTCTTTTATACATACAAGTTTAATTCTTACCAATTGAAAAATAACAATTTCATTAATTTGAAGAAATGACAGTTATATACATTCCCAAAACCAACACCACAATCAATATGATATAAGGGCATTTCCATCAGTCTCAAAAAATTCCTGGTGCCCTTCTAACAATCCATTACTCTTCACGCCAGGTAATTACTGATCTGTTTTTGAATTACTAATAATTAGTTTCCATTTTATATAAATGGAGCCATATAATATGTACTCTTTTTGTCTTGGGGTTTTGGTTTTTGGGGGTTTTTTTGCTCAGAATATGAGTTTCATATTTATCCAAGTCTCAAGTTTGTTTCTTTAACTGCTGAATAGTACTCCACTGTATGGATAGATATATCACATTTTGTCTGTCCATCCACTTAGTGATAGACATTTAGAGTATTTTCTAGTTTGGGGATATTGGGAATAATGCTGATATCAGCACTGACGTACAAGTCTTTATGTAGACGGATACTTCTTGCATAAATACTTCTGACTAGAGCAACTGTATCATTTGGCAAGTGTATGTTTACTGTTTTGAGAAACTTCCAAGCCAGTTTCCAAAGTGGGTGTACCATTTTACATCTGCAATCACAATACACAAGGCCTTCTACTGGTTTCACACCCCTGACAAAAATTTGTTATCATGTTTTTAAAATGTTAGCTGCTCTGATGAATGTGATGTTGTGGTTTTGTACTTCCTGATGACTGATAAAGCTAAGAATATTTTCAAATCTTTGAGTCATTCTTCTATCGTGTTCTATAAAGTGTCTTCAAATCACTCATCTTTGATTAAGGTGCACAGAGTCTTACTAAAGTTGTAAAAACTATGTACCTTGGATACAAATATATATAACTATTGAAGGTACTGAATACTGTAATTTAGAGCACTGAATCTTTTCCTATTCTGTGGCCTGCCTTTTCATTCTCTGGATAGTACATATTTCAAAGAGTAGAAAATTTTAATTTTGGTTAAGTTTATCAGTTTTTAATCTTATGGCTCATGGTTTTTGAAGCCTATCTAAGAATCTTGATGTTTTCTTTTACTTTAGAGAAATAAAACTATTTTGTTTCCTTTTTGTTCATTTGAGACAAGGTCTCACTCTGTAATTCAAGCTGGCCTTAAACCCTACGTAGCCCGGACTGGCCTCAAACTCACAGCGATCCTCCTACCTCAGACTCCTGAGTGCTCAGATTACCCGCATCCACTCAAACTTTGAGGGAGATGGGGTTCGGTTTGTTGTTTGTTCTTAATATAGATACTTGCTATCTATAGAGTCCAGTCTGATACATAACCCAGGCTACCCTCAAATTTGTGATAAATATAAAGGAGAATAGTCATATTCTGGGCTAAAGCATATGCATATACTTAAGTTAATTTACTACTAGAAGGCTGTCCAGAATGGTTATATCAGTCTATCTTCCCACCAGCAGAGGACATAGGTTACAGTATTTTTACATTCCTGCCAACATTTGATATTATCTAGCTTTCTAATTCTTGTCAATCTAAAAGGTATAAAGTGCTATTTGTTGTTGTTGTTAGTACCGGGGACTGAATGCCAGGACAGGCCAGCACTTCACTACTGAAGTACATCCCCAGCCCCCCCTTTTTTTTGGTCTTTTTGAGACAGGGTCTCGCTCTGCAGTTCAGGCAGGCCTTCAGCTCACTTTGTAGCCCAGGCTGGTCTCGAACTCACAATGATCCTCCTGCCTCAGCCTCCCAAGTGCTGGGATTACAGGGGTGAGCCACCACGCCCAGCTAGTCCCAGTACTTTTAAAGAACCTTTATTATGATATAGGATCTCATTAAATTGCCCATTCCTCCTGCCTCAGCCTCCCAAACAGCTAGGATTATAGTGTATACCAAAACAACTAGCTACTATTTTAATTCCTGTATTTCTTATTGCCCACGAATTTGATTGTATCTTCATATTCTTAGTATGAATTTTCCAATTCTATAAATTACCCATCAAATTTTTTTTCTACTTTTTACTGAGATTGTTGCCCTTTGCTTCTTGACTGCAGAAGTACCTTGTATATTATATATCAACCCTTGTGAATTTTAAACATTGAAATTTTTTTTCTCCTAGTATAATTTTGCCCAGTGTCCTTAAGAACACCAAACCCTTAAATCTGACTTAATCAATTAAATCAATTCAAATCATTCACCTTTCAAGGCTATAATGATTTTGAAGATAAGTCAGGAATTGCAGGGTGTCAGATTTGGTGACTAAGGTGGATAAGGACCCACAGGTCCTCAGAACTGCTTAGGAAAGTAGCAAAGACCATGGGGTAAGTGTGTTGAAAACTTAGAATGGACATTTTGAGGAGAATGTGTCTTTGTTTGTTTGTCTCTTTGTCTGTCTTTTTGAGACAGGGTCTTACCACGCAATTCAGGCTGGGCTTTGAGCTCACTATGTAGCCCAGGTTGGTCTCGAACTTGCAACAATCTTCCTGCCTCAGCCTCCCGAGTGCTGGGATTACAGATTACAGGTGTGCATCACCACACCTGGGCAATGTGGCTTTTACTGTAATAAACTTTAACAATTTAAAGCCAGATGAGGTAGCACACAAGTATAATCCCAGCACTCAGGCAGCTGAGGCAAGAGGATCACCATGAGTTCAAGACCAGCATCAACTACATAGTGAGACTGTCCCCAAAAAAACAAAACAAAACAAACTTTAAATATTCACCATATACTTCAGTCACAGTGGGTATGTTCATCTATATCCAGTTTACCTGGGACAGTACATAGACTATCAAAGGAATGAGTACTGGATAAATAATGTAGTAAATAAAACTCTAGTTTCTTTTCTCATCATAGAAGAAATTCAATAGGTAATTTTATTATTATAAAAAAGAAGAAAAAGTACCTCATAATGTTAAGAACATTTATATTCAAACTTCAAAGTGTCTTCTAAGGTCCTCAGAAAAAAGGACAGCATCATCATCGTCAATATTACTAAACCATAACTTAAAATTCACAACATAGCAATCATCTGGGTCCAGAATCTCCTTCCTCTTGATCTTGTTTGACACTCTCTGACACTAAGCCACCCAGCATTGCTCCTCTTATTCTGTCCTGATACTGAAGCACAGAAATACTGCTATCATAAACCTACTAGGGGCCAGGGATATGGCTCAGTGGCACAGTGCCCGCCTGGCAAGCTTGAGACCCTAAGTTTGATTCCCAGTACCACCCCTAAAAAAGATAATAATCTACTCAAAATCAAATATCTAAGAGGCTTAACAGACAGAATATCAGAAATGCTGTGAATATTGGATAGTTAGCTAACACTACTAAAGACAGCAAGGAACTAGTAATAAACTACTGAAGCTTACCTACAGCACTTCTCAGTACCACCTCCTCACCTCCAAAATAACCTCTCAAGTCTTCTTGTGGACGACTTTCTTCCTCTCTTCCCTTCCTCCTACGTTCCTCCTTTTCCTTTCTCCACCCTCCTTCTGACACTTCCTACCACTCCTTCTCTGAGCTCCTTTCTTCTCTTTTTATCAGGTGGAACAGAAAACCAAATCCTCTCTTCATCATTTATCATACTCTTCAAAAAAAAATGAGTGTGGGTTTTAAAGCTAGAAATTCAGTTTTCAACTCCATTTCCATTAGCTTTAAAAATAATTATCTGTATAACCTTGATAGATTAAACTATGCGCTACAGTTTGCTCAACTAGAAAATGGGAATATAATCACATCTTCACAGAATTATAGCAAGAATTAAATCAGATAAGACAAAACTTGTGAATTGTCTGCCTAATACCTGCCACTGCAATCATCTTCCACAATGTTAATTTCTTTCCCTGCCTAGGAAAATGTTATCTAAACCTTTGTTATATTTTCTATGAGAAAGGAGACCTTTGTTCCTTGCACACATTTTCTACACAGAGGAATCACCATTCTGAATACAGAAAACACCATTATACACAGCATGGCTCAAATGGCTGCTTATCTTGGGTAGTTTCCTTAACTTTAAAAACAAGTGAAGCCAGGTGTGGAGGCACATGCCTGTATTCCCAGCACTTGGGAGGCTAAGACAGGAGAAGCAGGTGCTCAAGACCTCTTTAGTTTACACAGCAAGATCAAAGCCAGCCTGGATTATACAATGAGTCCTTGTCTCAAACAAACAAACAAAAGTACAGAGAAATTTGAATACATTCTTGAAACATAAAGTAATTAGTGATAATTATAAGCTAAACATTAAAGAAGCACTTAAAATTCTATGTAAAACAATAAAAGATAAAACATTGTTAAAAAAAAAAAAAGACACTATTTTAAAACTTGGCTTGAAGTTGCTTAGTAGTTTGGGCCATAAGAAATAAATGAACTATCTCACAGGAATAATTCTTTAGTTAGGGCCTAAGTTATGGCCTCAGCATAGCGGCAGGCTAGTGCCAGTGTACATTGTGTAACACACGAAATCAAACACACAGATGGAAGAAAAAGGATCGGAAGTCACTGAGTAGGAAAAAAGAAGCCAAAATTTGGCTGGGGATTTAGCTCAGTGGCACAAGCACCTGCCTGGCAAGCGTGAAATTATAAATTCAATATCCGGTACCAAAAAAAAAAGAAGCAGCCAAAATTTTAGTTAGATGCAGATTCAACACCAAATATTAAGACAAAGTTTAAAAAAAACAAAAGACAATATTGAAATGAAAACAGAAAATTCAAAAGTAAAGATACATGTTTTGAGAGCAGAAGAAAAAAAAAAAAACTTCAACATCAAACCCTAGGGCAATAAATGCAAAATTAAGAGTGTATTACAATACGGAAATTAAAAAGAACAAAAACCTCAAGAACTAGAGTTATGGGTGTAGTGCAGGTTTTAACTGAATAACAGCACAATCTCACTGGGCTTAAAAAAGGAATTAAGATTTGCCATGCATGCAGTTAAAAAAAGGAAGAAAAAAAAAAAAAAAAAAAAAAAGGTGCTTTCAGCCTGGAGCGACTAAAAGGTTAGGCAATCTCTAATCAAAAGTCCCAGAAATGTTCAGATTATACTAACCGCCCATCTCTGAAAACTATGACAGCATTCAGCTGCATGACAAACTTGCATAACAGACCTGCAACAGGCTGTTCTTGTTGCAGGAACAGTCTAGAGTGGGCTAGAGTGACTATACTTACTGGAGTCTTCCCATTGGAGTAAGTGCAGCTTCCACGCAGAATAATACAAAAATCCCAGTACCAGAAAGAGGCAGAGGGCTAGCAGCAGATTGCGCACAAATACCAGGAGTCCCATCTTCACATGATTTACAATTGTCTACATGATCTAAAAAGGAAAAAATAGATCTTAGAAGTTAAAGTAATCAAGGCATGGAGGTCATGCCATGGCATCTTCCAAGCCACTCATCTTCATCAAGGCCTCAGCATCACCCAGCAGCCAAGCCAGTCATCCGGGCAGTCACACAGGCAGCCTCCTTCATCCCAAACATCCAGCCATTGGTCAAGCAGGCAACTGTGGCCCCCCAAATAAACCTCAAATTCCAACCCCTTCCCACCATCACTATGCCAGTCCACACCATCACTGTACTCCCAGAAAACCAGTTTCCTTGCCTCCAAATTTACACTGTCCAGATCCATTTTGTGCACAGCACACACAGTTATCTCCTTAATAACACAA
The DNA here is from genome assembly GCF_034190915.1 of Cavia porcellus. Taxonomy (NCBI): domain Eukaryota; kingdom Metazoa; phylum Chordata; class Mammalia; order Rodentia; family Caviidae; genus Cavia; species Cavia porcellus. The sequence continues at coordinate 37,009,474 of NW_026947508.1, forward strand.
AATCCCATAAAGTTATTCCCCTGCTCAAAGTTCCTTGTATAACTTTTCCACTGCTGCTGAAATAAGGTACTGAATACCTAACAGTTTAACCAACACAGATTTCTTATGTTAGGGTTCCAAAGCCCAGTGTCTGGATGTAGTATGGCTTAGCAAGGTCCTTTGCTTAGAGTCTTACAAATCCAAAGCCAAGGGACGGTGGGGCTGGGCATCTTTCTCAAGGCTTTGGAGAAGAATCCACTCTATGCTCATTCTGGCTACTGACTTAGCTCAGTCCTTATAGCTGAGGGACTGAGGCTCCCGTAACAATGCTGCTTCATCAGGCAGGGGCCCATAACCCTCTCTGACTTTCCACACAGCTCCCCCTCACCCGTGGCAGACTGAGTCTCTCAGTCTTTGAATCTCTCCAATTTACCCTTTTATAAGCATCCTGCTTTTGCTTTCAGACATCCGTTCTTTGTTTTTTAGGGCTCAAGTGACTGCTTGGATCCATCTGAATAATCCAGAATAATCTGCCTATAAAGGGTCACAGCCTTCATTACATCTGGAAAGTCCCTTTTTGTATGTGAGGCAACATATTTACATGGTCCAGGGGTGGATGCCTGGACATCTTTAGGGGGCCATTTTGCCTAACACACTTCTCATTCAATTCTCCATTCCTCTGAATAAAGTAATTGCCCCAAAGCCTGGCAGCACCTGACTGAACCCTGATTTACTCTTTAACTCATCCCCTACTTCTCCTAGCCAGTAATGGCAAACTTTTAGAGCTTTCAATGACACAAACGGCCACCGCAGCACACTTGCCATAGATTTGTCACCTAACCTCACCTGTGCTGTGCACAGGTCATTCTCAGCCTCACTGAAGGCTGCCTTGTTTCTCTCCCTGAGGCTCTCTGGAATCCATCCTCCACTCCCACTCCATGATGTGGGACATCTTGTTGTGCACACTCTGAAACCTACCTTAAGTGAACCTTGAGCCAAGAAGACCTCCAACAATCAGATTACCACCTCCACCCCCCAGCTAAACCAGATGTCCCGGCCCAAAGAAACTCAAGAAAAATAATAATAATGAGGTGAAAAGTTATTGTCCATCTAGAAAAATCAAGAGGATCCCCTGAAAAACCATTAGACCTAACAGGAATTGAGAGGACTGGATGCTTCTATTTCTAACCTTGGAATTTTGTTGTTGTTTTTATGAAAGGACCTTACTATGTTGCCCAGGTTGATCTAAAACTCCTGGGCCCAAATGATCCTCCTGCCTCAGCCTCCCAAGCAGCTGGAAATAAAGGAGTGGACCACCATGGTCAGCTTAGAATTGATAGGAAATTTAATAAAGTAGGCCTTCTCCACATCCAAATAGAAAATATAAGGTGAAAATATTGCATTTGGATGACAATAAAATCTATAAAATACTTAAAACTTGGAAAGAAATGAGTAAGGCTTTCGCCAAAGACAAATCTGAGTAAACAAACATAACAGGTTACTAAAAATATTCAATACTGGAAATGTGTCTGACCTCCTAAAATGTCAGTTCCCGATAAATTAGTCTTGTCAAAATCCATGATTTGAGGATGAACAAGGTGGTGCACACCTGTAATCCTAGCACTCAAGAGGCTGAGACAAAAGGATCTTTGCTAGTTCAAGGCCAGCCTGAACTGCATAGTGAAACACTATCTTAAAAAGACACACCACAGGGGCTGGGGATTTAGCTCAGCGGCATAAGCACCTGCCTTGCAAGCAGGCGGTCCTGAGTTCAATCCCTGGTACTGATTACAAGTTAAAAGTTAAAAAAAAAAAAAAAAAAAAAAAAAGACACACCACACACACACACACACCACACATACACACAAATCCATGATTTGTTTTATATAGTACTTGGTCTGAAGATTATCTGAAGAGGGGCTGAGGATTTAGCTCAGTGGTCTCCCTGGCAAGCGCAAAGTTGTGAGTTCAAACCCTGGTATCAAAAACAAAAAACAGATTATCTGACGAGTTCATACCTAGACCAAGAAATTTTTTTCATTGAAAAATAATGAAATAATCTAGAAACAAGTAGAAAAAGTGTGGTGGTAGTCGGGGGAGGCAAAATTCAGTTTCTTCTACATGTTCACAATACCTTTTTTTTTCTTTTTTGGTACTGGTAATTGAACTCAGGACTTCAGGTTTGCCAAGCAGGTGCTGCACCACTGAGCTAAATTTCCGGCCTCAACAATTTTTTTCTTTTACATTGACCAGGCTGGCCCCAGACTCCAGACCCTCCTGCCTCAGACTATGAAGTGCTGGGCTTACAGGTAGATGCAGGTACACAGGTAACAACACATTTTGACAGCAGGCCCTGTGTATGTGGGTTTGTCCCCACCCATCAAGCAAGCAGTGACCCAGTCACAGATACCAGTTGGGTGTCCTCTAACCCAGTTCTCTTCTGAAATCATCCACCTGGAGTTTCCTGTCTTAGTTACTTTTCTCATTGCTAAGACAAAGTACCTAACACCCAAAGTTAAAGGGAGAAAGGTTTGTTTAGGTCAGCGCATAGTTGACTGGCTCCAAGGCAGGGTGGCAGAGAAGAAACAGTTCATCGTGGGCACAAGCAAGGGACAAGACAAGTCTCTTTCTGTCCCTTATACTGTGCCCAAGCTACCAGGATTTGGGCAGTGCCAAATCAACCAGTGGGCTGATTTAGTAATCATCCACCCTTAAACGTAGCACCCTGAATCCTAGCAATTATGAATCAATCACACACTCTGCATTAGCCACCTCTGAAAAGCCCCACCTATGACCACAGGAGGCTTTGCGGGGACACCTAGATACAAATCATAAAACATGAGATCCCACAAATTGAAAGCTCAGTTCCAAAAGACTCTCCAACCACTTCAGATGCCAGTCACAAGTCCCAGGTCACTAATCTATAGTTCTGACCCACTTAAAAAAAATCAATAATATCACAACTCCCTCTAGGTTTAACCAATTTGCCAGAGCAAATCACAGAACTCAGGGACACATTTATTCATATTTACTAGTTTATTACAAAGGTATCACGAAATATACACATTAAGAGATATACAGGGTAAGGGCTGGGAGAAAGAACCCAGAGCTTCCATTTCTTCTTTGGGGATGCCAACCGAGGAATCTTCGCGAGTTCTGCCATCTGGAAGTTCTGTGAACTCTGTCCTTCTTTATTCACAAAGGTTTCATTACTGATTACATCAGCGGTCATGAGTGACTGACTTAATCTACCTTCCTTTGCTGAAGACTGGACAATGGGGAAATTTCCAGCAATGACTGCTACCTAAGTCTTTCAGATCAGCCCCTAACGTACTCAAATCCTTACCTTGCCCTGATCCCATCCTGCCCTGACCCTAACCCTTGGGGCTGCCAGACCCAGTCAACTCTCTAGCATCCATAAAGAGATCACTCTGGAGATCCCAAAAGTCTTACGAGTTCTATGCTAGGAAAGAGGATAAAGATCAAATACGTATTTCACAATATCTCACAAGAAAATTTGTCTTCTCAAATTCAAAACCAACTAAAAGCTGTAACTATTAAGATAGCGTGTACTGAGACAGGCACAGACAATGGAAGAGCCTAGAAATTAGCTCTCGCATATAGATACACACAAATATATGCCAGAATACTTGATATACATATATATCAATTCATCTTATGATAAGCATATAAGTATAAAAAAGGGCGAGGCAGGCCTGAGAGGCTACATAGCTAACCTCAGCAGGTTGCTCTGGGGAATAGGATGGGAATATGCGAAGTGATCGTGATCTTGGGGAAAACTTCACTTCCCTTTATAGACTTTCGTGCAGTCACAAGTATTACCTCCATAATTTTTTTGTTATTAAAAAATAAACAACACATTGTAAAAGTGGAAGTTGGTAAATTCTTTGGGGAGTAATTTGGAAGTTATCTATTGAAATTCACAGCACTCATCACCCTGACCCAGCACTTTATGGCTTTTCCCTCAAGCAATACTTCAACACGCAGGAAAAGGTGCATACAGGGTGCTCCTTAGTAACCCTGACTATGGGAGCAAAACAATCTGACCAGTGTGAGTGCCCACCAACTGGGAGCCAACAAACAAATGACAGTGCGTCTCCCCAGTGCTGCAGTGGCAGTGCTGACGGCAAACCACAAACAGAGAGATACTGGAGGAAGTTCAAGGACAGCAATTTTATACCCTTGTGATCCGCTTGTGAGCAGGGTTTAAAGGCATCACAAGGAAAAATCAAGCACCCAGAGACTAGCAGTGGTAAGAAGCTGTTTCTAATCTTTGGACTGAAAGGGCAAGAGGAGAGAAGGGTGTCATCCCTGCAGGCCAACAAAAGCTGACTGGGGAGAGAGAGACAAGGCTGCCCAGCGTCAGCAGTGGTAGGCGGAGCATGGCTGCTACTAGGACTGTGGCAAGGTGCATAGCAGGGTAAACAGTACCATGATCTCTCCCACCTCTTGTCCTCTTATGAACTATTAGTGCATTTTATCAACTAATTCAAGTGGAAGCAAAGGATAAGGGAGTTGGATGTTGCTGTTCGCAGGAGGTCAGCGTCTAGTGCACAGAGGAAAGAAGTTTGATGATGACTCTGAGGTCAGGGAGTACAGAAAATGATGCATTAGTCAGAAAGCATGAACTATGTACCAACAAGGAGAAAATGCCTAGCACAGACTGCTAAGCGAAAAAGTTAGTTCTGGGCTAGTATGTCTGGCAACAACAAGGACAACAGCATCATTCAAAACATAAGCACAAAGCACATATATACAAGAATAGGCACCAAACTACTGAAAACCATTACTGCTGAAAAGTGGGCTTTGAAAGGATGCTTTTCACAATCTATTTACTCATATATATAATTTTTATATTTATAAAAAAAGCTAGGGCTATGGATTTAGCTCAGCAGCCTAAGCTGCCTGGCAAGCACAAGGTTGAGTTTGATCCCCAGTACCTAAAATAACATAACTTAATGTAACATAAAAAAATAATATAAAGTAACTTAAAAGTAAAAAACATAACGTAACAAAATAACAACATAAAATGAAATAGCAAATGTACAATGTTTTCAAAATAAAATAGAAATCAGAGAATTGCATTTCCAACAAGACAAAGGATCAGGTATTTTCAGGATCAAACTTTTGAAAATAACTAAAAATTTAGGTAGAATCAGACTGCCTACAAAAATGCAATGGTTCTTGGAAAGTTTTTACTTTCCCTGTAGAACAGGGCTGAAATGGCTGGTGTCACCTTCTGTCTTGAATGCAGATGTGACATCTAAACTGTCACAGTCTGTTAGTAACCATAGCCCAAGGCTCTAGTGGACACACAACAGTCAATAAATTTACTCATTCTTTCAACAAATGTGACGGTGACATGGCTGAGCCAATCCACTATTTTGTCTTTTCCACTTAGAAATGGGAACTTTAAATGAAGCAAGTAGAAGAAACCGATTTTCAAAAGTGGACAATATATAAAGGTACAAATAAGAACGCAGAAGTTCAAGCCGCTAAGATAAGAACAAGAATATTCAAAGATTTTTTTTTTTAAATCTCATTTCTGTCAGGCATGGTGGCACACACCTGTAATCTTAGCACTCAGGAGGCTGAGGCAGGAGGGTTGTCACAAATGTGAAGCCAGTTTGGACCACTTAATGAGTTCAAAGCCTAAAATACATAGTGAGAACTTGTCTCAAAAACAAAACAAAAAAGAGGAATATCATTTCAAATTCAGTACTAAGCCAAACTTTTGACAAACTTTCTAGTGATAGGATTATGACAGAGAAAAAGATAATTATGCACTGCTGGTGGTGGAAGAGATTTAGTAACAACAGAATTGCACAGGCTTTTTATACTTTAACCAGTCTCACTTCTAAGAAAATATTCCAAAGTCCACTGACAAAAATACAAAATCTTAAGGGTTTGTAGTGTCACTTTATGAATGTCATTCTAAATACTTTAATCCTATAACATGAACAGCTATTTCTAAGATGACAATGTGTAACTTATCAACCAGCAATTTCTTACCGTTTGTTTTTCTGTAAGTTTGTATTATTTCTACCTTTTTTTATCTCCATGTATTCTTTTGTTTCCTTTTCTTTAAATAAAAAAAAATACAAAATCTTATCAAAATGACTATTTATTACATACAGCACTTTTTGCAACATAACAGAGTAAGTCTAAGTCTTCCAACTGTCCTTCAAGAGGATCATGAACTATGGTACACTCACAAAATGAAGTATTATACAACCACAAAAAGCACAGAGCCCTTGCCTTCTCCTTTCTATATAACTCAATTTCAAAAGCATTAGGCTTGAGGGACAAAACAAGGTAGGCACACATGCCTAGGGCAAAGGGGCATGGAGGACATCTGACCATGTGAGGGGTCAGGACATGGAGTAACAGGAAATTTAGGGCTGACCACAGAAATAATTAAAATGGCAGGAGGATTTCCCAGTGATGGGGAAGGGAGTTACAAATACGGAAAGGGAAAAACTAGAATTCATTCTTGGTATTTACCAGAATTGGAGGTATCAGTGTAAACTGATGGTTTGGTTGGTTGCTTGCTTGCTTGGTTTTGAGACAGGGTCTCACTCTGTAGTGAGATCAAGGATGACCTTGATCTCACTATACAGCCCAGGCTGGCCTCAAACTTGTGATCCTTCTACCTCAGTCTCCTGAATGCTGTGTGTGTTCCACCACACTTGCCTTGATGATTTTCAATATATAAAGACATAAAAATAAATACAGACGCAGGTAGCATATGTGCACATATATGGATACATTCAATCTGTCCACTGAAAGGACACAAAATCAGTCGTTATATCCAATAGCAATGAGCATATATAGCATCAAGGTGTTGGGCTTTATTTCACTGTTATAGAAAGCAGGGATCCCCAAAAGAATGGCTGGCTTCACACTTGATGCAGAACAGGCATACGATAAGCCTGGATCATCTTCTGTCTAAAAGTAAAAAAGTGCTCAGAGCGAGAATATGTCAAAAGAAGAAAAAAGCCAGCTTTGAGGGTCATATTCTGGCCAGATCTAGAACAATTGAACATCAAGATAAATACTCATGATAATAATGAATTGCAATCCATTAAATAAGAACTTCATAAATATTAATAGAAAGTTCTCTTTGGAGTGAAATGCCAACTAATGAATGTAGAAGGAACAGTATAATGACATGTAAAGTTACCATTTAGCAACAATTAGAGTAATAATTCAGCTAAAAACACCAAAATTAATGGGTAAAAGTTTTATGAGAACTAGTATATTATATGGTTTTTAAGTAACTCCTCAGAAAATATTTATTAGTTGCAAAGGGGAAAAGAGTAACTTCACAATAAGGAAATCTGCAGATATCATCCCAGACTAGCCAAAGGATATATGGGAATTATTTGCAATGTCTCTGCAACCTTTTTTGTAAGCCTTAAATTATTTCAAAATGAAGAATTAAAAAGGAAAAATAGTTTCAAAGTAAATGTTCAAAATAACCTGTTTAAATACTTAAACAAATGAAAGTTTACATGGTTACTTAAAATGTTGCTTATGAAAAAATTTAATGATATAGGGAAAGGGTTTTTGTGTGTTTGTTTTTTGTTTTATTTGTTTGATAGGCACCAGGGATCAAACTCACAACCTCACAGTTGCCAGGCAAGTGCTGGCACCGCTGAGCTAAATTCCCAGCCCTAAGGGAAATGTTACGATAGTGTTGAATGAAAAAGCTGATGTGCATCAGTTGAGGATATGGTTCAGTGGTAGAAGGCTCTCCTAACATGAATAAGGCTCTGGATCTGACCCATAGCACCAAAGAAAAGAACTGATCTAAATATAATATGCTCAACTATGAAAAATAACAGTGGATCTTTTACTTACAAATCAATTCATCATGAGGGCTGGCTGTAACTGGTTATAAGTCAAGACTGTTTTTCCCATAATAATGGAAATACCCATAATTTTGTTGTGTTCTACAAAGCAACCCTTAACCTTTTCATAATAAACAAAAGGGTGTATGTGTGATCAATAATTTTCCTATTATAGTCACTAAAAAATTATAAAATGTGCCTAGTTTACCAGAAACAACAATTTCATACTACACTCACCACTCAAGTTGACATCTTTGGCTTGCAGAAAGAGAGGATAAAATGGCAAGTGCTTAGCGTTTGAACAGAGAGTCCCCATCCATAAGAACATCAGGAATCTGGCTCTCTGGTGTCCTTCCTCTCTGTAGCCCACTAGGATCTGCTTCTGGCTCACTAGGTCTCAATCTTTTCAGAACTAGAAACTTGTTTAATTTGTCTGTTTCTACCTTTTCTTCAATACTGCTCTGTAGTATGACATGACACTGTCATTAAGCAAGTGAACTCAATGACTGGCTTTTTCTCTGGGTACTCTTCTCTACAAATGTTTGTAGCTCTTTTTTTTTTTTTTTTTTTTTGTCTTTTTCCTTTTTATCGGTACCGGGGATCGAACTCATGACTGCCTGCTTGAAAGGCAGGCGCTTATGCCGCTGAGCTAAATCCCTAGCCCCCAACTCTGTCCATCTTTTCAGAATTTCCTTTATTTCAGAAGAAGGGAATGGCTACACTGACTGTTGATGCTCCCCCTCCTCTTCAGAAAGCTCCTCAGCTGCCATTCTCTGCTGCTCAGCCAGAAGTTGCTGAAGTTTTTCTGTAGATTATTCCTCTGTATTCCTCAGCCAGTTCCCCACCATCACTGTTACCTGCAAGCCTATGGACTCTGCTACAGTGATCTTGTCATCAACCACAGGGCCAATTTAAAGCTGAGGTGCCTCTACACAGCCTTCAAAGTGCTTCTCTTGTATAATTTTAGACCACACTTTCGCCCAGGCAGATCTCAGGGTCCTTAGAGACAGACTGGCCTAGGATTTCTCAGTTAACCCTGTACAGGAAAGAACATTGTAATGTTCCTTCCAGAACTCTTTAAGGGTTAACTCTGTATCAGAGACCATCTGGAAGCACCTCAGATATATAGCATCTAAAAGACTGCTGTAGAAGAGTTTTATTAGGTGGGAGGAACTTGACCTCAAGCCATAGGAATTTTTAGCCAATTCTTCCAAATCTTGTGAGTGAACAGGAGCACTGCCCATGATGAGACGAGCCTTGAGTGGTAAGCCTTTGTCCTTCTACAAATCTTGGCTCTATAAGACTGCTGAGGTGGTAGGCCGGGGATTTGGCTCAGTGGCACAAAAGTGTACCTGCGAAGTGTTAGGTTGTGAGTTCAATCCCCAGTACCCGCCCCCCAAAGAAAGATTATTGAGATGGTGAATTTCAACATGCTGTGCATATCAGCAAGATGGGTCACATGAACACCATGCATACTTCTCCACAATTCCCTTCTTTTCTATTGTGATTGCTTCCTTTACCTTCCCTTCCGTACCTTCTTTTCTAGCTTTTTGGGGGCTATTTTGATAGCAATAATCATAGCGATTAAATAAAGCACTAACCAAAATCACATCTACAAACATGCATGCAGGCTCAGACTGATGTTTACATGCACTGACATCCTTTTCTAGCCTCATGAGTCTTTGTTTGCAAATGCACAAGTGACTGACATTCAGGTTGTAATTCAAGACTTTGGTCCTAGGTTAAACCTAAAATTCCAGTTGCAACCCAAGGTATTTGTGTATGAGGCTAGTTGTAACTTAAGGATCCACTGTAGTAAAGACCAGAAAACATAAAAATGCTGACAGATGAAAGAAGAGCAATTCAGCTGCTCCTCTTCATTCTCACCCACTACATATGTATTATTCAGCTTTTCCACTGCTGAGACAAAATATCTGACATATGCACTTTAAAGAAGAAAAGACTTAATTTGGCTAATAGTTTCCGAGACTTCAGTTCATGGTTGAGCAGCTCCAAGGCAGAATGTCACCATTTTTGGATCAGGTCTTTAAATTTGAGAATTCTGATTTTTATGAGTTCTTTATATATGCTAGATATTACTCCTTTGTCTGAGGTATACAGCTGGCAAAAAAATTTTTCCACACTATACGTTGTCTCTTCACTTTGCTGCTGATTTCTCTTGCTGTGCAAAAGCTTTTTAATAAGATGAGGTCACAGTTGTTGATTCTTTGTGATAGTTCCTATATGAACAGAGTTTGGTCATAAACTCTTTGCTTAAAACAATGTCCTCAAGAGTTCTACATATTCTATCTTCTAGCACTGTTTCTGATTTAATATTCAAAGCTTGCTCCATTTCGATTTTAGTTTAGTATATGGTGAGAGATAGGGGTTTAGCTTTAATCTTCAGCACCTGGAAAGCCACATTTTCCAGAACCATATATTAAGGCTACTATTCTTCCAGTGTCATGGTTGATGTCTGTGTCCCCCAGGCCTCATGAGTTTACACTGTGCACTTGTGATGGTTCATTGTCTAGTGCTTGGATTGATGGTGTCAGTGCTACACCCACACAGGGGTGGAGCCAGGATGTGATGTAATGGCAGGAAGAAGGTGTGTCTTGCTCTTTGCTGGTTCCTGCTTGCTGTTTGCAGCCACCATGAACTGCCGTCCAGCCATGCCAGCCTGCCTTGGAGCCAACTGAGTGTGGACTGAAACCTCCAAAAACTATAAGAAATAAATCTTTCCTTTCCCAACTTGGGCTTCAGGTATTTTGTCTCAGCAACGAGTAAAAAGTAACAAGACATCCAGTAAAGGTGTTTGGCTCCTTTGTCAAAGACAAGGTAGCTGAGTGTGTTTGGAGTTGTTTCTGTGTCTTTTAATCCATCAATCTGCAGGTCTGCTTTTTTGCCAGTACCATGCTATTATCACAGTAGCTCTGTAGTATAATTTCAAGTCAGAGGCTATGATGTACCCTGCCTTGACTGTATTGCCCAATATTGTTTTTGCTATTCTAAGTCTCTCCAAGGTCCAAATGAATTTTAGGATTGCTTTTTCTAATTCTGTGAAATATGCTGTTGGAATGTTGATCAGGATTGCATTAAATACGTATAACAATTTGGGGAGTAAGACCACTTTTACTACACTGGCTCTTCCTACCCAAGCACAAGGGTTAGTGTTCCTTTCCTTTTTTTTTTTTTTTTTTTTTTTCTTTTTTGTACCTGGCATTGAACTCACAACCCCGTGTTTGTCAGGCAGGCACTTAACTGCTGAGCCAAATCCCCGCCCTTATCTTCCCATTTTTTGATACCCTTTCGAACTCCTTTTTCAGAGTACTATAGTTTTCAGTATAGAGGTCTCTTACTTTCTTCATCAGATTGATTCTTCCGTGCCCTGAAGCCCTCCATTCCTCCGCTTCTCTCCATCATCCTATTTCAAAACTCTATAATTCATTTGGACTCATGAAACAGCTTCCTAATAAGTCTGGTACCTCCGTTCCTGCCCCTCTCTGTGAGCACAAAGCAATCAATATATGGTTTACTCCAGACTTAAACTTCACAAACTTCCCACTACCCTTACAATACAGTCCTAATCCCACTTCAGACTTATCTTTCTTATACCTCACCTCTTATGAATTACCAATACTGCACCTCTAGTGTTTTCAACTTACCATTCTCTCCTAAGCTCAGATCATGGTCCCCACGACCTCACTGTTTCCACTAACAAACTCCTATTCCCTTTTAAATCTCAGCTTAAAGGTTCATCCATTCCACAGGGAAGCATTACCTGTCTACACATTTCAGGTTAGGTAAGAATTTCTATTGGTAATGCCTGCTGTGCCTAATACAGCCCTACCCTTTTTGATAGTACAAAAATTTTTGAAGTATTTACAAAAATTTAGCATTTACTTTCTGACTCTTCCAGGCAAGAAAAGTGTGGCTTACCATTTTACTCCTGGTAGGTGCTCAAAAGCTACCTGTTTACTAACTGATGATTCATTTATAGCATGCTTAAAGAGAGCTAAAAAGCTACATGAAGCTAATTACCTTAATTTCCCATAAAAAGAAAACTCTGCTAGGTATGGTGGCTGGTGAAATCCCAGCTTCCTGAGGATTGCTGCAAGTTTGAGGCCAGCCTGGGCTATACAATGAGTTCACGGCTAGCCTGGAGCACAGAGACCCTGTCTCAAAAAACAAAAAATGGGGCTGGGGACACAGCTCAGCAGAACGGTGCCTGACTGGCAAGCATGAGGTCCTGAGTTCAACTCACAAGTTAAAAAAAAGTGCAAGAACCTAAACCAATATAAACAAACCGCACTAACAAGTCTTGCTATTCCTAAAATATCCTACAACATGATTATTTTCTGAACTATATCTGGCAACAACAATTTCTAGATTAGTCTAAAATATCAGTTTTGCTTCTTTTCAAATGTCAGCCATAATGGATATGAACTCAACTATGACAAAATCATGTAGAGCAAAAAATCACAAAGGACTTCTAAGGTATACCTTTGTGAATATTTCTGAGGCAAGGAAATTAGAAGTTAGGGTCCAGGGTGGGCAGTGCACGCCTGTAATCCCAGCACTCAGAGTCCAAGGCAAGAGGTCACCACAAACTCAAGACCAGCCTGGGCTACAAAGTGAGTTCAAGGCCAGCCTGAACTGCATAGTGAGAGCCCGTCTCTAAAAGACCAAAAAAAAAAGGAAAGAAAGAAAATTAGAAGTTCCAAAACAGTTACTGAAATGCTTTTTCTTTTATTTATTTATTTGGGGGGGGGGTTACTGGGGATCAAACTTACGACCTTGCCAGGGGCATTTGTACTGCTAAGCTATTATCTCCAACCAAAAATGCTCATGTTTAAAAAAAAATTTTTTTGTTTTTGCTGAACATACCACTGCTATTCAGACTATGCATGACCAAGCAAACTTAAGCAGTTAATTCACATGAAATTATTTTACTCAGAACTATAAGCTTTAATTACAAGTAACTGTGAGGAATAAAACAATCTTGCCAATATTCATATAGCAGTTACTATGAATCAGCCTGAGCTTTAAGATTTTTGCGTGATTTAACTTGCTAAATCTTATCAAGCCTATAAAGTGATTTCCCTTTTTTTACAGTTAGAAAAAAAAAAAAAAAAACTTAAGGAACAGAGAAGTTAAAGTGACAGAGCCATGACTCAAATTCAGCTGATCTGACTTCAATCACATACACTATGTTGCAGCTCTAAAATAATGACAGACTGTGGGGGTTAGAGAGTATGGGGCCTCAATGGCAGAGTTTGTGGTTAGCAGCATGCATGAGGCCCCAGGTTCAACCCCAGCATGGGGGAGAGGGCAGGTTTTCCAGAGAGAGGAGCAGTTATGTCTAAGTAATAAGGAATCAGTACACACATCATCTATATAAAAACACAGTAACAAAAGTAGAAGAAAGAAGGAGAGCACAAGAAATGAAGACTACACAACAGAATTTGTCACTGAATAGACAGGATCACTAAATTGGGTATCATGATGTGTCTCAGCAGCCGAGCACTTGTCTAGGGGCAATGACAGCCCTACCCGACCAATGGCTCTATACAAGAACTAGGGGCAGAGACTAAAGGACGATCTCCAGATAAAAAGAGTAAAACAACACAATTATTTAAACGAAATTAGACTTCAGTAAAGTCAATAATGAAAATTAACACCATCAAAAAAGTAAAAGTCTGAATGGTACAGAAGAAAGTGGACACTGCTATAAATATAGTAAGAACCTTGATTTTAAATGATGTAAGTAAATGAAACAATTAAAGAGGCAAGTAAGCTACATGAAGCTAATCATCTTAAGTTTAAAAGGCTGTCCAGAACAAAGTAAAAACTACAGAGGCATAAAAGTTACAAGAGATCCAGCATCAGTTGCAAGAGACCATCCAGCAAATGGAATAGAAAAAGATGCAAAAATGGATAGAAAGAGCTGGGATGCTAGAAAATTGGCCCAAGGATGCCCTCCCACTTTCCCCAACCCACAGTAGCAAAGGTGGCAAAAATAACCTTAAATTCTCCAAAGGGAATGGAAAACCTAAGCAAACAAATGACGTCCCAATTAACCACTGTAGGCTTACAGATTTATTGCCTCTTGGCTTTAAAAAAATTGTTCCTTTTTGCCTAACCTGCATAAATGAACCTGGGCCCCATTTTCCTTTGCTAGCTGGCCAGATGTGAGGCCTTGTCTGTATAGGGCCATAAAGAGATAAGGCAGGAGGGAAAAGGTTTGTTCGGTGTAGGGTCCGGCAGCACCTGTATCTTTTCCAGCACTCACACTTTTTCCAGCATGTAGCACTTGGCAGCTTCCATGAGCACCTCTGTGGAGCAGTTTTGCAGGAGTGGGTTTGGTGAGATGCCCTGTAAGCAGCTTTTCCTAAGCAGCCTGGAGGGCAAATTTCTGGCAAAGATTTCTAGCAAGTTTTGACACGCAGCGAACCCACTACAACAGATCTAGCTCTTGGCTAGGGCAGGGCCAGAGAAGAGGCACTCAACTGGTACCTTAGCCTTAGGTGGCGGCTGCTCTTTATATGTGCTACTTCTCAATTCTTTGGAGCTCTCTTTACTTCTTCTTAATATCTTTATTTGAGATATCCCTTACATATCAAACAATTCACCATTTAATATATACAACCTGATGACTTATGGAATATTCACAATCTTACAGTATTGCACAAATATCACCACATTTTAGAACATTTTCATTGCCCCAGAAAAGATACTCTGCAACTTCTCTGTGTCACCACTCTGCTGGATCTCCTGTTTTTCCAACCCCAATCTAGTTTTAGATTTTACAGATGAGCCTACTCACAATACAAGGTCATTTGTGACTGCCTTCATTCAAAATGTGTCTGAAGTTCCTGCATGCTGCAGCATGTATCAGTGCCTCATCACTTCTTACTCCCAAATAAAACTCCACTGCAGGGCTGTATACTGGGACTGCAGTCACGTAGCAGGGCCAGTCTCACTATGTAGTTTGAGCTAACCTTGAACTCACTATGTAGCCCATGCTGGTCTGGAATTCATGGGTCTGCCTCACTTTCCCAAATGCTAGAAGTGTGCACTGCTACACCTGATTGACCCATTTTTAAATAGTAGACTAGGGGTAGCAAAAGTCAACCTCTCCGAGATCCAGAATCCAGACTCTGAAAAATAACAACTTAG
This sequence comes from Cavia porcellus, assembly GCF_034190915.1. NCBI lineage: Eukaryota > Metazoa > Chordata > Mammalia > Rodentia > Caviidae > Cavia > Cavia porcellus. The sequence goes on from NW_026947508.1 coordinate 37,024,506, forward strand.
TAAAGAATGAAAAAAAAGTAGCTCACTAGGAATTAGAAAGGAACAGACAATAAAGAACAGAAGCTACAGAGAAGTTAGAAAGACAGCCCACAACACAAAGTAAAGGACTAAACAATCTGATCTCTTTCCCCAGTTCACAGGTTATAGGGAGAGGACTCTGGCTCCCCAGAAGTAAGCATGGATCTGAGTTCTGACTGCCTTCCTCATCCATCAGTGACAGCAAGGATGTCAACAAGGACACTGCACAGCCTGGGGAACTGAGGGGCCTTGGGAATGGGGTACATCCAACAGACCCACAGTCTAGATTGCTAGGCAGAGAAAACTGTGACTTGTTAAACTCCAAACTGTGGATCTTAGAAGGAATTCACTCACTTGAAAACACAGAACAGGGCTGGGGATTTAGCTCAGCGGCATAAGCGTCTGCCTTGCAAGCAGGTAGTCGTGAGTTCGATCCGCGGTACCGATGAAAAAGGAAAAAGACAAAAAAAAAAAAAAGAAAAGAAAAGAAAATACAGAACATTCTGTTTATGGACTCAATTTCTTTCTTGTTTCTTCATTTTCTTTTTAATTTTTTTCTTTCATTTCTCCATATTATTTCTTTTTTCTCCTTTTTTTCTTTATCTTCTATTTCTCATTTGTTTTTTGACTTATCTATATCTAATTCTAAAATATCTTTCTACTTCTTATAGTATCTTTTGTCTCATTTTCCTCTCCTTAATTCCTAGGAACCCATTTAACCTAATAGGCTAAAAACCAAAGAATGAAAAACAATATCCCATGCAACAGGAGCCTATTTATTCAGACAAAGTAGACTTTAGCTGAAACTGATCAAAAGTGGCAAAGGTCATTATATGTTGGTCAGGGGAACAATATGTACCAAACAATGGCACATTCAGCTTTATAAGACAAATACTACTGGACATAAAAGACCAGACAAGGTTAGACACAATTATAATGAAAGACTTCAATATGCCACTAACATTAAACTAACTAGAAAAAAAAATCAACAAAAAATTAGAATTGAACAAATCCTTCAAAGAAATGGATTTTATATTTATTTTTCTACCCAACAACAGAACACACATTCTTTTTCAGCAGTACATGCAACTTTCTCCAAAACTCACCATATATTAGCCAGTAAGTCAGCCTTAACTAAATGAGAAAGAATTGTCACTACCATAGTCCTGCCAGCTTAAACCACCACCGCTATACGCATGACTGTTTCACTGAGCAGAAAAGAATGAAACTGAGACCCAAATACCCCAAAAATTAATGAATCAAAGAGTTGGTTCTTCAAAAGAATAAACAAAATAAACAAACCCTTAGCCAACCTAACCAAAAAAGGACAGAAAAGACCCAAATCAATGGGATCTAAGAAGTGAAAAAGGGACAATTACAATAGACACTGCCAAAATAAAAAGCTGGGTATGGTGGCACATAACTTAGGAGGTAGAAGCAGGAGGATTGCTGCGAATTTGAGGCCAGCCTGGGCTACAAAGTGAATTCAAGGCCAGCTTGGGTATAGTGATACCCTGTCTCAAAAAAAAAAAAAAAAAAAGATTATTAATTACTGCAAAACCTGTATGCCAATAAATTAGAGAATTCAGAAGAAATGGACAGGTTCCTAGATATATATTAATTACCAAAACTGCGTCAAAAAGATTTTAAAATGCTGAATAATCCTGTAATAGCAAATGAAATTGAAAATAAATAAAATCCACCAAGAAAAGCCCCTTGGAAGGGTTCACTCCTGAAATCTACAAAAATTTCAGGAAACTTTTAAGCTTAATATTCCTCAAGCTTTTTTTTTTGGAGGGAGATGGTTGGTACTGGGGATTGAACTAGCTACCTCGCACTTGCCAGGCAGGCACTTATGTCGCTGAGCTACATCCCCAGCCATCCTCAAGCTTTTTTAATGAAATTAAAAGGGAAAGAGTACTCTCAAAGTTATTTCTGAGAGCTAGCTAGTATTACTCTGATTCCAAAACAAGACAAGGATCCAACCAAAACTGAGAACTATAGACCAATTCCTTTAATGAAGATAGAAGCAAAAATCCTCAACAGGATACCGGCAAACAAAATGCTAATGAATCATTTCTCTTCTTTGTTTTTTGGGGGGTTTTTTTTGGTACTGGGGATTGAATTTATGATCTCATACTTGCCAGGCAGGCACTGTGCCACTGAGCTAATATCACCAAGAAGATCAAACACCATGACTAAGTAGGCTTCATCCCAGGGATGCAAAGATGGTTCAACACACACAAATCAATAAATACAATACATTATAGGAGAGGGGGAGTCATATGATCATCTCAATAAAAGGCAGAAAAAAACTTTGACAAAATCCAACATCCTTTCACAAAATTTCATTTGAATCAGCTATTTCTCTTCTCTATGTCTTTCCAAAAGAGTTAAAGACATCATGGCCTTCCTGGCTCTATGCTGATCAGCAAAAGCCTCAATCACAAGAGAAGCCAAGCATTCCATTCCCATGAAGCAGGCTCTGCCATGCTGATGGGTAAGAGCTTCCACCAGAAGTATTACATCATATTACAGGATACATGCATATCCACAATTACAGCAGAACAGCATAATCTTGGAAGCAGAAAATATGTCCATCAACACATGAAAGGATAAAGAAAACATAATCCTGGACATGGTGGCACATGCTTGTAATCCCAGCACTTGGGAGACTGAGGCAGAAGGACTGCTGCGAGTTCAAGGACAGCCTGGGCTATGGGAAGGAAGGAATGTAGTACTACTCTGCCATAAAGGATAAATTTGAGTCATCTGTAAGAAACTGGACATATTCTGGTCATAATACTAAGTGACATAAATCAGACACACAAGTTTAAATATCACATGGTTTCTCTTATATGAAAGACCCAACGTATAAATAAAGAGCAAAATAAAAGATCAAGAGAAATGGTGAGCTAGACCTTTTATATGAGATAGGAATCAAGAGATGGACAGAAAGGAATGGGCCAGGAAGGGAATGAGATTTTTTTTTTTTAATTAAGGTATGTCGTGTACATGTACTAACTCTCTCAAAGAATGTGGTCATCATGTACTATAAGTCTGTACTAATCAAAAACATTTTAAATATCTCATTGTACGGATTCCTTATCTATTCACTAGCTCATAGGCATTTGGTTGTTTCCACCTTTGTGCTGCCTACTGCTGCAATGAATGTGTACAAGTTTTCATATAGATGTAACATTTTCACTTCTCTTGGGTACATACCTCCAGTTAATATTCGGCATATACCATATTTATAGCAGCACAGTTTGTAATAGCCAGATGTAGGAAGCAACCTAAATGCCCATCAGCTGAAGAATGGATAAAAAAGATGTGATATTTTTATGCAATGGAGTACTACTCAGCCAAAAAGAAGGAGAAACTGGAGACTTTTATAGGTAAATGGATACCCCTTGAGAACATACTCAGTGAAATAAATAAGACACACATGTGTAAACACTGTATTAGTGTGAGAAGCTAAATCACATGTGTATGTATGTGTGTGTGTGAAAATATATATATATATATATATATATATATATATATATATATAAAACAAATAGCTAAGATATTTATCCTACTGATTTCTCTGAGTTCACTGAAGAGAAAGATTTGTGTTGGTATTGTGCAGATAACTGAATGCTCTGAGTAAATGATTTGTGTATGACAGTGTGCAATATATGTACCACTGCTGTGTCCTCACTGATATGTTTTGAAATTTTGTTTTAGCTTTTTCTTTTTCTTCTTGAATAAAATGGATTCAGGAAAAAATATATCAGATATTTATTCAAAGGAATGACATCCTCATAGATCATGTGGTAATTCTGGGTTTAACTGAGGAAATGCCACACTGATTTCCATGGCAGCAACATTCATTTTACATTCTCACCAACAGCATATAAAAGCTCTGATTTTGGCACACTTGCTTCAACATTTGTTATCCATCCTGTAGATTATAGCCTTCCTAATGGGCAGGAAGTGGCATGTTACTGTGGTTTTGATTTCCTTTTTTGTGATTGCTGATAATGCTAGCCATGTTTCCACATGCTATTTCTTATATACTTTTTACTAGTTACTTTGAAGTTACTTCAATTATTTGCTGTAATTAATTGTATCAAACTTTGCTCAAATTGCCAGGTAGTTTCTTTCTCCTGATTGGACTCTGGCTCTCAATATGAGAGGTCAGTGGTTTATTAAGCAGAAACTCAATGTCTAACAGGATTTTTTTCTTTTAGTACCAGGAATCAAACTGGTAACCTTGCGCTTGTTAGGCTGGCACTTATGCCACTGAGCTAAACCCTCGCCCTTCTAATAGGATTCTGAAAGTAGGAAATAGCCAGGCGTGCTAGTGCAGGCCTATAATCCTAACGCTTGGGAGGCTGAAGAGGAGAACTGCTGGGCTACACAGCAAGTTCAAAGCCAGCCTAAACTACACCGAGAAACTCTGTCTCAAATAAAACCAGCCAAACAAAATGACAAAAAAAAAGTAAAAATGGGAAATAAAAAAGGAAGCTAAAAAATGTTTATAACTGGTTAGATACTCCTTTTACGAAGAGCTAAGGAAAAGCCTGGAAGGGTATGGGAAATAAAAAACCCCTGGAACAGGGGCTGGAGATTTAACTCAGCGGCATAAGCGACTGCCTTGCAAGCAGGCAGTTGTGAGTTCGATCCCCGGTACCGATAAAAAGGAAAAAGACAAAAAAAAAAAACCCGGGAACAAGACTTTCAGTTTTGCACATGTGAGTTCATATGTGTTTTTACAAAGGAAACTTTTTTGAATAGGAACTGTTAAGGTCTGGTTTTATAGGGGATTTTTACCTTTTTCTTTTCTTCAATGGCATTCAAAGGACAAGTCCTAGACATAATTTTATTTGGAAAAGGTGACCTCTATGTGGAAAATTAATAATACTCAATGCACTCTGGCAGGCTGAAGCAGGAGGATCAAAAGTTGCCTGGGCAACTTAGCAAGAGTGGGTCAAAAAAATAAATAAAAAAGGCTAGGAATATACTCAGTGCAAAGGCCCTGGGTTCAACTCCCAGTAGCACAAAAACTGAATATAGCTGATCTTTTTTTTTTTTTTTTTTTTTTTGGTACCGGGGATTGAACTCACAACCTCACACTTGCTAGGCAGCTGCTTATGCTGCTGAGCTAAATCCCCAGCCCCAACATAACTGATCTTAAGAAAACTCAACAGTAGTATTTGAAAAGACAATTTCCTCTGCCCAGGCCAGCTGAGGTAGAATAGAGACTGCTCTGAAAGGCAACTGAGAAATGGCACTCTGCCCAGAAAAGATGGAAAGCAAAATTGTAGCTTGAAAATAGTAACCTGCAATATATAAATGAATGTGTACTGCTGTGTGCAATAAAACTGGTATGCCAGTTTGCAGGTCCTCTGTTCTGTATTGTATAGGGACACAGTACATGTAGCAAAAGTATAAAAATATATATGAGAAGAAAAGAATTTCAAGTCAAAACTAGTGATTCTCTCCAGTGAAAAAAAGAGGAGACTGTGAGGGAAAAAACACACCGGGCTTTATGAAAAATGTAATGTCCTATTTGTTAAGAAGTTTTTTTAAAAAACTGAAATAATATGGCGTATTAAGACTTAATGATGGGTATCATATTATTGTGCATGTATGTGTAAAATAATATATCATGAGATAAGGTACTCTTTTATTGCTACTCTTTGAGACTCTAAGCTTTAGGTCAATGTAGCAGTTCCATATTGTTTACTTGCCCATATCTTTAAAAAAGGCAAGGGAAGGAGCATAATAATAATAAAGCTATGCTGCACTCCTGAAAAGTAACTGTTTGACTTTGCTAGAAGCTGTCTTCTCAATGCAGACAAAAGCCATTATTACACAGTTGAGAAAAGCAGTGGGCACACACAATACCTGCTCCCAGCAGCAGTGATAAATGAAGCTCAGACATGATGGTGGTAGTGATTAGTCACTGCCCATAAGCTTCCAAAAAAAGGCAAAGCCTGAACTAAACTGCCTCTGGGAAGCTGAAACCGTGGAAGGATAGGAGCTAAAGAGTTGAAAACTCATCCTACTGGCAGTGAGAACCACATGAGGGAAGAAGTAGAGAAATGGGGTGGATCTCATTTCACAAAGATGCCTATTTGCTCCAGTGGTAACGCAGAGGACAGACAGGAGAGGGCTGTACCAAGAGCCAGGTGATACCCTGTTAGCAGCCTGGGCCATCTACCTTCAAACAGGGAGAAACTGACACAGGTGTTTGAAGTGATTCAACAGGTTACTGAAAGAAACACCAGAATACCCATGTGCAACTTAATGTTTAATTGTACTGGCACTGCCTCCCCCAGCTGAGCAAGGCACATGAGGTCCCACGCTACGAGGGCTGGTGGCACCACCCTCTTCCGTGCCTTTCCTAATGTCTGCAGCTTCTGTGGTACAAAAAGACATCAATGTGGCTAAGCTCGTGAAAACGATCTTTTAAAGCAGAATCATCACTCTACTTCATCATGAGACACTAAGAAATCATGAAATTTGTACCTCAAAATTCTCCAGCTATCATAGAGCAAGATCTTAGGCAATTTCCAGAAGTTAAGATAAGGTGAGTATTTTTCTTTTTTTTTTTTTTTGGTCTTTCTTCTTTTTATCGGTACCAGGGATCAAACTCACGACTGCCTGCTTGCAAAGCAGGCGCTTATGCTGCTGAGCTAAATCCCCAGCCCCTGGGTGAGTATTTTTCTTTAACAGAAGTACTGGTGTTTCCAGTTTGCTATCTTTCCTAGAATTGCAAATGTCTGTCAGAAGCATGGAATCTACCTGATATTCCCCAAACACAAACATCCACCCTTCCCAGACACAGGAAATGGTGCAACCAAGGCTGAAAACCAGCTACTTTTCAAAGAATGCACTATGTTGAGTGCATCTTGAACAAGTTTTTAAATGTTGACATCGACGTTTTCTCTAAAAAAATAGAAGTACGATGTAAAAGTTATCATAAACAAAGCTTTTGTAAATGGTGAGGAGAGGAGGGGTTGAAGGGAGGGGAGGAGAATGGGAAAGAAAAGGAACAGGTTATATCATGTACAGGTACAAATTCTCTATGATGAATGTGATTATCATGTATATCTAAAATGTAGCAAAAATTTAAATTGAATTGCAAAATAAAATGAAATAAAAGCTGTCATACAGTAGCTACACAGTTCTCAAAGTAGTCTGAGGTCCTTAAGAGTCACCAAAACCCCTAAAGGGGATCCATGAGTTTAACACTTTTCATAATAATTCTAACATTATTTGCCTTGTTCACTCTCATTCGCTCGTAAGAGTCCAATAGGGTTTTTTGGAGGTTACATAACATGGGAAGACATGGAATAACACAGTTGTTATGGCTAATAGAATATGTACTGTGTATTCTTCTGATTTAAAATTTTCTCAGCATTTAATCATTTTAATGCATTAAATACATTACCAACAGACAAACCCATAAAGATGAAAGTCCTCAAGGTATTTGGTAATTTTTAAGCTTTAAAGCACCCTTGAAGCCAAAAAGTGGATACTACAACACATTTTAAAAAACAGAATTTTCCAAACTGCATAACCATTTTTTTTTTTTTTTGGTACCAGGGATTGAACTCATGATCTCGCACTTGCCAGGCAGGTGCTTGTGGCACTAAGCTAAACCCCCACCCCCTTTTTTGGTCTTTTTGAGACAGGATTTCTCTAGGCAGTTCAGGCTAACCATGAACTACTACATAGCCTAGGCTGGCCTCAAACTTGCAGCAATCCTCCTGCCTCAGCCTCTCACGTGCATACGCCACCATACCTGGCTTGTTTGACATATTTAAAACAAAAGGTTTCAATGGTTTCTTAACCCATGTTAAAAAACATAATTCTGCCACTCTTCAATTATCTTGGAAGAGAGACTGACATCAATGAAAAGGAAATTTAGTGAAATAGAGACATTAAGACAAGACAGTAGACGACATTTAATCAGAAAAACATGAGTTCAGAGAGGAAGAACTCCTGTCAAGTCAGGATGATTAGGGAGGAACCCACAGAAAACAAAACTAAATTAAACCCTCATTACCATATTTTTTTTAAAAATATCATCAGATGAAAAAACAGTAAAATACCAGAAGGGAAGAAGCTAACAAGGACAGGCCATGGAGAAGTTGTTACGTTTTAGCAGCCCAGGCGGTGAGCATACTGCAGTAACATCAATGACAAGAAAGCAGATGTACACACATGTAAGTGTCATTTCTGAGGGGTGGAAACAGCTGGATGGCCACATATGAAATGCTAACACTTAAACACTATTTTCATGTGTTTTTTGCAGTACTAAAGATTGAACCCAAGCATGGTGGCACACACCTGTAATCTCAGCACTCGGGAGGCTGAGGTAGGAGGACTGCCATGAGTTTGAGGCCAGCCTCAGCTACACAGTGACACCTTGTCTCAAAAAAATGAAAATGAAAAACGAAAAGACTGAACCCAGGTGAACTCTATCACCAAGGTAGAACCCCAGCCTATTTTATATTTAGAGACAAGGTTCTCCTAAGTTCCCCAGGTTGGCCTTGGACTTGAGACCCTCCAGGTCCCAGCCTTAAACACTGTTTCACTGGTTACAATATTCCTATCAACTTTCCTTTCCTGCTATCAGAAAAGGTCCCTTATGCCTTAACCTCACAGATCAGCATCATCAATCATCTTTTTTTTTTTTTTTTTTGTCTTTTGCGTTTTTATCGGTACCAGGGGTCGAACTCACGACCACCTGCTTGCAAGGCAGGTGCTTATGCCGCTGAGCTAAATCCCCAGCCCCTTCATCAATCATCTTAAATGCATAAATAAAACCACAAAGTTGGCAGTGGTTATCTTTAGGTGGTAAGCATTAAGGCTAATGATTGCCCACCATAGGCTAGAAGCAAGAGGCAATATACTAAACATTAGGAGTATTAAAACTATTATTTTAGTCAGATGTGGTGGCACACGTCCATAATCCCAGCTACTAAAAACCATGAGGCAGGAGGATAGCAAGTTTCAGGCCATTTAGAGTAATTTACCTAGACCCTGGCTAAAACAACAAAAATAGAGAGGGCTGTGGGTACAATTCAATGTCAGAGTGCTTCCCTAGCATATATAAGGCCATGGATTCCATTCCCAGTATTGCTAAATATAAAAACTATCACTTTTATTGTAAGAGGTCCTTTATATATCTAAAAACACAGGGCCAGGTTTGTCTGTCTGTTTTTCAGTACTGGGGATCAGACTCAGGACCTCTGCATTGAGCTGCACCCTCAAGAGTATTTTATTTTGAGACACAGTCTCACTAAGTCACTTAGCTGCCCAGATTAGGCTTGAATTTGCAACCTTCCTGCCTCAGCCTTCCAGAGTGCTAAGATTACAGGCCTGACCACCATACCTGGCAGGACCAAGCTTTTTACGTTTATTCCCTCCAATCTGCAGAGCAACCTTGCAAGATAGGGATTTTTATCCCTATTTTCCAAATTTGAAAGCCAAGAACATCAAGAAAGCAATTCTACAGTCTGCTCAAGGTCATACGGTAGAAACTGGTGAAGTGACTAAAATCCTTTTCTGCTATTGAAAGCAGGACACATAAACCTCTCATCTTACTGCACCATCCCAACTATCACATCCTTCCCTCCAGTCTCACCTCATTCAATCTCTCCTCTAAATGTAAATATGACTTTCGTGTAGCAGGCATGGGCTACGATTGCAAACCTAGAAATTCCCATGCCAGGAAAACAAGACACATACTTACTCAGCCACCTCCTCACACAGTTCTCCTCAAAGGCAAAGCTGACGACAGTCATTTCCTACCTTCAGCTCTTCCAGGGGCTCAAATTACCTTGAGGATAAAGCACAACTCACAAAGCCCTTCTCAAACTCTTCTACAGCACCAATCCTACACACTGCCCAAACACACTCCACACTCCTGCCCTGCAAGCCTCCTCACTCAGGAAGCAGCAAGATTTGCTCTTCTGTCTCTAGGTCCTGGCACTCACTGTTTCCTGCATGACAAGCCTTGAAAGCCACATCCAACCAGCTAGTAATTATTGGTTCTTCAAAACTTAAACTAGGTGTGAGCTCCTCTAGAAAACCGTTACTTATATTCCCAACATGACAAGACAGTCACAAACCTTGTTATGAGGTAGTCAGGCCTCTGCAGATTCAATCAATAACAGATGAGAAGTGTTTTTTTAAAAAAGTGCACCTGTACTGAGCATGCACTTTTTTTCTTGTCTTTATTCTCTAAATATAACTGTTTACATAGCATTTACATGGTGTTAGGCAGTACAAGTAATCCAAAGCTAACAAAGATGAAGGAACTCTTTTGAGTGTTATATGCAAACACTCTGCTGTCTGAACATGAATGTCCTTGAGTTTTGGTATTCCTGAAGTGTCCTAGAACCAAGCCTATAAGCATGTTGTGGCTTGACAGTATTATAACTACTGGTTTACTTCCCTCAGGTCCTCCAAAACTATAGGCTTTCTGAGGCCAGAGCCGTACCATTTACACTTCCAGTGCCATAACACATAGTCTAGCACAGAGCTTGTGTCCAATAAATATCTGGAATAACTAGACTACTTAGTATAGTGGGATAAGCACTTAAGTATACAATAAGATATGAAAATTTTAAAAGGCATGGCAGGAATGTGGTCCAAGGAAGAGGGAGGAAAGAAAAAGAAACAGGAAAATCTGAGAGAATTCATATATTTCTGGGGCTTCCTTATCTGTTCTTTTGAAATTTCTTCAAATCCTGCTATTGTTGCTGCTGCTGCTACTCTGATTTTGAATGTTTACTTTGAGCTAGGTATTTTACTGTGCAAAGCACTTTACCGGAACTAATTCATTTAGTTTTACAACTGCGCTATGTATGCCATAATCCCAGCATTCTGACAAGGAAACTCGGTCTGGAGGAACCTGGGGCTGGAGATGTAACTTAGTGGTACAACACTTGCCTAACATTCAAGGCCCTGGGATCAACCCCCAACACCACACACACATACACAGTTTCTTTCTTTCTTTCTTCCTTCCTTCCTTCCTCTTTCTTTCTCTCTCTTTCTTTCTTTCTTTCTTTGTCTTTTTGAAACAGGGTCTCACTGTGCAGTTCAGGCTGGCCTTGAGCTCACTTTGTAGCCCAGGCTGGTCTCAACTCGCGACGATCCTCCTATCTCAGCCTCCCGAGTGCTGGGATTGCAGGCATGAGCCACCATGTCTGGCTCTCATACACACACTTTCAATGTCAGTTAGTAGTATAGACAAGCTCTGAAGCCAGATCTTCTGTTTCCTGAACCAGGGCTCCATCCAACCTTCTCTGCTTATTCTTTGTCAAAAGTGCAACCTCCCCAAATAACAACTTTGCAAGTCTCAATTCAACTGTAAGTTCTTTATTTTATCCAATCATATGAAAATGCATTTCAAATAACTACAGATTTCTTAAATCCAGTATCTTGAATGTAATTCAACTTTTTAAATTTTTGGATGTCACAAGGTCATGCTTTGTTGATTACGAAGGCCAGAAAAAGTAATGCCTTCAGGAATAACTATGTTATATATGGAACATATTATCCTCGTATAATTGGCCTTGGCATTTATAAATTCTTGTTATAGACTTTTAACTCAGAATCTACCTTTCCACTATGCCTAGAGCTATTAATTCTTGCTATTATCAGTGTTTGTATCTGATAGTAGTACTTCTTATTCCTGCTCTCTAATCTTCTTTTTTTTTTTAAAGGAGGGCCATCTCTAATCTTCGACAGTCTATGACACCCATAGAAGATGTAGTCCTTATTGCTATTCATCAAATCGTTTTGGTCCTTTGTTGCTAGGCATATGCTAAGAGTACAATTCCTCAACCTGCTTTAAAGTTAGGTCTGGCCATGTGACATGCTTTGATCAATGAAGTATAAAAGAAAGAGAATCTTTTTTTTTTTTTTTGTCTTTTTCATTTTTATCGGTACCAGGGATCGAACTCACGACCACCTGCTTGCAAGGCAGGTGTTTATGCCACTGAGCTAAACCTCCAGCCCCTGAGACAGAATGTTTTAAAAAGCCAGCATTCACTTGACCACCAATTGTCTTGGTTCCTGAGTAATCCCTATGGAAGCAGAGTCCCCTAGTAGCATGAAGAAGAAATCAATTTCAGTTCTGTTAAATCACTAAAATCTTTAAGACTTTTGTTAGTATAGTTTAACCCAAGCTATCCAGACCAATACACTGTCTCTCAGTAAGGGATTTTCTCATAAATAACATTATTTACATACTTTACGGCAGCATTTTCTTTCCGCATAGCATTTTTTTGTATCCATCTAGTTCAAAGCTTTTTTCAATATATTTGCTAAGTATCTACTAAGTAAAAAAACTTTGCTAGAGACAAAGATCATGATTCACATCTGGAGAAAGCTTCAGTCCTATGTCGTGACTGAAAGTTAAGACAAAAAGACTACAGAGTTATAGTCATTTTAAGGAGAGCACTAATTACGTGGGAAGAAAAGCACAGAAACAATTCACAGAAGTTTCCTACAAACAGCCCTAAACATATGTAAGAATAATTCAAGAGGGTCACTTAAGGTAGAAAAAGCCAAGATAAGTACAAACAGTAAAGCACAAAGAGCAAGCAGTTCAAATAATCAGGAAAGAACAGTAAAATCTGAAGGTGTGGCCAATAAAAACATTTGCCCATACTTTCATGCCAGCTGTTCTATGGCTAGTTCAACATACCCAGAACCACTAAAAGTCTTGGCAGAAGTGACGCACCTGGAAGAGATGGCAGCACACCTGGCAAGTGGGAGGAAAGAAAACAATCCTGCAAGAGAGGAGTGTTCTGGGTCAACTCCCGGAAGTTTTATCAATGGCCCAAAGCAGTGTGATGACATCAGGAATGGAGAGAAAAGTGGATGTAGGATCAACACGTCCTGGCAAGCAACTGCACACAGGAATTAAAAAGCAAAGTAAAAAGGAACCCGAGGTGCCAGTCTGTGATGGCTGAGAACTATTATCCCAAATATCTGAGGCTAATCAGAAAATGACAGTGGCAAAGTATTGTTGAGTCTCTTTCCTGATGCTTAGTTCTGTCTTCACTTGAAGAGTATCAGTTAACGTTAACTATGTTCTCTCCTGGGGCAAAGGTACCTCGGCTTGATCCTATCCACTCACTCACTTTCTGTACGACCTCATCTCCCACTTTCTTCCGAAAGAATCCCTGGAACCAGCCAGGTACATTTCAAGTTCCCCCTGCTACCTTTACCATCCACACTTTCTATCAGCTCATTTATCTTCTTCCAGACAGGCCAGACACACTCTTGGGCCCCAACTCAAGCTTTAGCTCCCCTGTGAAGCCTTCCTCAAATGGATAAGTTTCCCTTTTTCTTGATTTCTATAGTTCTTACTGTACTAGAATTCTAGAGACCATATCATTACCATTATCACATTTTCATATGTGTCCTTTATGCTCTCTACTCTATTACAGGCCCAGCAGAATAAATTTCATATCTTAAATGTCTTTCAGTTCCCTTCCACAACACTTTGCACAAAATATGCACTCAACAGACACTTGAGGGAGCTAGGCATGGTGCCACACATCTGCTATCCCAGCACTCAGGAGGCTGAGGCAGGAGGACTGCTATGAGTTCAAGGCCAGTCTGGGTCACATAGTGAGTTCAATGCCAGCCTGAACTACATAGTGAGACCCTCTCTCAAAACAAATAAAAATAGACACTTGGTTAAGCAAGGCAATCTAGACTCACGTGAGTCTTGTTCCATAACCACTGTTCTGTTAAGCCACAGTTAGACATTAAGTCTTAAGAAATTCACCACTTAATTCAAACTATACTTGAGTTATTAGTGTTGTGGGTTGCCATAACTAACGCCATCTTGTGCCCTATATTTGACAGAGAAGAATGGAAAAATTATTCAGGGTACAAGTCCCATGAGAAAAGCAGAATGAGCTGCATTCACAAGAGAAAAATTAACCTGCTCAACAAAGAAGCAGGACACAGGTGTCAATTAAAAATTAATGTAATATTCTAGCTAAATTGTTTCCAACAGGATTTTTTTTGTTTCAAAAGCCCTGTAACCTTTTAGTTCGGTGCCATTCGTTTGGACTCTAAAACAGGGCTCCAGCTGAGCACAGCTAATACAATTCCAAATTTATCAATTTGGCTGCTTAGATTCCTACACCACTAACGAACCCACTTCAATTAGTACTTCAAGAGATTATTTGAAGCTACCATTGGGTCACCAACTTCTGTAACAGCTTTCTTTCAATTCCCTCACTGCTGACTTAAAGGCATATCAAACAGTTCAGTGATCATCATTCCAAAGTGATTCTGACTTAGAAACAATCTAAATTGTCATGAAGACTTACTTTCAGTAACTTAGTGTTTCTTTTATCCTTCATGTCCAACATTATAGAACTCAAAATACTGAAATTGGGCTGAGCGTGTATCTCAGTGGGAGAGTGCTTGCCACGTTATGTTTGAGGTCCTGGTTTTGATCCCATCTCTCTCTCTCTCTCTCTCTCTCTCTCTCTCTCACACACACACACACACAAAGAAGTGTCGTGTCACAGAACAATCTGTAAATATTCTTTATTTCCTGAGACAACAGCTGACTTCATTGATCCCTCCCTCCTATGTGACAAAAACAAAAAACAGAATGAGAAAAACGGGTACCGGTGTAAAAAAGGAATTCAACATACTAAACACGCAGTCTCCTAACCAAACGCAATCTCTTCCCGAACATGTTTACTCTTGCAAACCAGATCGCCGAGAAGACAATGAGAAGAAAGCTCCAGATAGAAAGGAAGAGTACTTGGCAATCAAACTGCCCCCTGTCGCCTCTGAAGACCTAGCTCCTGACAGAGCAGTAAGCAATGACAGCCGCTAAGCTCGCAAGGCTGACTCCCTAAACTTGTCCGTCTTCCCACAGCAATGCCCGAAGGACTGCGTCCTTCCTCTGCGCCAAGGGTCGCGGCGCCGCGAGATCCCGCAAGCGGGCAAGCTCGGACTGCTTGGCCCCCGCCTGGCCGGCCTTGCTCCTAGGCCTAGATGCCCCACACCACGAGGTCGTGCAAAACCCAGGCCGACCCCTGGGCCACGCCGCCAGGTCGCTCTCGGCACAGGAGCGCGGGCTCGGCGTCGGTCCATCCCCAGACCCGGCCTGGGGGAGGGGCGAGGCGACAAGCCCTCATCCGCGATCCCAGTCGCGCCCATAAGCGCACGGGACAAGTGCTTACCGCAGCCGAGAGGCAGGCCGGGGAGAGGCAGCGCCCAGCCCCAAGCGAGGGAGGAAGGCGCAGGCAGCGGCCACAGCCGCGGGGAACCCCGGCTGGCGCCCACGAAGCGCTGGACTGTATGGGCGCCGCCATAGTGGGGACGCAGCGGCGGGCGGAGCGTGCGACTGCGACCCGGGACGATGGGACCACCAATCCGGCTCTCCGCCTCGGAGCCCTCGTCGGGGGTCGGGCCTCGGCCGCCAATAGGCGTGCGGGGGCCGGACGGGCCGCTGGGGTAGCCAATGTGGGCTGCGCCGCAGTTAGGGCGGGCATGGAGGCGGACGGCCCAAAAAGGCGCTGGAGCCCGGAGCTCTCCGCCTGGCCTCCTCCGGGCGCGCCGAGGATGTGCCGCAAGAGGTACAAGTGCTGCTCCTTCACCCAGCTCCCGTCCCCTCGGCCCAGGAAGCTTCCCGCCGATTGCAAAGCAGGAAGGGCGCTCAGGCCTTCCCGAGGACCCAGCGTCTTCGCGAGCTCCTTGTCGAAACTTGGGGCACAGAAATGTAGATTGGCCACGGTGATTCCCCGCCGGTATACGCCCCTCCTAGTCCTCAAGGCGGGAGAGCCAACCGGGCCGCTGAGGCCCAGGGCTCCGGATTTCCGGACTTTTAACGTGTCTGCGCAGTCCCGCGGGGTACGAGGGTATGGGCATCCAGGCCGCCGGCGTCTGTCACCAACTTAGAACCTCGATACTCGGTGGGTGCACTAGTTAACCCTGCTCAACTGCTTAATTTTGCAATTCCAGAGTCCTCTTCTCTCTCCTACTCTGCTTCCCTCATTCCAGCAACTGAGTCCTGGTGATACACTGATACAATTTAAGGATGGATTTCTGCCACTTTTGGATACCAACCCTAAGACCTCACCCTATTAGAGGAAGGCTGTTAACCTTGGCAAACATATTTTGGGGGGAACTCGCCTAAGATGCGGCCTTTGTTTGGGCCTGACTGTACTGGCAGCGAGAGGGAACCACAGGACAAGGATGACCGTGTGACTCAGTAATAGAGCAGCAGGCTTGTAGGATGTTCAGGTCCTGTACCCAGTCCCGACAGCGTTTTGTGAGTTGGAAAGCCCTATCACTCACCTCTTTGAGCTTGGGTCTCCTAAAGGACATTACACTGCCACAAGTTAAAATTGCAACCTTTTTAGAAAAATGGCTGGCTTAAAAGTCTCTGCCGCACAGCGGGAGAGTCACAGCGGCACAAACCTGTAATCCCAGCGCTCCGGAGGCTAAGGCAGGAGTACAGCAGTTCAAGGCAAGACCACTCTTAATTACACAGCGATACCTCGTCAAAAAATAAAATGTCTCAGTTGGGATTCGATCAGGCAGCCTGCCCTGTAGGTTCTAAAGCAAGGCTGTAGGCTATAATAAGGCCAGTGGAGAGGCCTGGGACCCAGTCATCAAACCAGTAAGTCCTGGCCTTGCCCGACCTCACCAGAAGCCCCCAAATCCCACATAAGTGTCAACTTTCTTTTCTTGGCCCAAGTAGTGTTAAAAACAGCATATCTGAAATCTTTTGCTCCTCCATTCCCCTCAGTTTGTACCAAGTGGCAACCACCTCCCAAAGCCCAGGAACACAAAGTACTGAGTGAGCTGACCCAAGCCTCTTCTAATCCTGCAGCCACTGCTCCTCTCTATCCCAAAGCACCCCTACACTCAACTACTCAGCCCTCAGAGACCCAATAGGCAGGCTTCTTAAGGAACCACAGGTAGCTCAGCAAGCAGCTTTAGGACATCACTGGGGGATAAGTTGCTTGGTCTTCAAGCACTAACACTTTCTTTCCTTTCAATTAGTTCCATAATGTGTGTGGAAGCTCGCATAGACATAGCTCAGTAAAGATAAATCAGATAGAATGGAAGTGAGAGTTCAATGTTGAGATGACTCAGAGTGGTTTGGTCCTTCCCATTACCTTCTCTTGGCCATCTATAAAACCGGGGAAGCAAAAAGGTGATCCTAGCCAGAAGGGCCCTTCTTTCATAACTCACCATACTTTGTCTCTTTCTAGGCCTGACTGATTCTTAAGATACATAGTAGCCCTCTCCAGAGCCTATGACTCTGGATACACCCCTGCCTGACCCTGGGCCCTGTGGGCTCCTTGGGGCAGACACAACCAATCGTCTGCTCAACATACTTTATTGCTAAGGACAAGGTGATGCACCAGTTTTCAAAATAATTTGGTTTATAGCGTTCATACGTAACAAAAAAAGGGGAATTATAAATTTGTTTCTTGTATACATAGGGAATAATTGTGACCCCCCTCCAATCCCGGGCCCAGGCAAACAAATTTGTGAGGAGCAAAAACCTGTTTAACCCCCTCAGTATTGCTCCCTTATCCCACCCCCCCACCCTGAAATCAAGCCCCTCCCACCCACCCCCCAGACCAAGGGCATACCTATAATTGCCCTTGGCCTCCAGTGGCCCCAGTTCATCCTAACCCTCCCTGCCCTTGCATGATTGCAATTTTCTTTTAACAGATTCACCCACCAGACTCTGCCTGCTTCCATCATTAAAGTCCTCCCTTGAGGGTATTCCCCACCCACACCCTCTAATACTGTGCCACTGAAGCTCTGTCCCCTAGAATGTTGTGGGTAACATGACCATGTTACCCCTATGTTCTCCTTCAAAGGAGGACAAAGAGATGGCATCAACTCCTTAGCATCTCAATACTGCAGCTCTGCCAGCATTCTCTTGGGGCCATTCCAGGCCTAGACAGATGTCACATCCACCTCCAGCCAACTCCCAGGGGCCTTTACTCAGCTTAGCCGAGAACAGAATTTCACATTTTGTTTGCCCTGCATAGGCAAGGAAGAAAGTAAAGGCCAGGGGCTTGCAGAAGCTGATCCAGACCACACACACACGCCCACACACACGCACACACTCGAGCACACACACACATATAAATACAAAAGGAATCGGGAAAGTACCAGCACCTCTGCCTAGAGGGTGGTGATTAATTGGTAGGAAACGAAGTCCTAGGCCAGGAGCAGGGCAATCTGCCCAACTGGCACAGTTGACTCCTTTTGGAACCTGGGTCAGTACAGCCACAGCATTCCAGTGCTCAGCCTCTCAGCTGAGAGATCAGCAGCTGCTGCCACATGTCCCAAAATGGCTTGTCCTTTCACTAGGGCAGAATGTGAAGAGGGCGGATTAAGAAGGTGATGGGGTCGAAGATTTCATTCCTTTTCTTTTTACAACTTCACTTTTAGAGACTTCAGAGTTCTGTGTGTCTGCTGTGCTGTGGAACACCAGAGCGCTCTCGCCTCCATGGCTGGGAACCTGCTGGACGCTGGAAGCACCTACTCCATGATGGCCCGGTACAGTGCAGGCTCTATATAATCTTCCCGGTATCTAGAGTTGATGACCCGCTGCCGTTTCTTTTCTTGCTTCACCTCTTTTTCCGTGAAAATCTCATTGAAGCGCATGTCTGAGGCCACTGACTGCAGAAGAACAGGGAAACCAAATAACTTTATAGCCAACTCTCCCAAGGGAGAAAAAGTGACATGCCCCAGCTCTGTTCCCTCCTGCTCCTGGGATCCAATGGCACACAAAACACACTCACCAGTCTAGACTTGACTCTTTTGGGAAGCTCTTCATCCAGTGTATACACATCATCTCTCTTAACCACAAGCTGTGAGCCATCCTCAAACTCCACCTGCCAGTGACACAAAGACCTTTGGGCTAGGGTACCTTGGAGTTTCCCTTGTCTACCCCATGAAAATAGCAGTTTTCTTCATCCAAAGGAAATCACTACAGCACTGAAGTAATAAGGACTGCCACTTCCGCACACTAGGAAACTAGATGTAGGACAGAGCTAGCTCTACAAAGTTTATTACCAACCTATAGTAGTTCTTTGAAAAGCAGAGAATCACCTGACCCAAGAGACAACACTGAATGAATTGACTATCACGCACTCCTAACAGGAACCTTTGACTACCTGGTACATTTGGATGGGGTGAGAAGCCACAAATTTAGCTCCATAGACTTGGCCATCTGTTCATCTCACTTGGACCACTTCTCCTTCAGCAGGAGGACCCAACTGGAGACAGTCCTGGCTCTGAAGAAAGAAAAAAGGACAATGAAAGGTCCACTTCAGCACAATGGTAACTGACATCTACTCAGGGAAAAATAAGTTATAGATTATGCTTCCGCTTTGACATTCCTATAGACTACTTACTCTGGGCTGAAAGGTTATTTGCAAATCAGAGTCTACCCTGTATCTCTTATCTTGATTCTAGGTGACAAAATGAACAGGCATAATGAATTTAGCAAACTCAGTAAGCATAGGAGCTAAGTGCCAAAATCAGTGATCTTCACATCCACTCACCTGTTTTCTACAACTCTTCATAAAGAAATGCTAGAAATTTACTCAGAATTTAAGAACGGTGTTTTTAAAACACAGGCAAGTTACAAAAAGTAGTTACCTACGATGGGTCATGGCACAATACATTAGAACCTTTACTCCTAGAAAAGGATACTTTAAAATGACTGTTCAACTATATCCCAGCTTAAGGTGTGGTGCACAATCAGTGATGGTTGAATGAAATGACAGGCCTGGAAGAAGATGGCCTAGCGAGGTTCCCACCAGTTTTTCCTTAGCCCCAAAGCCCTCAACTGTAAATAGCAAAGAGCAGATTCTACATCTGCTAAGATGGCATGGTAGAAAAAATAGCTGGATAGTTCTGTAAAAGTCATACATCTTTTGGAACAGCAAAACGTGCACAATTTGATACTAAAGAATGGGCTTTTTCCACTCTATTAGGTGCCTTCAGGATAGTCTGGCCAAAACATGTGTAGTTTAGAGAACTGGAGAAAATACTGATTCCCATGAAATTTTAGGGGGAGCACAGTAACCCATTAGCACAGTTTTCCTTGCAAGGAAAAACCAGTATAAATGTCTTTTAGGGAAAATTAAAGAACTCACAGGACCTATTAATAAAGGCAAGCATACCCACAGGCAGTCTACCAACTAGGCCTAGAAACTCCTAAGTCCCAAACTGCCAGAGAAGCTGCTTGCAGACATTACCACTATGTCCTCAGGATACAGATTGTCACTGAAGGAGCCATCATCAAAATTGACTTCATAGAAGGTCTCAGTGGTGAGCCTGACCACTTCACACTGGTAGAAGCGCCCATTCTTATGTTTGCTAATGACCTTCTGGCCAGCAGTAATACTCTGCAAGGCCCCTTTGGCACGCTGAAAGAAACAGAGGCTTGGGTTATTTACACATTGTACTCATGGGTCTGGCAAACAAGAACCAAAATCAATGCATTCCCCTTTATCCAAAGAAGATAAGCGTCAGAATAAAAAGCTAACAAGGAGAGAAGAAACAGGAGCTGAATCATTTCTTTCCACATACCCACATCCCAGCCAGTGTCATATTCGCCTACATAAATTTCACTTCCCCTGAGCTTCTAACCCGGAACTGGTCCTTCTGCATAAATATACCCTGTGACTTCCCTGGACCCAACCAAATCGTACCCACAATGTACATGGCTTACTCTTACCTATCAGAGTCTCAGAGTAGACTCATGGGACCAGAGGCCTTGGCCCCAAGCATTGCTACACTCTAAGCTGAGCACTAGCCCTACCCTCAGGGACAGGACACAGAGACTGAAGTTTGATGAATGTTCTCAGCTATCTGCAACAACCTACTTCCCATTATAAGGGCCCTGCTATCTATGGTGCCCTCAATTCAGATTACTCCTTATGAACTCCTTGATGCAATGGTATCAGAAACTATGTATTAGGCTCACGGCCAAACACTTCCAATAACCTGCCCAAGTACTCTACTCCAGCCACAGTTCTCAATATACACGCTACGTAGATCCCAGCCCAGGGCCTTTGTACTGCTATTCTACCTGAGATGCCTTCCCCAGTTATTTGCTCCCTGGTCTCCTCACATCTCAAGATTCATCACTGACAAAATTACTCACTGTCCACTCCTCTACCCTCTTTATCCACCACAGTTCTGTCTAATACACTGTGTACTACTAGCTTCCTGTGTGTATCTTTCAGCTATAGCATATGCACCTCACATATACTCTATGAGGGCAAGGACTTTCTTCTCTTTTCCACTAGTCAACTTCTAACATCTAGAACTGCTTGTCACATAGCAGGTGCTTAAAAAAATACTTAAAACAATAAATCAGTCAAAGAAATATTCAGCAATACCCCAGTTACCTCTCAGCATCAGCAGTCTACAGCTACCAAACGAAGTATATCAACTACTGATAATCATGAAACAATCCTGTTCCATTGCCAAATGAATTTATCTGCCAGAGGTGGGCCTTGATCATAACTTAGACCTTTATTCCTCCAAAGCTTTGTTTTCACACTGAACATTTCTCCATTTCCCTAAGGTACTACCCATATGTCTGACAACCACCTCTTATGATCATAAAATGGTTTCATGAAAAAGGAAAATCCAGGCAACTATTGAGGTCTGTTCTGTGATCTCAACAGCAGAGTGCAAAACTCTCTCCTCTAGACTGGCTCCTAACACATTCTTCCTTGATTATCGTGCTCACCACAATGGGGAAAGTCTCTTCTATTAGCCTGTTACTCAATGGTGGAGCCTCCTCCCACCTTGTGTGGCTGCTGACTGCAACCCGAGGGCTTCCTAGTTTGGAGTACTCAGAGAGCAGCATACCTCAAAGGTTTGCCTACGTATTCCGATTTCAAAACTTACTCTCTCTTAGGCTAAATTATTTCACTGCCTCAATTTCTGATTTCTGAATCACTCTTAGAGCCATTACCAGAATCACAATTTAAAAATATAGTTCAACTGGGCATGGAGGCACACACCTGTAATTCCAACACTTTGGAGGCTGATGCAGGAGTATCTCAAGTTCAAATCCAGCTGGAGAACATAACAGTACCTCCTCTCAAAATAAAAAGGGCTGGGGATGTAGCTCATTACAAAGGCCCTGGGTTTAATCCCTAGTATACCCCAGTACCACCACCATCAAAAGAAGGAAATACAAAAGGAAAATACATAAAAAGGAAATTTTAAAAATTTTAAACACAAGCTGGATGTGGTGGTGGTACACCCATGTTACTGCAATACTTGTGAGGCTGAGGCATACGACTGCCATGACTTCAAACCAGACTGGCCTATTAACTGAGGTCCAGGCCAGCCTAAACTTAGTAGTGAAACCCTGTCTCAGAAATTGCAAGCCAGGTATGGTGTCACATACGTATAATCCTAACTACACAGAGGACTGAGGCAGGAATTTTTAAGTTCAAGGCCAACCTAAACAATCCCAGATTCTATGTGAAAATTTTAAACTGGACTAGGGATATAGCTCAGTGGCCGAGTATTGCCTAGCAGGCTGAAGGCCTTGGGCTCAATCCCTGATACCACATGCATGTGCACACACAAACACATACTTTAAAATCTTTTGTTTGTGTGTGTGTGTGTGTGTGCGCGCGCGCGCGTGCATGCGCAGGGAGGACCGGGGATTAAACTCACAACGTCACGCTTGCCAGGTAGGCACTAACACTGCTGAACTAAACCCTGGCCCTATGCTTTAAAACCTTAACACCAAAGAAAGTCGTCCAACAGAAGAGTAGTAAAGTGCAGCACAATCTTCATTATTTAGTGCTGCTTTCCTCTCAGTTCCGATCCCCTGCTACGGTTCTAGAACCAGTCTTGTATGTGCATTTTTTAAGCTTTGATCTTGTGCTTCTGAAGCCAAGCCTTTTCTGCTTACAATTTCTTATTAAGAACCACTTCAAATGCCAGCTTCGACCCAGACTCTTTCCTAACTCTACTACCTCACATTCCATGTATCTCCCTATACTTCATCAAAGAACTACATAAACCCCTAGTGAGTATCAGTTAATGGCAAACTGTCAGTTCTCTCCAGTAGTTCTCATATTTACAAAGCTTCTACTATGTCCCTGACACCAGATGAAATAAAAAGGACATCCAGGGTAATAAAATACGGATCCTCAGCCAGGCATGGTGGTACACACCTGTAATCCCAGCAATCTGGGAGGCTGAGGCAAGAGCATCACAAGTTTTGAGCCCAGCCTGGGCAACTTAGCAAGAGCCTGTGTTAAAATAAGAAATAGGCTGGGAAACAGCTCAGTGCAAGGCCCCAGGTTCAATCTCTAGTATTGCTCAAAAGAAAGATATGGGCCCTCCCCTCAAAGAGTTTATCCTGGTGGACAAGCAAGCAAATAAAGATAATCCAAAGGAATCACGCAGAAGCAGTTTGGTGCCACTACATTATGAAATCCAAAGCAGGAGTAGAGACAGTTGAGGTCTTCTCTTAATGACTTACTCATTAGGATCTCCACCAAGCATACTACTTGAGGAAATATGTGCTGGCATGAAAAATGGATAGCACAGAGAAAGAGAGTCTTCACTTTGTCAAAAGGATTCCAGAATGGCACCCTCCCTTACCTCCAAACTGGGAATCCTATGCCGAAAGCAGGTAATAAAGACAACAAAAGGCCAGTCATCTGGCTGCATCATCACTCCAGCAGCCTGGGCACAGCTCACGTGGAAGGCAGTTGGGCACCGACCATGGGAACACTGCACACAGCAGCCAGCGTTTCTTTTCCTCCGCTTCTTACAGAAGACACATTTCTACACACAGTAGCAGAAAACCAATGAATGATTCCAGGAAAGACATTCCAGCCTTTTTTATTGATCGACTCCCCAAATGCACTGAGCCAGGTTAAAAAGAGCCAACCCTCCCCTAAAACATGAGGGTATACAGCCTATTCTAATCTCACAACTGATCATGGGTCTCCTTAGTAAGTAATCTGACTTGAGTGAGAACCAGAAAGTGAACAAAACTAGGGCCAAGCAGATATACACTGTCCCCCTCTACTCGGAGACCTAAAAACAAGGTAATTAGGAAGCATCCACAAACCCATCTCTTCTTACTTACCAGTTTGAAGCGGGGCAAGGGGATTTTGCTCACATCCACTGGACTTCTCTCTGCAATGTTGACAAATCTTGCTTCCAGAATTGCCACAGCACATGAAACATGGACCCACCTGCCAAAAGGGTCTCAGTCACCTCTGTCTTCCTTTCTAGGATAGACCTCCAACAGCACTGGCTCCCACACCCACAATGACCAATGACTTCCTCCACAAAGTTCCCAAAGCCCAGGAAGGTGAGAGCCAGAAATATCACACCGCACTGTCCCAGGTTAAGGTAGGATCACACTTCTTACACTGCTCCCTCAAAACTGTAGCAAAATAAGTCGGACCAGAACCTGACTGTGGTGGGTTTCAGAGGTGAGAATAAACTCAAGTGTCACAGGGTTCTCTTCCCAGAGGACCCAGGCACTTCTGGAAAATAGCTTCACCATACCAAGTTTGCCGGTGTTGTGGAACCCCTAGTCTCTGCTCAGAACTCTTTCCCAGGCTGAAACAATCTCTTTTCTGCTCTCTTTATCTAAGGCGGATTCAGACGTTAAGATCTGTCCCAAGTCGCACTTTCCATGAGAGGTCTGCCCAACAGACATCCACAGAGGATTAAATTAAGTTCTGGGCATTTTGAGATGACATGCACCAAGATAAAAACTAAGCTGGTAAAAGTTCTTAATATCAGGGGAGGGGTATGGAACAGTGCTAAAGCATATATCTAACATGTACAAGGCCCTGAGTTCAAACATCAGACCTGCAAAAAATAAAGAAAAATCAGGACACATGAAGGCCTACAGATAACACTGATGCTACATGGAAGCGGTCAGCCGTATTGATGGGGCTGTCATGCCCTGTGCGGTTAGAACAGGGATTAAAAGGACCAGTGAAAGGCTTCAACAGAGAAATCCTCACCTCCAAGAAGGAAGACTGTGACCAGCCCTATCTTGCAACTGGGAGGAACACAGTAACTTCAAGTAATGGCAGCCAAGTGCCTTCAAATGAGTGTAAATGACAGCAGAAGGGCCATCTATCAGAAAGAGCATGCCAAGCATGAGGCAGGACACTCATTCACTGCATGCCGCTGCCTGTATGCACAACCCTATAAAAAGTTTCCCGGTATTCATGGGGGAAAAACCTCAGCAACTTACATTTCTGCCTCAGGAGTAAATAAAACAGGACACAAAAAACAAAGATGCAACTATATAAAAGTGAGCAACCCAATGGCTGAGAAGCCCAGAATCTTCTGTAGATTTATAGGTGGCATGGCTGATCTCTCAAGTGTCTCATTTTCTTGCTGCAGGACTCCTATTATCTCTAAACATTAGGTCTGGGCTAGGGAGTTTCCTCTGTAGCAAAGTCCTCACTACCCAATGCCCATGGCCACCTCCAGCCCACAAAGGCCTTGCACCACCATCTCAGGTGTCCATACCCTTCTCTGAGTCCATTCTCAGCTCCTCCCAAGAGAGGATGTTACTAAAGGAAAGTAGAAGTGGAAAGATCCAGGACTGCTTGGCTCCCCTCAGCAATCCACTATTAAAATTAGTTCCAAAAATGCTGTCCCTACTCCACACAATGCACTTCCCAAACCCTCACCAGGTGCTCAGGAAAAAGAGTCATGGCCCCACACTGTTGCTATACTCTGCGTCAGAGTTGAGCAGGGGCATTCCAAGAAATGGGTCTGAAAACTCACCTATCATCATTTGCTCTCTGCAGGGCCCCTCCTCGTAAGGAGCATAAACAACAGTCCTGTCCAAAAAAAAAAGGGGGGGGGGGCGGGGAGCAGTTACCATCAAGTCAATAACACCGTATCTAATCTCCATTAATTTCTTGTGGACAGCTCTGACCTCAACCTAAGAAAGCAATATAATGACAGGCAGGGCTTCAAAATATAAGCCTTATAAAGCAGAGACGCCCCTATAGGATACAGAGACCACTGGGGCCAAAGTGCATCAAGTATCTGCTTAAAATAATCCTCTTTGTTGTTATTGTTCCTAACAACAGTAAGTCAAGTTACAAAAGCTGCTCTGTGTATAAAGTGGAAGATTTATGGAGCCTTGACTGTTTCCTAGGCAGGTTATTGCCAGGCTCTGGGGGTGACGATCAAGAGATATCTGCAAAATCAACTATCTGAGCCCAATACTGAGGCTCCAACCCCATGGTTAACTCTTCAGTGGTGTTACAGACAATCACCTTGGTCTTGGCTCAGTGAAATGAACAAAGCTTCCAGGTCTATTCATGCCCTGCTGCAAATGGGCAGAAACTACTCTTCAGTGATGTTAGACTTATTCTCACATTACTGACATCACTAGTACTGGGCCCTATGTAGATTGCTGGGCACATCAAGTCTAGCCTAAAACAGCCTGATCCTGACCCTGAACGTATTCGAAGTCTCATGGAGATCACAGAAAGAGTGTGGCAATACTTACTTCCTCTAGGGCATTGGCTGAACACCGAGAACACATCCAGTCTTCAGAAGCCATTGCAGGGGGTACACCGTAGCAACCTAAAAGAGACACCAAGAAGAGCAAATTAAACCCAGAGGTCAGAACAGGATATGCCTATGCGTGTCTTTCCTCCCAACGATAATAAAACTTACCAAAGCCCTGAAGTCTAGATCAGAGTCCCCAGGGCTCAATCACAAAAAAAGACAGGAGCTGCAGATTCATTAGTAACTGCAATACCAAGTGTATAGCAGAGTCTAATCTACTGTGGATTATCTCTAACTGTGCAATGGAAGAATTGACTGGTAAAACTACCGATGCTTCGAGTCATGCAGAAACTCATCACCAACAACAAACTCCCCAAGGACTTATAAGCAGCCTGTGCACTTAAAGAAAGGAAAGGTCAGCAGGCAGCAAGGACATTCAGTGAGCAGACCCTGTTCCTGAAATAAGATAAAGAAAAAGGTAAGAAGCACTCACTAGCATGAACACGGACACTGCATTTCTTGCAGGAAACTAGCATGCTGGTACCATCTTCCTCAAGATAAGGAGTAGACAGGTTAATGTCTGTACTGCAGCCAGTTGAGGTGAAACACATTTCTGGAATCAATGGCTTAGTCCTCTGCTTTTGGGAGGCTAATTCCGAAGCATTTCCGCAGTTCTGGCTAAGGCCTCCAAATTCGACCTAAGGGAAGAAGAAAAAGTGCACACCAGTGAGCCCACGCCTGTGCTCTTAGCTTTCCACCTGCTCCATCAGCAGAAAGCTGAGTCTCTTACTCATATGACCATGGCTACAACTCCCAAGTGTATAACCATTATCCCAGAGCTACTAATTGAAGTTACCTCTAATGACTCAAATTCAATTTCTCACAGCAGCATCAAACAAAGGCCCCTGGGGGACAACTGGGAAGAGGGAGCGAGGTAAGAGACAACTGGGATTTCAGTCTTCCTACTCCAAATGGTAATAAAATGCAGAGATGCTGCCAGTGGAGCAGCCACTGTGGGCTCCCCTATGTGCTGCACCACATGGTGGCCTCACTCAGGGACAGCACCCAGAACAGGTGCAGCTAATGGGCCAGCACTGATTGCCTCTGAGACTCTGTGTCAGCAAGTCACCAGGACTGCAGCACTGTCACCTGGCTGGGATCCACCTGTGGTTTTTGGCTGAGGGGCCCCTCCAGAAGAACATCAAATCCACATACCTCCCTCGGCAAATGATATTGACTACAAATACCAGCTGGCTTTACCACTGGATGGCAACATTATTCCTATTCCAAGGAGGGAGAGCCCAAAAACATGTTAACCTCTAAGGCTACGCCATTCGTGAAACTCTATATAGGTAGCACATGCTAACTAACTTCACTACTGGGGTGCCAGTCATTCATGAAACTACACCCCACTTAATCTGTTGGAAGTAACAACCAGAACAGACACTTTCCTCACTGACAACGGCATATACAGTTCTTTGGTATTGTTTTTCTGTCAATAGAAAGAATTTGTGAGTTACTAACAAAAAAAGTATTGGTCTGAGGTTCCATCCTTCAGCACGTATGAAACTGGGGCCTTGCCAGACTCACAGCGGCCATGCTGCTTTAATCTCCAGAGTGTGATAGCTTGCTTACTTCCAAGTCCCAGCAGAGCCTGAGCTGGTCACCTGGCACCTAACTGATCTACTAGAGAAGCCCTTAGTGTCCCAGATTGGGAAGGGCACATCTGAGTTCAGCAACCGTGCTTCTCTACCTGTCGCTGAAAGGTTCTTACCCTAGTATAAATTACTATACAATTATGGCGGTGGTCCACCGTGACGGAAGGCCAAAGTGGGAACGCTTACCACTTCCTGCTTCTTCTTCAGCCCTGATTGCACCTCCCCTTGCTGTTTGCACACAAAAAAAATTCCAATCGGTTCCTCACATGTCATCTTTATCCATCCCGTGCACCACTTCGGATCAGCAATCATATAGCTCTCATAACTCTGTGCTTCTCTGTATCCAGTCGAGGCAGACAGCCCAACCACCACGGGTTCTGTGCTCTTTTCCACGTCCTCAACTCAATAAACCTGTTCATTTTATACTTTTTGCTTCTCAATTGCGCCAGAATACTCCAATCCAGGCCTCTACTTCCACCTTACCCTAGTTATTTCTGGCCACCAGCAACATCCACAACGGAATGGGTATAAAGAAGCCAACATGACAAGATCTAGCTTTTCACCCAGAGTGTGTGAGAGTGTGCTTAAATAACTACGGTCCTCTACACTGACTGGTCAATCCTACACTGCCTGGCAGGGACAACATCCGACTAGGATGCTAGGAAAAACAGAGAGCCCTGAAAAGTCAAGATTGTGACTAGCACTGGTGCCCAAAACAGCCTGAGCCACATGGTCTCCAGACCATTTTCAAGTGAAAATCTCTAACTCAGGGTCATCTGCCTGAAGACTGAGCAACTTCCATCAGGCAGAGAACACCAGGAAAACACGTACTTCACCTAAGGGTACCAGTGACAAATTACATACCCACAATCAAATCTAGTGACTGCTGGTCCTGGGTCAAGGCAGGATAAAGTGAACCTACCTGATGATACGTCTGGAAGATCATACAGACAGCACAGTGAGGGGGCTGCTGGGCCAAGCTCTCATTGAATTCCTTTTCAGCCTCAAAGTTTGGGGGTCGGTTCTGCCACAGTTGGCTCAGGAGCTTGGCCCAGGCCTCTGTCTCCTCAGCCTCCTCCTCGGGGGTCAATTGCTCAGAGGTCTCTAGGAGAAGAAACAAGAATGTAACACAATACCAAGCACACCATATGTGGTTCTGCCTTGAGAGCAGGAGCACTCAGCCAGGAATCCTGGTCCACACCAGATCCTAGGAGCGATAAAGGCTACAGGTAGAAGTGACGGTCTGATAAGACTCCTTCAACACTGGAATGTTGTTGTGGGGAGACCTGCCTTACTCCTCACTCTGTGGAGACTGACTCATGGTCTCTACTGTTCCTCTTACATGGGAACTCCGCCTGCTCCGCCCCCCTCGCAGCTGCCACATTCAACCCTCTGCCTCCTCCGAAGGCAGCAAGATGAAGCACTCTCTTGGCAGAAACCATCAAAAATGTTAGCATGGCTAGGCGTGGTAGTACACACCTGTAAAAGCACTTGGGAGGCTGAGTTAGCCTGGGCTACAAAGTGAATTAAGGCCAGCCTGAACGCGTAGTGAAACCCTATTTCAAAAACAAAACATAAAAATGCAAAAAGAAAAAAAAAAAAAAAGGTCAGCATATTAAACCTTTGCTTTTTATGGATTTTCTTCAGTTGCACTGAAGGGAAATGGGAAAGAAAATAACAGCGAATTAGCAAAGCTTAAAAGTTGTTAAACCAGGGTCTTCCATCAGGAGCTGCCAAGTGCTCCCTCTGGAAAAGCCTGTAGGACACCTGCCTCTTTAAAGCAGTGCACCCCAGTCCCTCCAGCCTATATCTCAGAGGAGGGCGGAGTCACATGGCCACAGTGAATCCTTGTTTCCAGCCATAACATGCAGGAACCAAAATCTATCCCACTCAGGGCACCAACAATTTTTTTACATTTTTAAACAGTTGGGGAAAACAAAAATGTGATGGCCTCAGAAATCACTAAGGGTCATAAAGCCCAAAACATTAACTCTCTGTTCCTTCACAGACTCCTGGTCATTATGACAGACACAGCCCTTGGCTTTACTAGCTTAGAGGGGACACACTTAGCAGATGTCACAGGGACCGGGGAAGAACTAAGCAAACTGCTGAAAGGAAAATCACCACACTGGTTCACAAAACAAAATGTAAGTAAAAAAAGGTGCACAGCCTACCAAGTCCCAGTGCACTCAAGGTAAAGGAGTAAGACAGACCCAGAATAACTGTAAAAGTCTACAGTGAGTGTGGGATCTTTGGTACAAGCACAGGTAACTATCAAAATAAAATGTAGGCCAGGTTTGGTGGTACACATCTGTAACTACAGTACTCAGTTTTTAGTTGAGGCAGAAGGATCATTGCAGGGTCATTACAGGGTTTGTAGCCCAGCCTGGGCTACAAAGTGAACTCAAGGCCAGACTGAACTGCATAGTGAGACCCTGTCTCAAAAAGACAAATAAAGGAATAATAATAAAAAATAAAATGTTGTCTCAGGAGGCTGAGACAGGAATATGCTGCAAGTTCAAGGCCAGCCTAGACTACATAATGAGACCTTGTCTTAAAAAATAAATAAATAAAATAAAAAGAAACACGCAACTAATGTCACAGTGCTTCTCCAGGTGCTCCTATGTATGGGGGAGTAGCATTTAGAAACCACTTCCTTGTCAGATGTGGCCAAAGCATGCAACACAGGACAGGAAACTCTATATCCACCCTACCACAAGTATCTCAAGAATCACTGCTTGTGGCACAGTCCCTTGTCATAATAACCACTCCAATGATCTCATTTCTTCCTAGACAAAAACACTTTCCAATTGGCCCTTGAGGATTTTGCCAAACAGTCCAAGGAACACTCAAATGGACAGATTTGTCCTAAGTGCTCATATTTGTTCATTTCTGTCAACTTGGGCTTAGCACAGACAAATCGTTTTCTGCCCTGCCTAGACAGTCATGTTTAATCTAAGGCGATGTGGCAGCTGCCATTGTGCGTGGCTTCAGTGAAAGTCATTGTAGCATAAGGAGGCCAACACAGACCAGTAAAATCAATCCCAAAAAACCCATTACTGAGATCCAGTTCATGGTGCCCAAAACCCAAGCAGAGATTTGTTTCTTTACCTTGGGCCATACAAGAGTCACTGAGCTAGGACAGAACAAACAGAAACAGGCTCATAATCAACTAAAAACTTAACGCACTGACAATACATTCTACTCATATAGTGAAAAGTGGACAGAATCATTTCCACATGTGAATACTGGATGATGTGAAGCAAAACACGCACTAACAATAACTCTGTATGCAGAACTTCACAAAGCCGTGCAGTTAAGCCACGTACAGCTCACTGCAAGCGCTGGCTCAAGTGAAAATATTGTTCTGTTGGGGGGGACCAAGCTCTGCACTCAAAAGCCTAAAGAAACCTAACTTCAAAATACAATGTGTAGGGGCTGGGGATTTAGCTCAGCAGCATAAGCGCCTGCCTTACAAGCAGGCGGTCATGAGTTCGATCCCTGGTACCGATAAAAAAAAAAAAAAAAATACAATGTGTATGGTGGTACACACCTGTAATCCCAGCACTTGGGAAGCTGAGGCACTAAGATCACCCAAGTTGAAGGACTACAAAGTGAGTTCAAAGCCAGCTTAAATTACAGAGCGAGTCCCTGTATCAAAAAGATGAAAAAAATAAAAACAATGTGTGAGCCTGGCTTAGCTATAATCCCATCACTCAGGACAAGCAGAAGAACACATTTGAGGCCAGCCTGTCCAGCCAGTCTCAAAAATCCCAAAGAACCAGGCGTGGTGGTACACTCCTGTAATCCCAGCACTCGGGAGGCTGAGACAGGAGAATTGTTGCGAATTCGAGACCAGCCTGGGCTACAAGGTGAGCCCAAGGCCAGCCTGAACCAATGTCTCACAGACAAAATAAACAAAGAGCAACTATTCTGGATTCCTCCTGTCTCTCAGGAGCTATTCCTATTCCCCACTGCTTTTCTCCAATAAATTTCCCTACTCTCTTTCTCTCTCTCTATATATATATACTGGAGCTACTGCTTTTTAGGTATGACAACATCCTGTTTACTTGACAGTCCTCCTTAAGAGATTACTACTAGTGTATCAAAGTGAAGTAATCTGACAACTACAACTAACTTGCTTTTTCTTATTCAGGCTGGCCTCAAACTCATGGCAATCCTCTTGTCTCATCCTCCCAACTGCTGGGGTTACAGACATGGACCATCATACCCAGCTACAGCAAATGTTCAAAGGATGTATAAAGAAAGTATTGAAAGCCAAGTAGACAGTAAGACAGACTTACAGTGACAGTGTTCCTGTAATTGACAAATACATACAGACACAGCAAACAGTGTCTCCAAACACTTCAACTAGCCAAATCTGAGCATTCTTGTCACAAATTCAGAGGTTATATTACAATCTGAATTACATCCTTTTATTATTTTTATTTATTTTGTTGCTTTTTTTAAGACAGTTTTGCTATGTGCTTCAGACTGGTCTAAACTCCTGCCTCCTGAATGGTTATATAGGCATGTACCACAACAGCTAGCTCAATTACATTATGTCAAAAAGACATACATGGAAAAACACACACATGGACATAATTTACATATGTCTAGAAAAACCAGGGATGGAGGATACGTGTACAGGTAACTTTTTGGGATTTTCAAATTTTCTACAATCTGTGTTACATCAAAGCATTAAAGGGAAAGGTTCATGCAACGAAGCTGAAGCTCCAGCTAGACTAGGGTACAAACTCAGGGGACTTTCCAACTACAAACCAGGGAGTCCATCAACATGCTCTTACTGATGACTCTCACAGATCCATAGTCGTTTGTGTGCGTGTGTGCATGTATCAACATCTGGCACTGCAGACCTTCACACTGATATGTATTCCTTTGCTTATTTAAAAATAATGTTTGTTGTTGTTTTAATTTTGAGACAGGAGCTCACCAGTTGCCCAGGCTGGGCTTAAACTTGTAATCCACCTGCTTCAGCCTCCCAGAGTGCTAAGATTCCAGACTGGCCTTAGAAACTCCTGCCTCAGCCTCCTGAGTGCTAGAATTATAGGCATGTGTATCATGCCTAGCTCAATTTCTTTATTTCAAAAAGACAGAACACCCAGCACAAATTCAGGTAGCTTTCTCCATACAACATTCCCTTCTGTTATTTCTACCAAAGCCATCCTATTCAGATCACCGTATCTCAAACACACCATTATGAAAGCCCATGGTCTTTTCAAAGCATCCTCCAAGGAGCCAGCACTAGGGGTGATCTTTCAAATGTCAATCTGCTTTTCTACTTCTCTACTTAAAATACTTCAATGGCTCCCGAGTCCTGTGAAAAATGTCTCCACTCGAAGCACCATGGTCATGACCCATGACACAACCTTTTTCCACTCCTCCTACCTCAGTCAGTCCCTAATCGTGTCCTTGAATTCTAGCAAACGAGCAGAGGACAGTTCATCTGCACAGATACACACTCCTGTTTCTATTCACCATGGTGACTCATGGTGCCCCTCTGCCTACACTGGCATTTCTTCTTTCTTTAGTTTGCCCGTAAGTTGTATCACTCCCCTGTGAGGACTCTGACGCCACTATCATACCTTAGTTTTGCACCTACAAATTCAACATGGTCTTGACATGGTTGACAGAACTTGTTATCCTGAAAAGTCAGTCTTGTGCCTCAAGAAAGGAAAGAACCTGCATGCAGTCATCCTGCAGCAGGTATTTTCTATGATACTTAAGCTAATAATGAAATCTGATGAGCAAATGAGATATAAAAGGAAATCCTTCCTCTATGTGGAGTATCTAGAAGAACAGCCACGCCACAAGGCCGCTCTTACCCATCTGTTTGGCCTTGTTATGTCCTATAAGCCCCAGATGGTGCCTGCTTTCCTCCTTATGGAGAGGAGACCCCCACTTACCATCGTCACTGATGCACTCCTGCAACACAAGCGGATGATGCCTCGGGAGCTTGCTTAAGGGCTGACGGCGACCCTTGGACTTCTTATTCTCCTCCAGGGAAAACATGTATTCATCTGCAACCTGGGCAAAGCAGAGGACATCAACGTGAATTCAACTTGGCATACAGGGAAGGTCAGTGTTACAGAAAAAAACACAGGGAGAGACAGAAGCACAGAGAAAGAAAACCAAACACAAAAACACCTGTCTTCACAAAAGCCATATGACAGTACCATGCAAACTAGTCTAGTCTACACCAGGCTAACTTAAAATTTTTAAGGCAAAACCTGTACCTAAGTGTGGGTTCTGGAACAGCCTTAAACAAATACACCAAAAATAAACCTAAACCAGTTCCAGCTCTAAAGGAAAGACACAGATCTTCGCTGGTTGCCATGAGACACTTTGAGAGCCCCCAAAGAGCCCAGCTGTCCCTTACTTAGACCAGACAGTAACAACTGAAACAATGTGGCAGGCAGCAGGGCCATCCAGGGGCAATATACAGACATCCACAAGGGTGGGGGTACCTCAACTGTTTCAAGAAAAACAGACCAGTTTCTCTCTCCTTACACAGAGATCAGCTCTCAGGGATCTCGTTTATTCCTCAGTGAATCATGGCAAGATATCAAGCAGGAGAGTATTATCTAAAACTCTGGCCTACCTGCAATGTAGGCTGACTTAACACTGCATTTATGTAACACCACAGCAAATACAATTAGGTTTAAGCCATATAGGATTGCTCAGTGATACTACATAAGAATTTCTTTTTAATCAACATACTTAAAACTCAGTTATACTGACATTAGGAGACACAGCGTTGGTAAAACTCATTAAGTGAGGAAATAAGGCCTGGAGGGAGGCCACTTTGCAGTGGTGACAAACATTAATGCCTCAGAGTGCTACACACAAGGATGGCACTGCAGTGTTATTTCAGAGAAGGTTCCTAGGCCCAAAGACTCTCCTATGTGACTGAACCATACCCCAGGGCTTTAGGACCCCACTAGGGATTTCAAGACAATAAAAACTGCGCTAAGCCATTCACAGACTCAACAGAGCCTGTACATGGCATATATATACTTTACCCGAAAAATTAAAAATAGACTTTACCAACAGGTTTCTGTGCTCACTTGCCAGTCCATTCAACCAATGTCTACTGAGCACCTATGGTAAACAAAGGCCTGCTGGGAAAAGGCAGGCATTCAGAAATGACTGATACACTGACAGGATGTGATCTGGGTTCACAGAAGCCACATGACGCAACAAGAATGTAGGAACAAGATGAAGTGAAGCTTTAGGAATCTGCTACTACTGCTGGCCACGAAGACTTTCAGCTCTCGGTGAGACTTGCAGTATTATGTACTGTCTAAAGTGCCAGCTTGTAGCTCAACAGCACAGCACTTGCCTAACATACAGGAGATGCTGGGTTTGATCCCCACGATGGCAAAAAAACAAACAAAAAATGTGCATCAGGGAGGTCCCCCAGGAGCTTCTCCTGGAATAAACAGAAAAGGATCTGGGCACCGCACCCATCCAACCAGAAGATCTTTGCTCTTCATTTCTATTCTTCAAATGAGTAAGGCTTCATTTAAAGGGTTCTTTGGCTAGAACACACTAGAAACCCTTATTTGTCAATGGTTTTTGTTTTGGGGGGTTTTTGGTGATGTTGGAGATTGAATTCAGGGCCCCACATGTGGGAAACAACCCCAGTGACTCCGACTTTCGTTAGTGGGAGACTTGTTTCTTTTTTTTTTTTTATTTTTTGATCGGTACCGGGGATCGAACTCATGACCGCCTACTTGCAAGGCAGGTGCTTAGGCCATTGAGCTAAATCCCCAACCCCCGAGACTTATTTCTTTATACTGATATGAAGAAAGCAGGCTATGGTATTTTCTTCTCTCTTCAACTGGCTCTAAACATTGCAAATAAGGCTAGCCAGGTACTGGTACGTAATCTCTAAAGCCAACAGTCAGTCTCCTGTTTCCTCGCATAGTGCTCTGTAAAAGATATGATGATAGAGCCAATCAGCTGCAGGAATGTCAACTGGGTATGAGCCTCAAGGTAAAGAGGCTATGACTCCCCAGAGCATGAGAGTTTACATATCAAAAACTAAAGCCATAGCCTTCCACAACAATTTAGTTGCTACCTTAGATTATGTGAATTGATCCTTCTGCATATCTTAATCCCTGCAATTTACAGAGATGCCTTTCTCCTACCTGGCTGGCCAGCTCAAGTTACTCACCTAATCCCTGTCATGCTCACTGTCACTCACCCCTGAGCCACCCCCCTTCTTCACAAGATAATAAATTCTGGGAGAGGTCTAGGATCAAGGCCTTTGTCCCCATGTCCTCATGAGGACTGGACCTAGGACTCCTTGGTTGCCCTTAACTTGGAACATGTCCTGGTGACTTTACTCTTGCCGTGGGTTGCACTGGTGGCGTTAGATTAAAATTAACTTGCTGGGATTCCAATGACGTCTCAATGGGATTACAAATACAACCTTTTGGACTGTAAAACTAGAAAGAAGATTACAGTACTTACGATGACTAAACTCAATATTTGGGATTATAATACTACACATGCCAGACACACGCTCTACACTGAGCTACATCTCCAGCTGTTTGGTCTAGGCTAGTCTTGAACCAGTCCCAAACCACCTGCCCCACCTTTGCAAGTAGCTTGGACATGTTTCTATCAAATTTCTTTGATGGTGTTAACATGTGAATGAATTTAGAAGCATATAACCCAACCTACACAAGCCAGTAAAGCACATTTACATATTTACACTTGCTGGCTGGCTTTCTTTTGTTAACTGAGACAATGGCTCCTGTTAATGTCCTGAACTTAGGAACCCAAGAATTGTAAAGTGATAAATATGTGTTGTCTGAAGCCTTAAGTTTGTGGTAACTTGTTACAGCAGCAATAGACAACTAATGCAGGATGGGAGAGTACACAGAACATTTTCTAGATCCAGGTATTAAAAGAGATCAAGAACAGCACACTGCAGCTTGGGGAAAGGACCCTAGGCCTTCACACATTATCTGCTTGTTCAAACTGCCTCCCATCTACCCAGCATATGGACCCAGGGCACTGAGTATAGTCCCCTCAAAGCACACTGATGGATGAGAGATAATCTCTAACTTCAAGGAGCATGCAGTCCAGCCAGAGAGAAACCAGGTGTCCCAGTGTGAAGCCAGGTGCTCTGACCTCCACCATCCTGCTGCCTCTGACTCAGATGGTTAGATCTATTCCATATTTCTTCTGCAATGACATCTTCTTTCCCCCTAGAATGTGCTCCAAACTCTAAATTCCCTCAGTATGTAACAGGATGTGCTGGTTCAAATCCTTGTTCAAGTACCTAACTATGTGAGCCTGAGTCACTATGACAACACCACAGTAAGCAGGGCTCAGGAGCCTGCCCCCATAGCTCCTTGTGCAGATAGGATCAGGGAGGTGTAAGATATTTCAGGGCCAGCTCTGAGGGAAAGCTGGAGCTCAAAGCTCCAGTATTCTCTGTTCCTTCTTGCAACATCTGGTACCCAGAGTCAAGGTCTATGTCCCTGATGCTTTTTTCTCTAGCCTTGTTTTAGAAACTTAATTCTCCAAAGTAGCTCAAACTATCAAAATCTTCAGCAGCAGCAGTAGCTCACTCTACAGATGAAAACCCTACAGCTCTAATGCTTTAGCAGTGTATCACCAGGATTTTCTCACCCAAACTGCAATTGACCACACTGCCTTAAAAAAGGCCCTTGCCACAGACAATGGCCCTCACAGCACATAGCCCCAGTTACAGTTTGGGGATCCTACAGTGATAGGAAGAGGAATGCACACACAAGGGTGCTCTAAGGGGCCCAGCTGCTTTTAAATAAAGACAAACTATCAGATCTCACCACGGATGGAACAAAGTTGTTCCACTTCTGACCCCATGCCTGTTAGTCTCCCATTCTACATTCCAGTCCGGAGCTTAGTATCTTAATAAAACAAACCTGGCCTTCCAGACACAGTTCACAATTACAGAGTGCTCACGGGCTAAGCCTGGAGGATCATGCTGATGTCAAGAAAGGAGAATGGGGCTGGGGATTTAGCTCAGCGGCATAAGCGCCTGCCTTACAAGCAGGCAGTTGTGAGTTCGATCCCTGGTACCGATGAAAAGAAAAAAGACCAAAAAAAAAAAAAAAAAAAAAAAGAAAGGAGAATGAAGACAGTACAGAGTCTGGCTTCTACAGTCTCTCTCCTTCACAAGCCTACAAACACTTCCACTATACACATCTACACCTAAAAGTAAAATACTGCAGGTTCTTGAAAGAGAAATGTAACCAGACAGACAACAGTAAAGAAGCCTAGTGTGGCTTCTGCCAAGGACTGAGTCACACAGAGGTATCTGATTATCAGGAGACCATCAGAGTCAATCCCTGTGTCTCTTCCCACCATAAAACTAAACATATTCTGGTGAAGGTCACACAAGGGCATAAAACACTGCCACTGATTGGCACACCAAAAAATAGGCTAACTAAAATAATCCATTGTTTATCATGCGTATTCTACCACATTTTTAAAAATACCCAAGTGAAGATGGAACTCAGGGGAAAAGGACTTTCCTAGCATGTGCAAGGCCCTGGGATCAGTCCCCAGAATCACCAATAACAAACCAAAAAAAGCCCTTTCTGTGGTTCTCCCCTCTTGTCCTATCCCTCTGGGATTCTACTCCCTTTTCACTACCTCCTTAGAGATCCACGATCCAATCCCACTATCTTCAGTTCTCCACTTGGCACATGTGTCCTTTCAAACAAGGTCTCACTGGCCATAACCCCCACCATCTTAATCATTTTCCTCCCCAGAAAATACTGCCCACACCACTCTCTCTTCATTCACGCAATGTCTGGCTGCTGCTTCTCACTCTCATCTGAACCATCTGCCTCCATTAATCCTGTGGACACAGTTCCACAACCAACGCACGTGCTCTTCCACACACACCTTCAGGTTCCTTCTGAGAATCAAGTCCACATACGGCGGCCTGCCTACCTCACAGGTCAAGAACCAAACCTTCTTACTGACCAGCACACAAAGCCCTTCACAGTCACATTCTACCTTTTTTTCTTTGGTACTAATAATTAAACCCAGGTTCTCTTGCATTGTAGGCAAGCACTCTACTGACCGATACCTCCAACCTTTCCAACCTTTCCTGGTTTGAGACAGGGTCCTACTTGTGATCCTCCCACTTCAGCCTTCTGAGTAGCTGGGATCAGAGACATGCAGTAGCACTGTGGTCCACTTCATTCAGTTCTCTTCCAACCTCCACCCTTTACAGATCCCAGCCAAAAACTTGCTGGTCTGAGTCAACCCTCACAACAGTCCCCAGCTCCATGCTGCTGCCTTCTAAGCTCTCAAGTCTGTCTGGCACCTTCATGCTTGTTACCACTGCCCCGCTGGGTTCTCACTACCTCTCTAAGCTGAGGAAATAGTTCCTAATTGATTTCCTTGTTTTATATCTTTTTTTTCTTCCTTTCCTGAAGTAGAAGTATTTAATTATAAAAATAAGCTGGGCTCCAAGTGTAGCTTAGTGGACAAGTGTGTGCTTGGCATCTGCAATGCCCAAGATTCAGTCTCTAGCACCAAACAAATATTAATGAAAAAAAATAAAAGTTAATCCAATTTAAAATGTTCAAATAATGCAGACAACACAGGAGATAAAAACTGTAATTTCACCTATTTAATGTTTTTAATTTTTCCTCCCTTCTCTCTCCAAAAACCTATACATGCTTCCAGAATGAACTCCCAAAACACTAGCACAGAGCTTTAAGACAGTTTGAGCAAACCAACAGTCTGGGGAGCAAAAGAACACTGTCCTAAGATTAAGGAATATGAAGACAAACATGAACAAATATAAGGAGTGAGCTTTGACTTAATTCAAATGAAACAACTGTAACTATATTTTAAGACAATTGGGCAAAATGCATTATGAGCTAGATATTACATTATGCTAAAAAATTTTAATAATTTTTTTAGGTATAATAATAGCAGCATGACTAAGAAAATGCCCTTGCTTTTTGAAATACATACTAAAGTAGGGAAGAAGGACTGGGGATTTAGCTCAGTGGCATAAGTGCCTGCCTTGCAAAGAGGCAGTCGTGAGTTCAATCCCTGGTACCAATTAAAAAAAAAAAAAAAAGATCCCACTAAAATATCTCGGCAGAGGCCAGGTATTTAGCTCAGTGGCTTAAGCACCAGCCTGGCAAGCATGAGGTCATGAATTCAAACCCTGTTACCACCAAAAATATAAATAAAATAAAATATTTCTGCAAGCTAGGCACAATGGAGCACATCTTTGATCCCAGCTACTTAGAATGCAGAAGCAGGAGGATCACAAGTTTGAGGCTTGCCTAGGAAACTTCATAACATCCTGTCTCAAAAAAATAAAAAAGGGCTGGAAAAGTAACTCAGTGGTAGAGTCCCATACTTGATCTCCAGTACCATACACACAGGGAATGGTAAAACCACATCAGGGAATAAAAACAGAATGAGTAAAGCAATCATGGCAAGATCTTGACAACTATTAAAGCCAAGTGATGAGTATTTCCACTACTCACTTAGCCTTTTTTTATTTGCACTTAAAACCATGTAGCATGAGGTTTTCAATTCCAAAATGCAGATGGAGGGAAACCTTTGGCTCCTCCCCAACCCTAAAGTCAAATTGTTTTGAGCACATAAGGCAGATTCGTCCATAGTCCAGCATTTGACACCCTCTTTGTCACAAGGCTCCTTCCAGTACTATATGCTGAAAACAAAACCTTTACCATCCAGATGTGGTGGTGCATGCCTGTCATCCCACTTGTCAGGATCTTGCCATGATTACTTATTCAGGAAGCTGAAACAGGAGGACCATCCCAAATTCAAGGCCAACCTGGACTACATAATGAATTCAAAGCCAGACAGAAATTACAGAGTGAGACCCCATCTCAAACAAAACAAAATAAAAAACACTAAAACCTTTGTAAACTCCCATTGTGCTTTAAAACTGGCATGGGCCATCATCAATACATAAAGCATCCTCCTCTCCCATTCTTGCTCATTTCATTCTATTCACCTTGCACAGTAACCTCAGGCCAGACCACAATGCTCCTTCTGTAGCCTTCCCAGACTCCTCGCCAGTCACAAGCTAAACTTCCAGCTCTGCCACCTTGTGCTACACATCACCCATCAGGAGGGGATGGTGTAGTCCTGTCTGTCCACTCTTCTAGTTCTCAAGGGCCTTCTGAATTTGACAGCACAGTAACAGCACACAGTAGATGGGCAAAATATGATTACAAATGAGCGTAAATAGGCCAAAGAGCTAAGACCTGGAGAATGTTAAACAGTATGAAGCAGGCAGCCCATGCTGGGGTGTAGGGATGGCTGGTGATGGAGCGAAGGAGGGCAATTCCATCAGGCTATAGCTAACAAACTCACACAGAAAGGAAAAGAAATCAGGAAAGTGGGGGAGACCTAAGGAGAAGCCCCCTCTCCCTGCAGATTTCCCTATGAAAGCCCTCCTGGCTTCTCCTCCTAGACCACCAAGCTAAATGTTCATTATTTAACCATGACCTGCCCTTTGCAGAAGAACTCATTCTGGGGTGCCCTTCCACAGGAAAGCTATGTGGCAAATGCTCTGCCCTATAAGGCCCTGAGAACACCAAAGAGGGCCTAGGACAAGGGAGACCACTTATACAACTGAGAGTAAATGAGTACCAGGGCCATTTGGTCACAGGTTAAAAGACACTTTGTTCAATCATACTAACTGTTAATGAAGTGACAGTCTAAGCTCTCCATGCCCAGTTCTTGTAACTATCACTTAAATGGGTCCAAACTGGGAAGAAAAAAAGAGATGGGTGTTACTGGCTCTTGGCATCATCGAAAAAAAAATTTTTT
Organism: Cavia porcellus; assembly: GCF_034190915.1. Taxonomy (NCBI): domain Eukaryota; kingdom Metazoa; phylum Chordata; class Mammalia; order Rodentia; family Caviidae; genus Cavia; species Cavia porcellus. Next base: position 37,066,628 of record NW_026947508.1, read on the forward strand.
AGTCTAATACAATTAATTTAGCAGTAATGCGCTAACTAAGTATGATTCCAACGAGCTGAAGGAAGAAAGTCAGGAGGAGGTAGCAATAGGATAGGATATACTGAGGAACCACAGATGATCAACAAGGTAGCTGTGAGGAAGAAATGTCAGGTAACAGCTATAAGCATAACGAATGGAATTTACAAGCAGAAATCTGCTCTCTTGTGGAAACCTCCACAAGAGGTGAGAGGGCACCAATCAGAGGCAATGAGAAAGAAACATGATGGTTACCAGCTCATTAGCCTGCAACCATTGTGTAAAGGGAAGAACATTCACATGGTAAAAAGGACTGTAACAGAAACTCAGCCCTTACAGAGACAAGAGACAAAAAGAAGTCTACGAATATTAAAAACAAGTGGGGAGTCAACTAGAAAACAAGGATTATTGGAAACACTAGAAATACGCAGATTTTTAGTGTCAATACATCTGTCACAGGACTGTGGCTATCTACAGCTGTCACTGAGACACCTGTAATGCAATCCTTGGGACCAACTGCTGGCAAAGAACAAGCTGTAAGACAATGCATGTCATCAGGTTTCCTGTCTGACACAACCAAAGTGGCTGGGGGCACTGAAGAGAGGGGTCGCTCTGGCTTCCTGGACAGCTGCAGCAACTCCTTGCCACAGGCCCACCTCCCCTGCACTAGGTGCCTCTGGGCAGCTGCCTCCACCCGAGTGCCGAGAGACTGTACCTCAGCCAGCTCCCGCTCGCTGATACTTCTGGGGGCACTGCCTTTCTTCCTTGTGCACGGCTGTGCCACGGTGACCCTGCCATCGCCTCTGGCATAGCTGTGCACAGTAAGAACTCCCGTTTGCCCTTCAGCTTGGCAGGAGAGGGGCTCACTGGTTTCCGAATCAGAAGAAACAGAATCCCGAGAACTGGAGCCCAGGCTAGAAGATGATTTCTTTTTGGAACCCGAGAAGACCAGGCGTCCAGTTATAGAAGCAGGATTTACAGAAAGATCGAGGGCAGCTGCCTCTTGTTCTTCCTCTTCATCTTCCTCTTCTAGTTTGACGTTCTTGAGCTCTTCGAATTTGACTTCAGCAGAGTCAGAGTAATCTGAAATAATGAACACATTTCCTCTTGTATATGTCAAGTTGACAAAGATGCAGTGGGAAAATACAAAGAACATGGGACAGATGCAAGTGAGACCTGGCTTCAAATCCTAGCTCTGTATCCCAGGGTGTGATCATGGCTCACTGGTCTGTCTCTGCCTCCAGTTTCTTCCTGTCTGTGAGGATACTGCCACATTACAGCACTCCCAGGCACAACCCTTGGGTACAAGACGGGGTAGCACTTCCACATAACAAGATTCAGCAAGCAGAGCTTGCCACTTCCTTCCAGGTCTCCTGCAGGACCTACAGTCCTGAGCCTGGCACTGACCTAGCTACTCATGCTAGTAAGCCTGCTCAGGAGCAGCCAGTCTGAACAGGCTCTGAGAGCACAGTGCTACCTGGCTGACAGCAGATACACTCTGTGGTACAGTCAGCAGCCACACCACAGCATCGGCAACTCATTTCTCCAAGCCTGAATAAGAATGAGGCAAGCCTCTCCCTAACAAACCTAGTCTCAATGACCATCTGGTGGCCACGTTTTTTTTCCCTCTAGTATTAGTCATTGAACCTAGGTGTTCACACTAAGCTACATCTCTGGTCCTTTTTAAAATTTTAAGACAAGATCTCATTAAATCACTAAACTGCCCAGATTGAGCTTAAATTTTACTTTCAATTGTCTTATCTCAACCTGGTATTCCAGCTATGAGCCACTATGCTTTATACTACTCTTCTTCTTAAAATACAAATGTCTCAAGTTTTCAAGAGACCAAACTCTTTAAAATGGCAGGCCAAGGCCCGGGATATAGCTCAGTGGCACAAGTGCCTGCCTGGCAAGCACAAAGTTTGATTCCTGGTACCCCCTCATAAAGCAGACTACTCTGCAACTGCCCAGGCCATCTGCTAACAGTGACCAGCAAAGCCATCAGCATTCCCCCTGCATACTTCTTTTTTTTTTTTTTTTTTTTTTTTTTTTTTTTTTTTGTCTTTTTCATTTTTATCGGTACCGGGGATCGAACTCACGACCGCCTGCTTGCAAGGCAGGTACTTATGCCGCTGAGCTATATCCCCAGCCCCTTGCCCCCTGCATACTTCTAAGCAAAGCACTTCTCACAATCCACTTCTGAGTCTGCTCAGATGTGGCTCTCTCAATACAATAGACAAACGTCAGCATTGTGATGACCACAGTTTTAACTCACCTGGGAAGGGTAGACCATCCTCAACTTGCCGCACAGAGTTGTGGGTGGGCCTCACGGGAGCAAGTGTGGCCTGGCACTCCGTCATCTCATACTGGCCAGAGCTCAGCTCCTCCTTGAGGAACAGGTCACTCTGACTCACCTCCTGTGGTATTTCCAGACAAACCCGGTGCCTCTTTGTTCCTATACGATGCTTGGCCAGGCTGTGAGGGAGAGCGTAAATCCTGTAAGACCCCACATACCAAAACATTCACACATGTCCACACACAACGCACAATAAATGGCCAGGTCCTGAGTGGTCTGACTTGAAACTCAAGCTGCCTCTTATTGCTAATTCCATCACATGCAAAGTATAAGATTTGCTGTGAGGATTGAAAAAAGGCACACAAGGTATCCCATAAATAGCCCTCCTACCTTTCCAACATGGCATGGCCTAGGTCAAACTCTTCTCAGAACACAGATCTTCTGCCTCAGACTCTGACAACGCCAACTTATAATCTCTTTTGAACACAATCTATTACTCTTACACAACTGAGTCTTGTTCCTGGCACCTCTCTCTCCTTTAAAAAAAAAAACTGCGCCAGGCATGATGGCACATGCCTGTAATCCCAGCACTTGGAAAGGTAAGGCAGGAGGATCACTGTGAGTCCAAGACCAGTCTGGGTTACAAAGTGAGTTCAAGGGCAGCCTGAACTCCATAGTTTCCATAGCAAAACTCTGTCTCAAAAAGACAAAGGAGTGGCTGAGGATTTAGCTCAGCGGCATAAGCGCCTGCCTTGCAAGCAGGCAGTCGTGACTTGGATCCCCGGTACCGATAAAAAGGAAAAAGACAAAAAAAAAAAAAAAAAGACAAAGGAAAGGGTCAGAGATTTAGCTCAGCAATACAAGCGCCTGTCTGGCAAGTACAAAGTTGTAAATTCAATCCCCAGTATCGCGCCCCCCCCCCCAAAAAAAAGACAAGGAGAAAAAAAAAACACCAATATGAAGTGAAAAATGGCCTTTTCTGGCATAAGAAGAGTCTTGCCCCTTGCTCCCAAAGACTGCAGATTTACTGTCCTCATTCCTGCGTAAGAGTTACAAGGAAGCAATGGCAAATCACTGGCTCTACACCAAGAAACCCCCCTTGGACAGGATTCCAACACCCCACTTTGGAACAGCCTCTCTGGAGCTTGTGGGAGCTGTCCCAACCCCTTCGCCAAGAGCCAGGCCCAAAACGGGCTGCCTGTTACCTTCTCTTCAGGTCTCCCTCCTCTCCGTCCTCCACCCCTTCCATGTCCTCTTCAGGGCACTCCTCTTCACTCCCGGCTCTTGGTGGTAGTTCACACTCTTTGAGAAACTCAGCGGCTTCTGGAGTAGGCAGAGTGTGGTCGATGACCGCGCTGTCCTTGCCAGCTTTCCAAAGTTTGTACCTTTCTGGCTGGAACTTCCTCACAAACACATCCATGGAGATCTTCACCATATCCTTTCTGCAGGAGCACTGTCACAAACAACCTTCAGGTGAAGGCTACCTTGTTGACTTCCACCTCATCCCATGTGGCACCTCCCCCTCCAAGCAGAAAAACTACGATCTGGCTTAAAAAGCTGTTTTCGTTCAGAGGTCAGGGTACTGTGCACCATCCTTGCATAGCCCTACACATCAGAAAGCAGCAACCAAGGACACAGACTGCATAGCACAGAGGCGACGCCACCTGGCACCGAGGAGATATGTGGAGAACGGTTAGACACTCGGCTCTGCACTTAGGTGCCTTCATGTTCGTCAGTCATCTCAGGGCCACACATGCAACATCATTATTCTGGGTCAAAGATCCAGCCCCATTGCTTCTCACAGTTAAAAGTAAAACCCTAAGAATCGCTCAACAGAGAAATCTCAGAATGCCCACTGCAAGAAATACTGTATGTATGTACGGCTTAAAGGCAAATGAACTTAAAAGTATAACCTCACTTTATACTTCTCAAAGCAAAACACATTTTAAAATAAAATTTTTTAAATTCTTTTGGTGGTACTAGGAGCAAACCCAGGGCTTTTGCATAAATTACATCTCTAGCTGTTTTTAGGTTTTTTTAAATTTTGAAACAGGATCTCAATAAACATTACCAGGTTGGGCTCAAACTTGTAATACTCCTGCCTCAGCCTCTAAAAATGATGGGATTACAGGTAGGTGTCACCATGGTCAGCCCATGCCTAGACTCATTTATATTATTTATAAACACAAACTACTCACACTTTATACATTCCTGGCCTATTTTGTTTTCAAATTCCAGCAGCTCTAAGAAATGTTTTGATACTATTCAATATACCCAACAAGCATTTATCCACTAGCACACACACTCAAATATGTTTAAAGTCCCAACACTTGTGAGGCTGAGATAGGTGGACTGCAAGGAGTCCTGCCTGGGGAACTCAGTGGGAACTTATCTCAAAACCAAAAATGAAAAGTGCTGGGAAGAAGTTCAATGTGAAGTGTGTAAGTTAAATCACCAGTACTGGGGAAAAAACAGAATTTGTTCAACTACACTGTCTTAGTTGTAGGGTTATAGGAAGCTATCAAGTAAACTTACCAATACAGCTTGTTTGCCATATTCAATCCATCGACGTGTAGCAAAGTTGGTAGATTCCGCACAGTTAAAGCCATGGTTAAAACCAGCATGGTAACCATAAGGGAAAGTGATCATAAACTCGCCAGCTTCTTGAGTCACCTGAACAAGAACAGATTTAAAAGAGCTCCCCCACACAGGAGAAATCTACAGAACTCAACTCCTGAATTCCAGGTCTGAACCACATAGCTGGGCAACCAAGGGCAGGTTCTAAAATTACTGGGGTTTTCGGCTAGGGATATAGCTCAGTGAAACAAGTGCCTGCCTGGCAAGCGCAAGGTCATGAGTTTGATCCCCAGTACAAAAAAAAGAGAGAGAGAGAGAGAAATCACTGGAGTTTTGCTGTCTTGTATAAAACGCAAAGCCTCACACATCACAAGTACATCACAGCTATAATCAACCACTCCTTCCAATTAACACACTGCAGAGAACCTGACTCTTCCCTTTGCAGTGTGAAGGCACACTAGCCACTTTAGATCAAAGTCTCCCCTTGCAGATCAGAGGGAAAGAGTGATGAACCAGAATAAAGTCCAAAGACCAGAAAGGTGGTTTCTATGGAAGTCTAAGGACTCTGTCCGTCACACCAGCTCACCTTGTCAAAAGGAATGCCGTATTTCTTCAGCATTAAAGGGGATATCAGGGTCATCTTATGGCGAAGAAAAGCCTCACAGCTTTGAGCACTTCCTGGGAAAAAGCCTGTTTAAACAGACCAGAGGACAGAATTAACATGGTGTTCCTCCACTGACTGTAACACTTCCGTCACTTCATCTGTGGATTTCATCGGGCTGATAAACAGGACAAATCATCAACCTGATGTGCAAGGAGGCTTCTGGCTCTGGGTGGGTTCTAATATTCGCCAGTGGAAACTGAGATCATTCAAGGTCCCTCTATTCTTACACAGCTTTGAAACTAGGACTTTCTGCAGTCCTAAAAGATTGAGACTGTGTCCTCCGTCTTTTGTCAATAACATATCTACAACACAATCTAACCTGACGCGTGAAAAAAAATTCTGAATGTACAATTCTGTCATGGTCCACTTTAAAAAAAAAAACAAACACTAAGTCAATTTTTACTTTTAACATCTGAGGTTTTGGCAGAGAAACTATACTTAATACAACTTTTGCCAGGGGTTTACCTCAACGGTATAAGTGCCTGCTTGGCAAACATCAGGTCGCGAGTTCAATCCCCGGCACCAAAAAAAAGAAAGAAAGAAATTATATAACTCTTGTACTTTTCTGGCCAAAGAAACCGATGCTCAGGGGAACTCAGGTGACCGTCAAAGGAAGGACTAAATCCCTTCTGGGAAAGAACACACAAAGACTAGGATTGAAGCTGCTCTGTGACAGGAGCAACCTGCAGCTGTACTCAGTCCCTCCTGGTGGCCTATGAAAGACCACACTGACCACAGAGAATGGGTATTTTGGGGCCAGCAACACGGCTTCTTGGTGGGTCCTACTTAACATGTTGAGGAAAAATGGTACCTTTGGCAAGGCGCTCCAGGCGTTTTCCATGCTCGGGTGGAACAGAGTACCTGCAATGACATGAGAGCAAGAGATGCTCAGAAGAGGACCAGGGAAAGGATCCAAGGGGCTTGTCACTACATGCAAGACACCTCGACGACAACACAGAACGTTCTCCAGCATCTCAGCACCAAGAAATGGTTATGTCTGAGGTAAAGGTTGTATCAACCACCCTGATCTGAGCACTGCATGTGGATTATTCACTATACACGTGCACACGCACACACCTGTAAATCTACAGCTGGATTGCTGGGATTAATCAACCTGGATCTGTTCTCTGTGTGGTCTAGCAGTAACAGCAGACCTGTGCTTTGAAGTTGACATTTTTCCTCATTTTCTTCCTTTTTAAAATTTTCTTATTTCTGTTTGGCATGGTTTTCATTTTTGTTTCTTTTTCTATGAGTGCAAACACATTATGGTTTTTTGCTGTCCTTCGGTTCTGCTGGGTTTTTTTCTTTTTTTCTCTACTGCCTTCTTCACCAGTTTCCCGAAGTTTGTGTACTCTTCCTTTATCCTACTGCCTTGCTTCTAACCTCTTCCTTTTCTATTCCTGTATTTTTCCCCTTAACTGCTTTTTAAATTTTCTCCTCTGAGGTAAAATCACCATACTGAAAAAATATTTACTGTATACAATTTTCTGGTTTGTTTTTGATTATTATATAACCACACATATAGTTCACAGTTAAAGGTGGGAAATTAATGCTTATCATGGTTTGGTTATTTTCCAGCCTGTGTTTTATGCTATTGTTACTGTTCCTTGTAGTACTTTAGCCAAGGGGACATAATTTTTCTAATCAGCTGTTCTTCCTGGTATGCCAAGACTGAGATGTCCTAAGAGTCATAAAAAATACTATCTACCAGTGCCAAAGAACCAGGGCTGGGTCAAGCACGCAGCAACTCTTCATCACCAATAAACTGAAGAGGTAGGATCTTGCAACAGACTCAAATCCAAAAGCCAGTTACGCCTGGAAGACATCTGAGTAGTCATTTCCTAAAGGTTCTAAATACCAGCAATAAAGATACTTGCCATAAGCAATTTACGAACATCAACCCAAGAATTAAACTTAAAAAAAAAAAAAAAAGGCAAGACACATAATCAAGATGCAACCCAAGACTTCCAGCTCACCAGAGGCAAACCCAGAGGTCAATTCAATTACCTGAAATGGTAACAAAGCAGATGGACAAGGTTCTAGAAGAAAATCAAATTAAAAATAATTTCTCAGATAACTTCACAGATGGTGACCATAGTGAAAGATATGGTAAGTGACTCAAGACACAAAGCTAAAAAGAAAAAAAAGGAGCTTACAAAAATGATGGACATCATTAACTCCCAACATAGCAAAAAAGTAGAATCCATGAAAGCAATTTAAATAGATGCCCAGGAGATTACAAATTGCACTGAAATATGCTTAGCAGAATGAGCCAATGTGAGAACAGAAGATCAGGTATAGGGGCTAGGGATTTAGCTCAGTGGCATAAGCACCTGCCTTGCAAGCAGGCAGTCGTGAGTTCAATCCTGGGTACTGATTAAACAACCAAAAAAAGATCAGGTATAAAAACAGGACTGTGGTTAGCAATCATAAAAAGAAAGATTTCTGAAAAGTATCAAGGGATCACAAAACATCAATTCAACAACTGCTAGATGATGCAAACAAGATTGATCAGTCAATGAAAAAGCAGGAGATAGCGCAAGCAACATAAGAAAACCTGTTCACAAAAGCAATAACAGAAAAACTGTCCAAAAATGGAAAAAGATTTTGACATAGAGATAAGTAAGGCATATATAAAAGTTCAATTAGCCATTACCAAAAAAATTTTAATTTACACTGAAGCAAATGATAGTGAAGATTCTATAAACTCATACAAGAACAGAATATTAAAACCTGTTACAGGAAAGAAACAAATCAACTATAAAGGAGCCCATCAGAATCACACCACACTTCTCAACACAAACCCTCAGTGAAGATTGCAGTGAAGGATATCAAATCCTTATAGAAAACCTCCTCCAACCTAGATTGATGTATCCCACAAAACTATCTTTCAAAACTGTCGAAGAAATAAGACACTTCCATGACAAAGAATACTTGAAGAAATTAGTGACCACCAAATCAGCACTCCAAAATGTTCTGCAGGACATTCTAGAAAGAAATACCAAGGACAACTCTGCCATGAAGTCCAACATAATGAACCTACCAAACGCAAACAGCTAACTGAAAAGAATAAAAGGGAAAATAACATGACAAAGATAAATCAGATTTTAAAATCATCAATGTTAATGGCCTGAATTTCACCAATCAAAAGAAAGAGATTGGCAAAACTGATCAAGAAGTAAGATCCAATAATATGTTGCATACAAGAAATACATTTAATTCTAAAAGAATTTCATAGACTGATCGTCAAAGGATGGAAAACAACGCTCCATGTGATAGTAACCTAAAGAAAAGCACAGATAGCTATTCTATATGAAACAAAGTGAATTTCGAACCAAGCCTGATTAAGAAAGAGTAAAGTTTTAAGGCAACAATCCAGGAGGAAGATATAACAATCGTAAATATATATGCACCAAATACCAGCACACCCAATGACATATAAAACAAAGATTAATGGACATGAAAAATCAAATACAGGCTTTATTTGCTACCTCAGGCCTGCGGGCCTCTTAGAGAACAAACACCAGAAGGTCGACTGCTCTAAGACTTTCTTCGCTGAGAAGAATAAATGCATTACTCGTAGGCACTAGGTACCTTCAATTAAGCTGCAGAGTTCTAAAGGAGATATGTGAAGTTGATGTTGAAATTGCCAAACAATCTGTGACAAGACTACACTGCAAGATTTGGGAATGGATGATGAAGGAGATGACCCAGTTCCTCTACCACATGTTAATGCTGCCATATTTTACAACAAAGTTACTTATTGGTGTACCCACCACAAGGATGACCCTCCTCCTCCCAAGGACGATGAGACCGAAGTGAACAGATGATATCCCTGTTTGGGACCAAGAATTCCTGAAAGGTGACCAAGGCAGTTCTTTTAAACCTATTCTAAAAAAAAAATAAAATAAATATAAACTTATTCTGGCAGCAAACTACCTAGACACCAAAGGACTATTGTCAACATGGCCAGTGGAAAATTCCTGAGGAGAATCACTTTGATATCAAAAATGACTTTACTAAAGAAGCAGCAGTCAGGTAAACAAGGAGCACCAATGATATGAGGAGAAATAAAATGCTGTGTCTCCTTGAAAACATACTCAATAGTGAAATAAATAGGACACACATGCATAAACATCATGTTTCATTAGTGTGACAAACTGAAAGAAAAAACGTATGTGTATGTATATGTATATATAAAAACACTAGTTAAGGGGCTGGGGATTTAGCTCAGCAGCGTAAGCACCTGCCTTGTAAGCAGGCAGTCGTGAGTTCGATTCCCGGTACTGATAAAAAGGAAAAAGACCAAAAAAAACACTAGTTAAAAGAGTTACACTACTAATTTTGAAGAGACAGATTTGTGCTGGTATTGTTCATACAATTAAAGGCAGATGTCTTGTGCTCTGGGTGAATGACTTGGGGATGACAATGCTCAATGTATGTTCTTATTGTTCCCCCCCATTGATGTGCTTTGAAATTTTGTTGGAGTTTTTTCTTTTTCATCTTTTTTTTCTTTCTTTCTATATTTGAATAAAATGGTTTTAAAAGAAAAAAAGGAGGGGCTAGGATTTAGCTCAGCGGCATAAGCACCTGCCTTGCAAGCAGGCAGTTGTGAGCAATCCCCGGTACCGATAAAAAGGAAAAAGACAAAAAAGAAAAGAAAAAAAAGGTTGTGCCTGACAACATAATACTATAAAAAATGTCTAAATATTAGTTGCACTGCTGTTTATTAAAAATCGACAAGAGACAAATGCAGCAGCAAATCAACTGTATTAGCATAATACTGTCCTCACTGCATGTGTAGTTAGTGCAGATTCCAAAACAATGCCTGAATTTCTTCTAGTCTGAGCAAAGTTGTTGGTACTTTAAGTCTTGAATGAATTTTAAGCAATCAATACTCCCAAAGTCATTCTTGGAGGCAAGCATTATCCTGATACCAAAACCAGAGAAGGATCCAATCAAAAAAGTGAACCACAGTCCTATTTTCCTAATGAACACAGACAGAAAAACCTTCAGTAAGATACAGGCAAATAGAATGCACCACATCAGCAGCTTTCCTGTACATGAATAACAAATTCACTAGAAGAAATTAGAGAAACATCTTTCACAGTAACATCCAAAAAAATGAAATAACTAGGAGTCAGTCTAACAAAGGAAGTAAAAGACTTCTACACTGAAAATTACAGTACTCTGAAAAAGGAGATTAAAAAGGGTATCAGAAAATGGAAAGATTTTTTTTTTAAATGTTGCACGTAGAAACCTACAAGACATTGAAAATGGCAATGGTACAGGGCTGGCAGATAAAATCTCCAGGAAATGACCTTCTAACTTCTAGAGATAAAGCTCAGCCCAGACTCTGGAGAAGGCCCCTGAATAGAACCAATTCCTTCTTGTTTCAGATTTATCCATTGTTGATTTGGGAAAAAAAAAAAAATCAGTAAAAACTGGAAAGAAAAAAAAAAGTGCCTGATACACACAGTAAATGTTCAATAATAAATGTTACTTTAAATGGAATTGTTAGCCTACAAAGAGTTTTAGACAGTGCCTACTACAATTTTTAAACCCAGGAAGGCTTACTCATCCTCAACTTAGGAGACAAGAGCTACCCTTAAGGCATGTTAGAACATCTTTCTTCTCTCTGCAGGTATGAAAATAATATGAAGGTACCATGCCTGTGGGTTCTGAACTACATTTGATAATCTCTCTTAAAAAACTGTACTAGAAATATCATTTGTGAGAGAAAAGATACACAACCTATCTAATGAAGATTTTAGATACACACACACACACACACACACATACACACACACACACACACACACACACACACACACAAAGATTTATCCATTGTGGAAGAAACTGCCATGCAAGAGTCTTCCAATGAAGACATTTCTAACCACTGCATACTCACCGTGAGACTTAGTGATCTGCAAGAACTTGAAAAGCTACATCATCAGACCCAAAGTGCCCCTTTGGAAAACATCTGGGCCGCGCCCACTGAGAAGAGTTCTATGGAGCTCACATTGCCAGAAAAGCAGAGTAACAAACACCTCTCAAAAATAAATGACAGCCAAATGTTAATGAATTACCTAGAATTTGACGTTTTAGATAAACCTAAAACACTTGCAAGTTTCTTTCCAAGAAAAGCAAGAAAGCAGATCTTTTCAAACATATCAACACTGGGCACATTCTTTGGATCCTGAACAAATAAGTCAGTTTGGAAAAACTTTGAAGGATACAAGTTCAATTTCCAAAGAAATTCTGTATTCAGTAAAGAATGAAAAATTGACAATGGAAATATTAGATTATCTAGCTGCAGAACTACTAGCTGTTATAAAAAGATAATAAGTCTTGCCAAATAATAGCAAGTAAGAGGTACTGAAAACTTAAATTGTGTCCTGAGAGGAGAGGAAATACCAAAAAAAGCATTAGAAAGATGACAAATACCACAATACACAGGTACAGTAATGGGTTCAGGGTATGTGAGGAGAAGGAATTTCTGACCTCAAATGAAAAGAGGATGTTTTCTGAAAATAGTTTGAAGCATGAAGAATCTATCCTGTGGACCAAGGGTGTACTTTCGTCTCACTAGCCAAGGGCAGTTAATAGCTATAAAACAAGTAACTCTGGACACCTCTGATAAACTGGCTTCTGAAGAAAAGCAATACCGAAAACTTCAGGAAGAAGTAGTTTTGCTCAAAGCGCTGAAACATGTAAACATTGTGGCCTATCTGGGGACGTGTTTGGAAGAGAACACTGTAAGCACTTTCATGGAGTTTATTCCTGGTGGCTCGATCTCTAGCATTAGAGGCCGTTTTGGGCCACTGCCTGACATAATATTTACACATAGTAAATATACAAAACAAATCCTGCAAGGTGTTGCTAATCTCCGTGAGAACTGTGTGGTACATCAAGATATCAAAGGAAATAATGTTATACTGCTGCCAACTGGAATAATAAAGCGGATTCTGGCTGTGTCAAGCTTTTGGCCTGGGGGCAGGCTTAAATGGCACTCACAGTGACATGATGAAGTTCACGCATGGACTCCATACTGGATGATCCCAAAGTCATCAATGAGCCCGGCTACGGCAAGAAATAGAGTGATCTGAAGCACTGGTTACAGTGTTTGTGACAGCCACAGGTAAGGCTCCGCTGGCTTCCATGCACAGGATGGCAGCCATGTTTTATAGTGGAGCACACCTCCTTTGCCAGACCACTTCTCAGGAAATGCAGCAGACTTTGTGTGCCATGTGCCCAGCAGTGGGCCAGCATGAGTGGCCTCTGCCTCCCGGCTTCTGAAGCACTCTTTTGTGACAAGAAATAAGTGAACACACAAGGTTCTTCCCAGGGTCTACAAATGATGTTACTGCTTACCTGTGGGAAATGATGGTTGAGACCCTTGTGTTCCTACTGGAAATTCAATGTCTTAACCAGATTCTGCAGTGTCACTAAAAATCTTACCTATTAGCACCCTCAAGCTTGAGGTACTATCCGTATGTATGAGAAGAATATTTTAAATAATGAGAACCTATTCTAGTGTTTACAGTTTTGATTAACCATGAACTATAATATCTATCTCTATTACTTTATATATTTCCATTTTCAGTTTCCCTGTTGTTAGTTTTAAATAAACTGTATAAAGAAAAAAAAAATGGAAAGATGTTCCTTGTTCTTCAGTAGAAAGAACCAATATAGTGAAAATGGCCACACTTCCAAAACTGTTACACAGATTTAATGCAATCCCAATCAAAATGTCAATAGCGTATCTCACAGAATTAGAGAAAACAATCCTAAAATTCATTTGGAAAACAAAAGACCTAGAATAGCAAAGGTAATTCTGGCCAACAAAGGGAAGGCAGGGGACATCACAATTTCCAACTTAAAACTGTACTACAAAGCCAGGCCTGGTGGCACACACTTGTAATCCCAGCACTTGGAAGGCTGAAAGTTCAAGACCATTGGAAGTTCAAGACCAGTCTGGGCTACAAAGTGAGCTCAAGGCCAGCCTGAAATACATACCAAGACCCTGTCTCAAAAAGACAACAACCAATCAAAAAAAAAAAAAAAAAAAAAAAAAGACAACAACAACAACAATAAAAAACTGCACTATAAAACTACTATGATAAAAACAGCATGGTGCCAGGAAGAAGAAAAAACCCAGATCTGAGGCATCAATTAGAAGATAAAGAAGCAAGCCAGGTATGGTGGCATGTGACTGTATTCCTAGCACTTGGGCAGCTAAGGCCGGAGGATCACTGCAAATTCAAGACCAGGCTGTGCTACAAAGTGAGCTGCAAAGTGAGCTAAAGGTCACCCTGAGCTGCAAAATCAGACCATCTAAAAAGATACAAAAACAACTCCAGACACAGTCAGCCAGTTTATCTTTGACAAAGGTGCCAAACACATTCACTGGAAGAAAGACAGCCTCTTTAATAAATGGTGCTGGAAAAACGGGGTTTGCACATGCTGAAGATTAAAACTGGACACTTACTTTTCACTGTGTACTAAATTAAATTTGAAATGAATCAAAGATCTAAATATTACAACAGAAAGTAAGGCAGAGACAGAAGAGACATGGAGGGTCCTGGCCCCCAGCTGCTGCTGCTGCTGCTGCTGCTGCTGCTGCTGAGCCCACTGTCCTTCATCTGCATAAATGTTACACTGTAACATTTACACTGTAAATTAATTACTCAGTAATTAATTACTCCTTCACCCACTAGGGTGTATAGACATCACAGAAACTGCTCTTCAAAAAGTCAAGTAAAGGGGCTGGGGATTTAGCTCAGCGGCATAAGCGCCTGCCTTGCAAGCAGGCAGTTGTGAGTTCGATCCCTGGTACCGATAAAAAGGAAAAAAGACAAAAAAAAAAAAAAAAAAAAAAAAGTCAAGTAAAGTGGGACAGTGCCTTCTCCAAAACTATTAAACTTTACATTGTGAAACACAGAAACTTTTTAACCTTTATATAATCCATCCAAGACAGTCAGGTGTGCTGGCACACTCCTATAATCTCAGTACTCAGGAGGCTGAGGCAAGAGGATCACTGCAAGTTTAAGATTAGCCTCGGCTGCCCAGCAAGCTTGAGGTTGTGAGTTCGATCACCACTTCAAAAAAAAAAAAAAAAAACTAGCCTAGGCTACAAAGTGAGCCAGGCCAGCCTGGACTACATAGTGAGACATTATATCAAAAAGACATAAATGAATGAATGAATGAATGAATGAATGAAAGAAGAAAAGAAAGAAAGTATCCAAGAGATTATTTTGGCCAGGTGCAGTGGCCCAATCCTGTGGTCACAGGGTTGGGGAGGCTGAAGCAGGAGGAACTGCTTGATCTCAGGAGGTGGACACCAGCTGGGCAATACAGCAAGAGCCCACCTCAAAAAAAAATTACTCGACAAAACAAAAAACCTGTCATCCTAAATAGCTTCATTAGGAAAAGGAAACAGGAGGAAAGTCAACTTGAGGGCTTTGAGATCCATCAAACAACTTTGCAGAAATCTCTAGAGTGCCCATCTCATTATTTTTTGTTTTATCTTGTTTTTTGAGACCCAGTCTTGCTACAGAGGTTAGCCTGGTCTTGAATTTGGGCAATCCTCCTGCCTCAGTCTCCTGAGTGCTGGGATTATAGTGTGTACCACCAAACTCAGGTTGGAGGTCTCATTTCAGATGCTCAAGGAAGTTTGTGTAACAACTGGATAATCTTTCTTGATATGCAATCCCAAAGGCAGGGAATTTGAGGAGCAAACAATGGTGAGAATGCAAAAGCAACATTTACAGACTCTCCAAATCCAGCCATCTAGTGGAAGCAGTAAGACAATGTCAGTCAGTAGGCACAGGCTCAAATGGCTCTAGAAGCTGCAAGTGCTAGGGATTTAGCTCGTGGCTTAAGTGCTTGCCTAGTAAGCGCAAGGTCATGAGTTCAATTCCAGGTACAAAAAAAGAAACTAGAAAGCACCTGAAAAAAAGGAAAATCCCGGGGAAGAGAGGAGACTGAAGATGCTGGAGCAGCAATGCTAATGGTTATGGTTTCACTAATGCTCTTACTGGTCCACGGAGTCCCATCCAGCCTAGCACTCTCTTCCTGCGGGCTCCAGCTCCTAAACAACTGTGCCCTCCGCTCTCAACCAGGAGCTCTGCTCTTCTGCTTCCAGATCCCAGACTCACTTCTCTCGGCTCTCTCTCACAAACCTTCCCCCATTCACCATCATCCCAGTTATATCCGACTCAGTGTTCAGGACTCAGCTTTGCTTGCTATCCCCCGTCATGGCTTCTCCATTTCCCACATGCTCCACCCACACGCTCTTCCTAAGTGGCCCTGCGTACCACTGCTTGCCCTTCAGAGCTTTGCTCACACTCTACTTTCTGCTTCCTGTCTCCTCCCGTGGGAAGATGAGGACTTCATCTGCCGGGCTTGCTGTGAGTGCAGCACCTTCAGTAAAAGCCCGCGGACACTGGGGACAGGGCAGAGCAGCAGAGAGCAGAACCATCTGTCTCCCAAGACTCGCATCATCCCGGAGAGCAGGAAACACTTGCTGAGCCTCTTGGATCCACAGTTGTGGTAAGTATACTGCTGCTCATGAAAAAATGATGTTTCCAAGAGGGAAAGAAAGCTTTCTGTCATCAGAAGTAATGACTCCAGCCTGAGAATCTATCTCTTAGAAATCCCTCGAGGGGCAGGGGATTGAGCACGGCAGCACAGCACCTGCTTGGCAAAGTCCTGAGTTCAATTCCCAGTAGCAGCAAAAAAGGAAGGAAGGAAGGAAGGAAGGAAGGAAGGAAGGAAGGAAGGAAGGAAGGAAAAAATTCATCCCTCGGAAGTCAGAGAGCAGCGGGTCAGCCGAAGCTCCATGGCTCCCAGTAACTCAGCTGACACCAGCTCTCCCAATGCCGTACAGCTATTCTTGAAAGCCTTGCTCCCACAAGCATGTCCAAGCTCCAACACCATCTTATTACCTGTCTCAAAAACAGAATGCCAGCTCTACCCCAAAAGTTAAGCAGTAGGATCTGTGTTTTAACACGCAAAGAAGTGTTTTCCAGGTACAGGAAGGGAGAAAAGCCCATTTCCAACAGCAGGCTGAATTTACCAGGACTTTGGCTCTCCGAAGTGCAAGTAGTTGATGCTGTACAGGTCCATGTCTTCCGTATGCCAGGCAAAGGACGTCTTCCACATGCCAAAATACAAGTATGGGGTGTTCACTCCCTCAATGGTGATCCCACTCTCCTTCTCCACCAAGTCCAAGATGGTCTTCAGCCGGCCAATATTCCACTCATCGACGTGCTGCAAAAAAAGGGTAGGCCGGGGCAGTTACGTCATAGGGTAAACTGGCACTCTGAACCTGCAAACCACATAGAAGGCCTCAGGTGAGCAGCCACCTCCAACAACACAGCATGCCTGCTCACTTGCACAGCTGCATGGGGAAGGATCTATATGCCTACAAAGGGAAAATGCTGCCTTGAACAAACAACACCAGCATGAGGGACGATGAGTAAGGGGGACGATCACTTGTTCTGAACTCCAGGAGGAAGACTGCATGGAAGCTAAAGAAACTGAACTCCAAAAGAAATCTTCAAACCATTTGTAACTTTTTAAAAAATCTAAAAAAGGAAAACATAGGAATTAACAATAGTGTGACTTTTTTTCACTTCAATTTCTTAAAGCTAAGTCTTTAGGGTCATTTTATGAGCAGGTCCTGGATTACTGTGCCCTCTTTTTTCATTTCCCTATCTGTGGATCCTCACAGCACCTACCCAACATTCATCCCTAGAAGCTTCACTCCACCATTCCCCAAAATGGTTGTCACAAACTTCAAATTTCATTTGGTAAATAAATTCTTTCAGCCAAGCGTGGTGGCAAAGGACTATAATCCAAGCACTCAGGAGGCTGAGGCAGGCAGCTGCTGCCAGAATAAGGCCAGCTTGGGTTACATAGCAAAATTCTGTCTCTAAATAAACAAAGAAATACTTTCCACCCCATAAATTGTGAAAAATTATTCTGTGCGATAATTCAGAAATGCCCCTTGACTGATCATGCAAAGGCAGTGCCAATTATTTGCCTACTACCATCCTGAGGCAGTTCAAGTCAAAAAGAATTCCACTGCAAGCCAATGCAACTAGCTAAAATAGCTTTCACTACAGAATCTTTTTTTTTTTTTTTTTTTGTCTTTTTCCTTTTTATCGGTACGGGGGATTGAACTCACGACTACCTGCTTGCAAGGCAGGAGCTTATGCCACTGAGCTAAATCTCCAGCCCCTCGCTACAGAATCTTGCATGAGAGTTTTGAAAAGCTAAATGCTTCCCCTCTTAAATACATATCCCTTTCATTAGCTCAGGCAGGGATCTGTTTTTCCTGCAGAAACCACACTGCTTCTGTCATTTCATGAGATCCATCACACTCTTTCAAGAATTCATCACCCACCACCCACAGACCATGCCTCACAGCCCCAAAAAAGAGCACCACACCGCCCCATTCACATGCAAAGAGGGAGAAAGAAAGTGCAGTCACATGCAAAAGCACCAACCATTAAGTCAGTAAGTGTATCAGTCAGGGGTAGGCCTTGCATTTGTTCCTCTACCCATTCACCAAAAAGCTTTTAAATGCCTACTATGTGCCTGGAAGGGCGATATTATTATATTACAAACTCCGAAAATGCAGCCTGGAGGGTTTCAAGAGAGGCCCACCTTTTCATAGAGAGTACCATTCACATCTGCACCATAGATGGGAGGATTGAATGTGAGGTTCTTCCAGTATTTCCGCTCAAGCTCTTCAAACTCACTGTAGCGTGGGGTACAGTACCTTTTAAAGTAAAAAGCAGTATTAGCCACTTACAAGAAAGTCAATTTATTAAGTATCACCAACGGTGTAAAATACAATCCCCTACTCCCTGGGCTTCCCTGCAGCAAGACATTTCAAATGAACAAGACATGATCCTGACCCCCAAGCCTTCAGAACATCCCTGTGGGCCCTGTGACGACTTGTAGGTAAAGACCTAAACCCATTTGCCTTTAGGGAGTGTCCTTTAGGAACTCTCTGAAAACAAGCCACCTAAACTACACCCTGCTATTTTCAGGTGTAGCCTGGCTACACGGGAAGAAAACAAGCTTATAAACATTTGATAATGAGGACACAAATCCCTACATATCCACAGACAACACAGCCAGCATCAACTGGGTACACTATGGCGCACACCTGTAATTCCAGCACTCCAGGAGACTGAGGCAGAAAGACCCCAAGACTGAGTCCATCTTGGGCAACTTAGCAAGACTTTGTCTCAAAATAAAAAATAAAAAGAGATAGGAATTTCAATCCCCAAGACCACCAAAATGGAACAATTCCAGTCAGAATGTAGAGTGGAGACTGGCGGAGCCTCTCCAAGCTTCCTGCCATGGTCCTAACTCCCTCTGCAGTAACTATCAACAGAGAATTATGACTAAAACCAAAATATTTCAGTAAAAATGTAAAACCATACTTACAACACAAAATATATTTTTGCAGATCAATATTCTAATTAGGGAAATACATATATATTTAAATCTACCTATGCAAGATATATACATGGAGCCATAAAAATAGCTACACTTTTCAGTTTAATAATCACATACCAAGTATTCCAAAACATTTTCTTAGATTTCACACAATTTGAAAGTTATTATGCAACCTTTTTCCTCACTATTGGAAACTGAACCCAGGTCCTTCATACTCAGCTATATCCCTAAACCATTTTTTGAGACATTTGAAGTAAGGTCTCCCCAAACTGTCCAGGCTGGATTCATCCTGTCTCTGCCTCTCAGTCTTGGAATTACAAGCTTGTACCCAGGCCCAGCCTATGCAGCATTTAAACAGTAATAAACAAGCGTTATGATACATGAAAAGTTGGGAAGAACTAATGTAGACTGTTACTAAAATAGAAAAAAAAAAAAGAATTATGAATGGATAAAAAGTAGACATAAAGACAAAAATGAAACTGAAAAATGAAAAAAAGAAATCTTCAATATTGTGTTCCTTCTTGAATTTTGTTGTTTATTTTTGGGAATCAAATCCAGAGCCTCATTCATGCTAGACAGGTGCTCTACCACTGCTGACACACCCTGAGCCCACACAATTTTATATATATATATATACACACACACATATATGCATGTATACATGTATATTTTGTGAATTTTTTTTTTCCGACAGTCTCACTATGTAGTCCAGGCAGGCCTCAAACTTACAGTGATCCTCCTACCTCAGCAGGCTACCTCAGCCCCTCGAGTACTGGGATTACAAGTGTGTGCCACCACACTTGGCAGTCTTTATATTTTAATATTAATCTATTTTATTGTATTTTTATTTTATTTGGTACCAGGGATTGAACTTTTGACTTTGCGCTTGCCAGTCAGGTGCTTATGGCACTGATCTAAATCCCCAGCCCCATAATATTAACCTAGTAATTAATAAGTTTTAGAAAATTCATGTTCTCTTTTAAAGTAACTCCTCTACTTTCAACCAATCGTTATAAATACATCTTTCTATCTGTCGGTTCTCTTAAAGCTGGCTGGTTATACAGACTAAAATAGTGGTAAAAATCTCATTACAGGGGTTGGGGATTTAGCTCAGTAGCATAAGTGCCTGCCTGGCAAACACAAGGTCATGAGTTCCATCCCGGGTACTGCAAAAAAGGAAAAAGAAAAAAAAAAATCTTGTTACATATCAGGGTGTGGGGGCTGGGGATTTAGCTCAGCGGCATAAGCACCTGCCTTGCAAGCAGGCAGTCGCAAGTTCGATCCCCGGTACCGATAAAAAAAAAAAAAAAAGAAAAAGACAAAAAAAAAAAATTAAAAAAAAAAAAAGATGCTAAGGTAGAAGGACTGCAGCCAATGTGGACAACTTGGCAAGACCACACTCAAGATGAAGTTATAAAGAAGGGGGAAGAACAGCCAGGCGTGGTAGCAGACACCTGCAATCTCAGCACTGGGAAGGCTGAGCCAGGAGGACAGTGAGCGCAAGGCCAGCCTGAACTACAAGGGGGAAAGAGTGCTGATGATGTAGCTCGGAGTTCTGCTTCAATCACCAGAACTGCAAAGCAGAAAAAAGAAAAGGCTGCTGAGGCATGTTGGGTGCATGTAAATCCAGCTACTTGGGACTCAGGAGGCCATAAAGCAGGAGGATCAGAAATTAGAGCCCAGCCTGGACAATGAATTTAGTAACCTAACAAAACCCTGAATAAATAAAGAAGTATAACTTGGAATGTAGCTATTGCAAAGACTCACATTTCAAACACCAATACTGCAAAAACAAAACCAAAAAAAAAGGCCAAATGAGGGACACAAAAACACTCACTGTTAATCTACAATGGGGTAAGAGCTAAATATTAAAAACAACAAAGAATGGGCTATAGCTCAGCAGCACAGTGCCTGCCTGGCAAGCACAAGGTAATGAGTTCGATTACCGGTACCAAAAACAACAAAGAAAAATGATTGAAAACAGGGACTAAACAAAAACAATTTGAGACAATACTGTAAGCATGACAAAGAATGGGGTGATAAAAAACAACTAGCTTGGTAATTATTTCTTATTTTGTTAACGTCAAAGTAGAAATGACAAACCATGATGATATATGATTATAATTCCAGCTACCCAAAAGCTGAGGCAGGGGGATTGCAAATTCAAAGTCAACCTAGGCAACTTTGGGATCCTGTTAGTTTGTGTCTGAATGTCCCCCAATAGCCTCATGCAGTCATAGAGCGTGGCTTTTTGGAAGTGGCTGGCTCTAGAGTTTGTGATCAATTCATGGTCCAATGCTAGGATTAAGGATGTTGAGTCTGCATCTGTCCTATGTGTGGGTAGCCTGCATACAATATAAGGCATAGAAAGAGATCTGTCTTTTTTTCTTGGTACCGGGGACTGAACTCACCTTGCGTTTACCAGGCAAGCGCTTGAGGCACTGAGCTAAATCCCTGGTGAGGTTTGTCCTTTGCTTGCCTTGTTGCTTTTGCTGTTTTCCAATACCATGAACTGTTGCCCTCTGCTTTATACCACCTTGCCTTGGAACCAGCTGATTACAGACTGAAACCTCTACAAATGTGAGCTTAAATAAACTTTTCCACCCTTACTGGGGGGTCAGATATTTCGTCTCAGCAACGAGAGACCGTATCTCAAAATAAAAAAGGGCCAGGGGGCGGAGATATATAGCTCAGCAGCACAGTGCCTTCCTGGCAAGTGTGAGGTCGCGAGTTTTTTGTCTTTTTCCTTTTTATCGGTACCGGGGATCGAACTCACGACTGCCTGCTTGCAAAGCAGGCGCTTATGCCGCTGAGCTAAACCCCCAGCCCCCGAGTGATGACAACGCTTAAGTCAACTGAACACTTTTTGCTTTTTAAGAATGGTTTTTGTTTTATATCGCAATGTTTAAAAAGACTGCGCGCGGGGGGCTGGGGATTTAGCTCAGCGGCATAAGTACCTGCTTGCAAGCAGGCGGTCGTGAGTTCAATCCCTGGTACCGATAAAAATGAAAAAGACAAAAAAAAAAAAAAAAAATGCGCGCAAGGTAAGGAGCGGGAGACTGAGGCAGGAAGGTTGGAGCTGGCCAGGGGCCACCCGCCAAATGTCACCCGGGGGTGCGCGTGGGCGGGGGCAAAGCTTCAGCGCTTGGCTGGCGGTTGGTCCTGCGCTGGCGGTTGGCCCTGCTCGCGGCTAGCAGGACCCCCTAGGTCTCGAGGGACGGATTCTAAACCACTGCACGTTGCCCAGGAGACCCCAGTGATGGCACTGTGGACTCGCCTGTATGGCCGCGTCCTGGAAAGCTCTAGGGTAAGTGGGGCCAGAACTTGTACAGCACCCGGTGAGGTGCTAGAAATCATCGTGGTCAGGTGTGCGGTCGCGGGGATCTCTTGCTGGAGGGTCGCACCTGCCTGGGGTACTACCTGGAAGTCTTCAGCGATCCCTGTCGCCCTCATTAGGCCCGTCTGTCTATGTGACACACTTAATAGCCTCTCATGATCGTACCTCTCACCTTTCCTTCCTAACCATTCTCCACTGTACTGAACTGCTGTATTTCCATTGTGAAGCCTTCTTTTTTTTTTTTTTTTTTTTTGTCTTTTTCCTTTTTATCGGTACCGGGGATCGAACTCACGACTGCCTGCTTGCAAAGCAGGCGCTTATGCCGCTGAGCTAAACCCCCAGCCCCCGAGTGATGACAACTCTTAAGTCAACTGAACCCTTTTTGCTTTTTAAGAATGGTTTTTGTTTTATATCGCAATGTTTAAAAAGACTGCGCGCGGGGGGCTGGGGATTTAGCTCAGCGGCATAAGTACCTGCTTGCAAGCAGGCGGTCGTGAGTTCAATCCCTGGTACCGATAAAAATGAAAAAGACAAAAAAAAAAAAAAAAAAAAAAAAAGACTGCGCGCAAGGTAAGGAGCGGGAGACTGAGGCAGGAAGGTTGGAGCTGGCCAGGGGCCACCCGCCAAATGTCACCCGGGGGTGCGCGTGGGCGGGGGCAAAGCTTCAGCGCTTGGCTGGCGGTTGGTCCTGCGCTGGCGGTTGGTCCTGCTCGCGGCTAGCAGGACCCCCTAGGTCTCGAGGGACGGATTCTAAACCACTGCACGTTGCCCAGGAGACCCCAGTGATGGCACTGTGGACTCGCCTGTATGGCCGCGTCCTGGAAAGCTCTAGGGTAAGTGGGGCCAGAACTTGTACAGCACCCGGTGAGGTGCTAGAAATCATCGTGGTCAGGTGTGCGGTCGCGGGGATCTCTTGCTGGAGGGTCGCACCTGCCTGGGGTACTACCTGGAAGTCTTCAGCGATCCCTGTCGCCCTCATTAGGCCCGTCTGTCTATGTGACACACTTAATAGCCTCTCATGATCGTACCTCTCACCTTTCCTTCCTAACCATTCTCCACTGTACTGAACTGCTGTATTTCCATTGTGAAGCCTTCTTTTTTTTTTTTTTTTTTTTTTTTTTTAGCTGTAAACTTAAGTTAGGTTGACTGAACAACCACTGCAGTCCTTGAAAAACATCTCTCTTGAGCCATAGCAAATCCAATTCCTTTCTGTGTTCACTAAATTAAGCCCAAGAATTCAGGCAGGCCTTCCCAGGAGCTGACTGCACACAGTCAATAAGATGTAAGATGTAAGATGCCTGTTGGATTTTGTACTTGTCAGTTTTCCTGGCTGTATACTGCTTCTGTGCTTTTCCTGAAAAAGGATTGAGTGGAATGGGCCCCTACCAGGAAATAGAAAAAAACTAGGTAACAGAAGCGCACTTGTTTTCAAAACTAAAAAGTTTGCTTTTGCAAACAAAACCTCACATGGTTTGCTCTATTCTTTATAGGAGAAATAAGTAGCTCTCTTTGGGCCTTACATCTTCCCAGCGTTGTTGTCTTCTTTAGTGTCTTCATGTGGTGGCTTTCTGCATTTAATGGGTGCCTGGGTGTATCTTCACAGAGTATTTGCATCCAAAGAATAACAGATCTGTGAATAAAGAGATTGTCAGCTTTCCTTTATTAGCTACAGATACTCATAAAGTTGTAGATTTGTGGGAACCTGTATTTTCCGTATAATGACTAGTCCTGTGTTTTTGTTCCAAAATGATGTGTGAGGTGATGCCCACCATCAGTGAAGAAGGCCCTTCAGGAGGAAGTGAAAACCATGGATCTGGCTGCCCTTCACAACCAGATGCAGATTCCCATTTTGAACAGCACATGATGTCCATGCTAGAAGAAACAGACATTGCTCAGAGCACACTGATAGAGACTCAAGAAACATTGGCGTTGACCCAGGGGAAATTACTCGAGGTTGGTCATGAGAGAGATTCGTTGCAGAGACAACTCAATACTGCGCTTCCACAGGTATGTGTGGTT
Source organism: Cavia porcellus (assembly GCF_034190915.1). NCBI lineage: Eukaryota > Metazoa > Chordata > Mammalia > Rodentia > Caviidae > Cavia > Cavia porcellus. The sequence continues at coordinate 37,091,015 of NW_026947508.1, forward strand.
TTCACCTGAAACTACAGGTTTTTTCTGTTACGTGTCTTTCTGTGGTACCATCTTTTGTTTTTGTACCTGTATATTTTGTGTAACCAACCACTTGTCAAATGATAGTTCCTAGTGTTTGTAAGCGCATGCAGAGTTCCTGGGGATTCAGCTACTTAGGGCAAACAAACTAGTGTTCTGTAAAGTCATGTGAAAATATCTTACTACTTTCACTCTTCGCTGAGGAACTGCTAAAGATTTGGGAATGCACTTTGAAGGTTTTTTAAAAAGACTTGAAACAACAACCAAGCGGCATGGTCCTTGGTTTCTTTGATTCTGTTTTGTGAGATCTCTTGCTTAATGTAGGCTTCCCATGGCTTGTACCTCAGGAATTGTATGTGTGTTTAGGATTGTATCTCAAGGATTTGCAGTTTTCTAATGAAATTTAGTAGATAATAATTTTTTTTTTTGTTTTTGGTATCAGGAATCGAACTGAGGACCTTGCTCTTGCCAAGCAGATGCTTGTTGCTGCTGAGATATTATCTCTAGCCCTTGAAATTTGGTAGACAAGGATTGATTTCACAGAGAAAAATTTTTACAGACGATCTTTACAGAATACCGGTGTTTGTAAATCACATTTGTAATAAGGGATAGAAAACTGGAAATTTATTCTTTAGGAACTTTCTCCTTTTAGACTAGACTTCTAAGTTTAAAACAACTGGGCTGGGGATTTAGTTCAGCAGCATAAGCTTCTGCCTGGCAAGCATAAAGTCATGAGTTTGATCCCCAGTACCAAAAACAAATATATAAAAGTAAAAACCACCTCAAAGTTGGAAACAACTGTAGTTCTTTCTTTAATTATATTACATTCAGCCCAGTATCTCAAAACTGCCTCTTGTGGAATTAAATGGAGACTGAATGGCATGCGAAGGGAGAACATAGTAAAACTAGAAAAATGTAAGGTAAATGGTACACAGCATAGTGGGAGATAAGTAGCTTATTATTTAGGTGTTTATAAGCCATCGAGTACCATTTTACTTGTTCATAATAGTTGCCTTTCTGGTCCATTCAGGTAGACCTGAATAAGCATACATCTATGCTGTCATGATGAGTCTGCAGTGATAAATCGGCAAATGAACACTAGCCCTAATGTATTTGTTGGCTATAGTCAATTCTCCTGAAAGATTAATAAGCCAAGCATTTGAATTTCCTTTTTAGAAACAATAATTTGATGTTAGTGCTATATGTTTCTTTTGTTGGTTAGAAAATCAGTAAATTGTTTGCTTTTGTGGAGCATAGGGTTGAAGGAGGGCTTCATTTGTGTTTGCCTAAGTGCTCTGTCACTGAGCTCCATCCCTCCTAGTCACATTAAGATTTTTCTCATTGGAATCTTATAAATGTCAGAGTTTATTTAGGTCAGATTTTACTATAGAAGATTATAAGAACTGGCCAACTTGTATTTGTGTAGGGAGGTAATGGGGAGCAGTTTATGTGAAGGATTTTATAGTATATACAGGTATTTGTAAATTTGTGATGGTTTAGTTTTGTTTTTGTAATATATTGACTATAATTTGAGATATATCTACAGTTTATCTAATACATAGTTAATCTATTCAGTTTTTGGAAAAAACAGGCAGGCAGGACCTGAGAGGGAAGTGACAGGAGTTTTGTAGAGTTGGTTTCAGGCAGTGGGTGTTGTCACACCTGCTGATGAGGTGGTTGCCTGGTGATTTGTTTCTGGGGGGTTCTCAGTGTAGCAGCCTGGAAATGCTTAGTTTAGTGCATAATGTGATGATGCCACCAGGTCCCGTCACCATCTGAGCACCTGATGCAGCATTTCAGAAACACAGAAACCATGAAACAAACTTGTTTTGGTCCTTTTCCTTTCCTGGAATCAGGCTCATCTTTGGTAGTTGTTTGACTAGAGAGGCCTGTCAAGTAAGTGCCCGGTGTACTTTTGGCACATTAGGTAGGCAGGTCAGAATGTGCCCTACTTCTAAAAATTGAAGTAAAAGGCTGGGCATGGTAGTGCATTCCTGGAATCTTCAACCCTTAGGGAGGCCAAGGCAGGAGGATCAAAAATTTGAGCCCAGCCTGAGAAACTTAGCAGTTGTCTTAAATAAAAAATAAAAAGAGAGCAGAGAATGCTCCTCAGAATGAAGGCCCCCAACTATAGCAAATATCAGAAATCTTCTCAGCGAATTTTCCATAGAGCCAACACACTTGAGAAACAGTTCCTACATCAAAATGAAACACTGGAAGCCCCTGCCTAGTTTCCAGTACAGGTGTTTCTCATTTAATTACCTGCTTAACAACTGTTTGGACTTCCCTGCTGCTCAGACTTATGCCTCCTCTTTTTTTGTTTTTTGTAAAGTTCTGCACATCTGGTTCAGAGATTCTCAATGGTTTGTTTTTTTTTTTAGTTTGTAATGTTTATACAGTACTATACTTTTTCTGATGGTACTCTATGGTACTGTAGTTTCATGTTCTGTTGTACATTATATACTGCATAGAAGTTGTGCAAATAAAGGCAAAGTCATCAAGTTGGAGTTTCCTTTGACCATTTCTTTGTGCTGAGTGTTGTAATGTATGTACTATATACAGCTCCTCATTTAGCAACTAATTCTTTTAACGCTGTACTGACAGGAATAGGACTTGGTGGTTAAATGAGGAATCCTTGTACCTTTCCTCCAATTCTAACATTGGTCTTGATCTCTCACCATTGATTATTTTTGCTTCTTCTTGACTAAATGAAGTAAAATAGTACCTATATTGTGTTTCTTGGTTGTTTCATTGTTCATGAGATTTACCTGTGTCCTATATTTTTTGCCTATTCTCATCTGTTGTCTGGTAATCCAGCATACCAATATATCAAAATTTGTTCTTTTCTATTCATGAACATTCAGGTTGATTCCAGTTTTTATCAATTCTATCCTGAGTATTCTTGTGTATTATTTCTTTTGTGTATGAGAGTGAAGCTATGGCTGAGCATGGCGGCATATGCCTATAAACTCAGCAGGGCAGAATGTTGAGGCAAGAAGACTGCGAGTTTGCGCCCCTCTTGGGCTTTATACTGAGAACCTGTCTTTTTTGGGGGGCGAGGTAATGGGACTTGAACTCAGGACGTTGTGTTGCCAAACAGGAGTTGTGCCACTAAGCTATATCCCTGGCCCTCGGATCCTTTAAAAAAAAAAAAAAAAAAGCAGAGAACTGTGGAGTGATAGATATCCCATGCATTTGTTCAGCCTTAAGAGATATTGCTAAAAGTGGCATTGTACTGACACCAACAGCATGTGAGAAGTCAGTGCGCATATCATCTTTACCCCTGACACTGTTCATTCTTTTTTTTTTTTTTTTAAACTGGTACCAGGGCTCGAACTCATGACCACCTGCTTCAAGGCAGGCACTTATGCTGCTGAGCTAAATCCCCAGCCCCCATTGTTTATTCTTTTATGTTAGCTTTTCTGGTGCCTATTTAATGGGAGAGGTGACTTAGTGAGAGAGGTACCAGAGATCGAACTCACGACTACCTGCTTGCAAGGCAGGTGCTTTTGCCACTGAGCTAAACGCCCAGCCCCTTATCGTGTATTTCATGTATTTCTTTAGCATTGCTACTTCTTCATCTGAGAAGGGTCTGTTCATTTTTGATGCCCATTTTTTGAATTTGGGGGTGGTTCTGTATTTTTGAGCTCCTTATATATTTTAGGCATTAATCCTTTGTCTGAGGAACAGCTGGCAAAAATGTTTTACCATCGCGTGGGTTGTCTCTTCACTCTCTTGGTAGTTTCTCTTGCTTTTCAAAAGATTTTGAATAAGATGCAGTCCAAGTTGTTGATTATTTCTGATAGAAGCTTTGCAATTGGGGTTTTTTTCCATGAGATCTTTGCCTATACCAAAGTCTTCAGTTCTACCTGTCTTCCAGCAGATTGGAGTTGTTTCTATTTTCATATTGAAGTCTTTGAGCTATTTGGATTTTAGCTTAATGCCTGGGAAGGGATATGGGTCTAGTTGTAATCTTTGGCATGTGGAAAGCCAGTTTTTTCCAGCACCATTTCTTAAAGAAGCTATCTTTCTTCCAGTGAGTATGTTTGGCTCCTTTGTCAAAGATAAGATGATTGAGTATGCTGGAGTTGTTTCTACATCTTAAAATCTGTTCCATTGATCCTTGAGTCTGGTTGTTTTGTTTTGTTTTGTTTTGCCAGTTTTTATCACAATAACTTTGTAGTATAATTTGCAGTCAAGGATTGATTGGATTCCTTTCTGGTTTTGGTATCAGGATAATACATGCTTCCAGGAATGAATTTGGGAGTATGGCTTCTCTTTCAATTTCTTAAAAGAGACTGAAGTAGTAGTATTAGGTTTTCTCTAAATTTCTTGTGGTGTTCAGCAGTGAATCTGTCAGGGCCTAGGGTTTTCTTTATTGATGGGTTTTTAATTACATCTTCACTTTCACTGACAGATACTGATTTATTTAGAATTTTTATACCTTCTTGATTCAGCTGTGGTAATTCATATGTAACTAGGAATCTGTCTATTTCTTCTTTGTTTTCTATCTTACAATACACATTCTCAAAGTAGGTTTGGTTTTGAGGATCTTCTGAATATCTGTAGGGCTTCTTGTGATTTCCACCTTTTGATTCCCAATTGTATGTGTTTGGGTCTTTTTTGTTTTTAATAAGGTTGGCTGAGAGTTTGTCAAGTTCATTTAATGTAACACAGAACTCTTTGTTTCATTGACTCTTTGTATTATTTTGTTAGTCTCCATTGCTTTAACTTCTGCTCTGTTCTCTATAACATCCTCCTTTTTACAAGCTTTAGGCATGACCTGCCCTTGATCTAAAAGCTTGAGGTTCAACAGTAGGTTATTTGAGCTTGCTCTGTTTTTCAGCTATGGGTATTCAGTGCTGTAAATTTCCCTCCTAGGACTGCTTTCATTGTGTTCCTTATGTTCTGTTACAATGTATTGGCATTATCATTTAATTATAGATACTATTTAATTTCATCTATAACCCATTGGTTATCCAGGAAGGTATTATTGAATATCTATATGTTTATGAATCTTGTAGTTGGCCATTGATTTCCAGTTTCACTGCACTGTGGGCTGATAATATGTCTGGAATAATTTCAACTTCTTTCCATTTCTTTAAGCATGTTCTGTGAGCTACAATGTGTCCTATTGTGGAGAAGGTTGCATATGCAGCAAAAAGAATGTGTCCTCTGATGTTCTGGTGTGGAATACACTGTAGAAATCTGCTAAATCCGTTTGTTTAACAATTTGGTTCAGTTCTGACATTACATTGTTGATTTTCTTGTTTAGTTGATCCACCCATTTGTGACAGTGGGATAGTGAATTCCCTGTTATAAATGTATTAGCGCATATTTTGCTTATCATGTCTATTAATATTTGTTTGTATAGTTGGGTTTTCCATGGTTGGCATTTGGTGCATATATATTTATGACTGTTATCATTTCCTCTTGGATTGTTCCCTTTACAAGGATACAGTGACCTTTGTCTCTTAATCAGTCTTGGCTTGAAATCCCTTTGTCTGCAGATAGAATAACTACCCCTGCTTTTTTCCAGGTTCCTGTTACATGAGTATTGTTTTCCATCCTTTGACCTTTCAGTCTGTGAATTTCTTTTTGAATAAAATGTGTTTCTTGTATGCAGCATATTGTTCGATCCTGCTTTTTGATCCATTCTGCCAGTCTGTTTCTTTCGTTGGGGAACTGAGGCCATTAACATTGATTATAACTGATATGTATTGACTTATCTTTTCATGTTTATTCTCTTATCATTGGTTCTCTTTTTCCCTCCTCTGTGAATTGCTTGCCTTGCCTGGTTGATTGATTCTGTTGTTCTTCATGGAGTTGTAGTCCTTAATATCTCTTTCAGGAATGTCCATCAGAACATTTTGGTGTGCTGGTTTGGTGTTCGTGGGTTTCCTCAGGTGTTCTTTATCATGGAAAGTTTTATTCATTAATTTTGAAAGTTAGTTTTCCAGTGTAAATCAATCTAGTTTGGAGGTTTTCTAGGGCTTGAAAGGCTTCACTCCAAGCTCTCCTTAACTTGAGCATTTATGTTGAGAAGTCTGCTGATTCTGATGGGCTTTTCTTTATAAGTGATTTGTTTCTTTTCTCTAACAACTTTTAATAATCTGTTCTTGTGGTGAATTTGTGGAATTTTGAGTATTATATGCCTTGGTATAGATTGTTTTTGTAGTGGTGAATTGGAGTTTTTATAATGGCTAATTTCTTCACTTATCTCTGTGTTGAATTTTTTACCCTGCTTGGGAATTTTTCTCCCATTACTTTTGTGAACAAGTTTAAGCAATTTGTGGTATCTCCTGCTTTTTCATTGACTCCAGTCAATCTTACATTATTCCCCTTTGCATCATTTAGTGGCCACTGGATTGACTTTTTTTTTTTTGGTCCTTTGCTTCTTTTAAGAAATCTTTCTTTCCATGATTGCTAACTGTAATTCATCTTCTATAATCTCCTGGATATCTGTTTGAATCTATTTCTTCTTGGTTCCTCTCCCCCCAAACCCATTTTATTTTGAGAAAAAAAAAAAACTAAAACAAAAATTTCAAAACAGCAATCAGGGCAACAATGGCACATACATTATTATCATCCCCAAATCATTCACTCAGAGCACAATATTTCTTTCCTGTGCTAGGCATTCATGGTCTCCATTATTTCCCTAAGCTCTTTATTTATCTTTTTATCCATATAGTTCTAGAGTCACTCACCATCTCTGTAGTTATCTAAGAAATTATTTCTGTTTTTATTTTTATAGAGCTTTGTTCATCTGCTTATTACAGGATCTCGCCATGCAGTTCAGGCTGGCTTTGAACTCGTGTAGTACATGTTGGCAGTTCTCCAGGCTCAGATTCCCAAATGCTGGGATTACACTCTGCACCACCATGCTTGGCTGTTCAGTTTTATAATAGATATTGCTGTAACATCCTTGTCATCATGGGAATATTAGAGAGTAGGTGGTTATCAGGGCCCTTTGTTCTATAGTGTCATGCTTTAAATCGCATGTGTTCAAACAGAATGTGCTCTTTGAGTAGTAATTTATAGTGTTTTCTAGTAAATCTTGGATAACTTAGATTTAAATTTGTGATAAAAGATTATTTGATTTCCAGTTATATTTCCTCTAAATCCTGTCTCCCTTATTTCTGTCTTGTCCTTTGTATTGTAATATATTTGCCTGAGTAGATCCTTGAATTTTTAGCTTTAAATCGTGTCATAAATCTGGTGTCTATTTCTATGCATGCGTCTTGTCAGCCTAGCAACTTAAGGAACTATCATAGAAAGGCAAATTTTCCAGTAACTGAGCATACCTTTGTATCTTCCTAATGCATGGAAGAGTATAGTATGTCACACATAAGTGTAATGTTGTCAATATATTGTAATGAATAACTGATGTTTCATTGGAAATGTTTAAACTGACCTGCCACATCACAAGTTACTGTTCTCTTGGCAATCAGCCATCCATGGAACATGGGGACAGATGTCAGTGCTTGCTATACTCAGAGCTTTTGCCTCTAACCATTGCATGCGTGTGTATAATAGATGGAAAATTTAGGATTTGAAAGGAGGGAATGATTGAAGCAGAGCCATAGGCTTTAGATTGAGGAAAAACAGTTTTCTCTGATATGGAAGGCTAGAACTTAGTAAGCACTGCTCTCTGCCGGGTGCCAAACTCAGTACTTGGCCATTTTTTTGCTATATTTAGTCCACAAACACATCCCCGTGAGAAACCAGTTGCTGTGCTTGCCCCCAATTACAGATGTGGAAACTGAAATTTAGATCACATGATGTGCAGAGCAGGTATAAGTTAAGTCTGTTTTGATTCCAAAACCAGGACCATTTCTCCCTTGAGCCTAGATTTTTCAAGATGTTCTGATCTGCTGACAGTCTCCCTCTCAGAGGAAACCTTGGAAGTAAAAGCGGTGCCCTGGAAGCAGTGGGGATTGCGGAGTTTTCTTTCTGTCAGTCTAGAAGCTCCCCCTAATGCCTGCTGCCTCTGGCCCTGTGCCATGCCCACTTCATGCTTCCTGCCTTCCTGGTGGTGCACTTGTGGGGCAGTGCTGCTGCAGGTGCCAAGTGGTGATTGTCCTCAGCAGCTGTGTGTGAGCTTCTCTATGTGGCTGAGCAGAAGTGTAATTTAGTAAGGACACAGGTACAGATCCTCACTCTGTTGCTGATTAGTTCCTGGCCTGGGAGCTGTTCCTTGGCCCAGTGGAACCATGGCTTGCTCTCTTGTAAGTGAGGTAGTGATCCACACAGTAGTGCTGCTTGGAATGGCCCTGATCTGTGCCTGCCCAAAGTGAGATGCCGCGCTTTCACCAGCAGCCGGCCTCAGAGCTTACCTCTGTTCAGTGGACTTCAGTGTGGTTTGGATATTTTGGTTTTGGCAGTAAGAATTTCTCAGCAAAGGAAGCAGTCTGTTGACTTAGACTCAGACACTGTGGCCTCCTCTTGTTCACTAGTCATCTCTCCTCAGCATGCAGCCTGGTGACTTTGAGAAGACTTGCTCTGGGCTGGCTGTGAAGATTAGCCTAGCAGTGAGTCTAAGGACAGCAAATATGGGCCAGACAAAGAGCGATATGGGATGGTTACTTCTTCATTTCAGTTTTACTGGGCAGACTAAGGTGACTTCTTGGCACTTGTAGAAAGGTCTGAGACAAGGCAGTGGGTCCTAGCCTTGGGTTTCCTCTCACAAGAGAACAGAGGCAGAATGAAGGCCTGGTTCAATGAGCCTAGAACGCTCTGGGCAGAGCGGGGCCAATGTAGGGGAGTCTTGGTGCAAGAATCTCTTTTTGTGGGTGGAGCATAAGTATAGTGCCTTACCTCTTCTTTTTTCTTTTCTATTTTAACAAATGATTGTTTTAACCTGAAATTTTAAATGATGCCTGGTAAACAACATGGTCTTAAGTTTGATTTTTGGGTCCCTCCCAAAAATAGTTTTGAACTTTTATGATTCTTGTTAGTAATTTCAAGCATGATGGCCTTCTTTAGAGATGAGATTGCTGGACGTTAAACACGGGGCCTTGAACATACTAAGTAAGCATGCTCTGATTACCCCAGCCCACAGCAGTCTTGTTTTGTTACTACAATTAGAAATGAGAGTCAGACAAGGTGGTATATGCCTGTAATCCCAGCACTCAGGAGGCTGATACAGGAGGACTGCTGGAGTTTGAAGCCAGCCTGGACTACAGTGTGAGTTCATGGCCAGCCAGAACTGTATAATGAAACCTTATCTCAAAAAAGAGAGAGAAAGATACAGAATTTGTCTGTTTATCTGTTAAGATTATATCATATGTTATATATCCTAATTTAAGATTGTATCCTAAGTTAACATTGTATCCTATGTGATTTTAGACTTGCAGCCTCTAGAACTGTCAGAAATAATTATCTGTTGTTTATTAATACCCAGCCTATGACTATGGTAGTTTTTTTTTTTTATAGTAGCTGGAAGTGACTGGGAGAGGGAGACTGCTAACAACATAAAGCCTCCTCATCTAGATGAGCATGAAACTAGATTCCACAGTGCTTAAAAATAGATAATACTAAGACACGCTTACAGAGATGACTACTCACAAACAGGTGCCTATTTCACTCGATCACAAATGGGTGGAGAATCTGCCAAAACTGCCAAAATAAGTGAGCATGATACTTAGAGACAGATTAACATCCATAGTAACAGGGACTGGCGGTAAAACGAAGCAGGTATGACAAAAAAACAACTTGGAATCTAGTAAATGAAACAGACCTTAGCTAGAATGATACAGTCTGTTGTGGACATGGTCAAAGACGGAGCACTGGCAGTAAGTCACCAAAGGTGAGCCAGATTGCAGCAAGAGAGACAAAATGAGAAAAATTCAAGGCCCTCAATTTAGGCAGGCCTAGAGCCAGGCCCACCTATTGATGTGATAGGTGTGTGAATAGAATTGATTTGATTTTTGACTTAGAGTAATTAGAGTCTACTTTTCTTCTACCTGCCCCAGAATCTTTCTGATAAAAGATTCCATTAGAGAGAGGGCACACTCTGTCAGGAATGGTACTTATTAGGTGACCTGACAGTGAGCTCTTGCTTATCACCATGGCCAATGCCAGTTAGTACCTCGATCAGGGCCGTGTTGGCATCTACAGGAGAAATCTGTACCACAGGGAAGAGCTCACACTTAGTAGAGAACATGACAGAAGTCTAGATGGCCGGCTGGCCAATACCCTTTCCCCTACTGCTTCGCATCCACAAGTCCCATTCCTGAAGGTTGGCTTTGGGCCTATGAAGATGTCTCAACACTGGCTGGAACTCTGTCAGGTTTTAAGACACATTTGGATGATTTTTACCTGGTTGGCAGGCAGGAGCAAGCAGACCCTATGTTAGTGGCCTTGGTGAGGGGGCATTTGAGTGTGAGGAGACAATCCTGCATGGCAGGTCCAGGGAGCAGAGCCTGTGTTGTTGGCCTGGGGAAAGGACCTTACCTTGCTGGCCTGGGGGAAGAAGGGGCCTTCAGTTGGTCTGGATATGAGAATCATGTGTTGCTAGCTGGGAAAGAGAAGGCTCTGCTGGCCTGGGGAGAAGAATCTCTATGTTGTTATCTGGGGAGCCACCATGGTTTTGGCCTGGTGAAGGGCCCTGTGTTTTTGGCTGGAGGAGTCCGCTATGCTGAGCTGGGTGGGGGAGGCAAATAGAAGTCCTAATTCAAATACCATGGACTCCTGGCCTTATTCCTGATATTTCTTGAATAGATAATTTCCTCATTTACTGTTATCCTTTGAGCCATTTCCAGAAGCTTTGAAGAGTGGTTTTCATCATTTCAGGTCTCCCTGGGGAGCAGGCTGCAAAGTTCCTGCCAGGCTAAGTTCGGCTCACCCACAGTCATGAGTTTTTGGAGAAGAAAAGCTAGTTTAAAAGAAATTTTGCTCTTTTCCAGTGCTTTCTGTGGCAGTGTCATCTCTATTTCTCTCTCACTTTACTTGCCCAATCTCACTGTGGCTCACATAGGCACATGAGTCGTGGTCTGGTTAAAGCAGACTTCATGGGCCTGTGCTTTCTGTGATGAGATTGACTGTGAGCTGCAAACAATTGCTACCAGTGCCCTGTAAGAGCACCGCCTGTGTTAAACTAGCTTTCTAGAATTATCTAGCTCAAGCACATGTTCTTTTGAAGGACTGATTATTTATCCGGTAGATCTTTATTCTTGTCTTTTAAAGGAAAAGCACCTAAAGCCAGAAACACTGGCAGATGATTTTACTTATTTCAGAGTTGCTTTGCTCCAAATTCACATTGCTCAATTCAGTTCATTTGTGGTATCTGTGAACCGGTGTCATAACACAAGGTTTAGCACAGAACAGTGCTGCAGGACTCCTGCAGCTTCTCTCTGCCTTTTGCAAGATCTCCTACACTGCTGCATGCATAGTGTTTTGAGAATGCCTTTACAGAGAATACAAAAGGCTTCCTAGTCCTAGCAGTAAGCCCATTCTTCATAGTTGACTTTGCTCCAATGATTCAGGGAGACTATAGGGACTAAGGGAAAATCAGAATAGAGAGGGGACTAGAATTGGATAGTGACCTTCTAGGCCTTTTTTCCTTGATCTCTCTAAGGGCTCTAGGTCTCAGATCTGTGACTGACTTACAAATGTCTTCAGATGCTTCATTTTGGGATGCCAATTGAGGAAAATGCTTTTATTTCCTGAAGTCTAAAGAGGTGGACCTGGACACTCATTATCCCCTGCTGTGCTTTCAGCAGTGCCAGGGTGGAGGGAAGTCAGATGGCCTGGGTTAGACTCTCATTCCATTGGGAATACCTATGTCACCTTACGGCAAATGGTTGATCTCCATTTCTCTGGAGGAGAATGGGAATCCTTTGCCATGTATCTTGAGATTGGGTTGCCTGTGTGTGTGGACTATGAGGCCAATGGAAGTCTTGCCTAAGAGGTTTTTTTTTTTTTTAAATTTATTCATGTATGTGTTGATTTATTCCTTTACTTTGCTGCTTTGCAGGAGTTTTCAACGCTTGCAAAAGAGCTCAACATTTGCAGGGAACAGCTGCTTGAGAAGGAAAAAGAAATTGCTGAACTGAAAGCAGAAAGGAACAACACGAGGGTCAGTGGAGCTCTGGTTTAAGTGTTTTGTGCTTTTTCCTTCTGTAGAGTGTGTTCAGTATTAAATGTTGCTTAAAATTTGTGATAGAAGGCAAAGCATGGTGGCATATGCCTTCAATCCCAACATTCTGAGCCAGGAATGTCTTGAGTTAGAGGTCAGCCTGGGCTAGCTAGTAAGTCCTCAAGCCAGCCTAGACTACAAAATGAGACCTTCTTGTTAATAAAAGAAATTAGTGATGGAAATTCATGACATTCGAATACAATTGAGGGAAATTTACCTAACTCTACTGAATTGTAGGAATTTGAACTTGTTTGACCATGAGATTATGAAGGATTTGAATGTGAAATTGAAGGTGCTCTTTACACGCCCCCTTTGGCCTGGTTTCAGCTGTTCCTGGAACATCTGGAGTTCCTTGTCTCCAGGCATGAACGCTCTCTCGAAACGACTGTGATGAAGCGGCAGGCGCGGTGTCCTGCAGATGTGTCCACAGAGATGGAAGTGCTAAAAGCACTGACATTCTTATTTGACCACCACAAGACCCTGGACAAAGAGGTACATGAGCTACACTAGTGGTTCTGGGTTCTTACACTTGCTGGGTTCATGGCAGACTTTGCATGTGTTTGTTTACCTTTAAGGTTTGCTAAGTTTTTGAGTTCTTGTAAACAGACTTTCTGTATTAAAAGGCAATGTTCTGCATAATCAACAAACACTAACTGGAATGTGAGTCTTCAATTGATTATTTCTGAATATTGACTGCCCATTAAGAACTGGATAGTGTTCATTTATTTAGGAACAAGAGTTTCCCGGCCTTAATATTTAAAGCCATTAACAAGGACATTTTCTTGACAGTACTAGCAATGAAAGACATTGAAAGTACTTTATTATATGCCTTTCATCAATATCAGGATAACTATATGGAAAGTGTGCGTATGCATATAAAAACTCAACTCTTTTCAGGTGCGAGAGCAATTACGTGTAGCACTGCAAAGGTGCAGCTTGCTGGAAGAGGAACTGGGCGCTATGCACAAGGAGGTAATTGTGGGACATCATCCTAGCCCTGAAAAGGGAAAATTATTTTATTTTAATCTCTTAAAAAACAGTGTGAAGCCTGTAATACTATTGGATTAGATTTTTATTTCAGATTGCAAGAATCTCTAAATTTGTTGTCAAGCAGTCAGTACATTCTGTTTCTAGTAATCTGGTTCTGCTATGGATGGTCAGCTTTGGCATGTACTGTCTTTTTTATACTATGTTCAGCACTGTAGAATTATGTTTTTCCAAATGGAATTTTGCTGTCTTTACTCATTACTCTTCCATAAGTTATTGTAGTCTCATACTCAGTTTTCGATTGTAGCTAATGACTCTTAAAAAACAGAATAATGAGAAAAAATCACCAAGAGATGGAGTGCTTGACCATGAACAAGAAGAAACACCAAGCACTAATGGAAAGGTAAGTCCTTGAGATCTCTCTTTGTTCTGTTGCTGATTTCTTATATTTTGTGGTTCGTGTGTGATGCTGTTTGGATGCTGTTGCTGGAATGGCCTGCTTCCAGCTAAAGTGATTGTTGAGAGTCCTATCATCCAACAGATGGCATAAATCCATTTTGATAGTCCCTATGTTCAAAAGTATTTTATTTGGTAGTACACTAAGGTTATTTAAGAGTGTCCATTTTACCCATCAGAGATCTTCTGCTGGCTCCTTAAGCCATGAGGAAGACCTTGCCAAAATAATTGTGCTCCAAGAAGTCATACACAAACATTCAAAAGAGCAGAGTCAGATGAAGGAGCTCCTGGCTGCACTTTCCAGCCATGTGTCAGAGCTGCAAGAAAATCTTGACACAGCAAGAAAGGATCTCATCAAGTCTGAAGAGATGAACAAGAAATTGGAACGAGATGTTCATGAAATAAGTGATAAAAATTACAGGGTTGTCATAATGTTGAGTGCTTGGAGTGTTAAGGATAATGATTCCTTTTTTTTTTTTTTGTCCTTTCCTTGGTCGGTTATTTTCAGCATTTGCACTGTTGAATGAGTATAAATATGAATAATACAACACAGTATTGCTGTCAGATCGTGACATACCGCCTCCCCCTGGTTGAGAAATTTCTCCTTTTCTGTGGTCTTTTAAAAAGGTAGAGGAGAACTTGCCCAGCTTTTCCCACTTAGTTTATGGGAGTTTGTCCTCCACCCTCATGTGGATTCTTCATCTTTGCAGCTTCTTGGCTGTCATCATGTGTTCTTCTTTATGTTCAGCTTCTCAAGTACATGCACTCCTTAAACAAGGATTTTCAGTACTAGTTGTGCTTTGAGTTCGCTAAAGAGATGTGAGTATTCTCTGGGACTGTGGCAAAGGGAGCATTATCAGGTGTCTTCTAATTTTTTCATATTTTTCCTCAGGCACAGAGGTATGGTATTGAATTTTGGATGTTACATCAGCTCTAATGTGTGAATAGTTTTTGGGTAGTTTAGGCTTTGTGCTTATCTTGCCTATGAGATCTCATTTCATGTGAAATTGTATTTACAACATTCTACTTTGCACCTGTACTTGTATCTTTGGTTTTATTTCTCTTGCTATACATTTTACTTTTTAGTGGCATTCTTAGCCAGAATATAATCAAATTAAGCAAGTCATTTTAGTGGAATGTTCAGTGTCAGCAGTCTGTTTTGTGACATTTGGATGTATTTATAATTTATACTGTTAACTAACTGAGCAATATTTTTCTTTTCTTTTCCTGTTTTTTTTTTTTTTTTTTGGACATATTGGGTTTGAACCTAGGGTTTTTCACATACTAGGCAAGCACCAAACCACTCACCAAACCATTTTCTTTTCTTTTGGTACTATGAATTGAACTCATGATGTTCTGCTTGACAGGCAAGTGCTATGCCATGGAGCTATATCCCTGACCCTTTTTCTTCTTTTCAAACTTATTTTATTTATTAGTGTTTGGTTTTTTGAAAAAAGGATCTTGTGGTGTAATTCAAGCTGGCCTTGAACTCATGGCAGTTCTCCTGCCTCAGCCTCTCACATGCTGGGATTACAGACATGTGGCACCAAGCCTGGCATTGTATTTTCATCTTTTTGACAATCTCATTTATCAGTTGTGTCCTTCTTTCCAGTATTTGTAAAAGAAGTGCAGCAACACATCTGTAATCCCAGCTACTTGTGGACTGAAGTGGGAGGTTTGCCAGTTTAAGGTCAGCCTGGGCAATTTAGGAAGACACTGACTCAAAAAGAGCTGAGTATCCCAAGCATAGTGGGTGAACCCTATCTTTCTAGCTACCCAGGAGACTGAGGCAGACAATCATAAGTTCAAGGGTAGGCTGCCCAATTTAGCAAGACCTTGTTTTGAAATTAAAAGGAAAAAAATATGGGACCATAGCTCAGTGTTAGAGTACCCCTGCCTTCTATTCCCAGTACCACACACAACCACGGAGGAAAACTCTTTCTTCCTGGTTCTCTAATTCAGCATGCTGGCTGACGGTCTGTGTGCTTCCATTGTTGGTTTTGATTTCTTATGCCACCCTTGTGTTTGTTTTATTTTAACCATCTCCAGATTCAATTCTAATCCAGGCCTCAGGTCCCTATCAATTTGTAGTTTGTCCATGAAGCTCCCCTCTCAGCCCCTCCCCATTCTGTGATGGCTCTGCACAGCTAACCAGGCAAGCACGTGTGAGTCTGAGCTGGATTATGACTGATTAGTGGGGCTTGGGGTTTTTGTCATTAAAAATGTATTTTGCTCAGTAGTGATCAATTATATTTAATATATAATTTGTCAATGTGGTTACAAGCAAGATATAATTGGTTGAATGTTTTTCCTTAGATTGTACAGGATCTGCATGATTCATGAGTGAAGTATTTCCTAGGTTAAAAAATAATCTGGGCTCACTGCAGTGGCACATGCCTGTAATGCCAGCTACTGGGGAAGCTAAGAAGGAGGATTTTAAGTCTGAGGCCAGCATGAGAAGTTTAGCAATGTGCTATGTCAAAATAAAAATATAAACGTGGCTGGCAGTGTAGTTTGTTGAGTGGCCCAGCTGGATTCAACCCTGCATACTGCAGGAGCAAGGGGAGGGGCCACTGCTGAGTGTAAAATTTATGGGAACTTTATACAGACAATACGAATCAGATTTTATTGATTATAATCAGAATTCTAAATCTCATCAACTTATAGGGCATATGCTATAGTCTTTAATGGACTACTTTTTAATTAAAATGCCTCCTATCTAGTACTGTGCTAGCTTTTATTGTTACGTATTTTAGGATGCCTAGCTTTCTTTTTTTTTTTTCCATTCCATTCCACTCCTTTGTATTCCACAGTATCTCGGATGGAATCTAGGCCTGTGCACTGAGATACACACATGACCCTTTTTTTTTTTCAGTATTATTTTTTATTGTGAGACAGGATCGTGCTAAATCACCAAGATGAGCTCAAACTTGGCAGCCTTCCTGCCTCAGCCTACCAGAGTGCTGTGATTTCATGTGTATGCCACTGCACGAGGGATAAATGATATATTTTAGGAAGTTGTAAATCATATTCTAGGTGAAGATTTTACTGCATTGCACAAAAAATGATTAACTAAAAATAAGTTTGTTCAGTTTTTTGTGTTTTTCTGAGACAGGATGACACCATGCAGTTCAGGCTGGCTTTGAACTCATGTAGTGCAGGTTGGCAGTTCTCCAGGCTTAGCTTCACAAATGCGGGGATTACAAGTCTGCACCACCATGCCTGGCTCTTCAGTTTTATAATAGATGTTGCTGTAACATCCTTGTCATCATGGGAATATTAGAGAGTAGGTGGTTATCAGGGCCCTTTGTTCTATACAGTGTCTTGCTTTAAATCGCATGTGTTCAAATAGAATGTGCTCTTTGAGTAGTAATTTATAGTGTTTTCTAGTAAATCTTGGATAACTTAGATTTAAATTTGTGATAAAAGATTATTTGATTTCCAGTTATATTTTCTCTAAATCCTGTCTCTCTTATTTCTGTCTTGTCCTTCATATTGTAATATATTTGCCTGAGTAGATCCTTGAATTTTTAGCTTTAAATCGTGTCATAAATCTGGTGTCTATTTCTTTGCATGCGTCTTGTTAGCCTAGCAACTTAAGGAAACATCATAGAAAGGTAAATTTTCCAGTAAGTGAGCATAGCTTTGTATCTTCCTAATGCATGGAAGAGTATAGTATGTCACACATAAGTGTAATGTTGTCAATATATTGCAATGAATAAGTGATGTTTCATTGGAAATGTTTAAACTGACCTGCCACATCACAAGTTACTGTTCTCTTGGCAATCAGCCATCCATGGAACATGGGGACAGATGTCAGTGTTTGCTTCACTCAGTGCTTTTGCCTCTAACCATTGCATGCATGTGTATAATAGACATAGAATTTAGGATTTGAAAGGACGGAATGATTGAAGCAGAGCCATAGGCTTTAGATTGAGGAAAACTAGTTTTTTCTGATATGGAAGGCTAGAACTTAGTAAGCACTGCTCTCTGCCAAGTGCCAAACTCAGTGCTTGGGCATTTTTTTTTGCTATATTTAGTCCACAAACACATCCCTGTGAGAAACCAGTTGCTGTGCTTGCCCCCAATTACAGATGTGGAAACTGAAATTTAGATCACATGATGTGCAGAGCAGGTAGGAGTTAAGTGTGTTTTGATTTCAAAACCAGGACCATTTCTCCCTTGGGCCTAGATTTGTCAAGATTCTCTGATCTGCTGGGAGTCTCCCTCTCAGAGTAAAACTTGAAAGTAAAAGCAGTACCCTGGGAGCAGTGGGGATTGTAGGGTTTTCTTTCTGTCCATCTAGAAGCTCCCCCTAATGCCTGCTGCCTCTGGCCCTGTGCCATGCCCGCTTCATGCTTCCTGCCTTCCTGGTGGTACACTTGTGGGGCAGTGCTGCTGCAGGTGCCAAGTAGTGATTGTCCTCAGCAGCTGTGTGTGAGGTTCTCTATGTGGCTGAGCAGAAGGGAAATTTACTAAGGACACGGGTACAGATCCTCACTCTGTTGCTGATTAGTTCCTGGCCTGGGAGCTGTTCCTTGGCCCAGTGGAACCATGGCTTGCTCTCTTGTAAGTGAGGTAGTGATCCACACAGTAGTGCTGCTTGGAATGGCCCTGATCTGTGCCTGCCCAAAGTGAGATGCCGCGCTTTCACCAGCAGCCGGCCTCAGAGCTTACCTCTGTTCAGTGGACTTCAGTGTGGTTTGGATATTTTGGTTTTGGCAGTAAGAATTTCTCAGCAAAGGAAGCAGTCTGTTGACTTAGACTCAGACACTGTGGCCTCCTCTTGTTCACTAGTCATCTCTCCTCAGCATGCAGCCTGGTGACTTTGAGAAGACTTGCTCTGGGCTGGCTGTGAAGATTAGCCTAGCAGTGAGTCTAAGGACAGCAAATATGGGCCAGACAAAGAGCGATATGGGATGGTTACTTCTTCATTTCAGTTTTACTGGGCAGACTAAGGTGACTTCTTGGCACTTGTAGACATGTCTGAGACAAGGCAGTGGGCCCTAGCCTTGTGCTTTCCTCCCACAAGAGAACAGAGGCAGAATGAAGACCTGGTTCAGTGAGCCTGGAAGGCTCTGGGCAGAGCAGGGGCTAGTGTAGGGGAGTCTTGGTGCAAGAATCTCTTTTTGTGGGTGGAGCATAAGTATAGTGCCTTACCTCTTCTTTTTTCTTTTCTATTTTAACAAATGATTATTTTAACGTGAAATTTAAATGATGCCTGGCAAACAATGTCCTAAGTTTGATTTCTTTTTCCCTCCCAAAAAGTTTTTTTGAACTTTTATGATTCATGTTGTTGATTTCAAGCTTGATGGACTTTTTTAGAGATGAGATTGCTGGCGGTTAAACACAGGGCCTCAAACAAGCTAAGTAAGTGAGCTCTGGTTACCCCAGCCCCCGACAGTCTTTTGTTTTGTTACTACAATTAGAAATGAGAGCCAGACAAGGTGATATATGCCTGTAATCCCAGCACTCAGGAGGCTGATAAGGGAGGACTGCTGGAGTTTGAAGCCAGCCTGGGCTATCATGTGAGTTCATGGCCAGCCAGAACTGTATAATGAAACCTTATCTCAAAAAAAAAGAGAGAAAGATACAGAATTTATCTGTTTATCTGTTAAGATTATATCCTAGCAGGCTGGAAGTTTAGCTCAGCAGCATAAACGCCTGCCTTGTAAGCAGGCAGTCGTGAGTTCGATCCCCAGCACCAATAAAAAGGAAAAAGACAAAAAAAAAAAAATTATATCCTAAATGCTCTCAGCTCACACTAGTCTAGGTGGTCTTCAGTGAGCTGCTACAGGACTATAATGGAATCTGTATCCTTTATACCATTGTACAGATAAATAAATTAACTATTCACCACTTGTTGTTCACCATGAATGTTTCATGAAATCTAGTCCTGCTTCAAAACCCGAAAATAACAACCTTCTAAACAGGGCCTAACCAGACCCTGAAAGAGTTCACATATGCACTATTTCCACAGTCCTGCCTTCTTCAACACATAGGCATACTCATGGGCCATCCCCTAAAAGAAATCCCAGGGTCTGTGTGACCCTCTTTTAATAATATACCCAGGATTATTATTATTTTTTTATTTAAGGAGAAAAAGAAAAAAAAACAGAAAAAGGATACAAGTGATACAGAATTTCAAAAAAAAAAAAAACAGTAGGAAGTCACTAGTTAATAGATTACATACTGTCATCTTAGAAATGGTTGTTCAGATTACAAAATTAAAGCATATAAAGTAGACATTCAAACTGTGAGACTACAAACAATTCTGTTCAATGATCCCACAAAAACTTAGCAATATGGTTATCTATCTTATACACTTAAATATACATGCAATTATATCCTTTAGAGCACTTTCTTTTCCTCTCTTTTTTACTATGACAATTATACATTTTGGGTTTTATTACTCCCACAGTTCTTATTACTTTCTATTTGAAGAGAATAAAATCCAATGTGACATAACAAAACAGAGTCAGTCAAATCAAAAGAATGGATATAGTACATAATATAAAAACGGAAGACAAAGTGATGATCATTGGGTACCATAATGCCTCTTGCTATCTTAAAAAGAATTGCCTATATCATCAGTTATAATAAAACTGAAAACATTAAAGAACAAAACCAATAAAAGCAAAACATTGGAGACATTGCAGGACTTCAAAAAAAGATAATATGCAAACCCAAAACCCAGGATTATTTTATGAAGCCACATGGAAGTAAGGTTTTAGGCTGCATGCAAATGCTTCTGCTCATAACATTTGGTCCACACAGTGAGAAACAGAAGCCACACACATGCATATTTGGGTCTTCGCTCATGCTGTCCTTGTCTTGTTTCTTGCTAGAGGTAAAAGTATTGACAGTTTCCCTGAGGCTTCGGCCCCCACTAGTGTTCCTTTGAGTGACATCAGTAACTGAAGATATGTGTCACAGGCTCTTCAGTAATGAGAGTAACTTTGTTAACCTGAAGTGATAAAGTGCAGTGAACAGGCTTCGTTTAGGACTTCACTGTCCCTCAGTAACTATCCTCAGAGGTACCTGAGGTTGTACGGAGAACAGAATCTTGAAGGGGGGGTGATGCTGTCCCTGGGCTTCCCGGGGCTTCCATGAAGGAAGGCTATAGGTCAACCTGCCCTGCTCTCTCTCTGCTATGTGGTCCATTTCCCCCAGACAAACAGGCCTTCAGGTTGGCATTCAATTAAAATGAGACTTCTCAGGACAGGTAGAAAGTTTAGCTAATAGGTTTTGAGTCAGTTTATGTTATTTAAAGCCTATGTGATGTGTTTTCTTATAATGTACTGTTAGCTGATGTTGTTTTTTCACTCCTCAGTTGCTAGCTTGCAGAGAAGAAGAACGAGATGACAAGACAACGATAAAATGTGGAACTTCCCCTCTCTCCTCTCCGAAGTCCCTTCAGCTAGACAGGCTGCACACAGGGGCGTTGCAAATAGTCAGCCACGAGGACATCAGGGACATGCAAAAGTAAGGAGCAGGTCTCGTAGGCCACCAGACCCCTGAGAAACCTGCTTGTCTTAGTTTTTAAGAACATCTATTAATCTTTTCCTGTGAGAAAAACCAAGTTTTTAAAGAATTCTCAGCAAGCTCATTTGGTTGTGATTATTTAAACGTTAGACCTAGAATGTGTTCTCCTGTTCTGCGGCTGTAGTGACATCCAGTGGAAAAGGCCATCTGTTTGGGCAAAGTTTAGAAAGAATAGGAATTATTTGAAATTAGCACTTGAGAGAAAAGCTCCATTTCTTCAGATCCCACACACTCACTTCTTTTAAGAACTTTCTTTCTATTCCTGGTGAAGAATTTGCCACACGGATGTGGCAGGTTCTGGATCGTGCTATTCTGTGGACAATCGGTGCCTCTCAGGTACCCTCCCACACTCTGGGTCTTCTAAGCTCTTGAGAGTCCCACATTGTCCCTATCCCTTTAGGAAGCATGTTCCATCAGGAGGCCATGAAGGCTTGGTTACTTATAGACTGTTGTTTTCCACACTTCCTCTTAGAAGCTTTTGTTCCATACCAGGCAGTATGATCAAGCAGGCACATTGGTCTCCACAGTGTCCTGAGAGATAGTACAGCTCTCACTTTGCAGGAGAGCAGGATCCAAGGAACCAGCCTGCAGGAGCTGCTGAGAGGGAAGGTGGAATTCCAGTTCTGGCTTCTGAGACCTTGTTCTCTTTCCTGAGGGCTGAGTGTAAACCTCACTGGCTGAGCAAGGCCCCTGCAGAGGGTGTTCCCTTAGATGTCCAAACCAGGCAGGCTAGAGTACAGGCCTCCTCTGAGCAGGGAGCAACATCAGAATCTTGGCTTTCCAGACATAGGTCTGTGGAAGCATTACTGGGACCCTGCATTGCTATGCATAGTGTGCTGTGGGTAAGAGACTGGAAAGGATCTTCAGGGAGTTGAAGTAGGAATATTAAAAATGCAGACTGTTTTGGTACATGTGAGTGGACTGTGGAGTTCTAAAGAGGGCATGTGGTAAAAGTCCATTTTCTTTCCTTCAAGATCAAAAAGTGCCCAGGATGGTCCTGTGAGCAATCCCAGTAGCAGTGACAGCAGGCAGGACTCGCCCCACAAAGCCCCAAAGAAGAAGGGCATCAAGTCCTCCATTGGTCGTTTGTTTGGCAAAAAGGAAAAGGGTCGGCCTGGACAAACTGGCAAAGAATCACCAGGACAAGGTGGGTGGGGTTTCGGCAGCTGTCCTAACTGCTGGGAATGGGAGAACGTGAACTTTGTCCTGTGTGCCGGCCGCAGGTGCGCAGTGCCCACGTGGAGTCATGGCTGAGGGTTCTCCAGAAAAGCCCAGTCTGCTTTCTCAGTCTGCCCATGTGTGAACCAAAGCAGAGCAGTGGACATTCATTTGGCGTGAATGAATAACCCTCATAAGTGCTACTTTACACTCTTGAACATTTGTATGTGTTTGCTTGGAAGCTTACCCTTCAGAAATTATTCAGCTCTCTACCTGCAGAACCTTCAACCTATTTGTGAAACATATAATTTTGCCATGTTAATTTGGGGGCTTTTCTGATTTTTTAATAGCTGTTCTTTCTGAAACAGAAACCTCATCTCAGGATGCGTTCCGACTTAGCAAATTGGGAAGAAAGGCTGAAAAAAATCAAAAATTTCAAAAAAAGTAAGCTTTTTATTATTTCTCCATCTCATGAAACAGGTTTCTGAGTTAACAGTCATTCTTAGCTGATTTTAAGTGTAATTTCTAGCTATGTAAATACATGGTCTTTTGAAAGATGAACCTAAAGCAGTGATAGAGCTTTCAGTGATACAAAGAGCTTGCTGCAGCATGCACGCCATAGGTTTGCCTCCATTGACCTAAAGCCTGTTTTAAGCCATCATGTCTGGAGAACAGAGGACATTTGGAAATTTTGACTGAACTCACACATGTATTCTCAGTCTACCTTTTCAGAGTTGTCTCCCAGGATGATTGAATGGGTAATAGTTAGGCTTGGCCATTTGAGCTCTGGCCGCTGAATCCTGGTTAATTCTCTAGTTAGCTGTGTGTCTCTGACAAAGTTACTTAGCTTGTGCTTCAGTTTTCTCAACTGTCAAATGACTGTTACAGTTGTTCATACATCATGTGGTTTTTTTTCAGTTCAATAGAATTATATATATGCATGTATATGTTTTAAAACATGGACACAGGTCCTAAATATGTTACAATTACAGTGAGGATTCTGAGACCTTGTTCTCTTTGCTGTTGACTGAGTGGAACCCTCACTGGCTGAGCAAGGCCCCTGCAGAGGGTGTTCCCTTATGTGTCCAAACCAGGCAGGCTAGAGTACAGGCCTGCTCTGAGCAGGGAGCACATCAGAATCTTGGCTTTCCAGACACTGGTCTGTGGAAGCATTACTGGGACCCTGAATCACAATGAATATTGTACTGTGTGTAAGAGACTCGAAACGTTTTTTAGGAAGTTGAAGGTAGGAATATTAAAAATGCAGACTGTTCTTGTATGTGTGAATGGACTGTGGAGCTGGGAAGAGGGTGGTAAAAATCCATTTTATTTCTTTGAAGCTCAACAGGCTCCCAGGAAGGTCCTGTGAACAATCCCAGTACCAGTGACAGCAGGCAGGACGCGCTCCACAAAGCCCCAAAGAAGAAGAGCATCAAGTCCTCCACTGGTCGTTTGTTTGGCAAAAAGAAAAAGGTTCTGCCTGGACAAACTGGCAAAGAATCACCAAGACAAGGTGGGCCGGTTTTAGGCAGCTGTCCTAACTGCTGGGATTGGGAGAGCATGAGCTTTTTCCTATGTACCTGTCACAGGTGTCCAGTGCCCATGAGGAATCATGGCTGAGCATTCTCCAGACAGCCCAGTCTGCCCACATGTGAACCAGAGCAGAGCAGTGGACATTCATTTGGCGTGAATGAATAACCCTCTTATATGCTAATTTATACGCTTGAACATTTATATGTGTTTGCTCGGAAGCTTACACTTCAGAAATGATTCAGCTCTCTACCTGCAGAATCTTCTTCCTATTTGTGAAACATATAACTTTGCCATGTTAATTTACTCTAAATTTGGTGAATTTTCTTCTTTTTTGTAGCTGTTGTTTCTGAAACAGAAAACTCATCTCAGGATGCCTTCCAACTTAGCAAATTGGGAGGAAAGGATGAAAAAAATCATCAACTTCAAAAACAGTAAGCTTTTTGTTATTTCTCCATCTCATGAAACATTTTTCTGAGTTAACAGTCATTCTTAGCTGATTTTAAGTGTAATTTCTAGCTATGTAAATACATTGTCTTTTGAAAGATGAATCTAAAGCAGTGATAGAGCTTCCAGTGATACAAAGAGCTTGCTGCAGCATGCACGCCATAGATTTGCCTCCATTGACCTAAAGCCTGTTTTAAGCCATCATGTCTGGTGAACAGAGGACATTTGGAAATTTTGACTGAACTCACACATGTATTCTCAGTCTACCTTTTCAGAGTTGTCTCCCAGGATGATTGAATGGGTAATAGTTAGGCTTGGCCATTTGAGCTCTGGCCGCTGAATCCTGGTTAATTCTCTAGTTAGCTGTGTGTCTCTGACAAAGTTACTTATCCTGTGCTTCAGTTTTCTCAACTGTCAAATGGCAGTTACAGTTGTTCATACATCATGTGGCTGTTTTTCAGTTCAATAGAATTATATATGTGCATGTATATGTTTTATAACATGGACACAATTCCTAAATAAGTTACAATTACAGTCAGGCTTCTGAGACCTTGTTTTCTTTCCTGTTGACCGAGTGCATCCCTCAGTGCCTGAGCAAGGCCCCTGCAGAGGGTGTTCCCTTATGTGTCCAAACCAGGCAGGCTAGAGTATAGGCCTGCTCTGAGCAGGGAGCACATCAGAATCTTGGCTTTCCAGACACAGGTCTGTGGAAGCATTACTGGGACCCTGCATCACAATGCATATTGTACTGTGTGTAAGAGACTCGAAACGTTTTTTAGGAAGTTGAAGGTAGGAATATTAAAAATGCAGACTGTTCTTGTATGTGTGAATGGACTGTGGAGCTGGGAAGAGGGTGGTAAAAATCCATTTTATTTCTTTGAAGCTCAACAGGCTCCCAGGAAGGTCCTGTGAACAATCCCAGTACCAGTGACAGCAGGCAGGACGCGCTCCACAAAGCCCCAAAGAAGAAGAGCATCAAGTCCTCCACTGGTCGTTTGTTTGGCAAAAAGAAAAAGGGTCCGCCTGGACAAACTGGCAAAGAATCACCAAGACAAGGTGGGCCGGTTTTAGGCAGCTGTCCTAACTGCTGGAATTGGGAGAGCCTGAGATTTTTCCTATGTGCCTGCTGCAGGTGTCCAGTGCCCACGAGGAGTCATGGCTGAGCGTTCTTCTGACAGCCCAGTTTGCCCACATGTGAAACAAAGCAGAGCAGTGGACATTCATTTGGCTTGAATGAATAACCCTCTCATATGCTAATTTATATGCTTGAACATTTATATGTGTTTGCTCAGAAGCTTACACTTCAGAAATGATTCAGCTCTCTACCTGCAGAATCTTCTTCCTATTTGTGAAACATATTACTTTGCCATGTTAATTTACTCTAAATTTGGTGAATTTTCTTCTTTTTTGTAGCTGTTGTTTCTGAAACAGAAAACTCATCTCAGGATGCCTTCCAACTTAGCAAATTGGGAGGAAAGGATGAAAAAAATCATCAACTTCAAAAACAGTAAGCTTTTTGTTATTTCTCCATCTCATGAAACATTTTTCTGAGTTAACAGTCATTCTTAGCTGATTTTAAGTGTAATTTCTAGCTATGTAAATACATTGTCTTTTGAAAGATGAACCTAAAGCAGTGATAGAGCTTTCAGTGATACAAAGAGCTTGCTGCAGCATGCACGCCATAGGTTTGCCTCCATTGACCTAAAGCCTGTTTTAAGCCATCATGTCTGGAGAACAGAGGACATTTGGAAGTCTTGACTGAATTCACACATGTATTCTCAGTCTACCTTTTCAGAGTGTTCTCCCAGGATAATAGAATGGGTAATAGTTAGGCTTGGCCATTTGAGCTCTGGCCGCTGAATCCTGGTTAATTCTCTAGTTAGCTGTGTGTCTCTGACAAAGTTACTTATCCTGTGCTTCAGTTTTCCCAACTGTCAAATGGCAGTTACAGTTGTTCATACATCATGTGGCTGTTTTTCAGTTCAATAGAATTATATATGTGCATGTATATATTTTATAACATGGACACAATTCCTAAATAAGTTACAATTACAGTCAGGCTTCTGAGACCTTGTTTTCTTTCCTGTTGACTGAGTGCATCCCTCAGTGCCTGAGCAAGGCCCCTGCAGAGGATGTTCCCTTATGTGTCCAAACCAGGCAGGCTAGAGTATAGGCCTGCTCTGAGCAGGGAGCACATCAGAATCTTGGCTTTCCAGACACAGGTCTGTGGAAGCATTACTGGGACCCTGCATCACAATGCATATTGTACTGTGTGTAAGAGACTCGAAACGTTTTTTAGGAAGTTGAAGGTAGGAATATTAAAAATGCAGACTGTTCTTGTACGTGTGAATGGACTGTGGAGCTGGGAAGAGGGTGGTAAAAATCCATTTTATTTCTTTGAAGCTCAACAGGCTCCCAGGAAGGTCCTGTGAACAATCCCAGTACCAGTGACAGCAGGCAGGACGCGCTCCACAAAGCCCCAAAGAAGAAGAGCATCAAGTCCTCCACTGGTCGTTTGTTTGGCAAAAAGAAAAAGGGTCCGCCTGGACAAACTGGCAAAGAATCACCAAGACAAGGTGGGCCGGTTTTAGGCAGCTGTCCTAACTGCTGGGATTGGGAGAGCATGAGCTTTTTCCTATGTACCTGTCACAGGTGTCCAGTGCCCACAAGGAATCATGGCTGAGCATTCTCCAGACAGCCCAGTCTGCCCACATGTGAACCAGAGCAGAGCAGTGGACATTCATTTGGCGTGAATGAATAACCCTCTTATATGCTAATTTATACGCTTGAACATTTATATGTGTTTGCTCGGAAGCTTACACTTCAGAAATGATTCAGCTCTCTACCTGCAGAATCTTCTTCCTATTTGTGAAACATATAACTTTGCCATGTTAATTTACTCTAAATTTGGTGAATTTTCTTTTTTTTTGTAGCTGTTGTTTCTGAAACAGAAAACTCATCTCAGGATGCCTTCCAACTTAGCAAATTGGGAGGAAAGGATGAAAAAAATCGTCAACTTCAAAAACAGTAAGCTTTTTGTTATTTCTCCATGTCATGAAACATTTTTCTGAGTTAACAGTCATTCTTAGCTGATTTTAAGTGTAATTTCTAGCTATGTAAATACATTGTCTTTTGAAAGATGAACCTAAAGCAGTGATAGAGCTTTCAGTGATACAAAGAGCTTGCTGCAGCATGCACACCATAGGTTTGCCTCCATTGACCTAAAGCCTGTTTTAAGCCATCATGTCTGGAGAACAGAGGACATTTGGAAGTCTTGACTGAATTCACACATGTATTCTCAGTCTACCTTTTCAGAGTGTTCTCCCAGGATAATAGAATGGGTAATAGTTAGGCTTGGCCATTTGAGCTCTGGCCGCTGAATCCTGGTTAATTCTCTAGTTAGCTGTGTGTCTCTGACAAAGTTACTTATCCTGTGCTTCAGTTTTCTCAACTGTCAAATGGCAGTTACAGTTGTTCATACATCATGTGGCTGTTTTTCAGTTCAATAGAATTATATATGTGCATGTATATGTTTTATAACATGGACACAATTCCTAAATAAGTTACAATTACAGTCAGGCTTCTGAAACCTTGTTTTCTTTCCTGTTGACTGAGTGCATCCCTCAGTGCCTGAGCAAGGCCCCTGCAGAGGGTGTTCCCTTATGTGTCCAAACAAGGCAGGCTAGAGTATAGGCCTGCTCTGAGCAGGGAGCACATCAGAATCTTGGCTTTCCAGACACAGGTCTGTGGAAGCATTATTGGGACCCTGCATCACAATGCATATTTTACTGTGTGTAAGAGACTCGAAACGTTTTTTAGGAAGTTGAAGGTAGGAATATTAAAAATGCAGACTGTTCTTGTACGTGTGAATGGACTGTGGAGCTGGGAAGAGGGTGGTAAAAATCCATTTTATTTCTTTGAAGCTCAACAGGCTCCCAGGAAGGTCCTGTGAACAATCCCAGTACCAGTGACAGCAGGCAGGACGCGCTCCACAAAGCCCCAAAGAAGAAGAGCATCAAGTCCTCCACTGGTCGTTTGTTTGGCAAAAAGAACAAGGTTCTGCCTGGACAAACTGGCAAAGAATCACCAAGACAAGGTGGGCCGGTTTTAGGCAGCTGTCCTAACTGCTGGGATTGGGAGAGCCTGAGATTTTTCCTAAGTGCCTGCTGCAGGTGTCCAGTGCCCACGAGGAGTCATGGCTGAGCGTTCTTCTGACAGCCCAGTTTGCCCACATGTAAAACAAAGCAGAGCAGTGGACATTCATTTGGCTTGAATGAATAACCCTCTCATATGCTAATTTATATGCTTGAACATTTATATGTGTTTGCTCAGAAGCTTACACTTCAGAAATGATTCAGCTCTCTACCTGCAGAATCTTCTTCCTATTTGTGAAACATATAACTTTGCCATGTTAATTTACTCTAAATTTGGTGAATTTTCTTCTTTTTTGTAGCTGTTGTTTCTGAAACAGAAAACTCATCTCAGGATGCCTTCCAACTTAGCAAATTGGGAGGAAAGGATGAAAAAAATCGTCAACTTCAAAAACAGTAAGCTTTTTGTTATTTCTCCATCTCATGAAACATTTTTCTGAGTTAACAGTCATTCTTAGCTGATTTTAAGTGTAATTTCTAGCTATGTAAATACATTGTCTTTTGAAAGATGAACCTAAAGCAGTGATAGAGCTTTCAGTGATACAAAGAGCTTGCTGCAGCATGCACGCCATAGGTTTGCCTCCATTGACCTAAAGCCTGTTTTAAGCCATCATGTCTGGAGAACAGAGGACATTTGGAAGTCTTGACTGAATTCACACATGTATTCTCAGTCTACCTTTTCAGAGTGTTCTCCCAGGATAATAGAATGGGTAATAGTTAGGCTTGGCCATTTGAGCTCTGGCCGCTGAATCCTGGTTAATTCTCTAGTTAGCTGTGTGTCTCTGACAAAGTTACTTATCCTGTGCTTCAGTTTTCTCAACTGTCAAATGGCAGTTACAGTTGTTCATACATCATGTGGCTGTTTTTCAGTTCAATAGAATTATATATGTGCATGTATATGTTTTATAACATGGACACAATTCCTAAATAAGTTACAATTACAGTCAGGCTTCTGAAACCTTGTTTTCTTTCCTGTTGACTGAGTGCATCCCTCAGTGCCTGAGCAAGGCCCCTGCAGAGGGTGTTCCCTTATGTGTCCAAACAAGGCAGGCTAGAGTACAGGCCTGCTCTGAGCAGGGAGCACATCAGAATCTTGGCTTTCCAGACACAGGTCTGTGGAAGCATTATTGGGACCCTGCATCACAATGCATATTGTACTGTGTGTAAGAGACTCGAAACGTTTTTTAGGAAGTTGAAGGTAGGAATATTAAAAATGCAGACTGTTCTTGTACGTGTGAATGGACTGTGGAGCTGGGAAGAGGGTGGTAAAAATCCATTTTATTTCTTTGAAGCTCAACAGGCTCCCAGGAAGGTCCTGTGAACAATCCCAGTACCAGTGACAGCAGGCAGGACGCGCTCCACAAAGCCCCAAAGAAGAAGAGCATCAAGTCCTCCACTGGTCGTTTGTTTGGCAAAAAGAACAAGGTTCTGCCTGGACAAACTGGCAGAGAATCACCAAGACAAGGTGGGCCGGTTTTAGGCAGCTGTCCTAACTGCTGGGATTGGGAGAGCCTGAGATTTTTCCTATGTGCCTGCTGCAGGTGTCCAGTGCCCATGAGGAGTCATGGCTGAGCGTTCTTCTGACAGCCCAGTTTGCCCACATGTGAAACAAAGCAGAGCAGTGGAAATTCATTTGGCTTGAATGAATAACCCTCTTATGTGCTAATTTATACTCTTGAAGATTTATATGTGTTTGCTCGGAAGCTTACCCTTCAGAAATGATTCAGCTCTCTACCTGCAGAATCTTCTTCCTATTTGTGAAACATATAACTTTGCCCTGTTAATTTACTCTAAATTTGGGGGCTTTTCTTCTTTTTTGTAGCTGTTGTTTCTGAAACAGAAAACTCATCTCAGGATGCCTTCCAACTTAGCAAACTGGGAGGAAAGGATGAAAAAAATCATCAACTTCAAAAACAGTAAGCTTTTTGTTATTTCTCCATCTCATGAAACATTTTTCTGAGTTAACAGTCATTCTTAGCTGATTTTAAGTGTAATTTCTAGCTATGTAAATACATTGTCTTTTGAAAGATGAATCTAAAGCAGTGATAGAGCTTTCAGTGATACAAAGAGCTTGCTGCAGCATGCACGCCATAGGTTTGCCTCCATTGACCTAAAGGCTGTTTTAAGCCATCATGTCTGGAGAACCAAGGACATTTGGAAATTTTGACTTAACTCACACATTTATTCTCAGTCTCCCTTTGCAGAGTTGTCTCCCTAGTGGACAGAGTGGTTAAGAGTTAGGCTTAGACATTTGAGCTCTGGCCGCTGAATCCTGGTTAATTCTCTAGTTAGCTGTGTGTCTCTGACAAAGTTACTTAGCTTGTGCTTCAGTTCTCTAAACTGTCAAATGGCAGTTACAGTTGTTCATACATCATGTGTTTTTTTTTTCAGTTCAATAGAATTATATATGTGCACGTATATGTTTTAAAACATGGACACAGGTCCTAAATATGTTACAATTATAGTCAGGCTTCTGAGACCTTGTTCTCTTTCCTGTTGACTGAGTGGAACCCTCACTGGCTGAGCAAGGCCCCTGCAGAGGGTGTTCCCTTATGTGTCCAAACCAAGCAGGCTAGAGTACAGGCCTGCTCTGAGCAGGGAGCACATCAGAATCTTGGCTTTCCAGACACTGGTCTGTGGAAGCATTACTGGGACCCTGAATCACAATGAATATTGTATTGTGTGTAAGAGAGTTGAAAAATTCTTTAGGAAGTTGAAGGTAGGAATATTAAAAATGCACACTTTTCTTGTACATGTGAATGGACTGTGGAGCTGGGAAGAGGGTGGTAAAAGTCCATTTTCTTTCCTTCAAGCTCAATAGGCTCCCAGGATGGTCCTGTGAGCGTTCCCAGCAGCAGTGACAGCAGGGAGGACCCACTCCACAAAGCTCTAAAGAAGAAGAGCATCAAGTCCTCCACTGGTCGTTTGTTTGCCAAAAAGGAAAAGGGTCCGCCTGGACAAACTGGCAAAGAATCACCAAGACAAGGTGGGCCGGTTTTAGGCAGCTGTCCTAACTGCTGGGATTGGGAGAGCATGCGCTTTTTCCTATGTACCTGCCACAGGTGTCCAGTGCCCACAAGGAATCATGGCTGAGCATTCTCCAGACAGCCCAGTCTGCCCACATGTGAACCAGAGCCGAGCAGTGGACATTCATTTGGCGTGAATGAATAACCCTCTTATATGCTAATTTATACGCTTGGACATTTATATGTGTTTGCTCGGAAGCTTACCCTTCGGAAATTATTCAGCTCTCTACCTGCAGAATCTTCTTCCTATTTGTGAAACATATAACTTTGCCATGTTAATTTACTCTAACTTTGGGGAATTTTCTTCTTTTTTGTAGCTGTTGTTTCTGAAGCCGAAAACTCATCTCAGGATGCCTTCCAACTTAGCAAATTGGGAGGAAAGGATGAAAAAAATCGTCAACTTCAAAAACAGTAAGCTTTTTGTTATTTCTCCATCTCATGAAACAGTTTTCTGAGTTAACCATCATTCTTAGCTGATTGTAAGTGTAATTTCTAGCTATGTAAATACATTGTCTTTTGAAAGATGAATCTAAAGCAGTGATAGAGCTTCCAGTGATACAAAGAGCTTGCTGCAGCATGCACACCATAGGTTTGCCTCCATTGACCTAAAGCCTGTTTTAAGCCATCATGTCTGGTGAACAGAGGACATTTGGAAATCTTGACTGAATTCACACATGTATTCTCAGTCTACCTTTTCAGAGTGTTCTCCCAGGATGATAGAATGGGTAATAGTTAGGCTTGGCCATTTGAGCTCTGGCCGCCTAATCCTGGTTAATTCTCTAGTTAGCTGTGTGTCTCTGACAAAGTTACTTATCCTGTGCTTCAGTTTTCTCAACTGTCAAATGGCAGTTACAGTTGTTCATACATCATGTGGCTGTTTTTCAGTTCAATAGAATTATATATGTGCATGTATATGTTTTATAACATGGACACAATTCCTAAATAAGTTACAATTACAGTCAGGCTTCTGAAACCTTGTTTTCTTTCCTGTTGACTGAGTGCATCCCTCAGTGCCTGAGCAAGGCCCCTGCAGAGGGTGTTCCCTTATGTGTCCAAACCAGGCAGGCCAGAGTACAGGCCTGCTCTGAGCAGGGAGCACATCAGAATCTTGGCTTTCCAGACACAGGTCTGTGGAAGCATTACTGGGACCCTGCATCACAATGCATATTGTACTGTGTGTAAGAGACTCAAAACGTTTTTTAGGAAGTTGAAGGTAGGAATATTAAAAATGCAGACTGTTCTTGTACGTGTGAATGGACTGTGGAGCTGGGAAGAGGGTGGTAAAAATCCATTTTATTTCTTTGAAGCTCAACAGGCTCCCAGGAAGGTCCTGTGAACAATCCCAGTACCAGTGACAGCAGGCAGGACGCGCTCCACAAAGCCCCAAAGAAGAAGAGCATCAAGTCCTCCACTGGTCGTTTGTTTGGCAAAAAGAAAAAGGGTCTGCCTGGACAAACTGGCAAAGAATCACCAAGACAAGGTGGGCCGGTTTTAGGCAGCTGTCCTAACTGCTGGGATTGGGAGAGCATGAGCTTTTTCCTATGTACCTGTCACAGGTGTCCAGTGCCCACAAGGAATCATGGCTGAGCATTCTCCAGACAGCCCAGTCTGCCCACATGTGAACCAGAGCAGAGCAGTGGACATTCATTTGGCGTGAATGAATAACCCTCTTATATGCTAATTTATACGCTTGAACATTTATATGTGTTTGCTCGGAAGCTTACACTTCAGAAATGATTCAGCTCTCTACCTGCAGAATCTTCTTCCTATTTGTGAAACATGAAACTTTGCCCTGTTAATTTACTCTAAATTTGGGGGCTTTTCTTCTCTTTTGTAGCCGTTGTTTCTGAAACGGAAAACTCATCTCAGGATGCCTTCCAGCTTAGCAAATTGGGAGGAAAGGATGAAAAAAATCATCAACTTCAAAAAAAGTAAGCTTTTTGTTATTTCTCCATCTCATGAAACAGTTTTCTGAGTTAACCATCATTCTTAGCTGATTTTAAGTGTAATTTCTAGCTATTGTAAATACATTGTCTTTTGAAAGATGAACCTAAAGCAGTGATAGAGCTTTCAGTGGTACAAAGAGCTTGCTGCAACATGCATGCCATAGGTTTGCCTCCATTGACCTAAAGCCTGTTTTAAGCCATCATGTCTGGAGAACAGAGGACATTTGGAAACTTTGACTGAACTCACATGTGTATTCTCAGTCTTCCTTTGCAGAGTTGTCTCTCTAGATGATAGAATGGGTAATAGTTAGGCTTGGCCATTTGAGCTTTGGCTGCTGAATCCTGGTTAATTCTCTAGTTAGCTGTCTGACAAAGTTATTTAGCTTAGGCTTCAGTTTTCTCAACTGTCAAATGACTGTTACAGTTGTTCATGCATCGTGTGGCTTTTTCTCAGTTTGATAGAATTATATATGTGCATGTATATGTTTTAAAACTTGGACACAAGTCCTAAATAAGCTATAATTAAGGTCACTGTGGTGACTTCTATTGTTTACACAAGTGGTCCTCCAGAAGCATTTACCGTGATATAATTTTACATTTTATCTGAGATTGGATCTCTACTTTACAGTGTATTATTGAACTATAATCCGCTACTAAATCTTAAGGGGCTGAGGAGTGGAGTATAAGTGAGAGCGTACTGGCTTGACATACCATCCCTAGGCCCACATAAAGATAGATTCTGAAAATAATATATACTGTTCCGAATGATTTTGCATAGGGGAGCACAGGCACCAACATATCAGGGAAGTATGTACACTTCTCTGATGTAGGATTGGTTGTGTAAGCTGATCACACCCAAAACTAGAGTTATAAGTGAACTAGATAGGTTGAGACATTTTCCTAGTGAGATGATTAATAAAATATCAATCAAAAAGCTTTCTGCAACAAAATCAGACAGTATGTAATGTCTAAGAGGTACAATTTGAACTTGACAGTAGGGAAAGTTTGAAAGCCTAAGGTAAGATGGGCACACTGGTCTTGAGAAAAGGTGAAAGTTGGTGGGTTCTTGGATAAATTTGTATATGGGAAACATCAGGTGTCCACTTCTCAGTGAAGCCAGTACTGTGTGGAACTCAGAGTGCAAAGGCCCTGACACTAGCGTTGCACTCGAATCCCTAGGAACCCTTTCTGCTGGAAAGTTATGAAATCTCACTCATTTTAGTTGTCTTCTCTGAATTCATGACTGCCTTTTTTTTTTTAAAACTTCTATTGGTATGTGTTTGCAGTACATAATAATCATGTTGGTTCTTGGGAGTTGATACATGTCCATGACACATTTCTATTCTTTATTTTCCACCATCCTTGTATTTTGCCAGAATCCCATTCATGCATTTCTCTTATAAACCCTTGTCATGTATACAGATTAAAAATAAGACTATTAAAAAGAAATATATATATATATAAGATATATATATCAATATCAATATATATTATATATATATATATATCAAACATACCAGACTATAAGCCAAAACACATATAAAAGATGGAACACAATTGTACTAAGTCGAAGTATTCCTTTAGATATATTTTCCATGCTGAGTTACAATAACTTTTTTCTTCTATTGTCTGTCTTTTATTTCATAGCTAACTTATATATGAAGTTTTTCATATTATAATGAGTCTTTTGTTTTTTATTTTATTCATTTATTTTTTGAGACAAGAATCATACTTTGTAATTCAGGCTGGACTGAACTCACAGCAGTCCTCCTGATTTAGTTGCCCAAGTGGTGGGATTACAGGCATGTGCTACCGCACTTGGCCATAGTAACTGTTTTAAGCAGCTCAACAGTGATGACATGCCATTGCAGGTGAAATTCTGTTATGGAAACATTCTATACAAATACTCAATCTTTGGTGCTCTGTAAATAGAATTTTATAGTACCATTTAACCACAAAATCTGAACTGTGTAAAAGTCTTTTATAATAATTTAAGCAATGAGCAGTTGGCTTTGTGGAGCTTAATATTAAAGCTAGTCATTTTCCCTCTCGAAACCATGCTAAAGAAATAGTGTTGCCTAGATTTTGCCAGTGTCTTTTATTTCACGTGCTCATTTCAATGTAATAAAAACAACAGCAGCACAGCTTGATCATTCACCCCATTGCCTTCTGAAGTTTATGTTTCATGGAAGAGAAGAAATAATTTTCCTAATATGTTTGGCTATTTTGCTGGGGATGTGGCTCGGTAGTGTAGTACTCTTAGCATGCATTAAGGCCTTAGGTTCAATCCCCAGTACCACAATAAAAGCAAAAAACAGAAAACCAAAATGTTTCCCTGTTGTAAAAATTGACTTTCTAACTCTCAAGAAGTGTGTGTGCACCCTCAGGACAGGCTTTGAATTATTTGCCCAAACACATGATTAAATTGCACACCAGGCATGCATGTTTACAGGTTTGTGTGTGTGTGTGTGTGTGTGTGTGTGTGTGTGTGTGTGTGGTGGTAGGGAGGGAGATTTCTCGGTAGCAAGGAGATTCAAGTTTATGTTGCTTACTCCAAACATCTGTTGTGGCTGTTTCAAGGTGTCTAAGAATGGGTCTTTGCTCTGTACTTTATAGTTCTATGTGGGATGCATATGTGATTTCTCAACCATAGTAGAAAGTTCATAGGGAAAATTCTAAAGTAGTCATCTGACTATGGTGGGCAGTTTTGTGATATCTGTCAGATAACCTGAATTGTAATTGATTTGAAGAAAAAAAGTATTTTGTGAATACAGGGTACAGTTTAATACTTTGAGCATTATTGTTTTGTTTTGTTTTGTTTTTTTGTTTTGTTTTTTGTTTTTGTTTTTGTTTTTCTGAGACAGGTCTCACTATGCAGTTCAGGCTGGCTTTGAGCTCACTTTGTAGCTCAGGCTGACCTCAAACTCACAATGATCCTCCTGCCTCAGCCTCTCAAGTGCTGGAATTACAGGCATGCACAACCACATCCAGCTACTTTGAGCATTCTTGATGTAATAAAAAACTGTTCTGTGAATACAGAGTACAGTTCAACACTTTGGTACTTTCTCAGAAATACAGTACTTCTTGTGATGAGCCCTAACTTGGCTGTAGGCCATGCTCCTTGCCGCTGAACCACTAGCCTATCACATTGACTGAAGGAGGGTTCCCAGGACTCAGTGCACATGTTGACCAGCTGAACTCATGCTCTCTGAGAATTACTGGAAGAATTTGATGCTCTGCTGACACTTGAGGTGCTCAGTAGTCAATGCAACTATCAGCATGACTCAGACTGGAGTCCGTTCATCAGCTCATAGAATGCTGTGTGAAGTTTCAAAACATGGATCTCCAACTCACCTTTGTCTTTGTAGTGCTCTCCTTCCGGTTGTGTGGCATTGTGGTGCATTTGCTGTGGGAAGTTGGTTACACATGGAGCCATACTCAGTGGTACTCTGAATCATATAGTGTGGAGTGCTGGTGTTACCAGCTTTGGGTTCTCTGCTAAACTTCCCAAGAGTATATTTCTGTTTGGTGAGAAAAGTTGCTTCCATTCCTCACTTGTCAAAACAACACACTGGTCCCCAGTACTCTTCCTCACAGTGTGACTAGCATGTGAAATGTGAGCCTGAGCTGCAGCCATGAGAAAGGGTCTCCTTAGCCCTTGTGCAAGACCCCTGAATTTGAAAAGTGTCCCATCTCTTGGAAATACAGTCATGTATTTACTATGGAGAGTTAAAGTTCTTGCTATATGTCACTTAGATAATGTTTATTCTGCAGAAACTCACACAAGCTTCTTGAAATGAAGGGCAGCTTTACCATTGTGCTTTTGCCTACATTATAAAATATATCATAATTCATAGATTACATGACATTTTTTGTACCAGGGATCAAACTCACAACTTCACACTTGCCAGGCAGGCCCTTAAGCTGCTGAGCTAAATCCCTGGCCTTCACGTAACTTTTATTTTACGCATTTGTTCCCCAGAGAATTTAGTGTATTTTGGTCCAAGAGAATACAGCATAGCTGTAGAACACTTTCCTAGTATGCTAAAGCCCTGAGCTCCATCATTAGTATGACAGAATCTAAAATAGCTGCCTCCTCCAACAGTATGTATGTATGTATGTATGTATGTATGTATGTATGCATGTATATACATGTTGGTGCTGCAGATCAAACATAGCACCTTGTGAAGGCTGGGCAAGTGCTTTACTAATGAGCTACACTCAGCCCCCAGTCTCTAATTTAAAGGCAGGAAGGTTCCCATATCAGTTTGCATTAGAGCAGATACTCTGTGTTTGTGTGTGTGTGTGTGTGTGTGTGTGTGTGTGTGTTTTGTTTCTTTTCCTTTTTTGGTACTGGGGATCAAACTCATGCCCTTGCACTTGCCAGGCAGGTGCTATGCTGCTGAGCTAAATTCCTGGCCTCCTTTTCTTTTTTTAAAAAAGGGTCTCACTGTGTTGTTCAGGTTGGACTTGAAATCATTATGTAACCCAGGCTGACTTTCAGCTCATAGCAATTCTCCTGCCTCAGCTTCCAAAGTACTGGGATTACAGGTGTGTACCATCATCCTGGCATTAGAGCAGATATTATAAAAATCAACCCTGGTGTCTAGTGTTTGGTTCTATGGGAGAAGCTATAAGCTGAAGAAAAGAAGCTCTGACAATGTCAGGAACAGAGCAATCTAGTGCCCAGCCACCTTCTGCAAAGGGCCCCAGCTTGGCCTGCCTGTCACATCTATTGGGATATGATATCTCACAGCCCAGGAGCAAGCAAATATCAGAAGAAACCAAAGGGGTTTTCTTCTGGAGTTGATGGATATGACACATCAACATCTAGGATTACTGACATATTATTCAGATACCCTTGGTGGCTATTCAGTGTGGACAGATGATGGACATTCTGCAGAGTATGCCCCCCCCCCCACTGGTTACTATGTTTTTATTTGCTCTTTTTAAATTTTTCCTTTTTTTCCCCTGGGGGCTCCTTATGTAGTCCAGACTAGCCTTGAATTCATGGTAATCCTCTTGCCTTCATCTCCCACATGCTGGATTATAGATGATGCCACCATACCCAGCTTGATTACCTTGCTTGAAGCTTTGGGGCTCAGAGCTGGAAGAGTTATTATTTGGGAAGTTGAGCAAGAAAAGAATGAATGTTGCTAAAGCTTAAATGTTTGCAGCTTTAGTAGAGGGGGAGGAAATAGGTGGTTCTCCTATTCCAAACTAATCATATGGGTAGACGGATAACCTTACCTAAGTGGATAGTCAGGTAGGTGAGTAAACACTGTGAAGCCATTTAGTTCTTGGAGGTCACAGATTTGGACAAATGGGTGTCTGTACTAAGTATGTGCAGTAGCAAGCAAAAGAGATCCAGTTTCAATACCCAGTGTAAAAGGAAGGTAGTTGTGCATATCACCAAACATTGCAAAGAGCCAGAGTAGAGGTGCGCAGAAGTGTCTGCAGGCTCCAGATTCTGCATCTTAACACAGGATCCTTCTGTACACTTTTGGGAACAACTCTCAAGAAAACTGGACTCTAATGTGCCCACCTATCGTGTTAACCAAGGTTAGGTGCCCAATCTCGTAGTCCACAAACTACCTGGTAGGGGAGGTGTAGCTACCTGTAGGTGGAACTTGGGCCAACTCCCCAGCCAGGGTCTTCTGTGTTATTTCCTAACGTCCCATGACTTTTGAATGCATCATCCTACTTCTGCTACCTTCACACCACTCCCACTGCTGCATCTGGATGCAGGTGTAAGGAGGAGGAAGGATGTAAAGGCAACAGCAGTTTATACCAAGCTTCAGGTAGTGGGCCTTGTTCTTGTTTGCAGTACATGTCTGGTATGTACTTTCACAAATTACAGCTGTGCAGTGGTATGTACCTTTAATCATCCGAGCTACCTGGGAGGTCCAGGCAGGAGGGTCATTTATGATGACAATACCATTGTTCTAGGCAACTTAAGAAACTGTCTCAAGATAAAAAGTATAGTACAAATGGCTGGCGGTTTAGTTCAATGAGTGCTTGGTTCCATCCCCAGTACCATCAAAAATAATGAAAACACCAACAAAATCATTTTTAGACTACTGAGGACATAGTTCTTACTTAGTCTATTTGAATAGGCACATAATCTAGAAGTGCTTCTGACCTACAGCAGTAGTCTTCCTCTTCCCTGGCCTGGCCAGAGCATCCAGGACAGACCCTCACTTAATATTACAGAATTTCAGATCTTTACCCAGAAATGGATTTACACTGCTTCTTGGGGTCAGTCAGTCTGTCTGTCTGTCTGTCTGTCTGTCTGTCTCTCTGTATGTTTGTCACACACTCTCTCTTTCTGTGTGTGTGTGTGTGTGTGTGTGTTTCTTGTTTCCTTAAATGAGTCATAGCAGCTCTGTAGCCAGGTTTGGTAGCTGTCTTAGTTACTTTTTACTCATTGCTGAGACAAAATACCTAAAGGCCAAGTTGGGAAAGGAAAGGTTTATTTCTTACAGTTTTTGGAGGTTTCACACACTCAGTTGGCTCCAGGGCATGGCTGGGCCACAGTTCATGGTGGCTGCAAACAGCAAGCAGGAACAGGCAAAGAGCAAGACACACCTTCTCCCTGCCATTACATTACATCCTGGCTCCACCCCTCTGTGGGTATAGCACTGACACCATCAATCCAAGCACTAACAATAAACCATCACAAATGCACAATACAAATACATGAAGCCTGGGGGCCCACAGACATAAACCATGACATTCCTCCCCTGGCCCCCAGGACTCTTGTACATCCTTTATACAAAAGACATTTAGTCCACCACCAAGAGTTT
This sequence comes from Cavia porcellus, assembly GCF_034190915.1. Taxonomy (NCBI): domain Eukaryota; kingdom Metazoa; phylum Chordata; class Mammalia; order Rodentia; family Caviidae; genus Cavia; species Cavia porcellus. Next base: position 37,131,224 of record NW_026947508.1, read on the forward strand.
CCAAAGTCTTAAGTTTCAGCATTGCTGAACAGTCCAAGTCCCATGTCTCCTCCATGATCTATGGCAAACTCTTAACTGTAACCCCTGTACAAATGAAACAAGTTTAAACATTTCTCAAATGCAAAGGCACAAAATAAACATTACTATTCCAAAAGTTACAAACAGGGGAATATAAAGCATTGGAAACAAAGCAAATCCAACATCCAGCAGGATGAACATTAAGTCCTAGAGTTCCTTGCTCTGCATCTGAAGCAATATGGTTACAAGCTCCAAAAGGCTTGTGTGATTCCACCCCCAAGGCACTTCCAGGGATTTCACCTCCTGCAGCTTTTCTCTTAAATCCTCTCTGCTTGCTTTTTGGAGCTTTCCTTGGATCGTCCATGTTTCTGGCTTTTCCAAACTTTTGGGGTCTCCACTGCACCTTTGGCTTCACCTTTATGTCTTCACAAATTGCCCTCTCAGGGGCACACAGCTTGGCCTCCCAGGCCCTTTGCAATAGAGGTAGAAGCCATCTTACCCTCAGAATTTGTGCATTTTCCTAGCACCTAAGATTAGCACCATGTGGATGTTGCCAAGGTTTGCTGCTAGCTAGAGCAGTACTCAGGCTTTTCTCTCTCTTGGCTGTAGGGGTCAGTTGCCTGGATCACAGGGCTCTGTTTAACTGATTGTGAGGAAAAGCTTCTCTATGTTGCCACCATTCTGCAACCTCATGTGGCCTGTCACCATTCTGGAAACTCATGTGGTCTCTGTCGCCATTCTGGAACCTGGTGCTCTGCAGCTTTCTCCTCTGAAAAAATTATTTTACCTTTGCAGTGAGGCTGCACAGGGTGGGGACCTGCTTCCTGGGATGCCCCCGGCCCATCTTTCTTATTTCTCTGTTTTCCCTCAGCCATCAGAATCTCCACTGTCTTTACAATCCACAGCCTTCCTGAAATATTCTTTCTGGCCAAACTCACAGTATTGCAAATTATCCCGCTGGGCTCTTTCCTCTTGATTTGCAACATAAAGCTGGCTAAAAGCCCTCTACAGTAGCCATGCCACAGACTCAACATTTGATTGCTTTTTAATTTCTTTTTCAAGATTAATCAGTCCATTGCCCTTTGTTTCAGTCTCAGGCAAAGTCTCTGGACATGAGCAAAATGTAGACAACTTTCTGCCAACCCATAACTCACATCATGGGGAGTCCAACAACCACTGCAGTCCTTCTTCCCAGCAGAAATCTCCCAGGCCTGGTCTTTACCATCAGGCTTCCTATCAGCCTTCTGGTCTCCTGAGCTGTGACCACTATCTCCTCTACAGAACTGCCTAAGCTGCTCTAGCTCTATGCATCCAGGCAACACATCCAAACCTTTCCAAACTCTGCCCACAAGCCATTTCCAAAGCCATTTCTTGAAAAACATGGTAAGGTATAGTCACAGCAAACAACCCCATTCTTCGGTACCAAATTCTGTCTTAGTTACTTTTTACTCATTGCTGAGACAAAATACCTGAAGCCCAAGTTTGGAAAGGAAAAGTTTATTTCTTACAGTTTTTGGAGGTTTCAGTCCACACTCAGTTGGCTCCAAGGCAGGTGGGCATGGCTGGGTCACAGTTCATGGTGGCTGCAAACAGCAAGTAGGAACAGGCAAAGAGCAAGATACACTTTCTTCCTACCATTACATCATATCCTGGCTCCACTCTTATGTGGGTGTAACACTGACACCATGAATCCAAGCACTAGACAATGAACCATCACAAATGCACAATGCAAATGCATGAGGCCTGGGGGCCACAGACATAAACCATGACAGTAGCCTACTACTTCTTGTACTTAGGAGCACACTTCTGCTGATCTGTTTCTCTGTGAATAGCTTTGCTTGTTTCAACTAGAAAATTGTTGTTGTTGTTCTTCTTCTTCTTCTTTTTTTTGTTTTTTTCTTGTTTCATCTGAGATAACACATTTGCTGCCTTCTCTGGTACAGTTACTCCCTGGTGATTGTTCCTGTAAGCTTAGCGGTAACTTAAGGAACTCTTAGTTGAAATTGTATATGAAACATTTTACTTAGGAACATAAGTTTCCAAAAGAAAGAAAAGGGGAAGAGAGACTGATTGACTGAGACTGACTAGGGTTTTTGTGTATCTGAAACATACTTGTCCTTTGTGTTCTAATGTCAGACTTACCATGCTTACAATGTTACTGTTTCACATAACTGTGTTACACAAATCACTTTTAGAGATGTTAGTATAGTAAAAGTGTAACTTGAGTCTTTAGAAATAAAGCATATATGAAACCTCAAATCACATTACGGAGTGCATGCAAGACTCACCTACCCACTTCCCTGCAGTACTGCCTTGGTATTGCATGAGTTTCTGTGCTGGTGATACATTCGGCATTGAAGGAGGTGTTGAATGGCTGGCTAAAGAAGAGATCAATGGGTTAAAACCACAGAATGACCCAGTGACTTATCAAGTACCCGTTTACTTAAAGAGCAGTGTACAATAGAAACTGTCCTCTGTTACTTGTTTGCTGTATTAGACGATAATCTTTTTGTGGTTAAAAGTCTGCATTACAGCTGGGAGTATGAAACACATCTATAATCCAAGCACTGGGGGAGACTGGTTACACAGAGTTTGAGGCCAACCTGGACTACATACATAGCAAGACTTTGTCTCAACATTCCCCAAACCACAACCACCCCCCAAAAACACTGTTTTTTAAAGTCTCTCACAAAATTAGGCACTGATGTCTCAACTGAGGTGTGGTTTCCTCTTCCTAGATACTGTTTCTTCATTGTTGAAGTAGGGTTTCATGTTTTCCCCTAATTGTCTTACTACCTTGGATATGAAAATTCTGCTTGAGTTTTATAAGTTGGTAGTAATTCTTCAATTCTCTGAAGTAATGGTGATTTGACTGGGAATCAAGAGAACTCTGTAGCATTTTTTATTTACTCAGGCGTTCTCCATAGTATGTGTGTGACTGTCATTACAAGGATGATGTTAATAACATTAAAACTGTAGAAGATAAAAGGAACTGAGAATATGTGTTATACTTTTGAAAATGCTCAGAGACTGTTCCATTAACTTGTTGGATGTGTAACAGTGCTTCTTTAATTTGAATGTCTTCTTTTTCACAGGCCTGAGTTGCTGGAGGAAGCCCAGAGGCAAGGCTTACCATTTTCACAGTGGGACGGGCCAACCGTGGTTGAATGGCTGGAGGTACATCCCTTTACTACAGAGACCTATGCTACATGACACAAGCTTGTCATGCATCTCCTGTCTCTACCTGATGTTCTGGTCTTTTCATTCTTCTTTCTAGCTCTGGGTTGGGATGCCTGCTTGCTATGTGGCTGCCTGCAGAGCAAATGTGAAAAGTGGGGCCATCATGTCAGCTCTGTCAGACAGACAGATCCAGCAAGAGATTGGCATCAGCCACCCTCTGCACAGACTGAAGCTGCGGCTGGCCATCCAGGAAACCCTGTGGCTCACCAGCCCTTCGGCTCCACCCACATTGAAAAAGGTATGTTCACAGAGGCTCTGTGTGCCCTCTGTGGAGGAGGAAGGCAGAGCCCACAAAAGCAGTAGCCTGCTAATGTTTCCGTGCTGCTTCCTAATCATACAGGGTGGTTTCAACTTAAAATTTCAGGAAAGCATAGTACAACCCCTAACTTGGAGGGGTTGAGTGATCCAAAGAAAATGTGTGAACTGCTTGTGTAAAAGTGTGGTTAAAGCCAGGCGTGGTGGCACATGCCTGTAGTTCCAGCACTCAGAAGGCTGAGGTGGGAGGATCACTGTGAGTTCTAGGCCAGTGGGTTACAGTGTGAGCAGCTTGAACTGAGTAATGAGATCCCGTTTCAGAAAAGACCAAAAAATAAATAATTAAATAAATGAATAAAACTTGGTTAGAAAGGCCTTCTTTAAGAAAGAAGGCTTTTTGAAAGGTAGAAAATTGATTGTCACAAATGTACGTATGAATTTATCAAAACTGAGTAAGTGTAAGGACCTCTTGAGGAAGGAAAAGTTAACATTTTAAGTAGCATTTCATCCTTGAACTTTGATTTCTATTTCATAGTTCAAACAATAATTAGTACTTGTACGGTATATAAAGGTACTTGCTAAGCAAATTATATGCGGAAAATATTGTTTTTCTTCAAGTATACAGGTAGCAAAATATACAGATAAGCCCAGGAATGTATAAACCCTTGCATACAATCCCCGGGCATAAATAAGCACCTGGCTATGGCCCCTTGGCTATAAACTAGGTTGGGCTGCCCTTACTTTGTTGTGTGTGGCTTCTTTCCTTCAGTCTTGTGCGTGTGAGTGCATCTGCATCACTGCACATATAGGCGGGACTTACAGAGTAACTGTAATTTGTGGCAGTCCAGAGGTGCCACTGACATACAGTTGACATGCTAACAAGGGGTGGTCACCTCCCAGAAATCCACTGGTTCCTGGACAGTTCTAAGCTTCTCTTCTTTGTGGATGTCTTTTTTTCCCTACAAGAACTAAAGGAGGAAAAATGCCGAGTTTCCTAGATGCACTGTGGTTGTGTGTCACGGCACCAGCAGGTGCTCTGGGTCTTGGGAGCTGCATGTGTCTGTCCAACCATGCCTGTGCTCACAAAGATGCTGTCCACTTGGGGAGTAGTGAAGAGCCCTCAAAGAGCTTCCTGGTGACTCTTCTGATGAAACATTGGTGGTTATTAGAAGGGAAGAGCAGGCCAGCTCTTAAGTTGCAAAGTTCAGGGGTTTTTCATTTAGATGTTCAACAAACTCTTAGAGCTGTGTAGACATCCTTCTGAGCAGCAGAGCAAGGTCTGCCTACAGTAACTTTATACACAAAAAAGTGTGAAGATTTTGTTGTTAGAGAATTATGAAAATGAACAATAAGCCTTTTTTTTTTTTTTTAACGTATGGCCAAAGAACACTTTCCCTTGGTGGAATGTTTTGTAACCAGTATCAGTCTGTTCTGCAGCTATTTCCACATTAATGTGGGCTTTGTAGAAATGAAGATGCTGCATGGCTTTTTCAAAGCTTTTAAGAACCCTCTTTCAAAAGGGAGCTTCTGTGATTCAGTTGAACTATTGGCAAGGACTAGACCTCACATCAGAAAGACTCTCCATATCACCAGTTACAAACACAGAAATTGCTGTTCTTGGGGAGCTTACAGTGGGCTAGCAGAGTGGCCATCAGTCTCAGGTTTGACTCAGATGGTGACAAGTGCTTTGTTTTTGGTGTTTGCATTGTTTGGCTCTCCTGTGCTCACTATCTTGTGCCCTGGCCTCCTGGGCTTCCTCTGGCTTTGGATCATCTGCTGAAAGCAGCCACAGGAAGCCAAGGCCAGAGCATCCTGTTGTTAGCCTGTGTTGGGGTGAGACTGCTTTCTGTGTGTTTTGTTTTATTCTTTTGTTTTGCTGTACTGAGGCTTAAACCTAGTGCTTTGGGAGAGCCAGGCAAAAACCCTATCATGAGCTATACCTCCAACATGGTGAGACTATTGAAAATACTGTCTATTGAATCATCAGTTACTGGGGAAAGTAACTTTTCAGAAATATAAAGTATGTTCTCATCCATACTTTTAAGCATGTGATCTGGAAATTGTGTGCTGTTCTCCTTATATTCCGACCACACTGTTATTGTTTAAAAGAGGATGAGCCTGTGTTAATGATCTCTGGCTTTCTCTGTGGGTGCCTGAAATGAAAATGTGCAAAGAGTGACCTTTGCCTCGTGGCTCCTTACTGTGCCTGTGGCTCATATGTGCGTCCTTCTCCTTTCTGTCACGCTTCCCTTGCCCTGGATGTGGCTGGTGCACTGGGGTCACCTTAGACCACAGGAAATGTCTGGTTAACACATGAAGAGATGGAAACACTCGCAGCCACATCTCAGATGGTCAGTCAGCCCTGCAGCTCATGTTCCAAAGTGGGTTTCCTACTCCAGACCAAAGGGCCCTTTGTCTTTTGTTGAAAACAAAAGTTAATTTGCATTTGTTTCAAATATAATGTGTTCTTTTTAGGTTATTAGCTCATAGCGTATAGTCATATTTGCATTTTTTAGATTTTTACAAGAATTTAGTTTATAGATTTGCCCCATTTAGAGAAGATGTAATTTGCTTCTCCTTTTGGAGAGACCTCCATTGAGCACTGCGTTGTGGTTGTCTAACGCCAACAGTCTACTGTATGAGGTTAGTTGGCATGGAAAAAGTCTGCTCCTTGCATGGAAAATTGAAATTCTTGGATTTTCATGAGTTTTTGCATGAGGCATTGATATTTTGAATGTTTTTCACTCAGTCAAGGTGCATGTTCCCTGCAGAATTAATTTGCTTACACTACTAAAGTTCACTAATACTAATAGTTATGTTCTTTTACATTCCTAACAACCTAACATCAGGAAGATGAGGAGGGAAGCTGGATAAGGTTGGAGTCTTTCTATAATATTTCTTCACTCTGTAGCAACAAAAAGCAATTGAGGATGTAAACTTGTGTGACCTGCTTTAGTAGGTGTTTTTCACACCTTAATTTATTCATAGTATCATTAATGACTTGAAGAATGTAATCAAATAAATCACAGGATTAAAGATTACATCTCATGGATAATTTTGAACATTTCCCATATGGGATCACGGAAATTACTTTGAACGAAGGTTGTTTTATTTATGAATAGAATCTTTTATACAAAGTCTCCTGGTTTAGGCAACTCCTGAGTTTATGTACATGTAGTTCGTTGCTGGGTTAGTTTTGTTCTAAAATGTACTGCTGAAAAAAATCATGAAATACACTTCTAAACCTGAAAGTTGGCACGGGGCCTTTCCCTCTATGTCTTTATATTGTTATTTGACTAAGTACTGCCCTACTGTGTTGAGTTAAAGATCTTAGTAATGGAGTTCTCAGAAATTAAGGCTTATCACTTCACAGAGATTGAATTTCAGCTGCCTAACTCTTCACTACACAGAAAGCTCTGCCCCATGTTTTACAGTGTCTGAGTCAGATGACTTGGTTAAATTCCCAGCATCCCTCTGCCCTCTTGGGTCTTTGGTGGGCACAGTGCAGTACCAGGGGACTTGTAGTTCTTCAGCTTTTCCCAGGGGCACGGTATTCGGGGGCTCAGAAGAGTTAGCATATGTCTGAAAGCAAGTATAAATGAGTTAAGATTAGAATTTGCTGATTCCAAGATGATGCTTGAAACAGTTGCTTCTGTTTGCATTTCTAAAGGTTGTTCAGTTATAGCACTTGGTTGTTTGTTTTGTTTGTTCATTTGAAAAAAAGAGAGGTGGAACTTGGTGACACATATGGGTCATCCCAGGACTTGGGAGGTTGATCAAGCATGTTTGTTGCAAATTTGAGACCAGCATAGGCTACATAGTGAGTTCAAGGTCAGCCTAAACTACATAGTAAAATCCTGTCTCAAAATTACAAAAAGTTTAGAAACAAAAACTAAGAAGAAAGAGAATAGCTACTAACTGGGTTTCCCTCCCTGGGTTTAGATACTCCCTGCCTCTAGAATCACTTAAATTCACCTAGTTAGAGGTCTCTCTACAGGACCAACAATGACCATCAGTGAATTAAGCAGTGCATTTCATAATTACGTAAGTTTCAATATATTCCAAAAGACAAAGTAGAATATGGTCACCACTTCAATATGAAATAGCATCAGAGACATAAAGTGTAGTTGAACAAGCTTAACATTTGCTTTTTGCAGTGACCATATAAAAGGGGCCCATGCAGAAGATTCCAGATTTACCCCACATGCAATGTTCTGCAGAAGCTTGGTGCACTTTGCCACCATCCTTTCCCAGACAGAGCTGCTAGGACAGAGCTATGCTAGCACAAAGCATTGTGCTTTGCCCGTGCTGGCACTGGGTGGCCTCACTCCTGACTGAGCTTTGGAAGGAACACTCAAGTGTGGTCAGAACTGTTCGCATATCAGATGTAAGATATGACTGGCTGTGTAAGAAGGCTGTGCCAGCTGCCAGGAGCCATTAATGAGCAGGACAGCTGCAGTCCCACTCTCATGGAGCTCGCATTTTACTGACCTTGAGACTGAGCGTGACTTGTCCATGCTTGGAGCATGAGGTCCCTTTGCACACTTCTTCAGAAGGCTGTGGTGGCAGCCAGGGAGAGGAGGAGGCTCTCCCTCAAACTGAGTCTGAGCTGTCAGAATCTGCATTATCAGCAACTGCAAAAGTAGTAAACAGAGATATGGAGGGTTTGCTTCCGCACAGCTTTTTATTTGGAAGATTTCTTCTACTCATTAGAAGAGAGCATAGTCAGCAGGCCAGAAAACATCAAATATTCAGGCTGTGAATCCCAGGCCCATGAAAGTATGACTCAAAGGACTGCATCATGGTAACATTGTTAGGTATCTTAATGGTTACCATAGTGGTATATTTGTCACTCATCATTTAAAGAAAGTTATGAAATCTTTTCTGTTAGAATTGGAACATTCCTCTTAGCTGAGCCATCCCTTGTATCTTGACTGGAACAAATAAAATACTAGAGTGGAATCCATTGTTCTAAACCAAACATGGAGGCCATGCATGGTGGTTTATGACTGTAATCCCAGAACTCAGGAGGCTGAGGCTGGAAGATATCAACTTAGAGACCAGCCTGGGCTTAGTGAGACCCTGTTGTAAGGGGTTGGGGATGTAGCTCAGGTTAGAGTGCTTGCCTAACAGGTATGAAACCCTGAGTTCAAGCCAGGAGAGGATGGATGGGAATGGATAGTTTTTATTTTAAAGAATTCCTCAATGTACCTTAAGATTCCTGTGAATGTAATTTAATCTTCCTTAGCTGGAGAGCATAACGAACCATTCTCTGTGAAGTGGTTGTATATCATGTCTATTTTTCATTGTACAGACCTTGGACATATTCTGTTGAATTGGTTGCTAAGGGTTTTATGCAGTTTAGTGCCATTATATAAGATACTTCTAAAATCTCAATTTCCAGTTCATTTTGTATATTTAGAAATGTTAATTTTTGTGTATTCATTGTATATTCAGCAGCTTTGCTAAATTCATGTATAAATCCTAATAGCTATTTCATAGACTTTTTCAACAATGATAATTGTGTCATTTACTAATAAAGAGAGGTTTATGTCTTTCTCAACTCATGCCATTTTTATGTTTTTCCTGCCATTACAGTGGCCAGGTCTCCAGCACAGCCAAACATAAATGGTGACAGTGGACACCCCTTGTGCTTCTTTCCGTTCAGGGAGACATTTGGTCCCTCATTGTGAGGTTTTTAGCTGCAGGCTTTTGGTAGATGACCCTTAATAGATTGAGGCGGTGGGTCTTTCGTCCTAGAATGCTGAGTTTCATAACTGAATGATGGATCTTGTGCCACATAAGGTATTATGAGACATGGCTTTCTTTGCTGATCTCGTAATTGGGCAAATTTCATTGATTTTTTTTTTCCTCCTCAGTTGGTGAACCAACCTATTCCTGAGTCAGTAAACCTACTTACCATGATTCCTTATTTTTGGTGTAGTGCAGACTAGTCCCAAACTCGAAATACTTTTGTCTCAGCCTCCTGAGTGCTGGGTTTACAGGCATGCACCACCATACCACACCACAAAAAAGTACGTCCTGAAGCCAGATGTGATGATGCACCCCTGTAGTTGCCAAAACTCAAGAGACTGAGCCCAGAAGTTGGCTGTTATAATGTCCTATGACAATTGGGCATTAAACTAAGATGGACATCATACTAAGAGTGGCATCAATATCTCTTTGCATAGGGAGTGCTTGTGCATAGCCACTGCACTCAATCCTGGTAATATAATGGGAATCTCTGTCTTTAAAGGTTGTGGGGAGGGGCTGGGGATTTAGCTCAGTGGTGCAGCACCTGCCTTGCAAGCATGAGGTCCTGAGTTCAATTCCCAGTACCCCCCCCCCAAAAAAAAGAAAGGAAAAAGTGTAAGTTATATCTGGGTCAGATTGATTGACAGTATTGTTTTTGTCCGTAGCCTTCCTGATTGTTTTCCTTTTCTTAGTCCTTTTTGGTTTTTTGATTGGCACATTGAACCAGTTGTTAAGAGAGGAGTGTTGAAGTCTTCTAAATTTAATTGTATTTTTCTGTTTTTGTTCTTAGTCTCATTAGTTGTTCATTTATCATTTTAAATTTACTTTTCCTGATTTTCAAATACACTTGTCATTTAGGAAGACAAAGTATTAAAAATAAAATCAAAACCAGCTAGAGCTCATTTGAATGATTTGAATTGATTCTTCAAACTTGTTCATGAGTCATGATCATTCTTTATTCCTATATTATTATATTGAAAACTAATTCAGAAAAGGAATTTATAGACAGGTATGATTTTTCTATAGCTTGGTAAATTGTCCTAAATGAGTCATAAAATTTTGCCAATATGATTTCTGTTGGATAAAACTTTAGGAATTTGAAAAGGTAGGAATGGGAGATCAAATATTTAGAAATTATGAAAAGCAATGTTGTCATTCATTTAGCCTTTAAGAATGGTGTCTAGATTAAAAATCTGAACTGATGTCACTCATTTGTTGAAATCAGACACTTGCATATGGGGACATGGACCACGAGTGGATTGGCAATGAGTGGCTGCCCAGCCTGGGCCTACCTCAGTACCGAAGCTATTTCATGGAGTGCCTTGTGGATGCTCGGATGCTGGACCACCTGACCAGGAAAGACCTGCGGGGGCGGCTGAAAATGGTTGACAGTTTTCACAGGTGAGGCAGTGCAAGTGGTTCTTCCTAATGGATCAAGAGACTTCACATTGCCACCGTAAAATAACCCCTTATTTTGTAAATAGGAACAGTTTCCAGTGTGGACTTATGTGCCTGAAAAGGTTAAATTATGATCGGAAAGAACTGGAAAGAAGAAGAGAAGAAAGTCAGCATGTAGTTAAAGGCAAGTACATTATGCCGGATGGATGCAGCACATGCCTGCTGCCTCCCAGGCAGCCTGGGTGATTGCCTGTTTGAAAAAGTATAGCAGCCAGCTGAGCTGGCACATACCTGCAATCCTAGCACTCTGGGAGGATATAGCAGCAGAGTCACAAGCCTAGCCCAGGCAGCTTGGACTCCGTGAAACCTTCTCTCAAAATGAAAAGTATAACAGGGCTAGAGATGCAGCTCAGTGCAAATCCCTGTGTTTATTCCTGAGTACCTCAAAAAGAAATCAAGGGCTTAGTGATAAGGCACTTGCTTACCACTTGCATTGCCCTGGGTTTGATCCCTAGGACTGAAAAAAAAAAGCACAAAATAATCATACATTTATCTGGGAATTACACAAATTACAGTTCCAGCTACTAAGAATACTAAGGCAGGAAGATCACAGATTCAGGGCCGACCTGGCAATTTAGTGAGACCCTGTCTCAGAACACTAAAACTAGATTTGAAAATTAGGGGTGCTAAGAATGTAGTTCAGTGAAAAAAGACTTGCCTAGCATGCTCAGGGCTCTGGCTTCTGTCTCTAGTACCACAAAAAAATAAATCAGGGAAGACTTTTAAGTGGAAACAACTGGCTTGGCATGATAACAAGAGGAGGGATGAAAAGGGGTGCCCTGAGACAGTGTGTGCTTATCTCAGTCTGTAGGCTACCCTCTTGGTGCTGGCATTCTTTCATGTAGTTTTCCTTTTGTTGTTGTACACTGTATACGCTCTCTCAGAGATGCTGCCTTATGCTATTAGATCAGAGCAAGGCAAACAAGCCACTGCCTTTTGCTTACTGGATAGAGGTTAAAACTACAGCTTTGGGAGCTTTTTCTAAGGCCTGTGGCAGCATGCAGGGCACACAGTTCTGCTCCCAGAGGGAGGGAGAGGTCAAGGCAACCAATAGCCTAGCACCCATAATTTTGTAATTTATTTATTTATTTTGAGACAGAATTTCACTAAGTACCCTGGTCTGGGATTACACCTGTGACCCTCCTGCCACAGCACCCATACTAACTGGGATTGCAGTCCTTACAGAAACCACAGAGTGTCCTGTGGGCAAAGGAAAGACATGTCAGAAACAGGCCAGGAGGTAGGAGAGGGCATGGCAGCCCCCTCAGTATGACAGGGACAGGCATTTTCTCTGAAGACAACACTGAATGTCATGCTCACGAGAGTCTCTCAGAATTCTCGGTAGTTACTAATAGCACTGCAGTGATGAGAAGAAATGAGACTTACTGAATAATGATCAAGCACTGTGTCAAGTCTTCCATAGTTGATTCATTCAGGCTGCATCGTGGTTCTGTTATTTTCATCCTCATTCTGATGTCTTTTTCTAAATAAAATAAAGGATTATCTATTGGCCAGGGATGTAGCCCTGTGGTAGGACACTTGCCTAGTCTGTGCAAGGCCTGGGTTTTAATTCTTTTAAAACAAAGAATACGTTGAGGTCTATTTAGAAAAGAAAGTCATGGCCGGGGATATAGCTCAACAACAGAGCGGCTGCCTGGCAAGTGCAAGGTCATGAGTTTGATCCCTGGTACCAAAACAAAGTTGAGAAAAAAAATCAGACATGAAATGTATTAATCCATTTAATTTGTTTTCTATATCCCCTCTCCATATTTTGTCAGTTGGCAAAAGCAGTCTTTGAAAAGATTGGTGGTCAGATATATTTTTACAGAGTGGCAATTTTTTGGTCTGTAATAGAATACATTTAATAATTACCTTTGTATGATATACGATTGCCAAAATCTAATATGCTGGAATGTCTTTAAAATTCTTTCTTTGTAATATATTAAGATGTTGATATGACCAAAGCTTCAGAAGCACAGGGGCTGGGGTATGGCTCAGTGGCTTAGCACCTACCTGGTAAGCACAAGGCTCTGAGTTTGATTCCCAGTACAACAACAAGAAAAAGTAAAAGAAAACGAAGGTCAGAAGGTCAGAAGCAAAGAGTTTGTGTTGAACTCAGCAAGGTATCTGAACTGTCATGGTATCTGCCCCTTTCATGATGGAGAAGCATTTCAGGAGACTCTGGGGTCTGTGTAGGAAACATGCTTATACGTGCTAGGTCTGACTCTGACCCTCAGCCTGATGTTTTTGCAGTCTTAGGATTGAACCCCAGGCCTTGTACATACTAGGCAAGTGATCTGCCACCAAGCTACATCCTCAGCCAATCATGCTGTATTGTTCCCTGAATATATCCTATCCACAATCTTACTGTGACACCTGAGTGCACTAGGGGAGGCTTCTAAAGGGAAAGTTTTTATTAGAATGAGGCAGAACCAAAACAGCTGTGTCTAGGTGTGTGTCTGTCAGTATTTGTGAGTGTGGAGTCCATTTTCAGGAGCTGAGGGATCAAGATCCATGCTAGGAATCTTTCCCCTGCATTGCAGGACATGTATGATGAAGAGGTTTTCTGAAGCCACATTTACAGTTGTTTTGTTCTTTCACAGATGTGCTTGTTTGGAGCAATGATCGAGTGATTCGCTGGGTCATATCCATTGGCCTTAAAGAATATGCAAACAACCTCATAGAGAGTGGGGTTCATGGCGCACAGCTGGCCTTAGATGAAGCCTTCGATTACAACACATTGGCCCTGTTGTTACAGATCCCGACAGAGAACAGAAAGGTGACAACGGAGTCTGTGCCTCTGTCTGCTTAGCCACAGTGTTCGGTTTTTCTGTGGTTCTAGAATACTTATTTTTCATTTGAATGGAGAGAAAATTTAACTCTAGACAACTAGTAATCACTTTCCATAACTAATCTATAATATGGTAGTTCAAAATAAGCAAATGCTTGATTTTTCACTATCTTTTCTTTCCAGTTTGTGTTGCAAGCATGTGAGTCTTTGAAGTCTTTGTTTTAAAAAATTGTAATGTGTAACATCCTTCAGATATATTTAGTTGTTGTTTTGTTACTTCAGGCTCGAAATGTCTTGGACAAAGAATTTGCCGACCTTTTGGTCCTTGGGACTGTCAGACGTTTTGATGTTGTAAGTTTTCAGCTTTTTTCTCCTCTCACTGCTAGGAATCAACCTCAGGGCTTCACATATGCCAGTTGAGTGCTCTACTACTGATCCTTGCTCTTGGTCCACTACTTAATTTTTGGCAACCTTCAAAAATTATTTCTATATTGTCAAACAGATTGCAGCCTGCGATCAAAGTCTTAAGTTGTGTTTTGGTGACAGCTGACTGTCCTGCCCCAGTTCTTCTGTTTGGAAGGTTTCTTTCAAAAGTATATTAAATTTCCCCTCATGCTAAATCATAACTAACCTGTTGCCATACATTACGATTGTCTTCAGTGAGCTCCAAGAGTACTTGATTTTCACAAAGAAGATGGAAGCTGAATCTGGAAGCAAAGCATTTGTTGGATTATTTGTAGCCAGAATATTTTGAAAATAAATAAAAGTACATTATATAGCAGGCAAGAGCTTGTCCACAGTAAGAAATAAAATATTCTGATGGGTGAGAAAATCACATCCCTGGTGCCCAGGACTGCCCTCGTTTCTCCAGTTGGGGCCCAGCAGGAATGTAATCATGTTTCCTCTCACACTGAAGTTCCAGTGTGTGCAGCACATTGGAAGGTCACCAGGAAAGGCTAAGTAAAGCAAAACAGTCAGGGGCTTAGGAGTCCTTCTGAAGGACAGTTATCTTTATTAGAGTGTGCCTGTTCTGTGTTTTCATTTGCCAGGAGCATGACAAACACTTTAGGAGAGCACCTTCATGGAGAGAGAAGGTTAGAGAAAAGGCCATTCATGGCGTGGCAACTGGGTCATCAGAGACACTCCCTGCAAACTTCCGAGTCTCTTCTTCCAAGTCTTCCCACTCTGTGCAGCCCAATGAGATCCAGATGGATGGTATGTGGTGGGCCATGTAATGCAACACTGGCTGGGAGCATGTGCGCGCTAATAATTACCTAGAGTGGCCATTGTATGTGTTACAAAGCATCTGAGTTTGGTTGCATGCCCAGGTGTCAATGGTTCAGGATTAGCCCTAACATTTGTTGGAAAATGGTTAACAACAATAATAGAATTTTTAAAAAATCTGTCTGGTTGAACCTTAGCATCCTTGCCCAACTAATAAAGTGGAGCACCCATCTGTGCTCTCAGGGCTGAGGCTGATGCACCTGTGGGGTGCAGTGTGTGGCAGGCAGCACTGGCTTGCCAGGAAAATTGCAGTGTGACACTTGGGACTTCTCTCCACACTAGAAGAAATGGCAGAGTAAACTTTAGCTCACAACTTCCAGCTTCTGCCAACTCTGTCTTTCCTTTTCCCTTCCCTCCAGTGTTATCTTTCCATATACTTACCTTGTGCCACCTGAAGAGGGACAGGGAAGAAGGCAGAAGCCTTGTGGAGACCGCTAGGGCAGCCCTGCTGCCTTCTCAGTGAGAGATGGCAAGGCATTGACCTTTCCAGTGCAGTCGGGATGGCCCTTATGTAACTGCTGACTGAAGAGTGCAGTTGGCTGAGAGGAGACCTTGAGTCCCTGACAGTCCTGCCCACCTAGTAAAAGGCACTGATAGGGTCCTGAGAGAGCCCACATCCACATCCAGCTCTTGTGGTAGCAGGGACATGACCTTGAGCAAGTCATGCAGCTGTGCTGTGCCTCAGTTTCCATATCTGTAACTTGGGCATCATAGTAATGTGATTTTGATGCTTCAATGTGTCATGTGGGTGAAGCTGATGGAGTCCTGAGCCTCGTGCATTGCTGACAATCTCAGTGTTAGGTGGAGACTTCATTCCTTCTCATTCCTGATGTACATGGTTGTGCTGTATAAACTGTACCAGTGGGGTTGTTACAAGTTTCCTGTTGTTAGCCCCCTGTGTAGGTAGTTTTCCTTTTTTCTCTTTCTTGCCTGTATGAAAATCAGAGAAAAATACATTTATATAAACTTTTTAAAGCTGAACACTTTCCAGTGTGTCTTTTAACTAGTAAGTTCTTAAGAATTAACACTTTCTCCCTCAAGGTGTCTTACAAATGTTGGCAAGGCATGGAAGTGCATGCCTGTAATTCCAGTACTTGGGAGGCTCAGGCAGGAAAATCATGAATCTGAGATGTATGTGAATCATAAATCCAGGTTAAGGCTATACTGAGCTTCATAGGAAGACCTTGTATCATAAATAAAATAGATAAGTAAGTAAGCTGTGACGGGCCTTGAGCTTAATTTCCATTGGCTTACTAAATAGTCTAAATGAGTACTCTGTTGTTTTCCCTGTACCTTCAATTTCTGTTTCACTATAAGAATCACATTTTCTCTCTGAACATTGCAAGCAATATTAACATAGCTGGGTGTGGAGATCACCTGTAATCCTGGCACTGGGGAAGCTAAGGCAGGAAGGTTGCTGAGAGCTCAGTACCAGCCTCGAATTCACAGGGATTGTAGGGCCAGTGTGAACTACACAGGGAGACCTTGTTTCAACAAAACAAAACAAAAATAAAGGGTAGTATTAATGAGTCTGTTTGTTGTTGATTTGTTTTTTTGGAGGCATTTTTGTGGTTGTGGTTGTTGTTTTGGGGTTTGGGGTGGTACTGGGGAGGGAGCCTTCTACCTGTACTACACATCACCCCTTCTTTTATTATCCAGAAAGGGTCTTGTTAAATTGTCCAGGCCTGGTTTGAACTTGGAGTTTTCCTGCCTCAACCTCCCAGAGTGCTAGGATTACAGGCATGTGCAGGCAAACTGTGTAACACTAAATTTAAATGGATTGAATAGAAAAAGTTGTCAGGGTAAATTACATAGAAGATGTCTATGCCACATTGGTAAGAAGGTGGACTGTTACAAATGACTTGCGAGGTGGAGAGTATAAGATAAATTACAGCATGTCTCCTAGACTTTAGAATGAAGGTTTACAATGACTGCCCAGTCTTACCAACACGGCCAGCTATCTGTCTTTTCTAGAGCTATGGCAAGATGTTGCTAAGAAGTATTCCTGGTATACTTGCAGGAAAACAAAACACTGTACAACTGGGAGTGTAAATATCTGCAGAAGATGTTGCAAGCTCTTTACCCAGTTTGTGACAGGGCTGTACTGCCTGTTTAGCCACCCAGTGTTTGTCAAACAAGGACCCCTGCCTCCGTGTTCTCCATCCTTTTTTGTAGAAACTGAGACAAGCTTTAGTCTTCTGAGAAGCACTGGCCATGGCCTCTGGGCTGTGCCTCTTTGCCTGCAAC
Source organism: Cavia porcellus (assembly GCF_034190915.1). NCBI lineage: Eukaryota > Metazoa > Chordata > Mammalia > Rodentia > Caviidae > Cavia > Cavia porcellus. The sequence goes on from NW_026947508.1 coordinate 37,148,271, forward strand.
CCACCCTGAGAGCAGTGCCTGCAGAGCAGCTGGGGTTCCCTCCTCCCCTTCGTGCTGCTGATTCACCCCATTCATTCCTGGAGGTCTAGCTGTAGGGCACAAGGAATAGTCCAGTTGCTATATCAAAGTGTGGCTTAAGGAGCTGCAGAGTAGCTATGTTAGGTGGTTGTCCTTTCTGTATGTGCACACTGAGGTGGTTTGCACTTCCAAGGGGCCCTATTGCTATTTTAGGTGCCAGTGTCCCCTTGGGTGGTGACAGAACCACTCTGGGCAGCCCTCTGATGCTCTTGCCTCACTCTCCCAGGCAGTCTTAGGATTCCTCAGTAGACACCATTGTAGGTGTGGAGATGTGTGTCTTACCTGTGCCCCGTGTGAAGTGTTAAAACTAACAGCACTTTGTTTTTGCACACTTCCTCTCATGGTTGTTGGAACAGGCAGTGTATCAGAAACACAGAAGTTGGATTCTGCGACAGTCAGGACTTCCTCCCGTTAAGCCTCCTGTTGGTGAGTAGAGAGCAGCGTAATCCCTGGAGATCATCCCTGTACAGCAGGGTGAAGCTGTAACAGGGCTAACAGTGTGGGTTTAGACCATGCCAATTTACATGGGGATCTTCAAAATGACAGAAATAGTAGCTCTGTACCCATCAAGGCGATTTTGGTTTTTAGCTGACCATAAAGAGGGCTGTGTGTCATTTTTGTTCTGTTAACTTTTATTTTTATTAGTAAGTTAGTTGTACTTAAATTCATCATGGAGAGTTGGTACCTGTACTAGGACATCTTAAATCTTTTTACCTCCCCTCTCCTGTGTCCCTTGTGTCTCCAGTTTTAAAGAAAAACACGTGCCACTGAGTAAATCCTAGAAAAACAGGACTTTTTGTCTTGTAAGCTGACAATAAATTGCACCTTGAGCAATCTTGCATCTTGCCTGATTTAGGAGCCCAGTTCTCAAATGATCTGTTTTTGACAGTGGGTTATTACCGAGATCCTCCTTTACCATTTGTTAATATTTATCTAACTTTGCCTGTCTGTATTTGTTTTATGAAGTTGGGCATGTTATTATTCAGTGTGTTTATAATCGTCATCCCTTCCTATGGAATTATTCACTTCACCTATGTGTAGTGACTTTCTTTGTCTCTTCTGACTAGTTTTGGCTTGAAGTCCACTTTGTCTAAAGTTAATATCACTACAAAATTTACACATTTTGGGTTTTGTTGTAAAACAGAGAAAAAAAGTGATCTAAAGGATACAACTGCAAGTGTGTTTAGGTGTGTTAAGATAAATGAGCATATTACTAAATTTTTGTTGGATCACTGAACACAACTGTTTGCAGTCTCACTGTTTGAATGTCCACTTTGTATGCTTTAATACTGTAACTTGAACAACTATTTCTAAGATGACAATATGTAATCTATTATAATTTCTTACCTTTTTTTGCAATTCTGTATTACTTGTACCATTATACTGTTTTTTCTTTTTTTTTTCTTTTAAATAAAAAAAATAAAGTTAGGATCACTACTTCTTTCTCTTTTCCTGCGTGGAATATTATTTTCCATCTTTTGATCTTTAATCTGTGAATTTCTTTTTGAATTAAATGTGTTTCTTGATTCCTGCGTATCATAGGATTTTGTTTCTGGATCAGTTCTGCCAGTCTGTGTCTTTTGGTGGGGAATTGAAACCATTTCACACTGAGAGTTTTTACTGAAAACTATCGACTTATTCTTGTTGATATTCCTTTCCTTTTTTTTTTCTTTTGCTTAACTGCTCATCACACCGGGTATATTCATTCTTTTTGATTTATTGACATTGTTGGCTTTATTGTTGTTTTCCAGAAATACCCTTAAAATTTTTGTTTCTTTTTAAATCTATTTTACTTTAAAGAGAAAAAAAAGAAAAACAAACAAAATTTCAAAGCACAATAATTAGAGATTGTTATCTTCAAGTCAGTTGAAAGTTTTTGGTAATGCTGGTTTGGTGGCCATGAATATCTTGTCTTCTTGTAATGGAAATACTTTATGTCTGCATCAGTTATGAAGGAGAGTTTTGCAGGATGCATAAGTCAGGTTTGGAAGTTATCTTTTAGAGCTCAAAACACTTCAGTCCTCCTGGCCTTGAAGTTTTGTGTTGAGAGGTCTGGTGTAATTTTAATGCGTTTACCTTTCCATGTAATTTGTTGCTTTTCTGTAATAGCACTTAAGAGTTTGTCTCCTGTGATAGGTTTCTGGTACTAAAAGTATAATAAGCTCTCTTTTGATCATGCCTCCACTTATTGGTGTGCTTGTTTCTTTTCCTGTATTTGGGGAGTTTTCTGCCATTATTTCAGTGAATATTTTTATGCTGTTAGTGTTATCTTCTGATTTATCGCTTTTTCCAATTACTCATAGGCTTTTTTGTGTCATCCAGTGGTTGAGTCCATTTTTCATGTTGTCTTGTTGGTTTGTGTAGTTGGTCTCTGAAAGCACCACTGCCTTCGAGTTCTGAAATTCTGTTCTCACACTGGTCATTTCTGCAGCCCAAACTTTCAATATAATTTTTAATCACCTGGATTTCTGATTTTAACCTTCTTATGGACTCCAATTTTTTTTCTAAACTTGTCATTATGCTTTGTATAGTTTTGTTTAGCTCAGCTAGTTTGTTATTTGTGTCTTCTGGAAGCGTCTGGATCACTTTGGTTATTACTTCCATTATCTGCTTCGTTATGTCTTCTGTGGTCCCTCTGTGTACCTCTCTGATCTGTTTTCCAACCTCCTTTGAAGTAATTCTCATGTGTGGCTTATCCTGTTCTCTATCCCCTGGATTGGCTTCATGGAGCTAAGAGATTCTGGAGGCATTCTGTTGCCTTTTAGTCCCCCGTTTCTCTTGGGCTTTTTGTTTTATTTTGTGTTAAATTTATGGATGGTTTTAGTGTAAAGACTTTGTTGCTAGTGTAGAAATCTTTTTAAATGGTCACTTTTAGTGACATATTTTGGGCTAACTACAGTGGTACGTCAGTTGACAAATTTAATCTGTTCCCTGATTCTGGGAAAAATGGCCACAGTTGCATCTGTCTAAAATAGATGGCCGCAGTCATGTTGGTCACCAGATGAAGAGTTTGTAAACAAACAGAATTTTGCCAAATGCTTCTGTTTGGAAACCAAATTATTGACAAGCAAAAGCATTTGTGAACTGAGCTACCACTGTGACTCAGGCAGAGAGGTTTTTATGGGGTTTCAAACGGGAAGTAGAGAGGTAGAGTCCGTGGCTGTCTTTGATTGGTTTTTGTAATATGTTTGATAAGACCAGCTGTGCATCACAGTGACCAGCTGTTTCTAAGAAACAGAAGTAGCAGGAACTGATATCTGGGCAACTAACAGAAACTCAAGTACACTGGCTGTGGGAGTGTGGGGATGTTTCTGTCACTCTGCGATGTGGTTTAACAAGTGTAGATCTCTTTGCAATACCTCAGACCACTGAAGCTGTGAAGAATATGATGCCTCACATGTAGCATTATTTCCTCAGAATATGATGTTCAAGGTCATTTTCTTAGTTCATCAAGCTTGATTCCCAGTTCTTCCCATCCTCTTGCCTAACCCCATCCTCAGGCAATTACAGCACACAAGCCTTTCTGTACCTTGCAGCAACTCTCCTCTCTTGTACCTGACATCAGGAGCTTATTATTCTCTTCTCAACTGAATCGGTGACCACACCAAGTAATAAAAAAAATCTCTATCAGAAAATGAAATAGTTTTACAAATACTAATGAGTTCCTTAAATACAACAGGGCTCCACTGACACTTTTTCTGGGACATACTCTTAAATAGAAAATATTCTCATAGAACAAACTAAAGTATATGTAACTCAACTGAAACTATCCCATGCATATTATCAGATCACATAACAATGAGATTGGAAATCAATGGCAAAGGAAACCAAAGAACTAGTACACAGATATAGCTCAGAGACATAAGTGCCTGCCTGGCAAGTGCAAAGTATGGAGTGCAATTCCAGATACATAAAAAGAAAGGAAGGGATGAGAGAAAGAGAGAGAGAGAGAGAGAGACAGAGACAGAGAGACAGAGAGACAGAGAGAGACTGAGAGAAAAGGGATAAACCACAAGTGCTCCATAAACAAATGGAAATTAAATAACACCATCCTAAAAAACCAATGTGTCACAGATGAAATTAACAAAGAAATTGGACAATTTATACACTTAAAAGATAACAGTAGTACAACCATACTTGAAATTACAGGACACGCTGAAAGTAGTCCTAAAAGGGAAATATTTAGCATTGAATATACTTATCAGGAAAACAGAACAAGCTCAAATAATTAACTTACTGTTGAACCTCAAGCTTATAGATAGAGAAGAGCATGTTAACGCTGAAGATCATATGAAGGAGGAAATTATAAATCATAACAGAAATTAAAGAAATGGAAACTAAGAAATCAAAGCAAAAATCCATGAATGCAATAGTTGCTTCTATGAAAGATTAAATAGGATGGAAAAAAACTCCTTATCAAAAAGAGGAAGGAAAAGACTCAAATCCATGAAGTTGGGAATCAAAATGGTGAAATGACAACAGATCTCACAGAAATCCTAAAAGTTCTCTGTTCCTGCCTCAACAATTGGCAGCTAGTAAGAGACAAATGGAGTAGAAATAGAAAGATTTTTTGATACATAAGAATTACCATAGCAGGATCAAGAGAACACACATATTCTAAATAAACCAGTTTCAGTGCCAGTATGTCTTAAATGCTATAATGTTCTTTGTGGGTAGATATTACCATAAACTGTCCTTTCTTTACAGTTCAATGTTCGTTATCTCTATTAGCAGAAGTTTCTAGCCCAACTGACCTACAACATTCAGCAGAAAAACACAGGAACAAAGAAACACCAGCCAATAAGATGCCTCAAAATTTTACACCTCCCCAATAGCTATCTGGCAGTTAATAAAAATAAAATTCAGAATGAAACCAAAAATGAATAGAGGAAAATAAAATGATCATAAAACACAATGCCATGTCACACTGTCAACATCATTTTTCACATAGATTAAAATTTTGATTCTGACATTTCTGTAAAAATAAAAAGACTCTAAATAGTCTAATCAACTTTGATAAGGGAAAAATTAGAGCTCCAACCCTGCCCAACACAAATGGTTCTAAATATATAACCTAAGCATCACAGAGGTCAATGAAAGGCTGGAGAAACACAGTAAGGTCTAAAATTCTTATTCCCTCAAATTACTGCACAAAACTTTCAAGTCTAGGCACTGAAATGGATGTCCAGATAATGAGGCATTTAAAACTCCAAGTAGCTACAACCAGAAAAGAAACTGTCCACATTGCATTGTGGAAAAATCCAAGAAATTACAACAAAGAAAAAACACTAAAATCCATTAGAGAGAAATATGAAATAACTTCTAAAGATAAACCTCTAAGAATAACTGCAGATTTCTTAACACAGATTATCAGGCCAGGAGAGATTGAAGGAGTATATTAAATTAGAATAAATCAATGCACATAATAATTACCTACTAAAACATATTTCCAAATTTACGAAGAAATAAAGAATTTCCATGGCAAAGAGTCATTTAAGAAATTCATGATGAGCAAACCAGCTACAGAAACATTGAGAAGTTAATCAAAAGAAAGAAACCAGTAAAAGAAAATAATACAATGGTGGGAATGAGACAGTGTGTTTCAGTAATAACTCACAATTTAAATAGCTTTACCAATGATTCTTTAAGGATCATGGACCACAAAGTCAGAGATTCTAGAGATTCAAAAATAGAGCCAGGTGTAGTGACTCCCACATGAAAACAGCACTGGGGAGGCTGAAGCAGGCAGATCACTGCAAATACCATGGCAGCCTGAGCAACAGAGTGAGTTCAAGGCCGTCCTGAACTGCATAGCAACACCCTATATCAAAACAGACCCAAAAAATTGATAACTCAACTATGAATGAAAATGGTACAAACTACACACTTGACAAGCTCTATCTAGAGTGTGGACTTGTTAGCTGTAAAAAACATTCTGAAGAAAAGAATTATAAAAGAAACTGTGCAAACAACTAAATTTTCATTTTGAGTGATCAAATCGTTGGACACAAGTGACAGTTAATATAACGTGTACCCTCAGGAAACTCCAGAAGACATCTATGTCTTACCTTTTAATTTTGTAAATTAGTTTTCTTTGAAAGAAAACACTAAGTCATTATAAATGCATCATCATTGTAAAACTGACCACTTGAGAGTGGTTTTGCTTTTATTAGAATGGACTTGAAAGTTTTCTTTTGATCCAACTAAGTGGATGAAAAGCAAAGCATTGTTGAAATGAATCCACTTGCTATTTGGAGTATCTGAGGATACTCATTGCACTGTGAGGTTAATTTTCTGCCAAATGAGTGATCATGGTAATAGATGTAGCTTTACAGCTTGTTTTCCTTGTGTGGTGGCCCTGGGCATGCAATCCAGAGCCTCTTGTAAGCTAGGGGAAGCCTGCTCACAGTGACCTACAACCCCAATGCATTTGAATCTTTTTTAAAAAAATGATCTTGCTAATTTTTCCAATTTGACCACAAGTTCAAATTGGAATTATAGCCATGGGCCAGTCTACCCATTTGGCTTTAGATCTTTATATAGACAATAAAATTTGATTTTATACTCAGGGTGTGAAAGGGAAGAAATTTAACTCAGCCTAGATGAGGATTTGGAGGATTATTTTATAATATTCACCCAAAGAGTCCAATGCAAAACTGTGGGGGAGTTTCATGCACACACTAGACATGCAAAGAACTCAGGTAAGGCCTATATCCCATGGCACTGTCCTTCATGACACTACTCCAGCTAAACACCTAGAGCCCATGACCACACATATGCTCAGCTTATGCTCACGTAATACCACACATAAGTTCAGCTTAGAGGACACGACAATATCTCATGCAAGTCTGTGTCAGGAATCTGCACTCAATGGACCACAGGTCAATGGTGGAAACCAGAAAGGCCTTCCCAGCACAGTGAAGGATCAGTGTCATCAGGGAGAGACCTCTGCTTTGAAACCAGGAAGCCAAGTTGAGGATACTCATATTATGAAATAAAGCAGCAATAGGCAGATTGGTGCTTGAAAAGAACCTCAGCCATCCTCAGTGACAGGACAGGAGCTGCTCTGACAATGAGGACAGGTAAGTTCATATCAGGAAATGCAGCGATAATAGCTTCTCAAGGAGAATGAACAGCACCATCTTCCTCTCCAGTTCTCCTTTGAGGCTGTTGGCAACAATTGTCAGGTGTTCTTTCCATATCAAGAGCCAAGCTGACTCAATTCAGCCGAGAGTTTCAAGTTGCCCATTCATGAATTCAGCACAGGGCTGCTCTCTCACAATGTGGGAGGTTGAGACTCTACTTTATGTCAATTCCCTATCATTAACACAGTTTCACTGATTGGAATTGCTCTTCAAACAAGGAACAGACTACATGCATCTAGAAAAGGTAAACACCTACAGGTGACACAAAGTACATAGGCTGATTGTGAGAAGTAGAAAAATGATTTAAATGCCATACATGTGTGTTCTTTATGACCACTGGGGTGATGTTTTATAGGCATTACAGAGGATATCTGCCATACAATCACCGCACACTGTCCTGACTCCACGTTTTCCTGAAAATCAGACCTAAAAAGAACAAAAAAGTTGACAGTCCAAATCTGCCTATTGCTGCTTTATTTGCCATTGCAGAGTACCAATCAAGCAGGAGAGCAGTGAGGCATCATCTTCATAACAGTGGCCATCCCCAAGGCAATGATCAGCAAGGGCTGATTCCCATTAGCTCTTTCCAGTTAGGTCTTACTTTCAGACATACACACTCTGTCACTAAAATGAATACTCTACTTTGGTACTAAGTTCATTAGCTCAGGATGAATAATTAATCACCTCTCTGCACATGAAAGCATCCAACTGGTATGAATCCACCACTGCTACTGCAGAAGTAAGACTCTGAACCAAACATTTATATCTCTAAGGGAAAGTTACTGTGAAATTTTCTAGAAAGTTGCACTACTTTCTAGTTAAATGGAGATGAAAATAGACTCAGTAAAGAAAAGCACACTAAACTTCACAACTGTCTACATGTAAATCCCCAGCACAGTATCTTCAGAGAAAATGCTCCTTCAATGGAAAAGACCCCACAGCACTGTGTGTACCACACACAAAATGTCAATGTACACACATTGACTTAAATGTGAAGATACCACCAGGGCCTCGTATCACCAAAAGGCATCCTAGTTGAGCTGTTTCTAAGTAGCACACTGGATTAGAATAGAGGGTGTGAGGGGCTGGGCATTTAGCTCAGCAGCGTGAGCACCTGCCTTGCAAGCAGGCGATCATGAGTTCGATCCCTGGTACCGATAAAAATGAAAAAGACCAAAAAAAAAAAAAAAAAAAAAAAAGAAAGAAAAAAAGAATAGAGGGTGTGTGTGGCTGTAATTCCAGAACTCTAGGCAGCTAAGCCAAGATTTCAAGGGAGTGTCCAACCTGATCAATCTTGTGGCTTAGAGAAATATTCAGTGTGTATCTGAAAAAATCAGTCTGAGGATACACCTATAATTCATTGTGGAGACACACGGTACAAACTCCAGGAATGCAAAAGTAAGAAAGTAATAGACAGATGATATATAGATCAAATTATTCCTGTACACTAAGATAAGATACAACAAAATGTGTAAGTAGCTAGATTATTTAATAGGAAGAGAAAGATGGGCAATGGAGGAGCTTAGACTGGTGAGCCCGCTAGGGGCACAGAACCCTAAAATGCCACCTCACTTCCTTGGCAACCTGACCAAACAGAACTGGGATCTGATGTTACCAAGCATCACAATGTAGTCACAGCAGCCTCCTGAGCCCACTTGCTCAGAGACGCTCAACAGTGAGCAGAATGGGCTGCTTCTCCACATAATGTAGCTGCAGTTTTAAAACCCCAGGCAATGAAAGTTTATGTTAAAGCCTGAGGAGACTGTTTACTTCATCCAGATGGCACAGTGCACCTTGTGGGATCAACTCAACCCTCCAGGACTCCCTAAGGAAGGTGTCTCCAGGATGACCTCAACTGATGAAGAAATCCAACATAGCCATGTGAATTCTCCCCAAGCCCAATTTCCTACAACGTCACAAAGCTAAAGATCACAGAGGAAGTTTCACTGGGCCAGGAGACTCGCAGTAGCTTTGGACAGGTCTCCCGACAGGCATCCACAAAACCTTAGAAACCAAAGAAGTCCAGGCTGGGAACAGAAAACCACAGCCACCAGACCCTGAAAAACACTAAGAAACCCAGTGTCCTTACACCCTGAGCCAATCCCTTATGAAAACCACTTCATAGTTATATCTTGGCATAACTGATGCCATGTAGACACCTGCATTTAACTAGTGCCCTGTATTTGACCCAGGAAAATGGCAAATTACTCAGGGTAGAAGTCTAAAGAGAGAAGCATAATGAGCTGTACCACGAGAGAAAAATTAACCTGCTCAATAAAAGAAGCAGGATGCAGGTGTCAACCAAAAATTAATGTAAATTGTAGCTAAATTTTTTCTAACAAGATATCTTTTGTGGTTCTCTATTTTAAAAGCTCTGTAAGTTTCCAGTTCAATGCCACTTATTTGTACTCTGAAATGGGGAAAGGTTCAAGTGGTCTTGAACTCAATTAAATTTCAAATTCATCAGTTTGGCTACTTGTATTCCTATATTGTTGTTCACGAACCCACGTCATTTGGGGTCTCTTGATTATAGGATCCAAGTCTCTCTTTGAGGCAATTGTTACTCAGGGGAACTACAAAGAGTTCTTCCTTGCCTCTGAGGTCTCTCTATTTTTCATAGAGAAACCAAAACCCCTGGATGTTAATTTGGAGGGAGCACTCCAGATCCTTGCGAGTAAGATTGTTTCAATTTTTGTTGGGGTGCCCCTTGTGAGTCTTTGGAAATGTTGGACACAACATTAAAATCACGTTCATTTGTTCTCAGAACAAGAATTTGGCTGAGACTAGTAGGTCATAAGGTAAAACTAGTTCTTGGTGTCAGTCTGTTCATCTGTGAATTTGTTTTGTTAATCTTGTCAATGGTTTAATGTTTATTATTCATCTGTTATTTGTGTGACTGGGTCACACTGCTTCTGCTTTTTTGTTGCCCTGCATTGTGTTCAAAAACATCTTCAGGAATTTCATTGGAGAGCCTCTTCCTATGGTGAACTTGTTTACCCAGAGAAGCTCAAAACTTTCTTGTGAATTTAAATGGCCATCTGCATCCCTGGAGCATCTCCTAAGGCATATTGTATTTATACACATTTATGTCAGGGCAAACAAATCCCTGAGCACTTTAAGCACACCACAGTATTTTTCTTGGTTTGGGGGGGAGTTTATATTATCATTATTTTGTGTTTCACACTAGAGATGGATCATTCCTACCTTCAAATGGAAAGCCATAGCATTGGGAAAATAAACTGACTTAAAAGAATGGCTAAGATGAAGAGCTGAGGATCTCAACCCGGATCTGCAGTGATCTCCATGCCTCCTCTACAAGGAAGAAAACCTCTGGCCAGAGAAACACACAGTTCAGCCTAAACAGGATGTGAAATTTTCTGGTTGAAAATGAAGACCTTAGCTCCCACATTACTCTACTTGGCTCTCAGACAACATCAGGACATTGAGACCCACAACAAAGCTGAGTCAGCAATTAGAGTGACATTCTCAAGGCCACCTGCTATGACCACTGGGTAGACTGTGCATCTGAGCCCAAGGCCAGACTCCAGCATCTCCATTTAATACTGTGTATGTAATATTACCTTCTGTGAAAGAAAGGATCACACAAATTCTCTTTGAATTGTAAATGAAACTAAAAATGAAAATATTACCCATCTCAGTACTTAACATTTCCACGAAATTCTCCAAGAGAAAACATCTTCAACATTTTTATGAGAAAAAGTTTGCCAGAGAGAATAACAGGAATTTTCCTCCAGGAAAGACCTGTGTAATTCAATACATTAGTTTCCTTGTATGGGCTTCCATAAAACTCAGTGTTACAGCATAGCCACTATCACAGAACTTTTTTTTTTCTTTTAAGGATAGGTCGTTAGGAATAAATTTTACATTTATGAAAAGTGACATTTCCAACATATATTTCTATTGATTTTGCCACACGATTAACTATGTGTCCAAAAGTATATTCTGGCTCTAAGGTGGTTCCAGCACCCATTGATATTCCTCGTTACGCTCTGTTCACTCACCACAAACTCACCTGAGACTAACTGCTGCCTGCACCCTGCATAAATACTCTAGATGTCACACATGCTCATAGGGAGCTTTCCTTCAATGTGGACACCACAAACTATTTGATCTGTTTTCTAGATAAAATGAGTGTTTTAATTTTATAGAATGTACATCAGTTATTCCTGTTGTTGTAATTCTGTGCATAACTCTACTTTAGGTGAGGCTTTCATCTTGGTGCATCCCACTACATCTGTACATGGAAATGCCCACATTACATGTGCTCTACCTGGTAGCACTCAGCACATCTGTTCTTCAGCTACACACCAGCACACCAAGCAGGCAAGAAAGGGCACTTCATAGAAACACAATTTTAAATTTCACTGCCTTCTTTGCTGTCTCTCTAAGAACAGTCGGTACGGATTTCCAATTGAGATTGGATGCATGAATGGAATCCGGTAGCACATTATTTCCATATTGGAACAAAGTTTTCTCTCCTCAAAAACAGAAAATTTTAATAATTAACTGAATTTGAAAGACTGGAAGGCAGAATCTCTGTAACCCAAAATCACACTGTTCTTTCCTATGAACTGAGGTTTCTCAGTGCTGACATCTGGACAGTGCACAGGGAGGCCACACACACAGGTGTGACCTGGAGAGGGGTGAAGAGATAAAATGCAAGGAGACAGGAAGATGAGGGAAAAAGGCTCAGGGACACCTCTAGAAGGTAGAAAGGACAGATTCCCCCCTAGATTCTTCAGAGTGAGCACATCCTGACAACATCCTGGCTCTATCACACTGAGCACTCAGCCGGACTTCTGACCTTCAGAACTGTAACATGATGATTTTTGCATGTTCAAAACATAAGGTCATACAAAATCTTACTATAAAAATAGAAAACTAATATGAAGGTATTTACTGAGTTTTCCTGTGAGACTCTTCCATAATACTACAGGAGGTAAGGAATCCAATCCATTTAATTTTCTCCTGAACCCTGCTTTCTTATCAGGAGGAATGGGACACAGTCTTTAGGCAGATGGAGAGAGTGCAACTCCCATGTCACATGGCCAGCAAACAGCAGGACGGACACTAAAATGAGTTTTTACTCCAGGATGAATCGCACAGGGACAATGCCTACATTATGGTTAACAGTCATTCTATGCCATGTCTTCAGCTTAGAAATTGCTGATAGTAACAGTGAAATCTCTTCCAGACCCACAGCCACTGAACTGGTGAGGGTCCCCAGATTACCAGATGTTTGTCCAGCTAGTGAACAGTCTGTGATGGAACCAGGATGAGTAGCTGACCTGCTTGATCCTAGCCTGGGCTACACAGTGAACTCAAGCCCAGGATGAACGACAAAGTGTGATTCTATCTCAAAAGCCAAAAAAGAAAAACAGATTTCAAAGAAATTACTCCCCTGAGAACAATTTTAATTAACCTAGTACATCAAAATCCACATATAATAGATAGTCATTGTAGTGGTTAATTATGTCAACTTGAGACATTTAGAAGTTTAATTAAATGGGTTTAAGAACTCTACACCAAAGGGTATAGAAGAAGACCCACCCTAGGGTGGCTTATCACCGGGAGGTATGAAAGGGAAGGAGGGAGGATGAATGCATTCCATTCTTGGGAGAAGCTCCAGTCTTTGCCTTTGGTTGGAACTTGTCTCTTAGCTTCCAGTATAGACTCTTCAGCCTTTCATCTTCAGCCTTTCATCATACAGTGTGTGCTGTATATGCTTCAAATCAATGTCCATTATGTGGCACTGTGTCTCCCATAGCCAGGATTCATAGGTCCAAGATTCAAGGGGTGGAAGTAGGAATGGTACCACTCACCATTACCCTGAGTGATCAACTAGCAAAATTTTTGCTTCCTGTCCCCATGACTTCATGTTCTGCTGACCTGGAAGTTTTGGTTCCAGAGCAGGGAAGACTTATACCAGGAAGCACAACAATCATGTTACTGAACTGGAAGCTAAGACCTTCACCAACACACACTCATTTTGGTCTCCTCATGCCTCTGAGGAAACAAGCTAAAAAGGGAGTCATAGTGTTGTCAGGAGTGACTGACCCAGACTACCAAAGGGGAAGTTGGACTACTACTCTACAATGGAGGAAAGGAAGAATATACCTGAAGTGCCTTAGGTAATCAATATACAAATCCTGGGCAACTAGTTTAACTGATGAATGTCCTGTCCTGCTTATATCCATAGAAAGATGTTAATATAAGTATGGTGCCTTTTTGTACTACCATGCCCTGTCATTAATGTTAATGGAAAATTACAGAAACCTAATCCAGGCAAAGTGACAAATGGTCCAGAACCTTCAGGAATGAAGGTATGTGTCACCCAAACAGGGAAAGATCCGAGACCTGCTAAGGTGCTTTCTGAAGGCCAAGGGAATACTGAATGGGTAGTGGAAGAAGGAAGTTCTAAATACCAGTTATGACCCTGTGATCTGTTACAAAAAAGATGATTATGATTACTATTTGTCCCCCAATGTGGTTTCAATGTAACAATGTTAGACTTAATGCAGTTTTTTGGGAATTGTTAACCTTGTGTTATAATGTGAAGTTTATAAACTGATAGGAGTAAGCATCAACCAAAGAAAAGTTACATTGTGTGTTCTGGTAGGGGAATTACTGCTTTTCCGTTTGTATGAAGGACAGTTATAACATGCTATGTACAGTTACATGCATGCCTGTGTAGCTGGAGCTAGTTTAAAGAAATGTGTGTGACTGCCAAGTTGACACAGGGTGGATTGTAGTGGTTAACTTGAGACATTTAGAGGCTTAACTGGATGGATTTAGCAACTCTACACCCAAGGATATAGAAGAAGATATCCCTAGGGTGGCTCATCACTTGGAGATATGTAAAAGGGAAGGAGAAAGGGTGAGTGCCTTCCATTCTTGGGAGAAGATCCAGTCTTTACCTTTGGTTTGGACCTCATCTCCTGGCTTTCAGTGTAGACTCCAGCTTTCTGGCAAGACTCTTTAGCTCCTCATCATACAGCCTTTGGCCTTCTGTTTCAAACCCATCAGCCTGCTGGTGTGGACTTTCACAGGACATTAGGGTGAACTCCAGACCTTGGATTCAATCCTTGGGCCTCCAGTGTTCAGACACCCTCTGCATGCTTCCGCACACAACTCTGTGGCTGACCATCATAAGCCAATCTTGTTGTTTTTATACATCTATATATATCTTGTGTTGTATTTGTTCTCTTTAGTAAAGCATTGACTAATACACCAATTAACATATAAACACTCGTATATAGATACATTTACATATGCATATTTATAGTATACCTATTTATATGTTAATAAATACCATACTCATATTAACATCTTTCTATGGAGATAAGCAGGACAGGACATTCATCAGTTAAACGAGTGCCCAGGATTTGTATATTGATTACCTAAGGCACAGTCATTTACCATTTTTCCACTTGCCTTCAACAGGACGCCTAGTTCTCTGGTGGAAACAAATTTTTTTTTCTTATCTTCCTGACAAATTCTGTTGACAGTAGTGCTCTAATGGAGATTTATCTCTGGATTCATGAAGACTAATATCTCAATAGTCCACCTGGAAAAAACATTTGCCAGAAGCCCTCTCCAGGCTCCATGCTGTCACTAGCACAAAGCTGCTCTGCTGAGCAGTAATTGGAGCTGACAATGATTTTGTTACCGGGGAAGAGAATTGTGCACCAAGTTCCAGTATGGATCAACCTTTCACAATGAGGTCTTTCCACCTGCTGTTGAAGATGACATGGACTTTTTCTCTATTGCTTTCCCCCAATATAGAGATTTGAAACAACATTTTTCATGGGAGAGGTCTCCCATTCTGCCCTTCATTGTGCCCACCAGGGCATGTCCATGGTGTCCCCAGAGAGGCCTTCTCCTGCAAGTCCCAGATAAAAGCTCAAATTGCTTTCAGTCATCTGGATCCTCACTTCTGCATGTCAAAATGAGGCTCCTCGCTCAGTTCTTGGTGCTGCTAATGCTGTACATATCTGATAAGGATGGAGGGAGAAAAGGAAGGAGAGCAATTGAGAGTGATGGGGTCCCACTGTTTCCTGTGTTGTTCCCTCCACATGAGAGACTGCAGCTTTTCTTGACAGGATGAGAACAAGAGCTTGAGGTCTGTGTGAATGAAGAAGATTCCACTGGAGTCGGGACTATGGTGAGGTGACCATGTCACAAAGAAAGAAAAGGATGATGCACATTAATTCTCAAGAAGGGTTCTAATCCTCAGTACTTTATTGTAATTGAACACATTTAGTATATATGAAAATCACAAAAAAATTTGTGCAAGGTACACATGAACCTCCCATGGTGCTACAGCCTGGAACACAAACTTCCCTGCCTGGGGAGGCCCAGCTGCCCTCCTGCACTTCTGTCTGGGGAACAGCACAGTACAGATTGCTCTGTGTGAGAGGAAGAGTTTGGAGAATCAGAACAACAAGGTGCAGCTCCTCTGACCAGAAGAGAGATTGAGGAAGACAGCTGAGCAAAAAGAACCAGTGACAAGGAAGAGAAAGAGATGAACACTCTTCACCTCAAGGTCTTCATGCAGGATATTGATCCCCCAGATGCTGTAGTGAAAGTAGACAGATGACTATATTTTAAAGGCAAAACAAATGAACTGCGTTGTCTTTCTGGATGTGATGTGTGAGAACAAGGTGAAATTCAGGATGCCTGTTCCATTGGTTTGAAACTGAACAACCAGAGAATTTCAAACCATATATTGTGAGAACAGGAGAGTTGAAGGGAAGCAACAGTGAGCAGCAGGGGAGACTTAGGATATATGAGGGCGCAGATTAGAATTGTGAGGAGTTCCCAGCCTCCAGCTTGCACTATCCTAACCCAGAGGCACAGGAGGGATTCTGGAGATCAGGGAACTACACTGAGCTAGGAGGACCAATTCCAAAGGACAAGGTGAGCGAAACAAATGAAAGCAGACTGAGACCAGGATGGTAGCCCAGTGTGCAATGCAAAGAGATGAAGACAGATCCACAGGGGAGGTCAAGAAGAAATGGCTACTAAGATAAAGAAAAAAAAAATTAGAAAAGAAGTCAGAGAGATTAATGCCCCAGGGCAAAAATAACATTAATGGAACCATTTTTCACTTTGCAATTGTAAACTTAACCTATATTACACTCCAAGGAAATTTCCCCCTGGGTCTGATTGCTACAAAATGTGCCAATTTCACTTGTAGGGTCACAGCCAGATACTGAAAGTTTCACCTACAGTACGTGAATGTGCATGTGGTGCCCTCTTCTGGTCAGCTTCATGCACTGAAAGTTTCTAGGGACATTGTTCAATCACTTTCAAACTAAGATTTGTTGCACTATTTTGCTTACAACACTATGCTCTGGTTCAACTACTGCAGAAGTGTCACAGGTATCTCAGGAAGTTTTAGGCATTTAATCTGTTCATTATTTGCCTTTTAGTTACAGAAAACAGGCTCATACAGAACACTAGTGAAACATCATTTCCCTCCTCCTCCTAAAGTGATCCAGTGCTCTTGCAGTCATTAGAATTAACACTCGCACACATCCCCGCGCCAGCTAAACACAGCACACAAGCCATTCTCCACCTTTCAGAAATCAAGTGTCTTGGACTCTAACGACCTTGCAATACACACATGCAATGTGGCTATCAACCCAGCCACTGATCAGAACTGGTGACAGAAACACTACCAGCATCATGAATCAAATAATCTTACCAATATCATATTGCCACAATATCACACGACCCTTATTGACATTTATTTGTTCACAAGGAAGATCTTGTTTTTGAAAGGTTTGGCCCAGACAGGACACTGTAGCCAGGAAAGCCACAACCGGAAGCAGGAAGCCCCATCTTGCCCTGCCCCTAGGAAGTTACCTGTGACGCCATCTTCCCGCCCCTGGGAATTTACATATGGCGCCAAACCTAGGACCAATGGGCTACCTGTGTATCCCTAATGCCCGCCTTAGGTTCCACCCCAAACTGAGGTTATTTACAGGCCCCCACGCCGCGTGTCCGCCGGAGAGATCGCCGGACGCCAGCGGTGGGGTTGCCGGTCATCTCTCTCCGTGTTCTCAGAATAAAGGCCGCTTTTTATTTTATATTTCTCATCTTTTGTTAATATTTTTCATCTTTTGGAAATAACTCTATCATTTGTTGCCGTGACTCGATCGGCAGGCAACTAACTCTTGGGCCACATACCCAGAGTTTCCTCGCCGATAACCAGATACCATCCTGGATTAATCCCGAGCTTTTTCCTCTCCCGAGACGTTCCTGTCGCCAGCCGCCTGCACTCCGCATCGGCCAGACTGATTTCAGGTGAGCACTCCCCGGGGAACTTTTCGCACTGGGCAGCCCCAGTGGAATGTTCTCCCCGTCTGCGTGGGTCTGTGCATTTTCACGTCCTTAGGACCGCCCAGGGCAGGGTTCTTTCTGGGCAAACCTGCGCCCACAAAATCTCTCACATTCTTTGGGTTCGGATAGCCCAAAGCAGAGATTTTTGGGACCGCCCACACTGAAAGAATGCCTCACTTCCCTTAAAGCCTTGCGCTTTCACGGGCAAAACTGTTACTGACCCCACGTAGACTCCATTCGTAAATCTCTCAGTGACGACTGGAGTTTATGGTTTGGAACCGTAGCCGCCGCGTGGTACCACAAATAAGTGACGACTTTTTTCTGGACCTCCGGTTTTTTTCTTGCCTGAATCAGTCATGGGGAACGTATTTTCTAACACCCAAAAGACACCTTTAAAATGCCTAATTTCCAATTTACGTACTCTAAAAATTAAAGGTACCATAAAAACTAAACAACTAACTTTTTACTGCCAGGAGGTCTGGCCAACCTACCCGCTTATCGGCAAGCCTTGGCCTCAGCAAGGAACATTTGACCCCTGCATTCTCAGGAACTTGTACGATTTTTGTCAAGCTGGCAACAAGTTATTAGAACTCCCTTATGTCCAAGCCTTTCTTATTCTGAGAACACGCCCATCTCTCATTAAGTCTTGTGCTCCCGCTGAGATACTTTTAGCTAAGTCTACTGTGCCGCAAACTTTTCCTTCCTGCCATCCGTTTTCCCGGCCACCGCCTGCCTACCACCAAACTCGTTCCCTGCCGTTACCTCCCGCCGGGCCACTCTCTCCTCCCCCTATGCCTGATTCTCCCAGCAGCTCTAATCCCTCTCTGTCGCAGATACCTCCCGCTGTGCGATCGGCTCCCTCTCTGCCTTCCGGGACCCATAACTCTCCCAGCAGCTCTAATCCCTCTGTTAGCGCTTCCTCGCAGTCTCCGACTTCCTCTCCTGAGAATTCTGTATCCCCTACAGCATTCTCACCCTCTGCCCACCATACTAGGTCTCGGTCGCTATGTCCTTCCAGCAGGTCGCGTGATTGTTCCAGCTTGCGCAGGGAACAGTCGCCATGTTGCAACCCTCTGCCACGTGGCATGGCGCCGCCATGTTCCGGAGGGCCACATGGCGACAGGGCGCCGCCATGTTTCGGGTCACATGATAGGGCGCCGCCATGTTCCCAGGCACCGCCATGTTTCGGGCCACGTGACAGGGCGCCGCCATATTCCCAGGCGCCGCCATGTTTTGGGTCACGTGACAGGGCGCCGCCATGTTTCCAGGGCCCTCACTGTCAACAGGCGTCTCCTTGTGGCTCCTCTTGTGAACTACAACAGCCGCCCTGTTGCAGTGCACATGATGCTTCATTGTGCTGCCGACAGCAGTCCTCTAGCTGCAAGGCACACAGTGAGACGCCATCTGCTCATGTTTCCCAGGGTGACCGGCAGCAGCTCTGTAGCCGCTCTACAGATGATTGCTCACATGCGCCTACCGGAAGGATGGCTGCTCAGTGGCCCTCTGCTCCGGAATCTCCTCAGGCTCTGCTACCGCTTCGGGAGCAAGCTGGCCCCGAGGGACTTGTTAACATCCATGTGCCTTTTTCCCTTTCTGATCTATCCCAGACTGTCCATAAATTAGGTAGCTTTTCTGTTGACCCACAGAATTATATCAGGCAATTTGAATTCATTACTAATTGTTATGATTTACATTTTAAGGACGTTTATAATGACTCTGGGCCTATATCTGTGCCAGAGCAGGACAAGCATACTAACTATAACAAACTTTTAAAACAGGTCCAGGAGGCTAATCAAAACCCAGCTGTGTTCCTAAATTGGCTTTCTAATCCTCACGCCCTGCAAGCAGTTCCAGCTTCGCGCGCTGTGTCGGGCCGCCTCCCAGCCCCTCCCCCATGCGCCGTCCCAGCCCCTCCTTCCCCTGTGCGCCGTCCTCGTCACCGCCGCCATCTTACACGTTTCCGGGGGCAGTCTGAGCCCGCCCCTGCGCGCTACATCCCAGCGCTTGCCCCACCCACTGGGCGTGCTCTGCCGGAGCGCCGCGAAACAGCAGCTCAGCGGCTCTGCTCAGGCATGCTTTTTTTACAATTTGGCTCCACTCAAAAGATGCTTTTTTATTACAATTCTCAAACCATTTAATCAAGGTTATTGGCCACCTGATAATTTTACCAGCCTTGCTTATCAATCAAAGCCTTCACCAATCTCCTGTTTAACAACTAAGGTAATAAATTCCTTTTTGCTGGGAACCACTAGCTGTCTTTCAAGACAAGGGTTTTCTTTAAAGTTTTATTTTATTTGTCTTGGTTCATACTACTGCAAATAACAACTTTAAAAATAAATGTGTTCAAAATTTGACAGTATTAGATCAGTTTTGATTTATTCATAAGATTGCTAAACCTTTACTGCAAAATGTTTCCATTAAAGCCTTGTTTGGCAGACTAAAGCTTTGTTAATTCTACATGTCACCCTATAAAAAAAGCGATATGCCATCCAGATAAAGCCTGCTCTCTAATCCAAAATGCCAATATTAAATTCCTGCATGCTTACTTAATTCTACTATAGTCCAAATCCCAAACAAAAAGGCAAAACTTGACCTTCAAACCTTAGAGAGATCTTAATATGGTTTTTTATATTTTTAACACTTGTGACACTTGGAGTTCTGAGACAGGTAAACCTACACAAGGTGGAGCTGCCTGCCCCCTCCATGGACCACGCTCAAATGCAGCAGAAGATACTGGGCAAGAAAATGCCCCACCCTGGCATTCTTTGAGACCTTACTCCAGGGCTACTGGACTGTCCTAGCCACCAGAGAGTGGGTAAGCCATCCTAAGTTCTAGCCCTCATAGGAAATGTCGACACTGCCAGATTCATCACCGACAGAAAATCGCTGCTGAAGACTGAGGAAGTTCAGGGCAACAACAGCCCCCTTTAAGGTGTCCGTCTCAGATTCCAAGTCGCACAAAACTCTCAGGTAAGACATTCTCTATATTTGTGGACATAGAGGCCATATATACAGAGTTCTTCCTGAGTTTTCAGGCTGCTATATTAAGTCCTCAGTCTCTATGATGGGGTATTGATGGTCAACCTATGTCATTTACAAACAGGGCCTATTTTGTGCAGGTCCCAGTCTTCTCACTTGGTTTATACTTTTTCAGGATACATAAAAGCCTTTCTCATACTTGCTAAAGTTCTGTTACAGCAAATCATTCCAAGGACTACAACCAGGTTACAGTGACCCATGCCTAAATCAAAGTTGCTAGACTGCCATCCTGGTTTCACATCACTCAGGCTAAGAGGTGCCCTCCCAGCCCTAAATCTGATCATTCTGAGTGGTCATCTCATCTTCTGTCTCCTACCTGTCTCCGTCTCACAAAGGCCTCGCAGCCACAGTTAACAGGCTAAGTCATGTTTTGTTATCCACTTTGGTTCCTAATTTCTTACATTCTATTAATGATCATTTTTACAGCAGGACTCTTTAGCAGTATTGCCTACAGACTCCAACATCATGCATACCAGAGACAAGCCTTACCAACCTACCGTCTTAACTTTTATGCTTTCAGATGGGGGAGTAATCACCTCTCATAACTCCACTCCTCCTAACCCCACGTTTAATTTTCAGAATTCTGCCTCACCGTGGAAATGTTTCTACCTCAACATGGTCCTGATAGAATGATATGTCTAAATCAAAGGCACCTTTCCCTTTACCTCACCTGGGTCCTTAAATATGACAGTGCCATGTCTCCTCATAACATCTTGTCTCTTTGTTTTTCCAGTCTGACATACGTGCATTCACCAGTGAAGCTGTCCTGGCCAAAACACCTGGTACCAGCGTCTACCTGGGCATCAACCTTCATCCCGTCAACTCCCCTAGGCTCCAGTACAGCGCCCTTTGCCAGCAGGAAGTAGTTAAAGAGAGAAAGCTTTGCCCCTTTTCATAATAACCATAAGACGGGATATGAAAGGTTTGGCCCAGACAGGACACTGTAGCCAGGAAAGCCACAACTGGAAGCAGGAAGCCCCATCTTGCCCTGCCCCTAGGAAGTTACCTGTGACGCCATCTTCCCGCCCCTGGGAATTTACATATGGCGCCAAACCTAGGACCAATGGGCTACCTGTGTATCCCTAATGCCCGCCTTAGGTTCCACCCCAAACCGAGGTTATTTACAGGCCCCCACGCCGCGTGTCCGCCGGAGAGATCGCCGGACGCCAGCGGTGGGGGTTGCCGGTCATCTCTCTCCGTGTTCTCAGAATAAAGGCCGCTTTTTATTTTATATTTCTCATCTTTTGTTAATATTTTTCATCTTTTGGAAGTAACTCTATCAGTTTTCACCTACAATTCTGATTTTTTCATATCAAGTGGCCTTTGGATGCATTAAAGTTTATCATACAAGTGACAGAGATGTGGGCACTTTCTTCAGTTTTGCAACCAAAGCAAATGCCTCACTGGCTTCATCCTAGGCTGTCCCAAATACCAGGGCCTCAAAGGACATGGAGGATTTTATGAAAGTGAGAGGCAGTTTCACTGTGAATTGCAGATCATCCCTGAGAACAATGTGATCCATGTGGAAAAACTCAGGGCTTCTAGTCACCACCAGTGATGAAAGACTCTCATGGTTAAAGTCCTCAACATTCAGGTCCAGCTCTCAAAAGAGAAAAAGCTACACCAGACTCTCACCTGGGTCGTAGTCAAAATGGGGAACGAACTGAAGCCTGATTACCAAGGGAAATAGCAACTGGGCAATGAAATAATGAGTCATGAGGCCATGAGCAGGAGAAGAATTCAGCAATCTCAGGGTCATAAACCAGACCCAGAGAAGAGGCATTTGTGAGAAAAGGACACCCAATAGGACACAAGGTTAGACAGCAGAGAGCAGGCAGGGCTGATCACATTGTATCGCCTTGCAGAAATGAGAAAAATCTCAAATCTGGGACTGCAGGTACAGCTCAGTTGCATAGTGCTTCACTAGAATTTGGAGGTGCTGGGTCAGTCTTAAACATCCACAAGAAAACAGACAGAAGAAAACTTCCATCCTCATCCATCATGAGACCATACTCATCTCAATCTGTGGACATCAATGGGACATGAGGAGTGTTCAGACTTCACCAAATTTCAATCACAGCAGCCAAGGATGTGCCTAACCAGGGGGCCTAGGAGCTATGACAGTAAGTCAGGACAAAAAAGAGAAACTAATGAATACTTTAAGGACAGACTGGACTTGATGTGCATTTCTCTTTGTTTTGGAATAAAGAATTTTTATTATTATTTCACGTTTAATGTGAGAGATGGATCATTCCTACATTCAAATGAAAAATCATAGCATGGGGAAAATTCCCTGACTTACACAGAATGGCTAAGATGAAGAACTGAGGGTCTCATTCTGGATCTGAAGTGATGGCCGTGCCTCCTCCACAGGGAAGAAAACCTCTGAGCAGAGAAGCACACAGTCCAGCCTTAACAGGATAGTGAAAATTTTTGGTTGAAAATGAAGACCTCAGCACCGTATTGCTCTACTTTGCTCTCAGACAGCAGCAGGATCTGCAGAGCCCCACAACAAAGGTGAGTCAGCAAGAGGGTGACATCCTCAAGGCCAGCTGCTAGGAAGCCAACTGCTGGGTCCACTGGGTAGATTGCATACCAGAGCCTGAGGCCAGACTCAAGCATCTCCATTTAACACTGTGTATGCAGAATTACCATCTGTACAAGAAAGGATCATACAATCCTCATTTTTGAATTTTAATGAAACTTTAAATGAAAATATTACCCAACTCAGTACTTAACAGCTCCCATGAAAGTCCCCAAAACAAAAGATCTTCAACATTTGTACGAGAAAAAAAGTTAGCCATAGAGAATAACAGTTCCCTTAGATAATAATTGCACAAATCAATACATTATTTTCCTCGTATGGGCTTCCATAATGCTCAGTGCTACAGCAGAGCCACAGTCACAGAACTTTTTCCTTTTTAAGACAGGATGATATGGATAAATTTTACATTTATAAAAAGCCACATTTCTAGTATACAATACTATTGATTTTGACACATGTGTAACTGTGTGTCGAAAAACATATTCTGGCTCTAAGTTAGGACCAGTAAGTACCCATTGGCTTTCCAGGGTGCACTCTGTTCACCCACAACAAACTCACCTGAGACTCACTGCTGCCTGCACCCTGCATAAATGCTCTAGATGTCTCAGATACTCATAGAGAGCTTTCCTTCAATGTGAACACCACAAACTATTTAAATTGCTGTGTTTTCTAGGGAACACATTTGTTTTTAATTTTGGATAAAGTATATCAGTCATTCCTGCTGTCATAATTCCATAGATAGCTCCTTTGGAGGTGAGGATCTCACCTTGGTGCATCCCATTGTATCTTTACACCACACTGAAAACATCATCATGGGCTCTCCATGGTGCCACTCAATATGTCTGTTCTCCTGGTACACACTAAGCAAGCAAACAATGGCCACTTTATAGAAAAAACAACTTTAAAACCCACTGTCTTCGCTGTCTTAGAACAGACAATGCTGATTTGCAATTGAAAATGGATGCATAAATGGAATCAGCTAGCTCATTATTCCCACAGGGGAACAAAGTTTTCCTCCTTAACAATGGAATATTTTTAATTAACTGATGTTGAAAAAATGCAAAGCAGAATCTCTGTAACACAAAATCTTACCCTTCTTTCCTGTGGACTGAAGTTTCTCAGTACTGACATCTGGACAGCACACAGGGAGGCCACACACAGAGGTATGACCTGGAGAGGGGCCAGGAGGAAATGTTGGGAGTAAGAATATGAGGGACACAGGCTCTGGGACACCTCTAGGACTTTAAAAGGACAGATTCCCTCCTGGATCCTCCAGAGTGAATGCATCCTGACAGCATCCTGGCTCTATCACACTGAACACTGAGTTGGACTTCTGACCTGCAGAAGTGTAACATGATGACTTTTGCATGTTCAAGAAGTGAATTCATGTGAAATCTTTCTGTAGAAATGGAAAAGTAATGTGGATGTCTTTACTTAGTTTTTCTGTAAGAATCTTTCATAATAAAGTATGTAAGGCACACCAGTCCATTTAATTTTCTGCTAAACCTTGTCACCATTCTTATCAGAAGGAATGGGATACAGTTTTTAGGTAGATGGAGAGAGTGCACCTCCCATGTCACATGGCCAGCAAACAGCAGGATAGACACTAAAATGAGTTCAAGATGCTCCAGGATGAATCAAACGGGGAGAATGACTACAACACTGGTTGCAGACATTATGTTATGTCTTCAGCTTATAAGCTGCTGTTAGTAGCAGTGAAATGTCTTCCAAACCCATGGTGACTGAACTGGTGAGTTAACCACAGACCCTTGGGTGTCTGTACAGTGAGTGAGCAGTTTCTGATGGAATGAGGATATGTAGCTGACCTGTTTGAACCTAGCCTGGGCTGCACAGTGAACTCAAGGCCAGGACGAACTACAAAGTGTGATTGTGTCTCAAAATTCCCCAAATTAAGAAAGATTTCAAAGGAATTACCCCCCTAAGAACAATTTTAATTAATCTAGTACATTGGAATGTACATATATGCATTTATATATAGCCATATATATATATATATATATATATATATATATACATTTATAGATACATATTCCTTCATGTCTGTGTACAAAGATACGGATTAACATGTAAAAACATATAGAGAGATGTATTTCTATACAAACATATGTTTATAGTATACCCATTTACATGTTAATATCTGTTCGTATTCATATTAACATCTCTCTGTGGAGATAAGTAAGACAGGATATTCATCAATTAAACTACTGCCTGGGAATTATGTATTGATTACCTAATGCACAATCATTGTCTCTTTCTCCACTTGCCTTCAACAGGACACCTAATTCTCTATCTGAAACAGAAATTTTTTTTTATATTCCTGGAAAATTCTGTTGACAGCAGTGCCCCATGGTGTGTAACCCTTGTGCCCATGAAGACTAACATCTCAATAGTTCACCTCTAAACCACATTTGCCAGAAGCCCTCTCCAGGCTCCATGTTGTCACTAGCACAAAGCTGCTGTGCTGAGCAGTAACTGGAGGAGGCAGTGGTTTCCTTACTGGGGAAGAGCACTGAGGCACCATGCTGCAGTATGGACAGGGCCTTTAGAAATGGGATCCTTCCTCCTAGTGCTGGACAGCACATGGACTTTGCTCTTCTGATTTTCCCCAAATATAGAGATTTGAAGCAACTTTGCTCATGGGAGAGGCTTCCCATCCTGCCCTTTACTATGCCCACCAGGAGGCTTCCCTTCAAGTTCCAGATAAAAACTCAACCTGTCTTGATTCATCTGGACCCTCATTTCAGCATTTCAAAATGAGGCTCCCTGCTCATTTCCTGGAGCTGGTAATGCTCTGCATCCCTGGTAAGGATGGAGGGAGATGAGGATGGAGAATGAGTGAGTGGGATGGGGTCCCACTGTTACCTGTGTTGTTCTCTCCATGTGAGAGACTGCATCCTTCAGGAACAGGGTGAGAACAAGAGCTTGAGGTCTGTGTGAGTGAGGAAAATTCCACTGGAGTTGGAGCTATGGTGAGGTGATGATGTCACAATGAAAGAGAAGGATGATCCACATTAATTCTCAAGTGGGTGCAAATGTTGGATACTTTATTATAAGTGAACACTTTTTCCTATATATGAAAATCGCAAAAATAATTTAGCTTCAAATATGAAATAATGGAGACAATATGAAAATGAATCATCATGCCTGTACATGACCTTGTCTTTCTATCCAATGATTAAGGGTCCACAGGAGATATTCAGATGCCAAGACCCCACTCTCTCTCACTCTCTTTGGCACCCGGAGAACCAGGCTCCTTCTCCTCTAGTTCCAAACAGAGTCTTGAGCATAGTGATGGAATCATCTATTTGAGATAATGGTACATAAGCCATACCAGGCTCCACAAGGCATGATTTTTCAGGTTTTCAAAAAGCACTCTTCGGTCCTAGAAAGGTGCATTAGCAGCTTATCAAGAAACGATTTCACACTCAAAATCTGCAGAGGTCAGGGTGAGGAGGCTGGAGTTTATTACTGTTATCAAGGAATAGGATGTCCTCCCCCAGTGATGCAACCCTGAGAAAAATCCTCCGGCCTGGAAGGTCCAGCTGGTCACCTGCAATGTTGGGCACACCAGAAGAGTTTATTAGTACAGCAGAGTGCAGAAAAGGCCTCTGTGCATGACTAAGTAGAAAATCAAAAGAGCATGGGGACCTATGTTCTGTGCAGACTCTGCCACATAAAGAGGATGTGGCTGACTTCCACAGGTTCCTTGAGCTTTGCAAATTCTATTCTTTTTTTTTTTCAATTTGGATATAAACCTGAGATGGTTAATAAGATGCAATTGGTGTATAACATTTGTACTCTATCTACCTTTTTTTGCTTATTGTGTAAGGTTCACTAGGGGATGAGGTGGTGTCAGTCTGGTTTACAGGTTGGGAGACCCAGCCTACTACTCAGGAAGGATCAGAGTTAAAGAGGTACCTTTTTCACTTTCAAGTATGGATCAGACCCAATTGCAATATGGAGGAAGGGTGCATCATGGAAGGCTAACACCAAGATTAGTAATAATCCTGGCCATGTATGCACTAGGCTGTATCACATGTTCCCCACCAATCCAGTGGGCACAACTGAACACCCAATTCATTTACGAATCTGACCTCATCAGAATGCAGGAGTGACTTGAAAACAGGAAATGACCCCTCATTTGTCACAGGAATGCCACAGAACCCACTAACATAACAAGATCCAAAGGGGCAAGAGAATTCTCAAGGAATATCTAACATGGATCAACAGTAGTTAGGGAATTTATGGTTATGTAAAGCTCTGTCTTTCCATCAGTACCCATCAAGATATGGAAATACAGTAAAAAATCAATTTAATTTAACAAATGTATCAACTGTAGAAATAAAAAAGGGTCAAAATAGTGCAGAGTGAACTAGAAACACATAAATTAATAAAGATGAATTTGATAATATAATAAGCTTAAAAGGGGACTGAAAAAATGATAAAATAAACAGCATAATACAACAATAAGAAAATGAGTCATAGAAATAAAAAAAGGACGAGAGATCAAAATACTGGACCACATTAAATATAAATAAATAAAGTTGGTAAAGGAAAACACAAAACAAAGCAGAGCAAGTGAAGCAAACTCTAGAATTCTCTTGCTGAGAAAGTTATATGACAGAAGTATTTTTCTAGGTTTTCTAAAAATGAATTAGTACTTATGTGAGGAGAGTGGTAGATCCCAGCCCAGGACAGGTGTGCTTCCCTCTCCAACAGCAGATTCTGCTGACAGGTGAGCTCTGCTATATCTTAGCCCCTAGGCATGACCAGGAAAGTGTGTGTGTGTGTGTGTGTGTATGTGTGTGCATGTGTATTTGTGTGTGTCCATTTCTGTTTGTCTGTGGGGGATGAGGTGTCACTTTGTAGGCCCAACCCCCTCTAACCTGCAATTTACAATAGCCGCCCTGGTATGCGAGAAGGAGGTAGAATAGGAATGCCTGTTCTCAGTGAGACCCCTCGCCCTCTGGAATCCATACTGTGAGCTGGCTTTGTTTTGCAGAAGTCTTGAGGAAGTGGCTGGCCACCCTTTGTGACACTAACAGCAGACAAATTAACAACATTCTTGAGCTAATGAATTTCTTCCTGGGCTAGAGAAGTTATGAGAACTGGTTGTGATTATTTACTTCACTTAGATAGTTTTAGAATAAACATTGTAGTCTGTCACGTTGTAGCTTGCCACAAAGAATGCCTTTTCACCACTTAATTATCTGGGCTCTGTGAACTGATCGGGTTTACTATATATGAATCCTAAAATAAAGATTGTGCGTGCAGTGCAGTGTAACGCGGTGCAGACAGTAAAGGTGTCTCTCCTGTCTTTCTTTTCCGAGCACTGTACCCCCCGTGTCCCGATCAGGCGTGTGTGCGTGTTTACCTTGCCCGGAGTTCAGAGTGCTCTAAGACACTCACGACATTTGTCTATGTGCATGTGCTTATGTGCATGGAGCTGCTACCCCTGCACCTAGCCTTGGAGCCTGCTGGCCAGATAGGCACATGTGGGGCACATGTATTCACTCTGCACTTTCAGAGATGGAGCTGAGGTCCATCTGAGGTCACATCTGTAAATGTGTTACAAACTAGAGGAAAAGAATTGACCACTGACTCCTACACTACAAGAGGCAGCAGATGAAAGGAACCATCTGCCACATGGTCTTACTCTCACTGTATTCAAAACCACACCCCTCAGCCAGCCAAATGCGATGGGTCTACTGATCTCCATACAAGGCAGGGTCCTCCACAAGAGGAGTGACAACCACTTCAACTCTGAGCAAGCATGAGGGTGATCTTTCCCCTCTCCACAAGTGTCTCATGAGGCCACCTCCAAACAGGTACTGCAGGACGGGGCGCTTTGGGTCCACTCTGTTTTCTGAAGTCCACAATAGTTCACTGTCAAGTATTGGGACTTTCCTAAGATACCCCAGGTTACATCATCACTCCTGGATATTACAAGAGTTACAATGAATTTCTACTAAAAAATTCACAATTCTGCAGAAGCTCTCACTTGCAGAATAAATTCCTTACCTGAGATTCAAATTTAGAAGAGTAACTGGTTTCTCCTTAGACATGTGCAATGCATTGGGAATGTGGCTGATACAGAATCAAAATATCACAGAAAATGTATTTGTGTGACAAAAACAGATACAAAGGACAAACTAGAAGCTCTAAAGCCAACTGGGGAACTCGCCATCTACAGCTACTAGGCGTGATGCAGAGAGCTTTAGTTGCAAGTAAAACATCCATCTAAAGAGGCTGAGGCTACACAGCGACACCCCGGCTACCTCAGATCCACAATCCTCGTGAAATAATAAAACAGGGCACAGAAAGCACACAAAAGAGAGAACTGAAAAAAGGGAGTGGGAGGACAAGTGAAGAAAGAAAGCAGGAGGAAGAGGCAGGAGAGGGGAGAGAAGAGGAAAGACAAAAGGGAAAAATTTGGACTCATTTTTAAATTTTGTCACCAAACCTGCCTGAGCACCTGTCACATTCATCTGGAAAGTATTGAAGAGAACAGCAAACAGGAGCTCTGGTCTCCCCCTGGGCATGAGCCACACAGCAGAAGCCTGAGCCAGAACTCGCTTTGTGCAGACTCCTAGGGGCCTAAACTAAACTGGCTCACAAGTGCTCTCTGTGGGTGAAGTGTACAGCAGAGGGGGAATAGAAATTACCATTCCCACAGGAATGAACTGATGAACTGAAAAGAGGGCTCAAAGTACCCTAGGAAATGAGATTTAAAAAAACAAGATTTCCTTGAAAGTAATGAGTACAGACCAATATGAGCTAATATCTGTATTTCAAAAATGTCTGCTTCAGAAAGATTGGGAATTTTAACCTTGAGTGTGGTATATGAAGTGCAAAATGAAACCCTGTTTGGAGGAGGATACAGCAATACAAAATCCTCAAGAATGCTCACAGCTGCTATGTAAAGAGCCATAGATTACAAAGTCAGCTATGCTAGGTACTAAAACTCATATAGATAGGTAACTATCACTGGAAATATCAGACAGCAAAGGGCTCTTCCAATTCTTCTGATCTGGTTCCTAGGATAAGATATTTAGGAAATAAATTTTAAACTTCATATTATTTAAGAAGTAAAGGAAACCAAGGAAAAATAAACCACTAATCAGCTGTAGAAAATTGACATCCCAATACATTTTATACACACTATAAAAGCACTGACATCATCCTCATAATTAAGCCACAAATATTCACAACTCAATTTGTGGTTTATTAATTGATTTAATCAGTGTAATATCACCATTAATTTTGCTTTCAGAAGATTATTGCTATAATTCTATTCTTAGCTATGAAATATTAAAACAAATTATTATACCCTGATATGAGTCTCACCCAAGATGCTCATTCACTTCAATACAACACAGCCAAACAGCATGTGGTTTTTAAAGCCTCCTTTATTTACAAGGACAAGAATATGAAACCTGGCCCAATGTGTCTGAGTCGGACGCTAACAATTCCTGGTCTCCTCCCACTGTGTGTTAAGCTTTAGAACTTTGTCATGTGTCTGATCCAATGAGCTGAAATTTTTTTTCATTTCATTCCTACTGATCCTGGTGAGACAGATGAGGAACAGGGCCTAAGGAGTCCAGATAGGACCAAAAAATGAATGTTTCAACTTCTCAGACTTTTTGGTAGGCACCCACATATTCAGAAGACAGTCACCCAATACAGATAGTGAGCAACAGTCAGCCCAGCACAGTGAGGCTGAGTCAGAAGGATGGACAGGTGGGGCAGAAACTGGGCAGGTGAACAATGCTGAGACACAGTCTCAAAATCAGAGAAATACAAAGGACTGGCGATACACCTCAGTGTGAATGTCATAGGTTTAAGCCCCAACACACACGCACACCCGATAAGTACAAACAGCGTCCCTTATTTACAATAAAAGCACACATGATAGCATCCTTATTTACTAATTTTGCCACAAATATTCCTTCCCAAATCTGTGAGAGGCACACGGCAGCTTTGGGCTGCAATAAAAAATCACACGAATTTACAGACCAATGATAGCTTGGCTTAACTCTCTCCCATCTCAGATAAACTCCAGGACCATAGCAGCCTTTGGTTCAAACTACACTGAGGCTTTAAACCCTGGATTCAGTGGGGACATCTGACATTGAGAATGTCTCTTTAAACTGTGGAGCATGACTACACAGTATTTATTAAAACAAAAATTAGCTATGAAAAGCTTGCTTTATGATAGTTCAGAAAAAACTAGCATCAATCATTTCTCCTTTAGTATAAAACCAAGAGAAATCTTTGCCTAAAAAATAAAACTGCTGTGTGTGTCTGTCTGTGTGTGTGTGTGTGTGTCTGCAAGACAAGCTTGAACAGATATTGACCAATTTGAAAATCTAGTCACAAGGAATTTCATATCCGCCTATATAAGTCGTATTGTATAAGATAGAGCATATTATATAAGACAGAGTTACTGGTTTCCAATTTGAATACAGATGTTTTTCTCTGTATCATATACTTTTGATTTTAGTGCTACTATGTCATTTAATTCCTGTTTCAAGGAAAAGATTATTTCTAATACTTGTTTCTAAGATGATGAATGTTGCCTGGTTATAAAAAAAGGTCTTCTCATCACTACTAAATGGTGTTAATGCTAGAAAATGCTAAAAAAATGAATTCTGATAAACTTACAATTGCTGCTTCCTTTTCCATAAGGCTAAGAAACATGAGCACTCCCCTCCCAGAGACTGATCTACACAAACCCCTGTATCATGGGAACTGAAGTCCTCTCTGGGATGGGCAGAGTCATGAGCACTGTGTCTATGCTGCAGAATCAGATTTTCCCAGAGATCTTTGTACCCATTGCTGCATACAGAATGGATTGTAGCTCTATTGCTTTCCCCCAAATGCAGCAGACATTTTATACCACTGGGCTCCCATGAGAAGCCTCCTACCATGCTCTTCACTCTCTGCACCACTGCACCCACCTGGGAATTTGCATTTTGTTCCCAAGGGAGGACCTTCCCAATTGAGTCTCAAATAAAAGCTAGATTTATGGTGGCCCTGCCTGATCAGGAATCTTCAGTTCAATTTCTCGAAATAAGGCTCCCTCTTCAGGTCCTAGGGCTGCTATTACTCTGGATCAATGGTAAGAACACTGGGAGATGAGGCGGACTCAGTCTGAGAGGGTGACTTTCAGGGTCCCACTCCACCTGATCAGTCCTGTCCATACATGAGATGTGCAGTCCTGAGTTGAAGCGTGGGTGTGGGAGGTTATATCAATGGGTGAAGAAAATTCCTGAGGCACTCAATAACTGCCCTTTGATGAAGATTGCCGCAAAGAAAGAGAGAGGTGCTGAGATGAATTCTAGAGGGGTTCTTGTAATTAGAAACCTTGAACACAATCTCAAATTTGAAAATCTTTCATTGTACATTACATTAAAGATACTAATTTCACTTGATAGTGACAAAATACAGAAATCTATCAAAATGGCTTATGATGTTGGCTCCTGACACTGCACTTCTCCTTCATCATTTTAGGATCCACAGGAGATGTAGTGATGACCCAGACTCCGCTCTCCCTATCTGTCTCCCCTAGAGAGCCAGCCTCCATCTCCTGCAGGTCCAGTCAGAGCCTCCTGTATAGTGATGGAGACACTTATTTGCACTGGTTGGTGCACAAGCCTGGCCAGGCTCCAAGGGCTATGATTTATGAGGTTTCTGAAAAGTACTCTTGGACCCCAGAGAGGTTCACTGGCAGTGGGTCAGGAACAGATTTCACACTCAAAATCAGCAGGATGGAGGCTGAGGATGCTGGAGTTTATTATTGTGTGCAAAATACACATGACCCTCCCACAGTGCTATAGCCCTGAACACAAACCTCTCTGCCTGCGGAGGCCCAGCTGTCCTCCTGCACTGCTGTCTGGGGAGCAGCACAGCACAGCCTGCTCTGTGTGAGAGGAAGAGGTTGATGAATCAGAAAAACAAGTTGCAGCTGAGGACTCTGCCTGGGAGAGAGATTGAGGAAGGAGCAGAGCAGCAAGGCCCTGTGTCATGGAAGAGAGAGAGAAGAAAATCTCCACTGCGAGGTCTTCCTTGTGCACACCCTTGACCCAACAAAGGCTGTAATGAAAAGTAGGGAGATAGTTGACTGTATTTTAAAGGCAAAACAAAAGAACTTCATTGTCTTTGTGGATGTGTTGTGTAATAAAAAGGTAAAAAGTCATGATAAGTGTTCCACAGGTTTGAATCTCTGCAATTGGAGAATTTGAAACCATATGTTGTGAGACCAGGGAGTTGAAGGGAAGCAGCAAGGAGAGCAGGGGAACTGAAGACATGGAAGGGAACAGGTTAGAATTTTGAGATGTCCCATGATTCTAGCTGGTGATGTCATAACCCAGAGACACAGGATGGATTCTGGTGATCAGGGATCTGCACTAAGCTATGAGGCACAATTCTGAAGGACAAAGCGAGCAGTAACAGATGAAAACAGACTGGGACCCCAAAGGTAACACAGTGTGCAAAGCAAAGAGATGAAGAGAAAGGCACAGAAGGATTGGCTACTATGATAAAAATAAAAAGGAAGAATGAAAGAAAGAATGAATGAATGAATGAAACTGAAAAAGATTTGTGCCAAAGAGTCAAAATAAATTTAATAGAATGGTATTTTGGTTTTCAAATGTAAACTTAACCTATACTACATTCCAGGGCAATTTCCCCTTGGGGATCCTTTCATTTGTGGGATCACAGCCCTTTGAGCAGGAAGATACTGAAGATTTCACCTACAGAAGTCTGCATGTGCTGCCCTCTTGAGGTCAGCTTCATGCACTGCAATTGAGCAGCAACATTGTTTAGCGTCTTTCGAACTATTTATTGCAATATTTTGCTTAAAACACTGTGACCTAGTGGGAAGGGTCATCTAGCCAGCACCCTTCAGAAGAATTGTCACCAACAAAGAAAGAAACTGGGGCCTCCTGGAAGAAGCAAAAAAAAAATGAGAAGAGGAGGCAACAATAAAAAGTCCCCAGGTCCCAACCCTGAGAACATTGACCCAGGACAGGTCAATAGAAAGGAGAATGAGAACAGCAAACATGCAATATCAGACACATGCCAGTGGACATAAAGAGATATATTCAGAACCTCATAGACGAGTTCAAAAGTGAAATATTTAGCCAAATAAAGTAAGATATAAGAAGAATAATTAAAGAGATACTAAGCACCCCTCCGGCAGACACAGACGGAAGAAGGGAGGAACTCAAACAAAGGAGAGAACAATTTGATGAAGAATATAAAAAAATATAAATACATGAAGCAGATTCAAAGAGATCATCAGGAAATTAAAAACTCTATGGAAAGATGGCAAATCAGCTTGAAAGAAACTAAGCCAAACTGGAGGACAATTTTGCAATGTGGGAGTATGAAAGGGAAAAACTCTTTAAAAATAACAAGGAAATAAGCAGTAACAATGCAAAAGCTAGAAGATGACAAAAAGGATCTATAACTGGACAATAAAGAATGAGAGTGAAGAAGCTAGGGTACAAACAGGAACCACAAAGGTTATTCACAGAAATAATTCAGGAAAACTTCCCAAACATAGGAAAAGTAAATGATACTCTAATATATGAGGCATACAGAACTCCAGCCACCTACAACCAAAACAGAGTTACACACAGGCATATAATAATCAAGATCCCGGAAATTCAATATATGAACAGAATATTAAAAGCCGTTAGAGACAAGGAACAGATCACGTATAAAGGAAGGCCCATCAGAATAACACACTTCTTGACATAAACCATCAGGTCAAGAAGAGCCTGAAGTGAAATATTCCAAGCCCTGAAAGAAAATAACCTCCATCCCAGATTGATATACCCTCATAAATTGTCTCTAGAAATTAATGGAGAAACAAGATGCTTCCAAGACAAGGAGGAACTTGATAAATTCACAACCACCAATCCAACTCTACAAAAAATACTGTAGGGTGTTCCAGAAAAAGAGAGAGAGAGAGAGAGAAAACTATAAGGATTCGAGGAACAGTGACAGAGAGGCCTCAATGAATGGAGTAGAAAACGGAATGAAGAAGATAAGCAGACAACTGATGGCTAAAAAAAAAAGCATAACAGAAATGAGGCAGAGAAGATTGTATTGAAAACTGATGTGATCGATAGTATCAAGCCTTGAGAGTATAGGCAACTACACTGAAGATGACAAGACTCTACAATACACATTCTGGTTTGGTAACTGCTGTTTTTTGAAGTTCTATACAATATACAAAGTTGTTTTTATTAATACTGTTATGTACTGATATATTCAATTATATTATGCCTAATAATATAGCCAGTTCTCCTGGAGATAATAAGAGACAACACAGGAACCATGGTAGAACTCTTTGTACAATGATCTTAATATGTTTATTTCATTTCATGTGTTTATAGGAATATGTTTTGTTTTGCCTTGCTTTGTTTTCTTTCTCACTCTAATATAGAAAGGATAGAAATACATGTTAAGACTCATGCATGGGTAGAATCTATAAACAGTTTATGAGAACTGATCTTATGACTCATGATGAAATTAACAGATACTTTGAAGAAAAAGAGGCACTAAAATACCCAGTGCTGAGCCTGGAGTATCACAATGGGAAACCCAGAGATAGTACTATTCTTTGTTCAGAGTGCTATTAACTTGCTTGAGTTTATTCAATCTCAATATAATTGAAGATATGGATAACTGCATGTATGTTTAAGTGTATAGGATTAATAACCATATTTCTATGTTTTTGTTGGATAGTTGAACAGAACTGCTTGCAATCTCAGTGTTTGAATTCCCACTTTATATGCTCCACTTTAGTATCTTGAATAACTTTTTGTAAGAAGACAATCTGTAATCATCTATTACTGATTTCTTACTGTTTATTTTTGGTTTGAAATTATGTGTAATTTCTACCTGTTTTCTGTTTTGTTTAGTCTTTCTTTAAATATTTAAAAAAGACACTTCAATACCTGGTGCTGATCAAGGAGTGTCATGATGTGAAATCCAGCAATGCTATTATTCTTTGTTCAGAAAGATTTTAATCTGCTTTAATTTGTTTAATCTAAACATAAATGAAGATATGGATAACTGCATGTATGTTTAAGTGTATACGATTGGCAACCATGTTGCTAAGTTTTTGTTGGACTCTTGAACAGGAATGTTTGCAGTCTCGCTCTTTGAATTCCCACTTTACATGCTTCATTTTTGTATCTTGAACCACTATTTGTAAAACGATAATATGTGAACATCAAAAAAAAAAAAAAACTGTGACCTAATTCAACATCAGCAGAACTGCCACAGGTATCTTAGGAGCCTCTAGGCATTTAATGTGTCTGATATTTACATTTTATTCATTGAAGACTGGCTCATACAGAACACTGGGGAAACATAATTCCCATCATCCTCCTAACAAGATACAGAGATCTTGAAGTCATTGGAATTAATCCTCACACATATTCCTGACCCAGCCAAGCACAGCACCAGCCATTCTCCACTTACAGATATCAAGTGTCTTTAGCTCTAATGATCTTGCAGTATACACTTGTAATGCTACTTTAACCCAGCCACTGCTCGAAACACAACCAAAATCATCAACCAAATAACATTAACAATATCATATTGCCATAATCCCTATTGCCATTTATATGTTCACAAGGAGGATCTTGTTTTCATCTGCAATTCTTATTTTTTACTATGAAGTGGCCTTTGCACAACATTGGATTGCATTAAAGTTTATCATACAAGTGACAGAGATGAGGGCACTTTCTTCAGTTTTGCACCCAAGGCAAATGCCTCAGTGGTGTCATTCTAGTCTGTCCCAGGTACCAGGAGCTCCAAGGACATGGAGCATTTTTTTCACATGAGACTGGCATCTTCCATGTGAAGAATATCCGTCTAACCCTGTGCAGTTACAGCACACACTTGAAAGGGATAAACAGAGACAGAAAGGCACATGAGGGAAGGATGGGCTGGGGAGAGCACACGTGAAAGAAGCACTAAGTGAGGGAGAAAGGGGTGGGGAGGAAAGGGTTAGGGGAAGAAGAAGGAGAAGAAACAAAAGATTAAAAATACTGAGAAACAACGTTCAATCTAAGAGTCTGCTTAGAAAAATGAGACGTGAGAAGGAAATGTCAGGAGTGTGTATGACATAAAGGAGGCCCAGTGGTGCTTCAACATTACAGAAAATGATGATGCACGTTCCCCAGGCACAGGGAAAACGAGGGCAAAACTTTTAAGTCACAATAACCACGGTAGCTGCAAGGATAACTGTATTAAAAATTACTTGGTTTTCAGTCTCTTTAATTGTTCATTGACTATCTGCTCAAAAAACAGCATTGTATGTCATGGGATTCATAACAAATAAAATTAAAACAGGTGACAACAGAATAATGGAAACTATCCATCACCTGCAGTCTCTCTAAGGGGAATGTTAAAGGGAACAACTAGGTAAGGGGCCTCCAGTCACAGCCATCCACCAAGAAGTGCACACATGGGGACCATAGATGGTGGCTTAAAGTCCAACTATGATGCCTTTCCAAAGAAACAGCAAACTTGCAGCAGCGCCAGCAGAAAACTGGTTTTACTTGCCTTCCCTGTGGTGTTCTCTTTCACAGTGACTGTGGTTGCTGCTGCTGTTGCTGCTGCTCCTCATCAGCCACCTCTCTGGTTCCTGTTAAACTGAATCTGAACAAGAAGAATAAGAATTCACTAAGAACATGACACATTCCTAGATTCTGTGCTCAGCAACTCTCATGCGCTATTTTATTTCCTTCTCACAGCAAATTTGCAGACATGCTGGGATTTCCAGTTGAGAAATCTTTGGCACAGAAAAATTAACTTATGTAACATCACATATAATTTACCAAATGCAGATTCAAGGTTCTATTCTACTCTCTGAGCTGATCTCCCACCAACAGTAACACACTCCAACACTGGGGAAAAAATGTGCAGGCCAGAGGTCACCACCATGCAACTGACAGGCCAGGTAAGTTTCCAGCTGCAGATGCAGCAGGAGCATGTGGGATGCAGTACCGCCATCCCAGCCTGCTCTGAAACAGCATCAGGGTGTGCGTGAGTAGTGAGCTCGAGCCCAGCCTGTGACAGTGTGAAGTCATCAAGGTCACCTCTGAGTCCACTAAATCAGTCATCCAACTGACACTGAATCTGTGTGTGAACTTTGCACTCTGGTGGTGCCCTTAAACAGCCACCATTTTTACTAGAAAATAGCATGTTTTTCTGTATTTTCCATAACAATTGTTTAATAAATTTTCACAGAGTTTTTTAAACATGGTTCCTGTTTAACATGCTGAGGTAGAAATTAGCTTTAATGTCTGTGTTAGGAAAGCCTTGAGCCATGGTGAGAGCTGCAATTTTCCCCTACATGAGAATTGTTCTCTAATGTATGATTTTGGTTTCATTAGTTCCAGGAAGGTCAGAGTTATCACAAAAGTACCTATGTCAAGTGCAAATTTACTTTCTTTTTAGGAGAGGTTAGCTGGGGCAAATTTTGCCTGGAATAAATGTAGATTTTCCTTTATCATGTCTTTCTTTGACAAATGCACACCTATGTCTCCACAGCCATACTCAAGTGATGGCCTTGAAATTTCCCAGGTTCCACACTGAAGGAAACCTTCCCTCACCAGGAACAGACCTAAAACACACTGCTGCCTGCACCATGAATACCTGCAGTATTCACATTTCCTTTTGTCAGAATCTACATTGGCAAATGCTTTTGATCAAGTTCTAGAGTTACTGGAATTACAAAGATCTTTATGTATCACCTCAAAAAACTTGCAGTGCATGGTAAAACTCACATCACCCTGTGTTCTTGTGGGCAACATCAAAGCCATCTCTGTGTTTCTAGTATACACTGGCAGAACAAACAAGTTAGGAAGAGCTGACTCCTACTCAGAGCCTTAAGAAGCTTCCATGTTTTTAAACGATGATGTGGGGCACGGGGAACTCTTCTCTACTGTTGTATATTTATGCCCCAAAGTAGGCAATGAATTCCAATTTAAAATGAATATATGAATAGGATTAGGTAGAAAATTCTTCCCATAGATGCACAAAGTTTCCCCTTGCCATATGGCTTTCTATTCATCAATGGATACTGGGAGAGGGGAAGGAAGATGTGGGGTACAGAGTCACATCCATCAGCAGTGCAGACTGAGGTTACACAGTGCTGACATCAGGAGATCAGAGAGGGAGGCTGCACAGAGGATCACAACTCTGAAGAAAGTGCAGAGAGGTGAAATATAGCCTTCAGTGTAGATGGAAGAAAGAGGGGCACAGAGGAGGAATGTCAGGGTCCTCATTGATTTTTAAACCACAGGTGAGGGGTTTCTTACAGGAGTCACAAGATGGGGATGCAGCCTGAAGGTCAACTTAGAAACTCCAGTTACAGCTACTATATGTGATGCAGAGAGCTTTAGCTTTAAATAAAACCTATACTTAAAGGTGTTGGGTCTTACAGAGTGACACCCTGGCTACCTCAGATCAACAATATCCCTGAGGTAATAAAAGGAGGTAGAGAAACCACACAAAAGAGAGAACATACTAAAGGGAATGAGAGGACTAGAAAAGAAAGAAAGCAGAGAGGAAGAGGCAGGAAAGGGTACAGAAAAGAAGAGGAAAGACAAAAGAAAGGGACAAATTTTGGACCCATT
This sequence comes from Cavia porcellus, assembly GCF_034190915.1. Taxonomy (NCBI): domain Eukaryota; kingdom Metazoa; phylum Chordata; class Mammalia; order Rodentia; family Caviidae; genus Cavia; species Cavia porcellus. The sequence goes on from NW_026947508.1 coordinate 37,188,134, forward strand.
TTTTATTCTTTGGTATCAATCCTGCCTGAGCTCCTAGATCATATTCAATTATACCAAAGATTTATCGTCCTTAAATATCTGCTTCAGAGAGACTGGGACCTTCCAACCCTGAATTTGGTTGCAGATAACCTTATGGAGGAGGTGCCCAAATGAAGAACTTTCTGCAGGAATATAGGTCCATAGAAAGAGAGCAAATAGATATTCAGATATTTATCACATCACTGAGCAGCAATAGGACGAGGATTTGATGGACAGTTATGACCTCTGTTCTCCAGTGTCAGAAAGAAATAGGAGGTTTTAGTCTCCACAAGCATTTTCTTTCCAAACTTTTTACAGTCAAACAGAGCATTTAGACCTACTACTTTCTGAATTAAGGTGCACACCTCCACCAATACTTGTAATCGTTGGTAAATCTTGATAGGGTCAATTTCTTTCTGCTTGGGAAAATCCTCCAAGACCTCTACTATTCTAAAGAGAGACACAGAGAAAGGGACAGAAAAGGAGGTCCTAGTATCAAGACAATGTTTTAAGAATCTCTTTTCCTTTCAGGAAAATAAGATCAAAATTCTGAATCAACACCAAGTTAAGGCAGGCTGTGATAAACAGCAAACATTATGTTTCTTACAAGACCACAGCTCAACCTGGCCAGAGGCAAGAGTTCTAGGATCACTTTTCTAAAGAGATGGCCACTTGATACCCTTGTTGGTCACTCCTATGCAAGGCACCTTCAAAGGAAAATTGCTCTTAACCTTCCACTTTCAACTGCCTTGAAATATTTTTTTCTGTCATGCTGTGGTCTGGTTTACAAGTGCAGATTCCTTTGCCGTATTTCACAGTGCAACAGCTGTGAAGAGCCTGGTGCCTTTGTGTACCATTATTTTTTGAGAACAAGTTGTACAAGGTCATTTTCTGAGTTCACCAAGCTTGGGTCCCAGTGTTGGTCCTGTAATCTGAAATCAACCAATCACCTTCCCCCATCCTCAAGCAATTACAGCACACAGGGGAATTTGTACCTCTCCTGTCTTGTACTCTGATATAACAAGCTTAGTATTCTGTTCTCAACCTTCCCACTGACCACAACCAGCAAAAATAAATAGAAGAATTGACAGGAGAGAATGGACAAGGGCTGGGTATAATGTTCAGAGGCTCTGAACCTACCTGGCATGCACGAGGCCATGAGTTCAGTTCCCAAAACCATTCAGCCCCCTCCAAATGCACAAAATCCAACAGTTATTCAACCACCATAGAGCACCAATGCAAAATACTATGGAACTCCCACTGTCACTGTTTCATCCTCATGATCCAAAGTTTCCCTCTGGTAGGTGGGAGATTTTTAAGTGAACTTTCACAAAGAAGTGGACAGGTGCTTCTCCTAGTGGTCATTCTCATGTACTGCAAGTACCTAGGAAGAGTATCTGAGATTTCTTCTATCAAACACACTGAAATATTTTATCTACCATCCTATTATATAGTTTAACTACTGTGGAAGTATCAGTACCTCGTAATGTTGAATGTCTGAAAACTTTATTCCTCGCGTGTATCGTTATTCCTTTTTCCCTGCTGGAAACTGGCTCATAAGGAAGACAGTGGTGTAAGACCATTTGATTTCTTCATCAAGCTCGATCCCCATTGCTCTTCCCATCATTTGAATGGCATCTCTGATACACCTCATCCTGAGACAGTTATAGCAACCATCCTGTCCATTACAGCAGCTCTGCTTTCTGTCTGTACTCCACATCACAGGCTGGGTTTCTGCTCTCAACCTGACTCTCAATGCAACTGCTGACTAAACAACACACACACCCACACAGGCACATGCACACACATGCACAAATATCTAAAATCAAATCATTGTTCAAATATTACATCCTACAATGTAAAATAGGTACACATCAATGTTTTGTTAGTATCCAGAGTTACAACCTAAAATTATGTTTTTAACTAAAAGAAAATGAACATTTTGCTTTACACAAAACAATGAATTTCTTTTACTTATAATATAGTTTTTTTCCTATTGATGATTTTTCTGCAATAATTTTTGTATTTTTCTATTATTCTATCAAGATACTAGGCAGCTGTTCTAAGGGATACAAAAAGCACTTATTAAATTTTGCATTAATACAAATTCAGCATGGCCCTTGCACTACTCTGATGCCTGGACCAGAGGATCAAAGGGTAGGGCTGTTTGTACAAAGCTTATTAAGAAGAGACTGGAAGGTAATGGATGGTGCCTTCTCTCAGTGTCAGGACTCACTGCATGGAAGGAGTATTTCAAAGCTTGGACACATGGCAAATGCTGGCAACCCCTGAGGGATTTATGGAGAGACTCAGGGGCTACATTAGATGCTGTGGATTGCAATAGATAGGAGTATGTGGATTTAGCAATCTGCAGAACAGCATGATTGGCCAGTAGCATGACTGGCCAGTAGCTGATTTGGAGCTACCAAGTTCTTAACTCAGAATAACCACTGGATTCACCTAGTGGCTCACACATGACTTCAAGCCTGCGGAAGGTGTGATGACTGCTGGAAGCTGACCAGCTCAAGTTCCAACCTTATGGCCAGGAATCAGCCTGGCCTTCTTGGGAAATAAAGCTGAGGCTCCCCTAGACTAATCACAACCCTACTGTAAAGATATTGCTGGCTTTCTAGCATAAGTCAGCATGGATCTGGATTCTATCTGCACATTTTGTGTACCAGTGATAACAGAGACACATCTTGAAGTGGACAGTTGTCTTTTATTCTCTTCTTGACTTGTTCTTTTTTCTTTATTGTTTGACATTGTCCTTATATGAATGTAAACATGGTTTCTAGCTCTCCTGGGTTAGTGGTTCCATTCTGGTTTTTTTTTTTTTCTTTTCTTTCTACCTTCTCTTTCTCTCCTATAGTTTGCACCACTTTCATAAACATTGGATGATCCTCCTTTGTCCTGCAGTTTTGCATCTAATCTCTTTCTTTTGTTCTGTTTATCTATTCTCCCTAGCCCATCACAGCTAAATTTTCTCACCTGGGGGTAAAATTGGTATATTGAAGACTTTCACTTCATATAAATAATCTAGTTCATTTTAGATTTTGTTATATAACCAAAAATCTAGTTCAGACAATTAAAGGTAGCAAATTACTGCATACCACAGTTTGTCATTTTCTAGGCTTTTTTGATCTTATTGTTATTGTTATTGACAAATATAGCACCTTAGCCAAGGTGACATAGTTTGGCTAACCAGCTGTTCTCCCTGTTATACCAAGACTGCGATTGCCTAAAGGTCATGTAATACACTGGGTCACTTTGGAAGAACCAGGTCCTGGATCAAGTAGGCAGCAACTTCTCATCCTCAATAAACTGAAGAGGTATAATTTTGCAATGCACACAAAATCCAAAATCTAGCTAAATATGGAAGACACTTCTCAGAAGTAGCCATTTCCTACCAGTTTTAAATAATAGCAGTCATGATACCCACCACAAGCAATTTTCAAGCATCATTCCCATAATTAAACTAAAAAAACCATAAAAAAAGAAAAGGTAGTTCATCAGGATGCAACCCCACACGCCCGGTTCACCAACAGGGGTAATGAGGTTGGGCAAACAAACAGCCACCTATGTAGAATCTCTGAAGTGCAAACAATAAAAAAAATCAACAAAGATTTAGACAAAAATCAATTCATATATAATTTCTTAAATAACTAAGTCATGGTGACCATAGTATAAAGACATCCTTAGTATTCTAGAGCAGATATACATGAAAAAAGAGAAGAGCATAGGAAATTGATGGACGCCATGAATGGCCAATATTGGAAAGAACAGGAATACAAAAACAGATTCAATGAGATAGCCAGGACATTAAAGATTCTACTGAAAATATTATCAGCAGAATAAAACAATGTGAGGACAGAATCTCACATATAGAAAACAGGAGAGTGGTTAGTGAAGATGAAAAAAAATATTTCTTAAAAATATCTAGGGAGCACAAGAAGTACATTTAGCAGCTGCTACATGAAGCAGGGAAGGATAACATAAGAATGATTGGAGTCAGTTAAAAAAAAAAGGAGCCAGCATACATATGTAAAAACTGCTCTTAGACATCATGCCAAAACAATTCCCTGCCAAGGAGAAGGAATTTGATATTCCTGTAAGTGATCCACATAGAGTTTCAACTACAATGAATAAAAAATAATAAAACTATACCCAGACATAGAAGCATCAAGATTCCAGAAATTCCACTCAAGAACAGAAAATTGTAAGCTGATAGACAAAAGAATCAAATAACCTATGAATGAAAGCCTATCACAATCATAGCTGACTTCTCAACACAAACCCTCAAGTCAAGGACAGTTTGGAGTGATGTATTTCAAACTCCCTCAAAAAACTTAAAAAAAATTAAAAATAAGCCTTCAGCCTACATTGATATCCCCTAGAAAACTATCTTTCAATATTGATGGAGAAATAAGATACTTCCTTGAAAAAGAACCCCTGACGAAATTCATGAGCACCTAACTAGCACTCCAAAATGTTCCGAAAGACATTCTAGAAAACAGATAACTGGAACTACAATTCCATGATCAACAACAGAATGAATCTACTGAGCAGGGCATGTAATAAAACAAAGTGGAGAAAAAGAGAGCCAACATCTGGAAAATAACATCACCAGGATGAATTTATATATACCACTTATAATCCTCAATGGTAATAATCTCAATTCACCAATGATACCTAACACTGGCAAAATGGATCAAGAAGCAAAATCCATCAATATGTTGCATACATGAAACACATTTAATTCTAAAAGAAATTCATGAACTGAGAGACAAAAGACAGAAAGCAATACTCCATACAGCATGAACCTTGGGGCCAGGGGAAGCAGGGGTAGCTATTCTATTTATAAAGTGAATTTCAAGCCAGACCTATCAACAATTAAGAGACACAAAAAATCATTACATACTTCTAATGGAATAATCCAAGAGGGAAAAATAACAATCATAAATATGGATTCAATAAACATTAGTGCCTCTAACTATATAAAACAAATATTAGTAGACAGGAAAAATCTAAAAGCATTATCACCGTCTCTTAGGGAATCAACACTCCATTGTTACAAAACAACAGCAACAACAACAACAACAACAACAACAACAACAAAAAACAGAACAACTAGACAATCAACGGTGAAATATTAGACCAGAAACAATCTTCTGAAGACATACTAGATGTCTACAGAAAGTTCCAACCCACAACATCAGAACGCATATTCTTCTCAGGTGCATACAGGTTGTTCCCTGAAATAGAAAACACATTCATTCAAAACAGGTGCTTAAGTAAATAAAAAGCATCTGAAATTATTCCTTGTATATTGTCAGCACATAGCCCAATGAAATTGAAAATCAATGGCCACCGAAACCAAAGAATTCATACACATCTGAAAATTAAATAATACCTTCCTGAACAACAATGGGTAACTGATAAGATTAAAGAAAAATCGTATGTTTGTACAACACAGTAATAATGTCAATAAAACATACTGAAACTTGTGAGACACTTTGAAAACAGTTCTATGAGAGAAATTTGTAATACCAAATGCATTTGTCAAGAAAACATAGCAAGGTCAAATAAATAACTTAATGTCAAAACTCAAGGTTCTGGAAAAAGCAGAGTGGGTCTACACCCAAGCTAACATGAAGCAGTAAATTATACCACAGAGCAGAAGCTAATGCAACAGAGACTAACAAAGCAATGCAAAGAACCAATGAATGGAAGAGTTGGTTCACTGAAAGATTAAATAAGATGGACAAATACCCAGCCAAATTTACCACAAAATTAAAGAAAGTTTCAAATCAAGACAATTAGAAATGAAAGGGTGGAATCACAACCGACCCCACAGAAACCTAGATTATGTTTATCAATTTCAAGAAATTATATACCAGTAAAATAGAAACTTCAGAAAAATGGACATATTCCTTGACATATATGAATTTTCAAAGCTGAAAGAAGATTTAAAAATTATAAATAAGCCAATAGCAACCAATTAAATTGAAGACATTAGAGACCTACCAACAAAGAAAAGCCCAGGCCCTAATGGTCTGCTGCAGAATTCTATAAGAAATTTAGAGAAGGCCTAATACCACTACTTCTTAAAACCTTTAATGAAATTGAAAGGGAAACAAAAATCCCAAATTCATTCCTGGAAGCAATTGCCCTGATACCAAAATGCAAGAAGGTCCTCCAAGAAAATGAGCTACATAAAGGCCAATCTCCCTAATGCACATAGATGCAAACATCTTCAGTAAGATACTAGTGAACAGAATGCAGTAAGTTATCAAGACTATGCAACATGATTAAGTAGGATTCATGCCAGGGAAGCAGGGGTGCTTCAACATATACAGCTCCAAAAATGTGATATATCATATTAACAGAACCAAGGACCAAAACCATACATTCATCTCAATAGATGCTACAAAAGCATTTGGAAAGGTCTAATAACCATTCATGATAAAAACACTACAGAAAATTGGGATAAACTTTATCTCAATCTAATAAAAAATTCTGTGACAAACCAATAGCCAACATCACACTGAATCAATGAAACTTGAAGGCTTTTTCTCTAAAATCAATAACAAGTCACAGATGTCCACTATCACCACTCCTATTCTATATAGTTCTGGAAACTTTAGGCAGAACAATTAAACAGGAGAAATAAGGAATAACAATAGGAAAGAAAGAAGTTAAATTGTCATTACTCAAACATGACATGATACTCTACCTGGAAGAACACTAAAGCGCCACCCAAAGACTTCTAGGCTTAATAACCAACTACAGTAGCCTACCTGAATGCAAAGTCAACACTCAAAAATCAATAGCCTTCCTATACAAGAATAACACACTCACCCAGAAAGAAATTAGAGAAACAACACCTTTCACAAGAGCATCCATAAAAAGGAAATACATAGGGACCCTTCTAAAGAAGGGAGTAAAAGACATTAACATTCAAAATCAGAATACTTTGGAAAAGGAAATTGAAGTAGATACCGAAAAATGGAGAAACATTGTCTTAGGTAGGAAAAACCAGTATAGTGAAAAAACGATATTCTCAAATTTAATACGTAGATAGGTGAAATGCCAATCAAATTTCCAACAACATGTCTCACAAGATTAGAGAAAACTACTAAAATTCATCTGGAGTCATAAGAGACCTAAAACAGCAAAATTTAAAAAAAAAATGAGCAAGAAAGGCATCCAGGAGTCATCACAATCCCTGATTGAAATTATGCTACAAAGCTACTTGATGAAAACAGCATGGTGATAGAAAAAAAGGAGCTAAGGATCAATGAAACAGAACAGAAGATGCAGAAACAACTCCGAACACTGTCAGCCACATTATCTTTGAAAATGCCACCAAAGTGGTTCACCAGAAGAAAGACACTAATAAAAAAATGCCTGAAAAAACAGCTTTCCACATGCAGATGACTTAAACTAGATCAGTGTCTATCTCCATGCACTACACTCAAAATGAAAGGAATGAATGATCTAAATATTAAAACAGAAACACTAACTCTTCAGGAAGATAGAATATGTGAAACTCTTGAAGACAGATATAGGCAAAGATTTTATGAACAAGGTCCCAGTTACACAGGAATATCACAAAGAATCAACAACTGGAATTTCATTTTATTAAAAAGCATTTGCACATCAAGAAAAACCACCCACAGAATGAAGAGACAACCCACACAGTGGAAAAAAAATTGCCATCCATTTCTTAGAAAAGGACTATTTTATAGAATATATAAGGAGATATTTAATAAATTACATGCCCAAATGTAAAGATGCCCAATCCAAAAGTGGGATCTGAAATGAATAGATATTTCTCAGTTGACGAAGTACAATTGACAAATAGACATATGAAAAATTATTCAATGTCTCTGGTGATTCAAGAGATTAAAACAATGTTTAGATTCCATACACCGCAGAAAGGAAGAGTATCATCAAAAAATGAGCCCAAAACAAGTGCTGGTGGGGCTGTGGGATAAAAAGAAGATTTCTCCACTGTTGATGGGCTGTGAACTAACACAAGCACTGTGGAAAACAGTGTAAAGATTTCCCAAAAAACTAGGACAAGAGGATACATTCCACCTAGCTTTTTTCCGTCTTCATATCTTCTCAAAAGAATTCAAATAATCATACCATAATAAGACATGAACACCCATGTTTAAAGCAGCACGCTTCATATTACTCAAGACTTGGAAGCAAAACAAATGTTCATCAACTGAGAAATGGGTAAAGGAGATGTGGGGGTTTATATAGTGCACTGCTGCTCTGCCATAAAGAAGCCTAAGCTTGAGACATTTCTATCTACATGAGTGCACACTGAGACCATCCTATTCAGTGAAATAAATTGAACACACAAGGGTACATACCACATTGTTTCTCCACCATGAGAGTGCAAAAGAGTAAGTGAGTAACAAAAAATATAACACATGTGAAATAGTAAGAAAATGTTCAAATGGGAAGGGGAACTAATAAGGGAAGGATAGAATAAAAATGATAAAAGAAGGAAAAATGGAAACAAAGCTTTAGTAAGTAAGGAAGGGATCAAGGATTGAGGAGAGTAGAGAGGAATGGAGATAAAAGAATCAACTTATATCATGTATGGAACCAATTCCCGATGAAGACTGTGATCAGCATGTATACTTAAAATTCACCAATAAATTTAATTAAATTATAAAATTTGAATAGTTTTCATTATATATCAAAATAAAAAATAATGTAGCTTGAAACTTACAAGAAAGAGAAAACAATAAAAATGAACTAATGCTTCTTCATTACTTTGGGATACACTGTGTTATCGACATGATTCACAACCTACTCACTGTCCATCACAACTGGAGACTTGGCCTCCATCTCCTGCAGGTCAAGTTGGAGCCTCCTCTACCATGATGGAAACATCTATTCAATTCACTTATACAGAAGCCAGGGCACCCTTCATAATGTATGATTTATAACACTTTTAAGAAAAGTGGTTTCATGGTCATGAATTTCTTTATGTCTCAAAATATCCAGTGGCAGTGTGCCAGGCACACATTTCCCACTCAAAATCAGCAGGGTGGAAGCTGAGGCTGCTGGAATTCATTACTGCGTGCAAGGTCCACAAGCTCTTCCCGCACTGTTAGATTCTCAACATAAACCTCCCTGATTGGGGTGGACCGCTGCCCTCCTGTGCTACTTGCCTGGGGAACAGCACAGCCAGTTGTTTGAGGTTGTGGAAAACAAAGACGGTGATGGCCCGAAAGAAGCAAACTGTGACTAAGGTCTGTATCTCCGAGGTACCTCAGCTGCCTACCAAACACAATTCATTAATAACCTTATCGATTGTAATGACCTTGAAAGACAAACACGGCAGAAGAACAGATGACCCAGAGTCTACAGTGTCAATAGAGAAGACTAAGCGGAAAGAGGCCATGAGTAACAAGGACCTGTGCTTCAGTGAATCCTGAATAAATAGGGGAGAATGAGGGTGACTTCGCAGGTTCCTCGTGTGCCTCGCAAATTCCTGGCATTTTATGAAATCTGGACAATAAATCAAATCACAAGAATGCAAAATGGACTTCAGTTTTAGACAGGCGAACTAGGAGGAATGCATCAAGTCCAAAAGAACATTTCACTGTGCATTATAATATTGTACAAACATATCTTTCCAAATTTAGAACAAATAAAGAAATTTCATGACAAAGTGCCATTAAAGAAATTCATGACCATGAAACCAGCACTACAAAAAGTGAGAAGTTCATCAAAAGGAAAAACAAAAATGAGAAACAGAAAAATAATGCAATGACAGGAATTATTATTTTTCATCAATAACTCACAATGTAAAAGCTTTTACAAATAACAATTTAAGGATCATAGACCACACATTCAGAGATTCTAGCAGTTCAAAAATAATTCAACCTGGCACATTTGCGCCTCCCTGTAGCCCAGTACTCAGGAAGCTGAGGCAGGAGGATTGCTGCATGTTCGAGGCCAGCCGGGGCTACAAAGTGAATTCAAGACCAGCATAAATTGCACAATGAAACGCTATCTCTAAAACACACACACAAAATAATTCAATTATAAGTAAAAATTAGAAATTACATGGAGCAAAAGGTCTGAACCAGAATTGGAAATGGAAAAACATATTGAAGAAATCAAAGAGTATTATATAGAAAAGTGAAACTAACAAAAAGCTATTAATCAACAATAATATTGATATTTCATGGTATTTTATAAGCAGTGTAAATTTAAAACTCATAATTGAAAATTTAGCGTTAGCACAGTAATATTATTGAAAATATGAGTATTGATTTCATTAATATGAGCTCCCATTTATTTCATTTAGCTAGATAATGTACTACAAATTCTAGAATCTGATTCAAATTTGGTCTAAGATTGCTGCCACAGCCAACAGTAACACACCCAAATTGCACACCCTTGAGCCTGGCTCAAGGACTATTGAATTTCCAAGGACAAGAATTTGAAAGCTGAATCAATGTGCCCATTATTTTCCATCAAGTTCTCATATCTTCTCTACATTTTTTGAAACTTTAAAACCCTGCTCTGTGTCTGTTCCCATAAATTCAAACCTTTTTTTCTTTCATGTTACTGGTTGCTCTTAACTCAGGTTAGACAGATGAAGCACAGAATCTAAAAATGAGGAGAAGGGGAAATACACTAAGGTATGCTATGTACATGTACCTACCACACACAATAAATGTGTGATCATTATACATTGCAAACATGCTAGTGTAACATTGTGTAACATTTCACAAAGAACAAAACAGAGCCTAGAAATGTCAAACATGAAATCACACCAACATTTCCGAGTATTTACAGAGAATATAAACACTCAGAAGACAAAGACACAAGCCAGGTTGCAGAAGTCTGTCATCATAGCATTCAGGGAGCCTAAGGCAAGAGGACAGCAAGTGCCATCCTAAACTGACAATCTTAGTGACTTAAGATTACTCTGTCTCATAAGATAAAAAAATAATATTCAAAGGCGCTGGGATACAGCTTAGTGTAAAGACTATGGGTTCAATCCCAAGGACAGAGAGTAAAAACACAAAGGAGAAGATGGAGGAGAAAAGCAGGGGGAAACATTTGGAGCTCTGCATTTAAAATGAGAGCAAACATGAGGAAATATCCAGTTTCCACAATTCTGAGGGCATAACTGTCATTTTAAAAATGCCATGGCCTTCAGGATTTCAGCACCAGGCTTCATCTCCCCGGCTTGGAGGAAGGAGTCTGAAATTGAAAATCTGCAGCAGGTCTGACCCAGCACCGCTCCCAGGATCATCCTGGCCAGAGCTGCTCACTCATTCACACTGCGCAGAGACAGGAAGAAACCTGGGTTCACTCTGATGTCCTCACACGTGGGCTCCTTTTCACACAAGCACTGCAGGTGCACAATGCTAGGACAATAAAACACATGATGACAAGGACTTAATGACCACTTAGAAACACAGCTATAAAATTATGCCTCCTCCATCCACACAGGACTTCAGGGGAATTTTTGCTTTAAGAAATATTTTTATCAATCTGATGTGTGTGTGTGTGTGTGTGTGTGTGTGTGTGGCATAGACACATCCACACCTTTGTATATGGATACATATTTGATAAAACAAGCACATGAATTAGATTTTATACTGAAATGTAAGTAAGTTGACAAAAAAATCTCAATGGAAATAAATACAACAGAGTATTCATAATTTTTAAAACATACTTAACAAGAATTTTATATTCAACATAGAAGGCATAATTTCTTCAAAATTTCCACTTGATTTGCACAAGGTTATTTGGCATATGTCAGAAAACAACATATGGATTCTTTCAAAATGATTGTTTTTATCCAGTTTAGCCACCAAATACAGGAAAGAATATTCTTGACACACTTATCATCCTCACAGAGTTTACATGGAAACAGCCGTGGCTTGAGTCTTTACAGCCCCACTCCACCCTGCTCTGGCAGAAATCTCTGAAGATCACTGTAAGGTGTGGATTCCTTTGAAACTAGGGCGGAGGCTAAGCACCATGGGCTTTTCCTCCTAGACCATGATCTGATCATACATGTGCATCTCCCAGGATCTGGGTGCTGCCTTGGGTGACAGGAAGATGGTGCTCATGCTCCTGTCACAGGTGCAGACTTTCACATGGCAGTCCTCATGCCGACTACTGCAGACAGCAGGGACTTTATCTCTACAGGGTTTCTCCAAACACAGGACAGTTTCTACCACCAGCTCACAGGAGAGGTCCCCGCCTGCCCCTTCACTCTTTCCACACCACTGCACCCACCAGGGCATTTGCATCTTGCTCCTCGGAGAGGAACTGCCTATGCCAGTCTGAGATAAGAGCTCCGCTGTCACCTCGCCCTGGGGAATCAGGACTCTGAGTCCACCTTCTCAACATGAGGCTCCCTGCTCAGCTCCTGGGGCTGCTGATGCTCTGCCTGCCTGGTAAGGACACCTGGAGGTTAGGGAGAGATGGGCTGAGAGGTGGGCTCTGGATGCCCCCTCCTTCCCAGATGTGCTTAGAACATGGTGACATGGCCTGGTTTGCAGCACGAAGAGGGGAGGATCTGGTCTGCAGAGTGAGGAGCATTCCTAGGGAACAAGAACCTCTATCCTCTGCTGATGATTTTACACAAAAAAGAGAGATGCTGCAGAACTCTATGGGCTCCTTTGTGGCTGCTATTCTAGGGCTCCATTCTTCAAATTGAATGCTTTTGTACACAAATAAGAATGACAAAAATAATCAGACTGATAGATATGAAAAAAGGAAAACAATGAACATGGCTCAAGATATTTGTTTATGATATCGCACTTCTCCTTCATCACTTTAGGATCCTCAGGAGATGTTCTGATGACCCAGACCCCACACTCTTTGTCCGTCTCCCCAGGAGAGCCGGCCACTATCTCCTGCAGGTCCAGTCAGAGCCTCCTGTATAGTAATGGATTAACATATTTTAATTGGCTTGTGCAGAAGCCAGGCCAGGTTCCAAGGCTCATCATTTATGAGGTTTCCAAAAGAGACTCTTGGGTCTCTGACAGGTTCAGTGGCAGTGGGTCATGGACAGATTTCACACTCAAAATCAGCAGGGTGGAGGCTGAGGATGCTGGAGTTTATTACTGTCAGCAAGGTACACATGTTCCTCCCACAGTGCTACAGCCCCGAACACAAACCTCCCTGCCTGGGGAGGCCCAGCTGCCCTCCTGCACTGCTGTCTGGCGAGCAGCACCATACAGAATGCTCTGTGAGGGAGGAAGAGGTTGAAGAATCAGAACAACAACTTGCAGCTGAGGTCTCTGCCCGGGACTGAAAGTGAGGAAAACAGAAAACCAGCCAGAACTGGTGCTGTGCTTCGGGCTCTGACCCAGAGGGAGGATGATGCAGCTCACTCCCCGGGTTCTTTGCCCTTGAAATTTTTGTTCCTTAAGAAAGTGAATAAAAGCAAAACAAACACACAAACATAAACTAAGCCTAAAATGATTAATAAAATAGAATTGGCTCATATGGGTGGTACTTTATCTTTCACTGCCCTCTTATTTGTCACCGAGGAGGGAATTAGTAGCCATGCATTGTCCTCAGCCTGCCTGTCACTGCTTGAGAGCTGCTCACAGCTCACAGTGCAGAGGGGAATGATCACTTCTGGGCTTCCAGGGTTGGTCCTGGGGCCTTTGCATGGATCATGATGCGGGGCTCTCAGTCTTCACAGACTCCAGGATTAACAAAGATCCCAGCTTAAAGAAACTCCGTTGATGTTACACCCTGCTCATCAGTGCAGCAAGGCCAAGGTGAGCATCCAAAAGGAGATTCTGCTTCACTACACTGGTGAGGACCTGAGGGAATCTGAAGGCTCTGCATTTGGTGAGATCCGGGAATGCACCTGCGATGGGAAGTTGGTGGATGGATTCTCAGAAAATTTCACACAGCATTTGACAACAATTGCAGATGGGATCTATGGCCAGTTTGAGCCTCTATTCTCCATGATTATCCACTAAGATACAAGAGGCTTTTGTCCCCACAAGTGTTGCTATTTAAGGCTATTTGCAGCCAAACAGGAAGTTTCAGCCTACTGCTTCTAGGATTAACAGGTGCACCTTATTCCTCCACCCTATCCTCATGACACTGGATAAATCATTAGTCTCCATAAAAATTACTCTGAAAATACATAAAAACAAAGTTAAATGCAGGGCAACAGAAAAATGATGAGTTTAGTAAAGGGACAATTGATATCTATGCACAATTCTTGGTCTTTTGCCTAAGTTCACAAAGTAAATATAGAAAAGTCCCGAAAGCGTCCTCTGATGCTTCTGTCCAAGTCGCTATGAACTCACATTTCTGGGATTCTGACTGAGCAGTGGATGTGGTGAAAGGTGTACAGGTTCTGGTCATATTTTAAACGCATAGCAAATGAACTTTACTGACATACTAATGTGAGATATGAGAGAAAATGTTAAATCAAGGATGAGAGACATATATTTCAACCTGAACCACAAGGTAATTTGCATTGATGCCTTTAGATGGGAAGGAAGGCAAAGTCAGCACGGAGAGTGAGAACTGGAACATAATACACTTTTCAGATGCCATCAGATGTCCAACCTGCACCCTAACACTAACACTAACCTTAATGACAGAGACAAATAACATTTTAGAACGATTTTTCAGTTTACCAATGTAACTTAAACAATATTAAGCTGAAAGGAAATTTCCCTTTGCGGATCACTGTTACAGAACGGTCCAAATACAGCCTCACCTGTGAGTGACTCCCCCCAAGCAGGGGGAGAGACACAAGGTTGCTTTCAAAGATGTGTGCTCTCTCTGCTCTCTGCTGGTCATCTCCATGCACTGCGGGTCCCAAGCCAAATTGTCATCCTCTTTCAAAATACTACTTCCTGCAATATTTTCCTTACACACTTACAACACAGCTATGATTTCGTTCAGTGACTACAGAACTTCCACAGAGATTTCAGGAAGCTCCAGACATTTAATCTGCCCATTATTATCACTCTTCATACTGAATATAGACGCATAGGAAACATTTTTTGTTCAACATTTTTTTCCATCGTCCACTTTCCCTGACCCAGTGCTGTTGTAGACTTTGGAATCCACTCTCACACCCACCCTGTCCCATCCCAGTACAGCACCCAAGACATTCTCCAAGTTAAAGAAGCTCCAGTGTCTTGTGCTCCAATCTTTTTGCAATCCACACTTATAATGCTGCTCTCAAACCAGTCCCTGATAGCAACTGGTGGCAGAAGTTCAAGAACTTAAATGAAATAAGCTCACAAATATGATATGCCACAATATAAAGCAGTTCATAGTGACACTTATTTTTCAACTTGTAGATCTTGTTTTGACTGACAATTGTGAATTTTCCTTATGAGGTAGGCTTTGCACAACTTTGGATTGCACTAAAAGATATTCACACAAATGCCTGAGATTTGTGCACTTTCTTAAATTTTGCAACAAGGCAAATGGCTCACTTGCCTCATACTAGGTCTGTCCAAAAATCAGAGAATTCAAGGATGGGGATAATTTTAGAAGTATGAGGCTAATATTTTCACTGTGAAAAGGAGACCAGACCTGAGAAAAGAATGATCTATGAATAAAATGATACATGGTTCCTGTCACAACTGGTAATGAAACGTTCACATGATTAAAGTCCTCTACTTCTAGGCACCAGGTTTCTGAGTGAAAAAGCCACCAGGCTGCCATCAGGGCCAGAGGCCCTGGGGAATGAACTCAAGCCTGATTAGCAGGGGCGACAGTGCCTGGCAAGGAGATGAGGAGTCATGAGGCCATGAGGAGGGGAAGAATTCAACAACCCATGTGCCAAAAAACAGGCCCAGGGAACAGGTACAGGGAAAAAAGGCAGTTGGCTAATATACATGGTTAGAAAGTAGAGAGCAGGCAGGGCAGATCACACTGGATCTCCTTGCAGAACCCAGGAAAATCCAAATTTCAGGCTGCAGGTGTAACTCATAGTGGTACCTCACTAGCATGCAGAGTTCCTGAGGTCTGTCTCGAATACCTCACAATAAAACAAAAGAAAGGAGGAAAGACTAGAGAAGGAAAGAAAGAAAGAAAGATATAATCTTCAGCCATGGCCAGACTAGTCTCCCCTGAATCTGTGGACATGGGTCTGAACATGAGGAGTTTTCAGAGTCCTGCACCAGACACCAAACACAGCAGCCAAGCTTGGCAACCAAGCACGAGACTAAGGACCATGACAGTAAGTCAGGACAAAGAGATATTGCTGAATACTTTAATCAGAGAGTTTATTTGATGTGGCTGTTTTTTTTTCTTTTCTTTTTAGGGGAAAAGAATTCTTATCATTATTATTCTGTGATTTACATGAAAAATGCAGCAGTCCTACCTTGAAATGAAAAATCACAGCACTGGGGACAATTCTCTGACTTACATAGAATGGCTGATTTGAAGATCTGAGGCTCTCACCCTGAGTCTGAAGTGATCTCCACACCTCCTCCACAGGAAAGAAAAACTCTGGCCAGAGAATGAGGGCATCCAGCCTTCACTAATCAGGATGAGTAAGATTTCTGGCAGCAAATGAAGCCCGCAGCTCTTGCAAGATGCTACTCATCTCTCAGACAGCATCAGGACCTTGACATCACCCAAGGCTAAGGGAGTCCACAGGAACATCCAGGGACAACTCCAGGGACATCACCAAGGCTAAGTGCTGGGAACATATGCTCTGTGGCCACTGAGTAGATATTGCACCTAAGCCTCAGCCCATACTCCAGCCTCACCATTTAATACTGTGCATGCACTGTCACCATTTGTACAAGAAAATATCATATGGATCCTCTAATTCAGTTTTCTATGGGTATAATTGAAAATACTACTCAGTAGTTCTTAACAGCTCCCATACAATTCCCAAAGAGAGAAATGACCTTCTATGTGTACTAGAAAAGTTAGCCAGACATGAGACCAGGAATTTTCCCAAGGTGAGAAATGTGTGACATAATACCTTATTTTCTTTGAATTAGAGTTTGAGAAACTCAAAGCTAGAGCACATCCACAATCACAGAACTTTTCTCTTTTTAGAATAGTTTTATAGCACTAAATTTTACATTTATGAAAAGTGTTGTTTTCAATATATATTTCTATTGATTTTGGCATATGTATAACTATGTTTTCAAACCCCATTTGGTCTGTAAAGCAGGTCCAGCACCCATCGACATTTCTGGATGCACTCTGTTCACTCACCACAAACTCACCTGAGACTCACTGCTGCCTGCACCCTGCATAAATGCTCTAGATGTTTCACATGCTCATCCTCAGCTTCCCTGTGACGGGGACATCACAAACTTTGAATTTCTCTATGAAAATTTGTTTTCTTACCTTTGTGGAGTATACATCAGTTACTCCTATTGTTGTAAATCTGTAAGTTTCTCATGTGTAGGTGAAGCTCTCATCTTGGTGCACCCATTTTATATCTGTGCGTGGCACTGCCTACATCACCGTGTGCTTCACCTCATACCACTGAGCACATCTGTCATCTCAGTGAACACCTGGATACCAAGTAAATAAAGAAAGGCCCTTTCACACAGAGACAACTTGAAGACCCAGTGCAGAACTTTAACAATTATAAGTGGTCCATGACACTCAGCTGCATTGTCTCTGTGCTTCAGAGAACAGTCAAGGCTTATTTCTAGTTGAAAATGGAATCATGAATGGAATTGGTTAGCACATTGGAAGATTTCCGTCTTCAGAAACAGAATTCTTTGAATTAACTGAGGTGGAAAGACTGAAAGTTAGGTTGTCTGGGGCACAAAACAACATCCTTCATTCCTGTGGACTGAGGTTTCTCAGCACTGACACCTGGAAAGCACACAGGTAGCACACACAGGTGTGACTTGGACAGGTGCAAGAGATGAACTGCTGGGAGACAGAAAGATGAGGGACAAGGGCTCACAGACACCTCTAGGAGTAGGAAAGGGACAGATTCACTTCTAGATCTTCCAGACCGAAGGCATCTTGATAGCAACCTCACTGTCACACTGAGTACTGAGCTGGGCTTCTGACCTGAGGAACTGTAACATGATGACTTTTACATGTTCAAGACATAAATTCATGTAAAATTGTATTGTGAAAGTCTTTACTGAGTTTTCCTGTTACTCTTCT
This sequence comes from Cavia porcellus, assembly GCF_034190915.1. Lineage (NCBI taxonomy): Eukaryota > Metazoa > Chordata > Mammalia > Rodentia > Caviidae > Cavia > Cavia porcellus. Next base: position 37,206,296 of record NW_026947508.1, read on the forward strand.
ATTATAAAAGTTTAAAGGCACACCAATACATTTAATTTTCTACTGACCCTGTCATATTTCTTATATGGAAGAATGAGATGTAGTCTTTAGGCAGATGGAGAGTGCAACTCCCTTGTCACATGGACAGCAAACAGCAGGACAGACACTAAAATGAGGTTTTGCTTCAGGATGAATCACATGGAGAGAATGACTACAACACTGCTGACAGTCATTATGTACTGTGCCTTCAGCTTATAAGCTGTTGATGGTAACACTGAAACCTTTTCCAGATCAAAGGCCACTGAACTGGTGAGAGACCTGGGACTCTCAGGTGTGTGTGCAGTGAGCAAGCAGTTTCTGATGGAACCAGGATGAGTAGCTGATCTGCTTAACCCTAGCCCGGGCTACACAGTGATCTTAGGGCAGCCTGAACTGAGTTCCTGCCTCAAAAGCCCAAAAAGTAAAAAAGGCTTCAAAGGAATCACTGCACAAAGAACAATTTTAACTAACCTAATAATTGAGTATATACATATATGGATTTAAATATATAGCTATGTGTATACTTTTATAGATGTATATTCACTTGTGTGTATATAAATTGGTACATACTAATATGTAAATACTCATATATGGATACATTTCTATAAATAAATATTTATAATACACATTTACATGTTAACATATATTCAGACTCGTATAGTTAACATGTCCATGTCTAGATACCAGGACAATATATTCACCTCTGCCCAGGAATTGCGGCTCATTACCTAACGTACAATAATTTCTGCTTCTCTACTTGACTTCAGCAGGTCACCTAGGTCTCTACCTGAAATAAGAATATTTTTTATCTTCCTTCACATCCTTTTGACAGCAGTGTCCTTATGGAGATTAATCACTTGGCCGGGAAGACTTGCTGACATGGTTTCTAACATCATAGTAGCTCGCCTGAAAATGACAGTTGCTAAAATCGTTTCCTGGCACCAAGGTGTCACTAGCAGAAAACTCTCTGATGAGCAGTAATGGTGAGGAGAGAGTGATCTATCTTATTGGGGAGAGAACTTTGCACTGTGTTCAATAGAGACTCAGCCTTGCACAATGGGATCCTTCCTCCCGCGAATGGATGCCACATGGACTTTTTTTCTACTGCTTTTCCCCAAAATACACAAGATTTTGAGATGAAGTTTATTTTCTTCCATTTCATTTACCACTGATTCCAGAGAGACAAATAGGGAACCTTAAGAGTCCAACAGGTCCAATAAGTGAACTTTTCAACCTCTTGAAGTATTCAGAAATAAAACACACTCAGAAGATAAAAGCACCCAATGGTGCATACCTGTGACTGCAGCACAGTGGTGCCTGAGGAGGAAAATAGACAGCTGGAGATGAAGCTGAACAAGTGAACAACACAATGATACCCTGTCTCAAAATGCAAAGAACTGTTGTTGTAGCTAATTGTGAATATCCCAGGTTTAAGCCACAGCACGCGCGCGCACACACACACACACACACACACACACACACACACACGACGATGAGCACATCCAGAGAGTCTTTTATTTACAATAAAAGCACACGTTACAAAATCCTTATGTGTTTATTTTTCCATGAACCCACTTTACCAAATGTGTAAGGGTACACTGCAGCTCTTGGCCTGTCATGAAACATATAGTATCATTACAGACTGAAAACAGCATGGCTTCATTCTCTTAGGGCTTTGGAGAAAGTATGAAATTGACCTTCTTTCCACAGTGACCATTTTAGATAAGGTCCAGAAAGTTTCAGCCATTGATTCAAATGACATTGAGACATTAAAAAATCAGATTCAATAGTGACATTCTGATACTGACAATGTCTCTTTAAACTACAGACCATGGCTACTCAGTATTTGTTATAAGAGTAGAATTGAGAAGGATGATTTATGATCACTCAGAAAAGAGTAGTGTAATATTATTCTGCATTCACTTTGCACAAGATCAAGAGAAATCTTTTTTCTTAATAAAGGTTTTAATAAACCAGATAGATAGATAGATAAATAGATAGATAGATATCATATTATACTATCTACAGGGAGAGACATGATTACATATTTACCAATTTCTAAGTCTACTTACAAATAATTTCATGTGAATTATATAAGGCATATTTTTTCCTTTTAGTCTTGCCTTCAAAAGAGTTACTTCCCTCCAGCTAGAAGACAGTTACTTTATCTCTGTATCGTATTGTGTTGACTTTAGTGCTCTTATGCTGTTTAATTTCTAGATAAAGGAAAATATTGTTTCTCATCTTCTTTCTAGATGATGAGAGTTCACCTAGTCAGAAGGGCTTCACAGCTCTGCTACAGGCTGTTAATGATAGAAAATACTAAAAATGCATTCTCATCAAGTGAAAATCACTTCCTTTCCTTCCAGGAGGCCTAGAAGCACAAGACTTTTCCCCTCCCAGAGACTGATCTGCACACACTCCCATATCATAGGGACTGCAGTTCTGTCTGGGAAGGGCAGAGCCCTGAGCACTGTGTCCCTGCTGGAGGTGAGGATTTTCTTAGGGATCCCTGTACCCACTGCTGCACACAGCATGTAGTTTAGCTGCATTGCTTGCTCAAAATGCAGAAGGAATTTTATAATACTTGGCTCACATGTGAAACCTCAAACCATGTGCTTTACGCTTTCTCCACCACTGCACCCACCAGGGAATTTGCATTTTCTCCCCAGGAAAGACCTTCCCAAGCAAGTCTCAGATAAATTCTGGTTCTAACTTGGCCCTGACTGATTAGAAATCTCAGTTCAATTTCGCAAAATGAGGCTCCCTCTTCAGCTCCTGGGGGTGCTACTGCTCTGGATCACTGGTAAGGACACAGGGAGATGAGGAAGGGTATGGGAGGAAGGGGTGAATTTCTGGGTCAAACTGCTGCCTCGATGAGTTCTGTGCATACCTGAGATGTGCAGCCCTGACGTGAAGCATGGATGTGTGTATTTCTATGAGGGAATTAAGAAAATTTCTAAAGCCTCAGGAGTAGGCCTCTCATGAAGAGTGACACAAAGAAAGATATGGGTAGGGAGATGAATTCAAGAGGAATCCTTGTGATTAGATCTTGTGAGTTATTTCAAAACTAATATCAGTTCCCTTTATATTAAAATTACATAATAGTTAAGCTTGACATTTACAAAAAAGAGAACAGGGTAAAAATGCATGATGATGTTTGTATCTGAAGTTGCACTTACTTTTCTTTCTTCATTTTAGGATCCTCTGGAGATGTTGTATTGACCCAAACCCCACTATCCCTCTCTGTCACCCCTGGAGAGCCAGCCTCCATGTCCTGCAGGGCCAGTCAAAGTCTCCTTCACAGCAATGGAAACACCTATTTGCACTGGGTGGTGCACAAACCAGGCCAGGATCCACGAAGAATGATTTATCAGGTTTCCGATCAGGAATCTTGGGTCTCTGACAGGTTCAGTGGCAGTGGGTCATGGACAGATTTCATTCTCAAAATCAGCAGGGTGGAGGCTGAGGGCGCTGGAGTTTATTACAGTGTGCAAGGTACACATGATCCTGCCCCGGTGCTACAGCCCGAACACAAACCTCCCTGCCTGAGGAGGCCCAGCTGCCCTCCTGCACTGCTGTCTGGGGAGCAGCACATCACAGACTGCTCTGTGTGAGAGGAAGAGGCTGAAGAATCAGAACAACAAGTTGTAGCTGAGGCCTCTGCCTGGGACTCTGAATGAGGAAGAAAGCAAAGGAACAGAGACTGCGTTCTGCTGAGGACTCTGACACAGAGACAGAATGTTGAAACTGGCTATGAAGGGTTCCTTTGAGCTTTAAAAGCTCTGTTACTTGATGAAACCGAATGAAACCAAATCAATCTCACATTGAGTTCAGCATAAAATGAGTAATAACTAAGAAAAGGCATATTGGATATGCACTTCCATGTTAACGTATCACAGTCAGTTTGGATACAGTGAACAAGCATTTTCCTCTCAGCCTGTGTGTCACTCCTGGAGAGCTGCCTCTATCTGAAAAGGTCAAATTTGTAGAGATCTTTGCTATGCTCGCAGTGTTGTGTTCCTGAGACTCCATGGACGTTCATGAAGTGGTGCATCTTGCAGTGTTCTTAGTCTTACTGACTCCTTGGGTAAGGAAAGATCTTGGCCTGAAGAAACTTCAGTCCTGTCACATCTCTCTCATCAGTGTAGCATGGCATCCAAATCATGTTCCTGGCTGTTCACATACTGGGAATGACCTGAGAGATGTTGGAGGATTCCACAGTTGGTGATATCCAGGAATACAGCTACAATACAAAGAGGGCAAACAAATTCTCAGAAAATGTCTCACAGCTGTTAGCAGAAATTCAATTTGCATTTTATGGGACATTTTTGCCCCTGTTCTCTATTGCTACTGACAAAGATATATGGGTTTTAGTCTCCACAAAAATCTTTGTTTCCAAGCATTTTACAGGCAAACAAAACATGGAGAACTAATACTTCTAGACTTAAGGTTGGTAACTCACACATCTGCTCATCCTCATGATGGCTGATAAATCTCAAAAGGCTCCATTTCTTCCTTTTTATGAAAGTCCTCCAAGACCACTGCTATCCTCAAACTTAGGTTTAACATGAGACAAATGAAGACTCTGATAATATGCAGTTTGATACCCGTTTGCTCTTCATGGCCTTCCAGACAGCTTACAAAGTAGACATTAAAAAGTTCCTCTAATGTCATATTCCAAGTCATCATGTCATTTTATTTCCCAGTTCTGAATACAGATTTTTGAAAGGTAGGTACATCCTGGCTATATTTTAAAGTAACAAAAATATATTTGCTGACATTCTGGACATGAGCTGAGACAGAAAAACAAAATCAAATCCTGCCTTATATTTGGAAAGGATCCACCACAGAATTTTCTATGAAGCTTCCTTAGATGGGAAGACAGAAAAAGCAACACTGGGAAACAAGGGGAAATAAGGACTTGCAATGGAACATATTTCCAATACTGAGATGGCCCCGGACCTCCACTCAACAGCTGTCCCACGGAACCTGCATATGTGAGATTTTGAAGCTCTGGGAGGTGATTGTGCTTGAGATGCAAATATAAGAATAGAGTTGAAGTCACCAAGAAATGAAAGTAAGTAGGTGAGAGCAGATTGGTCCCTACCAGGCAACCCAGTTCTCAGCAGTCAGGACACAAAGAGAAACCCACACCGGAGGCTGTCGAATAGCAGTTACCTGTGGGAAGGACAGAGACAGAGAAAAAGAGAGAGAAACAGAGACAGATACAGAGACAGAAGCAGAGAAACAGAGAGATGAGGGGAAAAAAAGAAAAGGAGGTTTTAGAATCAAAACAGAGTTTTAAGAGACCTTTTACATTTCACAAATGTAAAATAAAGTGTTGAATGAATGTAGGAATGTCCTTAGGGCAGGGTGTTATAAATAGCCCAAACATTGTGCCTCTTGGATCACAGCTCTTTCTGGGCAGGGACAAGATTTGAAAGGTTACCTTTAAAAGAGACGGCCCTTTGCTTCCACCTATTGGTCAGTACTTGAAGGGCAAGTTTCCCTGAAAATTGCTAACATTCCCCTTTCAGGTGTCTTCAAATATTTTTTCTACCATGCTGTTGCAATAGCAAACAGAAAAACCAAAATGACACACAGGTTTAGGAGGCTGATTTATTTATAGTGTTGGGAAGTGACAAGAATCAATCCTTGTAAGAATGTCAGAATACAAAGACTCAGGGAGAGAGGATTTTATATATTGCAAAAGGGAAGTACACAGGTAGAGCACTTGGCTGTCTCTCATTGGTTCTTGCAATATGTATCAAAGTCACCAGCTGTGCATCACAGTGACCATCCTTTGTAAGAAGCAGAAGTAACAGAAACTGACAGGAACTGCTATCTGGGCAAGAAACAGTAACTCAGGTACCCTGGCAGGGAGCGCAGGGCTGTTTCTGCTGCACTGTGATCTGCTTTAATAAGTGCAGATCTCCTTGCCTTAAAGCTGTGAAGAATCTGATACCGCACATGTACCATTATGTCCTCAGAATATGATGTTCAAGCTCATTTGCTTAGTTCAGCAAGTTTCATTCCCAGTGTTCTTCCCCTGATTTGAACCCATTCTCTTGCCTACCCACAACCCAGGCAACTACAGGTCACAAGGCATTCTGTGCCTTGCAGCAACTCTCCTCTCTTGTACCTGATATCACAGGCTTCTTACTCTCTTCTCAACTGATCTGATGGCTACACCTAGTAATAAAACTAATCTCTATCATAAATTCAAAGAGTTGCACAAATACTAATGAGTTCCACATGTACAACAGAGCCCCTCTGACACTTTCTCTGGGATGTTCTCTAAAATAGAAATTATACTTCTCATAGAACAATCTAAAGTGTAGGTAACTGAACTGAAATTATCCCATGCATATTATCAGACCATGTAATAATGAAATTTGAAATCAATGGCAAAAGAAACCAAAGAATTAGCTCACAGGTATAGCTTAGAGGCATAAGTGCCTGCCCGGCCAGTGCAAAGTAGGGAATGCCATTCCAGATATCGAGAAAGAAAGAAAGAAAGAAAGAAATCACAAGAACTTCATAAACATATGGAAATTAAATAACACCATCCTGAACAACCAAAGGGTCACACATGAAATTAACAAAGAAATTAGACAATTTCTAGACTTAAAAGATAATAGTAGTACGCCATACTGGAACTTGTGGGATATGATGAAAGCAGTCCTATAAAGGAAACATATAGCAGTGAATATACATATCAATAAACAGAGCAAGCTCAAATAAACAACTTACTGTTGAACCTCAAAGTTATAGAAAAAGAAGAGCAGGTCAAGCCTAAGATCATGTGAAAAGAAAATTACATATCATGACAGAAATTAATGCAATGGAAACTAAGAAATCAAAGCAAGATATCAATGAACGCAACAGTTTCTTCTTTGAAAGATTAAATAGGATGGAAACAAAACCCTAGCCAGACTAATCAAAAAAAAAAAAAAGGAAGGAATCAAAAGACTAACATCCATGCAATTAGGAATCAAAATGGTGAAACTGCAACAGATCCCACAGAAATTTAAAAGTTATCTGTATCTACTTCAACAATTTGCATGCCAATAAGAGACAAATGGAGTAGAAATACACAAAATTTTTGATACATAAGAGGTACCAAAGCAAAGGGTCTGGGGATTTAGCTCAGCAGCATAAGCACCTGCCTTGCAAGCAGGCAGTTGTGAGTTGCATCCCCGGTACCAATAAAAAAATAAAAATAAAAATAAAAAAGAGTTACCAAAGCAGGATCAAGAAGATATAAAAATTCTAAATAAACCAATTTCAGTCAATGAAATTCAAGATGTAATTAAAGATATAAACATACAAAAAACCCCAGGGTTCAATTCTATAAGAAATTTTGACAAGACTTAAATGCCACTACTTCTTAAACTCTATAATGTTCATTGCAGCTAGATATTACCAGAACCTCTCCTCTCTTTGTTGCTCAGTATTTGTTGTAACTATTACCAAAAAGTTCTAGTCCAACTGTCCTACAACATTGAGCATAAAAACAGAGCAATGAAAAAAAAAACGAGCTACTAACATGCCTCAAAATTTAATAGTTCCACAGTAGCTATCTGGCAGTCAATAAAGTAAAGAAAGTGTGCAGAAAAGAACTCAGAAAACAAATGGTTAAATGTTTGAAGACATCAAAGAAGAACATGCATATCATGTTCAGAGCTCAAAGAGAAGGCAAACAAGCTAAACATTTTAATTAATAAGACATCCAACAAGAAGACACAAGCACTGACTGTACACCTCAGACAATGCAGGATGTGAATGAGGGACCTAGGGAATAACTAACTGATGGTTATAAGAAAGAAGAAAGCACAATTCCTGGAAGGGAAAAGCACAGCTGAGCACCATACCAGCAGACACCAGCAATTGGAAGAGAAAACATCAGAAATTCAGGACAAGAATGCGGTAGCACATGGTGCAGATATGCCCCATGAAATAGAAGAAGTCATGAGAAGTTGATCTGAGAGTGATAGATTACTGTTAGTTTTTATTAAAAATAAAATACAGAATGAAACAAAAACCAGTAGAAGAATATAAAAAGATAAAAAAACACAACCCCTTAACAAACTGTCAGCATAATAGATTAATATTTTGATTCTTACATTTCTGTAAAAATAAAAGTCCCAGAATAGTCTAAACAACTTCAACGAGGGAGCAAAATTAGAGCTGCAACCCTCCTCCACATAGATGGCTCAGAAGACATAACCTAAGCATTACAGAGGTCAATGAAAGGCTGGAGAAACAAGGTGAAGGTCTAAATATGTTATTCCCCCTGCACAACACTTTCAAATCTAGACACTGAAAAAAAATCCAAATAATGAGGCATTTAAAGCTCCAAGTAGCTACAACCAGAAAAGAATCTCTCCACAACACATTATAGAAAACTCCAAGATATCAGAACGAAGAAACAACACTAACTGCCACTAGAGAAAAATATCAAATAACTTCTAAAGACAAACCTATCCAAATATCACCAGATTTCTTAACACAAATTTGGGGACAAGGGAGCTTGGAGGAGAGTACCAAGTAACAAAAAAAAATCAATGCACATAATAATTACCTACCAAAATATATTTCCAAATTTAGGAAGAAATAAAGAATTTCTGTGATATAGAGTCATTTAAGAAATTCATGACCAGCAAACCAGTTTTAGAAACACTGAGAAGTTAATCAAAAGAAAAAAAATAAAGAAGTCAGTAACAGAAAAAAGAATAGAATGGTGAGAATGAGACAGTGTCTTTCAGTAATAACTCACAATATAAATAGCTTTACAAATGATTCTGTAAGGGTCATAGACCACAAAGTCAGAGACTCTAGAGATTCAAAAGCAGAGACAGGTGCAGTGACTTCCACATGAAAACAGTGCTGGGAGAGGGGAGAGGAAGGAATTCCAAGTGGTTACAGGAAAATTTCAAACGCTGTACATGTGTTTTCCTTATGACCACTGGGGTGATGTTTTCTATGCATTACAGAGGATGTCTGCCATACAGTCACCACATGCTGTCCTGACTCACTCAACTATGTTTTCCTGAAAATCAGAACTAAACAGGAAAAGATTTGATAGTCTAAATCTGCCTATTGCTGTCTTACCTGATTGATGGATAAAAAGATTCTTACGATCTTAGATAAAGAACAATAAAATAAGTAACCATCCAGATTAATTTAGTATTAAGAGAAAGAATGGGCCATGCAGGAGGGGAGACTGGCTAGGGGGCCTAGGGCATGGAATCCTAACAAAAGACCTCACTCCCTTGGGAACCCAGCCAAACAGAACTTGGATCCCCTGTTACTAGGCATCACAATGTAGTGACAGCAGCCTGATGAGCTCACTTGGCCAGAGATACTCAACAAGGAGCACACTGAGCAGCTTCCCCACATAGCCTGTGGCCTCAGAACCCCAGGTAGGGAACGTCTATGTGAAAGCCTGTGGAGATGGTTCACTCCATCCAGATGCCACAGGCCACCATGCAAGGGTGATTTGACCTTAAATGACTCCCTAGGGAGAGAAGGCGTCCTTAACAGTGACCACGTTTGATGAAGAAAATCCCACAAACCCATGTGAAGTCTCCCAAAGCCCAAATACCTATGGGACAACACAGCAATGGACCCCAGAGGAGATTTCACTAGGCCAGGAGATTCCCAGTAGCTCTGGACAGGTCTGCCAGAACTGGCCACAAAAACCCTAGAACACCAAAGAAGTCCACGCTGGGAGCATGAAGTCACAGCCCCCAGGCCATGGGAAACAAAGAGGAACCTAGTGTCCTTCCATGCTGACCCAGGCACCAGTGGAAACCATTTCATAAAAAGCTGTGCTGAACTCCAGGCACTGTGGTCAGTGCAGCCAGTCAGGCCACATGAGCTTCGTGAGCCCTTGGTGCCAGGTTGGCTGGACAGAGAAACCTATGACCATAGTGGTCCACCCTGAGCACTTCCACCACCCACACCTTCACATGGCAGGCCCTGAATATGGGAAGAGCCATCACAAGACCGTATTTGGGGACTTCCTTCTCCTTTGTGGGGCTCCATGATACAGTATGAGATGTGTGGGTTTTGAACAATAAACAGGTGTTCATCACAGAATGGGCAGAGGAGGAAGGAGGAGCATTACTGGGTCTCCTCAGTTGGAACTAGAAGAAGACTTTGGGCTGTGTGACCTGAAGAATATTTACAAAGTGTTAATCCGTGCATTGCTTGGACATCAGAACATCCTAAAATGTCTCATCCAGAAGATGTGTCCATCCCCCACAGAGCCTGGGCCTCTGGAGAGAAAGTTTTCTTGAGCCAATGGCCATAGGTTTCAAGCCAGATGCAGTCACTCTGCCACTGGCACAGACCATGTAGGGGACTTGAACGCCAGGGAAACTCTTGACTGTAAACTCTTCATGCATAAGAAGTGGCACACACACTTGTTACCCTTGAATGTGGGCATCATTCTTTGCCACCAGTTCTCATGATGCCAATTATGGAATGACATGCAGCTCTGGACCCTGCACAGACAGGAAACCCCTTTGGTCCTTCACATCACCACAGTGTGGAACAAGCTGTTGAAGACCAGGGAAAGGCACAAGGTGTCACCTAGGTTAGGTTTCAGGACTTCAATTTGCTCCCTGTGATATGGAGAGGAAGTTATGGGAAAGTATTATTAGTTCCACTACAAAAAACACATCAAATTTTTGCAATGAAAATTGTACAAAAGAATGCATGAATTTTCATCAGGCAAAGACTGTGAGGTATGTTTTGGAGCATGGATGGAACTATCCTTTTCTTCTAGAGTGTATTCTTGCTTTCAGATAGAAAGCAAACAGATTTTCCTTGAGGACCATGTCAGCAGAGGAGACCTAGGGTTTCACATAGAGCCACAAAGAATCCTCCCTGAGCCATAGGCCAGGTTTTACTCTGCAGAGATCAGCTTGGCTTTCAACTCTCTTCACCATCGAGGGATCCTTTACAGAAACCTGAAACTGGACAATTTATCACTGGACTCAGAAGAAGAGCACATTAACTCACTGACTACTGCACATGTAAGGAAGGACTAGGGCCAGGAGATGTGACCAACCAGCACTTTCTGTGAAGGCACTGCTAATTACTGAAATTATAAGAGGAGAAGATTATAGTTTCAGTGTGGACTGGTGGATTCTCCGGGTGCTAATATTTGAGATGATGGTGGGAGAACCTCCATTTCATATTGCAGAGAACTCTGACATCCCTGACCAACATTCAATCACTTATCTCCTGCAACTCATTGTGGAAAGAAAAGTTCACATACCACATGGTCTGTCTGTAGACCACAAGTGTCCTGCAGAGTTTTCTGGACAAGGACCCAAGGGAACAACTCAGTTGGCATCCTCAGACAGGGTTTACCACGGACATTCAGGACCATCCATTCTTTCGGATGATGACTGGGACATGATGGAGCAAAAGCACCTGGTGCATCCCTTTAAACCAAATCTTTCTAAGAAATCAGTTTGGGCAACTTTGACCTTCAGTTTACTAATGGACCTGTCCAGCTCATTCCAGATGACAAGGACATTGTGAGCAAGAGCGATGCATGTGAGTTTTCAGGTTCTGAGTATATCAGTCCTCTATTGATGGTGAAAAAGAATGAATGTGATCCCCATTTTCCAACTGTGCATTATGCTTATGTTGCAATTTAATGCACAGAAAAGCTTGTTACCAATATGGATTCAGTGAGCCATTTCACAATTGTTTGGTGGCTAATTTTAATGGCTTTTTTGTACATATATTTAGATGTAACACTTGATTCTGTTAGTCTACAATCTATAATAGAAAATGCTGTGTATTTTGTTGTTGATAGAGTTGTTTATGATTTGGCTTAACAATGATGCAACTGCTTGTTAACAAAACTTGTGAACACATTCCATTTGTTCAATGTGCAAAGAATGTGTATGATTTTTCTTGTTTTCTATGATACGGGAAGATAACTTGAATTTTCAATAGACGGTCTTTCCTACACTTCTTTCTTTCCAAAGTTTTAACTGTACTTTGGCTACCAGCTTATGTAGTCTTCAGGAAAATCTAAAAGTAACAACAATTTTGAATACATTTGCAAAAAACACATATATTATTGTCTATTCCCTTGTTAAGTTTTTTTTACTAGGATAACAAATATTTCATATGTCTTTTACTAGGATAACAAATGAAATACATGGTAGGATACATTTTATGAGAAGAATTCTTTAAGTCAATTTTATTAAAATCAGAGCTCACATTTTAGGAGAGAGTTGTCAGACATAGCATTGAATTTCATATCATATTTTATGCAATGAACTTTAATATTAACTATTATCCTCTAAACAAGTTAGTATGGTACAATCTTAGGACAATTCAGTTTTAAGTATTCTATCAAGTTTCAGTGTAGAAGATTTTAACATTGTAGGCATTAAATAAAATATATTTTTATCTTTGATGGAGGCTTCATTTATTGGAAATATTACTTTCCAAAGCTTATAGTCATACATTGTCTATCCTTCCAATAGCTACATTTGAAAGTCATGAAAATACTAAAGGAAAATGTTGAGATACAGTCACATCACCATTTGTAAGATATACATGTTCCCATCCATGAATGAAATGTGTTTTAAAACAAAAAGCATTATTCACAACATGCACTTGTAAAGAATTCTGCCATGCAAGTAATTTGCTTGTTATCTTGCTTTAATGGTTCTTTTTCCTAGAGGGCTTCTCAGAATCTTTAATAGTCACATGGGGAGCTGGTTTAAAATGTTTATTACTCATCCTACATGAGAATTTTTTGAGCCTTTGACCTTCATTTTGAGAAACATTTCCTTCAGGTAATTCTTTTGTCCCTAGTGAAATACTTGACAGCAGATCCATGGCACACAATTTTAAGATGGTATAAGCAGCAATATACAACCTTATGAGAATTTTTTGAACAAATTTTAAATGAATAAATATGTCATATGTCTTCCTTGTTCCCTCACCCAAAATCTTATCAGTCTTCTCATAACGATATACAAACAAGGAACATTTTGCTTTCATAAGGTTTTAACTTTCAATCTGGATACCCTTGTGCTTTTAAAATGTTTAGGTAGCAAGATTTACTGTGTGTATTTTGCACAGAATTGCATTATAAATAAGTTCTTTATTGTGTTCAAGGTTTAGTCCTTAAGTCTCAAGACAGTTCTTTTCATGCTATTAAGATTTTCTCTCAAAAGGAAATAAGGCAGTTTACAGCCATAATGGTTGGCATTTTCATGCTCTAGGCAGTGATTTACTTTGCAAAATCCTGTACTCAGACCATTTCATGTAAATGCAACTTGTATGAAATTTGACCTACCTTGTTCAGTGATGGTATACTTACTTTATAGATTTGTTTTGTTATGATTTTTGTTATATGGAATACTGCCTTGCTCATCCCAATGTAATGTCTATTTCTGTATCTTCTTTTTCTTGTTAAAACATGTAAACAAAGGATTTAACTCATTCACCAAAATTTTTTTTGTAAAAAAATGCAGAAAAATAAACTTCTTTAACTTTATTAATAAACCCCATGAAATGCACATCTTGGGCCATAGATACACCAAGTGGCACAGTGCCTGCCTTACAAGAGCAAGGACCTCAGTTTGATTCTCAGGACAAAAAATAAAACTGTTATCACAACATATTTTGCATGCAATATAAACTGTTCAACTGATGTTGAAAATGTTGCATGAACACATGTTCATTAACATGGTCTTCCCTTTTATTGTGCTTTAAATTGATAATGGCCCACAAATTCTAAAAATCATGAAAGTTTAATCCAAAACTGCTGAAATACCATACTATAACAGTGAAATGCCACACCCAATGAACTCCAAGCAGCTAGCAGGACCTAGAATCCAGTCCAGGCCCTGAATGTGGCTTGAAACCCAGAACACAGAGAAACCTTGGAACATATAACTCCCCGGCAGTGAGACCATGCCCTGCATCTGAAATCACCAGAGGATGGACAGGTTGTCCCTTGTTGGCTTATCTGGTTACATCCAGCAAACTTCAAGCAGCTAGCAGTTGCCTGCAGTCTTCTGTGGGAATGAAAATTGGGTAGATGATCCCCAGTGCATAGTGGAAACATGGAAACATCACTCAAAAATCAGAATTATAGGAAAATAAAAAAAAAAAGCAAAATGCAATCTGAAACTTCCAACCCAACCAGAGCAAGCATAGGAGACATGGATACAGGAGAAAATATAAGACATGCACCTGAAATTCCTGAAATGATAACAACTGAAATAAAGAAACAACCCCAGAAAGCTATAAAAGAACTCAAATCAGAAATAGTCTCTCAAGTAAATGAAGAACTGATAAATGTAATGAAAGATACGCTAAGCACATCTAAAAACACACAGTTAAAAACTATAGTAACAATGGAAAAAGATGGAAAATCTGAATGAACAATATAAGCAACAAACAATGCATGAAGCAAATTCAAAGAGATATACAGGAAATCAAAAATTCCATTAAAAGCTGGCAAAGCTGCCTCAACAAAAGTAAAGATAGATTTTCAGACTGCAGCTAGTGAACAGGAAAGGAAAGATCTATTAAAAATAACAAGGAAGCAGGAAATAACAATTCAACGACTGCAAGATGATGCAAAGAAAAACAACATATGTTTGATAGGTATAAATGCAAAGGAAGATGACAATACAAGTGATATCAAGAGGTGTCTTAGTTACTTTTTACTTGTCACTGTGGCAAGACCCTTGATGTACAAAGCTGGGAAAGGAAAGGTTTATTTCTTACATTTTTTAGAGGTTTCAGTCAATACTCAGTTGGCTCCAAGTCAGAGAGGTATGGCGGGGCAACAGTTCATGGCAGCTGCAAACAGCAAGGCAGAAACTGGCAAGAGAGAGACACACACACACATTCTTCCTGCCATTACATTACTTGCTGGCTCCATCCCTATGTAGGTGTAGCACTGACACCACCAATCCAATCACTATACAATAAACCAATCACAAATGCATAATGCAATTGCATGAAGCCTGAGGCCACAGACATAAACTGTGACATTCCACTCCTGGCCACTAGGACTTATGTACATCCTTTATACAAAAAACATATAGGCTCTCTCCAAGAATTTCCAAATTCCTAACAGTTTTAGCATTGCTTAAAAGTTCAAGTCCCAAGTCTCCTCCAAGATCTATGGCTAACTCTTAACTATAACCCCCTGCACAAATGAAACAAGGTTGAACACTTTTGAAATGAAAAGGCACAAGATAAACATTACCATTCCAAATGTTACAAACGGAGGAATATAAAGCATTGGAAACAAAGCAAGTCCAACATCCGGCAGAGCAAACATTAAGTCCTAGAATTCCGTGCTCAGCAATCAAAGTCTCAACTCTGTCTTTACAATCCACAGCTTTACTGGAGTTTTCGTTCTGGCCAAACTCACGGTGTTGTAAATTATCCTTGTAGGCTCTTTGCTCTTGATTTGCAAAATAAAGCTGGCTAAAAGCCTCCAACAATAGCCATGCCACGGCCTCAACATTAGACTGCCTTGAAATTTCCTGTGCCAGACTAAGTCAATCAGTTCATTGCCCTTAGTTTCAGTCTCAGACAAAAACTCTGGGCATGAGCAAAATGCAGACATAATTTCTGCCATGCCATAACACACAACATGGGGAGTCTAACCACCAATACAGCCCTTCTTCCCAGCAGAAACCACCCAAGCCTGGTCTTTATCATCAGGCTTTTCTATCAGTCTTCTGGTCTCCTGAGCTCTGATCAGAATCTCCTCTACAGAATAACCTAAGTTGTTCCAGCTCTACACATCCAGCCAATATGTCCTAATCATTCCAAACTCTGCCCACAAGCCATTTCCAAAGCCTCTCGAAAAAACATGGTAAGGTATAGTCACAGCAACAACCTCACTCCTCTGTACCAAATTCTGTGTTAGTTACTTTTTACTTGTCACTGAGACAAAACACCTGATAACTCAAAATTGGGAAAGGAAAGGTTTATTTCTTACAGATTTCGGAGATTTCAGTCTATACTCAGTTAGCTCCAAGGCAGGGTGGCATGGTAGGGTCACAGTTCATGGCAGCTGCAAACAGCAAGGTAGAAACTGGCAAGAGAGTGAGACACACCTGCGTCCTGCCATTACATTACATGCTGGCTCCACTCCTATGTGGGTGTAGCACTGACACCATCAATCCAAGCACTATACAATGAACCAATCAAATGTGCATAATGAAAATGCAGGAGTCCTGTGGGCCACCAACATAAACCATGGAAAGAGGCTATTTACAGAAGTAATAGATGAAAATTTCCCAAACATAAGAATGGAAATTGACATACAGATCAATGAAACATATAAAACTCTAAATAACCATAACCAAGGGGAAATTACACCCAGACATGTAGTAATCAACATCACTGAAATGCAACATGGGAACAAAATATTAAAAGCTGCTAGAGAGAAGAGACAGACCACCTATAAAGCAAAGCCTATCAGAATCACAACAGACTTCTCAACACAAACAGTGAAGTCAAGAAGAGCATGCAGTATTTAAGATACTAAGGGAAAATGACTTCCAACACAGACTTCTGTACCCAGCAAAACTATCCTTCAAAATGGATGAAGAAATAAGATATTTCCATGACAAAGAACAGCTGAACAACTTCATGACCACCACATCAACCCTGCAAATAGTACTGAAAGACATTGTAGATAGGCATAGGAAAAGCACACTAAGGCAAACAGTTAGACAGAATGGAAAGGCAAACAGAAAGATAACATGTCAAAAGTAAATCAATATACATCAGTTATAGCCATTAATACCAATGGCCTCAATTCACCAATCACAAGAAACAGACCAGCAAAATGGATCAAGAAATAACATTCAACCATATGCTGTATACAGGAAACCCATCAAACCCAAAAGAAAACTCTTAGATTGAAAGTCAAAGGATTGAAAACAATATTCTGTGCAACAGGATTCACCAAAAAAACAGGTTTAAATATTCTGTGTGCAGACAGTGTGAACTTCAAACCAAGAATGATCCAGAGTGATAAAAAGGCCACTACATACTAGTGTTATAACTCGGGCCCCGGTATAAAATTCAAGGAAACAAGAGTCCAAAAATTTAAGTAGCAAAGGCTTTATTGAGCCAGTCCTGGTGGCACAGTCTCTCTTAGATCGACCCAAAGACTGTGCGCCCAAGACTGGGGAAAGGGGTTTTTAAAAGTAAGGGAAAGTGGGGGGAAACCTGCAAGGTCATTAAACCTGTTGACCTGCATCTGGAAACTGTATTGCTGTCCACTTAGCTCTGACAATCTCGGGAGTTCCTGGTGTTCCTCAAATTACTCCCATCCTGTAGACTGACATTCTATCTCAGAGTGGCACATCTGCAGCAATATTGGAGAAGAAAGTGGAGAGTTAATTATCCCAGGACAGCTTGTCTTCGCTAGTGAGTGTGAAGGGGTCACGAGTTATGAGACGCTGGAACTTAAGTTTTACAAAGATCTGATATATAACTCATTTGATACATACAGAACAAAAGGAAAGCACTGATCGGTGTTTGGGCCATAGTATTACCCAGTAATTTCTTTTAAGTAAGCAGTTCTTAAAATTGTGGCAGGCTCATTTTATGACAGATCATCACCGGGTCGGGGAGAGGTCACCAGAAACCCAAATTCTTTATGGCCCAGATAGGTGGGGGGGGGGAGGCAATAAGGCACGCTACAGAACAGGAAAATGGCGGGTATCTATCTTGTGGGAAAAGTAACTAAGGTTAGGTAAAAAGGTTAAACTCATACGCAAATCTCCCTGCATATAAACAAGTTACTTCAAACAATGTGTAAATTAGTGGGCCTTCTAGTCTTCTTTAGCTCTTTAGCGAAGAATAGAGGTGCCTAACAGTGATTAACAACCCTTGTTAGCTTGTTTTAGCACCACTCTTCTTGTTTGTAGAGGGCCACTCTGGTTAACATCTCAATTAAGTGAAATTCTTGCAATTCTTTACAGAGGAGAGTATTGCTCAACATATCAATTGGGTCACTTAACATATCAGTTAGGGAAAAAGGATAAAAAGTAAGCCATGATACAGGTTTGCTATAATACACAAAATGATGAAGCTACTTTCTTAGAGTACAACAACTAGTTAGGGAAAACTTCAAGAGGAAGAGATAATAATCTTAAATATCTATGCACCAAATTTGGAAGCACACAGTACACAAAGGAAATATTAACAAAAATGAAATATTTGAATAAACAGTAACAAATATAACAGTAGACCTTAACACACTATTTACACAGGTCAACTGGACCTGTGTAAACAGGTCAACTGGACCTGAGAGACAGGTCAACTGGATAGAAAATCAGCAAAGAAATAACAGAACTGAATCATACTTGTGAACAAAAGGACTTAGTAGATGTAAACAGAGTGTTCCACCCAACATTAGAATATACATTCTTCTCAGCATCACATGAAACATTCTTTAATATAGACCATCTACTAGCCCACACAACATGCTCAAGTAAATACAAAAGAATTAAAATTATCCCATACATGTTTTCAGATGACAGGACCTTAAAACTAGAAATTAGTGACAAGAGAAACTACAAAAACCCCACAAACACATAGAAATTGTATAGTATAGTACTGAGCAATCAGTGGGTCACAGAGGAAATTAAAGAAGAGATTAAATCATATTTACAGGCAATCAAAAATACAAATACATCTTACTGGAACCTGTGGGATGCAATGTAAGAAGTCCTCAGAGGAAAATTTATTGCAATGAACTCTCATGTCTGGAAAACAGAATGATCACAAATAAACAACCTGATGATACACCTCAAATATCTAGAAAGAGAAGATCAAGTCAAGCCCAAAACCAAAAGAAGGAAGGAAATTATAAAGGTCAGAACAGAAAACAATACAGAAGAGACTAAGAGAACAACACAAAAATCAATGAATCAAAGAGTTGGTTTTTTGAAAGAATAAATAAAATTGACAGGCCTCTAATTGACCTTATTTTAAAAAGAAAAGAAAAACCTGAAATTCATGCAATAAGAATGAAAAGTGTGAAATCCCTACAGACCCTATGGAAAGGCAGAAGATCATCAATACCTATTTCAAAAACCTGTACTCTCATAGGCTTGATAACACAGAAGAAAAGGACAGATTCCTAGAAACATGAACTATCAAAGTGAGTGTGAAGATGCAAAACTCCTGAATAAACCAATTTCAATTAATGAAATTGAAAATGTAATTGAATCTTTACCTACAAAGAAAGTCCCAGGCCCAGATGGGTTTACTGTGGAATTCTACAAGAAATTCAAGAAGATTTAATGCTGACCCTCCTCAAACTCTTCAATGAAACTGAAAGGGAGATAAGTCACCTAACTCATTCCTGGAAGCAAACATTACTCTAATACCAAAACACAAGAAAGATCTAACTTAAAAAAGAGAAGAACTACAGGCCACCTCCATAAGGAGCATAGATGCAAAAATTCTCAGTAAAATTTTGGCAAACAGAATGCAACAAATCATCAAGAAGATTAGACACCACGATCATGTGGAATTCATGCCAGGAATGCAAGATTGGTTCAACATATGCAAGTCAATAAATGTAATCCACCATATCAATACAGCCAAAAATAAAAACCACATGATCATTTCTATAGATACAGAAAAAGCTCTTGATAGGGTCCAAAATGTATTTATTTATGATAAAAACCTTACAGAGAATTGTAATAGACGGTCTTCACCTCAATATGATACAAGCCATCTATGACAAACCAACAGCCAGCATCATATTAAAGGGAAAAAACTGAAAGCCTTTACTGTAAAATCAGGAACAAGACAGGAATGTCCATTATCACCACTCCTATTCAATATAATGCTAGAATTACTTGCCAGAGCAATTGGACAAGAGAGAAATAAAAGGATTACAGATAGGAAAAGAAGAAGTTAAATTATCATTATTTGCAGATCACTTGATATTCTACATAGAAGACCCCCAAAGCTCCTATAAAAGATTACTAGGAATAATAAATAAATTCAGTAATGTAGCTGGATACTTAGTCAGTACTCAAAAATCAATAGCATTCCTATACAACTAACAGCAAAGCCACTGAGAGAGAAATAAGAGAATCCACATCATTTACAATAGCATCCAAGAAAATGAAACACTTAGAATTAAACTAACAAAAGAAACAAATGATCTCTTCAGGTAAAATTACAATACTCTGAAAAAGAAATCAAAGAGAACCTCACAAAATAGAAAGACATCCCTTGTTCATGGATAGGAAGAACAAACATTGTGATAGTTGCTGTTCTCCCAAAATTGTTATATGTCCTGACCTGCGGGTAAGTCAATGGAGATCCTAGAGGGGGAGTGGGGATTGCAAGAGACAAGAGACACAAAGAATGGAGAAAAGACAGTGCTCTGATCAAGTCTCATTTATTCAAAGAAAGAGTAATGAATATATAGGTTATTGGGGAAAGGGATAGGTTCTGACACATCAGCAGGTAACTTAGCAACAGCGGGAAGTTCTAGCAAGACTTGAGGCTATAGGGTATTTCGAATCTCCTGCGAGTGGGTCCATAAGGCAGGCTAATTTGCATAATCACTGTACGGGCTGAACCATAGGAACATGTGACAGGGTAGGTGAGGTGAGATGGAAACTTAACTACCAAATAGAAACTTAACATTAAAATGCTTGTTGTCTTATTAACATAAAATGACGGCCAATTGCAGGGTTTCCCACAGTTATACAGACTTATTGCAATCCAAATTAAAATGCCACTAGCTACCTCACAGATCTAGAGAAATCAATGCTGAAATTCATCTGGAACCAGAAGAGAACTAGAGAAGCAAACACAATTTTTGTGTGTGTGTGTGGTACCAGGGATTGAACTCATGAACTCTTGCTTGCCAGGGATGCATTTATGCTGCTGAGCTAAATCCCTGGCCTCTCAAAGGCAATTCTAATCAACAAAGGAAAAGCAGAAACATCACAATCCCTGACTTGAAGTTATGCTACAAAACTACTGTTATAAAATCAGCATGGTACTGGATTAAAAACAGACCTGAAGACCAATAGAATAGATAAGAAGATACAACCACAACCACAAACGCACTCAGCCAACTTATCTTGCATAAAGTGGCCAAACACATTCACTGGAAGAAAGATAGTCTCTTCAATAAATGGTGCTGGAAAAACTGGCTCTTCATACGCTGAAAACTAAACCTAGACTCATGCCTATCACCATGTATTAAACTAAAGACTAAATGGATCGAAGATCTAAATATTAAAACAGAAACCCTAAATTTGTTGCAAGACAAAGTAGGTAGAAATCTTAAAGACGTAGGGGTAGGTAGAGAATTAATGAACAAAGATCAAACTGCATGGGAAATACACAGAATCAACAACTGGGTTCATATCCTATTAAAAAGTTTTTGCATGTCAAAAGAAATCTCCTGCATAGTGAAAAGAAAATTCAAAAATTGGGAAAAAATCTTAGTGAATGATCCCTCAGGCAAAGAATCTATGTCCAGAACATATAAAGAATTAAAATACTTCAGATCCCCAAAATTCAAAGAGCCATCCCACATATGGGCATCTGAGATGAATGCAAAGTTCTCAGATGAAGAAATACAAATCTTAAATAAACACATTAAAAATTTTCAGCATTACTGGTCATTAGAGAAATGCAAATTAAAACAGCACTGACGTTACCTCTCACTCCAGAAAAAAATGACCAGCATAAAAATACTACAAACAGCAAATGCTAGAGAGGCTGTGGGGAAAAAGGAACTCTCCTGCACTGTTGGAGGGAGTGTAGACTGGTGCAACCACTGTGGAGGTCAGTCTGGACATTCCTCAAAAATCTGGAATTGGAAATTCCATTTGACCTAGCTATTCCACTTCTCGCCATATTCCCAGAACTGAAAATATCATACCACAGTGATATATGTGCACCTATGTTTATAGCAGCACAATTTGTAATAGCCACATCTTGGAAACAGCCTAAATGCCCATCAACTGAGGAATGGATGGATAAAAAAGTTGTGGTATTATACAATGGAGTACTACTCTGCTACAAAGAATGTTCACATGGAGAAAATGGATGCAACTTTAGCCCATTTATTTCACTCATAAGTGAAATAAATCAAATTTGCATGTATAAATAACATTTAGTTTCCAAAGTGTAAGAAATGATAAGAGCACATAAGATACAAAAATAATAAGCACAGTTAAAGGACAAGAATCTGCTTAAAAGGGAAAAATAGTATCTCAGGAAAAAATGAAAAATAAAGGAAAGGAAAGGAAAAAACACCTAAAATTTTATAAACACACTGAGGATAGCTAAGACAATTGTGCTACAAATTCTATAAGTTCTTGAAACAAAATAGTTAGCATTCCTAGGATTGGAATAATTTTGCATGTTATTGTATGGTGATCTGAGGAACTCATAAAGATTGTTATGTAAAATAATAACCCTAGCCACACTCATACCACCTTTATTTGAAGGCCTATACCGTCAGTGTTCTGGGCTCATTGCTATTGTTGTTTATATTTCTTTTTCGTTCAGTGTTTTTCTAGGAATTTGTTTTGTTTTGTCTTCTTTTGTTTTGTTTTCCCTCCAATACAGAAAAAATAGATATACATGTAGAGACTCATGCATGCATAGAACTTCGAAACAGTTTATAAGAATGTATTATATAATGCACAATGAATGGAACAGCTACTTTGAAGAAAAAGAGACACTAAGGTACCCAGTGCTGATCCTGTAGCATCATGATGTGAAATCCAGCAATATTATTATTCTTTGTTCAGATCAATTTTAGTCTATTTTGTTTTCTTTAATTTCAACATACATAAAGGTATGGACAGCTATTTAGAAGAGAATGAGAGACACTATGGCAGGCATTGTGGACTTCCCTATTGTTTGCTCTTGAAGACCTAAAATGCATTCGTCATCCTACTCTGATTAATTTTATACTATTTTTTCTTTTATGAATTCGTTGTATGTGAAGGTATGGAAAACTATTTGGAAGAAAACAAGAGACAATATAATAAACAGTGGAGACTTTGGTTGTCTTGCTTTGAAATCTGTGTCTCATACATGGTTTTCTTATGATGTTTTGTTATGTTAAATTTTACCATGATTAAAACAAAACTTAAAAATAAACAGTCAAACTGTACACAGATTTGGATCTCTTCAATTTCCAGTGGCAGGAACATTAAAAACGACTAAATCTGCCCAAGTTGTTTTGCAGCAGGCTTTTGTATCCACTCTACACCTCTGTGAGATATTAGAACTTTGCTCTGTGCCTGTTCTAGTGACCTGCAGCTTACTGTCCTTTATGTTAGCTGCTACTGGTAACTCATGTTAGACACAAAAAAATAGACCCTTAGTAATTTACAAATGAGATGGAGGAGAAATAGGAATTAAGATATGTCCTGAATATGGACCCATTCTCCACGATGAATGCAATCATTATGTACTGCAAGCATGCACTAATAAAAAAGTATGAAATTTTAAAAAGAACTACACCAAGGTCCAGAAAATCCAAGCAAGCCATCATACCAACTTTTCAAAGTGCTTACAGAGATATAAGCACTCAGAAGACAGAGACATCTAAGCCAGATGGCACATAACTGTAATCCCAGGTTTCTGGAAGGCTGAGGCAGGAGGATGTCAAGTGCAAGCCTAAACTGACTAACTTAGTGACTTAAGGAGATGCTGCATCAAAATACAAAAAATAAGGATAAAAGAGGCCGAGGATATAGCTTAGCATGAAGGCTATGATTTTAACCTCAGGCAAACAGGGAAAGAAAATACAAAGAAGGTAGGAGAGAAGGGAAAGTAGACGTACTGGAGTATTTATTTATAAAGAGAGTAGACAGGAGCTCTGAGAGGATGTGCCAGATTTCTTGGACTGTCATTAAAAAACAAATACCATGGACTTCAGTCTTTCAACACAAGGATTCATCTCCCTGGCTTGGAAGAAGGAATCTGAAATTGAACTCCCGCAGCAGATCGGACCCTGCACCACTCCCAGGATCATCCTGGCCTAAGCTGCTCACTCATTCACACTGCACAGAGACAGGAAGAAGCCTGGGGTCACCCTGATGTCCTCACATGGGCTCCTTTTAACACTGAGGCTACACAGTGCCTAGGAAAATAAAACACACTGATGACAAGGACTTTATGGCCACTTAGAAAATGAATAGTGTTTCCCTGTACCATTTCTGTCATTTTTCTGCAAAATCATCATCAGAGGACATAGGTCCTTGTTCCCACTGGAATCCTCACCCTGTAGACCCACACCTCTGAAGAAGTCCATAATGCAGGCCAAACCTGCCATTCTCACTGTGTTCTGAGCATATCTGGGCATCATGGGGCATCCAGAGCCAACCTGGAAATAAAACCAGCTATAAAATTATACCTCCTCCATCCTGAGCAGGGATTTTTATATTAAGAAACATTTTTATTAATCTGATGTGAATATATACACATCTGACATTTATATAAGGATATATAATTTTATAAGTAAATATATATTAGAGTTTATACTTCAATGAATATAATTTGATAAATATTAATGGAGATAAAGGTGACAGAATATTCACAAATTTTTAAAATATACATTCATGATAGAAGGCATATTTTTAAAAAAATTTCCATTTAATATTCATAAAGTTGTAACCTATTCTTCAGAAAGAAACATAATTTCTTTCAACATGAGTGCTTTTCTTGAGTTTAGCCACCAAATTCAGGAATAACTATTTCTAACATGATTTTAGTCCTCACAGAGTTTGTAAGGGAACAGCAGTGGCCAGAGTCTTTACAGCCTCCGACCATGTTGTTGTGGTGGAAATCTCTGAAAATCACTGTAAGGTGCATTTTCCTTCAGAGCTAGGGCAGACGCTGAGCGGGGTAAGCTTTCCCTCCTGGACCCTGATTTGAACACACATGCATGTGTCCTAGGGCCGGGTGCTGCGCTGGGGTATTTGGGCTCCTGTGGGAGGTGCAGAATTACATGCTATGGACCTCATGCCCACAGCTGCACAAAGCAAGGACTGTATCTCTACCAATTCCATCCAAACACAGAAAATATTTTCCATCATTCTGTTCAAAAGACAGGGCTAGTGCTATGCCCTTCACCACTGCACCCACCAGGGAATTTGCATCTTGCTCCTCATAGAGGAACTGCCCATGCAAGTCTGAGATAAGAGCTCCCTTGTCACCTCACTCTGGGTAATCAGGACTTCTCACTCCAACTTCTCAAAATGAGGCACCATGTTCAGCTCCTGGGTCTGCTCATGCTCTGCCTGCCTGGTAAGGACATGGGGAGCCTAGGGGGAGATGGGGTGACAGGTGGGCCCTGGATGCCCCATGCTGCCCAGGTGTTCTCAGAACACAGTGACAATGGCAAGTTTGGCCTGCATCATGGACTTCTTCATCATGCATCATGGAGGCGTGGGTCTGCAGGACGAGGATGCCAGTGGGAACAAGGACCTATATCCTCTGATGATGATTTTGCAGAAAAATGACAGAAATTTTGCAGGGAAACACTGTGGGTTTCCTTGTGGCTGCTAGTTTAGGGGCCTGTTCTTCAAACTGAATATTTTGTGTGCACATCAAAATGGCAAAGATCATTTAGACGGATGTATATGAAAAAGTGTAAACAATTGAAATGGCTCAAGATGTTTGCATGTGGCCTTGACTACATCATTTTAGAATCCACAGGAGAGGTGATGACCCAGACTCCACTCTTTCTGTCCATCTCACTTGGAGAGTCAGCCTCCATCTCCTGTACATCCAGTCAGTCTCCTGGCTAGTGATGGAAAAACCTATTTGTATTGGCTTGTGCACAAGCCAGGTCAGGTTCCACAGGAAATGATTTATCAGGTTTCCAATCAAGACTCTTGAGTCTCTGACAGGTTCAGTGGCAGTTTGTCAGAGACAGATTTCACTCTCAAAATCAGCAGGGTGGAGGCTGAGGATGCTGGAGTTTATTATTGTTGGCAAGGTATGTATACTCCTCCCACAATGCTACAGCCCCAAACACAAACCTCCCTGCCTGGGGAGGCCCAGCTGCCCCCCTGTCCTGCTGTCTGGTGAGCAGCACAGCACAGACTTCTCTGTGTGAGAGGAAGGGGCTGAAGAATCAGAACAACAAGTTGCAACTGAGGCCTCTGCCCTGGAGGAAGATTGAGGAAGACAACAGTGTAACAAGAATATGTTCTTTGCTGAGGGATCTGACACAGAGGGAGAAGGATGCAACTGAGCACTACAGTTTCTTTAGGCCTTTAAAATTCTGTTCCTTTGTGAAAATTAATAAAACCAAAAGAAACACATAAACATGAATTTAGCCAAAAATTATTAATAAAATGGAAATGGCTTAAAAGGTTAGTACTTTATCTTTCACTGCCCTTTCTCTCTCTCTCTCTCTCTCTCTCTCTCTCTCTCTCTCTCTCTCTCTCTCTTTTGGTCTTTTTTGTTTTTATTGGTACCAGGGATCGAACTCATGACTGACTGCTTGCAAGCAGGCACTTATGCCACTGAGCTAAATCCCCAGTCCCCTTTCACTGCCCTCTTATCATGTTACCCAGGAGGGAATTAACAGCCATACATTGTCTTCTCAGGATGCCCGTCACTCCTGGAGATCTGCTCCCAGCTCACAAGGCCAGAGGGGACAGATCACATCTGGGCTACCAAGTGTGGTTCCATTGGCCCTACATGGATCCTGATGCCGGGCTCTCAGTTGTTACAGACTCCAAGATTAATAAAGTTTTCAGCTCAAAAATAAAATTTGGGTGACGCCACATCTTTCTGATCAATGCAGCAAGGGAAAGGTGGACATCCAAAGTGGGGCTCTGCATCATTGTGCACTGGATCTAACCAGAGAAGTTGGAGGGTGTTCATTTGGTGATATGCAGGCATATAGCAACCATGGGATAGGAGCAAATGAGTCCTGTGAGAAAATTTCTCACAGCATTTCATAACAATGGGAAACGGAATTTATAAATGTTTGTTCCTTTGTTGTGCATTATTACTCACCAAGACACAGAAGAGTTTAGTCACTACAAGATTCTTTCTTTCTAAGATTTTTACAAGCTAACAGGAAGTTGCATCCTACTACTTCTAGGATTAAACAGCCATCAATACAACCTATCCTTGTGACACTTGATAAATCTCTAGGCCCCAGTATCTTCCTTATTGTTAAAATCCCTCAAGATATCTGCTTCCCCAAAATTAAAAGTAGACTGAGAGAAAGCGACAAGTTTGTTTTTAAATTATTTTTAAAGAGAATAAAACAGAACAAAACCAATAAAAATAAACCAGTGTAAGTGATACAACATTTTAATACATTACAAAATCAGCAATAATTAACAGAATGCCTTTTGTTGTCTTCAAAATAGCTGAAGAGATCTTTGGACATAGTAAAAATCAAACAGAACAGAGTAAAATACAAACAATAAAAACAAAACAAAAAATGCAATAAAGAAATTCAAAACAAGCCAATAGTAAATCCAAAATTGCTACCATAATACATACTGCTGTCTTTGAAACAGCTGCTCTTGCCATCCGACTTAACATAATCAAAAAAAAAAAAAAAGAGAGAGAATAAAACCTAACCCAACAAAAGAATGGAAATAATATATGACTTTCAAAACTAGACCATAGAGAATCAACAATGGATGGAACCCTCAGAAGGAGATCCTCTCTAGCTGTCACCTTGTGTACAGCTATCCCCTGAACCTACGATCAGACCACTGGCCCTATATCTGCAATATCAGTGAAACATCAAAGCACCACAGGCATCCAATTGCATTTCACATTGATAGCTATCATGACAGCCTGTGTTTCTGGGTTGGGGAAATTGTGGGGGGTGCACTGATACTTCTTGTTTGTCATCCTGCAAGCTGGAAGGGGCTGAGGACTGACTGTCCACAGACCAGTGGCAGCCTGCAAGGCACTGGTTCTCAGATGGTGCTTGTTTCCTGGTGTGGCCTTTCAAAAATGAAGAGTTTGATAATGGGACAATAATATCTGTTCTAAAAGTTGGCCTTTGGGCCCTACTTTCAAAGTAATATTAAAAAGTCCCATTCACCTCCTCTGATACTTTTATCCATGTCTGAATGTGCTCACATGTCAGAGCTTTGACCCATCAGTAGATGTATTGAAAGGCGGACAGATTCTGGTCATATTTTAAAATTAGAGCAAATAAGCTTTACAGACATATTGAATGTGAGATGAGAGAGAAAAGTAAAAGGAGGATAAGTGTCATGTACTTGAATGAGTCACAAGAGAGTTTGTGTTGATGTCTATGGGAGACTGCCAAGCTGTGCTCTCCAGAGAAACAAGCCCCTTTGCCTGTCCTTCAACTCTATTCATTGAGATATGCTGAGCTGGTTATATGGAGCTGGTGGTTTCCTTATCCAGCTAGAAGAATGAGATCAAGCCCAGGTAATCATTACCCACAGTGTTGACACCTGGAATGGGGGCTCCAGGAGTGGCCTCTGCAATTCCAGGGCTAACACATAAGACAGTATCTCAGCAGAAGCATTGGGACTAAGGAAGAATCACACCATCCAAGAAGGAAAGGTTCCAGATTTGCAAGCATCAAATATCCTGTCTAATTGGAGAGCCTCTGTGGCTGGTACAGCCAATGCCTGCAAAGTGTCTCTTTCTAAACGCTCAGCCATGACCCCGACCCACATCTCTGATTGATACTGATAAAAGCCATGAACTTTTGGAATTCATGGCCTCTAGTTCCATGAATAACATTGGTTCCCAGAGCTCCTGAACTGTAGGATTTTCTCTCTTTGTCATTATCTTGCACCAGTGTGCTGTATTGCCAGGTGGAACTGCCTGATAAACTCCACAGGAGATTAATAAATGTACATGGAGTGGCAATAGGCATGAGGAGTGGAACTTCAGAATTTCAAGATGCCATCAGTCTTCCAATCTTCAGTGTTCTAGGGACAGATGAATTGTGAGATTCTGGAGGTCAGGGATTCAGTCTTAGCTGCAGTCTCATCAGGCAATGAATATTCACAGAAGAAGGCAGCCTGGGTCCTGCAATGTAACCCAAAATGCAGAAGTCAAAACAGGAGTTAAAACCTGCACTGGAAACTATAGATGAGGGCTAACAATGTAAGTATTAAATGAAAGCAGGGAAGATTCCTTTTCAGCTCCCAAAGAGTGATATAAGCCTTAAATGTAAAGGCAAACTGCATTTCTTTGAGTTTTCTCTTTCTACCTAGTTCACTAAGAGGATGTCAGTTATGCTTATATCTTTTCTCTAAATTAAGGAGAACTTAAATAAATGTCTGAATTATGATATTAGTTATTGAGATCTTTCTATTTGAAGGCTCCTGTAACATGCTCACTTATAAATACGTTTGCTGGACACATACTTTCTGGTGGGTTCTGCTTCCATTTTCACTATTCAGTTGGTATGTTTTCTATTTTTTGGTTTTTTTGTTTGTTTTTCTTGCCTTCCCTTGATGTTTTTTCAATGATCAACTACTTCTTTCTTTAAAAGTGCATCATTGAGGTCTATTCCAGCTGCAGTCCTGAGGAGTCAGGGAAGGGGAATTGCCCAACAACTAGAAAGGCGGCTTTTGGCGGGGTTCCCCATCCAAGTTCAAGAACAGGACCAGGACTCTGGAGTTCTGGGCCTGCCAGTCTCAACAATTCCAGAGGCTGGGCAGCCTGGGGTGAGTGTGCCCACACCATCCCCTGAGCCCAGCTAGTTTGGGATCCTAGCTTGGCCCCGGACAGGGAACTTTACTGCTTCCTGTTGCACTGGACCAGCTCAGTGCATCTTGAGCTGACCTGCCCCGCCCCCAGTGACCCTTTCTCAATCTGGGGACCTGGGTGGCCAAAGGCCCAGGAGCTGAGGGGATAGAAGAGGATTTCCAACAGGCCCGGGGGAAGCCTTGCAATAACACTTGAAACACAGAAATATAGGAAAATGACAAAACAAAAGACCAAAATACAATCTGAAAAATCCAGCCCATCCCAAGAAACCCTAGGAGCAATGTACACAGAAGAAAATATATGCCATACACCTGAAATAGCTGAAATAATAGCAACTTAAGTAAAGAAGCAACTCCGGGAAGCTTTAAAGGAATTTAAAGTAGAAATAATCTCCTGAGTAAAAGAAAAAATGACCAGATGCAGATGTCTTTGTAAAACCTCAGAGTCAAAACTGTGAAGAACCTGATGCCTCCCATGTACTATTATTTCCTCATAATAAATTATGCAAGGTCACCTGCTCAGTTCATAGAGCTTGATTTCCAGTGCTCTTCCCCTCATTGAACCCATCATCTCACCTACAGACCAGTGACAGCGTGGCTTTACTCTCTCACAGCTTTGATGGGACTCTCAAACTGACCCCTTTCCACGTGACCACCTCAGATACCCTCCAGGGCCATGTCAGTCACTGGCTCAAATTACTCTGAGATGGTAAAAACCTTGATTCAATGGTGACATTCTGACGTTTAGAATATTGCTTTAAACTATGGGCTATAGCTGTGTAATATCTATTAAAAGGAACAGTAGATATGAGAAGGATATTTTATGATCATTCTGAACAGTAGTACAATTTTTCATTGTATGTTAAAATCAAGAGAAATCTTTCTTCAAGAAAGGTTTTGATAAATCCAGAATGTGTGTGTTTGTGGGCAACTGTGTGTATACATTTCTACAAGGAAACAGGCATCCTTAGAAATTTACAAATTTCAAAACCTATTCACAAGCAAATTCACATCCACTATGTAGGGCATATATTTTTTTCCTTTTCCCTTTTGCGTTCCATGGAGAAGCAAATTTACAACTTGAAGATAAATATTTTACTCTGTATCATACTTCTTTTAACTTTGGTGCTTTTATATCATTTAATTTCTAGATCATATAAGATATTTTTCTAATACTTATAAATATAAGATGATGAGAGTTTACCTGCTCCTATCAGATCTTACATTTAAAAAAAATATTAAGATGAGTTCTCATGAAGTGAGAATTTCTTTGTTCCCAAGGCTAAGAAGCACGAGCCTTCCCCTCCCAGAAACTGATCTGCACACGCCCCCATATCCTGGGGACTTCAGTCCTGTCTGGGATGGGCACAGCCCTGAATATTCTGTACCTGATGGAGACTCGGACACAGCATGGACTGTAGCTCTATTGTTTTCCTCCCAATGCAGAGATATTTTATACCACTGGGCTCACATGAGAAGCCTCCCACCATGCTGTTTTCTCTTTCTACACCACTGCACCCACCATGGAATTTGCATTTTGTCCCCAGGGAGGACCTTCCCAAGAAAGTTTCAGATATAAGCTGGCTCTAGCTTTCCCTTAACTGATCAGGACTCTTCAGTTCAGTTTCATGAAATGAGGCTTGCTTTTCAGCTCCTGGGGCTGCTACTGTTCTGGATCACTGGTAAGGACACAGGGATATCAGGAGGGGCATGAGGTAAGAGGGAGAGCCTCGGGGTCCCACTGCCACTCAAATGATTTCTGTCCACACCTGAGATGTGCAGCCCTCACTTGAACCATGGGTGTGTGAGGTTAGATCAGAGTGAAGAAAATTCTTAAAGGACTCAGGACCTGACCTATCAGGAAGACTTCCAAAAAAGAAAGAGTGGGTTGCTCATACCAATTCTAGAGGGATTCTTGTGATTCTTGTGATTAGAAAAATATATATATATATATATTATATATATAAAGTATATATTTATATATATAATATATATATATAAAGTATATGACAATACTTTAGCTTGATAATGGCAGGAAAGAGAAAACCATGATAGTTGATTCATGATTTTGCATTTCTCTTTCACCATTTTAGGATCCACAGGAGATGTGATGACACAGACCCCACAATCTCTCTCCATCTCTCCGGGAGAGCAGCCTCCATCTCCTGCAGGTCCAGTGAGAGCCTCTTGCATAGTGATGGAAACACCTATTTGAGCTAGATGTTGCACAAGCCAGGCCAGGCTCCTCAGGGCATGATTTATAAAGTTTCCAGCTGGTTTCCTGGCATCTCAGACAGGTTCAGTGGCAGTGCCTCAGGGACAGATTTCACACTCAAAATCAGCAAAGTGGAGGCTGAGGACACTGGAGTTTATTATTGTTTACAAGATACAAAACATCCTACCACAGTGACACAGCCCTAAACAAAAACCTCCCAGCCAAGAGATGCCCAGCTGCCCTCCTGCACTGCTCTCTGGGGAGCAGCACAGCACAGACTGCACTGTGTGAGAGAGAGAGGTTGAAGAACAAGTTGCAGCTGAGGCCTCTGTCCAGTAGTAAGAGTGAAGGAAACAACAGAGCAGCTGGGATGTGTGCTCTGCTGAGTGTCTGGCACAGAGGTAGAAGGATGGAGAAGACTCCCTTGGGGATATCGTGAGTATTCATTGTCCTCTCAGCCTGCCTGTCACTCCTGCAGAGCCATCCCCCTGTCCTGAGACTCAGTGGATCATCTGGAAGTGATGCATCATGCAGATCTCTTGGTCTTACTGCCTCCATGAAGATTAAAGCTCCTGGACAAAACAAACTTCAGTCCTGTCACATCTCTCATCAATGTAGCACAGCATATGTGAGCAGCCAAATTGTGATTCTGCCTCATTATATACTGCGGATGACCTGAGAGAAGCTGAAGGATCTTCATTTGGTGATACCCGGAAATAAAGCTATCATGCGATGATGGCAAACAACTTGTCAGAAAATGCTTCATAACACTTAGCAGCAAGTACACAAGGGTTTTTTTGGGCCATTTTTGCTTCCATTCTTCAGTACCACTCACAAAGACATATGCAGCTTATTCTCCACAAAGATCTTTCTTTCCATACGTTTTACAAGCAAACAAGACATGCAGACTAATTTCTGTCAAAATTAAGGCATTCATCTCACAACACCCCCCATCTTCCTAAGTATCATTAGCCTCCATTTCTTTCTTTTCGAGAAAATTCTACAGGGCCACTTCTTTTCAGAGAGAAAGAGGGAGAGGGAGGAAGGGGGAAAGAGAAACAGAGACAGAGACACACAGAGAGACGCACCAAGAAAAGGAAAAAAAAAGGAGATCCTATAGAGCCAAGACAAAGTTTTAAAAATGATTCTCTTTCTCAAATGTAAAATTAAACTGCTGAATGAACATCAAAATAATTTCTAGGACAAGATATTATAAATGGCCAAAACATTGTATCTTTTAGGCGGTCACAGCTCTTTTGGGGAAGGGGCCAGATTTCAAACATTACTTTTATAAGAGTTGACCCCACCCTGCCATGTGTTTGTCAGTCCTATGAAGGGCAAGGAAAGTTGCTAACATTCCCCTTTCAATTACCTTGAAATGTTTTCTTCTACCATGCTGTTGCTATAGCAAACTCAAACACGGCAGCAACACAAGATCCAAAGATAGATTTGTTTGTGTTTTGGGGCAGCGACAAGAAATCAGTTCTTATAAAAATGTGAGATCCAAAGGCTCAGGGAGAGAGGCTTTTGTGAGGTTACAAAGGGGAAGTACAGAGGTAGGGCACTTGGCTGTCTTTGATTGGTCCCTCAATATGTGTCATACTGACCACCTGGGCATCACAGTGACCTGCCTATTCTGAGAAACAAAAGTATCAGGAACTGTAGCAGGCACTGCTATCTGGGCAACAAACAGAAACTCAAGCTGTGGGTATGTGGGCTTTTTCTGCTACACTGTGATCTGCTTCAAAAAGTGCAGATCTCTTTGCAGTATCTCACAGCACTGAAGCAGTGAAGAATCACATACCATGGGTGTACCATTATTTCCGCAGAATAAGTTTTGCAAGATCACTTGCTTAGTTCATCGAACTTCATTCCCAGTGTTCTTCCCCTGATTTGAATCCATCCTCTTTCCTATCCCCATCATCAGGCATCTATAGCACACAAGCCATTCTGTACACTGCAACAACTCTCTTCTCATACCTGATATCACAAGCTTATTATTCTCCTCTCATCAGCCCACTGGCCACACCCCATTAAAAAATCAATACCAGAACATGCATGAAATCAAAATAGATATACTGTCAGACAGTAGAAAGCAGGCAGGGAAGAACACACTGGATCTACTTGCAGCTCAGGAAAATCCCAATTTCAGGCTGTAGGTGTAATTCACAGCAGTGATTAACTAGCAATGCAGTGCAGAGGTCCTGAGGTCTGTCTCAAACACACCACAATAAAACAAAAGAAGCTAGGTAAGAAAAAAGAACAAAAGAAAAGGAGAGAGAGAGAGAGAGAGAGAGAGAGAGAGAGAGAGAGAGAGAGTCTAATGTAGATCCATAGCCAGACCAGTGTTCCCTGAATCTGTGTGCATGGATCATCGCAACATGAGGAGTTTTCAGAGTCCTGCCCCAGAATCCAAGAATGGCAGCCAAGCATGGGGATAGGGACCGTGACAGTAAATCAGGGCTAAGAGATCGCTGCATACTTTAGGCAGAGAGTTAGTTTGATATGAGATTTTTTTCTTTTGTTTTGGGGAGAAAAGAGTTTTTATCATTATTATTCTGTGTTTTACATGAGAGTTGGATCATATCTAACTTCAAATAAAAAATCACGTCATTGGGGAAAATCAGTGACTTACACAGGATGGCTAAGATGATGAGGTGAGGATCTCACCGTGGGTCTGAAGTGATCACCGTACCTCCTCCACAGGGGAAAAAAAAAAAACAGTGGGCCTGAGAATGACTCCATCATTCTGGTACCACTCAAATTCAAAGCTCGAACTTGTTTGCACATAGCCTTGGGGCAAAGGTGCCCAAATGACAACCTGTCTGGAGGGGGACATAGCCAGGAAATTACACAGAAATGCTCACGAATCCTATTTAAGGACCACAAAGTCAGACCCTTTGGGAATTAAAAATAGAATAGATAAACTAAGTACCAATGAAAGTATCAGACAGCAAAAGGCTTTTTCCGTACTTCTGATTTGGGACTTCTGAGAGGATAGCAAGGAAATAAATTATAAACCTGATATTACATAAAAAGAGAAGGAAACTACAGGAAAAAAATTAATCAGCTCAATACATTTTATACACATTGTAAATCATTCAAATCATCCTTATAATCCAGCCACACGTATTATTCACAATCAATTGGTGTTTTACTTTTATTTAATCAATGTAATATTATCTGTTATTTTGCTGTCAACAGACTATTGCTTGTTATTTTCTTAGGTATGAAATATTAAAATAAAATCTTATACTCTTTTGTAGTTTCATCTGAGGCATTGGAACACTTCCATAGAACACAGCCAAACTTCATGTGCTGTGTAATTTTTAAAACTTTCCTATTTCCAGGGAAAAAAATGTGAACGCTGACTTAGTGTGTCCAAGTCTGAACTTAACCACTTGTGGTCTCCTCCGCATATGCATTAAGCTTTAGAACTTGGTATTGTGACTGCTCCAATGAGATGAAATTTATTTTCTTTAATTTCATTTACTAATGATTCTTGTGATACAAATGAGGAATGAGGGTTTAAGATACCAGATCAGTCCAACAAGTGAACTTTCCAACTTCTCAGACTATTTGGAAAAAGCCCACACATTCAGAAGACAAAGTCACCCAAGACAGATAGTGAATGACTGTCAGCCCAGCACACTGAGGCTGAGGCCCAGGATGGACAGGGCAGAAACTGGGCAGTTGAACAACACAATGAGACCCAGTCTCAGAGTCAGAGAAATACAAAGGACTGGTGACGTAGCTCAGTGTGAGCTTCCTCGATTTAAGCCCCAACACACACACACACACACACACACACACACGCACATAGTGATAAGAACATCCAGAGTCCTTAGTTACAATAAAATTGCACACTACAGAATCCTTATTTACTTCTTTTACCACAAACACACTTTCCCAAATGTGTGAGAGGCACACTGCAGCTCTTGGGCTGCCATACACAAAAACGAACTTACAGACTAATGACAGCATGGCTTTACTCTCTCACAGCTTTGGAAGAAGTCTCAAACTCACCCCCTTTCCACAGTGACCAACTCAGAAAACATCCAGGACCATGTCAGCTTTTGGTTCAAATTGCCCTGAGACATTAAAACACTGGATTCAATCGTGACATTGTTATTGAGAATGGCTCTTTAAACCATAGACCATGGCTACCCAATATCTATTTAAAAAATGTAGATATGAGAAGGATGCTTTAGGAATATTTAACAAGAGAGTAGCATAAATTATTCCTCATTCATTTTGGATAAAAGCAAGAGAAACAGTACCCTAACAAAGATTTTGATAAATCTGGTGTGTGTGCGTGTGCGTGCGTGTGTGTGTGTGTATACATATCTACAAGAGAGCAGTCTTGACCAGATATTTACTGATTTCAAAATCTATTCACAGGAATTTTACATCCACTATGTAAGTTCTATTTTTTTGTCCTTTCCTCTTGCCTTCAAAAGAGTTACTGATTTCCAAGTTGAAGACAGCTACATGTATGTGTATCATAGCTTTTGATTTTACTGCTCTGGTGTCATCTAATTGTTAGGTAAGCTTCAAGACTATTTCTAATACTTGTTTGTAAGATTATGAAAGTTAACTGGTTACAGCAAAATGGCTCCTCATCTCTGCTACCTGCTGCTCAGGTAGAAAATGCTAAAGACGAGTTCTCATGAAGAGAGAATTGCATCTTTCTCCTCCAGGAGGCTAAGAGCCATGACACTTCCCATCCCAGAGACTGATTTGCACATCCCCTGCATCCTGGGACTGCAGTCCTGTCTGGATGGGCAGAGCCCTGAGCAGTGTGTCTGTGTTGCAGACACACGTTTTCCAAGGGATCCTTGCACTCACTGCTGCACACAGCATAAATTGTAGCTCTATTGTTTTCTTCCCCATTCAGAGGACATTTTAGAACAGATTTTGGATTGTTTATTTTTGTTTGGGACCTGGAATGAAACTCACATCTGCATGCTCACAAGGCAGACACTTACGACACTGTGCGAAACACCCAACAAAGAGGATATTTTATACCACTAGGCACACGAGGGAAACCTCCCATCATGCACTTCACTCCTTCTGCACCACTGCACCCACCAGGGAATTTGCATTTTGTCTCCAGGGTGGACCTTCCCAAGCAAGTCTCAGATAAAATCTGACACTAACTTGGCCTTGCCTGATCAGGACTCTTCAGTTCAGTTTCTCAAAATGAGGCTCCCTCTTCAGCCCCTGGGGCTGCTACTCTTCTGTATCACTGGTAAGGACACAGGGGGATAAGGAGGAACATGAAGTGAGGGAGAGTTTCAGGGATGCTCTGCTGCCTGGCTGAATTCTGTACATAACTGAGATGTGCATCCATGACTTGAAGCATGGATGTGTGAGTTTAGATCAGCAAGTGAAGAAAATCCCCAAAGGACTCAGGAGGTGTCCTCTCATGAAGACTGCCATAAAGAAAGATAGGGCTGCTCAGATGAGTTCTAGAGGGAATCATGTGACTAGATATCCTGTCAATTATCTCAAAATTTAAAAATTTTCTTTTTAAATTAATTACAAATATAATGTAGCTCAATACTTACAAGAAAACAAAAGCTAGGTAAATGACTCATGGTGTTTGTATGTGATTTGTCCTTTTTCTTCATCATTTTAGGATCCACTGGAGATGTTGTGATGACCCAGACCCCACTCTCTCTGTCCATCACCCCTGGAGAGCCGGCCTCTATCTCCTGCAGGTCCAGCCAGAGCCTCCTCTCTAGTAATGGAAATACCTATTTGCATTGGGTTGTGCACAAGCCAGGCCAGGCTCCACATGGTGTGATTTACCTGGTTTCATACCGGTATTCTGGTATCTCAGACAGATTCAGTGGCAGTGGGTCAGGGACAGATTTTGTCCTCAAAATTAGCAAGGTGGAGGCTGAGGACGCTGGAGTTTATTACTGTGTGCAAAGTACACATGAACCTCGCACAGTGCTACAGCCCTGAACACAAACCTCCCTGCCTGGGGAGCCCAGCTGCCCTCCTGCACTGCTGTCTGGGGAGCAGCAGAGTGCAGCCTGCTCTCTGTGAGAGGAAGAGGCTGAAGAATCAGAAAAACAAGTTGTAACTGAGGTCTCTGCCCTGCCTAGAGAATGAGGAAGACAACACAACAGCCAGGATCTGTGTTCTGGTGAGGAAGCTGACTCAGAGAGAGAATGGAGCTGAACTCCAGAGCTTCTTTAGTGCCTTAAAACTTCTGTTGTTTTATGAAACTGAAAAAAATACAAACCAAATGAACCATGAATTTTGCTAAAATGACCAACAAGCTAGAAATGGCCTCCACAGTTGGAAATTTCTCTTGCAATTTTCTCACATTGTGATTATCCAGTGGGAAACAGTCATCATGGACTCTCCTTTCAGCCAAGCTGGTACTCCTATGATGCTGCGCCCATTTCCAGAGGGCAGCATTAAAGGGATCACTTCTGGTATTGCAATGTTGGGCTTTGTGTGACTCCATAGATCATCGGAAGTGGTGCCTCATGCAGGGCTCTTGGTCTTACTGACTCCATGGTGAGTAAAAGTCCTGGCCTAAAGAAACCTCAGTCATGTCATGTCTGTCTAGTCAATGTAGCACAGCAAAGGTGAGCATTCAAATTGTGATTCTGCCTCGAGGTACCTGAGGATGACCTCAGAGAAGTTGGGTCTATCCTTATTTGGTGATATCCAGGATTACAGCTACCTATCAAGGAGACAAACAAATGCTCAGAAAATTTCTCACAGCAATTAGTAGCAATTTTCCTTGCTTTTTATGGGCAATCTTTGGCTCTGTTCCCCATCCCAAGCACATATGCAGCTTTAGTTTCCACAAGGATCATTTGTAAAAAGATTTTTATTGGAAAAAAAGACATGCAGACCTGACATTTTCAGAATTAAGGCAGGTGCCTCTCACCTCCCCTCATCCTCATGAGACATGCTTGATAAATCTCAATAGGCTCCATTTCTTCCATTTGTGATAATCCTCCAGGACCACTACTATCCTCAAAGTTAAATGTTTTTTTTTTGTGGTGTTCTTGTTTGTGGTTTTTTGTTGTTGTTTTGTTTTGTTTTGGTACTGGGAATTGAACTCATGACCTCATGTTTGCCAGGCACACATTTGTGCCTCTGCACTAAAACCCCAGGTCAAAGTTAAATGTAAGATAATAGAAATGAAGAGTCTGATAATAGGAACAATTGATATCTCTTTGCTATTTTTGGCCTTTCAGACATCATTGAAAGTGAACATTAAAAAGTTATCTAATCCCATTATCTAAGGCAGCATGTGCTTACTTTTCCAGACCTTGCACCAGCTGTTTCAAAAGGTGGGAAGGCTCTGGTCATGGTTTAAAGGCAGAACAAGTAAGTTTTCTGACATCCTGGACATGAACCGAGGCAGAACAAGCAAATCATAGACTGCCTTATATTTGGAAAGGATCCATCACAGAATTTACAAGAAGCCTCCTTCAATGGGAAGGCAGAAAAAGCAACACTGGGTAACAAGGGGAACTAAGGACTTGCAGGGGAGCATATTTCCAGTGGTGAGATGGCCCCAGGCCTCCACTCAACCCTTGTA
This sequence comes from Cavia porcellus, assembly GCF_034190915.1. Taxonomy (NCBI): domain Eukaryota; kingdom Metazoa; phylum Chordata; class Mammalia; order Rodentia; family Caviidae; genus Cavia; species Cavia porcellus. Next base: position 37,245,885 of record NW_026947508.1, read on the forward strand.
TATGTGAGATGCTAGATCTCTGGGAAGTGATCTGAACTAGAAGATGCAAATATAGGGATAGAGGTGAGGTCACCAGGAAATGATGGTAAGTAGATGAGGACAGACTGGGACCTAAAAGGCAGCCCAATTCTCAGAAGTCAGGACACAAGGAGAAACCTACAATGGAGGCTATGGAGTAGGAGTAACCTGTAGGAAGGAGAGAGAGAGAGAGGAGAAAACAGACAGAGACAAAGACAGAAGCAGAGAGACAGAGTGAGACTGAGAGAGGGGGACACATAGGAAGGGTGAGAAATTGAGATCCTAGAGCCAAGACAATGCTTTAAGAATCTCTTTTCCTTTCAAAAATGTAAAATTGAAGTGTTGAATGAGCATTAAAATGACCGTTAGGGCGGGTTGTTAAAAACCTTCTAACCACTGTGTTTCTTAGAAGAGCACAGCTCTTTCCAGGCAGGGCAAGACTTCAAACATTACTTTTAAAACAGACAGCCCCTTGCTGACACCTGTTGGTCAGTCCTGTGAAGCACAAGTTCCAAGTAAAAAACATTCCCCTTCCAAGTTGCGTCCAATTGTTTTTCTCCCATACTGTTGCTCTGGTAAGTAGAAAAGCCAAAAGGACACACAAGATTCAGAGGCAGATTTACTAACACTTACAGGCAAAAACAAGAAACCAATACTTCTATCAAGTCAGCCACGAAGCCGCAGGGAAAGAGGTCTCTATCGGGTTACCCTGAGGAAGTACAGAGAGCACTTTGCTGTCTGTGATTGGTTCTTACAATATGCATCACAGTGACCTGCCCTTTTTAAGAAACAGAAGTAACAGGAACTGTAGCAGGATCAGGGCAAGGGACAGAAACTCAAGGTAAAGAGCTTGCGTGGGGGCTGTTTCTGCTCCTCTGCAATCTGCTTTAACAAGTGCAGATCTCTTGGCAGTATCTCAGAGCACTGAAGCTGTGAAGCATCAGATGCTTTGCCTATGCTGGTATTTCCATAGAATATAATGTGCAGGGTCACATTGTAGTTGTACAAATATTAATGAGAGCCAGTATAAATACAATAGATCCCCCATTAACACTTTTTCTCGCCCATAATCTGAGTTTTTCCTCAGGCAATTGGAAGACTTTTAAGATAACTTTTATAGCGCAATGGCTACGTGTTATGCAAGGTTAAAAAAAAATCTACGCAGGAAAATGCACAAGGGCCGGGGACACCACTCAATGCACCTCTTGTATGAGGCAGGTCCAAGGTCGTGAATTTAATGCAGGTACCCCCCCCAAATAAACAAAACAAACACTTGTTCAAATACTATAGGGTACCAATATAAACATCCACAGATCTTTCCCAGGAAAGTGGAAGCTTTTTACTTTACAAAGAAATGGGCACATGCTGCCCTTTACTCCTCATTCTCATGCACAGAAAATTCTTAGGGAGATATTTTCTCAGATTTCATCTTGCAAACATACTGAAATATTTTATTCACTATCCTGTTATCCAGTTTAATGACCACAGAAGAGACTGAATGTCTCACAGCACTGAACCTCTGGACTATTTGATGAGTCGTGAGTACCATTATTCCTATTTAACCTGTTGGAAACAGCCTCTGAGGAACATGCCAAACCATTTGCTTTCTTCATCGAGCTCATTCCCAGTGCTTTCCCATTATCTGAATGGCACCTCTGACCTACCTGATCCTCAGAAAATTAGGGCAACCACACCAGATCTCTGCTGCCTGTGCTCTGACATTATAGGCCTGAAATTCTGCTGTCAGAATATTCTGACGACTACGTACAACTACTGACAAAACACACATGTGCACATATGCACACACACCTACAATCAGATGAGTCCTCAGATACTACAAAGCCACAGTGTACAATAGCTAATGATCAATCATTTGCTCATAACTAGAGTTACTAAACAAACCTAGATGCTGAAGTTAAAAACATCAACAGTTTACTTTATCTAAAACATTGCTCTTTTGTATGAAATCTGATTCTTTCATACTGAAGTTGTTGTTATACTAATTTTGGCATTTTTTATTCTTCTATCAAGATTCTAGGCAGCTTTGCTAAGGAACATTGACACCCCTGATTAAATTTTGCATTAAAACAAATGCTGCATGACTGACACACTAATCTGGATCAAGAGCACAAAGGGCAGAGATCATTGAACAGAGCTCATAAAGAGGAGCCTGGAAGGTGATGGGCGGCACGTTGTCACTGTTGCAGTACTCATCCTGGGGGAGGAAGCACTCTAGCCTGAAATCACAGAGTGAAAGCTGGCAACCCAGAGACCTTTGCAGAGACACAGATGCTATAGACTGCACATCCTGGTGAGTGGTATGGATTTGGTCATTTGTGAGAGACTGGTCATTTTCAAGAGAGGCCAACTGAGCTTCAAACTCAGAAAAACCACTGTCTCCTCTCCTGGCTTTCAGTTAAGTTCAAGACCACAGAAGTGACACTGACTGCTGCAGGCTGAAAAAATCTGGTGTCACCCTCATGAATGGAAAGTGCCCTGAACGTCAATGGCAATAAAGTTGAGGCTCACTGAGATTATGCACTACCTCACCATAAAGCAAATTCTGACTTGTTGGGATAAATCAGCATGGACCTAGATTCTGTCTACACATTTTCTCTACCAGTGATAGCAGAGATGCAACTTGGGGAGGAGAGTTTCCTTCTCTCTCTCTCTCATTATTTGTTTTGCTTTTTATGCTTGACCTTTTCTTTATATGAATGTAAACATGGTTTCCGGTTTTCTGGTGATTGTGTTTCTGTTCTGTTCTTTCTTTAATTTCTTCTTTTCCTTTCCTTCCCAGACTGACATTGCCTAATGGTCACTGAAAACACTGTGGGCCAGTGTAAAGTGACCAGAGGATGGGCCAACAAGGCAACAACTACTCAACTCATAAATTGAAGAGGTAGGATCTTACAACACAACTGAAAACACAAAAGCGGTCTACACCTGGAAGACACTTTCAGTAGTCATTTCCTAAAGGTTCTAAATAACAGCAATCAGGATATCCACCATAGGCAATTCAGAAGCATCAACTCAAGAATTAAACTAAGAAAAAGAAAATTAGAAAATGAGAAGGCAATTCCACAAGTGCAACTCCAGACAATCAGTGAAACAAAGGCAAGACAAGGGGGAATGGAGGTGGGACCACTCAAAAGCCAGCTACCGTGACTGTCTGAAATGATCACATCAAAATAAATTAACAAGGATCTAGATCAAACTAAATCAGAAATGATTTGATAGAAAACAAACAGATAGTGGCCATAATGGAAAACACCCCTAGGTACTGTACACCAGATACAGATTAATAAATAGAGGAACTTAGGAAAATGAGAGAAACCATGAAGACCAACATAGATACATAATGGAATTCATACAAGAGACTCAGGGAGATATCCAAAATATTGAAACTTTCACTGAATGTATAAACAGCAAAATAAACCAATGTGAGAACAGAATGTCAAATACCAAACACATGTTTTTGGTTAATAATTATGAAAAGAAAGATTTCCTAAAAATAGAAAGGAATGATAAGATGTCCATCCAGAAGGTGCTATATCATGTGAAGAAGTATAACATAAGAATGGTTAGAGATGATGAAAATAGCAGGAGATAGCACAAATAACAAAAAAAGACTGATCAGAGGCACCATGGCAGAAAACTTCTCACCAAGATAAAAGAATCTGACACACCTATAAGTTAGTCAAATAGAACTCTATCTATGACTAGAAAACCCACAGCAAGGCATAAGATGGTCAAGATTCAAGAAATGCAATTCAAAAACACAACATTAAAAGCTCTTAGAAAAAAGAAACAAATTACATACAGAGGAAATCCTATCATAAGCACAATTGACTTCTCAACATAAACCCTCAGGTCAAGGAGATCCTGGAGTGAAAGGTGTCAAGTGCCTTGCTCCAAAAGATCTTAAATCCAAACTGATAGGTTGCAAACCTATCTTTCAAAATCAATGGGAACATAAAATATTTCCATGACAAAGAACTGATAAAATACATGAACACAAAATTAGGACTTCAAAATTTTCCGAAGGACACTTTAGAAACAGAAAAAAAAGTATAACTCCACGAAATCCACAAAATTAAGCTGTCAGGCAGAGCAAGTGGTAAAGCTCAAGGGATAAAAAGAGAGCCTATTTTAGGAAAATAACATGGTAAGGACAAGTCAATATACACCTGTTATGATGATCAATGGGCCTTCTATTCAGTTCATCAGTCAAAGGAAACACATCGATACAATGGATCATGAAGTAAGAAACAACAGTGCACTGCACAGAAGAAATGCAATGAATTCCAAAATCAACTCATAGACCAAGAGTCAAAGGATGGCAACCAATAATCCATGTGATAGGAACCTGAAAAAAACAGGCTCAGCTATTGTGTCTGCAGACAAAGTTGATTTCAAGCCAAGAAGAATTGAGAGAGAGAAAAAAGGTCCCTACATCCTTGGAAATGGAACAATTCAACAGGAAAGCATAATCAGCACAAAATATACACAACAAACAACATCATAGTCAACTATATTCAACAAATCTTAACAAACCTGAAAAAGCACATAAGCACTAATATGGTTACTTTGAAGATCTCAATCATCCATTGACACAAATAGACAGGTCAGCTAGACAAACAGCCAACAAATAAGTATTAGAACTGAACCAAATTTTGAAAAAGTGAATGTAGTGGATATATACTAGGTGTCCCACCTTACAGCATCACTTTCTTTTCAGCTTCTCTAAAATAGAAAGCATACTTCTCATAATCAAACTTGTGTATATGTAAACAACTTGAAATATTCCATGCAAATTACCAGATCACATAGCAGTGAAATTGAAAATCAATGACAAAAGAAACCAAAACAGGAAATTTTAAGATCATCACTCCCAGTGGTTAAGTCCCTGCACAGCTTCCAGCCACACTAGACTTGGCTCTGAAGGTTTCAGGCCTGGGTGGGCCATGGCCAGCAACCTTTGTTCAATCTGGGAAACTGGGGCTCATGAGGTGAGTTCCAGCACATCAGCACGGGCCCAGCTAGAGTTTAAGATTTTCACTCCAGGGCTGGGGAATTAGTTCAGCAGCATAAGCATCTGCCTTGCAAGTGTGTGGTCGTGAGTTTGATCCCTGGTACCGATAAAAATGAAAAAGACAAAAAAAAAGATTATAATTCCCAGTGGGTAGGTGGCCACCCAGCGTCCAGCCACACTAGACTAGGCTTGGGAGGTTTTGTGGTCAGTCTAGACCACACCCAGTGAATTTGGTCCATCAAGGGAGCTGAGGGCATATGAAATGAGTTATAGTGCATCAGTGCTTGCCTGGGGAGAGCTTCAGGCTGTAGCCCACAGTTGTTAGAGTCTGCCCAGCTTTCTGAAACACAGGAGGTGGCACAGGAGGTCTTGTGAGTCTGAATAGACAATGCACAGCAAACTCCATTCAGTCCCAGGAACCAAGGGCATAGGAGAAAATTTCCAACAGCTTTGGAACATCACTTAAAACACAGAAATATAGGAAAATGACAAGAAGAATTACCAAAATAATCTCAAAACCCTGGTCCATCCCAAGAAAGCCTAAGAGTCATGCACCTAGAAGAAAATACATGTAATATACTTGAAATACCTGAAATAATAGCAACTGAAATACAGAAGTAACTCCAAAAAGGATTAAATGAATGCAAATTAGAAATAATCTCCCAAGTAAAAGAAGAAATGTTAAAAGTAATGAAAGAAATGCCAAACATATTTGAAGAAGACACAGTTAAAAATTAGAGGAACAGGGGCTGGGGATTTAGCTCAGCGGCATAAGCGCCTGCCTTGCAAGCAGGCAATCGTGAGTTCAATCCCTGGTACCAATAAAAAGGAAAAAGACAAAAAAAAAAAATTAGAGGAACAAAGCAAAAATAAAGAAACCCTAGATAAAGAATATAAGACATAAAGAGAATAAATGAAGCAGATTCAAAGAGATATACAGGAAATAAAAAATACCATTGAAAGTTGCCCAAACGACCTCAACAATATTGAAGATAGAATTTCAGACCTTGAAGGCAAGAATGCAGCTAGTGCACATGAAAGGAAAGGTCTTTTAAAAATAAGAAGGAACCAGAAAATAACAATGCAACAACTGCAAGATGATGCAAAAAAGAACAACATAAGATTGATAGGGACAAATGAAAAAGAAAGGGACAATACAAATGATATCAAGAGGCCAATTACAGGACTGAAGCTGAAAATTTATAAACATGAGAATGGAAACTGACATTCAGATTAGTGAAGTATAAAGAATTTCAAATAGCCATAACCAAAATAAAACTACAAGCAGACATATAATAATCACCATTCTAGAACTCCAACATAAGAATAGAAAATTAAAAGCTGTTAGAGAAAAATGACAGATCACCTATAAAGGAAAACCTATCAGGATTACAGCACACTTCTCAACACAAACAATGAAGTCAAGAAGAACATGGCGAAAGGTATTGCACATCTTGAAGGAAAATGATTTCCAACCTAAACTAATGTACCCTGCAAAACTGTCTTTCAAAATGGATGGAGAAATAAGATACTTCCATGACAATGAACAGCTGAAGAACTTCATGATCACCAAGCCAATCCTGCAAAGAATACTGAAAGACAGTTTAGATGCACTTAGAAAAAATCAACTAAGCAAAGCAGACAATTACACAGAATGAAAAGGTAAAGATTCAAAAGCAGAAATATAACATGTCAACAATAAACCAATATATAACAGTTGTAACCATTAATATAAATGGTCTCAATGCACCAATTAAAAGAAACCGACTGGCAGAATCGATCAAGAAACAATATCCAACCATATGCTGTCTACCAGAAACCCATCTAATCCAAAAGGAAACTCATAAACTGAAAGTCAAAGGATGGGAAACAATACTTCACGCAACAGGAAACCCCCCCCCCAAAAAGCAGGGGTAGCTATTATGTTTTCAGACAATGTGAACTTCAAACCAAGAATTATTTGAAGAGATAAGAAGGTCACTACATACGAATTAGTGGAAAATTTCAAGAAGAAGAGAGAACAATCTCAAATGTATAGGCACCAAATTCCAGAACCCAAGCTATACAAAGCAAGCATTAATAAAAATGAAAAATCAAGTAAACAATAACACAATTATAACAAGAGACCTTAATGCACCATTGACACCAAGGGATAGATCAACTAGACAGAAAATCAGCAAAGAATAACAGAACTGATTCACAGCTGTGAAAAAATGGACTTGATATACGTATACAGAGTGGTCCATCCAACAACAACATATGCAGAGTGGTCCATCCAACAACATCAGAATATGCATTCTTCTCAGCAGTACATGTGACATTCTCTAAAGTATACCATACACTAGGCTGCGCTTGGCAGGATTCAGGCCTGCCCAGGACACGCCCAATGACATTCTCTCAAACTGGGAAACTCAGCTGGTGGCTAGGGTAAGTCCACATGCCACCATGAGCCCCAGGAGACATTAAGATCATCTCTTCTGAAGCTCAAGGGCCCATTAAGAGCCCAGGAACACTAGACTAGCCTTGGGAGGTTTTGTGGACAAACTATATTACACCACAGTGACCTTCTTCAATTACAGGATTTGAGAGCAAGTGAAGTGAGTTCCAAGGCATTGATCTTTGCCCAGGGAGAGCTTTTAGCTCATCATCAACAGTGGTTAGGTCCCTGCCCAGCTACCTGGAGCACTGAAGGTGGCATAGGAGGGCCTGAGAGCCTAAGTGGACCAGGCTCAGCAACCTCCATTCAGAACCAGGAGCCTAAGGCAAAAGAGACAATTTCCAGCACATCAACAGGAAGCCTTGGAACAATACTTGAAAAACAGAAATATAGGAAAATGACAAAGCAGAAGACCAAAATGCAATCTCAAACCTCCAGCCCATCCCAAGAAACCTTAGGACTTATGTAAATAGAATAAAATATATACCATACAACTGAAATAAGAGCAAGTGAAATAAAGAAGCAACTCCAGGAAGCTTTAAAGCAATTAAAACTAGAAATAATCTCCCAGGTAAAGAAGAAATGATAAAAAAAGAGAGAGATGTTGAACATATTTAAAGAAGACACAGTTAAAACATTGGAAGAACCAAACAAAAAGGTAGAATCCCTGGATGAACAATATTTAAAAAAAACACAATACATAAAGCAGATGCAAAGACATATACAGGAAATCAAAAATTCCTCTGAAAGTGGTAAAAGCCATCTCAATGAAAGTGAAGATAGAATTTCAGACCTCGAAGACAAGATTGCAGCTAGTGAATAGGAAAAGAAAGATCTTTTTAAAATAACAAGGAATCAGGAAATAACAATTCAACAGCTGGAAGATAACACAAAGAAAAACAACATAAGATTGACAGGGATAAATGAAAAAGAACAGGACAACATAAAGGACGTCAAGAGGATATTTAGAGAAGTAATAGCTGAAAATTTCTCAAACATGACAATGGAGACTGACATCAGGATCAGTGAAGCTTGTAGAACTCCAAATATTCATAACCAAAATAAAACTACATGCAGACATATAATAATCACTATCCCAGAATCCCAATATAAGAATACAATATTAAAAGCTGTCAAAGAGAAAAGACAGATCACCGATAAAGAAAACCTATCAGAATCACAACACACTTCTCAACGCAAATGATGAAGTCAAGAAGAGCTGGGGGTATTTCAGATCCTAAAGAAAATGATTTCCAACCCAGAGTGATGTACCCTGAACAACTGTCCTTCAAAATGGATGGAGAAATAAGATACTTCCATGACAAAGAACAGCTGAAGAACTTCATGATCATCAAGCCAATCCTGCAATGAAAACTAAAACACAATTTAGATACACTTAGAAAAAAACCACTAAGCAAAACAGACAATTAAACAGAATGGAAAGGTTAAGATTTAACAGCAGAAAAATAACATGTCAATAATAAACCAACATATAACAGTTATAACCATTAATGTAAATGGTCTCAATGCACCAATTAAAAGAAACAGACTGGCAGAATGGATCAAGAAACAACATAAAAACCATATGCTATCTACAAGAAACCCATGTAACCCAAAAGGATACTCACAAACTGAAAGTCAATGGATGGAAAACAATACTATATGCAACAGAAACCCAAAAACAAGTGGGGGTAGCTATTCTGTTTGCATACAATGTCAACTTCAAACCAATAATGATCAGAAGAGATAAAGAAGGTTGTTACATCCTGGTTAGGGGTAAACTTCAAGAGGATGAGATAACAACCTTAAATATATATGCATCAAATTCCAGAGCACCCAGTTATATAAAGCAAGTATTAACAGAAATGAAAAACCAAATTAGCAGTAACACAATTATAACAAGAGAACTTAACACACCATTGACACCAAAGGACAGAGCAACCAGACAACATCAACAAAGAAATAACAGAACTGAATCACATATGTGAAAAAAATGGATTTGATAGATATATACAGAGAGTTCCATCAAACAACATCAGAATAAACATTCTTCTATTAACCCACAGAACATATTTAAGTAAATACAAGAATTGAAATTATTCCATGCATGTTTTCAGATCATAGTACCATGAAACTACAAATTAATAATAAAGAAACTGCAGAAGCTCCACAAACCATGGAAATTGAATAATACACTTTTGAACAATCAGTGGACCACAGGGCAAATTAAAGAAGAAATTTAACAGTACCTACAAAGAAATGAAAATACAAACACAATTTACCAGAATCTTTAGGATGCAATGAAAGCAGTCCTCAGAGGAAAACTTATTGCACTGAGTTCCCGTATTAGGAAACATAATGAACCCAAATAAACACCTTGGTGCTACACCTCAAACATCTAGAAAAAGAAGAGCAAGTCAAGCCCAAAGCCAAGAAAAGGCAGGAAATTATAAAACTCAGATCAGAAGTTAATGCAATAGAGACTAAGAAAACAATCCAAAGAATCAATGAATCAAATAGTTGGTTCCTTGAATGAATAAGTAGAATTAATAAGCCCCTAGCAAAACATTAACAAAAGAAAAGAAAAGTTCAAATACATGCAACAAGGAATGAATAAGGTGAAATCACTACAGACTCTGTGGAAATCAAGAAGATCATCAACACCAATTTCAAAAACCTCTACTCTTATAGGTCCGATAACACAGAAGAAATGGACAGATTTCTAGAAACACATAAACTACTATATCTGGCTCAAGAAGATGCAAAATTGCTGAATAACCCATTTTCTACTAATGAAATTGAAAATGTAATTAAGTCCTTACCTACAAAAAATAGTCCAAGCCCAGATGGGTTTACTGTGGAATTCTACAAGAAATACAAACAAAATGTAATGCCGACACTCCTCAAACTCTTCAGTGAAATCAAAAGGGAAGCAATTTTTCCCAAGTCATTCCTGGAAGGAAATATTTCTCTAGTGCCAAAAACTGAGAAAGACCCTACTATAAAAGAGTACTACAGTCCATTATCCTTAATGAATATAGATGCAAAATTTCTCAGTAAAATATTGGCAAACAAGATACAGCAAATCATCAAGAAGATTATATGACATGACCAAGTGGGATTCATACCAGGTATGCAGGGATGGTTCAATATACATAAATCTGGGAATATAATCCACTATATCAATAGAGCCAAAAAGTAAGAATCACATGTTCATTTCTATAGATGCAGAAAAAGCTTTTGAAGGTGCAACACTCATTCATGATAAGAACCTTACAGCAAAATGAAATAGGTGCTCTTTACCTCAATATGATAAAGGTCATCTACTACAAACCAACAACCAGCATCATTATAAATGGCCAAACACTGAAAGCTTTTACCTTAAAATCAGATACAAGGCCATAATATCCCTTATCACTGCTCCTATTCAACACATTACTAGAGATACTACACAGAGAAATTAGACGAGAGAAATTACAGGAATAAAGATAGGAAAAGAGGAAGCTAAATTATCATTATTTGCAGATGATATGATACTCTACATGGAAGAACCCTAAAACTCCTTTGAAGGACTCCTAGATATAGTAAATAAATTCAGCAATGTAGCTGGAAACAAAGTCAATACTCAAAAATCAATAGCATTCCTATACACTGACAACAAAATCACTGAGAGAGAAATAAGTGAAGCCACAACCTTCACAGTAGCATCCAAAAAATGAAATGTCTAGGAATTAATCTCATGACAGAAGTAAAAGATCTATACAGGGAAGATTAGAATCCCTTGAAAAAGAAATTGAAGAGGATCTCAGAAAGTGGAAAGACATCCCTTGGTCATGGGTAGGAAGAATAAATATTGTGAAAATGGCATTCTCTCAAAACTTGTATACAGATTAAGTGCAATCCTAATGAAAATACCATCAACATACCTCATAAATCTAGAGAAATCACTCCTAAAATTCATCTGGAACCTTAAGAGACCTAGAATAGCAAAGATAATTCGAAGCAGCAAAGGCAAGGCAGGAGGCATCAAAATCCCTGACTTGAAGTTATACTACAAAGCTATAGTAATAAAATCAACATGGTACTGGAATAAAAACAGATCTGAAAATCAATGTAAAAGGTTAGAAGATACAAACACAACTGCAAACACACTCTATCACCTTATCTTTGATAAAGGGGCCAAATATGTTCACTGTAAGAAAGACAATCTCTTTAATAAATGGTGCTGGCAAAACTGGTTTTCCATATGCCAAAAACTAAGACTAGACCCATGCCTATCACCATGTACGAAACTAAAATCTAAATGGACCAAAGATCTGAAAATTAAAACAGAAACACTATATCTGTTGGAAGACAAAGTAGGTAAAAAATCTTGAAGATATATCGTTAGGTAGAGAATTCAAGAAGAGGAATCAAATGGTATGGGAAATACTTCCCAGAATCAATAACTAGTATCACGTCTTATTAAAAAGTTCTACATATCAAAAGAAATCTACAGCATAGTGAAAAGAAAACCCATAAACTGGGAAGAAATCGTAGTGAACTGTCCCTCAGACAAAGGACTTTTGTCTAAAACATATAAAGAATTAAAACAATCAAACCCATGAAATTCAAAAACCCAGTCCAAAAAATGGGCATCTGAGATGAATACACAGTTTTCAGATGAAGAAATACAAATGGCAAATACATACAGGAAAAAATAGTCATCATCATTAGTCCTTAGAGAAATTCAAATTAAAACCACACTGAGATTTCATCTCATTCCAGAAAGAATGGCCAGGGTCAAGAAAACTACCAAAAAATGCTGGAGAGGCTGTGGGGAAAAAGGAATTCTCCTGCAATGTTGGTGGGAGGGCAGACTGGTGAAACCATGGTAGGGGTCAGTCTCGACATTCCTCAAAAATTAGGAATCGGAAGTCCCATTTAACCTAACTATTCCACTTCTAGGTATATTCCCAGGGAAATGAAACTATCATATCACAGTGATATATATTCTGCCATGTTTATAGCAGCATAGTTTGTAATAGCCAGATCTTGGAAGTGTCCATCAACTGAGGAATGGATAAAAAAGTTGTGGTTATTTTTATACTATAAAGTACTACTCAGCTATAAAGAATGATAACATTAAGATATTTATAAATAAATGGACACAACTTGAGACCATACTCATAAGTGAAATAAATCAAACTCACATGTATAAATACCGTATGGTCTTCCTAGTGTAAGAAATAGTAAGAGTGCATAAGATTTTATGGTTATCATGATTCCCCATTACATTGCTTTGAAGTCTTATAACGTTTTCATTGATTAGTTGAAACAGTTTTATTCTGTTTTGTTTGATTTTACTATCTGTGATTGTATGAACAGCTATTTTGAAGAAAACAAAACATTATGATATCCACTGATGAGTTAATATCATCTTGCTTGGAAGTCCTATCATGCTTTTGTTTTTCTGTTTCCATTGGTACTATTATGTTGCATCTTACTGGATTTTAAATATGCGTGATAATATAAACTAATTTTTTTGGACAATGAGACAATATAGTAGCCGTTGTTCATTCTCTATTACTTGGTTCTGCATGCCCTGTAATACTTTCATTCTCTTTAATGGTTTTAAACTATTTTGTTACGTTTGATACTATTGTATGTGAAGGTGTGCTCAACTATTTCAAAGAAAGAGACATAATGGTACTACTGTTAATATCATGTTGTCTAGTGGTGAAGTACAGTGTTGCTTACATTGTTCTGTTCTGTTTTGTCTTAGTATCTTTTTAAAAATTTTAAAAAGAAACCAAAACAGCTGGTCCATGGATATAGCTCAGTATATAAGGACCTTCCTGGCAAATACAAGACTCTGAGTTTGGCTACAGGTAGAAAAAAAAAGAAACCACAAGAAGTTCAGGGGCCGGGGATTTAACTCAGCGGCATAAGCACCTGCCTTGCAAGCAGGCAGTCGTGAGTTTGATCCCTGGTACCGATAAAAAGGCAAAAAGGCAAAAAAATGTTCATAAACACATGGAAATTAAATGACACCAAGCTGAATACCCAGTGAGTCAAAGATGGAATTTAAAAAGAAATTAGACAGCTTCTACAATTAAATGATAATGGCAATACAACATACCAGAATTTATGAGACACAGTGAAAACAGTCCTAAGAGGAAAATTTATAGCACTGAAAACCCACATCAGGAAAACAGAGTAAGCTCACAGAGAAAACATAATGCTGAACATCTAGCTTAAGGAAAAACAAGAGCGTGTCAGATTTAAGATCACATGAAGTAAGAAACTTTCAGTCAGAACAGAAATTAATGCAATGGAGACTAAGAAAACAATGCAAAGAATCAATGAATGCAAAAATTGGCTCTTTGAAATATTAAACAGGGTGGAAAAATCCATAGCCAGAGTAATCAAAAGAAAGAAGGAAAAGTCTCAAATCCATGCAATTAGGAAGGAAAATGGTGAAATGGCAACTGATCTCCCAGAATACATACCTCTTTCAACAGCTTACATGCCAGTAAAATGGAAAATGGAGTAGAAATACACAGATTTCTTGATATAGCAATTACCAAAGCTGAATCAACAAGATATGAATATTAAATAAATCAATTTCAGTTGATTAAATTGAAGATGTAATTAAAGACCTACAAATAAATAAATCTGAAAGCCCATATGGTTCACACTGAATTGTATAAAAAAATTAGAGAGGACCTAATGCCACTGTTTCTCAAACTCTTTAATGTTCTTTTCAGGTAGATATTATCAGAAACTCTTCTCTTTGCAGTTTGCTGTTGGTTATCTCTAACAGCAGAAGTTTCTAGCCCAACTGATCTACAACATTTATGATAAAAACAGGAATATAGAACAAGTAACTCAATAAGATGCCTAAAAAGGATGTAACTCCTAAAAATCTATCTGGCAGTCAATAAAGTGGAGAAAGTGTCCAGGAAGCAACTCAGAAACCAAATGGTCAAATGTTTGGAGAAATCAAAGAAGAAAATGCATACCATGTTCAGTGAGCTCAAACAGGATGTAAACAAGCTGAACATTTTAATTAATAAGACATTTGGCAGCCTTCAAGAAGACACAGACAGCTGACTGAATGCCACAAGACAATTCAGAATATGAATTAATGACCTAGGAAATAATTGATGGTTGTAAAAATGAAGAAAGCACAGTTCCTGGAAATGAAAAGCACAGCTGAGCACCGTGCCAGAATACATGACCAATTAGAAGAGAAAGTACCAGAACTTCAGGACAGGAAGGGTGTAGTAGATATCTCAGGGATTCTTCTTGTAACAAAAGAAATGATGAAAAATCGATCTTAGAGTTCATCAATGACTCTAAAGACACAAACTGAGCAGTACAGAAGTCAATAAAAGACTGAAGAAACAAAGGAAAGTTCTAAACATTTTTCCCCAAAATTATTGCAGAAAATTTTCAAATCTAGACACTGAAATGAACATCCAGATAATGAGGCATTTAAAACCCCAAGGAGATACGTTCACAAAGGAATCTCTCCACAACACATTATAGAAAAAATCAAAGAAAATCAGAACAAAGAAAGAATACTAAAAACCCCTAGAGAGAAATATCAAGTAACTTCAAAAGATAAACCTATCAGAACAACAGCAGATTTCTTAAAATAAATTTTAAAGCCAGGAGAGGCTAGAGGAGTTATCAAGTTCAAAAGCATTTCAATGCACATTATAATATCCTACCAAAATATATTTCCATGTTTAGGAAAAAATACAGAAGTTCCATGACAAGGAGTCATTAAGGGAATTCATGACCAGCAAACCAGCAACACAAGAAATTAAAAATAAATCAAAAGGGAAAAAATAAATGGATTAGTGACACAAAAAGAAACAATGATGGGCAATAGTTGGCATCATTCAGTGATAACTCACAATGTAAATAGTTTATAGATAATACTTTAAGAACAAAAGACCACAAGGTCAGAAATTGTCGATATTCAAAATCTGAGCCAGGTGTTGGAGCAACTGCCTATAAAACAGCATTTGAGAGGCTGAGGCTGTAGGGTCACTGCAAGTTCTAAGTCATCCTAGACCACAAAATGAGTTCCAGGCCAACCTGAACTGCACAGCAAAATCTTATATCAACAAAGACCAAAAAATTCATAATTCAAGTATGAATGAAAACAGTAAAAAATACACATAGCAACATGCTCCAACCAGAATTGGGAGTTGGAAAAACTAATTCAAGCAATGAATTTTTAAAAATGTGTAAACAACTAGAATTTTCATTTTGAGTGCTAAAATTTTTGGATGGAGGTGGCAGTTACCATAATGTGCGCCCCCAGAAAATTCCAAAAGAAATTTGTTCTGCACAGTTTAACTTTGTAAAATAGTTTTCCGTTTTATTAAGAAAAGCAAGACAATTGTAGATAAGTCTTCTGATCTTTTTAGAGTAGAACTGCTTGACTTACTTTAAATGGCATTTAGGATGTCAGGTGTTTGTCTTTTATTACAAGAAATTCAAAATTTTTCCTTTGATCCAAATAAGTGGATGAAAATACTCAAAGTGTTATTGAGTTATCCTCAGCAAGTATACTCACTTGCTGAGTGAAGGATTTGATGACACCCATATTTCTTCACCGTGAAGCTAATAATCTGCCTACTGAGGGACCATGGTGAGAGATAAGACCTTACAAATCTTTGTTGGTCGTGGGCATGGAGTCCAGAGCCTCCAGTAAGCTCAGGTAAATGTACTCACCCTGACTGACAGCCTTAGTGTTTTCCAATATTTTTCAAAATAATCTTCTTAATTTCTCCAAGTAGCCCCAAAACCCAAATGGAATTATAGGAATGTGCCAGTCTACCCAGCTGGCTTTAGGCTTTTATATAGACAATAAAAGTTGGTGTAATTCTCAGGGTCTGCAAAGCAAAGGAATTAACACAGGACACATAATTTACAGCAATATTTTATCATATGCACCCAAAGTTTCAAATGAAAAACTATGCAGGAGATCCATCCACACACTAGACATGCATAGAACCCAGCTAAGGGCTGGGTCTCACAGCAATGCTCTCCACCTGTCCAGTTATATACCTAGAGCCCATGACAGAGTCCACTCATATCCAGCTAATGCTTAGAGGACATGACAATACATCATACAAGTCTGCATCAAGGATCTGCACTCAGTAGCCCAAAGATCAGTGGTGGAAACCAGAAAGACTTACCCAGAAGGGTGAAGGACCAATGCCAGCAGATGTGGGCCTCTGCACTGGAGCCAGGAAGCCACACTGAGTGGAAAGACCCAGTTCCCTTGAAAAGAACCACAGCTGTCCTCAGTGACAGGGAGGACAGGAGCTCCTCTAACAATGAGGACAAGTGAGTTCGTATCAGGAAATCCAGTGTGAAAACCTTCACCAGGAGAAAAACAGCATCTTCCCCTTTAGTTCTGCTTTGATGTTGTTGGTAGTAATCCTCAGTTAGGTGTGCCGCACCCAGAGCCATGCAACTCAGTTCAGCTGGAAGTTTCAAGTGGTCCATTCCTGAGTCCAGCACAAGTGCACTCTCTCACATGGTGTGGACTGAGGTGCTGGGCTGTGTCTTTTCCCTATCATTGACAAGGTCACACTGATTGTATTTGGCCTTCAAACAAGGAAAAGACTATGTGCAGAAAGGTTGCACCTTCCTCATATTGAGAAAAGGCGAAGAACCATATGGGAGAGAGGATGGGAAGGGATTCCAAGTGGCCACAGGAAGGTATCACATGCTATAAATGTGTGTTCTTTATCATCACTGGAGTGATAGTTTCCAGATATTTCAAACAATTTCTGTCTTACAGTCACCACACACTATCCTCAATCTTCTCTACCATGTTATCTTGAAAATAAAAACTACACAGACACACACACACACACACACACACACACACACACACAAACACACACGCACACACTCAAAATCTGACTGTCCTAATCTGCCTATTGCTGCTTTGCTTGCCATAACAGAACAGCAATCAGCCAAGAGAATGGTGAGGAATCATCTTGTGCACCACACAGGTCATCGCCAAGGTAATCATCAGTGAGGGCAGGTTCCCCTTAGCTTATTCTAGTTTTGGAAATCACAGCTGTATATTTACCCCTGTATTTCAGGTACAGGACAGATCTGGCACCTCGTATATTTTGCAGGTTCCCTGAAGCACTTTTTGCTTAGGCTTACCTCATCACAAACAGATCTCAACTGCACATCCGCATGGACAAAAGATGCAGGCTAAGAAACATGAATTTTCCCCTCCCAGAGAGTGATCTGCACATATCTCTGTATCCTGGGGACCACAGTCCTGTCTGGAATGGGCACGGCCCTAAACACTGTGTCCCTTATGGAGACACAGGTTTTCCAAGAATTCCTTGTACCCACTGCTGCACACAGCATGGACTGTAGCTCTATTGTTTTCCTCCAAATACAGAAGAGATTTTATACCACTGGGCTCACATGAGAAGCCTCCCCCCATGCTCTTCACTCTTTCTGCACCACTGCACCCACCAGGGAATTTTCATTTTGCCCCAGGGAGGACATTCCCTGGCAAGTCTC
Source organism: Cavia porcellus (assembly GCF_034190915.1). NCBI lineage: Eukaryota > Metazoa > Chordata > Mammalia > Rodentia > Caviidae > Cavia > Cavia porcellus. Next base: position 37,263,935 of record NW_026947508.1, read on the forward strand.
ACATAAAATCTGGCTCTAGCTTTGCCTTACCTGATTAGGATGCTTCAGTCCCAATTCTCATAATGAGGCTCCCTCTTCAGCTCCTGGGGCTGCTACTGCTCTGGATCATTGGTAAGGACACCAGGAGATGAGGAGGGGCATGGAGAGAGGGGGTGAGTTTTGGGGTTCATCTGCTGCCTGGCTAAGTTCAGTACATACATGAGATGCACATCCCTGACTTGAAGCATGGGAGTGTGAGTTTAGATCAGTGAGGGAAGGAAATTCCTGAAGGACTGAGGACCAGGCTTCTCATGAAGATTGCCTCAAAGAATGAGAGGGCTGCCCAGATGAATTCTAGAGGGAACCTTGTGATTAAAAACCTTGGATACAATCTCAAATTTGAAAATTTTCCACTGCACTTTAAAATAAAGATACTAACTTCACTTGATAATGATAAAACAGAAATCTATCAAAATGGCTCATAATGTTCCTTCCTGATATTTCACTTCTCCTTCATCATTTTAGGATCCACAGGAGATGTTGTCATGACCCAGACCCCACTCTCTGTGTCTGTGGCCCTGGAGAGCTGACCTCCATCTCCTGCAGGTTCAATCAGAGCCTCCTACATAGTGATGGAAACACCTATTTGAATTGGGTGGTGCACAAGCCAGGCCAGGCTCCAAGGTATATAATTTTTCTGTTTTCCAAAAAGTTATCCTGGACCCAAGACAGGTTCAGTGGCAGTGGGTCAGGAACAGATTTCACACTGAATATCAGCAGGGTGGAGGCTGAGGATGATGGGGTTTATTATTGTATGCAAGATTTATATATTCATCCCACAGTGCTAGAGCACCAAACACAAAGCTCCCTGCCTGGGGAGACCCACAGCACAGGCTGCTCTGCATGAGAGGAAGAGACTGAAGAATCAGAACAATAAGTTGCAGCTGAGGCCTCTGCCCAGGCCTGAGAGTGAGGAAAACAGCAGAGCAGCCAAGACCTGTGCTCTGCTGAGGCCTCTGACACAGAGAGAAGGCTGAAACTCTCTTCCAGGGGTTCCTTTGAGCCCTCAAATTTCTGGGTATTTTTTTTAAAGAAAATGGATAAAGCCAAACAAGACACACAATAAATTTAGCCTAAAATGACTATTAAATTGTAGTGTCTTATGATTTATAATCGATATTGCACCTTCTTTATACCACATGATAATCCAATGGGTATATTGGTGACCATGCTTCTCTCAGCCTGTCTGCAGCTCCTGGAGAGCTTCCTGCATCTCAGAATAGCAAAGTTGAGGGCTGGCAATAGTGAGCTCCTGAGACTCCATGGATCATCGAGAAGTGATGCTTCTTGAAGGGATCTTAGTCTTACTGACTCCATGGTGATTAAAGATCCTGGCTAAAAGAAACTTTAGTCCTGTGACATCTCTCTCATCAATGTAGCAAGGCAAAGGTGAGCATCTAAATTGTGACTCTGCCTCATCACATATTGGGGTTGACATGAGAGAAGTTGAATGATCCTTATTTTGTCGCCATCCTTTCCTGCTTCCTGGTATCCCCTCCGCCTGGGTAGCACTTACACTCTCCTATACACCGGGTCATCAAGCCAGGATCAAGAAAATAAGTATGTGATTTAATAGGTAGAACATTAAACACTTTGTGGAATGTTTTTAGGTCTAAGCTTGTATTGTCATATGTTATGTTTATTAATGTGCACTTGCTGTACTTCTATGTACAGTGTGGGTAGTTGGCATTATGTACATAACACATTTTAATTATTTTTAATTCCTCTTGCAACCTTTATCTTCTCTTCCCTGTCTCTCTAGTTTCCCTATCAATTTGCAGAGCATTTAGCAGCTTATTTTGTATTATCTGTCTTATTTTGCTATTTAATCTATTAATACTTTGGATTTCACATCTAAGAGAAACAATGGGATATGTATGGTTGTGTGTTGATATATTTCATCTAACATAAGGGTCTCAAGCTGCATTCATTTTCGTACAAATGACTCATTCATTTTTATGGCTTGGGAGTACTCCACTGTGTAAGTACATTTCTTTATATCCATTCATCTGTCCATAGTTATGAGCTGCATCCAATATTGAGTGCTTATAAGTTGTGCTGCTCTGAACATGGCTGTGAATGAATCATTGTAATTAGATGTCCTGAACCCTTTGTGGAAAATAACTAGAACCAGAAGAGTGGAGTCAAGCTGAATTTCTATTTTTAGGTTTTTGCAGGCTCTGCATATAGAGATCCATGCTGGTTGTACTAGTTTCCATCTCTACCAACCAAACAGAAGAGTGTATTTTTCCCCACAGCCTCACCAATATTTCGTGCTATTTGATTTCTATAGGGTGGCCATTTTTCCTGTGAGAAAATGTAACCTCACTGTTGCTTTAATTTGCATTTTTCTCAGAGCTGGTAATACTGAAAATTTCTTTATACATTTACCATTTATTCTTCTTCTTCTAATAACTTATTGTTCTTCTTCTAAAAACTTATTATTCTTTTTCTAAAAACTCTCTGGCCCTTTCATTTACCCATTTTTGATTGACTCTTATTTAGGAGGTCTGTTTATTTTAGAGTTCTTTACATGTTGTCAGCATTAATCTCCTTCCTAATGAGCATGGGGCAAAGAATTCTCCTCGTTCTACATTTTGTTTTTTCACTCTTTCAGCTGCATCTTTAACTACACAGAAGCATTTTAATTTAATATAATTTAATTTGTTGTTTCTTGATGTTATTTCTGGTACACTGGGGTTCTGTTCAAAAAGGCTTTATTTATTCTTATGCCCTCAAAATTTTATCTATATTATTATCTACCTGAAGATTAAGTGCTTCTGTATTAAAGTCCAGGCTTTTGATTCATATTTATTATATTTTACTGTATGATGAGAAATACAGGTTTAGGCTGAATATTCTCACTGTGTAGCCAGTTTTCCTAATGCTATCTGTTAAACAGGCTGTCTTTCCACCAAGCACAGATATTTGAGGAAGCTCTGTACATTTAATCTGTCCAATTATTGAAAACAGGCTCACACAGAACAGTTTTTGTGCAAGATCCTTTCTGTTGTCTTCCTCACATGCTCTTCTAGTCATAAGAATCCAACCTCACACACAACCCTACCCCAGCCAAGTACAGAACACAAACCATTCTCCATGTTACACAAAACCCAGTGTCTAATGTGGGCTAATGATCTTGTGATATCCGCTTATACTCCTGCTCTCAACCCAGCACCTGATCACAACGGTCATGATTAAATGCTCCACTTCCAGATACCACCTTATAAGTGAAAGAGCCACCACACTTTCATCAGGGTCAGAGTCACAATGGGGAGCCTGATGAGCAGGGGCAATGGCACCTGGCAAGGAAGTGAGGAGGAGAAGAATTCAGCAATCCATGGGTAAAAAGCAGGCCAAGGGAACAGACATTGGGAGAAAGCAGGTCTGGTAAGATGTACAGTTAGTCAGTAGAGAGCAGGCAGGGCAGACCACACAGGAACTCTTTGCAGAGCTCAGAAAAGTCCCAATTCCAAGACTGCAGGTTTAGCTCAGTGGCAGAGTGCTTCATTAGGATCCTGAGAGCCTGGCTTCACTCTTAAATATCCACAAACAGAAGAAACAGATAGAAGAAAGCTCCCATCTTCATCCATCACCAGACCAGTCTCCTCTGAATCTGTGGACATGGATCAGGACATGAGGAGTGTTCAGGGTTCTATACCAGATTCGAAACTCAGCAGCCAAGGATGGCAACCAGGCTTGGGTCTTGGGGACCACAGCAATAAATCACTGAAAACTTTAAGAACATAGCTGATTTCATGTATTTCTTTATTTTGGGTGAATTATTTTTATTCATTATTTTGTGTTTCATATGAGAGATGGATCATTCATACATTCAAATGAAAAATCACAGCATTGGGGACAATTCCTTGACTTACACAGGATGGCTAAGATGAACAGCTGGGGATGTCATGCTGCATCTGATGAGATCTCCTCCACACCTCCTCCATTGGGAAGAAAACCTCTGGCCAGAGAAAGATACCCTCAAGCATTCACGCATCAGGATTGTTAAGTTTTTTGCCAGCAAATGAAGACTTCAGCTCTTGAAATGCTCTAATCAGCTCTCAGACAGGTTCAGGACCTTCACATCACCCGAGGCTTAGGAAGTCCACAAATCAAGTGACATTAGGGCTCATTGTTGGGAGACCACACTCTGTCCACTGATGAGATTTTGCACATGAGCTCAGGTCCATATTCCAGTCTCACCATTTAACACTGTGTATGCACTGTCTCCAATTGTAGAGCAAAATACCATGTAGATCTTACTTTTGCATTGTCTACGAAATTATAGTTAAGACTATTACTCAACTCAGTTCTTAACACTCCCATGCAATTCCCTGAGAGAAACATGATCCTCAAAATTTTGCACTACAAAAACAATGAGCCAGATTTAAGAACAGGAATTCTTCCACAAATGAGAAATCTATAACATAATACTTTACTTTCTTTGCACTGGGGTCCAAGAAGCTCAGTGTTAGAGCATATCCACGGTCATGGGACTTTTTTTCCTTTTAGGATAGTTATGTAGTATTAAAATTTATGTTTATGAAAAGTAAACATTTCAGGACATATTTCTATTGATTTTGATACATACATACACACACACACACACACACACACACACACACACACATACATCTTCAAAAACCTATTTGGTCTTTAGAGCAGGTCCAGCATCCTTAGACATTCCAGGGTGCACTCTGTTCACTCACCACAAACACACCTAAGACTCACTGCTTGCCTACCCCTGCATAAACTCTCTGGATGTTTCACATGTTCATATGCAGCTTTCCTGTAATGAGAACATCACAAACTATTTGAATTGTTGTTTTTCTCTATAGAAAAGGTTGTTTTAAGCTTTGTAGAATATATATCAATTATTCTTGTTTTCATAATTCTGTGGGTTTCTCAAGTGTAGGTGAAGCTCTCATCTTGGTGCATCCCCATTACATCTGTGCATGGCACCGCCCACATCACCAGGTGCTTTACCTGATACCATTCAACATGTCTGTTATCGCAGTAAACACCTGCATACCAAGCAAGTAAAGAAAGGCCACTTCATAGAGAGACAACTTGAAGATCCAGTGCAGAACTTCAACAATTACAAGTGGTCCATGAGACTCATCTTCATCGCTTCTATGCTTCAAAGTACAGTCAGTGCTTATTTCCATTTGAAAGTGGATGCATGAATGGAATTAGTTAGCACATTGCAAGTTTTTCTTCTTCAGAAACAGACTTCTTTTAATTTGAAATTAACTGACTGTGAAGTAGAATATCTGGGGAACCCTTAATTCCTGTGGACTGAGGATCTTCAGTGCTGACATCTGGAAAGCACACAAAGAGGCAGCACACACAGGAGCAGCCTAGAGAGGGGCCGGGAGATAAAATTCTGACAGATGGAAAGGTAAGGGACACAGTCTCAGGCACACCTCTAGGAGCTGAAGAATCACAGATTCCCTTCTAGATCATCCAGAGTGAGTTCATCCTGACAGCATCCTGGCTCTATCACACTAAGGACTGAGATGTACTTATGACCTCCAGAACTGTAAAATGATGACTTTTGAATGTTCAAGACATAATTGCATACAAAGTCTTACTGTACAAATAAAAAAGTAATGTGAATGTCTTTACTGAGTTTTCCTGTAAGACTCTTCCATAATAAAGGATGTAAGGGACACCAATCATTTAATTTTCTGCTGAACGCTGTCACCTTTCTTATCAGGAGGAATGGGCAGACTCTTTATGTAGACAAAGAGAGTGCAACTCCTGTGTCACATGGTAAGCAAATAGCAAGACAGACACTAAAATGAGTTTGTCCTCCAGGGTGAGTCACATATGGAGAATCACTACAACATTCTTGACAGTCATTATGTGCCATATCTTCAAATTAGAAGTTAATGATGGCAACAGTGAAATCTCTTCCAGACCCACATTCAATGAACTGAAGAGAGACCCCAAACTCTAAGCTATCTGTGCAGCGAGCCAACAGTTTCTGATGGAACCAGGATGAGTGGCTGACCTGCTTGATCCTAGCCTGGGCAACACAGTGAACTCAAGGCCAGCCTAAACTACAAAGTGAGAACCTGACTCAAATGCCCCAAACAAAAATAGATTTTAAAGGACTCACTTCCCTAAGAACAATTTTAATTAACTTAATAAGTGAGTATGTACACATATGCATTTATATATAGCTATGTGTACACATTTATAGGTGTGTATTCACTCATGTGTGTATATAAATACAAATTAATATATAAATACTTATATATGGATACATTTCTGCACATAAATATTTATAATACACACATAAATATGTTAACATGTATTCAGACTTACAGTTAATATCTCCATGTGGAGATAGCTAGGACAGTATATTCACCACCGCCCAGGAACTGCATACTTATTAGCTAAGGCACAATCATTTTCCCCTTCTCCACTTGTCTTCAACAGGACACCTACTTCCCTAGCTAAACTAAGCATTTTTTAAAATCTGCCTTCCAATCCTTTTGAAATCTCCATAAGGGGAGATTAATCACTGGGCCAGGAAGCTTACGGGGGAACACATTTTCTAACATCAAAGTAGTTCACCTGGAAATGACAGTTGCTAGAAATGTTTCCTAGATCCACAGTGTTACTAGCAGAAAGTTGCTCTGATGAGCAGTAATTGTGATGTTGGGGTGGTTTCTCCTACTGGGGAAGAGAACTTTGCACTGTCTTCCAATAGAGACTCAGCCTGTAACAATGGAATCCTTGCTCCCGAGATGGATGCCACTTAGACTTTTTCTCTATTGCTTTTCCCCCAAATACACAGGATTTGGATGAGATGAAATTATTTTCTTCTGTTTCACTTACTGCTGATTCCTGTGAGACAGATGAGGAACAGGGCCTTAAGAGTCCAGACAGGTCCAATAAGTGAACTTTTCCACCTCTTGAAGTATTCAGAAATAACACACACACTCAGAAGGTAAAATCATCCAAGACACTTGGTGCACACTTGTAACCACAACACAGTGGTGGCTGAGGCAGGAGAATAGACAGTTGGAGATGAAGCTGGGCGAGTGAACAGCACAGTGAGATGCAGTCTCAAAATCTGGGAAATGAAACAGACTGGTGTGGCTAATTGTGAATGTCCCAGGCTTAAGCCCCAATGCACAAACACACACACACACACACACACACACACACACACACACACACAGAGAGAGAGAGAGAGAGAGAGAGAGAGAGAGAGATGATGATGATGATGATGATGATGATGATGAGCACATCTAGAGATCCTTTTATTTACAATAAAAGCACACATTACAAAATCCTTATTCGCTTATTTTCCCATAAACTCAGTTTCTCAGATATGTAAGGATACACTGCAGCTCTTGAGCTGTCATAAAGCATACCATGTACTTACAGACTGGTATCAGTATGGCTTCATTTTCTCATGGTTTTAGGAAAAGTCTGAAAGTGACCCTCTTTCCACAGTGACCATCTTACATAAGTCCAGGAAATATCAGCCACTGATTTTAATTACACTGGCACATTAAAAATCAGATTCAATAGTGCCATTCTAATATTTAGAACGTCCCTTTAAACTATGGACCATGGCTGCTCTGTATCTGTTATAAAAGTAGAAATGAAAAAGATGATTTATGATTACTCAGAAAAGAGTAGCATAATATATTATTCCTTATTCACTTTATATAAAGTCAAGAGAAATTTTTTTCTTAAAAAAGTTTTGATTGAGGGGAAGGAGCAAAGATGGCAGATAGATAACAACTGGCCTCAGATGCTCCCTGAGATAGTCAACTTAGAATTCAACATAATACAGTGTGTGGAGTCCCAAATAGAAGGAGATGAATTCTCTTGTCCCAAGAAGAAATTGAGTTGAGATGAACCAACCAAACATACAATCCCGGTGCTATTATTGGAACAGTAAAGGTTCAGTGTTCCCGCTGCAGCAGGCGACTTACCAAACATCCAGGGTCCCACCACGACTTGCTGAGCTGTCCAAGGTCCCACTGCTTTGACTCACTGGAGGCACACTTACATTGAGTTTGGGGATCGGTGAGCTGAACAGAGAGCTGAGTAGACAGGGTACCTACATCAACCTGTGGTGAGTGACAGGAGGGGAGCCATTGCATACAAAGGGGGCTCCAGCAGATGACATTCTGGGGCTGTGCAGGACTGGCAAGTACAAGGGGCAGCAGTGACTTCAGTCAGTTGTTCTCTTGCCGAACAGGATTGTTGGAGTGAGCTAGGCCTGGGTCACATGATCTGGCTGAGACCCAATAAGTTATCTGAAATCAAGTCCTTACAGTGGTGGTGCACACTAACCACACTAACCCAGTGGAGCCTCAGAAGTTTGACTGACCCAGAGGGGAGGCGGCGCAAAGTAATATGCAGTTCAGGCCACAGCAGCATGACTGACCTAGGCGGAGGCAGCACAGGGTAATACAGTGCAGGCTACAGCAGCTTGACTGACCTGGAGGGGAGGCAGTGCAAAGTAATACAGTGCAGGCCACAGGAGCATGAATGACCCAGAGGGGAAGGGCCAGCATACGCTGTCCCCGTGTGCAACTCACTAGCACACAGCAGTGGGAAGGGTCATCTAATAAGTGCATTTCAGAAGAATTGCAACCAACAAAGAAAGAAACTGGGGCCTCCTGGAAGAAGTAAAAAATATGGGAAGAGGAAGCAACAACAAAAAGTCCCCAGGTCCCAACCCTGAGAACACTGATCCAGGAAGGGTAAATACTAAGGGAAATGAGAACATCAAACATGCAATATCACACACGGTGCCAGTAGACATAAAGAGACATATTCAGGACCTCATAGACGAGTTCAAAAGTGAAATTTAGCCAAGTAAAGCAAGATGTAAGAAGACTAATAAAAGAGATATTAAGCACCCCTCAAGCAGACACAGATAGAAGAAGGGAAGAACACAAACAAAGGAGAGAACCATTTGATAAAGAACATAAAAAATAGAATATATGAAGCACATTGAAAGAGATTACCAGGAAATTAAAAACTCTATGGAAAGATGCAAATCAGCTTGTAAGAAACTAAGGATAGAGTATCTGAACTGGAGGACAATATTTTAATGTGGGATTATGAAAGGGAAAACTTTTTAAAAATACAAGGAAGCAAGCAATAACAATACAAAGGCTAGAACACAACAAGAGGATCTATAACTTGAGAATAAAGAATGTGAGTTATTCACAGAAATAATTCAGGAAAATTTCCCAAACATAGGAAAAGGATATGATATTCTGATATATGAGGCATACAGAACTATAGCCACATACACCCAAAAGAGAGCTACACCCAGGCATATAATAATCAAGATCCCAGAAATTCAGTATAAGAACAGAATATTAAAAGCTGTTACAGACAAGAAACAGATAACCTATAAAGGAAGGCCCATCAGAACAATGGCAGACTTCTTGACATGAAACATCAAGTTAAGAAGAGCATGGAGCAAAATATTCCAAGTCCTGAAAGAAAATAACCTCCATCCCAGATTGATACACCCTTCTAAACTGTCTCTAGAAATTAATGGAGAAACACGATGCTTCCCAGACAAAGAGAAACTTGGAAGCTCACAAGCACCAATCCAACTCTACAGAGAATACTGAAGGGCATTCTACAGAGAGAGAAAAGTACTAGGATTCCAGGAATAATGAAAGAGAGCCTTCAATGAATGGAGCAGAAAACAGAAGGAAGAAGATAAGCAGACAACTGATGGCAAAAAAAAGCATAACAGAAATGAGGCAGAGAAGATTTTATTCAAAACTGATATGATTGATAATATCAAGTCTGGGAGTCTAAGCAGCTACACTGAAGATGACAAGACTCTACGATACGCATTCTGGTTTGATAAATGCCACTTTTTGAAGTTCTATACTATGTACAAAGTTATGTATGTTTTTATTAATACTGTTATGTACTGATATATACAATTATACTAGGTCTAATGATATAGCCAACTCTATTGGAGACAGCAAGAGGCAACACAGGAACCATGGTAGAACTTTTGTACAATGGTCTTATATGTTTCTTTCATTTCATGTGTTTATAGCAATATGTATGTTTTAAATTGCTTTGTTTTGTTTCTCCCTCTAATATAGAAAAGATAGGAATACATGTTAAGAATCATGCATGTTTAGAATCTATAAACAGTTTATGTGAACTTATCTTATGACACATGATGAAATGAACAGATATTTTGAAGAAAAAGAGACACAAAATTTCTCAGTACTGATCCTGGAGTGTCATAATGCGAGACTCAGGAATAATATTATTCTTTGTTCAGAGTGAAATTAGCCTGTTTGGTTTTATTAAATCTCAACATAATTGAAGGTATGGCTGACTGCATGTGAGTGTATAAGACTAATTAATCATGTTTCTAAGTTTTTGTTTGATAGTTGAACAGAAATGCTTCAATCTCACTGTTTGAATCCCCGCTTTATATGATCTACTTTAGTATCTTAAATAACTATTTGTAAGACACAATCATCAACTAGCGATTTCTTACTCTTTTATTTTTTCTATGAAATTATATATGATTTCCACCCATTTTCTGTTTTGTTTAGTCTTTCTTTAAATTATAATTTAAAAAAAAGACACTACAGTACCGTGCTGATTACAGAGTATCATAATGTGAAATCCAGCAATACTATTATTCCTTATTCAGAATGGCATTAACCTGCTTTATTTTGTTTAGTCTAAGCATAAATGAAGATATGGATAACTGCATGTATGTTTAAGTGTATAGGACTGACCACCATGTTACTAAGCTTTTGTTGGACAGTTGAACAGAACTGTTTTCAGTATCGCTATTTGAATTCCCAGTTTACATGTTCCATTTTTGTATCTTGAACAACTATTTGTAACATGACAATATGTAAACATCAACAAGTGATTTCTTGCTGTTTATTTTTTCCTCTGAACGTACATATTATTTCTACCTATTTTCGGTTTTGTTTAGCCTTTCTTTAAATAAAATTTTAAAAAGAAGTTTTAATAAATTAGACAAATAGATAGATAGATAGATATCATAATATATAAACGTGTATATATATATATATCTACAGAGAGAGAGAGAGAAACATGACTAGTGTTGGGAGCCGCGGCCGAGCCCGGTCGCCTTACTTGGCGGACGTGAGGCCTGTAGGAAAGAGCAAAGCCTGAGCTAGATTACCCCTCCCATCGAGTGTGCTAAGATGGCGCTTATCTCCTGCTTGGTAAACAACCCGCCCTGTAAGATCTCCTGCTTCCTGCTTGGTAAACAACCCGCCCTGTAAGATAGTCTGCCTAGCAACAACTGATGTTAGCCAATCAGCCCGCATCGCGCGCTTTGAACTGATTGGCCACTGTTACCCTATAAAAGTAAATGCCTCTCCCGCCACGAGAGAGAAGCACAGAGAAGCACAGAGAAGCACAGAAAGAAGCACGCAAGGAGCTGCGGAGAGCGGACCGGTAGAGGCTTCGGGACAGACTGTAGGAAGAAGCACGCAAGGAGCCGCGGGGAGCGGACCAACAGAGGCTTCGGCCGGGAGGATTCCCGGGGCAGGCTGTACGGAGAAGGAAGATAAAAGAAAAGGTTGTCCACTGCCAGACTTTGTTGTGTGTCCTTCCTGCCGGCCAGGAGTGACACCGACAGACTAGATATTTACTAATTTCCAAATCTACTTATGAAGAATTTTATGTGCACTATATAAGGCATATTTTTTTCCTATTAGTCTTGCCTTCAACAGAGTTACTGGTTGCTAACTGGAAGACAGATATTTTTTCTCCGTACACATTCCGTTCGATTTAGTGCTTTTATGCTATTTAATTTCTAGGTGAAGACAAAGATTGTTTTTCATCTTTTTTCGAGATGATGAGCATTTACCTGGCTAGAAGGCCTTCACAGCTCTGCTACTTGATATTAATGATAGAAAAATTTAAAATGAGTTCTTATGAAGAAAGAATTGCGTCTTTCCCTTCAAGGAGGGTAAAGAGCATGAGACTATCCTTCCCAGAGACTGACCTGTAAACCCCTCATATCCTGGGGTCTGCAGTACTGTCTGGATGGACAGAGCCCTGAGCACTGTATCCTTGCTGCAGATGTAGATTTTCCGAGGGAGCCTTGTACCCAATGCTGCACACAGCATGGACTTTAGCTCTATTGTTTCCCCCAGATACAGAGGACGATTTATACCACTGGGCTCACATGAGAAGCCTCCCACAATGCTCTTCACTCTTTCTGCACCACTGCACCCACCAGGGAATTTGCATTTTATCCCCAGGGAGGACCTACCCAGGCAAGTTTCAGATAAAAGCTGGCTCTAGCTGTGCCTTGACTGATCAGGACTCTTCAGTTCAGTTTCTCAAAATGAAGCTACCACTTCAGCTCCTGGGGCTGCTACTGCTCCCGGTACGGATACCGGGAGATGTGGAAGGGCAGGGGACGAGAGGGTGAATTTCTGGATCCCACCGCTCCCTGGGTGAGTTCTGTTCATACATGAGATGTGCAACGCGGACTTGAAGCAGGGCTGTGTGAATTTCCATCAGGGAATTAAGAAGAAAATTTCTAAAGAATCAGGAATAGTCAACTGATAAATATTGTAACAAAGAAAGATATGGATAAGGAGATGAATTCTAGAGGGATTCTCGTTATTAGATATTGGAGTTATCTCAAAATTGAAATGTTCATTGTATATTAAAATACGAAAAAGTTAAGTTTGATATTTGCAAAAAAGAGAAAAGAATAAAAACGCATCATGTTTGTATGTGATGTTGCATTTCTCCTTTATACTTTTAGGATCCACAGGAGATGTTTTGTTGTCCCAGACCCCACTCTCCCTGTCTATCACACCTGGAGAGCTGGCCTCCATCTCCTGCAAGTCCAGTCAGAGCCTCCTGGACAGTGATGGAAACACCTATTTGCATTGGGTTGTCCACAAACCAGGCCAGGCTCCACGAGGAATGATTTATTGGGTTTCCAATTGGGAATCTTGGACTCCAGGGAGATTCAGTGGCAGTGGGTCAGGGACAGATTTCACACTCAAAATCAGCAAAGTGGAACCAGAAGATTCTGGAATTTATTACTGTTATCAAGGTACACATGCTCCTCGCACTGTGCTACAGCCCTGAACACAAACCTCCCTGCCTGAGTAGGCCCAGCTGCCCTCCTGCACTGCTGTCTGGGGAGAAGAACAGTACAGCCTGCCCTGTGTGAGAGGAAGAGGTTGAAGAATCAGAACAGCAAGTTGCAGCTGATGCCTCTGGCTGGGCCTGAGACTGAGGAAAACAGCAGAGCAGCCAAGACCTGTGCTCTGCTGAGGGCTCTGACACGGAGAGAGAAAGATGGAGCTAGATTCCAGAGGATTGTAGTGGCTTAAACATTCGGTGTTTTATGAAATTGAAAAAAAAAAAAACTAAACCAAATTAACCATGAATTTAGCTAAAAATAATAACAAGGTAGAAATGGATTCTAAGGTAGATACTTTCTCTTGCACTTTCTCGTATCATGTGAAAATCCAGTGGAATACAATCCCCATGCACTGTCCGTTCAGCCAATCTGGGATTCCCAGGATGCTGTGCCCATTTCAGGATGACAGAATTAAAGGGATCACTTCCGTTATTGCAATGTTAGATATTCTATGACTCTATGGATCACTGGGAAGTGATGCTCATTCATGGCTCTTGGTCTTAGGAGTCCATGGTGAGTAAAGATCCTGGCCTGAAGTAACGGCAGTCCTGTGACATCTGTCTAATCAATGTAGCATGACAAACTTGAGCAACTAAATTGTGATTCGGCCTCATCGTAACCTGGGGATGAGTGATCCCTATTTCGTGATATCCAGGAATACAGCTACCAATCAGGGGTCAAACAAATCCTCACAAAATTTCTCACAGAAATTAGTAGCAGTTTGTCTTGCATTTTATGGCAAATTTTTGCCTCTGTTCCCCATCACCAACACATACGCAATTTTAGTCTCCACAAGGATCTTTGTTTCCAAGATTTTATAGGCAAACAAAACATGCAGAACTAATACTTCCAGCATAAAAGCAGGTACCTCACACCTCCCCCTCATCCTCATGAAAACTGGTAAATCTCAATAGGCTCCACTTCTTCCTTTCTGTGACAACTGCTATCCTCAAACTTATATTTAACATGAGACAAGTGAAGACTGATAATAGGCAGTGTTGACGCCTGTTTGCTCCTCATGGTCTTCCAGACAGCTTACAAAGTAGACACTAAAAATTTCCTCTAATGCCATATTCCAAGTCATCATGTGATTTTATTTCCCCGTGCTAGATTTTTTGAAACATGGGTACATTCTGGTAATATTTTAAAGTAACAAGAAATAGAATTTCTGTCATCCTGGACATGAACTGAGACAGAAAACCAAATCAAACACTGCTTATAATTTGCTATGAAGCCTCCCTCGATGGGAAGGCAGAAAAAGCAACACTGGGAAACAAGGGGAAATAAGGGCTTGCAGTGGAACATATTTCCAATACTGAGATGGCCCCAGACCGCCACTCAACACTTGCATACGTGGGATTCTGGAGCTCTGGGAAGTGATGTGAACTGGAGATGCAAATATAGGGATAGAGGTGAGGTCACCAGGAAATGAGGGGAAGTAGATGAGGACAGACTGGTCCTTAAAAGGCAGCCCAATTCTCAGAAGTCAGGACACAAGGGGAAACGCACATTGGAGACTGTAGAGTAGGAGTCACCTGTGGGAAGGAGAGAGAGAGGGGAAAACTGACAGAGACAAGGACAGAAGCAGAGAGACAGAGTGACACTGAGACAGGGGGACACATAGGAAGGATGAGAAATTGAGACCCTAGAGTCAAGATAGTGTTTTAAGAATCTCTTTTTCTTTCACAAATGTATGATTAAAGTGTTGATTGAATTTAGAAATGTCCTTCAGCGCAGGTTGTTATAAATGGCGGAACCACTGTGTCACTTAGAAAATCACAACTCTTTCTGGAAATGGCAAGACTTCCCAAACTGTTTGTAAAACAGATGACTCTTTGCTGCCACCTGTTGGTCAGCTTTTGAAGGACAAGTTTCACGGAAAATTGCTAACATTCCCTTTGTATTCTTTTCAATTTGTTTCTACCACGCTGTTGCTATGGCAAATAGAAAAACCAAATGAACACACAAGATTCAGATGCAGATTTATTTGCACTTATTGTCAATGACAAGGAGTCAATCCCTGTAACAATGTCAGCCACAACGGCTTAGGGAGAAAGATTTTTATGGGGTTACCAAGTGTAAATACAGAGGTAAAGCACTTGGCTGTCTTTGCTTGGTTCTTGCAATACTTATCCCAGTGACCAGCTATGCATCACAGTGACCTGCCTTTTCTAAGAAACTGAAGTAACAGGAACTGTAGCAGGATCTGAGCACAAACAGAAACTCAAGGACACAGGCTTGCAGGGGGCCTGTTTCTGCTCCCCTGCACTCTGCTTTGAAAAGCGCAGATCCCTTTGCAGTATCCCAGAGCACTGAAGCTGTGAAGAGCCCGATGCCTCGCGTGTAGCGTTGTTTTTTTAGAATATAATGTGCAAGTTTACATCCTAGTTGTGCAAATATTGATGAGAAGTGATACAAATACAATGAAGCCCTCATTGACGCTTTTCTCCCCCAGAATCAGAGATTTTCCTCATGTAGTTGGAAGACTCTTAAAATAACTTTTATAAAGCAATGGTTACGTGTTATGTAAGTTTAAAAAAATCTACACAAAAGTGTATGAGGGCGGGGGACACAGCTCAGCTCAGTGGCCCCTTGCCTATGTGACAAGTTCAAAGTCTTGAGTTTAATTTCTGTACCCGCCCACCAAAGCAAACACTTGTGCAAATACTGTAGGGCACCAGTGTAAACTACTATAGAGCCCCAGCTGTTCCTCTTTCTTCCTTGGGATCAGATTTTTCCCAGGCAAGTGGAAGCTTTTTACTTTACAAAGAAATGTGCGCGTGCTGCCCCCTCCTGGTCATTCTCATGCACTGCAAATTCCTAGGAAGATCTTTTCTCAGATTTCTTCTTTCAAACATACTGAAATATTTTATTCACCATCCTGTTACCAGGTTAATGACTACAGAAGAGATTGATTATCGCACAACATTGGACCTCTGAGTCACTGGATGACTCGAGTGTACCGTTATTCCTATTTCATCTGTCGGAAACAGCCTCAGAAGGAACATAGTGTGCAAGACCATTTGTTTTCTTCCTTGCGCTGGATCCCCAGGGCTCTTCCCATCATTTGAACGGCACCTCCCATCCTCCTCATCTTCAGTCTATTAGAGCATACGCACCGAAGCTCTGCTGTCTGTGCTCTGACATTATAGGCATGGGATTCTGCTGTCACTGAATATTCTGGCCGCGGAATACAACTACTGACAAAACACACACAAGCACACACCCACAGAGAGAAACTCATACACAAACACACACAATCAGATCGTTCCTCAAATACTACATAGCCACAGTGTAAAATAGCTATAACTGTAGTTATTAAGCAAAATATACTGAAATTTTTAAAAATCAATATTTTACTTTATCTAAAACGTTGCTCTCTTGTGTGAAATCTGTTTTTTCATATTGAAGTTGTTATATTAATTTTGGTATTATTTATTCTTCAATCAAGATGCTAGTCAGATGACCCAAGGAATATTGGCATCCTTCCTTCAATTTTGCCTTAAGATAAATGCTGCATGACCCACACACTAATCTGGCCCAGGAGCTCAAAGCACAGGGATGATTTTACAGAGCTCATAAAGAGGAGACTGCGAGTGATGGGCAGTGCCTTGTCACTGTGTCAGGACTCACCCTGGGGAAGGAAAACTTCTAATGTGAAAACACAGGGTGATTGATGGCAACCCCAGAGACCTTCACAGACACACAAAGTGCATTAGACTGTGGATTGCACTGCCTGGTGAGTGATACAGATTTGGTCATCTGTGTTTGGGAAGGAGACATTTTGCAGAGGAAACAACTGAGCTTCTGACTGAGAAAAACTGTGCCTCCATGTACTGGCTCCCACCTAATTTCAAGCCCACAGAAATGTTACCGACTGCTACAGGCTGAACAAGTCTGGTATGAGCCTCAAGGTCAGAAACCATCCTGAGCTTCGGGGAAAATAAAGTTGAGGCTCGCTGAGTCTATACACCACCTCAGCATAAAGTGACTGCTGGCTTGGTGAGATAAATCAACATGGATCTGGACTCTGTCTCTACATAGTCTCTACTAGTGATAGCAGAGACACAACTGGGAGTAGAGTTTTTATCTCTCTATCTACCATGACTTATTTTTTCTTTATTTTTTGATTTTTTTATATGAATGTAAACATGGTTTCCAGTTTTCTTGGGGTAGAGGTTCTGTTCTTTTCATTCTCTGATTTCTGCTCTTTCCTTGCTATCTTTTGCACCACGTTCTGAAAATTGGAGTGATTCTCCTTTGTCTACCAGCCCTGCTTCTAATCTCTTCCTTTCCATCTGTTTCTCTATTTTTTCTACTAACTGCTCTTACATTTTCTCCTCTGAAATTTACATTAATATATTTAGAGTTTATACACTGCATACATTTTTCTATTCGTTTAAGATTTTGTAATATAAGGTGCTGGGAATTTAGCTCAGCGGTGTAAGCGCCTGCCTTGCAAGCAAGCAGTCGTCAGTTTGATCCGTGGTACTGATAAAAAGGAAAAACAGACACACAGACACACAAACACACAAAAATGGTTTTGTAATATAGCCAAAAATCAAGCTCACACAAGTAAAGGTGACAAGTTTGTGGTTACCTCAAGTTGACATTTTGCTAGGCTTTGTCTGACACTACTGTAAATTGTGAATATACCACTTTAGCCAAGGTGACATAATTGTGCTAACCAGCTGTTCTGCCTGGAAAACCAGGGCTGATATTGCATAAGGGGCACTGAAAACATTGTGGACCAGTGTCAAGGGACCAGGAAATGGGTCAAGTAGGCAGAAACTACTAACCTCATTAATTGAATAGCAGGATCTTACAACACACTCACAATGCAAAAGCTGTCTACACCTAGAAGACACTTCTGAGTAGTCATTTCCTAAAGGTTCTAAATAATAGCAGTCAGGATTTCCACCATAGGTGATTTATAAGCATCAACCCAAGAATTAAGCTGAGAAAAATAAAAATAGACAGTGAGAAGACAATTCCACAAGGTGCAACTCCAGATAATCAGTGAAACAAAGGCAAGCCAAGGGGGAAATGGGGTGGGAACATGCAAAAGCCACCTCTCTTGACTGTCTGAAGTGGTAACAACAAAGCAAATCAACAAGAATCTAGATCAAATCAAATCAGAAATAAATTCACAGATAACCCACATATAGTGACCATAATGAAAAACATCCCTAGTTACCCCACAGCAGATACAGATTTAAAATGGAGGAACTTAGGAAAATGAGAGAAGCCATAAAGACCAACATAGATATATAATGGAATTCATAAAAGAGATTCAAGGAGATATTCAGGAGATTGAAACTGCCATTGAAAGTGTAAGCAGCAGAATAAGCCAATCCAGATGCTGCTGTATCATGTGAAGAAGAACAAAATAAGAATGATTACAGTTAGTGGGATAAGCAGGAGATAGCATAAATAACAAAAATGACTGCTCAGAGACACCATGACAGAAAACTTTCCTGCGAAGGAAAAAGAATATGGCGTATGTATGAGTCAGCCATATAGAACTCTAGTTATGACCAACAAATCTACAGCAAGGCACAAGAGGGTCAGGATTCAAGAAATTCAGTTCAAGAATACAATCTGAAAAACTACCAGGGAAAAGGAAAAAGTACCTATACAGGAAACCCATCATAATCACAACTGACTTCTCGACACAAATCCTCAAATCTAGGGCACCTTGGAGTGAAGGACATCAAGCAGCTCACCCCCAAAATTTTCATTCCAAGCTAATAGTCTCTAAAAAACTATCTTTCAAAATTAATGGGGAAATAAGATACTTCCTTGACAAACAACAACTGATGAAATACATGATCACAGAGTTAGAACTCAGGATGTTCTGAAGGACACTCTAGAAAAGATTAAAAACGTATCATGTTTGTATGTGATGTTGCATTTCTCCTTTATACTTTTAGGATCCACAGGAGATGTTTTGTTGTCCCAGACCCCACTCTCTCTGTCTATCACACCTGGAGAGCTGGCCTCCATCTCCTGCAAGTCCAGTCAGAGCCTCCTGCAGAGTGATGGAAACACCTATTTGCATTGGGTTGTCCACAAACCAGGCCAGGCTCCAGGAGGAATGAAGCAAAAAAGGAAAGCAGGGAGGAAGAGGCAGGAGAGGGGAGAGAAAAAACCAAAGACAAAAGAAAGGGAAAAATTTGGGATCCAGTTTTATTGTTTGTCACCAAGCCTGCCTGAGCTGCCGTCACTTTCATCCAGAAAGTCCTGAAGAGCACAGCAAACAGGAGCTCCAGTCCCGCCCTGGGCATGGGCCAAGCACCAGAATCCTGGGCCAGAACTCACTCTGTGCAGACTCCTGGGCCCTAAACTAAGCAGGCTCACAAGGACTCTCTGTGAGTGAAGTGAACAGCAAAGGGACAGTAGAAATGACCCTTCCCACAGCTGCTGTGAAGCGAAAAGAGGGCTCTAAGTACACTGGGGAATAAGTAGATTTTTTTAAAAGACAAGATATCTTTTAAAGTCATGAGTGCAGATCAATACAGCCGAATATCTGTATTTCAACAATGTCTGCTTCAGAAGAATTGCGAATTTTTAACTTTGAAAGTGGTGGATGAGGTGCCCAAATGAAACCCTGCCTGGAGGAAGATACAGCCTTGCAAAATCCTCAAGAATGCTCACAGTTCCTAGGTAAAGAGCCATAGATTACAGTCAGACACGCTAGGTACTAAAACTCAAATAGAAAAACTAAGTATCACTGAAAATGTCAGACAACAATGGGCTCTTTCAATGCTACTGATTTGGAACTTATGAGAGGATAGTGAGGAAATAAATTATAAACATGATATCATTTAAGAAGTAAAGAAAACTAAAGGAAAAATAAAGCATTAATGAGCTGTGTAAAACTGACATCCCAATACATTTTATACACATTGTAAAATCACTCAAATCACCCTCATAATAAGCTAAAAACATTCAGAACTCGATTTGTGGTTTATTAACTGAGTTAATCAGTGTAACTTTACCTTTAATTTTGCTTTCAGAACACTATTGCCATAATTATATTCTTAGTTATTAAATATTAAAATAAATTCTTAAAATCTGATATGAGTCTCACCTAAGATGCTGGTTCACTTCCACAGAACACGGCCAAACTGCATGTGATTTTTAAAGCTTCCTTATTTCCAAGGACAAGAATACGAAAGCTGAAACAATTGTCAAAGTCTGATGCTAACAATTCATGCTCTCCACCTCATTCGTCTTAAGCTTTAGAACTTTGTCATGTGACTGCTCCAATGAGCTGAAATTTATTTTCTTTCATTTCATTTACTACTGATTCTTGTGAGACAGATGAGGAACAGGGCCTTAGGAGCCCAGACAAGTGCAACAAGTGATGTTTTCAACTGCTCAGACTGTTTGGAAAGAGCCCACACATTCAGAAGACAAAGTCACCCAAGATAGTGAACAACAGTCAACCAAACACAGTGAGGCTGAGGCAGGAGGATGGACAGGTGGAGCTGAAACTGGGCAGCTGAACAACACAGTGAGAACAGTCACAAAATCAGAGAAATACAAAGGACTGGAGATGTAGCTCAGTGTGAATCTCCTAGCTGTAAGCTCCAACACACACACACACACACACACACACACACACACACATACACACAAACACACAGGTTGATAACTACATTCCTAGGGGTCTTATTACAATAAAAGCAGACAATGTAGCACCCTTATTTACTAAGTTTACCCCAAACATTATTTCCCAAATGTGTGAGAGGCACACTGCAGCTTTGGGCTGCCATAAAAAATAACACAAACTTATAGATTAAGGACAGCATGGCTTTACTCTCTCCCATCTCAGATAAACTCCAGGACCATGGCAGCCACTGGTTCAAATTACCCTGAGGCATTAAAACCCTGGATTCAATGGTGACATTCTGATGTTGAGAATGTCTCTTTAAACTGTGGACTGCGGCTGTTCAACATCAATTAAAACAGAGTAGCTAAGAAAAGGTTGCATTATGATCATTCAGACGTGTCAATTATTTCTCACTTATTTTGTATAAAACCAAGAAAAATCTTTGCCTAAAACATAAAACTGGAGTGGTGTGTGTGTGTTTGTGTGTGTGTGTGTGTGTGTGTGTGTGTGTATGTATCTGCATGATAACAAGCTTAAACAGATATTTACCAATTTGAAAATCTAGTCACAAGGAATTTCACATCCACTGTATAAGGCATAATTTTCGTCTATCTCTTGCCCTTAACAGAGTTACTGGTCCCCAACTTGAAGACAGATATTTTTCTCTGTATCATATTCTTTTGATTTCAGTGCTCCTATGACATTTAATTTCTAAGTCAAGGAAAAGATTATTTGTAATTCTTGCTTCTAAGATGATCAAAGTCCCACTGGTTACAACAAAAGGCTTTTCAACACTGCTGCATGCTTTTAATGCTAGAAAAAGCTAAAACTGAGTCCTCATGAAGTGAGACTTGCTTCTTCCTCTTCCAGGAGGCGAAGAGGCATGAGACGTCCCCTCCCAGAGACTGACCTGCACACCCCTATCCTGGGGACTGCAGTCCTATGTGGAATGGGCACAGCTCTGAGCACTGTGCCCCTCCTGCAGAATCAGATTTTCCCAGGGATCCTTGTACCCACTACTGCTCACGGCATGGAAAGTAGCTCTATTATATTCCCCAAATGCAGAGGGTATTTTATACCACTGGGCTCACATGAAAAGCCTCTCTCTATGCTCTGCACTCTTTCTGCACAACTGCACCCAACAGGGAATTTGCATTTTGTCCCCAAGGAGGACCTTCCCAAGCTAGCCTCAGATCAAAGCTGGCTCTAAGGTGGCCTTGTCTGAGCAGGACTCTTCAGTTCAGCTTCTCAAAATGAGGCTCCCTCTTCAGCTCCTTGGGCTGCTACTGATCTGTATCATGAGGACACTGGGAGATGAGGTGGGGTACAGGATGAGAGGGTGACTTTCAGGGTCCCACTACACCTGATCATTTCTGTCCATACATGAGATGTTCAGTCCTGAGTTGAAGAGGGGTTGTGTGAGGTTAGATCAGTGAGTGAAGAAAATTCGTGAGGCACTCAAGAACTGTAGGGAGCCGAGTGACAGGCATTGCTGCCTCGATGTCTCCCTCTCTCCTATGGGCACTGCGTCTGCCTACATTAACCATAATCCTCTCCTGCTTACGTCACGTATCCGGATGTGATGGTGACCCTGTTGTATTCATCTGTTTAACCTCTTCCTGTCCCAGCTCCCGCCCTTAGCCTATAAAAGGTGTGATTATTTTCTGAATAAACCGGAAGCTTGATCGGATTATTTCGTCTTGCTTTCGTCTCTCTTTTGTCTCTCCTATGTCTTTTATTTAATCCCCGTTTCCCCTCCAGGAGTTCTGAACTTGTTGATCTGCAGGCCGGATCAAAGAACAGATGTCTGATAAAGATTGCCACAAAGAAAGAATGGGGTGCAGAAGTGAATTCTAGAGGGGTTCTTGTAATTAGAAACCTTAGACACAATTTCAAATTTGAAAATCTTTCAAACTTATCAAAACAGTTTATGATGTTGCTTCCTGACATTTGACTACTCCTCCATCATTTCAGGATCAAGAGAAGTTGTGATGACCCAGACCCCACTCTCTCTGTCTATCTCCCCTAGAAAGTCGGCCTCCATCTCCTGCAGGTCCAGTCACAGCCTCCTGCATAGTGATAGAAACACTTATTTGCATTGGGTGGTGCACAAGCCAGGCCAGGCTCCAAGGTGTGTGATTTATGAGGTTTCCAACTGATTTTCTGACATATCAGACAGGTTCAGTGGCAGTGGGTCAGGAACAGATTTCATACTCACAATCAGTAGGGTGGAGGCTGAGGATGCTGGGGTTTATTACTGTTGGCAGAGTTTATATAAACCACCCACAGTGCTAGCACCCTGAACAGAAGCTTCCCTGCCTGGGGAGGCCCAGCTGCCCTCCTGCACTGCTGTCTGGGGAGCAGCACAGCACAGACTGCTCTGTGTGAGAGGAAGAGGCTAAAAAATCAGAACAACAACTTGCAGCTGAGGTTTCTGCCAGGGAGCGTGAAGAAAAGAGCAGAGCACCAAGCACTTGTGACATGGAAGAGAGAAAAGAAAACTCTCCTTCCGAGGTCTTCTTCCTGCCCTTTACCCAGCAGACCCTATAGGAAAAGGAGGCAGATGGTGACTGTATTTTAAAGGCAAAACTAGTAAACTATGTTGTCTCTTTGGATCTGTTGTGTGAGAACAATGTGAAATTCAGGGCACCTGTTCCACTGGTTTCAATCTGAGGAATTGTAGAATTTCTCACAATTTGTTGTGAAACCAGGAGACTTTAAGGGAAGCAGCAATGAGCAGCAGGGGGGACTGGGGACTTGGAAGTGAGCAGATTAGAATTGTGAGGAGTCCCCAGCCATCCAGCTGGTGATGTCCTAACCCAGAGGCACAGGAAGGATTCTGGTGATCAGGAAACTGCACTGACCCACGAGAAGCAAACTCAAAAGTCTCGGTGAGCATAACAGATGAAAACACACTGGGACCTGGAGGGAACACAGTGTGGAAAGGAATGATATGAAGAGAAATCCATGGGGAGGCCAGAAAGCCTGGCTATCATTAAAAAAGGAAAGAAAAAAGAAACTGAGAGAGATTCATGCCCCAGAGTCACAATAACATTAATAGAGAGAATTTTTGGTTTTCAAATGTAAACTTTACCCATATTACACGCGAAGGACATTTCCCTTGGGGATCCTTGCTATAAAACCAGCCAAATAGTTTCCCTTGTGGGATCAGAGCACCTTAAGCAAAAGGAAGAAAGTGAAGGTTTCACCCACAGAGGTGTGCATGTGCTGCCCTCTTCTGGGAAGCTTCATGCACTGCAACTGTCAAGCAACTTGGTTCAGCCTCTTTCAAACTATTTACTGCAATATTTTGCTTACAACACTGTGACCCAATTCAACGCCAGCCAAACTGTCACAGATATCTCAGGAAGCTACAGACATTTAATTTTCCCATTAATTTCATTTTATATTGAAAATGGGCTCATACAGAACACTCGTGAAACATCATTTCTGTCATCCTCCTAAGGTGATCCACTTCTCTTGAGGTCATTAGAATTAACCCTGGCACACACCCCTGCCCTAGCCAAGCACAGCATGCATAACACACAAGCCATTCTCCATGCTACAGAAATCAAGTGTTTTGGGTGCTAATGATTTTGCAGTACACACTTGTAATGCTGCTATAAACCCAGCCACTGGTCACAATTGGTGGCAGAAACACAACCAAAATCACCAACCAAATAGCTTTAGCAATATCATATTGCCACCATCCCTAGGATATTAATTGTGCACAAGGAAGATCTTGTTTTCACCTATAATTCTGATTTTTTTCCAGAAAGATGGTCTTTGCACAACTTTGGACGCATTAATCATACAAGTGACAGAGATGTGGGCACTTTCTTCAGTTTTGCACCCAAGGCAAATGCTTGGTGGGAGTAAGATAGAGATTGTGTTACCATGACAACTGATTGTTTCATTGGTCCCATGACCAGTTGCCATGGTGACAAAATCTTTGTGTCAGTATGACATGGATCCCAAGGAAGATGATGCTTGTGCAAAGGACCCTTTGCTCACTGGGAAAGCTTTTATATTTGCAATAATTACTGCATTGCTTGATGAAGCCTCTCTCAGGAACTTCAATCTATGTTGATGTCATGTCCCCTTCTCCCTCATTGCTCATTTATTACTAAAACTAGTCAATACTTGCAAAATACACACGTTTTCATTATTTGTGTTTTATATAGTATTTTCCTATCTGATATTTTTAATTGTCTTAGTAATTTACATTTCTCTTAAACAGATGTAATCTGTTTGTAAGCAGGGATTATTGTTACAATTTAGTTGTGTTCAAAGGACTGGGAGCTGGTAGATAATCCTTGGGAGCCAGTCATAACTACTCCTTCTGCTTCTGTCATTTGCCAATTGTGTGGAAAGACATTTATCTTACTGGTATGTATACAATGGAGATTATAAACCTTTTACTGTAGGATTGTTATGACATATCTCTATGTATCTATCTGTCCATCCAAATTGTGGAAGTACTACACTGATCTTATCAGAGGTGTTTATTTATTTATTTTGACACAGTCTCATTATACAGTTCAGCTGGCCTTGAACTTGTAGCTATCCCCCTGCCTCAGCATCCCGATAATTATGATTATAGGTATGTGCCATCATGTCCAGCCTTATCTGAGTATTTGATTCAAACAAAATTTTAGGAAACCTATAAATATGACTGGGAATTTAAACACTAATATGATAGATTAAAAAAGTTAACACCAAAGACTTCAAAAATCTGCATTAATTTTTTAGATAAGATAATAGCACCATGATCGTTTCATTAAAGAGTTTATATCTTTTGAAGATGTATTTTAAAATATATGTCATTGATGTAGCACAAAAACTGGAGTTTGCTTCAAAATAACCCAAAAGGACCAATGTGAGGGTAGAGATATAGAGGAAACAAACCAGCTATACTTAATCATTGGTGAAGCAGGATAATGGACATTGGGGGTTCATTATATTTCTTGTCATTGGCATATCTCTTTAAGGATTTTCAAGATAAAAAGCTGAAAAGGTTAAAGAGTCATATATGTAACCCTCTCCTCCATGAGGACCAGGAAGAGAACCAAAAAGCCGACTGCCTCCCATCAGCCAGTGGCAGCCATGTGGGCCAGGAGGAGAACCAAGAAGCCAACCCCTTCCTGTGAGCTAGCCAGTGTATGGGTTGGGAGACAAGACACACACACACACACACACACACACACACACACACACCCCGCCCCATCCCACAAGCAACCACCTGATTTGGAGGAACACAAGCTGAGATGACAGCTACTGAAGTAAAAAAACAACTAATGCTTATATTGTTTGATCGGCCTTGCAGGCCTGAGCATCTATTTAGAGGATAACAATATGCAATAGAGCAACTATGGGGAATTTCCTTCTGTCTTGTTTTAGAAATCCAGTATTATTTTCACTGTTTCGTTTGGCTCCATTTTATTGTTTCATTTTATTCCCTTTTAAAAAAAAAAGGATAACCAAGGGTAAATGCACTTGGATACTTCTAATAGCTCTTGTTGAATCTCTGACATCAAACTTTGGGAGTGTTTATAAGTACATATGGTCCACATTTGATAGTTTACATACTCTCATGATAGTTTTATGAAAACTTATTTTTTCTTATTACTTTAAAATTTTTTTTAGCAAAGTAATGAAATTTAACACTCCTAAGTGCAAGTATTAAGATTTCTTTTCACTTGCTGTTTCATTATTTTCCTCTTTGAGAATAAATTGTTTTTAGGGAATGGTACCAGGATCAAACTAAGGACCTCATGCTTGCCAAGGAGGCGCTGAGCCACTGAGCTAAATCCCCAACCCTGATAAATTTTTTAAAAATCTGTATTTGTTGTTATTGTTGTTGTAGGATGACAAATGACCCTTTACACACTATACCTAGCAATAACTATTTGTTTGTTCAGTAAAATCCTGTAATTTTAATAAAAAAATCATATATTTAAAACATTAAGTATACTTATCCAAGACTACAGGTAAATATTTACATGTAAGGAAACACAAAATATTCCTTAGTATAGTATAGTATAGTATTCCTTAGTATAGTAGTCAACATTGTGACAGTTGAATGACTAAATATATATTTCCCTTGGCTGGTCCTCCATAGTAATTTTTTATACTGTACACATAAATGGTCTTTCTACTTCAAATTACATTTAGTATCATTTGTGATGTTTTAGGCTGAAAAATAGACTCTGAGTGGAAGTTTATGGGCAGAAGGTATGTTTCTGAAAGGTGGGGGAATTTTACAATTAATTCTAGGAGGGGAATGAACCTAGTAGGAGTGGGCAGAGGAAGGAGTTGAACGTTGACACTGTTGCTATACGGAACTCGCCTGACCCCTTCACAATCTCCAGGGCCCTTCAGGTATGTGCAACCTTGAGAATAGATCTAGGCCTTTATACTTGGAGTCAGTCTCCTGCTTTACCTGGCCTCAATAATCTTGCCCACATTTTCAAGGCTGAGCTGTAATATTTCTGTATCTACAAATTTTCCTTAAAACACTCATCACTATGACTGATCAACTTCCTTCCTTCACCTCTAATCTCAGCACTTGAGAGACTGAGGCAGGAGGATTGTTGCAAGTTCAAGGCCATCCTGGACTACATGGAGTTCAAAGGCTAGCCTGAACTATATAGGCTCTGTCTTAGGAAAAAAAACTTCCACTAGGTTTATGGGACCTAATTTAACTTCCTCCATTATGCTTGAATCATACAAGAGAATAGAAAGTGTTATCATTTATAACACTTGTTTTGTGCTAATTGCTGTGTTAAGTACTCTACCAAGGCATATTTTCTGTTAACTCACAACATATTTATGCAATAGGTACCATAATAATCCCTATTTACAGATCAGAAAACTGAGGTTCAGAGAAATTGAGCAATTTGTTCAATTAACCTCATTATGCTAGCAAAGGGCAGGGTGGATTTTTAACTGTAGGTTCGACCACTATTATGTTATACTGCCCCCTAGCAACTGCTTTTATATTTGTACTCTCAGCCTTTAGCACTGTAGTTGTAGTTGGCATTTAACAAATGTTTACTGAGTAAGTAGATATTCAGTTTACCAGCATTTCTAGAGTAATTTAGTTTAGAAACAGATCCAATTAAGATTCTATTTATAGATGAAAGGGTGGAATATTTCATGAAAGCAAGGAACAAGAAACATCACTAGAAGAGTAAGGCAGGAGAAAAAAAAAAATGAATGGGTAGACCATAAACTAACTGCTAAATGATTGAAAGGGAAATACTGTATTTAGGGACTTAAACAGAAGCATGTGTGTACATGTCTTTTGGAATCTATTGTTTCAAGCGCTATTGCAAGAAGGAACACTCTACACTCATGCAACCATGCTGAAGAGTGGGAGCAAGCCAGAGTTGGTATGAATTTGGATGAAATGAAAACAGTTTCATAAGTGTTCAAAATCACTGCCAAAAGGAGGAAATGAGAACTTTTAGGGAAAAGTAAAAAATGGGAATTACAAATAACTTTCCATTACACAACAGAGGAAAAACAACCTCCTCCACTTCTGCTAAAATATCAAAATACAAGAAAACATATTTAGCAATCATATTAATAAAAGGGAAGATTTCACAGGCATAGAATTGAGGCTCAAGTCTTTAGATTTCCATTCACCAGCAAATTCCCTGTTGGCCTATAAAACAGGGATGATGACCTCTGACTTTTAGGAACATTATGAGGAATTAGAGGTAAAATATGAATTTCTTTTCCCACTTGCTGTTCTTGAAGAAGCCATTATTTCCACCTCTGTAATTCTGCAGGCATCAACACTTTATCAGTCTTGTCATATCTACCTCACACACATACCCTTGGGGATGTTTTAAATGAAAGTCAAGACATCACATTGATTTATCTTCAATACTTTAGTTGCGAGAATATTTTTTGTTAAGAGACAGTTTCTTACTGTATTGCTCAGGCTGATCTTGAACTCTTGGGCTCAAGGAATTCTCCTAATATAGCGAGGACTGCAGTGCACAGCACCTCACCCAGCTGGATTTCTGGAGTTTTTTTCTATGACAAGAAATTCCAATATAATTTCTTGACCAAAAAAAAATATTTCCACAGACATTAGACAATTCAACTACTGGGGTTACTCTTTTTTTTCTTTTTTGAGATAGAGTTTCATTGTACATTTCAGGCTGGCATTGAACTCCCTTCATAGCCCAGGTCAGCCTTGAACTCATGGCAATCCTTCTGCCTCAGCTTTCCGAATGGTGGAATTACAGGCTATTAGGATTACTCTTCATTCAGTGGATAACTCTTAATTTCTCGGCTTTGCCTTAGCCCAACCTAATTATGCCCAACTTTGTTATACTTTAGAATTAGATAACATTATATTTGCAGTATCTTAAATTTTTAAGGGAATAGTATAATAGGTCAAGTCTTCTTGCTTTTGAAGAGTTGACCAGAAATTTAGATAGTCCTTATTAAGTTCACAGGATTCTCTTCAAAGCTTCCATGCAAGATTCCCTCCCAAGGCACAACCTCTCACCCCTCATCCCCATGCTGGAGATAGAACCCAGGGCTTCATGCATGTAGGCAAGTAATCTACCACTGAGCTACATCCCAAGCCTATAATGAAAAGCTTTTTCAATTATTGCCCTGTACTCTTTATAGATGACTGGAAAAAGTTAAGCCTCAGAACCCTGCATTTATGTTTGTGTGAATTTAACTTTAACCATATGTTCTCTTAATCTAGTTCCATTAAAGTCTTGATCCACTGTGCACTTCAAGCTAGATTCCTCATTGCCAAATCCTCTGGACTCTTCTATGCTTTCTATACTTTGTGATTCTCTCAAAGAGGTTTGTTGTTCTTACTGAATGCCTACTATGCTTCCAACCCTGTAGATGCTGATATTCTAGATATTTATTTATGTGGCACTTCAAATAAATAGGGTGTACATAAACCATAAAGTATTATAGAAAAGTTAATAATAATAATCTTTTAACTCAATTAGGATGTTATAGTTTCTGTCTGGATGACCTTCCCAAAGCCTCATGCAGTCATGGGGTGGGGGTGCTTTTTAGAGGCACCTGAATCTAGAGTTTGTGACTAATTCATGTTGGGATTAAAGGTGCTGGAGTTAAGGGTAGGTGATTGCTGGATCAGTCCGATGATTAGATTGGTACTGCCCTAATCCCAGGAGATAAAAGATACAGGGGGCAGAAAGAGGCTTGTTTCCCTCTCTCATTTGTTGCTTTTACTGTCTTGAACAGCCATGAAAACTGTTGCCTCTCTGCCATGTGTCACCCTGTCTTGGAGATAGTCGATTAAGGACTGAAACCTTTCAATCTGTGAACTAAATAAACCTTTCCCCATTGAACTTTAGGGGTCAGATATTTTGTCTCAGCAACGAGAAAAAAATAACTAAGGCATAGGTAATGCATGACAAAGAAAGAGCTACTGAGAAGGGAGTTAGAAGACTTGAGTTACAGTTCTACGTAACTCCATAGCATTTTGAATTTATTCAAATAATTGAGTGCCTAGTGGGTTTCAGGTACAGTAAGGGGTGTTGGGTTTAGAAACGAATGAGTTTGGTCTTTGTCTCAAGAACAGTAACCATATCTTAACTTTATTTGTAATTTCTTCAGTTTCTGGGACATAGCATGGTCCATTGCAGCTAGCTTATAAAGGCTTTTTTGAGCCCACAGATCTAGACTGAGTTTCAAATGCATTGAAATTTGTATATCAATGTAAAAAACTTCTGCTAAAAACATTTTAAAATAACTTCTACTAATTTAGAGGGTCTTTGAAAGAGAGCACAAGAAGATAGTTTAAAATTAGATAATTCTAGGTTCAAACCCTGGCTCTGCTATGTTCAAACTAGTCAGCCTCTGTTTTCTCTTCTATAAAATTCTGATCACCATCTCCTACATTTGCTATAAGAATTAAATGAAAACATAAGCAAAGGGCCTATCATGTTGCTAGCCCAGGAACACTCAATAAATGCTAGCTACTGCATCACCACTGTTGCTTGTTTGTTTGTATGGTATTGGGCATTGGACATAGGACCATGTATTAAATTGCATTCTCAGGCATTTTTAATTTGGAAATGGGTTTCTCTAAGTTCCTAAGTCCCCCAGGTTGGATTCAAACTTATGATCCTTCTGCTTCAGCCTTCCAGAGTCTTGGGATGATGGGTATGTGCCACCATGTGCCATGTGGGGTTTCTTGATGGTTCTTATTTATCTAATTAGGTATGAAACAAACCAGTGATGTCACAATTTGAGGTTGTTTCTCAACTATCATATTTGTACCCAGAGTTTCAGGATCCTGTGTGCTGCAAACCTTGTCTGCTTTGTCCCTTCTTTCATTCTGTTACTGCAAAAGATATTAAAAACTATGTAACTGGTAAAGAGGAAATTTCTCCTTATCCCACTTCTATTTGAACATCCTCTGACTCATACTTCCTAGCGCCACCCAAGTTGCATCCACACCATTGCCTACGCATAATGTAAATACTTTTTTAATATGTGCATTTGCTAATGTTTGCTCGCCTATCTTGGTGTCTTTCATTATGTTTTTAATTAGCTTGGCTGATTCTGGGAGAGGAGGAAGTCCAGGCTTTGAGCCAGCTGGTTATAAGTAATAAGAATGGATGAACACAGCAGTAGGATAGTATAAGTATAGAGTGTAAATTTATTGTCAGATTTGCCAAAAAAAAATTAGCTTTCCTCTGGGGTGATATACTAAGCTACTTTTTAAAATGGAGAATGATTAAGCAGTATAGTTTCTGTTTGGGAAGGATCACATTTTGATTCATATCATTTTGAGACAGGATCCTGCTATGTATTTCATGCTGGCCATGAACTCACTGTGTAATCCTGATTGCCCTCAAAGTCTAAGTGATCCTCCTACCTCAGCCTCCAGAGTGCTGAGATTACAGGTATGCACCACCATTCTGGGTGGGAAGGATCACATTTGCCTCACCAATTTAATATGAAGTTAATGCCAAACTTCTAGAGGGCAGGAACTCAGTATTAAGACAGTGTATATATAGTGATGTAGTCTAGCTCTAAGTTATTTCCATCAGCCAATGGAATTTAATGCTTATTTATCAGATAATTATTTCTATATTCTTTATTTATATGCCCATCTTTTGACTTTCCATAAGCTGTTCTCCATTGCCCCCCCCACCATTTTTTTCCTCTACTCTCAAACTTGCTTCTGTCTCTACACATAAAATTTGTACTCATTTACTCAAACCTAGCATTTCCCCTTACCTTTTAAGTGTAAATCTCCCCACCCACATGCCTGCAAAACATTTAAGGCTTTCTTTTTTGCTGCTGTTTCCATGGCACAAGTATAAATCTCTATCAATTTGCACTGAAGTTGTTTTCATGTCTTCTTTATTCTTTTTGGCTCTTGGCATTTAGCACAATAGCTGGTATGGA
Source organism: Cavia porcellus (assembly GCF_034190915.1). NCBI lineage: Eukaryota > Metazoa > Chordata > Mammalia > Rodentia > Caviidae > Cavia > Cavia porcellus. Next base: position 37,296,211 of record NW_026947508.1, read on the forward strand.
GCAGGTACTTGGTAAACGCCTATTGAATGCTATTTAAGTATGCACAGTGACTAACACCCAAGTGTTGCCATTAAGTGCATAAGTGGTGCTGCAGACAGCTTCCCAAAGGCCTGTACAGTCTTTTTTTCTTTTGCATTTAAGATATGAAATACATTATTATGTAAAGATACCTAGGGAATCTGGAAGGGTCTTCCAGGGCTGAGAATGATAGGAGAGGTATCTCATTTTTCTCTCTACCTCTTGCAGATCTCAGCTCATTTTAAATTCATTTCTCAGTTTTGCTTTCCTTGTATAACAAATACAAAGGGAGAAATGAATCAGGAAAAGTGTCATTTGCCTAAGTGGCCGTGGGTCACATGAAGTGTTGAACACTCAGCTACTGAAGTACTGCTAGTGTCAAGGTTTTTGTAGGGCACTTGCAGCCCAGCTCTGGGCAGTGTTTCTCCCAGGGAATGTGTAACCCAGAGGAAGCTGGGAAAAGATTGCAAACAACACAAAACAATAAAACCTTTATCTCTTGAAGCAATCTTTGTCTCTTAAGGATTTGTCCCTTTGATATTGGTGAAGTAAGGACCAGCAGTGTTTTCCAGGTTCTTACTGGAAATTCAATGAATTAGTCAGGACAATTGGCAAATGTGACAGATCACTGTTTATTTTGGGGCAGGAATAAAAAGAAAAGGAAAAGAGAACAAAAGAAGCACCCATGGAGGAAAGAACTTTGAAGGAAAAAGATATTTCCTGCAAGTAGAAGGACAAGAAAGGCAGTGGGTACACAGTTGATTGTTGCTTTTTTTTGGTACCAGGGATCAAACTCATGACTTCATGCTTGCCAGACAGGCGCTTATGCCACTGAGCTAAATCCCTGGCCCACTGTTATTCGTTTGATAATCTTTTTTGATAGTTGGTCCAGGTGGTTCCACTTGATCTTGCACTAAAAGATTGGCATCAAGTGCTAGGCTTGGCTTCTTCTCATGTCAGAAGATTGGTACTAGGTACAGGGCTAGCTGGGTCTCATGTCAGGCTTGGGAGCTGCTGCCCTGTGTCCATAGTAATAAGTGTCTTCAAATGGCAGGTCAAGCCCTAGTATCCTACTTTACCCTGCATTGAATACCATGTCATCTTTGAGGTTTCTCTTGTGTCACAGCCTCTCTTCCAAGCTGTTTGCATCTCCAAGACAGTGAACTACCCTTTTCTGTGTTAACACTCAGCCCTATACATAAAAACAGTTGTTTTGGGGGCTATTGTTTTACGATAACTGGTGTATGATCTCCATGGCTAGGTAGCTTTTATTGTATGGAAACAGAAGCTAAGAGGGACTAAACGATGTAGGCATGCAAGAATATAGTGACAGAGTGTTAGAACTGATGCTTACTCTGCCTTTCCAATTTGGATTTTAAACTTTTCCTTTTTTCTTTCTTTCTTTCTTTCTTTCTCTTTCTTTCTTTTCTTTCTTTTCTTTCTTTCTTTCTTTCTTTCTTTCTTTCTTTCTTTCTTTTTCTTTTTTTTTTGACAAGGTCTTGTGCTGTAATTTGGGCTGGCCTTGAACTCACATCAATTCTCCTGCCTCATGAGGATTACAGGCACGCACCACCACACCTGGGAACTTTTCCTTCTCACAATGTTCCAGAATTCCTTCTACTACTATAGCCATCACAGTCTTTTTTTGAGGGAGGATATAGTCCTTCTGTTCCTTGTGTTTAAATTTTTTAAAATAATTTTTATTGTGTATATTGAAGCCATACATGTTGCCATGTATACAGTAAACAGATTACTAGAGTATAGCAAATCAATACCCAGCGTCTCAGTTATTGTTTGTGATAAGAACAGCTAAACTCTATTCATTTCGCACAAATCCCACAGGCAGCATGTTGGGTCAGTTGCTTCTCCACCTTTTAACACTTTGTAAAAGCTAAACTCTTTCCCCCACCTCCTCCACCCCTTTCTGGCAACTAGCTATTGAGTTTTGTTCTCTCCCCAGTTCTATGTCCCTTCCCCGCCGAACACTTTAAAGAAGCATTTTGGAATCTGAGATTGAGCGGGGATGAGTCACTGACCCAAGACTTGTAAGAAGTGGTAGTGACTTTAGTTTTAGCTAACCTCCAGACTTTAGCTGCAGTCCGAAAATAACTCTTTCTTCACTTTCACTCTATCCTCTTGCTGACTCTACTCAAGCGGCTCAGCAAGATTCCTGGGTTGGGATTTTTATGACCTTGATTCTAGTGTCAGGTGAAAACCTCCAAACTGGGTCTGGTGCTGCATTTGGAAGGCTGAGGCAGGAAGACTGCCTTGAGTTCAAGGCCAGCTTGAGTCACATAGTGTGCTTAAGAAGGCAGCCTGGATACATAGCAAGACTGTCTCAAAAAACAAGCAGCCCCGTTGACTACTAGCTTTAGTTTCTTTCAATGGGTAACATCAGTTTTGTCTATCCCCTTAAATACTTGAGCCAGACTGTTTGTTAGTACCCTTCTCCCTATAGTCTCTCAGATAAAGTTAGGCTCTGGACAACAAAGACTGGGAATAAGGCCAGTGTTTACTGTTACTGAGGATCCACCCAGCAGACCAACAAAGAATCAGGAATTTCTAATTCCTTCAGCAATTTGGAGCTCTGAGAACATCTATCCACTCAGGAAAGCTGGGAAAGGTGGCCTGCTCTTTGGGATACCATTTTCCTTATCCCAGTGTATTATAATTATGTAATCCACTTGCTTCCTACTATCCTATGAGGGCTTTTTTTTTTTTTTTTTTTTTGAGACCGGGTCTTGCTATGCAGATCAGGCTGGCCTTGAGCTTACTTTGTAGCCTAGGCTGGTCTCGAACTCGAAACAATCCTCCTGCCTCAGCCTCCCGAGTACTGGGATTACAGGCAGGAGCCACCACGCGCCCGCTACCCTATGAGTTCTTAAACTATATAATCTGTATCTTATTCTATTCATTGATATCTTCCTGGCCAAGCCATTCTGCACATAGAAAATGAAGCCTCTGGCTTCTATCATTGTCCTACTACTTTCTGCTCTTAGCAAAGCAAGCCAGAATGAATCTTAGTCAAGATTCTTACAACGGCCTGCAAGATTCCTTTTCTGTTCTGATCTTCCAATCTTATTTTCTAATTGTCCTGGCCTCTTCACTATTTCTAACATTTTCAGGAATGCTTCTGCCACATCTGCATGGTTCCTTCCTTCAATTCCCCCAAGTCTGGTTAAAATTGTATTATAAATGGGGTTCACCCTGATAGCTCGATTTATTGTTTCATTGTTTCTTCTTCTAGTGTTCCTTATAACCCTTAGCCTATTTTTTCCTAGAGCTCTCAACACCTATTTCACAATTCTGTCCCCTAGAATAAAAGCTCCAAGAGGTAGAGTATTTTTCTCTCTTCTCATTGACACTTCTTGAGCACTAAAATACCTTAGAAGGGCTAGGGATTTAGCTCAGTGACAGCGCCTACCTGGCAAGTGTAAGGTCCTAGGTTCGATTCCTGGTACCCTTTCATCCAAAAGTACTGCAGAATCTGCGAACTAAGTAGTGATTGGCAAATATATGTTGGGTGGACGAGAAAATGAATGTTGAGAATCTTGTTAGAGTACTATAAAGAAAAGGTGTTATGTGACGACTTTGAATCCCCAGGGACGCAGGGCATGGAGTTGCTTGGCAAAGGGCAGGTGTTTAATATTTGCTGAAGGAATGGAGTGCTCAGATCTTGAAATACTGGAAGTCTTTATCTGATCTCTTTGACAGAAAAATAACTTTCCAAGGCCAAGTCACTCAGGTCTCTCTTATTCCTCTCATCCAATTAACCTAGCGTTTATCTAAAGAATGCCTCCGTATTCAAATATGAAACATTTATGGAGTTTAAGTGTCCTCAGTGCTGTACAGAGAGTAGGTTAATGAAGCAACAGCAAATAATGTATCGCAATGTAATTAAGCGTGCAATTACAGGGAAGATTATCAGTGCTAACAGTTCAGAGACTCAGTGAAGACTGACGCAGAAGTAAATTCCAAAGTCCAGCAGGCGTCGGAAATACCTTTCTTAATGCTCCCTCCACCTGTTGATAGCAGGACTATAACTCAGACAGTGACCCTGAGAGTCTGAAGGCCTTTCAGAGTTCCAAGTCCTTTGTTTAGCAGAGAGAAAATATGACTCCGCAAAAGAAAGGCCGCCGCAGAAGCGGGCCTAGAACCCGCAGCTCGTGAGGTTTTTAAGAGCAAGTGTCCTCAGGGAAGATCCGCTTCTGCCTTCGCAGGGCCCTGTACCTCCTCGGTGTGTGAGGTCGGAAAGGGGCCAGATTTCTTGGTGAAGCTACGGTGCCTGCCACTACGCTGAGGTGGCACAGGTTGGAAGGCAGGGAGAGAGGTCACGAGGCCACATTCCATATGGTGCACGGGATCCCTGGAAACGGTCCGGGGCCGCAGGTCCTAGCAATCATCGACTGCGGGGCAGCTTTTGCCACCTGCATTCCCCAGACGTCACTCTGAGGGACAGGGACCAAAATCGCACGGAACTGTGCGCGGCAATTGTTAACACCAGTTACGCGGCGGTAGAGCCACTGAAGTCCCAGGGCACTATTTGCCTTGGCGGAGGAATCCAGTGTAAGTCGCGAGATCGCGGAGGGCCCTGACGCTACCGCCGCTGCCGCCGCCGTCGCCGACGCCAGTACGGTGGCGCAGAGACGTCGCGGGAGGCGAGGGAGGCGGGGGCGTGGGGGGGCGTGGGTCGGTAAGTAGTTCCGGGTGCGCGGCCCCGGATGTTGGCTGCTCCCGCTGCCGCCGCCGCTCTCGGCGCTGCTTCGGGCCCTGGCGGCTCACAACAGGCGCTATTGGGACCCTTCTTAGGGGGCGGAGTCGCACGCAGCGGCCGGGGGCTCGGCCGGGCCGTCCCGGCCTGCGCAGCCTGAGGTGAGTGCCAGGCGCCCGCGCCGCCGGGCCGGGGCGACGGGCGAGGAGGCGGGGCTGGGGCATCTCCCGGGACCGAGGCAGGGGTTGCCCTCCGCGAGACGCTTTCTGCTTTCTCAGCCGCTGCGCGCTGCGTGGTGAGCGGCGGGCGGGGCGGGGGCTCTGGCCGGGCCTGGCGGGGCGCGAGGCTTGGGTGCCTCCCTCCCCCACGGCGCTTCTCAGCTGCTGCTGCCCCTCAGCTGGGGAGCGGCGGCTCCGCGCCTCCGGCCCCTCCCCCAGATGGGGCCCGGGGGAACCGGACGTAGATCGCTGAGCTCGGAGTCCGAGGGCAGCGGGCGTCTCCTCTCCGCGACTCGCGCCCTCGTCTGGGCCAGCCCCCGGGCCCCGGCGCGATGCGAGTCCTTCTCTTCAAGCCTCTGGGCGCTTTTCGGTCCGGAAGGCGGCTAGTACCTTGTGCCTTCGGGGTGCCCTTCGGCGGAAGAGGCCCTCGCGAGGGGCCTGCGTTCCCGCCCATTCTTTCGCTGTGTCCTTTGCTGGCATTGGGGCAAAGGCAGCCGTTCCTTGCGGATGTGTTGGTGTCCTGTGTGTGTTGCATCCTGCCCACGTGGTAGGGTGTCCCGTCCCCCCCATCCTCTCCATTTTTGCAGCTGGTGAAGAGGGAGGTTAACGGGATGGTTTTTCCTTTGGTGATTTCCTACGGGTGATGTGGAAAGTGCTAAGGTCAGTTTGCTTTGCAGAGCCCTACAGTTGGTTAGATAGAAGAAACCAAGAGTTTTGTACTCTCTGAAATTGAAATCAGTAAGGGACATACCAGAGCTTAGTTTCATTGACTTTTTTTCTCATCTCCCATCAGCTCTTCTTTCTCTTCTCTCGATCCTAAAATGAGAATAAGCTCCTGTTACTGGTGCTTTGATGCGTATAGTTTTCATATTTCTGTTTTATTTTTTGTGTGTATGATTGGCAGAGGTTTTCCATTTTGGTTGTTGCACTAGTTTATGGCGTTCCTAGATGTATTTATTCCTGAATGAGTAGAGTTGGGGATTGTATCATGTATTTTCTTTTTCCTAACAATTATTTTATTTTTCCTTCTACTGTATTTTGTTCCCTCGTGAAGAAGCATACATGTCATATAGGTGTGTTATATATAGTTTTTTCTTGCAAGATAGCAGTAGTTTCACTTAGTTTCCTTTTTTGTGGAAGTCCTTTTATTTCACTTTTCTTTCTGTTGACTATGTTGGACTCTAGACACCGGTTTAGAAACATGCGGTTTGTATACTTTTTTCCCTCCTATAATGTCCTTTCCAGGTTAAGTTTCCATCGTCCTGTGTTTAGCTTTTTTGAGACCACAGATTGCTCTCTTTACAGGGAAGAGACTACTGTAACAGTGAGAGAAATCTTTCATTCCTTCTAGACCTTAGCACATACTTACAGAAAAGCAGTACATCTCTTAGAGTTTTGTTTCTTCCCTAACTGGGTGGGGTATATAAATGTGGTTGACTTTTTTAGTTTCTTAAGTAAATCTGAGAAGTTGTCTTTTTCTGGTCTTGTGTTGGAGTTACCGAGAGAATCTTGTTCTTGGCTTTGTGCTGCTGAAGATCCTGGAGAGTTTCTCATTCCATTATGAGATTTTTTTGGATGAAGCCAGAACATAATTATTTTGGCCTTTTTAGTTAGTTAGTTTGGGTGAAATAAAAAATTTTACTGTTTCGAAGTCACTCAGTTCCTAAATAGCTAGCATTCTGTTGTTTTTCATATTATGTAGTCTTTTTGAGAATGAATTAAAATCATGTGTGTGTGTGTTATTGGAAATTGAACTCAGGCCTTCATATTGAATTGTATCTCAGCCCTTCTAGAAAATTTTTTTATTTCAAGACTAAGTTTTGCGAAGTTGCCCAGGCTGGGGTTGAATTTGGAGTCACCCTACCCAGCTTCCAGAGTGCTGAGATTAGAAGAGTGCACCATTATACTAGCCTTGAGTTATATTTCTAATAATTGTTTTATTTCTTTTATTGGGTATAATTGTTAGTATAGTCTTCCTTTTTCTTTCTACATAGAACAAAAACACTGAAATACAGATCGTGCCTGCTTTTACTGTGCTAAGTTATGGGTGGGGCAGTGGAAAGCAGTGATTGTCTTTTGATACAATGTGAAACATTTTTTAGTAAGTCAGTCAACATTTGTGTACTGTACTTCTGCAAAGGACCGAGCTGCCTATTTGTGAAGTAGTCTTATGAAAAAACTTGGAAACTAAAATAGGGGTCTCTTTGAAAAACTCAACAGTTGTTGAAAGAGGAACAGAAGTTTCTTTTGTTGGAGAAGCAGCGCTTGTACATCAAAATCACTGAACAACCAGGTATGGTGGTGCCTGCCTGTAATCCTAGCACTTGGGAGGCTAAGGCAAGGAAGATTGCTGTCAATTCAAGGCCAGCCTGGGCTACATAGTAAGTTTAAGGCTACCCTGAACTAGATAGCAAGACCCTGCCTCAAAAAACGAAAACAAACAGACAACCTACAAAATCACCAAATAACATCCAACTCCTGTTTGAGTTAAAAGTGCAACCAAGGTCAAAGATTTATGTGATATGTGAGAAAAATTCACAAAGTGGAAAGAGTTTTTCCAGGAAATCAAAGAGGCATGTGCAAAGGCAGAGAAATGGCAATAGACAAAAAATATGAAGGACCTTGACTGTCACAGATAATCTGTATTGGTGAATAGTAAGTGAAGTTGGGATTGATGAGGGTGTTCATGGAGGGTCTTTCAAGGATAGAGTTAGTTTGATCGGGTACTCTAATTCTCTTCAGAAAGTGGGGAGACCAAGGCAAAAGGGTCGTTGCAAGTTTGAGGCCAGCCTGGGCTAGGAAAGTGAGCTCAACGCCAGGCTGAACTGCCTAGTGAGACCCTGTCTCAAAAAGCCAAAAAACAAACAAACAACAAAAAGAAGGAGTAAGATGTCCTGACATATAAGGTACTGGTTGAATAGCTAACATTAAGTACTTATGTATGCCAGACATTTTTCTGAACTATGTGTATTACCTTACTGAAATGTAAGGGACTTCAGGCAAGTTACTAAACCTTATGCATTTAATCATTATCTAGAGAAAGGAAATGCAGATTTTGTAGTGACTGGACTATAACTGGTAGTAAAATGTGAGTAGATATGTATAAGATGGGAAGTATAATGGAGAAGGCTTTGAGCTTTGGAATTTTGAGTCACATAATAGACTAATAGGTAAAACATTCTGAGAAGAATCAGGAAGTACATTAGTGGCACAGAAACCAAAGATAGGAAGATTTTTCCACCACAAAGGTTGATAGTACCAAATTCAGTCTTCCAGTTCAGACACAGTGACTATAGTGAAGACTGTTGAACTAGACCAGGAGGAGGTGATTCATAACCATAGAATTTTGAAAGGAAAGATAATAGATGCCAGATTTGTTATTAGTAGGATTTGTAGAGATATAATGGTCTCATGATAATTTTCATTATTTTTTCCTAATGCCTACCTCAGCCTGGGTCTCAGTCTAGTTCACATGTCGGAGCTCACTAATTTTTTTTTTTTTAAAAAGTGTTTGAGACAATTCTAATTTAGCAGTTCTCTTCTTAATCTTTTCAGAACAGCTTTATGTATTGAGATAAAATTTACATTCCATAGAATCTATCTATTTAAAGTATACAGTTCAGTGGTTTTTAGTGTCTTCACAGAGGACAACCATAACCACAGCAGTTTTTAGAATAACATTTCAAAAAGAAATTTGGCTGGACGTGATGGCACATGCTTATAATCCCAGCTCTCTAGGAAGCTGAGGCAGGAGGATAACAAGTTCAAACCTATTCTGGGAAACGTAGCAACTTAATGAGGCCATGTCTCAAAAAAATGTACTGGCTCAGTGCAAGGCCCTCGGTTCTCGATTCCCAGTGTCACGAAAGGGGGACTCTTGTATCCATTAGCAGTCACCTCCCCAACTCCATACACACATAGTCCAAAGCAAGTCAGTAATGTATTTAACATGTCTATTGATTTGCTGGTTCTGTACATTTCCTATAAGGGGAGTCATGCTGTTTTCATTTCAGTCTTTTGTGTCTGACCTCTTTTGCTTAGTGTGTGTTTCAGTGGTTATCCATGTTGTATGTATCAGCAGTTCCTTTTCATTGTCAAATAATATTTTATTATGTTAATGTACTACATTTTTGACTGTTCGTCAGTTGATGCACATTTAAGTTTCTTATTCATCTTCATCAGTTCTTCACATTACAGTCTTTGTAGCCTTCCTGGCAGATTATAACCTCTGTTGTACATTTTAGTAGGCCTTAGGGGTATGAAAATGAGTAATACATGGGCCCTGAGCATTTATTTAGAGCTTGAATGGATTGGGTATGTTTTCTCATGCATTATCTCATTTGATCTCACAATAACCCTATAATGTAAAATGAGCAGTTTGAAATTTGGGTCGGGAGGCTTGCACATTTAAGTCTGTGGAGCAGTAATGGAGCAAATAATTTTTGGCTTGTGTTTGTGCTGTTTCTTCTAGTATGTGCTGCTTTTCTAATTTAGAGGATCCCCACGAAAAATTCTAGAGACTTAACAGGGATTACTTACTTGAGTAGTCACTGAATTTTAATGATTAATCTTTAGCATGTCAAGACTTCAGACTTTGTCTTTCAGAACTTTAATAGGAATTAAGATGGTGATGACAATAATGATAAATAATAATGGCTAACATTTTTTGAGGCGTTACTGTTGGCACAAAAATGATGTAAATACTTTTATTATATAATCCTCCCAACTCCTAAGAGGTAGATTTTATTATCATCAAAGTGTTACAGATGAGGAAATAGGCATAGAAGGATTAAGTCGCTTGTTCAGAGGTACATAGCTAGGAATAAAGAGCCAGGATTTGAACCCTTGCTGTCTGTTTTCAGAATTTAGTAGCTCTTAATCACTGCACTGTTCTGTTTACTAGTTATAAATTAAAAGAGAGTAATATTCCAAGTAAGAGCATGACTAGGAATATGCAGATAGGATTTTACCAAAGTTAACTTGACATTGCATCCACCTTTTCTTTAAATATGGACCTAACATTGTAACATTATAGTATACAAAGATAAATGCTTAAATATTTGGGTATATTGTTTTTGTTTGTCCTTGCTAATAGTCTCTCAGCTTAGAAATCACATTGTTTTCACTGCTCTCTTGGCTTTTTAGTTGTTTTGCTTTCCATATAGTCACTATTAGGAAACCTGGGCTTGCGACAGCTAATGCTCATTTTTAACCTTTCCAAAGCCTTCTTTTAACTGTTAAATTTTTTTTCCACTTTGAACAATTAGCCTTTCAGTCATAGAGAGGGAGATAATTCTTTACCTACTCCATTCCAAATCAGAAAATACTGCATCACAGTGGCATTTTATAACAATTGTTAAAAATTTTGATGATCTTAATTGGCATAACTGGGTCTTAGTGCACAAATAATAAAAGCACAGTCTTTTGGTTTAAAGAGATTGACTTACACTGAAATTGGAAAAGGCATCTGCTGTACAGGATTTTTGATTTAATAGAATTTGTTATAACCAGATCAGCAAAGCATTATTACTGTGGACCATCTGTTGGGATATGGAAGTAGCTTTGTTACATGGAACCAGATGTTATACTTATGTTTTTAACAGCATTCTATGTATTTTAAGTACATTTTGTTCTTAGATACCTTCTACTGTTATTCTACTTGACATACATACTAACTGATAACCTGAGAATGTGATGTTTTTCAAGTGTGATGTTTTCTATAGAATTAGGATAAAATATATGAGACACAGTAATTCATGTGATATGAAACTTTAGTACTACGAGATAAAAGATAAGTATGAATATATGTTATGGGACAGTAACATAGAACCCAATTCAGTAAGAACTCTTACTTTGACACCATTGATAGGCTTAGATTCAAATAATTTCTTTCCTTTTTTCTGTTTAAAATTTTTTTGTTGATACTGAGAATTGAACTCAGAGCCTTGTATATATGAGACCTGTGTTCTGCCACTGAGCTACATCCCACTACCTCCCCTGCTTTCTTTTTTATTTAATTTGAGACAGGGTCTTGAGATACGTTACCAAGAGTTTCCTCAAACTTTTGATCTTTCTGCCTCAGCCTCCTGGGGTTATAGGTATGTGCCACCATGCCCAGCTCTAATAATTTCTAGGTTACTTTGGTTGCTTGAAGAATTTTATTATAAATCTAAAGTGATTTCATTTTGGTGTAATTAGACCTACATTAACACTGTACTGACTTATTTCCCGTCATTAAGGGGTGAAGTAGTCTGTAATGAACGCAAATTTTCAGAGTGTAATTAGACGAGCTAATGTTAGAACATAATCATAGAGACTTTTTAGAGACTCCAAACACTATGTTGTCTATTTTTTATTATTTTCAAGTCATGTGTAGAGAGAGATGGTCACAGATTCTGTTAAAAACTTAGCCCTACCTATGATGACCCTGTAGGAAACTACATAATCAGCTGACTTTAGTTTTGACCTGGGGTACAAAGTTAAAAGCATAACTAAATTTTTCCTAGATAGAGTCCTTTTTTGGGTGGGGATGTATATTAGGAATCAAACTCAACCTCTCGCTTGCCCACCAGGTGCTGTGCTGCTGAGCTATATCCCTGGCCTAGGTAGAATCCTGCTCAAGTGACATAGTGTCAGATTGATCACCTAATTGATTGAATTTTGTGCTGATGTAATTGTATTAAAAAACCTCAAAACTTGGAATCATTTTCTTCCCATGTTTGAGGCCTAACCTTTCTTTAATAACATTAATAGGATAGCTTTCTAATAACTGAGATTTACAAGAGAAATAGATGAGGGGGGTAGACAGCTAGAATTCAACTAAGAAAGTTTCAAATTTTGTTTGCTTAGAAATGAGATTGGAGTGGTATATTGGAAATAGGTTATTGTTAACATGCTAGATTTTGGCTGATGAATATACAGGTATTAAATTATTAAAAATAACTTTTAAAGGCGTTTGTGGCTTGGCTGTACACTTCTGGAAATTATTTAAAGTGACAGCAGCCAGATACCCAGCTACTGAGAGTTCTGGACCCTCTGAAAGAAGCTGGAACACAGTGTTGAGAGCTATTGTACCCTTTGAAAGAAGATGGAACAGTGTTGTAGCAGGAAGTGAATGACATGGCGTTGGTTTCTGCTGGTGTGGTTATGTCTGTGAATCTGTGACATACTTAGGAATAGACAGGTAAAATGTGTTGTAGATGAATGGTTTTGTTTTATCATGTATTCATGGAGAGCAGCCACCAGAGAAATGCTGTCTTTACCAGTCAGAGGAAACCTTATTGAACGTTGTTTATTAGAGAGCATTTGTGTTTTTGAAACATTTTCATCTTATATTTGGTTGAATTTTATTGAGTTTGTTACAGTTTGGAGCCTCACAGAAGCCCTTTGATTGATGTAGGTAGGGCAAGTAATACTCTTGATAAATGGAGAAACTGAAGCTAAGATTTACTTAGTGACACTCACTTAATAGGGGAGCAGACATTAGAGCCCAAACTCTGCATTTCTTTTCTAGACTTGTACTGTCAAATTTAGGAGTCGTAAAACTAGTGGGCAACTTCCTTAAATGTAGGTCAATTTTTCATTCTTTGGAAGCATTCTGACTAAATCTGCATTCTGTGTCTTTAGAATTCTGGAGGTGAGGATGGGAAGAACTTAGAATAGAAACTCTTAAGGATTGCCAAACAAATTAGGTCTTATTTTGTGAAAGTACGTTGAGAAATTATTTGGAACATGGTTCTACTGAGGGTGCCTGGATTACTGCCACAGCATGAAATCTGTTGTCTCTTGCATGGTGGGCTGGTTATGTAGCCTAAGCTAGTGATCTTCCTGCCTTATTCTCCTCAATTGCTGCGATTACAGGCATGTGTCACCATGCCCAACTGCATGGTGGGTTAGAAGACTGAGAGTATGTAATGTAAAGAAGATGTAACTGAATGGAAAAGACTGGGAGAAAAAGCATAGCAACGAGTAACCTGTCTTTATGTGAGCGTACTTTTATAGTTTAAAAGAAAACAAACTATTTTTTCCAGATGAAAATTTGGAAGAATATGAATGTTAGCACATTTGAAGGGCAGTTTAAAAAGCTGGTATTATCAAAGTATTTTGCTTTCTAAGCAGTTATGAAAATCAATGAGCCTGGTAACTTATTTAATTACAGTCTTGTAGGTCAAGATTCGAGTGAAGTAAGTGGTTTAAGTTTTTGTTAGGTTTTGGTCCTTTCAAGAAATTAATTTTAGTCCTCCAGAGGCAAGCAAAATTTGGTATTGTGGGTTTTGTTTGTTTTGTTTTGTTTTCTTGAGACAAGATTTCACTATGTAGTCCATGCTGGCTTTGAACTCACTATGTAGCCTAGGCTAACCTTAAACTTGTGATCCTCATACCTCACCATCCCAACTGCTGAGATTATAGGCATGTGTCACCACACCTGACTTAAAATACTATTTTTAACTCATAAACATTGGATTTATTCATTTCTCTTACTCGCTCACTTATTTGCCCTCTTGTTATGTGCTGGCATACTGGGGACACAAGTGAAAGCAGAGTTTGCTATCAGCAGAGACTGCAGCTTTTAGTTGGTGAGAGACATCACAGAGATATCTTTGACATATAGAGGTATCCTGCCATTTCTTCTGTTTATGAATTAGAAAGGCAGAATGGGGGCTGGGGATTTAGCTCAGCGGCATAAGCACCTGCCTGCAAGCAGGCAGTGAGTTCGATCCCCAGTACTGATTAAAAAAAGGAAAAAAGACAAACAACAACAACAACAAAAAGGCAGAATGACTAGTTTGCTTATTTAAAGGATTTAATGCTTTTAGCTGTATATTTAGGTAGTTACAATAGTAGCTGATGTCTTCATGATTCTTTATAGAACATTGAAGATCATTGATCTAAATATAAAGAATTTCCTCATCTGAGGAACAGCTTACTGAAGTAGATGATGTAGGCATTCTGATTTGTATCAGGTTTGCTTTGGTAGCCTGATTAAGAAATACTGTATTGACTCTTCTGGAATGGAAACTCTTTTTAGGTTTTTATCCTCCCTATATTCGGTCGTGCTTCCCTTAACAATAAGGATGTGTTCTGAGAAGGGTGTTGTGAGGTTATTTTGACTTTGTAGGAATATCTAAGTGTGCTGTACTTATACAAACTAAAATGATAATGACTTCACTTAGGGGTGATACATTCTCATGAGACCATTGTCGGTGCAACATGTTATGTGGCTTATGGCTGTCCTTATGTTGTACATGAAATGTGGTAGGCATTGTTGTGTATTTCTTATGCTAATAACAGAAAGAATATTTCATGATTAACTTTAAGAATTTTAATATTACAGATAACTTGTATCAAAAGTTACCTTTTGTCTAGTGTAGAGAGATATACTATATAGTAGTTCTTTCTTCATTCAGTGTAGTGAGCTATCTCACTTCAGCACTTCACATAGTCATTTAGCTTTTCTTTTTGTTTCTCTCTTTCTTTTTTTTGGAGGCAGGGTCTCTGTGGTTCAGGATGGCCTTGAACTCACTATGTACCCCCAGGCTGGCATCAAACTTGTGGTGATCCTTCTGCCTCAGCCTTCCAAATGTTGGGTTTACAACTTGTGCCACTATGCTCAATAGTCATTTAGCTTTTCTTTGAATATTATTGTTGCCTGTAGTTGAAAGGTGACAGCTGTAATTGAGTTAAAATTTGCTTCTAATTTCTTTTTGCCTGTTTTTCCATGTGGAATAGCAGAGACTTTGTTTGCCTGTCACAAGATAACATGTTAAATATTTAAAGGTGAATACTCTTTCAGCAAAAAAAAATTTTTTTTTGATACCTGTGCATTCAATACACTGTTCTGGGTGCTATGAGAAACCCAGACGTAATTAAGAGGTGTTTGTTTACAAGGAATGTGAGGAATGTTACAGAAAAAGAGCCTTGGATTTGCCAAGAAGAGAGTGCTTTTGCTTGATGATGATCAAGAAAGCTTTGTGGAAGAGATAGTGGTTGTGATAATATTAGAGATTGGGTTCTCTAATCTGAAGGCATAGTCGAAGATTTAGAAAGGATGGAGGTGAGAGGAGTAGAAAAAGAATCAATCAGGTTGGTTGTTTGCCAGCTATACTCCAGGATATTAAAAATGCTCGTTATTGTATCCTTAGCACCTGAGGGAGTGTTTGTGAAATAATTGAGGCTCAGTAAAGTTTATTTATTGAATGAATGAATAACTTTTCACATTTTAGAAATACTGAATATCCTTTTCTTAGACATTCACAAAGGAGTCTCAGATATTGAACACTTTGATAAAAGAATGATTATCACTTATTTTCTTTTTTTGTACTGGGGATTGAATTTATGACTGCCTCCTTGTACAAGGCAGGTGCTTATGCCACTGAGCTAAATCCCTAGCCATGTCACTTTTTTTTTTTTAGTTTGTAGACATTCTTTTTTATTTTATGGAAAAAAGGTAAAACAATTTCATAACAAAATAGAATAACAGTAGTTGTACGTTACATGTTGTTATCTTTAAAGTAGTTGCTCAGGGCTGGGGATTTAGCTCAGTGGCATAAGTGCCTGTCTTGCAAGCAGGCAGTCGTGAGTTCGATCCCTGGTACCGATAAAAAGGAAAAAGACAAAAAAAATAAATAAATAAATAAAATAAAGTAGTTGCTCAGGGTTCAGGATATAGGTATAAAGATTTCTGCAATTGTTATTAGCACAAACCTTTTGTTGAACTGAGACACTAATAGTATAACTGCCTTGCATTTTCCCCTCTTTTCCTGCTTTTTCAAATGCCCATTAACAATTCTTGAAATAGTCTGAAAAATATTATGCTGGGTCTGTATGTAGAGATGAGATGGAAGTCTGAAGATCAGTGTTTCTACCTGAAACTAAACATGCCCACTTTCTTCAGTCGTTCTGTACTAGCCGTTTGGTTTCTAACCACTTCACTAGTCTGTATCCCTCCCTGCAAGCATTCTAGCTTGTAAGTGTTCTTAACATGAGTAGCTCAAAACAGAATACAGTACTCTGGTATGAACTAACCACAGTGAAGTGTGCATTGGACACGTTACAGTCCTCCTAGATCTGAGTACTATTCTAATAAGGTCTAAGATTGTATTTTGTTTCTTTTTAGCAGTAGCAACTGAGTCATTGCTTTGGCTCATACTCAGTTTTCATATTAATTTACAAGAGGTTCTTTGAGTAGATTTAAAGAGATTTCTTATTAGTATAGCTAACAAAATGAATACCCATTTTCTTCTGATTGACTATATGCTGTTTTCTAAGCACTAGTTCATTCTTAACTTCCTGAAATCAGAGAAAAAAAAAATTGTACAATGCCAGAGTTGAGGGAGTAACATTCAAAAGACTTTGGTACAAGTGCTTTGTTGAGTGTGCTGTAGAGCATATAAAATAATAATGAATTGCCATTTAGCAATCACTGAGATTCAAATAATTAAGGTATTTTCCACGTGTCTCATTTTTTCTTTGTGCCTGAAGTACCTGAAAGAAAAATTGAGACACTTTTTAAAACCTGTTATTAGTATGTATCTCTAAACAAGACATTTTCATGCATCTGTGTTATGATTATAACAAAATCGATTGTCTTCAGTGTCATCTGATATTCAGTTCATAAATCAGATTCCTACACTTGATCTTAGCCAAAAGGCTGAGCTGTGATAAATCAAATTCCTGATTAAAGATACCTTTTTATTATTTGTTTTTAATTGAATCAATATGTAGACCAAGTCTACACATTGCGTTGGTTATGTTTCTTATTTCTTTTATTCTAACAGCAGTTTCTCCTCCTTACTTTTTGATACCATTTGACTCTTTTGGTTCTTTATGTTTTTGTACCAAAGATGCAGATACTGTTACTATCCCTTTTGAAAATGTATTACGTTTTTCTTCTTTTACATCATTTCAGCAAGCAGTTTGGAATGTAATGTCCAAAAGGAGTACTAGGCATTGAGGTAGGTATGAAGGTTAATTTGACCTAGTAGAAGCCAACATTGTAATGGTAGAGACAGCTGCCTCCTGAAATAATACCAAGTGTATTGTTTGCCCTCTTACGGGTCATGCCTTGTTTACAGTAGCCTCCTATTACTTCCCCTTGGATGCTACCAGTGGAATCTTGTACTGATCAGGACCCATGGTTAATTATTGAGTCAATCTAAATTACGCCTATTTTGGGCCTGTCAGTGCTTATACTGTCTCTTTGGGGGAACTAAAGCAAAGTTCATGTTATAGTTACCATGTAGCATTTTAATTCTCCAACAAGGTTATAAACATCATGTCTTATTTTTCCTTGTGGTTCTGAACTTTGAAGAGACCTGATTCATGCAATAGTTCTACTTTTCCCTGAGTCATTAGGACTTTCTGCCATTTAAAAAGCAATAATGCAGATCTTATTCTACAATCTGAATCAGGGATGACAGATAGACATACAGTACATGATTTGCATGTTAGCGCTTCCCCATCACATGGTCCTGGCAATCTACTAATTTCTGGTTGCTTTTAGACACGACTTTCTCAAGCATTTCGGGCATCCACTATCATTTGAACTTGATTGACAAATGATAATGAAACCTTTGTGCTATCCTTGTCCTAAATCAATATTTCCTGAATTAACTGGTAAATCAGAATCACCTGAGATAACTTTTAATTTCCTGGATTTCATTCTAGACTCCTAAAATTTCTAAAAATGGAATAGAAATGATTCATATGAAGTCAGTAATTTTTTTTTTAAAGACTAACTTTGGGGGACACGGGATAGGTAATTTTTATTTTGTTAGAAAATTCTGGTAATGGAGACTATCCTTCTATCTTTGTTACAGTATAGCATTTAGTTACTCTTGACAACCAGTAAATTCTGATGGGTTTGATTTACTCTTCAAGAGTATGGTAGGTCTTTTGCTTTGAATTACACCAGGGAAAGCACATGAATCAAATGCCCAAGATAAAGATACAGGATCCAGAGTAGTGACATGTTGATTTTCTAAATATAACTGAGGTCAGATTTAAAGCCTCAAAACCTTTCAGTCTTCTAAAAGATTATTCTCTGTTTAGTGAATATTTTTAGAAGTTGTTTAAAATGGAGCTCAATGTTTTTGGACTAAACTTGTAGATTTTTAATATTTCATGTATGTTCATTACAGGGGATTTAAACAAACAATGTGATTTAACTTCATATACTTTCATCATATTTCCCATAAAAATAAATCTATACTTTGAAAAAGTTCTTTATTTGACCACACAGTTTGTGTGGTCACTGCATCTTGTGGGTAAATTATTGAGTCTAGTAGAGAGACTGAAACTTCAGGATTATCCTGTGGGTTTTTAATGGCTGGCTCAGAAATAGAATCTTGTGTTATTTACTGAATTATGATTTGGTTTGAAGAGGGTGACCTGTGATCTGTTTATATAAATTGCAGGAAGTAAAGTTAGGAGTTTGGAAGAACTTACGAAGCTTGAATGGGTTTTTTTTTTTCTTGTCTTCTGTTTCTTCCTGGGCCTGATCTTGATTTAGGAAGAGAAGGTATACCCATTGATTAGAGCTTTCAAAAATAACAAACAGCCAATTGTGGCACATGTGTTGTAGGTTCACCACCACTGGGGTAGCCTAAGTAGTTGATTCATAGGTAACAGTAGAATAAGTTCCTTTAGAATAATTTCAGGTGTATGAACTTTTTTGTGGACTGTATGTATATTTTTGTTAAATACGTTTTATGAATGCACGTCACGTTTGGAAATAATAGAGGCCCAGAAAACAAGGGCTACTGAATGGTTCAAGGGAGGGGACTATTGATTTGAAGGTAATTGCTTTTAGTAGAGTTGCTTTCTAGTATAGTCATTACTTTACTTTTCTAGCATTGGGATTTGGGAATGGATCTTGTACTAATGAGAGAAGTGGGAATTAGAACAAATAAGAACATTTGTATAATGCTTCTGAACACTTTTCCCCCAACAACGTTATTGAGATTTAATCATACACCATATAATTTACCTATTTGAAGTGTAGAATTCACTGTTTTTTAGTATATATTCATAGAGTTGTGTAATCATTGCTACATTCTAATTTTAGAACATTCTCCTCTCCTAAAAGAAGCTCCATACCTTCGAGCAATCTCTATTCTCCTTTTACCTCTTCTCTTCCCCCTAGCCCTAATCTGTGTAACGCAACTACTCAGGTATAACCTAATTGCTAATATCAGTTTGTCAGTTGTGGACATTTAATATAAATGGAATCATACATGTGGTTCTTATGACTAATTTCTTTCACTTAGCATGTTTTCAAAGGTTGTGACATTTTGTCAGAGTATTCTATTGCATGGTTATAACACATTTTGTTTATTCATTAGTTGATGGACATTTGGATTTTTTTTTTCTGTTAGGATTTAGTGCTACTAAGAACATTCTTGTTTAAGTTTTTCTGTGGGTGTAGATTTTATATTTTGGGATATTATATCCAAGGAGCAGAATTGCTGGTTCATATGGTAAATCTATGTTTAACTTTTTGGCAAATCACCAAACTGTTTGCCAGAGGGGCTATGCTATTTTGGATTTCTGCTGGCAACACATGACAGTTTCAGTTTCTACATATCTTTGCAACACTATTATCTTTCTTTTAAAAAAGCAATCCTGGTGGGAATGAAGTAGTATATTACTGTAGTTTGGATTTACATTTCGCTGTGACTAGTGATGATCAACATTTTTTCATGTGTTCATTGGACATTTGTGTATTTTCTTGTAAATATGGCTGGTGAGATCCTTGGATTGTCTTCTTATTGGGCTGTATGAGTTCTTTGTATATTCTGGATACCTAACTCACGGGGTTGGTCCTAAATTGCTTGGGGTAGAAAGAAGTGATTGCTACAAGGATTGTGCTAATTAAAGATTTGATGCATTTTCAGTCATACCTTATTTTAAATTTCTTTTTTCCAGCTCTGGAAGAACTTGGTTTATTCATTCATTTAACAAATGAGGGCTTGCGTGTACCCAAGGTTTTGAGGATGTACAGAGAATAAAACAGACAAAACTTCCTATTCTCATGAAGCTTACATTTGTGGAGGAGAAACTGTAAATAAAAGTTACATCAAATGATGAGAAAAGCTGTGAAGAATAAAGCAGAATAATGATGACAGAATAAAAGTTAAAAGTACTTCCTGCCTTTATTGAATTCTTAATCTATACCTCTGTGCTCTGATTGACTTTATTGCACTTTCCATTTACTTTCACTTTATACAATGGTTGGTTAACTTTCTTTTCCCTCTTGGAATTCTTAACCTCATTGCAGTCTTTTTTTTTTTTTTTTGTCTTTTTCCTTTTTATCCTTTTTATTGGTACCGGGGATCGAACTCACGACTGCCTGCTTGCAAGGCAGGCGCTTATGCCGCTGAGCTAAATCCTCAGCCCCCCCTCATTGCAATCTTAAGTTTTGCTCTCTCTGTTCCACACAATCAACTCTGCAGTTATTTTATACTAACAGCCAATATCCCTCTGTTGTGTCCATCTTGATACACATTTGACACAATTGCCTTTTTCTCCCTAACATCTCTTGCTGCTATCTGTAATACTACTTTCTCAAGTTTTTATTCTTTTTGAACAGGTTCCTCTGACCTCTCTTTTAATACTTCCATGGTGCATTGAGGATCCTCATGAATTTAATCAGAGGAGAGCGGATGACAGTTTTGCTCAAGCTACACCTGGGTGTGTTCAGGTTTAACTAATGGAGCTGGGGTGGACAACTGATTACTATTCACTCAGCGAGATTCTTTTCCTTGCGCTTCATCTGGCACATTTTACTCTAGCTGATTAAAATACAGATTATTTCCAACACTACTTTAATGATTACTTGTGACTGATAGTAGAGTATATAGTAGTTCATAATGTTAGGTCAAATGGCCTGAATCACAAAGGTTTTTCCTTCATGGAAATTAATGAATTGTATACTTTCTAGATTCAGAAGTAATAAAAGGAGTAGCTTTTTGACCTCTTGCTGTAGTATTTGTTTTCAAAAATTCAGTTCTTTTTGTCTTGTATTATGCTCATGCTTTTATTCAGTCTACTTTCATAGTAATTGAAACATGAAGTTAACCTTGGAGAAATTGCCAATAATAATCAGTGGTACATAGTAATTGTCAGAGGTGGAATTCCAGTGTAGGTCTTCAGAATCAAAAATCATTTGTTATGGATTAAAAACTGGTGGTCAATTTAACACCAGCTGAATTAAATCAGCATGGTGCTGAGTGTTGCTGGTCCACCTGAGGAAAGTTGCCAGCATAAAAGGAGATGTGGGGAAAAGTGGGGTGTTGTTTGTTCTCCTAAGTGTTGTTTGGAGCCATTGGTTCTGGAGGAGCTTGTCATGGCTAGCAACTCCGAAATGAATTTAGCTATTTTCATTGGAAGAGCTCAGGACCTTATCACTGAGAATGGCTGCGGTTCACTTTGGAGGAACGCTGGTCCTTACATTGAGCATCCCTTCTTGGCTCCAGAGGGCAAGATGTGTGCTGTTTAATCTCCAGCAGAAATTGGCACGGTGGCTTCCTGATATGTCACACTTGAATTCTGATCGTTGAGGAGCTCGGGACCTCATTGTCACTGAGGATGGCTGTGGTAATTTTCAGGGATGCCCTGGTTCTTATTTTGAGTCATCGCTTCTTGGTTCCACTGCAGAACCTTCAATCTACTGCACAAATCCTTCACCCTGCTGGCGTAGACTTTCTAGCTTCTACCGATGACCTTTGGGCCTTCTCTGTATATCCATAAAACAGACTTGAATGGGTCATTGTCATGGGCTCTAGGTTTCAGCTGGACTCATGCAGAACATTGCTGTGGGATCCAGACCCTTGGCTGGATTTTCTAGATCTTTAGTGTGGTGAACAGATTTCCTGCATTTTCTCTATTTAATGCTGGGTGATTATCATAAAATAGTATAAATTCTGTATCCTGTATGTAGTTGTTTTCCTTGCAACCCCTGCCTACAACATCATCATTGTAAATTCTTTGTAAATTATAAAGCATTGTATTTCTATAAGGGTAGGAGAGGAGAGGGCTTATAGGAATTACTTGGGAACTTTTTGAAAATAACTTTCTCCACGTTCACCTCCTATTCCCAGTAATGCACCAATATACAACTATATTTGTTTTAACAGCTGCTTCCTAAATGTAAATAGTTTGTAACTGTTTAATTGCTTTTATTTAAAGGAATTCCACATTCTTCTGTTGAAAGTGGAATATAATGCAGTAACACACGTTGAAGAGTGCAAAATAGTGAGTGACTTAAAATCCGTATTCTGTGTCATTCTGTACAAACTTGTGACATACTGATTTTCAGAGAATGTGAAGAAAATGCTACTAATTGCTGTTGAAACCAAATTTAAACCATATAAATTATGAATGTAATTGAGGAATGTAATGCATGTCTAGTAGGTGCCATAGAGATACAAGTTTGTAACTTGGAGGACATCAGCAGTGAGATTTCCTGATTTGGGGGTGAATATTATTAGCTTTTTAGGAGATTTTGGTGTTGCTGATTAGTAGCCTGTTAAGTTTGATACGGGTTTTTTTAGTCTACAAGTTTGAGATTCAGGACACCATTCAGTAATCTAACTGAAAACTGGAGAAATCTGCAACTAAGGCATGGCGTTACATTAGAATAGGAAATTTAGCTGGAAACTAGAGTTGGTAGTAAAGGGTAATTGACTGAAGGTTCTAAGGATGTTGCAGTTTGGGGGACTTGATATATAATATCATTTTCCCTCTCTGAACTCTTAGCAGACTGAGAAAACAGGAATCAACAAGTAAAGAAACAAGATGCAGGAAACACCTTTTATTAAAAAATATTTTTTAACCAGGTAAAACTTAGCATGCCATACAGTTTTCTATTTTAGAGTGTACAATTCAGTTTTTAGTACATTCACAAAATTGTGTACTCATTACTATTAGAATATTTTCATTAGGTTTCATCGGGGGGGGTCGTTTGTTTTTGTTTTTTGAGACAGGGTCTTGCTATGTAGTGAACTCACAGCAATCCTGCCTCAGCCTCTCGAGTGCTGGGATTATAGGCGTACACCACTGTACTAGGCTTTCATTAATTCTTAAACCTCTTAGGAGCCAGTCCCCACCAATGACTCCTTGGTGTTCAAGTTTTTTGTTAAGTAAGTTATATCCACCTACCATGCAATTTTTGGAGAGGAGTAAACTACTAGTAGTATTTAGAGAAGTCATATCTCATAAAACTGAGTCCAACAGAAGTTTTCTTCTCTAACAAATGTGAAAATTAAGCTAGAAACCCAAAGGCCGTGCTTAGATGAGAAGGCCATGCCACTTTATCAAGATAGGAAGTACATTAAGTAAAGATGATGAATTCAATTTCAGACAACGCAAATTTGGAATTTCAAGGAAGGGATATTAGATATTTATGTTTGGATAGCAGATTATTCATCCCTGCTGGAGACAAAGATTTTGAGATTCATCTGTATACATGCGATTACAATAGAGGGCCAAGTAAAGCACTCATACAATAAAAACAGAGCAATATCTTTGGTTTTGATTATGCTAACTGGTGTTTCTGCTGTGTATTGCTATGAGTGGCTTGCTTCTTTCTGGGTTTTATGACTGATTGAATTAATGTATTCACATCATTAATTTTATGATCCTATTTGTGGAAGTTTTTTAAAGGCCTAAGTCAAAGAGGATTCCCTAGGGAGAATTTGCATTTGCATGTGTTGAGGTTGAAAAGGAAAACTGCCATCCTGCAGTCACTGTAAACAACTTCTAAGTATGAAGCTTTTAAAATCATAAACATGGGGGAAGGTCAGAATATGGTTGTGAACTATCAGAGGAAACACCACTGCACTGCTGTCTTACCCTTATCTCCTTGTCTACACCTGGTGCCAATGTTAAAAATGTAGTTTTCAGTCTGGTGTGATGGTGTATATTTGTAACCCCAGCCTGAGCCTGGAGCTTCTGACGTTTGAAACTAGCCTGCTTTACATTGCAAATTGCCCATCTCCAAATCCCCTCACCTGTAACCTCTCCTCTTCCAAAGCAGTCTTCCTTGTAATTCTTTTGGGTAAGACCTGAACTTCGCTACTTTTGCTGGACCTCAAGAGGCTTCAAATTAATTGAAAATTGGAATTCATATAGTTTGATAAATGTCCTAACGGTGAAGGAAAGCTAGTTTTAGTACTCTGCATATCCCCCTAATTCCCTGCTTATAGTTAGTTTTTGACTTCTGATGATACCTAATTTTTTGTCAGGTTTTTGATTCATTTGTAAAGATTTGAAAATAGATTATCTAGCATTCCAGTTATTTTAACTGAACATGGTGACCAAGCCATCTATCATGTCATCCTGGCAGAAATAAAATCATGTCTGTCCAGCGTATGCAGGACACTTAGTTGTTGGTAATTTAGTTAGCTTCTGAATTAAGTTATAAACTTAGAACAGAATCCAGTGTTTTTGTTGGCTTACATAATATTTAGAAAATAAAAAATCGATTTTTAAATTAGATTTTGGATTTCTTCTTTTGAAAAACTGAAAGTTCTTACAATAATGGGCTGAGCAGGATTTGGTGACACATGTCTGTAATCCCAGTCTTCTGGATGGCTGAGAAAGGAGGATTATAAGTTTGAGCTTTCTGTCTAGGGAGCTTAATAACTGAGCAAGGTTCTGTTTCAAAAAATCAGGAACTGAGGATGTAGAAAAGTGCAAGACTCTTGAGTTCAGTGCCCAGTACAAACCAAACTTCACCCTGCGCCCCCGCCCAAAAAAAACCTCTCCCACCAACAAAACAATGGGCCTAAAACACTCTTTCTTAGCAGTTGATTAGAGCTGACAGTAGAAGGCGACTCCTTCCTTTCAGACTAAACGTGGTCTCTTTAGTTGTTCAGTCTTACATCACTTGTGCAGTGTATTCACACATATACATCAATACCTGTCCTAACTTACTTCATTTATATTAATGTCTCAGTTATTTTTCTCATTGCTGAGACAAAACACCTGGCACCCTCAAGTTAAAGGAGCAGAGATTTATTTCAACTCACAGTTTGTAGGAGTTTCAGTTCATAGTTGGCTCCACGGCAGATGGGCATGGGAGAAGGGCATCAGAGGAGATGCAGTCCATGGCAAACAGGCAAGAGATTTGCAAGCCGTAGCAGCAAGTTTGCCTGCTTTCTGTTCCTTACTTGTATGTTCCATTTAGGCTACAAGTCTGTTGATTGGTGCCGCCCTTACCCATGGTGGGGTTTCTGTTATCCATCCTTTTAATCCCAGTGTCACACTCTTAATCCACATTCACATACTTTAATCCAGCCACCTTTGAAACTCTCTGTGAGCACATGGGAGTTTGGAGGGGAGGAACATCTAGATGTAAGTCATAATAACAAGAATCTTTGGTGTTTGTGAATCATCCTTTCTCTTACGAAAATATTCAACACTGGCACATCCTTGGGAGAGTAGCACTAATAGACATTTTCATATATGTTCACTTTATTACTTAATTCTAACAGCAAATCTGCAATGGTAAAGCTATAAAAGTGTTATACAGGTGTTCCATTACCAAATTTCAGATAAAGAAACTGAGGTTTGTTGAGGTTATGTGAATTCTTTAAGGTCTCAGCAGTGTTTCAAGTTAGAATTTAAATCTAGAATTCATTCAGACAGAGCTCCTTGTGTTCCAGTGTTAATCTTAACTTTTTTTTTAAACAATGGAACTATTTCTTCAGATGTTTTAGTGAAGTTTAGTAAATAAAACCAATGAAGGTGGCACTGCTTTCATGGAAGAGATACATGAATGGGGGAGCAGTTAATGTTGGAACCAGAGATCTGCATGCCCAATTTGATGAAGGCTTAGGCACCTTTGTGGAATGCTTGGGATTTTCTAAATAATTTGGATACACTAAGCATTATCATTTGTCAGATTATGAAATCTCAGCTCATTTGGATGTCACAGTTGTAGTATGCTTGCTTCTTTTTTTACTCTTCCTGATGTTTCTTCTATAATACCTCTTCCTATTCAGTAGCATTTCTCATTCATGTGAGTTTGAGTTCTGATAATGGTTGTTCTTTTAGTATTCTATTTTGTTTTTCACAGTTTTAATTAGAATTGTAATGTGATTTATAATTTAATTTATTTTGGAGCATCTAATAATTAACTCTTGTTTACTTTTTAGATTCTCTTTGTGGCCAGATGGGTTTGTATGGACAGACTTGTCCATCTGTAACTTCATTAAGGTGAGTGTTCATTTCTTTTTCTCAACACTTAAAAGTAAACTCATTTGACACTGTATTTCAAGGTGAAGTTCATAATAAAACACTACATCTTGTTTTGTCAAGTAGTGCACTTTGTATAGTGGAGAGATTTTCTGCTTACAGAGATTTTTGTAGTAATGAGATTTGGAAATATTTGTTTCCATTAGTAAGTTTAGTGAACTGAGTGAACTTAGTAAGGTTATGGTTATTTACATGAAATAACATAATTTTACACTTCCTTTGTTGTTTCTTAGCTTTGTATTTGTTTTAACCATAAAATAGTAAATTTTGATTGTTCATAGCAAATTATTAAAAGAGACTACAGATACTAATTTTATATTATCCTCTTTTACAATATGTAAAATACGTGAAAAAGTAAAAGTAAGTTATTGTATACATTTCAATGGTTTTAGAATTTTGAAGTCACCAGATCCTTCCTACAGGTTAACTTTTACGTGAAGTTCAATGAATAATGTAGGTAACATACTCTGCTTACTTAGACTTCCATATCTACTTTCATAGTATCTTTTGAGGGATTTTTGTGGTTCCAGTAACAATTTGAAAAATAACCTAAACCTGATTTTTAAGTTGTAACCTTTTGGAGTAGAATATAAAGTGTGATGACAGCATCTGTTAGTTACATGTGGTGTTGCAGTCAGTCCTCTCATTCATTTAGCATATCAAATACCTGGTGCGCTATTTAACACTATCCCCATAATCGTGGAATATACCTACTAGTGGAGAGAAAATTAACAAAACAAGTAGAAATATCTGTTAAGAGAGTGACAGTGATTAGGGCTAAGATAATTAAAATGGAGGACAATGTGAAGTAATGAGGATATGTGTTATTTTAGATAGGGTAGCCAGGGAAAATCACAGAGAAGGTGACAGTTGAACAAAGAACTGAAATAGTGATGGAATGAGCCTTATATTAAGTATGTGGAAGATGACCATTCTACCCCGAAGAAATCCAAGAAGTGCCCAGGCAGAAGGTTTCTCTGTGTGTTTAAAAAATATTGAGGTCTATGTGGCTGGAGCAGAGCTGGAAGAGAGTTGGAATTATCCTGTTATGGAAGACATGAGAGGAGAAAAGACAGATACAAAGTTACTAGAGCCATAAGTGTGAAGCTAAGGAATCCTTAGGATTGAGAGAGATTCTAGTTTTCTAGAATACTACAAAAAGAAAATGAACAGTGAAGCTGTTATTTCATTTTTATGTACTTCTTCCTCAGTAGAAAAACTTTGTGCTTTTATGGCATTTCTTTCTATGGGAGTGGAAATAGATGAAAAGATTGCTTTTCTATTTCCCTTGAGTTTTTTTCCCTTCCTCTGTAAATAAGAGACATCTGAATAGCTCTGAAAAGAGCTTTTTTTTTTTTTAATAAAAAGACTCATAATTTCTTTAATCTTCCAAGCTGTTGTAGAACTAATTTGACTCACTGATTTCCTTTTAGTATGATGGAGATAGTCATTTTTCTCTCTCTTTCAATACTGTATTTAAAATTTGGGAATGGTTTCTTCAGGATATTTTGATCTTCCAGTCAATATTTTTCCTTAAATATGTTTTAGTGGTGGGGTTACAATGAAACAGTCATATTAAGGCTGTTCACCAAGTGGATATTAAATATGTAAGTCAAGGTAGGGAGTGGAATGGAAGTGTGTGAAAAAAAACTTTGGACACAATTAAGATAGTAAATGAATTATAGTTGTTCCCCCAGTCATCCTAAATATTTAGAGTAAGTATTGTTTTCTTAGAGATGATATTGGTTCTTTGTTTAATATAGAAATGTATTAGGATTTTGTTGTTTTTTTGTTTTAGTTTTTGGAAATTAGGGTCTCACTGTGTAGCTTAGGCTGGTCTTCAGCCCACTGTGTAGTCTAGGCTGTCCTTGAACTTGTGGTAATCTTCATGTCTTCAGCCTTCCAAGTGTTGAAATTATAGGCATGCACTACCACTCCTGACTTTATTAGGATTAAGAATTCTTACTGTATTTTTAGGATTAAAAAGTAATACTTCATAGAAAGTATGGAAATAAGAAGTACCATTTAATATTTTCAATTCACATAATTTTATTTGCTTATTTACTTTTAAAATGTCTTCATTTAACATAATTTTATTCATTTATTTACATTTTTTGAGACAAGGTTTCACTTCGTAGTTCAAGCTAGCCTTGACTACTTTGTCATCCAGATTGACCTTGATCTCATGGCAGTCTTCCTGCCTCATCTTACCAAGTGCTGGGATTATAGATGTATGCTACCACCAGCTAACCTTACATTTTAATGAAAGTTACAGTAGCAATGTTATATTCTGTATGAGACAGTTTTGTTTCTTTAGTGTTCTTAGCCTAGGCAAAATCCATACTAGTAATTTAAACAGACATGCTTTATAGAGAGAATGGTTAACTAGATATAAAGTTGTTAACTAAGTAATAGAAAAGATAAAAATAAAACTTGTATGAAGATAAGACACAGTAGGGTACCAGGTACTACCTATCAGATTCAAGGACAAGGAAAAAACTTAGAAAAGAAAGCCCCTTTGAACTGAGAGTTAGACCTACTAGGAGAAACTGCAACAACACTTACGCTGGTGTCTGAGCTTGGATGATGGGACTTGTCAGATTGACAGCCAGATCTCTGTTGGGGGGATGCTAACATGAGTTCAGATTGTGATGGATGTAGTTTCTGTGAAACAGTAGAATCTTAAAAATTTAGCATAATCTATTTGATTCCTGAATTTCAATAAGCTGGATTCAAATCCCAAAGAACTTTTATTTCTGAGCAAAGTTTTAATAAGATCAAAAGCTTACTGAATAGTTTATCTAGACAAGTAAATACGATGTATATATCACATGACTTCTTTCACATAATGTAGCAACAGACTGGTTTTATAATTTGATTTTGTCAAAGCAAAATAATTTGTTTCTTTGGGCCTGTTGAGACCCTGTATTTCTCTCAATTACCTAGCATATTTTAGAGTATTGATTTTATGGTTCACATATATATATAGTTTGAGACACTGGTTTACAGTAGCACTTGAAGTAGTTTCTAATGACAATTACTAATCTTTCTGAAACTGCTTCCCCTTTTTCCATGTTTTTCTTGCCTGTTTTCTTTCTGTTAATGCTTGTCCCTTAAAGACACCTTTTATTCTTGATTTAATTTCTGTTTACGAGTAGTATATACTAGGAAACACATAGGGATATTTTAACATGAGCTTTCCCACAAAAATGTTAGTGGCTCATATACATTTCCTATTTATCTGTTTATTTCCCTCATCTTGATATTGATGACCCTGATGTTTCAAATGATCAGAGAGGTAGATTTATTTTAAGGTCTCTTGCTGCCTTGTTTCCAGTAGCAGGCTTGGTATTGACAAGCGTTCTGGTGTGTAGTCTTAAAACGAGGTAGGTGCAGGTTCAGTTCTGTCTTGAGTGCGTATTAGCCATGTAATCTTGGGCAAATTACTTTTCTGTCTTCATGAGTTTAAACATATACAAAGATGTTGGCATAATTTTTCTTCTCTTCCATTTCCCCTAGTTATAAAACAAGGAAGTTTGTCATTTTTAAAATGAGAGAATGAGACAGAACTTTTGCTATTATCAGCTCAAGAATATGAGCTCTTCTATTTCCTCTTCATCTTAAAATTCTTACATTCTAGAATACCCAAAAGTGTTGAGATTTACCATTGTCCTTTGAACTAAGGAAGTTGCTATCATTTAATACTATATGTTTGTTGTATTTGTAATTCAAAAATTTTTTTAAGGCAATGTCTCGCTTTGTAGCTCAGACTGGACTTAAAATCATATAGTCCAGGCTGGCCTTGAGCTCAAAGTGAGCCTAATGTTTTGACCACCTTTGTGCTGGCATTACAGGAATATGCAAATATGCCTAGTTTAAAATTTTATATTTTTCAGTTTGTTCCACACAGCAGCAGAAGTAGCCTTTGTTTACCATGTAATATATTTTTCATTGTTAAACATTTCTGGATTTTGTAAAATCTTTTTTTTTGGTACCGGGGATCGAACTCATGACCTCAGGCTTGCCAGGCAGGTGCTTATGCCACTGAGCTAAATATCTGCGATTTTGTACAGTCTTATTTATTTGCATGTTTTAAGATGGCATGTTCCATTTAAATGGTGAATAATCTGAAAAGTCTAATTTGACTACTCTAAAACAGTATTTTGGATTTTTGGGGATTATCTTTTGACATTAATTCAAAACACGTAAAATTAGTACTTAGTTAACAGTATCCACATTTTAAGTGTTCACCAGCCACATTTGGCTAATGTTGTCACATTGAACACCACAAACATTTCATTGTTGCAGTAAGTTCTGTTGGACAGTAATGGTATATGGATCCTCTTAATTATAATTTCCTCTTTGAACTGAGAACCCTAATGCTCTGGGGCCTTCATTTCTGAACAGTTATTAAAGGAGTACCATTGCTTTTATAACAGTTGGTGTTGTTTTACTGGTGACTTCGGTAGCTAGTATTTATGTTGTACTTTATTACATATTACTTTACTACAAGAGGCATTATTTCCATTCTCGCCACATACCCTATTTGAGTACTTTACATACGTTAATTAAATTCTGTCAATAACTCTGTGAGGTCAGTACCATTATTTTCCTCCTTTCACAAGTGAGTAAATAGAAGCAAAGTTAAGCACTTCAAGCTGATCAGGGACAGGTCTGGGTTTCATATGTACTGGTAGGTCTTGCTTCAGTGCCCGCAGCGCTCTTAACTGTTAAACTCCACTGCCTCTTAGCTATCAATATGTATTGCATTTCAAGGGTTTAAAAAAAGAGAGAGATTTTCCAAAGAGATATGTAATTGGGGATAGTGTAAAATAATAAGCACAAAAGGGAAATACCAATGCAGGAAATTGTGGTGGGAAAGTAATAGAAAACCACTGATTTAATTTTAAAATATATTGTATATGATTGAAAAAATCTTGTTACAAAAAGCAGTAGTTCTTTTGGAAGGAGAGGTGATAGGGAAGTTTAAATTATTATGAATTAATACATGTGAGGAAAATCATTAGAAGTGATAGAGAATAAAAGTACCACTAAATACATGCACGGGGCAGGGGGAGTTAAATATAAAGTCTACTAACAGTGCAATAGCATTAATACTGGAAAATAGAAAAAATATATGTTTGCTTTAGCAAGCTGCTTTAGTCAAGCTTTGCTTGATTACAAATAAAAGAAACCAGTACTGGATTTTCAAGCAAAAAAATTATATATGTATGTTCTTTTGGCAACCCTGGGATATTTTGTAGACCCCAAGGATAGCTGAGTCTTTGAAGAGGAAGATAGATACTGATGAAAAGTTGCTAAGTAGTATACTATTTTTCCTCTGTTAATTTTCTCTGAATCTAATTTATTTCTTTACTGCTACAGAAAGCTTTCTTTGCCTTTCTGGTACATAATCCTCCTGTAGCTCTCAAGTTCATGCATTTTTCATTGAGGATACCAGTCCAAATTGTTTCAGTTCTAATTCTGATTCCCAGTGAAGAAAATAAGGTGAACAGCTTAGATCATGTTCATACCCTTTTACATTGTTGTTACCTTACTCTGGTACATAGATAGTATGGTATAGGTAGGCTCTGGGAATGGAGGCAGCTCTGAGAAAGGACATTGTTATCTAGGTGAAACACTACAGAAAGTGTCTGATACAGCACAGCATTTGTACAGTGTTGAATGAGAAGAATTCGGATTTTAAGAAGATATATTGGGGATTCAGATTCTTTCTGAATAGGCTTATGAGTAGTGAATGGGATACTTGGTTTCCATCTTTATATCAGAACATCCAAAGTATCCTTATAGATGAGGATTTGAAATTGGACTCTAGTCTTAATTTTACTTAAGGTGATAGAGTCATGCACAATATAACAGCATTTCTGTTGACTGTGGACTGCATTAATGAAGGTGTTTCCATAAGATTATGTTGCCTAATAACATCTAGCTATCTTTGGTTGTGTAGGTAAATGCACTACGTGATATTCACCCAACCAAAATTGCCTAATAGTGCATGTCTCAGAACACACACCATTGTTAAGCAATACATTGCTATATATATTGAGTATTGCTTAGTATGATGCAGAATTCTCTTAAAAAAATGGATGCAGTTGAATGCAGTGACATACAGCTGTAATCCCAGCTGTTTGGGAGTTCAAAGCAGGATTGCAAGTTCAAGGTCAGCCTGGGTAACCTAGCAAGACCCTCTATCTCAGAAAATCAAAAGAGGCAGGGTAGAAGGGAGCATGGATGAGGCCCAAGTTCAATCCCTATCACCAAAAGAGAAGATAGTGTAGAATATGTACCATAATTTGATGTCTCTCAGAATGTATACACCTCAGTCATCACCACATCTAGTGTGGCAAATTTATCCATTGTATCCAAAATCTTCCTAAGACTTCATAATTCTACCTTTCCATCCCTCTCTTAGCAAGGTACCTTTTCTGTCCATTATGTTTGTTTTTCTTTTCTTTCTCTCTCTCTCTTTTTTTTTTTTTTTTTTTTTTTTGCCGTACTGGGTATTGAACTCACAACCTCGTGCTTCCCAGGCAGGCACTTATGCCGCTGAGCTAAATCCTCAGCCCAATGTTTGTTTTTCTAGAGTTTTTGTATACATAGAATCATTGTGGGTGTGGGGGGATATGCTGGCTTCTTTTATAAAGTATAATTATTTTATGATTTACCTATGTTGCTGAATGTGTCAGTAGTTCATTTCTTTTTATTCCATTGGGTTTGTCTATGCATTCACCCACTGATGATACGTGAATTGTTTCCAGTTTTGGCTATTACAAATAAGCATGCTATGAACATTTGTGTGCACATCTTTCTATAAATATATGGCTTATTTCAAGTAAATTCCTAGGAGTGAAATCAGTAGATCGTGTAATAGATACAGGTTTACCCTTTTAAGAAATTGCTAACCTCCTTCTAAAATAGTTACAGCAGTGTATTAGAAATTCGTATTCTCATCAACACTTGATATGGTTGGTCATTTTAATTTTAGCCGTTCTAGTAGGTGTATAGTAAAACCTCAATGTGATTTTAATTTACATTGCACTTTTGTTGATTCTTTGCCATTGTATATCTTTTTAAAAAAATTACTTAAAAATAAGTTTATTATAACTAATGAATATAAAATCTGACATGTTTTCAAACATTTTCCAAAAAAGGTAAAACCCTCCCTTGTTATCCCTCCCCACGACATACTGGATATTTAGGACAGGAAAACTGTACAGTCCTAAACATGAAATTCTCATTGATTGGTTGGCATTAAAAGTCTCCATTACATAATATTCTACGTAAAGGTCTATTAAATTAAAAAGTCATTGGGCCAGAGATTTAGCTCAGTGGCGTAAGTGCCTGCCTGCCAAGTGCAAGGTCGTGAGTTCAATCCCCGGGACCAAAAAAAAGTAAATTAAAAAATCATTGAGTCACTTAACATTTGTAGTTTGGTTTCTACTGGCATTATGATACTCATTCAAAATGCTAAGGGACTAAAACAGGTAACACTGCACGTGACAGATACTCAAAGTGCATGGATCTATGAAACCACAAACATTCATAAGAATCCTGGATGTGGAATTAAATACGGAATTAAGAACTAATTCAAGGAAATGCATGTCTATTTTAGCCTTTGGCATTTGGTCTAACATAGTTCTTTTTTTATACAGGCATCACTTTGTTCAGTCTATCAGCCAAAAAAATTTATCTGAGTACATTTTTCATTTAACACAGATTGTCCGCAGTCCTATGAAGTAGTTGGGCTGTTTAATGACATTCTAGTAAATTCTCAGGACTCACGGGAGTCATACATTAAAAATACCATGATACTGGCTCATTTGCCTTCTACTATTGCTAACTCCTTATACACCTGCGAACAGACACATACACAGGAGTCTGTGGAGGAGATCAGCTTTGCAAGGGTTACCAATCACCCTGGGTGGTTTCTGTTTGTAAGGTACACACAAGAAAGGCTGATCACACTTTAAAATATATGAAAACATTTAAAACAAGGCCATTCATTCTTATGTTCTTTAACAACCTAGCTGAAAGCATCTTCCATCTGAAAAGAAGTGATTCATAAAGGTAACTAAAGAACTATGAAAAGTTTTGCACATACAATAGTGGTATGCTTTTTTCTTTTAATTAAGCTTATTTTAAAAACAGAAGAGAAATCAATGCATGCATGAACTGTACCAGAGAGGCACCATCAGTGACTGTCCTGTCATGCCCTAGCGTGCCTGAATGCAGCAGTGTGACAAGAAATCATGAAAATGGTCACTGTCCGCAAGACTGTTGACTGAAGCAAGATGGGAACTGGGAACATTGATAGGAAGGCCTAGTGAACTATGTTTATGAAATTGTTGAAATGACCTGTAATGGATTATATCTTAAAATACTATTAGACAGCAAGTGAATGGTTTCATGTCACAACTGTGAAACCCCTGAGTAAGCAGTTGCAGGTAACAAAGGGTCATAGAGGCAGAGAACGTATTTTTAAGGCATTCAACATACACCTTGTGGGAACAGAGGTGCATCACATGCACTGAATTGTATATATAGACTGTATGACATCATGAGGCATCTGAAGTCAGGCCCTTAAGTCCAAACATATTAGCTCATCTAATGGAACAAAGCATCATATATCTTCTTTATCCAAGTCTTTGTTCATATATTTTTCCTATGTTTAAAAATTAGATTTGTTGTTCTGTTTTTATTTTTTTAGTTTTTTGGGTATAAGTCTTCTTTAAGATGTTTGCTCTGCATTTCACAGATGAGAAGGTTTTCTTAGTTTGTGTTCTTCGTTTTCCTAACAGTGTCATTGAAGAACAGAAGTTTTAAATTTTAATTAATTTTGTTTTACTGGGGTTTTTTTGTGTTACATCTAAGAAATATTTGCCTCACCAAATGTTACAAAGATTTCCTCTTATGACTTCTATAAACTTTATAGCATTAGCTTTTACATTTAGCTCTGGTCCATTTTTCAGGTTTTGTTATGATGTGAGCTAAGGGTCATTTGCTAAAACTTTATTTTAATTGCATCTTTTGTATTCAGATTCCTGTCCCTGTACCTACCCCTTTAAATGTTTGGTTCATTATAAAAATTAAGGTGCTTTTGTGTAACAGACTGAACTTATAATCTAATTTTTTTAACCCAGTCTTGAAATTTCAAGAGATTTAACAGTAGGTGTTAGAATGTGCTTCTGATCTTCTGAGAACAAATGCTGCTTAAGTAATTACACCGTTGTATAATAATAGGAATGTCTACAATAATGAATAATAACATACAGAGACTATATGTGTTAATATTATAGATACTCTATTGTTAAACAGCTATGTGTGCTTATTTAAGACTTCTAGGTAATTGAGATGGGTGTGTGTGTGTGTGTGTGCCTTTTCAGGGTCTGTGTACCTTATGAAGAGGCTGGTGTTATTATTTGTGATCAGGGATCTCATGTGCTGTCTGTGGTTGTTTTATTTTTGTTGTTTTTTAACCCACAGTGTAGACTTAAATTCAGTTATATTTATTGCATGTTACATACTCTGGTGACCTCCACAAAGGTGAAAACAAGTAAGTATGTCTAGGAATATTCCCTCCTCCTCTTGATTCCTCCCTTTTCTTTCTTCCTTTTCTCTAGTACTGGGGATTGAGCCCAGGGATGTTCTGCCGCTGAGCCTTATCCCTGGTCTTTTTTATTTGTTTATTGAGACAGTTCTTGCTAACTTGTGTAGGTGGTATTTAAACTTCAGCTCCTCCTGCCTCAGCCATCCTCAGCTGCTGGGATTATAGGCATGTGACAGTGTGCCCAACTAATATTTAATAACATTTTAATCAGTAATAGTTTTCCTCTATTGAATACGTATTACATGCCACACATCGTGGACGAGGTGTTCTGTGTATATTTTGTCATTTGCTGCATGTCATATGGTATCTAAAAAACTGCTCTTATTATAAAAATTGTTTTGACCTTTCATACTGCCCTGAAGGATCCCTGGACCACACTTTGACAGCTGCTGAACCATAGAATTCACATGCAGCAGCATAAACTGTTTCCTTAACATATTCTATTCTGCTTAACACCAAGAGATAAACCAACATCATCTTCTCAGTTAGTCCTTTGCTACCGTTAATGTCAGATTTATTGGTATAGTATCACAAAGGTGAAATACGTGGAGATAAAACAGAATACCAGTATATATTGGATGATGAACAGAAATAGTTTCCTTTCTTCAGTAGTGATTGCAGAGTACAGGTTAAACCTTTAATGAAACAAAATGAACCAGTGGACACAAATTACTTGAAGAATTTTGTTGTTCTTAAAAGAAATACGGCAGATTCTCTTTTGTTTTAGACAGCTGTAAAGATGGTTTTGAATGTTCTCTTATAA
Organism: Cavia porcellus; assembly: GCF_034190915.1. Classification (NCBI taxonomy): domain Eukaryota; kingdom Metazoa; phylum Chordata; class Mammalia; order Rodentia; family Caviidae; genus Cavia; species Cavia porcellus. Next base: position 37,332,807 of record NW_026947508.1, read on the forward strand.
AAGCGGCTGCTGGTATTCATCAGTCTACACTACTCAGATTTAAAAATTCCAGTAGACAGAGTGCGATTTAAATGCAGTGTGTATTTACTGCTAGAAAAACTCACTAATGCCTGCCTCAATGATGTTTTTTTCTCTAAATTTTAAAGTAAAATATTTTAAGATGAGAATTACACATATTTCATAAAAATATATTTTGATCACATATAGGATCACTAAGTTTATACTCTAAATGGAGTTTTGATGAAGTATAGGCCTTGTATGAATTCAGAGTACAATTCTATGAATTTTAAGATTAAATGTTTGTGGGGTAATTTAGAAAGTCTAGAAAATAAATATAAATACATTGTAGTATTTACAGCAGATCCTATGGGAAGAGTTGGAAAAATTCTGAACTTTTAAGTTGGAGGAGGAATCCAAACAATGCTATTATTGTAAAATATGTGAAAAGTCATTACAAAGGGGAAAATATGTAAAAAGTCATTACGAAAGGAACTCTTTAACTAGTTTTCATTTTGCATGATAGAATTTTCCTATTACAACTTTTTTTGAATTATAATAAATTACCTAATTTAGAAAATGTCTACATTGTAAATTTTTCTTTTTTTGAAGATAGAATAGCATCCAAAATAGTTTACCAAGATTTAACAAAATGACCTCTTGAGGTTCTTTTTTCATTTGATTTTGTGGTACGAAGCTCTGAAATCACAATTGTGTTTATTGATGGCAGTTCTTGGTCAAATACCCCAAATTTTTATATAAACTCTATTGTAAAAATGCTGTCACTTTTAGAGGTGAAAATTGTGAAAGTCTGAGTTTTGATAAGTCACCTTCTAGTATTTATTGGGTTCCCTAATCTAACATGATTCTGGTACTTTATATTTTCGCTTCAGATTAATGAAAGCTTTATTTTTTTCTCCTTTTAGGAGGGACTATGTTTGAAAAATGTTGGTTCTCATAGAAAGGTTAAAGGCTTAGTGGAAAGTAGTTCAGTGCTCTTTGTTTTTCTTCTAAATGGAGCACCAGTCAACTTCGGAAAAGGTAGAGTTTTTATTGTAGAGCAAGGAATTAATTTTGGAGGTTTTTTTTTTTTGTTGTTGTTGTTGTTGTTAAAGACAAGACTTACTGTGTATTTCAGGTTGGCCTTGAACTTACTACGTGGCTTAAGCAGGTCTCAAACTTGTGGCAGTGCTCATGCCTCAGCCTCCTGAGTGCTGGGATTATAGACATTAGCCATGTTGTACTTTAAAACATCATCTTTAGGGATCAATATTGTTACCTTTGGGCAGTATGAGAAGAAAGGAGAAAGGAGAGAAAAGGAGAAAGGAGTATGTAAGGAACAAGTTCTATTGAAATTTTATCAGGAGCAAGCAGGTCCTGGACCAGGCAAATGGACATACTTCTTTCTTTTCCTTGTTATACCTTTGTCTTTCTGCTACAAGAAACCAAAGTGTGAATTTTGTACTCTTGGAACTATGGATTTAGAAGTTGTTTGTGGCACAAGTGGGGTTTTTATGGGTTGTTTCAGGAATAATCATAATACTTCTGTGGGAAAAGCATGTTCTCAGTTTTTATACCATATATAAAAATTTAAAACTGCTTTTTGGGTGTTTTGGCGTAAATAATTGACTGCAGGGCTTATTCTTAGCTGAAGATGCTAAGTGATGATTGTGTGATTTAGGATATGTAAGCCTAACACCACTGAGAGATAATCATTTAAAATTTAGAAAATCCGAGAGTACGGATTTGATAATATTAATAGCAAATATTTATTGAGTGCTTGTTGTGCATTAGAAACTGGTCCTAGTGCATATTTTATATGTGTTAACTTTGGAGTGGTTACTGTTTTATCCTCATTGTACAAATAAGGAATCTGAGGTATAAAGCAGCTGATTTACAGCCTGGTTCAACATGGGTACTTGGGAAGGTGAGGCAGCAGGACTGTATGTTCAACCCAGCACAGCTAATTTAGTGAGACCCTGTCTCAGAACAAAAATAAAGAGCCAGACACTTGTTCAGTGGTACAGTGCTTGTCCTGTGTGGCCCTGGATTTAATTTTCAATGCAAAACAAGCAAGGAAACAAATGGCTCCCCCCGCCCCCACACACAAATGACTAATTTACTTTTTTAAAGTCATGTAGCTAAAGTAGGAAGAATTTGGATTCCGATTTAGACAGACTTCTTCTCCCAGGATATGTTCTTAATCACAAAGCCATATGTCTTCTGGTAGAAGACATAGGTTGATATTTTGCTTAAATTGAACCAAGAATAGAAACCTTGGATATTGGTGGTGTATAACTAATTTAGAAAAAAGTATTGCCATCTGTTTTTGTTTTTAAATAGCTGAAGTTGTGGCCTTATTTACAAATCTAGGATTTTCATCTTAAGTTGCAGAGCATAGGTTGAGTGGGAATGCCTTCCGTATAAAATCTGTATTTTCTCTATCTCTGCTTGTGATTTTAATCAAAGTTTATTACTCTTTTAGGATTTGGTTTTAAGTAGCAAGGAAGAGCCAACACATTCTCAATTTTTCCTGTATTTCTCTGTTTTTGTAGTCTTGATGTATGGTTTGTCTTTCAAATTCCAAAAGTGATAATCCTTTGTCATCAATTTTCCCGTCTGCAATATCGTCATTAATTAATTTACTCTTGAAGAGAACATCTTGTTTTAAGTTCTGTTGTAGCACTCCCCTGCCACATGCTAAATTCTGTATGTGGTAGGAATTACATTTACCTGCGGATGGAGACTTTTATAATAAAAAAAATGCAAAATCTGAAAGTTAAGCAGTCTGGGCCTGGGATGGCAGCTTCACATACCTTTCACACACAAAAAAATCAAATCCAGATTTTTTCTCTTTACATTCATGTCCTCAGTGTTTGGCTTGTTTTCTCAAGATTAATCAGTGATGGAAGATAACTGGTGGAACAATAGCTATTACATTCCAAAAAGAGAGAGAGCAAAGTGCCATCCTGAGTAAAATCAGGATATAATGCTAAGGAAAAGGAAAAGAACAAATATTTAATGCCATGGCTTCTGCTTCTAGTTGCCTTGGGTGCTGAGACACTGCAGTGTAATAGAAGTGACAGTACATATTGACCTCTGAGATTCATGTGACCAGAAGTATGTAAGAATCACTGCAGGATATTACAAAGATTTCTTCTGAGTTCTCAGTTGCTCAATTTTTCATATGCTGCCAAACTTTAAGGTGAAATGCTAGGTGCCAGAAATGGAGTGGGAGGATTCAGTAATATTTGGGTCACAAGATCATTATCCTTTTCATTACCTCGTTATTCTTATTTCCCTGGTGTTTTTCCTTTTACTCCATTTAGGGAGAAAATATGTCTACCATTTCCCTATACTTTTTGGTATCTTTGGAACTTGGAAACTTTTCCAAGTAAGCCTTTGGTACTCCTTAAGAATTGAGTTACAGTGGGAGGCTCAGTGTGGTAAAGCAGTTTAAAAGCATACGTGAAATCATATCAGTGGTAGTGTTTTAGTAGTTTCATTTTAATGCTCCTTACCCTGGAATTTTATGTAAGAGAAACTCCTCACAGACACTCTTTTAATCAGATACCATCGTAGATTGGAGAACTTCAGACATAAGTTCTCCATGCTTTTCTTTCTCCCATAGTAACACATTCTTTTACCTTTACTTCTATCTTCTCAGTTTGCTGTGTTATTCCAGTAGAACTGTCTCCATTTCAGGGTAGTCTTACCTGTCAGTCTGTGCTCTGAGTCATACTTTTTTCCAATTTAGAAAAGATTGATTCTGTGAATATCCATCTCATGTTAGTAAGTTCTCTCTTTCATCTCTTCCTTTTAGCATTTAAGAGTGTTTTTGTCTTATAACAGGTGTTATGATCTTACTGATATGGGGAGAAGTTCATCCACATCTTCATTGGGAAGTTACTATTTCATTCCTCACTTAATGGGCACATAAATTATTTCCAAAATCTAGCTGTTACCAATTGGCTGCTATAAACATGGGTGCACATATATCACTGTGATACAATGTTTTTAATTCTTTTTTTTTTTGTCTTTTTCGTTTTTTATTGGTACCAGGGATCAAACTCACGACTGCCTGCTTACAAGGCAGGCGCTTATGCCGCTGAGCTAAATCTCCAGCCCCTATTTTTAGTTCTTTTAGGAAGACACCCAGAACAGGAATAGCTGGGTTGAATGGGACCTCTAGACCTAGTTTTTTGAGGAATCTCCACACTAATTTCCACAGTGGTTACATCAGTCTGCATTCCCACTAACAGTGGAGAAGAGTTCCTTTTCTCCGTAGGCAGTTGCTCAATCATGAAAGTTCTTTCAAAGAGTTGAGTCTTTTTTTGGGGGGGGGGGTCTTTTTCCTTTTTTATCGGTACCGGGGATCGAACTCAAGACTGCCTGTTTGTAAGGTCTTATTGATAGTAAAGAATTACACTTCTGTAGAGATACTCTGATACCCTACTATAGGAATATGATCTGATTCTGCTTAGAAGATGGAAGACAGGGAAAAGATTGAGTAGCCTTCTGTGTGGGTTTTTTTTTTTTTTTTTTGGTGCTGGGGACCAAACTCACGACCTCCTCACACTTGCCAGGCAGGCGCTTATGCCTGCTGAGCTAAATCCCTGGCCCCATTGACCAGCCTTCTGAAAGGGGAGACATTTAGTTAGTAGCTTGAAGGACAAGGAGAAGCTACCAAGGCAGAGTGAAAGGCATATTCCAGAAAAGAATGCTTATATTCCTTAGCAAATTACTGTTATTTTTCAAGTAACTTCTACCTGGTGTGATATTAAGTAGCATTAGAAGTAGTTGTGTATGGTCTCTATCCCCAGTGGGGAGGGAATAGTTGAGAGAGAAAGGAGAGGCTGGAAAGCTTAGGCCTATGATCCAATTATGTATATGAAGCAGCATGTAAAATGCCAAATTGAGGTTAGAGAGGGATTAATAAGAGAATACAAGCTAAAGTAGTTGTAAATTATTTAGATTGAGTAAAATAGGAGGAAGGGAGACATTGAAAATAGTTGGGCATAATGATGTGAAAGCAGTGTTGACAGATTTCTTTGAAATATTTGCGTAGACCTGAGGTGATTAGCAGGGAGGGATGGTGAGGAACCAAGAGTCCAGGAGGTCAGCTAGGAAGCTTATGGAATAAGGTGAAGTAATGAGGGTCTGACATTTCTTAACTAGATTTCCATAACCAGATTCCTCAGAGCTTTCCATGCTGTTTTTAAATTTACCACCATCTGTTCTCTTCTACAAGTGGGTTTCTGTCATCACCATTCCAGTAATAGGTTTCCTTCTAAAGTTACTGGTGATCTGGCCAAATCTAATGGTAGTCTTTTGTGTTTTGCTTAATGGGAAATTACTTAAACACCAGCATAAGCACTAACATTGGAAGCACTTTTTGCCTCACAAGCAAGAATATATAAAATTTAATTATTTGCATACAAAGCAAAAGTTTCATGTTTTTGGTTTGAGACATTTTATAGTGAATTTAAAATTTGCTCTAGTAGAACAGATGAACGTGAGCACAATAACATAATCCTTACATAAATGTCTTTGAAAACTAGGGACCTTTTCTTTCTGTTTACATTTTGACTTTCTTTAAGGCTTTATTGAAGTTCTTTCTTTCCTTGTTTCAAAATGGTTGTCCATATTATTATTTCCCTTTTCTGAACTTACAGCACCCAAAGCTCAGTCTTATTCTTTGATTCATTTTTTTCTTGTATTTGTGGTTCCTGATTTGGACTATAGATATTTTCCTCCTACATAGCTCTGTACACATACACTTACAGATTCCTGTTAAATGTATAGATTCCTGTTAAACGTTAAAATTTAAAAATTTTATTTTGCTAAGACTCTTAAAGGGCCTCATTATTTACACTTGTGGAAGGGAACAGAAGGTAAAGGTGGTTTTCAGTAGGGAGTATCTGCAATAAGAATTATATTCCAGTTTGAAACATGCTCCTGTATTAAGTTTGAAAACATATAAACGTGGTACTTTGCCAGTTTGGACAACATAAAGCTCTACCAGAGATTTGATTAAGGCAAATAGGTTGATAATACGGTATAGTAATAGCCAGTGTTTATTGTGAATGTTTATTCACAGGTACACACTATGAATGAAGTATAAATAATAGTATTATCACCTCCACCCCAGTACTTAATAGTCATTAAACATTGTCTGGAAATGTTGTGAGTGCTTTATTTCTATATCTTGTAGGTACTGTTTTAATTATCTTCCTCATTTTACAGATGAAGTATGGTAGAAAAGGATTGGGAACCAAGAGATCTGATTAAAATCAGTTTTAGTTCTCCTAGGTAGTTTGAAATTGGATGAGCCTTTAACTTTAGTGTGCCTTAATTTTGCATCTTTAAATTGAGATTAGTTACAATCTCTGGAGTACTTTCCTACTCATTTGATATTGTATGATCTGTAAATATCTTGTCTGTTTATTCTCAAGTCCTTACAACTTTATGATTGGATTGGTCATTCCTGACTATTACTGTAGAATAATATGTCTTTTCTTTTTTTTTAATTTGTGAAGGTGCTATTTGGGGAAATTTAAAGTTCAGGTTTCAAAGAAATGTATATGCTAAAGAAGGAGAGTTGAGAAGATTAGGAAGGCAAAACTGAATCAGAATATCAGAAAAGCAAAATAATAATGCAGCTCTTCACTGGCAATGTAGGGAGAATCCTCATAGCTGTCTCTTAATTTATAATTGCTGTTGCCTAATCTAGTTTACCTTATTGTACATTCGTTTTCCCCAAGTTACTCCTAGACCGATATTATTAATGAACACTTATTGAATATTTTCTCTGGGCATATGTCAATGCATTTAATTTTCAAAGTAATATTTTAACCGTAGGTGATATTACTGTTTTATTTTACAGGTAAAAAAAATGCAATATTGGGAGATAATGAACATTTTTACAGTTCTGCAACTAACAGCTGCTGGAGGCTATATTTGAATTTTGATCTCACTGATCCCAAAGCCTGTCTTCTTTATTGTTAATTCTATATTGCCTCCTAAAAGTTCATATTCTATTTCAAGTATTGCAGGGTAATTTTTGCTGGGAGCCATTTGGGATGAGGGGCCTATATACAATTTTCTTAGCCAAAATTTTTAGGGGGTGCATTCCTGGGGATTGAACTCAGAGCCTTGCCAAATACTTGGTGAGCCCACTCTCACAAAGCTCCATGCTCAGTCCCAAATGCTTTCTTTTGACTAAGATGCTTTACTTTCTTTTCCCCTTAATTTTGATACCACTTACAAACCTTTTTTATTCTTCTCTGCTGTTTTTCCATGGTTATGATTCCTGTTTCTTTGATCCCAGGATATAAGGGCTTACATGTCTGCTGAAACTTAACAATTTCAGTGTAAGCTGTCAGGCTTTCTTTCTGTATTCTCATCTTTAATTCTCAAAATAGTTTTTCTAGAATATATGTTAACTCTGCAGATTTTATATTATTTTCTTCAAGTGGTAACAGTCTGAATATTTTAGCCTTGAAGATAAATATATTAGTGAATCTAGATTACTGGACATTTGCCCAAGCCTGTCATTGAGCTTGAAATGCTGCTTTTCTCTCTGGCCATTTATCTGATTTAATCTCTTTTATACTCCCAGATCTTTAATTAGTTTTTATAAGCTGGTTTCTTTGCTTTTTTTTTTAATTACTGCCTGGTACTGCCTCTCCTCCTTTTCATATGCTCACCAGTGTCCTTGACTTTGCATTCCTCTTTTCTCTTAACTCCCCCAGCTAGGTTGTCTTTTTGCTATTCTTGTCTGTGCTGGTTTACTCTTCCTACCTCCCACCTGCTCAGTATCTTTTTTTGCTCCATGCAAATTCTATTTCTCAATTACCTTTCTGACTTTATGCCTCTAGCTTACTTTTGGTACTCTTTTGTTGGTATGAGTCCCCTAAAATTTGCATAAAAGAAATTGAGGTACAGATGGATAGTCTTAAGTTTTTAAGGGCTTGTGGTAGTTTGGTGAGTAAAGAGCTGTACTGCAGACCAAGTTTTGTGTACCAAGATCTTGTTGCCCTATTAAAGTGGCAGACATTCTTTTGCAGAAAGATTACCATCAACACCACTTTGTGTATATGTATTATAAACACTTTCAAAATGTGTTTGTTATGTTTTGAAGAGAAGCAAATTAAGAAAAAAGATTGGAAATGTTGATCCTTTAAATACTTGGTTTGGTCATTAACATACTCAATCTTTTTCCTCCAGATTTAACTCAGACTTTCCCTCACTTTGGAACAACTAGATTTGTGAATATTGGATTCTTTTGAGAAGCAGGGGTTCTTTTATTGATACTGACTAAGGAGTCTATTTACCTTCAGGATGACATCTGAACTGGAGAGCAGCCTAACATCTATGGACTGGTTACCACAGCTCACCATGAGAGCAGCCATCCAAAAATCTGATGCGGCACAAAATGCACACGGAACAGGAATTTCTAAGAAGAATGCACTCCTTGACCCAAATACAACTCTAGACCAGGAAGAAGTTCAACAGCACAAAGATGGGAAACCTCCATATAGTTATGCCAGCCTCATTACATTTGCTATTAATAGCTCACCCAAAAAGAAAATGACTTTAAGTGAGATTTACCAGTGGATTTGTGATAACTTCCCATATTATAGAGAGGCTGGCAGTGGTTGGAAGGTAAGGATTTTATTTAAATTACTATTTTTGTGCATTAAGTAATGATAACAGTATTGAGTGCTGATGAAAGTAAAGCTTTGAGGAAGCTTATATAATTGAAGATGAAATTCTGATTGCTCTTCGTTTTTAGGATGTCAGAATGGAATGTTTAAATTTAGATGATTAAATATTTGGTAAACCATTATTAGAGTTTTATTGTATTATTAGACTAAGAGCAGACAATAAAAACAGTCAGAATATTATCTCCAGTAGCTCACAATGCCAACAGTTCAGATAAGTTGCTAGTGAGTCAAGGTAAAAAAAACAATATGGTGGTGTGACTAATACTGTTTCATCATTCATATATTTTTAAAAAAACTTTATTTTGAGTGAATTTTAGACTTACAGCAGTTACGTAAGTAGTACAGGAAATCTCTTGAACTGTATACTTCATTAGTTTCCTATAATGTTAAGACTTTGCATAGCAATAGAATAATTAAAAAACCAAAAAAATAATATTGATGTATTATTGATTAGATGTTACTGTTTTTCCCTTCCCATATATAGTTTATTAGTAAAGTGGTACCTCAATTTATGAACTTAATTTTTTTTGTGATTGTGGAAAAGATGGCCATATTTGTTTGTATGGGAAAGATGGATGCGGTTGTGTTTGTCATCTGATGGAGAGTTTACAAACAACAGAATTTTACCAATGCTTCTGTTTGCAGTCAAATTGTTTGCAAACAAAAGCATTTATGAATTGGATACCAGTGTGTGTTATGTATTTTTTTTTTTTTACAAAGTACTTGGTTTCATTGTGGCTTTTAAATATATACATATAACATTTTTATCATATCCATCCCTTCAGACATTAATATTAACTACTGAATAAACCATAGCTATTATTGACATTTCATCAGTTTTGCCACTTACGTTCCAGGATCCAATCCAGAATCTATATTGCATTTACTTGTCATGTCTCCTTAGACTCCTCCAATTTGTAAACGTTCTTCAGTGGCCCTTTTTTGGGGGATTCTTTTATGACCATGACACTTTTGATAAGTAATTGTTAGATATTTTGCAGTTTCTTAGATATTTTGCAGTTTCTCTCAGTGTGGATTTGTCTGATAACTTTTCATGATTAGATGGAGGTATACTGCATTTGAAGGGATGATAATATACTCTCTGCATGTCACATGGTACACAGTGTCAGTATGTCCTATTGGTAATGCTAATCATGGTTCTCTAGGTGATGTTTGCCAGGTTTCTTCACTGTATCACTGGAGAAGATACTTTCTTTGAGTGCCTGCAAATATCTTGTTTCTTCTTAAACTTTTGCCTGTTTTAGCATTCATTGGTAGGTAATAATTCAAGAAAAGTGTACTGTTTTCCAGTAATGACTTTTTCCCCATTTCTTTTATATTTATTAATATTCTTTCATAAGAGTTGTTTTGCTCTTCTTTGTTCTTTTATTTGTAATATGTTGTACTTAGGATATTTATTTTATCTTTGTGCTGTCACTGTCATTCAAATTGTAGCTTTGACCATTGTAAACTAGTACAGGTTGGTCCTATGCTTTTTTTTTAATTTGATGCCGCCTTCTTTTGTGGTACCAAGAGATGTTCTAGGATCACCTCATACCTTCTTTGTCCCAGCCCTGGAATCAACCTCTTCTTTAAGAAACTGATTAATATGGGGCTGGGGATTTAGCTCAGCAGCTAAGTGCCCGCCTTGCAAGCATGTGGTCGTGAGTTTGATCCTTGCTACCGGTCAAAAAAAAAAAAGAAACTGATTAATATACCATTATATTAGTTAGCTTATGTTGTGCAACAAATAATACAACTTACTTTGTTTTGTCTTAGCACGTTTTATTCATTTCTTATGTAGCATTACCCAGTTGTGTGCTATGTGACATATATCTGTGCATGTGTATTCATGTGGAGAATACAGTTTGAGGTATACATTTTCCAGATGATATTGTTTATTTTCTCTTAATCCTTCCTATTTTAATGTGTTTGTCTTATCATTTGATTACATTTATGAAAGACATTTGCTGATTGATCATGTGCTATTTGCTGTGACAGTTAATCACACGTCTTATGGGAAGGAATTGTAGCACACTAAACTTTTTGTGTACCTCTTTGTGTTTTCCATGCCTTAGCACACAGTGCTTTCTTTATAGTAAGCTTCAGTACATATGGTTGGAACTACATTATGATGACTACTTTCAATTGACCTATCTACTTTGTTTTGTTATTTTCATCTTATGCTCATTTTTCTTGTTCTTTCCTACTTACTAGTTACCTTGAGAAATAAACACTTAGATGTTTTGCTTTTGTTGTCCTCTTATTTCTCCTTAGATATTCTTTTGCCCTTCGTTGAGTTGGCATTACCCTGTTACTTTAGCTCATATATTAAATATGTATCTCTTTTTTGTGTATCCACATACCTTATTCAAACAGTACTGTAAAACTTAGGGGTGTTTTCCCTCAGAGATCTTATTTCAATAGCTTTTGTTTCTGAAGGTGAATATCCAAGTGGTAGTTGGATTTTCAGTTTTCTGTGTATCAGGAGCTATTCTGAGGGCTTTGTATCATTGTCTTAAACCACAGAGTAGTTTGTAGATATTATTGTTCACATTTTAAAGTTAAGGAAACTGAAGGTTTGAGAAGTTAAGTAACTGTTGAAATTCTCATCTAGAAAATGGTAGAGTCAAGATTTGGTGCCAGATATGGTAGATTTGGAGATTTCATTGCCCATGTTCTTAATCAGTAGTAAAAACAAAATTTATTGAATTCAATTTGACAAAATAAACTCTTTTAATTGGCTCTCATAATATAAGAAGTGATTGTTAACAGTATACTTTAGGTAAGTGCATTTTACACACTGTCAGTGGAGGGGAAAAAATTTTTTTTTGTTTATCTTTTTGAGACAGAGTAGCTCGCGCTAGCCTTGGATTTGTGGCACTCCTCCTGAGTGCTGGGTTTATAGGCATTCATCACCGTGCCTGGGATTAATGTTTGACCCATTAAATAAGCCATTTGTGGTGCTTTGTCAGAGCTTTGTCTTTACTCCTAAGCATTATAGCTTTCTTTGGTCAGATTTGGGATGAGAGAGATTTTGATGACCTTGTTTGGCAATGGAAGAATATGATGATAAGAGAGTAGAAATGGCTAAACTTTGAATAAGAAAGCCCACCAGAATTCATTGGTCTTTGCTTCTGTCATTTATTTATTTGTAGTGCAAGAGATAGCAACCAGGACCTTGGAGATGCAAGAAAGGGCTCCACCCCTGAGCTATATTCCGGCCCATTTCATGAGTCTTTATCAGTGGCCGTAAACATAATAGGTGTAAATGCCTGACAGGTGAAGTAATGTAAAAAAGAACCAAACTGAAGAGTGCTTATCTAGTGTGAAAGGAGTAATTTTGTTCTCATTAATTCTTACCTTTCAGGACATATGGCACAATAATTCCAATTTTTCTCCCAACAGAAGCAAAGCATCTGGATTTTTCTGTGTAATTTCTTAATATTGCCAATTCTAGTTTTCTTAAATACTTACTCTATAGGTACTTAAAACATAAGTCTATTGTCTGTATTCAGCCTGTAGACTACTAATTGGGAATCTCTGATCTAAATCGTGTTCTCTTTTCAGCTAATTTATAGTTTTTCACTTACTAGATTGAAAAGATTTTCTGTTTGTTCTTGTGCAGTATTGTGCTATGCTTTACCCATACTAAGAAGCTTAGCACAGGGCTTCTGTTTCAGTTAACTTTTTTCTCATTGGTGAGACAAAATACCTGACACCCAAAATTAAGGAAAGGTTTGTTTAGCTCACAATTTGTTGAGGTTTCAGTCCATAATCATCTGACCCCAAGCGTGGCAGCAGTTCAGGCAGAAAAGACTACGACAGCAAAATCAGCAAAAGTGGGGTGGGATGAGCAATCCTCTTTCCCTTTCTTATACTGTAAGCAGACTACCTGAGCTAGGGCAAGTGTAGGACTCACACCATCTTAGTGCCCTCCTTTTGTATAGGATGAGAATGTTTACAGAGTAAGAGCCTGACCCTTTACTGAGACACTTAGCTAAACTTGTAAACTTCTCAAGTTGACACAATTTATCAACCATTACAGTGCCTAAGGGAGTCCATAATCTTTATTGGGTCAAGAAGGATACATGTAAACTAATTATAATGTTGTATCAAAAGCTGTTTAATAGAGTAATGTGGAAAGCTATTCTATAAATAGTTGACTGGGCACACCTGTGTGTGGGTCCATAACCAGTATGTCCATTATTTAAGCAATCTAGTAAAGATGTTAACTGAGGGTACAGTCAATGAGAGGTTATAAGGGAGTATGATGAAGTTCTAAAGTGAATGGTTTCATGTACAAAAACCAAACTGCACAAGATGTTCTTCAAAGAATCAGCCAGTGGGATCTCTTATTAAAAAGTTTTTGTATACCAAAAGAAATCACTAACAGAGTGAAAAGACAACCCACAGAACAGGAAAAAATTTTAGCCTCTGTCCCTCGGACAGAGGACTTCTGTCTAGAACATATAAAGAATTGAAAAAAAATCAGGCCCCTCAAATTCAAAGACCCAGTCTAAAAATGGGCATCTGAGATGAATATACATGTCTCAAATGAAGAAATAATAAATGGCAGATAAATATATGAAAAAACATCCAACATTATTGAATTCAGATTCTGCCTCACCCCAGAGAGAATGACTGTCATCGAGGAATTAACCAGTAACAATTGCTGGTGGGGCTGTGAGAAAAAAGGAATCCTTTTCCACTGTTGGTGGGAATGTAGAGTTGTACAACCACTGTGGAAATCATTGTGGAGATTGCTCAAAAAACTAGGATTGTATGCCTCCTATGACCCAGCTATTTCTCTTCTGGGTATTTTCCCAGAAGAATTAAAAACATCATACAACAGCTATATATGTGCACCAATGTTTATAGCAGCACAATTTGAACCAGCTAAATGTTGGAAACAATCTAAACACCCACGATCCGAGGAATGGATAAAAAAGATGTATTTCTGTACAGTGAAGTACTACTCAGCTATAAAGAAGGAGAAAGGATAAACTTGAATCTTTTTATAAGTAATTGGATGCAGCTAGAGACCGCTCTTGCTCATACTCATAAATGAAATAAATCAAAACTCACATACATAAATGTCATATTGTCTTCTAGTGTAAGAAACTGAAAGAGTAAATAAGTCCCAAAATCTGCAGTAGATACTCTTAAAGGAAAAAACTGCTCAAAGAGTAAGAACAAGTGGGATGGAAAGGAGAAAAGGAATGGAAAAGAATATATATATATGTATTTATTTATTTAAGATAGCTAAGAGAATTATACTAATCTCTTTCAGTTAATTGAAAACAATTTGTGCTTATAATATGTGATCGAGTTTTCATGCCTATATTTTATAAACTGAGCAACTACTTTGAAGATAACAATACACAGTATATTAATTTCCTGTTATGTTCTGAAGTTCTGTATCATTGTTTCTATTTTTTCTCTTTTAAATAAAAAATGAAGTGAATGGTACAAAGAATAAGTACTATATTGAGAAGTTGAGTTGGATCTTTAAAAGTATATTATTAAAAGTAAATCTAGGTATTCTATAATGGAATGATTTTGGAATTTCAGAAAAGGAATTAAAATTTTATACTACTTGCCTTACTTAGGAAAATTAACCTATTAAGTTAATTTAGGAGTTTAAATTAATTTAAGGGAGGAAAAATACAAAAGTATCATGTATGGATGTATTATGCTACATTTTTGTCTGAAGAAAATTATATATTTGCTTATTGTATAAAGAAATTTAGGTGTGGGGCTGGGGATTTAGCTCAGCGGCATAAGCATCTGCCTTGCAAGCAGGCGGTCGTGAATTCGATCCCTGGTACCGATAAAAATGAAAAAGACAAAAAAAAAAAAAAAAAAGAAATTTAGGTGTGTTGTATGAACTAAAAATGTACCAAATATAATTGCCTTTATGAGATAAATTATATGGGACTGAGGCAGAAGGAATATAGAAGGAAAAAGGACTTTGAGTATACTTTTTTACATGTTTTACATATTTGAAAAAACCAAGAAATGAAGAAAGAAAATCCTAAAATTGAATACAAATAGAAACAAGCCTTACATCAAATTAATAGTGTAGTCAGACAGAAAAATTAAAGAAACTTTTGACTAGTGCACTGTAATTGTACAACTTCAAGGGACACATTTTAAAGTAAAAACACATTGAAGGAAATCATGAAGTTTACTAAGTGGATTAGTATTCGGTAGTCCCACCAGGTAGCATCTGAAGAGGTCCCTTTCAAAGAGGAGACAGTGACTTCAGCTTGCCCCACCTGTGGAGTAGGGTGTAGGTTTGCTGATTTATATTACAGAAAAGAATTGTAAGCAGAGTGTGGTGGCACTCACCTGTAATCCCAGCATTTAGGAGGTTGAGGCAGGAAGATCACTGTGAGTTCGAAACCATCCTGGGCTACCTAGTGGTTCAGGGACACCCTGAACTGCATAGACCCTGTCTCAGAAAAACCCAGAACTCAACAAAACAATAAAAAATGAATTGTCAGCGAGAGGCATAGAAAAATGAGAAGGATACACTCAGAGGGGAGAGTAGACTCATAGATGTCCTGGGTCTGGGAGTATTTTATGTGTCCTTGGGGAAGAGGGGTCCTTAAAACATCTAGTATATGTGTTCCTAGTGTCTATTAAGTTACTTATTTAGTAGGCTAGATCAGAATGCAGACTATTCATGTATGTTTGAAGTTTAGAGACATGCTAACTTCTGTAGTGCTGGTTCCTTGAGGATGGCAGTGTTTGGCATTTGCAAATCCATAATATAGGGGGAATGCATAAGACTAATTTATAGGCTTGTGATATCTCTAAGACCCTTAGGACTTTTTGGAGTAAACTTCCTGGAAGGAGAAAGAAAAGTATTGTAACGTTGGATAACTTTGTTCTAAAGCTTCAATTACCTTTGTTTGTTTGTTTCTTTCTTTCTTTGTCATTTTGAGACAGGGTCTCCCTATGCAGTTCATGTTGGCCTTGAGCTCACTTTGTAGCCCAGGTTGGTCTCTAACTGGCAATGATCTTCCTGTCTTGGCCACCCAAATGCTGAGATTACAGGTGTGCACCAGCACATCTAGCTGTTATTTTCTTTTTTTCTTTTTTTTGACTGAGACTTGAACTCATGACCAGGCAGGAGCTGTGCCACTGAGCTATATCCCCAACCCAAATTTTCTTAAAAGTACAATTGTAGTTAAAATGATTTTCCTTGTTTCTTTTCCACTTACCTTTATTTATATCTTGAGTCCCTTCCCCACCTGCCCCCTTTAAGGGATGCTGAGAGGCTTAAGGCCCAAAGATCCGTTGTCTATGGCTGCTTCAAGATATATGAGATACTGACCCTTCCTAGCTGAGGATTGGCAGTCTAGTCCTGATTTATCTACATGAGACTTAGAAGGATCGAGTTTTGTTGTGTTATCCTTCGGTATTTTGAAAAAGAAGGCAAGGTGGTTAGCAACTTAACTGAAATTTAGAATTGTAGGGAGTATATACATAATTTTTTTTTTTTTTTGGTCTTTTTCATTTTTTACCGCTACTGGGGATCGAACTCGCGACTGCCTGCTTGCAAGGCAGGCGCTTATGCCGCTGACCTAAATCCCCAGCCCCCTATACATAATGTTTTGCATTGATAATAACACAGCTTGACTTGA
Source organism: Cavia porcellus (assembly GCF_034190915.1). NCBI lineage: Eukaryota > Metazoa > Chordata > Mammalia > Rodentia > Caviidae > Cavia > Cavia porcellus. The sequence goes on from NW_026947508.1 coordinate 37,349,188, forward strand.
TGCTGTTGAATTGTGAAAATAAAGACTTTATAAGCACCGGGTGTGGTGGTGCATGCCTATAATTCCAGCACTCAGGAGGCTGAGGCAGGAAGATTGCTGGGAATTCAAGGCCAGCCTGGGCTACAAAGTGAGTAGTAGACCAATCTGAACTGCATAATGAGACCTTGTCTCAAAACAAATAAGCAACTCCAACTTTATAAGCATATTAAGCAAGAGCAAAAAATTAAATGTAAAGTTACGGTGAATAGTGACCCCTTCAAGGTAGCAGAAGTCAGACAGAATTAGGCAGCTTTTGGATGAGCCTTTTATGTTTAATACTAACCTCCATTTGTCCTGAGGTGTGTATCCTGTTTTGCCAATAAAAGTATCTTCCAATTTTTAATTACAGTGATGAAGGAATAAATTAAGTGAAAGGGATCTGTGCTCTTGTGTGACCATTGGGCCATTAAAATTCTTATTACAGGGCTCAGAATCTAGGAGTTGGCCCCTGGTTTGTAGATCTAAAGATCTTTGTTGTGATTGGCTCCAGCTAGCACAAACTACAAAGTGTGGAGTAGATAAGAGGAAGTTTATACCAATACAGTAATAAAGCTTAGTTACTAGAATATTTACATTGGCATTTTTGTCTTACAGGCAAACCTATACATGAAGCCCAATCTTTACCCAAGGGATATTTGAACGTACATCAAAATAACATAATGACAGTACCTAAGAAAGGGTGAGGGACACATTGGAAGAGGTAGTGGGACTGGGAATCTGGACCTCTTGTGGTGGTTTTTTATGTTTTGGTATTTTTTTCTTGAGTAGATTTTGTATCAAGTGGTGTGTTTAGAATTTCTTTTTAGCTCAATGTAGCTCTGTTTTCATATTTTTGTTAACAGTATTTACTCTTTTCAGTTATACTTTCTTACTGGATATTTAAAGATCAAGACAAAAGAAGACTTTGTCAATCAAAATTAATCTTTTTCCTTTCTATTAAGGACAATCAGGGCTCTCAGATGCTACTTTTGGGGCCCTGTGGGGAGCCTCCTGGTTCTACCAGTTGTATCATCTGCTAGGATGGGACAAGGTCTTGACCAAGTCACTTCTCTGGAAAGCAAGCAGGATATTCTCCTCTCTGGGGACCCTCCTCTTGCAGAAACCACATTGACTGGCTCCTAGTGGGGTCCTCAGGTTTCCCATTTGAGAGGTTGGTTGATTCTGTGGAGTTCCAGGATCTTTTTGTTCTGTTGGTCCCTGGCTGACTGGCTGACTATGGAAGGTGAAGACCAGAATATTGAGAGTCCTTGTATCATCTTTTTTATTTATTTATATTTTTTTTCTGGTACTGAGGATTGAACTCACAACCTTTCACTTATCAGGCATGTACTTGAGTCTCTGAACTAAATTCCTGGCCCTTTGTAGCATTTTTATAGGTTTTTTTGATTTTTTTACTTTTGGTTTCTAATTCTCAGTTGTTGAGCATCCAAGTTAGTTTACATCACTCTTAAGATGGGAATAATGAGTCCTAATCCTACCTATTGTAATTTTCCCCCCAAATAGTGGGGTATGATACATACAAATATAAAAATGAAATATAAAATGAAACTGAAGAACGATTAGCTTACTTAATGAGGGTTAGCTGTGCTTGCTTCAGCAGCACATATATTAATGAAAGTTACTATTAACAGGAATTAGCATCATATCTGATCTGTCTTACGCATAATGTGTGTCATTTAAAATACTTAAGTTGTATACAGAGAAACTATACTCCTGCAAAATAATAGCAGAAAACAGCCAACAGCAAAAGCAAATCTTTATAATAGTAAAAGCAAATCTAGTACCCTGGGCAAAGAAACATTTATGGGGTCCAGGTCCTCTGATTTTGTTTCTTAGCGACCCAATTGGCATTGGGAATGTTGGATATGGTTAGACTTAATGCTAGAGTTACAGAATCTATAGGTATTAGAGTGTGGGGTACCTGATTTTGGGGCCTAGGTCCCTCTGTTTTGCCTCTTGGCCCTACCCCTGGCATTAGGATGAGATTAGAGATAGACTTAATGTTGAGATATGGGGGCCTGAATATTTGTTAGAGTCCTTTCTGTAAATTTGGCTGCATATATTTTAAAGAAAGTCAAACATAAAGATGAAAAAGAGACAGAATAGGTATCATTGAAGCTTTGAGAAATGTTTTTGCAGCTGACAGCTGCAAATGTATCATATCCAACACTTTAGAATAACAGTTGTGACTGACATTACTATTCCAGGACCATTGACTTTGAAAAATCTTTGCTCAGAAATGATGGTCATAAGACACTTAACGTTACAAAAGTTATGTTTTTGTCATTGCAAGTAATTTTAATGTGAAAGACAACAGTATGGTAAGGTATTTACCTAAACTTCATATTTTAGAAAACTTATGCCTGAGGAGCATAAATATGTTTTAACATACAAAGAAGTTAGCAATAATTATCATCATGGCTTCCTAGAAGGTTTTTTATATATACTAACTTAGCTTCTACTCATGAGGCAAAATTTAGAATCCTTTAACAGGTCTGTGTAGGATAACAACACTGACAGGAGTCAAAGGATAGCTTTAGACCTTCTGTAAGTTCAAGAAACAGTGCTTATGCCTATAGAGAGCCTTATCAAACACAAGTGGATCTCTTTTATACATTAACAAAATATTGTTTAGTTCAACTGAGTAGATATAGATTGTTTTAAATGGCAGGACTGTCCCACTGAGATTTTTTTTTGGCATTGTACCAAGTATAAAAAGAAATGTTAAAAAAAAAAAAAGAACTGTCAAAAGTTTTGATTGTTTTGTTTAAAGTCTAGATACAGTGCAATTATACAAAAGAATATTTATTGATTACTTTGTATTCAACTTATGTACTTCAACTGTAAACTTTGCACATTTACACAAGGCTCACATACAGTCTGTTTAGTACTTAGATGTGTGTATTTGTGTATATCTCTATCTGTTGCTGTGTGTGTGTGTGTGTGTGTGTAGAAAGAACACCAAATGCAGTGTAATCTAAAAGAATTGTTTATTTGACCAGTTATAAATTGATCACTTAAGACTTTACAAAAAAGAAACACCTGAATGACATTTGACTCTCTTAAACTCAATTTCATAAAAAATTAAAATCCTAACAGCAGAAAACGTAAGAAATTATCTTGATAAAAAGTAAAACCTTTCTTTCCTGAGGTAGTTGTAAATTTTTAGCAAGAACACATTGATGAGCACATCAATATTTTTAGTAGGAAACCTTATTGCTTTAAACATAAAGAACTCTTTAAACTTTTAATTATAACCAACTTAGTAGTATGCAATAATCTTTTATGTAGTATTATACATTTAACTCGATAACCTTATGAAGAATATAATCTTAAGCCTTTCCATTTTACATTATTAATAACTCTGAAAACCCAGATATAGTATAGTGTATTTTATAGATCTCAAGAAACTAAGAGTATTCTTTTCTTTCTTTCTTTCATTTTCTTTTTCTTTTAGCGACAGTGTCTCGCTGTGTATTTCAGACTGGCCTTGAACTCACTATGCAACCCAGACTGGCCTTAAGCTTGAGGCAGTCTGCCTCTGCTTCCCAAATGCTGGGATTACAAACAGGTGCCATCACAATTGGCTGTGTTAACAGTTTTAAAGATAATATTTACTTTTATCAACCAATTTAATTTAATTTGTTTGCTAAAGATTTATTTAGGTCATGTGAATAGAAGGCATTTGGGTTAATTATCTGTAAGCCAATTTAAAGTGAATTTTTGGGATTTTAGCAGAATCTGTTTATTTTTAAATTTATTGATACATATTATGTACATGTAATGATCACATTCAACATAGGGAATTTGTACCTGTGCGTGATATATCTTGCTTCCCCCCCCCCCAATGCCTCTTTCCCTCTCTATTTACAAAAGCTTTGTTTCCATTCTTTCCTTTTCTCATTTTTTAAATAATTTTTTAAAGGTTAGTAAACAGAACAATCTGTACATTAACCAATATCATATGTATATAACCCTGATATTACCAAATTTTATAGATTTTATTTGCAAGTGGAATCCAATAATCCTGTAACAGTGACTAGGTTTTAAAGAGACCTCTGTTGAATTTTCTTGTTTTCTTAATCCCAAGCAGATTTGTTAGCTCTTGAATATCTGTATAATTGTTTTTGTTTTGTTTAGTAAGAAATCGAAGCATTAAGCCAGCTGTCTATAAATATTTTTAAAAGGAAAAAACCAAAATCAGTTGAGTTTTAAAACAATGTAGTAAATGGAGCAGTGTAGACACTTTAGCCAGTTATTACAAAAAACACTTAGAAGAAAGACCAAAAAAAAAAAAAAAAAATCAAAAAACCCAGAAACGAACTTATGTGACACATAAAACAATTGCATTAAGTCAAAGTGCACTTCTAGATGCATTGGTCATTTGGAATGTAATAGTTCATTTTTTTGTAGTTTAAATTACAAGTAAAGTAGTCAGAATGCTTCCTTGGCTGTACCAATTCATAAATCATAACAATTTTTATAGCACTCTATAGTTAGTCTAACGTTACAGAATTAAACTGATAAAAGAGTTAGAAGGGGAAAGAGAAGAGCTACAGATTGCCAGATAGAATCTTTGTTCATTTTCTCTTATTGTTTCAAACAAGTCAAATTTGAGACCATGTCTTTACACTCTTTAATGTACACTGAGGACAGGCCCTGAATTAGAAAAATCAACATTGATTAAAGAAAAAAATTTCTGTTTTGAATCAGTTCCAGTTTTGTAAAATATACGCTATGGTGACATTTTGGGGCTATACACTGAGTGATGCATGATGTCCTAAAATAATGTGCATCTCCAAGATCTCCCGTGTATATTTCTGAAAAGAGAAAAGACAGTATTCTTTTAGATGTTTTTCCTTGATCAGATAGCTTCCACTTACCCCAACTTTCTAGGATATGGTAACACTGCTTTTCCTGGGTCATACAACAATCTGACTAATTTTCCTGGGATCAAACAATTTAGCTCAACCTAGTTACCCTGGTATCTGACAACCTGGTGATTTCTAATTTTCTTAAGGTCAGGCAGTGGGCACATCCAAGTTTACCCAGAGATGGCAACAGTACTGCCCCAATTTTCTGTCTTGACTGCTGTCTGGGTGTCCCTGCTATCATGCGGAAATCTGTTTCTAAGCATATCTGGGTTTTCTTGTGTCTTTAATAAATGAGAAAGGAAGGAAAAAAGTCATGCATAAGGGCTATATTTTTCTTAGAAAGTCACTTCTAAGATCTCTAGGGAATGATAAGTTATGTGAAGACTTCGTGGAAAGTCTGCATAGTTACATAAGGAAGTCCAAAGGTTCCTTATTGTAGACTAGTTACAAAGGCTTTCATGTTTTTGTTTTGTTTTGTTTTAAAGTGGGGGAGATAAACACAAGGCTTAGATTATTGCAAGAAAATTAAAAAAAAAAAAAAAACAAAAAAAACAAAGAAACGCAAGAAAACAAACTGACATGAGAGCCCGGTGCTGTGGGAAGTGGCAGAGAAAAGGGTACTAGGACCCTAGGAAACCAAGTATTCAGCTTTGGCAACATTGGAGTTGTCCTGAGCATACTGTGTCCTCACTGCATCCACTGTGCGGTGATGTCATCTCCGGCACTATTCCATTTCCCTTCATCCCCTCTGTGATGGTGCCATCCCTGGTGCTAAGCCTTCTTGCCTTGTATGTCACTAATGGGTAATGCATCCCTGCAGCATGGCCCTACGTGTGTATTCCTTAGGCTTAGGCAGAATCTCCCCTCAGCAGAGCTTTGTCGGGGGAAATTTGGGCCTTGCTTGTATAATGTGGTACAATAAGCCAGGCAGCAGTGGCTACTGGGTGGACACCCAGCTGCTATAGAGAGGTGGAGATCAGTAGACACGCCAGCCACCATCAGGTAAAGTTCCCCCTCCCCCATTGTCACTGACAGTGTGGGGACTTTTTTGCCTCACATCTTAGACACTTCTCTTATTAGGTAGCTTCTTCTAAAAGTGGCTCCCAGTTAAATGTTACTAAGTTTTTGGGTTACTTGCTTCCCTTTCTGCAGGTGGATTCCAGGTTATTGTCTCAAACAAAAAAATAAGTGACCAAAAAGCAGTAGCAAAGTTTATTTGAAAAAATAATAGTTGAGTGTGAGAGAGACACTGGCTCTGCAAAATGAGCTTGGACCAAGTAAAAGAGGAAGAAATAAGAAGAAGGAGAAGGCAGGGTGGGCTGTTGTGAGGAAAGCCATGATAGCCAGCCAGCTCTTCTTGGCATCTGTGACCTTTAATACTGTAAAAATCTCAAGGAAACCTAGGAGAACTTCTACATATGGGTCCTGAGAGAGGGTGCTGGGATCCCATGCCTCAGGCTAGTGTCAGGTCTAGACCATGCTCCTCAGGTTCTCTCCAGAAACTCACATGCCGGGCTTTGGGAACTGTTTGGAGCATGTGTTCTGGGGTCTTGCAATTAACAAGTCATGCCTACTTTCTCAGCCAGCTTTGCCACACCCTAAATCTCCTATCTCACTTGTGCTTGGTCATTTACTGTACCACCCCTTTAGAAACACACAGTTAAATGGTTTATGTTTTCCTTTTAAAGGGCTAGAAATAAATGGCGGGCTCAGACTGGAAGAAGATGAAGGATAGTAAAAAAAAAAGGAAAACTTCATTGAAGAGAAGAAAGAAAAAACTGGGCTCCTACTAGCTTAAGGTTTTTAGGTGACCCAGTCAGGCATCAAAAACCAGTCACCCAATTGCCTCTTTTATTTTCATAATATGGTAGATTCCTCCAGCCCTCCTAAAAAGTAGATTCATGATAATTTAGGGAGATCATGCTTTTCTTATTCTGTTTGGAGAGTGAAAGAAAAAGGGGAGAGATTAAAGATAAACATATCAGTTTGAAGAATTTCCTTTGATCAAGTATGGTTAGGATCCAAAAATGTGCATATTTGGAGGTTTCCCCCTCAGGTGTCACCCAGAGGTTGTTTCCTCATTCTGTGTTTTCAGGATTAGCTTTAACATTTCTGTGTGCAAAAGGTTTTCTCCAGACATTGAGTGGGGCAGTCCACGTGCTTTCCTGGAAGAGCAAGTTTTAAAACTGTCTGACCCAGGAATGGGTTAGATTGACCTAAAGGAATTTCTAATAAAATCACTGCATGTCCTGGGGCATACACCATGACACCTCTTTCCATACCTTCTTAAAGGGAGCAAAACTAAGTTCTTTTAAGTGCTTTTATATGGAAGTACTCATTTTTAGCCAAGCACTTTTTTTTTTTTTTAATGTGTAAGCACTCATTTTTGGAAACCTTTGACTACTAAAAAGGGAAATAATTACAGTGAGAGAAAGCCATATAGAGGGCAGAGTGTTAAAAGGAAAGTAAAACATTGAGCTGAAGTTATCAAATCAGTGCTTCAGTTTACCTCTTACCTAGCTCATCAAAGGAGATATTATCAGAAGGGACCTGAGGAAAAAGAGGATGGACTCATCCATTCCATAGGGGAGGTTGTAGGTTCACTGGCTTAGATCTTTCTACAGAACAGAATTGCAGATTGTGTCAGTGAAAGACATAGAAAGATGTATTAGGTAAAAAGAGAAGAATACACTTGGGAAGCAGTGTAGATGCTCATACATAGACTAAGGTGCTTTATGGTCTGGGCTGGAATGCAAAATATCTGTCAGGTTACTTAATGTGCTAGATCAGAATGCAGACTATTCATACATGTTGGCAGTTTAGAGACATACTGACCCTCTGTAGCTGATTCCTTGAAGATGGCAGTCTTTAGCATTTGTGAATCTGTAGTATGCGGGGAAACACAGGCTCACTTTCCAGGTAAAAAACACAGGCCTAATTTACAGTCTTATTATACTTCTAAGACCCTTAGAAATTCTTGGAGTAAGTTTCCTGAAAAAAGAGAGAAAGCATTGTAACCTTAGGTAACTTTATGTCCAGAGCTGCAGTTTTCTTAACATGTTCACAGTGGGGTCATAATTTGTATGTCTTGCTGGTAGGCCGCTCTGAACCACCAGTGGGACAGTCATTCATATACAACTAGTGGTTCAGACTGGCAGAAATGTGTTAATACAATTTTAAAATTACAATTTTTATTTTCTACTCTTCTAGTTTACCTCAGTTACTACTTTACTAGAGGCATTCTCTACTTCTCATATCTAAGAAAAGAAGTTAGGAACAAGGAAGTTGACAGCAATTCTGAAATTATGTTATGTGCCAGATAGGAAGGAACAAAATAGTATATATGGTAGATTTTGGGAATGAACCATGACACAGTGGGAGAATGATACAGGTAGGTACGTAGTGGTTAATTGTGTTGGAGATTAACTCAAGTTACAATAAAAATTAGTTAGAATGTTTTTAAAATTTAGATTCCTGGCTCACAGATACAGCAATTCTTTTTTTTTCTTTTCTTCCATTAGTTACTTTGGTTGGATCCTAGGAGTCTGCATTAAATTACATCTGTGAAACTGCTTAGAGATTTTCAGGGCCAAGCATCATACAGCTTGACCGGAGCCATTTTTCTCCAGGTTAACCTGGATCTTTATTCTGACTTATTTTCTTGGCATTGTTAGCAATAGAGATCATTCAGATTGTGAGGTTTGAAGTAACCTTGTAAATAAGTTCTTGATGTTTTTTTCAACAGATTTGTGATTACATATGAAAAACACTATTTTAGGTTCTGCATTGATAGGCAATGTCCTTGCCCCAGTGGAACCTATTTCTGCTTTGATAGGAAATACATTATGGAGGAGGAAGCAAATAATTACAGGTGTGTAAGAAATCCAGAGGATGATAAAGAAGTATGTTAGAGTACAATCAGACCTGATTATCACTATCAGAAAGGTCTTTCCAACATAAGTGATGCTTAAACTAAGAGCATATCAAAGCTGACTCAATTCGTTTAGCTAAAGGGGAAGAATAAAGTTGGCATCAGTAATCTCTGTAAGTGTAACAATTTAGGGAAACCTTAGAAGGTGAAAGAGAACATTTAAGGGAATAAATGTAGACAGTGAGGTAGAGTTAGAATTTTGGGTTTTTATTCTGAAATGCAGTAAGAAGTCATTGAAAGGTTTTAAGTGAGGTTCAGGTTTGCATGGCAAAGACCTAACTTCCTACAGAGTAGAGAATGGTGGAAGGGGACAAAAGGATACAAAGGGACAACATTTAGAACGAAACTGTTACATTAATCATAGTAAGACTGGTTCCCTGGCTGAAATTGTAAATACAAGTATAAAATAGCTAGATCTCAGAGGTTATGAGATTTTGTGGTAGATTTGTTGTAGATGCTAAGAAAGAGGGACTAGGAAAGGATGTCTCCATAGGCTTCCAATCGGAGCAATAATGTGAAGAGTATTTGTAAATGAAAAGGGAAAACTGAAGATCACTTTATGAAGGTTGAACATGTTTATGTTGAGATTCCTGGCCGTGTGTGGTTGATAGTTGGAAATACCTATTAGGAAGTCAGGAGAAAGGTGTGGGTTAGTGATCTAGTTAGACTTAGGTGATATAGGTGGTCATTGAAGCTGTGGCTGTTGATGAGATTGACTAGACAACAAATACAGAAATGGAAAAAGGACATGGCAGGAACCTAAAATTTTCCAATATTTAACTTTTTGTAGAGGAGAAAGACCACGTGAAAATTTGTCTTCTAAGTCCACACTAAGCTTTTCACAAAATATTTCTTTCATCTGACCATCTGGATTTGTTTTTACCGCCCATCTTGAACTTCTGAGATAGGGAGGTTAATGACCGCTTACCTGATGGTTTTGCTTTTTACCTGTCTTCTTTTAGAGTTAAATTCAATATTTATGATTTTATTTCCTCTTCATGTCTATTTTAATAGTTACACTTCTTTGCAAACCTTTTAGGAATTGCTTTTTAGATTTACTGTATATGTGTCTTACTCTGTTCAGGCTACTATACCAAAAACCATAGAGTAAGTAGATTTCAAAAAATAGACATTTCTTGCTCACAGTCTTAGAGGGTAAAAACTCCAAGATCAAGACCTGGGAGATTTGCTGACTGAAAACTAATGTTGTGGTTATAGTGAAGTAAGGCCCTATTTCCTCATTCATAAATGGCTTATTGTAGTCTTACCTGATGGAAGACTCAAGTGAGCACCTAGGCTTCTTTTATAAACACTAATCCCTTTCATCAGGACAGCCATCATGACCCAGTCACCTTCCAAAGCCCCTACTTCCAAATATTGTCATGTTGGGAATTTGGTTTTAACTTGGGAATTTTGAGGGGTGCACATTCAGTCCATTGGAAGTTTTAACTTACTGCCCTCTAACTTCAAGTAGTATAAACCATTTTTGTACAGCGTAAGAACTTTATATAAATTGTTCTTCCAGTTGCTTTCACTCATCTTTTGTGGGTTACATTTTACTTTTTGTACATGGTAACCCTATAATTTATAATATTGCATGCTCATTTTCTATATATATCTTGTTCTGTGCTTTTCTCTGTGCCTGTATCTGTCTTCCTCTTTCTGGTGGTGGTAGAGATTAAAATGAAGGCCTTTGTAGTGAGCTGCATTTCCTTTTAAAAAGGATCTCTCTTAAATTGCCCAGCCTGAGCTCAGGCTTGTGAATTCCTCCTATCTCAGCCTCTCAGTGCTGGGGTTACTGATGTAGGGATTACTACCATACTGGGTTATATTTGCCTGGATTTTATTTATTTATTTCTTAAAGCCATTACAGGCAACAAAAAATATTTTAAATTTACCTTCATGTCTGGTATTCCTGGCACTATTTCATTTTATAGATCAAAGTTTCCGTTTGGTTTCATACTTAACAGCTGAAGAACTTATATAATTATTAACCAGCTGATATTACAGGAAATTGTTTCAGCTTTGTGTGTATGTGTGTAGGACCTTAATTTGCTTTCATTTTTGAGAGATATTTTCGCTATACTGTAATTCACATTTTTTTTTTCTCTTTTGAGCATTTTAAGGTATCACTCCACTGTTTTCTGACTTGCAGTTTTGGAGGAGTTTACCGTAGTTCTTATCTTTATTCCTCTATGCATGATTTTTTTTTTGTCTCTAGCTACCTTTGAGATGTTTTCTTTATCTTGGGTTTTAGTATTTTATCTATAATGAATATAGGAGTGCAGTTTTTTTGTGGAGGGAGGTGGTGCTGTGGGTCAAACTCAAGGTCTCACATATGATAGGCAAGCCCTGTATCTGAGCTATACATCTTTCTGCTTAGTGTTTGGTGTTCTTTGAAAATTTTGCATGTGTGGGTTGAAATCTTGCATTCTTTTTGAAAAATTCTTGGCTGTTAACTTTTTCAGACTTTCATTCTAATTCTCTTTGCTTTCTTCTTCTGAAATGTTAATGTATTATTCCATAGTTGTCAGATGGTTTCTTGAAAACATTTTTTAAAAGTTTTATGCACGTGTATGCATTATGTTCTGATCTGTTTTTAAGTTCTCCAAGTCTTTCTTAGTTGTGTCCAGTTTACTGATGAGCATGTCTAAGGAATTCCAATATGTTTTTTAGATTTGGAGGCTGTTAGGAATTAAACCAAGATCTTGTGTATTTTAGGCAAGCACTGGCATATTGAGCTTCACCCCGAGCTGAAAATTACTAATAATCTTGCTTATATTTGTTTGTTTTTTACTAACATTGTTTTCCTTACAGTTTTCATATATCTGGAAATTCCCTTTCTCTTTGTGCAAAATACTGCCCCCACCCTTTTTCCTGCTGGATCCCTTAACATGTTAATCATATTAATGCTTTTTGTGTGATGGTCTGTAATACCTACGCCTGAGCTGTCTCTTGTTTGAATTTGTTGATTATCTCTGGACAGTGGAATTTCCTTTCTGTTCTGTGTCTTACTCTTAGAAATCAAAACCAGGGCTATGTGGGTATTAGGCAAGCACTCTGCCACTGAGCGAAATCAGCAATCATATCTGATACTTTTTGACCCAAGTAGCAGATAACATATGTAGCAAAATGATAGAGACTGAAGCTAATAACATTTGTACTTGTAAAAAGGACAAACATCTTTTTTTCTCAGTCCATTCATGTGGGAAGTTGAGTCAGTCTGTTCTTGAGCAAAATTTGGGTTTTGTTGGTGGTGACTTTGTCTTTAGTATACTACCAACTTTGTATTCCTCCAGTTATAGGTTCCTGTTACTTTGTGCTTGGTCTGAAGTCTAGGTACTGTAGAATTTTTTCATTTTTCCCTCTCTTTAGATTTAATTGTGTCTTCCCACCTTGCTGTAGATGAGAGTATCTCTCAATGCTTTTGCCCCTCTGTCAGTAACCTGCTGCTGTAAACTAGAACTAGGTTTTTGATAGGAGCAAGGGGTTTCTCTATTCTGTTGATACAGCCTCAGGCCCCTGAACTTGAGGGTCAGTCCGTGTTGTGCCCCCCCACCCCAGCGTTTCTTTCCCTTAGTCCCGACTAGCCTTGTGTCTGTAGTTGCTTTTAGATGGGAGGTTCCTGTTCCATATCTGTCTGTAGCAGACCTCTGTTACAGAAAGTAAGGGGTCCTGGACTGAAGGTTGTTTTGTCTACCTCTGTGAGGGCTAAAAAAGATTTTGGTTTTGCCTTTTCTAGCACACCAGCAACTCTTTACTTGTGTCCTGGGAAGGAGTTTCCTATCTTTCCCTAGAGACAGAAGTCTTTTGTTTCTATTCTTCCCCCAGAAGTAATGACTCTGCCAGAGTTTTATGGTTGAGAGATTTTGCTACCTCTACTTCAAATTTATGTAATTTTTTTTGTCTTTTTTTTTTTTCTTTGTAATAGTTTTGAAAGATTGGTGGGCTTTGTAGCTTCTTTACCCCTAGTCTCGTAGTGACAATCACCTCTTTCACTCCTATCACTAAGGGAGACTTTTTTGGTTCACTTAACATCAGTCTTTCTAACTGGTAATAAAGGCTTCATGCAGAACAATTGAGTAGAACTTCCCTTGTTCCTGGAGCTCTTGTTATCCCAAACTGATTTGGCTTTTAAAATTTGAGCTAATTTTTTTATTACCTGCTTAATGGTTGCCAATTTTTATGTTTATATTTTTGGGTTTGTTTTTTTTTTTTCCTTGTTTTCTGTGCTCTGCCCAAGGTAAGAAAGCTTGACTGTCCAGTTTCTCCTTGCATAGCCTTTTCCCTCTTAGGAATGTAGCTTGCTTGGCTGTCTTGCAACCTGAGCTCTCTGGTGTGCTCAAAAATAGGTACTCTTCCCCCTCTCTTTTTTTTTTTTTTTTTTTTCTTTTTAAAGCTTACTCAGTATTTTCATGCTGTTTATATCTCAAGCAAAGAGACTTTCCATTTAAAAGTTTTAAATTGCTACTTTGGTAATAAGATAGTGCATTTATATTCTGTGTATAACTTTTCAAAGTTTTTAAATCCTAGAATTGCCCTTTTGAGAAAGAGATTTTACTACAGATATTCTTAGATTTCTGAATTTTATATTAAAAATAAAATTACCTCAAAGTTGCCATTGAAACAGTGGTAAATCACTTGAATCATCTTGCCACCAAATCCCCCACCCTTTGGGAACAAACAGAATTATTTGGGAGTAAACTTTGGAACCTATAATTGAGAAGATAAGGACTTTGAGTATTTTTTGTAAGAACTGAAGTTCCACGTTTTCATGAACAGATTTTCTATTTCATAGACTCTTTAGATTTCCAGAGACATTTTCCTGCCACCTGTTTATTCCTTTCTGATACATTTAGGATACTAGACCTTGCTTGTCCTCTGTTGCTAGTGTCTATCTGCCCCTACCCTCTCACCTGTCTCTATCTCCCCCCACTGCCGTGTATTTTCTTACAAATATAATAAGAACCTAACTGGCCTTTTTATTTTTTCTGGTGATGCTGGCGCTCAACCCAGGGTCTTGTGTGTGCTAGATAGATGCTCATCTACTGAATTATACCTTATCTGTTAACATTTTTAAAAACTGAAAAGGTGGTACACTTGTACCTTGTACCGTTTGGACCTAGCAGGAAGTTTAAAAAAACAGCAACAAAAAAAGATAATAGTTATCACCTAAAATCCCACACAGAATAACTTCTAATATTTTGCATTCTGGTTTGTTTCTAAGAATAAGTAAATTTAAAACTACAGTTAAATTCTTGGTATGTATACAATTTTGTATTTAGCATTTAATATTTAATATTACCTCACAGGCATCTCTCTGCCTTACAAAATGATCTTAAACTTTTACATTATTATGGAATCCACTAGAAATTACCTTTACTTGTTACCTTTGTAGTATTTGTAATTTGAAAGTCAGAAAAATTTAAAGCTTATTTTGAAAAGCTTATTCTATTTATAATTATATCACAAGGTATAGAAATAGTTGTTTTTGATTCTGTTTTTAAAGATGGGTTTTTTGGATTCCATTGACCCAGTGGCTTTTCTCCTTTAATTTCAGAATTCCATACGTCATAATCTGTCACTCAACAAATGTTTCCTTAAAGTGCCTCGATCCAAGGATGACCCCGGAAAGGTAGGATTCATTTTCTTAAAACAAAGCAGTTGTATTTTCTATATGTCTCTGGTCATGTTTGAATCTTAAGAATTTGTCTAGTTGATCAGGAAGTTTTGTGAAATAGCACCCCTACCCTATCTCATTTAGTTGGTATGCTTCAAAGACCAACCAGTTAGGTAGAGCTTTCTTTTTAAGCATTAGGAAATTAGTTAGAGAGCTAGTGCTTTGTTATTGTTTATGCATTCTAATTCTAATGTGGTCTTTGATTGCTTTAAGTGTTGTGTATTGAATCAATACAGTGTTTGAATTGCTTGTGAGGAACCACATAGATCTGTGTGTAATTTACAAAAGGAAAAGTATTCTAACTTTGAAATAAAGTTGTTTCTATGTTAATATTCTGTTTTCTTAGTGGCTGTGTTTTCTTCTTGATTCTGTTTATCTTCTGTCATCATCACAGTTTCAGCATTTTATCTACAGAGACATTTTTGTTTGCTTCAATAGCCATGTCAACTGTGATGTGGCCTTAAGTTTGTATAGTGGCTTAGTTTCTAAAGCTCAGAGTACTTGGTTGGACCATGTTTGGTTGATAATTTACCATGATAATTTACTAGATTACGATTTCAAGACAGGATAACTGTTGGCAAGATACCTTCTTGTTGGGGTGATTAGGCTTTTTCCTTGTCCCTGGAAGAATATTTCTAAAACAAAGATGTGTACTTTGTTATAAAATATCATCTTTTGTTTTTCTGATGTTACCATTCCAGCTGCAGTTTACTTTATTCAAGGCTCAGTGTGAGGAACATCTTGAAGTTTTTCAAACATAACTTTCATGTGGTCTTATTGCATCTTTTTCTGTATTTCTCTGGCCAAGTTCTTTTCTTTGAAAATTGGGTTACAACATTAGGTCTTTGAAGCTTTGTTTTTCCATACCTCAGTTGAGTTTGTTGTTCCCTTTTTTTGGTCTCTGTTTCTTTGTAGCCTTTTCATTGTTACAGTACCTCCTAACTTGTCTGTTTTTTTGGACTCCCTTGCTCCAATTTATAGTTACTTTCACACAGTAGTTGTCAATTTTAAGAATGTTAACTACAGTGATCATACAGTGTCTGCGTTCTCCAACTTTTAATTCTTCTTTGCCCTTAGGTTAAAGTCTAAACATATGAGGTTGTAGGGATAACATGTACTGTGCTCACTGTTTAGCCCCAGTCGCTTGCACAGTGGCTGGTAGCACTGAGGCATCCTGGTATGACTGTATTGGGGCCTCTACCAGACTGTTAACTTCCTGAGGTTATAGATGGAGAATTTTTCATTTCCGTGTTAAAGTACACTCCTGTGTAATACTTTATAGCACTTTGAGTGATCTGACCAATCAAATGGTTATCAAAACTGAGATTATTAAAGTCTTATTTTTTTGCCTATATTTATAACTAAGATGTGACAGCAATTGGTGGCAAAATTCTTTTCCCTTTAATACTGACTTATTATCATGAATTAGAATTTTCTATATATCTTTCATTATAATTTTTATAGTATATGTAAATCATATTGAAAAATATTTTATTAGAAATCTGAAGGCTAATTGGCTTTTATAAAGAATTAGTTTCAGTTTGATTTTTTAGAAAATTAAAGATAGTAGAAATGAAAAATTAATTCACATGAATCGTATTATATATTAAATTTTGTTCAATTGAAGATCCATTTTAAAAACTTATGCTGATAGGCTAATGTTCTTTAGTGAGAAGTTAAAGCTGTTCTAGTTAATGAAATAGTATGATGCAGTAATGCAGATGGGGAAAACATATTACTCTTTGAAGTTATTCTTTTGGAATAATGCTTATGCAACTGATTCTTATTGCAAGAGTAATGTGTAACTGAACAAAATACAGAAATGAATTGACCCCTCAGATTAAGCACTTGAACTTTTACCATTAGTGTCCAAAGTTAAAGTTGGACAACAACAACAACAACACATCGTTGTTCCCATTTATTTTGGTCACAAATGAATATCATTTGATCTTACGAAGAACACTTACAGAAATGGAGTCACTTTTATTTTTGGTCTCAAATGAAGTTTAAGCCATTGTTCTCATTGAATTTTGGTGAAAAGTAGATGTTACGAATATGATTTTACAAAATACATTTATCTGAGTTGAAAATCTTTTTTATGTCACAATGAGATTTTGTTCAAAAAGAAAGCAAAATTCCTTTGCTTTTAAAATGCTTTGAAAGCCTTACTTGTATCCCGTTTTATAAGAGTAAAGAAACTAATGCCAAAAGATAAGAAGTGAGTTAGATTTGTTGTGGAGTTAGAACTCAAGCGTAATAGCCAGACTGACTTGTTAGTCACAGAAACCCATTATAGATTGACTTATGGGGTATTTCAGGAGAAAATGAAGCTAGGTTCTTAAATTATATCATCACAAGTGTTTCTTTCCATTCTTGAGTTTTGCTGCCTTTTCTGATGGCTTTCTTATTAGCCTAGTTAATGGAACAGATGGCTATTTGCAGTTTCTGGTTTATGTTCTGTCAGTTTAAGTAACTGTAGGAAGAGTATATCTTTTGGTTTTCTTTTAGTGCCCCAGCTCATTTGGAATTACAGCAGAAGTCTTAGAATAAATGCCAAGAAAAAAATCTTGGTTTGTAGACTAATACTTTTTTCCAGTATACCAATCTTCTTTGAGAGAGAGGCCAAAATGTTAGTTAAGTTTTGGTACTTATGAATTGTTTTTTCTTTTTGTATTACAGTGTTTCCTGGCAGTTGAGGAGCTTTTCCAAAACCACCCTCACCACAGTGGGAGAAAACCATTGAGCCAAGGTGGGGTGGGAGTAGATTTTTGGTATGATTCTTGGGTATGGGGTGGACTTTAACTCCTTAGGATTTTGCTAGCTGTGATCCTGACCCCAATAGGTCCAAGAAAGTAGAACTAACTCATATAGCATCTTCTTCTATATATATTTTCATAGTATAGCTTCCTGTTCTTTGTATTACCAGAAAGGTACAAAGACTAGCATAGACTTGAAGTGTGTTGTTGAATTATAAAGGTTTTATATGACTACTTTTTTTCTTGCTCAATTCTTCATGTAAGAAATCCACGTCATAAAAGCCATTCAGGTGCCCTCTCATGTACATTGATGGTCTGAAAGCCATTCACCTCTGTTTCTTGAAATTTGCTTCAAATAACTACATTATTGTTGCCTTTAAAAAGAAATACAACCAGGTATAGTGGCACCCACCTGTAATCCCAGCATTTTGGAGGTTGAGGCAGAAGAGGACTGCTATGAATTTGAGGCCAGTGTCTGCGTAGTGAGTTCAGAGTTAGCCTGAACTATTAGTGAGACTCTGTCTTAAGAAACCAAACAATAAAATAAAATACATACATACATACAAGGAAAAAAAGTACAAAATAAAATTATATTTTTTCATTCATGATTTTTCTGCTTTTGTGGAGGTGTAGATTTCTTTATCCTCAGATGTAACCCTTTTCTCCCTGCCTATCCTCCCATTTGTCTTCATTTTTAAAATTCTGTCTCTTACTATTTCTGTTTTCTTCATTTTTGCTGACATTTTGATCTAAACCTTTTTTGTCTTTTTATTGTGTAATGTATAATACTTCTTAATTATTTTGAAGATCAACATTTTGCTCACATTATGCAAGAGAATCAGTTAAACTTAAAGAAAAAACAGTTCTCTTTCTTTGCTTTCTAGCTTAATGTTTTTCAGCCTTCTTTTTCTTACTCCAGTTAGTGGAAATGATACTTTGACTTGTAAGGAACTAAAGGATCATAGGAAATAATTTCAACAATTGCATAAACAATTAATGACATACAGCTTCTAACAGAACTGAGAAAATTAGCTAAGAAGTTTAAGGCCAGCTATTAACTACAGTTAATTCAGGGTAAACAGAAGAGCTTTTTGTTTTGCTGGTGTTGGGAGAAAGGTCTTTATTACCTGGACAGGAGAAATTATAAAAGTTCAGTGACTGTAAAGATTGGGGTTTCTTGGTTTGTGGGGAAACAAATATTGTTAGAGAAATACCTTTCAAAATTTCCTACATATGGATGAAATTGTCAGCTTTCGTAGTTTTAATTTATGGTAAGAAACCAGTTTGAGCGCTGGGAAGAGAACATGACCAAGCTTGGCTGAGGGACCAATCAGAACAAAATTTGGATAGATTTAGGAATTAGAAAAATTAATATAACTTGGGGACCAAGAGTAAAGAAATGGATTTGGGCCAATGAGTGAATGTCAAGGCAAAGATGGGTTATGAGAATAAGATAAGTCATTAGACAAACCAGGGTTAAAAAGCCAAGAGTGAGCATAGATACTCACAAGATTTGAAAGATTGAATTAGGTAGAAATGGGGACTAGATCAGTGAGATAACTTTGCAGAAACAAAAGTGCTGTACCTGTACTAGAGCCCTGATGTTGTACTGCTGGCCAGAGCAGTTTAGTTGCAGCTGCTTTATATTTACATATGCAGCATTTTCTGTTCTAAGGCTGGAAAAGAACATTTTGTTGTTGTTGGCCTTTGTAGTTTCCTTTTAAAGATCTAAACTACTTTTAAAAAGTAATATTTAACTCAAATTAATTTTTAAAAATTACATATAATAAAACACTATATAATTTTAGTGTATAATTCTGACAGTTTTGGCAAACACACAGTACAACCATTACTGTGATCAAGGTTAGAATAGAACTCTTCATTGTCCTTTGGTAGTCATCCCTTACTGAAATTTCCCCAGACCCTGCAACTAGTGATGTTTTCTGATCTTATAATTTTACCTTTTGTAGAATGTCTGAAAATAGCACTCATGTAATAGGTGTTCTTTTGAGTCTGCCTTCTTTCTTTTAGTGTAATGCATTTGAGATTCAAATGCATGTTGTAGACATCAGTTAATTCCATTTTATGGTATATATTCCATTGTATAATTTACCATAGTTTAATCCCTATTTGAAGACCATATAGTTTGTTTCTAGTCGTAAGTTCATTTGACTGTCAAGTTCTTTTCTTTTAGGGTAAGATTCAATAATCAGTTTAACAAATATTAAAGCATAATACAAGTAATGTCATATTAAGTGGGATTGTGAGCAGATTATGATAAACATAGGTAAGGATCTGTGTCTTAGAAGTTCATTGTGATACAGCAAAACCTTATCTCCAATTTAAAAATTGTGAAAGGATTAGGTTAAGGTACTGTGATTTAAAAGCAAAATATGGCTGGTTATTAATTATTTAATAGGGCATATTTAACATTTAGAGAAGCCATTTATAGTCAGTATGCTATTTATATTTTAAAATCCATTAAGAGTAAATTCCCTAACTCTTTCTCTTAGGCAGTACTTAGCTACACTTGGTAATCAGTGTATTTATAAGTGATTAAAAATCTAGATTTGTTCAAAAAGGATTTTCTAGGAAGCTGAGTTGGCACTGGAATAGTTGTTCAGACACTCATGTAGCCAGTTAGCCAGAGTATCCTGTCTTTGACAGAGTACTTTGTTTGATCATTAATAGTCTGTTTTTGTGATTTGAATAGTGTGTGTTTAATCTCCTGCCCAAAGTAGAAGCCTGTCAGAATGAAAGACAGGTAACAGATATAACAAATATACATGAAGATTGAAGCTGAGATGTATAGTTATTTTATATATAGTACATGCAAATAAAAATAGCACTACAAATAGCTTTCTAAAATGTTGAGAAAAAAACAAGACAAACAAACCTTTGAAAATGGATTGCCAAATATAAACTTGGAGAAGGAGAGAAAAGATTAAGATGTAGCATGAATCCTTTTAAGTCACGGACAAAAATTCTGGTACCATGCCTGAAGCTCTTGAAATAGGTGTGCCTTAAGAGCTTAGAAACAGCAGAGGATATTCTATGCTTTTAATTTACTAGTGGAGGGTTAATTGAAGTATAACATTCATAGATTTAGTCTTTTAGGATGGTTAGCTACTTATGATAGAAATAGCTCTCCTCAGGAGTCAGAAGTTAGTGTTTGCCTCTTGGATTTATTGCAGATACGTTGTTTAAGCCTACTTTCAACCTGAGGTTTATTAAAAAGAAGCCATACATTATGTGATAAAGCTAAGGTACTTTGTATAGTCATAAAATTTCAACTAGAAGTAAAGTATCAGAAAAATGTCATGCATTTTATTTGAAGTAATAAATATTTTATAAGATAAAGCCATTTAAGTTTTTTATGTCTTCATTTTTTAATACATTTCCTATATTTAGATTACTTTAGGTTTCCTGACCGTAATGGACTTAGCTGTATTTGTTTGATATTTTCTAAATCAAAAACGTTGTCTAGTTTTCTGTGCCACTCTTATTCCCTTTAAAATTAATCTTGTAGGACTTTTTCCCTCATTACTGGGGATTGGACCCAGAGCCTTCATACTAGGCTACATCTCATATCTTTTTAAAATTTTATTTATTTTTATATCTTTAATTTTTTTTTTCTTTTTTGTCTTTTTCCTTTTTATCGGTACCAGGGATCAAACTCACGACTGCCTGCTTGCAAGGCAGGTGCTTATGCCACTGAGCTAATTCCCCAGCCCCTTCTTTAATTTTTTTATGCATGCAAGTCTGATTTATTTTACTCATGGGTATAGTCTTTCATTGCATCCATTTACCTATAAAATGCTCAAGTTTATTCTTTTTATAGCTGAGTAGTACTCCATTTTATAGAAATACCACATCTTTTTATCCATTCTTCTGTTGATGGGCCTTTGGATTGTTTCCAAGATCTAGCTATTAAAAAGTGAGCTACTATAAACATGGGTGCACATATATTGCTGAGGTATGATGTTTTCAATTCTTTTGGGAAGATATCTGGAAGGGGAATAGCTGGGTCAAATGGGACTGCCAATCCTAGTTTTTTTGAGGAGCCTATATACTGATATTCAGAGTGGTTGCACCAGTCTGCATTCCTACCAACAGTGGAGAGGGGCTCTTTTTTCCTCACAGCCCCTCCAGCATTTGTTATTGATTGATTTCTTCATAATGACCATTCTTTTTTGGTTCTGGGAATCGAACTCGACCTTGTGGTTGTGAGGCAGGCACTTATGCTGCTGAGCTATGTCCGCAGCCCAGTAATAACTGTTCTTTCCAGTATGAGGTGGAATCTCAGCATTGTTTCAGTTGGCATCTCTCAAATGACCAGTGATGCTGAATATTTTCCATAAATTTATTTACTGTTTGTATGTCTTCATCTGAGAAGGGTGTATTGATTTCAGGTGCCCATTTCTGAATTGGGTCTTTAAATTTGGGAGGTCTGATTTTTTTTTTTTTTTTTTTTTTTGGAGTTCTTTATATGTTCTCAGTAGTAATCCTTTGAGGAACAGCTAGCAAACTACTTCTTTTTTTTTTTTTTTTTTTTTTTTGCCACAGTGTGAGTTGTCTGTTCACTCTGGTGATAGTTTCTCTTGCGGGGCAAAAGCTTTTTAGTAAGATAAGATCCCAGTTGTTGATTCTTTGTAATAGTTTCTTGTGCAATCGGTGTTTTATTTGTAAAGTCTTCACCTACACTAGTGTCTTCAAGAGTTTGCCTATTTTATCTCCCAGCAGACTTAATTTCCCGTTTTAATATTTAGATTTTGGTCCATTTTGAATTTAGTGCATAATGAAAGATATGGGTACAATTTTAATTTTTGGCATATGTAGAGCTAGTTTTTCCAGTACCATTTATAAAGAGGTTATCTTTCATCCAGTGAATGTGTTTGACATGTTTGTCAAAGATAAGGTGGCTGAGTATGTCTGGAGTTGTTTCTGCATCTTCTAATCTGTTCCATTGATCTTCAGGTCTGTTTTTTTTTTTTTTTTTTTTTTTTTTTGCCAATACCAAGCTGTTTTTATCACAGTAGCTTTATAGTATAATTTCAAGTCAGTGATTGTGATGCTTCTTTTCTTTGTTGCCAAGAATTGCCTTTGCTATTCTAGATCTCTTCTGGTTCCAGATGAATTTTAGAGTTGTTTTCTCTAATTTTGTGAGATATGTTATTGGAATTTTGATTGGAATTGCATTAAATCTGTATAACAGTTTTGAAAGTATCCTTTTTTCAGAGTACTGTAGTTTTTGATGTAGAGCTTTTTTTTTTTTTCCCGTCCTTTGTTAGATTGATTCCCAGCTGTTTCATTTTTTTGGGTCCAGACTAAACAATTTAACAGCTTAGTGAGATCTTGTAGCTGAAAAGAGATCTCTGTTCATTTCTTCTTTCGCCATCCAGCACTCTTTCTTTGTTCCAATAAAGAAATGACATCTGGCTTAGAAATGGAAAGACTCAGTGCAATTAGATGGTCATAGTTCTCCAGCATTACACATATAGCATTACACGTGAGCAGGCTGGAGCCATTTCCCCTCCTCCTAGGAGAAGTCTGTGGCCACATCTCTGTAGGTCACTGATCTCTGAGCCATGGCAGGAAAAAGAATTTTTATTTTTAGTGAGACAGAGTCTCACTATAATGTATACTAAATTGCCCATACTGCACCTGGACTTGTAGTCCTTCTGCCTCAGGCTTCTGGACTTCTGGGATTTACAGGTATTTGCCACCATGCCCAACTTGTTTTACGATATATTAAAGTTTACAGCTCATTCATTTTTGGACAATATAGTCAAAGTTGTAGAATTCTGAATATATGATCTTAAAGATTTTATAAAGGAAGTATTACTCTCTCTCAGGTTTTTAGCACTGTACCAGAGTTGTTAAGAATTAATAATGCTTACATTATTGTATGTTGCTTTATTAATAATGTATACATTTATATACTGCTTCATAGATTTCAGAGCCCTTTTACATGCATTATTATGATCTTCAAATGAAGCCTGTGGTCAAACTCTGATTTTAAATAATAATCCTTGAGTTCATAGTAGATTTTCAGTAATTCACATAAACTTGATACAATGGAATTTTCAGAAATAGAATCTCTTAGAATATACTTAAGTATGTGTTCTTTTTCCGCTCTGCACAATGTCTGTGATGCTGTTTTGTAGATCAGTTGTTTTTTTAGTGTCCTGTTGTATGAATATATCACAGTTTTGTTTATCTGTTGTTAGACATTTGGGATAGGGAGAGACTAGCAGAAAATTCTTGTGCACATATTCTGTGGACATACGCTTTCAGTTCTCTTGAATAATAGAATTGCTTAGCCAGAAGGTGTGTGGAAGATTCAGTTTATAAGAAACCACATATCCTTTTTGCAAAATGGTTGCATTATTTTACATTCTTAACAGCAGTGTATTTAAAGAATGTCTGTTATAAACAGTAGTTGCTATTTATTTAGCTACTAGGAATCGAAGTCATGACCTCGTGCTTGCCAGGCAGGTACTTATGCCACTGAGCTATATCTCCAGCCCTGGGTCTTGCTTTTTCAGTTGCCTAATATTCTGTCTCAGTTATTAGAGTGCTTAGACTCTATGGTTAACATAATTATTATTATAGTAGGTGTTTGTTTTTCTTTTGTTCCTGTGTTGTTTCATTTCTGAAACTTTTGGGGCTAATCAAATAGTTTATAATATTCTTTATTTCTTTTGTTGACTTTTTGACTGTGTTCTCTTTATTTTTTAATAGCCACTATAGAGCTTAACAGTATGTACCATTTACTTAGTGCAGTCTATTTGGAGATGATATGCTGCCTTCTGTTACACCACGTCTATCATTTTTTACTTGCTGTTCATTTATACTAACTATAGTAACCGCACAACAGTATATTTCCATTTATTCTTTTTCTTTCTGATGTTCTTATGTGCTTATTTCATAAATCTTATCTTAGGATTTTGTAGTTATTTAAAAATTTATTTGCTCCTATGTTTTCCCCTCCTTTTCTTTTAAGGTATCCAATATGATAACACGTTTGACATTGTTTCACAAGTTCCTGACACTTTATCTTCATTTTTTTCATTCTTTTATTCCTCAGATTAGCTAATTTCTGTTGATCTGTCTTTAAGATTTCTGATACTTTGATGCTATCCAATGTATTGGTAAGCAAATCCAGTGAACTTCTAAATTTCAGTTCCTAGATATTTTAATTCTAGAATATCTAGTTACTATTTTCTGTGTGTATGATCATTGATAAATAGTGAAATATATTCAACCAGTTGTTTTGATACTATAGCATTAGAATTTCTGTGTTGTCCTTGACTAGTTTAGACATAAGACAGACCCAGAAGACTCAGCTTTGCCATAGGTTTTTATTATAAGAAGATACTAAATACTGTCCTTGTGATGAGTAAGGAGGTATGTCAGCTTTAGTGGCTTTGCAGTCCATCTGTGAGGTTTGTGGAGCACACATCTAGCATGTCACAGTGCATCACAGAGGCACGTCCTAGGGGTTCATGTCTGGTCCCTCACTTTTTCCCTAGCACTGTTCCCCTGCTTTGCTTTCTGGTCACCATGAGCCAAGCAGCTTTGTTCTACTATACCACTCTGCCATAATGTTTCTGCCTTGGAGCCAGCTGGCCATCCACAGAATGCAATTCAACAGCCAAGTTGAACATCTCCTTCTTTAAGTTGTGGATGTTGACTATTGTGTCCAGCAACATGAAAGTTAATACAGTCATGATGTATGTAGTGCAGTGAAGGCAAACCTGTCAGAGCTTTTGATGATAAAACAGCTCTCTGCAGCAGTAATGCCACCACTGATGCAGTGTTTGGGACTCTCGTGATCCTAATTCAGTCTTTCATCTGGACTTATAACCTCAATATTTGATACCCTGGATTTTTATATGGAAACAGTAATAAAAGAGATGAGTTTCTTGGGTTTTGTTGTTGTTTAGTTTGATAAGTAACCTCAGATCACTATCTCACTTCCAACTGGTCCCTTTCCTTGAGTCTCTCTATACTTTTTCTTCTTTTACGTTAGTGCCTTAAAGTATGGCTTACAAATGAAAACACATGTCTTTTCTTGCACATTTTCAGTACCATCCTCCAGCTTTATGCCCCTAAACTTCATAATATCCTTTACTAGATATTTTATATTTGTGAACACTTTATATCTTCGTATTTGTCCATATTCTTCATTGTATGTGGAAATAGTCTTCCTTTCTGTGCTGCTAATTCTTTTATGCTCAGTTCAAATAGCAGTGTCATCCTAAAAAGAGGTAACTTCCTCTTTCCCTTCCTACCTTTTTAAAAGAAATTGCTCTGTTCTTTTTTACTTCCATGGTTCTTTGAGCATTTTGGTATTATAGCCACTGAATGCTGTAGTTTGTGTATGTTGATGTATTTCACTCAGGTGTGAGATTTTTGTTGACCAGGATTGAGTTTGGTGCACAGCAGTCTCATACATACCTGCTTAATCAATGTTTATTACAGCATATTTATCTTTTCCTAATAGAATATTTAGTTTTAAAATTTCTTAAACTTTTTTAGTTTATTTTCTTGTTATTGTAAATAAGGGCTAGTTCTTTACATACGCTTTGCTTCTTTTTCACTCAGAACTTTCAGGACCGCTTATTTACATTTTGACATTGGTTCACATTTACTTTGAATTTGGGAAGAATTCTTATTCTTCAAGTGAGTGAATTTTGTCTTTTACTGACATTATTAACTATTTTAGAACTATTCCAAGGACTTACAGGGTCCAGAGGAAAACCAGGAATCAGCCAGAAATGAGACTTTAATTTGTTCTTGGTATCACTGACTTTGTGGAGGTGACTTGCTTGCATTGTGTATAACCTGCATTAGATTAGAAGTCTTTGATTCCTTTCATCCTTAATTAAAAAGGTACTTTTTACTGAAATATAACTTGTAAACCATAAACTTTACTTTTTTTATTTAAAAGTATGTAATTTAGTAGCTTTAATGTATTTGTAAAGTTTACAGCCATTACCACTGCCTAATTCAAAGATGTTTTTACTTCACCTTCCCTCTTTCTCCCTCAAACACCAAACAACTATTAATTTTTTTTGTTGTTATAAAATTCCCTATTTTGGATATTTCACATAAAATAATTATACAATATGTGGCCTTTTGTGGGTGACTTCTTTCACCTAGCATGAAGTTTTCCAACTGAGGTCTATTTTAGCATATAATGGTGCTTCACAGTTGCTGGCTGTTTACTTTGTTTCCACTTTTGGCTGTCATGCAAAATGCTGCTTCAAGCATTTGTGTATAGTGTGGGCATGTTTTTCGGAGTATATTTTCATTTGGAGTTGCTGGGTCATTTAATCTTTGGGTGAGTTTTCAGTTTCCTTTTGGTTGCTTATGCTTTTAATATCTTATTTAAGAAAACATTTCTTAATCTAAGACCACAAACATTTCCATTTATTCTAAAAGCTTTTACAGCTTTGATTCATTTTTAATTAACTTTTATATATGATGTTAGTTAGGGAATCTAGTTTCATTATTTTGCATATGGATATTTAGTTTTAGTTTTCCTTGTCTTCTACTGTTTCCCCATTGCATGTCTTGGTAGTCTGTGGAAAATCAGTTGATCATAAATGTATAGCTTTGGTGCTAGATTCATGGGTCAGATCAGTTCCATTGACTGTATGTCTATTGCTGTGCCAATATCTCATTGTCTTGGCTATAACTATATATTAAGTTTTGAAGTTGGGAAGTATGATTTTTCAACTTGGTCCCTCTCTTTCAAGCTTGTTTTGTCTATTCTGACCCCCTTGCTCTTAGATATGTTGTCAATATTTGCAGAACAGCCACCTGGAGTTTTGATAGGGATTGCGTTAAGTCTGTAAATCAGTTTGGGAAGTGTTCTCGTTTTAAGATTAATTTTAAAAGACAGTGAACCTAGATAGGATGGAGTGGGCTGTCTTTCACTCTGTTTCAAGTGAAGAATTAAAAATCTGAATATCTATAAAAAAAGACTTCCGGTATATATAAATTCATGTAGCACTGCCAGGCATGGTGACACACGCCTTTAATCCCAGAAGTCAGGAGGCTGAGGCGGAAGGATCATTGCGAGTTTGAGACAAGTCTGGGCTACAAAGTAAGCTCAAGGCCAGTCTGAACTGCACAGTGAGACCCTGTCTCAAAAAATGAAAGAAAGAAAGTAGTACTATATACTGTGAATATTTTAGATAAGCCATTTATTGGAATTAAATTTAGACATTTATTGTTACAGCTTTACACTAGGTACAGTATTGCACTTAGCTCTGGGAATAATAAGGTAAATAAGATGTCACAGCCATTAAAATTTTTGGTCTAATGGAAGAATCAGATTTACAAATTGAAAAGTTCAGTGTAGTATAGTAGGTTCAAAGATCCAGATTTCTTATAAGTCCTTAGCCTGTTCTTCATTGTGTGAAAACTTTGCTGTATTAAAAATGATTATTAAGTGTTTATTAGTACTACCTGTTTCAATGTTTAATTGTAATGGCTTGTAGAGTTAAAAATAAATGCTTTAAAACTTTAAACTGAATTGTCGAGTATCAGTGATAAAATTTTAATGTATTTTTAGGATTTGTGATATAATGAATTTTAAAAACTTAGAAACAGTATGTGACCTAAAATATTACAGGGAATAAATAGCATTAAAATAAAAAGCAAAAAAATTTTGTTACTCTTTAGTTCTCTGAACTCACCTCTTAACGTTTCCTTTTTTGCCCAAATGAACAATTTCCTTAATGTCTTGCTTGCTCTCTGATGTTTATGACTTCAGCACCATAGTTCTTTAACCCTTAGGGTGTGCTTGGTTCCATTTGGCAGGTATGGTTAACATGTAAGTAGCTTTTCAGAATAAAAATTTTAAAGGCACATACCAGAACATTTCAGGATTAAAGGGATATGTAATCTGTGATATAGTAAATTCATATATTTCCATGATAGTATTAGAAAATTTAAGTAAAAAGAGGTATAAATGACTTTGAGATATTTGCAAAAACCTATTACTGCGTTAGGCAATAAACTGATTTTCAGATATTGATACTGCTACTGTAGTTTATTCTTTACATTCCTAAGAGAAGGAGCTGAGTTTAAGCATTTTTTCCTTTTATCTAAGTTAATGGAGCTACTGAGTGTTCAGCTATTTTATCATCCAAATATAAGATCTTCATTAACACAGTATTTTCTGACTGCAGCCTGTGTTATTCCATTAGTAGAAATTTACGAAATGATGTTTTTTATCTTTGATGTTTATACACCAAAATATATTTGATGTGATGCATAAATGGACAAACGTTGAAATAATGGCATATATACAAAAGTGCTTGCAAGACACTGTACAGAAATGAAAAGGTAGTTAGGTTCATCATTCTACTTGGTATTTATAAATCTAAATATAACTTTTTTTTCAGTTTTGGAGCCAAAGACAGCTTCTCAAAATTGAACCATCAAAAATTTTAGAAGTATTACATTTTGAAAATTTAAATATAAGAAGAAACAGAATAGTAGTCTAGATTATTATTAGAAATGTATTTGAAATCTGGTTTTAAGTATTGCCTTTTTTTTTTCCCCTGTGGTACCAGGGATCAAACTCATTAGCTCGCACTTGCCAGGCAGGCACTTATGCCACTGAGCTAAATCCCTAGACCCTTTTGATAGTAAAATATAAGAAAAAGAACCAGAGGTAATAGTAAAGTGGAATATTTTGAAATTTGGAATCACTATTACAAAATAGGCAAGTTTGTTTTAGTTTCGTGCATAACAGTTGATAAGCAGTTAATTACATTAAAAATGTATACTATTTATATATTCAGGAAAATTTAAATATATAAAGTATAATATATAGAGCTGAGTGAGGCAGTGCATACTTGTAATCCCCACTGTTTGAAATGTTGAGACAAGAGGGAATGCAAGTTTGAGGCATTCACTAAGTGGGCCACTTAGTGAAACCATGTTTGTAAAGAAAAATGTGAAAAACTGGTATTTAGTTCAGTGACAGGCCCTGGATCAACTCTTGAGCAATTCCAAATACATGTATGTACACATACAAATAAAAAGAGTCTGTGGAAACAGATGCTAAATAGTGATAAGTAGTTTTTCTGGGACATACTTAAGAATTAATGCTCATGAAAATTAAATAAAATAAGTAGATCAAAGATTTGATAATTCATCTAAGATCATCTGACCAGATCTTGGTTTTGGATCTAGTCTGTGTTTAACAGAGGACCTCTTTATTATGCTAAATGACTGTCTAAATATTGAAATATATTTTTGGAATTCAAAACAATGCATTACTCAGGGACCACTTCATGGAACACTTGGCTTAGGAAGGGTAAGAAGAGGATTTCAGTATAACTCAGGTAAAAGTTGAAATTATCCAAGCTCCTAAATCATGTGGAATAAGTGGTCTTAACTTAGGACACAGACATTTAAATACAGCATTATAAATATTTTAAATGGTTCAGGAGTACATATGTGAGGCCCTGAGTTCAGTCCCCAGTACTCCCTCCCAAATTCATTGTTAAAATATATTCAGGTAATTAATAACAGATAATTTCAGTAGACAGATGCAAAAAGAGAGCTGAGAAGTATAGTAATTACATGAAAAATTCAGTAAATGGCATAGTGGAGAGCAGAAAAAACAGGAATATAAAAGGTTTTATAATGTGTATGTGTTCAAAAGCAGAGGAGAGCTTCAAACATGCATGAGATATCATTCAAAAACTCAGAACTAAAAAGAGAAATGAGCACTTAATGAGTACCTAAAATTGTAATCTATCTCTTGGCAAATAATAGAATAGTTAGAGTAAAAAGAAAAACCTAAACACTGTAACTATCAAGTGCATTCTTTTTAGTGCACAGAATATGTTCAACAAGGTAGACAATACACCAAACAAGATTTAGAACGCTTTTAAGTTGTGCAGCCTTAAAGTTTTCCATCAGAATTAAATTAAAAATCAGTAGCAAAAAGAAATTTAGAAACCTCTATATATCTGGATCTAAGGAGAAATTATAAAAGACACTCTGAAGTATTTTGTACTGGATGATGAGAGCAGAGCATATGAAAATTTACGAGCCACACTAAAGTAGTGTTTTAGAAGGAAGTGTATAGCTTTATGTACTTTTACGAGAACAATAAGGATCTGAAGTTAGTACTTAAGCATATAACGTAAGAAGTTAGAAAAAGTAAGAACAAATTAAGTCCATAGTGAGTAGACTGAAGGAAATAATAAAACTTAAGTGATGGCTTAGTGAAGTAGAAAATGAACAACAAAAAAGGCAGTAAAATGGGAAGCTGAAATTTTAAAGGAAAAAACAGTCTCAATCCTACTCATACACGTGTAGAGAAGGAGCAATTTCCATTCATTTCATAAAGTTTAAGCATTATCTGTAATACTGAAATCAGGTAAAGAAGTGACAAGAAAGCCATAGTTCAGTATTTTTCATCAATACAGACTCCTAAATTCTTAACAAAAAAACTAGCCAATTAAATAAGTACTGTGAAAACAATGAGGATAAAATTAATCAGCAAGTGGGGTGTCTCAGTATTGCAGTGCAGGTTAAAATTTTTAAAACTAGTTGATACAACTTACCATGTGAGTAAATAAAAAGCAGTCTACAACCTCAACTATAGAAAGAAATACTAAACAAAATTTAATGAGTAGCAAACTTAGAATAAAAGTTTTCTCAAAGGCATCTGTGAAAAATGTAGTTTATATCATACTTAGTGATAGTTTAATGTTTTCTCTCCGAGGTTAACAGCAAAGCAAGAAAGTTTACATCAAGCACTTTTATTAACATTCTATTAATGGTCCTATCCAATGGAGTAATGCAAGAAAAAGAAGTAAAATGCATTCAAGTTTCAAAAAGTGAAATTCTTATTTGCAAATAACATTATTGCATATATAGAAAGTCCCAGACAATCTTTGGAAAAGACACTAATAAGTGAGCTTAGCAAGGTCACAAAATATAATGTCAATGCAAGTTTTTTCATATTAGTAAGGAACAACTGGAAAATGAGCAAAAGCACTTATTTCAGAGGGATCCAAAATAATGGAACACTTCAGGGATACATTGTAGTAAAATAAATCTAGACTTGATCACTGAAAACTAAAGTATCAACAAGGAAATAAAGAAGAGCTAAACAAATAGAGATAAAATGTTTGTAGCACAAAAGACTCACTGTTGATAGATGTCAGTCCTCCCTAAATTGATTTAAACAGTTAATGTTCATCACATTTAAAAAGTTATAACAGGCTTATTTTTTTGGACTTACTCAAAATATATAAAAAATTCTTACAACACGAATAACCAAAAGTCCTTTTAAAACACGACAAAAGATACTTTCTGAAAAGTTGATATATGATTGGCAAGTACATGCAAATTGTTATTCGTTAGGGAAATAACATGAACGCCACTGAGACATAACTAAAGATCCCTAGGATGGCTGTAATTCAAAAGACAAAATAGTGCTGGCAAGGATGGGGCAGCTGAACCTCTCATACATTGCCAATGAGGACAAGAAACAGTCTTCGGTCTTACGAAATTTCAGAGAGAGTAGATCACCAGTTGTGTGGAATCAAGGTAAGAGGCAATAAAGGAGAAATTACTTGCTGAGCCATGTAAAGGAGCTTTTTAGAGTGATGTAGGACACTACGTATTTTGATTTGGGTAAGGACTTGTTCAGTTATATGCTTAAAATAGGTGTATTGCAAGGTTTTGTGAGTATGTCAGGAATAGTAATAGTCTTGTGAACAGCTTTTTTTTCCTGTCAGTGCTCTTTCTGACAAGACCCAGCCAATAATATTTTGTGTAGAAAAACAGACATGGTTTTTTTTTGTAGTTTCATTGAAGTGTTTAATAACAAGTGTAACATGTGGACAGTGAATAGTTTTCCCATATTTATACATAGCACCAACCAAAACTAAACAGTGGAATTTATCATTTCCACAAACAATGTTGAGTGTTTTGGTATTTTTTTATTGTCAATTTTTATAACAATTGAGCCTAAGAATTTTTTGTACTTTGTAGAAACTAGTTTATATGTCATGAATGTAATTATCACATTCGTTTAAGAAGTAGCATATATTAAAAGTGTTTTCTCTTGTAATGATTTCTATCGCATCTACATTTTTATGTGGTTCTTAACAAATTTGTATCATATACAGTAGCTTCATCAATTGAAATGTAGTGACCATTTGAAAAGTACCATACAGGAATACACCAGCAGTGACCAGGAGATGAAATCAGTCACTACCAACATGAAAGACCTGAGAAGGCCTGGCATTATAGCTTGTACGTTGATATTCTTGCAGTTCATTAAACATTTTTCCTTCTTATTATACTTGTTTTGTGTCCTACATTATGCCTGACACTGTGAATACAAAAATGAATATAGTAATTCCTACCCTTTAGGAACTCAGCCCAAAAAGGGCAGACTAACATACAAACAAAATTGTAACTACAATCAGTGATATAAACGTATAAAAAGTAGGAAATGTTGTTAGAAAGAGTGAGACAGACCCATAAAACTCTTAAATGCAGGATAATAGAAGTAGGAGCTAAGAATCAAGACTTTCAAATGTGTGAAAAGTGTGGAAATGTTGCAGAGGGAAAGAATGATGAATTCTTAAATATGGCAGAAAGATCAGTGAAAGATTCCTTTAAACAATAACTGAAGATAAATTATTAAGGTAGGATATGCAGTTATCAGTGGTAGAGTGGATTTTACAGTGAGATTAGTATGTAGCAGGCTCAGATACATGAAACATGGTATGTTCAAGAAACTATAAGCCTATTTATGTTAGGCTAAAGTTTGAGGCTTGAGAGATGAGCGCTATATTTCCCTTCATTGTTACATGTATGAAAAAATAGTCTAGTAAGATAAATGGAATAATAGAGTTAAAGATTATATTTGAGTACTATCACTGCAATAAATTGTAAATATAGGGTATACGCTTTATTCATATTTCAGAAATGTGTATCTCTTCCGCTTTTCTTTCCTTTACTACATATGCGCATGCGTGCATGTGTGTGTGTGTGTGTGTGTGTACATGTATCCTATGTGTATGTTTATATAGAAAGACAGGATAATTGAAGTAGGAGCTAAGAATCAAGACCTTGTTTCTGGTGCTGGCTCTCATCTTTCTTGAGCCAAGTACTTCATTTTTCTGAGCTTTGTTCTCCCTGTTTGTATACTGTATGCAAACTCTATGATCCATGTTTTTTAAAAAATATTTTTGGAGGGAGTCATAGTAGCTAAGTACCTGGAATACAATAGGTGCTCAATGCATACTTTTGAAAAAAAAAAAAGGTAAGTTGTATCAAAGAGAGACTATCTAGTTAAAATAAGTTGTGACAAAGTATAAGCAATAGAACATTTATGTATAGATTCTTGCTTCTCGGGATGTCCTTAGTATTTACAATATGTTCAGGCAGTTTGCCTTTATAAATTATTTCACCTACCATTTAGATTTGTGAGGTCTGATGGTGTAGAAACTACAGTGTACACTGTACATAAAATACTTGTAGATTTGAAAATGGAAATAAATTTTCCTCCTTAAAAAGAATGTCATATGACAAAAACATATGTATTCAATTGACAGTGTTTATTAAAATGTATTCAGTTGATTTCTTTTAATCTGGCTATGGCAGAAGTGCTTGGAGTTCAGGTTTTTGGCTCATGATTTTTAAAATTAGTACATATTATACAGAATAATAGGTTTTATTTTGGCATATTTTATATGCATATAACATACTTTAAATCATTTTCACATCCCAGTCACCATTTTTCTTTCCTCCTTCCTCTTCTCTAATTCCCTTCCCTTCCTGCCTCCTACTTGTTTGTCTCTTTTTCTGTGTCTGTCTATCTGTCTCTCTCTCTTTTTCACACACACACACGCTCCATATATGAGAGAAAGCATAAGATAGTTGAGGTTGGCTTATTTCCCTTAAATAGATGTTCTCTAATTCTGTTCATTTTCTTGCAGAAAGCATTATTTCATCCTTTGTGGTGGAATAATACTCTATATTATGTGCATATATATAACACATTTTCTTTATTGTTTCTTCAATTGATGGGCAACTAGAGTATTTCCATGGGTTAGCCATTATGAATTGTACCATAATGTCTTGTTACTTTTCCCTCATTGTTGGGACAAAACACCCGACACCCAAAATGAAGGAAGGAAGGAAGGAAGGAAGGAAGGAAGGAAAGGTTTATTTAGCTGTTGTGGAGTTTTCAGTCCATTATCAACTGACTCCAAGACAGGGTGACTTGGCATTGGGGCAGCACTTCAAGGCAGCAGCCAGAGCAAAAGGGGAGAATCAAGCCTCTTTCTTTATATTGTACACAGGCCACCCCCCTGCACACACTCCACTGGGACTGTAGCCCACTCACAAAATCTCTGTGCCCTCCTTTTGCACAGGATGAGGATATTTACAAAGTAAGGATCCTGGCTTCCTGCTGAGTCCCTTACTTAAACTTCTCAAATTAACACTGGGTATCAACCATAACACACAATAAACAAGGGTATGCAGATAGCTCTGTGGTATGTTGATTTTACTTCCAGAAGTGATATAGTTGGATAAAATGGTAGCTTTATTTTTATTCCATAATGATTTCCATAATGGCTTAACCAGTGTATAATCACACTAACAAGTACACGACAGTTCCTTTTTCTCTTGCATTCTTGCTAGCATTCATTCATTGCCGAATTGGGAATTGAGCTCAGGGCATTTGCACTGAGCTGTAGCCCTATCCCTTTTTGATTTTGAGACAAGATCTTGTAAGATACTCAGGCTGTTCTTGAACTTGAAATTCTCCTGCTTTAATTTCCCACTGTGCTGAAATTATAGCCATGCACACCACACTTGGCTGCTTTTGTTTTGTTTTGTTTTGTGTTTTTCATTTTCCAATCTTGATGATCACCTCCTTCTGAGTAGGGTAATACAGAATATCAACAAAATTTTGATATGCATTTCCTTGATGGCTAAAGATGTGTTGGACATTTTCTGACATACTTTCTGCCTATGTGTACTTCTTTTGAGGAGTGTCTTGTTCATTTACCCATTTATCGATTAGGTTATTTGTTACGGTGTTAAATTTTTTCAGTTATTTTTGTAGCCTTTGTATTAATCCTTGTTGGATGAGTAACTAGCAAAAATGGTCTCCCATATAGCAGGCTGTTGCTTCACTCCGTTGTTTTCTTTGCTGTGTAGCTTTTTAATTTGATGCAATCCTCGTAGTTGATTCTTGCTGTTATTTCCTGTTTTTTTCTTCTTAATAATTTAATTATAAAATAGACCTTTTTTCTTACATAAACTTTACCTTTTTCCATTCAAAACAAGCACTTCTTTCCATGGTACTGTTAACATTGTTTGCTGCTTTTCCATTGTTCTGCTTGCAAAATGTATCTTTTTGGAGCAGGAGATAATTTAAAAAAACAAACTCGTTACTATATTGGACTGTTAATACAATTTATTTTTTTATCTCTAGGGATCCTATTGGGCAATAGACACCAATCCGAAGGAAGATACGCTGCCTACTCGGCCAAAGAAGAGGGCACGCTCTGTAGAACGGGTAAAAACTTCTTTATCATAAATCATATGCAACAGGTTGAATAGTCAGAAATGTAGGTTTTATAAATTCATTTCAGTTTAGCAAACATAATCACAAAAAGGGTAAAAGAATATTTGGATAGCATTTTACGTATCTTCAAGGACCTTTCAGACCTGTTTTTTTATTTGACATTAACTCTGCAATGGAAATTAGGTAAAAGGTTTGGTCATAATTGGAATACAGCTATTGTCAGAATTTGCATGTAGCTCTCGAGTTTTAATTTGATACTCTTGTTCTCTATAGCTACAATTTTGAGGATTCATTTTATGTAACACAACTGTTTCCCACCAGTGCACATGATCTTTTTTGGTTGCTTTGAATGTTCCCCATTGTCCTCAAAATTCTTTTCTCTAGGTTTAGCCATATAATAGTCATTTTGTATACAGAATGGGGGTGGTATGTTTAAGATAATTCTAACTCATAAATTCATGGTTAAAATAAATTTGCAAGCATGAAAGAAAAAGGATCTGTTGATATCCTCAGTTATATTTTAAGCTGCCACTTCAGCTGTCATCAGACATTAACTTTATTCTTCGGCTTTCTCTACCTTTTCTGTCATTCTACCATTTCAGCTGAAACACATACATCCTGCCTTGTTGTTCAACACCTGTCTACTGCTTTGTGAAGTCTTTACTCATCTTTTTGTGTTCTTGTAGAATTCTTAGAAATTTTTTAAAATAGAATTTTTCATACTTTATAGAAGTATTTGTCTTCTGTATTGGTTTGATCTCTTCTTAAAGGTAGAAAAAATGTGTTTTTATCTCCACTGTTAGTGTTTTTCACAGTTTATGATAGATACCAGAAAATCTTTTTTACAGAAAAAATCAGGGCAAAGAGAATAGAATAAGAAGGAAACAATAAATATTTAGTCAAGTAAATTTGATCTATGCTTGTTGCTGCTAAAGAAATAAAATTTATGAGCCTCAAAGATAAGAACCTCAGATTGGATATAAATTGGGATTATGTGAGCCAGGGTAGTGTATCAGCACTTGGGGCTTAGTGAGGTAGCTTTATTAGAGCCAGCAGAGGGAATTTTGTAAGCTAGTTATCAGGGTATATAAAATAAAAGGATAAGTTAGGCCAGAATAATTTTTGACTTTACATAAGCAGAGTTTAAGAAGTTAAATTGTAGGGTTAATGACATAATCTTCTGATAATAGATGTAGACAGTTTTAAGAGGGAGATGTTGACATGCTTAGTACTTGGCAAGTTGAAAGACAGAGTACATCTCAGTGTCTCTTATCTTGCCTCTGTCTTTTAAAAGACCTAGCACTTGGACTTTGTGTGGAAATGTGGAATCCACAGCATTTAACCTATTGCCAGAATTTGAAGGAAAAGGAGAAAAATCCACATTGTTAACTCATAGCATTGTCAAGCAACTTGGATATGTAGGTTAAGGCCTAGGTAATTGTGTTCTCTTGTACTATTTATCTCTTCTTTTGATGTTTCTGGAACTTGAATTATTTTTGGAAGTTGGAGTTGATAGCTGGATTGACAACTGCATTCCTTTTTGATATTAAGCCTATATTTAGTCCCTTATACTTGTTTCAGAGACTGTACAGTAATCTGTATTTCTGAGAGTTCTTCCTTTTCTTTTTGATACTGTGGTCAGTTTTATAGAAGTCTACAGAAATACATGACTCAGATTACAGAAAGATGTATTTTTAATATATGTCTTATAATATACTTGATATATTCCTTTTTTGCTGCTTACCCTTTTAAGTTTAAAATGTAAAAGTTTCACAAAATTAACTGTGGCATGGTTCCACTAAATATACATACAATACCTAAAACTTTCATTTAGTAGTGATATTTTTATTGGCCCAAGCTGTGGTGTTGGTTGCTATTTTAGGAGAAAAACCTGAAGATAGAGATCAGTTGTGAGCAAAGTGCTCATTATCAGTGAGATAGATAATACTTAGTAAATATTCTGGAAAATAGTTTTCTTACAAAAAGTCATTTCCTATCCTTATAAACCAGTGTGTCTTTGTCATCTAGAGATGGAAAGGGAGAGAAGTTATGTAGAATTTTTTTGTTAGGACAGATCTTATATTTTACGTGACTGGGGTCTTACCTGAGAAAACACCTAGTGTAGTTGTGATAGTTCTAAACATGATCTTTAAACATTTAGTTTTCTCCAAAACTAAACAGGACTAATAAGTTGAAAACTTTTAAAGGCTAAAAGGACTTTTAAATGTAGATGATAAATACATTGACATCCTGAAAGTTCTTTACTGAGTATCTGTAAGTTAAGATTCTTTCATCAGTGTATAATTACGATTCTGTGTAAAAAATCTAGTATCTCACACACACATTTTTTGTTTTGGAGATAAGCTTTATATGACACAGAAAAAACTTTCTGAATTGCTAGAGGAATTATTTTTTAAAATGTAAGCAAGAAAATCTTCATGTCCTTACTAGAAAATCAAGTCTATAATACCTGATAATCACATCTACTTTTGGTTTGTTTGTGGTACCGGGGCTTGACTCCAGGGGATTCTACCACTAAACTACAGTAGCCCTTTTTTATTTTGAGCCTGAGTCTCATCTAGTTGTACTGGCAGGACACAAACTTCATCCTGTGTTAGCCTCCCAAAGTGCTCAGCTAGTCTGACATTAACATGAACTGCTTCCCTGACTTTCCTCTCATTTGTATGATCATAAGTCCATGTACTCTAATCTGCTATATTATTCTTCTTTTCTTAATTCTTGAATATATCAATGTCTTTCTTTAATTCATCTCATCTCCCCAATCATAAATGACCTGAAGACCTTTTAAAAACCAAATAAAATTTTAGTATTTTTCAAAATACTGAATAAAATGGTCAGATGATAGATTGTTCTGTTAGAAAGCTTGCATTTCTTTTCTGGCTTTATAACTTAGTAGTTCTTTTTTGGCAATTATTAAAAATTTTGAGCTTCAGTATCCTCAGATAAAGTTAGAGGATAGAAGTTGTAACAGCTTAATAATAGTTATATTGAGTTATGATGTCAGGTGCTTTTTATTTATTTTACTATAGAGATTTTTTATTGTCACACATCATTATCTTACGGATTTTTTTCTGAAGAGGAAAAAACACAAAAATCAAGAAGCAAACAGGAAAAACAAAATTGTTTAATCAATGTTACATGCCAGTATCTGGTAACCTGAGCAGGTATTTTGAAGATAACAATATACAATATAACAACCATTGTTAAATTCCTATCATCTTCATTTGAAATCCTATATCACTATTGTTATTGTCGTAGTCTTCTCAGGTGCTTTTTTTAATGCATATGAATTCATTTGAGTTTTCACGTAACTCATTGATGAAGCTAATGGACATGGATGTTAAATAAGTTGTCTCAGAGTACGTACCAAAGGCAGGATTAAAACTCAGGTAGTTTGCCTTTCAAAGTCTGCTGTTTATAACTATACTGTTGTTAATAGTGTTTGCTGTGTTGAAAACCACAACAGTTAATCAGGTTCCCTTTATATGTGCGCATCTTGTGTAAATGAGAATTCCCTGAATATAATGTAAACAAATCAAGTAACAGAAATGTACTATAAGTGACAGAGCAAGTACAAAATAACTATTATACCAAGTAGTGATAAAATTAAACTGACTCAAAATAGATATGCTACCAGTTTACACCTGTAGGAAGAGATGTGAGACTTCAGATTTTGTTGTAGAAGTGTAATGATTTTTTACATATAAAAGAAATGAGCCTGGAGTGGTAGCACACACCTATAATCCCAGCACTCTGAAGACTGGGGCAGGAGGATCTTCGCAAGCTCAAGGCCAGCCTGAACTGCATAGCGTGACCCTGTCTCAAATAAAGGAAAAAAACCAGGATATTCCATGTGGAGAAAACAGCATGCATGAGTGACTTGTAAGGAACAAGTGCAGAGAGGTATAATTAAGAATGCTTGTAACTATAATGAAAAGTTTAGGCCAGGGCACAGCTATTTAGGATTAGAAAGATTTGGGTCACAAGTATAAAAGTACAAGATCAAGGATATTGCTTTGATGGACTGTCGTGTTGAGAAAGGAATCAAAAATAGTTTTCTTTCTTGTTTTTTTTTTTTTCTTCCCTACCCCCCCACCTATAGTTTTCAAAAGATACTTACTCTTTAGAACACTCATTCTAAGAAGTGATATTGAACAGATGGAATTGTGCTGCTAATAGCCTGAATGTATATTTGAGAGTTTTCCTAAAAATTAGCATGGTATCAGATTTCCACATGTATACCTATAATTATACATACAATGGTATTTTATCAAATTTAATCTGGCAGTTCACTGTTGTGTAGATATCATATGCCAGCTGTTATGCTGGGACATCATAATCATCCATCCTATTGGCGTGCTTGGGCCATATGGAACAAAGAGGAATTATATTGGACCACATGTAAATAATAATATAGTTAATGTGTATAAGTGGCAAAACCTCTTCTACATTTTAATATTTTAAGGAGATACATAAAAGAGATGGACAGTGGTTTGGACATGCCTAGAAGAAGAATGAAACATAAAATGCATTAATTTTAGCAAAAAAAATTAGTAGGTATTAGAAGAAAAGGTATAAAATATTGTGTGTTGAGGAAAGAGAGATTGCTTCAGTTTTTTGAGACAAAATCTTGCTATATAGTTTCTGATGGCCTTGAACTTACTATGTAGCCCAGGCTTCCTTCAAATTTGTAGTAATCGTCAGGCTTTTGAGGGCTGCGATATAGGTAAGCAGAGAAATGTATGCAGTAGTACTTTTAGTTATGAACTGAATAAATATTTCTGCACATAAGTATATCCAAGTGTACAGTATGTCAGTGACATTGCATATTACCTCCAGTTTATGTACGTAAATAGAATTTCCTAGGGATTTTGAGAAATGAAGAAATCCTATCCAGTTAAAGATGTAAATAAGAAAAGTTTTGTGAGGCCTTATTTTGATTAAAAAGTGTTTTGGTTTTTTATAACATTATAAAAGTATGTATACAAGTAACAATGTATTTAAATCTACAAGCCGAGGAATTTTGACATCTGTGAAACTGTGAAATGATCACCAGTGCCAAATGAACATTTAACGTAACTCTCCAAAAGTGTCTTCCATGCCATTTCTTAGGCTACCACTGATCTGGGGGAAATAAACATCTTAATATTTCTTCAAATTCATGAAAATGTTATTTCGCCATTCATTCTTGCTTGCTTAATTTTCTTTGGGACTGATTTTTAGTTTTCAGTGTAGAAGACTTACTTGTTTCCAATTAGATTATTTTTTCTTGAGACAAGAAATCATGTAACCCAGGCTGACCTTGAACCCACAGCAGTCTTTTTGTGTCAGCCTCATAAATGCTGGAATTACAGGTTTGCACCATCATGCCTGGAAGATATAATTGTTAACATTTTCATCTTTGACATTATTATAGATTAAAACACATTTTTCAGTTGCTTGCCCCAATGTATAATAATTTAACTAGTTTTGCACATTAATATTATATCCTATAATCTTAAATGTAATAGTTTGCAGATGGCCTGGATAGTGTAGGACAGTGGTGGTGAACCTTTTAAAACTTTAATGATAGAAATAGCTTGCTGCAGTATGTGTGCTATAAGTTTCCCACCACTGGTCTAGGTAAATAATTATG
Organism: Cavia porcellus; assembly: GCF_034190915.1. NCBI lineage: Eukaryota > Metazoa > Chordata > Mammalia > Rodentia > Caviidae > Cavia > Cavia porcellus. The sequence goes on from NW_026947508.1 coordinate 37,390,725, forward strand.
TCATCTGAAATCAGAGACAGTTTCCTTTCCAAGCTTTCTCCTTCTAGCTATACTCTATAGTTGAAATTGTGCTTGTAGGCCACAGTCAGCTGAGTCTTGCTCTATTTTTATTTTTTTTGCTTCGTTTTGTTTCTAATTTTATTTTAAAGAGGGTAAAATTAAACAAAACAAAACATAAGAAAGCAATATAAGAGACATAGATTTCAAAAAAAGACAACCAGAATCTTCACTCTTTCATATTGTCTCTTGTTTTCTTCCAAATAGTTGTCTATATCTTCACATACAGTGAATTCATACAAAACAACATAGTATAAAATTGATCCGAACAGGATGATGAAGGCATTTTAGGTCTTCAAAACCAGACAATAAGGAAGTCAACAATGTCTGTGTCACTCATTCTCTTCAAAATAGCTGCCTTCATGTATGTTGAAATTAAACAAAATAAAACAGGCTAAAATCACTCTGAACAAAGAATAATAGTATTGCTGGATTTCACATCATGGCACTATGGAATCAGCACTCAGGTACTGTAATGTCTCTTTTTCTTCAAAGTAGTTGTTCATTTCATCATGCATTATATAATCAGTTCTCATAAACTGTTTAAAAGTTCTATGCATGCATGAGTCTTTACATGTATATCTATCCTTTCTGTATTAGAGGGAAAAAACAAAACAAAGCAAGGAAAAACAAAACAAATTCTAGAAAAACATGAAACAAAAAAGTCATATAAAACAGTACAAGGTGATCTACAATGGTTACTATAATATATTTTGTTAACTTCAATAGAATTTTCTATATCATCAGGCATAGTATAATTGAACATAGCAGTACATAACAGTATTAATAAAAAGAAAACATTGGAGACATCATAAGACTTTAAAAGCAGGTAATAGTCAAACCAGAGTGGGTATCCTAGTGAATCTTGTCATCTTCAGTGTAGTTGCCTATACTCTCAGACTTGATACTATCAATCATAACAGATTCGAATAAAAATCAGTCAAGACAAAACAGTGATCTAACAAACCAGATTCATACAGGATCAGTCATAAGAAGACAGTGTAAGTTATACAGGGCTTCAGATTAAGTTGTTAGGAAATTAAGGATGATTAACGTAATATATCCTAGTATTTTGGGGAGAGCTGTCTGTGCCCTTAATTCTAGTACAAGTAGACAAACTGGAACAGAATATAATCCATCTAAACAGAGTTTGAAAATAACGTGGATTTTAAATCCTGATACACTATTAACAATATCCTCTGCCTTCATTTTTTAGACAATTCTTCCTCTTTCATTCCCACAGGGTGCACTGCACATTTTGGGTCCCACCAACTCCCTCTGTTTTTTAGATTGGGAGGGCAACGTGCTATTTACCTAAGTGGTTCCGAACCTTCTCACTCCTGGGTTTGACCTCAAGTTATATTCCTTTACCTACAAAAGCCTCAAGGTTTTCCTTCCTTATAGCTGAGTAGTTCTTTACTACACAAAAGTATTATGTCTTTCCAACCTATGTGCAGGTGCTGGATGAGTTGCTTCTATTTCTCTCTGGTTCCCTATCACATAGAGGATTGTTTTCTCATATTTGACTTTCAGTCCATAAGCCCTCTTTTAGGTTAATTATATTTACTATAAAGAGCATCTCGATGATCTACTCTGCCTGTGTTTCTTTTTATTAATATATCAAGGCCATCTATGTTAGAGATTATAGCCAACCTTCTCTGCCTCATTTCTGCTATGCTATTTTTCTGTCATTGGTTGTCTACTTTTCTCCTTCATTCCACTGTCTAACCCATTCATTGAGATCCTCTCTGCCACTGTTCCTGAAATCCTGGGTTTTTTTTTTTTTTTTTTTTTCTCTCTCTCTCTCTAGAATGTCCTTCGGTGTTTTTTGTAGGGTTGGATTGGTGGTCAGGAGTTACCCCAGTTGCTCTCTGTCATGGAAGCATCTTATTTCTCCATTAATTTTGAGAGACAGTTTTGCAGGGTATATCAATATGGGTTGGAGGTTATTTTCTTTTACAGCTTGGAATACTTCACTTCAAGCTCTTCTTGATTTGATGGTTTGTGTCAAGAAGTCTGTTGTGATTTTGATGGGTTTTCCTAGGTGATCTGTTTCTTTTCTCTGACAGCTTTTAATATTCTGTTCTTGTGATGAATTTCTGGAATCTTATTTATTATATGTATGGGTATAGCTCTGTTTTGGTTGTAGGTGGCTGGAGTTCTATAGCCTCATACATCTGAATATAATTTCCTTTTCCTATGTTTGGGAAGTTTTCCTTAATTATTTCTGTGACTAGCCTTTGTATTTCCTTTGTGTTTACCCCTGCTTCTTCACTCCCATTTTTTATTCTTAAGTTATAGATCCTCTTGTCGTCTTCTAGCCTTTGTGTTGTTACTGCTTGTTCCTTTGGTATTTTTAAGAGGTCTTTCCTCTCACGATCACACATTGCAAACCTGTCTTCAAGTTTTGTTAATCTATCTCTAGTTTCTTTCAGGCAATTTTTTTAGCTTTCAATTAAATTTTTAATTTCCTGGTAATCTCTTTGGAATCTGTTTCAGGTATTTTAGGTTTTCTTTATATTCTTCACCGAACATTTCTCATTTTTTGTGTTGCTCCATTCTTCTGGGGTTTTTTTTTTGTCTTTTTCCTTTTTATCGGTACCGAGGATTGAACTCATGACTGCCTGCTTGCAAGATAGGCGCTTCTGCTGCTGAGCTAAATCTTGAGCGGTGCTTAGCATTTCTTTTATTAATCTTCTTATATCTTGCTTTACTTGTATTAATATTTCAGTTTTGAGCTTGTCTATAATGTCACGAAGATATCTCTTTATGTCAGCTGATGCCATGTCCGATATTGCATGTTTGCTGCCCTCAATCTCTTCTGAATTTACCTCTCCTGGACCAATATTCCCAGGATTGGGGCTGGAGGCTTTTTCTTACTTCTTTCTCTTGTTGTGTTTCTGGTTTCTTCCATACAGGTGTATGGTGGAGGTCCAAGCCCCTTTCCTTGTTGGTTGTGGTTCTTCTGAAGCTGCTAGCTAGGGATTTCTGCCCTCTCCAGTTTGCTGTTGGTCACTGAGGTGCAAGCAGGAGCCTGTCCCCTCGGAGCCAGTCAATCAAGAGGAGCCTTCACCACGTTAGTGTGTACCACGCAGGCAAAACTGGTTCGGGACAACTTTGGGGACAGTTTAATCTCTGGCTTTTGGGTCCTGGCCAGGGGCGAGGCCCAGCTCTGGCAGATCCCACCAATTTGCTCTGGGCAGGGAGCAATCAACTGAAGTCACTGCTGTTCCTTGTCCAGGCCCATCCTGCCTGATTCCTATAAGTCGTCCAGTTGGTAGCCCCTTTCCCATAGAGGGTCAAATTCTGAGCAGTCACCACAGGTTAGTGCAGGTCTCCATGTCGGCTCTGTTCTCTGTTGGGCTCACCGACCCCCAACTCATCACAACTGCAGCTTAGGTGTGTGACCGGGAATCTGAATGGCTCTGATGGTAGCAGCGCCACCACGAGTTTGACCTGTTCCTTTCCCTTTAGTTTCTTCCTGGGTCAAGAGGATCCATCTCCCTCCGTCTGGTCTTCTCCAGGATGTTTTATTCTAGCATCTGAGCTGTTTTTCTAAGGGAGGCTCTGTATTTTGCTGCTTACTAATCCACCATCTTTAGCTCCCCTCTTTTGTTTGTGTTTTTGAGACAGGGTCTCATTATGCAGCTCAGACTGACCTTGAACCTACAGCAAGCATCCTGCCTCAGCTTCCCACATGCTGGGGTCACAGGCTTGTTATGCCCTCAACCTTGTGTCTTGTTCTTTTCGTCTTTTCTGGTGATAGTTTTTTTTTTTCATTGAAGCATTTACGTTAACATTTAATGTAATTGGTACTATTACAGGTTTACATTGTTTTCTCTTTGACTTATGTTTTAATTCATGTCTTCTCTTTCTTATCTTCTTTTAGGTTATTTCAGTGTATTTTAGTATTCCATTTAATGTGTTAACTTTTTAGCTGTACCTGTTTATTTAAGGTGTTTTTAATGTTAAAGAGGAAAAAAACAAAACAAAAAAAAAACCCAAAACAAACAAACATACAACAAAAGAAAACCGCAAAACAATAGTGATACAGGATTTCAAGAGAGGATGATAGGAATTTAACAATGGTTGTTTTATTATTGTTACCTTCAGAAGAGTTGCTTAGATTATGAGATTATAGGCATGCAAGCTTTATCAAACAATATGAACACTGAAGGTTTTTTTGGGGGGAGGGGTTTGAGAGTTCATACTTAAGACCTCATGCTTGCCAGAGAGGCATTGTGCGGCTGAGCTATATCCCCAGCCCAAAGGTTATTTTTTTAAAGACACTGTAATCTAGGCTGGCCTTGAATTTATGGTAATGATACTCCTACCTCAGCCTTCAGGCTGCTGGGATTATAGGCATGCCCCACCATGCTGGCAAATGGATTTTAATATATAGTGCTTTCCTAACTTTTTGCCATATACTCAGTTAATATTCTGCCACTTCATAGAAATTGTCCAGTTATTTAGCTTCTCTTTGCATTTGCCTTCACTATTCCCCACAGTCGTAATATGAAGTACATCTGCATACATTATAAAAACTTTTGCCTTAGTAATAGGTAATTTTTAAAATTTAAGGAGGTAATATTTGATATTTACCTGGATATCTCTCTTTCTCAAGTTTTACCTCTGTTGTATTTACTTTTGACCTAAATAACTTTCTTATAGTGCAGCTCTATTTGCCACTAAATTCAGTTTGACTAGCTGTGGTGGTCCACTCTGTAGTCTCAGCACTTGGGAGGCTGAAGCAGAAGGATTGTCGCCAGTTGAAGGTTAGCATGGACTACGTACTGAGCTAACGATCAACAAGACACTGCCTCAAAAGGCTAGATAAATGTTTTCATTTCCTTGAAACTGTCCTTATTTTGATTTTTTTCTTTTCTTTTTAATTGATATTTTTCTTTCTTGAGAATGTTTTCATTAGATGTACAGTAGGGTTGACTTACTTTTGCTGTTAGCGTTTTTTAAGCTGTTCACTTATCTTAATGACTTGCACCATTTGTGATGAGAACTCTGTGGTCATCGCCCAGTTGATGTTTCTCTGCATATGATAACACTGTTTTTCTCTGATTGGCTTTTGTCTTTACTTTCCAGTCAGTTAGAATACATCCCAGTGTGATTTGTCTTTGATTTTATTGTTATTGTGGTTCAGTGAACTTTTTAGATTTACACATTCATCTTCTATTAAATTTCTAAAATTATTAATCATCATTTCTTCCATGTATTTATCTTTTTCTCTTTTGGAAATCATAGGTGCTCATCAGACCTTTGGAGATTGTCTACAGCTTTGTGAGACTTTGTTCTTTTCTCCTGTCTTTTTCATTCCTCCTTTTCTGCGTTTTTTTCATCAGATTACATACTTGGTCTTATTGATCTTTTAGTTTATCAAGTCTTTCAACTCTTTTTATTCTAATTTTAAAATAAAGCCCACCCACGGATTTTTTTTCCAGAAGATGTACTTTTCATTTTAAATTTTTGATTTTGTTATCTCTTCACTATCTTCTTTCATTGAATTTTCATTCAAGTATTTATTTCATTGAGCATAATTATAATACCTACTTTAAAATCTTTGTCTCAGCTGGGCATCGTGTTGCACACTTATAATCCCAGCACTGGATAGGCTGAGGTAGGAGGATCTAGTTTCAACTGCATAGTGAGACCCTGTCTTAAAAAACAAAAACAAGGGCTGGGGATTTAGCTCAGCGGCATAAATGCCTGCCTTGGAAGCAGGCAGTCTGAGTTCGATCCCTGGTACCAATCAAAAGACAAAAACAAAAAAAAAAAAACAAAACCAAAAAATCTTTATCTGATAATTCCAGCATCTTTTGGCATGGACATTTGTAGATTAGGTTTTCTCTTAAAAATGAGCTCCATTTTCCTGTTTCTTATGTTAGTAATGTTGAATTGTTTCTGGATGTTGTGGATGTTATGTTTTATATACTCTAGATTCTGTTAAAATCTTCTGTAGAATATTGATATTTTTATTTTAGCTGGAATTGACTTACGTTAGACTCAAACTGTAAATTCTTCCTCTTGTCTTCTCAAGGCAGTGGCTCCAATTTGAACTGAAATCCTTTTTTCTTCTAATTTGTACTTGTGTATTTTAGGAATCAGCCTAAAACTTTTCTGGTGTTTAATACACAAAATTATGGAATCTCTTTTGACTTTCTTCCAGTATGGAATTCTCTTTTCTATCTGTTGTGGTTATTTTAACCTGAGCTCTTTCCCTTGTTCACCTTGACAGAAAGATAGTTTTAGGTCTTCATACCTCACAGCTTCTATCCAACCATGGGGCAGAGCTGCAGCGAAATAGGAAATTCATCCAGTTGCTGATCTCCCCAAGTTTTGACTTTTTGCCACAATATATCTGTTTTATTTATTCTTTAGAAACTTAAGGTAGCTGAGCCACTATCACTGCTACCATAGTTTGTAGTTGTTAATAGCAGAAGATTGGTTTGTAACAGTGTTACACTGCCTTATTTCAAGTGGAACTTGAATGAATAAGAACTCCAGAATGGACCTTTCACAGACTGACTGATACTATCCACATTAGGTTCATTGATACTACCTTTGTCTACCATTTGAATTTATGGTTGTAGTAATAACAGTTTATCATTTTGCCTAGACCCACTAGCTTTACTAATCAAAGTACTTGCCTATTAATAATATAGAATCAATGTACCTGCATAAAAATATCTACTATTAAGAACATCTATGCTTGTAGAGGTAGTGCCCTTTACTGACTATTGAAATATAAAAGTATCCATGATTTTCAAAATTTACTAAGGAATCATAACTGACTGAATCTGACTTCAGGGAATTCAGTGCATCATTAAAAGTGTTTCCTTTCTCATCAATTAGTACAGGGTGTTCCTTTGCATATTCTGGCATCAATGGCAGATAGATTCTAGTGTTTAGCACAATATCTATGATTTCTTATGTATTTCAGGTTCAGTGCTAAGTGTTTTACATGAATTACTTGATTAATGGTCTTAAATGTCTAAAGGCAGTGGCACAATCCTCTTTTTATATAGGAGGAAGCCAGCAAAAAGTTTGAGTGATTTGCATGAAATCATAGCACAGGTTTCCCTTTTCATACCAGTAAAGAGCAAGAATTAATGACCCAGAAGTCTGACTGAGATGACTAAGTTGAGTTAGAGGAACAGTTTTCCAAAGGAGTCCTCTGTATTAACTCACATATAGCTCAGTTGGCTGGCACTAAAATCAAACCGTAGACAGAACTTTTTTTTTTTTTTTTTTTTTTTTTTGTCTTTTTCGGTACCAGGGATCGAACTCACGACTGCCTGCTTGCAAGGCAGGCACTTATGCCACTGAGCTAAATCCCCAGCCCCCGACAGAACTATTTTTATGGTTCTTTCAACTTCTTTTCTGGATCCCTTTTCTCTTTCATCTCATTCTCAGTGCTTATGTTTTCCTTCTTCTAAACAACCCTTAGGTTGTTTAGATTACCTGATGAAAGGAATCCATACTAAGGAATTTAGTGATAAGAGATTGACCTCTGCAATGTGTCTCAATTAAATTGTTCTTTTGCTATTTTGGTATCTTTGGGTTTTTTGCTCTTGTTTTCTTTTTTCTTTTTTATTTCACAGTGCCAGATATGTAACTCATGGCCTTGTGTATGCTAGGCAAGTATTTTAGCACTGAGCTATATCCAAGCCATAAGTATTACCTTTTAAAACTGTGTTAAGTTGGTGTCAAGTGTGGGTCCAGTGTTTTCCAAAGAGAAATGTGCATGGCACTGACCTCCTTGCCATTCGGTACTCATCTTTACCTTTCTTGACTTCATCACTGAGGCTAACTCCTGGGTGCTCATGGAAGGGAGCAAGGGGAGAGGGTATTCAAAATAATAAATGCAGAAAGTCACCCTTTTTTAAAATTAGTACATGTTTGTGGGTAATAATCACATTCCTTCTGAGGAGTTGGTATGTGTACATAATATATCTTAATTTTTTAAATCCCCTTCCTCTCCTCTAGCCTTCAGTGGTTTTTTTTTTTTTTTTTTTTTTTTTTGGACACTTATGTTATCTCTACGAACAGCACATATAAAACTGTGTGTGTGTGTGTGTGTGTGTGTGTGTGTATTTAGAATATTGTTCACAATATTCTCTTAAACACAAAAGAATAATAAAAAATGGTAACTGAGTGGCTTAAACAAGAGGAATTTCTTTTTCTCTCGGGTGAAAGTCTGAGCTGACAGATTGGATCAGGAGATAAATTCTGCTCAGGATCATTCAGATTCTTACCAGTCTTGTTTATTCAGCATTTTCCAGAGTATTAATACTTAAGTTTTATGGTTAAGCATAATGACCACTGTGTCTCTGTGCCAGCCCACAACAAGAGAGAATGAGATTTCAGGACAAGTCCTTTCAGAGACATGTTGCAAAATTTACAAACATAGTTGAGTATGGTGGTACATGCCTATAGTTCCAGCACTCTGAGATGAGAGACTAAGGCAAGAAGATCCCAAATTCAGGCTCATCCTGGGTAATTGAAAGACTCCGTGTCAAATAATTTTTTTAAAGGATAGACTGGGGATGTAATTTAGTGTATCAATCCCCAGTACTGTAAATTGTTGGAGAGATATTGTACACATTGTTCCTGGTTACATCTCATTAGCCAACTTTAGTCACGTGGCCACAACAAATGAGTTTGGAAAAGGTAGTCTGTAGCTATAGGGAATGGTATAGGGTTCTGTTACTAAAAGGGAGAAGAAAAGAATGAATATTAGAGGACTACTAGCTGTCTCCCCTATAGATGTTTGTTGACAGTTTTTGCCAGCCTAGCCTGTAACACATTAAAAGAGTTGTTAGGGAATAGCTATACCAGTGACTTTTGTGGTATCAGATCAGTAGCATCCTAAAATAAAGGTATTTCAGTAGCTATGTATTTTCAGAAACAATGGACAAAACTGGATGTTAGAGAACTTAATAAAATCCCTTGAAACTGTGTTAAAATCTTAGATAAATAAGCTAATAATTATTTGTTTTGTTCTTGTATTTTAGGCCTCAACTCCATATAGCATAGATTCAGATTCTTTGGGAATGGAGTGTATTATTTCGGGAAGTGCCTCTCCAACTCTGGCAATCAACACTGTGACTAACAAAGTAATTTCATTATTATTTAACATTTTTGAAATGTCCTTGAGTAATATATTTAATTTGCCTTTATAGTGACAGAGATCTATATAGATGATACAAATTTGTTTACTTTATTCATGGCCATTTACGTTAATTCTGTAATGTTTTAAGGTATGTACAAATTAGAAGAAAATGTTTCTCAGGAGAAATTAGAAGCTGTTTACTGGGAAACTGTATTAATTTAAAATCTTGACTATGCCTGTTCACATGGATAGAATTTCTGAGCCAGCATCTTATTGAATCAATTTATTTCAGAACTTTGATTACCCCTTCATATATATGGTTAAAAAAATTGTCAGATTTCAGGGAGCCAGAATAATCTAGTAAAACAAATAATTTGGACAACCTAGTAGAGTTCATTGAAGTGATAGTCAACCTGTTTTTATGATATTTAAGTCTAAGAACACATCCAGAAGCAGTGTGTGATAATTGAGGTATCTTGTGATATGAGTCAAAACTTTATGTTCAATGATTAGATATCTAGAGAGATACAAATGTTTTTTCATTATCATTTCTTAAGTCTCATATCTCACAACTCTGAAAAGGTTTGAGAGTTTCGTAAATTAAGTTTTATGTGTTGGTTTCCTCTTATGTGCAACCCTATATTTCCCCTGAAGCCATATACCTTTCATCCTCCTACTCATCTTCTCTTTCAGTCTTGTTTGTGTCTTCTCCCTTTAGCTTTTACCTTCTCTTCTTCACCTCTCCTTTCTGGCTCTCACTAGTGCTGTTGCATTGTTTTTATCTTTTATTCTTCTTATGCACACCTTACAAACTCACAGTTAAATAAATTATTGGATTAATGTAGTAGTCAAAGGCTCTTTTTGTTTAGTGACAGTCAGATACCAATGTAGAAAGAGAATCGGCAGCTAATATGTATAGAGTAATGCTTTTTTTCCACAAGGCAGGCTATGGAATTATCAGGCCACTATCACTTTGGGAGAATGGGCTGTTTATCTTTGTTTGTTGGTGGGTAATGGTAATCCTAGGATTTCAGTGCAGTCCTGCCAAATTAGTTTCTCCACCCTTGTGAATAGTGGCAAGAAATCTGTACTCCTAGAAATCATCTCTAATGATGACCAGCTAGCTGGAACAATATCTAATGAAATACATAGGTTAGGATACTGCTCTTTGCAGTATAACTCATGCTAGGATTTTCTGACCAAGTAACATGGTGTCAAAGGAGCACAAGTTTTCTAGCTTCTTTCATATGTAATGGAATAGCTAACATCAAACAAGTCCTCAAGTCTATAAAATCCCCCTCCAAGACTCATGAGAAAAGGCAAACAAATTGAGATAAGCTTTGCAAATTTTCCTGGGAACATTTTACAGATTAGACAAAACAGCGTACAGCAGTCTTCCAGTCAGAGAGACAACATTGGAGTTTAGGGCTATAAGACAACTGGATCTTGAGGAGCCAAGGCCCTGAGGAATTTCAGAAGGGACTTCAACTTTTTGTACTATGTACTTTAGACATTTACTAACTACTAGTTTTGAGTGCTTGACCTCAATCACAAAGTACATTTTCCACTAGCCAGAATTTAGCAGTCTTACCAAACAAAGGAGATAAAAATTGTAGTTCAGACCTTCAACAAAGAGAATAATGACAAGTACCCTAGGTTTCCAAGTTGTTACCTGAAAAATACTTTATTCTGTTTGAGCAAACCAAAATTGATGAACCTCTCCACATACCAAAGATTAAAATTGGACCCGTATCTTTCACCATGTTCACTAAGCTAAAATCAGAATGGATCAAAGATCTTAATATTTTTTTTTTGTCTTTTTCATTTTTATCGGTACCAGGGATTGAACTCACGACCGCCTGCTTGCAAGGCAGGTGCTTATGCCCCTGAGCTAAATCCCCAGCCCCAAAGATCTTAATATTAAAACAGAAACATTACATCTTCTAGAAGATAGAGTAGGTAAAACTCTTGAAGACATTGGTGTAGGCAAAGACTTTATGAACAAACCCCTGACTACACAGGAACTATCACAAAGAATCAACTGGGATCTCATCCTATTGAAAAGCTTTTGCACAGCAAAAAAAACCCAAAAAACAAAAAACACCAACAGAGTGAGGAGACAACCCACAATGTGTGAGAAAATATTTGCCAACTGTACCTCAGACAAAGGATTACAGTTGAACATAAAGAACTCAAAAAAATCAGTCCTGCCAGATAAAGACCGCATCTGAGATTGTTATGGGAAAATTCCCAAGTCATACCAAGCCAAGCATAAAGGAAGACTTACTCTACACTGAAGAGATAAGAAGGCAGCATTTAACGTTCACACCAGAGGACTGTTAGATTTTCACATCCGTGGACTATTGAGGGGGTAATTCCTCAAAAGCAACAGCCCTGAATTTAGGAAAAATTTAGTTCATACAGAATTTAAAAGTGATAGGTGTTAGACTATTCTGGCACAATAGAGAAGCAAAAATACAAAATGAACAAGTTTATTAAGTTGACATGGGAAAGAGCACACAACCCTTGGCAGCTGGGCTGTCACCTTCGACTGGAATATGGGGTGTGGAACATATGTAACCTTTGACCAGAGTGGTGCTTAGTGCGGTCATTGATGATGCGTGAGGAGCTGATTGGAACTGTTTTTGCCGGCACTGGAAAAAGAAAAAGGAAGTTGTAATAGGGGAAGGAGGAAGTGACCTCAAGGTAAACATCCTCTGATTCAGCCTCCCACTGCCAATTTTGTAACTTATTCTGGGGCAAAACTCTTTCAATAGATACAAGGCAAGTAGCAAAACTTTATATAATTGGTTACATACATTGAGTCATATATAGACAAGCAGGCTAGTTCTAAAACAATAGAAATGTTCTAGGAACAAGGGGAGGGGTCCTTACAGGCTGAGCACAGATAAGGGCATTACCATAATATGAAAACATTCTGGGGAAGGGCCCTTCAATTACCCCTGAGTGCCTTAATTATTCTGACTTAGTTCTCATCTGAGATATGCAGCTGGGCTGTAGACACCATCAAGGTCAGTTGAATTCAGCAGAAAAAGCAGAAACAGAAACTTGGTCAAAGATCTCCAATTGATCATGAAATATCTAAAAGTTTGCCATCTCATAAATGTATTTTTATATTATAAATGTGCCCCAACAAGATAAGTATACTTTCCTAAGATGAAATACAAACAACAAATAAATATATGACAAAATGTTCAACATCACTGGTCATTCAAGAGATGCAAATTAAAACGACACTGAAATTCTACCTCACCCAAGAAAGAATGGCTGTTATCAAGAAATCAACTGATAACAAATGCTGGAGAGGCTGTGGGGAGAAAGAAATTCTCTGCTAGGAGTGTAGACTGGTGCAACCACTGAGGAAATCATTGTGGAGATTTCTCAAAAAAATTGGATTGTATTTGACCTAGCTATTACCTTTTTGGATATCTTCCCAGAAAAATTAAAAGCATCATATTACAGCAATACATATATATGTATGTACCCATGTTCATAGCAGCACTATTTGTAATAGTTTTTGAAGCAACCTAAATGCTCTTCAACTGAGGAATGGATAAGAAAGATGTGGTATTTTTATACAGTGGAGTACTATTCAGCCACAAAGAGAGATAAACTGGAGACATTTATAGATAAATGGATGTAACTTGAGACCATACTCATAAGTGAAATAAATCAGACTCACACGTGTTGTAAATATGTTGTCTCATTAGTGTGAGAAACCAAAAGAAACGTGTGTGTGTGTGTGTGATAGTTAAGATAGTTATACTACTGATTTCTCTGAGGTCATTGAAGAGAAAGATTTGTGCTAGTAACGTTCAGACAATTGAGTGCATATGTCTTCGATATAGTCTGCTAGCCTGCAATTTAGCGACATCTTCCCAACTTGGTACCGGACCCAGAGATAAACCTCCCTTTCCCTTTTTTGTGCATGTGCCAAGCTCTCTTCAGTCCCAACCTCCACTAAGCCTCCCTAAGCCTCCATCTCCAGCCCCCAGTAAATCTTTCTGTCTCCTGTTTTAACACAGGCAGATGTTCCTTCAAATCAGCAGTTTGTATGTCACTGTGCCCACCTCCCAAACTGCTTCCCCAGCCCCTTCCTTGTTCTCATTTGAGAGCCTCTGTACCCCCTGCCCCGTGAAGCTCTCCTGTGCTCACATTAAAGGCCTCCTCCTTTTTCTTATCTGTCTCATTTTCTCTGTGCTGCTGCAGATTGCATTCCCAGAACACTCAATCTTGTGCTCTGGATGAATGATTTAGGGATAGCAGTGCACAGTGTATGTGCCATTGTTGCCCCCTGATTGACATGTTTTGAAATACTATTTTTTTGGCTTTGAAATAAAATGGATTTTTAAAAAGTGATGAGTCTAAACTTTTTAGAGTAATATACAGAATTTTATTCTAGCAAGAAGGAAACTAAATGCTGTTTGGAAGAAGGTAATATCATCCAGAACTTCTAAAATTTTTCGTAAATTGTTGATCAAGGTTCCATACCTCATGAACCACTGCTCTTGGCTCCTAAAAAGTAGTAAAAGAATATGCAAGTGGTATCGAAAAATGATGACTCTTTGACTAATTAAAAAGTAAGCAAGAAGAGAGAAGAAAACGAACAAAGAGTAGACGTATTAGTAGAGATGTTTTATTAAGAAAGGCAGATAACAGCCAGATTTGTAATCCCAGCACTCAAGGTAGGCTGAGGCAGGAGGTTTGCTATGTTTGCGGATAGCCTGAACTGCACAGTGAAATCCTGTCTCAGACCAGAACAAAACAAAACAGAAAGAAAGAAAAGCAGATAACAAAGTCTAATGCTAAGTTTTGTATCTAATTACATAGTCTCAAAAGGTGATGTGGTTGAAAAAAGAAATGGACAAATCCTGTAGCACAGTGGTAGAATTGGACATTTCTCTCTGTATACTGTTGGAACAAGTAGGCTAAATTTAAGACAGCAAACAAAACTTCCATTAAAGGTGGAGGTTGGAACCACAAAAAGGAAATTTGATCCACCTGACTTACATTATAATGTTGCATCCAACAGTTGCACAATGTAATATTTTATTGACATACTGGAGATTGAACCCAGGACCTTGAGTGCGCTAGGCAGGCACTCCACCTCTGAGCTTCATTCCCAGCACCCCACCCCAAAACACGGTTTGGTTTGGTTTTTGGAGACAGGGTCTTACTATGTAGTTCAGGCTGGCATTGAACTCATTATATAGCCCAGGATAGCCTCGAACTCAAGGTGATCCTCCTGCCTTGGCCTCCTGAGTGCTGAGATTACAGGCATGCACCACTACACCCAGCTCCAAAGTACATATTTTTAAAAGTATACATTGAACAGTTACATAACCATATATTGATCTATGTTTGGTCCTAAAGGGAATCTCATCAGTTTTCAGAAGACTGACATGATACACTTTATTTTCCATTACAGTGGAATTAAGGTAGCAGTAATAAAAGTACCAGGAAAGTACTCCAAAATTTGCAGGTTAAGCGTTACAGTTTTAAATAATCATAGATTGAAGAAATAGTAGAAAATAGAACACTTTGATGAAAAATACAAATAGGACATATCAAGGCCTATGAGATCTAGTTAAAATCATAGCCTTAATTATATATACAACAAGACTAAACAAAGGTTGAATAGTAAAAATGTAAGCATCTAGAAGCAGAACAACAACATAATTATAAGGAAGGCAAAAGTTAGTAAGTGAAGTCACTGAGCATATAGCAGAACACCACATGCCTGGCAAGCATGTGATCCTAAGTTTAATTCCTGGTACCAAAAAAAAAAATCAGTGAAGTAGCAAATACTTACGTAAAATAGCAATAATCAACAAATGAGAAACTCAACATTTATGGGAATACAAAATGCGTCATGAACAAAGTAAAAATCACAGTGTCTAGTACCTAATTAAAATTTACTTGACATAAAAAATCTCAGTGTGGAGAAAACAAGCAGTCAAAACTGACCCAGAAATGACATGCATGATGGAGTTAATGTAGAAAAGAGCAACAGTTACAGCTATTTTGTGGAGAAGCTGAAAGACACATTGAACATGCATAAATACATGGATGATAAAAGCCAGACCCTATAATCATTGTTCACTGGTGACATGGTTGTCTATATAGAAAACTCAAAATGACTGTACAGGTAAAAACTTTAGAGCCTTTTAAAGCTTCTTTATATAAAATCTCTTTAATAAGATCTCTTGATGCAAGATCAGTGTTAATCAGTTATATTTTTATTATACTAGCCACAATCAGAAAATTTAAAAGATAATATTTGTATTAGCATTCAAAAACATCAGATAGCCGAGGGCTTAGCTCAGTGGCATAAGCGCCTGCCTGGCAAGCATGAGGTGAGTTCGATCCCCGGTACAAAAAAAAAAAAAAAAAATACTGACCAAAAACATCAAATACTCAGGCAGACATGGTAGCACATGCCTGTAATCCCAGCACTCTAGGAAGCTGAGGCAGAAGGATCTCAAATTTGAACCCTGCCCAGGTGATATTTAGTAAGACTTTTTCTCAATAAATAAATAAAAATAATCCAAAATGCTAATATAAATGAAAGATAAACTGTATACTGAAAACTAGGAGAATTACTGAGAGAAAACAAAAAAGAGATACCATTTTCTTGTAGAAGACTATTATAAAGAAGTTAGCAGTTCCCAAATTGGTTTTCAGATTTAATACAATAAAACTTTTTAAGATGTTTGTTGGAGGAAGAGAGGGGTCTAGAAAGCTACAAGCTGATCCTAAAATATGAATGGGAATCCAAATGTTCAACAATAATTGAAGAAAAATACGAAAATTAGAGGATTTACATTTCCAAATGTTAAAAGTAAAACTGTAATGGAAAGTGTGGCACAGTGCTGGCATAAGGATAGACAGACTCACTCATCCAACAGAATTAAGTGCTATCTTTCAGTGGATCTAAGACCTGAATATAAATGATAAAACAGTAAAGTTTAGTGGGACAAAAGAATATATTTTTCTAAAAATGGAAAGAAAGAAGTAATACTAACAGATATAATGTAGAAAACAAGGAAACCATATATTGTGTGGATCTCTTTATAATTGGCTAGAAGTGGAAATGCCAAGCAGCAATGCAAAAGTTCACATGGTGTTCCAGGAGTAGGGGGCCAGCAGCCATCTGTGAGTGCTGACTGGGGGGTACACGAGTGCTGGTGACGTGGGTATCAGCAGGGCGCAAAGCACCCTCAGTCTGTGGATACCCGGGTGGAGTGTGAGTCAGAACTTTTCATAATAGCATATATTATTTGTCTTTTTCTTTATATTTGCATTTCACAGCTGTGGCAAGAACAAAGTTAGTGTGTATACCTCTAGCATCTTAGCACCAATCAAGGCAGGACCATCTGACTGTACACATGGTCACTGTATTCTTCACTGCCACATACTTTAATTTAAAAATAGTTTTACTTACCTTTGGTAAAGCAGGAAAAATATTGTGCACACATCTTTTTAGTATTTTGTGGGAGGTTATGGGGAAGATGCATAAAAAACAGTTCTACAGACTGAATTGCACTTGTTACTTCAAGGGTTTGCATGATTGAATTGGAAGCTGAACCTGACTTCTGTGTTTATGTGAAAAAATAGCTGACAGTGATTATTTAACTTGAGAATTTGGTAGATGTTTTCTTGAAAATGAACCAAGTGAGCCTGTCACTTCAAGGAAAACCACTGATATTCTCTTTCTGTGGTAAAATTTGAGTTGTTAATAACAAAAAAATGCATAATTTTGGGAAACATATCCATTACTATTTTTAACACAGAGTGATGGTCAGTTGTTTGCTAAATTCACCAAATACTCATTAATCATATACTATATATAGAAAATACTATGTTATTCATGATTATTGATTGGGAACTCAAGGTTAATGTAATAGTGGTTAAAATTTTGCTGCACATTAGTTAGACTCTAAAGTCAAGTGTATTAACCACTTGCTGGTCCAATTATTTAAATGCAGCATGACCAAACTCACATTTTTTTCTGTTAATTTTTGTAAGATAACAAGAAATAATTTATTTAGTACAAGAATCAACTGGCTGATACGACACCGGCCTGAACAATGCCAGATGCTCAGGATAGTACATAAAGTGTTGCCCAGGTGATGCTTAGGGGAACCTGTTAAATGGTTAACTGTCCTCACGAAAGTATGAATGTTGAAAAGTTAGTGATAGTATCTGAACAGAACCATGAAAGATAATTTGCTTTCTGTTTTAAAAATACCTTTTTGGTTTCTAATTAAAATTTATAATGTTTGTTATAGACAAACTAAACCATGGTATAAAGAAAATACACTCTGTCAGTGGTGTAAGTCCATAGGAGTACTAGCCTCTGCCAGTTAACCATGTTCAACAGTTTCACATAGTAGCTCTTATGTCTAATGTGTATATTAAGCATATTATTTCTAAAAATTAGAATACTCATGTATGGTTTTGTATGTTGGACAGTTATAGTTCCATTTACAAATACAACACAAATACTTACCTTAATTTTTTTGTTTTGTATTTTTTTTTTGTGATGCCTAAGGTTTTGATAGTAGTTTTGCTCAAAGGTTGGAAATAAAAATAAACATTGTAGAAATATTTAATAGTAAAACTCTATAGTCTCTAATTACTGACTGTTCCTGATGAATAAATGTATTTCTATACAGATATGTCCTTTAGTTTTCAAAATATTGAGAAAATTATTTCATGTTGAACATGAAGTAGGCATTGAGGATATGAATTTGGAGTAAATGACAAAGGAAAGACCACTGATCAGTTCTTTTTTTTTCCTGTGCAACTTCCTTCCCTGGTTTTAGAAATAGTTTGTTCCTTTTCAGTAAGGATCATCTCAGTGTGGCAGGGGGAGCTCATGTATGGGTTAGTCTGGCTGTGAGTTCTGTAAGTATGGTGGCACATCTTAGGTGTTTGTTTACCTGTGTATGTTCAGTGACTATAGATCTTAGAATGTGCATCTAAACCCTTGCATTTTTAAGCATGAGGTCATTGATGTTTTGTCTTCCTGCTATATGCTCAGTTTTGTTTTCATATAGTTGTTTCTGTTTTTAATTTTATTTTAAAAAGGTAAAACAATTTCATAACAAAATAATAAAATAACAATAGTTAATAGAGTATATATTGTCATCTTCAAAGAGGTTGCTCAGAGCACGGGTGTAGGGGCTAAATATATAGCTCAGTAGCACAGTGCTTGCCTGGAAGGTCATAAATTCAATTCCCAGTACAAAAAAAAAAAAAAGATATGGGCATAAAAATTCTCCAATTGATATTAGCACAAACCCTTTTCAGTGAACTAAGAAACACTAACAGTGTAGCTACCTTGCATTTTTCTCTCTTCCTTTCCTCTTTCCCCCGCTCCTACTTCTTTTTTCCTTTTAAACAATTACTATTTTTTTAACTATTTCACAGTTGTACATTCTAGACCTTATTTGTGCTTTCAATTTCTCACACCACTGAGACAATACAATGTTTACACATGTGAGTCTGATTTTTTTCACTTGTGAATATGATCTCAAATTGCATCCATTAACTTATAAAAGTCTCAAGTTTATCCTTGACTGAGTAGTTATATAGTTGTTTTAAAAGTACTTGTTATTGTATGAACTATGTGTTTAGTTATTCTTTTTCATTCTAGGTAACATTGTACAATACGGATCAGGATGGTAGTGATAGCCCACGCAGTAGCCTTAACAACAGTCTCTCAGACCAGAGTTTGGCATCTGTTAATTTGAACAGTGTTGGAAGTGTGCATAGTTACACACCGGTAAGTCTTAGTAAAGTTAGCTTTTTTTGTTAGGTATTCATGTACTGCTTAAAACTGAAGCAAATATAACTGAAATCCATATTTTAAAATGAAGATACGTATTTTTCACTAGTCAGTTTTTAAGTAGGCCAGACTTCTACCTTGACAGTGTTTTTAACTTGATATTTACATTTTACATTAGTATAAATACACATTTATGCTATGTCACATACTTTGATGTACTTTATTCTGCATCTAAAATCATTTATAGCAGGAAAAATGGGCTTTATTCTGGTGGAACTATAGTTGATGATACTCTATACTTCTCGAGAAAAAAGCTTAGGAGATATATGTACTAATTTGTCCTCCACCTGTCAGTCTGAGAAAGGGATTCAAAGCCAAGCCAAAGAGTGACCTGTGTAAGTGTTCATGTTTCTAATTTGTTACCTATTACAAGAACACAATCCTTGAATTATCTGATAATTTCTTTCCAAACCATCTGGCTTCTGTTTTATCATTGGGCAGTGGACAGAGTCTAAGAGCTCCACAATACAGTGCTGTTCATCACTACAAACTCAATTTTGCCAGATCACTTCCTGTTCCACAATGAGTAAATTGGGAGGAAAATCAGACAAACAAAAACCAGAAACACCCCATAGGACAGAAAGACAAAGGGAGGAACATATGATAAGAAAATAACACACAGGAAACAAAAATTCAGGCAGCAAAATTAAAGTTTACATTGAATATAGAAAACAAAATTGACTGGCAAAACTGCTGTCAGTGCTCTGAAAAAAAATACTCTCAAGAATTCAGAGGAAACAAAATTATATAAAAGAGCACAGTAAATAGGGAGAACCGAGAATTACAGGTGGTCCTGCAGAAGAAAATAAAAAGTTTGTAGACATGCAGCTTTCAAAAGAAACAAGTTAACAGGATTTTTGAAACCTAGGAAAAAGTAATGAGAAAAAAACTATATTAAGATATATTTAAAATTTCCGTAGTAATTTCACATATAATACCTGGCAGAAGAAATGTTAAATATAAAAAACACAGATCAGGCTTCTCTTTAGTCAGAAGATATAAGTTCTAGGTTTGGAATAACAGTATTATACCCAGGTGTATTTTCATTTATAGCTGAAGGCTTTGATATGCAGAAGTACATTACCCTTGTTTTCATGTGTTTCTCCTGAAAATTACAGTAATCCCGCTTCAGTGAGGTGCGGGTGGGGTGGCTTTAGGACTCCTAATAAATAAGAAAATTAAAGAATACTCCAGTCTCTTATACAAAATGGCACAGTGTTTGTATATATCCTATTCCCACCCTTCCATGTACTTTTGGCTTGGTTTGGTTTGGTTTGGCTTGGTTTGAATTTGTTTGGCTTGGTTTAGTTTGGTTTGGTTTTTGGTACCAGGAATCAAACTCAGGACCTTGTGCTTGCCCAGCAGGCAGTGTCTCTGAGCTACATCCCTAGGCCCCTTCCCTTTAAATCATCTCCAGATTACTTATAATACCTAAGGAAGTATAGATGTGATAAGACAGTTGTTACACTGACAATACTGTTTAGGGACTAATGACATGGGGAAAGGTTGGTACCTGTTCAGGACAGATGCAGCCCTCTGCCCCCCAAATATTTTCTGTTTGTGGTTGGTATTCATTGATGTGGAACCCATGGATGCAGGGGGCCTATTATATTTAGTTGGTCAAGAAGCAAATTAAATATGCACTGAAATAAAATAAGCAAAGGTTTAATCATTTAAGTTGATTTTTAAAAAATAATTTTAAGTGTAAAATCATCTTGAGGTCAGTGTAAATCAGGACACTGAGTTCAGTATCACAAAATATAATAAAAGTTAAAGAAGCATTTATAGAACTAAGTTATGCCAGTCATTAAAGCAGATCACATTTCCCTATTGACAACTAGACACTACAAACTGCTATTTCATTTTAATAAGATGTCAGCTAGTCCTTAAGCAATGGTGGAGTAGCTGCTGCTGGTTTGTCATGTGCACTATAGATTGAGCCTGCTGAATCCATGTGTAATACGACAGTTTTATTACTCATGTAGACTAAATGTAAAATCTGTGTAAGACTTTTAGCATATAAAATATTTAAGTCTATGTAAATGATACACAGGTGCAGGATAAGCCAGATTAACATGGTGTCTATTCCCTGAATCCCACACAACAGTACCAAACCACAAGATCCAGATGACAGATTACACAAGTAGTAAGTCACTCTGTAGTGGAGGAACAGATTCCATACTGCGGTTAAGTAGTAGTGTGACTAGCTATGCCTTTCCTAGGAGCAAGGCACTGAGAGTTCCATGCCTCACTGAGCCTGAGGCAGATGAGAAAGGTAGAAAAGCTTCCCCATAGCTGCCTTTCACAAGATAGGACAGGTGAGACTTTGTTCTTCAGAAGACCACTTGTCATCTTATGTTAATGTTCACATCTTAATCTTTCAGGCTTTAATTTTCAAAATACTAACCAAATGGTAACTTCCAACTTTTTGGTATAATCTTTAAGAAATACAGCCGAGAGTGTCTTTTGCTAATTTTATTTCTAGTTGTACTGCCTCCAAAGGTAATTCTTACTTTCTTCGGTATTTATGGTGTTCCCTTTCCTCCTGAGTAGCTCAAGGCCCCGATCTCTTCTTTTTCTTGAGGATCTTCTTTAGGTGTTTCATGGTTACTGGTTTTTTTTATTTAGAGGTAAGATTTGTCAAGTCATTTAGTTTCTTTGAACTCTTTCTCTCTATGAATATAGATGTTAAATTAGATTCTGTGGTTCTTTAAGATCCATGTTAATCATTTTGCTTTCTGTACTTATAAAGGTGTACCCATCTAACAAATGTCCAAAAACAGTTCCTTTTGGATTTCAGTGTTGGCACTAATTGATTCCAGTTACATGCATCATGTAGCAAACCACTTATAGTACAGAGCTACTGAGTTACCTGTATTTTCTTTTCTCAGGTGACAAACCATCCAGAACCAGTCTCTCAGTCATTAACTCCTCAGCAGCAGCCACAGTATAACCTTCCAGACAAGCAACTACTTTTCTCAGAATATAATTTTGAAGATCTTAGTGCCTCATTTCGGAGCCTTTACAAGTCAGTTTTTGAGCAGTCACTTAGTCAACAAGGTGAGTTTAAGTCTTTTTTGTAACAAATTTTTATTGAAAAATATTCAATTAATTATTTTCATACAGAAATTACTTCCTTAGTTTTAGGACGTTATCATCCTGATCACAGTTGAATAATAACATGTTTTATGGCTTTACTATGCTCTGTATATGTGTATATCATAACATAGGAATGGCAGGTTTTACATGCTTACTTTATGTGATTACTAGCATTCTGGGAGCAGTGTTGAGGAATTCTGCTGTGCCACATAAAAAGACTGCCATAATTAGTGATACGTGTAATGTAAACTGAGTGGTGTGGTCCTGTTCTTTTTGATTTGTATTATGCAGAGAGAGTTATAGTAGCACTAAGTTTGTGATTTTGTGTATGGCACATGTTATGTACACGTACTGATAAGCTCTGGTTATTTTACAGAACACACATAAATTACATTTTAATCCTACAAATGTTTAATTGAAATGCAGTATTATTTCTCAACTAAATGCTAGATTATTGCTGTAATGTGTTTTTGTGTCATTAGCTACTGTTTAATTTTAGTTAGACATCTGATAGGATCAAAATGTCACATTACTTTTCTTCCACAGAATAAAAGTCAGAAATTATTGAAAATTCTACCATTGAAGCATTTCATAGTTAATTGTTTATCATATTAACTATTTATACTCAATGTCGCATTCCTTTCCTGTTGTTACAGCAAAATAACCTGAGACTGGGTAGTTTGTAAACAACAGAAATGTATTTCTAGGCTGGGAAGTCCAAGATCATGGCAGCAGCTGCACACTGTATCTTTATAAGGCAGTTGAGCCAGAAGGACAAAGAACTAGCTAACTCCCTTGAGTCCTTTTAAAAGGATATTAATTTCTAATCATATCCTAAAGCATTCTCCTACCTCCCCCTTTTCATACCAGAGATTGAATCTGGGGCCTCATTTATTTTAGGCAAACACTTTAGTACTGGTCTGTGTCACCAGCCTTTTTCTTTTCATTTTGAAACAAGATCTTGCTAAATTTTCCCTGCTAGCCTCACATTTGCAATCCTCATGCGTCAGCCTCCTAAGTAGCTAGGATTACAGGTGTACCCTGCCATGTCTGCCAAGGCCCCGTCCCTTACTACCATCTGTCACATTGGAGTTAATTTCTAACATACAGATTTTAAGGGAAGCTTGCATTCAGCACACAGCATCACAATTCAGTTTGCCTGTGTAGAGCAGTGAACAATAGAAAAAAAAATTCATGTCCTTATATGGTTTATATTTCAGTGCTTATCACTGTCATGAAAATGAATATTATGTACCAATGTTTATATATATCTGAATATTGATAGCTTGTATATGAAGTGACTTTTTCTGGTTAATACTTTTGAAATAGGAGTCATATTTTCTGATTTTGTCTTAAACATTTTACCTATGAACATGTAAAAAGAATTAACGGGAGTGGGGATGTAGTTAAGTGGTACGTACAGTGCTTGCTTAGTGTGAGCAGGCCCCTGGGTTGACATCCTCACAACTGCCAAACTTTAAAAAAAAAGAAAAAGACTTTTCTAAGCAATTCCAACTTTATGACCATGAAAAAAATTACTAGCTTTTGAAAAACAATGGTGACAGTTTCTGAATCCCAGAATTAATTTGTCACACATATGAATATGTGGTACGTCTAAAATGTGCCAGTAAACTTCAAAAATAATAAAGTAGATGTTTGTAATTTATACTTTTTTTTAAAAAAAAAGGAAGAACATTGGTAAGAACTTGGTCCTGGTCTAAGTTCTGTAACTTTGCCTCTCTGGATTTAAGTAACCCTATTTGTAAAATGAATAACATTGGACTAGGTCATTGGTTTTCAAATTGTTCCTTTGAGAGCCCTTCACTTTTGTAAGGGTTCAGAGGCTGATGGAGGAAAAATATGCAGATGAGGAAGAAAATATAGCAGCCTCCCTTTCCTCATTTGAAAACAGTACTTTTATCCTTTTTATGTAGTTTAGAAAGATATTTTGTTTTGTCTGGTGTTATTTAAAAATAATTTAGCATCAAATTTCAATTTCAGATTAAAAAAATGTTGCTGTAGATTACTCATCATTTCACTTTCCTCATAAAATGGTAGGGTTTGGGTTTGGTTTGCTTTAGTTTGTGAGATAGGATCTCATATGTAGTACAGGCTGACACCGAACTTGTAATCTTTCTGCCTTGGCAAGCCAAGATGTGTGCTGTGATGCCTGGCTCATAGTTAGAATTTCATAGGAAAGAGGTAATGAAAACATGGCTTTCTTTTATCCTACTGTAATAGCCCTGTCTGTTCCCTGTGAATGGGTTTTCCAAACCAGTACAAGAACCGTTTTTAAATTTCCTTTCTTTGTGTGTGGTGTAGGTGTAGCACTATGGATAAAACCTACAGTCTCATGCATGCTAGGACATTACTTTCTACACTGAGCTGCACCTCAACTCAGGCACTTTTATGAACTCTTCTTATCTCTATAAAATTTAAGCTATCTTTCAGAGTACTCAAGTTCAGTTTTACTGTTAGGGATAAACATGAGAACTGTTTGGTACACCAAAATAGGAGAGGTTTACAGATCCTTAACTCATGTTGGCCTCCTGGCTCCAGGCCTGTCTTGTCCACGTGTCCAGGTCTGGACTGCAGACTTGTGCAAAGGCAGAGAGAAGAGATAGAGGTGCAGTGGGAGAGAATGGCAAGGAGACTGCCTGCCTGAGTGAGTGATTGCCTCAAAGCACAGCAACATATCTGCCCTCACCTCCACCTCCGGCCTCTGCCCCTGGTTCCACCCAGGCCCTCTTTGCTGGAATCTGAAACATTCTCTTCCGAAGTTTTAGAGCAACAACAAGCTAACATCTGCCATAAATACCTTGGATATCAGTTTATAAAGGTAACTTGTTATCTTTGCTGAGTTTAAAAGAAGCACTCATCACTATTGCCAGAATCTCCCTGATTTTCAGAGAAACTGCAAATATGAATTTTTGTGTGAAATCTCTTGACTTATAAATGTTAAATTTAAAAATTTCCAAATACTCTGTGGGTTTAACTTGGTATGTTCGTAAGCCTCCAGTTTGCAACATATTCTTGAGGGACCACAGAAGTTTAGTTATTGAATTAGCATGCATTCAAATTTGAAGATTTGGGGAAGCTCCCTTCTCATATAGCCCTAATTTTTGAAAAAGTCATCTGTAACTAAACAAAGAGCAGGAATATCAAGGGCACAAACCAAAAAGTTCTTTTTTTTCTTTTTGGTGCCAGCGATCGAACTTGCGACCTCGCACTTGCCAGGTAGTACTTTATGCCTGAGCTACATCCCTGACCCAGGTCATTTTTGTTTTAACAAACTCTTTTTTAGTTTGTTTATATAATATTAAATAATAAACTGCTATGGGTTTCTTCCTTTCCTTGCTCCCATAATCACAACAATAAAGATCCCCTTATCAGCTGGGGATTTAGCTCAGCGCCATAAGCACTTGCTTGGCAAGCGCAAGGCTGTGAGTTGGTACCAAAAAGAAAAAGATCCCCTTACCTTACAAGATCGTCCATGGTCAGCCCAGGACCATAGCTGGATCAGTGTTTCCCTGGAGGCTGGAAAACTCATTTGACACTCATTTTTTCATTTTGTTTCTTTTTGTAGATAACAGCTTTCTTGAAATGTAATTAAAATATCATACAATTCACTATTTAGAGATTAAAATGTAGTTGTTTTTAGTATATTTACAGTTACGTAAATACCAGGACAATTACTTTTATTTTATTTTATTATTATTTTTGTCTTTTAGAGACAGGGTCTCGCTATATGGTTCAGGCTGACCCTGAGGTCACTTTGTAGCTCATGCTGGTCTCAAACTCACAATGATTCTCCTGCCTCAGCCTCCCCAGTGCTGGGATTACAGGCTTGCACCATCATGCATGGCTAACTGAATAATTACTTTTAAAGATTTTCATTAACCTAAAAGAAATCCTGTAGCCATACGCAGTCATGTTCCTTTTTGTCCCAAACACCCTTAACCTGGGCAATGACAATCCACTTTGTCACTATAGATGTGTCTGTTCTCAATATTACATTTATAGTACATGGAATCATTTAGTATGTAATATTTTGCCACTGCCCTTTTTTACTTAGCATAGAATTTCAAGGTTCACTCATAATAAAACATTTATATATATATGTGTATCGATACCTCATTCCTTTTTATGGCCAAATAATATTCCATTATAGGTAAATACCACATTTTATTTATCCAAATTTAGTTGCTCAGTATTTAGATTCCCTCTACTTTTGAGTGTGTGTGTGTACACGTGTGTGTGCAAGCACATGCAGAGGGCAAGAGTGGATATTGGGAATTGAACTCAAGGCCTTCACTCTTAGGCTACACTCTCAGCCCTTTTCCTGTTTTTATTGTTATTTTTACTTTTGAATCAGGGTCTCATTAAGTCATCCAGGCTGAGATCGAACTTGCAATCCTCCTGTCTCAACCTCTCAAATTTTTGACTCTAAGAAATAATAATGACTATGAACATTATGTGCAAATTTTGGGGGGTATAGTGTTTTCTTTCCTCTAAGGTAAGTACTTAGCAGTAGAATTGCTGAGTCATGTGATGACTGTTTAACCAGTTGTAGAACTACTGAACTCTTTTCTGGAGCTATTGCATCATCGTACTTCCTCCCTGCAGTATAAGAGGGCCCCTTTCTTCCTATGCCTTCCACTGTTTTTGCTGTTGTTCTTGAGCGAGGGTCTCACAGTATAATCCTGGCTGGCCATAAACTCGAGGTTCTCCTGCCTCAGCAGCCTCCCTGTGCTGGGATTGCAGGGCGCCACCACACCGGCTGCCTTCCACTCTTGATACTTCAGACGGTTGACAGCGATGAGCACCTCCTACGACTCTTCATTTCTCAGTTAAAGCATTCAGAGCTGTGCATTCTCTTTTTAAACAGAAAAATTTCTTAGGACAAAATATAAAACCCAGTTGAGAGCCTTTTTCTATTCTTTGTTTTAGTCAAGTTCCCTGTTTGGAGTGGAGTGGCCCTGTGTTCTCTTAATCTCAGTCTGTGGAGTACATCTTTTTCCCAGATGAAGGAAGGAATGTCATATGGCAAATGACTTAAGAATCTGATCCTGTCCAAGGATCTGACACATATGTGTTATTACGGGTCCTGCTCTGGATGACATTCTGATCTTTCTTATAATTTGGATTTTTGAAGCAAAGCCAGACATTGTATCATTTTGCCCATAAACACTGCAGTATCCTTCTCTAATACACAGAACGTAGGTTGCCTTATATTAAGTGTGATTCACTTCTTTGTTTTCTTTTTCTTTCTTTTTTTATTTTTTATTTTATTTTATTTTTTGTCTTTTGGAGAAAGGGTTTCACTATGCAGTTTAGGGGGGCCTTGAACTTACCTTGTACCTCAGGCTGATCTCAAACTCACAATAATCCTCCTGCCTCAGCCTCCTCAGTGCTGAGAATACAAGCCTGCACCCCCATGCCTGGCACATTAACAGTAATTTCTTCATGTCTTCTAGTATGTAGTCCGTAAACCCTGATTATCTTAAAAATGCCTTTCATAGCACTTTGGATCCGAGTACAAACAAGGTTCACACATTTGATTGTTTAGTCTTTTGATTATCTTTTCTCCTAGATTAATTCTTTTTGACAGATCATATTTGGATAAACAAAACAATCTAAATTAATGTAAAACAATATTTAGTAATGTAAAACAGAATGTGATTAAAGAGCTTTGTAAAACTCTTCAGCCCCATTGGAAGACATATATGCCAGATAATTAGATTTGAAGTTCCAACACCATTGCTGTAGGCTGTGTCATCTCAGGCAAATTACTTTAGTTTTTATTAAAAGTTACACGTGTGCATAGTTTGAAAAGACAGTTCAGCAAGGCTTGTTACTGACAACATACAAAGCACTTATCTGTTACTACCACTACTTGATTTTCTACCTCCAAGAGACATTCATTTTTAATTTTTCTGCTTAGGTTGCTTGTTGTATTTTTAACCTTTACATCTCTCAATAACAAGCTTATGTTGCTAGTTCTTGATTTTCTACTTTATGTGTTGATGCCCTGCAGTGGGTGATGATGATTTCATGGCATTGCACCACAGATGCGCAGCCTGTAGTCCCTGTCCTCAGTGAGCTGGAGCGGCGCTTCCTCTACTGTGAGAGTGAACGTGTTCCTCCCGCAAGACACTGGGATTGCTGGTTTTCACTGTGCAATTTGTTTTTCTGAAGCCAATAGAAGTCTTGCTTATTGCTTTGCATAGTTTTTAAAAAAATGTATTTATCGCTGATTCTGAACTAAACTGTCTCCAGTTGTTTAAATTTCCTCTCCTTATGTTCAGACAGGTAGTCACTTTCCTTTTTTTTTCTCACTGTACTTGGGATTGAACCCAGACCCTTGTACTTGGTAGACAAGCACTTTTTTTTTTTTTTTTGTCTTTTTCCTTTTTATCAGTACTGGGGATCGAACTCACGACTGCCTGCTTGCAAGGCAGGTGCTTATGCCGCCGAGCTAAATCCCCAGCCCCTGGTAAGCAAGCACTTTG
This sequence comes from Cavia porcellus, assembly GCF_034190915.1. Classification (NCBI taxonomy): domain Eukaryota; kingdom Metazoa; phylum Chordata; class Mammalia; order Rodentia; family Caviidae; genus Cavia; species Cavia porcellus. The sequence goes on from NW_026947508.1 coordinate 37,419,391, forward strand.
CCACTGAACTATATCCCTGTCGCTTTTATTTTAGTTTTGGAGACTGGATCTTGGTAGTTGCCCAAGCTGGCCTTGAACTTGCCTTTCTCTTGCCTTAGCCTCCCAAGTGTCTGGTCTCGGTCTCCCTCCCTCCTTCTCCTTATTTTGCCATAAAGTATTCCTACATTGCCTAGGTTGCCTTTCAACTTGGTATTCTGCCTCAGCTTTCTGAGTACTGGGATTCCAGGTATGTACACTGTTTGCTATACATTCTGAGAGATCGCCTCAGTTTATTTTTCAGTCTTTCTTTATTACTATAATTGTATCAGTCAGTGCTTACTAGAGAAAAAGATTTAATGCAAGATATACAAATATATAAGAATTTACAAGATTGGCTAACAGTGGCTGCTCACAGAGTCTGGTGAGGAAGAGTGCAAAAGGTCTGTGTACTGGAGATCTAAAGGATCCAATCAAAGACCTGGAGCTCACTGTGTTCTGCCATGGGAGTCCTTATCAGAAGACTGAAGGGTCTGTGATGGAAGGTTGCTGATGATGTCCTAGGTGAAGGTGACAGCCAGCACTTCTCCAGAGAAAGTGCAGCTTGCCTTTCTTCTTTGTTCTCCTTTTATACCATTCAAGGGAAAATCCAACCTAGAGCGAGTCTTCTGTCTTCAGTAAATCCCTGTAGCAACACTCAGAACTACACTGATCCAATCTAGTTGGGTGTTTCTTTCTCAAATGCACACAATCAGTTAATTATTACAGCAATTGTATTTTTAAGAACTTCTATTGTTCTTGTTCACTGAATGTACCTCTTTACTTTTTTCTACCTGTTTCAGGAGTAAATGTTTTCTTGCTAATGATTTAAACATCTGTAAAGTTTTTGTTTTCCTGTGTATTTTGTGTTGTTCCAGATCGTATTAATTTTTTGCTTATTTTGGTTTCCTGTCTTCATATGACATAGTTTTCACTAATGCCTTGCGATCGTGGTTAGTAGCGGGTCATATTTAAGAAGTGCTTTCACTCTCATTTGCTCTCCTATTTCCAGTGGTAGGTGAGATTTTGGAAGGGAATCTCATGGCGTGCTGCGCATTACAGCTCACTTTTTCTCCTGAAGTACAGTATGGGGTTCAGCTTTTTTGGCTTTACTGAGTTCTACTTGCTTTTTTCTTACCTTCCAAGCTTCCTACATTCTGGTGTCTCCTCTCCTGTTCTCTTTGACCCATTTGCTGCTGCTGTACAGTTCACAATCTTTTCTATCATTTTTGGGGGTTGAGGAAAAAGAAAAGATACACGTGTAAACTACATGTGTAAATCAGGGTCAGCAAATTATGGTTTCTGTGCCAGATTCAGCCCACAGCTTGCTTTAGAGTGACCTTATTTAAAATGTTATTACATTTTTAAAAGAGTTTTTAAGCAAAATAGGATCCATTCTGCCAGTCTGTGTCTTTTGACTGATGAATTGAGACCGTTAATATTGATGGTTATAACTGAAATGTATTGACTTATTCTTATCACATTATTTTCCTGTTGTTGGCTATCCTGCCCCCTTTTTTATCCTTCTGTCTAATTGTTTGCCTTCCACGGTGGATTCCTTCTGTTAGGGTCATGGAGCTGTAGTCCTTATTATCTCTTTCTAGAATGTCCTAGTTTGGTGGTCATAAATTTCCTCAGATGTTCTTTGTCATGGAAGTATCTTACTTGTTTCTTAATTTTGAAAGTAAGTTTTGCAGGGTACATCGATCTGGATTGAAAGTTGTTTTCCTTTAGAACTTGGAATACTTCACTTCAAGCTCTGTTTTTTTGTCTTTTTGAGACGGGGTCTCACTATGCAGTTCAGGCTGGCCTTGAGCTCACTTTGTAGCCCAGGCTGATCTCGAACTCGCAACGATCCTCCTGCCTCAGCCTCCCGAGTGCTGGGATTACAGGCATGAGCCACCACGACTGGCACCAAGCTCTTCTTGACTTGAGAGTTTGTGCTGACATGTCAGCTGTGATTCTAATGGGCTTTCCTTTACAGGTAATTTTTTTGTTTTCCCTAATACGTTTTAAGATTGTATTCTTGTGTTGAATTACTGGACTGTTGCCTGTGATATGCCTAGATGTAGATTTTTTTTGGATTCTTGCTAAGTGGAGTTCTGTATGCCTCACTTATTTGCATGTCAAATTCTTTTTCTCTATCAGAAAAGTCTTCTGTCATGATACCTGTGAACATGTTTTTAAATGTCATTTGTGGTATCTTTTACTTGTTCATTGATTCCGATTAATCGTAAGTTATTCTTTTTTTTGTCTCATCAAGCAGCTGCTGGATAGATTTCTCATGGTCTCTTGCTATTTTTTTCCCCTTGCTATTTTTGAAAACTCTTTTCTTGTTCACTAACTGCAAGCCTCTTTAGAGTTTCTGAGATCCTGTTCTCACACTGGCCTGATCTGCTTTGAATACTTTCAGTGGAGTTTTCATTCTCCTGAGTATCTGCTTGAATCTATTTTATGGATTCCATTTGTTACCTATGTTGTGCTTCCATAATTTGCTTAAGCTTGTCTATTTTTTGTCTGTATCTGCTCTAACATCACGAAGCATGGTGTGAATTTTGATAATCTCTGTAGTTATCTGACAGATTATTTCTGATTTCATTTTTTCCAGAGCCTCATTCAATTGCTTTGTTGTTACTACTTCAGAGACCTGCTGGAGGGCTTTTAGATTTTTCCCACCTGATTGCCCCTTGGGGTTTGCCTTTGGTGAACTGGGTGTCTGAGGTTGTGTCTTGTTTAAGTATCTTCTCATTTCTTTTCTTCTTTAGTTTAATTGTTAGAGTGATACTTGTTGGTTGCCTGTGGTAGGTTGCTTTATTGGTGGTATTTAGGACACCCAGGAGATGATCACTTCTCTGAGGTATCTTTCAGATGTAGGTGGTTTTTGAGCTCTGAGTCTATTGGAAGATCTGACCTCCTCAGTTTGCTGAAGATGAGCAGCTATTGCTTGCCTGGCCCAGTCCCTGGTTCTTTGGCACTGTGCCACAGTATTCTCTGTGGCCCTTAGTCAATCTGAGTCATAGATTATCAGGGTTTAGAACAGTTAAACAGCTGTTTAGAACAGTTATGTCAGTTTTGGCTGTAGTGGTACCAATAGCATCAAACACATCCTATAAAACAATAAACTGGGCCAACCCCTGATTTGCAACTTTTTAACTATATGGACTGAACTTTTGATCATATAACAAAATGCAAAACAATTATATACATTGTATATCTGTAAAATGTAAATTCTGTCCTCAAGGCTTAAAATTCAAAATGGGTTAAGGAGAAAACAAAGCAGGAAACAAGAAAGAGATTACAATTACAAGTAGGTTGGAGGACAAAGATGGATCCTATCAACTTGGGGAAACTGATGCAGAAGACTGAAGGAAAAGAGATTTCTGCTGGTTCCTGGTATTATTATAGCAGTTATTCTTGAGTACTCACTATAACAAGTGCTAAGAGCTCTGTTTGGATTATAAAATATAGGTTCATGGTAAGCAAATACATGACCCAAAACCATAGAGCCAGAACTCAATGGTGGATGGGGAGGACTTCAAACCCTCAACTCTTATCTCTATTATACCATAATGCCTCCAATGTATTTGCATACTCAAGCTCCAGAGGTTAACTAGTATAGTTCACTAAGTAATTGCAGGAGGTGAGAACAGAAGGCAGGTATACATGCCACATTTTTCTCTTTGCTCCTCTACTGCCTCTGATGATGACTAGGACACTGGGCCTGCCTTCTAGGTGCTTAAGGACTCATACATGCAGTGGCCAGAAGTGACATACAGCACAAACCTGGGCTAAGGCAATTAGAGGGCAGAAAGGTTCTTCTGCCCTCTTGTGGTTCAGTGTGACTATTACATATCCAAGCCCCATGAAAACGCACTGAAATACCTTATAAAGGCACTTGGCAGCAGGCACAAAACCACAGGAGATGACTCTCTCTGGCCTGAAGAGGACATTTAATAACGTGACGTTCTGATTTTGAAAAATATTACTTATGATAAGAACGCTCATCCTAACTACAGCTCAGAAAAAAAACAAACTAAAAACCTGTATTACACAATAATAAAGAATATAAACACCCTCAATATCCATCAAGAAAAGTGATGAAGGTTTAAAAATATTCTAAGCCCCAAATAAAACTCCTAATCCTTGCTTTTTATACTCAGTGATTGTAGAACTCTTTCCATACCAGCAAGATATTTAGTTCCTCATTCTGCAGGTGCAGAGCACTCATTGGACAGGGGAACTACCATGGAGTAACTTGTGTCCTACAAATGACAACTTCAAACTGCTTCCAAATGTTTACTATTAAAAACAATGCTGCAGGGGCTGGGGATTTAGCTCAGCAGCATAAGCGCCTGCCTTGCAAGCACATGGTCAGTCAGTTCAATCCCTGGTATCGATTTAAAAAAAAAAAAAGTGTTTAAAAACAATGCTGCAAATAAACAATGAGATGAATTCCTGGGAGTGGACATGCTGGGTCAAATGGCACATCCACACTTACGCACCACTTCCCCTTTGAAACTTTTTCCCTCTGACTCTCTTCTGTCTCTCTGGCTGCTCCTTCTCAGCCTTCTTCCCACACTGCCTTACTTGCTCCTTCCTTAGTTGTCAGTTTACTGGGATTTGGTCTCCATCTCCCTTCATCCTACAGTCCTTTCTTCTTTTCAGCATTTGTCACCTACTCTTGTTTCCAGCTATGAGTTTTCTTCCTGGAAGGCACCTAAGGTCATTACATCTTTTAAGTCCACAGTTTCAGAATTATTTTATATACTTACTACTCCTGTATGTAAGTACAGATATAATATGCATGCATACATATGTTCAAATATGAATATATATATAATGTCCTGCCCCTTTCTACAGTAATGGTGGCATCACACCCTAAATTGAAGCAGTTTTAAGGGAATTCTGCAAGGCAGCAGTCTTTAAAGGAGATAAGTGTGACCCTTGGTAGAGGATAAGGCACATGCCTGTAATGTCGGCACTTGGGAGGCTGAGACGGCAGAATCGTTGCAAGTTCCAACCCAGAATATCTTTTCGTATGCTATTGACTTTGTCAGTAAGTTCCCAATTTAGGAAGGAGTTCCGGGGGGACATTCATATGTTGGATTCATTCCTAGGTCTGACAAAGTGAGTCTTGTACAACACACTAGTGAAAGTTTGCAACCCAAATATTGCTAGGTCAGGGATTTATATATGTTCTTTGAAAACGTAACTATTCATATTCTTGGTCCATTTGAAAAATGAGGTTGTCTTCATATCGTGTTATAAGAGTTGTATTGCTTACTTTTTCCCATATTTTCAATTGAGAATAAAAGATTCCTAACTACCTAGGAAAGCACTATCTTTTCTCTCTTGGGTGGTGACAGTGGTATGGTACTGGGGATCAAACCCAAGAACCTGCACATACATACAAGGCAAATCCTCTACTACTAAGCTATATCACTAGCCACCATTATTCTTTTCCAGTATCAAGAAGTAACCATCAGAACTATGGATGTTCTTCAATGTACAATAAGGTTACAGCGGGGCTAGGGATTTAGCTCAGCAGCATAAGCGCCTGCCTTGCAAGCAGGCAGTCATGAGTTCAATCCCTGGTACTGATAAATACGAAAAAGACAAAATAATAATAATAATAATAAGGTTACGGCATGAGACACCATAATTAAGCTAAAAATATATTAAGTTAAAAATGCATGTAATTTACCTAACCTAACCAGGCATGATGGTGCACATCTATAATCCCAGCACTTGGGAGGCTGAGCCAAGAGGATTACTGTGAATTCGAGGCCAGCCTGGAACATCTCAACAAACAAACAAACAAACAAACAAAAAAACTACACACACACACACACACACACACACATAAAACTTTATCTCTTACCAAATATCAAAGCTTAACCTAGCTTACTTTATTAAACATGCTCAGGAGACTTATACCACCCACCAAAGTTGGGCAAAACTATCTGACACAAAATTTATCCAGTAATAAAGCACTGCATATCTCATATAACCTAGTGAACACTACACTAAAAGTAAACAACAGAAATGTAGTATACGTATATTTCTGCACTCTTGAAAACGTTGGTATAGACAAAGACTTTATGAACAAAAGCCCGACTGCACAGTAACTATCACACAGGATCAACAACTGGGATCTCACCCTACTAAAAAGCATTTGTACAGCAGAAGAAACCACCAACAGAGTGAAGAGACAAACCCACAATGTGGGAGAAAATGTTTGCCAGCTGTATCTCAGACAAAGGATTACTATCAAGAAGATATAAAGAACTCAAAAAAATCAGTCCTCCCAGATTTAAAGACCCAATAGAAAGATAGGCATCTGAGATGAACACACACTTCTCAGATGAAGAAGTACAAACAGCAAATAAATACAGGAAAAAATGTTCAACATTACTGGTCATTTGAGAGCTGCAAATTAAAACAACACTGAGAATCTACCTCATCCAGAAAGAATGACTGTTATCAAGAAATCTACCAATAACAAATACTGGAGGGGCAGTGGGGAAAAAGAACCCTTCTCCACTGGGGGTGGGAATGCAGACTGGTGCAAGCACTGTAGAAATCAGTGTGGAAACTCCTCAAAAAACTTTAGGATTGAAGGTCCCATTCAACCCAGCTAGTCCCCTTCTGAGTATCTTCCCAAAAGAATTAAAAACATCATAGCACAGTGATATATGTGCACCCGTATTTACAGCAGCACAATTTGTAATAGCCAGAACTTGCAAACAATCTAAATTACCCATCAACTGAGGAATGGATAAAAAAAAAAAAAGAAAAAGATGTGGTAATTCTTTTGATTGGTTTTACAGTGTTTTGTTTTTGGCTTGATTTTGCCATACCTGATGGGATGGATAACTATTGTAAAGACAAGATATACTACGGTAGCTATTATTTTTTTTTTCAGTATCCTGCTTTAAAACTCTGTACTAATTCTGCTGCACTGTCTTATTGGCTTTGTTCTGTCTTGTTTTGTTGGATTTTACATCATTAAAATAAAAAAATTTTTAATTAGATAAAAAAAGATGTACTTTTATGCAACAGGAATACTACTCTGCTATCAAGGATAAACTGGACACTTTTACAGGTGAATGGGTGCAACCTGGGACCATACTCATTAGTGAAATAAATAAGACACATATATGTAAACACTGTATTGTCTCAGTGTTAGAAGCTAAAAGAAACAACATGTATATACGTATGTATGTAGAAAGAAGATAGTTATACTACTGATTTCTCTGAGTTCACTGAAGAGAAAGATTTGTGCTAGTATTGTTCAGACAAGAATGGCATTTTACACTTTTGTAAATCTTTTTTATGTCCAGTTTACTGAAAAAAATCTGGGCTCAGGGCTGGGGATTTAGCTCAGTGGCATAAGCGCCTGCCTTGAAAGCAGGCAGTCGTGAGTTCAATCCCTGGTACCGATAAAAAGGAAAAAGACAAAAAAAATCTGGGCTCTATTTGCTTCCACATGCAGTATGTCATAAATTGTTTGGAACAAAGTACAGAATATGTAAATTTTGTCCTCTCATAGATTAAACAAAAAAGGAAAGAGCATTATACTAACCTCTTCAAATGATTCTGGATACCCTGCTTAGATACTAACCAAAACTCAAACACTAATAGTTTCCTATAGGTTAGTCATAATACGGAATCTAGAACAATATTCAGACATCATTACTTGTGGACTTCAGGACTCATCAAATCTTGTACCTGTTAAATTTTGATGAGAAAATGTTTTAGCACTTGGGACCAGCATCAGTCTCAGGGTCACTCAGTAACAGTGCAAAGCCCTGACACAGCCCTCATTCTTCTTTTGTTCTTTTGTGCATTTGAGATGCTAATCATGGGTCACAAGGTTAGGAATGTGCTGCAAAGCCTAAAAGACTTATATTAGTTGAGTAAAAGACCATATTATTAGTCCAGTAAAACGTGAAAGTCGTGAGGAACTTTAATGAGTTATTTCTAATTACATTTTTTCATATGGGAAAAATCTGTTCAGTACTTGTCAGTCTGACACCCATCACAAATTCTGGAAAGAATTAACTACAATCACTGAGGAATGACTGTACACGGATGAACATTTTCAGACCCTGTTACATTAAAATCCACTGCCCTCAAAGTATAAATAACTTAAAGAGTAAAATAAAAGACAGATAATAGCTATAGGGAGGATAGGTCTTTTACAAATGAGAAAAGGACTAAGCAATGAAGACAGCAGGAGGGAAGAGAAGAGAAAGCAAAATGAATTAAGGTATGTTACATACATGTATCGACTCCCCATAATGAATGTAATCATTATGTACTGTAAATATGAACTAATAAAAATTTTTAAAATCCATTGCTGGGGATGCCTCAGGGAGAGAACCAGCTAGCATCTCCCAAGAACACACCATGTTGGAACTTGAGGCACTGGGAAAGAAAGCAACCCGCTCACCTCCCTGGTAAGCAGCTGTGAGCCTACTGGCACACGGGCTGAGAATCAAGCATCCCGTCCTTCCCTTTACCCCCACAGTTAGCAAATGGGAGCCAGAGGCCTGAGCATCTCTTGGGAGGTTGACCCTATGCAATACAGCAAATACGGGGATTTCCTTCTACCATCTCTTTGAAGGCAAATATTTGTTTTTGGCTTTGTTCTGATTAATTGTATTGTTCTATTGAATATTGTTTTGATAAGTTCTATAATGTTTTGATTTGACTTTGCTATACCTGATTGAAAACACAACTATTGTGAAGGTAACGAGATATACTACGGTACCTGTTACTGTTATCCCGGTAACCTGTTCTGAAGTTCTGTATCAATTTCACTGCATTGTCTCAATTGGCTTTGTTCTGTCTTGTTCTGTTGTATTTTACTATCTTCAAAAATTTAAAAAAAAAATCTATTGCTTTATCTATACTTTGGCTCTTTCATCCATTCTAATTTCACAGTATCAAAAGAGTAGTTATTTGGGTATCAGTGATTCACTGAGTTACACAATCTTCCAATGTTTCACATAATTATACACTAGCAAAACAACACTTTTGTTAACAGTGCTACTGATATTATCAGAAAAATATTTAAATATTGAGACATCAAGCTCGTGGCAGCAGATACAAGTTTTTCAGAATTCTAATTTTCACTTGTAAGCTCAAATGTTGTCTCCACAAAAAAGTCAGTTGTTCCCTTTGAAGTGGCAACTAACTTCTTTCGTTTTTGTGAAAAAGTCTGCAAATACACATACCTAGATAAGCATAAGCATACCTATCAATCATTTTAAGTAAAAATTATGTTTTCAAAAGAGCAGCTAAGCTTTTAGTACAATTCAGAGTGCTTTTCCTTGAGACAAAAAAAAATTACTATGAGTGCTGTAGTACTTTATATATATTTCACATTTCATTGCATTTGAATAAAATGATCCATATTCACAAATCAAATTTTAATAAAATGTTTCATCAATAGTATTCTTAAGTAAAACTGGCTTTAAAAAAAAACACGTGTGGGGGTTTAGCTCAGCAGTGTAAGTGCCTGCTTGGCAAATGCAAGGTCATGAGTTCAATCCCCGGTACAAAAACTAAAAACAAACAAACAAAAAAAACCACCTAAAATAGGAAAAAAAATACAATGACAATTAATACAATTGGGGGCTCCTGGTTTGATTAGTCCTATGGTGCTAGCAGATAGCACCACAGGCAGTCAGCATCTCATTACTAATGTACGAATATGGTACTTCTAATCAAATTTTAAGAACCACTGTTGCTATAAAAGATAGTGCCCTGTTTTGTTTTTATTGGTTTTATTCTGTTGTTTTATTTGATTTTATGAGGTCTCATGGATGGGCAGATATTTTGAAGAGAACAAGAGGCATCAAGGCAGCCATTGTTGATTTCTTATTATCTTATTTTGCTTTCACTGTTTTGTTTTGATTGGCTTTATTCTGTTTTGTTTGGTTTTATTCTCTTAAAAATAAAAACATTTTTTAAAAAAGACAGCACTCTGCTTGGCTCAGAGATTCTGTCTCTGACGAGCACAGCTCCCTGACTACAGCACCGTACATTCAGCTTTTAGTTTCACATGTTACTCACTGGCCTCATCCTTCAACACTTTTTCTCTTATTGACTTCCTGCCTATTTTTTCTCACAATACTTTCCTTTCACTAGATTTTATATACTTGATATAATTATCTTTCTTGTAGTAACTAGCCTAGACATCTCATCTGCATATTTACCTTAACAAAGCCTAACTGAATTGATACATCTCACCATACTAACAAATGTAAGAAAAATGCTTTAACTCGATACCCCTCAATTTGGCAGGTGGGGGGATGCATGACTGGGGATTGAACTCGACACTTTGCACTAAGCAACATGCCCAGCCCTTGTTTTATACTTTAAAACAGGATCCCACTAAGTTACCCAGTGTCTTAAATCACGTATCGCTGGGACAAAATACCAACACCCATAATTTAATGGAGGTGAGGTTTATTTTGGCTCATGATGACAGTCCATGATGTCATGACATCCCTAGCAAAAGGAGAAGCAGGAAGGGAGATATTCCCTTCCAGGTCACAACCTCTTCCAGGTGCCACCACATAACAGCACAGTCAGCTGTAAACTCATCAGTGGATTAGCCCACAATCCATTCAGAAGTTATAGCACACCATGACCTAGTCACTGCTTCCAGACGCCCCGCTCTGAAACCTTAAGATGTCTGGGGAACACTTCTGGTCCAAACGATAACACTCAAGCTGAGTTCCAACATGGGACCCTTCTGCCTCAACCTCTCAGAGTGCTGAAATTACAAGTAAAGTACGTCCCACTGTATCCCTGACTTCTTCATTTACATTCTATCACCAACTAGTAGTATAGCTCCATCTCTTGGCTTTTATGATGCCAGATGCTAACTGAGTAATACTGCCTTTTGTGGCATACAGCCAATATTATGCAGGTTTACTCAAAGGTTTACCAGTTTATCATTCCTTCCTGTACCTTCCTTTGAAGGTCCTTTTACTGGTAGTGAATTTTCTTCAGTATCTGCCTCATTCTCAAAAGATGGTTTCATGGCACGTACAGATTCCAGCTGACAGCTGTTTTCTTTAAAAATAATAAAAACAGTTCACTGACTTCCAGTTTTTATTGCTACTCTTCAGAAGCCAATTACCCATCTAATTGTTGTCCTTTTGAAGGTATTATTTTTCCCTGGCTATTTTTACCAAATTATAATAACATAAATTGCCCCTATCCAAAGTGTATAGACTTGGTGAATTTTGATGTATTCATCAGTATCTGTAACATACGTACATTAATCTGTGAAACTGTCACAACTAAGCTAGTGAACACACTGTATTAGTCATTTTCCTATCACTGGGACAAAACACCCAACACTTAACAAAATTTAAAAGGTTTATTTGGCTCACAGTTCAGGGAGTTCACTCCATGGTCAGCTGGCTCTGAGGCAGAAAAATCATGATGGAAGACTGTGGTGGAGAAAAACTGCTTCACCTATAGCAGGCAACAAGTAGAAATAGGGAGGAGCTCAAGAGGACGCATCCTTCCAGGTCACGGTCTCAGTGACTCACCTACTCTGGTCGGGCCCCACCTCCTAACAGGACCTTCAGCTGTAAACTCATCAATGATGAATCCTGTGGTGGAGTCTAGAATCATCCATGATCTAGTCCCCTACCAATAAGCCTCACAGCTGAATACATGAGCTTTGAGGAGCTTTTCAGATTTAAACTTTAATATCCATCAATCTCATATTCCTTCATGCCTTTAAATCCACCCTTCCTCTTTTCACAACCTATCACTGGGCTGCTTTTATCATTTTAAGTTTGCATTTTATGGAATTCTGCATAAATGGAATCATGTATTATGAATTCTTATGCCTGGCTTCTGTCAGCATAACTGAGATTCATTCACGTTCATATGTGTATCAATAATTCATTCATTTTAATAGCAATGTTCCACTATATGGATAAGTCACAATTTGTTTATCTATTTACCTATTGATGGATCTTTTGAGCTGGTTGAGCTATTGCAAATACAGTTGTTAAAATCAAGGTTTTGAAGAGACAAGGTTTTGAACAGACGTACGTTTTTACTTCTCTTTGAGTGCAGTGACTAGCAGCATACTGGGTGAATATTCAACGTTCAAAACATTGTCAAATGTTTTTCAAAGTTGTTGTACCATTTTACATTCCCATCAGCTGCATAAATCTAGAATGGTTGCTCTACATCACCCCCAATACTTGATATAGTCTTCTCAGCGTAATATCTTACTGTGGCTTTAATTTGTATTTTCTTCCAATTTCTAATTATGTTATCCATCTCTTCACTTACCTATTTTTGATCTGTGTAGCTACTTTGTGAAATGTCTTTTGTATCTGCCCATGTTTGATTTTTTTTTTATCTCCTTCTGAGTTGCATGAGTTCATTACATACTCAAAATATAAGTCCTTTGAGCATATGTTTTTGCAAAACTTCCTCTCAGCCTTTGGCTTGTCTTTAAAATTTTGTAGCAGTGTATTTTGAAGAGCTAAAACTTCTACTTTATTTTAAAAGACAGGTCTCATTATATTACTTGGTCTGATCTTGAACTCATGGGCTCAAGTGATCCTCCTGTTTTGGCATCTGAAGCTGTTGGGACTACACAAGTGGGCCACCACAGTTAGCAAGGTTTTATTTTTAATAAGGTACAATATATTAATTTTTAAAATTCAGTAGAGTGTGCCGATATATTCTGGAGACTAAGGCAGCAAGATCATTGCAAGTTCCAGGCCAGCCTGAGCTACACAGAGACCCTGCTTCAAAATTAAAAAAAAAAAAAGAAGAAGAAGAAGAAGAAGCTTTTTGTTCCCCATTTAAGAAATCTTTTTCAAATTTAAGGTAACTAAGATTTCTCTCCAATATTTTGTTCAATGAGTTTTATAGTTTTAGCTCTTTTTAGGTACTTGATTCATTTTAAGTTAATTTTGTATATGGAGAGAGATGATGAGTCAAGGTTCATTTTTTTTTGTTTGTTTGTGACCACTTGTTGAACACAGTTATATTGTTCTATTAAACTGCTCTGGCATATTTTCAAAACTCAACTAGCCATATATGCCTGGACTCTTTTCTGACCCACAGATATATACATCCACCTTTATACCAATACCATTCTATCTACTATAGCCTTATAATGAATTTTGAAAGCAGATGCTTCAACTTGATTCTCTTTCAACATAGGTTTAACTATTCTAAGTTTCCTATTCTAAATTTTAAAATCAGTTGTCATGCTCTACCAAATTAAAAAAAAGGACAAAAACTGAGATTTCTGCAATTTTGGTTGAGAATATAAGTTCTAAAACAAGCTGGGAAGATTCAATATCTTAACAATGACATCTTCTGAACATGAACGTGATATGGCTATTTGAATACTCCTTAATTTCTTACAGCAATGTTTCATGGCTCTTAGGGTACATGTTGGCCATTTTGCTCCCTGAGGGACTTATTCCCCTGCTAACAAAGGCCATTCTCCTAATTATCATGCAATTTAGAGGTATACAAAAACAATTATCTAATCATACTGAGTTGCAATTTTTATTTCCTGTCTTCACCATTTACCTTTCTTTTACAAAGGCAATCATCCTATTTGTTTAACATGTTTGTATACATAATTCTTTTATACATACAAGTTTAATTCTTACCAATTGAAAAATAACAATTTCATTAATTTGAAGAAATGACAGTTATATACATTCCCAAAACCAACACCACAATCAATATGATATAAGGGCATTTCCATCAGTCTCAAAAAATTCCTGGTGCCCTTCTAACAATCCATTACTCTTCACGCCAGGTAATTACTGATCTGTTTTTGAATTACTAATAATTAGTTTCCATTTTATATAAATGGAGCCATATAATATGTACTCTTTTTGTCTTGGGGTTTTGGTTTTTGGGGTTTTTTTTGCTCAGAATATGAGTTTCATATTTATCCAAGTCTCAAGTTTGTTTCTTTAACTGCTGAATAGTACTCCACTGTATGGATAGATATATCACATTTTGTCTGTCCATCCACTTAGTGATAGACATTTAGAGTATTTTCTAGTTTGGGGATATTGGGAATAATGCTGATATCAGCACTAACGTACAAGTCTTTATGTAGACGGATATTTCTTGCATAAATACTTCTGACTAGAGCAACTGTATCATTTAGCAAGTGTATGTTTACTGTTTTGAGAAACTTCCAAGCCAGTTTCCAAAGTGGGTGTACCATTTTACATCTGCAATCACAATACACAAGGCCTTCTACTGGTTTCACACCCCTGACAAAAATTTGTTATCATGTTTTTAAAATGTTAGCTGCTCTGATGAATGTGATGTTGTGGTTTTGTACTTCCTGATGACTGATAAAGCTAAGAATATTTTCAAATCTTTGAGTCATTCTTCTATCGTGTTCTATAAAGTGTCTTCAAATCACTCATCTTTGATTAAGGTGCACAGAGTCTTACTAAAGTTGTAAAAACTATGTACCTTGGATACAAATATATATAACTATTGAAGGTACTGAATACTGTAATTTAGAGCACTGAATCTTTTCCTATTCTGTGGCCTGCCTTTTCATTCTCTGGATAGTACATATTTCAAAGAGTAGAAAATTTTAATTTTGGTTAAGTTTATCAGTTTTTAATCTTATGGCTCATGGTTTTTGAAGCCTATCTAAGAATCTTGATGTTTTCTTTTACTTTAGAGAAATAAAACTATTTTGTTTCCTTTTTGTTCATTTGAGACAAGGTCTCACTCTGTAATTCAAGCTGGCCTTAAACCCTACGTAGCCCGGACTGGCCTCAAACTCACAGCGATCCTCCTACCTCAGACTCCTGAGTGCTCAGATTACCCGCATCCACTCAAACTTTGAGGGAGATGGGGTTCGGTTTGTTGTTTGTTCTTAATATAGATACTTGCTATCTATAGAGTCCAGTCTGATACATAACCCAGGCTACCCTCAAATTTGTGATAAATATAAAGGAGAATAGTCATATTCTGGGCTAAAGCATATGCATATACTTAAGTTAATTTACTACTAGAAGGCTGTCCAGAATGGTTATATCAGTCTATCTTCCCACCAGCAGAGGACATAGGTTACAGTATTTTTACATTCCTGCCAACATTTGATATTATCTAGCTTTCTAATTCTTGTCAATCTAAAAGGTATAAAGTGCTATTTGTTGTTGTTGTTAGTACCGGGGACTGAATGCCAGGACAGGCCAGCACTTCACTACTGAAGTACATCCCCAGCCCCCCCTTTTTTTTGGTCTTTTTGAGACAGGGTCTCGCTCTGCAGTTCAGGCAGGCCTTCAGCTCACTTTGTAGCCCAGGCTGGTCTCGAACTCACAATGATCCTCCTGCCTCAGCCTCCCAAGTGCTGGGATTACAGGGGTGAGCCACCACGCCCAGCTAGTCCCAGTACTTTTAAAGAACCTTTATTATGATATAGGATCTCATTAAATTGCCCATTCCTCCTGCCTCAGCCTCCCAAACAGCTAGGATTATAGTGTATACCAAAACAACTAGCTACTATTTTAATTCCTGTATTTCTTATTGCCCACGAATTTGATTGTATCTTCATATTCTTAGTATGAATTTTCCAATTCTATAAATTACCCATCAAATTTTTTTTCTACTTTTTACTGAGATTGTTGCCCTTTGCTTCTTGACTGCAGAAGTACCTTGTATATTATATATCAACCCTTGTGAATTTTAAACATTGAAATTTTTTTTCTCCTAGTATAATTTTGCCCAGTGTCCTTAAGAACACCAAACCCTTAAATCTGACTTAATCAATTAAATCAATTCAAATCATTCACCTTTCAAGGCTATAATGATTTTGAAGATAAGTCAGGAATTGCAGGGTGTCAGATTTGGTGACTAAGGTGGATAAGGACCCACAGGTCCTCAGAACTGCTTAGGAAAGTAGCAAAGACCATGGGGTAAGTGTGTTGAAAACTTAGAATGGACATTTTGAGGAGAATGTGTCTTTGTTTGTTTGTCTCTTTGTCTGTCTTTTTGAGACAGGGTCTTACCACGCAATTCAGGCTGGGCTTTGAGCTCACTATGTAGCCCAGGTTGGTCTCGAACTTGCAACAATCTTCCTGCCTCAGCCTCCCGAGTGCTGGGATTACAGATTACAGGTGTGCATCACCACACCTGGGCAATGTGGCTTTTACTGTAATAAACTTTAACAATTTAAAGCCAGATGAGGTAGCACACAAGTATAATCCCAGCACTCAGGCAGCTGAGGCAAGAGGATCACCATGAGTTCAAGACCAGCATCAACTACATAGTGAGACTGTCCCCAAAAAAACAAAACAAAACAAACTTTAAATATTCACCATATACTTCAGTCACAGTGGGTATGTTCATCTATATCCAGTTTACCTGGGACAGTACATAGACTATCAAAGGAATGAGTACTGGATAAATAATGTAGTAAATAAAACTCTAGTTTCTTTTCTCATCATAGAAGAAATTCAATAGGTAATTTTATTATTATAAAAAAGAAGAAAAAGTACCTCATAATGTTAAGAACATTTATATTCAAACTTCAAAGTGTCTTCTAAGGTCCTCAGAAAAAAGGACAGCATCATCATCGTCAATATTACTAAACCATAACTTAAAATTCACAACATAGCAATCATCTGGGTCCAGAATCTCCTTCCTCTTGATCTTGTTTGACACTCTCTGACACTAAGCCACCCAGCATTGCTCCTCTTATTCTGTCCTGATACTGAAGCACAGAAATACTGCTATCATAAACCTACTAGGGGCCAGGGATATGGCTCAGTGGCACAGTGCCCGCCTGGCAAGCTTGAGACCCTAAGTTTGATTCCCAGTACCACCCCTAAAAAAGATAATAATCTACTCAAAATCAAATATCTAAGAGGCTTAACAGACAGAATATCAGAAATGCTGTGAATATTGGATAGTTAGCTAACACTACTAAAGACAGCAAGGAACTAGTAATAAACTACTGAAGCTTACCTACAGCACTTCTCAGTACCACCTCCTCACCTCCAAAATAACCTCTCAAGTCTTCTTGTGGACGACTTTCTTCCTCTCTTCCCTTCCTCCTACGTTCCTCCTTTTCCTTTCTCCACCCTCCTTCTGACACTTCCTACCACTCCTTCTCTGAGCTCCTTTCTTCTCTTTTTATCAGGTGGAACAGAAAACCAAATCCTCTCTTCATCATTTATCATACTCTTCAAAAAAAAATGAGTGTGGGTTTTAAAGCTAGAAATTCAGTTTTCAACTCCATTTCCATTAGCTTTAAAAATAATTATCTGTATAACCTTGATAGATTAAACTATGCGCTACAGTTTGCTCAACTAGAAAATGGGAATATAATCACATCTTCACAGAATTATAGCAAGAATTAAATCAGATAAGACAAAACTTGTGAATTGTCTGCCTAATACCTGCCACTGCAATCATCTTCCACAATGTTAATTTCTTTCCCTGCCTAGGAAAATGTTATCTAAACCTTTGTTATATTTTCTATGAGAAAGGAGACCTTTGTTCCTTGCACACATTTTCTACACAGAGGAATCACCATTCTGAATACAGAAAACACCATTATACACAGCATGGCTCAAATGGCTGCTTATCTTGGGTAGTTTCCTTAACTTTAAAAACAAGTGAAGCCAGGTGTGGAGGCACATGCCTGTATTCCCAGCACTTGGGAGGCTAAGACAGGAGAAGCAGGTGCTCAAGACCTCTTTAGTTTACACAGCAAGATCAAAGCCAGCCTGGATTATACAATGAGTCCTTGTCTCAAACAAACAAACAAAAGTACAGAGAAATTTGAATACATTCTTGAAACATAAAGTAATTAGTGATAATTATAAGCTAAACATTAAAGAAGCACTTAAAATTCTATGTAAAACAATAAAAGATAAAACATTGTTAAAAAAAAAAAAAGACACTATTTTAAAACTTGGCTTGAAGTTGCTTAGTAGTTTGGGCCATAAGAAATAAATGAACTATCTCACAGGAATAATTCTTTAGTTAGGGCCTAAGTTATGGCCTCAGCATAGCGGCAGGCTAGTGCCAGTGTACATTGTGTAACACACGAAATCAAACACACAGATGGAAGAAAAAGGATCGGAAGTCACTGAGTAGGAAAAAAGAAGCCAAAATTTGGCTGGGGATTTAGCTCAGTGGCACAAGCACCTGCCTGGCAAGCGTGACATTATAAATTCAATATCCGGTACCAAAAAAAAAAGAAGCAGCCAAAATTTTAGTTAGATGCAGATTCAACACCAAATATTAAGACAAAGTTTTAAAAAAACAAAAGACAATATTGAAATGAAAACAGAAAATTCAAAAGTAAAGATACATGTTTTGAGAGCAGAAGAAAAAAAAAAAAACTTCAACATCAAACCCTAGGGCAATAAATGCAAAATTAAGAGTGTATTACAATACGGAAATTAAAAAGAACAAAAACCTCAAGAACTAGAGTTATGGGTGTAGTGCAGGTTTTAACTGAATAACAGCACAATCTCACTGGGCTTAAAAAAGGAATTAAGATTTGCCATGCATGCAGTTAAAAAAAGGAAGAAAAAAAAAAAAAAAAAAAAAGGTGCTTTCAGCCTGGAGCGACTAAAAGGTTAGGCAATCTCTAATCAAAAGTCCCAGAAATGTTCAGATTATACTAACCGCCCATCTCTGAAAACTATGACAGCATTCAGCTGCATGACAAACTTGCATAACAGACCTGCAACAGGCTGTTCTTGTTGCAGGAACAGTCTAGAGTGGGCTAGAGTGACTATACTTACTGGAGTCTTCCCATTGGAGTAAGTGCAGCTTCCACGCAGAATAATACAAAAATCCCAGTACCAGAAAGAGGCAGAGGGCTAGCAGCAGATTGCGCACAAATACCAGGAGTCCCATCTTCACATGATTTACAATTGTCTACATGATCTAAAAAGGAAAAAATAGATCTTAGAAGTTAAAGTAATCAAGGCATGGAGGTCATGCCATGGCATCTTCCAAGCCACTCATCTTCATCAAGGCCTCAGCATCACCCAGCAGCCAAGCCAGTCATCCGGGCAGTCACACAGGCAGCCTCCTTCATCCCAAACATCCAGCCATTGGTCAAGCAGGCAACTGTGGCCCCCCAAATAAACCTCAAATTCCAACCCCTTCCCACCATCACTATGCCAGTCCACACCATCACTGTACTCCCAGAAAACCAGTTTCCTTGCCTCCAAATTTACACTGTCCAGATCCATTTTGTGCACAGCACACACAGTTATCTCCTTAATAACACAAAATCCCATAAAGTTATTCCCCTGCTCAAAGTTCCTTGTATAACTTTTCCACTGCTGCTGAAATAAGGTACTGAATACCTAACAGTTTAACCAACACAGATTTCTTATGTTAGGGTTCCAAAGCCCAGTGTCTGGATGTAGTATGGCTTAGCAAGGTCCTTTGCTTAGAGTCTTACAAATCCAAAGCCAAGGGACGGTGGGGCTGGGCATCTTTCTCAAGGCTTTGGAGAAGAATCCACTCTATGCTCATTCTGGCTACTGACTTAGCTCAGTCCTTATAGCTGAGGGACTGAGGCTCCCGTAACAATGCTGCTTCATCAGGCAGGGGCCCATAACCCTCTCTGACTTTCCACACAGCTCCCCCTCACCCGTGGCAGACTGAGTCTCTCAGTCTTTGAATCTCTCCAATTTACCCTTTTATAAGCATCCTGCTTTTGCTTTCAGACATCCGTTCTTTGTTTTTTAGGGCTCAAGTGACTGCTTGGATCCATCTGAATAATCCAGAATAATCTGCCTATAAAGGGTCACAGCCTTCATTACATCTGGAAAGTCCCTTTTTGTATGTGAGGCAACATATTTACATGGTCCAGGGGTGGATGCCTGGACATCTTTAGGGGGCCATTTTGCCTAACACACTTCTCATTCAATTCTCCATTCCTCTGAATAAAGTAATTGCCCCAAAGCCTGGCAGCACCTGACTGAACCCTGATTTACTCTTTAACTCATCCCCTACTTCTCCTAGCCAGTAATGGCAAACTTTTAGAGCTTTCAATGACACAAACGGCCACCGCAGCACACTTGCCATAGATTTGTCACCTAACCTCACCTGTGCTGTGCACAGGTCATTCTCAGCCTCACTGAAGGCTGCCTTGTTTCTCTCCCTGAGGCTCTCTGGAATCCATCCTCCACTCCCACTCCATGATGTGGGACATCTTGTTGTGCACACTCTGAAACCTACCTTAAGTGAACCTTGAGCCAAGAAGACCTCCGACAATCAGATTACCACCTCCACCCCCCAGCTAAACCAGATGTCCCGGCCCAAAGAAACTCAAGAAAAATAATAATAATGAGGTGAAAAGTTATTGTCCATCTAGAAAAATCAAGAGGATCCCCTGAAAAACCATTAGACCTAACAGGAATTGAGAGGACTGGATGCTTCTATTTGTAACCTTGGAATTTTGTTGTTGTTTTTATGAAAGGACCTTACTATGTTGCCCAGGTTGATCTAAAACTCCTGGGCCCAAATGATCCTCCTGCCTCAGCCTCCCAAGCAGCTGGAAATAAAGGAGTGGACCACCATGGTCAGCTTAGAATTGATAGGAAATTTAATAAAGTAGGCCTTCTCCACATCCAAATAGAAAATATAAGGTGAAAATATTGCATTTGGATGACAATAAAATCTATAAAATACTTAAAACTTGGAAAGAAATGAGTAAGGCTTTCGCCAAAGACAAATCTGAGTAAACAAACATAACAGGTTACTAAAAATATTCAATACTGGAAATGTGTCTGACCTCCTAAAATGTCAGTTCCCGATAAATTAGTCTTGTCAAAATCCATGATTTGAGGATGAACAAGGTGGTGCACACCTGTAATCCTAGCACTCAAGAGGCTGAGACAAAAGGATCTTTGCTAGTTCAAGGCCAGCCTGAACTGCATAGTGAAACACTATCTTAAAAAGACACACCACAGGGGCTGGGGATTTAGCTCAGCGGCATAAGCACCTGCCTTGCAAGCAGGCGGTCCTGAGTTCAATCCCTGGTACTGATTACAAGTTAAAAGTTAAAAAAAAAAAAAAAAAAAAAGACACACCACACACACACACACACCACACATACACACAAATCCATGATTTGTTTTATATAGTACTTGGTCTGAAGATTATCTGAAGAGGGGCTGAGGATTTAGCTCAGTGGTCTCCCTGGCAAGCGCAAAGTTGTGAGTTCAAACCCTGGTATCAAAAACAAAAAACAGATTATCTGACGAGTTCATACCTAGACCAAGAAATTTTTTTCATTGAAAAATAATGAAATAATCTAGAAACAAGTAGAAAAAGTGTGGTGGTAGTCGGGGGAGGCAAAATTCAGTTTCTTCTACATGTTCACAATACCTTTTTTTTTCTTTTTTGGTACTGGTAATTGAACTCAGGACTTCAGGTTTGCCAAGCAGGTGCTGCACCACTGAGCTAAATTTCCGGCCTCAACAATTTTTTTCTTTTACATTGACCAGGCTGGCCCCAGACTCCAGACCCTCCTGCCTCAGACTATGAAGTGCTGGGCTTACAGGTAGATGCAGGTACACAGGTAACAACACATTTTGACAGCAGGCCCTGTGTATGTGGGTTTGTCCCCACCCATCAAGCAAGCAGTGACCCAGTCACAGATACCAGTTGGGTGTCCTCTAACCCAGTTCTCTTCTGAAATCATCCACCTGGAGTTTCCTGTCTTAGTTACTTTTCTCATTGCTAAGACAAAGTACCTAACACCCAAAGTTAAAGGGAGAAAGGTTTGTTTAGGTCAGCGCATAGTTGACTGGCTCCAAGGCAGGGTGGCAGAGAAGAAACAGCTCATCGTGGGCACAAGCAAGGGACAAGACAAGTCTCTTTCTGTCCCTTATACTGTGCCCAAGCTACCAGGATTTGGGCAGTGCCAAATCAACCAGTGGGCTGATTTAGTAATCATCCACCCTTAAACGTAGCACCCTGAATCCTAGCAATTATGAATCAATCACACACTCTGCATTAGCCACCTCTGAAAAGCCCCACCTATGACCACAGGAGGCTTTGCGGGGACACCTAGATACAAATCATAAAACATGAGATCCCACAAATTGAAAGCTCAGTTCCAAAAGACTCTCCAACCACTTCAGATGCCAGTCACAAGTCCCAGGTCACTAATCTATAGTTCTGACCCACTTAAAAAAAATCAATAATATCACAACTCCCTCTAGGTTTAACCAATTTGCCAGAGCAAATCACAGAACTCAGGGACACATTTATTCATATTTACTAGTTTATTACAAAGGTATCACGAAATATACACATTAAGAGATATACAGGGTAAGGGCTGGGAGAAAGAACCCAGAGCTTCCATTTCTTCTTTGGGGATGCCAACCGAGGAATCTTCGCGAGTTCTGCCATCTGGAAGTTCTGTGAACTCTGTCCTTCTTTATTCACAAAGGTTTCATTACTGATTACATCAGCGGTCATGAGTGACTGACTTAATCTACCTTCCTTTGCTGAAGACTGGACAATGGGGAAATTTCCAGCAATGACTGCTACCTAAGTCTTTCAGATCAGCCCCTAACGTACTCAAATCCTTACCTTGCCCTGATCCCATCCTGCCCTGACCCTAACCCTTGGGGCTGCCAGACCCAGTCAACTCTCTAGCATCCATAAAGAGATCACTCTGGAGATCCCAAAAGTCTTACGAGTTCTATGCTAGGAAAGAGGATAAAGATCAAATACGTATTTCACAATATCTCACAAGAAAATTTGTCTTCTCAAATTCAAAACCAACTAAAAGCTGTAACTATTAAGATAGCGTGTACTGAGACAGGCACAGACAATGGAAGAGCCTAGAAATTAGCTCTCGCATATAGATACACACAAATATATGCCAGAATACTTGATATACATATATATCAATTCATCTTATGATAAGCATATAAGTATAAAAAAGGGCGAGGCAGGCCTGAGAGGCTACATAGCTAACCTCAGCAGGTTGCTCTGGGGAATAGGATGGGAATATGCGAAGTGATCGTGATCTTGGGGAAAACTTCACTTCCCTTTATAGACTTTCGTGCAGTCACAAGTATTACCTCCATAATTTTTTTGTTATTAAAAAATAAACAACACATTGTAAAAGTGGAAGTTGGTAAATTCTTTGGGGAGTAATTTGGAAGTTATCTATTGAAATTCACAGCACTCATCACCCTGACCCAGCACTTTATGGCTTTTCCCTCAAGCAATACTTCAACACGCAGGAAAAGGTGCATACAGGGTGCTCCTTAGTAACCCTGACTACGGGAGCAAAACAATCTGACCAGTGTGAGTGCCCACCAACTGGGAGCCAACAAACAAATGACAGTGCGTCTCCCCAGTGCTGCAGTGGCAGTGCTGACGGCAAACCACAAACAGAGAGATACTGGAGGAAGTTCAAGGACGGCAATTTTATACCCTTGTGATCCGCTTGTGAGCAGGGTTTAAAGGCATCACAAGGAAAAATCAAGCACCCAGAGACTAGCAGTGGTAAGAAGCTGTTTCTAATCTTTGGACTGAAAGGGCAAGAGGAGAGAAGGGTGTCATCCCTGCAGGCCAACAAAAGCTGACTGGGGAGAGAGAGACAAGGCTGCCCAGCGGCAGCAGTGGTAGGCGGAGCATGGCTGCTACTAGGACTGTGGCAAGGTGCATAGCAGGGTAAACAGTACCATGATCTCTCCCACCTCTTGTCCTCTTATGAACTATTAGTGCATTTTATCAACTAATTCAAGTGGAAGCAAAGGATAAGGGAGTTGGATGTTGCTGTTCGCAGGAGGTCAGCGTCTAGTGCACAGAGGAAAGAAGTTTGATGATGACTCTGAGGTCAGGGAGTACAGAAAATGATGCATTAGTCAGAAAGCATGAACTATGTACCAACAAGGAGAAAATGCCTAGCACAGACTGCTAAGCGAAAAAGTTAGTTCTGGGCTAGTATGTCTGGCAACAACAAGGACAACAGCATCATTCAAAACATAAGCACAAAGCACATATATACAAGAATAGGCACCAAACTACTGAAAACCATTACTGCTGAAAAGTGGGCTTTGAAAGGATGCTTTTCACAATCTATTTACTCATATACATAATTTTTATATTTATAAAAAAAGCTAGGGCTATGGATTTAGCTCAGCAGCCTAAGCTGCCTGGCAAGCACAAGGTTGAGTTTGATCCCCAGTACCTAAAATAACATAACTTAATGTAACATAAAAAAATAATATAAAGTAACTTAAAAGTAAAAAACATAACGTAACAAAATAACAACATAAAATGAAATAGCAAATGTACAATGTTTTCAAAATAAAATAGAAATCAGAGAATTGCATTTCCAACAAGACAAAGGATCAGGTATTTTCAGGATCAAACTTTTGAAAATAACTAAAAATTTAGGTAGAATCAGACTGCCTACAAAAATGCAATGGTTCTTGGAAAGTTTTTACTTTCCCTGTAGAACAGGGCTGAAATGGCTGGTGTCACCTTCTGTCTTGAATGCAGATGTGACATCTAAACTGTCACAGTCTGTTAGTAACCATAGCCCAAGGCTCTAGTGGACACACAACAGTCAATAAATTTACTCATTCTTTCAACAAATGTGACGGTGACATGGCTGAGCCAATCCACTATTTTGTCTTTTCCACTTAGAAATGGGAACTTTAAATGAAGCAAGTAGAAGAAACCGATTTTCAAAAGTGGACAATATATAAAGGTACAAATAAGAACGCAGAAGTTCAAGCCGCTAAGATAAGAACAAGAATATTCAAAGATTTTTTTTTTTAAATCTCATTTCTGTCAGGCATGGTGGCACACACCTGTAATCTTAGCACTCAGGAGGCTGAGGCAGGAGGGTTGTCACAAATGTGAAGCCAGTTTGGACCACTTAATGAGTTCAAAGCCTAAAATACATAGTGAGAACTTGTCTCAAAAACAAAACAAAAAAGAGGAATATCATTTCAAATTCAGTACTAGGCCAAACTTTTGACAAACTTTCTAGTGATAGGATTATGACAGAGAAAAAGATAATTATGCACTGCTGGTGGTGGAAGAGATTTAGTAACAACAGAATTGCACAGGCTTTTTATACTTTAACCAGTCTCACTTCTAAGAAAATATTCCAAAGTCCACTGACAAAAATACAAAATCTTAAGGGTTTGTAGTGTCACTTTATGAATGTCATTCTAAATACTTTAATCCTATAACATGAACAGCTATTTCTAAGATGACAATGTGTAACTTATCAACCAGCAATTTCTTACCGTTTGTTTTTCTGTAAGTTTGTATTATTTCTACCTTTTTTTTATCTCCATGTATTCTTTTGTTTCCTTTTCTTTAAATAAAAAAAAATACAAAATCTTATCAAAATGACTATTTATTACATACAGCACTTTTTGCAACATAACAGAGTAAGTCTAAGTCTTCCAACTGTCCTTCAAGAGGATCATGAACTATGGTACACTCACAAAATGAAGTATTATACAACCACAAAAAGCACAGAGCCCTTGCCTTCTCCTTTCTATATAACTCAATTTCAAAAGCATTAGGCTTGAGGGACAAAACAAGGTAGGCACACATGCCTAGGGCAAAGGGGCATGGAGGACATCTGACCATGTGAGGGGTCAGGACATGGAGTAACAGGAAATTTAGGGCTGACCACAGAAATAATTAAAATGGCAGGAGGATTTCCCAGTGATGGGGAAGGGAGTTACAAATACGGAAAGGGAAAAACTAGAATTCATTCTTGGTATTTACCAGAATTGGAGGTATCAGTGTAAACTGATGGTTTGGTTGGTTGCTTGCTTGCTTGGTTTTGAGACAGGGTCTCACTCTGTAGTGAGATCAAGGATGACCTTGATCTCACTATACAGCCCAGGCTGGCCTCAAACTTGTGATCCTTCTACCTCAGTCTCCTGAATGCTGTGTGTGTTCCACCACACTTGCCTTGATGATTTTCAATATATAAAGACATAAAAATAAATACAGACGCAGGTAGCATATGTGCACATATATGGATACATTCAATCTGTCCACTGAAAGGACACAAAATCAGTCGTTATATCCAATAGCAATGAGCATATATAGCATCAAGGTGTTGGGCTTTATTTCACTGTTATAGAAAGCAGGGATCCCCAAAAGAATGGCTGGCTTCACACTTGATGCAGAACAGGCATACGATAAGCCTGGATCATCTTCTGTCTAAAAGTAAAAAAGTGCTCAGAGCGAGAATATGTCAAAAGAAGAAAAAAGCCAGCTTTGAGGGTCATATTCTGGCCAGATCTAGAACAATTGAACATCAAGATAAATACTCATGATAATAATGAATTGCAATCCATTAAATAAGAACTTCATAAATATTAATAGAAAGTTCTCTTTGGAGTGAAATGCCAACTAATGAATGTAGAAGGAACAGTATAATGACATGTAAAGTTACCATTTAGCAACAATTAGAGTAATAATTCAGCTAAAAACACCAAAATTAATGGGTAAAAGTTTTATGAGAACTAGTATATTATATGGTTTTTAAGTAACTCCTCAGAAAATATTTATTAGTTGCAAAGGGGAAAAGAGTAACTTCACAATAAGGAAATCTGCAGATATCATCCCAGACTAGCCAAAGGATATATGGGAATTATTTGCAATGTCTCTGCAACCTTTTTTGTAAGCCTTAAATTATTTCAAAATGAAGAATTAAAAAGGAAAAATAGTTTCAAAGTAAATGTTCAAAATAACCTGTTTAAATACTTAAACAAATGAAAGTTTACATGGTTACTTAAAATGTTGCTTATGAAAAAATTTAATGATATAGGGAAAGGGTTTTTGTTTGTTTGTTTTTTGTTTTATTTGTTTGATAGGCACCAGGGATCAAACTCACAACCTCACAGTTGCCAGGCAAGTGCTGGCACCGCTGAGCTAAATTCCCAGCCCTAAGGGAAATGTTACGATAGTGTTGAATGAAAAAGCTGATGTGCATCAGTTGAGGATATGGTTCAGTGGTAGAAGGCTCTCCTAACATGAATAAGGCTCTGGATCTGACCCATAGCACCAAAGAAAAGAACTGATCTAAATATAATATGCTCAACTATGAAAAATAACAGTGGATCTTTTACTTACAAATCAATTCATCATGAGGGCTGGCTGTAACTGGTTATAAGTCAAGACTGTTTTTCCCATAATAATGGAAATACCCATAATTTTGTTGTGTTCTACAAAGCAACCCTTAACCTTTTCATAATAAACAAAAGGGTGTATGTGTGATCAATAATTTTCCTATTATAGTCACTAAAAAATTATAAAATGTGCCTAGTTTACCAGAAACAACAATTTCATACTACACTCACCACTCAAGTTGACATCTTTGGCTTGCAGAAAGAGAGGATAAAATGGCAAGTGCTTAGCGTTTGAACAGAGAGTCCCCATCCATAAGAACATCAGGAATCTGGCTCTCTGGTGTCCTTCCTCTCTGTAGCCCACTAGGATCTGCTTCTGGCTCACTAGGTCTCAATCTTTTCAGAACTAGAAACTTGTTTAATTTGTCTGTTTCTACCTTTTCTTCAATACTGCTCTGTAGTATGACATGACACTGTCATTAAGCAAGTGAACTCAATGACTGGCTTTTTCTCTGGGTACTCTTCTCTACAAATGTTTGTAGCTCTTTTTTTTTTTTTTTTTTTTTTTTTTTTTTTTTGTCTTTTTCCTTTTTATCGGTACCGGGGATCGAACTCATGACTGCCTGCTTGAAAGGCAGGCGCTTATGCCGCTGAGCTAAATCCCTAGCCCCCAACTCTGTCCATCTTTTCAGAATTTCCTTTATTTCAGAAGAAGGGAATGGCTACACTGACTGTTGATGCTCCCCCTCCTCTTCAGAAAGCTCCTCAGCTGCCATTCTCTGCTGCTCAGCCAGAAGTTGCTGAAGTTTTTCTGTAGATTATTCCTCTGTATTCCTCAGCCAGTTCCCCACCATCACTGTTACCTGCAAGCCTATGGACTCTGCTACAGTGATCTTGTCATCAACCACAGGGCCAATTTAAAGCTGAGGTGCCTCTACACAGCCTTCAAAGTGCTTCTCTTGTATAATTTTAGACCACACTTTCGTCCAGGCAGATCTCAGGGTCCTTAGAGACAGACTGGCCTAGGATTTCTCAGTTAACCCTGTACAGGAAAGAACATTGTAATGTTCCTTCCAGAACTCTTTAAGGGTTAACTCTGTATCAGAGACCATCTGGAAGCACCTCAGATATATAGCATCTAAAAGACTGCTGTAGAAGAGTTTTATTAGGTGGGAGGAACTTGACCTCAAGCCATAGGAATTTTTAGCCAATTCTTCCAAATCTTGTGAGTGAACAGGAGCACTGCCCATGATGAGACGAGCCTTGAGTGGTAAGCCTTTGTCCTTCTACAAATCTTGGCTCTATAAGACTGCTGAGGTGGTAGGCCGGGGATTTGGCTCAGTGGCACAAAAGTGTACCTGCGAAGTGTTAGGTTGTGAGTTCAATCCCCAGTACCCGCCCCCCAAAGAAAGATTATTGAGATGGTGAATTTCAACATGCTGTGCATATCAGCAAGATGGGTCACATGAACACCATGCATACTTCTCCACAATTCCCTTCTTTTCTATTGTGATTGCTTCCTTTACCTTCCCTTCCGTACCTTCTTTTCTAGCTTTTTGGGGGCTATTTTGATAGCAATAATCATAGCGATTAAATAAAGCACTAACCAAAATCACATCTACAAACATGCATGCAGGCTCAGACTGATGTTTACATGCACTGACATCCTTTTCTAGCCTCATGAGTCTTTGTTTGCAAATGCACAAGTGACTGACATTCAGGTTGTAATTCAAGACTTTGGTCCTAGGTTAAACCTAAAATTCCAGTTGCAACCCAAGGTATTTGTGTATGAGGCCAGTTGTAACTTAAGGATCCACTGTAGTAAAGACCAGAAAACATAAAAATGCTGACAGATGAAAGAAGAGCAATTCAGCTGCTCCTCTTCATTCTCACCCACTACATATGTATTATTCAGCTTTTCCACTGCTGAGACAAAATATCTGACATATGCACTTTAAAGAAGAAAAGACTTAATTTGGCTAATAGTTTCCGAGACTTCAGTTCATGGTTGAGCAGCTCCAAGGCAGAATGTCACCATTTTTGGATCAGGTCTTTAAATTTGAGAATTCTGATTTTTATGAGTTCTTTATATATGCTAGATATTACTCCTTTGTCTGAGGTATACAGCTGGCAAAAAAATTTTTCCACACTATACGTTGTCTCTTCACTTTGCTGCTGATTTCTCTTGCTGTGCAAAAGCTTTTTAATAAGATGAGGTCACAGTTGTTGATTCTTTGTGATAGTTCCTATATGAACAGAGTTTGGTCATAAACTCTTTGCTTAAAACAATGTCCTCAAGAGTTCTACATATTCTATCTTCTAGCACTGTTTCTGATTTAATATTCAAAGCTTGCTCCATTTCGATTTTAGTTTAGTATATGGTGAGAGATAGGGGTTTAGCTTTAATCTTCAGCACCTGGAAAGCCACATTTTCCAGAACCATATATTAAGGCTACTATTCTTCCAGTGTCATGGTTGATGTCTGTGTCCCCCAGGCCTCATGAGTTTACACTGTGCACTTGTGATGGTTCATTGTCTAGTGCTTGGATTGATGGTGTCAGTGCTACACCCACACAGGGGTGGAGCCAGGATGTGATGTAATGGCAGGAAGAAGGTGTGTCTTGCTCTTTGCTGGTTCCTGCTTGCTGTTTGCAGCCACCATGAACTGCCGTCCAGCCATGCCAGCCTGCCTTGGAGCCAACTGAGTGTGGACTGAAACCTCCAAAAACTATAAGAAATAAATCTTTCCTTTCCCAACTTGGGCTTCAGGTATTTTGTCTCAGCAACGAGTAAAAAGTAACAAGACATCCAGTAAAGGTGTTTGGCTCCTTTGTCAAAGACAAGGTAGCTGAGTGTGTTTGGAGTTGTTTCTGTGTCTTTTAATCCATCAATCTGCAGGTCTGCTTTTTTGCCAGTACCATGCTATTATCACAGTAGCTCTGTAGTATAATTTCAAGTCAGAGGCTATGATGTACCCTGCCTTGACTGTATTGCCCAATATTGTTTTTGCTATTCTAAGTCTCTCCAAGGTCCAAATGAATTTTAGGATTGCTTTTTCTAATTCTGTGAAATATGCTGTTGGAATGTTGATCAGGATTGCATTAAATACGTATAACAATTTGGGGAGTAAGACCACTTTTACTACACTGGCTCTTCCTACCCAAGCACAAGGGTTAGCGTTCCTTTCCTTTTTTTTTTTTTTTTTTTTTTTCTTTTTTGTACCTGGCATTGAACTCACAACCCCGTGTTTGTCAGGCAGGCACTTAACTGCTGAGCCAAATCCCCGCCCTTATCTTCCCATTTTTTGATACCCTTTCGAACTCCTTTTTCAGAGTACTATAGTTTTCAGTATAGAGGTCTCTTACTTTCTTCATCAGATTGATTCTTCCGTGCCCTGAAGCCCTCCATTCCTCCGCTTCTCTCCATCATCCTATTTCAAAACTCTATAATTCATTTGGACTCATGAAACAGCTTCCTAATAAGTCTGGTACCTCCGTTCCTGCCCCTCTCTGTGAGCACAAAGCAATCAATATATGGTTTACTCCAGACTTAAACTTCACAAACTTCCCACTACCCTTACAATACAGTCCTAATCCCACTTCAGACTTATCTTTCTTATACCTCACCTCTTATGAATTACCAATACTGCACCTCTAGTGTTTTCAACTTACCATTCTCTCCTAAGCTCAGATCATGGTCCCCACGACCTCACTGTTTCCACTAACAAACTCCTATTCCCTTTTAAATCTCAGCTTAAAGGTTCATCCATTCCACAGGGAAGCATTACCTGTCTACACATTTCAGGTTAGGTAAGAATTTCTATTGGTAATGCCTGCTGTGCCTAATACAGCCCTACCCTTTTTGATAGTACAAAAATTTTTGAAGTATTTACAAAAATTTAGCATTTACTTTCTGACTCTTCCAGGCAAGAAAAGTGTGGCTTACCATTTTACTCCTGGTAGGTGCTCAAAAGCTACCTGTTTACTAACTGATGATTCATTTATAGCATGCTTAAAGAGAGCTAAAAAGCTACATGAAGCTAATTACCTTAATTTCCCATAAAAAGAAAACTCTGCTAGGTATGGTGGCTGGTGAAATCCCAGCTTCCTGAGGATTGCTGCAAGTTTGAGGCCAGCCTGGGCTATACAATGAGTTCACGGCTAGCCTGGAGCACAGAGACCCTGTCTCAAAAAACAAAAAATGGGGCTGGGGACACAGCTCAGCAGAACGGTGCCTGACTGGCAAGCATGAGGTCCTGAGTTCAACTCACAAGTTAAAAAAAAGTGCAAGAACCTAAACCAATATAAACAAACCGCACTAACAAGTCTTGCTATTCCTAAAATATCCTACAACATTATTTTCTGAACTATATCTGGCAACAACAATTTCTAGATTAGTCTAAAATATCAGTTTTGCTTCTTTTCAAATGTCAGCCATAATGGATATGAACTCAACTATGACAAAATCATGTAGAGCAAAAAATCACAAAGGACTTCTAAGGTATACCTTTGTGAATATTTCTGAGGCAAGGAAATTAGAAGTTAGGGTCCAGGGTGGGCAGTGCACGCCTGTAATCCCAGCACTCAGAGTCCAAGGCAAGAGGTCACCACAAACTCAAGACCAGCCTGGGCTACAAAGTGAGTTCAAGGCCAGCCTGAACTGCATAGTGAGAGCCCGTCTCTAAAAGACCAAAAAAAAAAGGAAAGAAAGAAAATTAGAAGTTCCAAAACAGTTACTGAAATGCTTTTTCTTTTATTTATTTATTTGGGGGGGGGGGTTACTGGGGATCAAACTTACGACCTTGCCAGGGGCATTTGTACTGCTAAGCTATTATCTCCAACCAAAAATGCTCATGTTTAAAAAAAAATTTTTTTGTTTTTGCTGAACATACCACTGCTATTCAGACTATGCATGACCAAGCAAACTTAAGCAGTTAATTCACATGAAATTATTTTACTCAGAACTATAAGCTTTAATTACAAGTAACTGTGAGGAATAAAACAATCTTGCCAATATTCATATAGCAGTTACTATGAATCAGCCTGAGCTTTAAGATTTTTGCGTGATTTAACTTGCTAAATCTTATCAAGCCTATAAAGTGATTTCCCTTTTTTTACAGTTAGAAAAAAAAAAAAAAAACTTAAGGAACAGAGAAGTTAAAGTGACAGAGCCATGACTCAAATTCAGCTGATCTGACTTCAATCACATACACTATGTTGCAGCTCTAAAATAATGACAGACTGTGGGGGTTAGAGAGTATGGGGCCTCAATGGCAGAGTTTGTGGTTAGCAGCATGCATGAGGCCCCAGGTTCAACCCCAGCATGGGGGAGAGGGCAGGTTTTCCAGAGAGAGGAGCAGTTATGTCTAAGTAATAAGGAATCAGTACACACATCATCTATATAAAAACACAGTAACAAAAGTAGAAGAAAGAAGGAGAGCACAGGAAATGAAGACTACACAACAGAATTTGTCACTGAATAGACAGGATCACTAAATTGGGTATCATGATGTGTCTCAGCAGCCGAGCACTTGTCTAGGGGCAATGACAGCCCTACCCGACCAATGGCTCTATACAAGAACTAGGGGCAGAGACTAAAGGACGATCTCCAGATAAAAAGAGTAAAACAACACAATTATTTAAACGAAATTAGCCTTCAGTAAAGTCAATAATGAAAATTAACACCATCAAAAAAGTAAAAGTCTGAATGGTACAGAAGAAAGTGGACACTGCTATAAATATAGTAAGAACCTTGATTTTAAATGATGTAAGTAAATGAAACAAAGAGGCAAGTAAGCTACATGAAGCTAATCATCTTAAGTTTAAAAGGCTGTCCAGAACAAAGTAAAAACTACAGAGGCATAAAAGTTACAAGAGATCCAGCATCAGTTGCAAGAGACCATCCAGCAAATGGAATAGAAAAAGATGCAAAAATGGATAGAAAGAGCTGGGATGCTAGAAAATTGGCCCAAGGATGCCCTCCCACTTTCCCCAACCCACAGTAGCAAAGGTGGCAAAAATAACCTTAAATTCTCCAAAGGGAATGGAAAACCTAAGCAAACAAATGACGTCCCAATTAACCACTGTAGGCTTACAGATTTATTGCCTCTTGGCTTTAAAAAAATTGTTCCTTTTTGCCTAACCTGCATAAATGAACCTGGGCCCCATTTTCCTTTGCTAGCTGGCCAGATGTGAGGCCTTGTCTGTATAGGGCCATAAAGAGATAAGGCAGGAGGGAAAAGGTTTGTTCGGTGTAGGGTCCGGCAGCACCTGTATCTTTTCCAGCACTCACACTTTTTCCAGCATGTAGCACTTGGCAGCTTCCATGAGCACCTCTGTGGAGCAGTTTTGCAGGAGTGGGTTTGGTGAGATGCCCTGTAAGCAGCTTTTCCTAAGCAGCCTGGAGGGCAAATTTCTGGCAAAGATTTCTAGCAAGTTTTGACACGCAGCGAACCCACTACAACAGATCTAGCTCTTGGCTAGGGCAGGGCCAGAGAAGAGGCACTCAACTGGTACCTTAGCCTTAGGTGGCGGCTGCTCTTTATATGTGCTACTTCTCAATTCTTTGGAGCTCTCTTTACTTCTTCTTAATATCTTTATTTGAGATATCCCTTACATATCAAACAATTCACCATTTAATATATACAACCTGATGACTTATGGAATATTCACAATCTTACAGTATTGCACAAATATCACCACATTTTAGAACATTTTCATTGCCCCAGAAAAGATACTCTGCAACTTCTCTGTGTCACCACTCTGCTGGATCTCCTGTTTTTCCAACCCCAATCTAGTTTTAGATTTTACAGATGAGCCTACTCACAATACAAGGTCATTTGTGACTGCCTTCATTCAAAATGTGTCTGAAGTTCCTGCATGCTGCAGCATGTATCAGTGCCTCATCACTTCTTACTCCCAAATAAAACTCCACTGCAGGGCTGTATACTGGGACTGCAGTCACGTAGCAGGGCCAGTCTCACTATGTAGTTTGAGCTAACCTTGAACTCACTATGTAGCCCATGCTGGTCTGGAATTCATGGGTCTGCCTCACTTTCCCAAATGCTAGAAGTGTGCACTGCTACACCTGATTGACCCATTTTTAAATAGTAGACTAGGGGTAGCAAAAGTCAACCTCTCCGAGATCCAGAATCCAGACTCTGAAAAATAACAACTTAGTAAAGAATGAAAAAAAAGTAGCTCACTAGGAATTAGAAAGGAACAGACAATAAAGAACAGAAGCTACAGAGAAGTTAGAAAGACAGCCCACAACACAAAGTAAAGGACTAAACAATCTGATCTCTTTCCCCAGTTCACAGGTTATAGGGAGAGGACTCTGGCTCCCCAGAAGTAAGCATGGATCTGAGTTCTGACTGCCTTCCTCATCCATCAGTGACAGCAAGGATGTCAACAAGGACACTGCACAGCCTGGGGAACTGAGGGGCCTTGGGAATGGGGTACATCCAGCAGACCCACAGTCTAGATTGCTAGGCAGAGAAAACTGTGACTTGTTAAACTCCAAACTGTGGATCTTAGAAGGAATTCACTCACTTGAAAACACAGAACAGGGCTGGGGATTTAGCTCAGCGGCATAAGCGTCTGCCTTGCAAGCAGGTAGTCGTGAGTTCGATCCGCGGTACCGATGAAAAAGGAAAAAGACAAAAAAAAAAAAAAGAAAAGAAAAGAAAATACAGAACATTCTGTTTATGGACTCAATTTCTTTCTTGTTTCTTCATTTTCTTTTTAATTTTTTTCTTTCATTTCTCCATATTATTTCTTTTTTCTCCTTTTTTTCTTTATCTTCTATTTCTCATTTGTTTTTTGACTTATCTATATCTAATTCTAAAATATCTTTCTACTTCTTATAGTATCTTTTGTCTCATTTTCCTCTCCTTAATTCCTAGGAACCCATTTAACCTAATAGGCTAAAAACCAAAGAATGAAAAACAATATCCCATGCAACAGGAGCCTATTTATTCAGACAAAGTAGACTTTAGCTGAAACTGATCAAAAGTGGCAAAGGTCATTATATGTTGGTCAGGGGAACAATATGTACCAAACAATGGCACATTCAGCTTTATAAGACAAATACTACTGGACATAAAAGACCAGACAAGGTTAGACACAATTATAATGAAAGACTTCAATATGCCACTAACATTAAACTAACTAGAAAAAAAAATCAACAAAAAATTAGAATTGAACAAATCCTTCAAAGAAATGGATTTTATATTTATTTTTCTACCCAACAACAGAACACACATTCTTTTTCAGCAGTACATGCAACTTTCTCCAAAACTCACCATATATTAGCCAGTAAGTCAGCCTTAACTAAATGAGAAAGAATTGTCACTACCATAGTCCTGCCAGCTTAAACCACCACCACTATACGCATGACTGTTTCACTGAGCAGAAAAGAATGAAACTGAGACCCAAATACCCCAAAAATTAATGAATCAAAGAGTTGGTTCTTCAAAAGAATAAACAAAATAAACAAACCCTTAGCCAACCTAACCAAAAAAGGACAGAAAAGACCCAAATCAATGGGATCTAAGAAGTGAAAAAGGGACAATTACAATAGACACTGCCAAAATAAAAAGCTGGGTATGGTGGCACATAACTTAGGAGGTAGAAGCAGGAGGATTGCTGCGAATTTGAGGCCAGCCTGGGCTACAAAGTGAATTCAAGGCCAGCTTGGGTATAGTGATACCCTGTCTCAAAAAAAAAAAAAAAAAAGATTATTAATTACTGCAAAACCTGTATGCCAATAAATTAGAGAATTCAGAAGAAATGGACAGGTTCCTAGATATATATTAATTACCAAAACTGCGTCAAAAAGATTTTAAAATGCTGAATAATCCTGTAATAGCAAATGAAATTGAAAATAAATAAAATCCACCAAGAAAAGCCCCTTGGAAGGGTTCACTCCTGAAATCTACAAAAATTTCAGGAAACTTTTAAGCTTAATATTCCTCAAGCTTTTTTTTTTGGAGGGAGATGGTTGGTACTGGGGATTGAACTAGCTACCTCGCACTTGCCAGGCAGGCACTTATGTCGCTGAGCTACATCCCCAGCCATCCTCAAGCTTTTTTAATGAAATTAAAAGGGAAAGAGTACTCTCAAAGTTATTTCTGAGAGCTAGCTAGTATTACTCTGATTCCAAAACAAGACAAGGATCCAACCAAAACTGAGAACTATAGACCAATTCCTTTAATGAAGATAGAAGCAAAAATCCTCAACAGGATACCGGCAAACAAAATGCTAATGAATCATTTCTCTTCTTTGTTTTTTGGGGGGTTTTCTTTGGTACTGGGGATTGAATTTATGATCTCATACTTGCCAGGCAGGCACTGTGCCACTGAGCTAATATCACCAAGAAGATCAAACACCATGACTAAGTAGGCTTCATCCCAGGGATGCAAAGATGGTTCAACACACACAAATCAATAAATACAATACATTATAGGAGAGGGGGAGTCATATGATCATCTCAATAAAAGGCAGAAAAAAACTTTGACAAAATCCAACATCCTTTCACAAAATTTCATTTGAATCAGCTATTTCTCTTCTCTATGTCTTTCCAAAAGAGTTAAAGACATCATGGCCTTCCTGGCTCTATGCTGATCAGCAAAAGCCTCAATCACAAGAGAAGCCAAGCATTCCATTCCCATGAAGCAGGCTCTGCCATGCTGATGGGTAAGAGCTTCCACCAGAAGTATTACATCATATTACAGGATACATGCATATCCACAATTACAGCAGAACAGCATAATCTTGGAAGCAGAAAATATGTCCATCAACACATGAAAGGATAAAGAAAACATAATCCTGGACATGGTGGCACATGCTTGTAATCCCAGCACTTGGGAGACTGAGGCAGAAGGACTGCTGCGAGTTCAAGGACAGCCTGGGCTATGGGAAGGAAGGAATGTAGTACTACTCTGCCATAAAGGATAAATTTGAGTCATCTGTAAGAAACTGGACATATTCTGGTCATAATACTAAGTGACATAAATCAGACACACAAGTTTAAATATCACATGGTTTCTCTTATATGAAAGACCCAACGTATAAATAAAGAGCAAAATAAAAGATCAAGAGAAATGGTGAGCTAGACCTTTTATATGAGATAGGAATCAAGAGATGGACAGAAAGGAATGGGCCAGGAAGGGAATGAGATTTTTTTTTTTTAATTAAGGTATGTCGTGTACATGTACTAACTCTCTCAAAGAATGTGGTCATCATGTACTATAAGTCTGTACTAATCAAAAACATTTTAAATATCTCATTGTACGGATTCCTTATCTATTCACTAGCTCATAGGCATTTGGTTGTTTCCACCTTTGTGCTGCCTACTGCTGCAATGAATGTGTACAAGTTTTCATATAGATGTAACATTTTCACTTCTCTTGGGTACATACCTCCAGTTAATATTCGGCATATACCATATTTATAGCAGCACAGTTTGTAATAGCCAGATGTAGGAAGCAACCTAAATGCCCATCAGCTGAAGAATGGATAAAAAAGATGTGATATTTTTATGCAATGGAGTACTACTCAGCCAAAAAGAAGGAGAAACTGGAGACTTTTATAGGTAAATGGATACCCCTTGAGAACATACTCAGTGAAATAAATAAGACACACATGTGTAAACACTGTATTAGTGTGAGAAGCTAAATCACATGTGTATGTATGTGTGTGTGTGAATATATATGTATATATATATATATATATATATATATATATATATATATATAAAACAAATAGCTAAGATATTTATCCTACTGATTTCTCTGAGTTCACTGAAGAGAAAGATTTGTGTTGGTATTGTGCAGATAACTGAATGCTCTGAGTAAATGATTTGTGTATGACAGTGTGCAATATATGTACCACTGCTGTGTCCTCACTGATATGTTTTGAAATTTTGTTTTAGCTTTTTCTTTTTCTTCTTGAATAAAATGGATTCAGGAAAAAATATATCAGATATTTATTCAAAGGAATGACATCCTCATAGATCATGTGGTAATTCTGGGTTTAACTGAGGAAATGCCACACTGATTTCCATGGCAGCAACATTCATTTTACATTCTCACCAACAGCATATAAAAGCTCTGATTTTGGCACACTTGCTTCAACATTTGTTATCCATCCTGTAGATTATAGCCTTCCTAATGGGCAGGAAGTGGCATGTTACTGTGGTTTTGATTTCCTTTTTTGTGATTGCTGATAATGCTAGCCATGTTTCCACATGCTATTTCTTATATACTTTTTACTAGTTACTTTGAAGTTACTTCAATTATTTGCTGTAATTAATTGTATCAAACTTTGCTCAAATTGCCAGGTAGTTTCTTTCTCCTGATTGGACTCTGGCTCTCAATATGAGAGGTCAGTGGTTTATTAAGCAGAAACTCAATGTCTAACAGGATTTTTTTCTTTTAGTACCAGGAATCAAACTGGTAACCTTGCGCTTGTTAGGCTGGCACTTATGCCACTGAGCTAAACCCTTGCCCTTCTAATAGGATTCTGAAAGTAGGAAATAGCCAGGCGTGCTAGTGCAGGCCTATAATCCTAACGCTTGGGAGGCTGAAGAGGAGAACTGCTGGGCTACACAGCAAGTTCAAAGCCAGCCTAAACTACACCGAGAAACTCTGTCTCAAATAAAACCAGCCAAACAAAATGACAAAAAAAAAGTAAAAATGGGAAATAAAAAAGGAAGCTAAAAAATGTTTATAACTGGTTAGATACTCCTTTTACGAAGAGCTAAGGAAAAGCCTGGAAGGGTATGGGAAATAAAAAACCCCTGGAACAGGGGCTGGAGATTTAACTCAGCGGCATAAGCGACTGCCTTGCAAGCAGGCAGTTGTGAGTTCGATCCCCGGTACCGATAAAAAGGAAAAAGACAAAAAAAAAAACCCGGGAACAAGACTTTCAGTTTTGCACATGTGAGTTCATATGTGTTTTTACAAAGGAAACTTTTTTGAATAGGAACTGTTAAGGTCTGGTTTTATAGGGGATTTTTACCTTTTTCTTTTCTTCAATGGCATTCAAAGGACAAGTCCTAGACATAATTTTATTTGGAAAAGGTGACCTCTATGTGGAAAATTAATAATACTCAATGCACTCTGGCAGGCTGAAGCAGGAGGATCAAAAGTTGCCTGGGCAACTTAGCAAGAGTGGGTCAAAAAAATAAATAAAAAAGGCTAGGAATATACTCAGTGCAAAGGCCCTGGGTTCAACTCCCAGTAGCACAAAAACTGAATATAGCTGATCTTTTTTTTTTTTTTTTTTTTTTGGTACCGGGGATTGAACTCACAACCTCACACTTGCTAGGCAGCTGCTTATGCTGCTGAGCTAAATCCCCAGCCCCAACATAACTGATCTTAAGAAAACTCAACAGTAGTATTTGAAAAGACAATTTCCTCTGCCCAGGCCAGCTGAGGTAGAATAGAGACTGCTCTGAAAGGCAACTGAGAAATGGCACTCTGCCCAGAAAAGATGGAAAGCAAAATTGTAGCTTGAAAATAGTAACCTGCAATATATAAATGAATGTGTACTGCTGTGTGCAATAAAACTGGTATGCCAGTTTGCAGGTCCTCTGTTCTGTATTGTATAGGGACACAGTACATGTAGCAAAAGTATAAAAATATATATGAGAAGAAAAGAATTTCAAGTCAAAACTAGTGATTCTCTCCAGTGAAAAAAAGAGGAGACTGTGAGGGAAAAAACACACCGGGCTTTATGAAAAATGTAATGTCCTATTTGTTAAGAAGTTTTTTTAAAAAACTGAAATAATATGGCGTATTAAGACTTAATGATGGGTATCATATTATTGTGCATGTATGTGTAAAATAATATATCATGAGATAAGGTACTCTTTTATTGCTACTCTTTGAGACTCTAAGCTTTAGGTCAATGTAGCAGTTCCATATTGTTTACTTGCCCATATCTTTAAAAAAGGCAAGGGAAGGAGCATAATAATAATAAAGCTATGCTGCACTCCTGAAAAGTAACTGTTTGACTTTGCTAGAAGCTGTCTTCTCAATGCAGACAAAAGCCATTATTACACAGTTGAGAAAAGCAGTGGGCACACACAATACCTGCTCCCAGCAGCAGTGATAAATGAAGCTCAGACATGATGGTGGTAGTGATTAGTCACTGCCCATAAGCTTCCAAAAAAAGGCAAAGCCTGAACTAAACTGCCTCTGGGAAGCTGAAACCGTGGAAGGATAGGAGCTAAAGAGTTGAAAACTCATCCTACTGGCAGTGAGAACCACATGAGGGAAGAAGTAGAGAAATGGGGTGGATCTCATTTCACAAAGATGCCTATTTGCTCCAGTGGTAACGCAGAGGACAGACAGGAGAGGGCTGTACCAAGAGCCAGGTGATACCCTGTTAGCAGCCTGGGCCATCTACCTTCAAACAGGGAGAAACTGACACAGGTGTTTGAAGTGATTCAACAGGTTACTGAAAGAAACACCAGAATACCCATGTGCAACTTAATGTTTAATTGTACTGGCACTGCCTCCCCCAGCTGAGCAAGGCACATGAGGTCCCACGCTACGAGGGCTGGTGGCACCACCCTCTTCCGTGCCTTTCCTAATGTCTGCAGCTTCTGTGGTACAAAAAGACATCAATGTGGCTAAGCTCGTGAAAACGATCTTTTAAAGCAGAATCATCACTCTACTTCATCATGAGACACTAAGAAATCATGAAATTTGTACCTCAAAATTCTCCAGCTATCATAGAGCAAGATCTTAGGCAATTTCCAGAAGTTAAGATAAGGTGAGTATTTTTCTTTTTTTTTTTTTTTTGGTCTTTCTTCTTTTTATCGGTACCAGGGATCAAACTCACGACTGCCTGCTTGCAAAGCAGGCGCTTATGCTGCTGAGCTAAATCCCCAGCCCCTGGGTGAGTATTTTTCTTTAATAGAAGTACTGGTGTTTCCAGTTTGCTATCTTTCCTAGAATTGCAAATGTCTGTCAGAAGCATGGAATCTACCTGATATTCCCCAAACACAAACATCCACCCTTCCCAGACACAGGAAATGGTGCAACCAAGGCTGAAAACCAGCTACTTTTCAAAGAATGCACTATGTTGAGTGCATCTTGAACAAGTTTTTAAATGTTGACATCGACGTTTTCTCTAAAAAAATAGAAGTACGATGTAAAAGTTATCATAAACAAAGCTTTTGTAAATGGTGAGGAGAGGAGGGGTTGAAGGGAGGGGAGGAGAATGGGAAAGAAAAGGAACAGGTTATATCATGTACAGGTACAAATTCTCTATGATGAATGTGATTATCATGTATATCTAAAATGTAGCAAAAATTTAAATTGAATTGCAAAATAAAATGAAATAAAAGCTGTCATACAGTAGCTACACAGTTCTCAAAGTAGTCTGAGGTCCTTAAGAGTCACCAAAACCCCTTAAGGGGATCCATGAGTTTAACACTTTTCATAATAATTCTAACATTATTTGCCTTGTTCACCCTCATTCGCTCGTAAGGGTCCAATAGGGTTTTTTGGAGGTTACATAACATGGGAAGACATGGAATAACACAGTTGTTATGGCTAATAGAATATGTACTGTGTATTCTTCTGATTTAAAATTTTCTCAGCATTTAATCATTTTAATGCATTAAATACATTACCAACAGACAAACCCATAAAGATGAAAGTCCTGAAGGTATTTGGTAATTTTTAAGCTTTAAAGCACCCTTGAAGCCAAAAAGTGGATACTACAACACATTTTAAAAAACAGAATTTTCCAAACTGCATAACCATTTTTTTTTTTTTTTGGTACCAGGGATTGAACTCATGATCTCGCACTTGCCAGGCAGGTGCTTGTGGCACTAAGCTAAACCCCCACCCCCTTTTTTGGTCTTTTTGAGACAGGATTTCTCTAGGCAGTTCAGGCTAACCATGAACTACTACATAGCCTAGGCTGGCCTCAAACTTGCAGCAATCCTCCTGCCTCAGCCTCTCACGTGCATACGCCACCATACCTGGCTTGTTTGACATATTTAAAACAAAAGGTTTCAATGGTTTCTTAACCCATGTTAAAAAACATAATTCTGCCACTCTTCAATTATCTTGGAAGAGAGACTGACATCAATGAAAAGAAAATTTAGTGAAATAGAGACATTAAGACAAGACAGTAGACGACATTTAATCAGAAAAACATGAGTTCAGAGAGGAAGAACTCCTGTCAAGTCAGGATGATTAGGGAGGAACCCACAGAAAACAAAACTAAATTAAACCCTCATTACCATATTTTTTTTAAAAATATCATCAGATGAAAAAACAGTAAAATACCAGAAGGGAAGAAGCTAACAAGGACAGGCCATGGAGAAGTTGTTACGTTTTAGCAGCCCAGGCGGTGAGCATACTGCAGTAACATCAATGACAAGAAAGCAGATGTACACACATGTAAGTGTCATTTCTGAGGGGTGGAAACAGCTGGATGGCCACATATGAAATGCTAACACTTAAACACTATTTTCATGTGTTTTTTGCAGTACTAAAGATTGAACCCAAGCATGGT
This sequence comes from Cavia porcellus, assembly GCF_034190915.1. Lineage (NCBI taxonomy): Eukaryota > Metazoa > Chordata > Mammalia > Rodentia > Caviidae > Cavia > Cavia porcellus. Next base: position 37,462,109 of record NW_026947508.1, read on the forward strand.
GGCACACACCTGTAATCTCAGCACTCGGGAGGCTGAGGTAGGAGGACTGCCATGAGTTTGAGGCCAGCCTCAGCTACACAGTGACACCTTGTCTCAAAAAAATGAAAATGAAAAACGAAAAGACTGAACCCAGGTGAACTCTATCACCAAGGTAGAACCCCAGCCTATTTTATATTTAGAGACAAGGTTCTCCTAAGTTCCCCAGGTTGGCCTTGGACTTGAGACCCTCCAGGTCCCAGCCTTAAACACTGTTTCACTGGTTACAATATTCCTATCAACTTTCCTTTCCTGCTATCAGAAAAGGTCCCTTATGCCTTAACCTCACAGATCAGCATCATCAATCATCTTTTTTTTTTTTCTTTTTTTTTTTTGTCTTTTGCGTTTTTATCGGTACCAGGGGTCGAACTCACGACCACCTGCTTGCAAGGCAGGTGCTTATGCCGCTGAGCTAAATCCCCAGCCCCTTCATCAATCATCTTAAATGCATAAATAAAACCACAAAGTTGGCAGTGGTTATCTTTAGGTGGTAAGCATTAAGGCTAATGATTGCCCACCATAGGCTAGAAGCAAGAGGCAATATACTAAACATTAGGAGTATTAAAACTATTATTTTAGTCAGATGTGGTGGCACACGTCCATAATCCCAGCTACTAAAAACCATGAGGCAGGAGGATAGCAAGTTTCAGGCCATTTAGAGTAATTTACCTAGACCCTGGCTAAAACAACAAAAATAGAGAGGGCTGTGGGTACAATTCAATGTCAGAGTGCTTCCCTAGCATATATAAGGCCATGGATTCCATTCCCAGTATTGCTAAATATAAAAACTATCACTTTTATTGTAAGAGGTCCTTTATATATCTAAAAACACAGGGCCAGGTTTGTCTGTCTGTTTTTCAGTACTGGGGATCAGACTCAGGACCTCTGCATTGAGCTGCACCCTCAAGAGTATTTTATTTTGAGACACAGTCTCACTAAGTCACTTAGCTGCCCAGATTAGGCTTGAATTTGCAACCTTCCTGCCTCAGCCTTCCAGAGTGCTAAGATTACAGGCCTGACCACCATACCTGGCAGGACCAAGCTTTTTACGTTTATTCCCTCCAATCTGCAGAGCAACCTTGCAAGATAGGGATTTTTATCCCTATTTTCCAAATTTGAAAGCCAAGAACATCAAGAAAGCAATTCTACAGTCTGCTCAAGGTCATACGGTAGAAACTGGTGAAGTGACTAAAATCCTTTTCTGCTATTGAAAGCAGGACACATAAACCTCTCATCTTACTGCACCATCCCAACTATCACATCCTTCCCTCCAGTCTCACCTCATTCAATCTCTCCTCTAAATGTAAATATGACTTTCGTGTAGCAGGCATGGGCTACGATTGCAAACCTAGAAATTCCCATGCCAGGAAAACAAGACACATACTTACTCAGCCACCTCCTCACACAGTTCTCCTCAAAGGCAAAGCTGACGACAGTCATTTCCTACCTTCAGCTCTTCCAGGGGCTCAAATTACCTTGAGGATAAAGCACAACTCACAAAGCCCTTCTCAAACTCTTCTACAGCACCAATCCTACACACTGCCCAAACACACTCCGCACTCCTGCCCTGCAAGCCTCCTCACTCAGGAAGCAGCAAGATTTGCTCTTCTGTCTCTAGGTCCTGGCACTCACTGTTTCCTGCATGACAAGCCTTGAAAGCCACATCCAACCAGCTAGTAATTATTGGTTCTTCAAAACTTAAACTAGGTGTGAGCTCCTCTAGAAAACCGTTACTTATATTCCCAACATGACAAGACAGTCACAAACCTTGTTATGAGGTAGTCAGGCCTCTGCAGATTCAATCAATAACAGATGAGAAGTGTTTTTTTAAAAAAGTGCACCTGTACTGAACATGCACTTTTTTTCTTGTCTTTATTCTCTAAATATAACTGTTTACATAGCATTTACATGGTGTCAGGCAGTACAAGTAATCCAAAGCTAACAAAGATGAAGGAACTCTTTTGAGTGTTATATGCAAACACTCTGCTGTCTGAACATGAATGTCCTTGAGTTTTGGTATTCCTGAAGTGTCCTAGAACCAAGCCTATAAGCATGTTGTGGCTTGACAGTATTATAACTACTGGTTTACTTCCCTCAGGTCCTCCAAAACTATAGGCTTTCTGAGGCCAGAGCCGTACCATTTACACTTCCAGTGCCATAACACATAGTCTAGCACAGAGCTTGTGTCCAATAAATATCTGGAATAACTAGACTACTTAGTATAGTGGGATAAGCACTTAAGTATACAATAAGATATGAAAATTTTAAAAGGCATGGCAGGAATGTGGTCCAAGGAAGAGGGAGGAAAGAAAAAGAAACAGGAAAATCTGAGAGAATTCATATATTTCTGGGGCTTCCTTATCTATTCTTTTGAAATTTCTTCAAATCCTGCTATTGTTGCTGCTGCTGCTACTCTGATTTTGAATGTTTACTTTGAGCTAGGTATTTTACTGTGCAAAGCACTTTACCGGAACTAATTCATTTAGTTTTACAACTGCGCTATGTATGCCATAATCCCAGCATTCTGACAAGGAAACTCGGTCTGGAGGAACCTGGGGCTGGAGATGTAACTCAGTGGTACAACACTTGCCTAACATTCAAGGCCCTGGGATCAACCCCCAACACCACACACACATACACAGTTTCTTTCTTTCTTTCTTCCTTCCTTCCTTCCTCTTTCTTTCTCTCTCTTTCTTTCTTTCTTTCTTTGTCTTTTTGAAACAGGGTCTCACTGTGCAGTTCAGGCTGGCCTTGAGCTCACTTTGTAGCCCAGGCTGGTCTCAACTCGCAACGATCCTCCTATCTCAGCCTCCCGAGTGCTGGGATTGCAGGCATGAGCCACCATGTCTGGCTCTCATACACACACTTTCAATGTCAGTTAGTAGTATAGACAAGCTCTGAAGCCAGATCTTCTGTTTCCTGAACCAGGGCTCCATCCAACCTTCTCTGCTTATTCTTTGTCAAAAGTGCAACCTCCCCAAATAACAACTTTGCAAGTCTCAATTCAACTGTAAGTTCTTTATTTTATCCAATCATATGAAAATGCATTTCAAATAACTACAGATTTCTTAAATCCAGTATCTTGAATGTAATTCAACTTTTTAAATTTTTGGATGTCACAAGGTCATGCTTTGTTGATTACGAAGGCCAGAAAAAGTAATGCCTTCAGGAATAACTATGTTATATATGGAACATATTATCCTCGTATAATTGGCCTTGGCATTTATAAATTCTTGTTATAGACTTTTAACTCAGAATCTACCTTTCCACTATGCCTAGAGCTATTAATTCTTGCTATTATCAGTGTTTGTATCTGATAGTAGTACTTCTTATTCCTGCTCTCTAATCTTCTTTTTTTTTTTAAAGGAGGGCCATCTCTAATCTTCGACAGTCTATGACACCCATAGAAGATGTAGTCCTTATTGCTATTCATCAAATCGTTTTGGTCCTTTGTTGCTAGGCATATGCTAAGAGTACAATTCCTCAACCTGCTTTAAAGTTAGGTCTGGCCATGTGACATGCTTTGATCAATGAAGTATAAAAGAAAGAGAATCTTTTTTTTTTTTTTGTCTTTTTCATTTTTATCGGTACCAGGGATCGAACTCACGACCACCTGCTTGCAAGGCAGGTGTTTATGCCACTGAGCTAAACCTCCAGCCCCTGAGACAGAATGTTTTAAAAAGCCAGCATTCACTTGACCACCAATTGTCTTGGTTCCTGAGTAATCCCTATGGAAGCAGAGTCCCCTAGTAGCATGAAGAAGAAATCAATTTCAGTTCTGTTAAATCACTAAAATCTTTAAGACTTTTGTTAGTATAGTTTAACCCAAGCTATCCAGACCAATACACTGTCTCTCAGTAAGGGATTTTCTCATAAATAACATTATTTACATACTTTACGGCAGCATTTTCTTTCCGCATAGCATTTTTTTGTATCCATCTAGTTCAAAGCTTTTTTCAATATATTTGCTAAGTATCTACTAAGTAAAAAAACTTTGCTAGAGACAAAGATCATGATTCACATCTGGAGAAAGCTTCAGTCCTATGTCGTGACTGAAAGTTAAGACAAAAAGACTACAGAGTTATAGTCATTTTAAGGAGAGCACTAATTACGTGGGAAGAAAAGCACAGAAACAATTCACAGAAGTTTCCTACAAACAGCCCTAAACATATGTAAGAATAATTCAAGAGGGTCACTTAAGGTAGAAAAAGCCAAGATAAGTACAAACAGTAAAGCACAAAGAGCAAGCAGTTCAAATAATCAGGAAAGAACAGTAAAATCTGAAGGTGTGGCCAATAAAAACATTTGCCCATACTTTCATGCCAGCTGTTCTATGGCTAGTTCAACATACCCAGAACCACTAAAAGTCTTGGCAGAAGTGACGCACCTGGAAGAGATGGCAGCACACCTGGCAAGTGGGAGGAAAGAAAACAATCCTGCAAGAGAGGAGTGTTCTGGGTCAACTCCCGGAAGTTTTATCAATGGCCCAAAGCAGTGTGATGACATCAGGAATGGAGAGAAAAGTGGATGTAGGATCAACACGTCCTGGCAAGCAACTGCACACAGGAATTAAAAAGCAAAGTAAAAAGGAACCCGAGGTGCCAGTCTGTGATGGCTGAGAACTATTATCCCAAATATCTGAGGCTAATCAGAAAATGACAGTGGCAAAGTATTGTTGAGTCTCTTTCCTGATGCTTAGTTCTGTCTTCACTTGAAGAGTATCAGTTAACGTTAACTATGTTCTCTCCTGGGGCAAAGGTACCTCGGCTTGATCCTATCCACTCACTCACTTTCTGTACGACCTCATCTCCCACTTTCTTCCGAAAGAATCCCTGGAACCAGCCAGGTACATTTCAAGTTCCCCCTGCTACCTTTACCATCCACACTTTCTATCAGCTCATTTATCTTCTTCCAGACAGGCCAGACACACTCTTGGGCCCCAACTCAAGCTTTAGCTCCCCTGTGAAGCCTTCCTCAAATGGATAAGTTTCCCTTTTTCTTGATTTCTATAGTTCTTACTGTACTAGAATTCTAGAGACCATATCATTACCATTATCACATTTTCATATGTGTCCTTTATGCTCTCTACTCTATTACAGGCCCAGCAGAATAAATTTCATATCTTAAATGTCTTTCAGTTCCCTTCCACAACACTTTGCACAAAATATGCACTCAACAGACACTTGAGGGAGCTAGGCATGGTGCCACACATCTGCTATCCCAGCACTCAGGAGGCTGAGGCAGGAGGACTGCTATGAGTTCAAGGCCAGTCTGGGTCACATAGTGAGTTCAATGCCAGCCTGAACTACATAGTGAGACCCTCTCTCAAAACAAATAAAAATAGACACTTGGTTAAGCAAGGCAATCTAGACTCACGTGAGTCTTGTTCCATAACCACTGTTCTGTTAAGCCACAGTTAGACATTAAGTCTTAAGAAATTCACCACTTAATTCAAACTATACTTGAGTTATTAGTGTTGTGGGTTGCCATAACTAACGCCATCTTGTGCCCTGTATTTGACAGAGAAGAATGGAAAAATTATTCAGGGTACAAGTCCCATGAGAAAAGCAGAATGAGCTGCATTCACAAGAGAAAAATTAACCTGCTCAACAAAGAAGCAGGACACAGGTGTCAATTAAAAATTAATGTAATATTCTAGCTAAATTGTTTCCAACAGGATTTTTTTTGTTTCAAAAGCCCTGTAACCTTTTAGTTCGGTGCCATTCGTTTGGACTCTAAAACAGGGCTCCAGCTGAGCACAGCTAATACAATTCCAAATTTATCAATTTGGCTGCTTAGATTCCTACACCACTAACGAACCCACTTCAATTAGTACTTCAAGAGATTATTTGAAGCTACCATTGGGTCACCAACTTCTGTAACAGCTTTCTTTCAATTCCCTCACTGCTGACTTAAAGGCATATCAAACAGTTCAGTGATCATCATTCCAAAGTGATTCTGACTTAGAAACAATCTAAATTGTCATGAAGACTTACTTTCAGTAACTTAGTGTTTCTTTTATCCTTCATGTCCAACATTATAGAACTCAAAATACTGAAATTGGGCTGAGCGTGTATCTCAGTGGGAGAGTGCTTGCCACGTTATGTTTGAGGTCCTGGTTTTGATCCCATCTCTCTCTCTCTCTCTCTCTCTCTCTCTCTCTCACACACACACACACACACACACACACACAAAGAAGTGTCGTGTCACAGAACAATGTGTAAATATTCTTTATTTCCTGAGACAACAGCTGACTTCATTGATCCCTCCCTCCTATATGACAAAAACAAAAAACAGAATGAGAAAAACGGGTACCGGTGTAAAAAAGGAATTCAACATACTAAACACGCAGTCTCCTAACCAAACGCAATCTCTTCCCGAACATGTTTACTCTTGCAAACCAGATCGCCGAGAAGACAATGAGAAGAAAGCTCCAGATAGAAAGGAAGAGTACTTGGCAATCAAACTGCCCCCTGTCGCCTCTGAAGACCTAGCTCCTGACAGAGCAGTAAGCAATGACAGCCGCTAAGCTCGCAAGGCTGACTCCCTAAACTTGTCCGTCTTCCCACAGCAATGCCCGAAGGACTGCGTCCTTCCTCTGCGCCAAGGGTCGCGGCGCCGCGAGATCCCGCAAGCGGGCAAGCTCGGACTGCTTGGCCCCCGCCTGGCCGGCCTTGCTCCTAGGCCTAGCGGCCCCACACCACGAGGTCGTGCAAAACCCAGGCCGACCCCTGGGCCACGCCGCCAGGTCGCTCTCGGCACAGGAGCGCGGGCTCGGCGTCCGTCCATCCCCAGACCCGGCCTGGGGGAGGGGCGAGGCGACAAGCCCTCATCCGCGATCCCATTCGCGCCCATAAGCGCACGGGACAAGTGCTTACCGCAGCCGAGAGGCAGGCCGGGGAGAGGCAGCGCCCAGCCCCAAGCGAGGGAGGAAGGCGCAGGCAGCGGCCACAGCCGCAGGGAATCCCGGCTGCCGCCCACGAAGCGCTGGACTGTATGGGCGCCGCCATAGTGGGGACGCAGCGGCGGGCGGAGCGTGCGACTGCGACCCGGGACGATGGGACCACCAATCCGGCTCTCCGCCTCGGAGCCCTCGTCGGGGGTCGGGCCTCGGCCGCCAATAGGCGTGCGGGGGCCGGACGGGCCGCTGGGGTAGCCAATGTGGGCTGCGCCGCAGTTAGGGCGGGCATGGAGGCGGACGGCCCAAAAAGGCGCTGGAGCCCGGAGCTCTCCGCCTGGCCTCCTCCGGGCGCGCCGAGGATGTGCCGCAAGAGGTACAAGTGCTGCTCCTTCACCCAGCTCCCGTCCCCTCGGCCCAGGAAGCTTCCCGCCGATTGCAAAGCAGGAAGGGCGCTCAGGCCTTCCCGAGGACCCAGCGTCTTCGCGAGCTCCTTGTCGAAACTCGGGGAACAGAAATGTAGATTGGCCACGGTGATTCCCCGCCGATATACGCCCCTCCTAGTCCTCAAGGCGGGAGAGCCAACCGGGCCGCTGAGGCCCAGGGCTCCGGATTTCCGGACTTTTAACGTGTCTGCGCAGTCCCGCGGGGTACGAGGGTATGGGCATCCAGGCCGCCAGCGTCTGTCACCAACTTAGAACCTCGATACTCGGTGGATGCACTAGTTAACCCTGCTCAACTGCTTAATTTTGCAATTCCAGAGTCCTCTTCTCTCTCCTACTCTGCTTCCCTCATTCCAGCAACTGAGTCCTGGTGATACACTGATACAATTTAAGGATGGATTTCTGCCACTTTTGGATACCAACCCTAAGACCTCACCCTATTAGAGGAAGGCTGTTAACCTTGGCAAACATATTTTTGGGGGAACTCGCCTAAGATGCGGCCTTTGTTTGGGCCTGACTGTACTGGCAGCGAGAGGGAACCACAGGACAAGGATGACCGTGTGACTCAGTAATAGAGCAGCAGGCTTGTAGGATGTTCAGGTCCTGTACCCAGTCCCGACAGCGTTTTGTGAGTTGGAAAGCCCTATCACCTCTTTGAGCTTGGGTCTCCTAAAGGACATTACACTGCCACAAGTTAAAATTGCAACCTTTTTAGAAAAATGGTTGGCTTAAAAGTCTCTGCCGGGCACAGCGGCACAAACCTGTAATCCCAGCACTCGGGAGGCTAAGGCAGGAGTACAGCAGTTCAAGGCAAGGCCACACTTAATTACACAGCAATACCGCCTCAAAAAAAAAATGTCTCAGTTGGGATTCGATCAGGCAGCCTGCCCTGTAGGTTCTAAAGCAAGGCTGCAGGCTATAATAAGGCCAGTGGAGAGGCCTGGGACCCAGTCATCAAACCAGTAAGTCCTGGCCTTGCCCGGCCTCGCCAGAAGCCCCCAAATCCCACATAAGTGTCAACTTTATTTTCTTGGCCCAAGTAGTGTTAAAAACAGCATATCTGAAATATTTTGCTCCTCCATTCCCCTCAGTTTGTACCAAGTGGCAACCACCTCCCAAAGCCCAGGAACACAAAGTACTGAGTGAGCTGACCCAAGCCTCTTCTAATCCTGCAGCCACTGCTCCTCTCTATCCCAAAGCACCCCTACACTCAACTACTCAGCCCTCAGAGACCCAATAGGCAGGCTTCTTAAGGAACCACAGGTAGCTCAGCAAGCAGCTTTAGGACATCACTGGGGGATAAGTTGCTTGGTCTTCAAGCACTAACACTTTCTTTCCTTTCAATTAGTTCCATAATGTGTGTGGAAGCTCGCATAGACATAGCTCAGTAAAGATAAATCAGATAGAATGGAAGTGAGAGATCCATGTTGAGATGACTCAGAGTGGTTTGGTCCTTCCCATTACCTTCTCTTGGCCATCTATAAAACCGGGGAAGCAAAAAGGTGATCCTAGCCAGAAGGGCCCTTCTTTCATAACTCACCATACTTTGTCTCTTTCTAGGCCTGACTGATTCTTAAGATACATAGTAGCCCTCTCCAGAGCCTATGACTCTGGATACACCCCTGCCTGACCCTGGGCCCTGTGGGCTCCTTGGGGCAGACACAACCAATCGTCTGCTCAACATACTTTATTGCTAAGGACAAGGTGATGCACCAGTTTTCAAAATAATTTGGTTTATAGCGTTCATACGTAACAAAAAAAGGGGAATTATAAATTTGTTTCTTGTATACATAGGGAATAGTTGTGACCCCCTCCAATCCCGGGCCCAGGCAAACAAATTTGTGAGGAGCAAAAACCTGTTTAACCCCCTCAGTATTGCCCCCTTATCCCACCCCCCCCACCCTGAAATCAAGCCCCTCCCACCCACCCCCCAGACCAAGGGCATACCTATAATTGCCCTTGGCCTCCAGTGGCCCCAGTTCATCCTAACCCTCCCTGCCCTTGCATGATTGCAATTTTCTTTTAACAGATTCACCCACCAGGCTCTGCCTGCTTCCATCATTAAAGTCCTCCCTTGAGGGTATTCCCCACCCACACCCTCTAATACTGTGCCACTGAAGCTCTGTCCCCTAGAATGTTTAGGGCACATGACCATGTTACCCCTATGTTCTCCTTCAAAGGAGGACAAAGAGATGGCATCAACTCCTTAGCATCTCAATACTGCAGCTCTGCCAGCATTCTCTTGGGGCCATTCCAGGCCTAGACAGATGTCACATCCACCTCCAGCCAACTCCCAGGGGCCTTTACTCAGCTTAGCCGAGAACAGAATTTCACATTTTGTTTGCCCTGCATAGGCAAGGAAGAAAGTAAAGGCCAGGGGCTTGCAGAAGCTGATCCAGACCACACACACACGCCCACACACACGCACACACTCGAGCACACACACACATATAAATACAAAAGGAATCGGGAAAGTACCAGCACCTCTGCCTAGAGGGTGGTGATTAATTGGTAGGAAACGAAGTCCTAGGCCAGGAGCAGGGCAATCTGCCCAACTGGCACAGTTGACTCCTTTTGGAACCTGGGTCAGTACAGCCACAGCATTCCAGTGCTCAGCCTCTCAGCTGAGAGATCAGCAGCTGCTGCCACATGTCCCAAAATGGCTTGTCCTTTCACTAGGGCAGAATGTGAAGAGGGGGATTAAGAAGGTGATGGGGTCGAAGATTTCATTCCTTTTCTTTTTACAACTTCACTTTTAGAGACTTCAGAGTTCCGTGTGTCTGCTGTGCTGTGGAACACCAGAGCGCTCTCGCCTCCATGGCTGGGAACCTGCTGGACGCTGGAAGCACCTACTCCATGATGGCCCGGTACAGTGCAGGCTCTATATAATCTTCCCGGTATCTAGAGTTGATGACCCGCTGCCGTTTCTTTTCTTGCTTCACCTCTTTTTCCGTGAAAATCTCATTGAAGCGCATGTCTGAGGCCACTGACTGCAGAAGAACAGGGAAACCAAATCACTTTATAGCCAACTCTCCCAAGGGAGAAAAAGTGACATGCCCCAGCTCTGTTCCCTCCTGCTCCTGGGATCCAATGGCACACAAAACACACTCACCAGTCTAGACTTGACTCTTTTGGGAAGCTCTTCATCCAGTGTATACACATCATCTCTCTTAACCACAAGCTGTGAGCCATCCTCAAACTCCACCTGCCAGTGACACAAAGACCTTTGGGCTAGGGTACCTTGGAGTTTCCCTTGTCTACCCCATGAAAATAGCAGCTTCCTTCATCCAAAGGAAATCACTACGGCACTGAAGTAATAAGGACTGCCACTTCCGCACACTAGGAAACTAGATGTAGGACAGAGCTAGCTCTACAAAGTTTATTACCAACCTATAGTAGTTCTTTGAAAAGCAGAGAATCACCTGACCCAAGAGACAACACTGAATGAATTGACTATCACGCACTCCTAACAGGAACCTTTGACTACCTGGTACATTTGGATGGGGTGAGAAGCCACAAATTTAGCTCCATAGACTTGGCCATCTGTCCATCTCACTTGGACCACTTCTCCTTCAGCAGGAGGACCCAACTGGAGACAGTCCTGGCTCTGAAGAAAGAAAAAAGGACAATGAAAGGTCCACTTCAGCACAATGGTAACTGACATCTACTCAGGGAAAAATAAGTTATAGATTATGCTTCCGCTTTGACATTCCTATAGACTACTTACTCTGGGCTGAAAGGTTATTTGCAAATCAGAGTCTACCCTGTATCTCTTATCTTGCTTCTAGGTGACAAAATGAACAGGCATAATGAATTTAGCAAACTCAGTAAGCATAGGAGCTAAGTGCCAAAATCAGTGATCTTCACATCCACTCACTTGTTTTCTACGACTCTTCCATAAAGAAATGCTAGAAATTTACTCAGAATTTAAGAACAGTGTTTTTAAAACACAGGCAAGTTACAAAAAGCAGTTACCTACCATGGGTCATGGCACAATACATTAGAACCTTTACTCCTTCTAGAAAAGGATACTTTAAAATGACTGTTCAACTATATCCCAGCTTAAGGTGTGGTACACAGTCAATGATGGTTGAATGAAAGGACAGGCCTGGAAGAAGATGGCCTAGAGAGGTTCCCACCAGTTTTTCCTTAGCCCCAAAGCCCTCAACTGTAAATAGCAAAGAGCAGATTCTACATCTGCTAAGATGGCATGGTAGAAAAAATAGCTGGATAGTTCTGTAAGAGTCATACATCTTTTGGAACAGCAAAACGTGCACAATTTGATACTAAAGAATGGGCTTTTTCCACTCTATTAGGTGCCTTCAGGATAGTCTGGCCAAAACATGTGTAGTTTAGAGAACTGGAGAAAATACTGATTCCCATGAAATTTTAGGGGAAGCACAGTAACCTATTAGCACAGTTTTCCTTGCAAGGAAAAACCAGTATAAATGTCTTTTAGGGAAAATTAAAGAACTCACAGGACCTATTAATAAAGGCAAGCATACCCACAGGCAGTCTACCAACTAGGCCTAGAAACTCCTAAGTCCCAAACTGCCAGAGAAGCTGCTTGCAGACATTACCACTATGTCCTCAGGATACAGATTGTCACTGAAGGAGCCATCATCAAAATTGACTTCATAGAAGGTCTCAGTGGTGAGCCTGACCACTTCACACTGGTAGAAGCGCCCATTCTTATGTTTGCTAATGACCTTCTGGCCAGCAGTAATACTCTGCAAGGCCCCTTTGGCACGCTGAAAGAAACAGAGGCTTGGGTTATTTACACATTGTACTCATGGGTCTGGCAAACAAGAACCAAAATCAATGCATTCCCCTTTATCCAAAGAGATAAGCGTAAGAATAAAAAGCTAACAAGGAGAGAAGAGACAGGAGCTGAATCATTTCTTTCCACATACCCACATCCCAGCCAGTGTCATATTCGCCTACATAAATTTCACTTCCCCTGAGCTTCTAACCCGGAACTGGTCCTTCTGCATAAATATACCCTGTGACTTCCCTGGACCCAACCAAATCGTACCCACAATGTACATGGCTTACTCTTACCTATCAGAGTCTCAGAGTAGACTCACGGGACCAGAGGCCTTGGCCCCAAGCATTGCTGCACTCTAAGCTGAGCACTAGCCCTACCCTCAGGGACAGGACACAGAGACTGAAGTTTGATGAATGTTCTCAGCTATCTGCAACAACCTACTTCCCATTATAAGGTCCCTGCTATCTATGGTGCTCTCAATTCAAATTACTCCTTCTGAACTCCTAAATGCAATGGTATCAGAAACTATGTATTAGGCTCACGGCCAAACACTTCCAATAACCTGCCCAAGTACTCTACTCCAGCCACAGTTCTCAATATACACGCTACGTAGATCCCAGCCCAGGGCCTTTGTACTGCTATTAACCTGAGATGCCTTCCCCAGTTATTTGCTCCCTGGTCTCCTCACATCTCAAGATTCATCACTGACAAAATTACTCACTGTCCACTCCTCTACCCTCTTTATCCACCACAGTTCTGTCTAATACACTGTGTACTACTAGCTTCCTGTGTGTATCTTTCAGCTATAGCATATGCACCTCACATATACTCTATGAGGGCAAGGACTTTCTTCTCTTTTCCACTAGTCAACTCCTAACATCTAGAACTGCTTGTCACATAGCAGGTGCTTAAAAAAATACTTAAAACAATAAATCAGTCAAAGAAATATTCAGTAATACCCCAGTTACCTCTCAGCATCAGCAGTCTACAGCTACGAAACAAAGTATATCAACTACTGATAATCATGAAACAATCCTGTTCCATTGCCAAATGAATTTATCTGCCAGAGGTGGGCCTTGATCATAACTTAGACCTTTATTCCTCCAAAGCTTTGTTTTCACACTGAACATTTCTCCATTTCCCTAAGGTACTACCCATATGTCTGACAACCACCTCTTATGATCATAAAATGGTTTCATGAAAAAGGAAAATCCAGGCAACTATTGAGGTCTGTTCTGTGATCTCAACAGCAGAGTGCAAAACTCTCTCCTCTAGACTGGCTCCTAACACATTCTTCCTTGATTATCGTGCTCACCACAATGGGGAAAGTCTCTTCTATTAGCCTGTTACTCAATGGTGGAGCCTCCTTCCACCTTGTGTGGCTGCTGACTGCAATCCGAGGGCTTCCTAGTTTGGAGTACTCAGCAGCATACCTCAAAGGTTTGCCTACGTATTCCGATTTCAAAACTTACTCTCTCTTAGGCTAAATTAAATGATTTCACTGCCTCAATTTCTGATTTCTGAATCACTCTTAGAGCCATTACCAGAATCACAATTTAAAAATATAGTTCAACTGGGCATGGAGGCACACACCTGTAATTCCAACACTTTGGAGGCTGATGCAGGAGTATCTCAAGTTCAAATCCAGCTGGAGAACATAACAGTACCTCCTCTCAAAATAAAAAGGGCTGGGGATGTAGCTCATTACAAAGGCCCTGGGTTTAATCCCTAGTATACCCCAGTACCACCACCATCAAAAGAAGGAAATATAAAAGGAAAATACATAAAAAGGAAATTTTAAAAATTTTAAATACAAGCTGGATGTGGTGGTACACCCATGTTATTGCAACACTTGTGAGGCTGAGGCATACGACTGCCATGACTTCAAACCAGACTGGCCTATCGACTGAGGTCCAGGCTAGCCTAAACTTAGTAGTGAAACCCTGTCTCAGAAATTGCAAGCCAGGTATGGTGTCACATACGTATAATCCTAACTACACAGAGGACTGAGGCAGGAATTTTTAAGTTCAAGGCCAACCTACACAATCCCAGATTCTATGTGAAAATTTTAAACTGGACTAGGGATATAGCTCAGTGGCCGAGTATTGCCTAGCAGGCTGAAGGCCTTGGGCTCAATCCCTGATACCACATGCATGTGCACACACAGACACATACTTTAAAATCTTTTGTTTGTGTGTGTGTGTGTGCGCGCGTGCGCAGGGGGGACCGGGGATTAAACTCACAACGTCACGCTTGCCAGCTAGGCACTAACACTGCTGAACTAAACCCTGGCCCTATGCTTTAAAACCTTAACACCGAAGAAAGTCATCCAACAGAAGAGTAGTAAAGTGCAGCACAATCTTCATTATTTAGTGCTGCTTTCCTCTCAGTTCCGATCCCCTGCTACAGTTCTAGAGCCAGTCTTATATGTACATTTTATTAAGCTTTGATCTTGTGCTTCTGAAGCCAAGTGCTTTTCTGCTTACAATTTCTTATTAAGAACCACTTCAAATGCCAACTTCGACCCAGACTCTTTCCTAACTCTACTACCTCACATTCCATGTATCTCCCTATACTTCACCAAAGAACTACATAAACCCCTAGTGAGTATCAGTTAATGGCAAACTGTCAGTTCTCTCCAGTAGTTCTCATATTTACAAAGCTTCTACTATGTCCCTGACACCAGATGAAATAAAAAGGACATCCAGGATAATAAAATACGGATCCTCAGCCAGGCATGGTGGTACACACCTGTAATCCCAGCAATCTGGGAGGCTGAGGCAAGAGCATCACAAGTTTTGAGCCCAGCCTGGGCAACTTAGCAAGAGCCTGTGTTAAAATAAGAAATAGGCTGGGAAACAGCTCAGTGCAAGGCCCCAGGTTCAATCTCTAGTATTGCTCAAAAGAAAGATATGGGCCCTCCCCTCAAAGAATTTATCCTGGTGGACAAGCAAGCAAATAAAGATAATCCAAAGGAATCACGCAGAAGCAGTTTGGTGCCACTACATTATGAAATCCAAAGCAGGAGTAGAGACAGTTGAGGTCCTCTCTTAATGACTTACTCATTAGGATCTCCACCAAGCATACTGCTTGAGGAAATATGTGCTGGCATGAAAAATGGATAGCACAGAGAAAGAGATTCTTCACTTTGTCAAGAGGATTCCAGAATGGCACCCTCCCTTACCTCCAAACTGGGAATCCTATGCCGAAAGCAGGTAATAAAGACAACAAAAGGCCAGTCATCTGGCTGCATCATCACTCCAGCAGCCTGGGCACAGCTCACGTGGAAGGCAGTTGGGCACCGACCATGGGAACACTGCACACAGCAGCCAGCGTTTCTTTTCCTCCGCTTCTTACAGAAGACACATTTCTACACACAGTAGCAGAAAACCAATGAATGATTCCAGGAAAGACATTCCAGCCTTTTTTATTGATCGACTCCCCAAATGCACTGAGCCAGATTAAAAAGAGCCAACCCTCCCCTAAAACATGAGGCTATACAGCCTATTCTAATCTCACATCTGATCATGGGTCTCCTTAGTAAGTAATCTGACTTGAGTGAGAACCAGAAAGTGAACAAAACTAGGGCCAAGCAGATATACACTGTCCTCCTCTACTCGGAGACCTAAAAACAAGGTAATTAGGAAGCATCCACAAACCCATCTCTTCTTACCAGTTTGAAGCGGGGCAAGGGGATTTTGCTCACATCCACTGGACTTCTCTCTGCAATGTTGACAAATCTTGCTTCCAGAATTGCCACAGCACATGAAACATGGACCCACCTGCCAAAAGGGTCTCAGTCACCTCTGTCTTCCTTTCTAGGATAGGCCTCCAACAGCACTGGCTCCCACACCCACAATGACCAATGACTTCCTCCACAAAGTTCCCAAAGCCCAGGAAGGTGAGAGCCAGAAATATCACACCGCACTGTCCCAGGTTAAGGTAGGATCACACTTCTTACACTGCTCCCTCAAAACTGTAGCAAAATAAGTCGGACCAGAACCTGACTGTGGTGGGTTTCAGAGGTGAGAATAAACTCAAGTGTCTTCCCAGAGGACCCAGGCACTTCTGGAAAATAGCTTCACCATACCAAGTTTGCCGGTGTTGTGGTACCCCTAGTCTCTGCTCAGAACTCTTTCCCAGGCTGAAACAATCTCTTTTCTGCTCCCTTTATCTAAGGCGGATTCAGACGTTAAGATCTGTCCCAAGTCGCACTTTCCATTAGAGGTCTGCCCAACAGACATCCACAGAGGATTAAATTAAGTTCTGGGCATTTTGAGATGACATGCACCAAGATAAGAAAAACTAAGCTGGTAAAAGTTCTCAATATCAGGGGAGGGGTATGGAACAGTGCTAAAGCATATATCTAACATGTACAAGGCCCTGAGTTCAAACACTAGCCCTGCAAAAAATAAGAAAAATCAGGACACATGAAGGCCTACAGATAACACTGATGCTACATGGAATCGGTCAGCAGTATTGATGGGGCTGTTTAACCGCACAGGGCATGGTTAGAACAGGGATTAAAAGGACCAGTGAAAGGCTTCAACAGAGAAATCCTCACCTCCAAGAAGGAAGACTGTGACCAGCCCTATCTTGCAACTGGGAGGAACACAGTAACTTCAAGTAATGGCAGCCAAGTGCCTTCAAATGAGTGTAAATGACAGCAGAAGGGCCATCTATCAGAAAGAGCATGCCAAGCATGAGGCAGGACACTCATTCACTGCATGCCGCTGCCTGTATGCACAACCCTATAAAAAGTTTCCCGGTGTTCATGGGGGAAAAACCTCAGCAACTTACATTTCTGCCTCAGGAGTAAATAAAACAGGACACAAAAAACAAAGATGCAACTATATAAAAGTGAGCAACCCAATGGCTGAGAAGCCCAGAATCTTCTGTAGATTTATGGGTGGCATGGCTGATCTCTCAAGTGTCTCATTTTCTTCCTGGAGGACTCCTATTATCTCTAAACATTAGGTCTGGGCTAGGGAGTTTCCTCTGTAGCAAAGTCCTCACTACCCAGTGCCCATGGCCACCTCCAGCCCACAAATGCCTTGCACCACCATCTCAGGTGTCCATACCCTTCTCTGAGTCCATTCTCAGCTCCTCCCAAGAGAGGATGTTACTAAAGGAAAGTAGAACTGGAAAGATCCAGGACTGCTTGGCTCCTCTCAGCAATCCACTATTAAAATTAGTTCCAAAAATGCTGTCCCTACTCCACACAATGCACTTCCCAAACCCTCACCAGGTGCTCAGGAAAAAGAGTCATGGCCCCACACTGTTGCTATACTCTGCGTCAGAGTTGAGCAGGGGCATTCCAAGAAATGGGTCTGAAAACTCACCTATCATCATTTGCTCTCTGCAGGGCCCCTCCTCGTAAGGAGCATAAACAACAGTCCTGTCCAAAAAAAAAAGGGGGGGCGGGGAGCAGTTACCATCAAGTCAATAACACCGTATCTAATCTCCATTAATTTCTTGTGGACAGCTCTGACCTCAACCTAAGAAAGCAATATAATGACAGGCAGGGCTTCAAAATATAAGCCTTATAAAGCAGAGACGCCCCTATAGGATACAGAGACCACTGGGGCCAAAGTGCATCAAGTATCTGCTTAAAATAATCCTCTTTGTTGTTATTGTTCCTAACAACAGTAAGTCAAGTTACAAAAGCTGCTCTGTGTATAAAGTGGAAGATTTATGGAGCCTTGACTGTTTCCTAGGCAGGTTATTGCCAGGCTCTGGGGGTGACGATCAAGAGATACCTGCAAAATCAATTATCTGAGCCCAATACTGAGGCTCCAACCCCATGGTTAACTCTTCAGTGGTGTTACAATCACCTTGGTCTTGGCTCAATGAAATGAACAAAGCTTCCAGGTCTATTCATGCCCTGCTGCAAATGGGCAGAAACTACTCTTCAGTGATGTTAGACTTATTCTCACATTACTGACATCACTAGTACTGGGCCCTATGTAGATTGCTGGGCACATCAAGTCTAGCCTAAAACAGCCTGATCCTGACCCTGAACGTATTCGAAGTCTCATGGAGATCACAGAAAGAGTGTGGCAATACTTACTTCCTCTAGGGCATTGGCTGAACACCGAGAACACATCCAGTCTTCAGAAGCCTTTGCAGGGGGTACACCGTAGCAACCTAAAAGAGACACCAAGAAGAGCAAATTAAACCCAGAGGTCAGAACAGGATATGCCTATGCGTGTCTTTCCTCCCAACGATAATAAAACTTACCAAAGCCCTGAAGTCTAGATCAGAGTCCCCAGGGCTCAATCACAAAAAAAGACAGGAGCTGCAGATTCATTAGTAACTGCAATACCAAGTGTGTAGCAGAGTCTAATCTACTGTGGATTATCTCTAACCGTGCAATGGAATAACTGACTGGTAAAACTACCGATGCTTCGAGTCATGCAGAAACTCATCACCAAAAACAAACTCCCCAAGGACTTATAAGCAGCCTGTGCACTTAAAGAAAGGAAAGGTCAGCAGGCAGCAAGGACATTCAGTGAGCAGACCCTGTTCCTGAAATAAGATAAAGAAAAAAGTAAGAAGCACTCACTAGCATGAACACGGACACTGCATTTCTTGCAGGAAACTAGCATGCTGGTACCATCTTCCTCAAGATAAGGAGTAGACAGGTTAATGTCTGTACTGCAGCCAGTTGAGGTGAAACACATTTCTGGAATCAATGGCTTAGTCCTCTGCTTTTGGGAGGCTAATTCCGAAGCATTTCCGCAGTTCTGGCTAAGGCCTCCAAATTCGACCTAAGGGAAGAAGAAAAAGTGCACAGCAGTGAGCCCACGCCTGTGCTCTTAGCTTTCCACCTGCTCCATCAGCAGAAAGCTGAGTCTCTTACTCATATGACCATGGCTACAACTCCCGAGTGTATAGCCATTATCCCGGAGCTACTAATTGAAGTTACCTCTAATGACTCAAATTCAATTTCTCACAGCAGCATCAAACAAAGGCCCCTGGGGGACAACTGGGAAGAGGGAGCGAGGTAAGAGACAACTGGGATTTCAGTCTTCCTACTCCAAATGGTAATAAAATGCAGAGATGCTGCCAGTGGAGCAGCCACTGTGGGCTCCCCTATGTGCTGCACCACATGGTGGCCTCACTCAGGGACAGCACCCAGAACAGGTGCAGCTAATGGGCCAGCACTGATTGCCTCTGAGACTCTGTGTCAGCAAGTCACCAGGACTGCAGCACTGTCACCTGGCTGGGATCCACCTGTGGTTTCTGGCTGAGGGGCCCCTCCAGAAGAACATCAAATCCACATACCTCCCTCGGCAAATGATATTGACTACAAATACCAGCTGGCTTTACCACTGGATGGCAACATTATTCCTATTCCAAGGAGGGACAGCCCAAAAACATGTTAACCTCTAAGGCTACGCCATTCGTGAAACTCTATATAGGTAGCACATGCTAACCAACTTCACTACTGGGGCGCCAGTCATTCATGAAACTACACCCCACTTAATCTGTTGGAAGTAACAACCAGAACAGACACTTTCCTCACTGACAACGGCATATACAGTTCTTTGGTATTGTTTTTCTGTCAATAGAAAGAATTTGTGAGTTACTAATCCAAAAAGTATTGGTCTGAGGTTCCATCCTTCAGCACGTATGAAACTGGGGCCTTGCCAGACTCACAGCGGCCATGCCGCTTTAATCTCCAGAGTGTGATAGCTTGCTTACTTCCAAGTCCCAGCAGAGCCTGAGCTGGTCACCTGGCACCTACCTGCCTGATCCCCTAGAGAAGCCCTTGGTGTCCCAGATTGGGAATCTGAGTTCAGCAACCGAGCTTCCCTACCTGTCGCTGAAAGGTTCTTACCCTAGTATAAATTACTATACAATGATGGCGGTGGTCCACCGTGGCAGAAGGCCAAGGTAGGAATGCTTACCACTTCCTGCTTCTTCTTCAGCCCTGATTGCACCTCCCCTTGCTGTTTGCACACAAAGAAAATTCCAATCAGTTCCTCACGTGTCATCTTTATCCATCCCATGCACCACTTCCGATCAGCAATCATATAACTCTCATAACTTTCTGCTTCTCTGTATCCAGTCGAGGCAGACAGCCCAACCACCACGGGTTCTGTGCTCTTTTCCACGTCCTCAACTCAATAAACCTGTTCATTTTATACTTTTTGCTTCTCAATTGCGCCAGAATACTCCAATCTGGGCCTCTACTTCCACCTTACACCCTAGTTATTTCTGGCCACCAGCAACATCCACAACGGAACGGGTAATAAAGAAGCCAACATGACAAGATCTAGCTTTTCACCCAGAGTGTGTGAGAGTGTGCTTAAATAACTACGGTCCTCTACCCTGACTGGTCAATCCTACACTGCCTGGCAGGGACAACATCCGATTAGGATGCTAGGAAAAACAGAGAGCCCTGAAAAGTCAAGATTGTGACTAGCACAGGTGCCCAAAACAGCCTGAGCCACATGGTCTCCAGACCATTTTCAAGTGAAAAATCTCTAACTCAGGGTTATCTGCCTGAAGACTGAGCAACTTCCAAAGGCAGAGAACACCAGGAAAACACGTACTTCACCTAAGGGTACCAGTGACAAATTACATACCCACAATCAAATCTAGTGACTGCTGGTCCTGGGTCAAGGCAGGATAAAGTGAACCTACCTGATGATATGTCTGGAAGATCATACAGACAGCACAGTGAGGGGGCTGCTGGGCCAAGCTCTCATTGAATTCCTTTTCAGCCTCAAAGTTTGGGGGTCGGTTCTGCCACAGTTGGCTCAGGGGCTTGGCCCAGGCCTCTGTCTCCTCAGCCTCCTCCTCGGGGGTCAATTGCTCAGAGGTCTCTAGGAGAAGAAACAAGAATGTAACACAATACCAAGCACACCATATGTGGTTCTGCCTTGAGAGCAGGAGCACTCAGCCAGGAATCCTGGTCCACACCAGATCCTAGGAGCGATAAAGGCTACAGGCAGAAGTGACGGTCTGATAAGACTCCTTCAACACTGGAATGTTGTTGTGGGGAGACCTGCTTTACTCCGCACTCTGTGGAGACTGACTCATGGTCTCTACTGTTCCTCTTACATGGGAACTCCGCCTGCTCCGCCCCCCTCGCAGCTGCCACATTCAACCCTCTGCCTCCTCCAAAGGCAGCAAGATGAAGCACTCTCTTGGCAGAAACCATCAAAAATGTTAGCATGGCTAGGCGTGGTAGTACACACCTGTAAAAGCACTTGGGAGGCTGAGTTAGCCTGGGCTACAAAGTGAATTAAGGCCAGCCTGAACGCATAGTGAAACCCTATTTCAAAAACAAAACATAAAAATGCAAAAAGAAAAAAAAAAAAAAAAGGTCAGCATATTAAACCTTTCCTTTTTATGGATTTTCTTCAGTTGCACTGAAGGGAAATGGTAAAGAAAATAACAGCGAATTAGCAAAGCTTAAAAGTTGTTAAACCAGGGTCTTCCATCAGGAGCTGCCAAGTGCTCCCTCTGGAAAAGCCTGTAGGACACCTGCCTCTTTAAAGCAGTGCACCCCAGTCCCTCCAGCCTATATCTCAGAGGAGGGCGGAGTCACATGGCCACAATGAATCCTTGTTTCCAGCCATAACATGCAATGTGGAATGCTGTCCAGGAACCAAAATCTATCCCACTCAGGGCACCAACAATTTTTTTACATTTTTAAACAGTTGGGGAAAACAAAAATGTGATGGCCTTAGAAATCACTAAGGGTCATAAAGCCCAAAACATTAACTCTCTGTTCCTTCACAGACTCCTGGTCATTATGACAGACACAGCCCTTGGCTTTACTAGCTCAGAGGGGACACACTTAGCAGATGTCACAGGGACCGGGGAAGAACTAAGCAAACTGCTGAAAGGAAAATCACCACACTGGTTCACAAAACAAAATGTAAGTGAAAAAAGGTGCACAGCCTACCAAGTCCCAGTACACTCAAGATAAAGGAGTAAGACAGACCCAGAATAACTGTAAAAGTCTACAGTGAGTGTGGGATCTTTGGTACAAGCACATGTAACTATCAAAATAAAATGTAGGCCAGGTGTGGTGGCACACATCTGTAACTGCAGTACTCAGTTTTTAGTTGAGGCAGAAGGATCATTGCAGGGTCATTACAGGGTTTGTAGCCCAGCCTGGGCTACAAAGTGAACTCAAGGCCAGACTGAACTGCATAGTGAGACCCTGTCTCAAAAAGACAAATAAAGGAATAATAATAAAAAATAAAATGTTGTCTCAGGAGGCTGAGACAGGAATATGCTGCAAGTTCAAAGCCAGCCTAGACTACATAATGAGACCTTGTCTTAAAAAATAAATAAATAAAATAAAAAGAAACACGCAACTAATGTCACAGTGCTTCTCCAGGTGCTCCTATGTATGGGGGAGTAGCATTTAGAAACCACTTCCTTGTCAGATGTGGCCAAAGCATGCAACACAGGACAGGAAACTCTATAACCACCCTACCACAAGTATCTCAAGAATCACTGCTTGTGGCACAGTCCCTTGTCATAATAACCACTCCAATGATCTCATTTCTTCCTAGACAAAAACACTTTCCAATTGGCCCTTGAGGATTTTGCCAAACAGTCCAAGGAACACTCAAATGGACAGATTTGTCCTAAGTGCTCATATTTGTTCATTTCTGTCAACTTGGGCTTAGCACAGACAAATCGTTTTCTGCCCTGCCTAGACAGTCATGTTTAATCTAAGGCGATGTGGCAGCTGCCATTGTGTGTGGCTTCAGTGAAAGTCATTGTAGCATAAGGAGGCCAACACAGACCAGTAAAATCAATCCCAAAAAACCCATTATTGAGATCCAGTTCATGGTGCCCAAAACCCAAGCAGAGATTTGTTTCTTTACCTTGGGCCATACAAGAGTCACTGAGCTAGGACAGAACAAACAGAAACAGGCTCATAATCAACTAAAAACTTAACGCACTGACAATACATTCTACTCATATAGTGAAAAGTGGACAGAATCATTTCCACATGTGAATACTGGATGATGAAGCAAAACACGCACTAACAATAACTCTGTATGCAGAACTTCACAAAGCCGTGCAGTTAAGCCACGTACAGCTCACTGCAAGCGCTGGCTCAAGTGAAAATATTGTTCTGTTGGGGGGGACCAAGCTCTGCACTCAAAAGCCTAAAGAAACCTAACTTCAAAATACAATGTGTAGGGGCTGGGGATTTAGCTCAGCAGCATAAGCGCCTGCCTTACAAGCAGGCGGTCATGAGTTCGATCCCTGGTACCGATTAAAAAAAAAAAAAAAAAAAAATACAATGTGTATGGTGGTACACACCTGTAATCCCAGCACTTGGGAAGCTGAGGCACTAAGATCACCCAAGTTGAAGGACTACAAAGTGAGTTCAAAGCCAGCTTAAAATTACAGAGCGAGTCCCTGTATCAAAAAGATGAAAAAAATAAAAACAACAATGTGTGAGCCTGGCTTGGCTATAATCCCATCACTCAGGACATGCAGAAGAACACATTTGAGGCCAGCCTGTCCAGCCAGTCTCAAAAATCCCAAAGAACCAGGCGTGGTGGTGCACTCCTGTAATCCCAGCACTCGGGAGGCTGAGACAGGAGGATCGTTGCAAATTCGAGACCAGCCTGGGCTACAAGGTGAGCCCAAGGCCAGCCTGAACCAATGTCTCACAGACAAAATAAACAAAGAGCAACTATTCTGGATTCCTCCTGTCTCTCAGGAGCTATTCCTATTCCCCACTGCTTTTCTCCAATAAATTTCCCTACTCTCTTTCTCTCTCTATATATATATATACTGGAGCTACTGCTTTTTAGGTATGACAACATCCTGTTTACTTGACAGTCCTCCTTAGGAGATTACTACTAGTGTATCAAAGTGAAGTAATCTGACAACTACAACTAACTTGCTTTTTCTTATTCAGGCTGGCCTCAAACTCATGGCAATCCTCTTGTCTCATCCTCCCAACTGCTGGGGTTACAGACATGGACCATCATACCCAGCTACAGCAAACGTTCAAAGGATGTATAAAGAAAGTATTGAAAGCCAAGTAGACAGTAAGACAGACTTACAGTGACAGTGTTCCTGTAATTGCCAAATACATACAGACACAGCAAACAGTGTCTCCAAACACTTCAACTAGCCAAATCTGAGCATTCTTGTCACAAATTCAGAGGTTATATTACAATCTGAATTACATCCTTTTATTATTTTTATTTATTTTGTTGCTTTTTTTTAAGACAGTTTTGCTATGTGCTTCAGACTGGTCTAAACTCCTGCCTCCTGAATGGTTATATAGGCATGCACCACAACAGCTAGCTCAATTACATTATGTCAAAAAGACATACATGGAAAAACACACACATGGACATAATTTACATATGTCTAGAAAAACCAGGGATGGAGGATACGTGTACAGGTAACTTTTTGGGATTTTCAAATTTTCTACAATCTGTGTTACATCAAAGCATTAAAGGGAAAGGTTCATGCAGCGAAGATGAAGCTCCAGCTAGACTAGGGTACAAACTCAGGGGACTTTCCAACTACAAACCAGGGAGTCCATCAACATGCTCTTACTGATGACTCTCACAGATCCATAGTCGTTTGTGTGCGTGTGTGCATGTATCAACATCTGGCACTGCAGACCTTCACACTGATATGCATTCCTTTGCTTATTTAAAAATAATGTTTGTTGTTGTTTTAATTTTGAGACAGGAGCTCACCAGTTGCCCAGGCTGGGCTTAAACTTGTAACCCACCTGCTTCAGCCTCCCAGAGTGCTAAGATTCCAGACTGGCCCTTAGAAACTCCTGCCTCAGCCTCCTGAGTGCTAGAATTATAGGCATGTGTATCATGCCTAGCTCAATTTCTTTATTTCAAAAAGACAGAACACCCAGCACAAATTCAGGTAGCTTTCTCCATACAACATTCCCTTCTGTTATTTCTACCAAAGCCATCCTATTCAGATCACCGTATCTCAAACACACCATTATGAAAGCCCATGGTCTTTTCAAAGCATCCTCCAAGGAGCCAGCACTAGGGGTGATCTTTCAAATGTCAATCTGACCACATTACTTCTCTACTTAAAATACTTCAATGGCTCCCGAGTCCTGTGAAAAATGTCTCCACTCGAAGCACCATGGTCATGATCCATAACACAACCTTTTTCCACTCCCCCTACCTCAGTCAGTCCCTAATCGTGTCCTTGAATTCTAGCAAACGAGCAGAAGACAGTTCATCTGCACAGATACACACTCCTGTTTCTATTCACCATGGTGACTCATGGTGCCCCTCTGCCTACACTGGCATTTCTTCTTTCTTTAGTTTGCCCGTAAGTTGTATCACTCCCCTGTGAGGACTCTGACGCCACTATCATACCTTAGTTTTGCACCTACAAATTCAACATGGTCTTGACATGGTTGACAGAACTTATTATCCTGAAAAGTCAGTCTTGTGCCTCAAGAAAGGAAAGAACCTGCATGCAGTCATCCTGCAGCAGGTATTTTCTATGATACTTAAGCTAATAATGAAATCTGATGAGCAAATGAGATATAAAAGGAAATCCTTCCTCTATGTGGAGTATCTAGAAGAACAGCCACGCCACAAGGCCGCTCTTACCCATCTGTTTGGCCTTGTTATGTCCTATAAGCCCCAGATGGTGCCTGCTTTCCTCCTTATGGAGAGGAGACCCCCACTTACCATCGTCACTGATGCACTCCTGCAACACAAGCGGGTGATGCCTCGGGAGCTTGCTTAAGGGCTGACGGCGACCCTTGGACTTCTTATTCTCCTCCAGGGAAAACATGTATTCATCTGCAACCTGGGCAAAGCAGAGGACATCAACGTGAATTCAACTCAGCATACAGGGAAGGTCAGTGTTACAGAAAAAAACACAGGGAGAGGCAGAAGCACAGAGAAAGAAAACCAAACACAAAAACACCTGTCTTCACAAAAGCCATATGACAGTACCATGCAAACTAGTCTAGTCTACACCAGGCTAACTTCAAATTTTTAAGGCAAAACCTGTACCTAAGTGTGGGTTCTAGAACAGCCTTAAACAAATACACCAAAAATAAACCTAAACCAGTTCCAGCTCTAAAGGAAAGACACAGATCTTCCCTCGTTGCCATGAGATACTTTGAGAGCCCCCAAAGAGCCCAGCTGTCCCTTACTTAGATCAGACAGTAACAACTGAAACAATGTGTCAGGCAGCAGGGCCATCCAGGGGCAATATACACAGACATCCACAAGGGTGGGGGTATCTCAACTGTTTCAAGAAAAACAGACCAGTTTCTCTCTCCTTACACATGATCAGCTCTCAGGGATCTCGTTTATTCCTCAGTGAATTATGGCAAGATATCAAGCAGGAGACTATTATCTAAAACTCTGGCCTACCTGCAATGTAGGCTGACTTAACACTGCATTTATGTAACACCACAGCAAATACAATTAGGTTTAAGCCATATAGGATTGCTCAGTGATACTACATAAGAATTTCTTTTTAATCAACATACTTAAAACTCAGTTATACTGACATTAGGACACAGCGTTGGTAAAACTCATTAAGTGAGGAAATAAGGCCTGGAAGGAGGCCACTTTGCAGTGGTGGCAAACATTAATGCCTCAGAGTGCTACGCACAAGGATGGCACTGCAGTGTTATTTCAGAGAAGGTTCCTAGGCCCAAAGACTCTCCTATGTGACTGAACCGTACCCCAGGGCTTTAGGACCCCACTAGGGATTTCAAGACAATAAAAACTGCGCTAAGCCATTCACAGACTCAACAGAGCCTGTACATGGCATATATATACTTTACCCGAAAAATTAAAAATAGACTTTAGCAACAGGTTTCTGTGCTCACTTGCCAATCCATTCAACCAATGTCTACTGAGCACCTATGGTAAACAAAGGCCTGCTGGGAAAAGGCAGGCATTCAGAAATGACTGATACACTGACAGGATGTGATCTGGGTTCACAGAAGCCACGTGACGCAACAAGAATGTAGGAACAAGATGAAGTGAAGCTTTAGGAATCTGCTACTACTGCTGGCCACGAAGACTTTCAACTCTCGGTGAGACTTGCAGTATTAATGTACTGTCTAAAGTACCAGTTTGTAGCTCAACAGCACAGAACTTGCCTAACATACAGGAGATGCTGGGTTTGATCCCCACCATGGCAAAAAACAAACAAAAAATGTGCATCAGGGAGGTCCCCCAGGAGCTTCTCCTGGAATAAACAGAAAAGGATCTGGGCACCGCCCCCATCCAACCAGAAGATCTGTGCTCTTCATTTCGATTCTTCAAATGAGTAAGGCTTCATTTAAAGGGTTCTAGAAACCCTTATTTGTCAATGCTTTTTGTTTGGGGGGGGGGTTTGGTGATGCTGGAGATTGAATTCAGAGCCCCACATGTGGGAAACAACCCCAGTGACTCTGACTTTCGTTAGTGGGAGACTTATTTCTTTATACTGATATGAAGAAAGCAGGCTCTCTTCAATTGGCTCTAAGCATTGCAAATAAGGCTAGCCAGGTACTGGTACGTAATCTCTAAAGCCAACAGTCAGTCTCCTGTTTCCTCGCATAGTGCTCTGTAAAAGATATGATGATAGAGCCAATCAGCTGCAGGAATGTCAACTGGGTATGAGCCTCAAGGTAAAGAGGCTATGACTCCCCAGAGCATGAGAGTTTACATATCAAAAACTAAAGCCATAGCCTTCCACAACAATTTAGTTGCTACCTTAGATTATGTGAATTGATCCTTCTGCGTATCTTAATCCCTGCAATTCACAGAGATGCCTTTCTCCCACCTGGCTGGCTAGCTCAAGTTACTCACCTAATCCCTGTCATGTTCACTGTCACTCATCCCAGAGCCACCCCCCTTCTTCACAAGATAATAAATTCTGGGAGAGGTCTAGGATCAAGGCCTTTGTCCCCATGACTGGACTTAGGACTCCTTGGTTGCCCTTAACTTGGAACATGTCCTGGTGACTTTACTCTTGCCGTGGGTTGCACTGGTGGCGTTAGATTAAAATTAACTTGCTGGGATTCCAATGACGTCTCAATGGGATTACAAATACAACCTTTTGGATTGTAAAACTAGAAAGATTACAATACTTAGATGACTAAACTCAATATTTGGAATTATAATACTACACATGCCAGACACAT
This sequence comes from Cavia porcellus, assembly GCF_034190915.1. Classification (NCBI taxonomy): domain Eukaryota; kingdom Metazoa; phylum Chordata; class Mammalia; order Rodentia; family Caviidae; genus Cavia; species Cavia porcellus. Next base: position 37,490,404 of record NW_026947508.1, read on the forward strand.
GCTCTGAGCTACATCTCCAGCTGTTTGGTCTAGGCTAGCCTTGAACCAGTCCCAAACCACCTGCCCCACCTTTGTAAGTAGCTTGGACATGTTTCTATCAAATTTCTTTGATAGTGTTAACATGTGAATGAATTTAGAAGCATATAACCCAATCTACACAAGCCAGTAAAGCACATTTATATATTCTTTACACTCGCTGGCTGGCTTTCTTTTGTTAACTGAGACAATGGCTCCTGTTACTGTCCTGAACTTAGGAACCCAAGAATTGTAAAGTAATAAATATGTGTTGTTTGAAGCCTTCAGTTTGTGGTAACTTGTTACAGCAGCAATAGACAACTAATGCAGGATGCAGTACACAGAACATTTTCTAGATCCAGGTATTAAAAGAGATCAAGAACAGCACACTACAGCTTGGGGAAAGGACCCTAGGCCTTCACACATTATCTGCTTGTTCAAACTGCCTCCCATCTACCCAGCATATGGACCCAGGGCACTGAGTATAGTCCCCTCAAAGCACACTGATGGATGAGAGATAATCTCTAACTTCAAGGAGCATGCAGTCCAGCCAGAGAGAAACCAGGTGTCCCAGTGTGAAGCCAGGTGCTCTGACCTCCACCATCCTGCTGCCTCTGACTCAGATGGTTAGATCTATTCCAAATATTTCTTCTGCAATGACATCTTCTTTCCCCCTAGAATGTGCTCCAAACTCTAAATTCCCTCAGTATGTAGCAGGATGTGCTGGTTCAAATCCTTGTTCAACTACCTAACTATGTGAGCCTGAGTCACTATGACAACACCACAGTAAGCAGGGCTAGGAGCTCCTTGTGCAGATAGGATCAGGGAGGTGTAGGATATTTCAGGGCCAGCTCTAAGGGAAAGCTGGAGCTCAAAGCTCCAGTATTCTCTGTTCCTTCTTGCAACATCTGGTACCCAGAGTCAAGGTCTATATCCCTGATGCTTTTTTCTCTAGCCTTGTTTTAGAAACTTAATTCTCCAAAGTAGCTCAAACTATCAAAACCTTCAGCAGCAGCAGTAGCTCACTCTACAGATGAAAACCCTACAGCTCTAATGCTTTAGCAGTGTATCACCAGGATTTTCTCACCAAAACTGCAGTTGACCACACTGCCTTAAAAAAGGCCCTTGCCACAGACAATGGCCCTCACAGCACATAGCCCCAGTTACAGTTTGGGGATCCTACAGTGATAGGAAGAGGAATGCACACACAAGGGTGCTCTAAGGGGCCCAGCTGCTTTTAAATAAAGACAAACTATCAGATCTCACCACGGATGGAACAAAGTTGTTCCACTTCTGACCCCATGCCTGTTAGTCTCCCATTCTACCTTCCAGTCCGGAGCTTAGTATCTTAATAAAACAAACCTGGCCTTCCAGACACAGTTCACAATTACAGAGTGCTCACAGGCTAAGCCTGGAGGATCATGCTGATGTCAAGAAAGGAGAATGGGGCTGGGGATTTAGCTCAGCGGCATAAGCGCCTGCCTTACAAGCAGGCAGTCGTGAGTTCGATCCCTGGTACCGATGAAAAGGAAAAAGACCAAAAAAAAAAAAGAAAGGAGAATGAAGACAGTACAGAGTCTGGCTTCTACAGTCTCTCTCCTTCACAAGCCTACAAACACTTCCACTATACACATCTACACCTAAAAGTAAAATACTGCAGGTTCTTGAAAGAGAAATGTAACCAGACAGAAAACAGTAAAGAGGCCTAGTGTGGCTTCTGCCAAGGACTGAGTCACACAGAGGTATCTGATTATCAGGAGACCATCAGAGTCAATCCCTGTGTCTCTTCCCACCACAAAACTAAACATATTCTGGTGAAGGTCACACAAGGGCATAAAACACTGCCACTGATTGGCACACCAAAAAATAGGCTAACTAAAACAATCCGTTTTTTATCATGCGTATTCTACCACATTTTTAAAAATACCCAAGTGAAGATGGAACTCAGGGGAAAAGGACTTTCCTAGCATGTGCAAGGCCTGGGATCAGTCCCCAGAATCATCAATAACAAACCAAAAAAACCCCTTTCTGTGGTTCTCCTCTTGTCCTATCCCTCTGGGATTCTACTCCCTTTTCACTACCTCCTTAGAGATCCATGATCCAATCCCACTATCTTCAGTTCTCCACTTGGCACATGTGTCCTTTCATACAACGTCTCACTGGCCATAACCCCCACCATCTTAATCATTTTCCTCCCCAGAAAATACTGCCTACACCTCTCTCTCTTCATTCACGCAATGTCTGGCTGCTGCTTCTCACACTCATCTGAACCATCTGCCTCCATTAACGCTGTGGACACAGTTCCACAACCAACGCACATGCTCTTCCACACACACCTTCAGGTTCCTTCTGAGAATCAAGCCCACGTGCCGCGACCTGCCTACCTCACAGGTCATGAACCAAACCTTCTTACTGACCAGCACACAAAGCCCTTCACAGTCACATTTTACCTTTTTTTTCCTTTGGTACTAATAATTAAACCCAGGTTCTCTTGCACTGTAGGCAAGCACTCTACTGACCGATACCTCCAACCTTTCCTGGTTTGAGACAGGGTCCTACTTGTGATCCTCCCACTTCAGCCTTCTGAGCAGCTGGGATCAGAGACATGCAGTAGCACTGTGGTCCACTTCGTGTAGTTCTCTTCCAACCTCCACCCTTTACAGATCCCAGCCAAAAACTTGCTGGTCTGAGTCAACCCTCACAACAGTCCCCAGCTCCATGCTGCTGCCTTCTAAGCTCTCAAGTCTGTCTGGCACCTTCATGCTTGTTACCACTGCCCGGCTGGGTTCTCACTACCTCTCTAAGCTGAGGAAATAGTTCCTAATTGATTTCCTTGTTTTATATCTTTTTTTTTCTTCCTTTCCTGAAGTAGAAGTATTTAATTATAAAAATAAGCTGGGCTCCAAGTGTAGCTTAGTGGACAAGTGTGTGCTTGGCATCTGCAATGCCCATGATTCAGTCTCTAGCACCAAACAAATATTAATGAAAAAAAATAAAAGTTAATCCAATTTAAAATGTTCAAATAATGCAGACAACACAGGAGATAAAAACTGTAATTTCACCTATTTAATGTTTTTAATTTTTCCTCCCTTCTCTCTCCAAAAACCTATACATGCTTCCAGAATGAACTCCCAAAACACTAGCACAGAGCTTTAAGACAGTTTGAGCAAACCAACAGTCTGGGGAGCAAAAGAACACTGTCCTAAGATTAAGGAATATGAAGACAAACATGAACAAATATAAGGAGTGAGCTTTGACTTAATTCAAATGAAACAACTGTAACTATATTTTAAGACAATTGGGCAAAATGCATTATGAGCTAGATATTATATTATGCTAAAGAATTTTAATAATTTTTTTAGGTATAATAATAGCAGCATGACTAAGAAAATGCCCTTGCTTTTTGAAATACATACTAAAGTAGGGAAGAAGGACTGGGATTTAGTTCAGCTGCATAAGCGCCTGCCTTGCAAAGAGGCAGTCGTGAGTTCAATCCCTGGTACCGATTAAAAAAAAAAAAAAAAAAAAAAAAGATCCCACTAAAATATCTCGGCAGAGGCCAGGTATTTAGCTCAGTGGCTTAAGCACCAGCCTGGCAAGCATGAGGTCATGAATTTGAACCCTGTTACCACCAAAAATATAAATAAAATAAAATATTTCTGCAAGCTAGGCACAATGGAGCACATCTTTAATCCCAGCTACTTAGAATGCAGAAGCAGGAGGATCACAAGTTTGAGGCTTGCCTAGGAAACTTCATGACATCCTGTCTCAAAAAAATAAAAAAGGGCTGGAAAAGTAACTCAGTGGTAGAGTCCCATACTTGATCTCCAGTACCATACACACAGGGAATGGTAAAACCACATCAGGGAATAAGAACAGAATGAGTAAAGCAATCATGGCAAGATCTTGACAACTATTAAAGCCAAGTGATGAGTATTTCCACTACTCACTTAGCCTTTTTTTATTTGCACTTAAAACCATGTAGCATGAGGTTTTCAATTCCAAAATGCAGATGGAGGGAAACCTTTGGCTCCTCCCCAACCCTGAAGTCAAATTGTTTTGAGCACATAAGGCAGATTCGTCCATAGTCCAGCATTTGACACCCTCTTTGTCACAAGGCTCCTTCCAGTACTATATGCTGAAAACAAAACCTTTACCATCCAGATGTGGTGGTGCATGCCTGTCATCCCACTTGTCAGGATCTTGCCATGATTATTATTCAGGAAGCTGAAACAGGAGGACCATCCCAAATTCAAGGCCAACCTGGACTACATAATGAATTCAAAGCCAGACAGAAATTACAGAGTGAGACCCCATCTCAAACAAAACAAAATAAAAAACACTAAAACCTTTGTAAACTCCCATTGTGCTTTAAAACTGGCATGGGCCATCATCAATACATAAAGCATCCTCCTCTCCCATTCTTGCTCATTTCATTCTATTCACCTTGCACAGTAACCTCAGGCCAGACCACAATGCTCCTTCTCTAGCCTTCCCAGACTCCTCGCCAGTCACAAGCTAAACTTCCAGCTCTGCCACCTTGTGCTACACATCACCCATCAGGAGGGGATGGTGTAGTCCTGTCTGTCCACTCTTCTAGTTCTCAAGGGCCTTCTGAGTTTGACAGCACAGTAACAGCACACAGTAGATGGGCAAAAAATGATTACAAATGAGCGTAAATAGGCCAAAGAGCTAAGATCTGGAGAATGTTAAACAGTATGAAGCAGGCAGCCCATGCTGGGGTGTAGGGATGGCTGGTGACGGAGCGAAGGAGGGCACTTCCATCAGGCTATAGCTAACAAACTCACACAGAAAGGAAAAGAAATCAGGAAAGTGGGGGAGACCTAAGGAGAAGCCCCCTCTCCCTGCAGATTTCCCTATGAAAGCCCTCCTGGCTTCTCCTCCTAGACCACCAAGCTAAATGTTCATTATTTAACCATGACCTGCCCTTTGCAGAAGAACTCATTCTGGGGTGCCCTTCCACAGGAAAGCTATGTGGCAAATGCTCTGCCCTATAAGGCCCTGAGAACACCAAAGAGGGCCTAGGACAAGGGAGACCACTTATACAACTGAGAGTAAATGAGTACCAGGGCCATTTGGTCACAGGTTAAAAGACACTTTGTTCAATCATACTAACTGTTAATGAAGTGACAGTCTAAGCTCTCCATGCCCAGTTCTTGTAACTATCACTTAAATGGGTCCAAACTGGGAAGAAAAAAAGAGATGGGTGTTACTGGCTCTTGGCATCATCGAAAAAAAAAATTTTTTAGTCTAATACAATTAATTTAGCAGTAATGCGCTGACTAAGTATGATTCCAAAGAGCTGAAGGAAGAAAGTCAGGAGGATGTAGCAACAGGATAGGATATACTGAGGAACCACAGATGATCAACAAGGTAGCTGTGAGGAAGAAATGTCAGGTAACAGCTATAAGCATAACGAATGGAATTTACAAGCAGAAATCTGCTCTCTTGTGGAAACCTCCACAAGAGGTGAGAGGGCACCAATCAGAGGCAATGAGAAAGAAACATGATGGTTACCAGCTCATTAGCCTGCAACCATTGTGTAAAGGGAAGAACATTCACATGGTAAAAAGGACTGTAACAGAAACTCAGCCCTTACAGAGACAAGAGACAAAAAGAAGTCTACGAATATTAAAAACAAGTGGGGAGTCAACTAGAAAACAAGGACTATTGGAAACACTAGAAATACGCAGATTTTTAGTGTCAATACATCTGTCACAGGACTGTGGCTATCTACAGCTGTCACTGAGACACCTGTAATGCAATCCTTGGGACCAACTGCTGGCAAAGAACAAGCTGTAAGACAATGCATGTCATCAGGTTTCCTGTCTGACACAACCAAAGTGGCTGGGGGCACTGAAGAGAGGGGTCGCTCTGGCTTCCTGGACAGCTGCAGCAACTCCTTGCCACAGGCCCACCTCCCCTGCACTAGGTGCCTCTGGGCAGCTGCCTCCACCCGAGTGCCGAGAGACTGTACCTCAGCCAGCTCCCGCTCGCTGATACTTCTGGGGGCACTGCCTTTCTTCCTTGTGCACGGCTGTGCCACGGTGACCCTGCCATCGCCTCTGGCATAGCTGTGCACAGTAAGAACTCCCGTTTGCCCTTCAGCTTGGCAGGAGAGGGGCTCACTGGTTTCCGAATCAGAAGAAACAGAATCCCGAGAACTGGAGCCCAGGCTAGAAGATGATTTCTTTTTGGAACCCGAGAAGACCAGGCGTCCAGTTATAGAAGCAGGATTTACAGAAAGATCGAGGGCAGCTGCCTCTTGTTCTTCCTCTTCATCTTCCTCTTCTAGTTTGACGTTCTTGAGCTCTTCGAATTTGACTTCAGCAGAGTCAGAGTAATCTGAAATAATGAACACATTTCCTCTTGTATATGTCAAGTTGACAAAGATGCAGTGGGAAAATACAAAGAACATGGGACAGATGCAAGTGAGACCTGGCTTCAAATCCTAGCTCTGTATCCCAGGGTGTGATCATGGCTCACTGGTCTGTCTCTGCCTCCAGTTTCTTCCTGTCTGTGAGGATACTGCCACATTACAGCACTCCCAGGCACAACCCTTGGGTACAAGACGGGGTAGCACTTCCACATAACAAGATTCAGCAAGCAGAGCTTGCCACTTCCTTCCAGGTCTCCTGCAGGACCTACAGTCCTGAGCCTGGCACTGACCTAGCTACTCATGCTAGTAAGCCTGCTCAGGAGCAGCCAGTCTGAACAGGCTCTGAGAGCACAGTGCTACCTGGCTGACAGCAGATACACTCTGTGGTACAGTCAGCAGCCACACCACAGCATCGGCAACTCATTTCTCCAAGCCTGAATAAGAATGAGGCAAGCCTCTCCCTAACAAACCTAGTCTCAATGACCATCTGGTGGCCACGTTTTTTTTCCCTCTAGTATTAGTCATTGAACCTAGGTGTTCACACTAAGCTACATCTCTGGTCCTTTTTAAAATTTTAAGACAAGATCTCATTAAATCACTAAACTGCCCAGATTGAGCTTAAATTTTACTTTCAATTGTCTTATCTCAACCTGGTATTCCAGCTATGAGCCACTATGCTTTATACTACTCTTCTTCTTAAAATACAAATGTCTCAAGTTTTCAAGAGACCAAACTCTTTAAAATGGTAGGCCAAGGCCCGGGATATAGCTCAGTGGCACAAGTGCCTGCCTGGCAAGCACAAAGTTTGATTCCTGGTACCCCCTCATAAAGCAGACTACTCTGCAACTGCCCAGGCCATCTGCTAACAGTGACCAGCAAAGCCATCAGCACTCCCCCTGCATACTTCTAAGCAAAGCACTTCTCTCAATCCACTTCTGAGTCTGCTCAGATGTGGCTCTCTCAATACAATAGACAAACGTCAGCATTGTGATGACCACAGTTTTAACTCACCTGGGAAGGGTAGACCATCCTCAACTTGCCGCACAGAGTTGTGGGTGGGCCTCACGGGAGCAAGTGTGGCCTGGCACTCCGTCATCTCATACTGGCCAGAGCTCAGCTCCTCCTTGAGGAACAGGTCACTCTGACTCACCTCCTGTGGTATTTCCAGACAAACCCGGTGCCTCTTTGTTCCTATACGATGCTTGGCCAGGCTGTGAGGGAGAGGGTAAATCCTGTAAGACCCCACATACCAAAACATTCACACATGTTCACACACAACGCACAATAAATGGCCAGGTCCTGAGTGGTCTGACTTGAAACTCAAGCTGCCTCTTATTGCTAATTCCATCACATGCAAAGTGTAAGATTTGCTGTGAGGATTGAAAAAAGGCACACAGGGTATCCCATAAATAGCCCTCCTACCTTTCCAACATGGCATGGCCTAGGTCAAGCTCTTCTCAGAACACAGATCTTCTGCCTCAGACTCTGACAACGCCAACTTATAATCTCTTTTGAACACAATCTATTACTCTTACACAACTGAGTCTTGTTCCTGGCACCTCTCTCTCCTTTAAAAAAAAAAACTGCGCCAGGCATGATGGCACATGCCTGTAATCCCAGCACTTGGAAAGGTAAGGCAGGAGGATCACTGTGAGTCCAAGACCAGTCTGGGTTACAAAGTGAGTTCAAGGGCAGCCTGAACTCCATAGTTTCCATAGCGAAACTCTGTCTCAAAAAGACAAAGGAGGGGCTGAGGATTTAGCTCAGCGGCATAAGCGCCTGCCTTGCAAGCAGGCAGTCGTGACTTGGATCCCCGGTACCGATAAAAAGGAAAAAGACAAAAAAAAAAAAAAAAAAAGAAAGACAAAGGAAAGGGTCAGAGATTTAGCTCAGCAATACAAGCGCCTGTCTGGCAAGTACAAAGTTGTAAATTCAATCCCCAGTATCGCCCCCCCCCCAAAAAAAAGACAAGGAGAAAAAAAAAACACCAATACGAAGTGAAAAATGGCCTTTTCTGGCATAGGAAGAGTCTTGCCCCTTGCTCCCAAAGACTGCAGATTTACTGTCCTCATTCCTGAGTAAGAGTTACAAGGAAGCAATGGCAAATGACTGGCTCTACACCAAGAAAACCCCCTTGGACAGGACTCCAACACCCCACTTTGGAACAGCCTCTCTGGAGCTTGTGGGAGCTGTCCCAACCCCTTCGCCAAGAGCCAGGCCCAAAACGGGCTGCCTGTTACCTTCTCTTCAGGTCTCCCTCCTCTCCGTCCTCCACCCCTTCCATGTCCTCTTCAGGGCACTCCTCTTCACTCCCGGCTCTTGGTGGTAGTTCACACTCTTTGAGAAACTCAGCGGCTTCTGGAGTAGGCAGAGTGTGGTCGATGACCGCGCTGTCCTTGCCAGCTTTCCAAAGTTTGTACCTTTCTGGCTGGAACTTCCTCACAAACACATCCATGGAGATCTTCACCATATCCTTTCTGCAGGAGCACTGTCACAAACAACCTTCAGGTGAAGGCTACCTTGTTGACTTCCACCTCATCCCACGTGGCACCTCCCCCTCCAAGCAGAAAAACTACGATCTGGCTTAAAAAGCTGTTTTCGTTCAGAGGTCAGGGTACTGTGCACCATCCTTGCATAGCCCTACCACATCAGAAAGCAGCACCAAAGGACACCGACTGCATAGCACAGAGGCGACGCCACCTGGCACCGAGGAGATATGTGGAGAACGGTTAGACACTCGGCTCTGCACTTAGGTGCCTTCATGTTCGTCAGTCATCTCAGGGCCACACATGCAACATCATTATTCTGGGTCAAAGATCCAGCCCCATTGCTTCTCACAGTTAAAAGTAAAACCCTAAGAATCGCTCAACAGCGAAATCTCAGAATGCCCACTGCAAGAAATACTGGTATGTATGTACAGCTTAAAGGCAAATGAACTTAAAAGTATAACCTCACTTTATACTTCTCAAAGCAAAACACATTTTAAAATAAAATTTTTTAAATTCTTTTGGTGGTACTAGGAGCAAACCCAGAGCTTTTGCATAAATTACATCTCTAGCTGTTTTTAGGTTTTTTAAAATTTTGAAACAGGATCTCAATAAACATTACCAGGTTGGGCTCTAACTTGTAATACTCCTGCCTCAGCCTCTAAAAATGATGGGATTACAATATTATTTATAAACACAAACTACTCACACTTTATACATTCCTGGCCTATTTTGTTTTCAAATTCCAGCAGCTCTAAGAAATGTTTTGATACTATTCAATATACCCAACAAGCATTTATCCACTAGCACACACACTCAAATATGTTTAAAGTCCCAACACTTGTGAGGCTGAGATAGGTGGACTGCAAGTTTGAGTCCTGCCTGGGGAACTCAGTGGGATCCTGTCTCAAAACAAAAAATGAAAAGTGCTGGGAAGAAGTTCAATGTGAAGTTCAATGTGTAAGTTAAATCACCAGTACTGGGGAAAAAACAGAATTTGTTCAACTACACTGTCTTAGTTGTAGGGTTATAGGAAGCTATCAAGTAAACTTACCAATACAGCTTGTTTGCCATATTCAATCCATCGACGTGTAGCAAAGTTGGTAGATTCCGCACAGTTAAAGCCATGGTTAAAACCAGCATGGTAACCATAAGGGAAAGTGATCATAAACTCGCCAGCTTCTTGAGTCACCTGAACAAGAACAGATTTAAAAGAGCTCCCCCACACAGGAGAAATCTACAGAACTCAACTCCTGAATTCCACGTCTGCACCACATAGCTGGGCAACCAAGGGCAGGTTCTAAAATTACTGGGGTTTTCGGCTAGGGATACAGCTCAGTGAAACAAGTGCCTGCCTGGCAAGCGCAAGGTCATGAGTTTGATCCCCAGTACAAAAAAAAGAGAGAGAGAGAGAGAAATCACTGGAGTTTTGCTGCCTTGTATAAAACGCAAAGCCTCACACATCACATGTACATCACAGCTATAATCAACAACTCCTTCCAATTAACACACTGCAGAGAACCTGACTCTTCCCTTTGCAGTGTGAAGGCACACTAGCCAGTTTAGATCAAAGTCTCCCCTTGCAGATCAGAGGGAAAGAGTGATGAACCAGAATAAAGTCCAAAGACCAGAAAGGTGGTTTCTATGGAAGTCTAAGGACTCTGTCCGTCACACCAGCTCACCTTGTCAAAAGGAATGCCGTATTTCTTCAGCATTAAAGGGGATATCAGGGTCATCTTATGGCGAAGAAAAGCCTCACAGCTTTGAGCACTTCCTGGGAAAAAGCCTGTTTAAACAGACCAGAGGACAGAATTAACATGGTGTTCCTCCACTGACTGTAACACTTCCGTCACTTCATCTGTGGATTTCATCGGGCTGATAAACAGGACAAATCATCAACCTGATGTGCAAGGAGGCTTCTGGCTCTGGGTGGGTTCTAATATTCGCCAGTGGGAACTGAGATCATTCAAGGTCCCTCTATTCTTACACAGCTTTGAAACTAGGACTTTCTGCAGTCCTAAAAGATTGAGACTGTGTCCTCCGACTTTTGTCAATAACATATCTACAACACAATCTAACCTGACGCGTGAAAAAAAATTCTGAATGTACAATTCTGTCATGGTCCACTTTAAAAAAAAAAACAAACACTAAGTCAATTTTTACTTTTAACATCTGAGGTTTTGGCAGAGAAACTATACTTAATACAACTTTTGCCAGGGGTTTAGCTCAACGGTATAAGTACTTGCTTGGCACACATCAGGTCGCGAGTTCAATCCCCGGCACCAAAAAAAAGAAAGAAAGAAATTATATGACTCTTGTACTTTTCTGGCCAAAGAAACCAATGCTCAGGGGAACTCAGGTGACCGTCAAAGGAAGGACTAAATCCCTTCTGGGAAAGAACACACAAAGACTAGGATTGAAGCTGCTCTGTGACAGGAGCAACCTGCAGCTGTACTCAGTCCCTCCTGGTGGCCTATGAAAGACCACACTGACCACAGAGAATGGATATTATGGGGCCAGCAACACGGCTTCTTGGTGGGTCCTACTTAACATGTTGAGGAAAAATGGTACCTTTGGCGAGGCGCTCCAGGCGTTTTCCATGCTCGGGTGGAACAGAGTACCTGCAATGACATGAGAGCAAGAGATGCTCAGAAGAGGATCCAAGGGGCTTGTTACTACATGCAAGACACCTCGACGACAACACAGAACGTTCTCCAGCATCTCAGCACCAAGAAATGGTTATGTCTGAGGTAAAGGTTGTATCAACCACCCTGATCTGAGCACTGCATGTGGATTATTCACTACACATGTGCACACGCACACACCTGTAAATCTATAGCTGGTTTGCTGGGATTAATCAACCTGGATCTGTTCTCTGTGTGGTCTAGCAGTAACAGCAGACCTGTGCTTTGAAGTTGACATTTTTCCTCATTTTCTTCCTTTTTAAAATTTTATTTCTGTTTGGCATTGTTTTCATTTTTGTTTCTTTTTCTGAGTACAAACACATTATGGCTTTTTGTTGTCCTTCTTCGGTTCTGCTGGGCTTTTCTTTTTTTCTCTACTGCCTTCTTCACCAGTTTCCCGAAGTTTGTGTACTCTTCCTTTATCCTACTGCCTTCTTCTAACCTCTTCCTTTTCTATTCCTGTATTTTTCCCCTTAACTGCTTTTAAATTTTCTCCTCTGAAGTAAAATCACCATACTGAAAGAATATTTACTGTATACAATTTTCTGGTTTGTTTTTGATTATTATATAACCACACATATAGTTCACAGTTAAAGGTGGGAAATTAATGCTTATCATGGTTTGGTTATTTTCCAGCCTGTGTTTTATGCTATTGTTACTGTTCCTTGTAGTACTTTAGCCAAGGGGACATAATTGTTCTAATCAGCTGTTCTTCCTGGTATGCCAAGACTGAGATGTCCTAAAAAGAGTCATAAAAAATACTATCTACCAGTGCCAAAGAACCAGGGCTGGGTCAAGCACGCAGCAACTCTTCATCACCAATAAACTGAAGAGGTAGGATCTTGCAACAGACTCAAAAGCCAGTTACGACTGGAAGACATCTGAGAAGTAGTCATTTCCTAAAGGTTCTAAATACCAGCAATAAAGATACTTGCCACAAGCAATTTACGAACATCAACCCAAGAATTAAACTTAAAAAAAAAAAAAAAAAAAAGGCAAGACACATAATCAAGATGCAACCCAAGACTTCCAGCTCACCAGAGGCAAACCCAGAGGTCAATTCAATTACCTGAAATGGTAACAAAGCAGATGGACAAGGTTCTAGAAAAAAATCAAATTAAAAATAATTTCTCAGATAACTTCACAGATGGTGACCATAGTGAAAGATATGGTAAGTGACTCAAGACACAAAGCTAAAAAGAAAAAAAAGGAGCTTACAAAAATGATGGACATCATTAACTCCCAACACAGCAAAAAAGTAGAATCCATGAAAGCAATTTAAATAGATACCCAGGAGATTACAAATTGCACTGAAATATGCTTAGCAGAATGAGCCAATGTGAGAACAGAAGATCAGGTATAGGGACTGGGGATTTAGCTCAGTGGCATAAGCACCTGCCTTGCAAGCAGGCAGTCATGAGTTCAATCCCGGGTACTGATTAAAAAAACAAAAAAAGATCAGGTATAAAAACAGGATTGCGGTTAGCAATCATAAAAAGAAAGATTTCTGAAAAGTATCAAGGGATCACAAAACATCAATTCAACAACTGCTAGATGATGCAAACAAGATTGATCAGTCAATGAAAAAGCAGGAGATAGCGCAAGCAACATAAGAAAACCTGTTCACAAAAGCAATAACAGAAAAACTGTCCAAAAATGCAAAAAGATTTTGACATAGAGATAAGTAAGGCATATATAAAAGTTCAATTAGCCATTACCAAAAAAATTTTAATTTACACTGAAGCAAATGATAGTGAAGATTCTATAAACTCATACAAGAACAGAATATTAAAACCTGTTACAGGAAAGAAACAAATCAACTATAAAGGAGCCCATCAGAATCACACCACACTTCTCAACACAAACCCTCAGTGAAGATTGCAATGAAGGATATCAAATCCTTATAGAAAACCTCCTCCAACCCAGATTGATGTACCCCACAAAACTATCTTTCAAAACTGTCGAAGAAATAAGACACTTCCATGACAAAGAATACTTGAAGAAATTAGTGACCACCAAATCAGCACTCCAAAATGTTCTGCAGGACATTCTAGAAAGAAATACCAAGGACAACTCTGCCATGAAGTCCAACATAATGAACCCACCAAACGCAAACAGCTAACTGAAAAGAATAAAAGGGAAAATAACATGACAAGGATAAATCAGATGTTAAAATCATCAATGTTAATGGGCTGAATTTCACCAATCAAAAGAAAGAGATTGGCAAAACTAATCAAGAAGTAAGATCCAATAATATGTTGCATACAAGAAATACATTTAATTCTAAAAGAATTTCATAGACTGATCGTCAAAGGATGGAAAACAATGCTCCATGTGATAGTAACCCAAAGAAAAGCACAGATAGCTATTCTATATGAAACAAGGTGAATTTCGAACCAAGCCTGATTAAGAAAGAGTAAAGTTTTAAGGCAACAATCCAGGAGGAAGATATAACAATCGTAAATATATATGCACCAAATACCAGCACACCCAATGACATATAAAACAAAGATTAATGGACATGAAAAATCAAATGCAGGCTTTATTTGCTACCTCAGGCCTGCAGGCCTCTTAGAGAACAAACACCAGAGGGTCGACTGCTCTAAGACTTTCTTCGCTGAGAAGAATAAATGCATTACTCGTAGGCACTAGGTACCTTCAATTAAGCTGCAGAGTTCTAAAAGAGATATGTGAAGTTGATGTTGAAATTGCCAAACAATCTGTGACAAGACTACACTGCAAGATTTGGGAATGGATGATGAAGGAGATGACCCAGTTCCTCTACCACATGTTAATGCTGCCATATTTTACAACAAAGTTACTTATTGGTGTACCCACCACAAGGATGACCCTCCTCCTCCCAAGGAGGATGAGACTGAAGTGAACAGATGATATCCCTGTTTGGGACCAAGAATTCCTGAAAGGTGACCAAGGCAGTTCTTTTAAACCTATTCTAAAAAAAAAAATAAAATAAACATGAACTTATTCTGGCAGCAAACTAGCTAGACACCAAAGGACTATTGTCAATATGGCCAGTGGAAAATTCCTGAGGAGAATCACTTTGATATCAAAAATGACTTTACTAAAGAAGCAGCAGTCAGGTAAACAAGGAGCACCAATGGTATGAGGAGAAATAAAATGCTGTGTCTCCTTGAAAACATACTCAATAGTGAAATAAATAGGACACACATGCATAAATATCATGTTTCATTAGTGTGACAAACTGAAAGAAAAAACATATGTGTATGTATATGTATATATAAAAACACTAGTTAAGGGGCTGGGGATTTAGCTCAGCAGCGTAAGCGCCTGTCTTGTAAGCAGGCAGTCGTGAGTTCGATTCCCGGTACTGATAAAAAGGAAAAAGACCAAAAAAAACACTAGTTAAAAGAGTTACACTACTAATTTTGAAGAGACAGATTTGTGCTGGTATTGTTCACACAATTAAAGGCAGATGTCTTGTGCTCTGGGTGAATGACTTGGGGATGACAATGCTCAATGTATGTTCTTATTGTTCCCCCCCATTGATGTGCTTTGAAATTTTGTTGGAGTTTTTTCTTTTTCATCTTTTTTTTCTTTCTTTCTATATTTGAATAAAATGGTTTTAAAAGAAAAAAAGGGGGGGTTAGGATTTAGCTCAGCGGCATAAGCACCTGCCTTGCAAGCAGGCAGTTGTGAGCAATCCACGGTACCGATAAAAAGGAAAAAGACAAAAAAAAAAAAAGAAAAGAAAAGAAAAAAAAGGTTGTGCCTGACAACATAATACTATAAAAAATGTCCAAATATTAGTTGCACTGCTGTTTATTAAAAATCGACAAGAGACAAATGCAGCAGCAAATCAACTGTATTAGCATAATACTGTCCTCACTGCATGTGTAGTTAGTGCAGATTCCAAAACAATGCCTGAATTTCTTCTAGTCTGAGCAAAGTTGTTGGTACTTTAAGTCTTGAATGAATATTAAGCAATCAATACTCCCAAAGTCATTCTTGGAGGCAAGCATTATCCTGATACCAAAACCAGAGAAGGATCCAATCAAAAAAGTGAACCACAGTCCTATTTTCCTAATGAACACAGACAGAAAAACCTTCAGTAAGATACAGGCAAATAGAATGCACCACATCAGCAGCTTTCCTGTACATGAATAACAAATTCACTAGAAGAAATTAGAGAAACATCTTTCACAGTAACATCCAAAAAAATGAAATAACTAGGAGTCAGTCTAACAAAGGAAGTAAAAGACTTCTACACTGAAAATTACAGTACTCTGAAAAAGGAGATTAAAAAGGGTATCAGAAAATGGAAAGATTTTTTTTTAAATGTTGCACGTAGAAACCTACAAGACATTGAAAATGGCAATGGTACAGGGCTGGCAGATAAAATCTCCAGGAAATGACCTTCTAACTTCTAGAGATAAAGCTCAGCCCAGACTCTGGAGAAGGCCCCTGAATAGAACCAATTCCTTCTTGTTTCAGATTTATCCATTGTTGATTTGGGGAAAAAAAAAAAACAAAATCAGTAAAAACTGGAAAGAAAAAAAAAAGTGCCTGATACACACAGTAAATGTTCAATAATAAATGTTACTTTAAATGGAATTGTTAGCCTACAAAGAGTTTTAGACAGTGCCTACTACAATTTTTAAACCCAGGAAGGCTTACTCATCCTCAACTTAGGAGACAAGAGCTACCCTTAAGGCATGTTAGAACATCTTTCTTCTCTCTGCAGGTATGAAAATAATATGAAGGTACCATGCCTGTGGGTTCTGAACTACATTTGATAATCTCTCTTAAAAAAACTGTACTAGAAATATCATTTGTGAGAGAAAAGATACACAACCTATCTAATGAAGATTTTAGATACACACACACACACACACACACACACACACACACACACAAAGATTTATCCATTGTGGAAGAAACTGCCATGCAAGAGTCTTCCAATGAAGACATTTCTAACCACTGCATACTCACCGTGAGACTTAGTGATCTGCAAGAACTTGAAAAGCTACATCATCAGACCCAAAGTGCCCCTTTGGAAAACATCTGGGCCGCGCCCACTGAGAAGAGTTCTATGGAGCTCACATTGCCAGAAAAGCAGAGTAACAAACACCTCTCAAAAATAAATGACAGCCAAATGTTAATGGATTACCTAGAATTTGACGTTTTAGATAAACCTAAAACACTTGCAAGTTTCTTTCCAAGAAAAGCAAGAAAGCACATCTTTTCAAACATATCAACACTGGGCACATTCTTTGGATCCTGAACAAATAAGTCAGTTTGGAAAAACTTTGAAGGATACAAGTTCAATTTCCAAAGAAATTCTGTATTCAGTAAAGAATGAAAAATTGACAATGGAAATATTAGATTATCTAGCTGCAGAACTACTAGCTGTTATAAAAAGATAATAAGTCTTGCCAAATAATAGCAAGTAAGAGGTACTGAAAACTTAAATTGTGTCCTGAGAGGAGAGGAAATACCAAAAAAGCATTAGAAAGATGACAAATACCACAATACACAGGTACAGTAATGGGTTCAGGGTATGTGAGGAGAAGGAATTTCTGACCTCAAATGAAAAGAGGATGTTTTCTGAAAATAGTTTGAAGCATGAAGAATCTATCCTGTGGACCAAGGGTGTACTTTAGTCTCACTAGCCAAGGGCAGTTAATAGCTGTAAAACAAGTAACTCTGGACACCTCTGATAAACTGGCTTCTGAAGAAAAGCAATACCGAAAACTTCAGGAAGAAGTAGTTTTGCTCAAAGCGCTGAAACATGTAAACATTGTGGCCTATCTGGGGACGTGTTTGGAAGAGAACACTGTAAGCACTTTCATGGAGTTTATTCCTGATGGCTCGATCTCTAGCATTAGAGGCCGTTTTGGGCCACTGCCTGACATAATATTTACACATAGTAAATATACAAAACAAATCCTGCAAGGTGTTGCTAATCTCCGTGAGAACTGTGTGGTACATCAAGATATCAAAGGAAATAATGTTATACTACTGCCAACTGGAATAATAAAGCGGATTCTGGCTGTGTCAAGCTTTTGGCCTGGGGGCAGGCTTAAATGGCACTCACAGTGACATGATGAAGTTCACGCATGGACTCCATACTGGATGATCCCAAAGTCATCAATGAGCCCGGCTACGGCAAGAAATAGAGTGATCTGAAGCACTGTTTGTGACAGCCACAGGTAAGGCTCCGCTGGCTTCCATGCACAGGATGGCAGCCATGTTTTATAGTGGAGCACACCTCCTTTGCCAGACCACTTCTCAGGAAATGCAGCAGACTTTGTGAGCCATGTGCCCAGCAGTGGGCCAGCATGAGGGGCCTCTGCCTTCCGGCTTCTGAAGCACTCTTTTGTGACGAGAAATAAGTGAACACACAAGGTTCTTCCCAGGGTCTACAAATGATGTTACTGCTTACCTGTGGGAAATGATGGTTGAGACCCTTGTGTTCCTACTGGAAATTCAATGTCTTAACCAGATTCTGCAGTGTCACTAAAAATCTTACCTATTAGCACCCTCAAGCTTGAGGTACTATCCGTATGTATGAGAAGAATATTTTAAATAATGAGAACCTATTCTAGTGTTTACAGTTTTGATTAACCATGAACTATAATCTCTCTCTATTACTTTATATATTTCCATTTTCAGTTTCCCTGTTGTTAGTTTTAAATAAACTGTATAAAGAAAAAAAAAAAAAAATGGAAAGATGTTCCTTGTTCTTCAGTAGAAAGAACCAATATAGTGAAAATGGCCACACTTCCAAAACTGTTACACAGATTTAATGCAATCCCAATCAAAATGCCAATAGCGTATCTCACAGAATTAGAGAAAACAATCCTAAAATTCATTTGGAAAACAAAAGACCTAGAATAGCAAAGGTAATTCTGGCCAACAAAGGGAAGGCAGGGGACATCACAATTTCCAACTTAAAACTGTACTACAAAGCCAGGGCTGGTGGCACGCACTTGTAATCCCAGCACTTGGAAGGCTGAAAGTTCAAGACCATTGGAAGTTCAAGACCAGTCTGGGCTACAAAGTGAATTAAGGCCAGCCTGAAATACATACCAAGACCCTGTCTCAAAAAGACAACAACCAATAAAAAAAAAAAAAAAAAAGACAACAACAACAACAACAATAAAAAACTGCACTATAAAACTACTATGATAAAAACAGCATGGTGCCAGGAAAAAGAAAAAACCCAGATCTGAGGCATCAATTAGAAGATAAAGAAGCAAGCCAGGTATGGTGGCATGTGACTGTATTCCTAGCACTTGGGCAGCTAAGGCCGGAGGATCACTGCAAATTCAAGACCAGGCTGTGCTACAAAGTGAGCTGCAAAGTGAGCTAAAGGTCACCCTGAACTGCAAAATCAGACCATCTAAAAAGATACAAAAACAACTCCAGACACAGTCAGCCAGTTTATCTTTGACAAAGGTGCCAAACACATTAACTGGAAGAAAGACAGCCTCTTTAATAAATGGTGCTGGAAAAACGGGGTTTGCACATGCTGAAGATTAAAACTGGACACTTACTTTTCACTGTGTACTAAATTAAATTTGAAAGGAATCAAAGATCTAAATATTACAACAGAAAGTAAGGCAGAGACAGAAGAGACATGGAGGGTCCTGGCCCCCAGCTGCTGCTGCTGCTGCTGCTGAGCCCACTGTCCTTCATCTGCATAAATGTTACACTGTAACATTTACACTGTAAATTAATTACTCAGTAATTAATTACTCCTTCACCCACTAGGGTGTATAGACATCACAGAAACTGCTCTTCAAAAAGTCAAGTAAAGGGGCTGGGGATTTAGCTCAGCGGCATAAGCACCTGCCTTGCAAGCAGGCAGTCGTGAGTTCGATCCCTGGTACCGATAAAAAGGAAAAAAGACAAAAAAAAAAAAAAAAAAAGTCAAGTAAAGTGGGACAGTGCCTTCTCCAAAACTATTAAACTTTACATTGTGAAACACAGAAACTTTTTAACCTTTATATAATCCGTCCAAGACAGTCAGGTGTGCTGGCACACTCCTATAATCTCAGTACTCAAGAGGCTGAGGCAAGAGGATCACTGCAAGTTTAAGATTAGCCTCGGCTGCCCAGCAAGCTTGAGGTTGTGAGTTCGATCACCACTTCAAAAAAAAAAAAAAAAAAGACTAGCCTAGGCTACAAAGTGAGCGCCAGGCCAGCCTGGACTACATAGTGAGACATTATATCAAAAAGACATAAATGAATGAATGAATGAAAGAAGAAAAGAAAGAAAGTATCCAAGAGATTATTTTGGCCAGGTGCAGTGGCCCAATCCTGTGGTCACAGGGTTGGGGAGGCTGAAGCAGGAGGAACTGCTTGATCTCAGGAGGTAGACACCAACTGGGGCAATACAGCAAGAGCCCACCTCAAAAAAAAACTTACTCAACAAAACAAAAAACCTGTCATCCTAAATAGCTTCATCAGGAAAAGGAAACAGGAGGAAAGTCAACTTGAGGGCTTTGAGATCCATCAAACAACTTTGCACAGAAATCTCTAGAGTGCCCATCTCATTATTTTTTGTTTTATCTTGTTTTTTGAGACCCAGTCTTGCTACAGAGGTTAGCCTGGTCTTGAATTTGGGCAATCCTCCTGCCTCAGTCTCCTGAGTGCTGGGATTATAGTGTGTACCACCAAACTCAGGTTGGAGGTCTCATTTCAGATGCTCCAGGAAGTCTGTGTAACAACTGGATAATCTTTCTTGATAAATTGGGTATTGCAATCCCAAAGGCAGGGAATTTGAGGAGCAAACAATGGTGAGAATGCAAAAGCAACATTTACAGACTCTCCAAATCCAGCCATCTAGTAGAAGCAATAAGACAATGTCAGTCAGTAGGCACAGGCTCAAATGGCTCTAGAAGCTGCAAGTGCTAGGGATTTAGCTCGTGGCTTAAGTGCTTGCCTGGTAAGCGCAAGGTCATGAGTTCAATTCCAGGTACAAAAAAAAAAAACTAGAAAGCACCTGAAAAAAAGGAAAATCCCTGGGAAGAGAGGAGACTGAAGATGCTGGAGCAGCAATGCTAATGGTTATGGTTTCACTAGTGCTCTTACTGGTCCACGGAGTCCCATCCAGCCTAGCACTCTCTTCCTGCGGGCTCCAGCTCCTAAACAACTGTGCCCTCCGCTCTCAACCAGGAGCTCTGCTCTTCTGCTTCCAGATCCCAGACTCACTTCCCTCGGCTCTCTCTCACAAACCTTCCCCCATTCACCATGAACCCAGTTACATCCGACTCAGTGTTCAGGACTCAGCTTGGCTTGCTATCCCCCCTCGCGGCTTCTCCATTTCCCACATGCTCCACCCACACGCTCTTCCTAAGTGGCCCTAGGTACCACTACTTGCCCTTCAGAGCTTTGCTCACACTCTACTTTCTGCTTCCCGTCTCCTCCCGTGGGAAGATGAGGACTTCATCTGCCGGGCTTGCTGTGAGTGCAGCACCTTCAGTAAAAGCCCGCGGACACTGGGGACAGGGCAGAGCAGCAGAGAGCAGAACCATCTATCTCCCAAGACTCGCATCATCCCGGAGAGCAGGAAACACTTGCTGAGCCTCTTGGATCCACAGTTGTGGTAAGCATACTGCTGCTCATGAAAAAATGATGTTTCCAAGAGGGAAAGAAAGCTTTCTATCATCAGAAGTAATGACTCCAGCCTGAGAATCTATCTCTTAGAAATCCCTCGAGGGGCAGGGGATTAAGCACGGCAGCACAGCACCTGCTT
This sequence comes from Cavia porcellus, assembly GCF_034190915.1. Taxonomy (NCBI): domain Eukaryota; kingdom Metazoa; phylum Chordata; class Mammalia; order Rodentia; family Caviidae; genus Cavia; species Cavia porcellus. Next base: position 37,511,730 of record NW_026947508.1, read on the forward strand.
GGCAAAGTCCCGAGTTCAATTCCCAGTAGCAGCAAAAAAGAAAGGAATGAAGGAAGGAAGGAAGGAAGGAAGGAAGGAAGGAAGGAAGGAAAGAAGGAAGGAAAGAAGGAAAAAATTCATCCCTCGGAAGTCAGAGAGCAGCGGGTCAGCCGAAGCTCCATGGCTCCCAGTAACTCAGCTGACACCAGCTCTCCCAATGCCGTACAGCTATTCTTGAAAGCCTTGCTCCCACAAGCATGTCCAAGCTTCAACACCATCTTATTATCTGTCTCAAAAACAGAATGCCAGCTCTACCCCAAAAGTTAAGCAGTAGGATCTGTGTTTTAACACGCAAAGAAGTGTTTTCCAGGTACAGGAAGGGAGAAAAGCCCATTTCCAACAGCAGGCTGACTTTACCAGGACTTTGGCTCTCCAAAGTGCAAGTAGTTGATGCTGTACAGGTCCATGTCTTCCGTATGCCAGGCAAAGGATGTCTTCCACATGCCAAAATACAAGTATGGGGTGTTCACTCCCTCAATGGTGATCCCACTCTCCTTCTCCACCAAGTCCAAGATGGTCTTCAGCCGGCCAATATTCCACTCATCGACATGCTGCAAAAAAAGGGTAGGCCGGGGCAGTTACATCATAGGGTAAACTGACGCTCTGAACCTGCAAACCACATAGAAGGCCTCAGGTGAGCAGCCACCTCCAACAACACAGCATGCCTGCTCACTTGCACAGCTGCATGGGGAAGGATCTATATGCCTACAAAGGGAAAATGCCGCCTTGAACAAACAACACCAGCATGAGGGACGATGAGTAAGGGGGACGATCACGTGTTCTGAACTCCAGGAGGAAGACTGCATGGAAGCTAAAGAAACTTAACTCCAAAAGAAATCTTCAAACCATTTGTAACTTTTTAAAAAATCTAAAAAAGGAAAACATGGGAATTAACAATAGTGTGGCTTTTTTTCACTTCAGTTTCTTAAAGCTAAGTCTTTAGGGTCATTTTATGAGCAGGTCCTGGATTACTGTGCCCTCTTTTTTCATTTCCCTATCTGTGGATCCTCACAGCACCTACCCAACATTCATCCCTACAAGCTTCACTCCACCATTCCCCAAAATGGTTGTCACAAACTTCAAATTTCATTTGGTAAATAAATTCTTTCAGCCAAGCGTGGTGGCAAAGGGCTATAATCCCAGCACTCAGGAGGCTGAGGCAGGCAGCTGCTGCCAGAATAAGGCCAGCTTGGGTTACATAGCAAAATTCTGTCTCTAAATAAACAAATAAATACTTTCCACCCCATAAATTGTGAAAAATTATTCTGTGCGATAATTCAGAAATGCCCCTTGACTGATCATGCAAAGGCAGTCCTAACTATTCGCCTACTACCATCCTGAGGCAGTTCAAGTCAAAAAGAATTCCACTGCAAGCCAATGCAACTAGCTAAAATAGCTTTCGCTACAGAATCTTTTTTTTTTTGTCTTTTTCCTTTTTATCGGTACGGGGGATTGAACTCACGACTACCTGCTTGCAAGGCAGGAGCTTATGCCACTGAGCTAAATCTCCAGCCCCTCGCTACAGAATCTTGCATGAGAGTTTTGAAAAGCTAAATGCTTCCCCTCTTAAATACATATCCCTTTCATTAGCTCAGGCAGGGATCTGTTTTTCCTGCAGAAACCACACTGCTTCTGTCATTTCATGAGATCCATCACACTCTTTCAAGAATTCATCACCCACCACCCACAGACCATGCCTCACAGCCCCAGAAAAGAGCACCACACCACCCCATTCACATGCAAAGAGGGAGAAAGAAAGTGCAGTCACATGCAAAAGCACCAACCATTAAGTCAGTAAGTGTATCAGTCAGGGGTAGGCCTTGCATTTGTTCCTCTACCCATTCACCAGAAAGCTTTTAAATGCCTACTATGTGCCTGGAAGGGCGATATTATTATATTACAAACTCCGAAAATGCAGCCTGGAGGGTTTCAGGAGAGGCCCACCTTTTCATAGAGAGTACCATTCACATCTGCACCATAGATGGGAGGATTGAATGTGAGGTTCTTCCAGTATTTCCGCTCAAGCTCTTCAAACTCACTGTAGCGTGGGGTACAGTACCTTTTAAAGTAAAAAGCAGTATTAGCCACTTACAAGAAAGTCAATTTATTAAGTATTACCAACGGTGTAAAATACAATCCCCCACTCCCTGGGCTTCCCTGCAGCAAGACATTTCAAATGAACAAGACATGATCCTGACCCCCAAACCTCTAGAGCATCCCTGTGGGCCCCGTGACCGACTTGTAGGTAAAGACCTGAACCCATTTGCCTTTAGGGAGTGTCCTTTAGGAACTCTCTGAAAACAAGCCACCTAAACTACACCCTGCTATTTTCAGGTGTAGCCTGGCTACACGGGAAGAAAACAAGCTTATAAACATTTGATAATGAGGGACACAAATCCCTACATATCCACAGACAACACAGCCAGCATCAACTGGGTACACTTTGACACACACCTGTAATTCCAGCACTCCAGGAAACTGAGGCAGAAAGACCCCAAGACTGAGTCCATCTTGGGCAACTTAGCAAGACTTTGTCTCAAAATAAAAAATATAAGAGATAGGAATTTCAATCCCCAAGACCACCAAAATGGAACAATTCCAGTCAGAATGTAGAGTGGAGACTGGCTAACATGGAGCCTCTCCAAGCTTCCTGCCATGGTCCTAACTCCCTCTGCAGTAACTATCAACAGAGAAATTATGACTAAAACCAAAATATTTCAGTAAAAATGTAAAACCATACTTACAACACAAAATGTATTTTTGCAGATCAATATTCTAATTAGGGAAATACATATATATTTAAATCTACCTATGCAAGATATATACATGGAGGCATAATAGCTATACTTTTCAGTTTAATAATCACATACCAAGTATTCCAAAACATTTTCTTAGATTTCACACAATTTGAAAGTTATTATGCAACCTTTTTCCTCACTATTGGAAACTGAACCCAGGTCCTTCATACTCAGCTATATCCCTAAACCATTTTTTGAGACATTTGAAGTAGGGTCTCCCCAAACTGCCCAGGCTGGATTCATCCTGTCTCTGCCTCTCAGTCTTGGAATTACAAGCTTGTACCCAGGCCCAGGCTATGCAGCATTTAAACAGTAATAAACAAGCCTTATGATACATGAAAAGTTGGGAAGAACTAATGTAGACTGTTACTAAAATAGGAAAAAAAAAAAAAAAAAGAATTATGAATGGATAAAAGTAGACATAAAGACAAAAATGAAACTGAAAAATGAAAAAAAGAAATCTTCAATATTGTGTTCCTTCTTGAATTTTGTTGTTTATTTTTGGGAATCAAATCCAGAGCCTCATTCATGCTAGACAGGTGCTCTACCACTGCTGACACACCCTGAGCCCACACAATTTTATATATATATACACACACACACATATATGCATGTATACATGTATATTTTGTGAATTTTTTTTTTCCGACAGTCTCACTATGTAGTCCAGGCAGGCCTCAAACTTACAGTGATCCTCCTACCTCTGCAGGCTACCTCAGCCCCTCGAGTACTGGGATTACAAGTGTGTGCCACCACACTTGGCAGTCTTTATATTTTAATATTAATCTATTTTATTGTATTTGTATTTTATTTGGTACCAGGGATTGAACTTTTGACTTTGCGCTTGCCAGTCAGGTGCTTATGGCACTGATCTAAATCCCCAGCCCCATAATATTAACCTAGTAATTAATAAGTTTTAGAAAATTCATGTTCTCTTTTAAAGTAACTCCTCTACTTTCAACCAATCGTTATAAATACATCTTTCTATCTGTCAGTTCTCTTAAAGCTGGCTGGTTATACAAACTAAAATAGTGGTAAAAATCTCATTACAGGGGTTGGGGATTTAGCTCAGTAGCATAAGTGCCTGCCTGGCAAACACAAGGTCATGAGTTCCATCCCAGGTACTGCAAAAAAGGAAAAAGAAAAAAAAAAAATCTTGTTACATATCAGGGTGTGGGGGCTGGGGATTTAGCTCAGCTGCATAAGCACCTGCCTTGCAAGTGTGTGGTCGTGAGTTCAATACCCGGTACCGGTAAAAAAGAAAAAGACAAAAACAAACAAAAAAAAAATCAGGGTGTGGTGCTGGGGATACAGCCCCATGGGTTCAAATTTCAATACCACACACAAAAAATACATGTATCAGGGCGAAGCGAACAGATATAGGGCTGGTTAACTTGAAAAGAAAGCGGGTATGATGGTACATGCCTGCAATGCCAGCTTCTCAAGATGCTAAGGCAGGGGCTGGGGATTTAGCTCAGCGGCATAAGCACCTGCCTTGCAAGCAGGCAGTCACGAGTTTGATCCCCGGTACAGATAAAAAAAAAAGAAAAAGAAAAAGAAAAAAAAATTTAAAAAAAAAAAAGATGCTAAGGTAGAAGGACTGCAGCCAATGTGGGCAACTTGGCAAGACCACACTCAAGATGAAGTTAAATAAAGAAGGGGGAAGAACAGCCAGGCGTGGTAGCAGACACCTGTAATCTCAGCACTGGGAAGGCTGAGCCAGGAGGACAGTGAGTGCAAGGCCAGCCTGAACTACAAGGGGGAAAGGGTGCTGATGATGTAGCTCGGAGTTCTGCTTCAATCACCAGAACTGCAAAGCAGAAAAAAGAAAAGGCTGCTGAGGCATGTTGGGCGCATCTGTAAATCCAGCTACTTGGGACTCAGGAGGCCATAAAGCAGAAGGATCAGAAATTAGAGCCCAGCCTGGACAATGAATTTAGTAACCTAACAAAACCCTGAATAAATAAAGAAGTATAACTTGGAATGTAGCTATTACAAAGACTCACATTTCAAACACTAATACTGCAAAAACAAAACCAAAAAAAAGGCCAAATGAGGGACACACAAAAACTCACTGTTAATCTACAATGGGGTAAGAGCTAAATATTAAAAACAACAAAGAATGGGCTGTAGCTCAGCAGCACAGTGCCTGCCTGGCAAGCACAAGGTAATGAGTTCGATTACCGGTACCAAAAACAACAAAGAAAAATGATTGAAAACAGGGACTAAACAAAAACAATTTGAGACAATATTGTAAGCATGACAAAGAATGGGGTGATAAAAAACAACTAGCTTGGTAATTATTTATTTTGTTAATGTCAAAATAGAAATGACAAACCATGATGATATATGATTATATATGATGATATATGATATATGTACTGTACTTCGCTAGTATAATGAGGCCCTGCATCCAAACACCAGGACAATGAAAAAAATTAAAGAATTTTTAATGCATTGTTTCTGATACAAAAATTAAACTACTTTAAGAATAAAGACATGTTTAAGAATAAAGACATGTTTAGATCGGAACACAGAACTAAGAGGAGAAAATAGTTTATAAAAAGAGCCAGCCAGGCCTGGTGGTACATGTCTGTAACCCTATACTCCAAGAAGCTAAAGCAGACAGATTCCAAGTTTGCCCCTAGCCTGGGGAATTTAGTGATTTAGAAAGACCCTGTCTCAAAATTAAAATAAAAAAACTTAAAATAACTAGGGATATAGGTCAGTGCAAAAGCCCTGGGTTCAATCCTCAGTGCCTTTTTTTTTTTTTTGGTCTTTTTTTTTGAGACGGGGTCTCACTATGCAGCTCAGGCTGGCCTTGAGCTCACTTTGTAGCCAGGCTGGTCTTGGAACGATCCTCCCACCTCAGTTTCCCAAGTGCTGGGATTACAGGCCTAAGCCACCACACCCGGCTCTCAGTGCCATTTTTTTTTAAAAAAAGGGAAATAAGTTAGAACTGATGAAACTGTTCTTCAGAAGCAAGCAGTCTTGGAGATAGCTATGGGAATGGGATGCCAGCTTCTAGATGCTGTGACAGGGAGAGATAGTATTTCCACTCACTTATCACTATTGGCAATCTTGCGGAATTCTCGAACAGTCATGGCTTTCTTCTGTATGTTATACTGAGTAAAGAGGCCAGACTGCCCTGTCACCAGCTGCTGGATGGGTGCAGGAATGACCAGGTCATCAATATCATCATAGGATGTGCGTGGCTTCCATTCTTTGGGGGGAACAACCTACAGCGGACACAAAAATAAACAGACAAAAACTGGTTAAGTCAGGGCTTGGAGAAATAACATAGAAGCACAGCATCTGACTGGCAAGCATGAGATCATGAGTCCAATTCCCAGTACTAAAAAAAAACACACAAAAACTGGTAAGCTAGAATTCAACAGGTATGTAGACTACTGAGCCAAAGAGTTCATTTTACTAGAAAGAGATTTTCACTTAAGCATGCTAATCCCAAAGCAGAAATTCACACTGCCATGCTAACCCTGATTGACTTCTGCTACCAACTAGCTCCTACCTGCAAAGACCTAGAGCCTAGAATAAATACGTGATTTCAGCCTATCTTCCCATATTGAAGATTTGATTGTCTCTTGGTCTAACAGCCCACTGCTTTATTTATTTTTTTAAAAAAAGTAAAAGGTAAAACCTAGTTTGACTTGCTTGGTCAACTGTCACACACCAGCAGCAGTATAGTTACAGAAAGTTTAACATTCTTTGTTTTTCCAAGGCAAGAGAGGGATTTACTAGTTGTAGATACAGCACACCCTCAAAAGCAGATTAGGCACTGACACAAATAAGGCACCAGAAAGCTAAACATCCTTAAATCAAAAGCCTAACCTTGTACCCCTTTTTGTTTTGTTTTGATGTACGAGGGGGATGGACATACTAGGCAAGTGCTCTACCACTACACTATACCCCCAATATTGAAAACTTAAAATCTCGGAGCTGGCATTAGTGACACACCCTTGTAATCCCAGCACTCAGGAGGCTGAGGCCGGAGGATCACTGCAATTTTGAAAGCAGCCTAGGCTACACAGTACAAGTCCAGCCTGGGCTACACAGCAAGATCTGTCTCAAAAAAACAACAACAAAAAAAAAAAAAAAAAAAACTGAATCTTGAATAAATTAAGGTAGATGCACTCTATGAAACATTATACAGCTTTTTAAAATTAATGAATACTGTAAGTCACATTTTACATATAGGAGAAAATGATTGGGTGTGGTAGCACACACCCATAATCCCAGCTCTTTGAAGGCTGAGGCAAGAGGATCACTGCAACTTTTTTTTTTTTTCGTTTTTTATCGGTACCAGGGATCGAACTTACACTGCCTGCTTGAAGGCAGGCGCTTATGCCGCAGAGCTAAATCCCCAGCCCCGATCACTGCAATTTTGACAGCAGCCTGGGTTACACAGTACAAGGATAGCCTGAACCACATATCAAGACTCTGTCTCAAAAATTAAAAAATATTAAAAAAAAAAAATTTAAAAAAAAATATATATACATACACACATATATGTATATATACACATAGAAGTATGGGAAGAAAATGGTATGAGCTTTTATCTGCCTACTGCTATCATTTTGTTTATCCTCATAAGTATAGTTCTATAGCAAAGGTATTAAATTAACCAGTTACCATGAGAAAAAAGAATGAACCAACACAGAAAAATACAGCATGATCCATTTTTACTCATTCTCTTTTTTTTTGTTTGTTTTTTTGAAGGGGGGTTTGAGACAGGATCTTGCTCTGTAGCCCAGGTTTGCCTGAAAGTCAAGGCAATTCTCCTGCCTCAGCCTCCTGAGTACCAGGATTATAGGCATGGGCCACCACACCCAGCTAATCCATTGTCTCTTAAAAACAAAACAGCATCTACGTGTGTTGCTTTACAATAAACATCTATGTGCCACAATACTATGTGAGGAGAGAAAAAAGTGTGGAAGGAGCTAACAGCACAGGTTACCTTGAGATTACACTGGAAAAGCACAGAAAGTTTAGCTTTTACAAAACTTCTGTAACTGGATTTTTTGTTCAATTTTTTCATCTAACATGGCATAAACAAACAAAATGAACAAAAAGTGCTGGAAAGCTGCACTGTGGGTCTTGCAGCTCTGACCTGCTGGTGAACCCGGCCACACTCTCTCTGCATATAGCACTGACGATACTCCTGAGCCTCAGTATCCACAGACCACACTCGGTTTTGTAATCAATGTCCTTGCTTTTTAATTTCATACTAAAAAAGTGGCAACATACGTGTGGTAAGAAATTTAAACAGCTAATGCAGAAAACAAAGTTTCTTCCTGGCAGATTGAATCCCGTAAGTTTCAGTTCCTTGAAGATCCTTTCAGAAATGCAATTGTTCAGCTTTTAGGGACTCAGACCTTGATTATAACAAAACACAGCAAAAGCTGGTTTGGCTCATGAAAAAATTAATTCAACTCAAATGAAAAAAGCCAGGGGCTGGGGATTTAGCTCAGCAACATAAGCACCTGCCTTGCAAGCAGACAGTCTTGAGTTCGATCCCTGGTACCGATAAAAAAGAAAAATACAAAAAAAAAAAAGAAAAAAGCCAGAAATGGGGCGGGGGGATTTAGCTCAGTGGCTTAAGTGCCTGCCTGACAAGTGTGAGGTTGTGAGTTCAATCCCTGATACAAAAAAAAAAGGAAAGAAAAAAAATGCCAGAAATGGTGGCACATGTCTCTAATCACAGCACTGGGGAAGCTAAGATAGGAGGACTGCTGTAAGTTTGAAGCCAGCCTAGGCTGCCAACTGGGTTGGAAGGTCAGCTTGAACCTCATAGTGAGCCCCTCTCGCAAAACAAACCAACCAAAAAAGGTAGCACAAACCAGAAACCAATTTCCAATTACAAAAACCAAAATACTCACACTAGTTGCCCAGAGCCTTCTCTCCCTGGATCAAAGACCACATGGGAGGCCAAATTACTATTAGGGTGCCACAGACTGAAAAAAGAGCAAGCAAAGGCAGGTGACACACTGCTCAGTGACATGAAAACCACTAAGGCTGGCCTTGGACTCACTATGTAAACTAGGCTGGCCTCAAAATTCTCAGCAATCCTCCTTCCTCAGCCTCCCAAGTCCTGGGATTGTAGGCACGTGGCACCATGCCACAACTAGTTTTCCTCTTACCTAAAAGAACAGATGCTTTTCAACGTTAACAACCAGGGATTAACTTGCAAATGAAACACAGTATACTAAGTCATTGCTCCACCCAACTCTCAGGAAGACTCTCTGGACTTCAGGTGGAGGGAAAGTCTCAGTGCCACCAGGTCACAAAAGCGGCGCTGAACAATCTCACTCCTTACCTTGGCTAATCCAGCCCTGTGAGCTCCTTGAGATTCAATGTAGGCAATGTACCGACTGAAGTTTCGGAACTCATCCATGGTTGGGTAGAAGGTCATTATCCGAGCGCTGGGATTCAGGGTTTCAGATTCAGAAGCCATTTTCCCTCCTTTCTGAGTCAGACTGCTCAGAGAAGAATCTAAAGAAGCACATTAAGAGCATAAAATTACACAAAATATTATTAAAAATTAAATGCTGGCAATAATGGTGCAGAAAACAGTAATAATGCGTAAATTCTTCGTCTTTTTTTTTTTTCTTTCTTTCTTTCTTTTTACCGGTACCGAGAATCGAACTCACGACCGCCTGCTTGCAAGGCGGTGCTTATGCCGCTGAGCTAAATCCCCATCCCCAACAATGCATAAATTCTAAAGAAGCTTTAAGATCTCACACCTGGAAACTGCCTCCAGGAATGTTATTTAAATGAACTGGAAGTACACAAAGAAAAGCTTCTACTTCCAAAGAATCTGATGCATTAAAATTGCACCTATTCAAATTCATTTAAACAGGACACTGTTTCAGTTAAAAAGAAAACCAAATCTTAGTTGGTCTTAAAGCTCACCTGCCCAAATCCAGATTTTCTTCACTCAACTTCAGTAGTTACACCTCTCAGAATATTAAATGTTATATACTACAATCTGATTTTAAAAGTAAACAATGTCTTAGCTGGGCATGGTGGTGCAGCACTCCTGTAATCCCAGCAGTTAGGAGGCTGAGGCAGGAGAATTGTTCAGAGTTCGAGACCTGCCTGGACCACAACGTCGGCCCAAGGCCAACCCCAACTGCATAGAGAGCCTTCTCCAAAAAAAAAAAAGAAAGAAAGATTTTAAAACACACACCCACAAAAAGTAAACAATGTGTATTTTCTAGGATACAAGTTTAGAACAGGATTCTAAAAATTAACCAGACTATAAAATTACAACACTTAAGAGTTAAAAAGTAGCTGGCCGTCCTTCCTATCACACATAAACCAAAAAAAAGTAATAAAAGTAGCAGGGCATGGTGGCATACCCTATAATCCCGGTACTGGTACTCAGGAAACTGCAGTAGATCACTATGAGTTCAACACAGTTTAAGCTATATAATGAATTCAAGACCAGCCTGAACAACATACGAAGACCCTTTCTCAAACAAAAAAAGCTAAAAAGTATTTGGTATTAGCAGCATGACTAACAATTTTGTTTTGTTTTGTTTTTGATTTTTCAAAGTCTTACTATCTTTCAATGTGTACTCCAGGTTGGCCTGCAATTCAAAGCAATCCTGCCTCAGTTTCCTGAATGCTGGGATACAGGCATGCACCACACCCAGCACAATTTAAAAACCCCATAATGAAACTGCTCTCATATCTAAACCAAAAGTACAATTTCAGCAGTACTTAAACAAGTTCATTTGCACTGTACCTAGAAACCAAACGACAAAACTGAAATAGGCAGTAAACTGGCAATTCAGGGCAAACTTTGTAGCTGGACTGGACGGCAGAAAGCCAAATGAAGTACCTGATGGTTTTTTAAATGGGAATCCCAACTAAGTAGGTATATCCCCACTGCTTAATATCACAATAGACCAGTGGTAGCAAACCTCAGGCACATGTGCCACAGTGGGCCATTTGTATTACTGAAAGCTCTAGAAGGTTTACCATCACTGCAAAAGACCATCTCAACTTAGGAGGCTAAAAGCAGGAGGACTGTTGAGAGTTCAAGACCAGCCTAGGCTACGAAGTGAGCTCAAGGACAGTCTGAACTGCATAGGGAGATCCTGTCTCAAAAAGACAAAAAAAAAAAAAAAAAAAAAAAAAAGGATAAAGCACACCAGTCTAGCAGAGCTCATTCAAAATGTCCTTTCCTTTACTTACACTTCACCAAGGGACTAGGAGCAGAACTGGGCAGGGACCCAAAACGAAAACAGTTCAAGCTCCCGGGAAAGGCAATCTAGTAACAGATCTGGGAGATGGCCTGGAGCAAAACTGTCTTAAGGTGGAAAACAAAGCCCACCACCCACAACTCTCAGGCTTCCATTCCACCCAAAATAAGTTATTTCTGGCCAGGTGCTTTTCATGAACTTTGCATGGCAGGTACACTATTATCACTGTTTTACATACCAGGAAATACACCCCTAGTGCACTTCGGATCACTCTATGTCACCTAAATCTTCAACTCCACCTGGACCTCGGCCTTTACAAGGGCATATCCAAGTGTTGAGGAAGTGAAGTTTAATCCATGGGAGAGGGGGCTCTTTTTAAAAAAACCAAAATATCTTACTTTTGTGAATTCTATAAAAATATATCACCATGTGGATAAAGAACAGAGGCCTCCAGTCTGGGGTTTTGAAAGCAAGGACGTGATGGAGCTTCACTGCCTCTGGCTCTATTCATCTTTGTGTGCACAGAACCCAGAACAATGCAGGGCTGAGTAAGCACTCAGCAACTGTGGAATAACTGACTTCTCAACCTGGCCTCAGTTGTTACCTCCTCCCTCCACCCCGACGCCTCTCTTCCCCCGACCTATTCCCCGACCTATACCGTAGGGAAAGTTCCTGGCCCTTGACACCTCTCCTGCACCCAGCAACAAAGCCAAGCGGTTCAAGAGCACCAGCTCCACGGCCAGAACTCTTAAATATAGAGCCGGTCTTCGCCATTTATTAGTTGAATGACCTTGGTTGTGTGAGCTGAGTCTCAATTTCTCCACCTGTAAAATGGGGATCCCAACCCCCTACCCTGCAGGGTTGCTATGATTAACTCAGATGATGCAAGCGAAACGCTAAGCACTAGGCCTGGTGCTTAACCATCCCATAAAAGCAGCTGCACCAACTAATACCTCGAACTCTCGCACCCTTCTCAGGCAGTCGCTTCCGCGCGGATCCTTCCAAAGGTAGTTCAATTTCCCAAGTCGGCGAATCTCACTGCGTAAAGGTACAGCCCCTCTGCCCCGCCGCCTGGACGAATGGGGGCCGGCGGCAGGAAGAAGAAAATAAGGCCTAGAGGACCCGCCCCCCCTCCCGAAGCCGATTGACCATAAAGAGATTGGAAAGAGCCAATCTCAAGATTGATTTAACGGATTCCTTCTCCTATTCGCCTAAATATACGCCCATCACTCCACACAGAAAGAACCACCCCACTGCCCCTCCCCCACCGAAGCTCACGGTCACGGCTGCAGCAACAAAAAACCTAAAAATAATCTAAACCTCAGTGTTTCTCGTGTAAAGCCCAAAGCCCCAGCAGGGCTCAGGCTCGATTTCTGCTGTCGCCACTAGCCGACCCCACTGCTTTTCCACCAGGCGAAAAGACGAAACTCCGCCTCTTCGAGAGTCAGTCTCTGCGCAGCCGCACAGCGTCCCGCAAAGTCAACCAATCCAAAGGCGGCTGAAAGCCCTCAAACAGCCAATCACCACGCACTGCAACCGCCCCAAACTCCGGGTGTATAATTTGGTCAGCCTATGAAAACAGGCAGGGGTTGTTGCCAGGAGGAAACGCTGTTCCACTGGGGACCGCTGCCACTGATCATCTGGGTTGAATCGCGGAGTTAGCCAATCATAAATGGCCTTCAGGTTCTTGTACCCAATCAGGATTAAAAGAGGCGAGCACCCAGAAATGGGCTAGTGGAGTAGGTGGGTTGGGGCTGGGAGGTTTTCATAGGAAATCTAAAGAAAGTGGGGTCCGAGTTTTCTTTGGGTGAATAGCCCGTTAGCCTGAGGTAAAAAATGGTAATGGGGGCTCTTTGGGGAGGTTGCGGAGTCCAAGAGCCCAATTTGCCCAAAATAGTCTCGGTTTTTAAAACAAAAGGCTTACGTGGGTGGAACCCCTTCAGCAGCCGGCGAGCATCCCAGTACCTGAAAAAAGCAGTTCTCGCGAGAGACGGAGCCTCGGGGGTCCTTAGAGCAGAGCCGAGGGAGGGTCTGTTCTTAAAAGTCATTACGAGGTAGTTCTCTACGGAGCGGGGATTCGGAGGTTATTAGGAACAGCTCTTGGGGCAGAAAGGGGGAGTCTGGGAATCATTAGAGGCTCTCGTGAACTGCAAGGCATTCCTAGAAGTTGTTAGGAGCAGTTCTTGAGGGGTAGTGAGTCGCCCTAGGGAGTTCACTTTGTCGAGGGATAGGGAAGGAGGCATTATAGGATACTCATGTGTCAAACAAATGTTAATAACCAAAGCAGAGACTTCAGAAAATGTGCAGACTTAACCGTGGCTGAGTGATAGCGTAGTGTCCCGGGAAGAGCTATCTGAAAACCGGTTTCGCCAGATGCGGTGGCGCACTCCTGTTATCCTAGCACTCCTCAGGAGGCTGAGGCAGGAGGATCGCTGCAAGTTCGAAGCCAGCCTGGACTGCATAATGAGTTCCAATACAGGCTGGACTACATAGCAAGACGCTGTTTTTAAAAAAAAAAAAAAAATAGCTGGGCTGGGGATTTAGCTCAGTGGCATAAGCGCCTGCCTTGCAAGCAGGCAGGCTTGAGTTTGATCCCTGGTACCGATAAAAAAAAAAAAAAAAAAAAAAAAAGGTGGACATGGTATTGCAAGCTTGTAATCGTAACACTCAGGTGGCTGAGGCAAGAGGATTGCTGCGGGTTTGAGACTAGACTGAACTGCATAGAGAAACCTTGTCTCAAAAAGACCAAAAAAGGGGCTGGGGATTTAGCTCAGTGGCCTAAGTGCCTGCCTGGCAAGCGTGAAGTAGTGAGTTTGATCCCTGCCACTGGTACAATGGCACACCCCTGTAATCTCTGCACTTGAGGCAAAAGGATCTTGGTGAGTTCAAGGACAACCTACACAATGCCAGGACTTGGGAGGCTAAAACAGGAGGATCACCATGAGTTTGAAGCCAGCTTAAACTGCCTTGTGAGATTTATCTCAGCCCCTGAATAAAACCTTTTTTAAAAAATTTTAAAAAGTAAGCCGAGGGCTGGGGATTTAGCTCAGCGGCATAAGCACCTGCCTTGCAAGCAGGCAGTCGTGAGTTTGATCCCCGGTACCGATAAAAAGGAAAAAGACAAAAAAAATAAGCCAGGCGTGGTGGCTCACGCCTGTAATCCCAGCACTTGGGAGGCTGAGGTGGGAAGATTGTTTCGAGTTCGAGACCATCCTGGGCTACAAAGTGAGCTCAAGGCCAGCCTGAATAGCGAGACCCTGTCTCAAAAAAAAAATTTTTTTTAAGTAAAATGCTGTGTACTTATTCAGCTGTTACAATATTACAGATGTTAGACTAGGCATGGCAGCACACACCTGTTATCCCTGAGGCAGGAAGACTGCTGCAAGTTTGAGGCCAGCTTGAGCTATGTAGTGCATTCAACCCAAACTAGAACCACATAGTGAGATTATCTCAAAAAAGCAAGAAAGTGCAAATGTTGCAAAATTGTGCTAAATGCTTTATATACACAAGAATTATTTACACTTACATATATATTGTCCTTTTTTTTAAATCTTTTTTTGATTCTAGGAACTGAACCCACAGGCTTCACACTGGGGTAAATCCCTGGTCGGTTTGTTTGTTTGGTTGGTTGGTTTTGGGTTTTGTTTTGTTTTGTTTTGTTTTGTTTTGGGGGGGGGTTGAGACAGGGTCTTTTGCTATGTAATTCAGGCAGGCCTTGAACTCACTTTGTAGCCCAGGCTGACCTCCAGTTCACAGAGATCCTCCTGCCTCAGCCTCCTGAGTGCTGGGATTATGGGCATGCACCATTCCATCCAGCCCTTTTCAGTTTTTGGACAGAATCTCCATAAATTACTCAGGCTGTGCTTGAATTTGTGATCCTCTTCCTCAGCCTCCCAAAGTGCGGGGATTATAGGCATGACACTACACCTAGTTAACAGTTTCCTGTTTGTTTGTTTGTTTGGTACCAGGGATCAACCTCACAACCTAGCACTTGCCAGGCAGGTACTTATACCACTGAGCTAAATCCCCCCTAACATTTTCCTTTTTAAGGATATCATTTAGTAACTTTTACAAGCATTTCTGAGAGATGGGTATGGTGGTGTATGCCTATAATCCCAGCACTCAGGAGGCTGAGGCAAGAGGATTGTTGCAAGTTGAAAACCAGCCTAGGCTACAAAGTGAGCTCAAGACCAGCCTAAACTGCTTAGCAAGACCCTGTCTTCAAAACCCAAATATATACTTTTTTTGTTTGTTTGTTTTGTTTTTGGTACGGAGGATTGAACTCACGACCTCATGCTTAGCAGGCAAGCGCTTGAGCCACTTAGCTAAATCCCTGGCCCCTATAGTCTATATATATATATATATATATATATATATATATATCACTGTATATTTTTTTTTCCACTGAGATTTACCCAATCCAGTTTTGGAACATTTCCATCACCTCAGTAAAATTCACCGCTTCATGCCTAGTGATAGTTCATCTCTGTTTCTATCCCCAATCCCAGGTAACATTAATCTGACTTGTATAGCTGGAGATTTAGCTCAGTGGTGTAAGTGGCTACCTGCCAAGCACAAGGCCTTGAGTGCGATCCCCAGTACAAAAAAAAAAAAAAATCTGACTTGTATAGATTTGCCTTTTCTGAACATTTTATATAAATAGAGCCATGGAATATGAGGCATTCTGTATCTGGCTTTTTTAGAGCATTTTTCTTTTTTTTTTTTTTTTTTTTTTGAGATTAACCCATATTGCAGCATACATTAGTGTTTCCTTTTTATTGTTGAACTGTATCCCATTGTAACACCGATTAACATTTGGATTGCTTCCACTTTTTGGCTGTTGTTGAATAGGGCTGCTATGCACATTTACATACAAGTCTTGTATAGATACATGTTTCTACTTCTCAGGAGTAGATAACTAGGCATAGAATAATTGCTGGGTTGTATAGTAAGTTTATACTTACCTTTTTAAGAAACTGCCAGGACTGTTTTGTAGCGTGGCTGTACAGTTTACACCCCCATCAGCAATATATGAAGATTTGCATTTCTCCACACCCTTGCCAGATTGTCTGTCTTTTTTATTGTATCCATTCTAGTGGGCGTGAAGTAGTATCTCATTGTGGTCTTAATTTGCATTTCCCTAATGACTAATGATGCTGACAATCTTTTTATGTCCTTATTAGCCATTCATATATCTGGTTTGGGAAATGTCTATTCTGATCTTTTGTCTGTTTTTTAATTGAGTGGTTTGAATTATTATTATTGGGTTGCAAGAGTTCTTTCTATATTCTGGATACAAGCCTTTATCAGATACAGGCTTTATGTATAAATATTTTGCCTCATATTGTGGCTTGTCTTTTCTGTTTCTTTACACTGTCTTTCGGAGCACAAGAGTTGTTAATTTCGATACAATTTATCAACATTTTATGAATTGTGCTTTTTGGTGCTTTGACTTTTTTTTTTTTTTTTTTTTTTTTTTTTGGTGCTTTGACTTTAACATGAGCATAGTTCTAATCTGCTTCCAAAATAATACCCAGAACTCAAGATTTCTCTCCACTTCTGCTGCCTCTGCATGGCCCACATCTGTACCCTGAACAGGATAAACTCTCAACCTGATTGTCAGCCCTGTCCTTGCCCCCTGTAGTGTCTCCAGGCAGCAGACAGAGTGACTCCTATCAGAACTCAGATCCTATTACTCCTAGTCTTAAAGCTAGCAAGGCTTCCCAGCTCACTTTGGAGAGAAGCCAAGTCCTTCCACCTAGGACATCTCACCCTGCACCTCTCCCCCAGGGCCCACCTCCGACTGTCCTGCTCCTCAGGGCCTGGCTGAGATGTCTCTTCTTTAGGGAAGCCAGTCCCAAGGATCACTGTGTGCTGCTTTATTGCTCTGTTCTCCTGCCTGTTGTCATGTCTGCTCTTTTGAGAGTTTGCTCCAAGGGGAGTCTCTTGGTGACTACTGTCCTTAGCCCTTAGACAGCCCTGGCTCTTTATGTACACCTACTACTTGTTGAGTGAGTGAATGATAATCTTTAATTTCACCCACATAATGAATGTCTGAAGCTGGCATTATTACCCCATTTAGAGCTGAGGAAATTAAGGTACAAAGAAGTAAAGTCTCTTGAAATGAGAATATTTGTAGAATAAAGTGTGAAGGACAAACAGGACGAATAACGGAAAGGAAGGACCCTAGTGCTGGCTGTAGCAACACATATACTAAAATTGAAATGATACAGAGAGGATTAGCATGGCCCCTGTGCAAGGACAACAAGGAAATTTGTGAAGCTTTCCGTATTTTTATTTAAAAAAAGAAAAGGAAAGGAAGGACTCTATATACTAATGGTACCTTTGGCCTTCACCTCTGGGTCAGTTATACCCAATGTCTGCCTGCAGCCCAAGCTGCTGCAAAGGAATACTCTTCCCAGGTATTGTGAGAGACTTTAGTCAAAGTTCTGCCAAGAAAAAAATCCTAAGGGGCTGGGGATTTAGCTTGGCAGCATAAGCGCCTGCCTTACAAGTGCGCAGTCGTGAGTTTGATCCCTGGTCCCCACAAAAACGAAAAAGACAAAAAAAAAAAAAAAAAAAATCCCAGAAGGCAATCCACTCTTTTTTTTTTTTTTTTTGTACCAAGGATTGAATTCACAACTCGCATTTGCCAAGCAGGCACTTATGCCACTGAGCTAAGCTAAACCCTGCACCCCCCTTTTTGTACCAAGAATCAAACTCAGGACCTTGCACTTGCTAGGCAGGCGCATATGCCTCTGAGCCATATGCCTCATAGCCACAGCCATTGGAAAGTAATCCAGCAACTCCTAGCTAGGCCCTGTCCTGCTCAGGTGAAGTCCGTGGGAAGGATTGCCTGGCCAGTACATCCTTGTAAGAAAGAACTCTGCCTTGTGGGCAAGGTTAGTTGGAAAGATCAAGCATTGTCTCTATGAAATAAAGAAATGCAAATATAAAAATGCTTAGAGTAGGGACTGGGGATTTAGCTCCGCGGCATAAGCACCTGTCTTGCAAGCAGGCAGTCGTGAGTTGGATCCCTGGTACCAATAAAAATGAAAAAGACAAAAAAAAAAAAAAAAAAAAAACAATGCTTAGAGTCAGACACACACATCTACTAATACACTGAGTTCCAATGTTCAACAAAAATATCATCTGACTTCCAAGCTCTCATTTGTTCTCTGTGTTCCATAGAGAATGGCCCAGTATACCTGGCAGAGGCACATGAAGCCTTGCTGAGAAATTTTTAAAATTTAAAGAAAGGAATGAAGTTGTGGCTCAGTAGAACACTTGCCTAGCACATGTAAGGAAGGCCCTGGATTCAGTCCGGGTCCCCAGAAGGGAGGGTAGGAGGATCACAAGTGCTTAATGATGCTAAGGTGTTCTAGCATATAGTAGGTATAGACTCTGTAAATGGGGGTAACTGCAGGGACTACCCTGAAAACATGCCAAAGAGGAGGTAAAAGAGGGCTGGCCACGTTCAAAGGTCTAGGACACAGGTCTTTGGGGAAGACTGAGGAGTCCTCCACTTAAAGTTCATTCAGCCCTGTGTGGTGATGCATGCCTGTATTCCCAGCACTTGGGAGGCTGAGGCAGAAGTGCCAGGATTTCAAGACCACCTGGACTATATAATGAGTTCAAAGGTAGCCTGAACTACATAGCAAGACCCTGTCTCCAAAACAAAACAAAAAAATAAAATAAAGCAATTAAAGTTTACTTCAGGCCCAGAGTAATCATTTACTTAATACATGTCCGCGCCGGAAGCCTCCATTTGATCCATTCCTACCTGTTAGTGTGGAGGACTGGGAGGAAAAAGCAGCTCAGGAGAAACAGAACCACGGTGGCTGGCGGTGCAGGTCTCTTTTTTGCTGAAGTGACAGGGCTGAGATTCCCTGCTGCAGCCACCAGGCTGGGAGTTCAAAGTGGGCATAAAGAGGACCTCTGAGGAGCGAGGAGTGGGGACTCTGAGGACTGAGTTCCAGCCCTAGTTTCTTCTAACATTTATTTTTCACCTTAGAACCAAATCAGTCTCCTCTTTCATCTCCCTGGAAACATCTGGAATTGAGACTCCCTCCCTCCTGCTCCCTGCTCATTCGCAGGGAGGCTAGTGAGCGAGTTCCTGGTCCTCAGCTCCACAGTCCAGGGGAGGAAACAGGTGAACTGAACCCTAATGACTCCAACTCGATTGCATTTCTTAAAGTTCCATTCCTTTTTTTTTTTTTTTTTTGTCTTTTTCTTTTTTATCGGTACCAGGGATCGAACTCACGACTGCCTGCTTGCAAGGCAGGCGCTTATGCCGTGGAGCTAAATCCCCAGTCCCTTGATTGCATTTCTGCATTACAACCTGGATACTTCCCCTGTTGTTCTTCCTGTGCTACTGTTTGAACAGCTGAAGAAGTAAGAATAATAATTTCAACACAGGGCTGTGGCTGCTGGACTATAGCACAGCTACACAGGCGAAGGGCGGGGAAGGCAGGGACAGACGAGGGGTCCCTAAAGCACTTCAGTTTGGTGAGATGTGCCAAGAAGGCTATCAAGGCAGAGAAAATAACACCCACATCTGTAGCACATCTGTAGCCTGTTTTTCTCTCTGACATAGACTTATTAAAAAAAAAAAAAAAAAAAAGTAAATGCCAGGAGCAGAATATTAGAACATTTGTTTAAAATAGGGAACCCCAGGTCAGGGATGTAGCTCAGTGCGCAGGCAGTGCTTGCCTGTCAAATGCAAGGTCTGAAGTTAGATTTCTTGTACAAAAAAAGGAAACACACCTGGAGGAAAAATCACTGCTAATATTTTACTACATATCTTTGAAGTGCTCGTTTCCTGTTTTCTGTTTGTTTGTATGTTTGTGTTTGAGACAGGGTCTCTCTGTAGTTCAAAATGGCCTTGAACTCACTGTGTAACCCAGGTTGGCCTTAAACTCAGCAAATCCTCCTATTTCAGCCTCCCCAGTGCTAGGATTACAGGCATACATCACCCTGCCCAGTTTTTTGTTTTGCTTTGTTTATTTGAGATAGGGTTTCATCATATAGTGCAGGCTGGCCTTGAACTCACTATGTGGCCTAGCCTTACCTTGAACTAAGGGTGATCTTCCTGCTTCAGCCTCCCAAATGCTGGGATTACAGGAGTGCACCACCACACCTGGCTAAAGCTTCTCTATTACTAGTGCTCATACAAATGCTGGGCATGGTGGGCCAAAGCTACAATCCCAGCATTTGATAGCCTGAGGCAGGAGTTCAAGGCCAGCCTGAGGTACATTGTGAGTTCAAGATCCAGGGTATACTACGGAGGGGACCCTGTCAGAAAAATAAGTAACACTCTCATGCTCCTACTGTTGTAAGTTCTGACTTAGCCATTTGAAGTGGGGACCAAGATTCTGCACTTAGGAGCTCCAGGCAATATGAATACATATATGTCTGTCTGATTTGAGATGTTGGCAACTTTTCACTAAAATGAATGATGTAGCAGTAAATCCTTGCTAATACATTTTAAAATTGTCTAGCAGTTTGTTTTATGTAAATTTCTAAATGTGTTTTACAGAGTTAACAATAAGCTATATTTTAAGGCTGTTGATAGACACTGCGAACTTTCTTCCAAAAAGGTAGACCAGTTTATATTTCCACCACAAATATGAGTGCCCAATTCCCTACATCAATACTGATAAAAATAATTTTTGTCCATTTGATAGTCAAACAATAGTACCTTATTTTTGTTTCAATTTCCATTTCTTTGATTGCTAGTGAGACTTTCATACTTCCCTGGAATTTACACATTTTTTTAATTGCCTATTTGTGTCGGTGCCTATTTTTCTATTAGACATTTATTTTTTCACTTTTTCTTTTTAAGAGTCATTATTGTAGTCAAGGCTGGCCTTGAACTCATGCAGTCTTCATGACTCAGCCTCCTAATTGCTGGGATTACTGGCATAGGCCATGGGTTTAGGATGTTTACTTTTGTTTTTAGTGATTTGAAAGCAGCTTTATCTATTTGGGATTTACAAATATTTAGCCTGATAAAGTTAAGAAAGCACAAATAGAGTCTGGCCCTACTTGGTTGAAGGATTTCAAATTCAAGGCTGACCTGAGCAAATTAGTTGGACCTGGTCTCAAAAAATAAAAACTGCTGGAAATGTAGTTCAGTATGAAGGCCCTGGGTTCATTCTTCAGTACACACACACACACCGACAAAATGGGGGAAAAAGGGGAAAGAGAGAGGAGAAGGAAGGAAGGAAGGAAGGAAGGAAGGAAGGGAGGGAGGAAGGGAGAAAGGGAGGGAGGGAGAAAGGGAAAGAAAAGACTGCTTAGGGGCTGGTGGGTGAAGGGTCTGAAGTGCCAGTCTGAACTTCCTTGGGGATCATTTTGAGATAACAGGCATCTTTGCATAGTATTATAACTCTCAAGAGGTCGGATCCCAGGCTTAATCTACAGCCCAGCGGAGGAAGCCTTCGGCTCGCTTCAAGCTGTGTCTCCCCATTTACACCGAGGCTTGGGGCTACCTTCCATCTAGGCGTGGGGGGGAGGGGAAGCAGAGGCCACACCTCCATCTACTTGGCCACGTCCTCCTTGCACTGTGGCCTGCCCTGGGGCGAGTTCTTCCCAGCACTCTCTGCTTCTGTCCTAGCCCTACAAGACCCACCTGGTGCACTGAAAGGAACGAAGCCAGGCCAGGCAGTCATGACCCACCTGCTGGCCTCGGAACTACAGCACCTGACCCACAAAACTGTGTCATCCTGGGGGACTCCGTGCACCACAGCACCCGCTACCATGAGGGGCATCAGCTCTGCTCCCCCGCTGCCTGGAGCACTTGAGCTTCCTCACTTTCTGTACTCTGAGTACAGAGGCGGTCCTGAAGGAGCTGCGGGCTGGTGAGCACACCCCCACACACGTGGGCAACACACATTCCAGCCTCTGGGCTGGCTCCAGGATGCACAAACTCCCAGAGGAGGTATCCGCACGCCTGGAGCCTCCTCTGAGTGCCTGGGCCAGGTGCTGCCTGCATCTTGCCTCTTGGTGTGGAACAAGGCTGTGCCTGTGGCAATAAAATTGCTGTGAGCTTCCTCCTTCACCGCGCTGACCCTGGATGGTCTCCCTGGAATGCTTCATCATCCAAGTCACCTTTTACAGCTCTACTGAGGCTGTCAGCCATGGCTTAAATATGTTGGACTAGCATTTCCACTTCTGTCACTCTGTGGGGAGCCGGTAGATAGCTGGGGTGCACTAGAATGAGCACACCCACAGCCAGCTCTCCCGCCTGCTCCTGGCCCACGTGGCCAGTGCTTGGGGCATGGAGCGGCCCCTCAAGGCCCTGCTGACCTACTGAACCAAGGTGGCCCTGCCGGGAACAGCCTGGCGGGGTGCCAAGAGGCAGCCTCCTGCCGGCTGACATTGAAGGACCTCCCTTCCATCCCCACCCTGGCCCCCACCACTGCTCAGGTCCTTTCCCTTAGCCCCACTCATGCCCTTACTGCCTCTTCCCATGCCCGCTTCTCAGTGGACACCCCCATTTCCATTCCATCCCCAAGGTCCCTCAGACCACCTTTCCAGTCAGGTCAGTTTGCCTTCAAAATGGGCCTTATGTTTGATCCACAGCCAGCTGTGTCCGGCTTCCCCCACCCTGCTCCCAGTAGTGGGCCCCTGTGGTTTAGGGGTATCCCCAGGTGTTTTGTTGAGCACCCCTCCATGCTCTGGAGCACATGGTGTTCCTCTATGACCGAGAGAGAGCAGTCCAGACAGTCAAACAGATGGGCCTTTCACCTTACAGGCACCATGGTGAGGTGGTTGCCTTTGCTCATCTCTGTTCCCTCTGAAGGCCAGGAAGCCTGGCCTGTTCTAGCTACCCACCCTCCTCTCTAACTCCAGAGGTGAGCAAGCACTGTTCCTGCCTCCCCATTCGCTATTCTCCTTGCTCTTTTGTAAAAATAAAATTGAAATGCAGAAATTATTTCACAAAAGTAAAAAAATAAAAATTATAACTCCTGCTCTAAAAACAGCAATTGTTGCAGACACCAGCTTGAGTGCCTTTCCTTTCCAGCAGGGCTAGATGAGCACAGCTTGCTTCTGACTATAAATTTTAAGCTTTTTAGATTCCAATCTGCTTTTCTTTCATACTAACATATACAAGGGTTAAGTGAAAGCTATAGCAAAGATGTTTAAGTAAAAAGAAAAAAAATGACAGTAAAAGACACATTGCTAAGAACAATAGGTGTTTGAAGCAAGAGGGATTAATGGCAATGTGCCTTTTACTATAAATGAATTTTTATTTATTTTGTCTTTCTTTTTTTGTCTTTTTTTTTTATCTGTAGCAGGGATCGAACTCACGACTGCCTGCTTTCAAGGCAGGCACTTATGCCGCTGAGCTAAGCCCCCAACCCCTTTTATTTTGTCTTTTTGAGACAGGGTCTCACTATGTAATTTTTGCTGGCCTTGAGCTCACTTTGTAGCCCAGGCTGGTCTTGAACTTGCTATGATTCTCCTGCCTCAGCATCCTGAAGGCTGGGGTTATAGGCATGCATCATCACACCCGGCTTGTAAATGAATTTTTTTTTCTTTTTTTTTTTTTTTTTTTTGTCTTTTTCCTTTTTTATCGGTACCAGGGATCGAACTCACGACTGCCTGCTTGCAAGGCAGGCGCTTATGCCGCTGAGATAAATCCCCGGCCTGTAAATGAATTTTTAAATTTATTTTTTTAACACCAAATACACTTATTAGAACAAAGTTATGAAATATTCTCATATCTTTCCTTAAGAAATTAGGAATAAAAGAATAAAACCAAAGACAAACATAAAAAATAATACAGATCAGAAAACATAATCCCTTATCAAAACGCCAACATCATTTTTCATAAAAATTAACATTTTGATTTTTACATTTCTGTAGAAATACAAAAGACTCAGAATAGTCTAAGACCTTTGATAAAGGAACAAAATTAGAGCTCTAATAATCTCCAATCCCATGACATCACAAAATTACACCACTCGTGACAAAACGGCATTAATAGCATGATAAACAAACCATCAAGGTACCAATATGAAGTTCCAAAATAGCTACCCACATAACAGACAACTGATTTCTGGAAAAGATGCAAAAGCAATTAAGTGGAAAAAGGATTGTACCCTCAATAAACATACTGGAACAATGGGATATCACGTGCAAAAAACTCAAACCTTCTAGTATAATCAAAAATTTCTTAAGACATCCAAAAGTTAATTCAAAATGGGTTACAGTGGATTAAAATAAAAGCAGGTGTGACCTGAGTCATTGCTTTGGCTGAGGTCATTTTCTCTAGGACAAAAAGACTGGGAGAAGGTATAAAGGGGAAGGCATAACCTACAGAGGAGTTCAGTGAAGGGAGACATTGAATTCACTTCTGAGCAGGCCGTGCGGATAGCCTGGATTTTTTTTTTTTTTTTTTGTCTTTTTCCTTTTTATCGGTACCAGGGATCAAACCCACGACTGCCTGCTTGCAAGGCAGGCGCTTATGCTGCTGAGCTAAATCCCCAGCCCCGGATAGCCTGGTTTTTAAAACTATCTTAACTGTTTTTTATAGACATAGACATAGACATAGACATAGACATAGACATAGACATAGACATAAATTTTCTTACAACTTATCATACTAATGAAACAATGATATTTACAAATACTTGTCTTATTGATTTCACTAATAAGTATGTTCTCAAGGTGTATCCATTTACCTATGAAAGTACCCAGTTTAACATTCTTTACGGCTGAGTAGTACTCCATTGTATAGAAATACCACATCTTTTTTATCCATTCCTCAGCTGATGGATACTTAGGTTGTTTCCAAGATCTGGCTATTACAAACTGTGCTGCTATAAACATGGGTGAACATATATCACTGTGGTATAAAGTCTTTAATTCTTTTGGGGAGATACCCAGAAGGGAAATGGCTGGGTTCAATGGACCTCCAATCTTAGTTTTTTGAGGAATTTCCATTCTGATTTTCACAGTGGTTACATCAGTCTGCATTCCCACCAACAGTGGAGAAGGGTTCCTTTTTCCCCACAGCCCCTCCAGAATTTGCTATAGGTTGATTTCTTAATATTAGCCATTCTTTTGGGGGTGAGGTGAAATTTCAGTGTTGTTTTAATTTGCATCTCTCGAATGGACAGTGCAGTTGAACATTTTTTCATGTATTGATTTGCTGTTTGTACTTCTTCATCTGAGAAGTGTGTGTTCATCTCAGATGCCCATTTTTGGATTGGATCTTTAAATCTGGGACAACTGATTTTTTTGAGTTCTTTATATGTTCTTGATAGTTATCCTTTTATCTGAGGGACAGCTGGCAAACATTTTCTCCCATGTTGTGGGTTGTCTCTTCACACTGTAGGTGGTTTCTCTTACTGTGCAAAAAATGAGATCCCAGTTGATTCTTTGCCATAAGTCCTGAGCACTCTGGATTTTATTCATAAAGTCTTTGCCTACACCAATGTCTTCAAGAGTTTTACCTACTCTATCTTCTAGTAGATTTAATATTTCTGTTTTAATATTAAAATCTTTGATCCATTCTAATTTTAGCTTAGTACAAGGTGAAAGATACAGGTCCAGTTTTAATCTTCAGCATGTGGAAAGCCAATTTTTCCAGCACCACTTATTAACGAGGCTATCTTTCTTACAGTGAATGTGTTTGGTACCTTTGCCAAAGGAGCTTCATGTGTCTGCAGTTGTTTCTGCATCTTCTAATCTATTCCATTGATCTTCAGGTCTGTTTGGGTTTTTTTTTTATTTTTTTTTTTACCAGTACCACACTGTTTTTATTACAGTAGCTTTATTGTATAACTTCAGATCAGAGATTGTGATGCCCCCTGTCTTGTCTTTGTTGTCCAGAATTGCCTTTGCTATTCTGGATCTCTTCTGGTTCCAGGTGAGTTTTAGGATTGTTTTCTCTAATTCTGTAAGATATGCTATTAGAATTTTGATTGGGACTGCACTGAATCTGTGTGACGGTTTTGGAAGTGTGGCCATTTTCACTATATTGGTTCTTTTTACCTAAGAACATGGGATACCTCTCCATTTTCTAAGATCCTCTTCAATCTCCTTTTTCAGAGTACTATAGTTTTCAATACAGAAGTCTTTTACATCTTTCGTTAGATTGATTCCTAAGTATTTCATTTTTTTGGATGCTATTATAAAAGGTATTGTTTCCCTGATTTCTCTCTCTGTGAGTTTGTTATTTGTGTACAGAAATACTATTGATTTTTGAGTACTGAGTTTGTATACCAGCTACATTGCTGAATTTGCTTATGAAATCTAAAAGCCTTTTATGGATTTTTTGGGGTCTTCTAAGAAGAGTATCATGTCATCTGCAAATAATGATAGTTTAACTTCTTCTTTTCCTATCTTTATTCCTTTTATTTCTTTCTCTTGTCTAATTGCTCTGGTTAAGTTTCCAAGACTATGTTGAATAAGAGTGGAGGCAGTATACATCCTTGTCTTGTTTCTGGTTTTAGAGTGAAAGCTTTCAGTTTTTGTACATTTAGTATGAGTTGTCATCGATGGCATTTATCAGATTGAGATAAAGACCACCTATTTTAATTTTCCGTATGGTTTTTATCATGAATGGATGCTGGACTTTGTCAAAAGCTTTTTCTGCATCTATTAAGATATCCTTGGTTCTATTAGTACAATGTATTACATTTATGGATTTATATTTGTTGAACCATCCTTGTATCCCTGGGTACACTTGATCATGGTGTACAATCTTCAGTCTGTTTGCCAGTATCTTACTGACGATTTTTTTTTTTTTTTTTTTTTTAAAGAGGACGGGGGAGAGTAGTCTGAATTGGGTTATGAGGCCCCGGGCCGGGTGCCTCACCTCAGCCATTGAACTCACTTTGCTGGCCGTGAGTCTGTTCCAAGCTCCGGCTAAGGAGGCATCCGCCGAGCCCCTCCCGAGGGCGGGATACTCGGCATCTCCTGCCCAGTCTGCCCTCGCGCGGAGCCCCGCTCTCTGGGAACTCACCTCCCCGAGGTTCAGGGAGGGCCCTGTTAGGACCACCACTGGCCCCAGTCTCAGACCTTCCCAAGGGACGTGCTACAGAGTGACATCACGCACTCAGCTCGTAGCCCCACAGATGAGCTTCCCTCCGCCCTATCTTACTGAGGATTTTTAAGTCAGTGTTCCTTAGGAAGATTGGCCTGTAATTAATTCTCGTTTAATTGGGTCCTTCTCTGATTTTGGAATCAGAGTAATGCTTGCTTCCAGGAATGAATTTGGAAGTATTGCTTCCCTTTCAATTTCATCAAAGAATTTGAGAAGTAGTGGTGTTAGGTCTTCACTAAAATTTTTGTAGAACTCAGCAGTGAATCCATCAAGGCCTGGGCTTTTCTTTGTTGATAGGTTTTTAATTACATCTTTAATTTCATTTATTGATATTGGCTTACTTAACATTTTTATATCTTGATTCAGCTTTGGTAATTCATATGTATCTAGGAATCTGTCCATTTCTTTTGTATTTTCCATCTTATTAGAATAGAAGTTTTCAAAGTAGGTATAGATGATTTTTTGGATTTCTACAGGGTCTGTTTTGATTTCACCCATTTCATTCCTAATTGTATGGATTTGAGTCTTTCTTTCCTTGTTTTGATAAAGTTGGCTAAGGGTTTGTCAATTTTATTTAATGTTTCAAAGAAAGATCTCTTCAATTCACTGATTCTTTGTATTTTTTTTTTTTTTAGTCTTCAGTTTGTTAATTTCTTCTCTGATCCTTATAATTTCCTCCTTCACATGAGCTTTGGTTTAGCCTGTTCTTCTTTTTCTAGAAGTTTGAGGTTCAATATTATGTTGTTTAAGGGGCTGGGGATTTAGCTCAGTGGCATAAGCACCTGCCTTGCAAGAAGACAGTCGTGAGTTTGATCCCTGGTACCGATAAAAAGGAAAAAGACAAAAAAAAATTTAAAAATAAAAAAAATTACGTTGTTTATATGTGCTTGTTCTGTTTTCCTGACATGGGTATTTACTGCTATAAATTTCCCTCTTAAGACTACTTTGTCTCCCCCAAGTTCCTGGATGTGGTATTGTCATTATCACTCAACTGTACAAACTGTCTAATTTTTCTTTAATTTCATCTGTGACCCATTGGTTGTTCAGTAGGGTGCTATTTAATTTCCATGTGTTGATGAAGTTCTTGTGGTTTCTTTTGGCATAGATTTCCAATTTCATTGCACTACGCCCTGATAGTATGCATGGGATAATTTCAATTCCTTTACATTTACTTAATCATGTTCTATGAGCCAGTGGTCTATAGTCTATTTTGGAAAATGTCCCATGTGCAGCTGAGAAGAATGTGTATTCTGATGTTATGGGGTGGAAGACTCTACAGACATCTACTAAGTCCATTTGCTCAAATGTTGATTTAATTCTAATATTTCATTATTGATTTTTTGTCTAGTTGATCTGTATTTTTGTGATGGGGTATTAAGGTTTCCCAATACAATTGTATTGGGGCTTATTTGATTTTTCATGTCCATTAGCAAGTGTTTTATATAACTGGGTACATTAATATTTGTTGCATGTATATTTACGCTTGTTATCTCTTCCTTTTCCATTGTTCCCTTTACAAGGATATTGTGACTTTCTTTATGTCTCTTAATCAGCCTTGGCTTGAAATTCACTTTGACAGCAAAAAGAATACCTACCCCTTCTTTTTTCTCAATTCCTGTTGCATGGAGTATTGTTTTCCATCCTTTGACTTTCTTTTTTTCTTTTTTTTTGGTCTTTTTGAGACAGGGTCTCTATGCAGTTGAGGCTGGCCTTGAACTCACTTTGTAGCCCATGCTGGTCTTGGATCTCACAACAATCCTCCTGCCTCAGCTTCCTGAGTGAGTGGGAGGCATGAGCCACCACGCCTGGCTTATCCTTTTTCAATCTGTGAATTTCTTTTTGAACTAAATGTGTTTCTTGTATACAGTATATTGTTGGATCTTGCTTCTTTTTTTTTTTTTTTTTTGTCTTTTTCGTTTTTATTGGTACCAGGGATTGAACTCACGACTGCCTGCTTGCAAGGCAGGTGCTTATGCCGCTGAGCTAAATCCCCAGCCCCAACTCCAATTAATCTTAAATTATGTTTCTTTGTCTTATCTAGTAGCTGCAGGATTGATTTCTCATGGTCCCTTACTAGTTTTGAGAAATCTGTTTTTTTTTTCCTGATCACTAACTGTAAGCCTGTTTTCAATATCTGAGATCTTGTGGTCACATTGGCCTAATCTGCTACACATACTTATATATATATATATATATATATATATATTTTTTTTTTTTTTTTTTTGTCTTTTTCCTTTTTATCAGTACCAGGGATCCAACTCACGACTACCTGCTTGCAAGGTAGGAGCTTATGCCGCTGAGCTAAATCCCCAGCCCCTGCTTCTGCTTCACATACTTTTAACGAAGTGTTTATTCTCTTGGATATCTACTGGAATCTGCCTTATGGATTCCATTTGTTTCTTATGCTGTGTTTCCATGATTTAAGCTCGTCTATTTTTTTGTCTGTGTCTGCTCTAACACCACTAAGCATGGTGTGAATTTTGATAATCTCTGTAGTTATCTGACAGATTATTTCTGATTTCATTTTTTCCAGAGCCTCATTCAATTGCTTTGTTGTTACTACTTCAGAGACCTGCTGGAGGGCTTTCAGATTTTCCCACCTGATTGCCCCCTGGGGTTTGCCTTTGGTGAACTGGGTGTCTGAGGTTGTGTCCTGTTTAAGTGTCTTCTCATTTCTTTTTTAGTTTAATTGCTGGAGTGATACTTGTTAGTTGCTTATGGAGGGTTGCTTTATTGGTGGTATTTAGGACACCCAGGTGATGATCACTTCTCTGAAGTGTCTTTCAGGTGTAGCTGGCTTTTGAGTTCTGAGTCTGTTGGAAGATCTTACCTCTCAGTTTGTTGAAGATGAGCAGCTATTGCTTGCATGGCCTAGTCCCTGGTTCTTCTTAAGTGTCTTCTCATTTGTTTTCTTTTTTAGTTTAATTCCTGGAGTAATACGTGTTAGTTGCCTAGCATCAAACATAGCCTATAAAACAATAAACTGAGCCAACCCTGGGGGCAAGTTGATTTGCAACTTTTAACCATATGTCCTGAATTTGTGACCATACATCAGAATGCAAAACAATCATATACAACATATAAGTCCATTTTATGTCAATTCTGTCCTCAAGGCTTAAGATTCAAAATGGGTTAAGGAGAAATCAGAAAAGCGGGAAAAGAGAAAGAGATTACGAGTAGGTTGGAGGACACAGATGGATCCCACCAACTTGGGGAAACTGATGCAAAAGAGCTGGCAGAGATAAAAGGTAGAACAGAACAAAACCAGACCCACAAGGAGGTTGGAACCACACTCACCCTCAAAAATACAGAAAACAGTAAAAGAGAAAGAGCAATAAAAAACAAACAATATAACAAACAACAAGAAAAGAAGACAAGAACAACAAAAAATGGTCCGCTTCCGGGACTCGCTCTGGCTTCACTAGTAGCCTGTGGAGACAGCTTCCCGAGTCGTGCCACTGTATCCCCACAAGCCAGGAGTTGCTTTGGGACTGATTAGTAGACAACCTTAGCAGGCCTGTCCCGAGGGAGTCTGGGCTCCCTGCAGTCCTAGCAGTTTCCAGGGGTCTGCGCCCAGCTAGGAGCTGCTGAGGAAGCCGGCAGCAGCTCTGGTTCCGGGTTATCCTGCCTGACTCCCAAGTGGCTCCCGGCCAGTCATCCTCTGCTGCAGGAGGACCGAGTCCTCTGCACTCACCGCCAGCCGGCACAGTCCTCCAGGCCCGCCGCTGCCCTCCACTGCTGAGTCTCCACAGAGGCCTCTGGGGTCACCGGCCACCACCGTCACCACGACCACAGGTCCCCAGGTTCCAGCAGCTCCCCTCCACAGTGAGTCCGGCTCCAGGCAAAGGCGCTGTCAGCTACCACTGCCTTTTCCTTCATTGAAGTTTTTCTTTTTACTCTCTCTGTGGGCTTTGATTCAGACTTCAGACTCTTCCTGGTCCAGGGGGTCCACTTCTTTGCTTCATGTCTTCCTCATGATGCTATATTCCGGCGTCTAGATGGTGTGTGTCAGGGAAGTTGTTTTCTCTACTGCTTACTACTCTGCCATCTTCCCAGAAGTCCTTTAAATTTAAATATTGACTCAATTTTGTGATTAGCCCACACTGATCAACTATTTATGGTAATTTTTGTCAAATAAAAACGGGGTCTGGGGCTTTAGCTCAGTGGCAAGTATGAGATCATGAGTTCAATCCCCAGTCGCCACCCACCCCAAATAATAATTATTCACCAGATCTGGCACCCTGCAACTTCTGGCTCTTCCTCCAAGTCAAAATGACCAGGAAAGGTAAATATTTTGAATGGACCCAGGCACAAAGGCATCCACGACAAGCCACTAAGGACATGAGAGAAGACCTCTGGAAATGGCAAGAATGATAAGATGAGTGAGTTCAAGGGGCTTGAAGGGCAGTATTTGAAGATAGATTAATGTCTTACACTGTGATAGATTCCTTTTTGGTGTGGTGTTTTTTTTTTTTTTTTTCTGAGACAGGGTCTTGCTGTGTAGTTCAGTCTGGCCTTGAATTCATTTATATAACCCAGGCTGACTTTGAACTCACAGTGATCCTCTTGCCTCAGCCTCTGAAGTGCTAGGATTACAGGCATGTACCACTATGCCTGGTGATAAATTTTTTTTTGTCTTTTTCGTTTTTATCGGTACCAGGGATCGAACTCACGACTGCCTGCTTGCAAGGCAGGCGCTTATGCCACTGAGCTAAATCCCCAGCCCGATAAATTTTTTAAAACCTTACAAACATTCACTCTATTTTCTATTACACCTTATACAGTCTTCAGATTTGTTATTGTCGACCGTTTTTTGTTTGTTCATTTGTTTGTTTTTGAGACAGGTTCTCATTTTGTAGCCCAGGATGGCTTTGAATTCATGATCTTGCAAAGACATACACCACTATGTCCACCTTTGACTGTCAACTCTTTTGAGGAATAAAAATCTGCACTTAAACCTGGCATCCCAGCACTCAGGAGGCTGAGGCAGGAGAGTGAGTTTGAGGCCAACCCAGGCTACATGGTGAGATCAAGCAACCTGAATTATATAGTGAGACCTTGTCTCAACAAACAAAACAAGGGGCTGGGGATTTAGCTCAGCGGCATAAGCGCCTGCCTTGCAAGCAGGCAGTCATGAGTTCGATCCCCGGTACCGGTAAAAACGAAAAAGACAAAAAAACAAACAAACAAAACAAAAAATCCTGTGGCATTCTGGTCACAATGCTCAGTGCAAAGGCTCTAGGTTCAATCCCGTGTGTCACAAAAGGTATGAGGGACACAGGACAAATACCAGGCTGATTTGCTATCATAACCCTCCCGCCTTCACCAGGTGATTATTACACAGTTGGTATCTACAGAAATATCTATTTTCTGGCTGATGTAGTGGCACAGGCCTGCAATCCCAGCACTTGGGAGGCGGAGGCAGGAGGATCACTGTGAGTTCGAGGCCACCCTGGGCTATACCATGAGTTTAAGGCCAGCTAGAACTATGTAGTGAAACCCTGTCACACACAAAAAAAATTTCTAGAGAAAACTATTTTGTTTAAACAATCCCAAAGCACCTCTGGTGGCATCTGCCTGTATTTCTAGCACTCTGGGAAGCTAAGGCAGGACAGTCATAAGTTAAATGCCAGTCTAAGCAATTTAATGAGATCCTCCTTAGAATTTGAAAAGGGCTGAGGATGTAGCTCAGTGTGAAGGTCCTGAGTCCAACCTTTAGTACCAGGAGAGAAAAAAAAAGTGCAGGACACACAAAAGTTAAACTGAGTGAGTGTAAAAGATATTTTCAGGTATGCGAGAATCAAAATGTTATCAATTTATATGAAAATACTCGGGGGTAGTATACTGCACCAATGGGACAAAGAATTCAAGAAAAACATCCGTGCACACATGTGACCGTAGAGGCTGAGTGTGACCCAGAAGTGAAGGAATTAGAAGAGGATTTGCTTTGAATTTATGGTTGAGGAGGCCGGGGATATAGCTCAACATCACAGTGCCTCCCTGTTAAGTGGAAGGTCATGAGTTTGATTCCCAGTACCAAAGAAAAAACAAAAAAAAATTGAATTTATACTTGAAAGATTTTCATAAACATACAATTAAAATGCTGTTTATTGGGACTGGGGATTTAGCTCAGCAGCATAAGTACCTGCCTTGCAAGCAGGCGGTCGTGAGTTTGATCCCCAGTACCAATAAAAATGAAAAAGACAAAAAAAAAAAATGCTGTTTATTAGTTTTCAATTTTTTTTGTGTGTGTATCTTTTTTCCTTTTTATCAGTACCGGGGATTGAACCCATGACTGCCTGCTTGCAAGGCAGGCGCTTATGCCGCTGAGCTAAATCCCCAGCCCCTAGTTTTCAATTTTTAGAATAAAGGTAATATATTAATAGAACAAAAAGTAGCACACACTGTGATGGTGAAGGTGCTGCCCCAGGGGTGGAGAGAAGTGAGCCATGTTCTTCACCATGAAGGAAGCTCAATAGACCCTGCAGAGGGGAAAATCGGGGAGCCAAGGTTGACACCAGGTTTAACATCAGGGAAGGAACTAAAAATAATACTATATGCTTTTGTTTTTCTGTTCCTTCCCCCTGCCCCCTTTTTCTTTTAAACTAAGAGTTAAACCCAAGGATTTCACACTGAGCTCATCTCCAGCCTTTTTACATTTGAGACAGGGTCTCACGAAGTGGCAGAGATGCCCAGGCTGGCTCAAACTTGCCTCCTGCCTCAGCCTCTCACAGTCCTGGTATTAACATACCACATCTAGCTAAAAATAACACATCTTACAACACCAGGAGGTAAAGGTGGGGGAGTTGGGAGGTCAGATAATCAGCTAAGTCCTTCACATTCCTAGCCACAGAGTCAGCAGACACTCTCCCCTGAAGGCATGTGTGATGCTGGCCATCGGAAGAGCTGTCACCAGAAATTCCAGAGAATGAAACTCACGGCTGAGGTGAGAAGGGAGGAAAGCGTGAAAGTTTACCTCTTACTTTTTACCTTTTAAGACTGAGGTGGTTTTTTATTTTGTTTGTTTGTGAGACAGGGTCTTGCTATATAGTTCAGGCCATCCTTGAACTCACTATGTAGCCAGGCTGGCCTCAAACTTGAAGAGATCCTCATGCCTCAGCCTCTCAGAGTGCTGGGATTACAGGGGTGCATTACCACACCAGCAAGACTGAGTTATTTTCATCTGTTTTGTCATGCAAATCCATTTCTTCTTTTATAAAAATCATATTGATGCCAGTGTAAACAGTCACCGTATATTACCAGGCATGGCAATAGGTAACTGTAATCTCAGTCCTCGGAGAAGATGAAGAAGAAAGATGGCAAGTTTGAGGCCAGCCCGTGGAATTTTGTGAGATCGTGTCTCAAAATAAAAAAAGGCCTGAGAGTGTAACTCATTTCCCAGTACTGCAGAAAAAAATCAAATAAAATTAGTACCAGTATATCTGAAACACAGTAATATAAAGCAAGGCATAGCAGTGCACACCTCTAGTCACGGCTGAGGCAGAGGAACTGAAAGTTGAGCTCAGTCTGGATGATTTAGCGAGAACCTGTCCCAAAACAAAAACTAGGAAGAACTGAAAATGTAGCTCAGTGTGAAGGCCCTTACTTGAATTCCAGTAAACCTCCTCAAAAAAAAAAAGAGCTACTATGTAAACCAGATGTGGTGGTATATCATGCCTCTAATCCAGCACTCTGTGAGGCAGAGGGACTGAAAGTTAGAGCCCAGCCCAGGTAACTGGGCAAAATCCTGTCTCAAAAATTAAAAAAAAATTTTTTTTTAAAAAACTAGGTGACTGGGGCTGGGGATTTAGCTCAGCGGCATAAGCACCTGCCTTACAAGCAGGCGGTCGTGAGTTCGATCCCCGGTACCGATAAAAAAAAAATAAAAAACCAGGTGACTATGGTCTGCAACCTCTATGAACTATGAGCTAAAATAAACCTTTCCTCCTTAAGAAAAAAAGAGGAGGGGTGGGGTATAGCTCAGCAAGCACAGTGCCTGCCTAGCAAGCACCAGGTTGTGAGTTCAATTCCTGGTACAAATAAATAAATAAAAGGATGTTGTAGCTGTAGCTCCAGTGTAAAGGCCTTGGGTTTCATCCTTAGTACCACATACAAAAACTAAAAAGCTCTCTATAATATATGCCTATTTGTTTAGAGATGGTATTATTATTATTATTATTATTATTGAGACAATATTATATTGCTCAGACTGGCCTTAAACTTATGGGTTTAAGTGATCCTCCTGCCTCAGCCTCCTGAGTGTTGAGACCACAGATGCATGGCACCATGTCTGGCTCCTTGGCAATACAGTTAAATAAAAAGGATAGTTTTCAGAAAAGTATAAATAATATGATTCTAGTTATGTAAAAAAAAATAAAGTTCATGCACATGTTTGCATATTTACAGAAACACTCAGGTATGGACTAAACTGCTATGAGTTTTTCCTATCAGGCAGTTAAGGAGCAGGAAGAGAATAAGGACTTTAACATTTTATCTTCCTATCCTATTCAGCTTTTTCTTGCTTTAAAAATAAGTACTAATAGTGCTTTTTTTTTTTTTTTTGTCTTTTTCATTTTTATCAGTACCAGGGATCGAACTCACGACTGCCTGCTTGCAAGGCAGGCGCTTATGCTGCTGAGCTAAATCCCCAGCCCCTAATAGTGCAATTTTAACTTTTTCTTTCTTTCTTTTTTTTTTTTTTTTGGTGCTGAGGATCGAACTCATGACCTCGCGTTTGCTAGGCAGGTGCTTAGGCCGCTGAGCTAAACCCCTGGCCTAATAGTGCAATTTCAAAAGTTTCTTTTTAAATCAGACTCAAGTGTAAACAGTGTTGTCTTACTAGTGTGAGAAGTGGAAAGAAACATTATGTATATGTACACTTAGGTATATAAAAAGATAGTTAAGATAGTTATACTACTAATTTCTCTGAGGTGTTGAAGAGAAAGATTTGTGCTGGTTCAGACAATTGAATGCAGATGTCTTATGCTCTGGACCAATGATATGTGGATGTCAGTGCACCACTGTATCATTGTTGCCCCAATTGACGTTTCAAAATTTTGTTTTCCTTTTTTTGTTCTGAAATAAAATGATTTAGAAAATAAATAAAAGTATATTTTTATTAGTATGTATTAGCTAGGAAGGTTGGTTATTTTGAAATTAACATAAACTATATACATTTAGAAAATTACAGTGCACTCAGGAGGCTAAGGCAGGAGGATCACTGCAAGTTTAAGGCCACCTGGATTACATACAGTGACCCTGTCTCAGAAAACAACAAAACAAGCAAAATTCAGAAAGCTTCAATGAAAAAGATCTTCACATTTACCACCATTTGGCTGTTCACAGTGCAGGTCAGGCAGGCCAGGGAGCAATGCCAGCCTCCAAGTCCCACTGCATGTGGCCCTTGTATGCACCTACCCATGGCAGTCAGTTTGGCCTGGACCCTGCTGGGGGCTCGGGCTGAAACTGCAGGTCAACTAACCGCTTCTATCCAGCCCACCAGCTCGTCCTCTCAGTGCTGCTCTCAAGACAATAGCTGGCATAGGGGCTGGGGATTTAGCTCAGCGGCATAAGTGCCTGCCTTGAAAGCAGGCAGTCGTGAGTTCGATCCCTGGTACCAATAAAAAAAAAGGAAAAAGACAAAAAAAAAAAAAAAAAAAAGACAATAGCTGGCTGGCAGGGATGGCACAAACCTCAGTACTGTGCTTGGTAAGTTTAGGTTGGTGTGATCATCACAGGCACGGGCGAGAGGAAATGGGACACAATTAAGTGAGTGATTTCCCCTCCCCATACTGGGAATTGAACCCAGAGCCTTTATGCTGAGCTGCATTCACAGCACTCTACCCTACCTTGAGATTGTCTTGTTAAGTCACTAAATTGCCCAGGATGGGTTTAAACTTGTGATCTTCTTGCCTCAGCCTCCCAGTGCTGGGATCAGATGTGCACCACTCCCGTTTTCTACAAGATTAAGGGTAAAAGGAGACCTTTTTTTACTTGTTGTGAGAATTTGATTATTAAAGTATTTCAGACAACTTGCACAGCAGGGCCAGCTGATCTCATTTAGGATGGTTAAGGATAGTTTCTGAAGGAATTATTTTCAGATGAGACCTGGAAAAGCTGTCAGCCAGGTAGAGGTCAGGAAAAATGTTCCCGAAATGCTGGTCTGGAGCTGAGACAGAATGGTGAGGAAGCCGCATAACATAATCATTGAGTTTGCAGCTTGGGAGCCTAAGGCAGAAGGATCACAAGTTTGAGGTCAGCCTGGGATATAGTTTGAGACCAAAAACAATGAAACACAAACAAGCCCCACCCCTACAATGAGTATAGTAGTGGAACATCTTTAATCCCATCACTTGGGAGACCGAGGCAGAATGGCTGCCTTAATTTTGAGTACAGGTTGGGATACAGAATGAGTGCAAGAGCGGTCTAGAATACATAGCGAGACCCTGTCCCATACAATCCAACAAAACACTGACTTTGTCCTGTTTCGGCAGTAGGGAGCAAGAGCCTGCAGAACCATGGAGTTAAGCCCAGCTCATGGGCTCTCGTCAGGACAGAGAGGAAGCCCACTCTGGCCGCTGTGTGGACAGGGCACTCTCCAGTGTAGTGCTTTGGCAAACAGCGGGGTGGGAGCCACGGTGACAGTGCAGGTGGGACAGAAGTAGCAGGAATGCAGCCAGCAGAGCAGGTCAGTAAGGAACCAGAGGGCAGGCTTTGGCCGTGAGGTGACTGACTGGAAAGCTGGCAGATGGGCTGAGCTCTAGGTGGGGTCACAGCACAGTGGAGCCTAAAGGGTGGAGGGCAGGGAGGAATAACACCAAATGACATAAATCTCTGCCCAGGTCCACCTGAGCATGTCTCATTTGTGACACAAAGTATCCACTCCGCTACCAGCCCTGAGGGTTTGTACTGGCCACGAAGAACTCAGTGCTCAGCTTGTCTGAGGCACTTCTAATGCTGGTGTTTCTCCCATGAAAATCTAATACATATTGCTTACCTGAAAGCATTCTTACTCTTTTATATAGGAACAGCTGTTTAAACTTCAAGACTATCAGGAATCCTGTAGTGATAATGTCCTATCTATATGTCTATCTATCTATTCCTTTGAGACAGGGTCTCCATATGCAGTTCAGGCTGGCCTTAAACTCACTTTGTAGCCTGGGCTGGTTTTGAACTCACCAATGATTCTCCTGCCTCAGCCTCCTGAGTGCTGGGATTATATGCATGCACCACTACACTTGGCCTGACAGTGTTTTCTCTGAACAAACAGAAGTAGCTCAGGAACTGAACTAAGTCTAGGAGCACCAAGAAGAGATGGGTGCCAGGGCTCCATCATTTAGACACCAGAGAGGGCCTTCGCAGAGCTGGTCCAGGATGTACAGCACAGGCAGAATCTCGCTGGCTGTGGTCACCCACATCCCTGTGCGCTCAGTCTCCTGGCCTGCACTCCCTGCTTGTCCAGCTTGCATTTCTGGCCCAGTGTTGTTCTACCTGAGTCACATTGCGCTGATTTTCTATCTCCCTAGGACTTGTCTGGTCAATTGAGGTCTTAGAGCTCAGTAAGTAGATGTTGCTGTGTGCTGAGGTGCTAGGTGGGCACCCTGTGTTTTTCGTATCAGTTTCCATACTGCAAATATGAGCCCTCACTAGCCCACTTACACTGGTTGCGTCTCCTGCCACAGGGCCGCCCATCTTAGAGCAGTAAAGGAAGGAAGGTGTTAGAAGGGGAGGACAGCTTCTGGGGCATGGAGCCTAGGACCTCCCAGTGGTAGAACCATGTCTTAAGGGGCAGGGAGACACAAAGAATGTAAGCCCTATCCTGTATGTTACACCCAAGGGCTCCAGCCTGGCCTGGGCAGCTACATCTTTGGAGCTGAAGTTGTCATGCCATGAGCCCCATCACAGACCCTCAGAACAGCCTCCCTGTCGTTTTAGGAGCGGGTAATCTTTAGAACCCACCCCAGCCACCAGTTTGAAAGTATGGACTCCTGCCAGGAATGGTAGTATATGCCTGTAATCTCCAGCACTCAGGAAGCTGAGGTAGGAAGATCACTGCCAAGTTTGTGAGTTGAAGGCCAACCTGGAATACACAGCAAGACCCTATATCCAAAACATGCACGCGCGCACACGCGCACACTCTCTAGATTCAGAAAGAGCTCAGACAGAGGCCTGGTTTATACGAAATTTGATTATTCAAATTTATTACCATCAAGAATTATGCAATGATGCTGTAGTTTTTCTTAACAAATAGAAAACAGACTGTGTACAACAGTGAACTCTACAGCACTAGCATCCACAAGGTAAAAATGAATGTCTCATCCAACATTACCAACCCTGGATTGTTGATCTTGACTTAGCCTAGCTAGATTTGGCGACATCTCCATGTCCCTCAGCTAAAACAGCTATGCACCCTGCCCCGCCCCGCTTCCCTATCTAGATAGTGCTGCCCAGAGGAAGAGGTCTTGCCCTCTCCTCAGCAAGCCAAGAGTAAGACTGACTATAGTGCCATGACAGAAGTCCAGTAGTCTGCCACATTGGTTTAGGAGGGCATTCTGAAGGAGTGGAAAAGAGCAATTCTCAGGGGGCTTTGAAAACAGCTACAAACCAGGGAGAAATCATCTGACCCCTGTTGAGGACAGATGTGTGCTACGAGGGCCCCTGGCCTGGACCTGAAGGGCTAGCCACGCCCCTGCTTGGCCCTGAGGTGTGTGGGGCGTGGGGCACCCCACCTGTGCCATTTACTCGGCCCTAGCCAGAGCCCACAGCGTTGTCACCCCCTGCCATACTGCAGTGCTGGGAAGACCAGCAAGTCTGGGGGGGTCTCCTGGGAACTCTGGGTGCATGGAGCCACCTCCCTCTTAAGGGTTTAAAGCAGAGACCAGGGGATGACTTTTTTTTTTTTTCGGTTTTTAAAAATTTTTGTGGTTTTCTGTTTTTGTATCTTTGCAAACACAATGGTGATGAGGAATGCCTGGCTAGGCTCCCCTAGACGCGTCTGTGGCTGTGGGCTGTGAATGTTGAACACACTGAACAGATGACTGGGGATGTGTGTTTTCTATCGCCTCCCTGCCCACCACTGTCTGTGGGGCCTATAAAAAGGCTCTTAAGGAGAAACAAAACAAAACCTTAAAAAACTGTGTTTCCCTGCATTTGGCTGGAAAAGAATCTTGTCTGAGGCTGGAAAAGCCCAATCAGTGCTACCTCCTGGGTCCATGGCCAAGCTTTGCTCAGCTGCTGACCCCAGCTCCACAGGAGGAAGGCACTTTCTGTTAGCAGTAAAGGCATACACAAAAGGACCCAAAGTGAACTCAGAAAGAAAACGTGGCCCATTCTGCAATCAAGGATTTGAGGGAGAAAAAAAAAAAAAACTCAGAGGGAAGAGGCTGGAATCCTCAGTCTACCTCACTAGCATATAAAAATGGAGCCTTCGTCCCCATCCCCATCCCTATCCTGTGAGAAGAAGCATGAGAAACGTGGAGCTGAACAGAGAGCTTAAAGCAGGTTTCTGCTGCATCTGGTGGACAGAGAGGCCACAGCACCTGCTTGCCAGGCCACCTGCTTGCCCAGCAGTGTTCCAGGCTCTCTGATCTGTGTGGCAATGTTCCTGAAACGCTGTGATCCCAGTGGGCTGTGCTTTGCTGGCAACAGCATCTGTGCAGGAGGGCTGGACGATGGTCGGTATGGCTCAGAGGAGCTGGGTCCCCTCCGGAGCCCCTGGCGGAGGCATCGGAGGAGAGGGGAGCAGTAGTTACGTTGCATAGTGGTCAAAACTGCCGAGGTACTCCAGGGCTGCACGGTAGCACAGCTGGTACTGGTCCTGCCAGGATAAAAGCTGGTCAGTGTGGGTGTCAACAGCAGATATCCTTACCACATTGCTAAGGGCACCCATGCTACAGTTAGTGAGCCATGAAATTAGCCTCTGCTGGTGAACTGCATGTGCTGGAACGAGACAGCTATGCCAGGCAATGTCCAAGGGAGCCTGAAAATGCCTCTGTAGGCTCACTTCGTTCCCAGGCCCTCAAATCTGGCTGCTGTCCTCCTGCCACCTAATTGTGTTTATCTGCTCTTAGTCTGCACCTCTGAAGGATTGCTATGTAAAACTCTAACCTCGAGCCAGCACACAAGTGCTCAGTATGGAGCAACTACATCAAAGCATGATTTCTTGCCCATCTCTGTTGCATTTTAGGCAAAACAGGTGATGTTACCCATCTAGAGCAATAATGGACACATGTCTGTATGTGTCCAACTTTAGCTAAAGCTGAGAGTCCCAAGGAAGGCTGCTGGTGAAACCCTGGCCCTGCATTCTGGTCTCCATACCTCTGTCTGCACCATTGCAGGACGTTGTGTGCGCAGGGTCTTCACGGTTTGGAACATGTCGACCACGCCCTCATAGCGCATGCGCTCCAAGACTATGCTTAGAGTGATAAAGACTCCGGTGCGGCCCACACCAGCACTGCTCAGAAAACAGCTGGGTCAGAAGTCTTGTTCACCTTAGGCAGCAGAGCTGCCTGGTCTGTAGGACCACCTCCCACCTCTGGCCCTCCATGGGAGCAGCCCCACCTGCAGTGCACAGTGATGGGACCGTCCTGACCAAACTGCTCCTTGGTCTTGTGCACTTGACCAATGAAGTCGATGAAGCCCTCCCCGGTCTTGGGTACGCCCTGCTCAGGCCAATCTGTGAACTGGAACTGCCGTATTGTCCTCGATTGCCCATCCTGGGAGGGGTAGGCAAGGGACTGGATTAATGTGTTTGTTTTTTAATTAGTACACATTTGTAGTATACAATGACTCCATTCAGCATGGCAAACAAGGTTTGTGTCTCAGGCTATAGCCCCTGGGCTGGGCTGCAGCAGTAAAGAGCATCCCCCTGTGAAGCTGCCAAACATGGAGACCCTGGGAGACAGGCTCCATCCTCACCTTGAATCTGCAGTTCCAACTCAGCCTCTGTGTGGGCAGCCCCACCCTGTGCTCAGGCTGAGCAGTGGACATGCTCAGGTGCATACTCACCCGTGCATCTGTGACCTTGAACTCACGCAGGATGTACTGGGGCATGTTGTACTCAGCCATCGGGTCAACGACAAAGTACTGGTAGCGAGCAGAACGCTCTGCAGGCCAGTACTGGTGGCACTTCTCCTGTGGACAGAGAGCCCGTCTCCACAGTCAGGTGAAGAGGAAGGGGAAGGGAGCTGCAGGATTCAGGAAACTCGGCCAGGGCACCTTGGGTGCTGGTTAGGGAGGTCTGAGGCTATGCTGATGAAACTGGGGTGTAGAAGGACAGCATAAGGGCAGCCCTCATGGGTGGCTATTCTCCCACATGTGAGAAGGGCCTGAGGGGAAGGGGTGGGCTCACCCTGCCCATCTCCCGAAGCTTGGTCAGCATGACGATGATGGTAGAATTGTGCTCCCATAGCATGCGCCAGAAGTCCTCGGTGCTCTCTGCCAGAGGCCCCTGTGTAGCTATGTAGGCCTTCTGCTGTCTGGGTGGACATAAGACTGGACATGCTGGAGATGCTGCTGCTCCCAGCCTCCCTGAGACAGCCTGGCCCCTTGAGGCACTGCTCAGAGTACCCCTCCTCTAGGAAGCCCTCACTGTTCTGCCCAGCCCACTCTGGTCCTTTAGGCTGGCCCTATGGTGTTGCCCACCCCTGCCATCCAGCTGCAGGCCAAGGCCTGAGCGTGCTGACCTATAGCCATCCAAGAAGCTGGCATTGATGTAGTCGGAGCCCTCCACACCACGGATGGGCTGCAGACAGACACGGGTCAGTTCATAGGGCATGATGTTCACCAGGCGGTTCTTGAACTTGTTGCAGGGCAGGTTTGCACTGATGAAGCGAGATGTGTGAGCCTTGGAGCTGGCTAGCAGCTGTTGAAAGGGAAGGTTAAGTCAGAACTGATTTTCACTGATGGGGTCATGCCCACGAGAGCCAGTTCATGTCTCTGGAGCCAAGAGACCACCAAACCCCACCTTGAACTCCAGCTCCATGGCGGTCACACTCTCCCCAGGAGGCACTTGGCCCAGCTTCTGGATGTGGGCGTAGAGGTTGCGGGCAGGCACCTCTGTGTGTCCACACATGGCTGCCTCCAGCAGTGCCTCATGGATGAACACATACTGGTCCTCTGTCTGTACCATGTAGTTCCTCTGTGATCGCATGCACGTCACATGGCCATAGATGTCAACTGTCTTCTCATGTTTCATACGCTCCAGCATGGCATCGATAACGATGAAGCAGCCTGTGCGGCCCACACCAGCGCTGCAAGATACGGTTCAGCTTACAGTGCAAGTCCCTCTTTCCCCCAAACTGCTGTTTGTCTTTTTGAGACAGGGTCTCACTATGCAGTTCAGCCTGGCCTTGAGTTCACTTTGTAGCCAGGCTTGACTACAACGTCTCAAACTTGCAACAATCCTCCTATTTCAGCCTCCCAAGTGCTAGGAATACAGGTGTGTGCCACCACATCTGGCTGCTTTGGTGTTTTGGATTGACTGAGGATTAAAATCAGGGTCTCCTGCATGTTAAGTAAGCATTTTACTTTTGAACCACATCCTCAGTTTCATTTTGTTTTCTTTTTATAATTGTAATTTGAAGGCTGGGCATGGTGGCACACACCTATAGACTGAGCATTCAGGAGGCTGAGGCAGGAGGATTACCATGAGTTTCAGGGAAGTCTAAATTACATAGTGAGTTCAAGGACAGTCTGGACTACACAGCAATACCCTGTCTCAAAAAACAAAAACAAAAATAAAAACAAAATTAGCTTGAGATAGGCTCTCACTAAGTCCATCTAAATTGGCCTTGAACCTGTTACTCTCCTGCTTCAGCCTTCCCACAGCAGAGATTACAGACACGTGCCACCACCCTCTGCTCCACCCCAATCTCCCAGACACGTCAGAGCCTCTCACCTGCAGTGCACCACCATGGGCCCTGCATCCAGTGGGTTGCAGGCTTTGACCCTTCGCAGGAAGGCCAGGATGGGAGTTGGGTACTCGGGAACCCCATGGTCTGGCCAGGCCATGAACTGGAACTGACGTAGCTCCCGCTTCTCACTGGAGCCACTCTGGGAGACAAAATCGAGAGAGGAAGTAATGAGGAGTCTGTCTGCCACAGATTCAGACCTACCACTCCTGGATGGGACTGCGAAGCCACATGAGGTACCCGGAAGGAACTGTGCACTGTTCCTGTCATACAGGCCATCGTATGGGACTCCCACCTCTTCAACACCCAAGGGGGCTTTCCTGTCCCAGCCCACAACACTCAGGCTGTACCTTGTGGAGTGCAAAGGTGCGCACAGTATATGTGGCCAGCTCCACTGTGTCCAG
The DNA here is from genome assembly GCF_034190915.1 of Cavia porcellus. Classification (NCBI taxonomy): domain Eukaryota; kingdom Metazoa; phylum Chordata; class Mammalia; order Rodentia; family Caviidae; genus Cavia; species Cavia porcellus. The sequence goes on from NW_026947508.1 coordinate 37,556,169, forward strand.
CAAGGTCACCTGAATGAGGCCGTAGGTCTCGGTGCCACGGGCTGGCCAGTACTGATCACACTTCACCTGTGCAGGGATGGGCAAAGCAAGGCAAAGAACCCAGTTGATGACACTGGAAGATGCCCAAAAGCACAGGCAGGTGGAAGTGGAGAAGCTTCAGATTTCAGCTACAAGGCCCCCTATCCCTGAGTTGCACTGTTAGTGCACTGTTGGATGGTGATCGTGCTGTCATCATCCCTGCCCTCAATGGCAGAACTACGGCTGTAATTGAAAATTATTTATTCAAGGCCAGATCGCACCAGGCACATTTTCTGCCAAATTTACCCATAACGTTTATGTCTCATTTTCAAGCTCTGTAAATTTTATGTTCCAGTCAATGCTTTGCAGTGTGAAAGCACATAACAGCAGCTCTTTCCACTAATTAACTTAGGAGATGTGTTAATACCCCAGGAACACTCTGGCATCTGGGGAACACGTGGGCACCCCAGGAACATGCCAACAACTGGGGAACACATTAGCATTCCAGAAAACGATAGCATTCGGAGAACCATGTTAACATACCAGAAAACCACTAACATCTGGAATATGGAACATGCCATCTTCCAGAAACACCCGCCAAGCTGGGGAACATGACAATACTCCAAGAAAACAACTGCACTTGAGGAACTCCCCAAGGAACTTCTGCCCACAGGGAGAAAATAACGTGCCCAACAGGACGCAGCACTGAGGGACGTCCTTTCTACCTCCCAGCAGGCCCCTCTGCCTCACCCGAGATTTCTCCTCCAGCCTTGTCATCATGACCACCGTAGCTGTGCGCTGTTCCCACACCATCCGCCAGAAATCACCCATGGTCTCAGGCAGTGGACCCTGTGTGGCGATGTAGGCGTTCTGCTTGCGGTAGCCATCGATGTAGTTGGCATTAATATAATCACTCCCAGGGACACCTACAGATGGAAGGGACATGGGAAAGTACCAACTCAGGGTCCCTGAGACAGCTTGGCATCTTTGGTAGGATGCCACCCCAGCCACAGAAGAAATAACAAGGAGGTAGGATAGAGCTCTCTCCTCAGCTCACCATCGATGGAGGTCAGGATGACTCGGGAGTGGTCGTAGGCAATGACATTCGCATACCGGTTTTTGGGCTTATTCACCTCCAGGTTGGAATTCTCCCACGTGAACTGCTGCCCGGGGTCAATGGACTGTGCAGAAGGGAAGCAGCAAGTGAAGTTGAGTGGGGAGCCAAGGGACAGCTGCCTCTCCGGGGGACTCAGCCTTCTAGCTGGTACCCACACTCTGTGAACTTCACTCTGTGGACCATAATCAGCTAGCCAAGTGCCTGTGGGGCCACGAAGCTGACTGCCACCCATGTCAGCCAAGGAGCTGCCAAATGCCTATCATGGAAGTGATGGATCCAGAGGCTCCTTTGACCACAGCATTAAATCTGGCTGACAGGTTTAGAGTGGGGGCAGGGGAAAGGGCCCTACATCCAACTAAGGAAATAAACAGAAACAGACAGAACCAACAGCAGCCTCCTGGTCTGTGCAGCAACCAGCTAGAGCTCTGGACACCACGCTCGACCTCGTTGGGCTCTCTTCACCTGTGATAGTTTTTTCCCTGCCTGCTCTCCTGCTTCTGCCCTGCTCATAGGGAAGACACAGCCTCCTCCACCACCTTTCCTAGGTGGCCTCTGTTGCTTGCAAGATTTCTTTCTTTTTCAGTACTGGGAGACTGAACCTAGGTTTTTCACTGAACTACATCCCCAGCCCCTTTTTAAATTTTGAGATAAGAATCTCACTGAGGGGCTGGGGATTTAGCTCAGTGGCATAAGTGCCTGCCTTGCAAGCAGGCAGTTGTGAGTTCGACCCCTGGTACCGATAAAAACGAAAAGACAAAAAAAAAAAAAAAAAAAAGAATCTCACTGAGTCACTAAGTTGGCTGGGATAGGTGTGAATTTGTGTTTCTCCTGCCTTAGCTTTCCAGAGTCCTTGGATTACAGGAGTGTACTGCCACGCTTACTGTTTGTGGGATTCTTACACTTATATACCAGAGCTGTCTGTTTCCAGCTGCAATCCAGAGTTCCCCTCAGCATACCTAGAAGCCTCTGGGACATGTCCACCTGGAGGTCTCACATCATAGACCCTTCGGTCTCAATTCTTTCAAAGCCAAGCCCATCAACTTCCCCTCCACACACTGGGATTCAACACCCCTGCCATCATTCCCCCTCGCCTAATGCCCACCCTGCTTGGTGCTCCCCAACTCACTACCACTGCCCCCAGCTGGCCCACCCAACTTAAGCTTGACGACTCCCTGCCCCTTCCCTCTCGCACTCTGTAACCCACATTATCCTGCGATCGGAATGGTTCTTCAAAAATACAGATGTGTGGCTGGGGATTTAGCTCAGCGGCATAGGCGCGCCTGCCTTGAAAGCAGGCAGTCGTGAGTTCGATCCCTGGTACCGATAAAAACAAAAAAGACAAAAAAAACCCAAAACAAAACAAAACAAAAAAAAAAAAACGCAGATGTGAATAACCATTTCCTCCTTAAACACCTCCTGTGCTCTTCCGCACCTTTGATAGTGGTAACATCCAAGAGCTAAGTCTCAGTGGAGAATGGACAGTGAGCTCAGCACTAGGTACATCTCTGTCTAATTCTCATATAAGACAGGCCCTATTACCACCCTCGTTTTACAGATGGATATAATACAGAGAGCACAGAACAGAGGTCTTCCAAATGCTACCCAAGCCTTGCTGCTCTCTGTGGGTTGGTGTTGCTGCCTCCTCCCAGGAGGGCCTAGGCACAGCTTGGCCTTGGGCTGCCTCGGTGCTGTCAGTCTCCCCTCTTTATGTATCAACAGTCGCCTTTACACCAGGACACATAGGTGCAGAGATACATTCAACACTGGCAGCTTGTTTGCACGTGTTTTCCCACTCATATGTCCCTGAGGACATTTGTCTCTACATCCCTGGGGAGTGGCACATGGTAAGTGCTCAATGATGTGTAATGAGTAACAGAACACAGAAGGTAATAGAGCTGTGGGATCCTGGCTTCTGGGTAGAAGGTCTTGGAAGAAAAGCTCAGGTCAGAGAAGAGGGGTGGACAGGTGGCAGTGGATCACTGTGAGCAGAGGTCCTATGAGCCTAGACAGTAGGAAGAAGGGCAGATGTGAGACATGGCACAGGTGAGCATGGGTTGCAGACCAGGCCAGATAAAGAGCTGGAGGCAAGAAGCCCAAATAAGGAGATTTCTGACTCTCAGCAAGGCTGTACACAAAGCGGCATTGGACTACAGGCGAATTACACTGCTCTGCAGCAGACCTGTTCAGCAGTCTGCCTGCCAAGCTCAATTTCCTTTCCGTAGCCTGGCCACCACCTTTGGAAATGTAATCCCGGTACCCTGGATGTATCCTCCACAGCTGAGGGTAGACACCCAACTGGAGGGGGACCAAACTACAAGAGTCTCAGCCAACCCATCCATCACCTATCCATCAATCACAGTGTAAAGCCTGTGCCAAGTGCTAAGAAGAGTGACAGAAGAGGCATACAGACATCTTCACTTGTGCTTCCTAGAGAAGGTAGGGAAGGGTAGAGATGGTAGAGAAGGTATCACATTATTCTTTAACAAAGCTCCACCAGCAGACAGCCTGGGGACAATCACTCCTCCCCTACCACCAGCTAAGGGCACAGCAGAAGCCTTCCAACTTTGAAGTCTGAGTCTCCAGAAGGGAAAAATCAATGCCACAGTGGGTGTGCATCTGTAACTCCAGGTACTCAGGAGGCTGAGATGGGAAAATCCCAAGTTCAAGGTCAGCCTGGGCAATGTGATGAAAGACCAACTCAAACACAAAACAAAATGACAAAACACACACAAAGTAAAACGAAAGGCCAGAGGTGAGTGTGTAGAGGGACCACGCACTCTATGAACTCCAGTGGGGCTGCTGACATGAGTGAGTCTGGGTTCCCACCACACCTGCCTGGGGACAGCTCATCTGCCCCTCACTGGCACAAGTCAGCCTTGGGAGTCAGGGAACACTGCTGTCTGGCACCAAGTATGTGAAAACAGTAATCAAAAATATAGGGCACAGATGTTACACATGCCTGGACTGGAGTCCCGGCTCCACTACTCATCCACTCTGACCTTGGGCAAGTCACCCCCTTCCAGGCCCCCCATCCTCACTGGTAAGGCGGGACAGTAACAGTATTGTTTATAAGACTGAAGGCATGAGCAAGAGATGTCCATAGTGCCCTGCTAGTGCTAGTCTGCAGCAAGCACTGAGGCCAGCTATGGAGGTCTACATCTACCTAGGACACCTGGGCACGGATCTAGGCACCAAGCACAGCCTTCTAGAGGATCCCCTGGGTGGGGAAGTGACTACTACAAGGGTTGAGTGGGGCCCAGTGCCCGAGGATGTGTGCACGCAGCTGAATCTCGGTGCTGTTAGCCGCCTTCCTCTCTGTTTCGGCAAAGCCTGGAGCCAGTGGAACCTGGGCAAGAAAGGGCAACCCAGGGCTGGTGAGGGCAATGGAGGTGATGAGAGACATCTCACCTCATACTCCTGGGAGAACTTGAGGCCATCATTGGCTTTGAGGCGCTCGATGTTGTCTGCCAGGTCGGTGATAGGGATGGGTGGGTGGTCTCGCATACCTGGGGAGGCAGGGCACACAACAGAAGTTACAGCAAGGCCTGGGCAGGGTGGTGGGGACAGCCCCAATGCATGTATGTGCACAGGTGAACATATGTGACCATGGAGCACTTGGCACTGGTGGCATGGAGACGGCAGCACATGCAGCGGCAGGGACAGGAGCACACAGTGGCTGAGGGGTGGAAGGGAACCGGTGTGTATGCTGTGAGCATGTGGAAGCATGTGTAGGTGACACGGTGCTGTGTAGGGGCACTAGGGCTCTGCCTGGCAGGACCACTCAAGAGGAATGAGAGGTATCCAGGCTGGGGCTGTGAGCCCAGGTCAGCTGCAGCTGACAGGATGGAATCTGGGATCCCAGCACACCTGCCCCACACTGGCAAAAGTCACCAGAGTAGGATTCTGTGATACTGTCATTCCAGGCACCGAGTATGTAGATGGAGTAATCACAAAGTCCAGAGACAATGACAGAGTGACGCAGAGAAACACAGAAAGCGGAGAGATGGGGGAACAAGGCGTAGACGCAAAGACAAGGAAACCGGAAACAACAAAGTGTTGAGAAGACAGCAGAGGGGACAGAGACAAGGAGAGAAGGTGGGCTATGGGAGAAAGAAGTGGGGAAGCTGGGTGGGTAGAGAGGAGGGGAGGACAGAGACAAGGGCACAGCTGAGAGGGGAACGCAGGAAAGGGGGAAGAGCAGGAAGAGGGAGCAGACAAAGGGAGAAGAGTAGAGGAGTGGAAACAGACACCAAAGCCAAAGTTTCTCCAAGCATGGAAACTTTGAAACTAACTTGAGATATTCGGGCAACTGGGGGCACTGGAACCTGCAGAGAAACCAAAAAAAGTGGGGTTTGCTCAAGCCCATCAACCCTGTCTGGTCACACAGCTACGATTGGACAATGTAGGGGGCAAGGAGCAGGGTAACATGGGAGGGAAGGCTGAAGTGAGGGGCCAGGGCCATGGGACTGCACCCACAACCAGTCCCATTACCTCCCAAGACAGACATGTGCCCACCTCCACAGTGAATGCTCCCAAATTCCACAGACCTGGGTGACCTCAAGACTCTTTTTATAAGCAAATACTAAATCTAAACCAACCCATGTTCCTCCTGGTATCAAAATTTGGCCTCAATTATTTTTAGATGGTTCCCATACTGGAAACAAGAGATCCCTTATCGATCCCACACCCCTCTCCTCTCTTCCTTCACATATTCTTTCCTCAATGCTGAACCCTCGACACTCTGACCACTGTAAAGGGTTTCTCTGCATTCTCCTTTGTTACTCCTCAACCCCCAGAAATGCTGAAACAAAGCTGCCACAAGACCCCACTGCCAAAGCCAGCACTCCCCGCTCCTGGGGCTCCTACTGCTCCGCGTCACTTGGTCCCCTCCCATGTGCGGCTCTTGCAGCCCTGATTTCAGGGACACTGCTCTGCCAGTCTATTCTTTCTTAACGCTCCACCAATCTTCCTTGCTGGCTACTTCTCCTTGCCATTCTCGGCCTGGAAAAGGCCAGGACCACCACCTTCCTGGCAGCACCTCCCACACGAGTGGTTTTTTTTTTTTTGGAGGCCAGCACAGATCCTAAGGGACTTAGGCTGAGCCCTGCTGTCCCCCTTGCTTCCTTCATGCTTCCCAAGTTTGTCCCTTCTTTCTGTCCCAAGTGTCACTTTCTGCCTACTCAGTAACTTAGTCCGCTATCCTGATTGCTCTTCCTTCAATCCAATGTTCTCACAGCAGCCAGAGTGGTATTCTTCCAGCACAATTCCACCCTTTCTGCTCCCCTTAGTGTAGACCTTAGCGTCTCCCTGGGACATTCAAAGTAAAATGCAAGCCCTTCTGCAACAGGAGTTCTGCTACACCTCCAGTCACCTTTTGGCTCCAATGCTGCAGCAACACTGAAGGGCTCATAACTCAATACTCATGCAATTCCTCTACTCGGAAGAGCCACTTCCCACCCCCTTCTTTGAACAATGCTCGCATGAGTGGCACCCCTTCCAGAGCAGGTTTTTCTGACCTCTGGTGCCACCAGCCCAATGCTTGGATTTCTCATAGATTCAATCATGCTGGTTGCAACAGACTGCTAGGTCTGCCTGACATGCTCTCTTAGGACAGACACATGTCTTTGGGGCTCAGTCACCATGGTGTGAGGGGATATAAAGAGGCCTTATGTGGGTGGCCTCGATGACAGCCCTACCGGGCTCACAGATGACTCATAAACCACTGGTCACTTGAATGAACCAGTCTTTACCATCCGGGGTTCGCAGACTCCCCTATGGAAAGCCAGAGTATTAGTTATTTCAGGCTTTGCCAGCATCAGTATCTATTGTACCTACTTAAGTCTGCCTTGTAGTACACACATATACAGAAGTGAATGAGAAAATTTTATTTACAAATGCAGGTGGTAGGCTGTATCTGGCCACAAGTCATCGTTTTCCAACCTTTGGTTTAAAAGATCTAGCTCCCAGACTTTGAGTCTTCCAGCTGAGGGCTCAGACATACTGGAACAGAGACGCTACTCCTGCTTTTCCCTCTCTGAATTCTTGACTCACAGAAACTGTGAGAGATAATAAATATTACTGTTTTAAGGTGCTAAGTTTTGGTATAATTTGATACGTGGTAATAACCAGCTCATACATACACAAACCCACTGTGTGTGCATTAGTTCACTCATTTAATCCCTTAAGTGTCTGAAATTTCATAGACATTGAACAACCTACAAGGTGCTCAATCAAGGACAAGGAGTGAATAAGACACAGCTGGTGCCACAGAGCTCAGAGATGGTGGCTGAGGAACAACTCCAGGCTTTGGTGAGCAGCGTCCCAGCGGAAGCAATGCTCTGGGAGTGAAAGGCACCCAACATGGGGTGGGGGCTTATCCCAGGAGGTGAGGTCTGAGTTGTACCACCAGAGTATGGGGAGGAGTAACATCTCAGACAGAAGAACAGCTGGACAGCACAGGACAGTAGCTGGGAAGAAAGGGCAGGTACCAAACTGTGAGCTAGGGTCCCTGTTTCTGTATGGTGAGACTTGGAGTTTGTCTCCAGGAGGGGTCAGGTGTGGGTCCCTTGTGCCCCTGCAGGTGTCTGCTGGGGCTTTTTTACTGCAGCATGCCTCTTTCACGTGGAGAGCCATCCTGTGGTGATGACGTGGTCTCTGGGGGCTCCTGCTAATCCACACTCAAGAGACCCTGACCAAAAGCACACAGGAGGTAATGGGCAGTTCTGTTGCCCTGAGGGACTAATTGGCTCTGGGAGCCTGTCTGGCTGCTGGATATGGGGCTCTGAGTCATTTCAGTCCAAAGAAAAGTGCAAAAAGGAAGAAAAGCAGCAAGAAATGTGGGCATGCAGCTGGGTTCCTTCAGTGGGGAGGCGCAACCTACAGAACAGAGACTGCAGACCTGATTAGGCTGAAGGCAAGCAGACCAAGGTGCACCCTACCTGGGGTTTGGTAGTTGAGTCTCCTCATCTCCACAGGGTCAGAGGAGTGAGCCAGCAGGGAGTCTTTCAACCCAATTGACTGCTCATCCTTTGATGATGGGGAGTGGGTTCTTTTCCTACAGAGACACAAAATGGCTGGTGGGACCCTGAGGTTCAAGCCAAGGACAGCTGGCTTCTACCAAGCCCCATGTCCCCAGCTCTGCCCCTACCACCACCCCACCTCATCCTGGAGTCTGAGCATGGAAGAGCCAGGGCAGAGCAGCCTCAATGTGCAAGAGGAGTGGGGAAGGGAAACAGCAGTAGTGTGCAGACAGAAGGAGCAGTGCTGAGGGAGGAAAGGGTCTCAAAGGCCAGTGGCTCCTTTAGACAGAAGCCAGTTCACTGCTGGGCAGTGGCTGCTATCCCTGAGACTACCACAGTAGAGGGAGCAGAAACCACCAAAATAAACATGCAAATAACATGGAAAATACACAAACACCATGGGGCACTGGGTCCCAACTGTCTGAATCTTGAGGTATAAGGGTAAATGCTCAGAGCAGCAGGGCAGGGACTAGAAAGGCATCACCCTAGCCGGGCAGAGTCCTCTCTTACTGGCCTCGGCCTCCCCATTTATAAGGATGGGGTCAGATGGGCTAAAGGAGTGATGGCAAGCCTTTTAGAGCTTCCAAAATGATAACAGCCAGCTGTGGCACATGTGCTATAGGTTTTCGATTACTGGATTACATGGTCCAGCTGCTGAACAACACCCAGGGTCACCTGTGGTCTGTGCACATATGTTGGGAAAGGAACTTGTGAGCATGCTCAAGTGTGTGTATGTCAGATGGTTTCTTGAAGCAACTGGATAATTTCTTGGAGAACTGGGAGCCTCAGGAGGGTTCTGGTGAGCTCTGTGGACTCAAGGAAACACCAGAGGCTGCTTTGTATGTGTATTCCCCACAGGAGAAGCATCCTCTACAGAGGGTCCAGAGTTGAACAGGCAGGAGAGCACACAGCTTGGCCCTCATGCCCTCGAGGACTCGTCCCGTACTGGGGAGTCTGCTGTGCTGACTGGATGATTTGCTGCTTAAAGTCACAGGCCAGAAGGCTTCCAGTCAGAGCATTGTCCCTCCCTGCTGGCCTGAGGTGTGAAGGGATAAGAAGTAGATGGGGAGGTGCGTGAACAGAGAAGGAATGACTCCTACCTTTCTTGTTTACTAGGTCCCGAAAGACAGGCAAGGACAGAAGAAAGGAATGGTCATTGTTTCTGTCATGTGCTCAGCCCTCACATGACCAGGGGACAAGGCAGGAACCTTCCAAGGCACTCACATGACATTCAGGGAATGGGGCACTGCTCAGGACCACCCACAGGTCTGTTCACCCTGCCTCCAGGTGGGAGTGCTGCCCAATGAGCACGGGAGAGGTGGCACAGTGGAGACAGGCACTCACTCCCGTGGAGTCATGTCAGACACACGGACCAGCATGCACTCATGTGCAAGGTGTTCTATGACATGCTTGTGTATTTGGCCCTGCGGTAGGAGCTGTACATTTAGCACACTTGGCTGTAGGCCCAGCATGAGTCCAGTGTAACATTCTGGGGCAGATATAGTGTTGTGCTAAGTGACAGGAGCCAGAGAAATGATGAAGTTGTAGCTGGAGAGCTGTAGAAGACAGGAAGGCTCAGCCTCCACTTGTCTGGGAACTGCCTTAGTTCCATTCAGTGATGTCAGGGACACAGCGGGGACTAGACTACACAGGCACTGCTGTCAGTCTGAAGAGGCTGGGCTTCATATTGGGAGTCATCAAAAGGTTTTAAAGTGAAGTTGATGAACTTAAATCTCTAGAAACACCTTGGAAGCTGTGAGGTAGCCAGAAAGGAAACTCCTTCATCAGGTGGCTGCAACTACCCAAGACAGAGGACCGTGTTATACTGACAGATACTGAGACAGCTCTGACTATATGGGTGCAATGGGACTTCATGATGCTCTGTGGGATGTGGGCCTGCATTGCATCTCTGCACACCTAAGCAGGAGACTGAGGCCAGAGAACCGGTTAGGAATAGCGGCAGAAGGAAGTACCTAAGCTAGGGGACCAAGACAGAACGGTATCTGGACGTTAACGAGACAAACACACTCACAGCCATAAAAATAGAGATGGGACAGACATGCCTGGGGATACACCTAAAAACAGCTCCTCTTTGGGAAGTCTAGCCCTTGTACACCCAGGTGCGCGCGTGCACACACACACACACAGGTTTCCCTATCCCCATCACACACACACACACACACACACACACACACACACACACACACACACACGGGTTTCCCTATCCCCATCTCACACACACACACACACACACACACAGGTTTCCCTATCCCCATCTCTCTCTCTCTCTCTCTCTCTCTCTCACACACACACACACACACACACACACACACACACACACACACACGGGTTTCCCTATCCCCATCAGACTGACACACATATACACATGCAGGCACACACCTGAGTACTGCTTCTGCTGGTCCTGGCTTCCACTATGCCCATGGGCTAGCTGGGATGGCTGCACTTACACGTTATATACTGTACCCAGACAGGGCCCAAGAAGAGTGGGTAGGTGCTGTCTCCCAGAGCCCTGAGCACAGCACTCACCTCTTAAAGAGGAGGATGGCGATGACAATGAGTATGATAAGGATGACCGCCAGGACAGGACCCGTCACCCACAGCATCTCAGGTTCTTCCTGCTGCTGGGCTGGTGTCACCTGGACTACAATCTCATCCGAATAGGGGCTGGAGGCGTAGCGCTTCTGTGGCCCAGTGGAGGAACAGCACAGTAAGCTCAGTGCGAGACCCCCTCATCTTCAACCTATCGCACCTGGAAAGAGGGCTTTGGGGCTGGGTTACATGGGCTGAGGAGCAAGATTGAGTCCGTGGGGCCAAATCAGATTTGGCCTTCTGAATCCTGGGGCATAATGTCTTGGGATATGTAATACATGTTTTAGAGGCTGCCCCAGGCTGGGGATTTTAAGAGTCCCTGGGCTGACATAGACTTGGGGTCTCCCTGGCATTTGAGACTAGGCTTATGCTAGGTCAGGTGTGGGGTTTCGGGGTGCTGAGAGCCAACCTAACTTAGGCAGACCTGGTCCACAGGTTCCTTCAAGGAGGCGAGCACAAAGCACTGGTAACTCAGGTCTGGAGAGAGGGGCTGGTTGTAGAAGCCAAGGTAGGTCTTCTTGTCCCCCAGAGTGAACGTATCAGGGAGCACATCCATCTGAGCTGCCACATACGGCTTCAGCCGGTCTACCTGCCGCCGCCGCCTCCTCTGCTGCACTTCACTCTGCTGCTCAATGGCCTCCAGAAGCTGGGAGAACAGAACATGGAGTCACACATAGCCTTGGAGCACATTGCCCTGGGCTGTAGTCTGGGATATAACCTTCTATGTCAGGGACCCATGGCTGGCCTGCTCCCTGCCTCTATGGAATAATGACAGCTTTGCAATACCACTCTTCCCACCATTCTGTGGGAAGAGGCCTATGGGCAAATTCATCCTAACTAGAAAGGCAGTCACCACCCTACCTGTGAGGACAGAGCCTCCACACATTAAAGGCGGTTCACTCTGGCCCCTCTATGGTCTCTGTATCCAGGAGACTATTGTAAGTCCACAACGCCTAAGCTTCTTCAGTGCTACAAATGTTTCCATTGCTCCCCAACCCAGGGAATTCTTGCTGGTACCTCTGGGAATTCACCATAAGCCCTCCTGGAGTTCTCTGAATACTCCCAGGGGTTCCCCTCAGAGTCCTTTTCTCTAGGGAGAGAGCAGGCTGCCAGCTGACGCAGTCAGAGAGTGATTTCAATTGGGGAGTCCATCGGGGCAAAGCTACTGCAGACTATTGCCAGGCACTGCCATTGGAGCCAGTTCCCTCCCCAGGCACCTCATCCAGTTCCAGTTCTTCAGGTGTGCTCCATCTCGGTGCCAGCACATTTCCACCTACACGGTCAATGGGCACCACCACAATGTAGAACCACCTAGGTGGGCAGAGCAGAAGTCAGGACTGCCATCACCAGCAGCCAGTCCCAGCCCTTACCCAGTCTCCTCTGCACACCTGACCAGTGAGGGGTCCTGCACAGGGGGCATAGAGAGAGTAAACTGGCCATCCTCTATGTAGGCTGAGGCAGGCAGTGGCTTGTGTGGCAGGATGTCCGGGGCTGTGCGGATGGACACGAGGTGCTGTAGGCCCCCTGCACTGTTGCCACGGTTCATCAGGACAAATGAGTACTCTGTGTTGGGCTGCAGGTCTGAGATCAGCTTGCGCATTGAGTGCCCGTCTACCTCCACACTCTGCCCATTGTACAGAATCTGCAGGGAATGGGAACAGTGTATGGCAAGGCCTGTCCATGAGGTTCCTGACCATGTTGTGCAGGCGAGGCACATGCACAGCCAGGCCCCAGGTCACACACACACATGTGTGGGCTGGGACTGGAATGACAGCACCCAGCAGGAGGTCTGAGTGTTGGTCTGGGCTGGCTGTGGCCCTCACTCACCTTGAAGGGTACAGCTGACTTGTACGAGTCTGGGACCTCCCAGCTGAGCAGTACAGATGTCTTCATTGCAGCAGCCACGCGGAAGTTCTTGGCAAACACTATGGAGGCATAAACAAAGAGTCAGCAAAGGCTGAGGCAGAGTGAATAGACCACAGGATGAGACACTGGCCAGGGCATCAGATGTTGAGGATGGCTACAGAGAACCAAGCATCCCTGCTCCTAGCTAGCTTCAGATCACTGTCCAACTCCCAGCCTGAGCTCTTCTGCAATGAGCACTGAAGAGGGTGGGGATGACATCCACAGCCAGAATGTCCAGAAGAGTGTGGGTAAAAGCTTGAGCTCAAGATACTAGATCAGAGTATCCAAAGGTCAGTAGGTCCTAGTCATGAGAAGCATGTGTCCACAGCCTACAGCATGGTGAAGTATGTTCGAAAGGGTTAAGTGGGCCACAGCCCTCAGAGATTAGCGCCACACACCAAAGATCAGTAGGTTGCACACCCAAGAATGGCAATGCAGTCCTAAGAAATAAGCAAATTAAGGTCACAAGAGACTGGAAGGTCACACAGCAGAGGTCAGTAGGTAAAAGACAGCAGAAGTCAAGGGTCATACACCCAAGAACACGGTGTCTATTCGCTAGAGGTTAGTGGTCACAGTCATGAAAGATTCAAGGGTCACATAGCAGGGGCTGGTGGATCGTGGATGCCAGAGGTCAGTGGGTCAGAGAGCAGACGTCCCCAGGTGCAGCCACTGGCACGCTACAGCACACACCTTGCTCCACAGGCATGGTCCGGGACTGGATGCTGGGGCTGAGTGGGCCAGTGCCTTTGCTGGTTTGTGCTCGGACCTTGATGTCATAAGTGGTATCCGGCTTGAGGCCGGACAGTGTAAGGTGGGTATCAGCAGTGATATTCTGCAGCTCCTGCTGGCTGTTGATATCACGGTACACCACAGTGTAATTGGTGATACGCCCGTTCCTCTCAGCTAGTACTGGCGGGTCCCAGGCCAGTTCCATGGTAGATGTGGTTAGTCCTGTCACTTGAAGGTTTTGAGGGAAGCCACTGGGCACATCCTCAGGGGTCGTGATCTCCTTCTCAAACTCCTCACCTGGGCCAGCCCGGTTCTTGGCAGCAAGCCGGAAGATGTATGTGGCCCCCTTGTGTAGGCCAGTAACTGTAAAGTGCTGGTCATCTTTGCCAAAATCTATGACGTTGGGCCGTGTCTCATCGGCCCGGCGGTACTGCAATCGATAGCCCAGCAGCTCACCAGGCAGCTCCTTTGGTGGGTGCCACTGAAGCAGCGCAGTGTTCATAGCTGTGGTGCTAATCATCATGGTGGGCCGGCCTGGGACTAAACAACCATGCAGGGGGTTCTCATGCTGCCCTGCTCCCACCTACCCCCAGCTCTGTCCCTGACCCCTCACTTACCTGCCCCTGTTGTAGTAACAATTTTGGGTTTGCTTCGGGCACCGTCCCCCTTGGTAGTGTAGGCGGCAACAGTGATGGAGTAGGTGGTCTCTGGGGTGAGACCGCTGATGGTGGTTTCCTGGAGGGGAGGAGGGACTGTTTCCCATCACAGTGTGTAGGAAGAGGCCACAATGGTCAGTTGCCTCAGCACTCCAGCCTGCAGCTGTCACCCAGGCGCACAGGGCCACAGGTCTTGGGAGGTGGGACAGTACAGTACTAGAGTCAGCTGCAGGCAGGGCAGCCAGGCGGGATGTGGGGTGGGAGGACCTGCACATCCCAGAGCTGCAGGCCTGGGGCAAAAAGCGCTTTCTTACTTTCAGAGAAGAACAAAGAGCCGTACTATTTCTTTTACTCCATTGTGCTATGAATGACAACTCCTGAGGTCCCTGCACACATTTACACACTGGGCACAGAGCCTCGCACATACCCAGCACCTTGCATGACTCTTGGCACGCACATGCGGACTGCAGCTGCTCCTGCACAAGCAGGTAAAGGGCCACTTGCAGACACTAATGTAAACACGGACAAATTTGGAGCAGGGGTGGAGAGGTGGGCCAGGGTACCACCCTACAGGTCAGGACCATGGGTGGGTACCATCCAGGCCAATGATTCTGACAATGTCCACAGTCCACAGTCCCTCCTGAGATCAGAGAGGAGTGGGGAGTAAAGAGGAGGGCAAAGAACCCTTCACACCCGAAGAAAGTACTTTCTGTCTGTTCCCACTGAGGCCTGAGAAATCAGCCAGGGCATCTCCTTCACCCTGGCAGTTCCTGCCCATACACCCATTTCCAGCAGAGGCATCATTTCAGGACATGCGGAAATACACCACAGGAGGCCAAGCTACAACACACAGCGAGAAGAATGGGAAGAAGAGAAGGGATCACCGTGCAGTGGGAACAGTGCTATTGCCACCAACCCTGGTGTCCCTCCAGCTCAAGCCTTGAATGGGGTCATTACAGCTGCCAACATCCCACTAAGTCCCTCTCCTGCTCCAGCTGGAGGGTCTCCCAGGGCTGGGGTTCCAGCAGCACCAATGCTGGACCCATCTCTCTATAGACTCTTCTCCCAGCTTGGGCCCTGAGCAGGTGATTTTTCACTCCTGGGGATCAATAAGGCCTAATGATCAAGATTGGATTTAACTCCATTGCTGTCTGGCCAGAGCAGGGGCCAGGCTCTGGTCGATCATGAACATTGGCCTTAAATTGCTGCTCAACAGGCAAAAAGTAAGGATTAGAGGAAACGCCAATCGCTGCTCAGCTTGGTACTAGCGTCTAAACGCCAATTTTCTCGGGATGTGGCTGGTGCCCTGTGGATCTTGGCAACACAGGCTGGGAGGAAAGAAGGGAGAGAGGAGTGTCCCATGAGCCCAGCCTGACCCAATTCTGCCCACGCTTGCACACCTGTTACTTACATAGTCCTCGGACTCCTCTGCTCGCCACTGACCGCGGGAGAAGGAGAGAAAGGGAGACAGGAAGGTGAAGGACTCTGGCTGGAAGAGAACCTGGCTCATGGAGGACAGATGGAGGGACTGGACTGCTAAAGTGCCCATGGGGTAAAAACCAAGTACAATTCCTGTCAAGGATCTGGGTCCCTGCCTCACTAAGTACCATGTCCCAAGGCCAAGACGGGTAGGAAGATGGGCTGGAAAGACAGGCAATCTGAGAGCAGGGACAGAGAAAAGCAGGCAGAGGTGTTGTGGGAGAGACTGCTACGTGTGAATGTGGGTGGGGTTGACAGCTCAGGGAGAGGAAAGGACAGCAAATGAGGGGTGAGGGGGAACCATACATCCTGGTTTGCCTGGGACAGCTTATCTAGACCTAAACTTGTCTTGGTATGGTTAGTCAATGTGTCATTTCAATCTCAAAAGAATCAGCTGGGACAACAAATTAGTCACCTGGGCATGAGGGGTCTTCCAGAACGTAAGAGCTGCATTGTGGCTGGGACAGGCTGGCCCCGATTGTGAAGATCGTGAATGCCTAGATTAGAGCCTGGGCCATGCCTCATAGGCATGAGCAGCTCCTTATGCCCCTTTTCTCTTGTGGGGGTAGCTAAAAATCAAGCTAGGAAGGCCATTTTCAGGGCTGGCAGTGTTGCTATATCCTGCTGAACTCAGGTCCCTGGTATATGCAGGAGGTTGGACAGCTAGAGGGCTCTATTCTGAGGCCTTATGGTTCCAGAGGGCTTATGGTTCACTGGGGAACTACAGAGGGTAAAGTAGCCCATGTTGGCTCTAGGGCAAAAGATAATTTGGGGTCCCCACTGCTCTTAGAGCAGGCCCAGCCTCTGTCTCCTGGCCCCAGGAGATGGAGCCTTAATGATGGCTCCTTAGTGATGGAGTGGCTTAAGTCTGTCATGTTCTGGCAACCTCTGTTGCTAACCATTTGGAACAAAATATGGGAAGAAGCTATTTAGATCCCTAGTCATGCTCACAATGTGCAGTGGAGCAGAGTCCAGCTCTGGTTCAGTTTCTTTGCTTGGGGAGATTGAGGCTGTGCAAGCCAGGCCTGGACACTGGAGTTCTTATAGGATACCTCTCCTGTGTTACAAGCAGAATGAGAGAAAAGGGGAAAGACAGAGAATGGAACAAAGTGGAGAGGGAGAAAAGGAAGGAGTTAGATGAGACAAGAGAGGTTGAGCTACACAAAACTAGAGCAGTGAGGAGAAAGGCATAGATGGAGACGCAGAGGGAGTCACGACTCCATAAGAAACAAGGGGCTGGGGATTTAGCTCAGCGGCATAAGCGCCTGCCTTGCAATCAGGCAGTCGTGGGTTCGATCCCCGGTACCGATAAAAAAGGAAAAAGACAAAAACAAAACAAAACAAAACAAAAAAACAAAAAAACCCCCCAAACAATGGCAAGCCTGGAGCTGGGGATGGAACTCAGTGACAAAGTACCCGCTGGTATTTGGAAGACTCTGGGTTTGATCTCCAGTACCACAAGAAAAAAAGGTTTTGCTTTTGTTTTAAAGAAGAAACAGGGCTGGGTATGGTAGCACATGCCTAAAATCCTAGTACTTGGGAGGCTGAAGCAGAAGGATCGTTGCACGTTCAAGACCAGTATGAGCTACAAAGTGAGTCCCAGGCCAGCCTAAACTGCATAGCAAGACCCTGCTTCAAAAAAAAAAAAAAAAAAAAAGTAAGTAAATCAATACATAAAATAAAAATAAAAAATAAAAGAAGAAACAGTGATAAGCCTGGGGCAGCATGAGGAAAGACAGGTCTGACTGTACACTGATGGGTGGGGGCCAAGGGGCACCTAGGTTGAGCAGATGGTGCTACTGGGTGGAGGATAGGCTGTGGTGTCCTTCATACAGAAGTGCAGGGGACAACTGAGCCCTGTGGCCAGGCTGGGGACTGGGCCCCATCTGTTCTCCCACTAACTGGATGCAGAACGATCCAATACTTGGAGGGCCACAAGGGCAATCCCTGTCTTCAGTGGCCTCCCTGGAGCCTGGGCTGCAGTGTACTTCCTGCCAAGGACATGAGGCTAGAAGATAGTGTGCTTGATCCTTTGGCCCAGCTCCCTTTGAAACAGCTCAGGACCAGAAGGGGGCACCTGAAGTGGCTGCCATGGAACTCCACTGGCTGGAGCTGTGGCACTGGCTCCTTGGGATGGGAGGGACTTAGGGATCCCATTCCGGGGATGTTTTTGGGTGGGTGTGTTCACTGAGGCTCCAGAAGGAGCCCTTAACCTGCCCCTGCCCCAGGAATGCAGGCAGTACACACCCTTTGCCGCCACTTCTGACCCCTCAGCTCTGGGCATGCTGAGAGGGAGAACACAGTCACTTTCTAGACAAAAGGAATTTTGTTTCAGGAGGTTGAGCCCAGAAAGAGGCCTGAAGGCTCCAGTGTTATGTAGGTGCTCTTGCCCCTAAGCCCATAGGTAATAGGGTACATGCTTATACTTCTGCTCCCAACCCAGGGAGGGTAAAGAAGCTAGACAGTGAGGGAACTTAGGCTCCTTCTCTTGGGATTGTTCAACATTGGCCCCTGAAGATCCCCAGGTCTGCTTCTAGCTGGAGAGACTTGAGAGTAAACCACACCAGGTGCTCTGACTCTTGAGTAGAATATTTTGGAAGGAAGCTTACAAGACCAATTGTAGCCCTTTCTTGAAAGTCTGGAAACTTGCCTTATCCAAGTTCAGTCACCCACTTACTGTGCCATTCTGGCCATTCTATAACCTGTAAGTGCTTATCTGAATAACAAGCCATGGATCAGAATATCCCAGGGATTTCACCCAAGCTCATCAGCTGAACAAACCACTACCCTCAGGGAAGACAGAAGCTCACAGTGGAAAGTATGAGGCTGGCTGGCAGGCCCTTCCTGGCAAGAGGTCCTGAGCAGAATCTTTAGCTTGGCTATTCAGAGTTCGGCACCAGGCCATGGGCCTAAGGCTGAAGAGGATAAAGATACACAGTCCCATTGTGTTCCTGGCTATAGCAGATGCCACTGCTTAGCATAGCACTACCTGGGAGAAAAGCACATTGCACAGAGCCAGTCCAGTTTCTTCAGTGAACATGCTTCCTACAAACCATGAAGCTGGGGCATGGAGAGCATGGTATGGAGCCAGGGGTCTGTGGAGACAGAACCCTGCAGCTGAGACTCCCAACAGGTCTGCTACCAAAACAGATGGGGCTGACAAGGCTTGAGCTAGCCCAAGTCGGGTAATCCAGAAAGGAAAGAAAACATCCCTAGAACCTGGCTCTCGTCTGCAGATCCTAGTGCCTCTGCCCCCAGCAGAGCAGGGCATTTCTGGTATCAATATGAGAAAAGACAGCCACAGAACCTCTGAAGGCAGGGAGGGGATCCAAAGTAGAAGCAGTGCACACCGCTCTCTGAACACTGTCCCACCCACAACCACACCACAGCACACCTGAGCCTCGGCCAGCATGACGTCTTGGATGACGGGTGGGCCTCGGGGTTCACCATTCTCTAACCGAACATAGGTGACTTGGTAGCCGCGGATCTGACCGTGTTGCTTGCTGGGGACAGGCAGCTTCCAGGAGACATGCACAGCAGTGGAGTTCAGTGGTTCCACCTCCACCTTCCTCGGTGGCCCACTGGGCACTGGGGGCCAGGTAGAGAAGGAAGTCAGGCCTGATGGTATGGATCCTGGCACCACTGAGCACAGCAAACTTCAAGGCCTTGCCACTGTACCCCACTGTATCCCAGGGAAGGCCTTGTGGCCAAGTAAGGAGCCTACTGCCTGCCTGCTGCAGGAAGGAGCCCTGCCAACTCTTATGGCAGGCCGAGCTCCTTGGTGAGGGCAGACCCAGAGCACTAGGTTGGGGCAAGCCCTATCCTAACTCTTCTGGGTCCTATGTACCAATGTTCAGCCACAACGTAGAGACTGGAGAATTTTCTGTACGTTAGTCTTCCTACTTTGACCTTTCAAATTTTAGGTAGGGTTGTTCCTGCTTTTTAAAAATTCAGCTGTTCTGGAAACGGCCCAAAGGCTGTGGCTTTTGCATAGGTGCTGCCCCATTAACTACATCTCCCCAGCAAGGGGAGCCTGTGTTGCAAGACAAGCCTGCCTGGGGTAATGGAGGAAAGGCCTGGTGCTTGCTGAGAGGTGTCTAGGGCAGCCTGCTTTGCCTCCCTGCCCCTCCACACGCCACGGCTGCCTACCGTCCTCGTCAGTGCGCACCAGCACCGGGCTGCTCTCGGGGCCGGGCCCCACATCTGTGTGTGCCCGCACCCACACCCGGTACTCGGTCCACTTCTCCAGGCCCACCAGGTCCCAGCTGGAGTGCTCACGGCTGATGCCATCCACCACATGCCGCCTGCGGTCCTCGCCGTCCACCGCCTCATAGGCCACGGAGTACTGGGTGATGATGCCGTTGCGGCTGTCGGCCGGCGGCGGGACCCAACTTACCCGGACCGTGGTGGAGCCCGTGCTCACACATGTCACCTTCTGGGGAGGGGCGGAGGGGGCTGGGGAAGACAAATGGGGGGAAAGCAGGCAGATGGAGGGTGGGGATCACAGGCATGGCAACCTAGTCATAGTGGACTGGAGACTCAGGTAGTCTTCCCCATGGGCTGAAGCCTCTGTACCTACTGGCATGCTGTCACCACAACCACCCAACAGCCTCACTCCCATGAACTACAGGTTCTCTCTTACACACGCATGCACACAGGCACACACATATGCATGGAGTTTAATAGCGTCTCTGCCATATACATACTGCCTTGCACAAAGCATACAGTTCTTAGATATACACAAATCACAATGTTCTGAGGACAAGGTCTCTGCCCCTGAGCCTAGGCAGGCCTGGACACAGGGGGCTAGACATAAAGGTGCCCCGCGGTGCCTAAGGTTTGAGGAGAATGCACCTAATGGAGGGTACAGACCTCTTGGAAGTCATGGGGCAGATGTGTGCTCTCCTTTGTGGCTAGTGACATTTCCAGACTCCATGCTCAGGGAGGACATGGCTGCTAATGCAGGGGTTCCCCTCCACTCAAGTTCTGCCACCACTCCCTGGCTGGGTGACCTCAGCACACACCTGGACTCACCAGCCCCAGAATTCCTCATCTCCAGGGCTTGCTCCTCTCTGCATGCCTGTGGTCATACCTTGTACAGTGTCACTGATGGGAATGATGCAACCTCCTACCTTTCCCTCCAGATCCTTATCTCTTGTTAGAGTTCAGCTACTACAGGACTCCAGAACTACTACTTTTCAGTCCTTGAGATAATCATCCATCCACTCTGGTCCTTACTGTCCTTAATATTCAACCTCAACTCAGATGTCTAGCGGCTCCTCATTCTCGTCAACATCCCAAAGTCTCACCACCTTATCTTTTCATTTCTGCCTGGCCTACACCAAGCAGCGAGTCTAATTATCTGCCTCCTCCAAGGTGGCACTGGGGAGGGTAGGAAAAGCTGCCTCCCCAGGGAGGCTATCTCTCAGGATCCCTTCATGGGGCCTCCATTCCACCTGCCAGGGTCCACTTACCACAAATCTCCATCTGCCACTTGTCAAGGGACAAACTTGGTCACTTCTATACTCCCTAAACCTCCAGCTCCCTAGGACCCCCAGCACACAACCCTGTCTCCTGCTTGGTATAGAAAACCAAGTCTCGCTGGCAGCTTCTCTATCTCTTGTCACCTGCCTACTTTCATCTGTACAAATTCTCTCCCCAAAATGGTGAGTCCTGCTGCCCTGCTTGGAATAAGCTCTCTCCTTCTCCCACCCCCATCTCCTGGGCTGTCCCCAGTTCTTTTTTTCATGCTTTGTACTTTGTCCTACTGACTCTCTACAATAGCACTTAAGTATGCTCACCATTTTCCCATCTTAAAAGAAAACTGTCTTCAGTACTACAGCTCCCCTCCAGCTACAGTAGTGGTCCATTCTGAGCCGAGTGGACAATTCTGAGCTTGTTGTCTTCCTTTATCACCTCCTGCACAGCCCACCATGCTGCCATGACTCCTGCCCCAGGCCCACTCTTCACCATTAGGTCTAGTGGGAGGGCCCATGTACCCTTGCTTCTGGACTCCACCTCTTGTTTGCCTCTCAAAATTTCCTCTCCCTCCACACTCGCAGATACTCTCCCTTCTCCTGGATTTCCTCTGTCTCCAATCTTTTTTTGAGCTCTTCCCCCTGCCCAGGGCCTGCCACACACTCACACTTAGCATAAAATATCTTGAACCTGGGTATCCGCTCTTTACACCTGCTGCCACCCTTTCCAGTCCTCAGGGCAGCACTCATCTCCAGGCCTCACACACCAGGAACAAGATGCACTTTCGATACTTTCTTTTCAGAACCTGTTTCCCACTCCATTCCCAAGTCCCAAATCTACCACCTCACCTGTGACATTGTCCTTTGCCTAGATAGCTACAAAGCTTTCTAGTCTTCTGCAACCTCTTTGCTGCCCTGTTCATTCTCAGAGATTAGTCAGAGCCAGCTCTCTGATTGCTGCAGCTATTCCAGCCAGGCTGGCCTGCTGCTTGCCCCTGAGCACAGGCCTCCCATCCTCTCGAGGAGCAGGTGCATGTCCCAGCCTCTGTGCCTCATGGACCTGTTCCCTTATCCTGCTGACTCCTACCCTTACTTTGGGCCTCAGGGAAGCGTCATTTCCCCAGGGCAGATCTCTTTGACTCCTGACTAGAGGAGGCTCATTGATCTCCATCCCACTCCAAATAAATCTAATTACAAACTCATCTGGGTAATCATAGGTGTCCTCTGTCTGCCCTGCCTGACCAAGGTGCTGATGGGCAGCAGCCATGACATCTGGTAATGCTGCTACCCCTGTACTGTACCCATCAGGAGCATGGCAGGTGCTTCTAGAATGAACTCATGCACATAAGGTCACAGGCAGCCTCCGGATTATCAGGAGTCCAGGCCAGCAGTCCCACATCACACTGTCTTCACAGACACTGCCATGTTTAGGCCATCATCACCTGGGGTCACCAGCCACAGTCACACCCATGACCACATTATCAAACAGTTTCACAACAGTGGCCTATGTGGTTATTTGACCACAAATAGGTCACCCAGCATCACACACAATCTGTCACCTGCCGAGCTACAATGATTCACAGTCACAGAGTCACCAATAGAGATGGGCAGCCACACCAAGATACATGGACATACATGGGCGCTACATGGACTAGTGGTCAGGTGCTCACAGGAGGCATCACACACACAGCTACAGATCTCACACATACAATATAGCAGCTGACATCACCCAGTGGGTCATATAAATGATGTGCTTCCACACACAGGGAAGAGACATACTCCAGCACACAAGTCACATTCCCACAGTCCTGTCCTTGAGTTTACAGCTCACATGTAATTTCATGGTGGTGGCATGAAGGAGGGGATGTGGGTAATGAGGGAGATGAGATGCAGGGCCATGGGGAAGGAAGACAGCCGCTGAAGCAGGTCTGGGACATGGCAGGCCCACCAAGTCACTGTGTGACCCAGTGTAAGGGGGATGGAGGACAGAGATGAGCCACAGACACAACTTACCTGGGCAGAGGGTGGGGGCTGGGGGCTGGGCAGGGATTGGGGAGAGCAGATGCCGCCTGGACAGACTAGGGAGCACTTACCTGTCCCTTTCTCAGGGTCCAGACTCAAGAGGCCAAACCAGAGGCCAATGTGGGACCCGGTAGACCTGACCACCAGCCTAACTGAAGGGGAAGGTGCATATCCCAGCCTAGGGGTGACAGACAGTGGCCTGAGGAGACACTTACTAGACTGTGCTGTGCGGGCCTCTATGGTGGGTGTGAAGACACCCACCCCCATGTCAGAGCGGGCAGCCAGCTGGAAGTGGTACAGTGTGTCAGGCTTCAGGTCCTCCAGGGTGTAGGAGGAGGTGGGGTCGAAGGTCACCTTGCGCTGGAAAAGCAGAAAGCACTCACTGACTACTCAGACCTCAAAGGCCACTTCAGAAACTATTCCCCACACAGGCTGTGGCTTGCCTTGAGGACTCAGCGTGGCTCTAGGATACACTCCCCACAAGGTCACAGGGACTTCATGAGCAACATGTGAACCAGGTCACAGCCCAAATGCTCCACAGACCACATGGGTCAAGAAGCTACTAGCCACACATGGCCCCAGGGAAACTTCAGGGTTGTACCAGCATCGAGTGAACCACAACAGACGCCAGGAACTCTGCCCTCAGCATTGGGAGGTAGAGGCAAAGACTACAGAACCATAAGGACCACGTGGGCCACAAAACTGATGAAAAACCCTAGAGGGCTGAGGTCACATGAACCACAGAATCCACAAAAGCTTGCTTGGGTGAGACCATCACAGACCCTCTGGGACCATGAGGACCCAGTCTATCCTTCACCCTCCCCAGGACATGGCTCACCTGCTGCCCTTCCTCCTCTGCTGCCCAGTATACCAGCTCATACTTGATGATTCGCTCCTGTGGTGGCAGTAGCCATGACAGCTGGATCCTGGTGTCTGATTCAGCCTCGGCCTGGAAGTCTGCAGGCTGTGCGGGAACTGCAACACCCATACCAGGCACTGTCGGCACCCACACATCCGAAGGCCAGGGCTGCCCAGGACAAAGAGGTGCCACTCTCCCACCCTTGTCCTATATCCACTGTTTCCATGCAGCTATGGAATACAGCATCTTCATTCTCCCTGAGCTCCCAAGTTCTGGGCCTGAGAGAGGAGGGGGCCTCCACCATAAATTCTGCTGCTGGCTGTTCCCCACAGACATGGGCCCACCTACCTCCCTGCTGCGTCTTGACCTGGATGGTGGGGCTGGGTGGGCCATCACCCACGGCAGTGAAGGCAAGCACGCGAAGGCTGTAAGTGATGCCAGGCAGCAGGCTGCCCACGGTGGTGAGAAGCCCCGCGTCAGTGTTGTGCTTGTGCCAGGCACTCAGAGGGCGACGGGAATCTGGGGTGTAATAGACACGATAGCCCCGCACCATGCCATTGGGCTCCTCGGGAGGCTCCCACTGCACCAGCATGGTGCTGGCACTCAACATGCGGGCTTGTACACGGCGTGGAGGGCTGGAGGGCGCCTGCTCCCCAGTGCGTGCCCGTACTGCCTCACTGGGTGGCCCTCGCCCAATGCTGTTTACTGCCAGCACACGAAAGACGTATTCCGAGAAAGGGCTGAGTCCGCCAATGCTGTAGCGTGTGGTGGCCACACCATCCACTTCCTGGAAGGGGCCCTCTGTGCCAGCTGCGCGGTACTGGATGCCATAGTAGGATATAGGTTCTGAGTTTCCAGAGTCCCAGGTCAGGGTGACGCTGGTAGCAGTTGTCTCTGTCACTATAAGGTCAATTGGTGGCTTCGGAAGAGCTGTGGACAAAGTGGAAGACTCAGGGACAGCCGAGGTCAGGACCCTAAGGACCAATCTTAGCAAGAGAACCTGGTTTGGCTGCCAGAGTAAGGCTGACACCACAGCCCACTCTGAAGAATGGCTTGAAAGGTTTCCAGAGGGGATGTGGCTTACAAGCTCCTGTGCAGAGGGAAAGGGCCCAGACCTGGTGGCAGAGATTTGCCTCTGAAGCTCAATCTTGCCCACTGTGTAGCAAGTTTGGGCAATGGGCAAGAAGGGAAGCTATTTCCTAAGGCACTGGTTCCGGGGTTCATATTGAAGGCAAAGAAGCCCCCGTATTCACATTCAGTCAGTAACTACACATTCAGTCAGTGACAGGTACTGATTGTACCAGGGCCACAATATCACCTGTTTACATCCCCTGCTTTCATGGAGCTTATCATCCACTGAGAGAAACAACAAATGAGCTGGCGATAATCACGTGCAATGACAGCAGGAAGCTACGTCTGAGACCCAGAAAAATCCATGGAATCTTCTCAGATGGGGTTACAGGGAGGGAAAGCCTTACAGGGCCTAAGGAGAAGATGGAGCCAGCAACAGAAGGGCTGGGGGTAGGGGAGCAAAGTAAGCTGAGCCGCGTGTGTCATCACACAGCGTCAACGGACACACAGGTCAGTGCTCAGCAGCCCAGGGAGACCACAGTGAAAACCCCCATCTGTATCTTAAGAGCAAAAGGAGCAATGAAAGCTTTGTTGACCTCTCTCAAAAGGGACTAGCTCAGTGTGGTGGTGCATGCCTGTAAACTTAGCATTCCGGAGGCTGAGGCAGGAAGATCACTGTGAGTTCAAGGCCACTGTGCGTTATGTAGTGAGTTCAAAGCCAGCCTGAACTGCACAGCGAGACGCTTTCTCAAAAAAACCAACAACAACAACAACAACAAGAATTGACCACTCAAAATCTGAGGACGGTGGTATGTCTGCAGTCCCAGCTACTAGGAAGGCTCAGGCAGGAGGATCACAAATGTGAGGTTAACCTGGACAACTTAATGAGATTCTGTTTCAAAATTTTAAAAAAGGACTTAGAATATAGCTCAGTTTGCCTTGGGTCCGACCTTCAGTATTACAAAACACTTACATGTGCAGAATAGAAGATGACCAGAGGCAGAACAAATGGAAGCAAGGAAACCAGGAAGGAGTCCATTCCGTGTGTATTAGATATGTCTACATGCGTATGTTTATTGCCAGGGTTCTCTGCCACTTGCCTCCATGGCTATATTCTTCTCTTTTTATTTTTTATTTATTGTCTTTTTCATTTTTATTGGTACCGGGGATCAAACTCACGACCGCCTGCTTGCAAGGCAGGTACTTATGCCGCTGAGCTAAATCCCCAGCCCCTATTCTTCTTTTTAAAAAATGTGGTACTGGGGACTGATGCCAGGGTCATTACACTGAGCTACATCCACCAGTGCTTTTTCCTTTTGAGACAGGGACTGGCTAAGTTGCCCAAACTGAGCTCAAACTCACTCCTCCTGCTTCAGCCTCCCGGAATGTTGGTATTACCAGTGGCTCACCACATTCTTACTGGGAGGCTTCAATCCAAAGATCTGGTTTTATGTAGTGGTTATGGGTATGGGCTGTGGACTCAAGTCCCTGCTTTGTCATTTACTTCTATTCCTGGGCTAATGACATCAACTCTCTTCTGTCTTGATTCCTTCATTTATAAAACAGGGATAGAAAAATCACCTATCTCCCAGAGTAACACTAAAATAAAACAAAATAAATTGTGCTTACTAGCATGATATCTGCTATCTACAAGCTCAATACATAGCTCTCTCCAAGGCTGTCAGAGACAGAAAACTTTGCCTCCTTTAAGGGTCTGGGGGACCCCGGAGGCCTAATGATCCCTCAGCTCCACTTGTACCACAGCACTCAGTTTATTCACACTTGCCACAGGCACTAGAATCTCCTAGAGTTCCTGTACTAGGCCAGGGCATCAGCCACAGCAGCTACTTGTCTCACTTACCTTTCACTGTAACTTGAGCTGTGGCCTCAATCATGCCCAGCGAGGAGATGGCCACACAGGTGTAGTTGGCGGAGCGCATGACATTGTTGAGCTCCAGTACATTGCGGCCAACTGGCATCTCATCCTCCTTGGTGAGCTCCTCAGCTCCCATCATCCACTTCACATAGGGCATGGGTGCACCCACTGCGACACATGTCAGATTCACACTGCCACCTGGCATCACCTCCTGGCTGCTGGGAGGGATGGAGAAACGAGGAGCCACACGGCGCACTGTGAAAGGAGGGAGAGAGGTACTCACAGGCCAGGCAGGTCACGAGGGTAGACAGAAGGGCAGGGGCCCCTCATTCAAGAAGTCCCCCCGTCAGAGCCCAGCCCAGGCTTGGAAATAGGAGGGGTGGCATCCCCAGGCCATGGATCATCATCTCCCACCCTATTTTGGGCTAGAAGCAGCCCCTGCATTCAGCTCTCACATCCAAGCTCCCATTTTACATCCTAGGTAAATGAGGCCCAGAAAGGACCATGGATATATATGGACATAATGTAAGATCCAGGCCTGGTCAGGACAACTCAAGCTACCCTCCAGTGACAGCCCCTGCTTGCCCCTGTCCTAACTCCCCATGTGTCTCCAGAGGGGCTCACTGGAGTGCCTAGGGCAAGGGTCCTCAGAACATGGCTGGGGTGGGCAGCAGGTCAGTCTAGGAGTGACAGAGCCACCTTCTCTGGGGTCACTGCATCAACCTCCATGGCCCAAAGGAAGAAAAGAGGAAGTGGCATAATCACCTGCTGGGCTTCAGCCATGCTCAGGGGACAACTTGATGACCTAGGGTAGAGGCTGCCTCTTAGGAGGGCTGGGCCAGGGCTAGGACCAGGGCCAGGGTTGAAGTGGGCCAGGGATGTGGTCCACGGGCAGGATGGGCATGATGATGGCAGTAACATGATGAGGATGCCGAACAGATGGCTTTCTGTGTCAGCGAACAGGGTCTCAAGGGGAAGAGTGGCTGTGCTTCGCCACAACCTCCAGCCTTGGACTCCCCTGACCAGAAGCTGTTCTGAACTTCTCACTCCAAGGTGCAACTTAAAACTACCCCATGAGGTTGCAAGCTTGGTACGGACATTCACCAGAGCATGCCAAGTGGGAAGCCACATACAGCCATGCAGGCATGCAGATCAATCATGTGGTGGTGGACAGAGGCTTGGGTATGTCCTACATGAGCATCCTTATGCACTGGAGAAGACAGGGAGCAAGGCTAAGTGACCCACTGACACCACTGACAGTACTGGTTTCTAAGCCCCGGCATGCAGAGCACTTGTGGTACCACATCAGGAGTACCTCATGCAGTCGCAGATTACACAGAGCTGGAAACAACTAGAACAACCACCGGCTCAGGGATCAAACTAGTGCCCAGAGGCTCAGCAAGTCATCTGGGCCTCTCAGTGCTGTATCTTTTAAGTCTCTATTTCTCTACAAATACATGGGTGATGGCCATCACCATCACTCCCTGAGTACCTGTAGGGAGGTACTTCATTGGTCTTCCTTATTCTGCCCACTCCCCTAGCTCTCTATATACATCACAGACTCGTCTTTCCCCCGTCTAGCAAGCTACTGCATGGTTCCCCAGTGTTTCTCTACTGCCTACAAAGCTTTGCCGAGCACTGCTTCCAGTTCCTTCCACAGCGTGCCACACTGTGAGCCTCCAGAAACAGTCACACCAGCAGTCCTTTGAGCGAGCCATGATGACTGACTCAGTACCTCTGAGCTCACAGGGAGAGCAGTGTCTTGCGGATGTCCAGAGTTCTGCTTTCTTCCAGAACCACTCCCTTTTCTCTTCTATTCTTTGGCTAGGCATCAAATCCAGGGCCTTACACATGCTAAGCAAGTGCTTTACTGCTGAGCTACAGCCCAAGACCTATCCTCATTTTCTTTACAAAGAGCACTTTTCCTCCATTTTCAGGACATGGGGTTTGTGGCCCAGACCTGGCTAACAAGAACCAATCTTTGGCCATTTTTTTTGGATTTTGGTATGTTTTTTATTCTTTTAGAATTTTGTATACTGACACAGAAGTAAAAGAAAATGACTGAAACTTAAATGTAAAAACTTTTAAAAATTCAATCCATAATTTTACATGTTCACTTTACTTACATGTCAGTGAAAAATCACCAACTACTGTGAAGGCAGGACATCACAAACTTTTTCATCACAAATGAACCAAAAAATAGAAAGTATTTCAAAAAAATATACTCCAAATGTGAAGAGAACTGCTTCCTTGGTGTCTTCACATCCTTCTCTTCTGTGTACTTATGTATAATACATTGTTTCCTCAGATACACGCATTCCCATACTTATTCTTGAGTTGTCCGTTTACATACTTTTCGGTCTGCTCTAGGGCTATATTCATATAGCCATCCAGGCAAGCCAGGACCCCTCGATAATCCACTCCAGAATTTAATTTGACCACAACTGGCCTTCCGATGATTTGCTTTAAGAAGTCACTAGGAGTTTGCTTCCGCAGACTCATTTTAACTAACTTGGAAGGCAGGAAACCTGAGTTCTAATTCCAGCTCTGTTACTTAATTAGTTGTGTGACTTGAGTAACTCATCCTTTCACCTCTCACGGCCCCAGGTTTCTCATCTAGCGGCCTGGACCCAGAACCCTACTCCAGGCAGCTCCCGAAGCCAGCCTCCGCGGACGCTCACAGCGAAAGCCGAAACCCAAATCTTTGGCCATTTGTACAAACTATCAGAAAAGTAAATTACTCTTACTATGGGGTAGCCAAGCTTAGAAAGGCTGGGACAACCTCTCCCAACGCATAGGAGAACCTGCTCAAGAACAAAGAAGTCACCAGCAGAAAGCACAGCTTGCAAACAAAGACAGACGAAGCCTGATGAAATTGTTTAAATACCTGGTTCTGGCCCTACTCCCCACATCAAATCTATTTCTACAGTTTTTAGTTTTGTAACATGTTCTGCTATGAGACACTTGTTCTGCTATGCCATTGTAAGTGGGTTGCTGTCATCTGGCCTAATGCTGAGAGTCCACACTGACGGTAACAGCATGCCATAGACACAGCAGCTCTCACTGCAGAGAATAGATGGAGCTTAACTGGCAAGTATCCAGTAGCAACAAACAGTCCCCTTCTAGCACCCTTTTAACCTAGTAAAAGGTAAAGCCAGCAAGTACCACAGCTGTCACCACACTGGGGTGCAGGCGCTCCTTTGGCTCCAGCACTGGACTACAAGGCAGGTGCTGGGAGGTGAGGCACAGGTGGATAGGGTCCCAGCACAGCACAGCAGCCACTACTGGCCAGTTCTCTGTCCTCCCAACTAGTGGCTGCCCCATTTCCTCTTGGCCAAGGGGCATGAGAAGAGGTTCAAGGGGAAGCCACTCTTGAGGATTACTATGCGGGAAGGTTCTCACACCATCATCTCCTAATTACAGATATGGGAACAAACTTAACACTAACATAGGAAGTGGTATGCCCATTTTCCTATTCATAGTATTAGTAGATCTATGTTGTCAAAAACGTACCCATCAGAGCCCTGGTGATAAAACAGACCCAAGAGGCTACAGGGAGAAGCTAAGACTGGGAGAAGATGCAGCTCCAGCTGGTACATGGAAGGGACTTTAGCAGCCTGTGCCCAGGGAGACATCATAACTCTAGCCAATGGAAGAATCCTGAGGCTACATCAGGTCCCTAGATGCCAGAACCAACAGCCCAATGAAGGAAATAGGCTCTTGCCTAATAAACCTTAGGGTCAAAGCTAAGCAGCTCAGAAATGTGACTGCACTTTACCTCCAGAGAGCTGCTGGACGACAGGATTCTCAGGCTCCATTATAGACCTTATGAATCTGCCCTGGAGATCACCCCAATCTCCTGAGCCACTTCTTTAAAAGCATCTGATTCTAGGCAGTGTCAGTAAATTGAGGCCCTGAGGGAACTGACAATAAGAATGGTTTTGCTTTTACATTTCCCTCCTGGATGGTGGTACAGAGGATTCCAGAGGCTGGGGCTCAATGTCAGGTCAGATACGACCTTTAAGGTCATCCTACCACAAAAGGATCTCAGCCTCAGAGATCCCCAGATGTAGCACCTTCATCTTTCACAAGGACACAGAGCTCCGGACATAAGACAAAAAATCCTGGAGTGCAGTTTCCTGCATCTCATACTCATCTTTCCCGTGGGCCGGGGAGGTTAGCATGTATATAGAGAAAAGGTAGGGGAAAAACAGGCGAGAGACAAGCTTCTAGTATTCCCAGTGTGATGGGGCCTCACTACAACAGCCAGGACTGACGGGTACCTCACTGCAGTAGCCCCACCACCTTCTCCTGCTGTCATAAATGCAAGGCCTCCAAAAGGAGCAGGACTCACTCTGGACTCAACCAACAGCAAGGAAGTAAAAACTGGGGCTGGGAAAAATGCACTTAAAGTGTAATCTCAGGCTCCAACAATGCCGGTCTATTACCGTTCCCTGTGCATCCTTAGTGCTGACATTTTATAGACAATTTCCCAAACAGGGCCCTGCCATTTCTGGATTATATTTCAGCTGTAACTTTTAAGTCTAATTATTTGCGCTGACAACCCCCTATAATAGGGCAGTGCAGCGCCCAGAGGCATCAGCATTCAGAAGAGTGACAGCCTAATCACAGGGGGAGGCAGCCCCGCAATCTGCATTCACTCTCGGAAATTTCTCTGATGAAAATAACACAACATTAAGGAGGGGATAAGGGGTAGGATCCACTGTATCAAGATAAAATAACTCTTTAATAAATAACCTTGTGGCTGCTGCAGAGCAGTAATTAAATGCTGGCGCACCCAGTACACAGTTTTAAGTAAAGCTGGAAAAATGTAAGATGCAATTATCAGCGCCAAACAAATTACCAGCCCAGAAAATCCCCCTGGAATATTTAGAAACTCATTTCTCCTTCCCGTTAAATATTTGTGCATGTGCTTATTTCTGGTGGGACCATATAGGGTGGGGGTGGAGTGGGGTAAGGGAAGGGACAAAAGATCCAGAGGATGCATGAAGGGAAATAGGGGGAGTGGTTAAGGGTTGGGCTGTCTGCTGATGACTGTTTTCTGAACACCCAGGCAGATCTCCCTGGTCAGCAAAATGGTGTAACCAAAATGCCCCAGAGCTCAGAAGTGCATATGGATGGATGCTTGGGGCTGATATCTGAGCCCTGTCTGCAGCCCTCCTTTCCAAGGCGCCCTCTCTCCCACAGAGGAAACTCAAGCCACAGCACATGACGCAGAGGGGACCAGGTGGCTTGGGTCTATTCCCTGTGGCTCAGGTTGTCCTCTACTTCAGCTTTGAACCCTCAAAGCCCAGTAGCAGGACAGTCTCCTCTGATACCTCACATCATGTGACACAGAATGATAGCCAGCCCAGCACTAGGGTGGGCGGCTGAAAACTGAGCTCCAACCTGATGGCTCTGGACCTGGCTTGGGTTAACTCCAGGAGGCCCTCCTAGCTGAGGCTGAGCCAGGAGCCACTTTGAGGCTCCCACACATCCTCGTTAGGCTGTGCTGACTGCTAGGTCACCCCAGGTTTAGGTAACTTGGGTTTGAACTCTCAGTGTCAGCACCAATCTGAGGACACTCCACCTGCAGATAGACCTGGGGCAAGAGGCTCAGGCAGAGAGGCCTGAGCCGGTGGGATGATACGAATTTGGATTTGGGAAAAGACAACAGTGGAGGAACTTGCAAGGAGCCAAGAAGATGCCACTCACCCTGAGGCATGGACACAAAACTCCCCAGGGCCGACCAGGACTGGTTTTGACTTTACACTGGCCCTCCTTGGCCTGCCTCCTCAAGCCTCAGGGAGGGTTCCAGAGAGTTTGAGGATAACATAGACACTGCAGAACTTCTTTTTCCGTCCCAAAGACTTAGGACTTATGAAGGACGCAGTGGACAGAGCAAGGGCATGCATGCACTGGGGATATAAAGGAACAGCCTACACTGTATGAGCTTCTTCCCTTTGTTTCCTCATTGTTTGGTTTCATTTAGGCAAGCACAGCCTCCATATAAGTGGAAGATTGTGGAAGGCTCCCCAGGTACATGCCTAGCACTATAGCTCCCATGGCTCCCTCTGAACCTAACACCCCCAACCACTCCTAAGCACCACCCAAGGCAAACAGCTAGTCCGGCCCAGGGACAGAGAGTGGGTAGAGCTTGTGCCATGCAACTTGCCAGCCCTACCACTCCAGCAGGGGAGGCCTGCTAAGGGGACATGCAAGACACATGGTGCATCAGGGAAGCAAGCAGCAGAAGCATGCAGGGCAGAGGGCCTGCCCACCCATCCCAGGTCCTGCCTGCCTGTCAGCTGGCCCAGCAATGACAAGCAGAGGCTGATGAGCGGGCAGGCATAGCTGGAGAGAGCATGAGGGAGTTGACCAAGCCCGCTGGTCCCTACTGACGGGTACATCCCATCGACGGGCGAACTGTAGATGGGTAAGAAGTGAAAAGGACCAACCTTCTCGCTGATCTGATAGATGAGAGTTTGGGTTGATGGCAGAGTGCGATGAGGATGAGGAGGGAATAAAAAAAAGACAAGGAAAAACACAGAGAGAGTAAAAACAGGCCAACCTTCATCTGCCCACACAGCACGGAGACAAGACAAGACTCCTGTGCCCCCTCGCACACACACACGTGCACACCGTGCACATGGATCATGCCACTCACAAAAGACTCAAGACTCATGAAGGACACAGTGGACAGGGCAAGGGCCCTCCGGCATGTGCCAGGGACGCTGAGGGCAGGACCAGGAGAGGTAGAAATGGAGCACAGGCCAGTCTCCATGCCTCACACACACTCCACGGCTCTGACAGGCCCGGTGAACTGGGCTCTGGGGTCAGGGCACACCCACCCAATACACGAGCCACTAGAACCCCGCCACCTTGAGGAAGCCCCCCACTGCATGACATCAGTGCGAGGAACACATTTGGGCACCTATGGGGAAAAAACAGGAGGTGTTGCCTCTGTTTCGGGACACTGTGGCCTGTCAGCCAGGTCACTGAGACAATGGGAAGGCTGATCCCCTGGTGCAGGTAGGCCACGCTCTGTGCAGGGCGGACTACACCCTGCCCTGGACAGCTGCACACCAAGACCTGGAGAAGAAAGTCACTGTGGATGGAAGGAGAATGAGTCACTCGGGAAGGGAGTCAGCTGGTGACAGAGAAAGAGGCTGGTCCACCCAACAAGCCTGGGCCTGCTAGACTGTGGGTGGAGCTGTGGGCAACTGTGAATAAAATCAGACGCAACTAACTGCATGATATATTCCCCACCTCCCCCAGTGCCACCCCAATGGCAGCCAGGGCAGACGACTTCAGGTACTTCCTGTGCCTGGCATTATGCCATGAGTTTTACACACACAGTCCCATACTGTTGCAGCCACAGTCTCGAAAGGCAGTGGAGTCCTAAGAATCTGGGGGACGGGGAAAATATGTGAAGCAAACACTGAACCAAGTCTGAGTGGGAGACAAGTCTGGCAGGCCAATGGATGCAGAGGAAGAGGAGTCAGAGACAGATGGTGACAAAAGCCAGCAGGAAGCTGTCAATTCAGAGCACTGGGTCTCAACTGGGCTGAGTTCCCCCTGGGAGGCATGTTGCAATGTTGGGAGACAATTTGGTGTTGGTTTGACTAGGGAGTGCTACAGGTGTCCAGCTGGCCAGGGACAGTACAAAACCTGGAAGAGAAAAGCATTCCCCTATCCAAATGTTAACAGTGCTGAGGATGTGAAACCAGGCATGGGAGTACACACCAATCAGGACGTGGAAGCTTGGGTCCTAAGAGAGCTTTCCTGCTATGGAAAAAAGCCTCAAAGCCACTGTGCAGGGGCACAGGTGGGGCCAGCAGGCAGGGTGGCACTGGGGACCTTCTCACGGCTGTCCATCTTTGGGGTTCAGAATACAGAGCTCATAGCTAGCATGATGCAGGCTGTCCCAGAGGAGCTGGGGTTGAAGGCAATGGGTTTTTGAGGCACAAGATGAGAAGGAGTAGGGACACCAGGAGCAAGGGTCCCAGGCAGCAGGGCTTTTCAGATGTTCAGAGTATCTGGCAAGACAGGAGGGCTCTCCAGGCCTATTGGGCAGGTTGCTCTTAACAAAGCAGGGCAGACATTAATCCAGATATGGTGTGGACATGGAGCAGGACCTGGGGACAAAGGATTGGGAGTGTTCAGGGGAGGAGGGTGCACATGAGAGAAAAGCAAGAGCCAGGTCGGTGGTTTTAGCATCCCTGGCAAGAGGGATTGAAACTAAAGCAACTCCCACACTCAACAGTCCTGGAGTAGAGCCATGAAGGTGAATTAACACCTGTGGGGTGGGGAGACGGGTCACACCAGGCGCTAGGCAGGGCTCTGCCCGAGCCCCCTGGGTATGGACAGTAGGGCCCCCTAAACAGGGCTGCTCTGAGAGAGTTAAGGCTTCCCAGGTCAGCACTTAAGCTGTCAGCTGAGTCCAGCTCCAAAGAGAACATCACTGCCCCACCTCTGGGGCTGAGGCCAGTGTAACAGTGAGTTCAGAGAATGCAATTCCAATAAGAGGACAACACAGGGCCCATTGGCCTTGGGTCTGGACTGTGTCCTGCCTCAGTATTCCTTCCAGCCGCCCACCACAAGAGACATGCTATATGGCCATCCCCACACAACCTGCAAGAGGCAGGCCCCTTGTCTCTGTGGCCACATGCAGACAGGGCTTCTTTGCTGTGGCCAAGGACCTTCACATTCTTGATTCCAGTCTTTTGGAAATGTACTAGGTAGAAAAGACATACACTCATGATGCTTGGGATAGGAGGCAGCTGGTTTCTGAGAAAAGGTCTTTCTAGCTGCTAATTTTTTTTTTTTTTTTTAAATCAGTCAAGTCTGTCTATCTGGGTCTTGCTATGTAATTTAGGCTAGCTTTGGACTCACTATGTACCCTAGCCTGGCTTCAAACTCAGAGCAATACTCTTGCCTTAGCTTCCCAAGTGCTGGAATTAGATTTGCATTGCCCCACCTGGTTTTCAGCTGCTAATCTCTCAGATGGGGCTCATTAGTCCCCAATGCCTCTGTCAGAAACTTAACCTAGATCAGTGAACAATAAAGGTTGTACTGTTTACAACTCCGTCCCTCTGGGCCATCTGGGAGGTTCTGGGGCTTCTGGCTTCTTTCTCTCTGATGTTGTCAACCCAGCTGAGCCTTGAGGAGCAGGATACCTGTCTCAAAGAGGGCAGTGGAGACTTTTCACCTCGCACCAGCTCCCATGAAGTATCTTCCCTTGTCTCTGAGATAGTTTGCTCATTACAGATCTTCTATAGTTGATGAGTCCCCAAGTGGTCTCTCCAGAATGACCCTGTGCCAGCATGCATTGGACTCTCAAAAAGTATATGCTGGTGCACAGCCTGATTTTCTCTGTCCTCATCAAGCAAGTCTGACCAACGGCCCTTAACAGTAGCAGGCCACTGCCCTCACCCTAGCACTGCACATTGCAGTGACAGTTAGTGACCTCCTTAATATGAAGCTGAACTATGCATTTAGGTGATGAAATTATCACTGCAAAGAGGCTGAATCTCCTTCCTTTCTGAACACTCTGAGTAGGGATGGCTTACTTTTTAATGACATCCACAGGTATAGGAGAACTGAGGGACAGTGGGGGAAGCCAGGGCTTCTAGAGCCCCTTCTGGGCATGATGCACATCAGACCCACTGTGAAAGGGACAAAGAGTGGTCAGTTTTGGTCACCAGTGGGCTAAGAGGCCCCTTCTACTGAGTGAAAAAAAACCACGTGATCCACTTAATCTCAATGAAGAACACCAGAATACACTAGGTGTTCACCCAAGGAATGTACCCACAAGGACACTCAGCCTCACTCCAATACCAGGGCTTGGGCTGGTGATAAAGAGCACAGCAGCCTCCTCCAGAAAGGTCTCAAGGTACAGATTTGCTGGTCCCATGCTTGAGGCCTAACTGCACTAAAGCCCAGAGCCCTGCTGGAATAGATGGGAGGAAAGCAAGGCCAGGTGCGCATGTTTATATACAAAGTCGCACACACACACACACACACACACACACACACACACACACCCCCAGAAACAACTGGAAGGCTCTAGACTTCCACAGGGCTCCAGGACCATGCATCAAGGACCTGCAAGAGATATGAACATTCCCCAGAGGGGCTGTTTCCCCACAAACTTGCAGGGAAGGAAGGCAAGCAGTGGTGGACTCAAGGAGCCTGCCCAGGGGGGCTGCTGCTGCTGCAGAAAGAAGCAGGAAGGAGACAGGGCCCACGGCAGTCCCTTGAGCATCTGCATCAATGGCTCCAGACAGTGTGCCTGGCAGGTGCTGCTCAGCTCCGTGTGACAGAGGCCAGGCACTGCCGAATCCTTACCTCGTACATACAGGTTCGCGGGGGCCGAGTAGCGTGTGCCTGCCGAGTTGGTTGCCACACACTCGTACTTGCCTTGGTCTGACTCCTCACTGCTCTCAATCTGCAAGGCACCTATGGGGACACAAAGGGAGAGGTCAGCCATGGTCTATGTTGAGTGTGGCCTGGAGCATGGGGGGTCTTGACAGCATCTGCAGCTTTTGTGGGATAGATGCTGCAGCTCACATGGGCCACACCCTAGCAACTGTGTTTCTTCTAAGTTCTCCCTGATGAGCCCAATGGCATCCAGGCAGGAGCCAAGGACTGTGCTTCTGAGTATTATCTCCTCTACCCCGCCACCAGGGGCTGCAACCTACCCCCAGCTCCCCTGAGTATCAGTCCTGCTCCCACCAGTCCTGGAGTCTGCTTGCCAGCGATCGTTCTGTCTGTGCTCCTGGCAACAATCCTTCCAGGCAACAATCCTTCCAGGCAACTTGGGAGCCAGGTGTAAGAGAGGCCTACAGTACTGCCAGCCAGCAAGTAGTGTCCTCCTGGGGTAACTGTCTGCCCCCTCCAGGAAGGAAGGGGTGGCCTGGTGGCCTGATGCTCCGGACCCCCCCCCCTCCTCCCACTCCACCCCAAGCACACTGCCAGCCCCACCCATTCCAGCTTCTCTCAGCCTAGTCCTGCTAAAGTGCTTCGACCCACCACGGCTCCTGCATAATTCAAGAGGTTAATGGAGGCTGGAGCTCCTGCTTGGGGCAGCACCCTGAGGGGCTGCTCTGGCCACAGACAGACAGACAGGAGCCAAGATGTGATGGGGGAGGGACAGTTGAAAAGGACCCTTCCAGAAGGTGGTGGAAACTTGGGCTTGGGGGCTGGTCCAGGTGAAGAAGTCAAAGTGGAGGACCATTATGGCAGGTAAAACCACTTGCCTTCACCAGCCCCAGGCCCAGGAATTAACTGAAAAACAAAAAAACACAAAAACCCCAAACCAACAAAACAAAACAAAACATACCAGGCAAGCTATATGTAACAGTAAAACCCATAGGGCATAAGCAACTTGCCCCTCCCCAGAACAATCTGACAGACAATTACACCCACACAGGACAGTCCAATGGACAGTTAACAACCTCCACAGGATGAAATCTGACAGAAACTACTTCCTGCACAGAACAGCCAGACTGACCCTAACAGCCCTTAACTCCTGCCTCAGGGACCTGGCTAATGACTGATGATCACACCCAAACAGGACAGACAGAACCTGCCAGGCCTCACCTAGTAACTAGGCAGGAGCCCCAGAAGAGTTCCACGCCACGTGGCCCCAGCCCAGGCCCAAAGGGAAGAGTACTATGGGCCCAAGCTCTACCCACTTCAGTCTAACATCCTCTTCTGCCACATAGACAGGGCAGTAGGAGAGGCCATGAACACTTAAGGAACTGGAGATGGGGGAAAATGATGATGCCACCTGTGCAGGACAAGGGGCTTGCCTGCCCTCCCTGGTAGTATGAGGGAGGATCAGAGCCCAATACACAGACCAAACACCATCTCCTGAAAGAACAGTCTTGATGAACACCTAGCAAGGCATGTTTATGGGATGGATGGACACTACTACAGAAAATGTTTATTCCAGCAGGTAAGGGTCAGTCCCTGGATGATGAGGGGCCCTGGGGTCAGCTCATCAGGGGTTCAAGGTAAGGCTGGTACCACAGACTGGGAGCAGGAAGTGGTACTCAAGTGCAACCCTGCCCATGGGAGAACGAGAACCTAAAACCGAGACTGGCCAGGAGACCCAACACAGGATCTGTGCGTATCTGCATATAGAAACCCTAAACCTGGTATAACACCGAGATCTAGCAGAAGGGGATGCAGTTAACCTGTACTGAGTGGATGTGCAGGGAGACCCGGAGCAATAAGGCTGGGGGATTCAAAAGATACGGGGTGAAATCCTGTCCTCCAGACGATGGACAAGATGCCACACAGGGACAAAACTGCTTTCCCCTACCCCAACTTCCACCCCGAGCACCCTGGCTTTGAATTCTGAAGGCCTGAATGTGCCCACAAACATTAAGGAATATGTGAGGAGAAAATGGCAGGATAAAAATGGAAGCCTCCATGTTATAGGATATCTGCTGTATGGGAGACACTTCATTCTGTCTTCTTAATTCTCATGGCCTTGTGTGCACCTGGCCTTGTCCTCCACTCAGAGGAAGAAACAGACTTCTGAAAGTTGATCAATTTTTGAAGGTCATACAAGTGATGAATTAGGCTTAAACCCAAACCTTTTTGAGACAGGGTCTTGTTAAGCTGACAGGCTGGGTTGGAACTTATACCTCTTCTGCTTCAGCCTTCCAGAGTGCTGAGTTTACAGGTGTATACCACCACACCTAGCTTTTTGTCTGTTTTTCAAGATAGGGTCCCACTACGTATGCCAGGCCACCCTTGAACTTGCAATCCTCCTATGTCAGTCTCCCCAAGGACTGGTAT
Source organism: Cavia porcellus (assembly GCF_034190915.1). Lineage (NCBI taxonomy): Eukaryota > Metazoa > Chordata > Mammalia > Rodentia > Caviidae > Cavia > Cavia porcellus. The sequence goes on from NW_026947508.1 coordinate 37,595,820, forward strand.
TGTAGGTGTACATCATCAAGCCTGGCTTGATAGCTTGTTTTCTAACCACCAGGTTATAAGGCAATACTGCATAAAGGTCATATGGCAGGACTCCAAGCTGGTATGTCTATTTTCATGTTGTCACCCAGCATCTAAAATCTGGACCACTAGACATTCTTCCTAGTTCTTGCTGGGCTGAAGAGATTTGCAGAACAATTCTCACTTGACTACAGGATCAAGATATTAAAGAACAAGTCAAAGAATACTTAAGGATCCTAAGAAAAAGGAGGCTCTCAAAGGGAAGGTGAGGTGTGGTTGTGTTTCCCATCCATGGCCAGCCTTCGGACAGACTGGGCTTCACTCCTAAGGGGGTGGTGTGGAAGACCCAGCAGCATGGCCTGCTACCCAGGGGGACTCAGCTGGTATCTCCACAAGTCAGACTTGCAATGAATGATTCCACAGGAGGGAATGACTGAGAGTGGCGGTGTGTGGTGTTGGGGTGTCAGGGCTGGAGTTGGAGATGGAAAGGCTGGAGAGGTCGGGATGGGGATGGGGAGGTGACGGACTGGACGGGATGGAGTGGAGGTGACGGCAGTGGTGTGGTGTGGCGAGATGCACGGACAGCATTCTTACCTCTGATTGGTGAACCACCTGGTGAGGTAATTTGAATGCAAATAAGATCAGAGAAAAGCATTAGTACAAAAGGAAGGAAAGCCACATAAAGCCAAATCAGATAAAATAAAACACAAGGAAAGGCCTTATATATATGGAGAACTTGAGGCCTAAGATCAGCCCACATAGTGATGTGTGAGCAAGCACCAGGCTGGGCCAGGTGAGTTGTAGGTGAAGCTGTGCCCCCTGCATCATAGACATTGCTGAAGTGTAAAGGTCTGGTGGGTCTGGAGGGAAGGAGTCAGGAAGGTAAGTCAGGGCTCCTGCAGCCACGGCCAGCTGGGCCAGTGGAGGGGAAGGGGAAGGGGAAGGAAAGAGGCTGCAAACCCACCCTGCAATCCACCCAAATCCTGTGCTGGTAGGGGTGAGATTACAGAGCACTTACCAAAACAAAACCAAGGAATTAAGCAGGCAGGAAGAAGAGTTAGAGAAGGGAGTGTTCCCACAAGGCTACCACCAGGCCAGGCCTCCCACAGAGAGACCAACCAGCCCTAGCAGCTGTTGACAGAGGCAGGAGGACTGTCTGCTCACAAGTCAGTGGCACATTCCCCACAATGCCACCCAGCCCTGCTAAACAGGAACAGGCTACTGAACTATTCCAGCCTGAATGGCAAACCAGCAGCCAACAAAGCCAGGAACTTACCCTCCAAGCCCAGGTCTACTGTGTTCCCTTTCAAACATGTTCCCCATGAGGCTCGTCCTCTCACTCCCCTTCAACAACTGCCTTACCCAGAGGACAAGGAGCCGGTGGGCAGACCAGGTCCAGCTCTATCTACTGTGCCCCCTTCCTACCCACCTTTGGAGGATGGGGAGTGTCAGAGACACATAGTGATCAATGACTCACTGAACTTGACAATGGCTGCTTGGAGGAATATCCATCTCTAAGAACAATGGAGGAAACAAAGGCTGAGAAACAGTTAAGTGGCTTGCCCGAAGGCTGAGCACATATAGCCACTGAGGCGACAGATTTGACTAGTCCATTTAGTTCACAGCCTCCCACTGCAGAGGGCTGCTCTCCTCTGGGGACACGCAGGGAGATTCATTATAGGGATTTTTCAAGTGCAGTCCAGGTGTACAGCACCTTTCAGGGAACCTATCAAGTCAATACTAATTCTATAATACCAAGACAGCATGGCTACATAATGCGTGACACCATAATAAACCGAATGTAGTGCCTGACATGGGGGTTCAGCTGCCTTCTATGAAGCCCCATAATAAAGATTTGTGAAAGTGTGAAACAATGAGGGTCTTCTCACTTCTTCTTCTCAAAATACTTTTGTTTTAGAAAATGTAATTATTTTTCACTTTAAAAATGATATGGGGATTTTAAATGCCTGAGGATTTAGCTCACTGGCATAAGTGCCTGCCTGGAAAGTGCAAGGTCGTGAGTTCAATCCCTGATACCAAAAAAAAAGTTAACAAGCAATAGATTTTTAGATTAGTAAATAAGTAAAATCTTAATATGTAACCTATTACCCACTGGTAGTTATAATCCACACAAACAAAAGCTCCTTGAGGTCCCTCCAGTTTCACAACTGAGGGACAGGGATGGTGGAGAACGTCTAGGACTGGGACTTCCCAGGCCCCAGGCTTAGACCTCACAGAAGGGCCATTTCCCTACCAAACTTCCACTTCACAAGACTGGTGACAGGGCCTTCTCCAAAGGGGAAGCAGGAGTCAGCCTCCCAGGAGCACACTCATGGCTGAACTCAGGGCCAAAGAGAAACTGTAACCACTCGCTGCTAGCACAGCAGCAGACCCAGTCAAAGGCAGTGTAGAGAGGAAGGGCTCTCCTAGGCACAGCTGGGACCCACCAGCAAAATGAGGAGCTTAGCACCCTGCCTGCCAGGCCAGGAGGCCTCCGACAGCCCAATGCTGCCCTCTCTTCTCAGGTCACCGGGTCTCAGTCCAGGTGTGCTGGGGATATGAAGAGATGACTCTGAGGAAGCCTCTGGACAGTTTAGTTGGGTTGCCCCGAATGGTGCTGGGTGAGCCTAGGAAGTCTCTTCCAGGCACGTAACCAGACTTGGTAGAGCTTGTGGACTAACAGCCTCTTGGGACCCAACAGTGACCTTGAGCCCCAGTTGGAGGTCAGCATGCTGGCAGCTGTGAACTGTCTGCTCAGGACTCCACTGCTGTCCTCTCCAAGCTTGTGCTTGTTCCCCGTTGGGCCCAGCTAAGATCCCAAATTCAAATGGTGCACGAGGCTACTATGGCAGCATATCACAGTGCTGTAGTGGGGATAGAGCCTGTCAGGCATAGTTCATGATGGGTAGTGCATATTGCCAGCTGCCTCCTCTGTGCAGCTCTTGGTCTGCAGGCAACACCCCAGTGAGACAAACTGTGGCCTAGGTCAGAGACACTGGAGGAATTCTGGGTACTGTTCAGCAGAGACCTGAGGTCTAGACAAGCCCTGGAACACTCATGGGATCCAATAACCCTCTGGCCCCAGGATAACCTCACAGAGGAACTCTTACACCTAAGTGTTCCTGTGTGACCTAGGTGACTCTCAGCTCAGCTGTGAAGTGGGCATGATAATTACAGCCTGTCCTATTTCACAGAGTTGTAAGAGACTCAGCAGCAATAGAGGGTGGGAAAGCATTTTGTAAACTGTTGGTGATGTATAAATCGTGAAGAGCCTTGTAAATAGCCAAGTGCTCAGAGGTCTGAATCTGGCCCACAAAGGGCAGTTTCTGTAAAACATACACAGAATAGCTTCAGCACCCTTCTAAAGGTAACAGGATAGGGGCAGCTGCTACTGGGATCAAGGATCACAGGCTAGGGTCAGGCAGGAATGGGGACAGAGTACCGTTGTTCCTGCAGAGGAGAGTAAACTGAGGACCTCAGGCATCATATGGCTCCATCCCAGGAGCTAGACCCTAGGCTAAGGACTCTTAGGTCACTGCTTCCATGAAGCAAGAAGGAGTATGTGTTAGTCTTTAGGGACAAGTCCCAAAGATCAAGTTTGGAAAATCATTCATTCAGCGAGGGCTTTGGGGTACCTCATGGAGCAGTCAGTCCCAAGTCTTCCCTGCCAAGAGCACCCAGCCTAGGTGAGCAGAGCTGGATTCAGATGGTGAGAAACCTGAGGCTGAAAAGGGTGGAAGCCTTCAAGAAGGTGAGTGGTGAGTCAAGAGGTGGGCAAGCATAGGTCACGAAGGCTTGCCGTAAGTTGAGAGTGGCAAGAGGCAAGAAGAGCACAAGAGCCCCATCCAGAGTCCTTACCACAGGTCAGGCAGTAAGTCATGCCAACTGACGCTTCTCATTTTATGTAGCTTCCCCTCACTCCACCTTGTGCTAGAAACTGAACCCAGTGCTTCATACATGCCAGGCAAGTACTCTACTACTAAATACACCCAAAACCCTCCTTTCTTCAAGATGACAAAACTAATACTCAAAGAGGTTAATTCATCTGAGACCACCAGCAAGTAAGGGTACAGCTCGGAACTGATGAGATTAGAGATGTGGGCAGGGGAAGATCAAGAAGTGTACTATGTGCCCTGTCCAGGAGCACATACTTGACCATGCAGTCCAGGGTCAAGGGTCTACTACTTGACTGTCAGAGCACGGGAAGAACATGAGCTGAACATGCTGAGGACTGCTGGATGATGGATTCTCAGCGAGAGCCTGGAGGCTAAGAGGGCAGCATTTGTGTCTTGGAATAGGATGGAGGATGTGGGAAGAAAAGCGAGCACCAATTTGAGAGGGGTGTAAGTGACACACTAAGGGGACTTGATTCCTTACTTCAGTAGCAGTTGGGTGTCTCCCACGTGTCAAGTTGGGCAGTTGTCACTCACAGTGGTCAATGGGAAACAGACATGGCTATCTGAGAAGGAGGTCATTACACTTGTACTGGACACAGCACATCCAAAGGCAGGTTGACTTCTGGACATCGAACTTGGCCAAGATCTTAGAACCAGAGAGACAAAAGTAGTGACAGGAAAGAAGATAGCAGGGGGAGCTCTGGGAGCAGTGCATGGGCCTGCCTGAGTGGGGAGAAAGATTGTGTCTGGGCAAAGGTGGGGCTACCCGCTCCTTGGCTAGAACAGATTGCATTGCAGAGAAAGGGCACATGGGAAGCAGGTGGGACAGAGTCCAGGAAAAGTATAAGGGGGCTGGTCAAAAAAGAGGGAGGGAGGTCAGCCATTGCTGACAGGGCAAAAAAGATGAGGCATGAAGAGCCTCTAGTGTAGCGCCAGGCAGGGAAGGAGCGGCACAGGACCTGGTAAACAGCACATACTACATAAATGTATTTGATGGCCAAATGTTCAAGACTGAGTCTTCTCAGAAGGGCTGCCCACTATACAGTCGATGCCAATTCCAGGGTGGAGACGGGTCTACGAGAAGGACTGTCTGGCTGCATGGGGCCCTGCCTGGGGGACCGGTAAGCAAACATAGCTGAGCCTAGCTGAGCTGGGCTGGGCTGAGCTGATCTGATCTGAGTTAGGCAAAACCAAGCAAATCTGAGACCAGCCGGCCGCTGTGTAGTGCTGGGCAGCAGCCACAAACAGTGTCAGACCGTTTCCTGCCTTGATTATGGCTGTTTTAATTAACTGCGCTACAGCTGCCTCCATCTTGTTGAGTTTTAATTAAATTAAATGAGCTAACACTTCGTTGTCTGTCTCAGGCGGCCATGGCCAGAGCTAGAATCCTGCCTTGCTGGGTGGCTCATTTCTCCTGCTTTTCCCTGAACACCAAGAGAAATGTTTGTGTCTCATGGGATTGGAGGTAGGGACTGGCATCCCAGGGAGTGAGGGGGCACCTCTGAAACCAACAGGCTCCAAAGGGCACAGTCACACTCCTCTCCCCAGGACTGACATCACAGCTGTCAGGCAACAGGGGCTCTGGCCATCCTGCTCAAGGTCCAACACCCCACACCTGGCAGGGCTTCTGAAGCAAGGCCTACGGGTCCAGCCCATGCTAGTGGCAGGTGCAGAATGCAGCCAAACTGATTCCAAGCTTCCTTCCCCACCCACTCTGTTCCCATAAAAACTGAATCAATCTTCTTGGCGGGAGCCTCACAGGCAGATCGATCAACAGGGCGACACCTCCTGCCTGGTCACGACGGCATCCTTGCTCCCAGGGCTCCAAGTTGGCTCGACTGAGGCATCAGAACAGGTGGCTCTGGTAGCTAAAGGACAGCAGCAAGTACCCATGGGTGTAAGACCCTGAGGTTCAACCTTTTGAAGTCTGACAAATTGGGCATTTTGGGTCTCTTTCCCTGGCTAGCCCCTGCCCTCTCAAGAAACAAAGAGAAGCATCAGCCAGGCCCTGTCTCTAGCCAGGCTACATAGCAAGTAGAGAATGTGTACTCACAGACACCTTGGCAGAGCCTGCCATGCTGCCTCATCACACGTGCTAGAAGAATTGGCCCAAAATCTGCAGTCTGACAGTACCAGGACAGCAAAGCACAGCTGGCAACAAACTCTTACCACAGTGTCCTCTTCCCTAGAGCCAGACAGGCCTGTAGCAAAACCCACCTTCCCTCCCCTGCTTTCTGCTCAGCCTCACACACCCAGACCCAAGAGGGAAGGCTGTGCTCTCTGGCAAGATGCCTTGCTGAGGTCTTCATGGTCCCTTGACCGCTACCCTCTGCTCACCTGAACGCAGCTGTTTGATGCGGCCATTGCTTGTGGCAGGATCCACAGGAAGGAAGTCCTTGAACCAGGAGATCTCAGGGTCTGGATTTCCACCAGCTGCACACAGCATGGTGGCTGTGCGTGCCTTCTCCACCACCTTCAGCTGAGGCCCCATGTCAATGGATGGGAACCCAGGCGGTAGCTGCTCTTCTGCAGACAAAGAGCAGTATGTATATTAGGTCTGGCCCTGTCTCCCAGGATCTCTCTGTGGGCAGCTTCCCTGACTCCCACGTTAGCTGGGACCACTGGACTCTTCTCTCCCCAACCACAACCTTCTAAGCATGAGGCCTACCCTGATGTGAGAGTTCAGACACCTAAGTCCTTTTTGGCAGGGCCAGGTGCTACAGTAGAGCCCATTCTTGCCCCATCGCAGAGTTTCAAGTTTGAGAAGCAACCTCTCAGACTGAAGGTGTCAGCACTTATCTCTCTAGGACCTGCGAAGGAGGAGATCAATGCTCTGCTGGCTGCAGCAGAAAGTGCTGCATAAATGCCAGGCTGTGGGGGCGGGAGTCACATAGCATCAATGGCCATACAGTCCTGGCCAAGGCCAGCCCACGTAGTGTTCCTCTTCTGCCTGCATCCTCTTCAGCTTCACTACATGGCAGAGCCCCAGGTCACTGTGCCTGCACCTCAGATTCTACCCATGACCCCTTCTAACACTGGTTTTACTCGACATATTTCCCACTACAGCCTTGACCTTTATCCTTCTCATACACGGTCCTGACCCTGAGCACCAAGTCTGAGCATGAAGTTAGGCTAAGATGTAGCAGTACCACCAGACGTGATGGTACACTCATGTAATCCTGGCACTCTGGAGGCTGAGGCACGAGGATCATTGTGGGTTTGAGACCAGTCTGGACTACAAAGTGAGCTCAAGACCAGCCTGAACTGCATAGTGAGACTCTGTCTCAAAAAGACACATACACACAAAAAACAAACCAAAAAAAAAAAAAAAAAAAAAACCCCAAAAAAACCCCAAAACTACAAAACTACAAGTTGGTGAGGGGAGGCAAAAACACTTTTCTGGCCCCTTCTCCCAGCTTTCTAGGGAGAAGTCATTTGCATAAACCAACAGGAATGGCTATCAACAATAAAACCCACTTGCACCATACTCAGGCTCCTGCAGCAGCCCTACCAGGCTGGGAACACAAGGTTGCCCACATCTTTGACCTTAGAAGCAATGAACTGGGAGGATAAGCCCTGGACCAGTTTGACCAAGCAGGACTTTTCTTCTATCTCTAGCATATGTGTGTGTTCCTTATTCTCTGTCTCTGCTTTCATTTGTCCACTAAGGTTAAGTGTCCATCTTGTAAAGCCTAAATTAGGTCTAGATTTGAAAGTACAAAGTGCTAGAAGTGTCTGACACATGACCTGCACCCAGTGAATAATCTGCTCTACAGTATAACTTGTAAAGGCTGAACCACTGGGGCAGGTAGACACTAAAACTAGAGCCCAAGACCCCCTTCTCCCATCCTAGGATGATAAGAAATCCTCTTTGTTGTGACAAAGCCATTGTATTACTCTCTAAAACTCAGCCATGCCTCTCTGCCAACGTGAAGGCCAGGCACATCCAGTGGGGACATAGCAAATCTCTGCAGTTTGCCTACTTCTTGGCAAGAAAGTTAGGCTTTGTGGTAGCAGAGATCAGACTAGCAACACTCTACATCTCCCTCTCAGACATGGCACAAGATGAGTGTGTGGAAACATTTGCTGAGGTTACGCTCCTATGCCAGGGAAAAAGCATGTGATAGCTTCAGAAGGCACAAAAGTACAGGCTGGTGGCGCATGCCTTACCTAGAGACTCTGCACCTCAGGGGGAGTGATTAGGTGTCCTACAGGAGAGGATGCTGGAGCAGTACCAACAGACAGGGGCAAGAGATGCCTCCATCTGCTGCTAACCTCTTGGGAACTCCATGCAGCCAGGGGCATCCTAAAGAGGCTGGGGTCCACCAGGAGAAAGGGTCTCAGGCTGGTCACAGAGAGAACCTCAGCACAGCCATGCCACCCCAGCCTTCTCCTAAAGTTAGTTCTAACCTCTCCATTCACAGCCCTAGGAATTCCACATGTAGATCCAGCATTTCTGAGGCTATAAATGTAATTCTATAGTGCCCTGATGTTCAGCTCTGATTTCTGAAAGGATAATGTTAAAGAGTGGCAAGAGAATGAAGTGGGATGGAATGAGAACTGGGAATCCACCCAGGAAGGAAACAGGGTCCTCTGGCCCTGCTATCACTTGCTTTCCCAAGAAGGCCTGTGCAAGACTGGAGGCCCAGGCTCCCTCCTGCCCTTCAACAACATCTGGGAGATACACAGTTATTGGAGCTAGTATGGCCATAAGGGTGTCAAGCTGGCTCTTTCTGGGCTTTACTCCTACCTGCTCAGCCCTCTTGAACAAATGGAGGGGTGGTAGCCAGGGCCTGCCAGAGCCAGAACCAGGAGTTAACTTACTCCTCCACCTCCAAGGTGCAGATCAAGGAGAAGGAAAGAAGAACCAATCTGCAGCCCTGTGTTCTCAGGAATCTACTCTGAATTCCTGACACGGGAAAAGTCTTTGGGGTTTACACCAAATTAAGGACAATTAATTTTCCTCCCTCAATTATCACACTCTGGATGGCTCTGTCCTTGGTTCAGATCATCCTTCAGGCACCGCCACCAGAGCTTAAGACCAGCAACTGTGAACAGTTGTCTGTAAAATAGCAGGACTCTAGAACTAGTTCTTTGTGCCAACTGGACTTGAAGGCAGCTCTGGAAAGCTTACTGTCTGCCACCTCCACGAGAGAAAGTCTCACAGCCCTGGGGGGAACCTGCTGCTGCCTCTTTCTCTTCTCCACCATTGGGCCTCCAGAACATTCAAACCCAGCCAAGGACAGCTGCTGCTCTTGATGGCTGTCCCATGTAGATACTGGTGGGTCCATCTACCAGACACCCACAGGAGCTGGTCCACAACAGCTAAACCATGCAGGGCAAGGGCCAGGAGGAAATCTTAGGCTGACAACACACGAGCACTGTAAACCCACTAACAACTGGGAAAACTGAGGCCCAGACAAAGGTATAAAAGGTTACATGTATGGAACATTTATTGTCATAGGTATGACTTCATCTTTACCTAAACCCTACAAAGTAAAGGAACAAAGAGGGCTTGGAGAGATAAAGAAACCTGCTCAAGGTCACTCAATTAAATCAGAGGTGGAGCCTTGAACAACAACAGGTGCTAAAGCCCCAGCCCTAGCACTCCTGACCTGTAGGAACAGCTAGGTAGGACATCCCTGAGGGAGCTGTGCCCTGCCCCCAATACTGTGCCCTCAGCCAGTTTCCAGCACTGCAGCCCCCTGCACACACAGCACACACACCACTGCAGCATTTTCATCACAATGAAGAGAACCTGGGTGCTCCCCACATATAGATATCCTCCACACGCATCCACATTTCAACAGCAGGACTCACAGGTCACGTTAAGAACCCTCCAAATGGTCCAGCTAGCGCTGGGGATGCCATCCCCTCCCCCTCCGGGCCACCCGGTAACCATGGTGACAGCAGAGCAGCAGTGCCGCAATAGCAAAGCGTGTGCTGGTGTCCCCTTGGGGCATGCACTTCCATGGTCCGGCTTGGCACCACCCTTCCCTCCACTACCTAGGTGGAGCACTCTGCCCCCTCCCAAAAATTCCAACCCCTTAGGTTCTCCAGCTCCACATTGCATGTGCTGTGTGCCCTGTCCCCTGCTGGGCCAGCACTGTGTGGAAGGGCCCACAGCTACCTTGGCACACTTGGATACAATTAGTCTCCCAAGTCTACCTCAGCCAAGCCCTCTAAACCCTGAGAAGAGGGTGTCTGGAAGGAGAGAAGCACAACAGTGAGTTAGGGAACACCACAGGCACCAAAGAGCTCAAGTCCAACACTACCTCCACACACAGGTGAAATCCACCCTCATCTCTGAGTGTCAGCCCTGCGTGCAAGATCTATGTGACCCTCTGTGGGCACAAACAGCTCCTACACACAAGGCCTTTAGATACCGCAGCAGGAAGACTTACTTCTTCCCTCTGTCCCACAAGTACAGGGAGATGACAGTTGAGGGGTGGGTGGGTGGTTGGGAGTCTAAGGCTGGGGGTATGGTTTGGCAGAGATCCCGTAGAGATATGACCAGGCCAATTCCACCAAATTATCTTGAAGCCTTCCTGGAGAAGGGAGACTCAAGAAAAAGAAACTCAAAAATAAGAAATGCTTGGGAGACAGAAAGCTTTATGGGCAGTGGGGACCTGCTTGAGTAAAGGCTATAGAAGGGTGGAGACAGAAGTAAGTACAGTAAGCTTCCATCAGGGGTCCTAACATGAGGATAAGGTGGGGTGAATGGAGGGTTGGCTGGAGCTATGGTGATGGGGGAGTGAAGGCTGCTGAGAGCCCCCAGCAAACACATACAGGTCTCTTTGTCCAGCACAGCCTGGGATGCCTGAGGCAAAGTATGGGCCAGAGGGAGGGGGCTGCACCAGGGAAGCTAACAGATGGAGACGCTTTACAGGGTCCAGGGCCAGTGGCACCGTCTGTCGGTGTGACCTTCTCACCCGTGTTTATCCAGCTTCATAGCATCTCTGTGCTCATGCAGGCACACTTGAGCTTTCACGTATAGAGGCTCCCTGGGGTGCTGCCATCTGTGAGCCTAACCCTCTCCCAATTTCTGAGCGCTGGGCCTGGCCTTACCATGTCTCTGAACCACGAGACACCTTAAAAGCATGCACAGCTAGGGACCCTGAGACACAAAGATAGGTGCTAAAATTGAAACCTCCATGTGCCTATGGAGGGGCATCTGTAGTACTAAGCACCTATGGAAGGATTTGGGGAAGCAGACCGGGAGGCAGTGGGTGGAGAGATGGAAACATGCATGTGGAGACATGCAGAGTCAGAAATACACATTTGCTGAGACATGTGCACCTGGTGACACATGCAAGGCCTAAAATCATGAAGGAACCTTGTGGGTGGTGGGGATGTCAGTTCCCCTTACCCTTCAGGCACTCCATGGAAGCCAAGGCCAACTCAATCCTGTCCCCGAGACAGCTCTATCCTCAAAAGAGTGAAGGCCAAGGTACCTCCTAACAAGTCAGGCCTCTCCAGACCTGCCAGGGTTCACTCTCAGGGAGCCCAGCCCCTCCCCTGGGTTCCCAGGCGGTAAGGAGAGCCTAGGGAGTCTTGGGCCCATTTCCCTTCGCAGTTTTCCGTCAGCTGTTTTTCCAAGAGAAAACTCCCACCTCTTCCAGCACTCAGATTTCATCAAACTTGGCATCTTAAAAGCCTGTTTTGTTTCTGAATCTGAGCTGTTTGGGGCCTGCAGGCAGCAGAGGCCTCCTCCTCCTCCCAGTAATCCCCTTCCCTTGGGCTTCCCTGGAACTTCACTGCCCTTGCCTGCCTGGCAAGCGAGGTCTCACCACCACCACCACCACCACGCCCAGCCCAGGGGCCACCCCCCATCATAGACATAACCACACTCCAGTTCGAGGCACTGGCCCACACTGGACCATCCTGAGGTTCCCCTGCCTCAGCCACACTCCAAGGAGGTTCTTTTCATCCATTTACAGCCCCCAGGTTCAGGCCCTGCTCTAGTCACTCAAGACCACTGACAGCCTCCCACTCATTCCTCAGCCCCTGCAGCTCTACTGCCACCCCCACTGCTTTCGGCAGCAAGCTCGCCAAGGTCAGCGCCGCTCCAACAGAGTGAACGCCAAAGGACAATTCCCAGCACTCGTCTAGCCTGGCCTGGCCTCCTCTTTCACATACACTTTTCTGTCTACTTCTATGGCTTCACAACTTCCCTCCTACCTATCTTTCAGAAACCTCCTCCCAACATAAGGAGTTAGTTTCTGGGGCTCTCCTTCTGTTTTAGTTCTGACTACTTGAGATGTGCCATTTTCAGGCCTTCAAAACTCCATCTCCAGATGTCTCTCCTGAGTGCCAGGAAAATCTGTACAAGGCCTCCTCAACATCCTTCCCTGGATATCTATGCACACCTGATTTGACAGATTTCTAACTGGACTCATCAACTCACTCCCTCAAACCTGATTTCTTTTGCACATCTGAATCTGAGAAAGTAGTACCACCATTTACCCACACCTGGAGCCAGGAACCCAGAGCCTTCTGCCTCTCCAATCCCACAGGTGGCTGGGCAGGCTCCCACTTTTCCCAGCGTGCTCATAGTCTCTTCACCCCTTCTCTCTGACCCATGGTTGGGTCCACATTACTGTCACCTGTCACTTGGACTGCATACACCTTTCATTGGTATCACCCGCTGGTGTCCTTCCACCCAACACTGCACACATAGGCATGTTCCTGAAGCCTAAATTTTGTTATGTCATTTCTTTTCATAAAATTCTCTCTTCCCTGGCAACCAGGGTGAGCGGGGCACCTTAGCAAGGGTGAAGAATACACATGCATAGGGCAATTAAAACCTCCAAAGTACAGAGCTGTTCCCAGAGCTAGTCAGGAGGCTGAAGTAAGACTGGCCATGCACACAGGCTCTGTAGTCACACTTGTGACTATAGAAGTGGGGGCCAGGCTGGGCCCAGGGACATACCTTGTATTCAGGGCTAACAAGAAAGGCAGGAGTACTGCCCATGACATAAACCTGCTCATTCAGAATGGGCACTTGAAGATTAGAAACTATTCTGGTTTTGAAGGCCCAAAAGGCTCTCACTCTTTTGAGTGCTTTTATACTATTTTGATTTGTATTAACATTGTGTGTGAAGATATGGACAACTATTTCAAAGAAAGGAGACATTATGGTACCCACTGTTGAGTTCCTGTTCTCTTGTCCTGAAACCCCAAGCTATTTGCATTGTTTTGCTCTGATCTGCTTTATTGTCTTTTTAAAAAAAAAAAAAATAAAGGCCAGGGGTTTAGCTGAGCAGTGTTAAGTACCTGCTTGGCAAATGCAAGTTCAGGAGTTCGATCTCCGGCACAAAACAAAAAACAAAAGTGAAGATTAGAAACTAGAAGCAATGAACCATTCTAGATTCCAGGGACCAAAACCCCCAGGTCTAGTCTTTAAGGTCTCCCCAGCAGTGCCTACTGACCTCTCCCATCCCTAGGCATAGAGTTCAGAATCTCTAGTAATTAGCTGCAGAACCTTGTATCTGTATAGTCCTGAAATCTGTAGTCACAAGGAGTAGAAAGACACATCACAGAGGCCACAGTTGCTGGACCAGAGGTACATACATGCCTCACCTGTGAAGGGAGGGGCAGAGGCTAGCATGGAATCTAGGTTCTGACTCTGTCTTTCATGGTCGCAAATCAAGTAGGTGACAGACCAAGCTTCCACAAAACCAACCTGTTACCGAGCTACACATGCAGCAAACAGAAAAAGAGTACACATACTTTGTCAGTTGGGAAATCATCTTTTGTTTGCAACAGCCCTTTACTCACACTTACTACTCTCACAGGCCTGGGCCAAGTCCTTCCACGATGGGTGGAGGGAACATACCAGCTTGAGGCAGAAAGGATGGAACAGAAAGAGATGACTTGGGATGTACCCATCCAGCCCAGGCTGGGACACCTCAGGACAGGGTTGTGTATTGCCTACTAGTCGTCTTACCTAGGGCTGTCTCCTAAGAGACTGGGGTGTGTGAGATCTAAAGGTACCCTTTATCATCCTACAGGCCCCAGAGCTACCAGAGTCCGAGAGCCACTGCAGAAGAGAGGTCCAGGCCCACTGCTGCACTGACATGCCCAACCTGGCCAATGTCTCATCTGCCTGCCAGCTGCCCTTCACAAAAGCCTGCCCCCAGGAAGGGAATACAAGCAAGGTACTAGGGGCTGGGGATTTAGCTCAGTGGCATAAGCGCCTGCCTTGTAAGCAGGTAGTCGTGAGTTCAATCCCTGGTACCGGTAAAAAAGCAAAAGACAAAAAAAAAAAAAAAAAAAAAAGTGTCAACAAGCAAAGTACTGCATGCAGTTATATTCTTGGGCTCAGAGAATAGACATGGCTCATGGAAAGACACAGATGGAGTAGTCCTAGCCAGTTAGCAGACACTGAAGGTAAGTGGGAACAGGTAGTAGGGAGCATCTGAGAGAGTCCTGAGACCTCCAAAAGGCAGTTTGGGGCAGGATCCCATCTGGTATACCCTCTCTCCTAGTCTGGCCGCAGAGGACCAACTGAGGTGCCACTGTAGAATCGTTCAAGCCAAACATGCAGTCCTGTGTCATCTCTGTTCAGCTGATCTGGCTGACCAAGCAAGGATCCCATGGGGATCTCAAATAGCATCACTGACATCTCTGCAGCCCAAATGACCCAACATATTCAACTCAAACCACTTATCTTCTTACTCTCCATACAGCTTGTAAGGTGCAGACCACCTGCTGTAACTCACAGCCTGTTGTGTGCACACACACACACACACACACACACACACACACCATCTGCTGCTGCTGCATGCGCGAGCACATGCACGCGCGCGCACACACATACACACACAGCCTGCAGCACACAGAGCCCAGAAGGTATACACCATTTGCTATACTAGCACGCCCTCCCCCACTGCCTGCTGGATGCATGTGCACATGCAGAGCCTGCTCCACCCCCTTCTGTACACACAGCTTGTAAGACACACCCCTGCTGTCCATGCTGCATAGCACACTTACACACAGCACACAGGGTACCCACACCACACTTGCGGCACATTATCTGCCGTATCTGTGACAAAAGGAATGTTGCCCCTGAAGCCCTTGCAGCTGGACCTCCAGGACAAGTCAGAAACAGTTCAGCGCTGTTCCACAGCCTCTTTTCCTTCTCCTCCCTGTGTTCTATGTCCCTTTTAGAAGGTACCCAGCCACCAGGGACCCACCCATACCTAAGGCAATCCTGTCTCCTCCTACATCTTTCCTGACCACAACTCTTCCTGGCACGGCCCCTTAATACCCTGATAAATCTGTGACCTCTAGGCTGAGCTCAGGACCCTCACTGACTCCCACCTCCTGGAGGAAAAGGCCCAGAATGAAGGGCTGCCTCCCCTCCCCCAGTACTCCCCCTCCCTTGTGAGGGAAAATGTCAGATTCCCTGTCTCAGTGGCGGCAGCGGGTGGGTTGGAGGGGGAGTGATTCAGCCGCCGCCTCAAGAGTGCAGAGCGAGAAGAGCTTTTCCTGCCATTACCCGGCGAGGGAGAGGCTGGCGCACTAATGGCTTCAATTACCACTCAGACAGGAACGCTGGGCAGCAGAGCCCCTGCTCATCACAGTCCAGGACAGGCTCACCCCAGTCAGCTTGTGCTGCACACCCCCACCCTGTACTCAGGCCCTGCGGGGGTGGTGAGGCAGAGCATTGACCATCCCAAGACCACCACCTGGGGCTCACCAAGCTTCTCCAGGAATAGCAGTCCTGCTGTAGGAGGAGGGTGTGGTGCGATGTGGCAACGTTCCAGAGACTGCAGGGGAGATAGCCTAAGAGTAGGGTGCATGAGGAGCAAGCAAGGCCACAGGGCACTGAATGAACTTATGGTCCAGAGTTCCCTTTCCAGGGTACACTACCCCACATGTGAGTTAAGCAGATCCCAGATTTGAGAGAGCTTGCCTAGCCCAGGCAGCTCTGAACCACTGGATGGAGCACCCAGCTCACGGTGAGCAGGTGCACACAGCCCTGTGAATGTGGGGGGTGTGTTCAGTATGTGTGACACAGTAAAGGACTCAACCCTCATCCCCAGCCCCTAAACCAGCTTCACCTTTCTCCACTTCTCTTCAGACCCCGTGGTGGCCTCCCAAGAATGACTCTGGCTTGCTCTGGTCCAATGATCCTTTTACTCAGCTCCTTTAAGTGCCCCAGCTTTCCTGGCTCTGCTAGGAGAGGAGGGGCAGGGTTGGCCAACTGTGTTACTTCCCGCTGGCCCTGCCTCCTGGCACTTCTTTCTACCAAGCTCAAAGCTGGTCAAGGTTATACAGACCAACTGAGCAGGTCAGCATTCTGTCTTCCGGGTGCAGTGTTACAGGTGCAGATGGGGCTGGCTCAGGTCTTCAGCTCCACCTCCTCTGTGGGAGCGTGACGGGTCAAGGGCCTGCCTTACACTCTTCACGTCTCATCCCACACTTCCCATACCCCTAAGGTACAAATTGCCCCTGAGCCAGAGGCTGGATAACGCTCAGTGGCAAAGTATGTGCTTAGCGCGTGCAGTGTCCTGGGTTCAATCTCCAGCACCACAAACAAACAAACACAGAACCCAAAGGCCTGAAAGAGAACCCTTTGTATAGAAAGGCCTTTCCTGATGTGGACTGCTGCAAGTTTGAGTAAATCCTCTTACACCAGGTCTAAAAAGACTGCCTTCGTCCCTATCAGCCCTTAAAATGCTGGCAGGTCAGGGGCTGGGGATTTAGCTCAGTGGCATAAGCACCTGCCTTGCAAGCAGGCAGTCATGAGTTCAATCCCTGGTACCGAGAAAAATGAAAAAGACAAAAAAAAAAAAAAAAATGCTGGCAGGTAGAACAAGAGAGTCCCTGAGACAGGGAACCTGGGGCCCAGGGGCTCTAGGAAGACACCCAGAAGCCATAGTTCTGGCCTTTTGGCCACCATCTGAACGGCAGGGGAGAGCAGATGGCAGCTAGCAGAAGTAGATGCCAAGATGGGGAAGGCACTATTGACATATTTACCCCCATACTTCAGTTTGGAAAGGAGGCTAGGAGTAGTCTCAGTCTTCTGGGCCTGCCTCACAGTCTCCCCAGATGGAGTGGGCACTAAGGCCAGTACTACCTAGACCATGCCAGATAGTATGGAAGCCAAGTATCACTCACTCACATGTCTGGGCCTCAAAACATGCAACATCCAGCCCAAGCAAGAGCAGTAACCACACACACTGGAGTCCTGAAGTGCTTACCACATTGTATTTTAATCTCCTGAACCAGCTGGAACACAGGGCATTTCAGCATGTGTGCTGCCGAAGCAAGCACTACAGGAAGGATTATATCCCTGTCTGCAGACAGAGCAATGAGATTCACATGTAGTTACTGTCCCAAAGCTACATGGTGATGAAGTGGTCCAGAGTCCTTGTCTTGACCACTGTCCTCTTACGGCCTCTCAAAGCTGAATGGTCAACCAGAGATCTATGGAACCATTGATTCACACAAGACATACAGATGCAAGAGTCACTGAACTGCTGCATGTGTGAACACAAGACAGCCACAATGTAAAAGTGGCCAATGTGAAAAGACGTTCAACTGCTCCTGTAATCAAAGAACTGCAAATTAAACTGAGATGCCATTTTTTGCCTATTAACTTGGTCAAGAATTTTTTTAATGGCAAATTGATGAAGATGTGTATAAAAGACGCTCTCTTATACCTTGCTTGCCCAGAATATAAACTAATACAACCTAGAACTAGTGAAGGCTTAAAAAATGCATATGCCCAGCCAGCTGTGTTGGTATGTCTGTAATTCCAGCATACTGGGAGCTGAGACAGGAGGATTACAAGTCCAAGCCTAGCCTATGCAACTTAGACCTATATTTCAAGACAAAAATAAAGAGTTGAAGACGTGACTCAGTGCAAAGAGCTTAAGTTCAATCCCTATTATCACACAACAACAGCAAAGCATGTACCTTTGGTCTTGTGTTTCACATCCATGAAGCTAGAATAATAGGTGAATATCCCTACCATCAAGGACATGTATAGCATCTGATTTATAAAAAATAAAGTTAAGTACAACATGTGTCTAACAATAAGGGAATAGCAAGTAAATTAGGTTACTTCCATGTGACAGCTTACCTACAGCCATTACAAATAATAATGCAGAAGCTGGATATAGTAACACATTGCTGTAATCCCAGCACTCAGGAGGCTGAGGCAGGAGGATCACAATGAGTTTGAGGCCAGTCTGGGCTATGTAGTGAGTTCAAGGCCAACCTGAACTACATAGGAGATCCTATCTCAAAAAGACAAACAATGACAACAACAACAACAACAACAACAAAAAGATGATGCAGAGCTGGGCATGGTGATACATGTCTATATTCCCAGCACTGAGGAGGCTGAGACAGGAAGATTGTGAGTTTAAGTCCAGCCTAAACTACATGAGACCTTGTCTTAACACACACACACACACACACACACACACACACACACACACAGAAGATAATACATCGGCAAGATAAATGTTCACAATACATTAAAAAAAAAAGCTAAAGTAGTTGTTGTGGTCACACTTATATTCTCGGCACTCTAGAGGTTGAAGCAAGAGGATTATAAGTCTTGACAACTTGTTAAGATGCTGTATCAAAAAAGAAAAAAAAGACTGAGATATAACAATGCAAAGCCTCTAACTTCAACCCCCAGCCTCCCTCAACACACACAAAAAGAAAGGAATGAATGAACAAAAGAAAGAGAAAAAAATCTGTAAATCCCTGGGAGGTGGTGTGTGATCCTATTTTTTATATATTAACACATATATGCATGCACAGAAAATGGGCCACAAGGAAGAAGGACAGTAAGAAGTGATTGATTTCTTTCTATTTTATACTTCTCACTCATTTATTTTTACTTTTCAATTTTTTAACAATGAGCAGGTATTAGTATTGCATTTTAAAAAGCAAGCAAGAATCAATGCTATATTTTGAAAATACACACACATTAGTATTTGAACTGATGAATCCATGTGGCTAAAGTCTAACTGTATGCTTTCCTATGTCTCCAGGAAAGTGATACTTCTCAGCCTGATCTTGAACTGCTCTTTCCTCTTCTTCCTGTGCCCTCTGTGTACTCCCAAACCCCCACCCAAAAGAAACTCTACACTGAACCAGAGTTCTCAAAAAGCTGCATTCTCCTTCACCTCTGGGCTGTGCACATGTCTGGTCACCATCTGGGTACCAGTTCACCACCACCCCGCCCACTTCCAAGACCTGACTCTGGTCAAATTCCTTCCTTGTGTGTACCAGCCCTCTGAGCTGTTCCTACCAAACTCACTGGACACTGAGTCCCTCAAGGGCAGCACCTGGCAGAATAACCTTCTGGACTTCAAGGTAGTTCTGGTTTGTGAATGAATAGCAGTGCTAACAAGAGAGAAAAGACACTAAAATCCACATACAGAGCCACAGTCCCCAGCCTGGGACCCTTGCTCATAAGGCAAAAGGTGCATACTGATACCTACAGACAGATTCCATAGAAAAACATTAGTCATTAACACAGTCTCAAAACCCAAGGGATACCCAGCAGCAGCCCTACACCTCAAATCAGACCCACAGCTGGCCAGAGCAACGATCCAGCTTGGCAGGAAGATACAAAGGCACCATACACATAGCTGGTTTCGGCATAAGCCAACCCAGGCCTGGTCACTGCTGACTTTCACTCACCCCCAGATATCCACTGTCTAGGGCCTAGGCCGGCTGGCTCTCTTCATACCTTCGTCTACCCACCCACCATGCCATGTCCTGATGGTGTATACCTTCAAGCACTGAGAGTTTGGCACTAGTGTTGATCTCGCCCAAACTGTTGGTAGCTGTGCACTCATAGATGGCTTCATCTCGCTGCACCCGCAATGGCTGGATCCGCAACACTGATCCTGCCCCATCATCAAATTCGATCACCTGTCAGAGGACAAAGAAGTGGTGGTCATAGTCTGTTGGTGACACAGGGGCCTACTCAGAACAGTCTTCCTCCTACTTCTGAAAGACTTGCAATGAAGAGAGGGAGAGAGACTAAGAGAACCAGGTAAAGGACCAGACTGAAGAGTGGGCAGATCCCCAGCCTTCCTGCCCTTCCCGACTGGGGACGGACCTCGAAGCGCTGGGAGCTGACTTTCTTCCCCTTCTTCATCCATGTGATGCGTGGCTTGGGTTCACCAGTGGCTTGGCACACAAAAGATGCTACCCCTCCTGAGAGCCCAGTCTGGTCTTCGGGGACCTTAACAAAGACAGGTTTGCCTGGAAGAGATGGAGACACCAAGTTATTACAGCATGGTCACTCACAGGCACAGTCGACAGTGTAGGCAGCAGATGCAGGTGTAAGGGACCAAGAAAGATTTACAGACAAAATAGTAACACCTAACTTCTATATAGTGCTTAATGTATACCAGGCACTGTTCAAGGTGCTAAACGCTTATTAACTCTTTGAAGCCTATGAAGTAGGTGCTATAATTACTGTTTATAGAAAAGAAAAATCAAGACTCAGAGAGGTTACAGGATTTGTTTAACATGACACAGCTATTAAGTAGCAGGGTGCAACCTGAACAAGCCTCAGAGTCTGAGTTTGGAGATCCTCCTTTCATTTCCCAGCCCTATTACTCCATGCTCCAAGAAAAAGCATGTCAAGAGCTGCCCTCCGGGATGGGCCCCACCAACTCCCACAGCCTGTCCTCCCCCACCTTGCCTTGCTCTCCATATGGGTCATGGCACTTTCATCAACCCCAAAGCTCAAGTCAGAAACTATGACTCCTCCTCATCCCCAACCCCCACACACCAAAGCCTAGACATTACAGCTCCTAAATATCTCTGGATGTCTTCCCAGGTAAACGCTTTCCTGTAATCTGCCCCCCCACCCCTGCTCCCACTGCTTAGTTGCTGTGTTCTGACAGACTAGACGGTTCCCTGAGGTCCCCCTCCTCCAGGAGGCATGGAGAGGGGAGAAAGGGAGAGGCTCATGCACTGCCACCACACCTATGTCACTTGGTATACAAACCTGGGCCAGATCACAGCTCCTATCCTGATACCCAGGGTCCAAAGCCAGTGAAACCTGATTTATTAAGATATGGTGCCTGGCAAACTCAAAGTTGTGAGTTTGATCCCCAGTACCAAAAACAAACAAACAAACAAAAAAGAGATGTGGCAATGCCTCATTCATCCGGATAGCAGATCCATTTCCTATTAATCAACCAATGAATAGCGCCAAGAAGGACTAACGCCTTAAGAAGTGAGCTTTCAGACCACCTGTTCCATGCCCATGAGCTCTTGTCTGGCTTGGGTCCTAGCAGAGAAAGAGTCTTTCACTAAGCAGCCACTCTCTGCCAGGTACTTCTATCTCACCTAGTTTGCATTCCTTAATAGAGCTCCAATTTGTACACTCAAAGGTATCTAGCTACTTGCCCAAGGTCATACAGCCAGTAAACAATACATCTGGGACTTAAATTCAGCCCTGCCAAAGTCCAAAACACCTGGCACAACTTATGTACCAATCACAAGCTGCTGGCTTCAATCCTTAGTGCCACAACAATAAACAGTAACACCTGGCACAAAACAGGCCTTGTCAAGAGCAAAGCCACTGAAGTTGGGCCAAAGAAGGCAGAGTAGTGGTGGATGTGAAAGTGGAAAGTATACAGGTGACTGTGTAAGGAAGATGGGACACGGCTGGGAGAAAAGATGATGGGCAGCTAGGGGTGGTGGATTTTCTTGAAAGACGTGAAAGATGATGTTTAAACACATCCCACAACAACTGCAAGTAAGCCCATGAGGGACATGTATGATCCCCATTTCAGAGATGGGGAACCAGAGGCTTACAGGGTTTAAGAACTGGTAACTCCAACCAAGCACATGGTGCATGCCTATAATCTGAGCACTCTAGGACACTGAAGCAGGAAGATTACAAGTTCAAGACCAGCTCAGGCAACTTAGCAAGTTCAATTCTCAGTACCTCGCCACCCCCACAAGGATCAACAAGAGTGTCTGGGCTACAGCCATAGTATGACCATCATTCTAAGCCCCAAGCTAATCATGGACACCTACCACTGCCCATTCCTAGTGACATGGGGACAGCAGGCAAACACAGCCAGCTCAGGGAACCAGGGCAGGTCGAGGTGGGGATGGCTGCAGTGGGGAAACCAACACAAGCCCACTGGAGCCCAGGTCATGAGGATGACCCAAATTTGTTCCAAAACTCCTTGCCCCAGCTGTCTAGGAGGGAGGCTTGCCCTATGTGTGGTCTACTGCTCCTCTTAGAGACAACTATCTCCTCAGATTCCACATTGGGCACCTGCTCTCCATATCTGAGAACCTCCAGACGACAGCTCCCAGTTTTCCATCTGCACTGCCACCACCTCTATCCATGTTCCCTTAATGAGACACCCACTGCTTTAATGAGCTGGAGTCCTTGCTTTTGGTGTCACCCCCTGCCCAACCTCTGCTATTCTACATTATGCAATCAAAGGACAGCCTCACCCTGACCAAATCCCTCCAAAGGCTTTGCACAGCTCTCATAAAACAGAAAAAGTAAACTCCTATAACGACAAAGCCTTGCCAGCTCTGACCCAGTGGCTCTCCCCAAAGTCCTGGCTTAGGAGTTCCTGAAAAAGCTATGCTCCCTATGGTCTGCGGACCTTTGTCCGCAGCTACTCCTGTTGCAAAACTCTTGGACAACCTTTTTACCCACTACCTCCTATCGACCTTTCTCACCTCAACTTAAACATCATCTCCACAGAAAGCCTTCAAGTCCAACTTGCCCATTAGCTCAGTTCCTGGTGCAGGCTCCCTTTGCTTCCCACAGCTTGGTCACAGTTAATGCATGTGTGAGGTCACAGCTTTTGTTCCCAGTTTATTTCACACACATGTGTGAGGCTATTTTTTCCACATTTCTGGTGAGTGTTCAAAAGCTATTTCCCACATACAATATAACACAGACCTGTCCTGTTTCCTGCCCTGGCCAGGCATTTGACCCAGCTCCTGGCATACGGGGGTACAGAATAGAAGACACTCAAGAGGATGGTGGTATATTTGGCCCCTCACATGTGCTGAAATCCCCAGGCAGAAGTTCCCCACCAGCTCCAGGGTCCAGCTCTTGCCTCAACATGTTGCAGCTAGAGAGACTGTTGCAACTAGAGACTGGAACCTGCTGAACCAGAATGGCCTGCAATGTGCTGGGGGTAGGGGGTGGGGCAGGGCCTCCCGGCCAAACAAAGAGCAGAGAAGCTGGAGAGAAGAGCCAGACAGGGTCACCCACAGCGAGGAGGGAAAGCCCTGGGAGCTGTGTGGAGGCTGACCAGTGTCCAGGACCTGGCCATTCAGGGGGGGGGGGAGCAGGTGCTCCTTGCCTCTAGAAGCTGGACAGGAGCCAGCGCCCTGCCTGGCTAGCTTGCCCAAGGCCAGATGGGCCGAGCAGTTGTGTCCAGTGTAGCCTCAGGGCAGTTGGGCAGACGGCTCCCCTTGGCCAGGCCTCACCCCACTCCCCACTGCTACTCACTACTCACCGGCACCCTCATTCCACACCAGAGCCAAACCCCAGCCCTTCTCTTCCTGGACTTCATTCTGGACCTAGTCCCTTCTGTTTACTAGGAGATCTCTGGGGAGCTTGGCAGGACTCTCCCCCTTCTCAGTTGCAAACCCAAGCTCAACATTTGCCCTGAACTTGCTTCTGCTGACCTTTCAAGCCTTTTTCTCTTCAGACAAGTATCTTTTGAGCACTTACAACAAAGAGCTGAGCACCGTGCTGAAACACACCGTAGACTCTCACATGTGCATCCCTATTTGGCCAGCCCCCCAGCACCTCCTTGCTTTGCAAGTGACTGCGGGAGCCTGCGCTATGTCCCACAGTTGGGTTTCCCATCCCAGTATGGATCACATTCTGGTGACTGGATGGTCCGCAGGCAGGCAAGTGAAACCAGGCTATTTTGACCACTCTGCCCTGTGCCTTCCCCATAGGTGAAGGTGTTCTGGGAAGGTCTGAACAGAAATTCTTAGACTGGGTCAAAAGGGTACCATCTGAACATGTCAAGAAGGACTGTCACAGTGCCCTATTGCCACCCAGCCTGATTGGCGCTTGTAGCTTGATGTTCTCAAGCCCAGGTCACTGACCCCTGGGTGGAAATGACCCCAGAACTAGCCTGGGATCAGGGAGGCACACCCTCAAGAGACATTACAGGGCTAGGGACAGCCAACGGGGGCACCTTCAGCTGCTCCACAGGGAGACTGACTGCTATTTTGTGCTTCCCTGAGGAACATATATTCACAGGCACACAAACAGCACCAGGAAGCAGAGGGTAGACACACAGGGGTGAAGAGTGGCAAGGCTGGGAAAGCTCCAGAAGGAGCCATTTTCCAGGTCCTAAACCCCATAATGAGCTGGGGGTTCATGAATGAGTTCCAGTGCTTGCTTCTGGTCCCCCTCCCACAGGAGCCTACTCAGAGACAACCCTGGTTCTAGGAAGGCCTGGCCTCCCAACAGGGGGAGCAATGACTAAGCGCCAGGTGACCTCAGTTGACCTTTCCAGGTAGGTGTGATTATTTCTGTTGTGCAACAGGAAAACAGGCCCATGGAGAGAAAGTATCCTGTGGAAAGTTGAATGGAGTAGTCTAGAAGGGCCACCCATAAGCACAATGGGGAGGGCACTGCAGACCTCGATGTAGCACTCTCCTAAGTTCTGCTTCGAGGCTCTGAGGAAGGGGAAATCACAGAACAGACACACCCTCAACTCGTCAGGCCTTTGCACTCCTGTACCTATAGCTCCCACCTACTACCCACCCTGCTAGCCACCAGACATTCAGCTCCAATGTCTATTAATCCCAAGTTATAGGGCCATAACCTGGGCCCCACTCACACTTGGTCCTGGGCCCCCACTTCGGTCTGTGGTTTCTCACTGTGACTCTCTCAAAGGCTTTTCAGAGAAGCCCAAGGGCATTCCCATTTCTTTCTCCCAATCCCCCCTCATTATGCAATACTCCATTAGCAAATGCCCAATCACTTTCCAGGGTTTCCTTTTTTCTGCAAAGCTCTGCAACATCCCGCCCAAGATGCTTAGGTCATTGCTTGTGCCAGCACCACCCTAACCTACACCCATTTTGTAACTGTCTGTTCCCAGGCCTGGGTCCCCACACTGTGGGTCCTGCCCATGGCAGGCCTGTATGAGTTCCTTGTGGCCCAGTACCTGGCATAAACACAAGATCAGTAGAAACCTCCATCTCAAGTCAGGACCACCTCTGGACCCGCAGGCCTTCCCTCCTGAGAAGCCAGAGCCTGGGCTGGGGGAGCTGACTGAATGGGGACCCAGCTCCACATGTGCTGCATGCCTAGGTTTCCAGCCAGGCTGACTCCACATTGATGCTGGGCCTTTGGGCTAGCTATTGGCAGCTGATTCTCCACCTGCTTCCCTCCACTCCACCGAGGCCAGGGCCCCCATTCATTTGTCTCGTTAAAGGGCTATAGAAACACATTTGTCCACTCCGCACTTCACTGCTCTGGTCGTCAATTCTCAGGGCGTCTGCCCTGCCTTCTGCAACAGCCCTGTGCAGGTCTGGCTGCTTGCCCCTAGTGAGAAATGTCCCAAGCACAGCCTAAGCCTGGTCACAGTTAGGGAGAGACCCTAAAGTGAGTGTAGTGTAAGGCAGGCCAGTAGGGCAGAGCCTGACTTCCAGGGCTGGTCACCACAACCCCAGCATAGGCTTCTGCCCCATGGCTCTCTGACTGGCAGAGTGCCCAGGTCTCACTCCTGAACTCTACACCTTAGCCAAGGCAGATTTCAGCTTCCTCAGCTGGCTCCTACCTTCAAGTCCCAAGACTCTGAGTTCTGGTCTCTACCTAGCAAGGAGATCCCTGGAAATCTGCTTTAAAAACTGTTCCAACTTGCCCCCCATCCAACTCTTACTGTGGTCCAGGGCTGCTCCACTTCTCTTACCCATCACATTCCAGGCCCTGAGCTAGACAACCCCGTGAACTCCCAGAATCCACAGTCCAGTGGTGGGTAGAAAACAAAGACCCAGGTAGACTGCCACAACTGCACAGTGGGAGGGCACACAGAGGAAGAACACAAAATCTAGGGTCCTAGAAGTGATAGGTGGAGGGGAATCAGAATTCAGCAGGTGAAGGGCAGGGAAGAAGGTTCCAAATAGGAAATAGAAAAAATGAAGAAGGCTGTGATGCGTAACTCGTGAACTACATGCCTAACTCAAGAATAGTTGGTGGGGGCGCAGGTTAGAAGGTGACTGTGAAAACTGAGGTTGGCAGAGGCTCAACAATGCCTTGCCTGGAGAAGGGTCAGGACCCTATAAGCAGTGGGCAGGGGAACGAAACAGTTTAAACCCTTTGCAATATGACTCTTTGGAGTGGAAGCAAATTAGGCGGAGAGACTGGAGGCAAGCAACAGAGGTGAGCAGTGCGTCAGGAGGCTGTTGCAGGCTGAAGCCCAAGCAAGGGCTTGGATGAAGGCAGTGGAGAAAGAGAAGTGGATGCATTCCAAAATATTCAGAAGGTAGAGACAACAGAACTTGGTGATGGATGAGATGTGGGATATGAGAGGGAGGAAGCTGGGAGGAGGCCCAGACTTTTGACTTGGTGGCCAGGTGGGTGGTAATGCTACTCACAGAGAGAATGTGGGAAGCAGGTGGGGGGTGGGAATGAAAGGTGCAGGTTGCGGGGTGCTGGGTCTGAGGCAAAGAGAAGGCAGTTCTCCCCAGATGCAGTTTCCTAACACTGAACTAGGCATCCTCCCCCACTCTCTTGGGCTCTGAGGATGTCTGTGGTGGGGGTGGGGGTGGGGGAGCACAGGGAGTTCTCTGATGTCTACTGGCTGCTGACCACACCTGGACAAAGACTTCACTTCCCTGCCTGCAACAGAGCCACACCCAATGAGGTCTTCTCCAAGCTGCCTCTGCAAGCTAAAGCTCTCTCCCACCAGCGCCAGCTTGACCTACAGTCATCCTACTTCACGATTCTTCCTGATTTACCACAGACTTCTGCTGCTGAGACCCTCAGCCCTGCTCCTCCTGATCCAGCCCTCTCCTGGCCAGCCACCTGGAGCTCTTATTACCCTTTACCCTCATCTCAGAGCAGGAAGGAATGCCTGCCCCATCCCGTTCTCTTCCAGCCCCACCCAAGGCCCAGCCTCTGAGGACAAAGGGCAGGCTGCTTCAACCTGGTGCCACCCCCTCCAAGACTGGTTGCTGAATAACTCATGAGCCATTACGAGAAACTGCCCTTGGTGGGGCAAGGGGAAGAGATCTGTGCCCAGAGATTTGGAGGGGGTGGAGGGACCCTATGGCCTGCTGACGTGAAGGCTGACCCCTGACTTGGCCAAAACAGTCTCGGAGCTCCAGACAGCTGGGAACAGTCCCTTCCCCCAGGGACCTTAGCTACGACCTTGCCCCTCCCTCCAAGCCTGCAGATTGGCTAAGCCTGCCCTGTGCTCCGCCTTCCACCAGTAACCAAGCAGAAGTAACCATGGTGACGGGGCGGCTGCGGCCAGTCGGTAGTGCTAGGCGGGGGAAGGGCAGCCGCAGGAAAGGGACCAAAGTTTAGAGTTAGACCTGGGTAGGGCACAGATTCCATCCACATCTACGCACATGTACACGCGTGCGCGCGCGCGCACATACACACACACACGTGCACACACACAGGTGCTGGAGCGCAATACAATCTTATTCCCATTTCCACGGAAGGGCCAGGGAAGAGGGACACCCTGTGCCTTGAAGGTTTCAAGTGAAAGGGGAAGGAAGGGCTTGGTCTTACCACCTGGACCCTGCCGAACTGGCCCAGGAGAAGAGATATGAGTAGCTCTGGCTTCTAAGCCCTCCTAGAACCTGTGCACATGTGTGGCATCACATACATTCCCTGTGTGCTGCCCTCTACTTCCACAGTGCTATCCAAGTATAGATCACCAGAGGCTTCTACATAGATCTGCAACTGTGGGTATGTCACACAAAGACCATATGAATTGAGGACCTGTCTCATCCCAGCCCCATAAAATAGGGTCATGCTTAGACACACCCTACCCTGCTGAGCCTAAGAATACACAGGCACTCTGCAGGATGTTTCTGGGAAGCAATGGGGCCAGGTACTCTTTGGAGAGGGCTCCAAGCAGATTCTCTCTAGAGTGCCATCTGGCCATCCTATTTCTCTTAATAAGTGGTCCTGCCAAATCCTAGAGACCTACTAGGAAAAATGTCACCTTTCAACCTGGGAGATTCAGACTTTGAGGGGTCAGACTTACTGTCGCCATGGGCACCTGCCACCAAACCAAGCATCACAAGTGCAGGCACAAGGGGCACCATCATTCTCCCTGAGGCTAGCTCCAGGGCCATCCAGGGCTCTAGCTCCACAGCTAGCCACAGCCCAGGACAATCCACCTGTAATGGAGAGAAGGGCAGAGCCAGTTAGCTGATGTTCACCAAACTCCTTCTGCCCCACAGACCCCACCTTGGACTATACAACAACCACCCAAGCGTTCCTCATTGAATCCCAACACTGACAAGGATAATCTAGTCACACTGTGGTCTTTAGGGTAGTCTAAGCACCAGCAGAGGGAACAAGGAACCACTGAGACTGAAGATGTACAGAGATGTTCCACCACAGATCTTGAGGGTCCAATTCAACCAGCTAAAGGACAGGATAGAGAAGACAAGGAGCAGTGAGCAGCTAGATGACCCACAAAGCCCAGACTCCAAACTCTTGAGGAGCAGTCTATTGCCTATTTTCTTCCTAGCAGTGGGGAATCAGGAAGCAAGAGGCCAGACCCCTACACGCTGAGCACAACCCCATAACATAGACTAGTCAGCAGCAGTCAGCTCCAGGTATCAGAGGACTGGAGCCAAAACCACAACCAGTCAGGACTCGTCAGGACTGCACTCAAC
The DNA here is from genome assembly GCF_034190915.1 of Cavia porcellus. Classification (NCBI taxonomy): domain Eukaryota; kingdom Metazoa; phylum Chordata; class Mammalia; order Rodentia; family Caviidae; genus Cavia; species Cavia porcellus. Next base: position 37,624,601 of record NW_026947508.1, read on the forward strand.
AAGTTGCAGCTGCCCTACCTGGCCACCCTCATCCTACCCAATTCCCATGGTACCTTCCCACTCCATAGAGAAACAACAGGGAGGCTTTAATGGTGAGGAATGGAGGTGTTGGACCCTTACTGAGTCTACCCTCATGCCTTGTCTTCCCTTGCCCTGGAAGCCCAAAGCAGATTAGGGTGGGGAGGAGAGGGACAGCGTTTTGACCAGCTGAAAGCCTCCGGGCCATGCTCGCAGAATCTGCACCTGTGCACCAGCTCCACTCTGCAGACACCTTCAGGAATTCTTCCTTGAAGGCAGCCCTCACACTCAGACATACAACTACCACTCAACCTCTGTGCTGAACACTGGAGGGCCTCCCTCCCTCTGCCTGGGGACATCAACCGAACTGTAGCAGTGCCCAAAGAGGCTGCTCACACTTTACTCTGGGCAGGGTGCTGGAACATGGTCAGTCCCTCATTAATGCTCTGAAACGCAGATAGGGCATGATGAGACAGTGAGTGACACTGAACATGCCTTGGGGTCCTCCAGTGGTACCCAGGGACTCTGGTGCCTGATGGCACATAATGGTAAGAGAATTTGTAAGGTGACAGGGCAGGTGAACAAGAGGGACAGGGATCAAAGATGGTTCTGGTTTTTTCTCAACTGGGACAGTCTGAAGTCATAGGGTCAGATGGCAGTAATGGACTAAGGCATTGGACATAACAGGTGGGACAAGGAGAGAGGTAAGAGCCGAACATAAAGGGAAAGTGAGGGTAGATGGAGATGTGCACTGCCTCAGGATCTCACCAAAACTCTAAGAAAGAAGTTGAGCAGCAAAAGTAGTAAAGCAGAAGGCGCATGTAGGCATCCAGCTCCATTTTCTCCAAACCAGTGGGTCTGCTCAGTGATCACAGAAACTTGGTGGCTGAGACCACAATGATTCACTCCCTACATGGTCATGTTGGGGTGGGATTGCATTATCACTAAGGCTCTGTCTGGGCTTGGTCATCACAGCACTGTGGGATACAGTGCACCCAATTGCAGGATCCAACTTTCCCAAGTCATCAGGTGGTCACTGCCTGATCATGGAAGCATGGTTCCCTGATGTGACCACTCTGGAGCTGCAGCACAGATGCCACCAGTTGACAACTCAGTGATGCATCACATCAAAGAACAGGCAGAGAGTGCTTGAGACAGGCATCATGGGATGCAATAATACAAAAGTCATAGAGGTTAACTCCCAGGCTCAAGCATTCCAGGCAAGTACCCGTACTGCAGATACCATTGCCACACCCTCCAGCACTAGCATCATGGTGGTGGGGGATCTCTCTGGTACAGACACAAAAGGGCAAAGTTAAACAGCACAGATATTACAAAGTACAAATGCATAACTATCACCATGGATGGAACTCCCCGGTACAATTATCACAGAGACTTAATCCCTTGTAGCTGCCTTGGTACAGTAATCACAGCACTGTAAATTCTAGATGCAGACATCATGGAGTATAGCTGTCTGCTCTAGACATCATGTGTGTGCACACAGAGGATATAGACATCTGGGGATAGAGCTGTCTGCTGAGGGTATTCCTGGACTGAAAGCCACTGCTCCACACTCAGACTATTGCAGAGGCATGACACTCCATTACAGACACTGGTAGGGGAGAGGGAGACTGGTTCCAGCAATAAAGGGTTGCAAGATTGTCATGGGGCTATCATTCCCACAATAGACATCCCTGTGGTACAACCTCAGGTGAGATTCCAGCCATGGTAGTCAGAGACCTAATTTTTTGTTTCAAAATAAAAATGGTGCCAGGCATGATGGCCCACACCTGTAATCCCAGCACTTAGGAGGCTAAGGCAAGAGGATTGCAGTGAGTTCAAGGCCAGTCTGGGATACATAGTGAGTTCAAGACCAGCCTGAATTACAAAGCAAAACTTTGTTCAAAAAAGAAAAAACAGCAGTAGCAAGATTATCATATATGAGTACAAATTGTCTATGAGGAATTTTATCATTATGTATATCTAAAAGGTACCAATAAAATTTAAAGAACACGAAAAAGCTGATTTACTTTTAGAAAGTCATCACATTTCTGTGTATAAGGCGGCGGCAGGGGAGGGGGGGTTAGGGATATAGCTCAGTGGTAAGAGTGCTTGCCTAGAATGCATCAGGGGACTGTAACCAGTACTAGGTTGAGTCCCTATTACTGCCACCAAAAAATAAATTAGTAAGCAAATAAATAAAAAGACCCAAACACTTGGACACTCAAGCTCAACTCAGACTCCCTGGACTGTACTGCAGACCATCAGTTCCACCACACTGACACACTTGGGCAGCAAAACAATTACATGCCTTATGGTATAGCATATAATTGGATGTAGTTTTTCAACATTCGGAATGGTTTTAATGTATTTTTTTTTTATTTTTTGCTACATCAGTGTGAAGCTGCCAAGTGCCCTTTCTTAAGAAGAACTGTCCTTTATTCTAAAATTTTGTCCTTGGTGCTAAAATGTCTTTTCTTGTATGCTATGATGGGGATAGCAGATAGCAGTTGTTCTTTTATAATACCCTCAGTTAGCAAACGAAAAACTGCCAAGCAATCTGGTTTGTTGTCTGGCCCCCAAATACTTGGGGAGAGTGTACCAATTTGTGAACCAAAGGGCCTGTGAATCGCTGCTCTGAACAAAGAGGAGAAAGCAGGCAATAGAAGTACAGTGAGCTGCAGGACTCGCACACAATTGTTGCAGAAAATGCTTGCTACCTAGAGGCTATGTCACCTCCACATGGCCCATTCTAACCACCCTACTCCTACCAACCTCTGAGGGGCCTGAGGAGCCAGATGATGCCAGGATGGAGCAATCCTGGCTGGAGAACAGCTGGAATCATTCCCAAGGCCCCCTCACGAATATGCAAACACGGATTAATTTATTTCCCTTGGCCACAAGTTATTATTCACTAATATTAATTAGTCTCCAAATACCACCTGTTCATAGAGCCTCCCCTACCTTCTTCCCCAGGACAGGACACTGGTCCCTGAAGACTGGCACTCAGAAATGGACATGGCTAGAAAGAAGGGGGATCTAGGGCCTACACAGTGGTCAGCCAACGAAGAGGCCAGGCTTGGGCAATGAAGCGAGCTCGTGGGGCAGGGAGAGCTGGAGGTCGTTCATCTTCTGACCAGCGACAGGCAGCTAACCTAGCCCTTTTGTCATGTTCTGGACAGTTCACCACGTGGCACTGCAGCAACGGAGGCGGAAACAGGCCTAGTTATACTTGAAAAGGGAAAACCAACATGTTTCCAACTCTCACCAAACCAACCACTGGATTGTAAGAGAAATGAATCAGTCTTAGCCACGAGCCCTGCCCCAGGGAAGGAGCTGGCAGAAATCGCCTCAGACTGCCTTCTCTCTTGCTAGCCAGGAAGCCAAATCTGTGAGCACAGGCAGAAGCAGCCTTCCATCCACAGCTGATATGGGGCTCCCTCAGCCGTACGGAGCTCCTTATGGGCCTCAGCTTCTCTAGGGAGTGGAGGAGCAGTCAGGAGGAGGGTCAGAGCCTGGAGCCCCTTCCTATGAAGCCCCCAAGGATCAATGCTATCAACTCTGCTCCTCTGGGCCTCTGCACTCACTGTTCTCTTCTATCTCAACCTCTCATGTGCCCCCAGCACTCAGCTCCAGTGAGCCATCAGTAACCTTCCTTGACTGACCCTCTAGTCTTCAGATTTGTACAACACAGGGAAAGAAGCAGGAGGAATGCAGAACAGTGGTTCTCAAGCCACAGTGGGACTGCCCATGGGATATTATGCCAGTCTGGAGAGATATTTTTGATTGTCAGGATGAGCTGGGGCCGAGTGTGCTAGCCCTTGGGAAGTTGAGGCAGGAGAATTATGAGCTTGAAGCTGCCAGGGTTCCCGACTCAAAAAACTAAAATCAAACAAACAAAAACAAACATTGGGGTTGAGGAGTGGGAGCTACTGGCATCTAGTGGAAAGAAACCTGTGATACTGCAAGACATCTTACAGTAACAGGCCAGTGCCCACAGGATTATCTGCTCCAATGTGTCAACTACAGAGGTTAAGACACTCTGATAGCGTGCTACTTTGCCAATTCCACCTAAGGTTGACCTGATTCTTACCCCAGAACACAGTCCCCAGTGAGTTCTGGGCCCCGGACCCAAGGCAGTCCCAATCTGCCAGTGAGTCCTTCCCCCAACCTTTTTTTTTTTTTTTTTGGTGCTGTGGGGAATTGGGGCCTTCACATTGGTTTACGCCCCCAGCTTTTTATTTTGAAACAGGATCTCCCTAAGTTACTGAGTTGCTCCAGCTGAGCATGAACTTGTGATCCTCTTGCCTCAGCTTCCAGAGGGCTAAGATTACAGGCGTGTACCACTACACACAGTTTAACTTGCACTAGCTGGTTCCTGGGCCTCAGGACCTCACAGCATCTTCTCCTAACCTCCAAACCAGCTCAGCCTGCAGAAGTTAGGACCTACAGAACGCTTCATCTTCACCTCTCCACACTGCTATCAGCAAGTGGCTTTCCTAGAGGATAGAGTACTTCCCTTTCAGGTTCCTCTTCTGGTGAGACTGGGCTTTCAGGAAGGTCAGACCCATCCACTGGAAAATGGAGAGGACATGGTACCCTTACAACCTCTCTCTCTATCTGGCCTTTCCTACCTGTGCCATGGCCTTTCCTGTGGCACCCCATAACCATCTTACCAAGAGCAAATAACCCAGGCTGCTACTTCCTCCCCAACCAGTCCAGCCCTATCCCTGACACAGCCTTCTTTATTCAGCAACCTGTGCAGCACTGCTCTGTGGGCAGGGTGATAACCAAGAGGCACAGGCTCTGCCTTCAAGGAGCTTAGGGAGAGAACAGATCCACCAATGCCTCAGCTCAGAGCCCCAGTCTCAGTCAGACAGCACCATCAACTCAACCACTCCAGCCACTGAATCCTCAGCAAAAGCTCCCTTTCCTCATCCTGCACAATTTGTTCATACATTTTAAGCTGCTCTGCCTCCATCCCAACCCACCTCCAACCCTCTTGGTGGACTTCCTGTCTCTGACCACTTCCTTCTAACTCATCTGCACACAAACCAATGGCAGCTGCTAGCTCATAAAAATGCAAATGTGATCAAGTCTATTACATGCACTTTATTCACTGCCTTATCCCACGGCAAGGATACTTCATGAATGAACAAATGAACGTCAAATGGATAGATGGATGTGCAGGCAGTGTTTCTCTGTTTAGGATTTTTTTTTTTTTTTTTTTTTTTTTTTTTTGAGACAGGGTCTTGCTATGTAGTTGAGGCTAACTTTGAACTCATAATGTAGCCCAAGCTAGCCTTGAACTCACAATGATCCTCCTGCCTCAATCGTCTGAGTGCTGGGATTGTAGGCATGCACCACTCCACCCAGCCCTGCTTAGAACTTTCAGTATCTCCAAATCACCCTGAGGAGAAGTCCACAGCTGGTTCAGCCTGACTTCTAAGGTCTACCATGTTACTCCAAACCTCATTCCCTACAACTTCAGCCTGTCTGTACTTCTCATAGGAAGAAGGTAGCCTCAAAGAGACAAGGAATGATAGGCCTCTGACTGTGCTCCTTCTACTATAACCTCCAGCTGACAGTGTTCTGTGAGGACGCAAAGGCAGATACACAGATCCCAGTGCAAGTCCTAGGACATCACTTGGAAGTTGATTTCACACTCACAGCACTTGATCAGGGCATCTTGGGTTACCCTTCCATGGCTCTCTATAGAACTCTCATCAAAATCCATCAAATCCAGCCCACAGAACCTTGCACTCCAGTTTCCGGCCACACTCGGGGGTACACTCACCGGGTCTTTACTTGCTCACACTCGTCACTCTTGCAGGACGATCAGCACTATAAGCAGGGCACTGGGGCCGCCGCTCCTTCCTGGATGGGAGAAATGGATAACATCGAAAATTTCATCTTAGCAGCACATATATGGGAATGGGCACTCAAAATTTGTTGTATATGTTGGGAAAAAAAGCTGGTTACAAAGCTATCAATGTAAGATGATCTTCATTTAGTAAAAATGCTCATCTTTTTACATTCCTCTCTCTCATTCATTTGATACTCCCTGAGCACTGACTCTGTACCAGGCATCCATCTGTATATATGCAAGCAATGCATAGGGATGAAGACCCTGTAAATGGTCTTAGAATTTCTGTCCAAATCCTTAGAATGCCAGGTATGGTGGCACATGCCTTTAACACCAGCACTAAGGAGGCTGAGGCAGAAGAACTGCTGCAAGTTCCAAGCCAGCCTGGTTAGGTAGTGAGACTTGTCTTAAAAAAACAAGACAAAAAAGCCCCAAATTCTCAGAATGTAATTTGTCTCCAAATTTCTTAGAATGATACTGGAGCCAACAGTTACTCAACTGGCCACCTCTACAGCTGTACCTGCCATGCTTTGCTTCTACCAGCCAGCCACAAGAACTTTCTCTTCCGACCTTCAAATGTGTCAATCTATTTCCTGTCTCCCAGCCTTGCCTGTGTTTTATGTCACTGCCGGAAATGGGCTACCCATGGTTCTTCTGGCTAGTTCCACATCAAATCATATATCCAATGGCACTTTCTCAGGAATGCCTTTAATGACATCAGAGACTACATGCCTAGACCTTGCCTTGGAATAGTGACCACAAATGTAATTATTTATGATCTTATACAATTACTGAGGCACTACAATAAGCCCAGTATATCATAAGCCATTGCTGCCCAGCTTAGTACTCCATCTCTAATGTCCAGCAGGGAGTCCACCACATATTAGGTGCTCAGTCAGTGCAAGCTGAATTGAGTGGATAAATACATGAATGAGTTGACAGAAAACAGCCTAGCCTGGAGGAACACACCCCAGCATACATGCCACTCTTCAAAGAATCTTCAGGGGCAACATTTATTTTTTGACCTTCTGATGCTCTATAATTTTTAAAATGAAAGTATGCCCCTGGATGCCTCTTCTGCAGGCATGCATAGAGCAATAGAGACCAGCCCCTTCCTTCTGGAACCAGTGCGTGGGCACAACCTGGGTTGGGGAAGTGATCAGTCACACTCACATTTTCTTGCCACAGTATAGCTACTTGGCTCTTCTGGTACCCACCCGATTACAGGATATACCCCACAGTGGGCTTCTCTTTGGCCTCGCCCCAACAGGCACAGTGAACCTGCTCCATGCCTCCTCCCGGAACAGACACACAGGAAACACAGAGGCCATGGGCCTGGGAGCATTCTCGAGTCCAGATGGACCCTCATCCCCAAGCTGAGGACCAGTTCCATACCTGAGAATCGTCCTCACTTGAGACCGATCTCCTTCAGCAAGACAGCAGAGTCTTCTGCAGCACAGACCTCAACTGCTCAGCACTATGCTTACAGACCGTGCCTCTACCAACCCTGCCCACGCCAGCCAGAACAGCAGCCCTGGGCTCAAGATGCCCACACACTTTCCTCTCCCAGCCCATTGTGTTTCTTCACAACATTCCCAGTGGCTGCTGCTCCCAGCACGAAAGCTGCCAGGCGAGTCTGGCTAGACAAACCAGCTTCCGTGTTCTACACTCAAAGGCCGTTTGTCTAGAGACTAGAGACACCCACCGGGCCTCTGGTGCCCAGGAACTCTGGTGCTCAGGAACTCTGAGCAGAGGGGCAGTATCCAAGGCAGAGAATAGGAAAGGTGTTCTAAGTCACCAGGCGCTGCTGCCACACCAGATGTACTGGGCCTTGTGTTTGGAAACTGGGACAGACCCTAGGTTGAGCTGAAGCCACACCTGAAAAGAGGTGTGCACCAAAAATGGTCAGGAGGCTGTCTTGGAGCAGACTAGACATACACAAGATCTTGAGCTTGGTAAGACCTGGAGGCACACAGAAGCACCAGGGCAGGCTTTCACAGCAGCCACAACAGCTAGCTGAATGACCCAGTCCAGGATTAAATGGCCCCCAAATAATTTACCTGAGCAACCAAGTCCCCATTCAGATCACTAATAGTGGCCCCTAGAATCACAGTGGTGGCCCAAGGCTCATGTGCTGCAGCAGGCAGTCTGTTACCATTGAAAGTTCTTAAGTTTGCCATCACTGCCCAGAAGCAGCAGCTGAAACACCACTAAGGTGCTAAAATCAGAGTTCTCAGTCCCAGTGGTTGGGAATACGCAGAGACCTGGTGCAGACAGATCTTGGAGGCAAATGCAGGAAAAAAGCAGTTTAGTCAGTGGCCATGGCTCAGAAAGAAAGAGGACCTAAACACCTCGAGGCTGCCTCTTCTCAGAATCGCAGCTCATGTCCACTAACCCAGCCACCCTCTGGGGTCTCTTCTACAGGGCTGCATCTTTAGCCTTTTCACAGCCCGCTGACTTGAAGGTCAAAAGGACCGGGGTGACACACAGAACTCCACCAATGCCCATGAGGGCTGGGAGCACGGCACCCACCTCATTAAGCTCCCTACCTGTGAGCCTCAGCTTGGAACTGCAGTTACTTTAGCTGGGCAGATTTCTTAACCTTGGTAGTGTTTTGTTTTTGTTTTTTTTTTTTTAGGTGAGGGAAGATCAAGAACTGAATTTAGGACCTGCGTTTTCCAGGTTGTGCTGCTGAGAACTATATCCCTGGCCTTGAGTTTTTGCTGTTAAGTTTTTTTCAGTACAGTGCTGGGGACTGAATCCAAGGCCTTCTCACTGAGCCACAGCCCCAGTTCTTTTTTAATTCCGAAACAGGCTATCACTTTCCTAGGTTGGCTTTCAACTTAGGATCCTCCTGTCTCAGCCTCCCAAAAAGCTAGGATTACAGGTGTGCACTGCCACACCTAGGAATAGTGTATATTTTTAAAGCAACTCTGGGTGATCCTGATGGGTTGAGTGGGTTTGCATTACCCTTGTTGTACAAGGTACAGTAACAACTGCTACCATTAAGTAACAGTACTCACTAGACACTGGGCCCAGTTTTAAACACTTTGTGGGTATTAACTTTAATCCTCCTAACAATCTTGTGAGGCATGGAATTCTACCATGCCTACTTGACAAATGAGGAAACCAGCTTAGAGATATTAAGTACTATAACTTGCTCAAGGTCAAGTCAAATGCCAGCAGTTCAAAATCAAAGTCTGAACTCTTTGCCACTGTTTGGGGGCTGTCTGCCACGCAAACCATTTTGTGGTGCTGAGGATTGAACCCAGGGCCTTGAGCATACTAGGTAAGCTCTGCCACTGAACTGCAGTCTCAGCTGTTTCCTGAAATACAGGCTTATGAAATTGGCCTTGAACTTAGCATTCTCCCGACCCAGTCTCCTGAGTGCTAGGATTACATGTATGTGCCACCATGCCCAGTTGAGGTGGTCTCCTTTCGGTAAGCATTGCCCCTCATCTCTCACAGAACTCCTGGTTGTCTTTGGGCTGGGCTTACTCTCCCAAACTCTGTATCTTCATACTCAATCTTCTTTAAAGTGCCTTTTCTTTCTTCTTGAGTTGGTGAATTCTACTTATTCCTTTAAATGCAATCCAGAAAGGCCCCCTCTTGATCTCCTCTGGGACTCTTACCTCTAAACTCTCCCCTGTCTCATGCTGAATCTTTTTAATCCCGCTCCAAATTGAGTTGCTTTGGGTGGGCTGTTGTCTCAACCTCTTCTACATAAAAAAATAAGACATGCTGGGCATGATGGCACACCTGTAATCCCAGCACTGGGGAGGCTGAGGCAGGAGGACTGCCAGTTCAATGACAGCCTGGGCCACACAGTGAATTCAAGACCAGCCTGGACTACATATTGAGACCCTGTCTCAAAAAAGACTGTCAATGAGAAAGTGCCTAGTCTGGTGTCTGGCACATAGTCAGCAATCAATAGTAGGTTAGTGAATTGCTTTTGCATTCCCCCAAAGTGACTGGCAATGCACTGCCACCCATTCCTTTGATTCTCATAGCAGCCCTGGGGCCTGCCTGGGTCTGGAATTGAGACTTAAAGAGAAAAGCACTCCTCTTCCCCAGATCTCAAGGTGGACAACGAGAGTGTACCACAGGCTCTAATGTGGAAGCTTGCATCCTATCTCCCTTAAGAGGTCCCTTGAAAGGGAATTCCCACAGTTAACGCTGCTCAGGAGAAAAGCAGAGGGTATAATAATCGGCAAGGCCAGTACGCATCACATATGCAATTCCCAAGAAATAGGTTCTAGCTCATTCCCCGTCTCTTGAAAAATGCTTTACCGACACCCAAATCCTCCCTACACTTTCAGAAGCTCTATCTACCATGCCAGGGGTAACTGTGCGAGGCTGCATGGAAGGGAAGAAGGTCACTAGCCACAAGGACGAGGAAGGGACAGAATTACATAAAAGCAACTTCCTAATTTAAAGGAAAGAAGGGAGAACAGCTGGAAAAGAAAACAAAACTAGGAAGACACTTCAAATAATAAGACAAAAACTGTAAGAGTAAAAATATGCAAAAAAGTGTGGGTACCACAAAGCTCAAGACAGTGTGCATGTGCACAGGTGTGCTGGGAGTGTAAGCACAGAGAATTTCTGAGCACTAGTTGGAGTGAGCCAGAGTTGGCAAGACGGAGAGGAGAAAGTAAATGTGGGTGTACAAGGGTGGGGCAAGCTGTGCAGGACTGGACTGGGAAGCCAGAGTGGGCAGTGAGGCTGAGGGCACCAGATGGTCCTGGGGTAGTCATACCTGCTCCTTTCAGAAGCTCACATAATCAGGAAAAAACCAGGAATTTTCATGCTCCTTGAAGTAAGAGTTAATAAGGAACCAAACAGGCTTTCCTTCGGTTTCCTGTCATAACTGCTTTAGACTCAAAAGTGCCCTGATGTCTTCCAAATGGTCCCTGGCTGGATTCCTCCTCCTGGAACCTCCTAGGCCTCCTGCCACCCCAATGCACCTCCCTGGATTCGCGGGCACTAAATCTGGCACTAAATCACTCGGATTCCTGGCCTGTCCCTTCACAAGCCAACGTGGCGCCTGGGTCACCAACACTTGGCAATCCAGCCACCCAGGCCCAGCTCCGCTGTCTTCAGGGGCGCCAGGAAAGTCTCCTGGCACTGATGGCCTCCCTTCTTTTCACTGTCCAGGTAGGTACTATGGCTGCCGCCCCTATCTGCTCCCACTCCCGGGCCTGCACTGGGGGAGGGGGCAAATCGGGGAGAAGGCCAAGCCCTCCCCTCCCAGGTGGAGGAACCAGAGGGGCAACATTCCAGAAGAGGGAGGGGCCGCAAAGAGGGGGTGCAGAGACAAGTGCAAAACGGGGAGGGGGGCACAGAGTCCCAAGGGTTTAGAACAGGGACCCAGGAATGAACACAGACTCAGGGAGGGAACAGGACGATCCGGGGTAGACACAACAGGGAGACCCAGCTAGAAAAGCGGAGGCCCGGGAGAGCAGAGACGAGGGCGGAGAAGAGAAGGGAGACACCAGGAGGGACAAGGCTGCGGCTGGAGGGACCCTGGGACCGCAGTGGGTGAGAGTAGGGGGCAGAGACACCGAGAGGCCGACTCTGAGGAAAAAGTCGCGACGACGACGCGGCACAGAGACGGGGGACTGGGCACTCGGGACGGGACAGGGCGCAGGGCGGCGACGGAGCGAACTTTCGGAGCGGGTGCGAGCCGACACGTCCTTTGGGGCACGGCGCTCCGGGGCCTTGGGGCGCCGCTCAGCGGGCTGAAGGGCCCCGCCGCCCGGCCCCTCCCGAGCCCACGCTCGCGCCGGGGGGCGGGGGCCCCGACTCGGCCGGGCGCGTCCTGGGACCGCACGTGCGCCGGGGCGGCCAGCGAGGGGGCGGTGGCTGCGGGCGTCCCGCGGCGGGGGCGGCGGCGGGGGCGCCGGGCGGGGGCGCGGGCCGACCTGCCTGGGGCTGGGGGCGAAGGGAGGCCGGGAACCGCCGCCGAGCGCGTCCGCGTCGGAGACTGGAGGCGAGGCGGGACCGGGGCGGGAAGCGCCCCTGCGAAGGGAAACTTTGCACCGGGGGACGCGGGCTGCGGCTCAGGTGCGGCGGGAGGAAGGGCGGGGAGGGAGGCAGAGAGGGAGGGGGCTCGCCGGCCGGCGTGGGGGGGACGCGTCTGCTGCGAGGAAAGCGCGAGGAGGAGCCGCCAGGCCTGTGGGGGGCCGAGCCGAGACTGCGGGCGCGGCAGGTGGGGACGCGGCCCGGCCTCCGCGGCTCCGGCCCCCCGGGACTGCCCCCGGGTCCCCGCGGTGCTCACGGGGGAGGGCGTGGGGCGCGGGGGAGGGACGGGCGCGGAGGGGCCGGGGAGGGCCCCGGGTCACTCACCGCCGATCCAGGGGCCGTCGGTCCGCATGTCCCCCAGCGCCGCCGAGGCCGCCGCTCCCGCCACCTGGCCCTGGCCCCGCTCCCGCCACCGCCGCCCAAGCCGGAGCTGGAGCTGGAGCCGGAGCTGGAGCCCGAGCCGCCGCCTCTGCCGCCTCTGTCGCCGCCGCTCCCGCGCCAGCCCGGGCCGCGCGCCCCCGCTCGCGCCCGCGCCCGCGCCCCTGCCCCTGCCGTGCGCGCCCTCGGCACCGCCCCTCCCCGCGTGCACTCTCGCTCGTACAGCCGCTGAGCCGCGTAGGCCCGGAGAGGCAACAACGAAGCCCTGAGTCGAAACCCACCACAATGCCAATTTTGATTTTGAACCCCAGGCATGAGCGTGGACAGACTCCAACTCCGTTACTAAGTCCAGATCCTTCTACTGGTTCCCGAAATCCTGATATGAACCTTACACTATTCTAGGACCCCATTGTCCCCGCATACAATCTAAACCTGATCCTGAGCTCAGACCCACCCTTAAATCCTGTATTGAGTCCAGACCCATAAGTCTGTTTTGAAATTGGCACAGTAGTTTTTTTGTAAAACCCTATACTGTGTAGCCCCAGTTACCGATTTAACCCTAACACCTTCGTTAATTTGACCTGCCCTAAGCTTAATAGTGACACTGCACAACCCTAAATGAACTCCAGTACTCATGCTGAGCCCGCTCTCCCTAAATGAGCCCTAATATCCTACAGCCACTTTGTTCTTCTAGACCCCAATCCACTTTGGAACCACAAGCCTTAAAACAATACCCACTTCCCAGGTCAACACCAACACACTTTCTGAATCTGGATTCTCAATTTCAAATCCAGAGTTGGGATTGGATCACCAGTGAAGGTCCCCTAACATATACTGACCTTACATCTCACCCACCTTTGTGACTATTTGGGACCCTAATCTGACCCTACCTCTAATGTTCTCTTTTGAGACAGGATCGCACTCTGTGGTTCAGGCTGGCCTTTAACTCATGTAGCCCAGGCTGGCCTTGAACTCACAGCAATCCTCCTGCCTCAGCCTCCTGAGTGCTAGGATTACAGGTGAGAATCACTTCACACAGCTTTAATAATCTTGAAGCCCAAAATAGGCAAATTGACCTTGCAGAAACTCTGCCCAAGCCCATCCCTTACTGTCCCCACATTCACTGTCTTTTCCAACCTAATGTCAGCCCTAATCAGAGGTTGACCAGCTCCCCAGTATTTATACTAATCCTAACTGGTACAACTTGGTCTTTGAATTCAATACTTGATAATGCCCCTATGTTGAACATAACCTTGTATTGGGTTTCTGACTCCTCTCATCAAACTTAAAGACAGAGCCCATAAATTTCTGGACTATACCAATAACTTCCCTGAAGATTTAGTCCAAGTCCCAGTCTTTGTAGAATTGGTAACCTCTAAACAGAAAGACAGTCTTTGAACCAAAGCCCCTGCCTTCAGACAGCCCCCCTCCCTCATGCTACCACCACAAACCTATCCAGTGCTTTCCTGTCTCTAGCCTAACCACATCTCTGGCCAGTTAGGTTTCACCCTAGAAGGCAGGGGAAATGCCACCACTGCCTTGGGTCAGATGAGACTCAGTTAGGTTTCTGGTCCTTTGTGGGGTCTGACTGATTCTGTCAGAAGTGTTTTTTTGTTTGTTTTGAATTTTGTTTTTGTTTTTAAAAAGGGTTTCATTATGTACTGCAGGCTGGCCCTGAACTCTCTATGTAACCCAAACTGACCTTGAACTCCCAGGTTCCTCCTGTCTCGGCCTCCTGAGTGCCGGGATTACATGAATGTGCCACCATGCCCAGCCTCAGTAAATTTGAAGTCAAGTGAGAAATGAAACAAAATTTGAAGATTGTCTAGGTACCTGGATTCTGGGATCGCCGTGGTGATGGGCAGGGCAAGGTCAGGGCTCCAGGCTGAGGGATCTAGTTGTGGTTATCACCTAATTCACAACCTGCTTTTGTCCTGAACTTGGCGTCAGAAGCAGTGCATGTGCGCCCCCTGGTGTGTGAAAAAGGGATGGGCCCGGCTCCAGAGATTCTGAGTAGACAATTTGGTCAGGATGACAAACTGATCAAAAACGAATACTCTGTTCAGTGGTTTTTCAACCGTTGGTAATTTTGGTGTATTGTGGGCAAGCTACTTCAAGTCTGATGCATCTTTAGGCGTTTTCTTGCCTTTTTTTCAGAACTTTGAGGGTTTATTCCTCCCACCACCATTTAAAAAAGTATTTTCCAGCCAATTATGTCTACTCATTGCTGACTAATGAAAACAGTCTTTCCCTTTGGCTTCACTGACCCACACTGCTCCTCAGCTACCCTTTCTGTAGTTTCTCTGCTGTTCCCTCTTCAGCAATTCTGGGGCTCTGTCTTAAGCTCTGACCCCTTTCCAGGGACAGTTTTAATTACTACTAGCCATAGGCAGATGACTTCCAAATTGTTACCTCCAATTTGGGACTCTCATCTGTGCTCCAGATTTAAATACCAAGAGCGTTCTCCGTATCACTCCCTGGATGTCTCACTGGTAAACAAAATCTGCATCTCTCCCACCTTGGGCAGCTCCCCTTGTTCTCAAGCAGTGACATCCTTGGTTACTCAGGCACTGGGCTGGAAATGCAGAGATCTTCTCTGTGGCACCCCGTCCAATTAGTCATCAGTCCTGTAGATTTTGAAAATAAAAGGAGGCACCAAACCATGTGGCTCATAAAGGACACGTATATAGAGAGAGTTTCTGACTTTAGGTTTCAGTCCACACAAAGCAAACTAGTCATGGACTCATCTGTGCATTGTCATACAGTGATACTCCTTGAGACTTGCTCCACCTTGAGTGGTTTCAGTACTCTGGAACCAGTACCTCTTTAGAACCATCACTTCCTCCAGGAAGCCATACCTGATCGCTGGACTGGGTTAGGGCTTTGCCTTCCTCAGCTGTAATGTTTGGGGGTCACTGCTACTTGCATCTGTGTCATTTCCTGCAATTACAGACCGTGAAGTCCTTGAGAATACGAGGAATCCTTATGCCTTATCCATGGCCGTGTTTCTGTGGCTAGCACAGGGGCCGGACACACCTTAGGTGCACAATACATGTTTGTTAAAGGAATAAAAAGATGGATTTCCTCCTTCTTTGCCCAAGGAACCACTAGACATGAATGACCAGGTGAAAAAAGAGATTCCTGACCAGTTCTTACCACCTGCATTCAGACTCCTCTGTGTCTTTGCCATACACTGGAAGAGGAGCTTGTTGGTGTCTTCTGGTGCATGTACCTGCTAACCTGGGCCTCAGCAGATCTGACCATCTGGCAACTCTGTCCCTCTGCCCAGTGCTGCCTAGCCGGTGAGCCTAACACTTGGGGTGGGGGACACCTGTACTCCTGTGGTGAATGTGCCAGGCTGCTCACTGCCACCCGGGCTCTTATATCAAAGCCCTATGCCCCCACAGAGGTCTCAATCTCATCCCATTACTCCGTAGCCCTCTGCATACCCATCAGTCCCTGTGTGGTAAGGTGTCTGTAAAGGCAGGGCAGGAGGATGCCCTTGAGGAAAGTGAAGGATTCGGATCTCAACAGCTACCGCACCTGGAACTAACTGGACCCAGACTCTGGGGAACGAAACCAAAAGCCCACATCCTGGAACCACATTTCAAGAGACCCACGGGGCTAGGCCTAGCAGTGCTTCAGAGTGTGAGGGAACCGAGCCACAGCCCTGTCCAGATTGCCAAGCTGTGAGCATAAGGTCCATGTGGGGCTGCCCTGCTGCCCTGTTCCTGGGCCTGGCAGGGAAGGATGTCCTTGTGCTCATCTGTGAAGGCCGAGTGGTGCCACGTGGTAGCTCTGTGTCTGCTGTATTCCAGCCGCAGGGTGCAGGGTGAGGGGAGGACCAGATGTCACTTCCCATTCCCTGTTCACCCTCTGTCCAGGACCTGGGCCCACCGGACAGCCTTGAAACTTGTGACGTCAGTACATCTTTAATCATCTCTTAATTGGCCTAAATCAAATTAAATTTAGCTTGATTCCCCATCCACCAGATCAGCAGGATTCCCATATCCCTCACAGGTCCTCCTTCCAGAAGCCTAAGACCTTCAGGGCTTTACACAGCCCTTGGGTGGGCAGTCTGTGCACCAGCGCCCAGCAGATAAGCACTGACACTGATGTACTTTTCAAGTATCAGCCATCATTCCGTGGGGCTTCCTCTCTTCCCCATCTACAAGGCCTCGCTTGTCTAGCCTGGTCCTTGCGCTCTTTCAAAGATACCTCTTCCTTAGACTCATAGAATCACAGCCTTTAGTCTGGCACTTTCTGTCACACATTGGCACTGTCCTAAGCTGGTGGTGGGATGGTGGAGATCGATGTTTTCCTGCCCTTCTCCATCTCTGCAGTCAGCTCCCTAGAACCCAGTGCTGTGTTCCCTCAGAGCTGTCAGAAAGATCTTAGACACCAGAACTACAAAACAGACTGTTTACCTTCCCAGGTAGACCACTTACCTTCCAGGATGGGAGAGAAAAGGCAAAGCCTTAGAACACAATGCCTGGCTACCGCCTTTCATTTCTTCTGGATGAGTCACTATGATGGTGGTGATGGGATGATACAGGAGCTAATTTTTTATAAAGTAACTTGTTGGGCTCACCTCACTTCCTTGAGAAATCAGAAGCCACCATAGCAGTACTCCCTCATGTTCCCACTACCAGATCTGCAAAGCCACCTACCCCTGCTCCTTCCTCTCTGTGCTGGTCCCAGCTGCAAGAATGGAACCCACCATCTAGCGGAGGGTGATGCCTCTGTGTTCCTCTGGGACTTTGCTTCCGTGTTCCCCATCCACTGCATCCTCTTTCCTGCATCATTCCCATCACTTCAGTCATGCTCCCACTAAGCCAGCCCCCTCTGGAGTAGAAGGGACCTTGGCTGTCCTTCCCAACAAACCTGAGGACTGTTTCTGCACCGTGTCTTCATTCTTTCGTTGCTTTGGTGCTGGGGAGATGGACTAGCTCCTTGATGTCTTCATAACAGTGAGCCTCCCCCCCTTTTATAGCGTCATACGCTGGACTTTGTCCTCATCACGAACTGCACCTCCCTGGCTGTGTCTTGTTCACTCTACCTGGTGGGAACGGTCTGCCTTGTCAGCCCTCTCTGCTGGCGACCTCTTGTTCCTAATTCATCAGCTCTCTCCTTCTCCTTCTTGTCCAGCTTAGGGGCCAAAGCCTAATACTTTAGTTCTTGCCATTATTCCGAGTCCCTTTTCCTTTCTTTCATTTTATCAGCTGAGTCTGGCAAAAACTGAGCAGTGAATGCATCCTATCTGCCTTCCTGCACCTGTGCTCAAGGAACCAAGTGACTTCACAGGTCACACAGATCTTTTTTGAAGAAATGAATTAGTGAGAGCAAACACCTAGCTCAGTGGAAAATAGAAAACTCAAGATACACACATACGGGACCATACCCCCTTGGCCAGAATTGGGTAGGGAGCCCAGAGGATCAGCTTCCCTATGAGGCAGCAAACATCTCCTTGAGCCTACTTAGGCTTCTGGGCCCCCAACTCTTTCTAGAAAGTGGGGTGAAGCCCATGGGGACTT
Organism: Cavia porcellus; assembly: GCF_034190915.1. Taxonomy (NCBI): domain Eukaryota; kingdom Metazoa; phylum Chordata; class Mammalia; order Rodentia; family Caviidae; genus Cavia; species Cavia porcellus. The sequence continues at coordinate 37,642,418 of NW_026947508.1, forward strand.
CCGGCAATGTAAGCAATAGGATTCTGGTGAGGGGCTTGGAGCTGCATGGATGCCAGTTAGTCACTCCCCTGGGCTTTCAGGGGCTCCCCCACATGCTGAGAGCACCCACCAGTGCTTCAGGATTGACCAGGCAGTCAGGGCGTGGCCTGGCATTTGAAGAAATATAGACCTGGTCTAAGTAATGACTTACTGGCTGTGTGGTCCCGAACAAATTACTTCCTTACTCTAAGCTTCAGTGTCTTCTTTTGCAACAGGACAACACTTACTTTGCGGGATTGTGAGAATGAAAGGAGACCGTGTTCATAAAGTAGGTTCTGAAAAAAGAAGTTATTTGATGATTACTAGAGTTAGTGTAATCAAGTCTCAATAGCACTGGTTTGGAGAAGCATTTAAAAACTAAGCCTACCTGACAAACTTGAGGTCCTCAGTTTGATTCTGGTACCAAAAAAAAAACCAAAATAAAAAAAAAAAAATAATCCTGACTGGGCATGGTAGTGTACACCTCTAGTCTCAGCACTTGGGAGGCTGAGGCAGGAGGATCTCTGCAGGTTCAAGGCCAGATTGAGCTACATAGTGAGTTCAAGGCTGGCCTGTACTGCATGGCAAGATCCTGCCTCAAAATAAATAAATAAAAATAAAAGCAAAGTAATTCCACCAGGCATGGTGGCACACTCCTATAATCCCAGCATTTGGGAGACTGAGGCAGGAGGATTGCCCTGAATCTGAAGCCAGATTGGGCTCCATAGTAAATTCAAGGTAAGGCTGAACTGTATAGCAAGACGTTGTCAATAAATAAATAAATAAATAAATAAATGCTGATCCCACCACATTCCATATCCTGGCTGATCCTCAACTCCCTCTGGATGAAAGCCCATCTTTCATCACCATTCAAACTCCTACATGTGCGCTTCCCTGATCCAACCTCACAGTTTTTCTCCTCCAGCCTCATGCGGTACCCTCAGCCCCTTCAGATGCCCTCCTTCCAGTTCCTGCCTAACCGAGTGCGAGGACACAGCAGCTGTCTCCGGGGAAGCTGCCATTCCACAGCCACAGAGCAGTGAGGCGGGGCAGCGCCTTCCCACTTTCCAAAGCCACTCCCAGATCATTATTCCTGCAGCCTCATGGAAAAATTCCTGCTTGCTTAAAGCTCATACCATCTGGCTCTTACAATTCTTTCATGCAACCAGGATTTATTGAGTGCATTTCTCCTCCTAACTCCTATGTTCTTTTAACAGGGACTCAGGTGACTTACTGAAAACAAACAAATAAATGTGTAATAAAGCGTATTGGAGTGTGTATAAATTTGTAAATAAATGAATACATTTAAAAATATTTCACAGAGGTTTACTTCTTTCCAATTCCTCTTTCAGAAGTAAATTTCATCTCACTTAAACAAGGAAATAGAAGACTAGTCTTATGCTTCTCTTGAATTGTTCAATCAGAAAGGAATCCACCATTTGAAATGTTCTTCTGATCTCTGCAGGGGATCACATTTCATACTCTTGATCACCAACAAAAACAGGAGATGAACCTCACTCTGTGGGCCACAAACAGCCTCCTGCCCCTTCATCACATCACCTTTTTATTCTCAAGACAATCACCTGAGTCTGGGGTGCCCTTATGTAACTTGTTTAATGAAGGGCAGTGTATTTAAGAGAAGGATTATGCTGGGCATGGGCATGGTGACATGTCTATAATCCCACTTACTTTGGAGGTCAAGGCAGGAAGATCTTTGTGAGTTCCAAGGCCAGCCTGAACTGCATAGTGGAACTCTGTCTCAGAAAAAAAAAATCCTATTTGGCAGGCCAAATTGAGGTCCGTCTCCTCTTTGGGGGACCTCGTTGGACCCTATCCAGTGACCAGATTCCCAGTGCTGCCAAAGATTTACAGTGCACAAATGTAGTTTTTACAACACGCTTCTGTAATCCCAGCATTTGGAAGGCTGAGGCAGGAGGATCAACATAGGTTCAAGAGCAACCTGGGCCAACATAGTGAATTCAAGGCTTTTGTGCACTACAAAGAAAGATCGTCTAAACAAATAAATAAAAGGAATCAGATGCTGATGCAAATGGCATCCCCCTGTCCTCTCATTCTTCATCCCCTCTGTGTTGGTTGTCTGCCCTGTCCATTCCAACCCTGGGAGGTTTTCTCACTATTAGAAAACTAACTCCACCGGGATGGAGTCCATCTCCCTGGAGCCTTTCCCTTTCCCCATTCAGCTCTCAAACTTTAGAGTCCTGTTTTCAGGCTTTGTCAAGTTGGTTAGTAATGCAAAGATCATTCTTATGGGAAAGGGGTTGGCATCCTGTATCTTATCCTTCAAGGCAGGCAAATGCTTTCCACCAGGTCTTGCCTTTCAATCTTCAATGTTCCTGATTTCTTTGGAAACCGATAAATAAAATACTTTCATACCCATAGCTCAAAGACAGACATTACATCTTAGGTCTAGTATGTTCTAAAGCCATATTGAGAAAGGAAATAATTCCTTAACTGCCTCCTAATTAGCAGTGTGTCTTCTCTCCTCCCTGAGAATCAGTAAATCGGATTATTGTGGCAAGGGTAGATGTCTGTTCCTTTCTTGATCCCCTTTGGGGTTTGTTTAAATAAGAATATGGTTGTAGTCCTTTTAATGGCTTTGCAATGTTATTCACAAAAGAGGCCTTGATGGTTTGATTTTGGAAAGCCTCAATTACATTCTTGCCAAGGGCTAATATCAATTTGGGGATGATATATTCTTCTAGTTAAACAATTTAAAGATAAGTGTATGAATAAACAGGGAAAAAAATGGAAACCAGAACAACAATCAAGACAGTGTGGTCATGAGGATCATCATACAAATCAACAGGACAGAACTGAGTGACCAGGAATAAATCCTTATCTTTATGACAAATTGATTTCATGCCAAGGTAATTCAGTTCAGTGAAAAAAGGGTAGTCTTTTCAACATATGGCTCTGGAACAACTGAATATCCACAGGTACAGAATATGAATGTGGACACCTATGCCATATGCAAAAATTAATTTAAAATTAAGTAGACACCAAAGTAAGAGCTAAAACTACAAACCTTTTAGAAGAAAACAGGAATATATCTTCATGACTTTGGACTAAAGAAAGACATTTTAAGAATGACATTGAAAGCAATAAGTAAAAGAATAAAAAAATAAACTGGACTTCATAAACGTTAAAATCTTTTCAGTTAAAAAAAACACCATCACGCTGGGCGTGGTGGTGCATGCTTGTAATCCCAGCACTCAGGAGGCTGAGGTGGGAGGATCATCACAAATTTGAGGCCAGCCTTGGCTACATAGTTCAGAACCAGCCTGGACCCTGGACCAGCAGGGACTAGTGAGACCTTGTCTCAAAAAACTAACCTCCCAAAAAAGAAACAAAAAATACCATCAATGAAAAAACAGGCCAGGATAAAATATTTATTTTTTAATGTATTTTTGTGGTATTTTGAGATAGGGTCTTGCTATGTAGTCCAAGCTGGCCTTGAACTCATTATGTAGCCCAAACTGGCCTTGAGCACACAGTGATCCTCCTGCCTCAGCCTTCCAAGTGCTAGGATTACAGCACACTCAGCTTCAGAAAATGTTTATAAATCACACATCCTGCATATAAAGCACTCTTATAATTCAACAATAATAAGGCAATAGACCAATTTAAAAATAAGCAAAAGAACTGAGTAGGCGTTTCACCAAAGGAGAGCTACAAATGGCCCATAAGTACATTAAAAGATGTCATTAGTCATTAGAAGAACAAAATCAACCACCATGAGATACCACTTCACACCCACTAGAGTGATCATAATCAATAAAACAGGCGATAACAAGTGCTGAGGATGCAGAGGGATTAAGAAACAGGATGGGGCTGGGGATTTAGCTCAGCGGCATAAGCACCTGCCTTGCAAGCAGGCGGTCGTGAGTTTGATCCCTGGTACCGATAAAAATGAAAAAGACAAAAAAAAAAAAAAAGATGAAGAAACAGGATGACAGGGCTGGGGATTTAGCTCAGCGGCATAAGCACCTGCCTTGCAAGCAGGCGGTTGTGAGTTCGATCCTTAGTACCGATAAAAATGAAAAAGAAAAAAAAAAAAAAAAAAAAGAAACAGGATGCTCTCCTCTCCCCCACAAGCTGAGGATTGAGCTCAGGGCCTTGTGCATGTTCAGTGAGAGCTGAGTCACACACTGAGCTCAGCTTTCATGCGTACATCGCTGTGGGGATGGGAACTGGTGTGCATTTCAGGAAGCCGTTTGTCAGTTTCTTAACATAAATTTCCATGTGACCCTACAATTTCATTTCTAGGTATTTGCCCAAGAAAAATGAAAACATACGTCTACAGGATTGATATGAGAATGCTCATAGCTCACAGCACAAATGAACACATAAGCCAAATGGTTGTCCTTTGGTGAATGGGTAAACAAGATGTAATATATCCATGTTGTAGAATACTACTTGGCAATAAAAAGGAATGAAGTACTGATCGATCCTGTAGACCTAGAAAGTGTTATGCTCCATAGAAGAAGCCAGACACAAAAGGCATGTTGTATGGCTATTTATATAAAATGTCCAGAGACAGGATATCTACAGAGATGGGAAATAGATTAGTGGTTGATTGGGAATGGTGAGTACTGGAAATGGAGGATGCTCTTTTGGGGATGATGGAAGTGTTTCTAAATTAAATTGTGGTGGTTGTTGCACAATATAAATGTACCCCCCAAAAATGACCGAACTATGTGCTTTAATAAAAAAAAAACAACAAGGTAAAAAAGAGATCAGTGGAACTGAGGGTGGTTTTGGTTTACAAAAGTACACATGGAGATATGGAGATCAGGGGTGCAGCTTAGTGGTAAAGTGTGTGCTTAGGATGTGCAAAGCCCTGGATTCAACCCCCATCTTTTTTTTGCTTCTTCAAAAGCGAAAAAAAAAAAAAAAAATCCTCACAAAGGTACCCGTGGCAAAAGTGAGCTCTGAAAATTGTTGAGTTTCCAGTGACCAAAGGGACTGATACGAGCTTCATGAATCTTCTTAAAAGCTAAATTAAACTAGTTAGTTGTTTAGGAGCAGCCTTCCCTTTTCAAATCTTTAGACCAAAGAAAAATATTTCTTAATGAGCTGGGCACAGCGACATACACCCATAATCCCAGCGCAGTGGAGGGGTGGGAGAGCAAGACTGCAAATTGGAGGCCAGATTGGATAATTTAGCCACTTAGCAAGCCCCTGCCTCAAAAAAAAAAATAAATAAATAAATAAAATAATAAAAAAGGAAAGAAAGAGAGAAGAGGAAACAGAAAGAGAAAGAAAAAATGCTGAAGATGTAGTTTAGTGTGAAGGCAATGGGTCCAATTCCCAGAACTACCACGAAATAAACAACATCTAATGAGACAATAAGCTATGAAATAACGAGCATCCTGGACACTATATGTATTTTTTTTTTTTGGTTCTTTTGAGAGACAGGGTCTCACAGTGCAGTGCACACTGTCCTTAAACTCACTAGGTAGCCCAGGCTGCCTCGAACTCACAATGATCTTCCTACCTCTGCCTCCCTAGTGCTGGTATTACAGGCATGTGCGACCATGCTGGACACTATTTTTTAACTTTTCTTTGACAGTTTCATATAATGTCCTTTATTGTCATTGTAAGACATCTAGAGCAGAGTTGATCAGTACAAGAGAATAACTACACTTCATGTAGTTATTTGAATTAAACAAATGTATGCAAAAATAAAAAATGTTAGGTGTGGTGGCATGCACCTGTAATTCCAGCATTTGGGAGCCTGAGGCAGGAGGATTGCATTGATTTTGAGACCAGCCTGGGTTATATAGTGAGTTCAAGACCAGCCTGAACTACATAATGAGAAACTATTTCAAAAGACACAAACAAACAAAGGTGGTTTTTCACATACTTGGGAGTCTAGGGTCAGAGGATCCCTCGTTCAAGTCCTACCTGGACAACTTATGAAGACATGTCTCAAAAAAAAAAAAGTTTTGAAAAATTCTAGACATGTGGCTCAGTGGTACAATGTCCCTGGGTTCATTCCTTAGTACTGAAAAAAAATTAATTATGATTCAATAAAATTAGAAATTGGAGGGATGGGATGTGTAGTTCAGTGCTAGAATGTGTAATTCATTGCCTAGAAGGCATGAGGCCTTGAGTTTGATCCCCACCCACCACAAAACAAACAAACAAAAACCTTAGAAATTTAGCTCTTCAGACCAAGGATGTAGCTCAGCAGTAAAGCACCTGCCTGGTACCAAAACATAAAAAAAAAAAGACGAAATTTAGCTCTTCGGTTACCTTAGTCACATTCCAAGTGCTTAACAACCAAATGGCCAACATTTAGGATGGGGCATACAGAAGACATTTTCATCACTGCGGAAAGTTCTCTTTGGTATGGCTGGGTTAGAGAACAGTTTAATAAAAACCAGAGAAACCTGGAGTGCTGGCCTGAGGCAGTGGTGCATCCCTGACTCTGGGTACTTGAAGGATGTGAGGCCAGCCAGGGCAGCCCCGTCTCAATCACAAAGGGCTTGGGATGTAGCTCAGTGGTAGAGCTTCCCAACTTGCACCCCAGGACCACAAAAAAAAGTTTGTAGTAAAAAATGTTGATGAGAGTGTGATGGGATTCCAACCTTAGCCAGGCAGGGGTAAGAAAAGGAAGAGAAATTCTGTTTATTTTTAAAAGCAATTAATTAATTTTTGTTTTTTTGAGACAGGGTTTCACTGTGCAGTTCAGGCTGGCCTTGACTCCCATCAATCCTCCTGTCTAAACTTCCAGAGTGCTAGGATTACAGGTGTGTGCCACCACAGCTGGCAGAAATTTTATTTTATTTTAATCTTATTTTATTTTTGGTAATGGGGGTTAAACTCAAAACCTCGTGCTTGCCAGGCAGGCACTTGTGCCACTCAGCTGTATCTCTGGCCACAAAATTTTATTTTTTTTTTAAAAAAAGAACACAATTGAGGGCCACGATAAAGCTCAGCGGCACAATGCCTGCCTGGCAGGCACAAGGTCATGAGCCTGATTCTGGTGCCGAAAAAGCAAAGACACAATTGAGCATAGATATATTTCATTTTCCCCCAACTTTTACATACAAAGTAGAGGGACACTGAGGCCTGCCGGGGTACACTTGGAGAACAATATTTGGTTAGTTTAGTTGTTCAACTAAAGACGGCTTTTCTTGTGCAAAACATACTTTGGCTGGCTTCTCTTTTGCTGAGTGGTATATTCAGGCTGGCAGGATTTTGACATACAAAACAGAGAGCTGAGCCAGCCTGGCAGGGGGAGACTGGAGCAGTGGAAGAGTGTGGGGTAAAACAGGAAAAGTGTGATCACTATCTGCTAGGGTTGCTGAGGGAGCTTGGGTTTTCAAGAGATTCTCAGGGACTCTGTTTATGGGCCATGTCAGTTTCTCTTCCAGCTTTTCAAGAAACTTCCAATTGCTTTGGGAATTTGTTTTGTCATGGGAGGATGTCATGGTGTGTCTAGCAAACAAGAGCCTTTTCACGAAGACTTCATGTCCAGATGAGGGTCAGCAGAAGCAATCACTCAAGGGGATCCAGGCATGTGTAGGTTCAAGTTGGGCATTGTCTGGGTTTTCTTCTTTTTCTTTTCTTTTCTTTTTTTTTTAAACCTAACAAGTGGTATCCAGCTGTGTCTTGGAAAAGATCATTTTTCTCAAACTCCAGAGTACAGCCTCAGTAGGCCTGCCAGGCTTGCTTGATATATGGCATAAATAAATGAAAATTGATGAGGCTGGAGATGTGATAAAATTTGGAATACTGTTTCAGAGTGAGGGGGGAAATCACGGACCCCTCTCTGAGACAGATATGACAACTGTAGTGCAAGCTCCAATATTGTCTTCCCAAAGCATGGAACATACAAAGGCCAGGGTTGCAAAGGGGCGATGTGATTCCTGACCCCTGACAGAATGCTTTCCGCACAGTAATGCACAGGTCGTATGTCACCAAGTAGTAGGAACAGACTGTCTTTCTTGCAGATATTCTTCCAACCAGTGATCTCCGTGCCCCACCACTCCTCATCTGGAGTGAAAGCAGGTGGACTAAACAGCTGATAGCTCGTACCAGAGTCCAAAGTAGGTAGAGATATGCTCCTGCAGGACAGAAGGAAAGGAATCACCGGAAGTGAACTGATCAGAAAGAGAGGAAAGGTCAAAAGGAGGGGGTTTTGTCCTAATCTTGAGCAGGTGGGTGTTCAGGGTACAGTGGTGCCTTCATGAAAAGGCTGCTGCTTGCTGAAATACTGTTCCCGCTTAGCCACCTCTGAAGGCCATGCTCAGCATACTTCCATACAGGTTGGAGTTAATACTCAAGTCCGAAGTCAGCGATGACTTTGTACCTTTGTATTCATTTGTTTTAGATGTAGGTTTTCCTGGTTGTTTATAGTAAACATTTTTCTTCTGTCAACAATTAGAGTGTAGTATTGGCATGAAATCACTGAGAAGTGTTGCCCAACACTGGCATCAGCTGTGACTAGATTTACCATGTCAGTGAACCCAGCCAAGTGGGGAAAGGGATGCACTGAGGGTAAAGGACGTCTATGTGAGACAGAGTGAGAAGCCAGACCTGGCAGAGGCTGAAGCTGCACCTGGCACTGGAGCTGTGGAGGTGGAACTGTTGAGAATGAGCACCACAGACAACTTCCCAGGCAGGTGTCCAGTGAAGGCAGCTGTGTGGACACAACTGATCTGACTAAATGTGAGACAAGAGCTGTGGTCTTCACTGAAGAAGCTCATGATGGCCCATGCCCCTCTGTCTTTTGGTAATAATCACACTGGAGAACTAGCTGGTACAGGCAGAAGAGAAGAAATAAAAAGGAGGTAAAAAGGAAGCCAAGTAGCCTGGCAGGGTGGTGCATGGATGTAATCCCAGCACTTGGGAGGCTAAGGTAGAAGGATTGCTGTGAATTTGAGGACAGCCTGGGCTACATACTCACTAGTTCAAAGCCAGGCTGGACTGCATAATGAGACCATGTCTTAAAAACAAAAAATATCCCCCTAATTCAAAAAAACCAGCATACACAGATAAGGAAATTGAGATTTTATTTTACTTATTTTTGGGGGGGTCCTAGGAATCAAACTCAGAACCTTGCACTTGCTACACAGTTGCTGTGCCACTGAGCTATATCCCCAGTCCTGGAAATTGGGATTTTAAAGTTGTACCTTTAGGAAAACTGCAGCTCTTCCCTCAAAAAACAAAAGTTTCTAAAGGTCTCCCCATAACTTGTAAACCAGGGCTCTGGACCTGTTCTTTCCCTGTCAATTGCGCTTATGCCATCTTCAGGAAGCAGCAGAGCTGGTGGGCAGCACAGCTCAGCTTCCAGCGCATGTAGATGCTCGCACTGTACACTGATGGGCAGTGAGATGCACATCCTAGTCTGCCCATGTTGAAGACAACCGCTCCAACTCGTAGCGTGTTCTTTCTCTGAGCACCCAAACTCAGCTCTTGCATGCGCCTTGTATCTCCCTCTCTTAACCTTCTCTGGCTTCTTTTACTGATGTGTCTTGAAAATTGTCTTTCCGCAGCAGGAGTCAGTAAACCTGTAAACATTATTATTATTATTATTATCATTACTGGTACTGGGGATCGAATTCATGACCTCCCATTTTTCAAGCAGGCACTTGTGCCACTGAGGTATGTTCCTGGCCTGTAAACTTATTTGTAAAAGGTAAACTAAATCATTTATTTCAATAGTCTTTATTTAGACTCAACTCAGTAACAATAGTTGGTTTTACTAATGTCTGTACTTATCCCAAGGATGTACTATAGCCTTTATTTTGTTTGAATAGGGAAGGAAAATTCAGGAATCCACACTAAGTGCTTTCTATGAAAAAAAAAAAGCTCTGGATCCACACAGGTTAAAGATCGGAACTGCTGGTGGCACAGATTCCAACTTCACCTTCAGGACTAAGCAAATGACAGCGGGGCAGGACAGAGCTCCCATGAGCTTCCAGGGTGTGGACTCTCTGGGAGGGCTCCATAACCCCCACTGGAACCAGTGAGTTTCAGGGACAAGCTGAAGCTCTAGCTATCATATGAGCCTATAGATACTGTGATAATGAAAAGGAAAGGACGTGCTCAAAAGGAAAGAACAACTGGGATAGGGGAAAGGAGAAATGGAAGAAGGGCCTAATCTTGTAACTTGAACACTACTTCAAAGATAACCATATGCAATGTATTGACTAGTGTTAATTTCCTACTATTTTTTTAAAATTCTGCATCATTTCTATCCTTTTTTCTGTTTTTTTTTTTTTTTTAATATCATGTGAGTTCAGAGCCGGTGTCCAAGGGTCTCTGAGATGCTAGGGGCAGCCACAGGCTCCAGAAGCAGGGAGGGTTCAGAGCACCCCAATCCATGTAGCTGCACTGACCTCACCAACTACCTGGTGTTTGCCTTCGTGGCCACTCCCCAGTGACCTCTGAAAGAGGAAGAGCAATATGTTAGTTTATGTAACTGAAAAGTCCAGGGCATAGCAGATAACATTTGGATCTGGAATTGTGTTTTTGTTATAATGTGTTATAAATGTCTTTGTCTTAATCAGTGTCTTGGTTACTTTTCTCACTGCTGAGACAAAATACCTGACACTCAAAGTTAAAGATGGAAAAGTTTATTTAGCTCACAGTTTGTGGAAGTTTCAGTTCATAATCAGCTGGCTCCAAGGCAGGGTGGCAGAGCAGTGGGGCAATAGTTCATGACTGCAGAAGACAAGAAATCAACAAGAGCAAAAGGAGGAAGAGAGAGACTACACCTCTTTCCCTTCCTTATAGTGTATGCAGACTGTCTGCTCCAGATGTAGCACTTACATCCGTAATCCCAATATTGAACCAAAAATCAGTCACACACTCTAGAAGCTCATTCCCATGACTGCGTGAGGCTTTTGAGGGTACATCTAGACACAAACCGTGAAATTCTTCCCTTGGCCTCTCAAAGACTCATGCACATCCCTTTATGCAAAAGGCATTTTGGTCCACTTCTGAGTTGCCAAAGTTTTAACAGGTTCAGCAGTGCTGAGAAGTCCAAGTCCCAAGTCTCTGAGATCTAAGGCAAATTCTTAGCTGTGGGTCCCTGTACAGATGAAAAGAAAGTTAAACATTTTCTTTCTTTTTTTTTGAAATTTAAACATTTTCAACATTCAGCAGTAATAAAACAGACAGTTCCATTCCAAAAGCTACAAATGGGGATAAAAGTAATGGGACCAAAGCAAGTTCGAAATTCAGCAGGGCAAATATTAAGTTCTGTAGGTCCATTTGTAGCATCTGAGGCAATCTGTGGCAAGTTATGAACTCCAAAGGACTTGGGTGGCTGTATCCCTAAATCACTTCTGATGGTAGTAGCTCCCATGGCTTTTCTCTTAGGCCTGCTAAGGAAAGCACTTGCAGCTTTTCTTAGATGATCCATGTTCTTGGTTTTTTCCAAACTTCTGTGGTCCCCACTGCACCTTTCACTTCATACTCACAGCTTCATATTGTCCTCTCAGGGTCACACTGCCTGGCTTCCCAGGCCACCTTCTGAAATCTGTGTGGGAGCCTTCCTGACCCCACAACGCTTGCATTCTGCTTGCACCTAAAATCAGCACCATGTGGATGATGTCAAGGTCTGATGCTAGTTGGAGCAATGGGCAGGTATTCTTCTCTCTTGGTGGTAGAGGTCAAGTGCCTGGATCACTGAGCACTCTGAATCCAGTTCTGAGGAAAAAATTCTCTATGCCGCTGCCATCTGGCACATGGTGTGGCTGCCACCTTCTGGAACATAGCACTCTGCAGCTTCCTCCTCAAAGCAAAGTCTTTCACTTTTGAAGTTTTGAGGCTGCAAAGGGTGGAGACTTGCAGCTTCTTGTTGTGTCCTCAAGCCATTTTTGTATTTTGTTCCAACGAAACCCTGAGTCTAAACCCATGGCAATGCCAGTTTCTTCTGCTCTACTTTTATGGTCCACAGCTTTACTGGATCTTCCCTTCTGGCCAAACTGACAAAATTTTAAATCATTCTTTTGGGTACTCTGCTCTTGATTTTCAACATAAATCTGGTAAATGCCCCCAACAATAGCAATGCCACCATCTTAAAATTAGATTGCCTTAAAATTTCTTCTGCCAGTTAAATTAGTCCACTGTCCTTAATCTCAGCCTCAGGCAAATTCTCTGGACAATCGCAAAATGTAGACAAGCTTTTTTGCCAAGCCATAATACCTATTATCTGGACTCCAGCAGCTAATGCAGTCTTTCTTTCCAGCAGAAACTTCTTGGATCTAGTCTTTACTGGTAGAATTTCTATCAGACTTTTGAGCTCTAACCAGGATCTCTCATATGGGACAGTCTAAGGTGTTCCAGCTCTGCTTTCAGGTGACATCTCCAAATCATTCCAATCTCTTCCCACAAGGCATTCTCAAAGGAATTTTCAGTTATAGTCACAGCAATGATCTCACTTCTCTGGTACCAAATTCTGTCTTGGTTACCTTTCTCTCATTGTTGAGACAAAATACGTAATGCCCAAAATTAAGGAATGAAAGATTTATTTAGCTCACAGTTTGTAGAGGTTTCAGTCCATAATCAGATGGCTCCAAGGCAGGGTGGCATGGCAGAGGAGCAAGTGCATGATGGCAGAAGACAGAAAAATCAACAAGAACAAAAGGGGAGGAGGGAGAGACAGCAAGCATCTTTCCCTCCTTTATATTTTATGCAGGCTTCCTGCCCCCTGTGGGGTGGGCACTTATAATCCCAGCATTGGACTAGAATCAATCACAAACTCTAGAAGCCTGTGCATGACTGCATCAAACATTGGGGAGACATCTAGACAGAAACTGTAACATTCAGCATTTGTTATACAAGAGGAAACAATTTACAAGTACTTGTTCCTAATGCCAAGAAACTCTATCACTCTTGGACTATTTTAAAGTGCTAAAGTCATGTTCAGAGGGTTAAATGTGACAAGGGTGATGGAAAGTTTGACTTCCTATAACAAACTTATAGTGAGTATGTATAATTTTCTGCAATAAACAAGCATCATAGTCTTAAGGTTAAGGGCTATAAAATAATAAAACATTGTAGTTAGTATTGAATATTACAGGACAGCTTCTTACATACAAACTACTTAATATCATGATGACAAGATACAACATAAGAGTAAATATCATTTGAAAGATTTTAACTCCATGTAGCTAAATACTTCTTTCTCATTCTCTCTTTTTCTCTCCTTTGTTCTTTTCAGTTTATTCCTAATCTTTGCTATACAAAAACAATTGTGTCTAATCTAATACTTTACAATATCTCAGAAGCCCTTGTGTTGATAATCTCATTTTCAAGATTTCTTATTTATTGTTATTAAAACCTCTGGTCTCAACTACAGAGGTGTGTGTGTGTGTGTGTGTGTGTGTGTGTGTGTGTGTGTGTAACATAGGGTCTCATTTATGTAGTTCAGGCGGGTCTTGAACACACTGTGTAACCCAGACTGGCCTGAAGCTCTCAGTGGTATTCCTGCTTCAGCCTCTTAAGTGTTGGAATTAACCAGTTGTGTGCCGCCATGCCCACCTTCAACTACAGTTTTAACTAAAGATGAAATAATAGACTGGGAGCTTATAGTATTTAATTTCCTAAAAGTGTAGCTATTCAGAAATGGCTAGGCCAAGGGGTCAAATGATGGCCATCAGGTTCTTCTCCATCTCTTTGTCTGTCTGTCTCTATCTCTCCTCTCTGCTTAGTCACTGAATCATATTGTGTGTCTGCCTCATTCTCTTCTATTGGAGAATTATTTCTCCCGGTCAGCTTGTACTGTCAGAGAGGGAAGGCCTTTTCTTTTCTCTATTTTCTTATTTATTTGTTTATTTATCTGTTTTGGGAATCGAACTCATAACCTCGCACTTGCCAGGCAGGTGCTTATGCCACTGAGCTAAATCCCCAGCCCCATTTTCTTATTTATTTTGTGTGACTAGGTATTGAATCCAGGTTTTTTCACTGAGTTACATCTCCAACTCTTTTTTATTTTAATATCTTGCTAAAGGGCTAAGTTACCCAGGCTGGGTTCAAACTTATCATCTCCTGCCTCAGCCTTCCAGAGTTCTGGGATTATAGTGTTAGTACTATAACTGGCTGAGAAAGCATTTTCTTGATGTTTTAACAGAAATTTTCCATGGAAGATTCTTATTGTCCCAGCTCAGTCACATACTCATCCCTGAACTAATCACTATGATTATGGAATAGCTGATTTGCAGGGCTGCATCAAATATGCACCTTTGGGTCCTGAAAATGGGGTCTGAGAATCATATAAACCATATGGAAAGAAGAAGGAATGCTTCCCCAAAGGAACAGGTGAAAGGCAAACAACCTTGATGTTGTACAAACTGATAGAAGGTGATATAATATTAGGTTGCTAGGGATAATAAAATTATGACATTTGTTCATCTGGATGTGAGGCCCAATATCTCTTTCACAGACTGGAGTCTTGATACTAGTGTGGATTATTAAGAATATGTTTAATATGCTGAGTGCATTGGTGGATACCTATAATTCCAGTTACTGAAGAGGCTAAGGCAGGAAGATCACAAGTTCAAGATCAGCCTGACTTAGCAAGACCCAATCTCAAAGTAAAACAGAGGGGCTGGGGATGTGGCTCAGTGGTGACCACTTTCCTAGCTTGTGTGGGCCCTGAGTTCCACTCCTAGCAATGCAATAGAGGCAAATACATCTAAGGTTATGAATGTGGCACATCCTTCCCAGGTGTGCCCCACACTTACGGTGCTGAGTTGGATATTAGGAGATAGGCAGGGTGTCTGTGCCATGGCTGTAATCCCAGCATTATGTCACGTACTCTGATGCGCAGCTGTTATATTACAAAGTTCATGTTCTCAGGTCACTGAGACTATCTTTAATGAGGGAGTGTGGCCATTAGGAATGGGAAAGGGGTCTGAAAAAAAGACTTGGCTGACAGCCTGTGGAAATTCTCAGAAGCTGTGCTTACAGCCTTGAATTATGCATGCAAATCTACCCCTTCCCCAGATAGAGGTGAGAAATTGGCAGAGAGCTTTACCAGGAAGATGTGGAGATGTGGTTTTGGTGAAGGAAAAGTACGTCCTTCTGGCAAGAAGATGAGGCTCCTCTTAGAGCCTGAACGCCCTACTCTAGGAATGACAGAGACTGTCCTAATTATTAGACATTGCACATGATTCTGTATGCTTCATGAAAGAAGCAATTGGTACTGTTTCAAAATGTTGCCCTGTGGCACACTTGTCCACGCATGATGATTTCAGGCCTTGGGGAAGGAACAGATGCTGGGGCTAATTAGGGCATGGTTTCCATGGCCCAAGATGGCAGAGGATGTCCAAATAGAGCTTGACACCTGCGCCCAAGGCGTTATGTGGAAAGTATTGCTCACCAGGCAGCCTATCTGGAGAGATTTCAGAGTGGGATGATCTTAAAAAGCAGACTGCCTTGGTGATTGTCTTCCAAAGCTGGACAATCAGAATGGGATGGAATGCTTTCTCCTATACCCAAGTACCAAGAAGCATCACTCGTGGTGAAGGTGCAGTGGAAGAAGTTCTTTTCAGGTTATGAACTTCCTGTTTTTAGACCCCACCAAGACACGTGAGATTTTCAAGAACTGTTTTCCAGCACAATTCCATTGGCAATGCTTGTATCGTTCCCCAGTGGACTATAGAACTCTATAACATGTGCTTAGGATGCTGTATCCAGATGAGAAAAGGCAGTGGGGTGGCACAAAGGTGTTCTGATTTATACAAAACCCTAGGGAAAAAGCTGCTGATGGTTTTCTCTTTCTTTGTTGGGCTGGAGCTATGGCTACTTATTGATCTTTTTCTAGCCTTGACTCTGAGGGGACGTACAGGGACAGTTTCACTCAGTATAACAACAAGCTGAAAGCTAAACTCCAAGTGGTTTACAGTTTGTCACTGTGGTGGCTGCTGGTCACACTGCACAGAAAACAAGACGAGAGACTATAGAGTAGACATCTGTTGTTTTGGCCCGCTCAGAACCATTTATCCTTCTCAGTGACCACATTCCAGTTTTCACTTGGAGACTCATACCGCAGCCACTCTGTCTTTATAGTTTATTTGGCTCACAAGCTGTCTTTTATCAGTTCTTTGGTTGAGCCTCTGGATTTAGGTAAGTCTGGAGCTAACCACCCTTGTCACTTTGTTTAGTGAATCAATCAATCCCCCCCCCCTTTTTACTTAGTTGGAGTTGGTGTTTTTGTCAAAACAGCTGAGAGGTTCCTTACAGTTTACCTAGGTGCAAATACAGGGTTGCAGACTGGAAAGTGGGCTTCAAAATGATTGGGCAGAGATGACTTAGCAATAAGGAAGCCCATATCTGGTAGGGGATCAGTCAAGATCCCTGACACTTTCAACAGGTAGCCAGAAACCAGAGCTTTAGGATGGCCAAAATTCTTGTCACTTAAAGGAGAACCTTAGGGAAGAGAATCTTACTTCTCTGAGGGTACTGACTATAACTGAAAAACTGAACATAAATTAACCCAATGAGGTCAAGAGAAACCAGTTTTCTGTTTTGATGAGTAGTCGTGGGCAATGGATGGTAAAGAGGTAGATGGGGAAAGAAGATGTCTGGGTACGCTTTGGAATGGAGACTAAAGGGACATCTTGATCCCAGGCTGGGGTGAGACATCTACACATCTGTGAAGATGTGGGAAGCATCTCCACTACACTTAATCTGGAGACATCAAACATAAGAAGAAAAGACTACTACCAAGGGAAGAGTGAGTGTCCTTTACTCTAGGGAAAAAGTACAGAGTTCGAGTGCTGGAGTAGATGGTCAAAATTTAACCCCTGTGGGAGGACAAGGAAATCCATGAGTCGTTCAGTTGATGACTTAGAGGATGGTTTTACCTATATGGACAGTTGCATGTGTCTTGAGGCATTTGCCCTATGGGCCATGTGGCATGCCCAAAACCTTTGATAAACTTCATGTAAAGAGATTTGTATTCCTCTTCATGAGGAAGCTCCAACCTCCACAGGCTCTTTTTCTTTCTCTCTTTTTTTTTTTTTTTTTTTTGTTGGTACCAGGGATTGAACTCACGACTGCCTGCTTGCAAGGCAGGCGCTTATGCCACTGAGCTAAATCCCCAGTCCCTCTTTCTTTCTTTCTTTCTTTCTTTCTTTCTTTCTTTCTTTCTATTTTGAAGGGAATAAAACAAAACAATAAAATGGAGCAAAACAAAAACAGTGAGAACAATATTGGATTTCAAAAACAAGACAGAAGGAAATCTCCCATAGTTGCTATATTGCATATTGGTATCCTCTAAACATATGCTCATACTGGCTCTAGTCTTGCAAAGTCAATCAAACAATAAAGCATTAAATTGTTTTTGTGTCTCAGTTGCTATCATCCCAGACTGTGTTCCTCCAAATCAGCCGGTTGTCTATGGGGGAGTGGTCTTCTTGTAGGATGGCCTTTCTTGCCCTTTTTGTTTAGTGAACCAGTAAATTCTGCTGGCTGGGCCAGGAATGGTGGTGCAAGCCTGTAATCCCAGCACTTGGAATGCTGAGGCAGAAATATTGTTGTGAGTTCAAGATTAACCTAAGCTACAAAGTGAGCTCAAGTTCAGCCTGAACTACATAATGAGACTCTGTCTCAAGAAGACAACAAGAAAAACAAAATTCCACCAGCTAGCTCATGGGAGGGTGAGTTGACTTCTTGGTTGTCTTCGTGGCATGACTGCCTTCTCTCTTTCTCTCTCTTTCTCTCTCTCTCTCTCTCTCTCTCTCTCTCTCTCTCTCTCTGTCTCTCTGTCTCTCTCCAGATTATGGAAATGAGAAGCATCTTGTGGGGCTGGGGATTTAGCTCAGCGGCATAAGCGCCTGCCTTGCAAGTAGGCAGTCGGGAGTTTGATCCCTGATACCGATAAAAAGGAAAAAGACAAAAAAAAAAAAAAAAAAAAAAAAGAGAGAAGCATCTTGTAAAGACTGTGATTGGAGGAAGGGGGAAGGTTGCCTCGTGAAGGTGGTAGAGTTTGCTGGGTCTGTTCCTGGAGAATACCAGGAATTGTGAGCTTACCTGCAAGCAGCCACAACTGCTCCAGAACATCATCAAAAGCCTTGATAGTCACTGAGAATCTTCTGCCAGTCAAGTGGAGTTGACAAGGTCGTCTTCAAGCAAAGTTGTAGAGATGAAGGGAGAGTGAGATGATAGAAGGGATGCAGTGGGGCCAGGGTTGAACTAGAGAAAATTCACTCAAGCAAAGATCATTCCTCCCCTTCTCTTGGCTAAACACAAGTGCTTCTCAAATGGGAGAGGTTGGGGAGGTGAACCAAGGCCTGTAGGAAGCCTTTGGCTAAGGTTGCTTCTCCTGCTCCTCCTCCTCCTCCTTCCCCTTTCCACTTTCTCTCCCCTCCCCCTCCCTCTTCTTCTTTTTTTTAATTTTAAAAAGGATAAAACAATAAAACCAATCAAAACAAACCAGTGTAGGGGCTGGGGATTTAGCTCAGCGGCATAAGCACCTGCCTTGCAAGCAGGCGGTCGTGAGTTCAATCCCTGGTACCGATTAAAAAAAAAAAAAAAAAAAAAAAACAGTGTAAAAAATACAGGACTTCAAAAACATTACAAAATCAACAATAGTTAACATAATCTCTTTTGATGTTTCTGAAATAGCTACAGATAACTTCGGACATAGTAAAAATCAAAGAGAACAAAACAGAATAGAAATAATAAAAACAAAACAGTGAATGCAATAATGAACTTCAAAACAAGCCTATAGTAAATGCAAACTTGCTTACCATAATACATCTTGCTATCTTTGAAATAGCTGCTCTTGCCATCAGATTTGACATAATCAAACAAAACAAGGAAGAATAAAACCCAACCCAACAAAACAATGGAAACAGTATAGGACTTCCAAAACAAGACCATAGGACATCAACAATGGCTGCAACCCTCAGAAGGAGACTCTCCCTGGATGTCACACTGGGTACCATTATCCTCTGAACCTATGATCAGATCACTGGCCCTAGACCTGCAATGTTAGTGGAACACCACAGCACCACAGGCATCCAATTGTATTTCACCTCCATACTATCATCACAGCCCGTGTTTCTCAGGATAAGTCTGTCACTTACAGTTGTGTGTGTGTGTGTGTGTGTGCGCGTGTGTGTGTGCTGGTACTTCTTGTTTGCCAGCCCATGCATGCAAGGGGCTGAGGTCTGTCTGTTCCAGTCCAGCCGCAGCCCACGCATGGTGCTGGTTCCCAGGCTGGGCTTACTTGCTGGTGTGGCATTGTTCTCTCTACACCCAGTTCATGAATGTCACTGACTCTTGGGGAGAGGCTGGGATCTGTCTGTTCCAGTCTGTGGTGGCCCACACATGGTGCTTGTTCCCAGGCTGGGCTCTCCTCTTCTCCCTTTCTTTATTTTTCCTTTTTCTCTAAGTCCTTGGGATTAAACCCTAGGTCTTTGCACTTAGCTACATCCTAAATCTATTTTAATTTTTTTTATTTTGAGAGAGGGTCTCACTAAGTCACTAAGTTGCCCATGCTGGGCTCAAACTTCGAATCCTCCTGCCTTCTTCTGGAGTACTGGGATACAGGGATGTTCTACAAGACTCAGCTGGTGGGTAGAGTTTTACACATTAAAGGGTGGAATAAAGGAGAAAGCAGCAGCCACCAGGGCAATAGGACAAAGAAGAAAGGCTGGAGGGCCAGAGAAGGGTGATGTAGCTACTGAGGGCTGAAAATCTGGTGAAAGGAGGCTAGGGGAAGCTTTATGACTCTTCTGTTATTTCATGAAGCCTCCAGTAAAATCCCCATTATCTGTCACTACTTTCTGTTCTAAACCAGGTGTGGTGGTGCATGACTGTAATCCCAGCCCTCAGGACATTGAGGCAGGAGGACAGCGCTGAGTTTGAGGCCAGGCCGTACCACCTACAGAGACTCTGTTTATCTATGCTTTCAGAGCTAGAATTTGGTTTCTTAGGGATACTGTGACAAAGCTGGCAGCTGGCTTGGAGGCAGTGAAAGGGAAACAAGCCCAGCCCAGTGGAGGCCATCCACAGAGCTGGTGACATAAGCCAGTGAGATCCAGAGAAGTGGGAGCATGAGGGAGGTCCCTGTGCTCAGAATCCAAATGAAGGCCTCCTGTTTCTACTTCTCTGTTTTCCACAACAAACATGACTCCATGCAGCTCGAGAAAGGCTGCAGCGTGGTTAGTGTGGAAGAATGGCTCCAGGGCTCAGAGAAAATGCACAGCTTTTGGCCAGTCGGCATGGAGACCATCTCTAAGCCAGCTGATTCAGGTGACTGCCTGATTGGAGCCAGACTACCAGGGGGATATTTCAAGGGACGGGACCTGGAAGAAAGAGGATTGCAGAGCCACACAGCACCTGTCTTAAATGTGGTCTAGGCCCATGAATTATGAATCCTTCAGAGCTACCAGGGCTTTGGGAGAAAAATAGAAGGACTCAGAGAGACCCTAAAGAAGCAATCAATGGTCGGGAACAAATGAAAAGACCACTGCTGAGGGGAGGAAGGTCCTCTCCAAGACTGTATCTGTTACTAGCAAGACTCTCCCTCTTTAGGGTTGCCCACCTGGGGAGCAGAAGGGTCTGGATGTGATGCTTGTGGAGGGAACAGATGGAGAAACCTAAATCATAGCTGCTATTAAAACCTCTCTGTCAAAGGCTGATGACCCCAGGAAAACACATGTTTTTGACTTTTACTCTGGGTTTGTTATTAAGGAAAGTAAAGTATTTCTGAACAGGAAAATATTCCTACTAGGGCTGATGTCCACCAAACTAAACTTATTAAACTGAACTCTATCCCACCCAGCATATATTTATAACAAATGTTTTATAATATCCCTTTTACTAACCTGAAATAAATGCATAGTGTTACCTACTACATATAGTTTTAAACATCTGCCATGATAAATGTCAAAATGTCCAAAAAAGAACCCAATAATAATATAAGGAAATGAAGAGAAAATGGCATATAATAGATGTGTGTGTGTGTGTGTGTGTGTGTGTGTGTGTGTGTGTGTGTCTGTGTGTAAATGCTCTAGCTCTAAAGACGTTTCTCATGGCTTTTGTCTACATGTCTCCCCTCCCTCCAAAGCCTCATGCAGTCAGAGGTGGAGGTTTTCAGAGGTGATGGATCTAGAGTGTGTGATGCTGGGATTCAGTGTGTGATTCTGGGAGTGAGAGTCAGTGATTGCTCAATTACTCCACCTTTTCATTTGGCACAGCTCTGGGAGTGGAAATGAGAAAGTATGAGTGCTAGCCACCCTAAGGGTGTGTAGCCTGGGGACAGATACAAGGGACAGAATGAGGGCCGCTGTCATTAGCTTGCTGCTTTTTCACTGTTTTGCTTTCTTTTGGCCTGCCACAAACTGTTTCTCCTCTGTGATGTTGCTCAGCTGTGCCGCCCTGCCTTGGAGCCAGCCAACTGTGAACTGAAAACTCTACAAAGTGTGAGCTACAATAAGCCTTTCCTCCTTTAATTGTTGATGTTGAATATTTTGTCTCAGCGATGAGAAAACTAACCAAGACAACATTTGAAAGTGTTCAGTGCTTGCATGTGATTGCAGAATCACTGACCACTGCAGCTATGAGGGTTGAGACACTGGGATGTGTTGGCATGATCTCAAAGGCCTTTGCTTTCAGTGGTTTTTCAAAATGGTGAAGAACTATTGGAAACGTCCTATGCAAAACCACGGTCAGTCTTCCCTTGATCTGTGCTAGTTGCTGCTGTCCTAGAAGAATCATTCATGAGGATAAGGAAGAGACTCACAATATTAGCAGAATTTAAGTCTAGGTTTAAAGTTTTCAAAATCTGAGAAGCTGTGTGTGGATAATCCCCCAGGAGTTGCACAGAAAATTTGTTGGGGGAATTTTTGATTGTCTGAATGATTTACGGTTTCCATTGGCATTTGGTGGTCAGGTGCCAGTGATGTTGTGTCCTCAGGACAGTGAAGAATTCTCTTACATCCTTCCCAGTTTGGGAAAACCCATCGGACTTTTATGCAATGAATATACCTCTTGATAAATATCTGAAGCTACCACCTGACACTGTGTTTTATACAAAACATAGTGCAGGGCCCTCAGAACAGTGTAATCCTGGGACTTGTAGCCTCTACATTGATGCAGCTGATGTAGAGGGCACTGCTCTAGTCAGGTCCTGAGCCTTAAACATAGCTGGGGAGACGGGCATGTGGGCAGCTCTCTTCTACACAAAGTGCTTGAACCTCAACAGTGAAATCAGATGAGAGGGTTGTACTGACCCACTCTTCAGAATGGCATGGACAAAATGACTTGATTGAATATGTGTTGCACTTACCCAATCGATTAGTGCCATGAGAGTTTTCCAAAGTATGAATAAAGCCATCTGAGGCTATTGACTTAAAAACATAGGCTTGTATAGAAAGGTGCAAGGTGCCCTGGCCTCCTCCCTTGCCTACCCACAGTACAAGGACAGCACTTCCAGAAAACAACTACTTGGACAAGACAGAAAGCACAGGCTGGGAGGGAGTGAGAGATGCAGAGACACTCTGGATTGAACAAAGTAAAGAATACAAGTAAAAAAAAATCACAAAACATTTAGCCTAGCAATGTATTTCTTTCTTCCTGTTGGCAACAGCTGTTATTCCTTTAGGGAATTCCTCCTGAACCCTTAGACATCCTAGGGTGAAGGTCAAGTGCGGTGTCCTCCTAGGCCCTCAAGCCTAGATGGACCAGCCAGGCTTTGGTCAATCAGACGATCCTGTCTCTTGAACACAGTAATAGCGCCAAGAGACCTAAGCTGAGTCAGTCCCCTGTCATCTGGGCCCTGCATACATACAGATGCGGAGAGAAACCAGTGCTTTTTTCCTGGTGTTGCTAGGCTGAGAATATGTGCATTTGGAACAGTCAGTGCCTATTTCCCCTGGCAACATGGAGGAAATCCATCTAGAGCTGGAAAGAATAAGACCAACACTCAGAGGGGAGCAGACGGAGCCCTGTTGGTATCACATAACACTCAGTCCAGCTGTGCATGCTGTTGCAGCTGCCCCGTGGGCTTCGCATTATTCAGCTGATAAATCTACCTCACTTCTTTCCTTCTTTAATTCTTTTTTTCTTTCTTCCTGCCTTATTTGCCTCCTTTCGTTTTTTCCTCTTTTTTTTTCTTCCTTTCCTTTCCATTCTTTTTTCTTCTTTGTTTCCTTGGTAGCTTATTTGACATGAATTGCAATTTGAAAGAGTCCTGACCTCTACAGAAACCAAAATTCATCCATTAAACATTTATTGAGTGTCTGTTATCTACCAGGCATTGCCTTACATTCTAGAGCTATAAGAGTAGACAAGTAGGTTTGATTCCATTTCTTACAGAGTGATTTTGTAGGAGAGACAGGAGGAAAACAATTCCTCAATCAACTGATTTACAAAAGTTCTGAGAAGAACTAATAGGGAATATCTGCAAAATTAAGTTCCATGAGGGCAGGAACCTTAATCTCTTTTGTACACTACAGTATTCCTGATGTCTAGGATAAATGCTTAGCATATAGTAGCTACTCAGTAAAACTTGTGGTAACAAATGAACAAAGGACAAAGTTTGGGGGGTTATAATAAGACATAATAATGTAGAGTAAGAGAATCAAGGTGAGTTTCCCCAAGGAAGCAACAGTTAAACTGAGAGCTGAAGAACACAGAGGGGCTGGGCAAACCATGAAGGGAGGAGGGAGCAGAAAGGAGGAAGGCAAGAGGGAGATACCTTGATTAATGTGTAAGAGGAGGCCTACAAGACTGGATGGTAGGAAGCAGGGATGAGGCCAGTGGGGTGAGGAATACTCACACAGGCTGCTGTGGCCACACCGAGGGGTTTAGGTCATGTCCTGAGAGCCATGGGAAGATGGGACCCAAAATAATGAGCAGGTGGCCGTGTCCTCGCCATTGAGAGTCATAAATAGAGTTAGAGAATGGAAAGGAAGAAAAGGAAGGGACGAGGATATAGCTCAGTGGCACAGCACCTTCTTGGCAAGTACAATGTCATGTGCTCAATTTCTGTACAAAAAAAAAAGAAAAAAGAAACAGCAGAAAGAAACTAATTGTAAAAAGAAGGAAAGAAAGAAAAGGCCAGTGGACTGGAGCAGACAGACTCTAGCCTCTCGTGAGTCAGTGCCATCTGTGGACCAAGGATAAAGAGAACAAAGCCACACCAGCAAGTAAGCCCAGCCTAGAAACCAGCACCATGCACAGGCCACTGGCAGACCAGAACAGCCAGACTACAGCCCCTTCCGGTGCACAGGCTGGCAAATAAGAAGTACCAGGGCCCCCCAACCCCACCACTGCAAGCGACCAGCTTATCCTGAGAAACACAGGCTGTGATGATAGCTATGGAGGTGAAATGCAATTGGTCGCCTGCGGTGCTTTGTTATTTCATTAACATGGCAGGTCTCAGGCCAGTGGTCTGATAATTGGTTCAGAGGATAGTGGTACACAGTGTGGCATCTAGGGGGCATCTCCTTCTGAGGGTTGCGGCCATTATTGATTTCCTGTGGTCTTGTTTTGGAAGTCCTATATTGTTTTCATTGTTTTGTCGGGTTGGGTTTTATTCTCTTTTGTTTTGTTTGATTATATCAAATCTGATGGCAGGATCAGCTATTTCAAAGATAACAAGATATATTATGGTAGCAATTTTAGATTTACTATTGTATTATTTTGAAGTCCTTTATTGCATTCACTGCTTTGTTTTCATTATTTCTATTCTGTTCTGTTTGATTTTTACTATGTCTGAAGTTATCTGCAGTTATTTCAAAGACATCAAATGGTGTTATGGTGACTACTGTTGATTTTGTAATGTTTTGAAGTCCTGTATCTCTTACACTAGTTTGTTTTGATTGGTTTTATTCTTTTTAAAATAAAAAAAGGAGGAAAGAAGAAAAGGAGCTGAATGAAAGCACAGAGACTAGTTTGAAGGCTGCTGTGTTTGCCTGGATGTAAGATGGAGAAAAGGACATTAGCCAAGAGGTGTTCATAATCATTACAATCAAATGGAAGTCGTGTTGACATCCTCAATAGAAGATTATTGAGCTAACAAATGATTCGGTATATAGATCGATGATCTCCAGAGAAAATTAATAGTGAATTATTATTCCAGGATATATCCTGGCAAAGGAAAAAAATTATTTTTGTTCTTCTTGAGACAGAGTTTCACTATGCAGTTCAGGCTGGCCTTGAACTCACTCTGTAGCCCAGGTTTGCCTCAAACTCACAGCAATCCTCCTGCCTCAGCTTCCTGAGTGCTGGGATTATAGGTGTGCACCGCCATACCTACCTAGAAAATATTTTTTTCTAAAATGAAGGGAAAATTTTATGTGAGTCCCCTCATAAAACTGGGCTACAAAGGGGGAAATTTTAGCCTGGTCTTAGATTTTGCTTTGACTTTTCTAAATGCAAAGCAGATAGGGAACAATGGTTATAGTTTTGAGTGAAAAACACGGCTACATATGAATTCTGTACCCAACAAGTTGTCATTCATGTGGGAAAACAACAAAGATACAGTTCACATTTATAGAGAATGGTGGAAAAAATGTACTATTCATGTGTTCTCCCTGAATAAATGACTTGAAGATATACTTCAGGTGCTCAAGAGAGGACTTAAAGGTAAGAACTTGGAATGGGAACTTTACAATATAAAGGACTGGTTACAAGCATTAAAACCAACTAGATACATTATAAAAGCTGAACAAAAATATATATTCTTCAAAAAAGAGGTATATGATTGAAATACAAGTTGGATTTATAAACTCATGGTAAAATTTAAAGACCAGAAATCACTGAGAAAAGGGCAAAGCAGGTAAAGGTACATTAAAATCCTTATTAGTTGTAGAGTAAGAAAATCAGGAGTCATTGACTGTTCTTAGCTTTAAGTATGTTTGGTAAATATAAAAGTTAATCACTAGCAAAATCACAGTCTCACTACCTTTTAAAACATGGAAAGTGACAAAAGAAAAGAGCATCCTATATGGAATTCAGCCTTTTTGGTTTTTGGTACCTGAGATTGAACTCATGATCTCACACTTGCCCGGCAGGCACTTATGCCGCTGAGCTAAACCTCTGGCCCTGAATCCTATATAGAAAGAGAAAAGCAGGAAATAAAGGATTCATAACTAATAGAGATGCAATGAAAAAAATGTTTTAATCTAGTACTAGATCTTAAGTGATTTCAATTAAGAGAAATGAGGCATATGGAGGAGGGTCCAAGTGTATTAATAACCTTACTTTGCTTGGGGAATGTTATGAATTGATTTGATTCTTGACAGTGACAGCAAAATTTTTTCAACAGTTAACAAAATATGCAAGGGCAACTACCAGAAACACAGAAATAAAATGCACAACTTCCAGATCACGAAAGGAACAAAGATGGGGCTGGGGGTGTAGCTCAGGGGTAGAACACTTTCCTAGTAGTGCAAGGCGTGGGTTTAATCTCCAGTACAAAAAACAAAACAAAACAAAGAACAAAGAAATGCTATCAAGCTTTACAAGGCAGGAAGTGAAAAGCAATACCCCAGAAAGTATGGTCATAGAAAATATATATACTTTTAAAAAATAGGCACAAGTCTAAGTAAATTTGTAATCACAATTAACCATTATTTGCAAATGATATGATGGTTTCCATAGGAAAGAAAGATAATCTATTGTAAAACTATTGAAATCCAGGCAAATATTCAGGAAAGATGCCAGAAATAAGGCCAATTTACTAAAATCAATCACCTTTTCTATTTGTCTGTAGTAATCAATTTATAACCGCAACCTCAAAACACCTAGGAATAGACATAACACAACATGTGCAAGATAAGGAAATGACAAACTATCCAATAGAAAAACAAAGGTCATGAATAGTCAGGTCACAGAAAAAGAGAAAGGACCAATAAACATAAAAACATGTGCAACCTTATTAGTAATCAGATAAATTGAAATTGAAAAATGTTAATATCAAAGGTAAAAAATGGTTGTTAATATTTAGTGATGGTGATGGATCAGGGAAACAGACATTCCTGTAGGAATAAAAAGTGGTAGAATGTTTTTGTAAGCAATTTGGGAATGTTTAAATTTAAATGTGTCTGTCTTCTGACCCAACAGCTCTGCTTTCAAGAATCTATTCTGCAGAAATGTCTTGTACTCATGGCAAGAGTCATTGCAGAATTATTTATACTAATAAAAAAGGGGGAAACAAATCCTCCAAAGTCGAACAATCGATTAAATTATAGTGCATCCATATGCAAGAGAATGACAAGAAGCTGCCTTTTTTCTCTGTCTAGGTGTACTTAATATTCCACCTTGAAACCAGCCACCCCCACAATAACGTTAATGATATCCATTATTTATGGCAGTGTTCATTAGGGAGGCATCCCTTGCCCTAAGAGAGGGGTAAAATGGAGCCCTTCGTGGATCTTTGAAAGGACTCTTACATATGTCTTTGGTCTTCAAGGAGAAAGTGAACCAATTTGCATAGATACCCAAGGCTTCCTAAGGAACAGGTGAGCTCTCAGGTCTCCTCTGATAGTGAAGGAGGCTGATACTGATTTGGGTTTGCTGACAGGAAGAACAACACATTTTCCACAAGAAAAATCTCTGCAGAAGAAGGTGGAGTCTGGACTCAGATATCTAAGAGATCAGGAGGAAAGTAACATCTTCTGGCCTGAGTACCTCAGCATGGTATTGTTGTGGGAACTCTAACTGACTTCTTGTTCCACTAAGAAAGACTCAGGCCAACAAGGCCACAAACAGCAGAAAAATACTTGTGGCTTGTGGGAGCTGTGTGTGGATAGATTTTATCTAGGGTTGGTAAAATTTAATATCAATAAAAGAATTACAGACATAAGTTTTAAAAGAAGAAAACAAAATCACTTGAGTGGAAAGGGAAGAGAAATAAGGAAATGAAATTACTTTACTGGAAAAAGAAAAACAAACAAGATAGATAGCTATGTTGTGTAGTAAGATAGGGACTGGGAGCCAGCACTCAGGGGTGTTTTTAGCCTCTTTTATTTATTTATTCATTGTTTATTTCTTTGTTTGAGACAGGTTTTCACTATGCAGTTCAAGCTCACCTTGAGCTCACTATGAGGCCAGGCTGGCCTCAAACTTACAGTGATCCTCCTGCCCCAGAACTTAACAGTGATTCTCCTGAATCCTGGGATCACAGGCATGCACCACTACACCTGGATTTAGCTTCTCTCACATGGTGAGAAAAGAGACTGTCCCCCTTGAGAGTTGTTATAACTCGATGGCTATTCTGGGCTCTGAGACCCCTGATTTGGCTATTGTCTCTTCCATTGCCCACATGTACCGTCTTAGATAAGCACTTTTTGATCTTTCAGGTGTTTATCTTGTGAGATTTACAGCAAAGTTTCACACTGAAGTTAGCAAAAAAGGAACCATGAGCATTTAGAGTGTTAGTATGATGAGAGAATAATAAAATATATATCTTCTTATATATAGGTGTGTGAGCATGCAGGTGTTGGTGTATGTCTTGGTTACTTTTCTCTTATTGTTGGGACAAAATACCTGGCACCCAAAACGAAGAAAAGGTTTATTTAGCTCACTGTTTGTGGAGGTTTCAGTCCATAATCAGCTGGCTGTAAGGCAGGGTGGCATGGCACTGGAGCAGCACTTCAAGGCAGCAGCTAGAAAAATCAGCCAGAGCAAAACAGGGAGAACAAGCCTCTTCTCCTCCCATATCTTGTGAGCAGGCTACCCCCACCCCCACCCCACTGGTGGGTGTAGAACTCACACCACCTCTGTGCCTCCTCTTGCAAGGGCTGAGGATATTTACAAAGTAAGGATCCTGGCTCCCTGCTGAGTCTTTAGTTAAATTGTTCAACTTCTCAAGTTGACCATAGTGTATCAACCATAACAATATATGTTTTGTATACTGAGTTTTAAAAATAATATATCCTCCTTCCCACTTTCTTTTGTGCTTAATTGCAGGTAGAAGAGGGAATTGAGGACTTGGTAACCAGGCCAGCCTTATCAGCTTTCTCTGTTGGTTGCTCTAACAGAGGCTTAACTCTTCATTTGCTAGAAATCTCACTGAAGCCCTTTACCTTTCCCTGCCTGTCCCCCAACTTTCCAGACAGTTTTGGCCAAGGGCAAAAAGGTAAATTTGTGGTTCAAGGAAGTCCAACTAACCCACTTCCTTGGAATGACACATGGAGGAGGCTTCTGAGGCTTGGTGCTAGCTGGCCCTGTCCAGCAGCCGGACCTCAGATACTCTGTCTACTTCAGACACGCCAGCCTCCTCATTTCGCCACGAGCACGCCATGTGCCAAACCTTTGCTCTTGCTCATCCCACGACCTGGGAAATCTTTCCTCCTGCCACCTCACTTGTATGTCTTCTCGGGTGCTTCCTTTCAAATGAAGCCTTCCTTGCTGAACGATTAAAAAATAACCTCTTACCCTCCCAGATGGCTACCACTCCCTGCTGCCTTTTCTATTTAATGTCTCTCCACAACATATATCACTTTATCTTTTTATTTTCTTGATTTGTTATTTCCAACTTACCTTTTCCAAGCCTCACTAGACTTATGTTCTCTATGAAGGCAATTTTTTGGGGGTATATTTGGTGTGCTGATTTATCCCTAGAACATAGGACAGTGCCTGACACATAGCAGATGCTCTATGGTTAGCTGATGAAAAAAAATTATGTACTCCTAGCAAAACAAACGCTAAAAAACATATAAGTGAAAAAATTGTAGGTTACCAAATAATATTTATAGAATTGTACCATTCCATTCATGTTTGTGTGTATAAGAATAAATACCAAACTATCCTGGAGATGAGAATGGGATGGAGAAATTAAAGTGATTAATTTTTCCTTTGTAGATTTCTATATTATTTGTCATTTTTAAAACATTGAGCCAGATGTAGTGGGGGTGTGCCTGTGATTCCAGGATTTAGAAGGCTAAATAAAGCAAGAGGACCCCCATAAGCTCAAGATCAGCCTGAACTGCATAGCCAGATCCTGTCTCAAAGAAAAAAAAAATGCTGGCTTAAAGTTACCACAAGGTGAACAAAGTTCTTCCTGGGGAGGGAGAGATATTTGTTGAAAACAAATGGAACAATTTGATTGTTGAAAACAATCACAGGAGAGGGTGTTAATTTCATGGCTGCCTAAAGCAATGGTAACAGTTTGTTGGGGGTGGGGGAGAGATGAACCAAAAAGCTTGAAAGGAAGAGCTGGGGAATCAAACCCTTAGAAAGTATCACCTTGTTTTGGGGAATCCACAAGGCCACTCACATGTGTAGGGCTGCGTGCATTCTCAGGAAAGAGTGGAAAATCTGTAAGCTCTTTTGGTTGGTTTAGAGGTTCTCTACAAGTAGGAAGTAAAGGCTAGGGTAGAGTTACACAGTCTGACTGAGTGTTGAAGGTGTGAAGGTGTGTTCCAACACATACACAGAGCCCCTCAGCAAAGACTGAGATGATTTGTTGGTTCTATTATTTAAGGAAATCTCTCTTAAAACATTTGTTAAGACTGATCACTAAAATAAGTGAATAACAGACTTCATTGGGGACATATTGTAACACTTTATACAACTTTATATAACTAGTATAAATGTTACCAACTAAAGAAACAGCAATAACAATCAAATTGGAAATGGAAGAGAATCTGATCTCCAGGTTACCATGTTATAATATTTTAAAAGTTCACTTTTTCCCCCTCTTCCTTTTGCTCCCCCCCCCTTTAATTCTAGAGATTAGAACCTTGTACATGTTAGGCAAGTGCTCTAATACTAAACTAGACTACCAGACCGCAAAGTCCATTTTTCTATGAAAAATTATGAGACATGCAAGGAAACAAGAAAGTATTCAAAGGAAAAAAAGGAATAAAAAGAAACTCTCTCTGAGGAGGCCCATTTGTTGGGCTTAATAAGAAAAGACTATAAATAATCTATTTTTTATATTGGCAAGAAATCCCAGACTCAATTTGTTAGCACAGAAATAAGGCACTCAGACTCCGAGAAATCTCAACAAGGCAGTTTTACTCCTGCAGAAGGCTGTGAGTAAATGCTGAGGTGAGAGGCAGCAACAAGCTTCTTTTATAGCCGTGTGTGTGTGTGTGTGTGTGTGTGTGTGTGTGTGTGTGTGTGTGTAAAACCACCAGCCTTCTCCCATTGGCTGAGTGTAAGGCTCATAGTCTATCCGGATTGGCTAGTCTAGGTGGGGAGAACGGAGGGCTTAAAGAGTTACAGGGCTGGATTGTTAATAGGGGCTGGGGGCAGGAGGATATGAATGCTCTGAGTTCCCTGCAGAGCACACTCTTTGTAACTGTAACAATTTGATGTAAGGGGCAGGAAGAGGACAGTCTAGGGTACACTAGAGTAGGAGGTGGAGGCATTCCTATTTAGGTCACTGGATAGAAGAACAGGACAAGGTTGCAGTTTTTCACATCATCGTCCTCCTCCTCCTCATCCTCCTCCTCCTCCTGGGGACTGATCCATGCTAACTACACGCTCTACCCCTAAACCACATACCTCGTCAAGTTGCCTAATTTTTTCTTATTCTTTTTTAGTTCTGGGGAGCGAACACAGGGCCTCATACATGCTAGGTAAGTGCTGTACCACAAAACTACATCCTTGGCCTCTTGTGTATTTTAAATATGGTCAAAGCTCTCAAAACTGTGTCTAAAGAATTAAAGGAAAATATGACAATGATGTGTATCTATCAATACAAGGTAGAAATGATGAAAGCAAACTAAAAGTTTTGTAGTTGAAAAATACAATAACCAGAATGAATAATTCACTAGAGAGCCCATGCAGGATATTTGAGTTTGCAGAAGAAATAATTAGTGATCTTGGAGACAGCTTCAAATTCAAGCGCAAAAACTGATAATTAGAAGATAAGTAATGTAATAGAATAATTAAATAACCGTATAAAAAGAACAGTAACAAATGTTTGTGCAGCTGTGGGGAAATTATACCTTTCATATGATTCTGGTGGAAATGTGGTAGCTGCTGTGAAAACAAGTTTGGCAATTTATTGAATAGTTAAACATAGAATTAGCTCATGTCTTTGTCCATTTTTTCTTGCCATAACAAAATATCCAAGATCAAATGAATCATAAAGAACAGAGATCTATTCAACTCATGATTTTGGAGGCTGAGAAATCCAAGGGCATGGCTTACATCTGATGAGGGCTTTCTTCCTGTACCACGACATGGCAGAGAGGATAGGCAAGCTAGCTCAGGTCTCCCTTCCTCATTTTAAAGAGAATAAAACCAAGTGAAATAAAACAGAATAAAGCCAAACCAGTGTAAGGGACACAGGACTTCAAAAACAATAGGAAATCACAATGGCTACCACATTGCCTCCCACTGCCCTCGAAATAACTGTCCATACCCTCAGACACAGTAAAAATCAAACAAAACAGAACAGAATAGAACCAATAAAAACAAAATAATGAATGCAATAAAGGACTTCAAAACAAGATAATAGTAAATCCCAAATGCCTACCGTAATATATCTTCTTATCTCCGAAATAGCTGCCCATGCTATCAGATACAACAAAATCAAACAAAACAGGACAAAACCCACCCCAACAAAACAATGAAAATAATACAGGACTTCAAAACAAGATAATAAGAGAATTAACAATGGCCACCACCCTTAGGAGGAGATTCCCCCATAGATGCCACACTGAGTACTGTTATCCTTTGAATAGTGATCAGACTACTGGCTTTAGATCTGCAAAGTTAGTGAAACGCTAAACACTACAAGCCTTAAATTGTGTTTTACCTCAGTAGTGCCATCACAGCTTATGGGGTTGACTCTTCCTGTTTCCCAGCCCGAAGGCCTAAAGGAGCTGGCATCTGGCTCCCCCTGCAGTGGCCAAGCATGGCACTAACTCTCAGGGAGGGCTTGCTTCTTGGTGGCTTCTTGTTCCTCCCCCCACAGTCCGCTGACTCACAGGAAAAGTTAAATTTTATTTTAAAGAGAAAAGAACCTCACAAATTTCAAAAGCAAGATAATAGTACAGGAACTATGATTAATATATTGTATATTGTTATCTTTAAATTAGTTACTCGGAGTACAAGATATTTGATATTTAATTGACCAAACAATATTAGCACAAACCTGTCTTTTCAATGAAGTAAGAGAAATTGGCAGTATAACTATTTTATATATATATATATATATGTATATATATATATATATATCCTTTTTTTGTTTTTTTTCCCTTCCATTTTCTCCTTTCTCCCATCCCAGTTTCTTTTTCCTTTTGAACAGTTTCTTCACATTTTGAATATCTACTCTACATTTTGGATCTTATTTACTCTTTCAGCTTCTCACACTAGGGAGATAATACAATGTTTATTACCATGTGAGTCTGATTTATTTCACTTATAAGTATGGTCTCAAGGGGCATCCATCTACCTATAAAAGTCTACAGTTTATCCATCTTTACAGTTGAGTAATACTCTATTGTATAAAATACCACATCTTTTTTATCCATTCCTTGGTTGATGGGCATTTGGGTTGTTTCCAAGATCTAACTATTACAAATTGTGACACTGTAAACATGGATACACATATATTGCTGAGGTATGATGTTTTTAATTCTTCTGGGAAGATATACAAAAGGGGAATATCAGGGACAAATGGGACCACTAATCTTAGTGTTTTGAGGAATCTCCACAATGATTTCCACAGTGGTTGTACCAGTCTACACTCCCACCAACAGTGAACAAGGTTTCCTTTTCCCCCAGAACTCCTTCAGCATTTGTTATTGGTTGATTTCTGGATGATAGCCATTCTTTCTGGAGTGAAGTGGAATCTCAGTGTTGTTTTAATCTGCATAACTTGATGTCAAACATTTTTTTCATATATTTATTTGCTGTTTGTATTTCTTCATCTGAGAAATGTGTATTCATCTCAGCTGCCCATTTTTGGACTGAGTCTTTAAATTTGGGAGATGTGCTTTTTTTTTTTTGAGTTCTTTATATGTTCTCAATAGTAATCCTCTATCTGAGGAACAATTGGTAAACATTTTTTCCATACAGTGTGGGTTGTCTCTTTACTCTGTTGGTGGTTTCTTTTAGTAAAGTGCAAAAGTTTTTTTAATGGGGCTGGGGATTTAGCTCAGCAGCATAAGCGCCTGCCTTGCAAGTGCAGGGTCGTGATTTCGATCCCAGGTACCAATTTAAAAATTTTTTTTTAATAAGATGAGATTTCAGTTGTTGATTCTTTGTGATAGTTCTTGTGTGATCAGGGTTTTATTCATAAAGTCTTTGCCTGTACAGTGTCTTCAAGAGTTTTACCTATTCTGTCTTCCATCAGATTTAATGTTTCTGTTGATCTTTGATCCATTTTGAATTTAATTTAGTACATGGTGAAAGATATGGATCCAGTTTTAATCTTCAGTATGTGTAGGCCAGTTTTTCCTGCATTATTTATTAAAGAGGCTATCTTTCTTCTAGTGAATGTGTTTGGCACCTTTGTCAAAGATAAGGTGGCTGAGTTATGTCTGGAGTGGTTTCTGCATCTTATAATCTGTTCCATTGATCCTTGGGTCTGGTTTCTTACCAGTTCCATGCCATTTATATCACAGCAGCTTTCTAGTATAATTTCAAGTCAGGGATTTTGATGGCCTCTGCCTTGTTTTGTTGTCCAGAATTGCCTTTGCTATTCTAAGGCTCTTCTGGCTCCAAATAAATTTTAGAATTATTTTTTCTAGTTCTGTGAGATGTGCTATTGTAATTTTGATCAGAATTGCATTAAATCTATATAATCTCTTTCTCCTCTTAGTAATCCACTAATGCCATCAGGAGTCCTTACTCTCAGCCTGCTTATCTACTAAAGGCCCCACCTCCAAATACCAGGAACATATAGCTTTGAGGATAATGTTCCCAGCACATGAAGACATAGCATTCTGATCACACTGCTCTTTATATACTCTAGAGAAATAAAAACACTTGCCTTTGAGCTGGGTGTGGTGGTGCATTTGGGACACTGAAAAAGGAGGACTGTTGTGAGTTCGAGGCCAGCCTGAACTGTGTAGTAAGACCCTGCCTCCAAAAACAAAAACAGAAATTCAAAACATGCCCATGAACATTCATTAATAGCCGCATAATCTTAACAGGGAAAAGTTAGAAACAACTGAGATGTCTTTCAGCCAGTGAATCTATCTATATAGGCATAGAGAAAAATGAAACACTGATTCCTATTACAACATGGATAAACTGTGGGAAATTACAAGTGAAAGAAGCCAAAAAGGCATGTTAAGTATTTGATCCTATTTATATGAAATGTCCAAAATTTGCAAATCCGTACAGAGGGCAGTCCAGTTGCTCAAGAATGGGGGAAAAGAGGCCTAAAAAAATGTTGCTGATGGCTGTAGGTTTCCTCTCTCCCTCCCCCTGTCCTCCCCTGTTGATTGCTACCCACCCTCTTCCTCTTCTCTTTCCGTCTCTGTGTCTCTGTCTTTCTCTCACTGAGGACCAAATCCAGAGCCTTACACAAGATAGGAAAGTGTTTCACTACAAAGCAAGGGTTTCTTGCTTTCCTTTTTTTGGTTTTGGGTTTGTTGTTTTGTTTGAGACAGGGTCTTGCCATGTAGTTCAGGCTGGCCTCAACTTGCAATCCTCCTGCCTTGGGCTCAGATGTTCACAACCATGCCCAGATTAGTGTTTCTTCTTATGGTGATAAACATGTCCTGGAATCAGACAGCGATAGTGGTTTCACAACTTTTCAAATATACTACAAACCACTGAAATGTATACTTAAAAAGTACAATTTGTGGTATGTGAGTTATATCTCAATTAAAAATAAGCACATTAGAAGAAGAAAGTAGAATAATGGTTACCAGAGCATTGATAGGATGTGGGGAGGAGGGTGGAGAGAGGATAGTTAATGGGCACAGGTGGGCAGGTGGACAAGAAGAATAACTTCCAGGCCCAGGGTGGTGGCTCACACCTGTAATCCCAGCACCTGGGAGGTTGAGGCAGCAGATCACAAGTTCAAAGCCAGCCTGGACTACATAGTGAGTTTAAGGTCAGTCTGAAACACACAGCAAAACCCTGTCTCAAAAAAGAAAAATATAGGGCCAGGGATTTTGCTTAGTGGCAGAAGCACTTGCCTGGTAAGTGCAAGGCCGTGAGTTTGATCCCCAGTATCAAAAGCCAACCAAAAACGAGCAAATAAAATAAACAAACAATTAAAATAACTTCTAATGTTTAAGGCACATTAAATTAATTATAACTTACAATAATTATTGTAAATTTCAAAATAGGTAGTAGAGAAGACATTTTGAATGTTTATAAGGTAAAGAAACGATAATCGTTTAAAGACATAAATGTATCTATTACCCTGATCTGTTCATTGCACATTAGAAACATGTATTAAAATGTCAAACTATGCTACATGAATATGTACAATTACTGCACATCTTTAAAAATTTAAAAAAATATTTAGAAACAGGCAAATTGGGTACATTCACTTAAAAGATTAGAAAACGTGCTGATAGGCCAGTATAAATAATCCAAACTGAAGCACAGAGAGAAGAAATGAAGGGAGAGAGAGGCAAATGCTAATCAATGCCATGTGAGCTGGCATTAAGAGTTGACATTCATGTAACTGGGACTCTACATGAAAAGAGAAATAGAGTGGAGCAGAAAACGTATTCAAATTCTATTTAGAGAAGTTTTGTCTGAAAATGTTCTAAATTTGATTAGAAATATAATGTAGCAAACCTAGATCCAAGAAGCTCAGATAGTCTCAAGATGGATAAATACAAAAATAATCACATTTACGCACGTAAGAGTCAAACTGTTGAAAGCCAAAAATGAAGAAATAAATCTTAAAAGCAGCCAAAGAAAAAAGATATATTTATCTTTTCTTTTCTTTTTGTGTCATTTTGAGACAGGGTCTCGCTATGCAATTTAGGTTGGACTTGAACTCACTTTGTAGCGCAGGCTGGTCTCAAACTCACAAGGATCCTCCTGCCTCAGCCTCCCAAGTGCTGGGATTACAGGTGTGCACCACCATACTTGGCTCAATATATTATATTTAGAAGAACGATCATATACATGCCAGCTTCTCATAAATAATAGAATTCAGAAGATAATCGAATTTGTATGTGTGTGTGTGCGCGCGCACGTGTGTGTATGTTTTGTACCAGGGATCAAATTCATGACCTTGCATTTGCCAGGTAGGTACTTACACCACTGAGCTAAATCACTGGCCCTTGTATGTGTTTTTCAGACAGTGTCTCATTATATAGTGCCAGCTGGCCCTGAAATCACTTATGTATTCCAGGCTGGCCTAGAACTCATCGCAATTCTCCTGCCTCAGCCCCCTGAGTGCTGAGATTACAGGTCTGTGCTACTGCACCTAGTTTTTTCTTGTTTGGAATTTTGGACTAGGGTCTCACAATATGACTCATTCTGGCTTGGAGCTTGTTCTGCAGCTCAGCCTGGCCTTGCATTTGCGATACTCCTGCCTCAGTCTCCTGAGTGCTGGGATTAGAGGTATGCATCATCACACTAAAGTCCTAGGGAAAAAACTAGAATTCTACATTGGGTGAAACTTTATTTTCTTCTGGATTTTTTTAAAATTTGTTTTTGTTTTATTTCTGAGACAGGATCTTGCAATGCAGTTCAGGCTGGCCTTGAACTTGTCTCCTCCTGTGTGCTGGATCACAGGTGTGTAACACCACAGCTGCCAAAATTTTATTTCAAAACAAAAGTGAAATAAGGACACTTTCAGATAAGCAAAGGCTGAGGATGTTCGCTGTGCACAACCTGAGCTACCAGAGACACTGATGGGAGTTCTTCAGGTGAAAGAGAATAATTATCAGATATAAAAATGGACACATAGTGAGGCAAGTTGATTGTATGTTTAAAACAATGGCAATGTATAGTGGAGTTTAAAAAATACATAGAAATAAAACAGCAACAATAGCACAAAGAATAGGTTGGGTGTAAATGGAATTATAACATTATACATTATCTTATGTGTTATGTAGATATACTGTTAACTCAGAACAGACTATATTGGCGAGTTAAGGATGAATATTATAATCCCTAGAAAAACCACTATATAATGCTAAAAAGAAACATAGCTAAAAAGTTAATAGAGTTCCAAGAAAGCATATGAATGTCAATAGATACATTATGCTCAGTATCACTCACCCACAGGGAAATGCAAATCAAAACCAAGATTAGATCCCACTTCACATCGCTTAAATGGCTGCAATAAAAAGGGAAGATATAACAAGTATTGGCAAGGATGTGGAAGGCTGGAGCTCTCAAAAGCTGGTAGGGAAACATCCTTACATTCTCAAAACTTTTGGGAGCTTCACTTGGATCTTCTCAAGTATTTCATTCTAACACTGATCGCTGGATAAAAAACCAACCAACCAAGCGAACAAATGAAAAACCAGTAAGGGAGTGTAAAAGGGACAGTCACTTTGGACACAACCTGGCAGTTCCTTAAAAGTTTAAACACAGAGGCTATTCCATGAGCCACTAATTAAATGCCTATGTGTGTACCCAAGATATGAAAACATATCTGCACAAAAACATATACGCAAATGCCCATCACAATGTTACCCATAATGGCCAAAAAGTGGAAGTAACCCATTGCCTCTCAAGTGATGAATGAATAAAATCTGGTTTGTCAATACAGTAGAATATTATTTGGCATCATACAGGCATGAAGTACTGACATATGTTACAAGAAGGATGAATCTCGAAAATATTGTCAGTGAAAGAATCTAGACATAGTATATGAGTTGGTTGGATGAAATGTCCACAATAGGTAAATTTTAGACAGAAAGTAAATTAATGATTAATGACTGGATGGGAAAAAGTTGATAGAAGAGGTGAAGAGGCTGACTGCTGAAGGGTAGGGAGTTTTTAGGGGGGATGATGGAAAGATTCTAAAATCCATTGTGGTGATGGCCGCACAACTCTATGAACACACTGAAAACTACCGAATTACAGGAAAAAAGAGAGATACAAATTAACAAAACTAAAAGCAATAACAATAATACATAATAGGTACATAAAATAACATGCATGAAATCTTAAAAGCATGTGGAAAGAAAAGAAACTAGATGAAAAGAGTGCCTCTTGTATAATCCCACTTATCTGAGAGACCCTAAGGCATGGCCCACCAGCCACATTGGCCCAATACCTGTTTTTTGTATGGCCTTGAGTTAAGTAAGAATGCTTTTTACATTTTTTTTTGCTTCTTACAATTTTTAAGTACTGTAAAGGAAAAGAGAAAAGGGAGGATATGGAAACTGTATATGGCCTGAAAAGCCTAAAATATTTACTCTGTGCTCCTTTAAAGAGGCTTTGCAGTGGGTGCATGATCTAAACAAAATTAACCTACGGCAACAGAAATCAGAACAATGGTTATCTTTGGAGGGAAAGGTGAGAGGTGTCTGGAACAGGGCATGAGGAAAAGTTCTCATGTGATGAAAATGTTTAATATTTTGATTATGGTGATTACTAGGCTCTATGTTTTTGTCAAAACATTAAAATCTGAATATTTTATTGTATATAAATTTTACCTTAATAGAACCAGAAGGTCTTTTCTCCCCCATGAGTTGCATTTGCTGATTAAAATTAAAAAATCATCTTGAAAAAATATGCTTAGTATCTCCTCTTATCTTTCTTCCTAAGTGGGATTAATCTTTTAAATAAAGAGCTTGATTTTAGAGGTCTTCTATATATTTTTGTTTGATTGAAAGCTAATCAAATAAAAAGCAGTGTTTACAGGGCTATAGAAATTGTTGTTTCCTTGGAATTGTGCTTCCTAAGTAACAATTTAACATGATTGAAAATATAAATTTATGTTATGAAAACTGCAACTGATATTTTCTTTCAAACATCTGTCTGTCTATATGTGAATGCAGATGAACAGTGTATAATTCACTCCATTTATACTAAAATTTATGAAAAGCTCACTTTGTAACATGTTCTGTTTTCCCTCGTCTGGTATGAATTTGGCGGATATAAAGTTAATTTGGTCTTTAAACTGATACTCAGTTCTGTTCCAGTGTGATTTTTGGTTTCAAGTCTTCAAAGTAATGAATCTTCCAAAGTTGTGAATTTTCTAATGCATAATGCTGTTAACTTCTATTTGTGTCATCTGTAGGTCAGGAATAGATTTGGTTCCCTTCTCCCTCTGGCCAAATGATAAGATTGAATTTTTAAGGAAAAAAAACATTTTGTTACAACAGATTTTGAGAGACAGCTGATTTATTTATAAAGCAACACACAGGAATAAGAAAACCAAGAAGTACCAAACTTGTCAGTATTATTATTATTTTATTTTAGAGATTGCTGCCAACTAAGCTTATAATTCTTTTAGGTATCTATCTGGCAATGAGAAAAATAACAGGAGGGAAATGTTGTTTTAAAGTTGAGGGCTGGGATATAGCTCAGTGGTAGAGCACTTGCCTACCATGTATGGAGTCCTGAGTTCAATCCCACTGGAAAAAAAATGTAGCTTTAAATATATCAAGTCTGATGAAAAAGAAAGGAAAATAAAAATGGCGGCAGGCCTATTAAGATCCTATTTCACACAACATTTAAAAATAAATTTCAGATAATAATTGTGTTGTTAGCCTTCTCTAACTGTTGGTTTTATATCTGTGGATACAGCCAAACTTGGATTAAAAATATTTGAGAAAAATGCATCTGTACTGAATATGTAAAGACTTTTCCTTGCCATTATGTCCTAAACAATATAGGGTAATAACCACTTATATAGCATTTACATTATATTAGCCATCATAAGTCATATAGAGAGGAATTAAATTATACAGGAGGATATGTGTAGGTTATATGCAAATGCTATATCATTTTATATAAGGGACTTGAACAGCCACAAATTTTGGTATCCTTGGGTTGTACGGAAGCCAATCCCACACAGATACTGAGGGATGACTGTAGTCTATTTCCAGCAATAGCTGTCTGGAGAAACTCTCCCAGTATAAAGTACTTAAAATGCTGGAAGAAATACAAAATACATTTTTTCTTTTTAAAGGCATGGCAATGTTGTCAGGAAAAAAAGGAAAATGATCAGAAACAAGGAGAAAGCTCTACTCCAGAAAATCTAGTTGAAGCTAGTGTTTGCCTGGTAATATCTGCCAGTCCCTGCTGGCCCACCAAAGTGCAGAGAATTGAAGCTGAGATCTGAATCGTAAGGGGTGAAGTTGGGTTGGCATGCACACAGCATAAAGGTGAGATCCTCAGAGGATAAAAATAAAAGCAAGGGACTAGAATTATCCCAGCCAATAGAAAAAGACAGTGAAGCTGCCCATGTCTTAACCGTGGACCTCTGCTCACTTGGAAGTGATACGTCATTACTGTGTGCCTCAAAAAATATCCTTTAAGTCTAAAATGTGGTTCAGGTGATTCTGAGTTTGTAGTGATCAATTGCTGGGCAGAAATAAACACAAATTTCCGATGGGGAAACACATTTGCATCCAGGCCCCAGTTCCCAAGATAAATTTCCAAAGAATCTGAGTTCATACACACTAAAGTCTTCAAACATGTGGTAATGAGACACAAAGTGTGAATCAACATAAAGAATATACAGCAGAATCAGACCTGTAAGGATGATAGCTTCCAGCGTTTTCAGATATAGGCCATAAAATAAGTATTTTACATGTTTAAAGTAATTCAAAAGACATCAAAATTTGACAAAGTAACTACAGAATATCAGGAAGGATTAGGCAGAGTTGAGAAAAAACAAAATGGAACTCCTGGAAGTTAAAACTAAAATGAAAATTTTTTTAAAAACCCAGAAGATCTGGGCTGGGGATTTAGCTCAGTGGCACAAGCCCCTGCCTAGCAGGTGCGAGGTCATGACTTCAATCCCCACTATATAAAACAAACAAACAAAAAACCCTAGAGGTTTTAAAAGGTAGGTTCTACAATGGGGAAAGAGCAAACAAATCTAGTAAGTTACCCAGAATACATTACAAAGAGACAAAGGCAGTGAAAATACGAAAGGTTAAGAAATAGGGAAGAGTGAACAACCAGATATAATATAATAAACCCAGAAAGAGTTATAGAAGGGTTTAGACTTGTAATATTCAGAAATTATGGCTGAGAATTTCCAAAGCAAGTGAAAAATGTCTATTGTCAGTACCAGACTTAAAAATCAAACAATTTCAAAACAGTTTAAGTAAAAGGAAACATATACTTGTATGCATGTTAGTGAAATTGCAGACCACCAAAGATCAAGAGAAGAGAGAAATGACACCTTAATACAAAGTGACAGAAATTAAACAGAAAGCTAACTTTCAAGAGCTGTGATACAAGTTAAGAGATGGGAGATTACTATCTGCAAAATGCAGAGGTAGTAATTTGTTCAGTTGTAAGCTCAGAAAATCTTCCTGAGGGCAAAATAAAAGCATTTCTGGGCGAACAAAAGAGAGTATTTTAAATTGACTAAAGAAACTACTAGAGCATAAGCCCATAGAATAATTTATCTTTAGTAATCATTAGGGAAATGTAAATTCAATTGACCATTGTACCACTGCACACTCACTGAAGTGACTGAAATGAAAAAGACTAAGTGTCTGGATGTGGGGCACACATCTCTAATCTCAGCACTTGGCAGATTGAGGCAGGAAGAGAATGAGTTCAAGTCCCACTTGGGCAACTTTAGGAGGCCCCATATCAAAATCAATCAATTAGTCAATGCCTAGGGATGTAGCACAGTGCAAAGGCCCTGGGTGCAATCTCTAGTACTAAACAAACAAACAAACACGTGCACACACACAAAACAAAGACAGAGTATCTCCTTAAAATGACAAGAGCAGAGGCTACACAGGAGGATCACCATGAGTTCAAGGCTGGTCTGGGCTATATAGCGAATTCAAGAATAGCTCAAACTACATAGTGAGACCCTAACTCAAAAAAGGTGGTGGGGATAGTTAAAAAAGGGGAAAACATCATTGTCTTACTTTTTTTGGTTTTTATTTTTTTGAGACATGGTCTTGCTATGTAGTTTGGACTGCTGTTGAACTCACTATGTAGCCCTAAACTGGCCTCAGACTTGTGGCAATCCTCCTGTATCAGCCTTGTGAGTGCTAAAATTGCAGGCATGTGCACCATTCCTGCCTTAGCAGATTACTTTCACAGAGGCAACATTAAGTGTTACATCTGACTCTTCAGGAGAAACTATGGATGTCAGAGGACAATTAAATATCTGCCAATCTAGAATTATTATAGTCACAGTTTACATATCCTATAAAAAATTAGACATTTAAAACAAATGATAGCTGAGAGAACTTGCCACCAAGAGACCCACACTAAAATCTATTAAACAGAGTTTCAAGTTAAAAGGAAATGGT
Source organism: Cavia porcellus (assembly GCF_034190915.1). Classification (NCBI taxonomy): domain Eukaryota; kingdom Metazoa; phylum Chordata; class Mammalia; order Rodentia; family Caviidae; genus Cavia; species Cavia porcellus. Next base: position 37,685,737 of record NW_026947508.1, read on the forward strand.
CCCAGATGAAAGCAAAGCTATTAAAAAAAAAAACAACTAAGGACTGAGAAGAATAAATATGAAGCAATAAAGATCTAGAGATTCCTAGTGCTATATTTATATTTATACATGCACTTATATAGTTCATGTGTGTAAGTGACTCCTAGTTTAGAAAGTAACAGTTATGTTCTGTGGAGTTTAAAAACATATGTAGAGGGGCTGGGGATTTAGCTCAGCAGCATAAGCGCCTGCCTTGCAAGCAGGCAGTCGTGAGTTCGATCCCAGGTACTGAAAAAGACAAAACAAAAACAAAAACAAAAACAAAAAACCAACAACATATGTAGAACCAGGCGTGGTGGTGCACATCTATAATCCCTGCACTCGGAAGACTGAGGCAGGAGGGTCACTGTGAATTTGAGGTCAGTGAGTTTGAGGCCAGTTCAGACTACATAGTGAGACTCTGTCTCAAAAACAAACAAAAATAAACAAAAATAAACAAAAAAGCATATGTAGAAATACTACAGATGGTAAATACTGCAAAAGGGGGAAACGGGGAATAGAGTTAAACTTTGGAAGGCTCTTCTATTTGAGAAGTAATAAAAGTACTAATTTCTGATAACTCTAGTAAATCAAATATTCATATTTTAAGTATATTTTTAAAATTTCAGAATAGTTTTATAAGGGTCAGTGGTGTAAGGGCCTGCCTTGAAAGCATGCGGGTCGTGAGTTTGATCCCCATTACAAAAAAAGAAAAAAAAAGAATAGTTTTATATTTACAAAGAAGGCCAGGGATTTAACTCAGCGGCATAAATGCCTGCCTGGCAAACACGAAGTTGTGAGTTTGATCCCCGGTACAAAAAAAAAAAAAAAAAAAATGCACACCATACACACACACACACACGCTGAGAAGATAGTATAGAGTTACCACATTTCTGCATTCAGTTTCTCCTCTTAATAGCTTGCATTTTATGGAGCATTTATCACAATTAATGAACCATATTGACAATTAGTACTAACTAATTTTACATTTATTTTGGTACCAGGGATCAAACTCACGACCTCACGCTTGTCAGGCAGGCACTTATGCAGTCAAGATAAATTCCTGACCCCTAATTTTACATTTCTTTAGTTCTTATTTGTATCTTTTTTCTGTTGAGGTTTTTGTTCTACCATACCACATGACTATAACAGTTCTCAAACTTTTCTTGTTTTTATAATCTTGACAGTTCTGAGGAATGCCAGTTGGGTATTTTATAGAATGTCTCAACTGAAATTTATCTCATGGTTTTTTCTCACAATTATATTGAGGTTATCTGTTTTTGAGGTGGCAATCATAGTGATGAAGTGCAGTTTCATTACATCAGTATGACCTATCACTGTTTATGTTAACCTTGGTCTAAAGAACTGTTAGCTTTCTTCACTGTGAAATTATTCTTTTTTCTTCTTTTCCATATTGTACTCTTTGGAAGGAAGTCGAATGTTCAGTTTATACCTAAGGAGTGAAGGTTAGGTATTACCTCTGAAAGAGAGAGAGAGAGAGAGAGAGACAGAGAGAGAGAGAGAGACAGAGAGAGAAAGAGAGACAGACAGAGAGAGAGAGAGAGAGAGAGAGAGAGAGAGAGAGAGAGAGATTAGAGGTCCATGCAGCTGGCTGTGTCCTCTGACCAAAAGTCATTGCTTCTTATCAATTGGCTCACTGTACAGAAATTTCCTTTTGGGTTCTAAAAAAACGCACTGCTTTTCTTCATCCTTCCAGGCCTCAGGTCATTAGCAAATCTGAGGTTATTAGTTCTGGATCACTACGTTATCCCGTGTGGGTCTCTTCTACTCTGTCCAAGCCTTCATAAATAGTCACTGCATAAACCCTCTTTAAGTTATATTAATTTCAGTGTACCATCTGTTTCCTATTTAAACTCCGGCTGATATAGCAATTGTGGAATCAAGAAACAATCCCTTTAAAAGAGAGTCTGGAATTCATTGGCTCATATGTTTGGGGATACAGGAATAATCTTGATGGGGAAGAATTAGTAAATGGATAATACACTGCATGTGGTGGCATCATCATTGTTCAGATTATCAATGGTGGGAACACAGGGTGATGTGCAGGTGAAGAGCAAGGCATTAAAAGATCAAGTGGCACTAGCACTTACTGGCTGTGAAACAGTGATTATAGAGAGTAGCAGAACCAATTGCATCCTTTTTTTTTTAACCATCCTGAAAAGCTTACATAGGGAAAAAAGAGAGGAAAAAAAAGCTAAAGAAATACAATTAAAAAGACAAATGGAAAATCAGATGCATGAATAGAGGTGCACATAAAGAGTCCTGTATTTCCAATAATTTAAGGATAAATATGACTAAGAACTAGTTGAGGGTCTCTTTGTAAGGGTTGTAGATTTGCAGCACCAATTAAATGTTTACCCCTGCCAAGTCTCTTCCATCTCCCTAGACAAGGTTATTGGTGGGAGTGGGACTCCAGCTATGGAAGGAGATAAATTATGCCCCTAGAAGACATGATGGAGCTGAGAACTTTTACCTTCCATACTCCTGTGAACTTCTTGTTCTGATGGCACTAGCTCACTTCTGCATGAAAGCCTCACAGTAGTTGAAACCAAGGCAGTGGTCTCACAAGCTGAGGATAACTGTCTGCAGGTTCCACCCTCTTATCTCTTGTTATTCTCAGGCTCATAAAACTAGCTTCCAATGGAGAAGTACAGGATCTGCTCCTGAAGGAAGTGGACAATGTGCTTAACAAGTTCCAGAACCTTGCAGGGGTTCACAGTCAAGAATGTAGGGAAAACATGTGGGAGTGGAATCTAAGCAGTAAAAGTGAAACAGAACTTTGAAGCAAATTAACAATGGCTACCATAATATATCTTGTTTTCACAATAGTTGTCCATTCCATCAGACATAGTAAGATCAAATAAAACAAAACCGAATAAAACCGATCAAAACAGAACATTGAATAAAATAAAACAATCGGAACAAAACAAAACAGTGAGAACAATACTGGATTTCAAAAACAAGACTGAACATATTTGCTATGTTGCATGCTGGTATCTTCCTAATAGATGCTCAGACTACCAGCCTGCAAAGTCAATCAAACAATAGGAGCATTTAGTTGTTTTTGTACCTCGCTATCAACTCAGCCTGTCCTCTGAACCAGTCAGTTGCTTACCAGGGGTGGGGGGTGTCTTGATTCTCAGCCTGTGCACTGGTTGGCTCATGAGTTGTGGGGGAAAACTGGCTTTTCTTTTCCTGGCCCCTGCATGGTTTGCCCGGCTTAACAGAAGGGCATACTGGCTTCTGGAAGCGCTCCTCCCAGACCTAGCATGGCTTCTGCTGATTTAAGGGGTGAACTGGCTTCTCTTTTCCAGTATATATATATCCTAGAAGAGCAAATTGGCTTCTTGATACACTCCCAGACCCAGACCCAGCATGGCTTCTGCCCCGATATCTGTATTTTAATAAGCTCTTCGGGTGAATCTGATTCATATTAAATTTTGGGAACCACAAACATAATAGATCTGTTATTTTCTCAGTGTTAGACATCACCAATAACATCCCTACTGATAGCATGGTCCACCTATCAGCTGTGGATTAGGAGCATGGGCATCACCCAAGAGCTTTTAAAAATGCAGAAACTCAGGCCCTGCTCCAGACTTACCAAACCAGATTCTGCATTTAAGATCCTCAGGAACTTTACATGCACATTGAAGTTGGAGAATCCCTGTCCTACCACAATGGTTCTCAAACTTCAGCATGCGTCAGAATGCATCAGTTGAGAAAGCTGTACTTTGGCAGTCCTCCCATTTCTCCCTAACTACAGCCCTCAGGAAGGCCTGGAGGACATTCTTCATTGAGAAATCCCTGAAGAGATCTGGGGTAAGTGTTATCCACAGTCTACAGATGACGAGTGGGGATAACGCAAAGGGATTAGGTTCCTTGATCTCAAAAGGAGTAATGGGAAGAAGAGACAAAGTGGCTGTGCTTGTCAGTAGAGGTGAGGTAGGCCCTGAGACAGCCAGCCACAGGTATAAAGCAGCAACCAGAGTGTTCCAATCTATAGGGAATTGTGGCAAAGATTCCTCAAAATGAGATGGTTGGGCTACCTGTGAAGTACTGCTTGACAAATACAAATGAAAAATTCTAGGCTTCTGAATAGAAACTGGAGGGGAATTCAGGCCTTTTAATCTAATTCTCAGGCCTAAATCCTTTCATAGGCTCAGAGACCCTCAACCAGGGAAGGTCCCTGCCAGGCAGTCACAAACACATGCTGGTATCTTCCCTAGAATGATCTGTAGCCATTTTCTAGAGTAATTGTGCAGAGCACAAGGAAAACAGTAGACTTCCTGAGGTTAATAGACTCCCAACTCACCCTCCCATCAGGATAAATAGGCATGGTTATAATGGGCAGACACACAGTGAGCTCTCTTTTTTGCTGGGGTGATAGATGCCTATCACCAGAGCATCATGTCACCGCTACACAGTGAGGGCAAGGAGGACTAGCTGTAGGGCACCTTTTGGTTCTCTCTTGTTCTGAAGTCTTGGTCAGTGAAAAACCAACAGCCCTATAACGTGAAGAAACCAACAGATGCTGTAAAAGTGAAACTCTGGATCATTCTACCAGGCAAAGAAACTCATCTAACCGATGTGCTGCACTATGGTTTGGACCTGAAATGTTTCCCAAAGGCATGTGTGAAAGGCTTGGTAGCCAGCTAATGGGCTTTCAGGAAGTGTTGGATCATGTGTGTGCTAACCTTGTGAGTTCATAGCTGAACAGACTATCAGGATGTGGGACCTGGCTCAAGGGAGTAATTAGGGAGGAATGGTGTTTGCAACGTATCTTATTCATGGACCCTTCATTCTGGCTCTTTCCTTCTCTCTCTGTTTCCTGGCTACCATGAGGTAAGCTGTTTTCTCCTGCCACACTCTTCCACTGTGATGTTCTGTCTCCTCAGATGCAGAAACAATGGGGGTCTGCTAAAAATGGACTGAAACTGTGAGCTAAAATAAATCTTTTAAGGTGTTTCCCTCAGTTATCCTGTCACTGTGACAGGAAGCTGACTTTAACCTGCCAGATAAAGACAAATGGAACCTGGACTGAGTGAAAGAAGGTAATGATGCTCATTAATTTATAGTTACAGAAATGGGGGACACAAAAGCAGTGTTTTATGTTATACTATGGTTTGTGTCCTCTATTGATTTCTAGTATTAGGTAGTAAGGTACCATAAATGTAGCAGCTTAAAGTAAAGATCATTTATTAGCTCACAGTTTTGTAGGTTAGTCATCCAGGCACAGCATGCAGGTCTGGATTCTCTGCTCAAGGTCTCAAAAGGGTAAAATCAAGATGTTGAGTGAGCTACGTGGGGAGCTTACAATCTTCTTCCAACATCACATGGTTGAGGCAGAATTCTGTTCGTTATGGTTAGGGGACCGAGGCTCCCATTTCTTTGCTGGTTATGTGCTGGGGATTGCTCTCAGCTCATAGATGCCACCCACATCCCCTGCTACGTGCCCTCTCTGTCTTCAAAACCACCAATGGAGAGTTCCTCTTGTATAACACTTCAAATCTCATTCACCAGGAAGAGCCCTGTAGGAAAGACTTACCCAGGATACTCTTCTCTTTATACGGTCCTGACTTGGGACCTTACTTACACCAGCAAAATCCCGTCACAGAAGCCCCTTGATTAGTGTTTGATGGATAGTGTTTGCCCAATTCCTTATTTAAGGAGTAGGTGGTTTTACTTGGCTTTGGGTTTCTGGAGAGGTGATGCCAGATTAAGATTTCCCAATAAAATAGTTGCCTGTAGGACCTTGTGTGTTCCCTTTGATGAGGACACGAACTTTCCACCCAGCCAAAGGTTAAGAGGAGGAAGGAGAGGACTCTGCCAAATGCATTGTTCAGATCTCTTTTGTTCCCTTCTACACCAGCAGACAGATCCAGGTTGATTACGTCAATGGGTTTCCTCGACCTTTGGCTCTGTTGGGTTTATCTAGCATGGAGGGCCAGCAGGGGACAAGAGGACGGGGGAGAACAAGGTGTAAGGGGTCCTCCCTGCAGTTTTGCCTCAAGCTTCCTGTCTGTCACCTCAGGGCTTCCGGTTCTCCTAGGGAAGCTGTCTCTGTGTGGCCCTCTCCTTCCAGATTTCAATTCCCCCCTTCACCTTTTCCAGCCCCAGAGTCCTCGGCTGCAGCAGTGCCCTGTGTAAATCCTCTCACTGCTGCCCACATGGTCACGCACAGTCCCATTATTAAATCTCCTGAATTATCCTAATTTGAATGTGCCATCTGTTTTCTGTTTGGGCTCTGACTGATACAAGAACATATTAAGAGACAGACTTAGGAGTGTGACAGATGGAGACACAAATATTACTTTTATTGCCATCAAAATGGATACTGGACAATATGGCTTGGGTTTGCTAGATGAGCATGTTTGCTGCTACATGACCCCTGAGGTGAGGCCCCTAAAAACCTGTCCCTGTGAAGCCTGCCACAGCAGGGAGCAGAGCAAGGGAAGACATCACAGAGTCCAGCACCTTGGCTCCGTTTGGCTGGAGTCACCAGCAGCTGAGTCAGTTCCCAGGCTTCCCAGGCTCAGGGAAAGACTTAAGTCCTGGGGCAAGTAATCAGGACACTTATCCTGTCAAGGCTTCTTGCACAAGGGTACTTGAAGCCTGATACTGCCAACATTTTGAACACTGAAGACATTTTATGAAAGTCAAGAAATAGTCATGTATGGTGGTATGTATCTGTAATCCTGGCATTTGGGAGGCTGATGCAGGAGGATCACTTGAGCTTAGGCGTTAGGTCACTCTGGGCAATAGAAATTTTTTTTAAAAGACAGAGAAAAAAATAAAAAACAAGAAGTTAACATTCAAAAATCTTATAAAGAACACCCACAGGGCCGAAGATATTGCTCATTGGCACAGCACCTGCCTGGCAAGTGCAAGGTCCTTGATTCCCAGTCCCCAAAAAAACAAAAACACCCAAATAAACACACAACAAAACACCTAAAAATTAATTAAAACACTACAAACCTTACTGGAAAATGTACAAATGTGAGTATTTCACATAAAAGGATTTTTTTGTTGTGGTGCTGGGCCTCGCACATGCAAGGGCAAGAACTCTACACTGAGCTGTATTACTATGCTGAAAAGAAAATGTTCATAGCTAGTAGACACCTGGGAAAGTGGTAGTTAACTTCAGCAATAATCAAAGTTTTGATTTTTAAATGTTTCTTTCTTTAGCCCGGAACTTTTTAAAATACAGATACTATCTAATGATGAAGAAACAGGCACTCTGATAGGTGGTTCATGGCAATGTAATTTGGAAAGTTGAAGAACTGATTTAGCAATGACTTATAACTTTAAATATGCCTATCATTTGACCTAGCAAGTCCACATCTGGGGATCTATACTAGAGAAACATTCACGTTTGTACAGAACAAAGCATATATGGGGATGTTTATTATTTTGGAAGTAGTCTTATCCATCAATAGGAGAATTAGAAAATCTTCATATTTGGAATAAAACACAATGAAAAAGTGGAGAGGTAGATTGAGTTTATATATTTTGCACAACAAAAGACTATATATATATATATGATGGAAAAACATGTTGCAAAAGTATATATATAACATCATGTATAGTATACAAAGATGTAAAAGTAAATAAGTGAAAGATAGGATTCTATAGCCAGGGTTACTTGGAGTTTCAAAATTATAAACTTTACAAGCCTAAAAAAATTTTAGATCTGTACCCTTTAAACCACAAATACCCATGTTGTTTTACTAAATTTAAAGTGTACATGTGGATGGGTTTGCAATTGGTTAATATTCCATTAGAGTGCCCAAAGGCTTTGTTACTAAACATGCATATGTAAAAGAAAGGCGTGAGAGGGTTTCTAAGTGTGAGCCCAGTAATAGACTAGAAATTAAGGATAAAGTGCCAGTTATAGGAACCTCCTTTTAAAGAAAAAGGTGGATAAGATGGAATAGCAAATGTTATAATATTCTTCCAAGAATACAGAAGATTGCTCATGCAAGCATAAATTTTGTAAAGTGATTCAATGCCACTTGTATAATGATGTTATTATTCAGGGTACTGTATGTGAGATTATTCTATTTAAACGTGCTGACATTTTAGTCTAGCGTCCCAATGTAGATGAACCATGATACTCTCGTTTGAATGCCTGGATACCACGGCAATCCATGAAAGAAAAAATTAACCCAAGATTTAGTTTTCTTTCTGGCACTGTTACAAGCTGTCATGAATCCATGTGGTATGGGCTCTTACTGGCAAAAGAGTAAAATAGGAAAGTTAAATTCCGAAGATTTAGGCTCAATGGCTCAAAAACTACTAGCAATGGAATGACACTTGAATGTTGATATTCTTAAATCTGGGCAGCTGTAAATGAACACATGGTTGAAAGCAAACTGGTTGGGTCCCTTATAGAAGCACCAAATGCTGTATACAGTGCTCTCTGTGTTTCTTTGCCATGTCTGTCTGTGGATTAGCTTCATTTTCCTGGAAGACTGGTCCATGAGGATGGGTCCATTAGAGGGGAAAGAGGGGGACAGATGTTGTATAGGCAGCTAATAGCTTCTGTGCAGCTATTACGGTTGGTCCGTCCTGGGTCAGATGCCCACTTTCTAATCACTCACCATTGGCTTCAAAACAAGAATCATCTAAGAAGAAGGCAAAAAAGTGATGAAAACAGTCCCCTCAAACAAGTAAGTGTTTGTAGAAAAAGAAAGCGATCCAATCTATTGCTGCTAATATTCTCAACACTTAATGGCGTAAAAATAACAAATATTAGCTGGGCACGGTAGCGTAACGCCTATGAGCCCAGCACTCAGGAGGCAAGAGAATCACTGCAAGTTCAGGGTCAGTCTGCGCTGCATAGTAAGTTCAAGGCCAGCCTAAATTACTTAGCAAGACCCTGTCTCATATAACCAAGTCAAATCCCAAACAAAATAAAAAGTTCTCGAATATTTAAAAAATAACAAGTAGTTATTACCTAGGAATTTCTGTAGATCAAGAATTTCTAGCCATGCATGGTAGCACGTGCCTGTAATCCCAGCACTCAGGAGGCTGAGGCAGGTGTATTGTTGTGAGTTTGAGACCAACCTAGGCTACAAAATGAGCTCAAGGCCAGTCTGAACTGCATAGAAAGACCCTGTCTCCAAAAGACCAGAAACAAATGAATGAACAAAAAAAAACAACAAAGAATTTCTGTGGTTTAGTAGTGTGTCTTTCCTGCAAGGCTCTAACTCAGGTGTTGATTGAGGTGCAGGGGAAGAGTCATGTGTGTGTGTGTGTGTGTGTGTGTGTATACTGGGGCTTGAACCCAGAGCCATTACACTGAGCTACACCCCTACCCTGTTTTATTTTTTATTTTGAGAGACAGGATCTAAGTCACTAAGTTGTCCAGGATGGGCTTCAACTAGCAGTTCTCCTGTCTCAGCCTCCTAGTGTGCTGGGATTACAGGCATGTGTCACTATGCCTGGTTTGGGGCACAGTCATTGAAGGCTCACTTGGGGGATGATCTGCTCCTAAACTCACTTGTGACTGTGGCAGGCCTCTGGTCCTTGCCTGCTGTTGGCCAGTGTATTAGTCATCTTGACTCTTAAGTGTCTGCCAAAGGTCCATGTGCTAAAAGTTTCTCCTCAGCTCGGCAATATCGGGAAATGGCAAAACCTTTAAGAGGTGAGGCCTAGTGGGAGGTTATCATATTATTGTGGGTGTGTGATTTTAAAGGGATTTGCTGGATCTCAGTGCCTTTCTCTCCCTCTGTTTCACTCCCTGCCTACCATGGTGAGCAGTTTTGAGCCATTACGTGCTCCTGCCATGATGTGCTGCTCTGCCAAAGGCCCAAGGCAACAAGGCTGATGAATCATGGACCTAATTCAACCTCTGAAACCATGAACCGAAATAAACGTTTTCTCTTTATAAACTAGGCATCTCAGGCATTTGTTAAGAGTAATGGAATGCTGACTAAGAAGGGTTGTCATAACGAAATTCCATAGCCTGGCTGACGTTTATTTCTTACAGTTCTGGAGGCTGGGAACTCAGAGGTGTGTCAGCAGATCTGTCCCGGTGAAGATTCTCTTTCTGCTTTCAGACAGCTGCCTCCTTGCAGTGTTGCTCCACGGAGGAAACAGAGAGGAAGAGGAAGACCGGGTATCATCATCTCCTCCTCCTCCTCCACCTCCCCCTCCCCTCCCCCTCCCTCCCCTTTCCCTCCTCCCCCTCCCTCCCCTTTCCCTCCTCCCCCTCCCTCCTCCTTCCCTCCTCCTCCTCCTTCCCCTCCCCGCCTCCCCCTCCCTCCCCCTCCCCTCCTCCTCCCCTCCTCCTCCCCCTCTTCTTCTTTTTCTTCTCCTTCTCCTCCCCCCCACTGCTCCTTCCCCCTCCCCCTCCCCTCCCCCTCCTCTTCTTCTTGCACTAATTCCATAATGGGCCTGACTCTTACGGATTTCATCTAAAGTTAACTATGTCTTAAAGGCCGACATTCTAACCCTTGGAGATTAGAATTTCACCATATGAATGGCGGCGCACATTTAGTCCGTGATTACTAAAAACGTCAATTCCCCAACATGTATATTTTCTATAGGACGGTTTATAAACCAGCTCTGGTTTCCCTCAGAGCGAGCGGGTAAGAGACACAGCACTCAAGACAGAAGCCAGTCTTTTTGTAAACTAATCTCTGAGGTTCCGTTATAGCACTTTTACCCCATTTTATTTGTTCAAAGTGAGTTGCACATGCCAGGGGAGAGGAGTACTCGGCTGGAAGCATAAGTACCAAGAGGCAGAGACCACTGGGGACCATTTCTACAGGCTGCCTACTACAGATAATACAATAAAAGACCTCTATATTGAGCAGTGATAATTTAAAAATCAGTAGTTATAATCCAACTATAATGAGAATGTTAATATAAAAGGTGCTCATAGGTGGTGGTACTACATACCGAAGCTCTAAAATTTTTGTTTTTATTAAATATGAAACTGATATACACAATTGAGATCTATAAAACATACATAAACTATAAATAAGAGTGATACATACATGGCTGCACTGTCCAGTAGAAAAGAGGGGGTGCAATGACTCTCCAGGTCTCCAGTGCCACCCATTGTCTCCTTCTCAGGCGGTTACCATCATGCTGAATTTTGTGATCACTGTTCACTTTGTCTTACTGTTTTACCACAGATGCTTGTATCCCTACACAAATATTCTTTTTCCTGCCTCTGAATTCATATAAATGGAGTCACATATATATGTATGTCTCTCAGGATAATGGTCTGGCAGAGTGTGATGGTGCGTGCCTGTAATCTTAGCACGTGGGAGGCTGAGGCAGGAGGATCACCATAAATTGGAGGCTAGCCTGGGCTCCACAGTGAGTTTAAAGTCACTGGACTACATAGTTAGACACTGTCTCAAAATGAAAAACAAAACAAAACAAAAGGATTATGCTCTGAAGTTTATCCATCTGATGACTTTATACTGATGTTTTCAGTTTGAACCAAAACTCACTAAGCTCTTCATACGTTGTCCCAACATAAGAACAAACTCAAAGTTATTATTTGACACCAGCTTCCCCTTCACTTTCCTGTACAACATCGTATGACTATATGACAACTCATCTAAATGTCTTGATGAGCATCCGGGGTAGTTCTATCTTTTTGCCTCATCAATAGAGCTTCTATGACTATCACTCAGCTTGTTCCTGGCACAGTTGTGCAAAATCTTCCCAGAGTACACCTGGAAATGGAAGTGTTGGGTCAAAGTCATATCAGCCAATTTGTTTTCCAAGGTGTATGTAGCAATTTACTTTCCTACCAATACTGAGTAAAGGTTCCAGTTGTTCTAATATTCAATATTCAATATTTGATGTGAGCTGATTTTTTCATTTTTGCTAATCTGGAAGGGATTAAATGGCATTTGGAGGTTTTGATTTGTATTTTAAACATGAATTGTAATGTTTTACTATATTGGCAAGTGCTACCCAGTGATCAAGTGAGATTCTGAACTCTATATTTAAATTTTAGCTGTTGGGGTTTAGCTCAGCGGCACAAGTGCCTGCCTGGCAAGTGAAAGGTCCTGAGTTCAACCCCTGGTATCAAAAAAGAGTTTTAGCTTACATCCATGCAACTACTTACAGATTGTTGGTACCTTAACTAAACATCAAACCTGTCTGAATTTTTTGGACAAAAGTGAACTGCAAAGAATCAACATTTGCAATAATAACTTACTGCCATCTCTATATTGCAAAATGGCAGGGGTATAGACAACAAAATGACACAGAAAATAATTTTCAGGCTGCGGGTGTAGCACAGTGGTAGAGTATATGGTTTGGCATGCATAATGCCCTGGGTTCAATTCCTAGCATGGTTACACACCTACACACACACACACACACACACACACACGACTCAAGGGAAAAATAATTTTATTTTTTATAACTATCTTAACTATTTTATTATATACATATACATACACATATACATATTATTTCAGCTTCTCACACTGATACATAAGATGTGTACATATGTGTCTTATTTATTTTGCTAATGAAGATCGTCTCAAGTTGTATTTATTTGCCCATAAAAGTCTCCTTTTAAAATAATTTTAGGGCTGGGGGTTTAGCTCAGCGGCGTAAGTGCCTGCTTGGCAAATGCGAGGTTGTGAGTTCAATCCCTGGCACCAAAAAAATAAATAAAATAAAATAAAATAACTTTAATGGACACTGTACTCCTTATGTATTTAATTTAGTATATTATATAAAGGTATTATACAGGAATTAAGAGAAAAGGTTGTGCTCACATAGTTTGTATACCATCTCTGCTGCCTTAAAGGATATATTATACAAGAAAAAAGGGAGACCACTGTGGACACTTTTTGTTCCACAAGATATGGTGTTACTAATGCCCTAAAAGAGTTTGCATAGTCAGGGACTTAGATGTCACTCTGGGTTGTCAATTTTGGATTATAAACCTGCTGAAGTAGGGATTGACTAAATGCTAAACTTAGTGAGGTCACATCCTGATTGGACTTGATTCAAGAAACATTTCCAGGACAAGGCAAAGGTCCTAGTGTAAGGCCAAATGGGCAAGAAATCAGCTGATCACTATTAGTTGTTGGAAGTCTGTCCTTGGAAATAGAGCTCAAGAAATGGAACCTGCCAACCACTTGGATTAACTGCAGGATGAGGTTGGAGTAGGTATTTGAGTGGACCTGGCTTCGTTTTGTTTTGAGACAGGGTGATGCTATGTAGTTCAGGCTGGCCTTGACCTTACTGTGTAGTACAGGCTTGGCCTCGAATTTGTGGCAATCCTCCTGCCTCGGTTTGCTAAGCGATGGGATTACAGGTGTGGCCCACCATGCCAAAGTAGCTCTGATTGGGGAAGGTGAACAGTGACAGAACAAATGGTGGAAGAGAAATGCTGGGTGCATCTTGATCTTCTGTCAACATTAACTCAGAAAATAAATCAGTTTTCAACTCATGGGTCTGAGTATAAATTTACATTTTTGAAAAGCAAGTTAGCATATCCACGAAGAATTTAACACATTATTTTTCAGCCATGTAATTCTACCTGTAAAAATCTGCCTAGTTGAATTACTGTAGGTGAAATTCAAATTATCACAAGAAACATCACGAAGCTGTGTGTACAGATGTGGAAACCCAGGAAAGTGGAAACATTCCAGCCTTGGGAGGTGCACAAACCTGCCAGCAGCTGTGGGCTTGGGCAGTCCCTCAGACAGCATGTGTCATCAGCTACTGCCTCTACCCACAGCACTGTCACACTGTCCTCAGCCCTAGGTTTCCCTTACTAGCTAATCCCTGCCTATTGAGTCTACAGTCCCAGTCATCTCCTGAGAAGCCCACCTTTCAATTTCACTCTCAGCATTTCCTTGTCAGAGCTCTTGACAGGAGAATCTGATCGGTCAGGTTATTTTTCCAAACCATGCAAGTAAAAGGTCTTTGGCAAATCTATGGGTTGGCTATTCTGGATCAGATGTCCTTCCGTGGGTCAGTGAGCTAAGACTAAGAAAGGACAGCAGCCCATAGCATCTCAGTGCAGAAACCAGTGATGGGGCAGTTTCCCCTGCAAAGGGCAAACATTGTAGCCACGGAGCAGGTTGATGCACATAATGGGCTGTCCAGGTGTCTGACAAGGTGCAACACAATGACGTGGAAGACGTGAAGAACACTGGGAAGTGCCCACAAAATATTACTTAGGGAAAATGTCTATAAAACTAAACATAATATTGATGAGAATTTTCAAAAACTTTGCACGTTTATTTTATAATCTGTACGGAAAGGTTAACGGGCTAGTTGGTGGTATACAAGCTCTTTGATCAGTTTCCAATTGTTGCGTAAATATGCGATCTTTTTATGATCCCTGCCACTGCAGCGCTGGGACCTGAGCCCCAGATTCTGCATCTGCTAGGCAGACACTGCCACTGACTTACATCCACTGCGTCTTTACAACTCAGGGAAATGCTAAGTACAGCAGCCCACTTTCTTTCACTCCAACCGGCTATCCCGCTCCCCGCCAGGGCGCGCGCTGCTCCCCTCCTCCCCAGTCTTCGACCTGCCCGCCCTTTCTCCAGGGGGCGGGGGGGGGAGACGGCGGAGAAAGGCCCGTTTCAGTCACGCGCTGCTTCCCGACCCCGGAACCGGCCCCCTTTATCTGGAGGGCGGCCACGCGGTCCTGCCCCTTCCGCCACCCTGCGCTCGTGAACTCTGCCCACCTCCCGCCCGCGCCATGGCTCCGCTGCGCTTCTCGGCCAATGTGTCCTGGCTGTTCCCCGAGCTCCCGGGTCTTCCCGAGCGGCTGCGGGCTGCAGGCCGCGCGGGCTTCGAGGCCGCGGAGGTGGCCTGGCCGTACGCAGAGCCGCCCGAGGCGCTGGCGCAGGCGGCGAGGGACGCGAGGCTGCGGGTGGTGCTGATCAACACGCCGCCGGGTGCGCCAGGCCGGGCATGAGCGTGGGGGTGAGGGCGCGGGAACTGGAGCCGGGAGTGAGGCCTGTTCTCTCCGCAGGAGACCAGGAGAAGGGGGAGATGGGGCTGGGGGCCGTGCCCGGGAGACAGGCGGCCTTCCGAGAGGGGCTGGAGAAGGCGGTGCTGTACGCCAAGACTCTGGGCTGCCCCAGGTATCCTACTGCTCCCCCACAATGAACACAGTGTCCAAAGGGGGCGCCAGCCCGCTCGGAGGCGCAGGAGCCTGAGCAAACTTGCCGTCAGCCTCGCCTGTGGCTCCGGTCCTTTGGAAACTGCCTTTTGTGTTAGACCTGTTCGTATCGTTGTTTGCCCAGGATTTCATGCTGACCCCATGGAGATCAGTTTGACCAGGGCCACACTAACAAAAGCAGTCTGCGATCTACTTGCGACTAGGGAGCTGCAGGGGTGGGGCTGCGGCTTTGGGTGGCGCAGGCCCCGACCCGGATAAGAGAAAGCTGCTATAGACGCTTGGAGGAAGTAGAGTGGGTATCGGGCTGGGTGTGTGCGTGTGCAGATGCAGGGACAGCTTGGGGTATTTAGCCAAATTTCTGGATTCCTGGAAAGTCTGCTTGAGCTTGGGATGTGGCCGTGTGAGGTCAAGTGATAGGCGGACATATAAGTTTCAAAGCAAGACTGGGCAAATAAATGTCAAATCCTGCAGAGGGCAAATAGATTTGCTGAGAAGAAACTGTGACAAGGGGCTCATTACTTGCATGGTGAGTTGATGGGGGAGAAAACACAAGGGAAGAGGCCAGGAAACAGATAAAAGGTGAACGGAATGAATGCCCAAGGACAAGGGTCAAAATATGTTTAAAATGCAAGACTTAGGCATGCTTATATGCTGCGAAGGACCAAGGGAAAGGGCAGTTTATGAGTAACGGACTGAGGTCCCTGAACCAGGAGGATGGGCCAGGTCAGAAGCACATGGTGAGCCAAGGGTGAGGCCTCCAGCCTCTTCTCCCCCATAGCATTCACCTGATGGCTGGCCGTGCACCCCAGGGAGCTGATGGAGCAGCAGTCAGGGGTGAGATGGAGACAGTTTTTCTGGAAAACCTGAAGCATGCAGCTGAGGTTCTGGCTCAGGTGAGAGGTGGGCACATATGTGTGTGTGGGTGTGTACAGTGGGAAGAGATGAAGCAAAAGGCTGGGCAGGACAGGCGAGGGTGCTGGACAGTGACTAAGGAGGGACAAGCTTGGGGAGGAGCTTTACTCACAGTGTTCCACATGGGGCCAGGAGAACCTCGTGGGACTGTTGGAGCCCATTAACACTCGAATCACTGACCCCCGGTACTTCCTGGACACGCCCCAGCACGGTAGGCTCCCAGCCGCCTCCTGCCCTGTTAGTTTTTGTGTTCTTGTCTCACAACCCCTCTGGGCTTCTCCCCAGCTGCAGCCATCTTACAGAAGGTTGGAAGACCCAACCTCCAATTACAGATGGTGAGTGCAACAGAGGGGCACTTCTTAGCCCATTTTCTCCAGATCTGTGAAGAGTGGTGGGGGGCCCTGCGGGGTCTGATGTAGTATTCTCTTCCCTAGGACATATTCCACTGGCAGATCATGGATGGAAACCTGACAGGAAACATCCGGGAATTCTTGCCCATTGTTGGTGAGGGGCTCCCTTTTTTCTCTGGCCTGCTGCCCACCCTTTAAGCCTCTACTGTCCCTCGGGCCTCAGGAGCCCGGTCCCATGTCTCCCCACATCTGTCCCCAGGGCATGTGCAGATAGCTCAGGTCCCAGGCCGAGGGGAACCAGACAGCCCTGGGGAGCTGAACTTCCCCTACCTATTCCAGCTGCTGGAAGATGAAGGCTACCAAGGCTTTGTGGGCTGTGAGTATCGGCCTCAAGGTGAGCGCCAGGCATGGCCCTGGGAAAGGGTTCTAGAGGGAAAAGCATGAGGCAGGGCTATTTTTCTCCATGTGAGAGGAGATGCCACTGCTTCCCTCTCCCTGTAGGAGACACAGTGGATGGTCTGAGTTGGCTCCGCTCATACTGGGATAGTCGGGGCCACCCATGGGCCGGCCAGTGAGGTCCTGCACATCACACACCTGCCTTTCTGGGATAGTGACTGAGCACCTGCATCTCTTTTGAATTAAAGACTTGCTAAAGACTTTCATATGTGTATGTTGTAGGGTGGGGGACACACAGTGTCTAATGCTTCAGTGTCTCTGGACTGCTTTCCTGCCATTGAGAAGGAATACATAGCTCATGCTCAGTCTTCTGGTTGGTGCCAGGGTTGCTATGGAGATGGAAAATATTTGAACCTTCTTATTTACAGAGAGGAACCAAGGGTCCAGGAGTAAAAGGGCTCGACGCTGGTCACACATGCTGGGATTGGAATCAAAGTTCTTATCTCAATGGGAATGTCCAGCAGTGATGTCCAAGAGGGAACGAAAGCTGGAAGGATGAGGGGGCATGTGGCTGACAGTGACCAAACACTGGAAGTCAGAATTCAGGTTGCGCTTAAGGGGTGAGTTCCTGCCACTGGGTATAAACTCCCAGGATGTCACCAGGTAAACAGGAAGGAGTCATCCCTTTCAGGAAGGGCTGAGGAGCCTGAGCAGGGATGGGCCTCTCAGAGTTGACCCAAACCTCTGGAGCTCTGGGCTGGTCAGTGTTTGGAGGGCTGGTCAGTTCTGGCCAGGCTGTGGCAGCACATCCCCAGGCACAGTCACACTGCCTTTGGTATCAGCCACTGTTGAAGCTCACCGGGAACTACGTCAGTTCTGCCACAAGTGGACAGTTACAGATCCATGATTCAACACACCATGACAGTCAGTGGTTCTCTTCCTCAGAGGAGGCGGGTCCAGAGGGTGAAACAAGCTGTGTTGATTACGGACTCCAGGTGGTGGTAGGTGGAGACCAGCTGTGCAGGAGGGCTCTCACTATCCTGAGGCTGCACAGGAAAGGGCTCTCGGAAAACCACTGTCAGCGACTATGGGAACATGGTGAGGTACAGTAGTCAGAGAAGGCCAGGGCTGGGGACAGAGCAGGGCTCAAGAAGAGTGGGCACCCTAACCCAGTAGGCTCTCAAGTGGAGATGTGGATTACAGCCTCCCACTAACCTCACACAAAGGTTTCTATTCTTACCGTTTTTCCCAAATGAGAGTCCAAAAACACTAGCACAAAACAGTCTGTGAATTTCTGATTCAGCACCACCTGCAGTGACAAGGGAAATGGGGTGGAGAATGAGGTCTGCCCTACCGGAGGTGGCACAGACCTTCCTGCAGGGCAACTGGTAGACATGGGAGGACAAGCAAAGGCTTCTTTCCAATGAACACCCAGGTCACTGAAGGCTGTCTCCAAATCGAGCCTTAGTCTGTGTTTTTATTGGCTTGCTAGTCAGCCTGCCCAGAGCCAAGCACTGATACCAGTCAACAAAGGGAGATTCTCCACCACTGGCACAGCCCCACTCTGAGCTCCCTGAACTGGTCCCTGATTCTCCCAAAGCTTCAGTGCCTGTTCACATGGCTGTTGCCTCTCTCCTGAGCTCCCGTCCTTGACACTCCTGTATCTGAACAGTGAAGATGCCCATGGGCCTTAGAATCAATTTGTCCCAAACTGAACTCACCATTCTTCCAAACTCACCCCTGCTAGCATTCTCATAGTTCAGGAGCATCCTAACTGCCCAGGCCACTGCCACCTTGTCCTAACAGACCTCGGTTCTCTAGATGATCCTTTATATACTGGAAACAAATCTTCCCCACAAGCGCTGTGTTGCCCGGCCCCTCATCAGGCTCCAACTCTTACCTGTAGTCTTTTCTTGTGTGCCAACTCTCCTGAACAATAGCTTTCTCTGGGCCTGTCTCATCACTAATTCTCTCACACCACTGTAACTCTTTTCCTTCTGTCTATCCCTTATGGCTGTTTTTCCAACTTTACTGTGCACATGGATCACCCAAGGATACTGCCAACCTGTAGATCTATTAGTGTAGGGCAGGGCCTGAGTATCTGCATCTTAGCAAGCTCCCAAGTAATACTGCTGGTCTAAGAATCACACTTTGAATAACCACGCATAAAGCCCAGAGCTCCCTTCTGGGACTCTAACCTCTGAGACCACCCACAGATGAAGTTCCAGAGCTCAGCCCCCAGGATCTTAAGCCAAAGTATGTGTTCTCGGTGAGCCTGAGTGCAACATTCTCATGCATTCTCAGCAAATCATATGCTGGGGTGTGGTGCTTAGTGCTCTAAGGTTTCCCATGTGTCCGTACAGCTCCATTCTATTCAGGCTACACTCTAAGGCAAAGCTTGTTTGGTCAAGCTGGGGCCCTTAGAGGGGGACATCTGTCATTGCTGATGAAGATTTCTGCTTTTGCCTTTCTAGAAGAGGTTCAGGGAACTTACCAAGTATTGAGTTCCCAGGTCTGGGCTCTGGAAATGGCGGCAGCTCTGGGGAAAGCGGCTTAGGAGAACCTTGATTAGGCTCTGGTACCAGGAAACAGTCATTGACAGGAAGCAGTCCTGGGAGAAGACCACAGGGCTGAATCTGTCATGCCAGAGTTAGCTGAGACTGTCACCCAGCCCCCCGCTCCCCCCACACTGGTTATCTACGGAATTTCAGCATCTGGGCCCATACTGGAGCCCAGAGTCCCTTACCAGCTGGGGGTCAATGTCCCCAATGGATTTGGCGTGGACTGCCTCGAGGAGCTCCTCTAGCTCTGCCAGGGCCAGGCGGCCCCCTAGCCTCAATCGGTCAGGCCCCGGTGGCTCCAGCAAGAAGAGGCGTTTCCAGAGAGTGTCCCGACGGCAGTGCCCACCAGCCAGCCGGACCAGCTGAGCCAGCCGTGCCCGTGCCATGCCCACCTCTGCTGCCAGTGGTGGGAACAAGGGAGCTGGGCCAGGGGTTAGCGCAAGGCTTGAGGCCTCCCCAGGACTACCAGCCAAGCTCCCAGAAGCCTCTGGTTCAGGGGGCAGTCTGGGTGGCTTCCGGAACCTGCGCATGTCAGCAGTGAGTCTGGGGAAGAGTTCTCGTTGGCTAGTGAGCACCACGAAGAACTGCAGCCTGTGTGAGGAGTCAAGGTGTGGGGGTCACAACAGCAGACATGCAAGGTGAGGGTAGAAGGCTGAGAAATGGGTATGTTCAGGGTAGAGAATCTGCTAACCGCAGAACATGCCGCTCAGCTTCTCCTTGCTCCTCAAAGGGTGCAGCACAGTGACAGACAAGCAGAGACACATCGAAATCATCCTGATGGCGAAGTCCCTCGGAGTCCAGATAGGAACCAGAGCTGTGCAGCAGGGGTTGGGAAAATGTTAGTTCTGAGGTTCTAATGACATCAACCCCATACCTTCTGCTCAAGAAAACACGAGTCTCTGTATTGCAAGTGTGACCCCCATCTCAGCCTCACCAGTGTGTGCTGGACCCCTTCCCCACCTTACCTGTGCCATGCTGAGACCAGAGCATATTCATTGTGTTCTGGGCCCCCAGGGCGGGCCATGCGCAGTGGTTTCATGTGGTAAGAGCTGGCATGGTCGGCCACATAGTTGTATAGCTGGTGGGCAGCAATGAGTGGCGTAGGGAGCTCCAACGTCCCTAAGGGGCAAGGTAAAGGAAACAGTAGGTACTAAGTATGGAACAGTCACCATCCTGGGGGCTGGGAGTCACTAAGGTGCTGACTAATAGAGCAGCTCGGCCTTCTTGGGGAGCTCCTCAGAAGGGTACTGAGATGGGGACTCAGAGCAGAGGGCAGGGTACACATGACATAAGGCCCTAACTATATATGAAACTGACCGTGAAGAACTTAACACAGAGACAGTCACAGTAAAGAAGCACTGAAACAAGGCATGAGAGATATGAATGCTGAACAATACAAGACGACTTGCCCGGGAGATGCTCCCACCAGTCCTGGCCTGGGCACACCCTGTGGCCTGTGCTTTTCTGGTGTCATTAATTTACCCTTCAGCACCGACCTTGGTAAATGTGATTGCGGCCAAAGTGAGGTCCATCAGGGTGGTGGGCCAGGAAGTGCCGTAGGAAGGTAGTCAGGTGGTAGCCATGCCGCAGGACCAGGTGGGAGCCCAGCACGTGCTGGTGCACGAGGCGCAGATGGAAGTCGTAGCTGAAGGAGTGCACGTGCATCAGATCCCGAACCTTGTCGCACTCCTCTGTGAACAGCATGGACAGCTGGGGAGGGGCAGCAGGGGGTAGGTTCAGGTGCTGCAGCACTGGCTGCCCAGTCTACGTTTCCTTCCTTTTAGGGAAAGAAGAAACCCCATGGTTCCTCCCTGTGGCTGTGGGCCCAGTGGAAGCCTTCTGTCAGCACAACCTCTATGCAAAACACTCCTCTTACTCTACTTTTTAATGTGCTGCATGCTTGGTTTCTATGAAAAGTGGATCATTTTGAGAGACTGAGCCTTTTTTTTTGTATCCCAGACTCCACGAGAGTCTGGCCCACATTTGCCAGTGTAACAAATGTCTGCTGAATGAGTGTCTACCATGTGCTTCTAGTGACTGTTCTAGGTACTGGGGATGCAGTGGAGCAACAGAAATGAACTCGAACAAAGCTCCCCTTAGGAGCTTCCAGTTTACTCATGGAAGTTTTTGGGATAAATGAGAAAGTATAAAGTACACTAGAAGACGGTGTTGTGGTAAATCAGGCGGTGGTCAGGGGAGGTGTGCATTTACCATTAGAAACCTTCTCCTGTCTCTTGCCCTCTCTCCAGCTTTTTTCTGCCCATCAATTTACCTGCTCTTCCCAGACATGTCATCTCTTCTCTACACATTGTGCTCTGCCCCCTTGCCCGCCCCAGACCCAGCAGCTCCCACTCCTTCCTACAGTGCCTCTGGAATGCCCGGTCGGGGAGAGGTTGGTGGGTCTCCTCTGACTGACAAGCTTGCCTGAGTGAACCACTGACTGAAGAAGAAAGCAGGTGGAGACCTGCAGTGAGTGTTTCTCTTGCTGGAAATCACTATTACTGCCAATGTTAACAACTGAATGAGTGGTGTTAAAAAGGCAGAATCTATCTGGCCACCCTTGGGGTCACAGAGCTTAGGAGTCAGTAGGACAGGGAACAAATGACTGAGTCAGACTAGCTGTACAATCTTGGATTAGGTCATAATGTCTCTGTGCTTCAGTTTCCTCACCTATCATGGAGATAATGTAAAGTTCCACAGTTAAAGGCGGTGTGATGAACTACTTATTACAAGGAGGATGAGCCTTGGTGTCACAGAAACCTAGAATTCAATCCTGAGACTTCCAATAACCAGCTGTGCGTCCTGAGACAGATGACTTAAGCCTATATACATCTCATCTGTAGAGAAGTAAACTTTTCCTTGTCACTTAGTAAACCTACTAAATGCTTAATGAACAACGACAATCGTTGTACAATTTAGTAATCTGAGCTGGGTTAGATTAGATAAGCAGGGTCATGGAGGGCCCAGCTACACTGAGGTCAGGGACAAGGAGGACAGTAAGTTCAGGGGAGTAATGGGTAGGTCCCCCTTTCCAACCCTACAGGAGTGTGAAGGGCACCTGCCCACCCCTTCTCCAAGTACTCTGATCCAGGTAGTTTCCTGCACATAAAGTCACCATGCCTTTCTACGTCATCTTATCTTGTTCGTATCTCTGGTGACCAAGTGAAAGGTAACCATCTAGGCCTGGGTGTGAACTGTCTCAACAGGAAAGCTCCACACAAAGGAGTCTGCTGACTCTACTGGAGCTAAGCACAGCCTAACCTCTGAGAAAGTACCCGTGAGATAATGAGAAGGCCAGGGCATCCCTGGAAACCAGAGGAGATGAACTGGCGGAGTACAGTAAGGACCTCAGGTCCCTGACCTCCCTTAAACCTCAGTTCACTCTAAGCACTCCTGAGTGCTTGGGCTTCTTGGGGAGAGTCCCTCCCTTGAGACAGACTGACAGAAACATAAATAACAGATCAGTGCCAGGGGCACTTTGTGGATTAGAACATTGGTCTTTATTTAAGTGTTAGTGACTGTACTGACAATGCCAGGGTATCCCTTACTCTGGGTTAAGCCAGTACTGTGTGTGGCATAGATCTAAACAAATGTCACATTATCACTGTGCTCCAGTGTTCTCACTGTCCAGCTATGGATGACCATTGCATCAGCTACTGTCAGTGCCAGAAGGACCATAACGCTGGACCAGCTACTGTGTCACATTGCCTTCTGCTAGGTGCCATGGAGAATGCAGTGTTGGGAGTACCCAGGGTCAGGCAGGCAGGTGGTCCAGTCACAGCACCAGCATACAGAATGACCACTGACTTAGCCAAGCACAGTACTGGACCAACCCTGGGGCCACACTGCTCAATGCATTCTTTTTTTGCTCACTAGACAAGTCATGGAACCATGCTGTCCACAGCAGGCTGGAGCTGTGCTATATCTAAGCCCTGTGCACCTGATGTTACTCTGTCCCCACACATACCTGAGAGTTGACAGCCTGCCCCATTGGGATTCGAGAACATTCTAAGGCAAACTGTTTGACACAGAAGTAACAGCCCTGAAGGGAAAGTGAGATGAGGTCAGGAGGGCGGGAGACAGGTGGCTCTGGCTCTTCCCACTCAGCACCCGCCCCGCTCACCTGGAAAGTCAGCTCCATGAGGATGATGCCTCCAGGCAGTGCCCGCTGCAGGTGGTACGTGGTGACCAGAGAGCCAGTGCTCTGCAGAAAGCACAAAGCGGGCAGCACTGAATTAGAGGACAGAAGTCACTGGTGCCTCTGACTCTACTGGTGTTAGTTTGGGGTCAGTGACATTGGGGCTTGCAGAAACAGTTGAGTGTCCTGGGCACAGGTGACTTCACCATTACATGACAGCTAGTTACCTTGGGGCTCCCTTCAGGTTTGGCTTTAGGGCAGGAAAAGGAACCTCGACCCTCTGTTCCAAGCATCGCCATGGCCCGCAGCCGGCTGGAGCTGCAGGAAAGAGAGAGGCAAGCTAGTGATGCAGGGTTATGGTGATTTCACACAGAGTAATTTTGCAGGAGAGGAACACAGGTATGTAAGAAGGACTTGCTCGGGGGCCCACAGACAGCAAGTGGCAAGGCCAGGCCCAAAGTCTACTTCCAGACTCTAGGGCAGGGCTGTGTCCACAGTAGCTGCTATGGTATGGGCAAGGCCAATGTGCTTGGCAGGGAGGCGGAAATCAAGCTACTTTCTCCACTGTTGGGCACGGAGGGCTGGGGGGTAAGGAGTCAAGGGAGGGGAAAGGGTGGCATGTCTAAAATTTCATTACAAGCACCAGGCATGCTGGCACACATTTGTAATCTCAGCACTCTGGAGGTGAGGCAGGAGGACTGCTGTGAGTTTGAGGCCAGCCTAAGTGATAGAGTGGGTTCAAAGTTAGCCTGAACTGCATAGCAAGACCCTGTCTCCAAAAACAAACAAACAAATAAATAAAATTCATTAGGAAAATTCAAGGAGATATTTGATGTCCTGGTTAGGAACTGTCTTCTGAAATAAAGTTGCTGGTTCCCTTTTGATTGGGAAATGATAGTTTTATTGCTTCACAGGCCTACTATTCTTTATTTCTTTTTCTTTTTTTTGGTATTGGAAATTGAATTCAGGACCTTGCAGTTGCCAGGCAGGTGCTGCACAACTCCGCTATATGCCCAGCCTCTATTCTTCATTTCTTAACTCAGAGACAAGGATAGATGAGAAGACAAAGGCCGTGACCAAGAACAAAACAGAAAAGATGAGTGGGTTCCACACCAAGAAGCTATAAACTGGTGGAATGTTTGCTAGGGGTTAAAATCCCTGGCAGAAGAAATGCCCCCATTTCATTCTCAAGAAAATCTGGACAGAACTTAAGTAGTGATGGCTGACCATTAAAAACTGGTGATAAAGGAAAGCCTGACTTAAATTTTGTTCTAGAAATAGTTTTCTTATCTAGCTTATTTATTTATTTATTTATTTAACTCTAGTGTCTAAGAAATCTAAATTTTGAGGAAGAACATAACTGAATAGAAGATACAAACTATAGTCTTCCTAACTCCTACAGCTGGGCACTGGCTGTTGAGGGCAGCAATCTCATGAGGACTGTAGAGGGGCCACTTGGCCACTGAGAAATGGGGGCTGGGTGGGGAATCCCAGGAGGTGCAGGCCTGCTTCCTTTTCAGAATGTCCTGAGAAAAGGAGGAAATCTGGGAAGTAGAGAGCTGATTACTGAAGAGTACCAAGGAGTCAGAATTGGCTCCCTGGAGCGGGGTGGTATCTTGAGTAATAAAGTACATTTTACACTAAAAAAGCATCTACTTGAAAAATAGAGTTGAGAAAATGCCTTGATAAACTCACAGACCTGAAGACATGAAAGTAACTGAAATGTGAGCAGATCATTATTTCCACATAGCCACAGGGAAGCGGGTAGAAGCACTGAGGTTGGAAGACCAGATGCCAAGAGAAATATAGAGTAGGCACCTCAAAAGTGAGACTCAGATCTGACCTAGACCAGGAAAGGTGGCTGCAGAATTCCCATGGAGCACTGGGAAGATGGAAGGTGGTGAGAGAGCTGCCTTCTTTCCAAGGCTCAGAACTGGCCAGGGAGTGAGCAATCCCAAGAATAGGCCCTGGTGGCTGGGTGCAATGGTACACTTGTAATCCCAGCTCCTCAAGGCTAAGGCAGGAAAATGCCAAGTTCAAGGACAGCATAGTCCAATGACAGTGAACCTTTTAGAGCTTTTAATGATACAAACAGCCCACTGTGGCATTCATTCTGTAGCTTTACCACCACTAGGCCTTATCTTTTTTTTTTTTTTTTTTTTTTTTTTGGCTTTTTCATTTTTGTCGGTACCAGGGATTGAACTCACGACCGCCTGCTTGCAAGGCAGGTGCTTATGCCGCTGAGCTAAATCCCCAGCCCCACTAGGCCTTATCTTAAAAAGACCTTATCTTAAAAAAAAAAGCTGAGGATGTGTCTCAGCATTCCCTAGGTCTAGTCCCCAGTACTGCTAAAACAAAACAAAACTGAACACAACAGAACAGACCATGGACAGCAGGATAAGCAGGCCCAGTGAAGAGGTCCTTGGAGAGAAATGGACTGTCTGCCTATCTTGAGCCATACTAAATCTCAGGAGAAGCCAGAGGGATGCACAGAACACGAATCAGTACACGATGCACGTGTGTGGGTATATACAAGCACATAAACACATAAGCTGTGGCTGGGTGCAAGCTCTATGAGATGCACACGGTTCTGTGGAGGAACTGCCTGAGGTTTACAGAATCTGAATGAAAGTGTCCAAGTCCTCACATATGTATACTGGCCCAGTGAGATGAACATGTATAAGGCCCAGGCTGCCCAAGTGGGAGCGAAGGGAGGCCTCACCTGCAGCAGAGAAGAGGAGAGCTCACCTGCGGGCAGGCGAAGGGGGCCGCAGTGGTACAAGCACAAAGCCTATGCTCTGGAGATACTGCATGTACTGCTGTAGGAAGGCCACGCTCAACTCCTTCAGCCAAGGCTCCTCACGGGCTGCTGCAGGAGGCACATCCAAAGACTCGCAGCTTCCAGGAGTCTCTCGGCTCCCAGGCCCCGACTCAGGGCGATGGCGCCGCTGTGGGAATGGAAGTTAAGGCTGACCCACTGTCATGCACATCCCTGGCAGTGGAGAAACAGAGGCCACTGCAGTGGGGGTGGGGGTGTTAATGGAGATCTCAGAGGAGAATCTGGGAATCTTTAGCCTCACCTGTCCCTCAGGGGGCCCAGAGGTCTCTGGAGGTCCATGCAGCCAGGCAGCTGGGTCAAAGAGCAAGGCTGTGGCACAATAATGTACCAGGCGTGATGACTGTTTTAGGGTCTCCAGCTCCCCGGCCTGGGGACATGGGGTAGTAAGCACTGGAACAATGGCCAGGGAAGGGTCATAGGACCCCCTTGGAAAAGGCAGGGTTGAGTAACTCACGCTGATGGGCATGCTGGCTGGGGCAGAACGCTGCTGCCAGGTAACAAACAGGTTCTCCATTTTCATCTGGCGCTCCAGCTCTTGGGGAGGGAAGCATCAGTTGTCACTGTCTCCCTCCAGGCTGCACAGATCTCCCCTCCCATTGCCCAGCCCGGTCTTCACCTCTGCGTTCCGCCATCTTGATCTCCAGGAACTGTTGTCCGTGGTAAGTGACAGGATCGGGAGGTCTGGGCACAGGACCAAGGGTAGAGCTTGGGCGGGCAGCTGTGATGTCCCTCAGGGCCTCATCAAAGGGGAATGTATCTAGAGGATGTGGAGCCCCACTCCGAGAGGACCCACTCAGCCTGCCCTGCTCTCGGCTCAGTGGGGGGCTTGCACTCCTGATGAGAGTTTCCACTTCCATGGCCGGCAGCAGGAATGGGTTTGGCTCCTGAGAGTGACACAGTAGCAAATGAGCTCACAGTTTTTGCCCCCAGGCCCTCTCTCATACCCCAAGACACTCTTTGACTTCTCTACCACTTCTGGCCTCTGTCTCCTCTCCCTTGCTTTCTTTAACTGGTCTCTCCCACAGGGTTCTCTTTAACTGATCTTTCAGTGGGTAGAACTAGAGGGAAGCAGGCAGGAGGCACCTTTTCATCTCGAACAGGGAAGTCCAACTGGCCGTAATGATGGAAGAGCCCGAGCTTCTGGCTGAGCAGGCAGAAGATGAGATGGGCCCGTGCATTCTGCCACTGCACAAGGCGAACCAGTGCTCTGCCCAATGCTGCCCCCAAGTCTGGAGCCCAGTTATAGGTCAGCAGCTGTAGCTGGAGGTCAGGGTCAGGATCAGCGTCAGTGCGGTGACAGGACTCCCTCCGCCCACCCAGGGCCTGATCCCACATTTACCTTCTTGTCCACAACCTCTAGCAGCAACAGCCTCTGCCGAGGAGCATTTCGCCCTAAGCTCCCATCGCCTCCTGGTTCAAAGCGCTGCAAAGCTTTGGCAGCTATGGGACAGGTGAGGGCACAATAGGGGTCTGTGGGTCCTTTGATCCTACCCTGCCCCCCACGTCAGAGATCAACCATGTCTCTGGAACTTGCCCTCCCCTCAGCCAGGCCCTCACCCTGCTGGGTTGGTCTCCTCCACTGCATGAAGTTCCTTCCCAGAACCAGCAGATGACGCTCAGTTGCTGGACGGGAAGCTGGGCCCAGCTGCCCAGGGGAACAGGGACTGAAGATCTCTGGCTCTGAACCCCTCCTGGGAGGAAGGATCAGAAGAGAAAACATCTATGGGCGCATTCCCTGACTGGTTTCCCACCTCTCCCAGCTCAGCCTCCATGTGTTTGGCTTCTTATAGGTCCAGCTTTTAGGTGCCAGAGAAAAGTTCTTTTAATTCCATGAGATCTTAAACTCACAAATGCTGCTCAAAGACACGAACACTGGTGTCTCCAGCCATTGAGGTGACCAGAGTGGTGAACTCAGATAGGATGGAAGGAAGGAGGAATCGGGATACCATGTGGGTGGAGTTTCTGGACACTGAGGCACAACCTGCAAGGCAGAGATGTCACTGTGGGGCTGCAGGGTAGAGACTTGGTCAGAGGTTGAGGGATGGGGCCTTACCAATCTGAACCATAAACTCCATCCAGCGCTGAATGGTATGAGCAAACACAGGGTTCAGGGTCCCTGCCTCGCCCTCCTCTAGCTGTGTTGTACGGCGTCTAAGGGTAGAGCAAGATCAAGAATGTCACATCCATATAAGACACACGTATGTTTACATAAACCAAACAACTATCTGTGACTTGCTGTAACTCCTGACTCTAACCTCCCGGTGTGTGGCGCACATGCACACACCCCTACCTGTGCCTCTGGGCTCCAGAATCTGGGGCTGGTGCTCTTTCAGTTCCACCTGGAGTCCGAACACTTTCAGTTTTATGACGTCTCCGACTTCGATTATCTTCTGGCCGATCCAGGACAATGTCATCAGTTGTTTTGGGGGAACCCAAATCTCCTCCTTCTGCTTTACTCTGGGGGCAATGCAGCAATTAAGGAAGGGCTATTAGAAGGGGGCAGGACAGAACGGAATTCCTGGGAACAACAGGCCTGGAGGGCTTGGAGGCCTGGATCAAGCCCTGGCTTCCCTGCAGGCTGACTGAACTGCCCTGGGCAGGCTCAGCACTGTCCTGAGCCTCATTTTCTTCATGGATAAAACCTGTAGTTATTATCTTGCAGGTTGTTGTAGGGATCTAATAGGAAAAATGAAAGTGAAAGCATTTAGTAAGTTGGGGGCTTTCAATGTCAATGAGCTTCTCATGTTTTGCAAACTCCCACTAAAAGTACAGAGCAGTTTTGTCTCAAAGGAGACCTGTGGGGACTGGTATGGAATGTAGAAGAAAACATGAGACAGTAAGAAGATAGAGGTCAGCTTTACCACCTCCTTCCATTACCAGCATATCCCAGAAGCTACGCCGGCCTGCTTTGCTGGGTGGAGTCACAGGTTCCCCAGGGACAGGGGTAGGAGGAAAGATGCTAGCTTGGCCTGCAGGGCTCTTGGCTTCCAAGGACATGCTCCTGAGACCTCCTGTGGACACCAGACATTACTTAATGACTCCCACCACTGATCATTAATCCTCACTCTGGACAAGGTAGCCCCAAGATCCCTAAGAGTACCTTGTCCCTAGTCTGCCTGTGAGTGTGGGTATGCAACTGATAGTGGGCATAGTGGGCAGCAGCATGTGTCTGTGATGTGAGCCCCTGAAAGTTAAATCTCTCCCTATGTAGGAAACCATGTACCTGTGTTCATTTCTGCTAGTACTGTATTTCATTTTGATGCACAAAGCGGTAGTCAGCTATGAATGTGTACTCCTGATAGGGCCTCTGCACTTTCTTGGAACCCCACTTTTGCACCCTCAGCTGCCACACTGCCCTGCTTGGATTTGCAATGTTCTCTGAAGCTCGGTAAAATGTTGTGATCTGTATACCTGGGGGTGTGTCTTCTGTACACAGTGAAGCCGGCAGCAGCCGCAGCTCTATGATGGCATCAGCCAGGGCCTGACGAGCTGCTCCCCGGAGCTTTTCCTCCAGCTGCACAATGCTGATGTTTCCCTTTTCCCACACATCCAGTCGAAGTCGTGGAGCCCCACTCTCAGCTAGAGTGAAGAATGAAGTCACTTGAGATGCCCCTAGGTCCCACCCTACTCATACCCTTGCCTCCCAAAGTCCTGACTGGATGCCCCATCTTCTGACTAAGCTGCCCCACCTGAAGAATTATCCGGCAAAACTGGGCAGCGAATGACCTGAGTGAGTTGTTCAAATTCTTCCTCTTGTAGTAGGACTGGGGGCCCCGGAGAAGAGGGAGGCCACAAAGCGAGTGAAATTGGGGCCCCTCCTTCATCCACAAAGGCTAGAGTGATGCAGGCAACCCCTACATGGAAATGCACAAGCAAGCTCAGCTCTGGTAACTGCAGACCGTCTCCTCCAGGTCCCCCTCAGGTACATGGCTGGGAGAGGCCCTCTCAGGCACAAAATGAGAAAGGCTTCCCCATACCTCGTAGTGCCATAGGCCGTGCCCCGCACTGTACCTTTGCCTCCAGTGCCCTGTCCACCAGGCTTGTTATACAAATAGATGTCCAAGTCAGGGAAGCCACCCTGTGGAGGCAGTGGGTGCTGGCGAGAGAAGAGCCATAGAGCAGGAAGATTAAGATGGAGGCCCGCTGTGGGGAATGGGGTGTAGGTACACAAGAGCACCTGAAGACACAAGCCAGTAAGGAAGGCGTGCCGAGGCAGATTATACACAGGTCTGTGGGCAAAGGGGCATAGTGGATATGGAAAGTTACTGTCAGGGACACAGGGACAGTCTCACCTGGAAGTGGTTCCGGCTGTTGCTATCTGTGTACTTGGGAGAGTGAAGGAAGATAAGCAGGTTCTGTCGCAGGTACCAGGCCAGGGCAGGGAGCCAGGGCCTGCAGGAGGCGGGTAGGGCCAGATGCAGCACCTCTGAGGGGAGACTTCCAGGGGGCTGGATGAACTGCAGAGTGGAAAGAGAAGGTCAAAGCTGAGCCTAGAGGTTCCAGCCCAGATTGCCCCAGCACCTAAGGCTAAGTCTGGGAAGGAGGCTGGAGTGTAAGAGGAAGCCAACCTCCACATCAGCTGGTGTCAGCTTGCAGTTCCGGACCAGCATGACTGTGATGACATCTAGTGTGGCCTCATCCAAGCGTCGACGCAGGACCCGTACTAGCTCATCCGTGATCTCAGGACCTTGACAAAGCCATGGTGAGAGGTGAAGACACTGGTAGAGGACTTAATGTCTCCACACCAGCCTTTAACCCCAACTCCAACCATCCCCTGTATACTGGAGTCAGTTAGGTATGCTGTTCTGGAGGGAACAGACACCAGCTTGTTTTTCTACCAGTCTATCCACTGTGACTCTGGAAACCTGAGCACCCTTGTCTGTAAGACTGGAGTTATAACAACACCCTCATAGATATATTAAGGATTAAAAAAGAATGTAATGGCCTTAGCCTTAAATGTGGTATAAATCACTTACGACACTTCAGGCTCAACACATCCCAAAACAAACCCATCTTCACCTCAGCCAGCCCCTGTTCTCAAGCCTATGGAGCCACCGATATTCTAGTCACTCAGCTCCACTTCCCGAGTTGGGTCTCGATCAGTTGAGACTTCAGTCCCTTCACCACCACTGGAATTTGTCCTCTCCTATGTAGCTCCTGCTTGTGCAAAACCCAGAACACAGCAGGACTTGGAGGAGGGAACCAGAGCAGAGCGGGAGGGAAGCTCAGAGAGAAGTCCTAGAGAACTCTGGGACATAGCTCACCCTTCAACCCCTCGAGTCCTTACCTGCCTGCCCTACACCATGCACTAGCAGTTGGATATGTCTGTCTACTTGGCCCACTGGGCGAGCGGCATCTGAACCACGGTTGGAAGCCATGTCCAGTGGGGAACGGGGACCCTGCAGCAACAACTATAGTCAGAGCTCAGTTCTAGGGAGCAAAGCACGAGGGCAGAAAGCATATGCTGGGCAGGTGTATTTGTGTGTATGATACATGCCGAAGTCTCTTCAGAGTAGATGGGCTCTTGGCTTCGGGACAGAGCTAGAGATGGGGGCAGAGCATCCCCTTCCCATGGCCGGTCACTGCAGGATGTCTCCAGGAGCCTGGGAAAGAGTGGCACAATGTTTCAACCTGTCTGCTTTCATGCTATCCCTGATTTAAGCTTTGACACATCTCCCCAGGCTCACATACCGAAGATAGTACACAGCCTTTGTTGCTCGCTCCTGATAAACAAACATATTCTTCCTGTTCACTACAGAAAAGGCATTGAGCACAGAGCGCAGGGCCTGGATAGCTGTGGGAGCAACACAGGCTGAGGAAACTCCTGTCCCCAGATCCTCCAACTCTACCTGCCCTCCCATGCCTAAGTCACATACCCCGAGAGACCCCCATGCTGGGCCCCATTTTGAGGCGCGAGTGTACTCGGATCACAGTTCCCCATACAACATCACATGAAAAATGGCCAGGAACAAACTGCATCGTGGCTGCTAGGTATCCTCGGGGTGCACAGCTCTCATCAGCAGCATAATCTGGATGGAGCAGAGATTAGAAATGAGCTATTCAGTTCTGCTGTCTCTAGACTGTTCACCTGGGAACAACTGGCTGCCTTGCCCTTAGGAAGACAGTCAGAGCACAGAGACTTTAAGAACTATCTCATGCATGCTCAGGGATGAAGCAAAGAAGTGTGGAGAAAGATAAAACATGAGGCAATCCTGAAAACAGTGACAAAGGTTCTGGTTCTGTCACAACACATGTCAGTAACACTATAAGCCACTGTACTCTCAGGGAGTTGCAACAGTGACCTTATTTAGACAAAAAGGCTATGGTTGCTTATGTACATCAACTGCCAAGTGGGAAAGATAGCCCAGTAGTGATATGGTAGTAGCCAACGGACGGTGGCCATAGTCTAATGTCTTGTTTGATCTTTTTCAGGTTTCTAGGTTGATGAGGAACCTTCCAGTAGGCAGGTGACAGCTTGGTTTCCCAGATACACTGCTGTCAATTGTCAGTGGCACACAGGGTACCCAGGAGGCTAGAGCTCCTGTGTAGAAACTGGCACAGAATATTGGTTGCTAAGGATTTCAGTGAAAAGCACGAAGACACAAATGAGGAAAGGATATGTCTGGATTCTCACTGGTCTTATATCCCAGGCTGCTGGCAGTCATCTTCAAGTGAAAGTGCTTCTATGTCCTGGCTCTTTCTCAATTTGCAAAAACTGCCTTCAAAACTATGGGAGTTGACTAATTATGGGAATTCAACTTCAATATAGAGACCATCTCACCACGTACCCACAGACACACTCTCCTGGTGGTTAGAAAGGTCTGGCTGACAGTGTTAAAAATAGGAGTGGTCTGATTCTACTTTTAAAGCAAAAGGGAGACATGTGAAAGGAGGATAAATTTGGGTTCTTTCTCTATGGCTGAGATGAGAGAGCGTGAGAAGCCAAAGAAAGAGAGTGCTAAGACTTTAGCCACCACCTCCAGGAGATCAGCATGTCTGCTTACCAAGACCATAAATCCCAAAAGGGCCCTGTGTCAGCCTGTCTGGAAGGCCAGCCAATCAGAAAGCTGGTTCTTCTATGGGCTCTCAGTCTCCTCCCCTCTGGTTTTCTCTCACTTTGGAAGTGACATACCCTAGACTCCTCATCCCTGTCTATTCCCTTCCAGGGAAAGATGAGTATTCTGGGTAGTAAGATCTGGCGGCAGCATACTGTTACAGACAGGTCGTGGCTTGGTATCCCTTCAATGATCTCTTCTCATCTTTAAACTCTCCCTACTTTACAAGCTCTTTTCCTGTAGCACATAAACATGTTCAAGTCTCTATCTTATTTATTAATTAATTATTATTTATCTGGAGACAGGGTCTTGTCTTATAGTTCAAGCTGGCCTTGAGCTCACTACATAGCCCAGGCTGGCCTTAAACTTGCAGTGATCTTCTTGCCTCAGCCTTCCACGTGCTGGGATTACAGGTATGCACCGCCACGCCCGGTTCTACCTTATTTTAAAGTTCCTTCTTTGCCCCATCCTTGCCAGTTTCGGCCGTGTCTATTTTCTCTTCTCCCTCACTGCCAAAGCACTTCAATGAGTAGTTACTCTCTCCTCTACCTATCTTCACTTTGTTATTTCACCTGGTTTCTATTCCATCTCTCAACAGAAACTACTTTCAAAAGGATTACTGATGAATTAGCAGCAACATCCAAATCTATGGATTTTTGCTGGATTTGGCAGCACACGCTCGTAATCCCAGCAGTTGGGAAGTTGAGGCAGGAGGACTGCTTTGAGTTCAGGGCCACCCTGAACTGCATAGTGAAACCTTATCTCAAAAAACTCAAACCAAAACAAAATAAACAACAAACAAAAACCCTCAACAAATCCATGGATTCTTTTCTACACAACCTTTGCTTTTTTTCCTCTATTACGTGGCACCAGTGACAAAATATTGAGAGCCTGCTCTCAGGTTCTCACCACAATACTGTGTAAAAGCAAGGGCAGCACAACCACCTTGTGAGGGAGGCAGGGGGTGAGGCCCTACCATCGCTGGGCAGAGGTGCCCGCTGGCGGGAGTGGAAGGGTGTCTCGCTTCGCCACAGATCTTCTTCACTTTCGGCCACCAGAAGAGAGTTACAACTATGACTGTCGTGAAGGTCCTGAAGGAGCAGTCGCTGGGAGAAGGAGCAAGGTGTCAGTAAACCAAAATGTATTCTTGTCGGTGGGTGGTGGTTAGGGGTGATCAAGGCCAGAGAGAACACCCACTGTTACACCCACAGTGAGAGCTCAGGGAT
This sequence comes from Cavia porcellus, assembly GCF_034190915.1. Classification (NCBI taxonomy): domain Eukaryota; kingdom Metazoa; phylum Chordata; class Mammalia; order Rodentia; family Caviidae; genus Cavia; species Cavia porcellus. The sequence goes on from NW_026947508.1 coordinate 37,720,386, forward strand.
CGACTAGCAAACCCACTGGGGAGTACTTTTCCCTTCTTTCTTGCAGAATCTGGTCATTATTCTTCAGGCCTCGTGTTTTTAGAAGCCTTTCTCGGAATGTTAGATGGTCAGATCCCTATGATATGATTTCACAGTCTCTGCTTCTCCTTCGTAGAATTCTTCACAATTCTCATTGAAATAACTCAGGACTTTAGTTGTTCAAGGTTTACCTTCCTTGCTCTATGTAAGTTCCAACAAATACAAAATTTGCCTCTGATTTACACTAAATCCCTAATGCTAGCACACTACAAGGAAAGGGAATACTTCAGTTACTGGGAGAGAGAGAGAGACAGAGTGACCCACCACTAGCTGGGGTGGGCTGATAAGCTTGCCAGTTTGTAATAAATTGGAGGAGTAACAGTATCCCTGTAACTGGGAGGAGGGAAGGAACAAAGCATCCCATAGTTATGGTTGAGACTTAGATGGACCAACAGCCTCTAAAAGTCAAGTTCCAAAGAATGCTCTCCTTAGCCGGCCTGTGCCTCAGTGCCTGGAGGGCCCTGCCCCGGCTGTGCTCACCTGGTTGACCTCCCTGCAGATCTCCGCAACTCGCCTCACCAAAAGCTGTTGCAGGTGGCGACACTCAGTGCCGGGTCCCCCGTCCTCCCGGGCCAGGCTCCTAGGAAGGAAGAACTGCAACACAGAGCACAGAACTGACACAGAACTATAATGGGGGCAGGGATTAAATGCGGGAGGCTAGGTCATGAGGCTGAGGCCAAAGGAAATCATAAAAAGGAAGACTAGACAAAGGGACGACCTGACAGGAAATGGGGAAAGTGGAATTCTCAAAGAGCACTTCTGCTCGAGACGCTTAGGTTCTGTGTTTGCCTTACCAGCTTCCACGGGCACCACAATGAAACTTCTACCACATAGCACACCTCCTCTTTATTCTCAGATCTTGGTCAGAATGGTGGTCTTCCCTTCTCTCAAGGTGGTCTACCTCCTCCCAAGGACAGCAGTATGCCTAGCTATGAATCCCAGCTACACCAGTTACCGTGACTCTGGGCAAGATTTTCCTGTGACTCAGTGCTTCATCGATACAAGGATACTACTACACACAGCTGCTGTACACATTAAATGAGCAGATCCACATAATATGCTAGACTAGTGTCTACACACTACACTTGTTAAATTGTAGCTATTCCTTTTGTTTTTGAGACAGAGTTTCTCTATGTAATTCAGACTAGCCTTGACTCACTAGGTTGGCCTTGAACTCTCAGGGCTCTGCCTGCTTCAGCCTCCCAAGTGCTGAAATTACAGGCAGGTACCACTATGCCTGACTATTTTGTTTTTATATTTCAACTTGTAAAACTTCTCTGAACAGTAAATTTTCTTAATGCTCAGCTGGAAGCCAAAATCTCCACTGGCTTTTCAACTCCATTAAGAAAGTCAAGAGTGACATGTTTTGCTAAAAGATAGGGGAAGAGATTGGAAGTCCTAATCTTAGAGTACAAATCAGGTCCCTATCTAAGCTCAGTGCCAACTCTTATCAATGTTGGTGAATAATATGCAAACAAGGCTCCCACTTACTGCGCATGTGCATATACTTCCACACGATCCTGCAGCACACGGACAATGAGCCAAAAGTCAGGTAGGCAGGGTCCAGGGAAGCCAGAGAGTGAAGGCTTCGGAGGTGCCTGGCCAGGTGGAGTCCTCAGTGTGAAGGTGGCCTTCTCGCCAAGGGTCTCATTGGGACCCTCACTGTCTGAGCCACTGCTGCCACCATCGTAACCTGTGCCAAATGTTCTGAAGTTCAACCCCATCCTTAGCTGAGCCTGATTCATCTGAGTCTTCAAGTGCAACAGCCCTGAGAGTACCTTTCAAATGAATCCCTTTTGAAGCCCCCACTTAGACCTTTCCCTTGTACAACCCTAAGCCCAATCACCATTTCACAGTTTTCTATCCCCGTCCCCAGCTTACCCAGGTGGTCTGAGTCCACACTGCCTTGGCTGGATAGGAGGCTTAGTCCCCAGCTGGGTGGAGGCTGGCTCCCTGGGTAGAGAAGGGAGAGGCCTGGAGCTACCCTGATTCTCACTAGGGTTTCCCTCCAACAATGGAAGTGGGGTCAGAAAGCTCCAAATCCACCAGACTTTACTGTCGAAGTCCCCTCTTACCTCCCTGTGGCAGGCTGTTGAGAGGAGTGCCCTCAGAATCTTCTGGGGAACCGAGGGCTTGGGGGTTGGCTATCAGGGCCTGATGGGCAGGAAGTCAGGACTGAGTTACAGCCCTATACACCCACACCTCCCCTTCATCACCGCGTCAGACTTACCTCCCCTTCAACACCTTCAGTTTTATCCTCATGGCTGTGCCAAGCCCAGGTTGCTGAAGGGGGCTCCGCTTGGGACCCACCTAGCTGTTGGCCAACTGCCACAAAGAAGAAGCCACTGTCAGGGTCCTCAAGCAGAACATGACCAGGCAGGTGGAGGCGGCGGAACTCCTGGGGAGCAGGAGCAAGGCTGTGGTTTAGGCAGGAGCAGTCCTCCCTACACTTCCTTGTTAGATACTCCAGCTATCTGGTAAGGCAACCACCTTGCCCACCGCTGAGGTAAGAAAAGCTGCAGTGACTTGTCTGGATCCAACAGGCCTAGTGACAAAGTTGGAAGCTGGGTTTCTTTCCAATGAATTGGGCTGTTAGGCACAGGGGTGTGGAGCCAACAATACGGTAAGGAAGCAGACAGGAATTCTATGGATTCCAACTAAGACAGGGTCTTCCAATCCTGGGCCTGGGGTCCAGAAAGGGATGGGCCTAAAGAACTGAGGGCAAAAAAACAAAACTAAAAAAACTGAGGGCAGCTTACGTCCTTGAACTGTGTGAGGGAACGCTCAGGCCCAAACACAAAACTCAATGGCAGAGTCTGGCGAAGGCAGGTGGATCGTCCAGGAGAGCTATGGATGTGGGCAGCTACTCGGTGCAGGGCAGGGCTCTGGGGGATGCCCCCTCTTCGGAGTGCCCCCACCATCTCATCTTCTAACAACCAGAGGATCTACAGTTAGAGAGCACAGGAGGTGGTAAAGGAAACTTCTTTTGCCTAGTGAGGCAGCACCACACTTCCAGAGTAGAAGATAACAGAGAGAGAGGCAATCTCACTCACGTGATGGGAAAGGTATCACTTACAGCACTGGGAGCTATCACACTGGGGAGAGATGGCCCTCACCTCACTCATAGTTGTCTCAATAGCCAGTCTGTGGGGCATGGCCAAATTAGACAGTCCTGGGTGCCTAAATGAAAGGTTTAGGTATTGGTTTCCAGAAAATGAAACTGAGAAAAACAATGAGGAACTGTGAATAGGCGATAAAAATGTGCCTTTCAGCCAGGGATTTAGCTCAGTGGCATAAGCGCCTGCCTTGCAAGCACACAGTCATGAGTTCAATCCCCAGTACCAAAACAAAACAAAACCAAACCAAAAAAAACAAAAAAGTACCTTTCTTCCTCTGGGGGTGGCAGTGGGGGCCCCAGGCCATCATCTGACCTTAAAGATGATGGCTGCCCTGGGGAGCGTGGGAATGAAGCACTGCTCTCAGATGTAGACCTGAACAGGATGGGAACAAAAATCAAAGGTCAGTATTGGGCATGGTGGTGCATACTTGTAATCCCAGCACTTGAGAGACTGAGGCAGGAGGATTCAAGGCCAGCCTGGGCTACAAAGTGAGTTCAAGGCCAGCCTCAAAATACATAGTGAGACACTGTCTAAAAAACACAAATAAACAAAGGTTAGGAGAAAATTCCTAGCCCTCCTCAAGGTCTCCATAGTTTCCAGGTCCTTTAGTTCTTTTAATGGTCCTTCTGTTCCCATAAGCCTTCAAGCCTGCCACGTACCGATAGTGCTGAGGGTCTGAGGATGGAGGAAGCTCCACTTCCAAGGGCAAGGTCAGCACGAAGATGTCTAGAGTGACACTGAGGTCCCTCAGAGGAACTCGGCCTCCAATCAGAGGGCCCTCTACACTGGAAAGCACCTGGCCTGCAAAAGGTAGAAATTAACAATTCCCTGGCAAAAAAACGATGCCAAATTTTAAGTGCTAACAGGTCATACTAGTGATGCTGAATCTTTTGTAGCTTTTAATGATATCGAACAGCCAGGTGCAGCATACGTGCCATAGGTTCACCACCATTGTGCTGGGTTCTCCTCCACTCCTAGACATGCAGACAAAAGTATACTGGGACATTCTCCTGGGCCCCCGAAACTCACCCAGGCAGGTGGGCAGGCTGCACACAGGTACTGAGCTGTGTTGGCCACGGAGCCTCACCGAACACGTGAGGTGCAGGAAGAGTGGTGGCAGGTCATGCATGAGGCTCTCAGGCCCAAAGGGAGAGTCACCTCCCAAGATACTAAAGGAATCTTCATCCGGGTTAACAGTGTCTGCATCTGACAGCGAGGTAGAGTCTAGCCCAGTAGGTGCCAGGTCTGGTTCACGGCTCTCACGGTATTCCACTTCCAGCTCTGGGTCACTCTCAGTGACCACACAGCAGGCAGACGTGTCTCCTAGTGGTGTAGGCACATGGCCAATAGGCAAGGCTAGGAGCAGAAGCCCCGAAACCCTGGCTGGTAGTAGCCTCTCCCACCCCCACCCACTTGCCCACACACCTTCTTCTCCTATGAGCTCAGCCTCAGAAAACTCCAGGTCACTGACTTTTCTGTCTACTGGATCCCGGGGACCCTCATCCTGGATAAAAGCAGAGATAGCTTGGCCCTAGCAGGACAGAAGCCACATCCAGGCCTCAGGGAACTAAGATTCAGGAGCATCCAGGAAGGCCAAACAGGTCCTCTGGGACTCTGGGTTGGATGTGTGAGAGGGAGGAAGAAGGGCACTTACCTCTCGCCTGCTGGATGGAGGGCAATAGAAGAAGTAGTGGGGATTGGAGGGCACTGTGCGAAAATGGAGGCGAGTGATCTCTAGGAATTTCTCCTGTTGTGGGGTTGAAAAGGGAGCCGTGATGTCAGCCACGCCTTGAAAGGCACCATCCTCTCCACTAGCCCAGGACACATGCATTCCCTCCACCCCGGGAAAAGTACTGCCCCCTGCATAAGGAGCACTCTGCCCTTCTCTGCCCTCACGCAAGCTGCACACCTGGATGAGGCCATGAAGGGCGCTGTGTGCCTCTCCTCTGAGCTGGCAGACATCTGTCAGCGAGATCTCTGGGCCAGGGTCTGGATTGCCAGGAACACGAGTGCTCTGCAACTCAGGCTCGCTTAGGTCCTCAGTCTCTATGCTGAGTGGTCGGGTGGGAGTAGGAGATGCACCAGTATTAAGAACCACCAACTAGGGGCCAACACATACCTGTCTCTGTTTACAGGATGTCAGCACAATAGCCCAAGCAATGAAAGACACTAAAAGAACCAACCCACCGTTTTGGCTCTAACCTCTACATTTCTTAAGGGCCGGAAAGAGAGTTAAAAGTAATCCTCGTTTTCTGATTTTCATCCCTGGTGGAGGGTGGAATTGTTCACCATGAATGGGAAATACAGGTGGTGGAGCAAGAACTAGTGGGAGAAAAACACACTTGGGCTGGCACGACAAATGGGATCTAGAGCTCTAGAGAGGGTGCTCAGCGGGAGTTCTGAGCTAAGCATCCTCAGTGTTTTGCCACTCTTTAGTGACTTGTTTCCCCAGTGGCCAATACACTGCAGAAGATCTGCCTGCTTCTCTTTCCCTCCAGCACTTCTTTTAGCAGGAATCTGTCAAGTCCTAAGGTGAGCCAGGGACTCAGGAGAAAGTAAAATACAGAGTTTGGGGCTCTATGACATACAGATTACTATTGCTTAAAGGTCATGAAAACAAGTTTCTGTCTTCCCTTGCAACTGGGCAACCCCTAGCCCTAACTAACTCATCAGACCACCCCAAGGCTAGAGATGGGGTAGCACTGGGAAGACTACTTTTAGAGGCAAACAAGAGAAAGCAGATTGCATAGGAAACAGGAAGCCAAAGTTCTGCTGCTTCTGTGGAGCACAGACCGACACTGAAAGGTCCTTGTTTATGAAGACTTAATCTCTGATGTTCCCCATCTTCCTTGGTGACTCCTCTCTGATATCATTAAAGAACAATCCTAACCTGGACTCAGAAGCCAGGATAGCTCGTTCCCGAGGCTCTAGGCCCTCCTCTATGCTGCTGCTGAAGAGCCCAGGGCTGAGAGGACCAGGGCTTGGGGGTGCATGTGGCAAACCCCAAGTGTAGCCACACAGTGCAAGCAAAAAAGAGGTGATGTCTACTTCTTGTAGTAGCTCCTCACAGGCATCTACTGCTGTCAGTAAATCCTGGCAGGTCACACTCTGAGCTTGCTGCAAGGTCCGGAACAGTCCTAGCAGAACAGTTCATAAGCATCAGGTTTGAGACAGTCACTCTAGTTGTACCTCCACCGTCACGTGGCCTCCCTGCTCACCACGAACGTAGCACCGCTGCGCATGTTCCTGCAGCAAGGCACAATGGGTGCCTGCCTCTTTGTGCCTTGGCTCCATCCAGGCTGAGGATGTGGAGGGATGGTCGAGGAACGGAGTCCTAGGGGTGAGAGGGAAAACACAGCTTGGCCAATGTCCCTGTGCGAGATCTTGGACTCACTGGCCACCCAGACTCCAATGAAACGTTCCTAGATTCTGCCAAAAGTATTTATGACCTAGCAAGTTTGGATGATTTGCTGAGGGAAACCAACCAAGCAGCTGGCAGGACAAGGCCAAGAAGCCAAGGACATGGCTTAGAAGCTGAGCTTCTGCCACTGACCATAACCCTATCTGTCCATTCCCATGACTGTGCACCTGAGCCTTGGCTGGAGAGAATACAGGTCAACATTGAGGGCACTCACCGGAAGATGAGGTCTCGAGGTGCTTGAGGGGGCTGCATGCCAACCATTTGTTCCTTCAGTGCTTCTAGGGAACAGCTATACACGTAGACAGGACACCGCGTCCGGGCCCCATCTGCATTGTCTGTCTGGGGAGCCTGATGCCCAGTGTAGGGCTGTAAGTCCTGGCAGAAGGATGGGCTCGACTCTCCTTGATCCTGGATAATACCTGTGGGAAAGGTGCCCCATGGTCTGTAAGCCCTCTATTTGCTTTCTCTCCTCCTCCTGCCTACATAGCTCAGAGTCAGAAGCCTTACCATCGGCAGGAGTTACACTAAGGAGAGGGACCAAGGACTTTGGAATCTTGACCCCAGTTACTCCCACATCTTTCACGTTAGGCGTCCCACTCCAATCCCCAAACTTAGGTTTTGTTTCATCTTGAGAGGGTCCCTCCAGGTCATAGGTAGCCAGACGCTGGACATCTGAAGAGAAGACAGACATAAATCAAAGCTGTCTGGTGGCCATTTCCAGGGGTTTGTATGCAAAAGGAGGATGTCAGTGGGGTTTGTATCCTGGTGGTGGTAGTGGTTGTGGGGAATGTCAAAAGGTGATACCTGTGAAGGTAGCTGGGAGAAAAGTCAGAAACACATGCTGGGGGTTCACAAGTCTTGCATAGCAGCGCCACTGAGGGGACTGGGCAGAGATGAGAGATCTGAGGGCTTCAGGACCTACACTCTGTAAAAGAGAAAACAGGGAATCACAGGACTATTCAAGCTTTGTTCCCTTCTTCCACCTAAGCTGATTCATCTTAGATATAGTGTGAAAGGTCCAGAACAAAGAGGAAAAAGAACATGTGTCATTCGTAGAAGGCGCTCAGTGTCAGGGAAAAAGCAAGTTGGGCATGGATGTATGGTGATGGGAGGGTTCAGCCCAGCATGACAAACGTAGGGAGAAGAACCAGTGCTGACCGAGGCAGAAAGAGTTGCGTCTCCAGTGGCCTGGGTACTCCTGACTGCTTGATCTTTCAAGGTCCTATGACTTCCCACTGGTGGCACCTCTGTACCTACAGTGAAGATAGAAGAGATGGTGGAGGTGGCTGGGCCAGCAGAGGCAAGGCTCTGAGTTGAAGAGATGGGGAGGAGAGGCCAGAGCTCAAAGACAGAAATTACCCTGTTGGAATAGGGGAAAGAGCAGGGCTGGGCTGGACTGTGGCTTGGAAAAAAGCTGGGGAGCTCACCTGCATCACAGCAACTCCGCCGTAGCACCTCACTCAAGAAGGCAGCCTGGTCAGCAGCGGTCAGCGGGATCTCCCGGTCACTCAGCTCCTGCCCCAGGCAGCTGTGCAGCAGGCACAGCACCATGTCGTTGGCGGGACAGGGCCCCTCGGCGAGAGGGACACTCTCTGGCTCTGCCCGACACACACTCTGCTCAGCACCGAGAGCCTCCTGCTGCCCAGTGCCCCTGGCTTCGCCCTGACCATCACAGCCCTTCCTTCAGCCTCAAGTCTCCTCTTGCCCCAACCCTTACTTCTCCTTCACTGACTCACCGGCTCTCAATGTTCTAATATGCCCAGGTATGGTGGCCCCTCAGGTACATGGTTAGTGGGTACTGAGTTCACCCACCTCTGGAAAGCAAGAGGAAGAACATCTGCAGCTGCTGGCACTGGGGCAGCAATCCCATCAGGTCAAAATGGAAAGGGATCTCATGAACACAGGAGTCTCCTCCCTGGTCTAGTCCTAGGAGGGAGGATGACAGGATATCTAAACCATGAATTACCTGTCTGAGGCTGCCTTCTCTTGTGTGGCTCCCTGACTCCAACCAGGGGGATCCCTTCCCCACTGACCGCCTGAAACTCGAGGTTCTGAGGGCAGAGGACCCCATTCCTTGCTCTGGCACAGCTGAATAAGATATTCAAAGCTCAGCATGGAGCATATGCAGGCAGCATCCCGAGGGTGGAGCTAGGGAAGAAACATTAGAAGACAGGAGTTTACCTCTCCTAGGTCCAACCTCCAGGTCTCAAGGAAGCCCAGAGGCTATGGCTTCCAAAGGAGCTGCAATGTGGCAAGAGGCAGGGGTATAGTTTTGAGGTCACGTACTGCCTGAGGGATCTCTGAGTATGTCAAGTCCTGCAGGTGCTTCCAGCTTTCAGGGCCAGGTCCCACTCGCCCATACTGTGGCTCTACCCACACTTCAGTGACCAGGTTGAGCTCTGAGTCACCCTCCAGGGCCTCTACCTCCACATCATTGTCATCATCTGTTGAGAAGCTACAAAGAGGAAGGGTTCTGAGTCTGGGGGAGAGAATTCCAATGCACAGCCTCGTGGAAGGGAAGTGACCTTGATGGCGAACCTGGAGGCAGGCCTAAAAGACAGCCACAAGTTACACACAGCCTCCTTTTGGATTTGGGTCTGCCTGATGGCACATGGATGGATGGCACATGGATGGAGCTCGGCTCAGGCTATGGGGGCCAGACATTTAGGCAACTACAGGGAGAGGCAAGGCTCTGCAAGCAGCAGCTTCCAGAGAGGGCAGACTCACCTATCTTTGGTGGAGGTAGAGTGTGGGGGGAAGAGGATATACTGGACCACACATGTGTGCTTCTCTTCAGCTCCAGCCTTCCCTAGAGGCTCATTCTGTGGGTAAATGGGAGATACTGGCCAATTGATGGCTAGTGCAGAAATCTGGCCTGCCTTAACTCTGGCCTTAGTTCCCTCACTTTACAGTCAATGACTTTGGCCTCAGGCCTTGTTCTCTGGTCACATAACTCTTGTGAGGCAAAGTTTATAACACCTAGCTCAGAATGTCCTTGCGATTAGGACTGCTCTTGGGGAAAGGTATCATGAGGGGTGGCACACACCTGAATTGGAAGCTCCAGGACCATATTGATGATTCCTTCCCCACTGCAGGCAAAGTGGAACCCTTCAGAGAGTCGGACTCTGAAGCCCCCAAAGGCAGGGCAGGGCCAGGCCAGGATTAATGGAGGAAAGAAAAGATACTCAGTACAGTTGCCCCAATATACCCATCTCCAGATGCCAACTTGGCAGCCTTGTCCACGAGAAGCCCTGCTCAGAATGGTGGCCTTTCCAGGTTAAAGGTTCAAGTAGGTCCAGAGGCCGAAAGAAGTGAGGGTGAGGGGTAGGCACAGCACAGCTGCCTGTACTAGACACAGGCACTCGGATAAGGGAAGTGTCTAGTGTAGGCTTCCTGTAAGTATCCAAACCAAAAGCTCACATTCATTGTATCCCCACCCCAGTGGCCAGGCAGGTTCGGGTGACATACTCAGTGAGGACGGAGAGGAGCTGGGCAATGGCACTGAGAGGCAATGCAGGGGCCAGGCCTGATGGAACACTCCAGAGCCAGCGCTGATGGTAGAGGTAACGTGACAGTGATGCTAGGCTAGATGAAGCTGAGCGGCCCGACACCAAGGGCAGTGGCCCTGGGGGGTCCAGAGTCAGCAAGAAGGGTGCCCGGTAGTCCAGGGGTAGCTTCTCATACCTGGAAAATTGGGTAAATTCTAGTCAGTCTCCACTCATATTCTTCCATCATGTTCCTGGACTCCTTCCCAGCTTCTACACAAACCTGATGAGGAGCTTGTCCAGTGGCTTATGGAGCACTACAAGGCAGGGCCGGTCAGACATGACCTGCTGCGGCCCCAGCATGGGGGGTGACTTGGAGGGAGAACTGCTCCCACCAATGCCCCCTAGCCCTTTTCGTTTCACCTTGGGTGTTGGCTCCTTGCTTTGTACCCGGTGGGGGAAACGAAGGCGCAGGATTTCCTCTTGCAAGTCTGATACAATCTGTGGGAAAACCAGTCAGATCCCCTTAGCGTCATCTCCTACAGGTCCAGAAGGGGCCCACAGACAAGATGAGAGAACCCTTTACTCTAAGCCTTACTTGGCTGAGGACACCTCTCCCTACTAGATGTAGCCCTTCAGGGATTAGAGAAATGGAGCTTGTCTGCATTCAAGGTCTCCTCAGTCTGGGAGTCGCAGCCCAGCTCACCTTGTGTCGGGCCTGTGCTGGTGTGCCAATGGGAAAACCAAGGCGAAGAACCATGCACGGTGCCTTCGAAATGATGCGGACCATGTAGAAGGAGGAGGGGGGCTGGTCTGGGGCACTGGGGAGAAACAGAAGCAGTAAACAGCCTTAGGCTGAAAGTAACGAGGGTTACGAGGAAGTAAGGATGAGACCTGTGGGTAGAGGAGACGTGGAATAAGGTGACAGGGGAAGAGAGAGGCGGAGACATCACTCTGCCCACCTGGAGAGCAGCTTGACGTATGAATAGCCCTCGACCAGCACAAAGCTGCTCCAATCCCGAAGCAGAGAAGTCAGTGAAGAGTGTGAGATCCTGCACTGGATAGTGCTATAGCGTCCATTGCTGCCTGGGGTGTGCAAGTGCTTGGGGATTGGTCTAGAAAGAGGGGTGTTAAATGGGATCAGATCTCCCAGCCCCAACCCTAGGGACAGTACAGACTGCCACTATTTTTTTCTAGGTCTGCCTAAAGTTACAAAGACTGATAAACAGGAAGACTTGACAACAGTTGGTACCATTCCCATATTCCTTAATCTGACTTCCACACTTCTCCCCACTTCTGGCCCTGAGGGTACCCACGTGTCATGCTCCAAGATTAGCACCAGGCGATGCATGTGTAGCCAGCGCTGCCATGAATTGGCATCCATGGACAGCACTGGCTTCCAGTAGGCAGCAAACTGGGCATGGGATGAGTCAGAACCACTGTGCTGAAGAGAGAGTACCTGGGAACAGAAAGGACAATATTAGGATATACAATAGGCTTTCATGGAAAACCAGGGTACAGCCTATGAACAGCGAGCAGAGCTACAGCAGACTCAGTTCAGGGGGTCAGAAAAAGCAATATTTAATGCTAAAGAGTACTGCTCAGTCTAGGACACAGGCAAAAAAATGACTTCTGACATCAAGGATGTATTAAAATGACTCAGCCAGCGACAAAATGTAGTCCTTTAAAGCTGAATCAAGTATCAGTGTAGAACCTATTATCTAGATTATGGTACTGATTTAGAGGAACGTTGCTGAGGGAGGAGGGTACTTCACAAAGAGACCAGTGCACATCTGTGTAGCCATACGCCCCACAGGGCTGGACTGTCAGCGGGGAACTGAGTATGAAGATCACACAGGACAAAGGAAGCTATGGAACACAGTTCTTGGTGACCGGTGACATGTGGAAACAGATGAAGACAGTTGGGGGAGGCCGAGTGTACCACATGGAGAGAAGGTGAAGGGCCTTCAGCCTGCTAGGATATCACCACCTAGCCACCCTGTAATATGTCAGATGCCTGTGGTTGGTTAAAGACAGCCTTTCTCTTCAATCCTTCTCTTCTCCAGGGTCTTAGGAGGAGGAGGAGAGATGCTTTCAAAGATGAAGCTGAGGCTTCTGGCTTAGGTGCCTCAGACTTGGAAAAGAAACTAAGTGGGGTTCTGGGATCCAGGTACTGTGTGAATTGAGCTCAGTCTGGGGAGGCAGAAGCGGCAATGGACTACCAGTACCACTTACCGGGGTGGTGGAGCCAGGTGGGATGTAGAAGAGCGGCACACCACTCTTGGTGCTGTCCGGGAGCGTGAAATGCTCTGGCACTGAGGAGAACGACTGAAGGTGGGCTAACATCTGGTCTGTCTGGTTAATGCTGTAGAATGAAGGCCAAACCTGAACCACAACTTGGGTACAGTTGAGGGGAACCTCAGGGGACCATGGAACAGTGAACACAAGCTTGGTGCTTTTTCCAGCTTCACAAAGCTGTCCCTTCACAAACAAAAGGGACATCACTCATTGGGTGGTGACCTTACATACCTCTGCAGTGTGTTCCAAAAACGGCGGATAACATGGGTACGATATAAGGAGCGAATGGGTTGCCTCAGTGCACAAGACACATCATGCAAAATGTCATAGCCGCCTTCCATTGTAACTTCCACTCGTGTCCCTCGAGGGCCCTCAGGCTCCATGGGCCAGGGTGCCACAGCGACATATTCAATGCGCATGTTATGTTTCCACAGCAGCACCAACTTCACCTCCAGCTGGGACCCTCCTTAAGGGAAGCAGAAGGCCAGTGAGAAAAGGCAGAGGACTCCAGGCCTACGACTGCGTCTTAGCTATCCTCCATGCCCCAGCATAGAAGCTTAGGCTGTTCAGAGGCTCCAGGCATGGTTCCAGAGGTTTCAGTCCCAGAGCCTCACAACTACCTTAAACAGAAGTTGGTGGAATACTTGGAAAACCAAACCAAGTCAAGGACATCACTCCCCTCAGCAACTTCACTTAGGTAAAAGGAAATGAAAGTGGAAAACTACACTATAGAACTGAGCCCTGGAGGCAACCAAAAGCCATCAAGCTAACTCTCTTGTGATGACGCCCTTGTGCAATACACAACTGTCCTCTGTGTTCTTTATCAGGCATTCACCCACATATCTACCACTTCTCAGATATCTTTGACATGTGAGTGGGGCCTAAAGACAGTTACCTTTGGCCAATGTGACCTCTCGGATACTGTAGCCCTCTCTCAGCCGAACAGACACGGTGCTGACTAAGTCGGCTGGCACCTCCTTCTCCGTGTGCTTCTTTCGACGCAAGGCTAAGGCAGGGTTGCTGCTTGCAGAAACTAGGTGCTCATTAAACAGGCGGTGCTGAGAGCCTGGAGGACACATTTGTTTATTTATTTATTTTTTGTGTTTTGAGGCAGACTCTTGCTATGTAGTACATGCTTGAACTTGTAGTGATCCTCCTGTCTCACACTCCCAAATGCTGGAATTACAAGTGTGTACCACCATGTCTGGCAAAAGGACACATTTATAGAGGGAAAAGCCTATACTGAAATCACTGTGAGAGAACAATGCCCATGCAGTCAACCTCAGTCAGTTTTCAGTCCTTTAAGAGAGCCCAGGCTGTGTAATCTCTGGGCCCATTCTGTAAGCCCCTCCCCACACTCCCCAACCTCTCCACCCTCCCCGCTTCTCACCACAGTAATACTCAGGGTTCAGTGCTTCCCCGCTGCGCAGGAAGGAGTAGAGCAGAAAGGCCCGGTGGTAGACAGTCAAACCCACGCTGCCTGGCTCAGGCTCAGGACACGTGGACAGATAAGAGCCAAATGTCGCCATTGCGATGAACTTCATCAGTTCCACATTGGGCACGTGGCCGAAACTGCAGTCGTAAGAGTAAACTCCTCCCACCTGGAGAAATTGAGTGAGTGGAGACCCTGCTCCACCAGAGGCACAGGAGAGGAAGAACAGCAAGGAGACAGCCGGGGTGGCTGCACCCACTCCCTGAACACCATTCTCCAGGAAGAGGCCACTGCTGGGCACCTGTCCCTCCTTAAGCCTGTCTACCTGAGGTCCATCATCTTCTGCCCTTCCTCCCCAATACTGTGTATGCTTCTCTATATAAATATGTGTGGCAACAGAAGCAGCGGCTTCTTGTCATCCTAGAGACTTCAGTTTGTCTTTAACAAGGTGCTTTTCAAACTTGAGGATGCATCTATAGCCCCTGGAGTTTTGTTAAATTGTAGAGGTCTGGGGTGGAGATTGAGTCTGTATTGCAAGTGAGCTTTCTGGTGATTTCAATACTAAGACTATAGATCAGCAACTGGCAAATTACATATAACCTGGAGACCAAATCTAGCACATTGCCTAATTTTATCAATAAATTTCACTGGAACACAGCAACATCCATTCACCTTACACTGGTCTAGGGCTGCTTTTATGCTACCACACCACAGAAGAGCCAAGTGGTTGTAACAGATGAGGCCATAAAGCTTCAATACTTGCTAGCTGGCTTCTGTAGAAAATATCTATAGATGTGTTCTAGATGACTTATTTCCTAGCCACTCATTTATTTATTTGTTTTTGAGACAAGGTCTATTTAGTTCACATTGCTCTTCAATTCACAAAGATCCTCCTGCCTCAGCCTCTCAAATACTGGTATCATGGGCGTGTACCACCATGCCCAGCCCACCCAGCTCTTAACCTTTATCTCTATTCACACTAACCTACATGGTGGCCACACACTGGCTCTTAGCCTCACTTGGAAAGAATTCACTTTTGCAATCTCAAATTGCCACATTCCACAATACAGCATTAGCCCTATAGCTTCTTTCCATCTATTCTTTTATTTTTATTTATTTATTTATTTTTGCAGTAGTGGGGATTGAACTCACGACTTCGCACTTGCCAGGCAGGCACTTATGCCACTGAGCTAAATCCCCGGCCCACTCCACCTATTCTTAATGCTCCCTGTCAGGGTAGGTCTGCAAGGCCTTCAGGCTCTGCTCTCCATGTCTATCAGTACCTTTGTAACCCTTCTGAACTCAGCCTGGACCCTATACTCAAGCAACTTCACAAGCCCCACTCTTAACTTCCTGGCCTTCTTTACTTTTTCCACTCCTACTTCAAAAGCCCAACTAGAACCACAATCTCTATATATGTTCAACCAACCATAGCCAAATTGAGAAAAATATGTAGTTTGTAGGCTGATACCACATCAAAACAGGACAGCCCATCTAGCTGCTCCTCTGGCTGTCCTTTTTCCCAATGAGGACCTCCTTTCCTGATGGCATGTGCCATATGTTACTTGACAGAGGAATCAGAGCCCTTGGCACAATTTATTTACATCTTCACTTCTCCCCTCTAGGCTCAAAGAAACAACACTTAGCTGTTCTCAGAGAATCCCTCAATCTGTTTCTAGAGCTGGTGCCCTCCTGTCAATTTAGGGGCTTTTACTGCATCATACTTCTTTTCCATTCTCTTACTTTCAAACCCTTCTTCAGCATGGGCTCTCAGTATCATGCTTAAGCCTCTAGCTTGAACAACAAAACCAAACCAAACAGAACGAACACCCCTCCTTCCACACTCTACTTCCCTTTGGCCATAATTCTCCCTCTCATTCCCCACTTAACCCGAACCGCCAAATTTTTTGTGTCAACACTTATTTCTACTTCCTTCTCTTTTACCCGCTCTTCAATCCACATCAATCATTCCTTTCATCACCTAGTCATTGAAATGGCTCTGAGAGAACCTTGTGACCTCATAATCACAAAAGGCACTTTTCATTCCTTATTCTATTTGATCTTTTTGCTGTATCTGGCAATGTTAACTACTTTTTCCAAACCCTGACTTCTGACATTAAAATTTCTTAGTTTTTATGTGATTATTTCCCTTCTTGCCTTGTAGGGCCCTCTTTCGATGAAAGACCTTTAAACATTGGACCTCTGCAAGGTTCTTCAGGGACCTTTTTTCAATTACCATCTGCAGCCTGACAAACCTTAAATCTCTATCTCTCAACTACTGTTGTCTCCTGAGTATCAGGAACTGCAGATGCAAATAAAACTGCTATAAACAAGCAGACATTTATTACATAATTATACACTATGCCCTGTGCTTTAAATGTATCATCTGTATCCAGTAAGGTAGGTACTCTTATAATCTCCATTTACAATGAATCCAACCTATAGATAAAAATGTGCCCAAAATCACAGAGGCAGGATTCACCCTAGACATGATTAATCCACAGGCCTGAAGATCTTAACTGCTCTATTATGTCAAACCACAGGTACTTCAAACATAATGTGCACAAACCTGAATTCATCATCCTGTCATCCCTCTACTCCAACTGCTTCTCCTTCTGTTTGCTTAAGCCTGCCACCCACTTATCACTGATCATCCTTAACTTCTTTTTCCTTCTCATATGCTCACATGCCCTTCTGTCTTGCTGATCACAAGCCACACTTTATTTTCTTTCTCCTTCCCTATTTTTCCAGCATTTTGAAGATGGTGTATCACTATTTAGTCCTTTACCTCACTATAATAGCCTAAGTCTGCCTCAAACTCGCAGTGATTTTCCTGTCTCAGTCTCCGAAGTATTGATGCACCAACACATGAGGACATTTTCTTAATGTTTCTATGCCTAACTCCTCTGATCCTCTCATCAGGACAACTGCAATAGTTTCCGTGCCTCCACTCAGCAGTGAGAGCCATTTCTGTAACATAAACTTGAGACTTGCATCATCCATGGAATTCTGCTGAAACTCCTTAACACAGTAAAACTAGATTTTCACACTTTAGTATGGCTACCCTTCCAGGGTTGCTTCCATAGCTCTTGCCTCCTGTCCTATAGTTTATGAGTCAATTTAGCTGTAGGTCTCTAAATATGTTTTTTCTTCTCTTTGCTAATTGGAGCTGGGTTTTCTGACCCTTTCATCCAAAATGGCAACTTAAATAATGGTGTATATGAGACCAGACCTGACTCAGATTTCGAATTCCTCTGCTTCCTGTAACATATCTCTAATCCTAAGGAAAGGGAACAAAGATAAGAGGCCTCTCCCACCACTACCTGCTCTAAGCAGGACATTTTTCCTCCAGGTAATGATGTCACCAGCTTCACTTGAGATCTTGCCCACAAGAAAGTAACTGGCCATATCTGACTTTGTGAAACACTTCACTTCCTTCTTCCTGTAGAGTCCTCACCTGAACAAAGGAACAAGCTACAGTGCCACTGCGAAGCTGGTTCAGCAGTGTCTCACAGACAGCAACATCAGGAACACTGGTCACTCCATCTGTGATCACAATGACACCTGAAGTAGGAAACAAAAGACTCTGACTGAAGACACTGGCCCGGCCAAGGTTACAGGGAGAAACCAACTGAAAAGGCCTTGAACATTACAGTGCCCACCCACCAATGTGTTCTATAAGCCTCAAAACTTTTTCCTTTGCCCTCACCTTCCTATTTATTCCTTTTTATGGTACTGGGGGCTGAACCCAGAGGCTGCCACATTTCTAGTCAAACACTTTTATCGCACTATATCCCCAACATTTTTTGTTTAGCTTTTATTTTTTAAACACTTTGAGACAAGGTTTCACTAAGCTGTCTAGGCTGGCCTTGAACTTGTGATCCTCTTGCTTCAGCCTCCCAAGTAGCTGGGAGGCATGTGCCATCATGTCCAGGTTGCTTCTTCATCTTGATGCAAGATCACAGTCTCCCGAGGTGATGTCCTTGGAGCCTTACTTTTCCCCTATGGTTCCTAATGGTTAGCACAGCTGAAGGCACTTAAGATATATACTAGCCTACGGTCACATTTTGGGAAAGACTCCTTTCTCTGGGGCCCACTGTTCCCGGGGAACCTCTACTTTTGCCAATATTACGCCTTCCTGGATCTATTTCCCCATTCCCCAAAATATTTTTTCTACTGACCTGCACTAGAGTTTGAGGGCAATAACTGGAGCGCCAAGATGCCCTGACGAATCATACTGACCAGCCCAAGATCAGCTGTCACCATGGAGACTCCCACCTTCCGGCCCAGGGGCTCTCCCTCTGGGGACTGGTCTTCTGCCTGGTCCCAAATTACAGAAAACAGAATAGGAGAGATGGCATTGTTGCCCTGTCCATAGCAAAATTAGAATTTATTTTTTCTTCTCCTTGCACATGCTAGGCACATGCTCTACCTTTAAGCTATACCCCGTCCCCAAAACCAGAACATACAGC
Organism: Cavia porcellus; assembly: GCF_034190915.1. Lineage (NCBI taxonomy): Eukaryota > Metazoa > Chordata > Mammalia > Rodentia > Caviidae > Cavia > Cavia porcellus. The sequence continues at coordinate 37,738,691 of NW_026947508.1, forward strand.
CCAGTACTGCCCAGGCCAGGTGCGCCAAGCCCTGCGAGGACCTCAACCCTCTTACTCTGTAACTAGGTTATGCTGTGCTCCAGTGAACCTTGGATGAGTAAGAAGCCAGCACCAGACAGGCATCAGGCTTTGCAAAGCCTTGAATTCCCCACTTTTTGCCAAGAAGGTCCCTTTCCCATATTTCCCATCACTGACCACAGGTCTGTAAGGAAAAGTGTACAGCAGTCCCCAGCCATTATGAAATAATTTATAATCAATCAAACTGTATACCAGTCATCAGGCACACAGAATTGTCATTTGTCTAGCCAAAATATTGGGACAGAGTATTCCAGTAGCTCTAAATGACTTTATTCCTGACTCACTACTAACTAGAGGTCAAAGCCACCCATGATCACTTTCTCAGACCCATGGGGGAAGAAGATTCAGGAGTGAAAACGAGCAAACAGCCTTCATATTTTCTCTCAGCAGGAATCTTTGGGGAAAGCATCTGAGTCACTGTACTTGGGTGGCGGGGCTGATCACGAGCATCCCCAGCATACCTGTTCTTGGCTCACTTTGTCCTGGCTCCTAGGCTTTTTCTGCCCTCCTTTTCCTCTCTAGTTGCCTATTCCTCTCTCTGTTCTCCATTCTCAGCTACTCTCTTTCTAAGTGGCTTCCATCTACTTTCTCTCTCACATACCTGGTTCTGGGGATCATACTGCTGCTGCAGCATGGTGGCCACCTTATCCTCAAAGAGGCAGAGCTGCTCGTACACCTGCTGCAGAAACACTTCCCGCTGGGAGGGGTCCAAAAGGCAGCCTTGTACCAGCACCTGAGAAAAGGAACGGAAAGGCTGCAACAGGGCGGTACCTGTCACTGCATCTCTGCTTTCTCCATGTATTTCCAGTTTCCATAGCTCCCTGTAGGTGATCCTGACTTCTGGGACTCCACAGCCAGTGCCTCCTTGATCTACTCTAATGGTCCTCAGCCCAGGTACACTGTGGTCCAGCTCAGGACCCTGGCCATTAGTCACTTTAATCCAGGGTCATAGTTTTCCTTTGCCTCTGGCCTCTGCCTTGGGCTTCCCCATCCTCCCACATGGGGGTGCTGTAAGACTTTTCAGGACCTCACCTATAAATAATTCTAACTCAGCTGACAAATCTTTGTTTTTATAACTTTTTTTTTTTGGTACTGAGGATCAAATTCATGACCTTGTGCTTACCAGTAACTCACATTTTAAAAATTATTTTTGATTTCTAAGTGTACTGCATACAGAAGCTATTGTAGATCTTTTCTATTTTTTTAAAGTTCAACAGCCTCCTCTTATTCCCCCAGTGAATGATCCCTGCTTTTCTTTACTCTTAGCAGACAAAAGTCAGGTCATTAAGAACTCCCAGTTGGCTGGGCATGGTGGCAAAAGCCTGTAATCCCAGCAGTTAGGAGGCTGAGCCAGGAGATCACTTGAGTTCAGGGCTACACAGCAGGTTCAAGCCCAGCCTGAACTATATTGTGAGGTCCCGTCTTCAAAACAAACAGACAGACTCTCAGCTTACCCTAACTGGAGGGTAGGGTATACCGGTCTCTCCACCTCTCTGAAAATCACCCTCCAGGCTCTGAAGAAAGGGTTTTCTTCTGGTATGACCATCTTTCCACCTTATCTTGAACCTTTTGTCCCTGTATCAGCATTCCCTTTCTCTCTGCACAGGCTCCTGTTCCATGCATACAGGCTTAATAATCTTATGGTAGCACTCAGAGTTTCACCCTTCTTTCTCTCTCAACATGTCCACTTTTCTCCCTGACCCCTGCCCTCCCACAGAATAATTTCTTTATTCTCTGCTGAGATACTATCCACTCTACAAGCATGAGAGAATACAAATGGAAACAGAGAAGTAGCAGAACTAGAGCCAGAATAAGATGAGAAAAATATTCATCTTATATTATTTAAAAGAATAAAATGTGGTACAACCCAACTGGCTAGAGAGTTGGCTAAATATAGCAAGATGAAATAGGATAGAATAGTACGTTGTCATTAAAAATTATGTTTTCAAAGACTATTTTGTGACATGTAATAATGCCTAATTTATTAAAAAGGATTTGAAGCCATGCAAAACTGTAATGTACTTGATGGTTCTCCTCTCTGAATGAAGGGAAAACGAGGAGGGAGAGCAACATACATTCACTAGACCACAAGGAAATTCCATGAAATGTTAACACTAGTTATTCCAGAGTATTAAATTATGCGTGTTTTGTGTTTTCTTTATTTTCTTTCTTTCTCTATTTTCTTTCTTTATTTAATTTTCATTACTAAGGGTTGAACACAAGGCCTTCACACTGGCCTACATCCCCAGACCTTTTTATTTTTATTTCAAGACAGAGTCTCATTAAGTCCCTAAATTATCTAATGGGGCTTACACTTGTGACCCTCCTGCATCAGCCTCTCAAATAACTGTGCAACAACACACCAGGCTTTTTCTCTACATTTCAATGGAGGTTTTAAGTAATACGTATTACAAATGAAATTTAATTTCTTCTTTTTTAGAGCAGTACGATACATCTTTTTTATTTTCTTAAATTTTACTAGTAATGTTTGCAGTACATATGATTACATTCCTCCTAGGGGAGTTGGCAGGACGTATTTTGAAGGAATTACAAGAAAACGTGGGGGTCAGAGCTGACAAATCACCCTGGGGGGTTAATGTAAGGAAATCTGTTCTTTCCTTACAGTTGCTGTCCTAGTTTGGGCCTCATCTATCTCCGCGGTACAATACTCGGCTTGCTCTTCCCACATCGAGACTTTGTTTTCCAACCCATCTTCCACTCTGGCCACAAATAAGTGTGATCTGCCTTGTGTACAAATCTCATCCTGTTACTGTCCACTCAAAACTTTCAGTGCTGTCCTACTACCTATGGCACACAGTTTTGTTTTGTTTTTTGTCTTTTTGAGACAGTCTCACTGTGTACTTCAGGCTGGCCTTGAGCTCATTTTGTAGCCCTAACTAGTCCTGAATTTGCAACAGTGCTCCTGTCTCAGCCTCCTGAGTGCAGGGATCATAGGCGTGTACCACCATATCCAGCTTGGCACAGAGTTTTAAAAACTAACATTTTGCATGTTTTCTAAGTGCCAGGCACTCTTCTAAGTGTTTGACAGGTATTAATTCAATCACCATTTAATACAGGTACTGTTAATAGCCAATTAAAAACAAAACAAAACAAAACAAGATCCAGGTACACAGAGTGAGGTTCAAGTAACTTGCATAAGGGCACACAGCCAGCATGCAGCATACCTGCCTAAGGGCATGCTGCCAGGAGGCAAACACAGGCAAAGATCCAGGGCTATTAACTATCATACTGAACTCCTCTATAAAATATAGGACAAACTTCTAGCATGACATTTAGCCTTTTGAAACTGCCTCCCACTTATGTCTCCAGTCTTCTGTTTACTACAGTCTTCTATATTCACACTTGACTCTTGACAAAATTGAATAGTATGCACCAGCCTAAAACACCTGTAATTAAGGCACAGGCTTTTTGCTGGTGCCTGTTTGGAGAGGTCATTTATTCATCAACGGATGGTTAACCTCAATTCTTTCTTCGTGACTCAGTTCAAATGCTGCTTCCCCTAAAAGACTACCCTGTTGCTGTCCCAGGTTTGGTTGGATGTTTCCTCTTGGTGGTCCCACAGTGTCCAAGTCAAACTCATCGGTGCTCTTGTCACATTCTACAGAAATTACCTCCTTTAATATCAGTCTTCTGCTCTAAACTCTCAACTCCTCCCATCAGGATGGGCCAACGTCTGATTCATCTGTGTCTCTGGGACCTAGCTTTGCCCTGGCACAGATCAGGCTTCAGTCAGTGTCTGTGAAGTGGGACCAAGTTTTGAGTGATTACCTAACACTCAGGCTCTCCCCAAGTTCCTCCTCAGGACCTGCAGAACCTGGCCTCTGTCTGGGGATGTGGCCCACAACCACCAGGTTAACGGCTGCATGTAGAAAAGCACATTAAACTCAGGCAGAAGGCTGGCAGGCCCTGCCCTGGCACCTGGCATGCACCAACTGTAGTGCATGTGTTTTAGACCTTCAGCTGCTATTCCTGACATCCATCTCTTGAGAAAATGGGATGGCTAAAGTGACAGTACAGCCATCCAGGACAGTTTCAGGGCAAGCCCCTACCAATGAGTAGAAGGTATTTACAAGTAAATGAGGGGAAATTGGGCCAAGGTTTATCTAAACCCAAAACAGATATTCCAGTCAGACTTGGCCATTATTCAAAAGGAGTGTCTTGTGAGAGGCCACCTGGCTGGTAGATAAGCCCTGTGATTATCTATGTAGTCAACATTCCACTCAACAGTTCATAGGACCCTCAGAGGAAAAGATCTTCCTCTGTCCTATAAAGAAATGTTTAAAAAAAAAAAAAAGAAATTATGTTTAGGTATTTGTAATATTTCAAAGTCACAAAACCATTCCAAAGGATGTGCCCCTGAGAGTTGTGCAGGAGTCAACACATCGGAGACCATCTGCTAGAACTAAAGGAGGTGGGTAGGGAAAGGAGGAAACAGATGTCTAGGAATCAGAACCAAAGAGATCCACAGGAGGGGTGGAAGGGCATTTGTTCAGTCAGAGTCGACTGACCTAGAGTGTATAGGGAGGTTCCTTAGAACTGAGGAACGGGGTCTTTCCAAGGGGAGAGTGGCTCGTGGGAACGACTAGGAAACAAATCCAAGAAGCTAGCACATCTGGGAACTCAGGTACAGAAAGAAGTGACAGGCACAGGACTGGAAGGTAGACTGTCAGAAATTTCCAGGTAGGCCCAACCTTTTGGTTGGCCTCAGCCATATAAATTTTTTTTTCGTCTGAGGCAGGGTCTCACTATACAGCCCAGACTGGACTTAAAAGGCACAGCAATCATCCTGCCTCAGCCTCCTGAGTGCTGGGATTACAGGTGTGCACCACCATGTCCAGCTGCCTCAGTCATACTGACTGAAGAGGAATTATTTTGGGCTGCATATAAAATGCATAATATAGTTACTGCAGACAAGTTAACAAAACTTCTCTATTTTTTATATTTGTTATTATAACATTAAAAAAAGAAAAAGAGGGCAAGCAGCCTGTGGGCTGTAGGCTGAACACACCTGAAAGGATACAACCTTGGAGAGAGACACTACCTGGTGGGACTGGAGGCCAATAATCGAGGAGTAGGCCTGGATAGTCACATAGATCTCAGGCTGGAAGTCGATGCAAGATCCAGGCACTCGGAAGGGCCGAAGCAGCCCACCTAGGCAGCGGGACAGCGCATGGAATACTTCATCAAACAAGATCTCCCCGGTGGAATCATCCTGAAGGCAATGTGGATAAAGAGGTTTCAAAGGTGTCTAAAGACAGTCCCCAAGCAAAGTGCCCAAACAAGCAACTTCCATGGGTCAGCATAAGTCTTGTCTTATGACTGATTACATGATCAAATACACTGCCACAAATGGAATGGGATTCTCTCTGCAAGCGCGCCATTCCTTTGAAAGCCTGTCTTCTTCCCACAGTGGGGGCTGGGATCCATTTCTACCTTCCCCAGGCCTTGCTCTTTTCTCTCTCCCCACCCCATCCTGCTACCCACAGTCACCCTCTAATCACTTACCACAATGCTAGTAGATGGACTAAGGTCTAGCTCAATGACAAATCGATACTGCCAAGCCAGGAAGGTGACCCGTGTGGAAGGTACGAGGAGGAATGGCCTTGGGACCACTGGCTCATCTGGCTGCCACCCAGGAGGCAAGACACTGAGGACTTCCAACTCTTGCTCAGACTGAAGCTGACAATTAAGACGGAGCAAAAAAGGAAAGGGTCAAGAATGAGCCATCACTTTCTTTCCTGAGTTCTCATTTGGCCACTTATTAGCTGGGAGGTTGTATAAAAGGCACTTACCTCTTTAAGCCTCAGTGCCCTCATTTGTAAAATGGAACTACTCCTAACACCAATCTAAAGTGCTGTTGCATAGATTGAGAGAAGTCATGCAGATGAAGTGCTCCCTGGCCCTGCATTCTACATCCAAAGTAACCAACCACAGGCTCCACTTCCCATAAAACTACCACACACTCTTTGTTTGCCCCATTATCTGGGAAAAGAACGAAACTAATTTCCTTGGCAAAGCATTCTGTAGGCAAAGCTGCTTGTCCTTTGGGACTTAGAGCCCATCTCTGCTCTTCCTAGGCCTCACCAGCAATTCCTGAGGTGTGGCCTGCACAGTGTGATGCAGGTGATTGAGGAACCAGGCCAGGCGAACATTTCGGGAGATTCGATAGTCCTTTTTCATCAAGAGGAACACCTGCCCAGCTTCTTCCACCTGCGTCAGAGACATTTGTACAGTACCGAGAAAAGAAAAAAAAAAGAAAAAAGGTACTGAGTTTCCAGGAGATGCAGCTCCTATGCAAGTGAGAGGCAAGCAGCAGAAGTGAAGTCTATTCTGACCACCATGCAAAGCACTCCTAGCCAGTCATTCTTAGCTTTCTGTTCTCATTCCCTTTACCCAGACTTCAACAGATACATGACCTTCCCTCATTGTTTCCACAAATGTTTATGTGAGCTTTTGCTATCAACTATCAACTTTTGTTTTTGAGACAGGGACTCCCTATGTAGTTTAGGTTAGTTTTGAACTTACTATGTAGCCCAAACTGGCCTTGAACTCCTGCTCTGGCCTCAGCATCTTAAGTACTAGGATTACAGGCATGTACAATCACACCCAGCTCAACTAGCAACTCTTCTCTTTTTTTTGTGTACCAGGGATCAAACTCGTTCGTGACCTTGTGTTTGCCAGGCAGGCACTTTATGCCATTGAGCTAAATTCTTGACCTTCAATTAGCAACTCTTAAAGGTAGGTGCTATGTTTGCTTTATTTTTGGTGCCCTTGTACTTGGCAAATGGATTCAAATATGATATCCATTATGTGATGCCCTAATACGTCACCCTGTATGCCAGACAGTAGCTTTAAAATTTTTTTTAATTTTCTATTTTTAATTAGGGACTGAACTCAGGGCCTTCACTTAGAGCTACATTCCCAGCCTGCTTCTGAGATGGAATCTCACTAAATTCTCCATGCTGGGCTCAAACTTGGAATCCTCTTGCCTCAGCCTCTCAGACTGCTGGGATTACAGGCACATGCCACCATGATTGGCTCTCCTAAGTCTTGACTATGGCAGGCACTAAAAAAACTGTCAGAGTGAATAGAAAGCCTCCTAAGTAAACACTCCAAAACCAAACCTCTGTGGGTCAGTCTCTACTCGCTAACCTCTCAGTTGTCACCACCCTAATTTCTGTCCTGTATCGCCTCATACGTTGTCCCTGCAACAATGTTCTAACAAGCATTAATCCCTTGTCTTTCCACTACACAAACTTACCAAAGCTTGACTTGGGACGAATGTGACAGGCTCTTTTGTTTATACATATAAAATATGGCAGGTATGCTCTGATAGGAAAAAACCTGACATACTGCCAGCAGTGCCAATTCTCGCAGTCCTTTACCAGTCCACTGACTTCTACCTGATCAGCAGTCTTTTCAGATCCCCACCAGAGGTTTTCCTGTCTTCCAACTCCTGTACACCCCCCGGCCCCGCAGATAAATTTGCCATTGTTCCCAGAAGAAATCATCAACTAGCCTGAGCCTCCCAATGTCTTGCTTCCTTTACTCTTGTTATTCCAGACAAATTACACATTTCTCCTACGTCCCTGACTGGTGGTGTGGAGGGGAAGGATACCAGCTAAAAGAACTGAAGAGAGAGGGTAGTAGAAGAGAAATGAATAGAAGTTAATAATTGTTGAGAAATATGATGTTGAAAAGAAGTAGAAAAAAACCTGTTTTTCTAAAGCAGGGAAATATACAGAGAAGATATTGAAAAAGGTCCCAAGAAGCAGTAAGAAAGGGTACCCGAAGAAGAGTGTGGACAGCAGAAAGGCAATGGCCCAGGATGCAGAAAAATTTTTCTTCTCCAAGATAAAAGGCAAGCATAAAATAAAACCAGAAACAGATACTAGAAAAAGACAAAGATGGCAAAAAAGAGAAACTCACATCAATAGACCATTTAAGATATATTCAACAGTACTCTGTGGAGGTGAAGTGCAAAAATATCAGACTCATAGCCTGGACTTGAATCTCAATTCCACCGCTTACTAGCTGTGAGACTGTGGAAAAGGCATATTCTTTATAAGCCGCAGTATCTTCATTTGTAAAATGGAAATGATCCAAATACCAATGTAAAGTGCTGTTACGTGGATTCAGGGAAATCATGCAGATGAAGTGCTCAGTGCAGTGCCTGGTACTTAGTAAAAGCAAATAAAAGCTAATTACTATAGACTATCATCAGGTGCTATACTAGGTCTTTAAATAGGCAAGTTTGTTCAGTCTTCATGGGAAAACATGTAGCAGAAAATTCAAGTCCAAAAAAGGCAACTAAGTACTAAGTAGTAGGTATAGGGATCAGAAATCAAACCAAAGCCTGATGAGCCTATCAAATGACAAGAAAAACTCATCTACTGCAAGTGACAAAGGGCTAAAAGTTGGAGCTTTTTTTATCCATTTCTCTTTTTTAAAAAAAAATTTTTTTTTTTTGTCTTTTTCCTTTTTATTGGTACCGGGGATCGAACTCACTACTGCCTGCTTGCAAGGCAGGTGCTTACGCCACTGAGCTAAACCTCCAGCCCCTATCCATTTCTCTCTTAAGAGCAGGAAAAAATAAAACAAGACTTGAAACAGTGACAAAAAGGTACATGGTAGGGTAAGAAGCAGAAAGGGTGCTTTGACAAAATTAGGGAGCTAAAAAAACAACTTAAATATTGGTACGATATGACTCTACACATTATTTTCTGTGGTCTCTATAATATCTAAAACCACACTTTGGGAATACTATTCTACTATCCTGTTTTATACTGTGCTAAAGTAGGCTCTGGCTAAGACTTTAGGTTTTATTTTAAGAGTAAGGTCAAAATACTGCAGGGTTTCAGCAAGACAGTAATAGTATGGTCTGCATTCTTAAAAAAAAATTATTTTTCTTTTCTGGCTAAGTGATTAGAACGGCCCTCTGAGGAGCTGGGGATTTAGCTCAGTGGCGTAAGTGCCTGCTGGCAAGTGTAAGGTCATGAATTCAACCCCAGTAAAAAGAAAGGCCCCCTGAGAACCAGAAGGGATAACAATGGTCTAGGTCAGAACTACTCAACATTGCCATTCTGTGAACTTTTTGAAACTGGTTCCCAGTTAAATGAGCAGTTGTGCTAATAGACAAAGCCACCATTGCCTTTCATTGAGAAAGTCTTCTTAGGGGGAAAAATAAAAGTGAGCTGAATTAAACAGTGAGTTTAGCTGGATTTTAAGAGGTCATCAGGATAGAAGAGACCAGAACTAGGCAAGCTCTCAAGGTTACAATGGAAAGCAAAAATACTCATTCCTAGTTCATAAAATTTACCTTATAATGGAGGACAAGTGAAATAATCACTCTAATTGGTGAATTACTACAAAATGGGTAACACTCCAAAGGATAAGAATATGTCTCTATGACAGCAAGTAACAAAGTCTGACCGAGCTTAGGAATACTGAAGACTAAGCAGGATTATTACTAAGTGAGCAAGGAAAAGCGGTAGCCCCAGGGGAAGGAGGGCAGAGACAAGCACTATGCTTTCTTCAGATAATTAGTTAGCAGGGGCTGAATTTCACTACTGTTAGAGCTTCCTTTTCAGTACCATACCTTGGTATTGTGAATGACAGACTGACTGATTTGTCCAAGGCTAAACTGATGTCCAGAACATTGTTCAGTTCTTACAGAATCTACATTTTTTTTTTTTTTTTTTTGTCTTTTTCCTTTTTATCGGTACCGGGGATCGAACTCACGACTGCCTGCTTCCAAGGCAGGCGCTTATGCCGCTGAGCTAAATCCTCAGCCCCAGAATCTACATTTTTGAATCAAGGAACATCTGCCTACCTTCCTTATAACATTTTCCCTGATATGTGATCCTTCAAAGTTGACAACTACATTTCCAAAGCCTCCTAAGTTCTCTTCGCATTCAAGATGCACTTGATGAAAGCCAGAAAACTTAATGATTTAAGTGGCTAGAATAGTGTTTTTCGAAGTAGGATAAAAAAAAAAAATAGTTGCATCAGTCACATCAGAATTACTTGGGATGTTAGTTAAAACGTGCTCTGGATTTTCTGGCACCACCACAGTCCAAATAAACGAGAGCGACAGAGCTCAGTGATCTACATTTAAACAAGCTCAAGGGATTCCTCCATATTACTGTTTAAGAACTACTGTTGAATTTGTTGTTTTCTCAGTATCCACATTCATACAGAGCTTTAAACCCCTCGAGTCTAAAATAAGTTATTCTTGGAGTACTTGAACAAAAGAAAAAGTCTGCTTTGAATCCAGAGATTCAAATCTTGCCTATTACTTTTTATCTAGATGCTTGACATTAGGTTGCTTAAATTTTCCAGGCCTCAATTTCTTCCTCGATAATATGGATAAGAGTATCTTCCAATGGATGCTACTGCAGTTAAACAGTCAAGTAGCAACAATACTACAGGAAGGCTATCATTCTTTAGAATGTTTATTGAGGCCTACCTACCATTTATACCAAGACAAATAAATCATTACCAGGCACTGTGTTGCACACCAGCAGAATCCAATAATTTGTTTTCTGGGTTTTGGATCTGCCCCTTTAAGGTCAACATTATGTTTTGAGCTTTCTCTAACCTATGTGGTTTTCTGTTAACCTATCCCCACTAAATAACAGACCCCTGCCATCTTCCTGAACTATCCTAAGTCTCCTTACCACTATACTTACACCAAAGTCCTAATCCTCTAGCCTGGCCTCAAGCTGAATCTTCTCCAGCTTTAATTTTTGCCAATCCCCTGTCACCAGTCAGGTAAGAGCATACACTCTGGTGTTAGGGCACCTAGGACCAAATGATGGTTCTGCTGCTTATTAGGTACATGACTTTGGTGCAGACTTAACCTGTGCCTTGGTTCTAACTGGTGAATAGGGATAATAGCAGTGCTTGTTTCATGAAGATTTTAAATGTCATTTCAGAGACTTCCTGAATCACACCAGCCCTCAGGCTCTGAATGAAGTAGGATAAATACCATGATTAAACACTCTTAAATATCCTATTCATTTCTTTGCAGCACTATCATAATTCAATGTTTATCACAAAGATGAGGATCATGTCTGTCTTAACACTGGTTTGTCATGGTGTTTATAGTTAGCACAGTTCTGGGTCCACAGTAGCATTCATAAAATTTCTTAAGTAACTGATGTCTACTAATTTTGTAAATCTAAGTCTACCCAACTTTTTTCTCAAGGATTTTTGGGAAGTGGTACTGGAGATTGAACCCAGGGGATCCCTATCACTAAACTACATCCCAAATCTTTTTACTTTTTATTTTGGGACAAGTCTTGCTGAGTTGCCCAGCCTGGATCTGAACTTGTAATCCGCCTGCCTCAGCCTCCTAAATAGCTGAGACTATAACAAGCATGTGCTACTACTCTCTCTTAGGATCATAACATCTGAAAGCTACTTTTCTATGTCCAGGGACAGAACTATGCTCACTTTTGTTGAGATAAAATTTTTAGAAATACAAGTCAAGAACAAGTATAGGTTACAGATGTAACTCAGTGGTAGACTGCCTGCCTAGCATGGGAAAGACCCTGGGTTTGATCCCTGGCACTGACAGAAAAAAACAAAACAGGCAAATGTTTAACTTCCAGTTGTCATTTTTTACCTTTTTTTTTGAGACAGAGTCTTGCTATGCAGCTTAGACTGGCCTTGAACTCATTTTGTAGCCCAGGCTAGTCTCAAACTCACAGCAATCCTCCTGCTTCAGCCTCCCAAATGCTGGGACTACAGGTGTGCACTGCCACACCCGGCCATTTTTCATTTCTTTACATGACCATTAAAAATGAAAATTAGCTATGTATATAACTTATGGAAGATTCATATAGGATAATATTTTATTCATTTTTGGGGGGGAATATGGAATGTTTCACAAATTTATGTGTCATCCTTGCACGGGGGCCATGCTAATCTTCTCTGAAGTGTTCCAATTTTAGTATACGTGCTGCCAAAGTACTTCATTCACTTTTTGAGACAAGGTCTCACTATGTAGTTCAGGTTGGCCTTGAACTATGTAGCCCAAGATGGCTTTAAACTGTGAATGATCTTCCTGCCTAACCTCTCAAGTGCTGGGATGACAGATACGTGCCACCATGCCCACTACAGTATTTTTTTTTTCTTTTGTACCGGGAATCAAACTCTTGACCTTGCACTTGCCAGGCAGACGCTTATGCCAGTGAGCTAAGTCCCTGGCTCTACCCACTACAGTATTATTAAGATCATTTGCCTAAAAGGTATATTGTATTTCCCCAAAATACCCTCAATGTCTTCTCATTTTAATCCATACAGAAACATAACCCAAATTGTTCATAGTTTTTCTCAATATTGATTTTTCTGAAGCACTGGCTATTCCATAATCCTTGTGAACATGTCTAATGCTTTTAAATAGGGTAGTTTTCTAAAAATGACCATATTCTATGTTGGGTGTCATTATACCAAATCCTAATGAAGTGGACATTTGTTATCTTGTGGCTACCTTATTTATATTATAAACATTATGGTTAAGAAAGTGAATTTGTCGGAGCTGGGGCAGGAGGACTGAAAGTTTGAGGCCAGCCTGGGTTACCTTATATAGTGAGTTTAAGGCCAGTCTGGGGTATATAGTGAGACTCTGGCACAAAGGACAAACAAACAAACAAACAAACAGAGCCAGACCATTTGTTTTGGATTCCTAGTCCTAACAGTTAGTATCTGTAACTTTTTGTGTGTGTGATACTAGACGGCATTCACATTGAGTTACCTTTTAAAAAAATAATTGTTATGGTGAGACAGGAGTACCATAAGTTTAAGGTCAGCCCACATTTAGTGGAACTCTTGTCTCAAAAGACCGAAAAAAAAAAAAATTCTTTTTTTTTTTTTTTTGGCAAATGGGAAGGACAACAAAAGATGGAGGGAAGCAGGAAGGAGCAAAGTAGAAGAGAACATAAAGAGAATTAAAATTTACTATGTACAGTATCAATTTTTCAAGATGAATATAATTTGAGTTGAATCCTTGGTACAAAAAAAAAAAAAGATGAATGTAATTATCCTGGCTGGATACATGTACCAATAAAGTAAAAATTTAGGGCCAGGAATATAGCTCAGTATTGCACCTGCCTGGCAAGCACAAGGTCCTGAGTTTGATTTCTGGTTCAAAAAAAAAAAATTAAAAATAAATAAATGAAACAGCTGGGCATGGTGGCTCACCCCTATTATCCTAGCACTCAGGAGGCTGAGACATGATTGTTGCAAGTTTGAGACCAATTTAGGCTCCAAAGTGAACTCAAGACCAGCCTGAACTCATAGAAAGACCCTGTCTCAAAAAAAGACAAAACAAAAGAAAAAAAATTAAAGAAAAGATATGAATTCAGGGGGCTGGGGATTTAGCTCAGTGGCATAAGCACCTGCCCTGCAAGCAGGTGGTCATGAGTTCGATCCCTGGTGCCAATAAAAAAAAAAAAAAAAAAAATATGAATTCAAAGGTTTAGTAAATGTTTCAATAAATTATAGGAATGGCTCATTTGAAGTGCTAAAATAGATAAGACACTGATCAAATCCTATTACGTGGATATTCCTTTCCCATAAAGGAAATGCTACATGAACATGGAATTTCTGGAATTATCCTTTTTCCTTTACTCTGAGATATTCACTTGCCAGGGATATAGTATACACTTAACAAACATTAGCTTTTACTATCATTATTATTCCTGAGACTGGCAGTTATTTTTAACCAAGAATTGACAGTTTGGTTGATTGATGTAGGTCTTAGTATAATTCAGATTTCTTGAGTTTAAACCTATTTCATCCATTGTTACCCATTAAGTCCTTTACTCCAAAAATCACTACTTTATTTTATTTTATTTTTTGGTACCAGGGATCAAACTCATGACCTCGCGCAGGCCCTTGTGCCGTTAAACTTAATCCCTGAACTGAAATCAGTATTTTAAATACTTATATTCCAAATAGTATACACTTGCCATTGTTGCTAATAAAATTTATTATTCTAAAATAAATAATTTCTAAAAAAATTTTTGAGATAGCTATATAATTTTCTTAAAAGCTCTCTGTGCCTGAGTGTTCTTGATTGAAAATTAGGGATAGCAACGTGTTTATCTCATAGGTTGAGAGGACTGCTATCAGTATAGTATTTAGCATGCTTTCTCGCACGCAGCAAATAGCAAACAGTAATGACCACTATTTGGATTGATTTGCATATCCCTCACCCTTTCCAACTACCGGTACTTTCACTTATAATACTGGGCATCTCTATTCAAATCTGAGTTTTTGCTCAGATCTTCTAATTCCAAAATCCTACCATTTCCCAACTCAACAGTTCATAGGTAAAAGACTTCCTTGACTTCTCAATTTTCTTCTCTGTAACTGAGAATAAATATCATCCCCTCCCTTCCACAAGTCTAAATGACACAATCTATATAACGTCCCTTGCATGGTCCTTAGCGTTTAACAGAGACTTCATATCCCTTTCTAGGTTTAACACAGGTGATCTTCACAAGATAGTATATATAGCAAGTATTTAATAAAAAAGGAAATAGGATCTGGGAAGTTAAAACATGCCCATGGTTGCACAGATAGATAAAAAATGTTAGCGCCAATGTCGGAACGAGGTCTCCCTCCGATTCAAATACTTTTTTTCATGAAACCCAAGCTACTTTTCTAAAAGCATGAGCGCCGGAACTATATTAACGCACAATTTTTATTGCATTTCAGTGTTTGAAAAAAACACAGAAACCGGCAAGGTTAGTACCCTGTCGTGCTGTGCAATGAAACTGCAACAAGTAATCAAAACACAGGTTTGTTACTACCGCTATTATTCTATTAGTAAGTCAAAGGGTCGGCGACAAAGATGAAATTTCAGTAAACACGGCGAAGAATTTCTTCTCTAGGCTCTCAATGAATTTGCGGACCGTGAGGAAATCATTTCCACGGTCTGGCCTTCGGAGTCTGCCGGTCCCTGCAAAAGCTACGCGGGAGGACGCCACACCTGCCCTTCGGATCCTCCCCCTCGTGTGTCGGGGCCCAGCACTGCGCCCGCCAGCCCCTCACCTCCGGCTCCGGGCGCTCCGAGGCCATCATACAGCCCTCCCGCGCCGGCCGAGGCCAGAAACGGGACTTGCCACTCCTGACCTCTGACCTGGTTATCTCCGCGTCCGGCAGGAAACGGAAATACGTAGGAAGTCCGAGTTCTAAGCATTCTGATTGGCGGACGAAGCCTCCTCCGCGGCGCCAGGTGACTGAGAAACCGGAAGAGGAATTTGTGGTGGTACCCTAGGTCGCTGTAATGCAGGTGAGAACTCGCATGGGCCTATTGGCAGCTAGTAGGCTTGGGTGTCGGGGCTGAGAGTGGGCTTGCTAAGACGGAGGGGTTGTGGAGCCCACAGTTGTTAAAAGGAAGGAAAATGAGAAGGAAAAGGCGAGGTAGCTAGACTGAGAGCGGTGGCGATGAGAGATAGTTGAGTCAGGCTGATGGGAAAGGAACAGACTTGGCTAAGTCGAGATGATGAAGACAGCTGACTTGCTTGAGTGTGGTAAAGGATCCGGTTGTCATCTGAGAAAGCTGAGATGCAGGCGAAGAAAACACAGCTCAATAAAGTGTTGGGCTAGCTCCGCTCAAGCAAGGCTGTTGGATGAACATGTAATTGGAGATGGGTAATTGGAGAGAAGCCGAAGAACAAAAAGAAATTGTGGACCGCAGAGACCCAAAGCTAACCTGTTTATTATCAGAGGATGTGGGTGGAACCCAGGATCAAACCCTGATGGGCACACTGTAAAGCCTGCAAGACTATTTCGTACCATGCTTTGCCAAGGGTGAAGGAATAGAGTAAAAGCAGGAGACCACAAATCATAGGACGGAAATGCTTTGCGGACGCCCAGCATTTGAAATAGTTTTGTCTAGTGCACAGAAACGCGTGCAGGTTTTCTTGGTTTTGTTTTCCGTTTGTCAGCTTCTTACGCCTGCTAACCTATCAGTAAAATATTTGCAGATCAACTGAGCTTATAAAAAGAGGCTCAGGAATTTAGAAATAAATGAATCGATTAAGTTTGCAAAAAGAAGGTTGAAGCATCAAATATTGAGGATAAATGAAAAGCTGAGGGGCTAGGTAAGGAGACTGCTGAGGTGATATTTAGAGAAAGTTTCATCTAGAGGCAGAATTTTTTTTTTGTCTTTTTCCTTTTTACCGGTACCGAGGATTGAATTTACGACTGCCTGCTTGTAACGCAGGCACTTATGCCGCTGAGCTAAATCCCCAGCCCCTATAGGCAGAATTTCAAGAGATTGTGTCTTTAATAAGAGTAGGCAGGCTATCAAAATAGATTCTAAGGCTGAGGAAGACAGTGTGCATGAGCTAGAGAGGTGTCCAGGCATTCAGTCTGGTGAAAATTTTTCATGACAGAGTAGGATGTATCTAACAGACAAAAACACACAGGAATTATGAAGTAATAAAAGAAGGAATCTGTTGACAGGAGTTGGAGTCAAGTGAGCTGGTTTAAAGTTCTAATGTTGATGCAGTCTGTAATCCAAATACCAAAGATAGAAAACAACTTAGCTTGTTAACATTCTTCTGTATGTATCCTGTTCACATCTATTTGGGTAACCAACCTGTTCCTATTGATGCAGAGGGAAGAGAAGCAGCTTGAGGCATCATTAGATGCACTGCTGAGTCAAGCAGCTGATCTGAAGAACTCACTGGGGAGTTTCATTTATAAGTTGGAGAACGAGTATGACCGGCTGACCTGGTAAGGGTGGCCAGAGCAAGGATGAGGTGGGGGGACCCAGGATCAGACCTCCTAATGTAGCTGTCCATTTCTATTGATGTTGCTGTTTATCTCTTAAACAAACATCTTTGATTTGGAAAGAGCCAGGTTGCCCAACATTTCATAGGCGAAATATGAGTTAGGACTTCCATGACGAAGAAATAGAGAAGTGCCCAGTTTCTCAACCCATGTTATTTTTAGCATTTTATTCTTACCCTTTAACTTCTCTGGCAGGGAGGTCCTACTTTACCAGACCTCTTTCCACAGATGTGGCTGAGCCTCACATCCAACATACTCTAGAATGGCACTACTGTTTTAGGCTAGGAAGGAAATGTTTAACCAGTTTCAGAGTTTTCAATTGTAACAGTCTAGTCATGATTCCTATTTTGCCATTATTTACCCCATTCGAACTGTAACTTGCCCTTTTTCACACCCATTTGTGTCAGAAACTGAAAATGTGTCCCTGTTTCCTAAGTACCATCATCCCTGTTAGCCAATATGGTTCTTGCTAGGCTAATCATAGTGTTTTAAGTCTTGGGCATCCTACCCTGCAGGATCTCTTAGAAATTAGTTTATATGAAAGGAGTGGAACATTCTGATACCTTCTTACCACCCCCAGGCCCTCTGTCCTGGATAGTTTTGCATTGCTCTCTGGACAGCTGAACACTTTGAACAAGGTCTTGAAGCATGAGAAGACGCCACTGTTCCGTAACCAGGTCATTATTCCTCTGGTGTTGTCTCCAGACCGAGATGAAGATCTCATGGTAAGAAGAGAAAAGGGTACAATTTGGGAAATAAGTCTTTAGGTGGAAGTCTAGAGTGCCATTATTGATTGGGTATTCTAGAAGTTCTAAATGTAGGGTAATGTGTGACAAGGGCTGCATTTTGGAGGCTTTGGTTTTTGTCCTTTTGGAAGTTAGGAAGCCACTCCCAAATAGTACTGTAAAAATCCTAAGGTTTTGAGTCACCAAGACAAGGTCCCTTCTCTCCCATTATCTGTCTCAAAAAGAAGTCCTTTTGTGACCTTATCTCTTCAGTTTTTTATGAAAATTTTTTTTTTTTTTGTCTTTTTCCTTTTTATCGTTACTGGGGATCGAACTCATGACTGCCTGCTTCCAAGGCAGGCCCTTACGCCGCTGAGCTAAATCTCCAGCCCTGAAATACTGAAAATGTTGTAGAGAGAGAAGAGTTTAATTTTAGGCATGTTTAAGCATGTGAAAGATAAAAATCACAGATGAGGTGAGGTGTGTTGGGTAGCTCGATGTTTTGTTTTCCCTGCAAGTAAACTGTTTGGATCTTCTTGGAGTACATAGTATGATTAAATAAAATCTGTGTTACAGCGGCAGACTGAAGGTCGAGTTCCTGTTTTCAGCCATGAGGTGGTCCCTGACCATCTGAGAACCAAACCTGACCCTGAAGTTGAAGAGCAGGAGAAGCAGCTGACAACAGATGCTGCCCGAATTGGTGCTGATGCAGCTCAGGTTGGACATAGTCACTGCCCTGTTGCCCCATCCCCATTCCATCATGAGAAGCATGACATTACTACTCCTGTGTAGTAGAGATACACAGTTGATTACATATAAGTTGCCTCTGAAGAGCAAAGGAAGAAACTCTATAATCACTTTCTGCTGAACTAATCCTGAACTAATTTGTGTGTGTTACAGAAGCAGATCCAGAGCTTGAATAAAATGTGCTCAAACCTTCTGGAGAAAATCAGCAAAGAGGAACGAGAATCAGAGAGTGGAGGTAGGAAGCAATTGGTAACAAAACAGAGGTAGAGGTGTATAAGGCCACTGGAATGGTTTATGGTGGTTTGGGTGGGTAGTAAAGTAAACATAAGAATGAACTGCCTCGGAAAGGGTTTCCATGCATACTGTTAGCCTTTTATGTTTAATGCTAGCCCTAAAACAGGTAGAGGAAATGGACAAAGTGAAAAGGAAGAAAACAGAGATGGACTTGAAGGTCTTCTGGCTCTTCCTCTGGCTCTTCCTTCCTTCCATGAGGAAGTCTGGCTGCTGCTAAAGTTAGAACTCCAAGTCCTGGCAATCATCACGGGTCCTGTAGCTGCCAGGTTCAGTCCAGGGCCAGACATATAATAAAAGGTCTCCACTTTTTCTTTAGGTCTCCGGCCAAACAAACAGACCTTTAACCCTGCAGACACCAATGCCTTGGTCGCAGCTGTTGCCTTTGGGAAGGGGCTGTCTAATTGGAGACCTTCAGGCAGCAGTGGGTCAGGCCAGCCAGGCCAACCAGGAGCTGGGACAATTCTTGCAGGAACTTCAGGACTACAGCAAGTACAGATGGCAGGAACTCCAAGCCAGCAGCAGCCAATGCTCAGTGGGGTGCAGATGGCTCCAGCAGGTCAACCAGGTAAGGTGACAGGAGTTGAAATGTAGCTGATTTTGAGCAGAGAAGTGAAAACAAGCTGGATTATCTGGGCTTCCAGCATCCCTAGACCAGGAGATTTCTCCTTTGCTTTATAGCTCTAAAAACAATTTTCAATTGTAAAGAAAAATCCCATTTGAGACTTTGTGGGCACCAGATGGGCACCAGAGAGTAAGGAAAAACTGAGTAAAAGAAACTGCTCATAGGCCAGCCATGGTGGTACATGTTTATAATCCTAGTATTCAAGAAGCTGAGGCAGGAAGATTTCTATGAGTTTGAGGACAGTCTGAGCTACATAGTAAATTCAAGGCCAGCATGAATTACAGAGTGAGACTCTATCTCAAAAATAAATAAATAAATAAAATCATAAAAAATGAAATTAAAGGGGGCTGGGGATTTAGCAGAGTGGCATAAGCACCTGCCTTGCAAGCAGGTGGTAGTGAGTTCAATCCCCGGTACTGATTAAAAAAAAAAAATGTATCAAAAAATGAAATTAAAAAACTGCTAGTCCTTTCCACTCCCATTTCAGATGTCTGTGTCAGCTGTCCTATCCCATTTGCTCTGGTTTCCGTATATGGTCAGTGTTTATGGTCAGTGTTTGTTTTTAAGTAGAGCGATCAGTGGTCAGACCATTAAACTTTTTGCTAGGTGTATCAAGAATTATTAAGCAGGGGGGAGCTTATTATTATTATGAAGGAGGGAGCTGGAAGAAGAACCAAATCTAGGAGGCCACATTTTTAATTTATTGTCAAGACTTTGCCGTGCTTCAGGTGTCCCTTCTTTGTATTCCTTTTAGGCAAAATGCCAAGTGGAATAAAAACCAACATCAAGTCAGCTTCAATGCATCCATATCAGCGGTGAGTCACGATGGCAGCCTCCCAGGTGACCTTGTCGGAGTTGGGCAGTGAAATTATCTTTTGCTCAAGGCTCATTTACCTGGGTACATTAAAAAAAGCTTGACTTTCAGCAACAGACAGATCCCAGCTCCACTGATGACTAGCTTTGTGACTTTTGGGAAGTGACCTAGTTTTTCTGAGTTTTGTGAGCCCTTTTTCTTTTTTTTCTTTTTTTTTTTTTTTTGTCTTTTTCATTTTTATCGGTACCAGGGATCGAACTCACGACTGCCTGCTTGCAAGGCAGGTGCTTATGCCGCTGAGCTAAATCCCCAGCCCCGAGCCCTTTTTCTCATTGTAAATAGTAGTAATACCTACCTCATAGGGTTGTTGTGAGCACTAATATGAGGAAATGAATGTAAAACATTTATCACAGCCCATGAAAGAACAGATATTCAATAAAAGAAGGTTTCTGTAGCTACTTCTGCACCTTGCTGTCCACAGTCCTTGATCCAGAACTTACTCTGATTGTATCCTGCTCTGTGCCTATGTGGTTAGCCAGTAGGCACAGGGTCAAATAAGTCTGTGCTTACTTTGTGCTGCTAGAAACTATAGCAGCCCATGTATCCCTGGAAACATACAGTATCTTTAGGCCCTCCTGCCCAGGTTTCATCCTGCTGTCCCTCTAAGGTGCAGGAGGAGAGGCTTGGCCAGGTTAAACCATCTACTTAGAACTGGACCTGCACTACTCTCCAACCTCTGGAAACCATTGTACACTTACTTAGGTAAAAGATCCCATCTTTTATGCCATCCTTACATATGAAGGAAAATGTCAACGGGCCTGTGATTAGGTGATTTCTCAGGCAGTGCCTCTGGCGGCAGAACTATATGAGAGAATTTTTCTGTAGCATATCTGAAAGACCCATCTTCCTCTGAGTTTATTTTTCTTAATTTTGGAAGAGAGGGGAATTGCACTTAATACTGTCTTTCACTGGGGTTTAGTCTTCATAATAGTGGCTGATTCCTCCACTCTGAAGAGGATGGCTCTCCTCCATTTCACTAAGCATGTCATTGAAACGAGTTGGATGCATGGTGGAAGGGGGCAGCCCACTCTGACAAAGTTGAAGAGCAGGGTGGTTGGACAGTGTCTGTCTCAGTATTCCATTGTGGGCATGGGCAAGGGTTGAGTCAGCAGAAGTGGACCTAAGGATTTCTTTATTAAATAAAGTTATTTAAATGAATGTTTACTGCCTCAGGGTGGTTTCACAGCAATTTATGACAGAGTTAATACAGGGATGAAAAACACTTTCAATAATGCTTCAAGGCAATTCTTACTTGTTCTCTATAAAATGCTTCCTTATTTTTAATGAGCTTTGACCTAAAACCCCTGATATTTCCTTCTTACTCATACCTTATAGCTGTATCTTTTCAGTTCTCTTCTGTTATACAATGGTATTTTGGTCTTTGCTCACTACCAGGCAGCATTCTGCCAAGCTGTGGCAGCAGAGGCTTGAAAAAGTGGTCCCAGATGTTACAATCAAGGCAAGGAATGGTGTTCCCAAAGTTCTGATTGCAGTGCATTGCAGCAGGGGCGCCCTATTACAAGCTCAGAGGCAACTCCAGATCATCCCTTGCTTAAGCATTCTGACCTAGCAGCTGTTAACCTTCTCACCTCTTCCCTACCCGACTGGAAATAACAGAGCTAACTGGAATATTGAGTAGAGCTCCAGCTCTAGATTTCTTGAACCTCTCAAGCAGCTTTTGGTGACTGCTGTTCTTTGCTGCACCCCAAGTTTCTTTGTTGTCCCAACCTGATATTGACTTCATTCCCCATATACTATTCAAGTGGACTGTTTGGCTTCATGGACCAAGAATGCCCTCCTTCCCAACAGGAATAAATCCAGGACATCACCTACATCTCATGTACTTAAGCAAACACTCCTAATTCCAGGGCTGCTTACACCTCAAAATTTGTCACTTGACACATCTTATTTCCATCCTACCTTAGAAAACCACCTCTGGGTACACAAACCTCTTGCCTCTCCCATCTTGGGATGCCTACAACCCAGTGAACACTAGAGTGAAGAGAATGTAACTCCCATCCCTAGCACTCAGTCCCTTCGAAAGAAATGTTTATGGTGTTTCCTTTGAAGAAGACGTGACCTGCTCTGATACTGGATATATAAAAGGTTATTTTTGCCCTACTCTAGTAGTATTCCTCTGTTACTAATTGCCCTATTTTGCTTGGAGGTTGAGTTTTCTTCTATGTTTGGGTCCTGAAGAAAGGGCCATTGCTCTTTTTTTTCTTTTTTTTTTTTCTGGATGGAGAAAGAAACAGCTGTGAAACCTTAAGGCCTTACTAAAGCACAGTTCATCCCACTGAAGGTGAAGTCTTATCAGATCAATTGTTAACTTAGTACCAATTGCTTAGCATTTCTTCTGTAATCTTCCCTGAGGCTGGTATTTGATCACTGCTACATATTCCTGTGCTCACTGCCCAACTCATTCTCTTCTAGTGTGTACTGCTGCCCTACTTACCTTAACTCACTCAATTGTGGTTTTTTTGGACAAAAGCTGAGATAGGTAAGATGTAGCCAAGTGCCACTTGTAGCTTCATAATGGGTCCAACCTTAGACCTGGGCTGGAGAGGAGTGATTGCTCCCCTCCTATTCTGCTGAAGGATGAGGGTGAACTCTACAGGAATGCCCCTGCCCCAGTGCAAGGCCCTTTTCCCACCCCCTTCCCACCTCCCCCAGGCAGCTGAAAACAACCTCTCCCTTTGTTTGGGTTTCTTGTACAGAATAATCCTCCTTATGGACAATGTATTCTCTGTGTCCTGTGGACACAGAAGCTGTGTGAGCTGATCCCAGCACCAGGCAGAACTGAGGCTGAATCCTTACAAACGCCCACCCTGGGTCAGCTCCTAATTACTGCCCAGAGGGACTACTATGGAGTGAATATTTTCTTCCATTTGATTCAGATTTGGGGGGAAAGCCTTTCATAGCTTCACACTGGTCAGGAGTAGAACAGGAACTATAATCTCTTTTTTGGTCAATCCTGAGGATTTACAGTGTCAATTTATGGAGACTTGGTATGACTATTTCCTGCAACTCCTGAACACACATGGGCTAGCACTTGAAAAGGGTTTGTCAGCCTGCAGACGGAGCTTCCTGACTAGAAAGAAGCTTCTGACACAACCATGGAGCTTCATCACTTCAACAGAGAAGACAAGCTTCCTTTCTTCCTCTCTTTAACAAATTCTATCCCTTATTCTTGAACTCACTGTATCACTGAGGCTGTGATCTCTCAGGGCATCACAAGTTCTCAGGTTATCAACATTATTTGGACACGGCAGCTTTCCAGAAGACAGTGTGGCAGGGCTCATCGTGACTTCATTGTACCTCAGTTTTCTTGCCTGAGTGATCCCTGTGACTGTTTTAGCTCAAAAGTCTCTGATGGTCATTCTCCAACTTGTTATACATTTTGTTTTGTTTTGTTTTGTTTCCTCACTGCAGGACCATGTCATATAGACAAGCCAATGTTTTCCTAGATTAGCCCCTAAATACAGATTATTCCTAAAATTCCCTTTGTCACAAACAACTTAACATAGCAACATCTCTCTAGACTACTTCCCTATCATTGTTCTGGCTGTCACCTCATACCCTGGTGCAGATTCAGCAAAGAGGTAGTAAATTACCAGAGAGTCATGTGGACATCAGAAGTCACCTTCCCAATCCCACACATATCTCTTCTGGGCAAGATGTATGTACAGGCAGTCCTTCACTAAATAGGCACAAATTTATACGTTTTCCATATGACAGTAACCTATCCTGATGGATCAATTATAAAGTCTCCAGCGCAGCTCTTCTTACTTTCTGCCTTTGCTTTCACCCTAACTCCCTAATTTGCAGTTACTTTGAGTCTTCATCAGATTCTGCCGCACTGCACATAATTTCTCTGGGCTACATCTATTTTCATAGCCCAAGTTAATGTTGCTTTAGTATTTCTAACATGTTAAAAAGCTTTCTTGACCCTACGTTCCTCCTCTCTGACATAGGAACATTTTGTTCGTTTGTTTGTTGTGTAAGTTTTTTGAGATAGGATCTCACCATGTAGTTGAGGCTGGCCTTGAACTCATATGTAGCTCAGACTGGCATTGAACTCATGGCAATCCTCCTGCCTCAGCACCATGCCTCACAGGAACATTTTTGAATTAAGGATCCTATAATCACCATTTCTTCTACCTCCCATTTCCTTTACAGCCCCTGTGATTAGGGGTTTCTGTCTCCACCATTGCTCTGAAACTATGTGCAAGATATTGACCTAATGGTTAAATACAGAGCTTTGAAAATTTTTCTGTTAATCTCCCCACAGCATTTAACAGTGCTGATCATTTCTTTACAGTCTTTTTTTTCCCTCCTTTGTTTTTGTGGTACATATTCTCTTGTTCTCCCACTTTTGCCCATTCATTTTCTGCAGCTTTTAGACTTGTAAATTTCTGCTTGCTACTTAAATTGTTATACTGTATATACTGTTATACTGTAGTCTAGGATTTGTCCTTAACACTCTTTTCATCTTATGCTATCTGCCGTCCGTCTCTGTGACAACCACTTTCATGGACATAAATAAGTTTTATTTTCAGCCCAGACCTCTTCGTTGAGCTGCAGATTTCTGTTGGGCATCTCTGCCTGTGTAATCCATAGATACCTCAGGTTCTAGACATCTAAATCAGTCATCCTTTCCTCTATGCCTGTTTCTTTTCCACTTTTCCTGGACATTACTTAAGCCAGGATTGTGGGAGCCATCCTAAAGTATCCCCCCTCCCAGTAGTCCCCCAAACCAATTAGATACAAAATTCTATCAATTTGTCTCCCTATTAACCATCTATCCTGCCCTTCAGTTTAGGCTCTGGGGCTTTCTCAATAAAAAATTTGTTCAGAATTCCTATTCTAGTTCTAAGGATTGTAGCCTGATAGATCTTTCTAAACTGCATATCTGACCATATTCCCTTGATTAAAATCCTTTTGATAGTTCATTTCCTCAAATTTTTTATATGGGTTCATATACTTGGCAGATTTGTAGAGGCCGTGTGCCAGGCACACCAAGAGTCACATCATAAAATCATCCCAAATGTTCATTTTATTTGAAGGCTAGCAATTTAAAACAGGGAATGCAAATTTAGCATACATGTATGTATTACTAAGAGAAAAACAGAATTGCTACTGGTCTGAATAGCCTCAAGCTAAGCCAGCAGATTCCCTAGGACCATTTATATTTACTTTTTTCTTTTTTACTATTACATTTACCTCATTGGAAAAATGCTTTAAGTAGCTCACATTTCCTGAAAAGGCAAGGTTCTATGATCTAGCCCCCATCTCTTCCTAATTTATCTTCTCTATTGTCTTGCCACCCACTTAATTCCAAAAGCCAAACTGCTTACTGTTTTGTGAATGTAACAGGCTCTTTCAAACCTTCACTCCTTTATTCCCACTGTTCCACCACTTCGCTCTATCATTATGTCTGACAAATACCTAATCATTGAAAATTCAGCTCACAAGTCTCCATTCACGGAGATTTCTAACATCTCAGTCTAAGCATAACTCAATGCCACTCCAACAGGAAAGGTCAGTTAACTTCCCCTTATTTCCACAAACTTACATTAGCTCCTGCCCCAGTATTGTCCCTCAGGTTCAAGCACCCTGAACTGTCAGTTTGAATTACAGTTCTTCTGCCTGAGAAATATAATCATTGGCAAGATAATGTGTGTATGGTCCATCACAAACTACCAATAGTAGTGCTATTATTGTTTTTATTATGATTTTACTTTGGAGAGGTAATATAAAATACTATTTTGGTTGAAAGAGCAGGTTGTAGCTCTTTCTAGCATAGTGGCACATGCCTATAATTCCAGCACTTGGGAGGCAGAGGCAGGAAGATCGCTGTGAGTTCCAGGCCAGCCTGAACTGCATAGTAAAACCCCATCTCAAAAAAACAAGACAAAAAAAAGTATGAGTAGTGCCAGATTTTCTGGGTTCAGCTCCTAGTCCCAACCACTGTGTGGCCTTGGACAAGTTAATTACTTCTGTTTCTATTTCCTGTGGATGATAATCATATGTATTTCATAGGGTTGCTTGAGTTTTAAAGTAGGTTAATATAGAGTGCCTGACCACCAGATCTCTGTACATCAGCTATTCCCAGGATAGCCGCTGGAAATTTGCTGTCAGTTATTTGAATAAGTGATTGACCAATCGCTCTTAAGATTTTGCAACCTCTCCTTCCCTGTGCAGCTCCCCTGTGCCAGTGTCACACCTTTGTGCCAGTTTCATTCCTCACAGTAATTCTCAGCAACTCATGTATACCAGGCATTGGAGCCTTTTTACCTGCCTGACATGTGAATCAATTTTGAATCTAGTTTTGTGACTTTCTCTCTTAAACTGCAGTTTAGACTTTAATTATATCATTTTGACTTAAGCCCAAAAGACAAGCTCTCTTACCTGAAATTTTCTTTTTTATCACTTCTAAATGGTAACTTCTCTCTCTCCACACTGTAGGCAGTTCCATAGTCTTCCTACAGTCTGTCCCAAAAGAGGTCCTTAAAAAAGAAAGAGTGGGGTCCTTTTTCTTCCAGTACCAAGGATTGAACTCACAACCACGCACTTGCAAAGCAGGCACTTATGCCGCTGAGCTAAATCCCCAGCCTCTGGTAGGGTCCTTTTTCACTCACAGGTTTCTCCCTGTGAAGCTATGAGGAGTCTGCCTTGCTTCTCTGTGCTTCCTAAAGTCAAGCTCAGCTCTTCATGAGTGTAATTTGTTATCAGAATCTCAGTCCTTTAGTTCTCATGCTTGCCTCCATTCCCTTCATGTTCACCACCAGTCCTTCAGATCTTGTTTCATAGCATCCCCCAGTTCTCACCACTGTACTGTACAAGCTTTCAGCGGTAGCTGTCAGGAGTGACTGCGTGGCCAGGTGCTGCCTTGTTCCTCCAGACATGCCATGCTCTGCCCATTTGGAATATCTGCCTTCTCTTGCTTTCACTCCCTTGTTCACCTGATAGAAGTTCATTCTTCCAGTTCAAGGGTCACTTAGTCCTCTAAAGTTTTTACCACCTCCTCTGCACACTCGACTGTTCTCCTTTATATATGTCTAGGATAGCACTCATAGTTCTATTATAATTTATGTTTTATAAGTTCAATACCTGGCCTGGCCATTTACCCATTGTTTAACCTTAGGCACGTTATTTTGCTTCAAAGAACATCACATTTTCTAAGGAGCTTGCCACGTCTATAAAATGGGATTGTAGTACCAACCTCAAAGGGTATCTGTAACCCAACGTATTTAAAATTAAGTTTAAACATTTGGGGCCAGCGATTAGCTCAGTGGCAGAAGTGCTAGGCAAGTGTGAGGTCATGAGTTTGATTTCTGGTACAAAAAAAAAATTGTTTAAAAAAAAAAGTTTAGGGGGCTGGGGATTTAGCTCAGTGGCATAAGTGCCTGCCTTGTAAGCAGGCAGTCGTGAGTACAATCCCCGGTACTGATAAAAAGAAAAAGACAAAAAAAAAAAAAAAAAAAGTTTAGGGGGCTGGGGATTTAGCTCAGCGGCATAAGTGCCTGCCTCAAAAGCAGGCAGTCGTGAGTTCGATCCCCGGTACTGATAAGAAGGAAAAAGACCAAAAAAAAAAAAAAACTTTAAACATTTGAGTAGTTGTCAATTTTCTGTAAGATAAAGTCCAAGCTTCCTAGAAGGGCAGGACAAGGTCTAGGGCTTCCTAAAAGAGAATATAATGTTATTCTTGTTTTCACTCTCCAGAGAAATAATTTTTATCTTTTTTTTTTTTTTTTTTTTTTGTCTTTTTGAGACAAGAGTTTCACTATGCAGTTCAGGATGACCTTGAATTCACTTTGTAGCCTAGGCTGGCCTCAAACTCACAACAATCTTTTTACCTCAGCCTCCCACATGCTGAGATTACAGGTGTGAGCCACTATGCCCAGCTTAATGATTTTATCTAATAGATTAGACTGTTTTGATTGTAACACATAATGATCCTAGCGTAAGTAAAAGAGAAACCAAGACCCAGTTGTATTTGGGTTATGTGGATGGCTTTAGATGGACTCTGACTCAAATGTCTGAGCTGCTAGTCTCTGCATTTCTCTATTCCACATCATAATAGTTCATCTCATGGAAGAACTCTGAGCCAGATGCAGTGGGACACACCTGCAAGCCTAGCTACATAAAGGCTGAAGTGGGTGAATTGTAAGTTTGGGCCATTCTGAGCAACTTTATGAGATCCTATCTCAAAACAAAAGTAAAAAAAGGGCTTGAGGTATGTAGTGCAATGGTAGAGCTCTTGCCTAGCATGCACAAAACCCTGGGTTCAATCCCCATCACCACAAAAATAAACTGAACATCCTAGAAAAACTCTGGATTATAGTATATGCCATCAGGAGCCTGGATTATGGGGAAGTAGAGAAGGATTAATGAGCCAGTGACCTAGGGAAGAATTCCTTAAAGGAAATGAAAGCAGGAGAATGGGGAAGTGTCAGAATGTAACCCAATCTAAAGCTACCATAGTATGCCATGCGAGGTTTCACCTGTATTCAAAGAATCCTTAGATTTTTTTTTCTATAGTCTGGTCTTTTCTCATGCATTTATAGTATTACTTTTCAGACTGCTGCTGAATATGCACTCTCACCTTAATTCATTATGTCTCAAACTGCATTTATTTTTTCCATTCACTCCACCTGAGTTATCCAATTTGCCAACATGGTGTCAGTTCTGGGTCCTGTCTGCTCTGTCTCCTCTTCTTTCTCCCCATCACTAGTCTAGGTTAGGCTTTGTTGCATCATACCTGTGTCTGTGAGTGGGTCTGCAGCTGGCCTCCTTTCTCTCCTCTCCTTTTGACAATATAAATATCCCTCGTTTACCAACCAAGTTAAGGTCCTGCAGCTAGGTGAACTAGTTGTTAAATGAGAAACTGCATATAGTATATACATTACAATATGCTGAACAAAGAAATGGCCAAAGAAACTCTAGCTTGATAACTTTGTTTTTACCTGTGTAATTTTTACATGTAGTACTGTAATGTATAACTACACATGGAACTATGCTATAGTACTACTATACAGTACAGTCAGCCAAAATTATAGTACTGTATAAACAAGGTATATGGTACAGAAAAAGAGAAAGGTCAGTGGGTTGTAAGTCCAAACAGTCATTAAACAGGTAAGTCATTAAATGAGAACTATCTAAATTTATTGTTGCCAGGCTTGTCTTTCAAAGCACATGGGGATTATATCAACTTCCTACTCAAAATTCTTCAGGACATGCCTATGCAAATTAAATTCTTCATAATTATTTATTTATTGGGTCTTTTTTTTTTTTTTTTTTTGGCACCAGGAATTGAACTCTCAACTTCATGCTTGCCAGCCAGGCACTTATGCCACTGAGCTAAATTCCCCATCCCTTTATTGGATCTTTTTGAAAAGATTTCACTGCTCAGTGCAGGCTGGCCTTTAACTCACTTTGTAGTCCAGGCTGGCCCTCAACTCACAGTAATCTTCTTGCCTCAGCCTCTCAAGTGCTGGGATTACAGACATGCACCACCATGCCTGGCCTTAAATTTCTCATTTTAAAAAAATGCCCCAAAAACCATCCAGGTATGATGATCCATGCCTATAATTGCAGCATTCAGGAAGCTGAGGCAGGAGGACAGGAGGATTGCTGCGAGTTTGGAGCCAGCCTGGGCTTCATAGTGAGTTCAGGGTCAGCCTAAACTACATAATGAGACGCTGTCTCAAGAAAAAAAAAACAAAAAACAAAAACAAATAGAACTGACCTTAATTCAGCCATAAGCACATATTGAAAGCAACTAGCTTCTTGCTTGCCAGAGAAAATACTGAGTAGAATAGCCTTCTCTTTTCCCTCTTGCCCATTTTACATTCTTCTATATCTTGCTAACTCTCCTTCCTTCATCCTGATAGCCTGCTTTGATTTGTTCCCTAGGAAAAGCCTCCTTTTTCTCTTTCCAGAGTTCTTTCTGAAGGTTCTAGCACACCGTCTTCCCCCTTCCTGAGTTTTGTAGTTCAGCAGACACTAAATGACAACCTATGGTATGTGGCTCTGGCCACCCAAGCATAGATCAGGTCTTGTTCCTCACTTTTCCAAATGAGTGCAACTCCACATAACAGAAGAGCACATTCATCAATCTCTCCTGGCAGCCACACATCTTGCCAGCCACAGCCCCTTCAGCCAGTTTCAGGAAGAGGACATCAGCTAGCTGGCTTAAGTCCAGAGATGGGCAGAATGATTAACTGGCAAACCTTCCACCTTATCTTTGTTCCTCTGTGCTCACGGACTCAACCTTCTTATCGTTCCTCTGTCTGGGTACAGTGTAGGAAGTACCCTTTGCCTTTAAAAGATAGAAGCAGGCAGCTTGGTACAGTCCCTGGCAGGCTGCTTCTGTCTCTCCCTACCATACCTCTTGCCCTTTACCTGAGACCCTCACTTCCTATTGCTCACAGCTAACTTCCCTGTGAGTCCCATGCTCTATTTCCTTCACTGCAGCACTCATTCATAAAAATGCAGACATACCTTTTTCCATTTCTTCCTCACTGCCTCTTCTGGTCCCACTAACATTTAATTAATTTTGGGGGGGGTGGTACTGGGGACCAAACTCACGACCTTGCGCTTGTCAGGCAGGCACTTATGCCACTGAGCTAAATCCCTGGCCCTAACATTTAATTTTTGTGTTGAATTACAGAGCCTTAGACAATCGTGGGACTTAAGTTAGTAGAGTTCCTGCAGGTAGTGGTTCCCAGTTTGGCCCTTGGAGAAAGTCGTCACTGGTTTGCCTTCTGGGGAGAGGACAGGAATCTGTGGAGAACAGTGAGTGAAGAGTGAAGCATATGGGGATCCAAGAGAAGTTATCACCTTATTTCCTATGAATCAGGAAGGGTCCATGAAGGAAGTAGAATTTTAGCTGTTGGATCAGATATTCTTTCCCCAGCCCACTGGGCCTTCATCCTTGTGAAGCCTGTGGTCTCCGTTTCTCTGGTTTGTCAGCCTGCTTTGTTTGGATTTCCTTCTACCCAGCCTTCCCTAAACTCTTACCTCCTAGGCCTTAGCTTAGCTTTCCTGTAGATCCTAAACAGTTCCACTCCTGTCATCCAGCCCCTACTTCCTATACTGTTGGGGAACATGACTCCTCCTAGTCCCAGCAGAGGGGCCATCATCTCAGCCTGCCCAATGCCTGCCAAAAAGTCACTACACCAGACTTTGACTACACACTCAGCCAATGCCTCACTGTCTTACTAAAGGGAAGTTCTCACTCTTTAGAGCTCACCATGTAGCCCAGGTTGGCCTCAAATGCATGGTGACCCTCCTGCCTTGGTCTTCCAAGTGCTGGGAGCATGTCACTATTTTAAAATCTCCCCAACTTCTGGGCCTGGTGACATACATGTACCTGTAATCCTAGCTACTTGGGAGGTTAAAGCAGGAGGATTTCAAGTTGCAGGCCAGCCCAGGCAATTCAATGTGACCCCATCACAAAATAAAAAGATAGAAAGGGGTTGGGAGGTAGCATAATAGTAGAGTACTTGCTCTGAGTTTAACTCCCAGTAACACACACACACACCTGAGCTGCCCGAATGGTTCTAGTGTATACCCAGAGCTGAAAAGTATAAACAGAATAAAACCCAAACTTCTGACATGGCTACAAGGCTCTTTATAAGCTGACTCCTTCCTACCTTTCCGGTCTTTACGCATCTGCCCCTTGAGCTGGAACCATCCATACCAACTTGCCACATTCTTTGCTTTTGTGTCTTCATATATATATGCTCCTGTCCTCTGCCAAGACACAGAGCCTCAATCACCAGAGTAGAACTAGCTGGGTTCATACGGGTAAATTGCCTTCTAGAGAGTGTTTGTACACCCCTGCCTTCTAGAAAGTGTCTTTTATTGCTCAACTTAGGTGCCATTTCTGTGACACCATTGAGAATGAACTCTCTTGGGCTGGGCATGGTGATAATGCTTATAATACCAGCACTTGGGAGGCCAAGGCAGGAGGATTGCCACAAAGTCGAGACCAGCCTAGATTAGCAATACTGTGTCTCAAAACAACAACAAAAGCCAAAGAATTAATCCTCTCCCTGGGTTAAGGGAGCTTTCTAGCTCCCAGTACTTTCATAACTTTCTAGATTTATCTTGAGGAGTATTTACCATATGTTACTATAAATGTTCATTTATTTGTCTTTTTCACTACACTGTGTTTTAGAGGAACTCCAGGGCAATGGAGATAACATGTGGTATGATTTAGCTCCGTATCAGATATTGGAAGATGCTTTATTTTAGTACCAGGACAAGAACTAAACAAAATATCTTTGTACATATTCATGTGTTTAATTAGTTAAACAAATGAGGGCTTGTTGTAGTCATTTACCAATGTGGTCCAGGGGAATAAATGTATAGTTTCTTGTTACTACTATGTTTGGTTTCTGAGGTAGTTTCATCATCTGCAGTAGTCTTTTTAGTGGAATATATGCTTTGCACACAGTGTGTAGCAGACAGCTGTTATAGTCATATCCATACAAGTAGGTACCTTAATGTATTAGGTGGATTCCCCACCTTGTCTGTTAAATGCTGTGACCGACACAATGCTAAGTGCTTTACTTGGTTTATTCCTTTAGTTGTCACATAATTCTATAGAACAGATACTATTATTGTTCCCATTTTATAGAGATTCCACAAGTTATATAAGGTCACACACCTATTCATTAGAATATTTAAACTCAGGACTTTGGAGTCAAGTATGACCTCGAGAACACTATAATATACCTGGAAGACATTAAGTCTTCAATAAATATTGTTTGACTCAATGAATACTGTTCAAAAGGGAAGTGAAATGATTTTCAAACTTTGTCTTGCCTCTGGGCCCCTTGATCTCTCTTTTCTTCCTCACATTGTTTCATTCACTCTAACATCTACTCAGTGCACTATGGAAGGTCACTAATTGTCAGATATAGAGACACAGAAAAGACTAAAATATGGCCCTTGCTGGGAAGCTTATAGTTGGGAGAAGTGGTTTACTGCCTGAGAGCCCTGACTGTGCCTCATGTTGAACCAGGGTAAAGACTGAGGGTTGGAGGATAACAAAAGATGCTGACATTCTTTGGTGATGCTTCATGTTCAGGCTATTGCTCAGGACACTGAAATAGGATAATAGGAACTAGATCAGGTAGGGTCTTAGTGTACAATGTTAAAAAGAGCTTTTGAGTCAGATTTGGGGGGGGGGTACTGGGGATCAAACTCACTACCTCGAACTTTCCAGGCAGACACTTATGCTACTGAGTTAAATCCCTGGCCTTTGAGTTGGATTCTTTTGCCATTTCTTTTCAGGGGCACGTATTGTACTGATGGATTGGATCAGAGCTATATTTTGGCTTTGACCACTTGAGCTCTAGAATGAAATGATGTCCCACCATTAATTCACATATTATTCCTCCCAGCCACCACCTTTTCTGACTTCCTTAATTCCATCTACATTTACACCATCCCAGCCAGCAGCGCTGTATGCAAAGCACTGTTTCAAGAACTGCTGGTGGTAGAGATTTCATTTCACTGAAACCTGGTCCTTGCCCTCAAAGTTCAGTCTAGTTGGTGGATATGTGAAGAGAGGTGCCAGGCAATCTAGAATTGACAACTAAATGTATAGAGAAATAGTAAACCTAGAGGAAATCTCCATATCACCTATGTCAGTATTATCAGTTTCCTCCCCATCTCTGGCTGTTGTCTCTCTCCTATCTTCCTGTAGTAACCTCATCACCTAAGGTCTGAGTGCTGGGAAGTTTCCACCAGAGTTTAATACAGTCTTAGATAGTGATCAGTGAATGGGAGATGAATGATACAAGCCTGGTTACAGCCTCCTTTAAAATCTTCAGTTTCCCCTCTGCTTCTAGAATAAAAATCAGACTGCCCCATTTGGCTTTCAAGACTTGCTACAATCAGCCACAATTAACCAACTTCAATTCCCCCCCCCCCTTTCATTACTTTGAAGACAAGGTTAGCCAATGATTCACTGTTCTTGCCCAGGCCATTGCTATTCTCCCACCTCCTCCTTGGAAGGATATCCTCTCCCGGAGGCAGCTCTTAAATGCTGAGGCACTGCCAATTTTATAGGCTGAGAGCGGAGGCAACGGTAACCAGCTGCTCTCTTCCGCTAAGTTCTCCCAGCCACCCCAGGCAGCTGGCCCCCTTTTCCCTTCGCCTGGTCTCACTCGCCTCGCGGGAGAGGGGGCTCTTTGAGGGGAGGTCTCGACCCTGGAACGTCCCCCGAGGCCTAAGTTGGGCTGCCGCTGACAATCCTGTTGGTGGACAGGTCATAGGGAGGAGAGGAGTTCAACGAGTGCTGGACGGCAGGAAGAAGCTGGGCGCTCCCCAGGCAGGCCAGGCCGCAACCACCCGGCCTTGCAGCCCGAGAGATGCGAGGGAAGGGGTGGGGAACCGGGGCTGGGCTGCTTCCTGCCCCAGGATCGCGCGGCCCGCCCCTGCCCCGCCCCGCGGCCGTGCCGGCGCTGGACGGCCCCTCTGCCTCGGCCGGCCGCCCAATCAGCAGGCGCCCCCCACGCCGTCCCGCCCCCTCCCCCCGCTGACAGAAAGTCGGCCCAGCAGATGAGGAAGTGGCAGGCAGGCTGGCCCCGGGGACTTATCTGGCCCTACTCCTCCGAGCCCTCCGCAGCTGCCCGCCTAGTCCCCGCTGGTGAGTCCGGCTCTTCCAAGGCTCCCCACGTGCCGGCGCCCCCGCCTAGCTGGCCTGGCCGGCCCGGCCCTCCCTGCCCTACCCTGCCTTGCCTTGCCCTGCCCTGCCCAGGCAGTGGGCGAGGCTGTTCCCAGGGTGACTGCGTGGGAGGTCCCAGTTCAGGGGCCCGGCCTCCCACCCCTGTCGCCCCCATTTGCTCTCTCACCTAGGCCTTCCTCCACCACCCCCTGGTCATGCCCCTGTCCATCCTCTCCTCTCTCCTCCCTTCCTCTTCCCTTTCCTTTGCCGGTGTCCTTTTTCCTTTCCATCCATTTTAAAAAGGAAGGAACCGGCTGACACACCCAGACTTCCTCAACCTTGGGGAGCAGTCCTTCCCCCAAGTCTTGAGTCCCTCCTAACTTCCAGGGTGCCTGTGTGTCTGGGGTGAACTTGGGGTTAGTGGTTGAGAGAGATAAGCTCTCACGTGTGGCAGGGGAACTGTGTGAGAGCACACGCCTAAACGCTAGGCCTTACCATAGTTTAGGTCACCAACTCTGACTGCCAAGAAGAAATAAGAAGTCATCTGCCAATAGAGATCTGTGTGTGACTGAGGGAGATGCGTGCCTGCTTATGGTATGAGTGGTCAGCTCTTGGTGGCTTACACGTGTAACTAGATGTGTAACTTCAGCAGGTGTGGGCCTGAGCCTATGGGGGTTATGCATTTGCACAGGGTGCCATAGGAGCTATGTGAGTGCAGTTCCATGCCCTTCATAAGTCCTGGGAAGCATGCATGTCATAGTCCGTGGAGGTCAGTTTGAGTGGTGTGTCAGCTGGGCAAACCTGCATAAGTATGTGGGCCGTGTATGGATGTGTGCTAGCTAGCCCTTGGTGTGATGCATGTGTTGTTGGCATGGTCAAGAGCTGTGTGACAGGCAGATGTGTGCAAATGTGCTGGTATGTGTGTCTGTGGCAGGGTTTGGGACCTTGCTGAGGTCCATCTGAAGACGGATGGGATGATGAGGTGTGAGGGAGCCCTTGAGATATTAGTGTCAAAGGGCCATGTGCAGCCTATGCTGGAAGTGTCAGAAGGTGTATTTCTTCACGGAGAACTGCACAGGTTGTTTCCTGATTGGAAAGGACTGAGAGCACCTGTTGTCCCTGCTGCAGGGCAATTGCCTGGTCTCTCTTGGACAGTGTCAGAGTCCCAAGTGCCTCTGGCTCTAGGCAGATGTTATTGTGTCCCTGTGAACCCTTCCCTGCCCCTCCTGCTGACTGTGGAGGAGAAGGTAGCCCATTAGGAAATTCCTAAGACCTCTCCCACTCCCCACCTCTTCACTTGCCACTAGCTTCCTTGTCCCTCCCTAAGAAGAAAAGGTGCTTCTATCTATTTTGAAATAGGATGAACTGAGAATTTGTGGCTGCTCAGGAATGGATGCTGGGTGTGAATTTTTGTCATTTCCTTGGACTGTGTCTGGAACCAGTCTGGGGAAGTTTACTGGAGAATCTAGGATCTTAGTTCATATAGCTGATCCAGGGTTGTGCGTGGTATGTCTGGGGCTTTACTGGGCTTTCCTGATCTTGGTGGGTCCTGCTTCTCCAGGCACTGACCTGTGGCCTGGACCCACCCTCCACCCCATGCCCAATACAGAGTGGGTAGGGGCGGGGAAGAGGGCGGGGCTGCTGCCGATCTAGTCAAACAGGTGGAGCCACTAGGGCAGGAGTCTCTAAGAGCCAAGCTTCTGGAGTGGAAGGACTCTTCCAGACGAGAGGAGTCTGGAGGTGAGAGTCTTGGAAGGCACCTTGGGACTTAAGTGTTTGGCAGGAGAGGGGAAGAACTCTGCACCGGTGAGTTCCAGAAGGGATCAGGCAAATGAGAGTCCTGGGAGGGGAGGATGGATTGAAGGGAGGACTCCCGGGAGAGAAGAACTGTCCTGACCTGGAGAGTAGAGATAAGACTTGGCGAGGAAGGGTGTGGAGCTTCATTCTGGAAATGAGTTCCATGCTGGTGAGGTGGGAAGGCTCTGGAAAGAAACCAGGAATTGAGAGTTTTGTCATAGAGTAACAAGGGAAGACAGGAAGTAAAACTCTGGTGAGAAGACTAGAGAAGAGAAGAAAGTGAGGTGTGAGAGTAAGGGTGGTACAGGAGGCAAGTTGCTTGGGGAGTAGATCTTCCCACCAAATTGCCTCCTTCCCTGATTCCAGTAGTTCCTTCCTGTCTTTGTGCTTCTGCCCTTTCTCAGTGTGGCTTCAGAGTTGTCTGGTTGTGTGTCTTGTTCCTGGAGTCAGGCGTTGGATGGGGCTGTGCAGTGCTCCTTATCTCATGTCCACCCTCCGTGCTCCACAGAGTCCTTAGCCAGGATGGAGGCTGTTGTGAACTTGTACCAGGAGGTGATGAAGTATGCAGGTAAGATGCTGTCCACCAGCCCTTCCTTTCCTTCTTTCGTGGGATCCCAGGATCTAGGGCTAGGTCCGATGGGTAGAGCCCCTATGAACCCCTCATATCTGTAGACCTGGTAGGCCCTGGGTTATCTTTCTTGACTCCTTTAACACTTATTCACAGATCCCCGGGTCCAGAGCTACCCTCTGATGGGGTCCCCCCTGCTAATGACCTCCATCCTCCTAACCTACGTGTACTTCGTCCTCTCCCTTGGACCTCGCATCATGGCTAATCGGAAGCCCTTCCAACTCAGAGGCTTCATGATTGTTTACAACTTCTCCTTGGTGGCACTGTCTCTCTACATTGTCTATGAGGTGGGCCATGATCCCTAGGCTGTAATTCCTGCTAGCACGATAAGGGTGGTAGGATTGGGCCAGAGCCTGGCATTCTTTCCTTTCTGGAGAGGTTCATATCCATTTGTTCCATTTCTTTGGCTAGAGAAGGGGAGGGATGCTTTGAGAGGGGAACTCTGGTGGTCTGATTCATACACTGTTTCCTAGTTCCTGATGTCTGGCTGGCTGAGTACCTATACCTGGCGCTGTGACCCTGTGGACTATTCCAACAGCCCAGAGGCACTTAGGGTAAGTAGGGGATGGGGTGAGGTCTTAGGCAACCTGTGGGATGGGAGAAGTTTGGGTAAGATCTTTATTTATGGCCCAGTTTAGGGAGGCTCTTGGAGCAGTGTGTGGGGTCCTAAGGCTGCCCTGGCTTCTTACAGATGGTTCGAGTGGCCTGGCTCTTCCTCTTTTCCAAATTCATTGAGCTGATGGACACGGTGAGTAGTTATAGGAGACGTGAGAGCTTGAAAGTGAAGGAAAGGTCTTGCTTCTAAACCCTTCCTCACTCTTCTCTCAGGTGATCTTTATTCTCCGAAAAAAAGATGGGCAGGTGACTTTCCTCCATGTCTTCCATCACTCCGTGCTTCCCTGGAGCTGGTGGTGGGGTATAACTGTTGCCCCAGGTGAGTGCTAAAGGCCATTGGGGAATACTAGTAAGTGACTCTCAGTTCTCCTGACCCTGTATTACTGTCCCCTCACAGGAGGAATGGGCTCTTTCCATGCCATGGTAAACTCCTCAGTGCATGTTGTCATGTACCTGTACTATGGATTGTCTGCCCTTGGTCCTGTGGCGCAGCCCTATCTCTGGTGGAAAAAGCACATGACAGCCATTCAGCTGGTGAGGCCCGCTTGCCTATGCCCATCCCTATCCAACACTCCTAGTTGGAGTTCTCTGTCCAACTGTCTCACCTTTGACCCCATCTCCCCCCAATCAGTGTTTGTCTCGCTGTCTCTTCCCTCTCTCCAATTCCCCCCCCCCCAAGTCCTTATCTTTTCTGATCTGGCTGTTCTTTATCCTAGATCCAGTTTGTCTTGGTCTCACTGCACATCAGCCAGTACTACTTCATGCCCAGCTGTGGCTACCAATACCCAATTATCATCCACCTCATCTGGATGTATGGTACCATCTTCTTTGTGCTGTTCTCCAATTTCTGGTATCAGTCTTATACCAAAGGCAAGCGGTTGCCCCGTGTACTTCAGCAAAATGGAGTTCCAGATATTGCCAAGGTCAAGGCCAACTGAGAAACATGGCCTAGATAGGCGCCCACCTAAGTGCCTCAGGACTGCACCTCGGGCAGCATCCATCAAAGTCCTCTCCACTGCACCTGTGACGAGGGCTTCTGTGGTCAGGACTGAGCAGGGGACTCACCCTCCTCACAGCTGGTCTACAGGGACCACTGCTTCCGTTGTTCCACTTCTGCCAGCCAGCTCTGGGGGTGGCCACATTGCCCTCTGCCACTCCAGAACTGGAGGCTAAAAGGGCTGGACACTTACGTTCCCCTCCCTGCCTGAAACTTGGGAAAGAAACACTCAGGGCTGGTCCCCACCAGGGTCTCGTGGCCTTTTTCCTCACACTGACGAGGTCAGCAATAATCTGTCACTATGGACCAAGGCTCCCTCTCCCTCCTCCACTCCACAAGAAGCAGAGAAGCTTCTGGGCCAAAGATCAAGGGTGGGTGGCCTGGGAATGCAAGCTGGAGAGGCTGCATACTCATTCACTTGTATCTTAATTAAAGTGACAGAGGAAACTACTGAGACTGTATGTACATGTGTGAATGGTCAGGGGACACAGATACACAGCCTGTTTTATTCCTGTCTATCAACAGGAGGATTGGTAAAGTCTCCTGTAACATATTTTTATGAAATTCTCTGACCTGGGCATAGTGGTGCACACTTGTAATCCCAGCATTTGGGAGGCTGAGATAGGAGGATCACCTCAAATTCGAGGCCAGCCTGGACTACATAGCAAGATCCTGTGTCAAAAAAAAACAACAAAACAACAAAAAAGAAGTTTTCTGATCACAGTAGAGAGGAGCCTCTGAGAAGGCTGCTGGGACACAGGCCATGCAAAGGAGAAGAAAGGGAGACATGACTTTATTAGAAAAATAAAAAACAGAGGTGATTGGTTTGTCTTCAACGAATGCCTTGGTGGATAAGGCTGCTTTTAGCTGCACTGGCCTTCTCCCGCTCCCGCCGCCGCGCAGGGTCCAATTCAAAGCAGCGCCATAGCCGCAGCGTCTCATCTGCTGCTGCTGAAGCCACTGTGGCCCCATCTGGACTCATGGTCAAATTCAAGACCCGAGCTGTGTGACCTGGGAAAAGTGAGAGCAGTACATACGAATGTAGACACACTTATGGTCCTCCAACTTTAATTGAAATATTAATACACCATAAAATTAATTCCTTGGGCCAGGGATTTAGCTCAGCGGCTCAAGTGCTTGCCTGGTAAGCGTGAGGTCGTGAGTTTGATCCCCAATACCAAAAAAATAAAAAATAAAATTAATTCCTTTTAAAAGTACAATTTTATTTAGGTCTGAAAAAAACTTTATTTTGGCTGTTTCTGAAGGATATTTTTGCTGGGGAAAAGTATAGTTTAATGGTTTTCAGTGTATGTGTGAAGTTGTGCAACCATAATAACTAATCCTGAAACATTTTTTTATCACTTCTCATTACCCTCTGCCCTCAGCCCCTGAGAAATACTAATTTATTTTTGTCTCCCTGTATTTATTCTGAACATTTCATATACATGGAATTATGTAACATATGGCCTTTCACTTGGCTTCTTTCATTTAGCTACCTACCTTTCAGCTCAGCCACCTTGGCCATAGTTGGGTATTTCCAAATAACCAGCTGATTCTGGGCGAAGCCATGGCCTGAGATGAGCTCCTTGTAGTGTGGAGACCAGAGGATGGAGCACACCTGTGGGGAGAGGCTGGCATGGGCATGACATGCATTCAGGGATGCTCCAGCCAGAACTGAGTCCATGCTAGTGTTAGGCATTGGGCTCAGGCTTAAGTGTTAAAATGCTTTTAAGGAGGGCTGGGGATTTAGCTCAGCGGCATAAGCACCTGCCTTGCAAGCAGGCGGTCCTGAGTTTGATCCCTGGTATCGATAGAAAAAAAAAAAAAAAAGAAAAGAAAATGCTTATAAGGAAAAAAAATGCTTACAAGAGATCTTTGAGGAACCCTTTTATTCTTTTTACAGATTAACCAGAAAAAGTTCAATAAATTGCCTAAACTACATGCAAATTAGTAGGTGACAGAGTCAGAATTTGGAGGGGAAGCATCTGGCCCTAGAGTGAAGGCTTCACGTGGGGGAAATTGAAGGAGAGGAAGATGGAATGACTGGATGTAGGCTCACCAACAAGCGCCTCAACAATCTTTCTAATGGATTTAAATTATACACTGTAGGTAATGAGAAACCATTAAAGGTTTAAGAGGCACAGTACTAATCACTCGCACCAGAGAATACAGGACAGATTGGAGATGACACAAAATGCTTGAAGATCAGTCAGGAGGTCACTGTTTTGGGCCTTCATTAGAAAGATGAGGCAAAGGTGATGGCATAGATGTGAATGATACTTTAAGGTAGATCAGATAGATCCTGGTGGGAAAGATAAGATTCTAGGAGGCTTTTTAGATTTCCTAGCAGGAGCTGGGCATAGTGGTGCATACCTGTAATCCCAGCTTTGGGAGGCCAAGGCAGGAGGACTGCCACAAGGTTTGAGGCCAGCCTGGGATACATGTGGAATTCAGGGGCAGCCTAAATTATATAGCAAGACTCTGTCTCAGAAAAAAAAAGAAAAAAAAAAATTTCCTAGCAGTTTCTGCCATTCTGAAGCAAGAAAGGTAGAGGAGGAAAAGGGAGAGAAATTTCAGGGAGGCAGGGGAAGTGACAAGTTTAATATAAGACATGGAGGGGCAGTGGCTAGAGATCATAAGAGAGGATATAAACCTACACAGACACAGAAATAGAGCTCCGGACTGAGGGCTAAGCCAATTGTTGGGGAGGTAGTAAAGACACTGGTATGGACATGGTTGCCACAAACAGTACCACGTGTGGAGTGAGGCTGAAATACATAAAAGACTACCTGGGAATGTGCATCCACAGCACTCAGGCAGGCCCCAGAGCAGACATTCCAGATGCGAATGTGTCGGTCACTGGTGCCTCCCCCTGTTGCCAGGATATTGGACTGCCAAGGACACCATGCTACAGCCTAGGTGGGATAAAGGCAGGGTCAACAGATCCTTGAGCTACAAATTCTAATCTCACTATCCCTTTTTCCCCAGTAGTTCCCAAGTTATAATAGAGGTCATTTGCAAAGACCTCAACCCAAGTACTCTCTTACCTTGACAGCGCCCTGATGCTGGGTAAATGTTTGCAGAGGAACCCAGCCACCCTCTCCAGGAGAACTAGGCCAAACATTGACCAAGTTATCGTTGCCACCACTGGCCAAATGTCGTCCATCTGGGGCCCAGCGCAGCCCACACACTTCTTGGCTGTGGCCGCTCAGTGTGGCCACGTGGTGATCTGCTACCCGGACATCATGGTGGTGGATATGGCCGGAGCGTGAGCCACTGGAGGAGGGAAGAAAAGATTTCCTTCTGTGGCAGCACCAAATATTTAAGCAAGTCAGAGCTGCTTCACTTTAGGGATGTATACTCAGGGACAGAGGTATACAGAAATTAGACTCATCTCACTGACCTGGACAGGATATAGCTGTTCCAACTTAGAGAGCTCACTCTTGCAGAGTGACTGGTCATGTTTCGGAGCCGTTTCTGCTGTTGAACATCCCATAGCTGGAGAGAGATCCCTAGCATTAGAGATTGGGCCTTCGCATTAACATCCTCAAGCCAGGCAATACCCCTGGGTCTGGTGTCAGTAGAATTGCAGTCTGGGGCCAGCCTTACCTGCACCTCTGCACTGCTGGTGCCCACAGCCAAGTAGTTGCCCTCTTTGATCCAGGCCACAGAGGATACATAGTCTCCAGGCTGCTCCATTTGCAACAGTTGCAGGATGTCACCAGAACTTGCACTCCACAAGTACACACTGTTGTCTAGGGCCACAGCTAGTACATTCCCAGAGCTCCAATCCACAAGGTTCAGGTCTGTGCAGAAAGAGAAAAGCATGAGCTTTTTTGTTTGCCTGGTCCTGAGCCCCTCTTTCACCAACCATGGGCAAGGATAAAACAGCACTTACAGTAGTCATTTCGGATTTCAGGGGCATCCAGGATCCGATCTGGTAGGGAAGGAATGTAACGGCAGGTCTTGCGACTGGAGCCAGGTGTGGCCTTCTGGCTGTAGAGTACTTTCAGTCTGTTCTGGTAGCCT
Organism: Cavia porcellus; assembly: GCF_034190915.1. Classification (NCBI taxonomy): domain Eukaryota; kingdom Metazoa; phylum Chordata; class Mammalia; order Rodentia; family Caviidae; genus Cavia; species Cavia porcellus. Next base: position 37,781,616 of record NW_026947508.1, read on the forward strand.
GCAAAGTGGAATGGGTCTAGATCCTAGCAAAATTGACACCTCTTTTGCCCTCAGTCTCGAGTGGGAAGAACAGACAGGCATCTCCCTCAGCCCCTGAAGATGGACTGACACAAAACTCCAATAACTAGGTCTTACCTTCTGGGGCATTCTGTGGTTTTCCGCTGAGTCGAAGGATCTTGGCTTCCTCCACATCAAAACCATTCAGGTTCAAAGCCCAGGCTTTCTGATGCTCCTGTCATACACAGATTATAGTGAGCAAGCTGATACTCAAACACACACGGGTCTCACCAGAGGGGCTTTTTGCCCCTCTGGTGAACGTACCTTTTTGGTGGGTGTCTGGCTGTTTTCGGGCTGATTCTCCTTGCTCAGGAGGAAGCTGGCCACCTCCATCTGGGAAGCACTGCGATGGGGGATATATCGGTCACCTCCAGGTTTGCTAGGGGTGGTTTGAACCTTGGAATTAGATTTGCCTGGGGCAAGGAGAGAAAAGAAAGTCTGAGCAAATTACCGAGGGAGGAGGCACGAAGGCTACTCTCGTCTTACCCTTTCCCCCGTTCCGCCTCCCTTCACTCACCCGGAGTTCGGCCTGGGGTCCTGCCCGCGCTGTGGGACCTGTTGGCGGCCCGCATAGGGGAGGGTCCTGGCCCCGGAGCCTCCTTGGCTTTGCGCTGCCAGCGCGCGATGGGTGCATTGGGGATGGGCGCATCCAGCTGAAGGAGGGAATGCAGGTCACTCTCAAACACGAACTGCGCCATGAAAACGTCTGGAGGGAAGACGAGGTCCTTGGAGTTGCTGCCCCCTGAGCCCTAGAAGGATGACCACCGTGCTCGGGGAGGGCACAGAGCTCTTTCGAGAATGGGCTCAAAATCAAGAGGCCCCTCGGCTGCAGCACCCAAGCCCCCGAAGGACCTCCGGGCTCAGCACAGCTGTTCCTCAATTTAGGATCCCAAGCAAGTTTCAATCACGACCGGCTTCAGCATGACAAGCCTGGAACTTAAACTGTCCGCTCTGAGCTCTCATTGGTTCCTTCAAAACCCAACCGTCGCAACGGTAGCCCTCGCTGATTGGCCTTATGCCGCAGAGGGGGCGGGTCTTCCGGGGCAAGTCACGGATCTCACGAGAGCGCCGCGCAGGGTGGTGAGTAGAAATCCATTCGGCAGTTGGAATGTGGAAGCTCTAGGGGTGGGGCCTGCGCTGTGTGTGTGACTCCCGGGGGTCGCTAACCTTGCTGTGACTCATCTTCCGCGAGCTCGCTGAGTCGGGCGCCGGCTGTTAATCCTGGGTAATAGAAACGCGCAGAACTCACTGACTCAAAGTATTTGAACCGGACAGAGAAGGGGCGGGCGGCGGGCTGCAGTGGGAGACGGACGTGCGGATACACTGAACAGCTGGGAGAGGCCGCAGCGGTCTAAGCGGGTCCGCTGGTCAGAGCTCTGCTGGGAAGGAAGTAACACGTGTGTTTGTTTTGCTTCTCGCTGTTTCCCAAACTGGAAAAATATAGGTTGGTGGGGCTCCTTTCAGGTTTAGAAAAAGAATGAGGATTCAGATTTGCCTCTATGGGGAGATAAGGTTGGAATGCCCTATAGGAAACACAGTGGTTTACTCTCTTGGGGCTTGTGTGTGTGTGTGTGTGTGTGTGTGTGTTTTAGATAGTGTCTGGCTTGAACTCACCATGTAGCCCAGGCTGGCCTTGAACTCTGGTGATCTTCCTGCTTCAGCCTCCCAATTACTGGGATTACAGGTGTGTGCCACTATGCCTGGCTATATCCTTATTATACTGTATACAAAAAGTGGGTCAGGATGAGGTTAGAAACTTAAACAAAAGCATAATACAGCCAATAACAAGTAGTGGAGCCATTATTTAAATATCTGACTATCTTTTGTGACGCCAATAATATGCAATACTGTTTAGGAGACAATTTGGGAAAAGCTGACGTTCAGTCAGCCTCATGTCGACGCTGAGGATGACAGAAAAATCTGTCCCTGTAAATCCAAACTTAGTATCGGTTTTTGTGATTCTTGAGCTTTCATGCCTGTGTCTACAGTTACCTTGGAAAACAAGTGTTATGATTTATGTTAGATGTTAAAAGCCTCGTGCACTCATGGGTGGGGCTCTTGCGAGGTGATTGGATTATGGGCGTGTGGTGCTCATCAGTGGATTAGTGTACTGATGCATTTATAGCTCAATGAGATGTTGGCAGGTGAAGTCTGGTCAGAGGAGGTGGGTTACTGAGGGTACTGAGGGTGACCTGGAAGGATCTCTTTTTCCTTGATCCCTCTCTGCTTTCTGATTCCCTTGCCATGTGTACCCTCATTTGCAATGCCCTTCTGCCTTGCCACCCTGCCTTGGAGCCAGCCAACTATGGACTGAAACCTCTACAAAGTGTGAGCCAAAATAAACCTTTCGTCCTTTAATTTGCAGCTGTCAGGTATTGTGTCTCCGCAACAAGTAAAGTAACTAAGACAAGGGGCTTGGGGTCCAAGTGTTATAACTGGGGAACTTCTAAGCTCTAGAAGGCTTAGAAAAAGTTGTCTAGTATCAGTCTTAAATGTTTACCTAAGGATTTTGTATTTTTTTTTCTTTTTTGTATGAAAGGTTAAACCTAGAGGGTACTCTACCATATCTATCTACCTGTCTGTCTTTTATTTATCATCTACTTATCTTCTATGTGTCTATTTTAAGATAGGTTCTTGCCAATTTGCTTTAGGCTGGCCTTGAATTTGAGATTCTACCTCAGCCTCCCAAATAGTTGAAATTACAGGTGTGTACCACCCATGCCTGGTTTGAGAGTTTGGATTATCTGCCAGGTGTTGTAGGACCATTGGGGAGGTTCTGTGTAGGGAAGAGCCAAACAAAACATCAGAGGAGGCAGTGTGACCAGCACTTTGCTACTTCAGGACTAAAAGTAACTGTAGAGGAGAAGGATATAGGTACAACCTCAGGGCATCTGTACATTATAAAAGTAAAGGAATGAAGGAAGTCAATGGAGATCATACAGACATGGACCTTAAAAATAACTGTAATATGGTATAGAATGGTCAAGTGGAAAGATGACAGAAAAGGTCAGATTTGGCCCCTGGGAAACAATTCTTGGTGACTTTGGAGACAGCAGGATCAGGAAAGCAGGTGCTAATAATCCATTTAAAAAGGGCTACAGAAAGAGTAGTTTAGAGAGAATGGGATGTCCACAAGCATAAACTACTTGTGTAAACTTGCCTCTGATCACCTGTAGTAGTTTGTGAGGCCTACTATAACAAAATACCACGAAGCGAATGGCTTAAATGACAAAAATGTATTGTCTTACAATTCTGGAGGCAAGAAGTGCAGGGTTGGTTTCTTCTTAGGGTGAGAGAAAAATCTGTTCCATGCCTCTCCTCTGGCTTCTGCTAGTTTGTTGGCAATCTTTGGTGTTCCTTGGTGTATAGATGTATTGCCCTGATTTGTACCTTTACCTTCACTTGACCTTCTTGCAACCTTCTCTTTCTCCTAGATTTTCCTTTTTCCTTTTTTTTTTTTGGGGGGGGGGGAGGGTCTCTATGTAGTCCAGGTTGGCCTTGACTTTGTAGCAACCTTCCTGCCTCAGTCTCCTGAGTGTTGAGATTACATGTATATGTCAGCATGCCCAGTTTACAAATTTCCTTTTTTGTAAGAATATCAATCATATTGGATTAGGGCTCATGACCTCATCTTAACTAAATATGCAGTGACCCTGTTTCCAAATAAGGATACATTTGAGATACAAGAGGTTAAGACTTCAATGTCTGAATTTTGGGGGTGTTACACAATTGAGCCCATAATATCCTTCCATTGGTGGAACCTAAAGAGAAACCAGAGCCCAGGGAAATTACTGATATAGGCCATCTGAATCACCCTTGCAGAATACAGAGAAGGCAGAAGATGAACAGGGCAAATGGATGACATACAACATCCATACTCCCCATTTCCCTCGTCACATGAAAAGCTCTGACTTTTCTCTTAGGTACCAAAAGCTAGGATGGGAGAATAAGCTTGAGCTGTTTATTTCTGTGTTCTCTGCTACTACCCGAAGTTAGCTGCATCTCCCTACTGAAGACCACAATTCCTGCGAGGCAGCTCTCATTTTGTTTTGTTCTGTTTTTTTTTGTTTTGTTTTGTTTTTTTGTTGTTGTTTTGTCTTGCTTTGTTTGAGACAGTCTCACTGTGTAGCTCAGGCTGGCCTCAAACCCAGTGATTCTCCAGCCTTAGCCTCCCAAGTGCTGGGATTACAGGCATGTGCCACCAAGCCTGGATGGCAGCTTTCTCTTATAGGATTTTCTCCCCTGATTCCCTCTTTAGCCTGTTGATATCTAGGATTGGTGCCAGCTCCTTAGTGGTGTTAGTGTTGGGGTACTGCATTGTTCCTTGATGGTTTTCCCAAATTTTGCCCTCACCTTTGTTAATATGTTCTTTATTAAAGTCTCACCAAATTACCCAGTTTGAGTGTCATGTATTTTTGCTCAGACTTTAATATAATGGGTATATTTGGAGCAAGCAAAAATCAAAAGTATTTGCCTAAAAATTTGAATGGGTGAGGAGAATTAATAACTAGAGTGATTTAAGCACATCTGTTGCTGCACATGAATGGCTTAGAGGATGAAGGAAGTTAGCAGGGGGTTAAAGTAATATTTTCCAGAAAGACTTCATTCATTTATTAGAGGCCTGCTATCATACACCAAACAATGTTCTAGGTCAGTGGTGGTGAACCTATGGCATGCATGTCACAGCAGGTTGTTTGTATTATTGAAAGCTCTGAAAATTTCACCATCATTATTCTAAGTGCTAGAAAAAAAGGACAAATAAGTCATGACCCTTTCCCTCAAGGAGCTCACAATCTAGTAGCAGGAGGCAGACATGTAAAACGTTACTTGCATAAAACATCATAGGTGCTGTAGTCAAGTCTGAGCTGCAGTTAAGAATTTTGGATTGGCCAACATATAGTAAAGACAAGGAGAAAAGATGGGGTTGGAGATGGAAATGCAGTTATTTGCAAGGATAAAAGACAGGAATTGAACCCAAAACTGACTCCACATTCTTTTAACTTCCAGTATATTCAGACAGGTGTAGAACTAGGAAAGAAGTTGACACTGTGGAAGCCAAAGTGGAAGAGAATTTAAAAGAGAAATGAGGAATCAACCACAACAAAAGCCACAGAGAGATCAAATAAACTGATGATTAACGCGACCTTAATGAAACTTGCCTTGAGAGGATTTGAAAGGAAATTTGCCTGGGCAGCTTCATTAGCAAAGTGGAAATAGTGGAACGAACTGAAGTCTAAAGAATCAGTAGGAAAGCAGGGACTTCTTTTCATGAGAGTTTGGCTTTGAAGAGGAGAGAGAGAGGGGTAAAGTCAGAGGGCCTTAGTTAAAGGGCCAGAGTCCTGGGCTGGTCAACAGCAGTATGGAAAGATCTGTGCTGAGAAGCCCAACCAGGCTGGAAGATGGGGGTTGGAGGTGAAGGCTGAGGTGTCAGTGTTGGGATAGGTTAAGGGCAGTTTATGGAGAAGTCTAGGTGTATCCAGGTCCTGGGAGGAGAGACTTGTCTTCAGGGCTGCTGCCAACAACTTAATGGTAGGTATGAATGGTTGGCAATGTGTGTAGTATGGCAGGACCCTGGCTCAGCCACTGGTGGGCATACAGACAGGGGCGAGGCCCCTTGGAAGGAAGGCTGCAGTCCTCGATAGTCTGTCTGGGCCTGGGAAGGACACAGTGGCAAGGGAATCCTCTCGGAGTGTTTAGGGAGGATCTCCAGGAAGCTGGGTTCCACTTCGTCATAGGTATCTGTGACTGTGGCCTTAGGCTGGGGAGATGGTGAAAGGAGCTGGATTAGATCTGACTGTGTAGTAAAGAAAGTTGGGCTGGGGGCAGTGACTGGGGATGGTGCAGTACTAAGCCATGACCTTGAACAAGCTGCACTGGGGGAAACAAAGCATTGGTGACAGAGCACGGAGAGAGACAGCCCACTCACCATACTCAGGTCTGCAGTATCTCTAAGGTACTGGTCAAGGACCCGGTGCAGGTCTGGAAGTGAAGGCCACAAGGCATGCCTCAGCCTCCTAGGGGACAAGCATGAGAAAAAGACTGAGTCATAGGCATGAGCCCGGAGAGAGAGATGACTGCAGTGGGGCTGTGCTGGAGGCAGGCTGAGGAGTGAGTCTTGAGGGATGGAGCATAGTTCAGGCTGCAAAGTAAGGTAGAGGTGAGAAGAAAACCTTGGGGAAGAGGAAAGTCAGTGGTGGGTAGCTTCTCAAAGGGCAGTGCAGAACTTCCTCAAACATTCCTATATCAGGGCCTTTACATTTGTTGTTCTTTCTGCATGGAACGGAGTTCATTCGCTCACTCCATTTAGGGCTCTGCTCAATTTTTTTTTTTTTTTTTTTTTTTCTTTTTGAGACAGGGTCTCGCTATGTAGTTCAGGCTGGCCTTGAGCTCACTTTGCAGCCTAGGCTGGTTTCGAACTTGCCATAATCCTCCTGCTTCAGCCTCCCGAGTGCTGGGATTACCACAGAAGCTCACCTGGCTTCTGCTCAAATGTTAAGCTGACAGAGTCACCTTTTCTGATTATGATGCCTAAAATCATAACATCACCCTTTCCATTGTGTTATTAGCACTTGACTTACTGTATATTTATTGTTACATATACTTGTTTTTGTCTGCCTCTCCCCACTAGAGTGTAAGCTCCTTGAGAGCAGTTTGTATACCTTTTCACCCCTATATCTCCAGTGTCTAGCCTGTCTTAGGTGTTCAAAAAGAAAGCCAGAAAAGCTTATACTGGCTTTCTAGAGATGGTTTCCATCCTTTTCCACAACTTCACTCTTGCCCTCTCTAAGGGCAGAAGAGGGACTTACCTGGCTGGGGAAAATGAATAAATTATGCCTGGTTCAAGAGCACCTCCTCCCTCTTCTCTTAACTTTTCTGTCAGATCCACTTTGCTCTTACACATAGGCAGATTAAAAGTTAAGAGAACAGCATGGTCAAAGAGAAATAGCCCACAAGAGGGGCACCTGACCCAGTCTAAGGCCATCAAAAAGTCAGTGTCCAGAGAAGCTGCCTTCTGAGGTGAGTCTTCAAGAATCAGCAGATATTACCAACTAAATAACTGAGGCGGCATGTTTATAACTCATGTTTATAACTCTCAGTGACATTTCTCCTCAGCCCCCACATACATGAGTCATTCATTACTAACATTTATTTAAGGTCCTGCTACTTGGCAGGCACTGTGCTAAGAACTTAAAAGTGACCAAGTAAGGTATAATGAGAAGACAGAAGAACTAAATGCAGGACTGGGGATGTAGTTCAGTGGTAGAGGGAGTGCTTAGTATGCACAGCGTCCTAGATTCAGTCCCCAGAACCTGAATAAACAAATAAATACATAAAATGCAGCAAAACACTATGGTACTGTACTAGGACACAGAAAAGCAGCCAGTGAGGGAAGGTCAGGAAAGATTTCCTAAGAGTTGGTGAAAAAAGTTATTTAAAGATGAACAGGTATTAGCCAACCAAGTATACTCCAGGCAGAGGAGATATTATGTTCAAAGGCACTGAGAAGTGAAACAGGTGTGACTTGTGGAGGAAATCAAGTGTGGCAAGGCTAATGCACAGGGTAGAGAAGGTGAAAGTTTGGACTGAATTCCTGGGAGTTGCTGAAGGGATTTAAGGAGGGGGAAGATGTACTTATGTATACATTTTAGGAAGATTGTTCTGGTGGCTGCGTGAGGTTAGGTTGGAGGGAGAAGAGCCTCTTTCTCAGAGAATCGGGTAGTGTTTGTAGGACTAGGACCCTAGGTTTAGGAGGAGGGATGACCAGACCTAAGGGCCCCCGTGGTGGAGGGGAGGGAGGTGCTAATACCGAGGAGGTGGGGCTGTTTAAGGAGCCCTTTATGCTGGGGGGCAAGTTAGAGTGTAAGTAGACAGTACCACTCCGACAGACATGCAGAAAGCTGAGGCCACAGGCGTAGACTTGTGGTCTTTAGAGATATCCAGCCCTCTGACTCTGCCTTGTCTCCCTCCTGGTTAGGGCGGTACCTGTAGTGCGCAGGAAACTGCCATCTCAGCAGCAGCAGGCCAAGAAGGGCACTGAGGCCCAGCACCAGGAGCAGAATGGTCACCAAGGAGATCCAGGCTAAGGGACAAAAACCTTCAGACCTCAGTTGACCCTCAGCCCCGCCCGCAAATGCGCCGGACCATGCCCTGGCCCCGCCCCTTACCACATAGCCCAGCTCTGTACACCCCGGCCCCGCCCCTTGCCACTTGGGCGGCGCGCCTCGGCTCCTAAGGTGCCCACAGCGTCCGCACACTCGCTCAGCCGCAGACCCGCCCCTCGCCGGAGCCCCGCCCCTCGTGCCGCTGTGGCCCCTTCTAGTCCCGGCTGAGCCGCTCCTCACCTGGCTCCGAAGCAGTCTCTACGCTCACGGGCTCTGACCAAGCGCTCCAGGGGCCTTGGTAGGTGGGGCCGTTGAGCCTGGCGCGCAGCTGTAAGCGGTAGCGAGATCGGGGGCGCAGCTCCAGGCTCCCTCCCCGGGCCCCAAGAGGCGGTTCCAGCACCTGTGCAGAAGAAAGGTATGCGGAGAGCTCTCCAGAGTCGCACGGCACCGCGAACTGGGCTGCGGGAACAGGCCTGGGCCTTCCCGCTTTACTTAGAGCCTCTCCCTGACCTAGTCTCGCCCTGCCTATAAGACGCACCGGGGGACAAACCCTGGCACGCAGACTCACCTTCACAGACCCCTTGACTAAGATCCCGGTACTCGGACACACTGACTAAGACATGCAGGATGCTATCACCACCACTCCTGAGTTACCCTCAGAGCTCAAGCTGCACAGACGGTGCCACAAGCGCTACTCTTGAGCACAGAAGGGCAGATTTTTGCTAGGCGCTAGGGGTGTGAACATAATATGCGCATGCAGGGTGTGTTAATCATTTAGCAGACATTTATGATTACTGGAGATATGCCAAACATTAGGCTAAGTACCAGAGAAAAAGATGAATAAAACACAGTGTCTCACATGTTTAATGAGGGAGAGAGACATTCAAAGCGGTCAAGAATCACAATTAACTTGTACACAGCACAAAGAAATATTTAAGGCTGCCAGAGCTATTTCATGGGGGTTACAGCATACTTTAGTATACTAAAAGTATGTATGGGAAGGTTGGATGGTCAAAAAGAAGGGTAAGCAGCCCTAGTAGGGATTTGAAGAGTGTTGGTACACTCTTCAGATTGCTTGTTTATAAATAGGGGAAAGGATAAAGAAAAGACATAGATAATGGGTTAAATGTAGTGTCATTAGCAGAAAGAGGAAAAAGTAAGCTTGAAGAATAAATGCCATGTGGTTCTATTTTATTAAGTTTAACTGTAGTCGAACCAATTGTAATGTCAGGATAGTGATTACCTTCCGGGTGAACTATAAGGGTCACAAGGAACTTCTGGGATGTTGGAAATTTCTTACATCTTGATCTTGATAATGATTCCATTGGTATATCCACATATACAATTAGTTGTATAAGATTTGTACACTTTATGTAAGTTTTACCTCAGTAAAAACAAAATACATTCCATTAGAAAGATGAGTTTAAGCCGGGCATGGTGGCTCACGCCTTTAATCCCAGCACTTGGGATGCTGAGGCCGGAGGATCATTGCAAGTTCGAGACCAGCCTGGGCTACAAAGTGAGCTCAAGGCCATCGTGAACTGCATAGCGAGACCCTGTCTCAAAAAGACCAAAAAAAAAAAAAAAAAAAAAGAAAGAAAGAAAGATGAGTTTAGTTTTAGTTTTGGATACTCTGAGTTCGAACTGTCTGGGAATGAGGAGGTTTAGGTAGAACTGCCTGCCTGGTATCTATGTTAAAGAGAAACAGACAAAGAAGCTGATATTCAACTAGTGTATATTGAGTACCTTCTATGTACCAAGTGCTATGCTATGTTTTTATTCCTGGAAAACATTCATATGTCAGATTTATTTACAAGTTCAACAAAATGAGTCTTATACAACTTTAACCAAATATACCGTGTATATTGCTTCACGCTTCCTAGCAGTTGTCTCTACAGCACCACTGCTTTTCCTCCTGCTTCTGGACATCCTGGGCTCTGATTGAGCACTGTACTGCTGTACACTAATGCACTGTACAGTAAGCACACAGCAGCACAACTGTGACAATGCCTGGCAGACCCCTGGGCTACTGTAGCAATTTGGTCATATCTATGAATGTCCATAATGCAAGGTCTGTTCTTATCTGTGAAAGTTCACAATTTGAATATTTATGTTTATAAGTCGGGGACTTATTGTATTTGATTTTTACTCTATAAGATAGACAGCTTTATTCCTGTTTCACCAGTGAGAAATCAGATACTTCAAAATTTTAGTTATGATGGGCATGGTGGCAAATGCCTGTATCCCAGCACTGGGAAGGCTGAGGCAGGAGGATTGTTGTGAGTTCAAGGCCAGCCTGGGCTACAAAGTGAGCTGAAGGCCAGTCTGAACTACATAGTAAGACCTTGTCTCAAAAAGACAAAATTTTTTAAAGGTAATCTGCCTGCATTTCTTAAATTCCTAACGTATGGAGGAGTGGTAAAATTGGGGTTGTGGAAAAGAGTCTAAGATAACACTGTAGGAATTACAACATCTTATGGAAGAGTGGAAAAGGAGGAGTGGCAGGAAGAATATCAGGGAAGACTGATATTCCAAAAGCAAATGGAAGAGAAAAATCTTATGTGGTAGTAGCTAGCAGTGTGAGATCCTCAAGAGAGAGGAAGATACCCATGGAATCAGGTAAACCTAGGTATATAACCCAGACTTGGTGGTGCAGACGTGTAATCCTGGCAGCCTAGGAGACTGAGGCAGAAGGGTCACAAATTAGGGCCTGGCCTCATCAGCATAGCCACTTGGTCCAACCCTGTCCAAGAAAAAAATGAAAACAAAAACAAAAAACAAAACGAAAATGGCTGGGTATGTAGTTTAGTGCAAAGGCTCTGGGTAGGAGCCCCAGTACTGGGGAAAAGAAACCCAGATACATAGATACATTAGTCCTGGTATGGTAATATGAACACAGTTTCTCTGGCACAAAAAGGAATATACCCTGAGGCTATTTGTTGCTTGACCATACCTTCCAGTCCTGATGGCCTTCTCCAATGTAGCGGAGTTGATAGCAGGTCTCTTGGGCTGCCCAAGATGATGAGTGCTGCCACTCCAATGCCAGCTGCCCGCTGGAGAACTCCTTCCAGTGCAGGTTCGGGGTGGGAATGAGCACTACAGGGATTTCAGCAGGGGCTGGTTTCAGCCTTATGTGCATGAGGCATACCACCAAGACCATAGATTAGAGGTGTCAGAGTTGGGGATTATGGGTATAGATTGGGTCAGAAGATTTGTTGGGCATAGGAACATTATGGGAAGAATGGGGAAGAAAGTTCTTACCAGCCTGGTGCATCCAGAAAGGGGAGCCCAGGTAACTGTGAATAACACCCTGGGCTGTGGTCACTTCTACAAGGGTATGAATAACACTATCATTTCGTGACTTGAAATGGCAGCGGGAGAGCTGAGGGAGCTGTAATTCTAGATTTGTTTTCTTCTTCTCTTCACACTTCTCCCAGATGAGGTCCCTAAAAATCATAAAGTCGTCAGATCAGACCTGTCTCAAGACTAATTCCTATCCTCTCAGTGGCACACCAGCTATTACTGGCCCGTGTCTAACCCTCCCCTTGCATGTAATTCCAAGAGTCTCCCTCTGTGTTTGTGCCATGAGGTCCAGTTTCTTCTCCTTGAGGAAAGAGGTAGGATGATATGTGAAAATAGCATGACCTGTAGAGTTCAGATTCTGGCCTACAAATATATAATTTAAGCGATTTTTAAAATCTCTGCTCTAGTTTGTAAAATGGGTTGATAGCTACCTCAAAGAATTGCTTCAAAGATTAAAGAGACTTCATCTTTCTGGAGGGAAACATCTTTATGTGTTTTAATCTGTTCTGGTACAGAACTCCCTCCCCATATCTAAAGATTATATCATTGTCATCTGGCCTTCAATTGGTCCTTCCCACAGTTACTAGAATTGCTTCTAAAAATATTGATCTGTTAATGTTCAGAGTACATCACAAGTGTATTTATTTTTATCTTTACTGCCCTATAAGGTGAAACCAGCCTTATCTGTTGCCTGAATTAAGGCAAATTTCTAGCTTGAGATCTTGTTTTTCTGATTTCACAGAGAAATACACCTTTTACAAATGTAATTCTTGCCACTCTTCTGTGTAAAAAATCCTTCAACTGCTCTAAGCTCCACACCAGTCCATACAGGACTTTATGTGATCTGGTTCCTGTTTACTTTGCCATTCTTATCTCTTGTGATTTGCGTGCCAGTTAATCACCCTTTATCCATATGGTCCTTATTTCTGTGCCACAAATACGCTACCTGTGTGGTGTTTGTATTTTGCCTTTGCCGTGAGAAGCTCTGACCCGAGGTCTTAACATGACTCATTCCTTCTTGTTGTTTAGATCTCAGCTCAACTGTTACTCCCTGGTAAGACTTTTCCTGGGCGCCCAGTCTGTTAGCAGTTCCCGCTTCCAGTTTTATCATGTAATCTTGTTCCTTTGTTTCTTTACTTGTTTCTCCTCTCACCCTCATTAAATGTAAGCCTCAACAATGAGGATCCTTCCCCTCTTTTCCTTGCAGTACTGGAATTGACTCAAGGTCTTTCACATGCTAGGTAAGCACTCCACCATTGAGCTACAGTTTGAGCTCTAGAATATTTTCTACTTTGTCATTCTAGCCCCAGTGCCCCAGTGACCTAAATACTAGTTCTTTTTTTTTTTTTTTTTTTTTTGTCTTTTTGAGACAGGGTCTCGCTATGCAGTTCAGGCTGGCCTTGAGCTCACTGTGCTGCCCAGGCTGGTCCCGAACTCGCAGCGATCCTCCTACCTCAGCCTCCCAAGTGCTGGGATTACAGGGGTGAGCCACCACACACGGCTAAATACTAGTTCTTTCTCCTTCCAGATTATAATTCTCAAGCAACTTACCATTACTAAAATTACTTATCACATTATGTACATATATATTTACTCACTTATTTCACAACTGATACTCATGTGTTGGGGATTGTACTAGGCCTTTTGAGAATATAGAGGAATAATCTTTAAGGAATTCTCAATTCAACAGGAGAGACAGGAAAACAGATGTTATTTGTTCTGTGATGTGCTCAGCCTAGCTTGGGAGGACCAGGGAGGAGTCATCTAGCACAGACTGGGAGGGTCAGGGAGTGCTTCCTGGCTAGGGCAGTGTTTAGACTGAGGCTTTACTATAAATAGCCTACCCAGAGAGAACAATTGGGCATTCCAGGCACATGTTTGTGCACAGATAAGCGCATGTGGTGCTTTGGGGGAACTTCTAAGTGTGCAGAATGGTTCTAGGATAGAAGGCTGTTGGTAAATGGTGAATGTGAGATGGCAGACTCCATTATGGATGGCTTTATGGCCTTTTTAAAGAGTTTGAACTATTGGGGCAATTATGGAGACTACAGAGATTGGGAAGTGTCATTGTTACCTTTGTACTTGTGGAAGATCACTCTAACTGCAGTTTGTAGAGAGAATTTGTGAGGAGAGAGTCAAAGCAGAGGAACCCACTAGGACACCATTATAGTTTTTCACATGCAAGGTCTGAAAATAGAGGGTGGCAGTGGAGACAGAGGGAAGAGATGATTATGAGGGGGCTGGGGATTTAGCTCAGTGGCATAAGCGCCTGCCTTGTAAGCAAGCAGTCGTGAGTTCGATCCCTGGGACCGATAAAAAAAGGAAAAAGACAAAAAAAAATATTAAAAAAAAAAAAAAAGAGATGATTATGGGCTATTATGAGGTGGAAGAGACAAGACTAATTTTTATCAGAATGGGAGAACCCGAGGGCAATTTATGTTTCAGTTATGCAAAACAGTTCTTGGTTAAGATGGAAAAGAATCAAGAAGAAGTAGTTTTGGTAGAGGAAATGATGATTTTAGCTTTTTTTACCCTTTACTCCCTGCATGCCACTTCTATACTATGCAGAACTGTGTAATTATTAAAAGGAAATGAATTACTTTTTTTTTGTAGTGAGCTCCAAGATATTTATTTTAAAGGATAAGTTAAACCATAGAGGGCTAGAAGGCTCAGCAGATGCTTTCCTAACATGTGAGGGTTTGATCTCTAGTACTACAAAAATAAATACAAAAAACCCCCAAACCCATTTATATGTAATATCAACTCATATTTTAAAATTAAGAATTATATGTAGACATATGCAAATATGTAAGAAGAAATAAAAATACATTAAAACTGTTAAAAGTAGCTTTTTAAAATTACTTATTCATTTTTTTTCAATACTAGGGATAGACCTCCAGGAAATTCTACTACTGATCTACAAGCTGTATCCTTTTTTATTTTTGTTTTGAGACAGGGTCTCACTAAGTTGCAAAGGCTAGCCTCAAACTGGCAGTCCTCCTGCTTAGCTTCCCAAGTAGCTGGGGTTATAAATATGAGCCACCAATTCTGGGTCATTAAGCGTTTTTTGTTTTGTTTTATTTTTTTTAACTCAGCATTAACTGTGTTCCAGGGACCATCACAGGGGGAATATATTGATGAATAAAAAACAATATTGATTTTTGCCTTCATGGGTTGTATATATAGTTATGATTAATATTTCTCTACTAGAGTTCCAAAGAGAATTTTTTTTTCTTTTTTGGTACTGGGGATTGAACCTTTGTATTGAACTATAACGTCAGCACTTTATAAATTAAAAAAAATTTTTTAGGCTGGTCCGAAGGTAGTGAGTTACCTCAATTGATTGTTCACAGTCAGTACAGATTGAACTCCTTGTTCTACTCTTTCCTCCCTTCTCACTACTGCACTTGACTAGTCTTAAAAAAAAAAAAAATTTTAGGGGCTGGGGATTTAGCTCAGCGGCATAAGCGCCTGCCTTGCAAGCAGGCAGTCGTGAGTTTGATCCCCGGTACCGATAAAAAGGAAAAAGACAAAAAATAAATAAATAAATAAAATAAAAAAAAATATTTTTAAATTTTATTTTGAGACACAGTCTTGCTAAGTTAATAAGTTGTCCATGCTGGGCTTGAAGAACTCCTGGAAATAATCATATAAAGCATTAATTTAATTTAATTTATTTATTTATTTATTTTGAGACAAGCTCTTGCCACATAGTTCAGGTTGGCCACAAACTATGTAGCCCAGGCTGACTTCATACGAACCAGTCCTCCTGCCTCAACTTTCTGAGTGCTGGGCTTACAGGTGTATGCCACTATTCCTTGCCTTAATGTCTAAATGTTAAATGTAATTGTGATAAATACTTGAGGAAAAGTACATGGTACAATTACTACAGACAGCTAAATTAGATAAAGATTAAAATAACAGTCAGAGAAGGATCAGGCCCTCAAGGAAATCAACACAAAAACATAAAGAAATCAGAATTGTAGCTAGAGGCACATATGAATGAGAACAGATCTCAAAATGCAGTAACTAGGCTTGAATGCTTTTCTAAGGATAAATAGCAACTTGAGATTATACTGTAATTAGCACCACCAATCCAATAAGTCCAAATGAGCATCACACTTCTAGGTAAGTGACCAGAGCATCTTCCCCCAAATGCTCTTGCTCTTTCTGTGTTAGAAGTTATAGATAAGTTAAAGTTAATGATGTTAGGCATATATCTTTGCTACATATGATGCTTTCCTAATGGCTCAATATTAGCTAAGCAACTATATTTGTAATCTTATTGGTTGGGTGTAGTTTGACCCAAATCATATCATTATTGTGCTTTTTTTTTTTTAACTCCTGACAAAGGCCCTGAATGGGCACCCTTTTGGAAATCCAGGAGCTATTCTTCTTCCCCTTATTTCCAATAAAATATCTCCTAACTTCCTCCTTTGGTTGCGACTTCATTCTTCAGCACTGTCAGATCATGAACTTGGCACATCTGACATCTAGCAGGTTGGGAGTTATATTTTTCCTGTAGCATGACAAAAAGGTCTAATTACACTAATGGATCTAATGAAGAGTTTCCTGAGCTCTGAAGGATAAGTAGATGTTAAGTAAGCTGGAATAAATAGTAAGTTGGATAAATAGCACATGCCAAGACCCAAAGCAGGAGGAAATATGGAAGATACAAGGCAGTCACAGAAGGCCAGTGCTGAAACCAAAAGATCAAGGGGAAGCATAATAGGAGCACTAAAGGTGAAAGCATAGGTAGCTGGAAACTGTATTAGGTCATGATATACTTTTTCTTCTTTTCTTTTCTTTTTTTTTTTTGAGAAAAGGGTCTTACTATGTAAGTATAGACTGGCCTTGAACGTGCTTATGTAGCCCAGGCTGGCCTCAAACTCACAGCAATCCTCCTGCCTCACCCTCCTGAGTACTGAGACTACAGGCATGCGCCACCATGCCTGGCCTAAACTTCTTTTCTTTTTAGTACAGGCGATCAAACTCACAACCTCGTGCTTGCTAGGCAGGCACTTATACCACTGAACTAAATCTTTGGCCCTAGACTTCTTTTCTTTTTCTAAGGCCACTGGGAAACCGTAAAAGATTTAAAAACAGGAAGTATATTTATTCATACATTTTAGAAAGATCTTGCCATCTTCTATTCAGGAGAATATTTTAGAGGTGATCAGTTAATCTTTTCAGTTGTCTAAGTGAAAGATGTCAATGAGATATATCACAGTAGAGGCAGTGATAGATAAACAGATTCTGGAGATTTAATAAATAGAATAACATAACTGGGTAATAGATTGGTTTCAGAGAGGATGAAGTTTCAGTGAGGTGTTTGTCCTTCAGTGGAAGTTCTTGAAGGCCAGGCCAAATTTTATGAATTTAATAGATTGTAGGTCATCAGGAAGAGAAGGCCATACAATGTTAGTTTCATAAAGATCATGTGATGTATGAGTTTAACAAAGATCACCTGGGGTTCTCAACATGTTTAAATGAGACTGCAAGCTGTTCCCCTGATGCAGGAGACAAGGTAAGGGACCAAGGTGTTCCCAGTAAGAATGGAGAGAGATTGAGAAGATAAGAGTCATTGGAGGATGTGAGAGTAAGTAACAGAACCTAGAGGCTGTTTGGTTTTGGAATAAGGAAGAGTGAAGAGGACTAAGAGCAATCTTTCCGTTCTTTCTACAGGTTTATGCCTCTCTCCCTGACATCAAACCCAATCAAAAGTTAAATGCTTACCTGTCTCCAGGGCAGCACTGAGCCTTGTTGTGGTAGAAGAAGCCTTGGGATTGAGTATGGTTCTGTTGCTGCCACTGACAGGTAACATTCATCAGGTCCAAGGTAAAGCATTGCAGGCCAATTGCCACTAAGGTAAAGAAGTCAGTCCCATCAGGGCCATTTGTTCCCACACTACAGAGAATCCACAACACTTTTATACACACAACAAAACATTTACAATTCTTCTTTCTTCCCTTCCTGAACATAGTTTATACCACTTAATGGCAACTTGGAGATGATCAAGAAGCAACTTGGAGATGATCAGGAAGCAACTTGGAGATGATCAGGAAGCACCATGGTTCCCAAAGCCTCCACTTCCAGCCTAAGCCCGATTAGACATCTTTTAAAATCTCTTCTCTACTTCTCCAGTCCCTTCATTGACTCACCTGCATCCCTAGGCAGGGCTACAGTTACAGGGAGGGACCAGGGCCCCCAGGAACCACTGAAAGAGATTCCATCAGGTTGGCTGCGCAGCTGGAGCCAGTAAGAATTGCCAGGCAGGAGTCCGGAAATGAGGCAGCTTCCACCCATCACAGGCAGAGATGGAACCTTGGGGAAAAAAGTCCCAGCATTGGAATCTAGACCACCTTCTAGCCAAGACAACCTCTACCTCTTTATAGTTGGAGTCTTATAGCACCTCTGTGCAAAGGTCAGTTCCTTACTTAATACACACACAGATTGAGGACTAGGTCAGTGTGTATTAAGTGGTGTTCAGGGATTTTTAGGAAGGTCTCCATCTATTTGGAGGCCTGAAGCCCTCAATTTTTTTTTGTACCAGGAATTAATCTCAAGACCTTGCGCTTGCTAGGCAGGTGTGTAAGCCCTCGATTTTGTCAGTGCAAATGACCCAAAGTGAGAGACCGTTAAACAGAGATGGCTCCTGAGGGCAGGCTCCAAGGCTGTCCTAATTCTGTAAGGACCAATCCCACCTGGAATCTCCAAAGTACAGAAAAAAATTGAGGGTAAGGAATAGGAGGTAGAGCAGAACAATGTTAGAATACTTCTCTGGTTGGGGAAGTCTGCCTTGGCCCGTGCTGTTGGGGTGCTGTGGGTTGAACACATGGAGGCTGGTCCAAAGCAGGAGCTGGGTTTGGCCTCCTTAGAGTGGGGCAGCAGGTCTCTGTGGGGAGCAGCCGCATGACTCTGGGGTCGGTGGTGTTCTTGGGATCCACAGGGCCATAGCGGAGTTCATGCCTCAGGAAGTCACTAATTTCAGGAGCCGGAGCCTCCCAACGTAGCTGAAGTTCCCCTGGCTGGCTCCCACCCGTGGCCCTGATGACACTGGGGGGAGCTGGCAGGCCTGAGGGCAAGACAAGGCACATCAAAACTCAGACTGCTTGATTCGACCTGTAGATTACTGAGGATGCTGGAGACTGAACTGGGGCAGAGTGGAGGTGGGGCAGAGTAGGAAGGCTTTGTATCCTGTTCTTTCCTCATGAGAACAGTGACAATGGTTTGTTAGATTCTGTGCTCTTAAAAGCAGGGATGTCAAGGGGATTTAGCTCAGTGGCATAAGTGCCTGCCTGGCAAGTGTGAGGTCTTGAATCCCCGATACCAAAAAGTAAAAAAAAAGACAAACAGGGACTTCTTTTCATTTCTTTATTCTCGTCACCTGTCATAGTGCCTGGCACACAGTAGGTAATTTGTAACTGTGTAATAGATGAGTAAAAGAATATGGTAATAATGGGAAGACTAGGATGTCCCTTGTGTGAAATGATTTGTGGGATAATTCTAGCTTTGGATGGGAGTCTGGGAGAGATGATAAAGGGGGTCTTGAGATGCCTCCCGGGGGGTCTAATAATGAGGACACTCATGTTTTCTTGAAAGACTGCAGACAAGTCTCATTCCACAAACTGGACAGCAGACCTCAAATGGAGGGAGTAGGGTGACAGAGATGTCCTTACCCACAGTATCCACAGACAGTACCCACTCAGTCAGAGTCCGGTTCAGGAACACATCCTTCACCCAAAAGTGCAGCTTAGAGAAAAGGCGCACTTCATCCTGGGCTGGAAACTGGCACATGTATCGGGTTCCAGAGGGGGGCACGCTCTGGGAACTCAGAGGACAGGCACGAGGCTTCTCTCTGTTGATACAGGAGACATTCTGCCTACACAGATACCATATTCAACTCTGAAGACCCTGGATTTAGCCTGTCCCCAACTTCTGTTTCCATTCCCTCTATTCTTTGGAGAGAATGTGTTTTATATAAAGGCTTGGGGTTGGCTGTTCATAAAGCAACTATTTAGGGCGTAGACTTGAAATAACCCTCTGATAGGGCCAAAGACAGGGAATCTAACAGAGTTGGACTCAGCTGAATGAAGTGCAGGGACAGATATACAGGGAGTGTGGCGCAGCCCAGCACCTACCCTGAGTAGGCATACAGCAGCTGATATGTCCCACTGGGTGCTGCCTCTTCCTCATCCCAGAAGCAAGTGAGGTCCTCAAATGTTTGGGAGAAACAGTTCAGGGGCTTTGAATCCGAGGTCAGCAAGGAAACATCTGAGGAACAGCTGGTGAGTTGGGTTCTGGGTCCTTCCAGGTATGTTTATGGGCAAGTGTAGGGGAGCATGGAAGTCTGCTACCCTGCATCCCCTCCCAGGGACCTGCATCCCTTCCAAAAGCTCCCTCTTCCTGGGCATAGGTGATCTCCACCCTCTATACACCTCACCTTGGCTGGTGACTTGTGCCAGGTTTTGGGGGGCCAGAAGGAGGCAGGAGGGGACCACAAAGAGGGCCCAAGAGGGCATCTTCTCCGGCACTGTGCCTGCCCTAGCCCATCCTCCCTTCAGGAAGCCGGGCCCCAATCCCCTCCCGGGCCAGCCCCTCAGGTTCCTGTCAGATACAACCCCACGTCCTGTCCCTGTCCCTGCCCCTCTGGGGCCCATCCGACCACACTGGGGCCAGGCCCCAGGGGAGGGGGAGTGGGCTGGAGGGTACGAGAAATTTGAAAGAGAAGACATCAACCCTTTGGTGGGAGGGAGATGGGAGAATATATATTTGTGCACTAGAAGAAAAAAAGTGAGTGTGTGTCTGTGTTAACTATTATAGCTGTCACTAAGAAAGGCAACATTTACTGAGCTACCATGTATTAAATAAACACTCTGTACCTATGACTCATTCCTCAAAATAGCCTTATTATTTCCATTATAAAAATGCAAAAACACCTAAAAAATATGCAAAAACTGAGGTGCAGAGAAGTTAAAGATTTGCCCAAGATCACATACCTCTTAAAGGGAAAGCTCTGGAGGTCAACCTTCAAACTCAAGTACTTAACGGGCTTACTATGCTCCTAGAAGGTGTAATCTGCCAAGAAACGACTGCCTCACAACCATGGCCAGTAGTGGGCATTGCTACTGTCAGATGTTCTTGGACTTTGTGCATAAGCACATGCCCGGCCATTGTGGGTGGCCTCCACAGTGGCCCCTAGTTGATCCTGTAAAAGTGTCTGTAGACAGCAGCAACAGAGAACAGTGAAATGCCGAATTCCAGCTGGCTGTGGTGCCAGGTCTGTATTCCCTGCATTTAAGAGGTTGAGCCAGGAGGCTCAAGAGTACAAGTCCAGCCTGGACTACATAGTGAGACTCTGTCTTAAAGCACCAAAAAAAAAAAAAAAAAAAAAAAAAAAAAAAAAAAAAAAAAAATAGCAAACAAATGAAAGAAAGCAAGTAAGGGAGCTGTTAGGCGGGCAGAATCCTAGTCCCTACCCCAGGCCTAATTAAACAGTCCAGATGATTCCACGACACATTCAACTTTGGAATGCACTTTTCCTCGGTACTTCCGCCTGCCTTGCTCAGGACCAGGAATATCTGGCTGCGGCTCTTCTGCATGTTCCTGTCCTCTCATGTTAGTGTAGAACAGAGGGTATGGGCTTTTCATGGAAACTCAGGTCTCTTTCCAGGTGTGTGAACCACAGGTGGCTTCTGTACCAGTTCTGACTTTTGTGGGTGCAGGGAGGATGGGGTGAAGAGCATGAACAGCCACATTAACTCCACAGTTAGCCCCACAGCATTGGTGGGGCAGGGGGCTGTTATTGCTGGTGCCATAGAGTAAGTGTCTTCAATAATGTTCTTTTTCTCTTCCTCTTTCTGAATTAGGTTTACTAACAATTTTAGAAAGTGAAGGGTGGGTAGAGGGAAGTCCTTTAGCCTTCTGTGAAGTCTTAGTTTCTCTGGCATCATTTCTTTTTTTGTCTTTTTCCGTTTTATCGGTACCGGGGATCGAACTCACAATTGCCTGCTTGCAAGGCAGGTGCTTATGCCGCTGAGCTAAATCCCCAGCCCCATCTGGCATCATTTCTCTATAAGTTGTTTCTGGGCCAGGTTTGTCCTCTGCGCCACTGGCTCTCAAGTTTATAAAGGCCAACAGTACAGCTTTGGAAGCCCTCCCTCCAATCCCCAGTCAGGGGCTACCGACTCTGTCACATGTATGGAAGGGAAGCACACTTAACACTCATGCAGCCTATGGCTTTGGGTGCTACGTGAATGCTGATGACATAAAAATATCTCTAGCTGTGACTCCTGTCCTGGGCTCCAGATTTGGATAGCCAACTGGCTACTTGGCATTTCTACTTATATTTAGTATGATTTTTTTTTTTTTTTTGAAACAGAGTCTCTCTGTGTAGTCCAAAATGGCCTTGAACTCACAATGACCCTTCTGTCTCAGCCACCCAAGTGCTGGGATTATGGGTAGGCACCACCACACCCAGCCCAAACTGGGTGAGATGACATATAACTGTAGTCCTGGCTATTTGTATGGTAATCCCAAATACTGTGTACAGTCATCCAAGTATTGTAATCCTCTTTCTAGTTTTCCTCACAATGCAAAAGGTTATATTTGTAATCCCATTGAGATGTTATTAGAATCCCAGCAAGTTAATTTTAGTCTAACACCACCAATGCAACCCACAGTGAGAGTAATGACACCAAGATGTGTTCCAAGTTAAGGGCAGCCAAGGAGTCCTAAGTCCAATCCTCGTGAGGACATTCAGACAAGGGCGTTGTTCCTAGGCCTCTCCCAGAATTTATTATCTTGTGAAGAAGGGGGATGGCTCAGGGATGAGTGACAGTGAGGATGGGGGAATTATGTAAGCAACTGGAGTTGGCCAGCCAGGTGCAAGAATGGCGTCTCTGTAAATTGCAGGGATAAAAATATGCAGAAGGATCAATTCACATAATCTAATTAAGGTAGCAACTGAATTATTTTAGGTTTCTGATATGTGAACTCTTGTGCCCTGGGGAGTCATAGCCTCTTTACTTTGAACTCCTACCCAGTTGACATTCCTGGAGCTATTAGCTCTAACATCCCGCTGTGCTCATATCTTTTACAAGGAGAAAACTATGTGAGGAAACAGGACTGTCATTGGCTTCAGAGATTACATACCAACACCTGGCTAGCCTTATTTGCAGTGCTTAGAGCTAATTGAAGAGAGAAGGAAATACTATAGCTAGCTCTCTACATATCAGTATAGTGAAATAAGTCTCCAAATAATCAGGTACAGTAATTGTTTTGCATTCAAGAGGAGTCACTGGAGTTGTCTCCTGCAACTTGAAAAGGTGGGAAGGGAGGATCATTTGAGGCCATAAGGTCAGAGCCTGAGCAATAAATAATAGTGAGACCTGAGCAATAAATAATGGTAAAATCCTAACTGAAGAAAAAAGGAAGGGAGAAAGGAAGACAGGGATACAAATCCTTTTTTTTTTTTTTGAGAGGTGGTCTTACTATGTTGCCCAGGCTGGTCTTAAACTTTTCATCTCCCTATCTCTGCCTCCTCAGTAGCTAGGATTACTGCTGTGCACCACTATGCCCTGCCAAAAGAAAACTCTTGATTCTGGTTCCTACTCTTTTTTTTAATTTTATTTTTTTTGTCTTTTTCATTTTTATCGGTACCGGGGATCGAACTCATGACTGCCTGCTTGCAAGGCAGGCACTTATGCCACTGAGCTAAATCCCCAGCCCCCTGGTTCCTACTCTTAAGCCTGTGTTTTGTTTTCCTACTCTTGACTACCTCTGTAAATGGCACTTCCACCTACTCAGTTGCTCAAACTCTAAACTTCAGTACCCCTCTATTCCTACTTCTCACCCAGTGTCCAATTAATTAGTAAGCCCTGTCAGAACATCCCTCAAAAATATCAAAAGTATACCCTGAATCTGAGAGTTTTTTTACCCCTCCACTCCTACCATCTTAGTCCCGGACTGGTTACTGCAATAGCTTCCCTGACTGGTGTCTCTCTTGTGTCATCCCACGGTAACTTTGTGGTACCCTTGTCTTCACTCTCTGGGAGAAGAAAGTTGAGGCTTAGAAGGAGCAAGCAAACTGCCAAAGCCATTCTGAGGGTTAGAACTGCGATCTGAATTTAGGTCTGTTTGATGCCAAAGACTGTTCTGTCTTGTTTTCTTTGTTTTGTTGTTTGTTCAGGTTTTTTCTTTTTCTTTTTTCTAACTCTGTTTTATTTGAACATAAAAAGAAAGAGAAGAAGAAGAAGAGGAGGAGGAAAACCACAACATTTCAAAGCATGTCAATCAAAAAGAAAAAAACAAAGCATGTCAATCGTTGTTTGTTTTTGAAATGGGGTCTTTTTTTGTTCCCCAACCTGGTGTCGAACTCCTGGACTTGTGTGATCCTCCTGCCTCAGTTTCCCAAATATTAGGACTATAAGTATATACCACCATGCCCAGCTAAAGCCTCTCTTTAAAATTTCTGTTGCTGAGCATGGTGGTGCACGTCTGTAATCCTAGCATTCAGGAGGCTGAGGCAGGAAGATCACTGAGAGTTCAAGACCAGGCTGGGCTACAAAGTGAGTTCAAGGCCAGCTTGAACTGTATGGCGAGACCCTGTCTCAAAAAGACATAAATTAAATAAATAAATAAACAAACAAACAAACATCTCTGCATGGACACTTCTGACTAGGACCACTTTTTAGCTATTTCTACTGTCTTGTTCATTCATTTAACATTTGTATCTAGGAGAGGGCCTGGTATGAGTCTCTCCTAAGTGTGAGGCCAAGTCCAAAACAGATCAGGAGGGGTGTAGTGCCAAGTGAATGAGGAAAAGACCAGTAGTTGCCAGCATTAGTCCTAATGGAGAGAGCTGCAGAGGCCCAATCCAGTTAGCCACCTGCCACCTGCCCCTTGTCTTGTACCTTCTGTGAGATGTCCTGGCCCTGAGCAGCCCAAACTTGGATTACTATATTTTCTTATAGTCCTGAATCTAAGCAGTCCAAGCAATCCTGGCCTGCTGCTGAAAGAGGAGGGCCAGCTCCACCACAGCCAGCTTCTGTTTTGTCCCAGGGTGGACCTGAGGTGAGATAAGAAGATGGACAGCCCCTGGGAGGAGCCTGAGCTGCCCAGAGGGCCCTGCAGGAAATCACCCCTTCCAAGGGGTTGGGAGGGGAGCAAATGACTCAGGGCTGCCTGGCAGGAGTTCCTTTTCCGATGCCAATAGGGCTGAGGTGAGGCCCCCTGGATGAAGAGCCCAACCAGGTTTGCCTTTCCCAGCTGCCCGCCTCATGAGGGTTTCCTTGTCTTTCCCCATCACTTCTCTGGAAACAAGTTTGTGCTGCTGGGCTGGTCTCTTGCTCCAACACTGCCCAACCCAGGCCTTCTCCTGTGAGAAAAGAGTGAAGCAGTGTGAACTGAAGCTCGAATGGGGTGGGGCAGACCAGGCTGGCAATTTATGACTGCTCCAAGCCTGTGGGTACACTCCTGGGTCCTTAGAGTGCCACAGGGGGAATGTGTTGGGGGAGGGTACCTTTGAGGTGTCACCTTAACTCATATGTAGTATGTGGTCAGTGTTACTGGCATTGAATTTGGAAGTGTGCAAATCTAGCCCTTTCTCACAAGCAGCACACTACTGTGCCCGAGAGAAACTCGAGCCAGCATATGAAGGTTTGAATACCAGCCTCACCACTTAGTAGCTGTCAGACTTTGGTTAAGTTACTTAGCCCCTTTGTGCCTTCCTCTTTCGTAAAACAAAAATAATACCTACTTAACACAGTTGTTGAAGATTGAATTAATACATGCAAAGTGCTTGTGAGAGTGCCTGGCATTTAAGCACCAGGTACATATTAGTTGTTTTTATTCTTTAGTAACTGGCATCAATCCAGTTATATAAACAGGCGCTTGGCAGTAACCCTGGGCTCCACTCCCATGGCTAACACCTGCCCATTCTTCTTTCCTGAGTTTTTTTCCAGATCACCTCATTTGCCTCACCATTACATCTCTTGCACTCCCAGAGGAGATTTATATACTCTCAGAGCAGTCTTGCACTGATATCTTTTACCTCTACTTGTTTTTTTGAAAACAGCTTTACTGAGATATAAGTCACATAACATACAATTCTCCCATTTAAGGTACATGATTCAGTGATTTTTAATCTATTCACAGACATGTATGACCACAGTCAATTTTAGATCTTTTTAAAAAAAATCACCTCAAAAAGAAATCCTGCACCTGTTACAATTCAGCCTGTTGTCCCCACAACTTCCTCCCAGCCTTAGTTAGGCAACCACTAATCTACTATCCCTATACAGACTGTAGTCCTATTACTCAACTTTCATATAAATGAAACACAAATACATGTATTTTTTTTAACTGATACTGTTTTTTTCCCCCTTGGTACCAGGGATTGAACTCACGACCTCTTGCTTGCAAGGCAGGCACTTATGCCACTTAGCTAAGTCCCAGCCCCTTGTAGCTTTTTATGACTGGCTTCTTTCATTTGGTATGACATTTTTAGGGTCAACCACAGTATAGCATAATGGTATGAATACATGAATCTATGAAGTAATGGCTGAATAATATTCCATTGTATGAAGATACGGTATTTATGTATTCATCTCTGTTGGACATTTGGATTGTTTCTTCTTTTTTATTTTGAATGATACTGCTATAAATATCTGTGTACAAGTTTTTGTGTGGACTTACATTTTCACTTCTCTTGGTGTACACTTAGGAGTGGAATTGTTGGATCTTACAGAAGCTCCATGTCCTCATCTTAGTAGTGTACAAGAGTTCCAAACTCTCCTTCCCAACATTTAATCCTTTTTAAAAATCATGGCTATCTTTCAGGATGAGTGTGAAGTAGTATCTCACTGTAGTTTTGATTTGTATTTCCTGATGTACATATTTGGAGACATGTCCATTTAGGTCTTTTCTCATTTTTAATAATTGGATTAGCTACCATTTTATCATTGAGTGATAACACTTCTTTATATATTTTAGATACAAATCTATTTTATGGTATATGATTTGTATTTTCTCCCATTCAGTTGTTGTCTTTTTACCTTCTTAATAGTGTCATTTAACACTGTATGCAAAAAAGTTTTCAATTTTGATGGGTGAGTTTGTCTGTTTTTAATTTTATTTACTTGAACATTTACTCTCAATGATATGCACTCTTCCTTCCTTCCTTCCTTCCTTTCTTCTTTCTTTTTATTTTTTGAGACAGACCCTTGCTATATAGTTCAGGCTGGCCTTGACCTCACTGTGTAGCCTAGTTTAAGCCCAGCTTAAACTTGTGGTTGTTCAGCTTTCATCTCCCAAGTGCTCGGATTATTGGTGTGTATTATATGCCTGACACCCCTATGTTTATAGTTTTGGTTCTTGTATTTTGATCTTTGTTCCTTTTTGAGTTAATTTTTATATTGGTAGTCATTTGATTCTTTTGCATGTGGCTATCTGCTTGGTACCATTTGTTGAAGAGACTGTCTTTCTTCATTGAGTGGCTTCATTAAAATTCAGCTGACCAATGACATGAGATTTAGGTAAGAACTTTTAGTTCTACTCAGTGAACTGTCTTGATTTTCATTGCTTTGAAAAAGAATTGTGAAATCTGCAAATGTGAGCCTTCTTTGTTCTTCTTTTCCAAGATTGTTTTGGCTGTGTTGGGTTTCTGGTGATTTCATATGGATTTAATTTAATTAATTAATTTATTTTTGATTTTTGTTTTTCTAAGACAGGGACTCACTATGTAGTCCAGGCTGTCCTTGAACTCCCTTTGTACCTCAGGCTAGCCTTGAACTCCTGGTGATCCTCCTGCCTCAACCTCCTGAGTGCTGGGATTATAGGCATATGCCCCTACACCTGGCCTTCTATATCTATCTCCTTAATAGTGCCTCTAAGGCCCAGCACAGCCTGGCACATCTGGCTTTATGACTCTCATACAGCTATATTCACCTTTTGCTGCAATCATGTGCAACCATTAGCAGCTCCTGGACAACCAAATTATGATATTTCCTGTGCTACAATCTCTTCCACTGGTGAATTTCTGCTCCCTTTCTATGGCCCAGGTTAAAATATCACTTTGGGTCCCCTCTCTTGCTTATAGCACACACCATTATTTTGTTGTCTTCCATTCCACAGAATGGTTTTTAAACCCTCACATCTGAGACTATGCCTCTGCTGTGAATATGTCTCTGATTTTGTTCCAGCAAATTCCATGTTCTCCATTGCACATAACCTTCCCTTTATTCAAATTAATTTCTGACTCTTGACTTTATCCCTATGTTCCACTCATCCCATTCTGTCCAAAAAAGATCTAACACTTGACAAACATCCCACATCTGTATATAATATTGTCAGATGATACTTACTGAGCACGTACTAGCTACCAAACCCAATGCTGTGGAAAATGTGCCTGTGAGATCTCATTTGTTTATTGTCATTTTTCATAGGACAAAGTGGAATCTCAGAGAGGTTAAGTGACTTGACTAAGGCTACACAGATAATAAGCGGTATAGAAGGGACTTCAACACAGGTTTGTATGATTCTAGGATCTGTGCTTTTAAAGGTAGGGTTTTTTTGTTTTTTTTTTTTTTTTGATCGGTACCGGGGATTGAACTCATGACTGCCTGCTTGCAAGGCAGGTGCTTATGTCACTGAGCTAAATCCCCAGCCCCTAGGATCTGTGTTTTTAATTTGTTGTGCCTTCTGATTCACTGAAAAAAAATATGTGAAATACAATTAGTCTTGTTTCTCAAAGACCAGTGAGAGGGAAATCAGAGGCCAGGCTTGAAAAATCCAGAGTTAGCGAGTAAGACCACTGTGGAATGGTGTGGAACTAACTTTCAAGATAGAAAGCAAGAGGGGCTGGGGATTTAGCTCAGTGGCATAAGTGCCTGCCTTGTAAGCAGGCAGTCATGAGTTCGATCCCCAGTACCGATAAAAATGAAAAAGACAAAAAAAAAAAAAAAAAAACAAGATAGAGAGCAAGAGCCCAGGAGAGGATCACCTCCAAGAATACTGAGACCCAGAAGAAGCAAATGGACACAACTCACTAAAGTTGAGAGTAGCCTCTGCTTTCCTTTTTTTGGGAAATAAAGCTACCAAGCCAGGAAAGATTGCCTAGAGACATAAGGACAATGACAAAGGCAAGAGGAACTCAATGTAGGCCAGAATCTGCCTAGTATGTCCATTTAAGCAGAGACTGGGTGCTAGCCAATAGTGGCTTGGAAAGTGTTTGGACAGAGTAAAGACTCCTAGGCTGGAGCTACTCAGAGACAGGAGAAACATGAGGATGCTAGAGACCAAGGAGAGGACTGGGGAAAACTGGTCTTGTGATTGACACAGAGGTGAAGGCTAGCAGCGTACGTGTCAGATGGGTTCTCCAGAACACCACCATGATGGGATAGGCAACCTTCACTGAGGGCTTGGGCAGTGTGTCTGTACCTGGGAAGTTTAGATTCCCTTTTACATTGAACTGTTTTCCTAGGTGGACCAATGTTAAAAGACAGACACTGGATGCAGCTTCTTAGAGCATTCATTTATTCATTCATTCGTTCATTCATTTATTCATTCACAAGGCAAGCAACTGAACAGGACATGTTAGTGGTGTGCACGTGGAAGAACTGAAGTAGGGGTTTGCATGTGGATCCCGGTCCCCCTATTCCTGGATCCCCTTTTCCCCCTTAAATTAAAAAAAAAATCCTTGAGACAGTGTGGGTCAGAGGCTAGAGGGATCCAAAGTCAAGACTGGAAACCATGGGGCTAGGGATTTAGCTCAGGGGCCTAAGCGCCTGCCTGGCAAGCGCGAGGTCATGAGTTCGATCCCCAGTACCAAGAAAAACAAAGATTGGAAACCAGAGTTTGCTCCGGCCAGCAGAGCCAGGTTCTTGTGAGATGGTGACTCAGGCCTCTTCAGCTGTGGCATCAATGCCCGCGTAGGTGAAGTTCTCAAACAGCGACATGTTTACGTAGGCCTGGGGACAGAGTAGTCTTAATGGGAGGCAGAGTGGTTCTTACCAGTTCAGCAGGGCACTGTGGGTATCAGACCATATTCTGAGGCCCTAGACACAGTTGTTAGGTGCGGATTTTTCATGCACTCATAAATTGCTTGCTCATTCATCCATTCATTCACTTATTCATCCATTCATAAGACTTTTTTTGAGACAGGATCTCATTATGCAGTTCAAGCTGGCTTTGAACTTATTTTGTAACCCAAGTTGGCTTCAAACTTGCAGTGATCCTCCTGCCTCAGCCTCCTGAGTGCTGGGATTACAGGTCTGTGCCACCACACCTGGCCAAAAGGCTATTGTTGACGATTCACTCACTTACATGTTTATTAGATCATTCCATACAATAGTTAATCATTAATTCATATGAAAAACTGTTTTTATATTTCCTGATTGTGATATGTTTTTTCATATGTATTTATATGGTAATTCATTTGTTCCCATGGTTATTAGATTCAGTTATTGAATCATGTATTTACTCATATTATTGTATTAGCCATTCAACGATTCTACTCATTCGCTCAAGACTTTTCCTGTATCATCACTTGCCATCCATCCTTGGCTAGTGACTATTCATGTATTCTGCTCTTGTTCTGTGCCAAGTAAGGCTAAGTGTCTCAATGAGAAAGGGCTGATGCTGTCCACTGAGGAGAAGCAAGCAGCTTGGGACTGCAATCTGGGCTGGGGAAGGGGTCTACCGTTGGGACAAAGTAGCAGCCATCCTCTAAGAGTGCGATGGGACCTGGGACTAACCCAGCTGAGACTGCAGAGTGGGGCTAGGCCCAGGATGAACTGTGGTGATCATCCCAATTGGGGAGTATGGTTGGGCAGGGGGGTGGGGCCAGCAGACACAGAAGCTGTGGCCTGCAGCTTCCAATAGTCACTGTCCCCCAGCCACCTCACCTTTCTGGCTTCCAGCATGCGGCCCAGCTGCAGTGCGATCTGGGCAAAGGGGGGCCGCTCGTAGGGACGGTCCCGCCAGCACTGACGCATCAGCTCATACCTGTAAGACAGACAGACAGGGACAGCTGGGGTGCTGGAGTCACAGGGCTTGCAGTGGGGGTCACCCATCACAGGAATGAAATGCCAAGCTAGAGGTGAGGTGACTTACACTTCATCATCACAGTTTCGAGGCTGCTCCATGCGGTAGCCCTGAGGCAGCTTCTCATAGAGCTCAGCGCAGGTCATGCCACAATAGGGTGTGCCTCCTGCAGGAGACCACATGGCTCCCTCAGTCCAGTGCCCCACTGGTGGGTGGGAGTGCTCTGGGGAGGGGAATGGGGACTCACCAAGGCTCACTATCTCCCAGAGGAGGACCCCAAAAGACCAGCTGAAACAAGAAGGACGCACTTGGTTACCCTCTAGTGCATCCCAGCCCAGTGGTTTAGCCCCCACCAATCCAGGATGTGCGGCCCTTCCCGGGCCCTGCATGTGGCTGCTCTGCAAAGGTGTGGCCAGCTGCTGTCTTGGCTCCACTGAAGTTCCATTGTAGGTCCTGAACTAACATTTTTATTGCACACTTGCTATGGTCTAGGCACTGTTAGTTCATTTAACTGTCACACGGACCCTTTGAAACAGGTTTATCATTATCTCATTTTATAGATAAAGACACCGAGGCCCCAAGAGGTTAACTAGTTTGCTCTAAGTCACATAGAAATAAGAGGCAGAACAGGGATTCAAACCCAGATATTCTCCCTTCAGAGCCCTTGTTCTCAGCTGTATCTCACACTGTAACCTCTGTACAGGTATGCATCAGGACTAAAACCTAGGTAGAGGGTTTGAGCTGGGGAGAGCATTTAGGGAATCTTGGGGCAGAAGCAGGAGCTTAAGTATGTGGTCCTCGGAGGGGCAGTCAGTGTGGTGGACAGTGAGCAGAGAAGACACAACAAAGGGCTCATGGCCAGGGCAGGACAGGACAGGAGACAAGTCTGATAGACTGAGTAGATTAAATTCAGACTGATATGGACAGTGCTGAGGAGAGAGGAACAGGAGTGATAAGATGGTCATTTTGGTAGGGTTGGGCACAGTGGTGCACACCTGTAATCCCAGCCTTCGGGAGGCTGAGGCAGGAGGATCACTAAGAGTTCAAGGTTAGCCTGGGCTACATAGTAAGTTCAAAGCCAGTCTGAACTACATAGTGAAACCCTATCTCACAAAAACAAAGCAAATAAAAAGATGATTGTCTTGGGTTGGCGAGCACACAGGAGGAGTCTGGGAAGTCAGGGGGCCATGACCCTACCCTTGAGAGAGGAAGATGAGAGCACTCCTGAGTGTTCTGTGCAACTACCCCAGAGATTACCCACAGCACTGCCAAACTCTCCAAAGTACCTCTCTGTGTCTGCCCTACCTAATCCTATCCCTGAAACACCTACAAACACAAAACTTTATTCCAGCACCACCCCATCTTCCCTCTAAAATGCTGGATGATACCAAGGTACACTCAGGACCCCCCCCCCAAGTCACACTGGATCACATTCAGTGATGCTCAAGTTGTACCTGTGTCAACCCAAGATGTTTCTGAGCTGTGCTTAGCTTATGTCTTGTGTGATCTTTGTGGACTGAATCCCTACCCCTTCCCACCACTGCACTCACACATCACTCTTGGTAGTGTAGACGCTGTAGTTCAGAGACTCAATGGCCATCCAGCGTACAGGGAGACGCCCCTAGGAGAAAATGGGTTTGGAGGATGGGGTGTGAAGAAAGGGCTTGTGTGGGTTCTGGGTGAGGGCAGGGCCAAGCAAGGCCCTGACCAGGAGGCTTCAATGAGACTTGCCATTGTCTTCTTCACATACACCTCTTCCCCCCTTGAAAGGCCAAAGTCTGCAATCTTGGAGGCCAGGTTCTCTCCGACAAGCACGTTTCGGGCAGCCAGGTCCCTGTGGATGAACTGCAAGCAGGGCAAGAAGTCAGGGAAGAGGAGGATGAGGGCACCCAGTAAAGGGTCTGGCCCCAGTTCTAGTCTACATGGGCACCCTGGATGCTTTCAGGAACCCTTTCTTCTTTTTCTAACCCACTGATGCCTGAATCTTGCCTCTGTTGAGGTCTGTGTGAGAAAAATTAGTGTTGAATCTCATGCGCTCCTTCCTGTGCCTGGGCTATGGCCAAGTCCAGGCTGTGTCCCTCTCCCTGGACCACAAGAGCCACACTGCACTTCCCACTTTCTGTGCTCTCTACCCCTTTTTCTCTCCCTCTCCTTCTCCCTTGACTGCTGAAGACCAAAATGACCTCTCCCCTGAGCTACAGTTCTCCTCCACCCCGCTCCTTTCTCAGAGACCTCTCTTCATTAGTCCTTCCCTCTGCACTGGTCCCTGCCCCATTGCTTTCAAAAGATCTTAAAACCTGACGACCTGTCAAATGTCTTCTCTCAGTCTTGTGCTCTCCTCTGAGAGCTGCCCTTTCCCTCCTTGAATTAGGAGGTTCCCAGACAGTTTCAGGACTTGCCCTCCCTGCGTGGATCTCCTTAGCCTTAACGTTTGACAGCTCACACATTGATAATCCCAGAGAAGATGATAATAATCCCCTCCTTCTATCACATTTTATTCCCAATGATTACCTTTAACCTCTCCCACAGATCTCACCCACTCCTTCACCATTAGAGTCACCATCTTGTGGTGACAACTTCCACAGTGCTGTCTTGGGCCCAGGCCTTTCTCCTGGAGAGTACAGTGTCCACGCAGCACCTCCACCAGAATGACCCTCAGCTACTTCAAATACAGCCTCTTTGGTCCTGCCTCTCTCTCATCGTCTGCTCCTGTCGTACTATATGTGCACACCCCCACCGCAGCCGGGACCTTGGGGTCACGTCCTCTCTTCTCACCATTCCTTGATCCCTACACCTGGTCAGAGTCTGCTATTTATCGTGCAATGGAGCCCAATCACTGCTGCATTCACACACACCTGCTTCTCACTCAGGTACTGCATGCCATTGGCTGCATCACTGGCAAAGCGCAGCAGCTGTCGGGAGCTGAGGGTGGAGGCCGTTCCATGCTCTCGGGCAAATGCTGGGTCAGTCTCCAATACCCGGCTCTTCCGCAGAAAGTCCAGCAGGTTCCCATAGGGGGCATATTCGATTGCAATATACAAGTAACCTGGGAGGTGAGGGTGATACAGGGTCATGATTTAGACACTGGCTGTCAGAGGTAGGAATAGATGCCTAATGGTAAGAAATGGCAGGCCTAAAGCATGGAGGAGAACTGTGGCTCCCCAAAAGCCACTAAAGTGGTGGTAATGATGGTTGATGATGGGGATCTAGAAGAGGTAAGTGACAAGGTGAATGCTCACCGCGGTTCTCACAGGCCCCCAAGAGGTTGATGATGTTTGGGTGATGCCCCAGTTTGCATAAAACTTCCAGCTCTCCAGCAAAGTCACGATGATCATTTTCAGAAGCATACTCTGTGTAAAGAATTGCATGTCACTATTTCCAGAAATAACTCTGGAGAGAAGGTATGGACTGGTAAGGGCTGAGTTTAGACACTGGTAGGAGCCTGGTGGGGCCTGGGCTCTGGGACAAAGGAGAGCGTTGCCTTGGGTCAGTGTCACTTCCAGAGACCTTTAAGCATCTTGATGGCTGCATTCATCTTGAGTCCATCCTTCTTGATCATGGCCCGGATGACTTGGCCGAAATTCCCCTCCCCAATGAGGTCTTCAAAGGTGATGTCTTCCCACTCCAGTACTGGGTAATTCAGGGGCTCAGGCTGTGGTTTTGGCCGTCGGGTCAGTGTCAAGGTCCCGGAGCTGAACTGTAGGATGGTCTCCTCACCCTTCATGGGATGGGACAAGTGGGCAGACCAGTCCACACAAGATATGGGGGCAGAAGAAGACACAGACAGGCATACAAAGCAAAGGTTCAGCAATTAGAGAAATGGGCCTAAGGCACCCTAGCAGTGAGCTGGGGACAGACCAATGGACAAGAGTTTATACTGAGACAGAATCATAGGCAGCAGAGCCACAGGTGGGTCAATAGGTGGACAAATGTCCAAGAAGAGAAATAGCATGTCAGCCTAGCGTGTGGGGTTCTAGAAGACAGAACAGGCCTTGTAGGTAAGTTGCTAAATGTCACGATATGGTATAATGGAAAGGTGATATTATAACAGCAAAACAGAAGGGGGCTGGAATGACCAATGATAAGAAGCAATGAGCTTCCCATTGTCATGCTAATCCCTGGGACTGCTACCTTAGATTGCTGGGAGCGAGTGGAGTTTTCTTCCCCACTGCAGAAGGAGCAGGGGTCATCCCTGTCCACCCACTTGGTGTCTAATCATCATTCTTAGACCAGGCCAAGTTTAAACTCAGCAAGATCCTAAGAGAGAGGAATGCCCTGTTCCCTGTGATGTGTCAGATGTGGTCCTCCTAGGAAGGACTGGTAGCAGGAAAAGGAAAGAGTTGAACAGGACCAATATAACTGAAGATGGACTCTGCTAGGTCTTTCTAAGAGAACTGGTGCCCAATTGATGGGCAAGGGCCGAAGACACAGGTCACATGGATTCACATGAAGCATGGATAGGTGAAGGTATACTTTAGAATGTACATGTGTGTTCTGTGGCTGCACATATATACATGTATCCACATGCACTTGACAGCCCAGAAGTGCCAAGACACAGGAACACACATGCATTGAGAGCACATACATAGATACACCCCATATATACACCTGGGCAGCACATGTGCATGCATGCCCACACACTTGTATAGACATAAATCTGTGTGCAGACACACCTGGCCGGGATATATCTTTTTTGTTTCTTTTTTACTGCTGAGGATGGAATCCAGGGCTTCATGCATGCTATGCAAGCACTCTACCACTAAGTTATGTCCCGAGACCCTGGGGACATGACTTGTGCGAGGGTAATGTGTGTATTACAGGCTGCTTTCTCATGGCCTTCCCTCAGCATTTGTCCCTATTGCCCTCCCCCACCATGGCAGTGGTGGCTTTCTGTGTGCACTGACCTCATAGGGAAGGACAACACAGCCAAACAAAGAAGTCAATTGAGTCTCTGGATAGATTTTTTTTTTAAAGGCACAGCAGAGACAGCCTTGGGTACTGACTGGGCTTTCTATCACAAAGGTCAGTCCTTGAGAGAAAAGAGGTTTTTTTCTTTTTCTTTTCTTTTCTTTTCTTTTTTTTTTTTTTTTTTAATGCCAAAGCATGGCTCTAAATATCAAGAGCCCAGGTGTGGAAACCCAAGGTAGAGTTCCTATCCTTTTTTTTTTTGTCTTTTTATCAGTACCGGGATCGAACTCACGACTGCCTGCTTACAAGGCAGGCGCTTTTGCCGCTGAGCTAAATCCCCAGCCCCTTAGAGTTCCTATCTTAAGTGACAACAGTGGGGAAGATTTCAGAAGAAGCAGGACTAATGGGACAGTCAGATGTGACAAGATGAGGTAACAAGGATCCCCACCTCTACCTCTGAGAGTGTGCACTACGGGGGAACAATAACCCCAAATGGGTTGGCAGGGAAGCCTAGAAGAGTGGAGACAGGTGCTGCTGTGGAGGTACTAGCCTGGTACAGTTCTAGAGGGGTAGAGCCGGCTGTACCCTGGCTGTGGCCACAAAATACACTGTCCTCCACAGGTTACAGGAAGCACAGGGCTTAGAGTCTCCCAGAGGGAGCTCTAGGATTTGCAAGGGTGGAGGCTGGAATGAGGTGCTCACTCTCTTCACCATGTCATCCCCTTCACCATAGTCCTCAGCTAAGAACATCCTGGAGGAGACAGGGAAGAGGGGCAAGGGAATCCCAAACTGACTGTACCTGAGCCTGAAATTGCCCCTGCTAAAATACAGACAAAACTGAGCCCTGTTCAACTAGAAATAGTAAATATTCTACCAGTAATATAAATGGGCTCACAAGTGAAGTTTAGTTCTAGAGAGATAAAATCATATTTTGAACCACTGAATGTGGAGTATAGTTTTATAGCATAAACATGTGTGTACACACATAGTGTGCTTGTGCATGTCTAGGTGAGAACATAGTACTTGTGCATGTCTAGGTGAGAACACACACACACAGGGCCTTGCACATGCACCCCAGGGGTCCACATCACTGACCGACCCCGACTGGTAGGTGAAGGTGCGTCTCCGATGCAGACAGCTCCTGCGGATGCACACTAGGGCCAAGAGGGCAGCCAGGATGGTGAGGCAGGTGGCAGAGATGGAGCCCACGACGGCCAGGACCAGCTGCTGATCCAGGCCTTCTTCAGCTGCCCGGCTCTCTTGGACTGGGCCCTCGCTCTGCAGCCCTGGACACAAAAGGGTGGGGATGCCTACGTCAGGGAACCCAGGGGTTACAGTGTGGTCCCAGAGAAAGAATGGAGATATAGGAAGATCACTTTGTCTGCACGATGGAAGGAGCCAGGAAAGAAGCAATTCTCAGGACTAGCATTCTGAGATGGGAAAGGTGAGGGCTATGGCATTTGTTGGTAGGGGCCTGAGATACCTTAGCTCCAGGTAGTGGGTGAGGAGAAGGAAGCACATGCTGTGACTCGTCCCCAAGCCCAGGCCAACCTCTTACCATTGCCCAGGGTGGCCTCTTCTACTGTGTTGCTCCAGTCGCCCAGGCCCTGAACGCTGGCCCGCACACGGAAGAGGTAGCGTGTGCTGGCATTGAGGCCACTGACAATAGTGTTGGTCTCTTCGGGCCTGTCCACATCCATCCACAGTGGGTCTCCTGAGCCCCCGGCCACCTGTACCTCCACAATGTACTTGGATATAGGCCCAGATGGAGCTTCTGGACGTTGCCATGTCAGCTGGATCTCAGAGTCTGAGAGGGCATGGGCTTGGAGGTGTCGTGGTGCTGGAGGCCCTGGGGAGAGGGAAATGGGAAGGTAGAGCTCAGATTAGACCAGGCTGTGTAGCTGTGGGATCACATAACTCTGCTCTGTAGGCCCCAGAATGGCAGCCAGTGTGTCACCTTCCTCTTTCCATACACCCTGCCACTGACCTCTTCTTCAGTCCCAGGCCACTTTCACCCTAAACCTCTGGATCTCTTTATTCACCTTGTATCCTAAGTGTTCCCTAGGTCCTCCATATTATGTGTTCCCCAAGCCCTAGGTCCCCACCATTATCCTTGTTTCTCCACATAAACCAGGACCTAGTGATGGCATCCCCCACCCCACGTGTTCCTAGTGACCTTTGTCTTTCAGGTATCCCCTATGTTTCCTGTGTCCCATGTCCTTTGTGATGCCCATTGTACGTCCTGTCTATGTCTACCCAGTCTCCTGAAGCCTCCTATGTCTCCTGTGTCCTTGTGTACCCATCCCTCCTCCTCCCCAGCCTGTCAACCTGCCCTGTGCCTACCGCTGGCAGGCAGAAGCACGTGTGCAGGGGGTGAGGCAGGGCCCAGGAGAGTGCAGTGATAGAGCCGAACATCCAGATGGTAGTGGGTGCCAGGTGTAAGTCCAGTCAGGACAGTGGAGCGGGCCTGGGGGGATGAGACATTCTCCCGCCGCTCCTGTCCTCGTGCCCCGTTCCATAGACGCAGCAGGAAACCATCACCCACCAGTGGCCCGGGCCCCGAGGGTAAGGACCAGCTCACTCGCAGCCGATCAGGGCCCTCCACGTGCCAGCCCTCCAGCCATGGCTGCAACAAGGGCTCTGGGGCCAGAGGTCAGGGGTCAGAGAAGTCCACTGGGTCCTCGGAGCTGAACAGAATGGTGATCCCTAGTGGCCAGGATGGGACAACCTCCAAAGGGAGAGGCAGGAGCCCAGGGGTGGTGGTGATAGTAGATAAGACATAAAAACCCTGAGTGGACAGGACAGTAATCCCCAGGGGAAAGGAAGGGCTGACTCGGCCTCTCACCAGGACAGTCTGTGGTCATGAGGGTGGGAGGCCCCCAGGCCCCTTCTCCCCCTTCTCCTGGCCGGCTCAGTTGCACACGGACGCTGTATCCTGTCTTTGGCTTCAGATTCATTAACGTCACATTCTCGCTGGGGTCCACTAGGGTCGGGGAAAGCACACACATCACTCAGTCCCAGCCGCGTCTGCTGCCACCCTCCTCTCTTCAGCCCCTACCTCCATTCTCACCTTATCCCTTCACCATACACTCACTACTGTCCTCCTCCAGCTCTTTCCTCCATTCTTACTTTATCCCTCACTGTACCTACACCCCTGCCATCCCTAGTTGTCTTCCACTTACCCATAATGGCAGACCAGCCCACGGTGCTGTCCTGGGGCCGATAGTGCAGGCGAACAGAGGAGATGGGTCCATCCCCAGAGAACGAGACCAGTGGAGAGACCACAAGCTGGCGGCTCTGCTTGGCCAAGAGCCGAGGTGCAGCCAGAGGCACTGGGGGCACTGCCAGAAGACTCAGGGTAAGGCATTGCCCATAGGTCTATCCTGAACTCAGAAAAAGAGGAACACTTTGTGCTTTGGGCGTCTTTGTTTAGATATGGGACCTTCCGGATAAGGGTGTACTAAATGGAGTGGTCAGGGTTCAGGGAGGAGAATTTTTGTCCTGGAGAAGCCTTGGGCACAGAATTGGCAGTATTAGATGAGGGAGGAAATGATAAGGCCAACAGGGGTTGGTGAGAGCACTCAGTCCATGAAGTAGGGGACAGGTAGAAAGGCTAGAACCCAAGGCAGGGAGACATCCTGGATGTCACCTGCTTGCTGCCCTTACCCCATCATTCACCACTTTCTGTCCCTGCTCTGCCCCTGGTGCTTCATAAGAATGACTTCTAATTCTTTCAACTGATTTTAAGCTGGGGCTCATCCTTAGGGTATAAATAAAGAAACTGAAGCTCAGAGACTTTGAATAACTTGCCTAAGAATACACAATTCGGAGAGTTTGAATTCTGGTCACCTCAAATTAAATGATTCTGCCTCAGTTTCTGCCCCTGACTTAACTCCATGGTCACTGTCCCTATTCTGGCCTCAGATTTTTCTCTCCAATGCATGAATGCTTTCACAGGTTCCCTTGCCTCTTCCAAATACTTACCAGACTGACTTTCTAGGAAGGAAAGAAGGAATGAATCAAGGAAAAAAGAAAGGTCATCTGTCTGGTTATGGTAGATGCAGAGCTGTGAGCTGAAGGAACACCCAGCAGCAATGAATATGCCAAGAGGAGGTACAGATCTCAAAGGAGGCGAAGGTACAGTTTGGATTCTGAAGAGCCCCTTGTGACTTTGCTTCACATAGAGGCTCTGGCTTTAGGAGGTAGCTTTATAAAAACACACCTCTGAATCACACACGGTTAACTTCCATACCGGCTCCAGTACCAGACTCCACAGAATGCCTGCTTCTTGGAGGCCTTGGTTCAGGGTGGTACTGGGGGCAAGAGGCTTCTGGCTGAAGATCACATGCAGGAGAAGGGCGTGACATCTTGGGATGAGATGCCATGTTACATACTAAGAGTATTCACTGGTGCACACTGAACAGTGTACTGTGCCAGATCCCAGACCCCGTGCCGACAGTTTACCACATCTCCTGCTCTAGCCCTCACACCAGCCCTATGTAGTAAGTGCTACTATTCCCATTTTATAGAGAAAAGAGCTTCCAGAGCTTCGGTAATTTACTTAAGGAGCCAGGGATGTAGCTCAGCAGCACAGTGCCTGCCTGGCAAGCATGAGGTCCTGGGTTTGATTCCCAGGACCAAAACAAAACAAAACAAACAAGCACCAAGTAAATCTTCCGAAAGTCATGGAGCCAGGAATTTTAGAAACAGGGTTTGAAACCCCTTGTCTGGATTCAAAGCGTGAGTTGGGACGTAAGGAAAAGCTGAAAGTAGAGGGGCTAGTAGGGTGGGGTGGTGAGGAACCCAGAAACTGAATGTAACAATAAAAGAGAGGACAGTGACAGGTAACGTTTGCATGGAGGAGATAGATCAGAAGCAGAGGAAATGGGACCCCAGGTGGCAGGAGGTAAACTGCTCAGGTTTGAGGTGCTGAGAAGGTAAAAGGATACTTGGTCCAGGGAGGAAGTGTTAGCTCTGAGCACTTCCTTCCTTATTCACCTGGCAGACTCCTATGCATGTGTCACCTCTGCATAGTGAGCAGGTCACCCTTGAACTTCACACCCCTGTGGACACCTGTTCTTGCTCTGGTTAACTCGAAAGCAGGAAAAAGCATACCAGAGGCAGAGTTAAAGGCATATTGTACCTGTGGTGGGAGACTAGATGAAGTTAGAGTGTGACCCCAATTTCTGGGTCTTGGGATGTTCTTTTTAGGTGGGACTGAGCTATGTTCTAGCCTTCATACTGCCTAGCTTCAACTTCTGATTGACCACAAGTCCTCTTTGCCTGGAGCTGGGCTGTAACCTGAGATGCCTTTGCCATTCCTGCTTGGACTGGACTCTGAGAAGCATCAGAGATAATGCCTTCTCCACTCATTATCCAGCCTCCAAGAGCCTAAGGCATCACTGACCTTTGACATTGACCTTGAAGCGCTGGCTATCTTGGCCTCCAGAGGTGGACACTCGGCACTCCCAGAACCCGCTGTCCCCAAGAGCCAAGCGGGGTACCTCGAACTCAGCTGTGGTTTTGTCTGGCTCCACAATGGCCTTGGTGGACTAAGAGAGACGAGGAGAGGGGATAGAAAACAAAATGTGTCACCCTGAGGCAGATACAGGCATCCATGTAGAATGCTGGAGGGACAGAGGCCCAAAGGCAGCCATCATCAACCAGCCTCATGCCATTTAAGCCATGACCAGGTCAGTGAATAGAGTCTGCATAAAGTTCTGAGGGGTAAAGGTCTGAGCAATTGTAAAGCTGGAGGAATAGGGGAAGGGACTTAGCAGTCATTGCAGCTGACCTGAAGCACGGTGCCATCTGGCTTGCGTAGCTCCATGCTGCCCCGTACTGGGAATGGGTTCCCTGCAGCGGCACAGTGGATCCGGGGCATTGTCTCTAAGTTGAACTCCAGTTCTGAGGCGACATTAAGGATCTGGGGGATTCGGTCTAGGGAGAGACAGGACACTCATTCTGGAGCTTACATGGGGCACACACATGACCGTAACCTCCACTGTGCCCCTTGTCCCATGTGCTGCCTTTTAGTGGAGGCACCACCATATTTCCAGTCACACAAGCTTGAGCATCAGAAAAGTCCTGTATGCATCCTCCATCAGCTGGCCCACCTGCCACACCTCCTCAAACACACTTTCTAATACCCTGTAATGCTAGAAAGCAGGCCCCTTTCTATTCTCACAGCCAGAACACTGCTGAGGCTTCATTTGTTTCTGATGCTCAGCCACAGATGTTTGCTTCTGTGCTCTGTCCAGCAGTGAGAGGTCTGACCACCTTGTAGTCCTTCAACAGTTCCCTCTTGTCCCTATCTTGCTAAGTTAGACCCCCTGGTCTGTTATAATTTAACCTTTTCTGACCATTCCCCCAGTTCAATCCCCCTTCTCTTTCGCTGCCCTGCTACCTAAGCCAGAGACTCAACTCCTGGGCTTCCCCTATAGTCTCTGTCAGTGTTTTCTCTATTGTCCTCCATATCCAATTGCAGATCTCATCTCCTTCCAGAAGCCTTTCCTGACTCTCTCTCACATGGTCAGGGGCTTCCCCCTGGGCACTCTTGCACTCGGGCTGTCACCCTCAAAGCTATGGAGCACTCGTGCTCTGTATTCCTTGAGAGTAGGACATGGGCCACAACAGGGAAAGGAGGGTAAGACGCCTCCAAACCAAGGAGATTCATTTGGTGGAGGCTGACTTCTCTTTTTCTCTTTTGTATTTTTACCGGTACTAGGGATCGAACTCACGACCACACGCTTGCAAGGCAGGCACTTATGCTGCTGAGCTAAATCCCTAGCCCTGGGGCTGACTTCTCTTGAGAGGTCACAGAGT
The DNA here is from genome assembly GCF_034190915.1 of Cavia porcellus. NCBI lineage: Eukaryota > Metazoa > Chordata > Mammalia > Rodentia > Caviidae > Cavia > Cavia porcellus. Next base: position 37,823,855 of record NW_026947508.1, read on the forward strand.
CCTGGATGCTTTTACCTGACTTCTCGCAGTGCACACCATGCCACCCAGAAGGGCAGACACAGCCGCTAAATCGATCACAAGTGCCACCATTTTGACACTGGCACTGGAGGTGGCAATCAGCTCCAAAATGGCCAGGGGCACAGGCTGGGAAGAGAAGAGGCGTGGTTAGAAGGGGTAGGTCGGGCGCATAAAGGCGTGGGTGGGGCATGCCTTGTACAACAAGCTGAGCTTAGTGGGGCACTGGTCAGGTGACTGTAGAGGGCTTGGTGTGTAAGTCAGTGGAGTGAAGGTTCTGGGCCAAGCTTGTGGCATGGAGGGAGGTTGATTCATACCTTCCTGGCATTGGCTTCCTCTCCAGCCAGACCCACAAGAACAGCCATAAGGGTCTGGGAGGCAGAAGGTGAGGCCCCGACATCCTGATGTACCTGGACACTGCTCCTGGCAGCTCTGTCCAAAACGGCCCTCTCTGCAAGCTGAAGGGAGGGTGTGTGGATGAGCCTGTTGATTGCTAGGGTCTAGGACACAGCCCATACCCTCATACCCAAGCTCCATCCCTAATGTCCTAGGATCTTTACCCCGGCAGGCAGCCTTTTATGCCTGGGTCTCACTTTCCATCCCCCTTACCCTGTTCACAGCGGCTACCAGTGAATCCAGGGGGGCACACGCACTCGCCATCATAGTCATGGCAGACACCACCGTGCAAGCAGCCTGGGCATTCCTTGACACAGCCTGGTCCCCAGCGCCCAGCCCCACAACCTGGAGGAAAGTGTCTTTAGCAGCACAGCTTCCCCGACCTGTCCATGGCTGCTGAAGATTGGGGTAGCTCTGGGACCCTGGGAATCCTGGGGCCTATAGGAAGTGCCCATAGAACTCTCAGCTTTCTATACTACCCCAACCTCTGCCTTTGTCTCTGACCCCGCACGATGAGCCGAAAGAAGGCGCTTCCCAGGGGGCTGGCTTCCAGGTAGGTGGCACTGTAGATGCCGCTAGATGATGGCTGTGCATCTGGGACCAGAAGCAGGAACCGCCCATTCTTGGCCTCCTGCCAGTCCTGGTTATGGAAGTAGGATCCTGGGTGGGGGTACAAATAGGTCAGGGGCCTCAGTGTCACAAGAGAACTGATATCACCTCCCTTGGCCCAAGTCACATGGATATGCCCCATGTATAGTGATCAGACCTATGAAAGATAGGAGATGCTAGTACTCAATCAGAAAATTGAGAAAAATACTCTTTCTGCTCCACAAACCATTCAGGAAGCCCTACGTCCATTTGTTCCACCTCATCCTCTTTCTAAAGCTGCCCACTTTTCCCATATCCAGTGCCACCATCCTTGCCCCAGTCCTCTATGGCCCCTTTCCCGGGCACTTTACCTCCACCTTGGTCTCACATTTGGCACCAAGAGAGATTCTTTTTTTTTTTGTTTTGTTTTTTTGTACCAGGAATTGAACTCAGGACTTTGCACTTGCCAGGTATACGCTTATACTGCTGAGCTATATCTCTGGCCAACAAGAGAGATTCTTATACATAGATACCTTAGTATTTCCCCTGATTAACCTCTTACAGCTCTCTTTGTGCTCAGGGCAAAATTCATCTCCTCAGCATGTTGTTTTCATCAGGTAGATCCCTGCTGAGCTCCCAAACCCCATAGTTCTCCACACCCTCTCTGATTCTTCGTAACATTCCTGAATTCCTGAATTGCTTGTTTCTCTTCTATCAGCATCTGGTATTTCAGCCCTCCTGCCTTTTCTTGTCAGTTTCCTCTCCTGGAATGCCCTTCTTTCTTTGTTTGGCTCCTGTGTCTTCCCAGTTCCCCTTTGGGCATAGTTCAGGTGGCTCTTTCTAGTGTTCTGGCTGCACAGAAACTAGTAACACAGCCCTTCCTGCCTCCTTCCACATTTCCCATCAGTTCAGGTGGCCTGTAGCCTGGAAGAAAACTTTTGGGTGTCAGGTAAGGGTCTTCTCTTAGGATCCCATAGAAGCAAACCAGCAAAAGTGGGTCATGAGGCAAGAACCACATGGGCAGGCGCAGACAGGGTCAGGGTGAAGGCAGGCATGGGATGGAGATCCAGGGGTCTGCCCTAGGCTTCACCACATCTGCTCTGGTATCAAGGATCTGTGCTGGGCAGGACTCCTGGGCCTATCGTGGGCATTTTGCTACTGGTTCTCTTCTTCCCCTTAGAGACTATGTTTCTCTTCCCAAGTAGGTTATATCCTGCTAGCTCCGAAGGGAAGAGTCAAAGATGACTCTTAACATAGTACTTAAGGAGGTATCTGACTAAGGCTTCTGGTCTTCTGAGTACAGATCCAGATATGAAATGAATCCAAGTGCATCCCCTGGTCCTGGCCCAGGAAACAGAAGAGGTCCTAGAGGTTGGCAGGAAGGTTACTTGTGTGAATCAGGGTAATGAGGTCAGAGGTGGCCATGGAAATGCTAGGTCCACCGTCCAACCAAATGCCCCTCTTACCATTGTTCTTCCAGATCACATCTGTCTGCTTCTCCTTATGCACACGCGCAGAAAGCACAGCGGTGTCACCTTTGTTCACTGTGTGAGTGACCTTGTCTGGAAGCAGGTGGGCTGTGGGTGTAGGGTGGGGGTTAGTGGCCAGAGCATTGTCAGCCTGCGACCCCCTTCCTGCAGCCAGACTCACCCCCGGGGCTGTTGTGAACGTAGACCACTCGAGAGCGCCGCAGCCCGGTGCCACCCACGCAGGAAAACACACCCACCAGGTCTGAGGGCTTGGAGAAGCCTCGAAGCGTGACCTGGTGTGAGCCGTTATGTGCCAGGCGCAGGGGCTGCCCAGACGAGAGGGTACGCACTATGCTGTTGTCCTTTTCCAGCAGCAGGGGTGGACTCCAGGCGTCAGAGCCCCTCCCCACCCCGGCCTCTCCGGACACGCAGGTCAGAAAGAAACGCTGGGGGTCGGTGAGGCGCAGGTTGGCCAGCAGCGTCAGGTCAGCAGCAGCACCTGGGACCGGGACATCAGTGACTTAATTGCAAATCCAGCTGACACTCTGACTCCAGAGCCCCTGGTTCTAGGCCTCTGAGCTTACTGGAGAGGCTGTTCAGAGAGCCCCCAGCCTTCACTCCTCCTCCTTTCCCTGCCACGACCCACAGACCCCATAGGCACTTCACTTTATCATCCCTTCCCATCCTTTTGATCCTGCAAGAATGAAAACAAGAGCGCAAATCCTTTGCTGGCTTCTCCTGCCAGATGGCTTCCCGTTACAGCCTGGCCTTCAGAGGGAATGATCTATGTTTCCTCACTTCATTCCCTGGCAGGCCCCTTTCCTGACTCCTCTCTAAAAGTGCTGTGCGGAGGTAGCCTGGAACCGCTTCTCCCTGACCCCACCATGAGGCTGCAGGCTAGGACCACCATCCAGACCTGAAGCTTCTTGTAGGGCCTTTCCTTGTCCTTATAGAAACCTGAGAAATGTTTGTTGTGGTATTATTTAAGGTGAGCCTGTAGCAAAAATGAAGCTGGCCCTGTCTGGCCCAGACAGGAGGGCAGGCCAGGATCGAGATGGGCAGACACAGACACAGATGGGTCTTGGTCTTTGTCTTCCATGGGCCTACTGCCTAGTGGGAGGGAGTCATGATCAGAGCTTCCAGATGCAGGGTGCTGCACATGGGAGTCCTGTGCAGCAGAGAGGGGCGTTGTCTAAGCCAGCCTGGGGAAGGTGAAGAGGGAGCTGCTTCCTAGCAGAGTAAGCTTTTGGTTGAGCAGAAGAGGGAGAGACGGAGGTCAGGGGCAGGGGAAGGGCAGTTTAGGCAGGGTAAAGTCTTGGAAAGAAAACTGATGGTGTAGAGAGGGGCTGTCAAGTTGATGGGACTAGAGCACAAAATGTGTGCCCAGGGTGGCAGAGATGAAATGGAGCCAATTCCAGGCCAGACTGGGGGCAGTGCAACTGGCTTGCCTAAGCTCCATGATTCCAAGCTCTCCAGACCCCTGCTTCTTGGTCCCTGCCTGTTAACCGTTGTCAAGCAACTAATTAATTCAAAGACCACTTAGTTAATATCGTTCGAAAGTCTACCATGCATAAATGAAGCTGGAATTTCTGGACTGCCTACCAGATGCCAGCACCTTTTTTTTTCCCCTCACCTACATCCTCATGACCTCCAGTGAAGCTGATATCCTTTTATTTTATAGACGAGGTAATAATTATTTTATAGGCTTCCTTGAGTAAGCGCATCCACCTTCTTGGCTTTAACAATCACATCTGAGTCAGTAACCCCATGATGGCCTTCAGCTTGGACCTGCATTTCCACCAGCTTTTCCCAAACCTGTTTCTCTCCTGTACTCCCTGACTCAGTATATGGCACCTGCCCCCGAGACACTGTGGTGTCATCCCGTACTCCTCCTGTCGTAATCCATGTTTATTGGATGTCAGTTAGGCACTGAGCACTCACCGTACCTTCTCTCATTCTATTATCCTGACTCTCCCGGGATGTGGGTGTTGATTAGCCTTACTTTCTGGCCAGGGAACAAAGACTCAGAGAAGTTAAGCAACTTGCCCAACGTCATAACATTAGTAACTAGCAAGGTGGGTTGTTTGATTCCAAAATCCATATTACTAAGCTTTGTGTTGGCTACCCTAACCAGTCATAATATCTCCAGGTTATTTCCTAAACGTTTCTTGACTTCATTGTCATCTCCCAAGCCTGCATTTGTTCAGTCCCCGGCCCAACTTACCTGGAGCATCCCAGCAGCACAGGCTCCTTCCCCTACCCATCCTTTATAGAAATCTATCTGAGGCTCTAAACCACCCTGTGACTGTCTTGCTTACAACCTCCTATGACTCCCCATTGCCATTAGGGTAACGTACATACTCCTGAACCCCTTCCTGCCCACAATGCCCCTCCAGCTGCTTTCTCTGCAGGGGCTGTTCCTTCACCTCTCTGAGACTTGCACTTAATGTTCTAGCCACCAACCTCTTAGTGAAATCTTTCCTGGCTCTATATTTGTCCATTACCCAAGCCCCTTGCACCTATCTCTATTTAGCCTTCATCTTATGTCCTGTGTTCCCACATTAGACCACGAACCAATCAAAGGCACCTCTGTGTTCTGCCCTCCGACCAGCAAATGAAGGAATCAGTCCTTCCATGCAGAAATTCCTTCCATGTGCCACGTCCTATGCCAAGCACTCCATATACATTGTCTCATTTAAACTCCACATCAGCTGTCGGCAGTGATGATTGTTAAAACCCATAGGCCTAAAGGTTGCCAGTCTCTCAACTAATGGACTGCCGTCAAAGCTCAATAGACATTTTCCCCTGGACCAGTGAGGCCCTCCCCGAAGATGTCCCAGGGATCCTTTAAGGGCTGCTTTCCTCTCCTCCTCTAGTCTCTGGCTTCAGTGATTTGTAGTATGTGACTCAGTTTTCGTGGGTCTGGTCTCAATTTTTGGTGGACCACAGTGATGGCAGTGATGATAGGGTTTCTCTTTTTTTTTTTCCTCCCAATTATTTTTTTATTGCGTTAAAACATATATTACCTAGAATTTAGCCTCTTAACCAGTTGTAAACATACAGTTCGGTGTTGTAGAATCACCCATAATAGTATGCAAACATTCCCAGCATCCATCTCTAGAACTCTTTTCATCTTGTAAAACTGAAACTCTGGACCCGTGAACCTGGATTTTCCTAGCCCCTGTGTGTCTCTGTGATATGATGGGGTTCCTCCAGGAGGGAGTGGAATCAGGGCCTTGGGGCCTGGGAATGGGATATGGGGCTCAAGGAAGACTTACGGACATCAGAAGCCAGAAGGAAAATGGGGAGCAGGAAAGGGAGCCCCAGCCTGACCATACTCCGGAGGCTGACGCAGGCCAGTCAGGACCAGCTGGGCCTGGGGTTTGCTGTGGATCTGAGTGCGCTGCCAGTGCCGATCAGTGTGCTCTGGGCTGAGGAGGAAGAGGAAATGAGGTGGCTTGGGTGGGAGGGGTGGCAGGGAGAGGGGTGGGAAGAAATGATCCTGCTTCACAGCCCCTGGGCCCCCTCGATTAGCCCCCCATAACTAAGGATGACATAGCTAGAAGGTCCTGGTCAGGGGTCACTTGAAGGAAGAGTTATGGTAAGGACAAACCAGGGGACACTTGGGCTGACTTTTCCATCCCCTCACTCCCTGCAGTCCTCAGTCTTGCTGGCATGCAGGAGGCAGGAAAGGGAGGAAGCCAGTGGCTTCCGTCTATTGAGGAGGTTTGGAGAGAAGACATTGTTCTAGGGTCTCCCCTCCTCCCAGTGCATACATACATTTTGTGGGCCTGTGTGACAGGACACAGTTATGTGGGACCCTGGAGCACAGTTCACGGATAACCAAAGGTCTTGGATCTGGGAATGTACACACTCAACAGCACATAATCTTAGGATCACAGGGAACCTTCAAGCCTGGTATGGTGCCGCGTGCCTGTAATCGTATTACTTGGGAGGCTGAGGCAGGAGGATTGACATGAATTTGAGGCTAGCCTGGGCTACATAGTGAGTTCAAGGCCAGACTGAGCCATATAACGAGACCCTGTCTCAAATAAATAAATAAATAGCGAGTCTGTGAATCTATCTTTCGTACCTCTCTTATTTTACACATGGGAAAATTGGGCTGTTTGACCCTAATGGGTACCCTCAGGTTATGGCAAGGTGAGGACTTAAACTTTGATTTGGTTCCTGGTTTTTTGGTGCTAGTTCTTTTGTAAGGTCACACATTAAGCAGACTCATGGGAACACAAGCAGTGTGTTGTGACATATATGGCCCTGAGCAGCTTCAGCTCATTTGTCTGCCTGCTGTCATGTGGGCTACATTGTGTGTATGTGCTGGGAGGAGTGGAGACCCTAGAACAATTGATTTTGCAGCAAATCCACATCTGTCAGAGGGCAGTGAGGCAGCAGAAGTCTGTCCAGGGAGAGCTGACCGCACCTGGAAACAGTCCCAGTCAGGCTTCCAAACCCCTTGCAACTTGCCTGTGCTGTGTTCCCCACTCATCTCTCATTGGCAGTTCCCAGAATAGCATATGCCCTGCAGCTATGGAATGCCACAGAGAAGGCATTCCAGGCAGCAGAGGGATGGGTGGTTAAAGTTGCACACCTGGCCTCACCCAATTCTGCCTTGAGAAAATGGTCCAGAAGGGAAGGGCTGGGATCTGGTACCAGTTTAGGTGACCTAGAAATCTAAGTCTTCCCTCTGGGGCTGGAACATCTTCCAGAGTCTGTTGTGAGTAAAAGATCTGTAGATCTACCAGGCCCAACTTCATTTTCCTGGGGAAGCGGGGTCCCTGCAGTTGATCTACCTGATTAGGCCCCCCTTCTGAAGGTCCCTAAAAAGTCTCAGGAGAGGCTTTGACTCCTGGAGACACATTAAAAAAGACTGATGAAGACCTTCCCACCCTATGCATATTCTCCTTCCTACTTGTGAGGCTGGAAAGAGCTTTCTCTAGACTCAGGGTAAGAGTGGGAGTGGATGAGTGATCAATGCCTTAGACTTAGCTCATCTTGGCCCAGAGTCACTAAACTTCAGATGAGAAAAAAGCTGGAAAATGTGGGGACCACTTATGTGGTAGGATGGTAGGCAAAATACACTCATGTGGAACTTGCCTTTGATTCCAGAAAACCTGATGTCTCAGTGTCATTTTGCAAATGTATAGAGAACACAGGGGCAGAGCTTGTTCTTCTTGAAGATGATGCAGATACTGACACAAGTGTTTTGTCTGAATGGAGAAGTCTGAGACACTGTGACACTGACACATGCAAGACCCCGGGCCTACCTGTCAAGCCTCCTTTTAGCTGGGAAACAAAACCTATCAGTAATGACCCATAGATAAGGAAAAGGCAGATGTTGCAGTCTGTACACAAGAATCCCTATTACAAGGCAGTGTTTTATATACATAAAAGTACTTTTTACATGTGTTTATGTTACAAGGAATTTTAATAGCATCAGTTTACAAACAGCATATGCCAAATGAAAAAATCATTACTCAAACAAATGTTGAGTAGGTTGTGTGTACATCTGCTGTTACAATAGGAACACAATGCATTGACTCCTTCTTAGTCACTGGAAAATTATAGGCTGAAGCAAATATTAATTCAAATATGTAATTCTACATCTAGTAATGCTAGCCCTGTGACCCAAAGAAGTGAAACTGATGATAGAACTAAACTAAAGGTAATTTATATTAAAAATAATAAAAAGCAAAAATAGGTGCTTGACATAGCCACTTTCCTCAAAACAGTAGAAATTCCACATGAGGGTATGTGGGCATAAGCAGATGCCAGAGGCCCAGGGCAGCCAGGCTTCTCGGTGGAACATGATAGCTGAGGTTGAAGTAAAGCCTATATTCAATTTTAGTTTCCAAATGCTAATTTTAATGACCTTTATTTACAAGTTGTACAATATTTAAGTAGCACATAGTTGGACTTAAAGAAAAGTCAATTAAATTACATATCATTTCCCCATTCCAGCGAAAAAAGGACTTCTGGGTTTGAAACAGTCCAAGATTCATCCAGGCATCCTCATGCTCTACAGTGAGCTACGGAGCTGAGTAGATCAGTGTTTGCCTGATGGCATTGACTGTTCTGAGTAGTCTGAGAACTGTTGGGTGCTTTCCATAGCTACGGGGTGGTTAGGGTCAGACTAACAGAAACAAGATGGGGACAGAGCTGCCGCTTCATAGGAGTCCATTCAGGTGTGCATGCCAAATCCCGTGACATGATCATAAGAAGGGCAGATGCCAGGCGCTGGAGTACACTGCGTACACTGCATAAGAAGAAGAGATTGTTTCATGGCACAAACCTGAAGACATGAAGCTTTGAGGCATTTGAGGTTTTACCTGGTGATCCAGGCTAGCAAGGATATGAAACTAGAAGAGAGAGATATGGGCCTGAACTTTAAAATACTTCTCTTGGAGAAGAATTTCTCCTCTTGGATTCAGTTATGGGAAGAGTAAGAAATACCTGCTTTAAGGCTAATGCTGGGAAAGGTGGGGAAAACACTTTAATAAAAGATGTCAAATAACACTGACCCCGTTGTGGTCCCCCTGTGCATCCTGATAGGTAACTTCTTCCACATACCAGTTCTTGTAGGGATTCTTTAACCTGGTCTGTATAATTCTGCTGATCACGTATTTAGATGTAGTAACAAGGTCAAATTGTAAAAGTCTCTGGATGCTTATTTTAAGCCTGTGGCTTTGTTTCTGTGACAACTTTCAGACTAGTATAAGACCATGGGTCATATTTTGAGTAGTAGTAATCTAGTGGGATAACAGACAGTGGATTGGGATGACAGACAGCTGAAATCACAGTTACGTCCTGATTTGTTTTTGGAGAGATCAAGCATTTCTGGGTTGTGACAGTCTATAGTGTGGCAGAAAGCTAGGCAGTGAAGATCACAGGAGACAAAGAAATCTAGTGTTGGGGCTGGGGATTTAGCTCAGCGGCATAAGCGCCTGCCTTGCAAGCAGGCGGTCGTGAGTTCGATCCCCGGTACCGATAAAAATGAAAAAGACAAAAAAAAAAAAAAAAAAAAAAAAAAAACCCAGAAATCTAGTGTTTGGGAGGGTCATCTATAAGGATATGGTGCTTTTTTTCCCCCTCTCTGCTATTTACAGCATATCTTTACCTAGACACAAGCATAGAAGGAATATAGTAGGGAACTCTACTGGACATTTCCAACACAGGTCTTTTTGACTTGGGCACACTGTTTGTGACAACGCATCAACATTCTTTAACTATCTTAAGATGGAATTCTGTCTTTCCAACAGAGCGATTTCCAACTTTCTTGGGACCGTGAGGGAAAAGATAGGCCTCTTCTAAAATGATGGGAGTGTATTAGGGTGATGGTGCTGGCCTCTTTTGTCAGTGTGTGACCAACGTATGTTCTACTGGACTTCTGATCACTCAGAAGGCCCCAGACCTTGGGACATCTGTGCACTTGCTTACTTGGGGCCGGGACTGTTTTTCTGCATGTGGGATCACCCGCTCCCTCATACAGCCCCACTCCCACCCCCTTCCATCTGACTTTACTACTGTCCTTCCTCAGTGACCGGAGGCTGGGGAGAGGGTGGAGGAATGGGAAACTGCCATTGTGCCGGGGAGTAAGCAGAGGGGTGAGCGACGGTGGTGGTGCTGGGGAAAATATCCCTTTCCCTCCCCCAGGTTCAAATCAAGGGGTTGCTTCACATTTCACTCTGATGCTTGTGTGGAAGTCAGGAATGAGACTGATGGTGCCTAACCCAGCTTAATTAGTTTCTGGGCAGTGGGACAATGAGAGTTAAGCAATGACTGTTACTGCATCTGGCCACCACCCACAGTTCATCTCGTCCTCCTGAGCTCAAAGGCACAATGCTTTTTTAAAAGATTAAATGATTTTATTTTCAGATTTGTAGAAAAATTGGAAAGATAACACGGAGGATTCACATATACCCAGCACCCGGGTTCCCCTAGAGTTAACACCTTACATTTGTGTGATATATTTGCTATAATTAATGAAACAATATTTAGACACTATTGTTGAATTTTTTTTAGATTTCCTCAGTTTCTCCCCATGGCTCTTTTTTGTTCCAAGATTCCATCTGTGGTACATTATATATAGTTTTGTCACATCTCCTTAGCTCCCTTTGGCAGTGAATTTCTTAGAATTTTCTTGCTTTGATGACCTTGACAATTTTAAGGAGTTCTGATCAATTGTTTTCCCTGGTATTAGGGACTGAACTCAGCTCTGAGCTACAGTCCTAGAATATTTTATTTTATTTTTTATTTATTTTATTTTCTAGACAAAGTCTCAGCAAGTTGGTCAGTTACCCAGGCACAGCTTGTACTTGTGATCCTCCTGCTTCAGTCTCCCAAAGTGCTGAGATTAGAAGCATGTGCCTCCGTGCTTGGTTTGGTGAAATATTTCTTTTATAGGATGTTTCTCTACTGGAAATTTCCTGATTTCTTTTGTGATAATTTTACCTAGGGCTATAAGTTTTTGGGAGGAAGATCACAGAAGTAACATTATATTTGCATTACATCGTATCAAAGGCATGTTATATAAACACAACCTATCACTGATTTTAACTTTAATCCCCTGGCTGAGGTGGTATTTGTCAGGGTTCTCCACTGTGAAGTTATTATTTCCCCCCTCCCTTTCCAAACTGTACTTTGGGGAGGTTATACTTAAGGAATGGAATTTATAACCCTGTCCCTTGAAGGTGGAACATCTACGTAAATTACTCGGAATTTTTCTGAAAATCAGATTTATCTGTTTTCACCCACTTCTGTTTATACCACTACGGACTCATGGACATTTATTTTATACTTTGGATTGTAATCCAACAGTAATAAATCAGATGTTGTGGCACATGTCTATAGTCCCAGCACTTACGAGGCTGAGGTGGGAGGATCACCAAAAGTCTGAGGCTAGGCTGGGCCAATAATGAGTTCAAGGCCAATCTGAACTACCTAGTGAGACAAACAAACTAACAAACAAAAAGTATTTTAATAGCAATTTTGTTTTGTTTTGTTTTGTTTGAGACATGGTCTTACTATGTAGCCCAGTTGTCTTAACTGTGTAGCTCAGGCTGGCCTCAGACTGTAGTAACCCTCCTTCCTCAACTTCCCAAGTGCATGGATTACAGGTGTCCTCCACTATGCCTGACTAGATTTACTTTTTTATAAACCTTTCATACTCCTAACTTTTCATCTTTCATAATCTTTCTACATTTATCTATTGGATTTTATGTGGATGTCATTTTTTTAAATTGTTACATGTTTGCAGTACATAAGGGTTACATTCATTGTGGAAGCTGGTACAAGTATGTGACATTTAATTCCTCTTTTATTTCCTTCCTGCCTTTCGCTCCCTCTCCCTGCATCTGTTAGATCCCTTTAGACAGGTGATAGCGCCAAAAATTGTATACATCGGGAAAAGAAAAACTTGTACAAATATTTTAACACTAAATTTCTTGAGACATCATGAGATTCATACAAGTTACCTTTGGCCTCTACAGTTACAAGAGCTGCTCAGAGTGGAGACTTCCAGGTATTTATTAGCACAGACAACTACTGATTTGTAGATACATTTTTTTGCCTTTCTCTCTCTTCTTGCAGAAACTGGGATCTTTTTAGGTAAGATTGTTATAGAAATTACGCACACACACAAAAAAATGCTGGTGAAAATTTGGTCTGGCTCAAGAGACTATGGGAGAAGAAAATGGCTCTCTCCAAGTTGCCCGACCCACCCATGGAGCTTGAGGGGTCTGGGAATGTGGCTCCACGGTAGAGTATCTGCTTAATATGATGGGAGGCCCTGAGTTTGATCTCCAGCACCACCAAAACATAACAAAACTGACATCATTGTGATTTGAGTTAGTGTCCAATTAGTCTTTTTCTAAATATAAGAGATTCTTCCCAAGAAAACCTGTCCACGCAATTATTTTTCAAAATAAACATAGTGAGAGCCCTGTCTTTGGATTTAGGTGATTATGCATAAACTATTTAATGTCAGTATGTGAAATTGAATGCTGCTTTGTTCTGCTCAGTGTTTTTAAAGGAAACAAGTAGTTCCAATATGCCTTTTTTCCCACCCGAGTTACATTCCTATATTCTCTGAAAGTATGTCCTTGTGTCTTGGACCCTAAAATATTTTGTAAAGCATTTCAGATATTTCTTTGTTATGTGAAGTCCCAAATGCTTGTGACTTTTATATTCCCTCAGGGCCTTAACTCTCTGTTTGTCATAACTGTTTTGAAGAATTTCGTGTTGTCCAGATATGAAATTTACTTTCAGTTAAAATAAACAGCACATTAACACAATTCCTCAGTTCTGTCTTTGCCTAAAATAAACATTAGCAACAATTCACTTATCATGTTTATCTGCAAAGAAAAGGGAAAAAATCTTTCTGTGAAAGTAATTTTTAAAAGCATTTTCTTAAATCAGTAGTAACAATGGTACTTTCACTTAACTTTGGCAGCCATTGAAGACATGCTGTCCACTTGAAAACAGTTTTTGCTTTTTTTTTCTTCCAGGAAATAACTGTGCAGGGAGAGGAAGTTTGTCAGCAAATGCTTTTGGAACATCAGGTTGAGGCTGTGTCCTGAAATTAGCAAGTGAGTGTGTGTGTGTTATCTTGGGCTGAGAAGATGAGCCAGGTGTTTGTGACAAGCTGTGATGAGCACTGCAGATTACTTGGAATTCATTGTATTCTTTCCTTGTTGGAAAAAGAAAGCTTCTAAAAACAAGCCTTTATTTAAAGGAAGCCCTAGTTAATTCAGCAAGGCTTTGAATGAAGTCTCTTTTGTACAAACTGCCTGACAAAGGCCAGTGATCTCCGAAGAGTCTCCTGAGGCCAGAAGCTGACATCAGCACCCCACCCAGTGTTTGGACAGTTTGCAGCTCAGTTACTTAAAGCCTGACTAACTTTTATGGACTTCGGTCAGAATGAAATTTACCCAGTCTTGCCAGGCATGGTGACACATGACTGTTAATGCCAGTGCTCAGGAGGCTGAGGCAGGGGATTGCCACAAGTTTGAGCCAGTCTGGGTTGCATTGTGAGTTCAAGGCCAGCTTGAACTACACAGCAAGACCTTGTATTAAATGAAACAAAACAAAACCAACAGAATAACAATGCCCCCAAAGTAAAAAAGAAACAAAATAGCAAGAATATGCCAGAGAATTATGCTAGGAACACAAATCTCAACTACAGTGGTTAACAGCTATTAAGCATTTATAGGTATCATGAAAAGATGATAGCTACATTTCACAGACTCAGCTTTTTGAGATAGATTTTGTTATTACTGTGCCCATTTTACAGATGAGGAAGCTGATGGGTGCTTCCTTAGGTTAAACTTTGACCCCTGATGGTTCAGTTGTAGCCAGAGAGCTTAATTATGCACTGACTGCTAGAATGTATTATCTAGATAGGAAGCAGATAAAGTGTCTGCTGGCACACGCAGGAAGGCTGCTACCTTCCATGCATGGAATGCCCCAAAATGAGTTAAGAAAAACAGTTCTTAGGTACTCAGGAAGCATTAGAGATTTTATTTTGGAAGAAACAACGAGTCCGGCTCTGTGTTGTTATGATGAGATGGAGCTCTTTAAAGGTCAAAGGGCAGAGCAAGACAGATTGGCAGACCCAAACTGTAAGGGCATCTTGCCTTTAAGTTGCGCCAGGCCACTCTGGCATTCTGGAACCAATAGCGGGTACAATAGCACACATGGCATAAATGACTCATTGTCCTTTCTCTCAAACAACAGCAACCCTATTTAGCATACAAAGCACATTTTATGAGGGAACATTGTCTCCATAGTTACAGCCACACCTTCCTTGAAGGATCTGCACATGGGCATTGCTTTCTGGTCTTTCAATTTACTTTAAAAGTTAGTTTGAGGACCAGCGATAGTAACAAAAAGTCCATTAGTGCTTCTGACCACTGTGGCCTGAGAAGGATAAAGAAAGGTGCGAAGCTATTGGTACCATTTTGTTAACTCTTTTCACTGAAGGCATGGAGGGTCCTTACTTCATGATCCAGAATGTCGGATCTGATGTGGTAACACTAGGAGGTGCTTTTACTGGAGTTTCAGGGGGGTGTGGTTGAAGAGATAAGACGCTTGGGAAATTTATGCTCAGTGTTCCATGAAATATCAGAGCCCTATAGCGGCTGTGGGCCTTGAGAAATTGAGAGAATCCCACAAGCTATGTATGATGGCCCTCTGCACTGGCAACAAAAGGATTAAAACACCAGATTTCCAGTGAAAGACAGCCTGCTCTCGGTACGTCAATAAGAGAGCAACAAACCTTTCAATACAAGGCCCATTTGATTCTCTTAATGAGTCCTGACCCACCTTCTGTAAAAAGATATGTATAGACTTATCATTATCTTCTTATCTAAAGCTAAAGGCCTTCTGTGAAGCAAAGGAAATGGTCTTGTCAAAACCACAATTGTAAACAATATAATTTTAAGCACAATAAAAGTGTTCCAAGAAGACCTATGAGGTGCTAAATGATCTAGGAAGACATTTAGATTGTCACACTTGTTATTGAGACTCTTTCCATAAGCTCAAACCATCATAAAAATCCCAACCTCTACTTTGCCTGCCAGATACACATTCCTCTCTTGGAAACCTGCCCAATGCAGCACACCCCGCCCCACCCATGCAGCATATCCTGATTGAAATAAACTGCCATTTTTCTTTTTCTTTTTTTTTGTCTTTTTCATTTTTATTGGTACCGGGGATCGAACTCATGACTGCCTGCTTGCAAGGCAGGTGCTTATGCCGCTGAGCTAAATCCCCAGCCCCCATAAACTGCCATTTTTCTACATTCCTTTTTTTTTTCCTACATTCTTTGTCTTTTAGTTAAACTTTGTTATTGTTGTCGTTTGCTTTTCAGTACCAGGAATCAAACTCAGGACCTTGTGCTTGCCAGTCGGGGGCTTATGCTACTGAGCTGTATCCCTAGCCCAGCTGGTAAACTTTTCACCATTTGTTACTTGGTCTCTGTCACTGGGCCTCTGTTCAGGCTCTTTGCCATCTTGCATGGCACTGTGGTGGTGCACATTGTCCTGATCTCAGGTCTCCTGTGAGGCTCCCCTGAGGAAAGACCCTTCGAATTTCTTTCATGACTTATTTTTTTAGGAGAGCACAAACGCAGTCCCCCACTACTATAAATTATGCAGTCAAGTTTCCCACATTTGGGGAATCCCAGGGGTCAGCACATCCGCAGTGCAATGGATGAGCTGTGCCCTGGGAAAACCACCTTTGTGATCATGGTGTCTCCCTTGCCTTGGTGACTTCTTAATGACTAAACTGGAGGACTTACTTTCACCAAACTTCAAGCCCAGTCCTCAGCGGGACTTCAAGGACACTCTGAATGCTGAAGCATGTCTAGGAGGTTAGCAATGGGGAAAGGCCAGCCTCCTGGGAAATGAAGGTTGAAAGAAGGAGAACGAGCCCCATTGTCTCCAAAGGATGCTTCTAGATCTCAAAGAGGGGCTGACTCCATTCTGGGAGTCTGGAAGTGACTGGAAGCGTGGGAATATGTGGTACCTTCTTCTCGAGGCTTGCAAAGAGGTGGCATCTGGTTATACTAGAACAGATGTTCTCACACTCAGAGTGGGTCCCTATCACCAGTTCTTAATCTGGGAGCAATCCCCCTGGAATTCTAACTATGTATTCATTCAACAAGTTTTTAGTGCCAGCGCTTTGAACACATTCCTGACTGAGCGTACACATGCATTTTACTGCTCTCATCAGGTTCTCAAATAGACTCTGCAACTACCCTAAGACAAAGACTTCAGGTTACAAGTCCTGCCTGCTGCAGAGATGGAACAAGGAGCTGGTGTGGTGGGGTGCAGGGCTCCTCATGCTTTTGCTTGTTCTGCATCCATTCCCTGTTTGGGTAACAGAACCCCAACTTCCTTTAGGATATATAAACACATATTTGAAGGGAAGTGGGGCTGGGGATATAGCTCAGTGGCAAAGGACCTGCCTGGTAAGCACAAGGTCCTGAATTTGATAGTTACACACACACACACACACACACACACACACACACACAAAGGAAGTGATTGCTAGCTGTCACTCCAAATAACACAAGGAACCAGACATCTTGATGAGAAATTATACTTATTGGTGTGGAAAAACAGCTGTAGGTAGGTAACTTTAGGTAACTGAAAATGTGCTGGGCTTAAGAGTCAGAAGCCTGGGGTTGAACTGTAGCTCTGTTCTTTATTAATAGAGCTTTTAGAATGTTATCCTTCGACCTCTAATTCAGAAGGCTAACCACATCCTGCAGATAAGAGAAGCACCTCCAGCACCATGCCACGCCATGGTTCATAGCCTAGAATTTTCCTTATCAAGCATTTCATTCCCTGGGTAACCAGGGGGTAATCCACAGGTCACCATCTGTCCACAGCCTCCTATCTTTCCATTTATCTACTCCAGCACACCAGCAATGCTCCTAAAATCCCTGGATTTTTTTTTTTTTTTTTTGTCTTTTTGAGACAGGGTCTCTCTATGCAGTTCAGGCTGGCCTTGAGCTCACTTTGTAGCCCAGGCTGGTCTCGAACTTGCAATGATCCTCCTGCCTCAGCCTCCTGAGCGCTGGGATTACAGGCATGCACCACCGCGCCTGGCTACTCCCTGGATCCTTTCTGTGTTCCCCACCTTCTCCAGGCCCACTTTACGCTTTACCTGACTGCATCCTATGGGGTATCATCCTGACTGCTCCTTTGCCTAAAGTTTGGCTCCCTTGGCCCTCTTTCATTTTATCATATTTGCCTGGCAAATCCTCAATCCTGGTGATTGAGGGTGACACCAAAATGAACCCTCTCTTCATTTCCTCCCCAACTGTACTTACAGTGGCTGGAAAACAAAAGTACTGAGTCACTCTAAATGGCCATATCCCTTTTTCCCCAAGGGAGACTGGATGCTGCTCTGCAAGCCGGCTACACACTGGGCCCGCCTTTCCCCCAGGGTCTGAGTTGATAAATTCACACCTTCTCTTCTTGCCTTCAATCTCAGCACCCCCTTCCCATTTTTCTCTTAGGCGAGGATAGTGCTTCTTATCTGTCAGGAAAAACAGAAACCATCAGAAGAAAATGTCCTGTGACTCCTACCACAGACCTAATATACTTGACTTGTGCAGGCCACCTTTCTTTTGTGACTCACAGGGACTCTGCTGTTCCTGTCCAAGGCCAGCCCCATGCACCTGACCCCACCCTATGCTTCCTCAAGGACTTCACCCTTGTGTCTTTTCTTTCTTCCTTCTGCATCATCAAGTTCCTGTCTCTTGGATTTTTCCGATCGGCTGGTCTAACAGCTCGTAGCCTTAAAAAAAAAGAGCCTGTCTCAATCTACCACCCTTCTCTAGTGTTACCCATGGCTCTGCTCCTTTGATAGTGGATTCACCTGGAGGCGGGGTCTCCACTTCCTCTGCCTGCATACTCATGCACTCTTTCAATCAAGCATTTGTCCCCTGCACACCAGGGAAAGGGTTCGTCAAGGTTGCCACTGACTTTCGTCTTGGCATTTTCTAAGATTGTCTGTTACTGCACACCCCATTTGACTTGTCTGCAGCACTCCTGATAGCCAACTGAGTCCTTGCCCTTGAAAACTTTCTTCTCTGGTCAAGACACCAATCCTATACCTCTGCCTTTTACCATACTGGCCACTCCTCTTCTTCCTTTGCTGCTTCTCATCTTCCCTTTGACCTCTACTCCTGGCATATTCCAGAGCTCCTCTCTCTTTTCTCCTCCTTGGGAATCTTATCCATATGCCTGGTTTCAGACATCTACATTTTGTCCGTTCTCTGATGTGTGGTTGAGAACCTGCAGCATCCAGGCATCATCTGTCTGCTTAGTGTGCTATTCACATGTCTCACAGACATCCAATATGTCTAAAACGGAGGTCCTTATTTCCCTTCCTATCCTAGATCTCTGAAGTCTTCTCACTGTAGTAAATGACAGATTCAATCTTCCAGTTGCGCAGGTCAAATTTCTTTCTTTCCTTTTCTGGCAACCTGCACCCAACTGGCACATCTTGTTGGCTTCACCTTTAACATGTATTTGTAACTTAAACATTTCTCTCCACCTTTATGTGACTTCCCTGAGGCTTCACCTCCTCTTCCTTGGATCTTGCAAATCTCCTAACTGGCTTTCCTAACTCTTCTGGTCAAACCAGCAGTGAATGAGTTCTCACGGGAGCAGGGAACTGACACATCCCTGATTATGTTAGTTATTCTCCCATTGCTGAGACCTAAGATCTATTCCCACAACTGTAAGGAGAAATGGATTTTAAATTCATAGTTTGGGGTGGTTTCAGTCCATAGTTGGCTGTCTCCAAGGCAGGGTGGCCTGGAAGAGGGACATGGCAGAGGACAAACAACTCATGGCTTGGCAGCATGAAGCAGAGAGAGACTGGGAGTAGAGAGATTTCCAGGCCATGCCCCACAGTGACTCACCTCCTCCCAATCAGGCTTCACCTCCCAGCATCATATTTAGCCATAAATCCCTCAGTGGATTAATCCACTGGTGAGCATCACGCCCCATGACCTAATCACCTCCCAAAAGCAACTTGTACAGAGCCTGTCTCCTGGCTGCTAGAGTTGTCAGGGAAGGTTGTTAAGGTTGTTCATTGCATCAGAGCTCCTGCTGGAGAGCTAGAGGGGGTTGATATTAACCTATTCTTTTTCTCCATTCCCCCCAGGGGATTCTGCAGGCTGCCTTTTGCAATATGCACTCTGTGGGTTGGCTATGGCTCTGTTGTGGGTATTCAGTAAATTCTTCGAATAAAGGGCTGACTGATGGATGTGTCGACCCTTGTTTGTTTTTTTCTATGGGAGTTCATGCTAATTACCATAAAAGATAAGAAGTATGAAATATAAATGACCTTTATTTTAGGAATGCGGCATCTCCCCCCCCCCCGGGGTCCACGATCTCTCTGTGGGACACATGGAGTGAAGGCATACATGTAGCTTAAGTTTGGGGTGGAGCCTGAGGGGGGCTTTAGGGATGCACAGGTAGCCCATTGGCACTAGTTTGGCGCCAGGGACAAATTCCTAGGGGTGGGGAAGATAGGGCTCCTTGGTTCTGCCTGAGTCAGGCTTTACCGGCTACAGTGTCCTATCTGGACCAAAATCCTTTCAATTACCTCCTCACAGCCTTCTTTTCTTCATCTGTTAAGGATAAAATGAACTTCTCTCCCCTAGTGTGGTTATGAGGCTCAAATGAAATAGTTCATTAAGAAGCTGGCACAAATATGATTACATTTATATGAAATATCTACAACAGCCAAATCTATGGAGACTGACAGCCGCTAAGGGTTGTTGGAGGTTGGGGTGGGTGGGGGGCCTTGCTAATTGGATAAGTGATTTCCATTGAGAGGGAGGAAAGTGCTTTAGAGCTAGAGTAATGTCTGCACACTGTTACAAACATTTAGTGATATGTTAAATGTTTCTAAATTACATGTTTGAGAACGGCTTAGGTCATGTTATATGAATACCTCCATTAATGAAACCCACAGTGTTTGACATTTCCGGTTGAATCTTTCGATTTCCTTGTCTCCAAAGTACAGTGAACCTGTGTCTTCCTTGGAGCTTCCTTGCCCTATCTAGAATATCACTTTCCTTACATTATTTAGAAATAGTACTTATTGTTGCCATTTATGATACTGAGGATATGAAAACAAGACAGATGAAAAATCTATGTTCAGAGTTCCTAGGCTTCTGCAGAAACTAAAAAGAAAGTCACAGTACCGCGTGGTCAGGGCCACAGAGGATGAGAGCTGAAATTGGCCTGCAAGGAGAGAAGGCAATGGAGGAGAGAAGGGTGCATCGCTCACACTAGGGAGTGGTGGGGAAAGCTGATCTAGATGAAGAGGCCTGGAGATCTGGGGCCTGGACATGTGTGGGAAGGCATTGGAGGTGCAGGTTGAGGGAAGCAGGGGTCCTGGGAACAGGGCAAACAAAGCCTGGGAGCACAGTGTATTCTATGAATAGTAAAGAGCTAGAGCTATTGTGATGCTGGAGCCCTCTGCAAAACTGGGAAGGCAAGGCACCAGATGAGGGGAGAGGTAGGACGTGGCTACTGTCGGTGAGTTAGGACTCCACCCTGCCATTGCAGGCCCTGTGGGACTGGCCTTCCCTCTCCAGCGCTTGGCTCAGGGAACAAAGCTCAGGGAACTGAGACACCTCCAGAAAAGACCAGTTAATAGACCAGTTATAGATACAATGCTGTCCAAAAAGGGTTTGTCTTGGGACAAGCTGCTGTAAGCAAACTCACACCTCCTACACCCGGCCTCAGCTAGGACAAGTAGCACCTGGAAAAATGTCCGAAATGTCCGCGGGATGTAAAACACCAGAGTATTTACTTTTACAGTGAGGATTAGAGAAGACAGGCCCGGATTGCACCCAGATTGGCTAGAGATAAGAAGGGAGGAAGTCTGCACAGAGAAGCAAGCATTGTCTCTGGATTACCTGGGGCTGCAAACAGTATGCTGTGGTGCTCAGTTTCAGTAACACATTTTAGAAGGTAAAAAACAAACAAACAAACAAACAAACCCCTTCTGGTGGGCCTATAGCTTGTTACTGGTAAACTTCCCCCATCTCTTTTCCCTTCTGCCCACTTTTGTAATTAAATGGAGACCATCTCGGAGTTTTTCCTTAGCACCCTCTTTGCAACCCACCTCTACAGCCCTTGCTCCAGCTGTGCCCCATGGCTCCCAGTGACCATGGTTTAACTCTAGGGACCCTTTTTCCCTTCCCTGAGATTAAATTTACTAAGTAGCTGTCCTGCCTCAGGCACTGTGCTGGTTCCTGAAAACCCAGAGGCTCCCGAAGATCTCCCAGTGAATGGGGGAGGCAGCCCAGGGAGAAATCAGTACAAGATAGAAACTGCCTTACAGAAGTGCTGCAGGCTTCGAACTGGCAGGGAGGAAGCAGGCCAAGGAAGAAGAGCAAGGCCAAAGGGAATCAGAGAGCACGATGGGTGGCGTGTGGAGTCCGGAGCATGGCTGGTGGGGTTGTAGGCGCTTTGAGATCCACTTGAAGGGCTGACCTTCTATCTGGACACACACACTTGTTTGCAGGGAATTTCGGTGCATCACTGGTCCCTCTGACAGTCTGGGAAGGATGCCCCCTCTCCTCCCCGAGGGCTCAGCCCACCGCCCGCTTCACTGATTCACCGGTACGCAGGTCTCCAAGCTTTAACTCTGGACTTTGCACAGTCACCGGAAATTCATTTGTTTACCAGGGCCTCTAGCCCAACCAGCTGCCCGCTGAGGTCTGCCCCTTCTAGGGCGCCCTCTGGACCCCTCTCTGGCTCCCAGCTGCGCGGGTTCCCCCACCCTTTGAGGTGGTGTGGAGGGGCCACAGAAGCCGCCCTCGTGGGAGGTGCTGTCAGCAGCCCCGTCCTGCCGGCTCTCCCCTCCGCTTCCGCCCCGCCCAGCCTCCCCAGGTGAGTCCTGCGGCGGACCTGGCCCGCCCACCTGTTCAGGTTCTGCAGAGCCAGCCGGAAGCCACCTCCACCGGCTGTGCACAGTTCCTGAAGGTGGGAGCAAAGTGGGGAGACCTTGGGGGTGCGATAGAGGACACCCAGGCTCTCCACGGATCTCCAGGAGGGCCTGGGAGCCGCAGAGAAACTCGAGAGCTGGGTGGGGCTGTGTTTGTGTGCCCTGAAAGTGTGGGGCCGCGTCGTGTGTGGGGGGTGGACAGGCCAGTGTGGGCTGTGAGGTCAGAGGCCTTTCCAAGAAGTGTATATGTGCCCTTGGGAGACTGTGTGTGTCTGTTTTTGGGACGAATCAGAAACTAGGCAGGGAGGAAAGGAATAGTAAAATATTAGCAAAGTCAAATTGAATTCAGTTCATTTTTAAAGGACTTAGTGTCCAGGGAAAAGTCCACGGTAGGCAGTTACGGGAATACCTGAGAATGAATGAAAAAACCGTGTGCCTGTCCCTTCTGCACCCTTCCCCGCAGTTCCGAGTTCACTCCCCATCGCCCTGTTCAGCCCGCTAACCTGGGCTGAGCCCTTGAAGCTGCTCCCCCTGCCCTAGGAGACCACCAATCAGCCCAGCCCTCGCCCTCAGGGCGCTGCCTTTCTGGTAGTGGTTCGTTCTGCCTGGTTGTGCAGGATGGGGCCTGTGGTCACTCAAGGAGATCCTAGGGCTATCCCAAGGGGAGAATGGTCTGATTTGGTCCTCAGGGATGGAGACTCCAGCGGTGAGAGTGTGGCTGGAGCCATAGGGCAGGGGAGTTGGGAAAGGTTGCAGTTTTGGAAAACTTGTGAAAAGGAAGCCGAGATGGGCCTGAGGGCCACCTGTGGACTTTCCAGGCCTGGAAGGAGGAGCGGGGAACTGACCTACACATAAGGGTGGCATGAGGAGGTTTTCTGTTTTTTGTTTTCAGTATTGTATTAAGGATTGAACCAGGCCCTTCGTACTGAGTGAAGCCCAGTGTAGTCCCAGCCCTTTTTATTTTGAGAAAAGGTCTTGTTAATCACTAAATTGCCCAGGTTTCCTGTCTCAGCCTCCTAGAGTGTTGGGATTATAGACATGCACCACCAAGCCCAATTTCTGGAAGGATTTTTTAAGTAGGTGATAGGATCTACGGTGGCTCTGGGAAGCGGACTAAGGTTAGGAGAGATCACTTTGGGTGCCAGGTGAAGGTGGCAGACAGCAGACACAGTGGTTGCAGAGGAGGGGAGCATCATTTGAGATGCTTTGAGGAAGAAGGGGTAGGGCTTGATGGCAGGTTGGATGTGAGGACTGAGGGCATCATTTAGGAATCTGTGGTAAGTGACAGCACTTCCTGTACTAGGTGCTTCGCTAGGTACCTCCTAGCCTGGCTGTTCTGCTTTGGCACTTCTCTGGTTCAGCAGCTTCACCTGTGGATACTGCCCAGCCCCAGCTGGCAGAACCCTCCTCCAGTTCTCCGGGTAGTAATGCGGCAGGTTCAGGTGTGCCTTCCCACAGCCGCTGACTCAGGGGCTCCTCTTCCAGGGTGCCCAGCCCTAGGTGATTCTCATCCAGGCCACTTCCTAATTTAGGTGGGCCTGGTGGGGGTAGTCCCAGGTGTCCACCTCCCTCTGAGGCAGAGTGTGGCCCTGCTGTGGGGAGAGGAGAGTGGAAAGCTGAGGCAGTGGTTCCTAACTCAGAAGCAGAGGGGTGGAGCTGCCTTGGCTGTTTGGGGCCCCACCCTGGGAGGTGGGAGAGGTGGGAAATTTACATCGTCCTCCTGTGTAGTCTGCTCTGTGGCTGAGTAGCTCCAATCAGCTCCAGATAACTGCCGTTGTCCAACCTTTGGGAATTAGGCTCTGCCTCGGCCTTGTTCCTGGTCCTCACAACTTCCCCTCTCCAGCAATGTAGCTAAGTGTATTCTAGTGTCAGACAAGAGTTCTGGATTCAAATACTGAGGCTTTGCTGGAGTCAGTTCACCTTTCTGAACCTCAGTACCCTCATCTATAAAGTAGGGATAATGTTTCTGCCTACACAGTGGGATTTTGTGAGCACATTGCCTGGTGACTTGAGTCGTAAAGTGTGCTCATCAAGTTCTAAAATTGATTTGTTTTAGCAGCTTCAAGAGGGAAATCCTGCAACTGCCCCCTACAAATAAACGCACACCTCAACTTGTTTCCCTTATGTGGATGGGTGCCCCAGCACTCTGCCGAGGCTGTGCATGTGACCTGGAATGCATACCTTCTTCCTATCCCTGACCATCCATGTTTCTATTTTCCAGGACTTATGCCCTGGGTCTGCCTGGCCTCTGGGGGTTTTCCTGGAGCCTGGGCTTTTTCTGGCAAACCTTGAGATCGAGGCTCATTGATGTCATCAGACGCCTTCATGAGTGAGGCAAACCACAGTGAGTTGGGGGAGTGGTGGCTAAGGAAAGAGGTGGGCTCCCCTCAGCTGCTAGAATTGGGGGAATTTTTCTGCTCACAGTCTCTTCAGTCCCCACAGGAAACCTAGCTGGGGCCCAAGGATGATGCTGTCCCTTTTTCCACAGCCTATACGGGGCCTTCAGAGCTCCCCACAACATCAGCTGTGGCCCCTGGACCAGGCACTGGAGGCCGGGCATGGCCTGTGCTGGTAGGAGTTGTGCTGGGGGCTGTGGTCCTCTCTGTCATCATCGCACTTGCTGCCAAATGTCACCTCTGCCGCCAATACCGTGCCAGCTTCCAGCACCACCAGCTGTCCAGTACAGGGAGTGGGAACCACCCAGAGATAGGTGAAGAGGATGATGATGGCTTCATTGAGGACAATTACATTCAGCCTGGGGCTGGCGAACTGGAGACGGAGGGGAGCAGGGACCACTTCTCTCTCTGAGCCCTAATCTTTGGACACTCACCCTTGTCTCCTGACAGTATAAGGATGCAGGATGCTATACTTGAGCCTCAAACCTCAGGGACAAAGATGGCTAGGGCATAAAGGTTGAGCAGGGTGGAGCAGTCCCCCATTACTGACACATGCCACCAAAATGAGCATGAGTCTTTCTCGACTCATAATGCCCAGTGGTTTCCTCCTGTTCCCAGGATTAACCTAACAATCACATGAACATGGAAGAAAAGCCCTCTGTGATCTTGTTGGCCTCCTAAGTTTCCTTTTTTTATTTTGTTTTTTGGCCTTGACTTGCTGTTTGTTTTCCCCTCCCTCACCATGTAGTTTGTGCTCCTCTTGTTTCCCGTACTGGGCTGTCTTGCCCATCACTCAGCTGCCCTCTGCCAGTGATGAAAGCTCCGCCAGCAGCCCCCATTGCCTGCTTACCTGCTGCTCTTTTATATGTGTCTAGATGACAGGGAGAAATCAGTGCCAAGTTCTTGAAATTACTTCTTATCAGTAAAGTTCATGATCTGGTTATATTATGTTTATCATAGAAATTAATAAATCTATTTTCATTTTGAATAAAAAGATCGTTCATTTGTATTTTTCCTAAACTGGAATTATTGCTTATGGTGGAAGACACTGCCCAGATTTCCCTCCTCCAGGGTACCTCCAAGCTTTCCTTCAGTCACACTCCGGGCTCCAAATTTTCCATGCCTGTGTTATTTTAATCATATGACAGTTGGCATCTGCCATCACCATGCCTCTCCCTGCAGTGAGACTGGGATCTCTGAGATGGCAGGAGGTGCCTTTCTCTGTGTTCTCATATCCTTGCACAAAGTGGGTGTAAGGTGAATACATGCAGTTAGCCCTCCATATCGATGGGCTCTGCATTCTTGAATCTGGCCAGCCATGGGTTAAAAATAGAAAATAAAATTCTAGGGAGATCCAAAAAGTAAAACCCCAATTTTCCATATACCAAGTACCATGCTGAATCCACATCAATGAAAGGCATGCATTAGACACTGTAAGTTATCTAGAGTTCATTTAAAGTATACAGGAGGATGTGAATAATTTATCTATGAATGCATTTTATACAATGGTTTAGCATTACAGAATTTTGAAGGGCAGTTGTGTTGAGGGCTGAGGAGTAAATGGATGAAGGACAAGGACGTAGAGACACATGTGAGAGATACTACCAAGAAGAGGAGAAGGATGGGAGTCCTGATCAGTCAAGGGGGCAGTTTTAAGAAGGAAGAGGTTTGAGGTAAGTTGCTTTAACTAGGAATTTGGGGGAGAAATCCTGACTGTTGAACAGAATCAAAGGGACAACTAACTTGGGTGACAGAAAGCAAGCAGCCCCCCCTGGCTAGAGGGTGGGATTGTACCTCCCGCTCTATGACACTTGGGGCATTGATGAGACTCCCCCAAACCCTGGGTCCCAAATGTGAAGTACTCAGGGAGGAGAGATTAGTTTGAGTCAAATACCTACCACCTGCTCAGCTATGATGGGCATGATTTTGCAGCACATGTGTGGTTTGGGGAAGCTGCTTGTTTGTTTTCTGGATTATTCCTAGAGAGTGGATTATTCTCCTGAGTTAGGTGGTGACCCCTCAGTCCATTGGGATGCAGTGTTGAGGGAAGAGCCAACAGGGAAGGAAAGCAAAGGGGCAGCTGACCCAAGGAGGGATGTCAGAGGCGGGGGGCTCAGGAGTACTGGAGCGTAGAATTTGGAAGGTTCCCACAGCATTGATGAAGCTGAGAACCAGACTGGGTCTTGGAAGCCAAGATGCAGAACTTACACTCCAGCTTGGAAGCAACTGAGGCTCATCTGTGGACTAGTTTTTGCAAGGAAGTGTAGAAAATCATGTAATCATGATAGAAAATTCATTCTGGCTGCTGTGCAGATGGATTGGAGGGTGTGTGTCAGAGAGGTGGGAAGATCTGACTAACTGTGGAACAAGAGTGGACCACAGAGATGGGATGGGGGCAGAGGTGACAGAACTTGTTGATCTTGGACGTGGGGACACTGCCCTAGCTTCTGGCTCCATAGCTTGGTGTGGTGAAGAAGAGCAGGCTGGATGATTGGTGATTCAGTGTTGGATGTGGGGTTCCTGAGGAGAGTCCCAAGGCCAGCTAGTTCCCAGATTCACAGAGAAGCCCAGTCTGAGGTCTTGGATTTGGAGATACTCAGTAGTCTGGTCATTGGGAGCAGGAGGGGCAGATGAGAGGAGGTGCTGAGGATGAAGTGGGGACAGGAATTGACCTTAGAGGAGGACCTGGTAGGGGAGACTTGGAGGAAGCAGCCATTTCAACTCAGTAACTGTTTCTGATCCTAGAGATGGCCTGGCCTCAAGGGCCTGGGGATAGCAGAGGCTGCCCCAACATGAGATGTTGTGAGAGGGCCATGGGCATCAGGTTGTGGGGCAAAAGACCTATTCTGGCCTCCGAGGGAGGGAGCTGCCTATGTCATGCTTCCTTACTCCCACTGGAGCAGCCCGATGTGCGGAGAGAGGCTCAACACCTTCCTGCTCCATGGAAGAAGTGAGAAGAGCCTTCAACCGACACTTATTCTCTCACTCTGTCCCTGTTTTCACAGACTCTTCAAGATCTGGGTCAAAACTCTTGAGAGGATCACGAGGAGGAGAGGTCCCTGAGAAGTAGCTATTTCTCCTGAGCCCACAATCCACAAAAGTCCATGAGTCGGGGCTCCCTGTTAAACCTGCCCCTGGGGCCACGCTGGGCTGAACAGAGTCCTGGAGTCAAGCCCTGGAGCCTCCAAGCCCTGGAGTCAAGATAGACATCTTGACTCCTTGGGAAAATCTGTTCCCACTGTGCTGGGCCCAGGCATGAAGCAAAAGCAGGACATGGCTGCAAAGCTTGGAGGGCCAGGGGTGCTGGAGTTTCTGGGAGGCCTGGCACTCACTGGTGCTCTCCCTGGTCTGGCTTCTTCTGGTGTCAGGTCCTGGCCCCAGCCTGCCTCGGCCCACAGCCCTGTGCCTACCCTGCCCTCCTCAGCAACTGCCACTATCCCAGGTCAGACCTCCTGACTGTAGAGAACTTGCCAGGTTCCGGCTTTCTCCAAAGGCAAGGCCACATCCCTTGTCTGCATGGAGAGCAACAGTGGAGGAGTCACAAAAGCCATGGACATGGAATCAAGAAACTCCAGCAGTATCACAGTACAGTAGCAAAGCAGTTTGAGAGTACAGGTTCCCTGGATTTACTTAAGGAAAGTTACTTAGCCCCTCAGTACCCAACTTCTTAGTAAAATGGGGATCATAACAGCACTTGGTTCACATGGTTGTCAGTGGGACTAAGTGAGTTCTTTCTACATGTAAAACAGAAGAGAGCAGGTGCTCTGCAAGTTTAAGCTGTATCCTGACTGGGATGTCCTGGGCTGCCCTCTCCACAACAGGTAGCAAACATTAATCCCGAGGGCGCAGCAGCTTGCCAAGCCTCCTCACTCCTTGTTCACTTCTAGCTTTTTCTCAGGACTCAGGTAGGAAGATCTAGTCAGGACAGCTACGGGTTTGGATTAAAGCTTCTAATGCTATAAAATAAAATGGGCCTCAATGAGAGGATGGGTATGGTTCCAGTACTTTCTTATCACATCTCTGCTGGTGGGTGACTGCAAATTAGGGTGCTGAGACTCAAGTTAACTGCAACATGTCTGCCTCTCCCAGCAACAAGGCCATCATCTCACCTGGAAGTAAGAATAAAGTAGATTCACAGAAGGAAACTGCTGTGTGTTGGACTCGTCTCCTCCTTGCCTTCCCTGGCTCCCTCTGACTCACTCCCAATGAATGGGAATCCAGTAAGTTAGGGATACAAGCTCCAGGTTTGGGAGAGCAGGTTGTAAAGTGAAAGAATCATGCCCCATTCCTGCCTTGCATCTGGGGTCCTGCAGCCCTAGAAACCTCTCAGTCTATGCCTGGGGGAGCGTCCTAGGTCCTGGAGAACAGTCAAGAAGGCATCCTATCTGGGTACGGGCTGCTGAGCGTGACAGGGCATGTGTAATCCCCTGGGCCTGCAGGATGCTCCTCAAGGGAGATCAGGATGTCCCCTCCACGCCTGAAGTGTCATATGGGATGTGACTGATAAAGTGTAAGGACCACTTTGAACCTGTCCTGCCAGTACATCCAGGCAACATTGCCGAGAATCTAGAGTGACTATTAAGCCCAGGAGGCATATGTGTCAAGTCTCTTTCTTTCCTCCTCATCTGTCGCCTGACTGCCTCTCAGTCCAGACCATCCTCCTCTGTCTCTCCATCAGCCCCTTCTCATTCTCTTCTCTACCAGTGGCCACTCCTTTGGTGTTATCATCACTTTACCTTCCCTGTCATCTCCCAGATGAAACTCGTCTGTGACACCACCACTGCTGTGCTGGTAGTCCAGCCTCTGGGGCTGCCGAGTCGGCAGCTTCATGTGGGCTTTCAGAAACCTTGCTGTTTCCTTGATCAGATCTCTCTCCTTTCTTCTTAACAGCTCTTTAAAAGCTGCCTCCATGTTGCAGAGAGAATAGCTCTTGCTCAGAGCCTCACTGATTTCCTGCTTCAAAACTCACACACTTGCCTCGACATTCTGTCTTCTCTCCATATAGAGATGCAAGCCATTCCCTCCATCTCCAGCTCTGAGTCCACTTGCCTCCCTCTGAGACCAATTTATTCTCCCTCTTGTATCTTCAATCCTTCTTTTCCCAGTGTTTAACCAATCACATTGCCCCTATCTTAGAAGGCTTCTTCAGGTAGTCGCAAAGATCTATTGGACCCAACTTGTGAATGTCCGTTGAATCTGTTTTCTTTGAACCCTAACCTCACAGCCCCTCCTTGTCTCATGTTCGTCTTTACAGCTGCACTTTCCATTAATTTTCCAACTGGTTTCCCTGCCTTTAGTTTTGCTCCTTCCAAGTAATTCTGTATGTTGCTGGCAGAGTGATCACCGGAACGCACGTTTTTGACCAAATCATTCCTCAGCTAAACATTCTCCCTTGGTTTCCTGTTGGCTGGAGACAAGTAACCCACCTGCTCAGCAGCCTCTGAAGACCTGGGCACTCCCTGCCTTGACCTCACCTCTTCCCAGCCCAGGAACCCTCTGTGGTGCTTCCGGCTACTTCTCATCCTTCAGAGGCCTGCTCAGATAACACTTTGGGGCTATGCAGCCATTTCTCTTCTTTTCCTTCTAAGGCCAACCCCCTGCTTCACACAGCAGCCGGTGAGCCTGAATCCTCCCTAACATGTCTCCATGCTTTTCAGTGTCCAGAGGACAAAGTTCAGATTCCTCTGCTGGCTGTCAAAGCCATTCAAGGACAGGTGTAAGAGCAGGGCTCCTGTTCTGCACTCCAATTTTCTCAGAAAGTGAGAGACTGAGCCTGCTGAGACTTGGCATGGGAGGCAAGCCCCATGCAGACCTAAGAACATCTTCTTGGTGGGGGACTGTCAAGTGAAGACAGTTGGGTGGATTCATCCAGGGAAGGGAGTTTTGGTGGGAATGCTGACCAAAGGGGCTGAGGAGTGAAATGGCAGGCTACGGAGTCTCAACTAAATGACAAGGGAAGTAAAGACAGTTAGGAGAGGTGACATCAGATTTTTTTTTAAGACAGTGTCTTGCTATTATCCAGGTTGGGATTAAACTCACTATGAAGCCCAGCAGGCTGGCCTTAAACTTTCAGTAACGCTCTTGCCTCAGACTGCAGTGCACTGGGATTGCAGTCATGCACCACAATGCCCAGCTAAGGAAGGTGCACCTTTAGGAGAGAGACAGCAGAGAGGCTTGTGGACCAAGCAGGGCTTTCGATAAATGCTTTGGTCAAGCTAGAGAAAGACAGGAAGTGACAGCAGATCTGCTTTAGAGATGGAGAAGGAGGCTGCATTTCTGCCTACCTGTGTCTCAGTAGAGCCCTCACCCATCGTCTGTCTCATGTGCCCTCTGAAATAGGCCCTCTGGGGGCACAGGCAATTGTCACTGCACCCTTTACTCTGCACCCTTCCCCAGGCAGCCTGATGCTGGTCCTGACTGTGATGCTCCTCAGTTAGACCTTTACGCTGCCTCAGCCCCTCCTTGTTGTCTAAGCCTCTTTACTTTTTTCTTTTATTTGCTTAAAAGAAATATTATTGGCTTCTAACCCTGTCTCAGCTAAAGAAAAATGGACTTCTTCCCACATAATAAGATGCGAGGGCATTCTGTGGTTCTGTCACCACTTAAGGGTCTCTCTCTTGAGAGCCCAGGAAGAGTGGACATGTCTCGGGTAGAGAGCACAGGGCTCCAGCAGGGATGGACTGGGGCCAAATGCACAGCAACCTAACTTCCCTTTCCTTCCTTCCCAGCTAGGTTTGGGTCTCCTGCCCCAGCCCCACTATGCTGCTGTCTGCCCAGGTGGTGATCCTTCATCACCAACGGAGCATCTACATGTTGGGCCCATGTTAGGAACTAATGATGCAAAGATGAGCAAGCAAGACCAAACCTTCCTGGCACAAACTCAACCCCTGTTGAAGTGACAGGATGCAGAAAGGATCCCAGGCTAGTGTCTGTAATTGAGGGTACTATGGGCATAGAAAAGGAAATTGCTAGTTTAAAAGAAGAGGATCAAGGAAGACGCCCCAGAGAATGTGAGTCCCCAGAGGACTGGGTCTCGAAAGACAGGAAGGCAAAGAGAACAAAACATAAAGGTGGGGACAAATGAGCAAACACGTGTTTGTGGAATTGGTCTGATGTGGTGGTACATGGAGTTCTTTGAGGGTAGAGTGGGACCGAATGATGTCAGGAAACTGGTAAGAGATGGGGAGCCAGGGGAAGATTTCCATGTGGAATTTCATTTTGGTTTGAGAGTGCTCGTTCTAGCTCAAGCGCAGCCTGTGGTAGTGAGGAAGATGTTTTTTAAAGAGAAGAGAAGAGTAAAATTGGGGAGCTTTGTAAAGAGGCAGCAGTACAATTCTAGAGTGTGGAGGATGAGGATTACAGTATTAGACAAAATTTATAGGGGCTGGGGATTTAGCTCAGTGGCATAAGTGCCTGCTTGTAGCGTGAGGCCCAGAGTTCGATCCCCGGTACCACCAAAACAAAACAAAACAAAACCACCCAAAAAACAAAAACAAACTTATGAGAGGAATCAGAGGACTCAGTGATTTGTTGGTGTACTTGGGGGAGGAGGCAGTGAAAGAGCCACCACCATCTGAGACCCCTCAGGTATCTGACCCAGATGCTGGGTGACTGGTGGCATCACAGAGGATCTCCATGAAGGCTGACAGGAGGCAGGAGGCAGGTTTCTATTGTCCTGGGTGTTCCCGGACGTGCCTTGTCTTTCCCTCCCGCAGTCTTCAGCCCTTCATCCCCCAGCCTGATGTTTACCCAGGAGACACGGCTTGCTGAGTCCCTGCAGCAGGGACTGTGTCCCTCCTAACGTGTCTTAGGAGATGAGTCCTATTCTCCTGCCTCTTCAGTGTCCTCAAGTCCTTCAGGTCACCTGCCCCTCACACAGCAAGAAGTGGTGCTGCAGGAACAAATGCTCTTGTGCCTGCTTCCAGTGGAGCTTGATCACTGCCACTCAGGAAATGTCACTGTCACCACAGAAGAGAAGCTCCCTTCAGGGATGCCTTCAAGCAGGAAGTGCCCCTTACCACACTGAAGAGTTTCAAACACCCTCCCCATGCCCAGTAGCCCAGAAGTATAGTGACTGGTACACTGACCAACCATATAGAAACAGGCTGTCCTGGCTTCTAAATGGGTGAGGAGCTGCAGCCTCCCAGCCACCCCCAGGGGGGCAGTGAAGGGAGACCATGAAAGGATGGCGCAGCCTCCAGGAAAACCAGAGGACAGCAGCCCATGCTGAGTGAAGGCCTCCTCCTAAACCAGTGTGTGAATAATGCAGTTTCACCACCCTTTCTCTGGGCCAGAGGAAGCCCGCTGTCTTCTCAAATCTGCATATCCACTCAACCCTCCTCTCTTCCCTGCTCCTGCCCCTAGTTATCTGGGAGGAGAAACCATGCAGCTGGCTGAGGATACCAATGCCTTTCAAGGCATTGTCACAAGTGGTGGGAAGAGCCAGTCTGACAGGGGCTGGGATGTAAGGAAGGGGGAAGGAGAGTCCCTGGGGTGAAGACGATGACAATGACAGTAGCAGTCTCCATTTTATTGCACATCTGCTATAAGCCACCAGTCTGTCCATTTATGACTTTTATTCCTGAATCTCAGGAAACAGCCTTGCAAGGCTAAATTACTTGCTTGCACCGCCCAGCTGCAAAGTGTTCAAAACAGGAATGTAGTCCAGGTAAGTCTGCGTCTGGAGCCCACATTCCCTCTGCTTTGCCTGCAGAACGCTTCCTGATGAGCAGTCACTGGTGCAGTACCAGGGTGGGCAAAAGACTTCCCTATGGAAATCCCTGACAGGTGCCACAAGGCAATCTAGAGATGAAGAGTGTTGGAAACAGGAGTCAAGAATCTGTTAAACCTTTCTCTGCCTAGAGACTCCAGACAGGCAGAGGGACAGTCCATTGACACAATGTGCAGTTCTAAGAAGGCGCATTCCCTGTGCTATGGATATGTGGGTACACATAAGCTCTGGATCACACAGTCCCACAGAAGGGCTGACATACACAGAAGGCCCTGGGAGACACACACACACACACACACACACACACACACACACACACACGTTCACACACATACAGATGCATGCCCTGGAGTGGTTCCAGGGACACTGAGGCAGTTTGTGCGAAGGAGTGCTCTGGCTGGTCAGATGAGGTTGGCGATGCTAGATGTGGTCTCATGACGCTGGCCAGCAGACAGCTGTCCTGAGATGCTGAAGATGTTAATGCCACTGTGGGTGGTAGGGGCTGCTCCATGGATGGGACGGCAGTGTCCACTCACACATACTTGATACAGCAGCAAGCCCAGCAGCAAGAGTGAGCCCAAGGCAGCCAGGGCAATGCCCACCGACAGCATGGCGGCCAGTGGCCGAGCAGGGGCAGGGGCAGCAGCCAGCCCAGCCAAGGTCAGGCCGGTGACCAGCAGCACCAAGCCACTGAGCAGTACCACCAGAGCATCAGCCCCCCCACCACTGCGCAGCAGGGCTACATGGTGGGCTTGGCGTATGCAGTTCATGTCCTGTACTGCCGAGCTCATCAGCTGCTTCACCAGCACCAGCAGGGCCAGCAGGCAGAGCACTGTGCCTGTTGCTAGGCGCCACTCACCAGAGCGGCTGCTGGTGGAAGACAGCAGTGCCACACCACCGGCTCCACAGCCTGCTACAAGGCCCACAGCCACGGTGAAGCAGAGCAAGGAGCGCCGTGGCTGTTGGGACCACCAAAGCTCCACCTGTTCTGCCAGCACCTCCGGGGGTAGTTCCTGGCTGGCATGGACTCGGGCTGGTTCAGACATGGCTTGGTGAGGCAGGGTCAGGGCAGAAGTTCAGTGTCAGGGGTCAGAGGGTGTAGACCATGACCTGGTGCCTCCACCTCCTGCTTGTCAGCTGCAGGTCCAGAATCTCATTCCTTTTATCCCAGGCTGAGGTCACCATTACCTGCAAGGGCAAGACTGCAGTGTTAACTCCCACCCACTGGACCCTTAGGGACTCACCTGGGAGCCTTGGGGCAGATCTCTGAGAGCCCTCCCCAGTGCTGTGTGGAGTCTCCCCTGGGAAAGACCCCTGTCCAGTCCTCTCCTTTGGGGAAAGCCTCTCCATGACCCCAGGAGAGCTCCTTCCCTCTTTGATGCTCCCCATTCTTCCAGGGAATCCCTTTACCCAGTTCCTGACCTCTCTGGCTCTGGCTCTCTCAGTGGCCTGTCCCATCCTGGCTGGCCGAGGGAGCTGGTGCCACAGAGGATGATGGGACTAACAGCCAGAGATAAAGCCTCATTCAGGATCAACTCACATGGCCTCAGCTGTCACTGCTGGTTCCTGGGAGGGAGTTGTGGAAAGGGAGGGGGCTGATGACTTAACTCTTCTGGAACCAGCAGCCTGACCTCGAACTTCTCTCTTACGGCTGTGTCTGTTCTTTCTGTGGATTGGCATCTGACCCCTAATATTGCCCTTCCCCTAATCCCACCCTACCTCACAGCCTGACTAGCAATAACAGATGCTGGTTCCCAGATTCCTCTCTGCCACTGAGATCTTCCTCCTGAACCAACTGTCACTTTGATGTCCAATCATCTTCTCTGATGCCATAGGTCCCAACCCAAGCTTGTCAGCTTACTCTAAACCTGCTTCTCCTTTGTGTTCCCCATATCAGATGGCATCATTTCCCTTTCAGCTGCAGAGGGGTTGCTCATCTTCCCCTGTCACACCCAATCCCAGGGCAGAGGCTCCTCCAGATGTTTCTCCATCCAGTTCCTGGTCTCACCCCATCACGCCTGCTTCTGTACTCTGATTACATTGATCTTCCCGCTTCTCCACTCCTCCCCACTCTCCCCTGCACTCCACCTTTGCCATCTTCCTCCACGATTTATCTAAAATGGTACAGAGGAAAAAGGATTCTGGACTTGAATCCCAGCAGATAGAGATGCAGGGAGGAACCAGTGTAGTAGTTAGTAGTCATTTCACCTGTTCCCCGGAGGATAGTGACTCACAGCAGGGAAAAATCAGGCAAGCACAGTCCCTGCCCTACAGGATCCCTTTGTGCAGACTGCAAAGAGCTGGGTGTGCATCAGCATAGGACCCTGGGAGCCAGGACCCTCAGAGAAGCCCTGCCTTCGTCAAGGCCCCAGGAACTCATTTGTCAGAGCCTCAGTCTCTTTTTCTGAAAACTGAAGTTAGTGACATTTATCTTGAGGGGTGGGGGGATCATCTGACATCTTCATTTAGCCCACACAGAGGCTAAAGCATGCTTTTTGAATAAGGGAACAAGACATTTCCCCTCCTATTCACAATGGTACATATGACATGGGTCCTGTACATTCCAGGAATCTGACCTGACTCTGCAGAGGTCATACCCTAGGGGGCATGGCTCCTGCACCAGCCCTGCTGGGTCTGCAGGCACACAAGGAGGGCGGGGCAGGTGAGAGGTGGAGGAGGGGCTGTAGGCAGGGCGTAGAGTTCTCCCAGCATTCCCCAGGGCTGGTTAGAAAGTGCAGGCATAGGTTGCTATGACGGGCAGGCTGGGGGCGGGGTGGAGGTTCTCAGGGGAAGAGCCAGGGGGAGAAGGTGAGGTGGAGTGAGTGGGGGAGTGTGGGGCACTCACGAGAACGTGCTGGATCCAATTTGAGCAGGAAAGGTCCAGCAGGTGGGTGCTCTTGCTCGTTTCCGGGGGAGATGTTTCACCTGCCTAACCTGCGCGCAGGTGAGCATGGAAGGAGGGGGATTAACAGGTGGTGTTTCCAGGGCAGGGCCTGAGCCCATTGGCTGACGTGGCACTGCTCATGCTGGGCCGAGACATTCTTGGGAAGGGAGGGGCGTCCGTCAGCTGCGGTTGGACTCTGAACACAATTAACAGACCTGGGCAGCAGGAGGAATGTTGTCCCTCTGCCCCAGAGCCTGGGCCCTAGCCCAGACCCCAGCAACCCCGCTTTAGTTTTAATTCCAGCCTCAGAACCTATCCCAACCCCAACTGGGGTTTAACTAGAACTTCCAGCCTACCCCTGTCCTTGCTTCACTGCCAAACTCAACCCCCGTTTAAACCTCAGCTCTAACTCTGCACTCCGATTCTGAACTCGGGTCCTAGACCCCAGCTTCACCTCAGCCCCAACCTTGTCCCCTATTCCTGAGTCTAGTCCTGCAAACCCCAACCTGAATCTCAAACCGAGCCCCCACACCCAGCACCAGCTGATCCCCAGAGCAGCCCTAGCTTTTCCATGCTTGGCCTTTTACACTGGCCTGGACCCCTCACAAGGCCTTTGTTCATTCTCCATGAAGCCTCAAATGCCTGACTGTGGTGGGCCTGTGCTCTGGGACTGGGTCCTGCTGGGAGTAAAGACCTTTCACTGTGCAGAGCCTAGAGTAAATATGCTGGAATAGTGCCATGCAACTTCCCAGGACTCGTGCAATCCCTGCCGTACAGTTAGAGTGAGTAGCATTAAATTCTGCAGGCTCTGTTCTCCTCCCTGCCTTTATGGTTTCTGAATTCAGAGTTCCCTTTACCTAGGATATTTACCACTCCTCAGCCTCAGTTTGGTCATCTGGTCAATTCAGATTCTTCATTTGTGATGACCCCTTCCTCTAGGAAGCCCTCCCTGATTTACAGCTTGGTTTGGGTTCTGCATTCAAGGCACTGTGCTTCCCCCACAACTGCTTTTCCTGAAATGTATGTAAGTGTCCTTTATTTACTTCCCTGTCCCTTGCCAGGTGTGTGGTCCTTGGTGAGTGCAGGAATAGGGCCTGTTTTGCTAACTGGATCATCCACAGTAGCCAA
The DNA here is from genome assembly GCF_034190915.1 of Cavia porcellus. Classification (NCBI taxonomy): domain Eukaryota; kingdom Metazoa; phylum Chordata; class Mammalia; order Rodentia; family Caviidae; genus Cavia; species Cavia porcellus. The sequence continues at coordinate 37,860,962 of NW_026947508.1, forward strand.
CACTCGATAGACTGCACATGGGGAATAATCAAGGAGCAATTTGGTGATTGACTGAACAAATAGAAGTGTGAACTAACAGGTATAAAGGTTTCAGGCAGGGAGCCTGTGGATGGAACAGGAAAGACAAGTTTGGCTCAGGCTGGGAGGGGGGGTCATTGAATTCATGGGGTGGCATTTGGACTGTGCAGATGACCACAGAGGGTGCTGAAGGGTAGCAGGGACAAGGCCAGGGCTCTGTTTCTAACCAGCAAGTCTGGCACCACACAAATTGCAGGGGACACGGATTCTTTAAGGCCTCTTCTCCTTCTGATGTGTGTAAAATAGGAAGAAAAACAAAATCAAAAGTTATTTTTCTGTTATTCATTTCCAAAATGATGGTTCCTGACCTGCTGTGTTCCCCTATACTTGATCTTGTGGGGAGGAAATATGTAATTTAAACTTTTCTAGTGGCTTCTTTTTGAAGGAATAGGTGAGATTAGCACATGAAATAACATATTTTAGCTTCAAAATAAATTATTTTTATTAGTAATTATTTTGGTTTTTTGAGGCAGGATCTCGCTACATGTTCAGTGCTGGCCTTGAATTCAGTATGTAGCCCAGGGTGGCCTTGAACTCAGGGTATCCTTCTGCTTCAACCGCCAAATGCTAGGATTACAGGCTTTAAAATGTATTTTAATATAAAACTGTTAATGAGTCATTTGTAAGTCTTGCAAATTCAATGTATATTTCACACACATTGCACTTCTGTTTAGGCTAGCCACATTTTCAGTGTCCACTCATCACATTCGGCTCGTGCAACGTCCTTACTGGTGTGTGTGTGTGTGTGTGTGTGTGTGTGTGTGAGGCTCTCCATGTCCTTCCCTTGAAGAAGAGGATAGGGCAGGCTGATTGCCGTGAGGCCAACCAGATGTTGGGGTCAACAGTGTGGTGCAGTAGACGTTCAAAATGTTGGTAAAGCATTATAACGGTGCTCCCTCCACAGTAAAGGGTACAGGGGAGCAGAGGGCTGGCAGGGCCTGCCAGCTGTGGTTTCCTCTTATATGCATCATCATTTATTCACCCTGTTGGTCCCAAAGAAGGTCCAGTCCCAGGCAGACCCACTGTCCAGTGGTCCCAGGCAGAGCTGGGGCAGGGAAAGCCTGAGATTTTATTTCCATTTCTCCTTCTCTGGGGAGTTTGAAATGGGAAACAGTTTAAAAGCTTTCCTAGTTGGAACACTGGCTTGACAAGCCTTGGTTCTGGTTCTATTTCTTACCAGATGACCTGTAGTTCAGTGGAATGCAGGTTCTGTGCAGGGCTGTTTAACTGTCTCCAAAGCGGAGACAGTCACAGAGGCAGCTTGGATGAGCAGGGATAGAGGTCAGGGGAGGAGGCAGCCACCGGCACCCTGGGGAAGGTGCATTTGACTCCCCTTCAGATGCATTCACAGGTGGTGGGGAGAGTCCAGAGGGGAGGACAGAGAGCCTGGGACCCATTTCCCTGCTTCTGCTTTGCTCCTACCTCAGACTATGCTCAGGCAGAAAGCTGGAGTAACATTACAAAGAATAAACAAATGGGCTCACATCAAATTAAAAAGCTTTCTGCATGGCAAAGAAAACCACCAGCTGGGATCAAGAGCATGGCATTATAGATGAAGAGACAACTTATAGAATGGAAAACAATTATTTGCCAGCTACTCCTCAGACAGAGGAATAATACCTAGAATAAAGAACTAAGACATATTAGATCCCCACCCCAATTTAAAGACCCAGCCCCCAAATGGGCCTATCTGAAATGAATAGACACTTCTCAGATGAAGAAGTACAAATGGCCAATAATGGGCCGGGGATTTAGCTCAGTGGCATAAGCACCTGCCCGGCAAGTGTGAGGTTGTACATTCAATCCCTGGTACCAAAACAAAACCAAACCAAAAAACCCAAAAAACCCCCCAACAACCCCCACCCAAACAAATGGCCAATAAATGCAGAAGAGATGTTCAACATCACTTTCTATTTAAGCAATGCAAATTAAAATGACACTGAGATTCCACCTCACTCCCGAAAGAATGGCTGCCATCAAGAAATCATGTTTTGCTCGTCAATCTGTGTTTACTCACTGAGCAGTCAAGCAAACTTGTTGACCTGCTGGCCAGAGAGCCAGGTTTTGCTATGGGAGGGCTCTCTGTGGCCTGGACTTCTGCCTCCTCCTCCTTACCAGCTGGACAGCAGCCAGGTTTAGGTAGGCCCAGACTAGCTTCGCCAAGAGTTTCCGGCTCCTTTTCTCTCTGCCTTAGTCTCTGGGGTCACATCTCATAACCTACCACCTTGTCTGTGGAATTGTGCTTGGATGCCTCTCCAGTGCAGCACATAAGAGCAGGGATTTGGAAGCTTTCAGGTGAGTGGGGCTACAGTTCTGGTTTTGTCTGTGGGACCATGTACCAGTTTATTTACTGCTGCTTGGTTTTGATCTCCTCATTGGTAAACTGAAGTCCATGTTGTGGGTGAAAGGTGTTGTTCTGACTCTTGAGATTTTTAATTTTTAATTTTTATCTTTTGGTACTGGGGATTGAACTCACGACCTCATGCTTGCTAGGCAGGCACTTATGCCACTGAGCTAAATCCCTGGCCCCCTCTTGAGATATTTTTCTGTTGAATTTCCATTATTTGAAAGTGGATGTATCCTGGCCACAGCAAATTTCCTTCTGGTCCTCAGGAGGGGTTCAGTTTCCTGTTTTTCTTTTTCTTTAGTCTTCTTCCTCTTGGCTTGGTTAATTCTTTCCAATCCTTAAATTAGAAGTGTTCACTCCTCTTCCTCCCCTCTGCCATCACCTTGGTCCAACTGGCTTGTCACAACTGGACACCACAATTTACTTCTAACTGGCCCCCCACTTCCACTATTGGGTACTCTCAATCAGTGCTCTGCACAGCTACCTAGTTGACCTTTAGGTACTCTTGCTCTCATGGAACTGTCCTAGCAAGAGGGGCAGGAGTTAGAAAACTGAATGGACATGGTATGGTGGGAATTATGAAGAAAAACATTATGGCAGGTGTAATTTACATGGGAAAGGCAGAGACTGACTTTCTGAGGAAGTGACATTTGTGCCAAGATCTGGAGGAGGTGTCTGGGCAAGAGCATCTCAGGCAGAGGAAGCAGTATGTGGAAAGATACAGGGGCAGGAAGACCATGTTCTATTATAGGAGATGCAAGGAGGCCAGTGTGCCAACAATCTGGACAGCAAGGGGCAGTGACTCACAGCAGCCTAGGGCTTACCATTGGACTCCAGTCTCAATCTCCGATGTACTTTCGAGGCCCTCCATGTTTGGGCCACCTGACTCTGTATCCCCCCCAGTGTCATTTCCATCCAGTTTCTTTTGCAGAGACAAAGACAAGATGCCACTTTGGAATGGAGAAGCTTAAGTCCCAGAAGAGTCCAGCCGCCAGGTGTGGCAATGTGATGGGCTGCTGTCTTTGTGACAGAACTTCTCTAGGTTGCCTGGACCTCTCCCTGCTCTTGGAATCTGGTATCCCAGAGAGCAAAGGACCGTCTGGCATGGCACTGACGAGCTGGCTATGTGATAGGGCTATGGAGCACTTTGCTTTGTGGCCTCTGCTAGGGACCCTCTGTTTGCTACCTTCAGGAGAGCCTTGCCAAATGGGACAGCTAAGTCGTAGCTCTTGTTGTGAAAACTAACCCAAGATCAGACCCCGAGTGCAGGTAAAGCAGACTGAGGAAGGTAGGAAGCCTTTTTTTTAATTTTATTTTTTAGGGGTACTGGGGATCGAACTCATGACTGCCTGCTTACAAGGCAGGCGCTTATGCCACTGAGCTAAATCCCCAGCCCCAAAGGTAGGAAGCCTTAGTGGTAACAGACTTCATGAAGTCCAAGGGCACCAGCAGAGACATGAGGGACCGTGGGCTTAGATATTTGGGTATTGGAGGGGAACCTTATCTCTGCAGGCAGATGTCAGGGACACATTTTTGCTATACATTTTTGCTCTTTAGTGCATAAAGAAGTATCTTTCTTGACATCTCTGTGTAGTTGGTGTCCCAGGATGGGGTGTGGAGGATTGCTAGAGGGAGAAGAGCCCCAGAAGTGGGGGAGCTGGGTAGGCCCTGCAAAGCAAAAGAGGTTACATCTAGGGTGATGTGAGTTAAGAAGGCAGAGCTCCACTTACAGTCCTAAGAACAGCGTCCACAGGAAATGCAAGACTTTGGGGAATCCTTGTACCTTTGCTCTGTTCATGCATTGATACTTGGTCAATGAATGTTTTTGTCTTTGAACAAGTCGGTTGGCAAGCAGAACCATTTGGCAAAATTTTGTTTTTGTTTGTGAATTCTGTATCAGGTGACAAACATGATTGTGAAAAAAAAAGAAAAAGCAAAGCAAAACAGAACACGATCAGGGCCATCTCCCCACAAAGACATGGATGTGGCCATCTTTTCCAGAATCATGGAGGAATTTTCATGAACCAAGGCACCACTGTATTTTATTCTCATTTTTTTCTTCACATAGAAACCTCAGAAAGCCTCATTATGTTTCATGAAAAAAGAAAGAAAATGTAGAGGCTTTGGTTTTAATTTGGCTGGGAAAGAAGTAAGTCAGGAGGGAGATACAGACAGAGTCATGTAAGTTGGGAGAACCAGAGAGGACAGCACGTAGCAGGAAGCCAGGCCCAAGTCTGGTATGATTTCTTTAGTGCTGAGTGCAGATGAGGACCAGCAGCACTGACTCTGGATGAGTTGCAGTTCTCCAAAAGCGTCAGGGGCGCCCCTCCCACTCCTGCCCTGGTGCCTGCTGAGCAGAAATTGGACAAGGTTGTAGGCAAACACCTTTATTTGAATTAGTCCCCAGGGCAAGAGAAAGAGCTTGGTGCTGCAGGGACTGCAGAGACTCCAGTGCAAGGCTGCCCCAGGACAGACACACTGCTTCCGTTTATGACTGGAGACGGCTCCCCAGAGGGATCACTTGGTCTTCACCTCACAATCCACCTCTGTGTCTTTAAGGGAAGGAAGTCGAATTCCAGCAATGGTGTGAAATCCCGGCACTTGCTCTTGCTCTTGGATCTGGTCTCTGAGGCGCTGGATTTCTAGGCGTTGCATTTCAATGATTCTCCCAGTTTCTTCTTGCTCATTCAGTCTCATGATGACAGTGGCACCGGGCATGTCTCTGCTGGACACTGTAATAGACAGAGCAGGACAAATATGACCTGTTCACTGACCTGCTGCAGCATCCTCTCTCCCCGCTCCCCAAACAGTCTTAGAATGTCTACTGTGAGAAGATGTTCAATCTCAAGTGTTAGGGACAGAGGTAAGTAAACATCTTTACCATCTCACAAAGAGACTGAGAAATTAAGGGACACTTGTGGATGACAAGGCAAGGGCTGAGCATGACTCTGGCCCAGGCCCTCCCTGGTACCCCCGCACTGAGGTCCTCTCCAGTAAAGGCTGCTCTCTCCCCTCCACACCCTTCAGATAGGGTGGCATGCCTCACGTACAGCCCCTGCTCCTGGAGACCGACAGCTCTGTATCCCTCCTGTGTCCTGCATCCCTGAGAGTGTCTCTAATCCTTGCTCTATCATCTTCTCTGTCTCAGATTCTGCCATCGTCCTGGGCAATATCAGGGTCCACCAAGGCCAGTGGCCCATCCCATTGCCAGCATTAGTGGACACAGCCTCCACCCAATACCAGCACCCATTCTGGGTTTCTCACCACCCAGGATTCTGTGTTCTGCATGCTTTTCACCCTAGAATGCCCTTTTCTGATCTCACCTGTCTATCCCTTATGCCCTTTGGCTGAATTGTGATCTCATGTTCTTGGACAACTCCATCCCTCCCCACCCCCGAAATGGGCTCCTCCAGTTAGACACATGATGACTTTCTTTCTCCATTTGGGGACGGCACCCTCAATATTGGAACTGCTGTGTCCTACAGTGTCCTGTGCCCCACCAGCCCAAACCTCAGATAACCTAACTTCCAGGGCCTCCTTGTGTACATCTCGCCTACTGTGTGCTACTGAACAGAGTAGCACAAGATTCAAGTGCTTTGTCTCCAAATGTTGATAGGCTTTAGACTCACAGTCCCACACACCCATCCCTCACCACAGTGTGAATTTCAGACTCCATTTCCTCTCCCTCATTCTTAACAAACAGCACTGCCACCTCCCTCCAGCTCCCTGAAGCATTCAAGGATCTCTCGGCTTATCTCAGCCTTCTTTCTGGAGACATCTGGATCTTTCTCTCTCTGCCTTTGCTTTTGCCTCTTCTTTTCTGCAGTCTGTAGACTCTTGATCTTTTAGTGTTTCTTCTTTTCCTAGATCTTGACTCGTCATCTTCCTTTGGTTCCTTGGTGCTCCTGGTGGCCATCCCATCAATCTAGCTGTCCCTTGCCCTGGGACCCTGGAGAGCAGTGTCTCCGTGGGAGATCCAGGAAAGGGGTCCCTAAGTCCATCTACTTGGGCCTGCACTGCTCATCTCTGCCTTATTTCTACTTATCTGTCTACATTCTCTCTGTCACTTCCTGTTTTTGACTTGGGCTCTGAACTAAGCTCTGTGCTGTCTCCCAACAACTTTTTTTAATCTTTATTTTTAAATTTTTTTTTTTGAGACAGGGTCTCGCTATGCAGTTCAGGCTGGCCTTGAGCTCACTTTGTAGCCCAGGCTGGTTTCAACTTGCAAAGATCCTCCCACCTAAGCCTCCCCAGTGCTGGGATTACAGGCACGAGCCATCACACCCGGCTCTATGTTCTTAGTTCTGACCATGAGCTTTTTATGAAAAAATTTCCCCTCCAAAGTTTTTTGTAAATTTTATATTCCATATGAAATGTGTTTCATTGTATTTGGGAGAAGTCGAGAATGAATTCTATTATGGATATATTTCAAATTTAAAGATTTGTTCATCAGATTTACCTATATTTCTGCAACATAGCTAGTTTGAGAATTAACATTGTAATTTGTCTGTTTCCCTTCACATTTGTGCTAAGTCTGGTTTTTCCAATGCCTTGTATAGTATTTTTTTTTTTTTTAAATCTGTACCTGGGATTGAACTCACGACCGCCTGCTTGCAAGGCAGGGGCTTATGCTGCTGAGCTAAATCCCCAGCCCCTTTTTTGTCTTTTTGAGACCAAGGTCTTTCCATGCAGTTCAGTCTGGCCTTGAACTCACTTTGCAGCCCAGGCTGGTTTTGAACTTGCAACAATCCTCCTGCCTCAGCCTCCCAAGTGCTGGGATTACAGGCATGAGCCACCACACCTGGCTATCCCAACGACTCTTAGACATAGATACTTATCCAGTCCCTTTCTGGGTTCCCAGGTGACCCCCGACCTGGGTGTGGAGCCACAGTCCTAAATGTACTCAGTGGACTGAGCCTGAACAAGTCCCCACACTTGGACTCTTCTTTCTGCCAGTGTTCGCAGGGGTGTGCTTGTGCCTCCTGGGAGGGCAGCTCATGTGGCGTTTGGCCTCATGGACCCAATGTTTTGCCGCAGCTCCTGGTCAGTCTCTTGTCTTGAGGGCATGAGTTGTGGTTTTCCTCCACTTCTTCCCTTCACTCCTAGGATTCTTCCTCCTTCGCATTGACAGTGACCGGTCTGCTCACCATCCTGTGGTGCAGCTGCACAGGGGCTCCCTCGGATGGTTCGTGTCCCTGTGCTACTGCTGTGAACCCCCCTGTCCTCCCACTGCTACATGAAATTGGTCCCTCACATGGGCCCACTCTGCCTCTCTTCCCACACCTCCAGTCTTCTCCTTCCCTTCTTGCTCCTGCCCGGAGCATGTCCAGCTGGAGGCATCTCCCTCTCTGTTCTGCCCACGAGCTGCCTCCAATAGATTAAGATTCCAAGGTAAATCAATATTGTTACCCTTCTGTAAAACAGTACACAGTTTAGAATATTGTAGCTCCAAGGTGTCCTGGCTTACATGTGAATGTCCAGTATTTTGGTTCTATCTTGATATTTTAACCCACAGTGTAGACACCAGCTTATATAGTTCACAATTATTTCAAGTCTGCATATTTGACTTTGTTTATTTGCAATTTCCCTTTCCTTTGGAATCATTTTTCTTCCTGATTATATTCTTTCTTTCTTTCTTTTTTTGTCTTTTTCCTTTTTATCGGTACCAGGGATCGAACTCACAACTGCCTGCTTACAAGGCAGGCGCTTATGCCGCTGAGCTAAATCCCCAGCCCCTTGATTATATTCTTTAGAAATTCCTTCAGTTTCCTTTTTTTTGTTTTTGAGACAGAGTCTCAACAAACAAACAAACAAACAAACAAACAAACAAAACTGGCTCAGGCCAGTTTTGAGCTCACTTAAGTGGTCCAGGTTGGCCTTGAACTCACAGTGATCCTCCTGCTTCAGCCCCTGAGTGCTGGGATTACACCTGGCCCAAATTGCTCTTTTTGGCCACAAATTCTCTCAGTTTTTGTTTCCTAGAATTTTTTTTCTTTTGGCTCGATTTTAAGAAAACAGTTTTCTCCCCTCCTCCCCTGCCTCCCTTCACTTTCTTCTTCCTCTTCTCTTTTTCCCAGAGTCTTTGCATGGAGAAAAGAATTTTGGGGTGGGATCTTGTTAGGTTGCCCAGGCTGGCATTGAACCTGATCCTTCCACCACAGCTGGGGTTGCAGGTGTGTGCACCTCTGCCTGGGTCTGACATTTTAACAGATTAAGTCTTCCAATTTATGAATATAGGAAGTTTTCCATTTATTAGTGTCTAATTTCTTCCAGCGATGTTTTTCAGTTTAAGGTTTTTTGGGGCTCTTTTTACCCCTAAGTATTTTATTCTATCGATTTCTTTCCTTTTGAGATTTTTCATTATGTGTACAACAATACATTTTACTGGCTTTTGTATCCTGTAGCTGGGAATTTTGTTGTTTTGAGACAGGCTCTCACTGCATAGTTCAGGCTGTCTTTGAACTGACTATCTCGGGCTGCTCTAGCACTCAAGGCAATTCTCCCTCAGCCTCCAAGTGCTGGGATTACAGGTATGTGCCACCACACCCACCTTTGAAATCGGGATTTTTTTTTTTTTTTGTATGAAATTTCCCCTTACTCGCTTTGTTTGGAGGATTTTTTCTTTGTACTCTGATGTTCTGAGAGTGCGTGGTGATGGATCTGATGTGGCCCTCCTTTTAACCACTATATTGGCTCCTATGTGGATCAAAGTAACAGCTTCTTAAATAGACTTTACCCCCTGTGTCTAGTCTTGCTTTCCCTACTTCCAGATCTGTCTGCTCCTGTGAGACTTTTATTAGGTTTTTTCTAGGTTTTCATTGGGCTTAGGATTTAGGTTTTGCAGCTCTGTGAAGCTGTTTACCATTCATCCATTTATTTTCCAGTTTTCAAAATTTGTGTCATTTCATTTTTGTTCTCTTTATGCTTATGATTTAGTTACACCATTTCAATTGGTTTTCTTTCTTTCTTTTTTTGTCTTTTTCCTTTTTATCGGTACCAGGGACTGAACTCACTACTGCCTGCTTGCAAGGCAGGCGCTTATGCCGCTGAGCTAAACCCTCAGCCCCCCATACTTGACATTTTTAAAGAGAAAGTTTTCAGTTGTTTGTGGGCATATCTGTGCATTATCCTCAAGAGGAGGTGGTTAGGCTCTGAGCAGCACTCAGTTTTATAACATGTTTTGTGCCCTCATGGCAGTGCTATAAACCTAATACTGCCGTTTTGGGTGCTGTTCAGAGTTTATTTTGGTCTCAGTTTCAACCTTAACCAAAATAATACATGAAATGACAAAAGCATACATACATGCATGTACAAAAAGTTATATATCACTTAACATCAGGGGTACATATGTTCTGCTGATCTCATCTCGAAGTGTAACTGCACAAACTAAAATGATGATGATGTCACTAGATGATACGGTCTTAGGGACCGCTGTTGCATCTGTAATCCGCTGATTGCAATGCTTCTGTTCAATACATATCTGTATATACATATATACACCATCATTTTTCCTATAAATGTAACATTATGTACATGTTCAATTTTATGATGGTTTAAGACTTATGAGAAGATGCAGAAATAATACTGAGAGTTCCTTGTACCTCCCAGGACCCTCCCCCAGTGACAACTCCACAGTTCAAGAGACAACTGACATTTGAAAGGCCCAATCCATGGCTGTGGGAAGTCTCAGTTCAACAAGGTCTTTAAGATTTATTCCTGAATGTAAACCCTTCGAAAACAAAAATACTTGAACCATGCTGACTTAATTTCCATAGAAAAACTTTATGTTCTTCATTTTTATTGATTGTCCATAACTATATATTTTTGAATGCCTAATGGCTGTTGTTAGAGACTGTCCACTCTTATTCCATATTTCTTTCACAAAGAGCCATGTGATAACTTTTACCCAGAATTTAATGCCAGGAAAATGTTTCTCCAGGAAATACCTTCCTTTCACCATATAATGAGAACTATGCAAGTTGCCACATTTCTTCCTTTCCCTTTTTGCCTTAGCTGTCAGAAATTCAGAGGTACTTGAGGACATAACTGTAGTAACTTAGCTTATCAAAATTTCTTATATAATTCTTTCTCCTGTTCCTTTGGTTTCTTATCTTTTTGTCTTTCATTGTACAGCTCCACAATTCCTTATCCAAAATTCCAAAATGCAAAGAGTTTTAAAAATAGAATACTTTTTAAAATGTATGAAACAGTGTGAATATTCATCTGTCACTACTGAATACTGTCTTTGATTGACAGCACTGCCCCAGACCCCTCTGGGGATGTTATGTAATATATAGCATGCTCTTTCTAAAACCAGAGTCTGAATTCTGAGCTGCAGCTAACCCTGAGGATTTCAGCCAGGGACTGCTGGACCTGAGAAGGTGCGGGAAGGTCCTTACAGGTCTTTTGGAGAGCAGGTATGTGGCATGGAGAGGCTCCCAGAAGGCCATGGGTGGATGTGGCCTCATACGGGAGGAAGCCAAAAGGAGACTGCTTATGGCTGCTACTGGTCCCTTGATTCAGTGCCCCTCTCCCTGGTAGTGACATTACCTGTCTCTTCTTGTGGTTGGATTTTCTTGGACAGTTTCAGAGCTGCTTCAAGATCATAGACTTGAGAGCGAGTGAACTTCAGCTCTCTGCGGAGCTCATTAATTTCCTTGATCAGAGAGACATTTTCCTTCAGAAAAGGAGGAAAGAGAGTATGAATGAGGTCTAGCTATGTTGCCCACATGGTCCCTGAACTCTTCGTCTTCCTGCCTTAGCCTCCAAAGCAGCTGGGGTTCCAGCTATGTGCCATAGCACCATCTTTATCCTGTTCGCTGCTCAGCTTCTCAAGATACCAGTGAACTTCGTTTACTTCTAGGTGGACTCAGCACCATTTCCATCCAGCCTAGCTCTTTCAAATAAATGACGGTTCCCTGAACACTTTTTATGTGACTTTAATGTGTCTTAACACCGTAATAACCGTGTTCCTACAATGCATCAGACATTTTGTATACATTACCTCATTTCATCCTTCAAGCCCTCTGGAGTGGTTCCTATCAGATTCCTTTCGTATGAGGAGGTGAGGCAGCATATAAATGGTGGAGACTCCCTCCTCCTCTGACTCCTGCCTTCCAAGCTTTACTTTTGCACCCCATTTACCTTACCTCAGTTCCAATAACTCATATTATAGTGACCAAAGACACCACCAAAAGTACAAGTCGGGCTCCCTAAAAGTAGTTTTTCAGGGTCTTCTGTGTTCTGAAGAATACAGAAATTACAATGAAGCCTACTGCATATGCCTTGGGTAGCTTTGTGAGTTAAAAATGTGAACACAACCGACTCACTGAACCTTTTGTCCATGTCTGTTCCCCGTTCAACACGGCCTGCAAAAATCTCCCAGCCCTCCAGACTCCCACCCAGCCAGTCAGCAGCAGGAAAAATCTGACCTGAGGTCCATCAAGAGCTGAGACTGAAAATGTGAGAGAAACTGGCTGGGGGTGGGGTGGGGGGAATGCTAAGCTTCATTTATATAGAGATTTCTATGTTTAGCTGAATAGCAGGCCTTTGGAAACGCCTGCTGTCCCTGGCAGGTCTTTCAGACATCTATGTTGCATAGAGAGAAAAGGGAATGTCGGTAGCACCCCCTGCTGCCTGGTACTGAGCTGATGCTTTTAAGAAGGGAGTGCCTCACAGAGTGGAAAAATCAGGCAACAGATGCATTGTGTGAACTTGGAAGCTTTGCATTGGTGGGGTCTTTCTGGAACCCACAGTAAGTGGGACAGCCATCTGTCCAAATGCACGAACAAGTTCCATCCTGGAATCCTCCTCCACTCTTTTTCCACCTTTTCCCCATGTCTAACCTGGCATTTCTGTTTGTCATCGCACTCTTGAAATACCTTTTGACATCAGTGTTCCTCTTTCCAAGACGCTCTCATTTACTCCATCTCCTAACTGGCTCCCCTGCCACCTGTCTCTTTCTCCACAGCCTGTCCATTCTTCCCACTCCGTTTACGAGACGAATATAAACACGCCTGCCTGTTTAAGAGGCCTCAGAAGTGTCTGTGTTCAGGGTGAACTTTATGCTTCCTGGCATGATGTGAAAAGCCCTTTCCAGTGTGACCCTAGGATACCTACTCTTCTATGGGCTCTTTTTTTCTGTCCCAGACGCTCTGGAACAAACTAAGGTTTGTGGCCTTATGAGTCTGTGGCCACCCCCTCCCAAAACCAAGAAAACCTCTCCTCCGCTTTTTCTCAGCTATTCACTCTGCCTAGAAGGCTCGTCTCCCAGCTGGTCCTGAAGCGCCACACTGCGTTCAGTTCAACTACCATTTCCTCAGAAACTTTCCATGGGTCCTCAAGGTACAGTCAATCCCCATCTCCACTGTGACCCAGGCACTGGTGACAACTTTCATCTGGTCCAAGTTACCTAGGAGGAGCTCCCTGATGGGAGAAACTCTCATTCAATTTGGATCTTCCATGGTCCACACAAGGCTGGCTGTGTAAGAAGCATTCAAAAAATGTCAGCTGAATGAATGGAACGTGTCCTAGATGTTTGTTATGTCACAGAAACTCTGATTTCCATATCTGCTGGTAGCTGGTGAGGAATGGTGTAGGAAAGCCTGAATCTCCTATCTGGATATACAAATGAGATTGTGGCCCCATTTTTTTGTTAGTATCTAATAAACAGCTGTCAGATGCTCTACCCACCCCAGTTTTACTCAGTCTTTGGGACTGAAGTGCCAGTGCCCTGTTACCTATGGACACAGCTCCAGGCAGACCTCAACTACCTCATGCCCAGCCAACAGGAGCCCCCAGCAGAGGGGATGGAATCAGCTGTTCTGTCCTCTTTTCCACCCTCGGCCCACCGCCTGCTTTGGGACAGGCTTCTAGGCTTTCCGACTGGAATTCAACGTTGGTTCTTGAATGCATCTTTTTTTTTCTGGGGAGAAGGGAAAGTAACTGGCATTTTTGAATGTAGACTGTGTATCAAATCAGTACCTAGTGTTTTACCTCATTCAGTTCTCACAGTAACCATTGAGGTTGGTGTTTTCCTCCAATTTTACAGGTAAGGAGTTAGCTCTTGGAGAAGCCCAAGAATTTATCCAGAGCTTCCTGGTCAAACTGTACTGGAAGTAGCATAAGCTGCATCTACCCAGAAGCAGGGCCACTGTCTTCCACAGTCTGGGTAAAACAGCATCCCAAACCTATATTTGCCTGTGAGGCCCTGCTACCTGGACTGGCCCTGGCCTACCCTTTATCCTTTAATTTTAAATAATTTTTAGTATCCAGAACAGTGATTGAAAGTTTTCCCTTTAAAAAATCTTTATTTATTTTTTTGGAACCGGGGATCGAACTCATAACTGCGTCCTTGCAAAGCAGACGCTTATGCCGCCGAGCTCAATCCCCAGCCCTCCTTTAAAACATCTTAACATTTTGCAGACTAAATCTTACATGGAGCCCTGTCATGATCAGCAAGGAGCCTCTCTGATTCAAAGCCCTGCCTTGGGCCTTCTTTCTGCTCCCTGCAGTTGTCTAAGCCACTTCTCTGGGGCCACAGGACTGCACCACTCAGAGGTTTAGGATCCACCCACTCGCCCCTTTTTGGGAGCTTGCCCTTGTGGCTGGCTCCCTCTGCTGGCCATGGTGGGGGACAGGGCTGGGCAGGAGTCTTGCTGGATATTGGGTTCCTGTTCCTGTCCTGGTCCAGCAGCTGGGGGAGAGAAAGAGAGGGACTGATGCCTGGCCCGGCAGTTCATGCAGATGCTTGCACCTCTGATCAGCCCGTGTCTTCACTTTTCTTTTCCCTTCTAGGACCAACACTTGCTTTGAACCCTGGTTGGCTTGCAGAGGGAAGACTCCTCAGGCCTGTGTGTTGGTGGCAGGGTACCAATAAGAGCTGAGCCATGCACCAGCTTACAGCTGCACCTCTGTCCCACTGCCCAGTTTGCTGCCCTCAAGAGGGGCTTCTCTATGCTCCAGGACCTCGAGGCCCTTAGCCATAGCTTTGTGTGGGGCTGCTGCGCTGCCAAAGGTCCTATCAAATGGATCCACTCTTCTTTCTGGACCTCTGACTGCTTTTTGTGGCCCCGAGTAGGGTGATGGTCTGATGGAGAGGGTTGAGGCTGGTTGTACAGTGGCATGAAATCAGCCATGGATTCCAGTGTGCTCTGCCCAGCTGTGTCAGGGATGCCAACCTAGGATCTGCTATCAACCAAAGTGCAACCTGTCCTAACATTTTAATTAGGGCATTAAAGAAATGTAAATGTAAAAACATACATGCTTTATAAATGTGATTCTGATTTTCTCCTCTGATATTAACTCACAGTAATTACTTCAGATGATACTGACATTCAAGCAGAGATCTGGTAGGAACATCCCAGCTAGCAGTCCTGATAAGGTGCTTAAGTGGGGGTGGCGGTAATGGGGCCAGACTCACTACACAGCCTTGTGTAGGATCCTAATGAGCATGCAGAAAGCTCATTAAATCAGAGGTGGGGGTGTTTTGAGGTGGGGGTAAGGGTGACTCAGGTAGGTGTGGTTATGTGTGGACCAAGAGATAGGGTAGACCTGAGACACCAGAAAGGTGAGATAAGGCAGGTGTAGATGGGCATGTCCCAGCAGGTATGAACTGAACAAAAAATGAGCAAAACAAAGTAAGGTGGAACAAGAGGAGACAGTAACTCAGGATTAACCCGGATAGCTGAGATAACCTGGATGAAGGTCCAAAGGGGCTTGGGGTCCCTGAGAGGAGTGACAGTGGACACAGGCATGCTTTACGTAGGGATGGAGTGGGGAAAGGAACAGGGGTTCCTGAAGTGAGAAGGACCTTGGTGGCATGGAGGTGCTTAGAAAGACTGGTGCGCTCTTGGCCATGGTTACTTCCAGTATGGCGTCTGGGAGGTCAGAGGATTGGGGCTGAAAGAAAGCCATATGGGAAGCTAGTGAGTCCCTTGGATAGCTGCGGAGCCCCAGGGGTGGAGGACTCAGAGGGATCATGGCTCACTTTCCATCTCTGACAGCTCAGCCGCTCAGACAGAGGGATATATGTCAGTACCTGCATGATGCGAACATAGTCAGTACGATGCAGCTCGCTCTCCTTGACCACCTTCTTCTTAATAGTGGCCAGGTTCCTTTCCAGATGTTCCCGCTGGCGGGCATACTCCAGCTGCAAGTCCGT
The DNA here is from genome assembly GCF_034190915.1 of Cavia porcellus. Taxonomy (NCBI): domain Eukaryota; kingdom Metazoa; phylum Chordata; class Mammalia; order Rodentia; family Caviidae; genus Cavia; species Cavia porcellus. The sequence goes on from NW_026947508.1 coordinate 37,876,549, forward strand.
GTTCATCCCTGCTATCTCCACCTGAGATGGTGCAGGGGATCTTCAGTGAGGGAGGGGAAACTTGGAACACACCAAGTGGCACAGGGCAGCCCAGGGTTGGGTGGTGGGAGAGGCTTCTCACCATGTCTGCCCGCTGCACGTAGCTCTCGAAGAGACCTCGGACCTTCTCCTTTAGCAGGTGGGGCTCCTGGATGTAGGCCACACAGTTGTGAAGGTCTGTCTTAAATCGTTTGACCAGTGCTTCCAAGTCTCGCTCCTGCAATTGGATATTTACTTTGGCACTTCAGGATGCTCTGCAGGGGCTACAGGGAGAGGCTGCAGGCACAGAAAGGGACTTACAGCTGATCACCGTCAGCCATACTGGGCATGGAAACCTGTGTGGGCCCAGAGCTGAAAGGATGACCGTGAAACCTTTGTGTACCTGCTGGGGCTGGGCGAGTGGCCTCATGGCCTCAACATAACCTCAGAGCCTCTTCTTCCTTTCTTTCTTTTTTGTTTTTACAGTACTGGGGATTGAACCCAGAGTCTTTGCACTGAGCTATGTCTCAAGCTCTTTATGTTTTTATTTTATTTTTTTAAATTTTGAGACAGGGTCTCTCAAGTCACTAAATTGTCCAGGCTGGGCCTAACTTGCTATCTTCTTGTCTCAGTTTCCAGAGTACTGGGATTACAGGCGTGTGTCACCATTCTTGACTCTAGGGCTTCATTTTAAAAATGAAAACAAAGAGACAGACACACAGACAGACAGATACACACAGGGCTTCCTTTACGGCTTGGGAATCTTTTCAGAATTATCAACTTTAAAAGAAAAAAGAGCCAGGCGTGGTGGTTCATGCCTGTAATCCCAGTACTCAGGAGGCTGAGGCAGGAGGATCACTGTGAGTTAGAGGTCAGTCAGGGCTACATAAGCAAGTTCATGACCTGTCTGTACTACATAGTGATACCCTGACTCAAAAAACCAAAAATAAAAATAAAGATAAAAGTAAGCTTAACCATCTACCCATATTCTTTTAGAGTCAAGATAGATGAACAAATTTTCTTTTGCAAATCCCACCCATGGTGTTCATGTTTCCTGTATGAACTCATTCAGATGGTCAGAACTGCTGTATGGATGGGTGGGGAGGAAGCCCCCTCCAGCGGACTGCCTCATCTGTACACTGGGGCAAGCTCCCTCTCCTTGATCATGAGTTCTTTGAATCCTGTCTTCCCCTATCATATCTACAGAGGGTCTTTCTTATCTCCTCACTCTCATGTCTTTTACCCACATTCCATAATTTTCTACCATGCACTGTACTATGCATGTGCTATAGAACACTTATCAGCTTTTCCAGCTTGTGAGGGGCAGGACCTAAATCTGTCTATTTCAGTGATAAAGCTTATAGTATTATCTTGCACAGGAGTAAATGCTTGATATGGAGGATGAAAAAATTCAGTCTGACTCAGCAAACATTATGGGATGGCCTGCAACAAAGGAAGAGGACAAGATCATATCATGGCCCAGGACCAGAAGACCCAGTTTCCTGAACTGACTCTATAAGCTAGCTGGAGGTGTCGGATGAAGTTTAACCTCCTACTTTTTCTGGCCTTACTTCACTTATTTATATTGTGAAAAGACCAGTATAGATCTCTGAGGTTGTCTTAGCCTCAGCAGTTCACTGACTGCAAGTGACCTGTCTGGGCAGGTTCCTCCCTATGCCAAAGAAGCCAAAGGCTAAGTGTTCCTGTGAAACCAGCTTCCCAACTCTGATCCCTGTACCCAAGTCACTTTATACTCTTGGTTGGACTCAGTCATGTACCCTTGCATGGGCCTGGAGTCAAGCAGGGCTGTGGGAAAGAAAACTGTGTGAGTTAAAATGGGAAGTGTATCTTAGCAATGGGCTGGCTGTCTCTAAGAAGCCAGCTGTCCGTGGCAGGAATGTACCAGATCCTGAGTCCAAGAACTGCCAGACTCTGAAAAACCTCACACCTTCTGTCTTTCTTTGCGCATCTCCTGATCCGTGGCTCTCAGTTTGTGCCACAGCTCCGTGATGTTCAGCTCCAGTTGCGTGTTCTGTTTATGGAAACGCTCCAGCTCAGCTTCCATCTATAGAGACAAGGGAAAAAGAGTCAAGAACAAGGAAGCAAAATAATGGAAATTATATATATATATATATATATATATTATTATTATTTTTTTTTTTTTGTCTTTTTCCTTTTTATCAGTACCAGGGATTGAACTCACAACCGCCTGCTTGCAAGGCAGGTGCTTATGCCGCTGAGCTAAATCCCCAGCCCCTGGAAATTATATTTAAGAGCTGGAATCTTTCGGTGGCAATTGTCCCTGATACGCGAGGGTTCTTTTCTGGTCCCCACTTATCTCAGCTGGAATAAAACCTTTCTCATCCCTTCCTGCCCTGGAGGTCCCTACCCAGAAGTCCCTACCTGTTTGACTAGTGTCAGTGTGGGGCTACATATTTCTAGGACAAGGTGGGAGTTTCCCTCTTAGTCACCTTCCCTTTCCTAAACCATGCTGATTCTTTACTAGTCTTGTATTCCTTCTAACTTGATAATTCTCAAGTACTGAAATCTCAGCTAACATGAGGCAGGGTTCTCCAGAGAAGCACTTGTCCTGTTTTGTGAGCTTGTATGAGTGAAACTTAAGCCTTGGGAGGCACTGTCACTCAAAAGCATAAATTAGGGTAGATTGGAAAGCAGAGTTTTAAGGTGCTAGCATGACATGGTGCCATCTCCAACCTAAGGCATAAAACAGGAAAGAGGAGGCTAAGAAGGAGCCTCTGCTTCACCATCCTGTTGAATCAAGAAATGCTACCAATGAGCTTCTGAAATATTTTCAATTCATCACTGCGTTTCTGTTAACTAAAGACTTGTGACTATTAACTGGGCACGGACTAAAACAGGCTGTGTGCAAGCTGTCAGTGGACCTAATTCCTGCCCAAAGCAAAGATAATGTTTCATTTGCACACCAACTTGGGTGGCTTCTAGTATTCCTGTTAGCAGGGAGCTGGAGACGGAACAGTTCTTTTCTGTGTGTGTGTGTGGCTGGGTGGAGTGGCCCCCATGTCCTTGGTCAGATTTTGACTCTTGCTTCTTGTGAGCTAGCAGAGGCCTTATGGAGCCACTTTCCCATTCTGAACACAAGAAAGCAGCTTTTAGAAGATTGTTTTCTTCATTATTAGAAGCATTTTATTAGAAACTGTAGCTCTTTGACACAGAGGCCTAAACATAGGACTCAATAAATAAATATTTGATGAATGAATGAATGAGTGGCAAGTATGGTGGGCAGAGGGAGCAATAGTTAGGGATGTGGAGGGGCTGGAAACACCTGCCTCTGAAAGAGTAGTGATAACATAAACAGGTCATGCTGGCAGAGAATACCCAGCAAGGGTGATCGCTGTACAGCGAAAGAATGTGCTCATTACAAAGGGCTGTTCAGCTGTCACAGGTGAAGGGATACAGCATTGATTAAGCAGTGGTTTCTGTCTTCAAGAAACTGCAAGTCTAGAGGGATAAAAGAAGTAAGTCAGATGTTAACGTAGAAAGGGATAAACACTATATATTTAAGGTGGAAAGTGTCCTGTGCATGTGCAGGGGCAGTGAGCAACTGGTCCCTACAAAAGGGATACATCTGTGAGGTTTTGTAGGAAGAGCAAGAATTGCAGCATGAAAGGGGAAGAGAGACGCAGGAAGCACACAGTCCCACACAGAGGACTAGCGGTGTGGCAGCCTGGTGCATTTCTGCAGTCTAGCAGGGTTCAGGGGCCGGCAGGAGGGACGCTGCAGGATGAGAGAGCAGGAAGGGCTGAGAGGTCACCTGGGTTGGGTAACACAGGGCAGATTTGAGTGGTGGGAAGTGTGGCCTTCATCTTGAATGCTCAGGGAGCCACTGAAGGGTTTTCACCAGAAGTGGCAGGAGTGTACTGACATCTTAGAGGGCCTGACATAGAGAGGCTTTACTGGAAAGAACAAGACTGGAGCCAGGCAGACCAACTGGGGCCCCCGGGAATGGTAGCGATGCACACCAGGGATCAGACAACCGGAAGAGAGAAAGGGGCTTCTCCAGTTTGCAGGGCTCCTGAAGGTCATGTCTGAGTGCTTATAAATGACTATGACTTTTTCTCTATTATTTACTTCTGCTCCCCACCCCCACCAAAGGCTCAAATTGTGCTGAGAATAAAAATAATTGTTTTATACAAAAGTTACAAAACATGTGAAATTTGAGTGTTTGTACAACCAGAAGACTAGCTTAGTAGGTGAAGAGGAGGCGTCCCATTTCCAGCATGGAAATTCCAACTACTTTTGCATATATTCCTCATACTCAATGATTCTCAGCAGGGTGGGGCATTCTGACCCCACACCCCAGGAGATATTTCACAATGCCTGGAGACATTTTTGTTTGTAACACCTTCGGTAGGGGGGTGCCAATGGCATTTAGTGGATGGAAACCAGGGGTACTGCTAAATAGCAATACAGTTCCTCCACAGCAGAGAATTTTCTATCCCCCAATTTTTCGTTTTGTTTTGTTTTGAGGTAGGCTCTCACTATATAATCCAGTGTGACCTTGAGCTCACTATGTAGGCCAGGGTGGCCTTAAACTCATGGCAGTCCTGCTTCAGCCTCCCAAATGCTGGGACACAGCTGTGTGCTACCACACTCACCACCAATGTTGTTAGTGTTGATGTTGAGAAGCCCTGCAATAGATGAATGAGTGAAGACTAAATCACCAAGGTTCTGGAAACCCCTCTCCTAGGAACCAAGAGGGAGCTTGGAGTTGACAGAGAAGCTTGAAGGGCAAAACCTGAATCAAAGAAGGTTATATGTCCATTCGCAGAGATCCTAGCTCTACCCTAGTTCTACCTAGCCAAGATCTTGAGACTTCCTTTCTATAGAAGAGAAACTGCAAGGCAGGTTGATCCCAAGGTCAGAGGCTCCTAGAAGGAACCAAGCCCAGGCAGGGGAGGCGGCCAGGTGAACCCCTGTGATAAGGAAATGCAATGTGCAGAGAGCCCAGTGGACAAAAAGAGAATACTTATACCTCATTAGACTCTTGGAAACACCTAAATGAACTCAGTCCTCTCTGCCTTCATCCTGTTTGTCTGCCAGAGCACATTCTAGATTGTGCCTCTCTCCAGCTCAAGAGCCTTAGGTGACTTTCCTTCCTTATCGGATGAATTCCAAACCTCATGGCTTATCGGAAGGCCTACCAACAAAACACTTGCCATTTGAGAAGCGCGTCCCTGGGGTGTGTTTGGTGGTGAGCCTGTTGGTTGAGTACACACTGCCCCCTGGTGGCAGAACACCCAATAGCTGTGTATTCCTTTTGAATACTTGGACCCACACACTAAGGTGTGAGTGGGGCCAAAGCCCACTCAAGGTCCCGCAGTAAGTTAAATCCTGAAGTACTATGCTATGAACCGTCAGTTGGTCCAGGGCCTTCCAGGCATCCTGTGTGGAGTGGCTGCTGCACATACCCTGGAAACAGAGAGGAGCTGTGGAAGAGTCTTCTGTTATTCTCTCCAGGCCAGCCAGAGACAATGCAGGAGAAAAAAGACCCTGAGAGGTCAGGGTATCATAGATGGCTCTTACCTCCTGAATTTGTTCCTTCATCACCTTGATCTCATTCTCTCGAGGTTCTATTTGCTTCTTCAGCTCCTTTATTTTATAGTCGAGCACAAACTTGAATTTCTCTAGTTCTTGGTTTTTTTTTTTCAGATCATAAATTCGCTTCTCCTGAGGGTGGGATGCGAGAAGTGTGAGCTATCTCAAGGCCCTGGTACATGGTCTCCCTTGAGGACACATAACATAAATCCTGTGACTCTCCTGATTGAGGAGACTACAGACATGTCACTGGCGGTACAAAGGCCGCCTCTGCCCACTAGGCTATCGTACTGACTCCTTGCCTTCTGCACCAGGAACTTCACTCACTCACTTGTTCATTCACATGTGGTTCTGGAGGACTGAAGCTCCCATCCTGCACTGCAGCTCGTCTACAATGTGGCCCTGACACTTCTCTTAGGAGATGGAATCTAATTCCCTTCCCTTGCTTCTGGTTGGACTTGAGACTCATTCATAACACAAAGAATGTAACTGAAGGGCTTCTAGGTTAGAAAGCCAAGCAGCTGCCACTTGGCTTTCTTGGGATAGCTGCTCTGAGGGAAGCCATCTGCTATGTAAGAAGTACTGCTAGAGAGCAGAGACTCTGGTTGAAAGATCCAGCCTTCCTGACTGCTTGCCAGGGTGCTGGGCATATGAGAGAAGAAGCCACTTTGGATGGTACCCTCCAGGTTTCAGCTATTGGAGTCATTCTTGATCTTCCCAAGTGAGGCCCCAGATATCAGGGACCAAACAAGCCATCTGTTATACCCTGTGCAAATTCTATATTCAGATGTTCAGAGGTGGAGATTTTGGAAAGTGATTGGATCATGGGGGCTCTGTACTCATCAGTGGATGAATTCACTGATGACTTTATAGCTGAATGTGCTGTTAGTAGCAGGGCCCATTTGGAGGAGGTGGATTGCTGGTATATCTCTCACTCTGGTCCTTTCCCCTTTCTCTGGTTCCTGGCTGCTATAAGTTGAATAGATTTCTTCTAGCAGGCCCTCTGCCATGCTACTTCTGCCTTGGAACCAGCTGATTATGGACTGAACTCTTGGAAACTGTGAGCCAAAATAAATCTTTTCTCCTTTAAATTGTATATATTAGGTATTTTGTCCCAGCAATTAAACAGTGATTGACACAAATAGTTGTTGCTTTTCATTACTAAGCTTTCAGGTAATTCAGTGCACAATAAAACTAATTGGGTCTAGCCACCCATAAAATATTTACTGAGTGAAGGTCTTTTGCCAAGTACTGGAATTCCAAATATAAGGGTGACACTGTCCCTGACCTTAATGATAAAACAGTTGTGAAGGTAGACGTGTAAACAAATACAGCCCTGAAATGTGACAAATGTTACACAAGAGGGAGGCATAGAAGGCATGGTATGTACCGAGGGTGCTAAGAATGACCCGCTTTGGTATGAAGTGGTGATTCACAGGCAGAGTGAGAAACTAGGCTGGGGAGATGGTGGTGGGAGGCAGGAGTCTTGCTTGTTGGAATAAAGATTCCAGAATTTACCCTGTAGATCAGGGTTGGCAAACTCAGCTTAGGGGCTGAATTCGCCTATTTTGTAAAATTGTATTGGACCATAGACACGTTCATTCATTTATATTTTGTTTGTGGGTTGTATGGTGCCTACAGTTGATTGTTTGAAACAGAGGCCGTATGGCCATAGATCCTAAAGTATTTACCATCTAGTCCTTTATTAAAAGAATAAAGCTTGCCGACTCCTACTGTAGGCCATAGGGAGCTACTAAGAGATTTTAAGTGGGAGAGTGATGCAAGTCCATTTGCATTCTGGCAGCTCTGGTGGTGCGAATCAAGAATGTGAAGTGGAAAGGCCTGGGTAGGAGCTTGTTGCAGTTTTACAGGTCAGGAGGCCTTGGTCTGTTTCTTGTCAACAGTCTCCCTGGGAATCTGAAGAGTGCTTTGGGTGTTTCCCCTAAACACCCTCGCTTCATATATAACATCCACATGCAGAAGTGGAATGCAGGCACTATTCCAGGTAACCCCAAAAAGGTCTCTTGAGGTAGTTATTATCTCAATTTTACATGTGAGAAAAATGAAGCCTAGAGAAGTTGCCAAAGTATAGCGTCCAGGAAATAGAAGGACCTGTGCTGGAACCTGCTTATCTAAAGGCAAATCTCACGCTCAACCACAGGAGAATTCTGTCTGGCTAAAGCAACAGACATAAAGTGGAAGAAGAAGAGAGCTTGGAGCTTGCTTAAGAGAACGATTCTAAATTCTAGGTACTGAGGTGTTGGCCTCCCGAAAGTGCGTCTGTCTTTCTGAGTAATTTGTGGGAAAGGAAGCCTAAGAAGTGGTAGCAGCTTCCTGGGGGTACGCACTGGTTATAGGGCTGAGCCTAGGGGATTCTGTGCCTAGTTAGTGGGCCATGCGGGCAATGTGACAGATGAGCTTCCCTCAGCTTGCAGAGCTGTGTTATCCTAGGATACCTGAAGAAGTGGAGGGTTAGGGGCTTTGGAGATTCTTAACCCAGGCCTAGCTCCTATAAACTGTATGACCTTAGGCAGGATACTCAACCTCTTGGGACTCAGTTCTCTGAGCCATTAACTCTGGACTGCTCACACCCATGGCTGTTGGCAGACCTCAATGTGATGTGTTCACAGTAATTAGTCCAGGGCCACACACATAGCAGACACTTCACTGACAACTCCTCTCCATCAAGTTAAAGACATTTATCCGGAAACCAGGGGCCTGTTCCTTCTCAGGTCTTGTCCCATGGCCCACACCCCTCTGGGCCATTGCTGGGGGAAGAACGTGTGATGAAGACGAAGCTTTACCTTATCTTGGATTGTCTCATCTCTTTCCTGGATCTCTCGCTTGAGGCCTTGTATGTCCTTTTCCAGTGACTTAATGACTCCCTGCAACTTTACCTGCTCTCCTTTCATAGTCTCAATGTCATTTGTTCGCTCTTCAATCTCCTTCTGTAGACTGTTGAACTGAAGACACAAACAACAACAGCAAAGACCACTATTGGTTTTATCTTGTCTCTATTCCTCCCAGCTGGCTGAATGCAAAGAGCCCCCATTGCTAACTGAACCGAATCACCTCTCCTTCTGTCAACTGAAAACACGAAGCACTCAACATTTCTGGACATCTGGGTGTAAATTTTTGGAGTATTTGGGACAGTTCAGCAATTTCCCAGGTCAAAAGGATGGTGGAGTATTCCATCTGGTGGTAACCAGGCCCGTTTGTTCTGTGGGAGGAGGGCCTGTTTCTGCACCAAGGCTCCTGAGACCACTTTCCTGAATGCACACAGGGCCTTCCGTGACCACAATGACCTTGAAAGATTGTAAGCAATGGCTTTCCAAGGCCAAAGAGCTTGACCCTGCCTGATAAGACATGGTTACTATGTCTAAGAAGGGAAGGTATGATGTACTAGTAGTATGATCTCTAGCAGGAAGGAGGATGAGCTTGTTTTGAATTTGGCTTCTTTTTTTTTTTTTTTTGGTCTTTTTCATTTTTATCCGTACCAGGGATCGAACTCACGACCGCCTGCTTGCAAGGCAGGTGCTTATGCCGCTGAGCTAAATCCCCAGCCCCTGAATTTGGCTTCTTTAACACTAAATGTTTGGGGAAACTGGCAATTCTACAAAGATCTGAGAATTAGGTCCTCCCTCATTGAACTATCAGCGGGCTAAAAATACCTGCCCCATCTGAAACAAGTCCTTCATATCTACTTGCATCCTCTCCTATTTAGTCGGAACAGGAGCCTGAACTCCCCTTCAGGCCAAGACATTATCTGCCTGATTCTCAGACTTTATTTGCATTTCTGTCAGACCCTGCTTGCCCAGAAGTGAGAGGCTAGAGAGTCTCTCGGTGTGCAGGGAGGCTCAGCATCTCTCTGAGAAGGACAGAGTAGGGCAAGCCAGGCAGTGGCTCTTGGTGGATGTGGTGGGGTCAGTTTGTGGTGGGGTCAGTCTGCATCTGCCAGTGCTCCTCTCCTAACCTGCACACCACAGATGGGACATTTGGTGGGGCCTCTCCTCGGCCATCTGTTGCAGCATGCGACTGCAGCTGCACAGCAGATGAGAAAGATTACTTGGAGACAAAATTTAATTCAACCACTGAGAACTCAGAGGGGCTGCTTCTTGGGCAGAAGAGATCATCAGGGAAACAGCAACCAGTTGAGACCTTTGCAGTTGTTTACTTGTAACCCAAGGACATAAGGACAAAAACAGAATAAAAGCATTTTGCAATGTGGTATAGGGGAGTTTTTGTCAGAGGATAGGGTTGGAATGGGATGGTTTATTATATGCCACATGTTGACATCTTATCTGAGAACAGGGGATACAATGGCCAAAGCAATCACCTCTGACAATAATTTGCTCTTAATTCTGCTGACTGTGATTCCACAGATTCTGCTCTAAACCCTAAACATGCATTCTAGGACCATGGGAACTGTTCTTCCCCAGGTCCCTTCCTCATCACACTCAGGTTCAGTCACTCCTTTGGCTGTGTTTCCCCACACCCCAGGTTTCTCTGTGACACTTCCCTTTCTCATTCCGAGGTCTCTCAGGGAACAGCCCAATACCTTCTTCCTCATAATGCCTGTCTCCCCCTTGAGCCGTAGGTTGGATTCCTTTTCATCTCGAAGCTTCTTCTCATACTTGGTTTTGATGTCTTGGATTTCTCGGTCTTCATCTTCTTCAATCTGCTTCTTGGTCTCTTCAAACTCTCGTAGCTGCTGCCTGACGTCTTCCTGTGCCTGGCTCACAGGGAGGGAGAGAGCGTGGTTATGGGAGAGGGATGCATGATGCTCTTGCATTCAGAGGGCCTGGGATGAGACCAACAGAAGAGCCCTGTCATGGGTAACGGGCGACGAATGTTATCAGAGAAATGGAAAAGAAGGCCGGAGGCCCTTTGACCTGTCCACTTCCTTCTTATGTCCCTTCTTTCTTGACCTCAAGCACCCTGTTAACAACATTCCTATACTCTGTTTTGTGTCAGTTCTTGACACTGGAATCCAGGCTTCCTGTATTTTTGCTTCATGGAACTTGTGATGGCTATAATTTCACATTTATTTGTGAAATTACTCTCCCATTAGATGAAAGTTCCTTGAAGACTTACCTTATTTCTAAGGCCCGCTGTTGAATTCTCAGTGAATAGCACAGGCTGGTACCCAGCAGCTACTTAATGAACAAATGAGGGTGTCTCAGATGCTGCCCTCCTGCCCCTTAAGCTAATCCATTTTACCCTTTCTCCATGAATGGGAGGCACAGTTTGGGGTCCTCAGAATACCTCTTCCAGAAGGTTAGTTTTTTCCTGCAGCTTGGCTTCATAAAACTCAGTCAGCTCCTCCAGGGCCTGGCTCTTGGTCTCATCATTGTCCCGAAGCTGTTTTTCATACTCCTCTTGCATCCTCTGGGACTTGAGCTGCAGCTCCTGGTACTTCTCATATTCTAGCAGCAACTTTTGGTTATTGCAACACTCTGGAGAGAGAAGCAAGCCGGTGGAGTGAGCAGCACCAGCCTCAGGGACACCCAGGAGCCCGTGCTTTCTCAGCCATTCCACCCCGGCCAGAGCAGCTGCCTCCAGAGCCGAGGGCTTGAGGACCTGCCCATCTTTCCTGCTTCATTCCATGTCTTGTCAGGCAGCCTAACTTCCTATGTTCCCTTCTGGGCAGATGCAGAGAAGGTATTTGAGGGGATCAGAGCCAAGAAGAAATGTCCTGAATGTGTAAAACAGGCATCGGTATCCCTGTTTTACAGAAGAGTAAACAGGCTTAGTAAGGTGACCCCATCGACCTAGCGAATGAGTGGTAAGTGGGAACCCATGGCAGTTTTTCTTATTGGCATGCAGCAGGTGTTCAATGAGTGGGTAAATATACAGGGCTAAAAGTCATAGCCAGTTTGGAGGATACACACAGCTGTTTCATAGACAGCCATAGTCCCTGGGACTCCTGCTGTGTCTGGGGGACTCACCAACGTTCACCCCAACCTTCCTCTTTCTAACTCTTAGCAGCCACCCTCAGCCCATGTAGCTTCCATTTGTGGGCTCACCCAGGTCTTGCAGTTCCTGGCTTTGTTTATTTATGAGTCCTTCCATGCGTTCACGGTGATATATCTCCTGCTTCTCTTTATCTGTTTTTAAAACCTACAACACAGCCACATTTCCACATTTCTGTACATCTGCTAAAGGCACTACCAGGACAAGAACTAATTTTATAAGTAACACTTTCCGTTGCTCACAAATATCTCTTAAGCCCTTATTTTGCACCAAACATTGTTTTCTAGAGCAAAACAAAAATGCTCTATTAGTTTTTATTCTGCTCTGAAATTTGTACTATATATACACTATATTCTGCTCTGAAAGTTGTATGGTTCGCTTATTTATATCCTTGCAACATGGTGAAAACCCAAACTGAATGGGTTTGTCAGTGATAAGTGTATTGGATACGTGTTGAGTAGATTTTAGGAAATAATAGAACTCACTAGAATCTTCTGTTGCCTGCACACTGCTGTCAACTAACCCCACAGGTATGTTAATGTGTGCTTCTAAGTGTCTCCTGTAACTGCAGGACAGCAGGACAGCTCCTTGTAGGCCGAGGAGCTGCCATCACAGACCTAACTCTATTCTGGGCTTATACAGGGCACCAAATAAATGTTCACTGACTAAACTAATGAAGTTATAAGTGAGTGGATTAATAAAATTAATAGCTAGTTTTAATCAAATTTTCTGACTGATTGAGATACCATAAAAAAACAAAAAACTCTTGAACAAAAGATTGGGGACTTTGGATGTGGGGTCAGATAGATTTGGGTAGACAAAATCCTGGAAGAGTCCTACATCAGATCTAACTACCTAGAGAGACCACTGAGCATAATTTTATCTGACAATCTAGGGATCAATATTCTGCCAGCTCTTTCCTTCCTATACTTTTTGTGCTTTCTTTTCACTTTGTTTTGAAAACAGTTTGTCCATATGACAAAAGTAATAAATTCCCATTGTAGGAAATTTGGAAGTTATAGAAAATTATAAAGAATAAAATTTAAATTATCCGTAATCCCAATTTCCAGAGATAGTTATGTTGTTACCTGGTTTCTGTATTTATTTTACCAAATAAATACTATTCACTGTAGAGAATTTTATATTTTACTTTTTTTCTACTTATAGCCTGATTAAGCATTTCTGACATAGTCAACTATACTTAACAACTGAACATTACCCTGTATCTTTTTGTTTGAGTCTAACTTAGACAATATTGCTGGCCCTGTGTTGAGTAGAGTGAATATTTCTTATTACTTGTGGCTTTTGGCTCTCTCAAACACACCTGGTTTTTTGTTTTCAAGGACTCCATTTCCTGGATAAACTTGTCTGTTAGCTCCTTAATCTTCTCAGAATAGTTTATATCTTTGAGTCGAAGTTGATACTCGTTCTCCATTTTTAATTCTTCCACACGAGTCTTCAGCTCCATCATAACCTGAGCCTTTGGGAAAAGACACAAAGTTGAGTATTCACAGTGGGATGAACCAGAATTTTGAAATCTGTGGCCTGGACCTGAGCCCTGCAACTCTTCCTACCTTGGAACTCAACATGTCTCAACTAGAACTTGTCATCCCCTCTTCCTGCAAAAGATACATAGGCTAACAAGGTGGAGCCAAAGGAGCTTTTCTCTCTATCCTTACAGTATGCCTTCCGTGATCCACTTTTTGACATGTGATGATTGTAGTACTTGCTCATTGATCATTCTCATTCCATCTTTACATTGTTGCAGAATGATCTCCCCAAGATGCAAATCTTGTCAAGGTGCTCCTTAACTTAAACCTACTAGTGGGTGCTTATGAACAATTTCTGAAGTCTAAAACATAGTATAAAGAATCCCTCATGGTCTCTCTCTGATTCTTTCTCTAACCTTTCTCTGGCACGCGTGTTTTTCTCCAGCCATACCTCTTGGAAGCATCTTCCCCAGAGAACTCCTCAGCAAACACTCATCCTCATTGTGGAAAGCCCTTTCCTGTTTATTGTGGAAGATCCTGTTCTGGCATTATCTAGCCTAGTCAGGATCATTTCTGTGTTTCCATAGCATTATTCTTTTCTAACACTTACTGTACTTCTCCACTACAATTTATCAGGCCCTTCTGCTGGTAAAACTAAAAGGGTAAAACTAAAGGACTTCTATGTCTTCTATGACTCCTTGTCTCTGTAATCCTAGACCTCAGTATAGTCTCAGGTACATAGCAGACCCTCTGTTAATACCAGATGGATGGTGGGTGATGGGTGAATGGGTAAACCCTTAGCTCAGAGGTAGTTCCTTAAAAGGTCACAGAGTACAAAGAAAAAAAGTGAACTGAGCATTCCAGGGAATGTGACTTCTAAGAGAAAGGTGGAGGAGGAGTCAGGGAGGGAGTTGGGGATGAGGAATTAGAAAAACTTATAGAGAATAACCAGAATGTGGGCACTTGTATTCTGAGAAAGAAGGAGGTGCCAGAAAGTGAGCAATATAAACACTCAGAATTTCCTGCTCGGCAGCAGCACTGTCAGGTGGTCAGACCTCAGCTCAGACCTCTTCCGGCCTTGGGGTCAGCCTTCCCTATTTGGCCTCTTCTATTCTCTGTTGAGAACAACGGAGAAGGAAATGGAAAGGTGACATAGTATTTGTCTGCCACAGGGAGGTCAGGCTTTCCCTCCTGCTTTCCTCTTCTCTTGCATTTCCTGCAGAAAATTCCAAGAGGCTCCAGAAAGGATATCCAGGAAAAGCTAGAGCCTTCCATCCTATGTTGTGGCTGCTTTTGCATCACGGTTCTGTTTTACTTGTCTCTATCTTCCATTCGACTGTGAGCTTTTGATCACAGGGCCTGTGCCTGTCCTTTTACACCTGCATCCCACTGTCTAGCTAAAGATCAGATGTCAATAAACTCAGATTCTTGATGAGCAGCAGCAGGAATAGCTTTGGAATTTCCTGGGAATTATCTATTCAGCTTCTCTTGTAGGGAGCATAACACAGAGCTATGTGCTCAAAGTATCTGCAAAAACACTTCTATTCTCCTTGTGGTACTGAGGATTGAAACCAGGGCCTTGCATACACTAAGCAAGTGCTATACCACAGAACTAAATCCCTATCTCTTTTAAAGTTTTGAGACAAGATCTTGCTCAGTTGCCAAGGCTGGCCTTGAACTTGAACCCTTTACCCTAGACTCCTGAGTAGCTGGGATTACATCTGGTTACAAAACATATCTCTGTGGAACATTTACAGAATTAACAGAATGGAATTCCTTTGGTATAGAAAGGAGAGAGGGGCTCTGGATTAGAGTACTGGTCCTATTACTTACCAGCAGTGACTGTGAACACAGCACTCAATCTCTTTAAACAAGCTTTTTGAAACATCAAGCAAATAACAATGTTGTTTTCATAAAGGTGTTGAGAGATTTGAGTGAGAAATAATTATGAAGCAGTTTGCATGATGCCTGCTCCATAGCAAATATGGTTATGATTACTTTTGTAGTCTTATTACTCAGAGGTGTAGATTTTTAAAAGATGGTTCCATGTACTAGCAATTGTTACGTTTCACAGGTGCAAATGGGATATTGGTTTGTGAGCATGATATTATAAATATTTATCAATTGCTTTCAATGTGCCTAGACGTACTAGAAACTACTGGCTAAACAAAGGAAGTGTATGCCAAGGTTCCTGTTCTCAAACAGTAATCAGAAGAAAACAGGATCACAGGACAGAAGTAGAACACACTGTGACCTCAGGGTGATCATGTGGCAGAGAGATGTGCACTGTGAGGGTGGGAACAGAATCAAAGAGCAACAAGGATAGCCTGGCAGTATGGACGCAGATGTGCAGGGGGTTATGGTGACCCGTCCATGGCACAAGGTGCAGCCAGACTTGCAGAGGCCCTTCATGCTGGTCTGAGGAATTTGAATGCAATCTGGTAAGGAACTTGTATTCGTCTTCATTTGAGCTGTTTCTTACCTTCTCTTCCATATCTGTTTTAGTCACAAGCACCTCTTCAGCAAAGCCCACCTCCCTCTCTCGCTTGATTCCTCGACCATCCTTATCAAAGACCTTCCAAGTGAACAGGCAGCCGTCCTCAGCAGCAGTCAGCAGGTACTGGTCATCAAAGGTGAGCAACATCTACAGAGAAAGGCATCACGGAGGGGAAGTTTTCTGGTGCTACAGATGGCTGGGGCTGAGCCAGGTGCCCTGCAAGGCCTTGGCCCACAAAACCCCAGCACAGACTCACAGACTCACAGACTTGGTCCTGGGCAAGGATGAGACAGGAGCCCCCCAGGGGGCTTTCTGTGAATGCGTAAAAGAAGCAAGGCTTTTTCCATATTCCTGATGGGGCTGGAATCTTCAGATAAAACTATCACCCAGAGTGTATACAGAACTTTTAAAACTCAGCAGGAAAACCTGACAATCTGAAGTGGGCACAAATATGAAGAGGTTTCACTGAAATGTATACCAGATGGCAACTATGTACATAGTAGGGTGCTCAACATTCCATTAGGGGGTTGTAAATTAAGACTATGAGGAGATATCACCACATACCTATTAGAGTGCCTAAAATAAAAGAGAGTGATAATATTAAATGTTGGCAATGATGTAGAGAATGAAACATTGCTAGTGGGAATGTAGAATGTTACAGCCATTCCATATAATAACTTGGCAGTTTATTCAAAAACTAAATACTCACTTATCATAGGGTTCAGTAACCATACTCTTGGGACATTTACCCCCGAGTAATGAAAATTTAAGTCCATATAAAAACCTGCATGTGACTATTAGTCATGATAGTAGCTTTATTTGTAATACCTAAAAATCTAGAAAAAAATCCTAGGATGGATGGAAGGTTAAGTAAATTGTAGCTTATTTACAGTGGAATATCATGGATACTATGTGGCAATAAACAGGTATAAATTATTATCATACAAAACAACAACTTGGATAGGTCTGAAGAGCATTATGCTGAAAAAAAAAGGCTACACTCAGAAGTATATGAGTCACTATATAATTATATTGATATAAAATTATCAAACTCAGGGGCTGGGGATTTACTTCAGCAGAGTAAGTGCCTGCCTGGCAAACGTGAGGTCATGGGTTCCATCCTTGGTACAAAAAAAAAAAAAAATCAAAGTGACAAAATTATAGAAAAAGAGAACAAATGAATGGTTGCCAAGGATGAGGTTCAAGGGGAGGGAGGGACGCTGTGACTACATGAGGGGCAGCACGAAGTAGGGCTTGGTGGTTACAGAAAAATTTTCCTATCTTGATGGTGGTGGTGGTTCCACAAAGTATGCTTATGATAATGTGACACAGGTTTACACATATGCAATGCACCAATCTCGGTTTTCTGCTCTGATATTGTACTAGAATGATGTCAAATAGAATTACTGGGGGAAACTGAGTGAAGAATATACAGGGTCTCTAATCCTACTTTTTTGAGGAATCTTCATACTGATTTCCATAGTGGCTGCATCAGTCTACATCCCCACCAACAGTGGAGAAGGGTTCCTTTTTGCTCAGCACTTATTATTGGTTGATTTCTGGATGATAGCCATTCTTTCTGGTATGAGATGGAATCTCAGTGTTTTAATTTGCACCTCTCAGATAACCAATGATGTCTAATATTTTTTCATATATTTTTCATTCATATTTCTTCCTCTGAAAAGTATGTATTCATCTCAGTGGCTCATTTTTGGATTAGGTCATTGAATTTGGGGGGGGTCTAATTTTTTTCAATTCTTTATATTAAGAAGTTTATTTTTAAAGCCCCAGAAATCTCTGTCTAGCTACAGCATCTCTATCTAGGAAGTTAGCCTTAGGAAATAATCAGAGATGCATCTATAAATGTGCAAGTAGAATATCCATTATAGTCTGTAAGATAATTGAAATGACCAGTTGAAAAAGAAGAGTTAACAAGTTATGGTTCATTATATAATAGGATATTTATGTAGCTACTGGTATGCTTTTGAGGGATAGTTAGCTATATGGAAAAATATTTTAGTGGTATTAAGTTTTAAAAAAACCAGGCCACTAAAGAGTAACCCTATCATATGATTTAATGTTATTTAATACACACACAAAACATACATCAGATAGAAATATATCAACATATTTATGATGATTCTACTATGAGGATTTTTACCTCTAAAGACAACATTTCTTCTACAATAACAATTATTCACAAAAACTTAATAGATCTGAAGGGAAAGAGGAGACTATATGTGGTAGCCATTTACATTGGACCCAAGGTCCAGACTCAGCATATGAATATTTTATTTGATAATAAAGTTTTTAAAAGAAAAAAACAGTGTCTACAGGTAAGCCAGTATAAAATTTGAGATATATTTAAAACCCTAGGTCTTCAGGCCATTCATCGGAAATAAGAGAATGGAGAGGGGAGAGGAGACTTATATTTTCCAGTGCCTGTTTTTCTTGGGTTCTGTGTAAACATAGACAAGAATACTTTTTTGTCTGTGAATAACCTTTAATTTGCCATTGGTTATGATTTCTTGGCACCCATGTTTCATTCCAATTTTTATTTTGGCAAAATACATATAACACCATATTAAATTATTTTTTTTTGTCTTTTTTTAGACAGGGTCTTGCTATGCAGTTCAGACTGGCCTTGAGCTCACTTTGTAGCCCAGGCTGGTCTCGAATTTGCAACGATCCTCGCACCTCAGCCTCCCGAGTACTGGGATTATTAGGTGGGAGCTACCACACCCGACTCACCATCTTAACTTTTTACATTTATATTTTGTGTTACAAAACACATTATTAATGCAACCATATAATTCAATAACTCTTGTAAAACTAGAACTCCATGGCCATTAAATAATAATTATTCATTTTTCTTCTTTCAATTATGGAAGCCATAATTGAAAGCCATATGATTTTGACTAAGTATCTTATAAAAGTGGACAACTTTACAAATTACCGGCTTTGGAGGTAATCTTCTGTATTTTCAGGGAGTTTTAGCTGCTAATCTCCTGGGCTATGTATGACTCCTTTTAGCCCATGGCTAATCTCTGGAGAAGGGAGCAGCAGGCAACTCTGCCTGCACTGCAAGATGCGTTGGCCTGGGTGAAACACTGCAATGTCTGTCAAATAGTCCACTATTGTACATATCATAGTGAACAACCTTGTCGTTAATCTTTAGGTGTATGTCAGACTATTTCCTAGGATACATTCCTACAGTAATTTGAACAGGTAGTCAATGGCTTATTGAATCATTACAGATGAATAAAGAGGGAAGTAACACCAGGAGGCTCAGGAATGAAGGACCATCTGGTATGACCTAGAACAGGACCCCTGGTGGAGGGGAGGTCCATCTCACCTTGGTGACAGGACCAGCATGAGCCTGGTACTCATTGAATTCTTTCTGCAAAGGCAGAGGGTACTTCATGGCACGAATGGTTCCCACCGAGGTTCCCACAAACATCATGCGCCCGGAATGTGAGATGGTAATAGCTGTGTAGATGACGTCAAATGCTGACATCTCTCGCAGGATCTGGAACACAGACAGCTCTGTTCAGCTAGGAACAATGGGTGAACAATGTCTCCACTTTCCTGAGCTCATTCTCTTCCTCTTCTTGAATAGCACCCTTAGAGGCCTGCATCATTTGTTTTTCTTTTCTTTACAGAACTTCACATACTAAATAGCACATAAAAGGCAAAAACTAGGATTATCAAGGAAAGCAAAACTCTTACCCAGAGGTGATTTATTCTGGTGCTATAAAACCTGCCACAGAATCAGGACCAGGCTACCTGGGGGTCTGGAGGAGAGTCACCATGCATTAAGGAAATCTGCTCCAGTTAATTTGCTGCTGTGGTAGCCAAACACACTCACGCATCAGCCCCATGAGGGGCTGAGAAAAAGCCAGAGAAATTAGTGAAAATCAGCTGTCACTGGGCTTCTGGAGGATACAAACACATTTGTGTGAAGTGTCCTGGATGAGCCCTCTTCTATGCCCTTAACAATCTCGAGTCAGATGTGATAATTCTAATGTTTCAGAGGTAGGGATTTCAAAAGAATAGAGTTGGCAAACCTAGGTGATAGCAAATAATGGTAGTTGTGTTTTTGCCCCCACTAAGTGTGGACCATGGGGAAGAGTTCACTAGAGACACTGATGAGTCCCATTCCTGGAGGGCAGAAGAGAAGTTACTATGGACGGAGGGCAAAATGGAAGTGGAAAGAGGCTTTACAATTTAACTCAGTCTGAAAGGCTGCTAGGTAGGAAATTTAGGAAGTAATAATAACTTAGCTGACCTAACAGAAGAAATAGCCTGGTGCTATGCAATGAAGAAGAATCCTCTTTTTGGATACATTTTCTTCTGTAGGCACGGAAGGCTCCTGCAGATCTTGCAGCAGCCAAAGGGGTGGGTTGGGGCAGACTCACCGAAGAATCTGCAATCTCCTTGAGGGTCTGATCTGATCCAACAGCAAAGATAATTTTGCCATCAGGGGAGATGGAAACACAGTTATAGTTGCAAGACTTGAGCACACACTCTGTCTCTCTCTTTCCTGAGGACAGATTCCATTCATATACAGCACCATCCGTGCCGGCAGAAATCAGTTTGCTGTCATCTGCATTCCACACAACTGAACGGATCTGCAGGGGTTAAAGCCAGCCAGATAAGAGTGGTACGTGTGTGTGTACACACTCATATACATACCTCAACATAAGAAGGGGATGAACTCCTCAGGTGCACTACGAGATGAAATCAGAATCTTTTGTCCTGCTAGAGGGCTTCCTTTCTATAATTGCAAAACACAATTTCTTGGAAATATTAAAATTTTGGTTTTGAAAAGGGTTGTAAGACACTGAGAACAAACACTCCCATTTCTTCTGCACTTTATGAATGCAAAGACTGAATCATAATGTTATTACCAAATACTGCTATGTCCTAAAAACTTTAATTTTTAAACAATATATATTTATTCACAGGTAGTTATAAAAATAGTACTAAAAAATATAAAAAAAAGAGGGGACTTCCAGACTGGCATGGTAAGGATATCAGCTTGATCTCCCTAGTGGTTAACTGGTAAAAATGATCAAAACAACTATGTAAAGTCTCTGGGAGTTGTTTTAGAATATATGGTGAATGAAGATCCATTCATTCAAGAACATGCACTCTGTCTCAGTAAGAACAGCCTGTGGTTCTTGAACCATGGCTTGCTCTATACCTATGCCAGCTCCAGAAATGGTACTGCTGTGCACTCAGGGCAAGAGCTGCCCAGACCATGGGACTCCTACTCCTTACAGCTCCTGGTTTTAGGCTATGATTTCACCTGGGCATGGGCAGACTGACTGCTAATGTTTCTTACCCCTTACCCCAGGCAGGAGCTGTAGTTCAGGCAGGCATGACTAAGAATACCTGGGCTCCCTTCCACCAGCCGGTCCTCACTGTAAGCAGAAGTTCTACCATAAGTGCAATAGGTGGAGAATAATGATGCTTGATCGCTCCTGCCCCAGTTTGCTGAAGGGTGGAGGTTATTTGCCATGAGGAACAAGTTGAAAAGACCAATGACTTCAGTTTATCCTACTCTCATCCCTCAATTTCTACTCACAGAGTGGTGGAGCTGATCCTGGAAAGCAGGTCCTTGTCCCCAGCTCAGGTACAGTGGAGCAAGGGTTCTGCCCAGGGGAAATTCAGGCTCTGTGACAAGGAGCTCCACAGCCCTGCTAGTGAGGACTGCGTTTAGAACAGAACATGAAAGAGTCTGTGTTTATGGGCATGTGAAAGTCTTGGTGGAGACTAAGAAGAGGCTGATAACCATGATACATGACAGAGCAAAAGAATTTTAATAGAAAGAACAAGGGGAGAGTCAAAGAGAATGTCTTTGGAGGTCACAGACAATTCTAGGAGCCAGCAATGTGCATGTGCTAGGTTACACCCCCTCAGAACATCAAGTGCAGGATACCAGCACCTTCTACACTACCTGAAGGTCAGTTTAATCAGGTGGAAATCTCACTGGCATAGGGTGCACCAGGTAGTACTGAACAATCAGTTCTTTTGGCTCAGGGGCATCTCCTATGAAGCCAGACTTAAAAATAAAGTCACTTATCCTTGGCAATCTGGAACACTGTATACCTGACCCATGCCACACCTCTTCAAGCAAGGAGCAGGCATATCTAAACTATTTTTTTTTGGTCTTTTTCATTTTTATTGGTACCAGGGATCGAACTCATGACTGCCTGCTTGCAAGGCAGGCGCTTATGCCGCTGAGCTAAATCCCCAGCCCCCATATCTAAACTATTAATCTCTGCTGAAAACAGAGCAAAATCCATAAATTCGCTGTCTGTCATAGCAGTGTCGAAGCTACACATGAATCCAGTAGTAAAAGGTAAAAATCTAATTGGCTAAGGGGCTTATGCAAATCTGTAATTAATAGGCAATTTATGCCGCACAGAGGCAAATCCTAGGTAATCAGGCTGGGAGTCAAGAAAAAAAATATCCAGATATGTACATAAGAGGCTTCATACTACTGTATAATTGGGGAAAAGATGTCACAGGATTGGTTCTGCTTAGTTATTAAATGAACAAATAGTCAATCAGCCAACCAACCAACTAACCAATCAACCAATCATCATTATTAATAGTAACAAATCCATGAGAGGATAAGTATTTAGTATTGTTACAATACATTGTCTAAAAGACTTCATTGATTAAAGACTTATGTAATATACAATAACACACACCATCTGATAGTGTGACCAAAACAGAAAAGAAAGGGAAAAAGGCAGAGTCAAAAGAAACTGCCTTTAGAGGGGCCCAGATAGTGCAGTTAGTAGAGAATTCAAAGTAGCTAATATAAGTGTGTTTGGTAAACTAAAGGGAACCATGTTTAAACAATTAAAGGAAGGCACAATGACAAGTCTTACCAAATAAAGGATATCAAAAAAGACATAAAAATTATTTAAAAATCAAATGGAAATTCTGGAGTTGAAAAGTAAGTAACCAAGATGAAATATACAAGAGGGGCTCAGCAGTAGATTTGAGTTGATGAATTTGAAGACAGATTAACAGAGATTATACAATCCAAAGAACAAAGAAAAAATTCAGAAAAATTAACATCTTTAGTGTAATGTGAGGAACCATTAAGGCCAACAACATATATGTAATGGGAGTACAAGGGAGAGAGGGAAAGGAAACTGAAAAAAATATAAATACATATTTAAAGCTGAAAACATCCAAACTGCTGAAAAACATTAATCTACACATCCAAGAAGTGTGGTAAATTCAAACTATGACAAAATACAATAAAATCTGCATGTAGATACACCATTGTGAAAATATTGAAATAAAACCTTAGAATTTGCAATAGAAAACAATTCACCACACACAAGTGAACCCCAGTAAGATTAACAACCAACTTCTCATCAGAAATGAAGAGGTCAGAAGGCAGAGGGAGGAAAATTCAAAGTATTGGAAGTAAAAGAAAAAAATTTGATACCCAGCAAAACTACATTTCTGTATTTTAAACCAAAGGATAAAGATATCACAAATTAAAAAAACTGATAAACTGATCATAGACCTGTGTTATTGCTTGTGTCTAGATGTCCCCCTAAAGCCTCATGTAGTCATGGGTTGGCAGGCTTTTCAGATGTGGCTGAATCTAGAAATTTGTGATTGATTCATGGTTTTATGCTGGAAGTAAGAGTGTGCTACATCTGCCCTTGGACAGGTAGCTCTTTTGGTACTGGAAATCGAACTCATGACCTCACACTTGCCAGGCAAGTGCTTATGCCACTGAGCTAAATCCCCAGCCCTCTGTCTCCCTTCTTGCTTTGCTACAGTCTGCCTGCCATGAACTATTCTCTTCTGTGATGCCCCTCTGCCAAGCTATCCTGCCTTGGAACCAGCCAATTATTGATTGAAGCCTCCACAAACTGTGAGCCAAATAAACTTGAATTTCAGGTGTCAGGTATTTTGTCTCAGTAATGAGTAAAGTAACTATGGTAGCTTCCCTTTCAAGAAACAGTAAAAGGGTTTGGGACATAGCTCAGGGGCCATAAAGTGCCTGTATGGCAAGTGCAAGGTCCTGAGTTTGATCCCCGGTACAAAAAACAAAACAAAACAAAGCAAAGCAAAACAGAAAAGAGGTTCTTTTTTTAAATTTTTTTTTTTTGTCTTTTTCATTTTTATCGGTACCAGGGATCGAACTCACGACTGCCTGCTTGCAAGGCAGGCACTTATGCCGCTGAGCTAAATCCCCAGCCCAGAAAAGAGGTTCTTTGGGTTGAAAGTAGGCGGCCTAAGATAGCAATGTGAGTTTATACAAAACAAGTAATTTTGTAGGTAATCAAGGTGTAGTACAATCAAATATTACATTTTCTTTATTCTTTACTCTGATTTAAAAAGCAATTGTAATAAAAATTCATATAAAATAACCTTACAAAGCAACATTTATTTTCATTTTTTTCTGTCAGCTTCCTTCAACAACATGATAAGGTCATGTGGGCTAATAAATAAAACAATGTATAGTTGAGCTTATAACATAAAAAAGATGTAATATGTATAGCAAAGATAGCAAAAGAAAGGGTAGAGTTGAATGGACTCTGTGAATAAAGTTTGTATATTTTATTGGAAATAAGTCAGATGATATTTGGAAGTTTAATTATTTGATTTTTTCATTAGCCTGTTAATATGGTAGATTACACTGACTAATTTTCAAGTGTTGAATCAGCATTTTATTACTAGAATAGACTTCATTTGGTCATGAAATATAATTCCTTTTATATATATTTCTAGATTTAACATACTAATGCAGTGTTAAAGACTTTTGATCCTATATTCATGAAGAATATTGACTTGTAAGTTTTTTTTAATATTCTCTTTTTGTCAGGTTTTTATATTACACTAGTATTGGTTTCATTAAATGAGTCGGGATATGTTGTCTCTTCCATTTTCTGGAAGAGATTGTGTAGAACTGATTTTAATTCTGCTTTAAATGTGTATGTGCCCCATCTATATCTACTTGTTATCTACCTATCTCTATGCATTAAAAATCATGAATTCATACTGATACTCCAATTTCAGTTCAATCATATTCACTCTCTCCCTCACCCCTGCCATCTCTGTAACTTCCTAATCCAGGAGGGAGAGGACAGATTCCTATTATTTTCACTATATTTGCTTTTCTCACTTCCCCTGTCAGTAGGCAATCTCATGACCCACCTGCCACCTGTAAGGGCAACTCCATGCTCCCTACCCTGTCTGCCTTATCTTTAGAGAATTCCAACTTTTAAATAGTGTTTTATAATTTCTTATTTATATAAGAATATACTTTAATAACATCGTGACTTTATCTGCAACAATATTTCTAGATTCACTAATTTTTAATGGTTTATATGAATATCTTTGAATTTTCTGCATAACTAAATGATGTTTGTGATAGCTTTATTTCTTATTTTTTAATAATTATGCTTCTCATTTCCTTTTATTGCCTTATTGAACTGGGCAGGACTGAGGATAAGGCTAATCAAAGGCATTATATTTGTTCTTTATCTCTGAGGGAATGCTTTCATAATTGCACGATTGAGAATACTGTTTTGTTGTAGGTTTTTCTATAAATGTCTCATAGGATTTAGTAAGTTCCCCACTCTGTGTAGATGGCTAAATGTTTTAAAAATCATGCGTGGATATTAATTTTGTCAGTTTCATTATACTGACCTTTATAGAGGTAAGTTCATGATTTTTCTTTCTTATGTTAATGTGGTATAGCATATTACTTGATTTAAAAATCTAAAACAACTTTGCATTTCTGGATAAACCCAACTTGGTTATGATGTATTATTATCATATATATTTCTGGGTTGGTTTTGTAATTTTTTATTTAAGGTTTTTCTATCTATGTTAATGAAAAATATTGGCTTACTATTTTTTTCTTGTTTTTTTGGGGGGGAGGCGGGTACCAATGATCAAACTCATGACCTCGTGCTTGCCAAGTAGGCTGTGCCACTGAACTACAACATAGCTTTTCTTGGGTCTTTGGAAGGTTTTGGTATCACAGTTATTCTGACTTCATAGATCAACACGTGGGAAGCAGACTCCTTCAATATTCCAGAAGAGTTGTTTTTTTTTTTTTTTTGGTACTCGGGATCAAACTCCGTCCCTCATGACCTCATGGTTGCCAGGCAGGTGGCGCTTGTGCCACTGAGCCAAATCCCCGGCCCCTAGAAGAGGTTTTTTGAGGGTTGGCATTATTTTATTTCTTTAAATGTTGACAAAAGTCTCCAGTGATATCATCTGGGCCTGTACTTTACTTTATAGGAGTTTTTTTGTTGTTGTTGCCTGAGAATCAAACTCAGGATCTTGCACTTGCCAGACAGGTGCTTGCTATAGGATGGTTTTTAATTGCAAATTCAATTTTATAGGAAATTTTCAGTTTCAAATTTATTTCATATTAGAATTTATTTTACATTCAAATTTACTTGTGTAAAGTTGACCATAATATTCTCATGACAAACTTTGATTACAGAGGCCCTGTAGTGACACCCCCTTTTTCATTCCTCATACTGGATAGTGCACCTCCTCTGTCCTTTTTTCTTGCTCAGTCATGCTAATATTTTGTGTTTTCAAAAATCAAGTTTGGCTTTGATGGTCTTCTTTTTTACATTTGTTTTCTATTTCATTAACTTTGTTCTTGTCTTTACTGTTTCCTGCCTTTTATTTTCTTTAAATTTGCTATTCACATTCTAATTTCTTGAAATAGATGCTTATATCATTGATTTTCATTTCTAACATATATATTTATGATGATAAATTTCTCTATGTATGGGCTTTAGCCACATTTTATTTTTAAAAATGTTATACAAGTAGTTGAAACATATATCCCCAATCAGAGACCGCTGTTTTAAGTGATGGAATAAACAGCTGCTTTCCTGGAGTAGCGGGGGGTAGAGCCTCCCCAAGTGGGTATGCATGGTCCAAGCAAGAGCATCAGAATTACCTACCTTTTGTGCTTTTATCTGCATCTCTGCTGTGGTGAATTAAAAAAAAAAAAAACTGGTGGTCAACGTAACACCAATTGAACTGCATCAGCATGGTGCTGACTATAGACGGTCCACTTGAGGACTGTTGCCAGCATAAAAAAAAGTGGAGAGGAAGAGAGTACATGTTGTAGGTTCTCCTAAGTGTTGTAGTTTGGAGCTGTTTGTTCTCCTGGAGGGGCTAATCATGTTGGCTTCCCTCATATGAATCCAGCTGTTATCACTGGAGGAGCTCAGGACCTTGTTGCCCAGAATGGCTGCAGTTCAATTTGTGGGAGCTCCAGTCCTTACTTTGAGAATCGCTTCCTGGCTCTGGAGGGGAAGATGTGTGCTGTTTAATCTCCAAAAGAAGCTTGTCATGCTGGCTTCTTGATGCATACTCAGCTGTTCTCATTGTTGGAGGAGCTTGGGACCTGGTCACTGAGGATGACTGTGGTTGTTTTCAGAGGAGCCCTGGTCTTGGTTTTGAAAATTGCTTCTTGGCTCCAGTGCAAAACCCTCAACCTACTAGCACAGATACTTCACCCAATGGGCACAGGCTTTCTAGCTTCCACCACTGATCTTTGGGCCTTCCCAGGACATATCCATGAAATAGACTTGCATGAGTCACTGTCATGGGTTCTAGGCCTCCAGTTGAACTTGTGGGGGACACTGTCATAGGCTCTAGGTCTTCAGCTGAAGTCATGCCATGGAATCCACGCCCCGAGCTGAATTTTCTAGGTCTTTACTGTATGGACAGATATCCTGCACTTTCTTTGTATTTGACTCCTTGGGTGACAATTATAAATAATACTATAAATTATGTATCCTGTATTGTCTTGTTCTCTTTGCAACCTCTGACTACAGCATCCATTGCCACCTGAAGACTGTTAGGTTGTTAAAGCTAATGGAGGTCAGCATCTGTCAACAGTTTGCTTGGCACCTTCAATCTCCCCACCTTTAAAAGTTTTGTTCTCTTCTGATAACCTATTAGTTGTTAATCAGCAGTCAGTTTTTAGTCTTCATGAGTACATGATATTTTCTGATATCTCGTACCACTGACAACTTTATCCTTTCAGAGGTTGTCTGCTTACCTTTGACACAATTCTCCCATTCCACGTTCTTCTTGTATTTTCATTTTCAGGTTCCTCTTCTTCTATCCATCCTCTAAATGTTGGTCAACTCTCTCCTTCCCAATATTCTTCCCAGATTCCACACAGGCCCTTGGCGATCTGATCTATCCTTCACTTTTACTATCACCTAATCCCCTGAATCTTTACTTTTAGTTTTGATTTCTTTTCTGACCTTCACACACATATAGCACAATTTCTGGTCACATCAAACATAACGCATGCAAATGGAATGTAATATCTTTCCTCTATTTTATGTCCACTGTTAAAGTCCTGGTTTAGTTTCAAACTCATCTTTTAACGTCACTTCTTAGGTTTTATCTATCACTCTAGCTTTCCTCTTCTCTAATCCAGCTTCAAAATAATTACCTCTCCAGTCCCATGACTTCCTTTCTTACATCCTTCAATTTCTCCTGTCGTTTATCTTCTAATATCCTACTTGCTGGCATGGCATACACTACCTTCTACAAAACACCCTAACTCCCCAGATCCTTCTTTTATTACTCCTCAAGTGTGCTCAATATTCTAGCTACAGAAACCATAATGCGACATCCTATTCCATAACTCCATTCCATCCTCTCTTTCAACTTCTGCCTAAAATGCTCTCCCGTTGCCTCTTCAGATCTGTCCGCTGAGCTTTTACCCTTTGATTTTTGTCTTCTTCCTCTTCATGTCTTATATTCATCTACTCCAGGACCTCCTGATTTCACCTTCTAAATATGTTTTGAATTCACCTATTTTTTTCCTAACTGTGCTACTAACCTGTGGTCCAAAATACTATAATTTTAGAATGTAGACATTCACAAGAGCCCCCTTATCATTTCCATCCTTGTCTCCTTCAACATATTCTTTATTCTGCAGCCAAGAAAATCTTTTAAAATGCAAATCTTGTCATATAGTTCCTTGCCCTGAAAGTCCTCAGTGACTTTAAGGAGGATGAAACATACAATCTTTCTAAGGCCTGCAAGGTTCCATGTATTTGGGCCTCTGTGAAGGTTTCCAATCTCAGTTTACCTTGTGCTTCATCTTGATATCTATGTCCTCAGCCCCAAGTTCCTCTGACAGCTCCTGCAGTCCCTGTGAGTCTTTAAATTTTTTCTACAATGATTATTAGCTCAGCCTGGTTAATCGTCCTCACTCCAGGACCAAGTCTTTGTAAATTTTGCAACTTAAATTATGCTTACTCCTTTGTTATTTCCTCTCATAGGAACCCCTTGTTTTTCCTTCACTGAATCAACCTCAATCTGTGTATTTGCTTTACTTTTTTCCCAAGTAGACAGAGAGTCTAAAAAGGAATTGGTTCCCCTTTGTTCACCTGTATCCTATCTGCTAGCATAGTGCATGTTCTGGGTCCCTTGTTTCCCTGGATGCTATACATTCACTTACCTTCCCTGTGTGTCCTTTCAGGTTTGTGATATTTTCTAGGCTTGTGGTGGTAAAAATGTGAATCACATTTCCATTGACAGCAGCAAACAGGTGACCTCCATTGCTAAAGGAGCACTACAGGGAAACAGAGCAAGAGGGCCACCAGGTGAGCAAGAGACCATCAGCCTAACTAAGCTGCAGTCTGGAGGGGCTTTTCCAGAACAGTTCAGGTAGAAACTACAATTCCTAATGGCAATACAACTGAAATTTGGTTGATATTTTTGGACACTGTGAGACATTATTCCTGTAGCTCCCACCAGCCAAAATGGTGACACTGATATTCCCACTGGTCATTAAACTACTTTAATCACAGAGCCTGATTTTGTCATTAGAAAAGTGGGGAGCTAATTCCCAAAAACCATGGTCCTGTTTCTGTGAGTTATCTCAGGGGCACGTGGGACATCTGCTGGGCCACCAACTGTCTCTCGCTGTTGATGTCACTGTTGCTGGCTTCTCCCAGTCTCCATTCTCCCAGTCCCAGAGGGAACTTTCATCCTGAGATTTCTTTGTCTGTATTTGTTGAGACTCCATGGCCACAGAAAAAAGTTATTAAGGTGGGTTCCCACAAAGCTTTAGGGTCAACAGAATATTTTATTTAGTTTTTGTCTTTTTCGTTTTTATCAGTACCAGGGATCGAACTCACGACCGCCTGCTTGCAAGGCAGGTGCTTATGCCGCTGAGCTAAATCCCCACCCCCTAACAGAATATTTTAGTGGGTGTAAAGAAATGGGTAGAATCATATACTGTAAGCATTCAACTGAATTGGGTTTTTAAAAAGCCACTAAAGTTCTGTAAGGCAGACTTTGGTCCTACCTCTCTAGAGCCTGTTAGTTCTTGATACTGGCAATTAAATCCTGTATTTCCAAGGAACTGGACCTTTACCTCTAGCAGGTTTTACCTCTCTGCATCCTCTGATAGAGTATTCTTTGAAGGGACGTATGTCATCAATGAGTAGATTCATAAGACGTAGCTTGTCAGCAAATCCTACTACAATGTAGTGCCCAGATGGATGAAGGCTGATTGTATATGCCTCTTCTTGATATTCCTTAAATAGTTCAAGAGTGCTGGAAAAAGATAAAAAATTGAATTATAAAACAAATCCCTAGATCCCTTAAGTCTTCGCTTGTATATGGTATATACAGTTATCACAGGGTTTGAGATAATTTATTGTTTGGAATCACTGGTTCTTCTTTTTTTTTTTTTTTTTTTTTTTAGATTCTGGTTACTTGAGGATTATGTCTAGCTCTGAGCATGGGCAAGAGAGGATCTGGCCAGGGTACTGCTAGTATTGGTGAGGACACAGCACTGCTGAGATTCCAAAAATTTTAAGTACAGTACAGGTATGTCTTTTCAGCAGCCCCAGCACTTTATACAAGAGCAAAGAAAATAGGATAGATCTAGCGTAAGGTTGGAGATACTCAGGGAACTTATGCCAGAGGATACAATCCCTAAGGAGTTGGGGGTAGTTGGCACAGAGATGAGGAGAAGGAGGAGTAAAGGGTCTGGAGAGCTCTCTAAAACAAAAACCAGACCGAGGCAACTGAGGGGAAGGGGAGGGGATGGTGGAATTTAGGTAAGAAGGTGAGATCCTGGGGTGTTAACTTTATGTCTCTAGTGTCTAGAATAGAGTCTGATCTGTAGTAAGCATTTAAAAATCATAAACTACTTTTCTAGCCTATGCAAGAGTGAGAAAAAGATTGACTAACTTGATTTTTTAAAAAAAGGCTTTTCCAACTGAAAGCTTCTAAGTAATTAAATTGTAAAACTCTCTAATTAAGATGATTATCACAAACAAATTTAACAATGGGAATTCGTCACACTACAGCAGCAAAGCACTTCATTCCTTACTTTGATTCATAATTCCAGATGCGAATGGATCGATCCAGAGAGCAGGTGGCAATGAGAGGTTTGCGAATGCAGGTAGAGAGACCAGTGATGGATGCTGAGTGTAAAGGGTACAACAGGTACTCGAAGTGAGCAGCCTCCCCCTGGAGAGAGCACACATAATGAAATTCGGCAGGGTGGGCAAGAGGCGGGTTACATACTTCAGCTCTGATTAGTACCGGGGAACATTAATTAGGCTATATGCACAGAAATCGAGCCTCAGCAAATTGTTTTAATGTTATGTACATTTTCTTATGATGGTATTATTTAAAAACTTTTTTTTTTGAGATAGGGTCTCACTGTGTAGTCCAGGCTGATTTAAACTTGTAGTGATCATCCTGCCTCAGTCTCCCAAATCCTGGGATTACAGGCATGTGCCAATCATGCCTAGCTTCAAAAACATTATTTTAGGGGCCGGTGATTTAGCTCAGTAGTGTAAGCACCTGCCTTGCAAGTGTAAGGTTGTGAAATTGATTCCTGGTACCCAAAACAAAGCAAAACAACATGACCATTATTTTGATGGCAATAAAATATTTATCCTGAATATCCTGTAATTTAATTTAATTATTCCTTTACCTAGGGATATTAAAGTGGTTGCCATTATTTAGGAATAACATGACTAAATATCCGTGTACCTGTAAATCTTTGTGTACTTCTCTGACTACTTTCTTAGGAAACATTTCGAGAAATGGTATAATGGATAAAATGGTATGAGTGACTTTAAGTATCTTAATATATATTGCAAAGTTTCTCTCCAAAAAGACTGTACTAATTATTCCAGCAGCAGCAGCAGCAGCAAATGAGAGTTGGATGAGTGATTTTAAATTGAAATGCACCCTTCTGCACTGATTTTTTTTTTGTCTTTTTCCTTTTTTTATTTATTTTTTTTTATTTTTATTTTTTATCGGTACCAGGGATCGAACTCACGACTGCCTGCTTGCAAGGCAGGTGCTTATGCCGCTGAGCTAAATCCCCAGCCCTCTTCTGCACTCATTGTGCAGGTATTACAGATGTTTGTCATCAGAGGCATTATCCTAGGGACATCTAAATAAGGAGGGATGGTTAGGAAAGCTAATGAGGTATACACATTATAGGTCTGTTTGCAAGTTCAGACAAAGACTGAGAGTGAATTCTGTCAAACTGTGGCCCTCCCTCACTTATATGTATCCATTCCTTCCTTTTCTGCTGCCTTAGAGAAAGAGGCCCTGTGCTAGGCTGGGAGCAGGTATAGATCACGTCTGTTCTTCTCCACCTGTTAGCTCTTTTATCCCTAATTATCTTCAATGTTCCAGTCTGTATTAGCATATTTTCATTAGCTTTGAAATACCCTCAAATTTTTCAACTTTCTTGCTTTACAGACTTTAGAAATTCTGTATCTTACCCCTTTGCACATATGCCTGAGTAGTTGCATAATCATGGTGAATCAGCCAGACAGGCTTACCAGTTTCTCTTAGAATACATGATTACAAACCTTCAGTGGGCATTAAGTACATCATGACAGCATTTTCCAATATTATTTATTTTCTGAATCTCCAAGATAACTCATACTATTTATTCTTTTTTTCAAATCTAAATTCTTTCTTCTATCTATACATTTGTCTGATACCATTACCTCACACTTCTTTGATTTTGAATCTTTGTTTTCTTCATCTTATATCTCAGAAGCACAGTGGTAGACTATCACAGTTAATTCATGTCCAGTTAACTTTATGTAATCTCTTCTCCCCATTTCTTATTTGCTACTGTCCTTCCCTTATCATAGATACCAACTAATAAATTTTACTTCTGTCCTTGAATATATTTATATTCCTATAAATGGAATTGTGCTACAGATTTCATTCTGTATTTCTTCCTTCCAAACCTGTGTTTTAAAGGAATCATGTATGTTATGGCATTTATAATTTATTCCTTCTGACTGATGTTTGGTATTCTATAACATGCAACCAGCAACTTTACCTCTCTATTATGAGCAGGGGTGGACAACAAGAGAGTCTTCAACTGTCCACTGCTAAAAACACCAAGATGATTTTTTGTACATGATATTTAATGGATCCTTGGCTTGGAACTTCTGGTATGTATCTGGTGGTAGACTAGTAGATAACAAATTATATATATTCTTTACTTCGTTCTCTACCAAAAACTATCAGGTTGCCGTAGAACAGCTGCCTCAGTTTACACTCTGTTATGGCTTATATGTAGGTGTTTCTCCAAAGGCTCATATACTCACAGATGGGGCTTTTGGCAGGTAACTGGATCATGTGAGCGTGATACTTATCAGTGAATGAGCCTAATGATGACTTTATATGTAAATGTGATTTGGCAGGTGAATCCTGGTTAAGGTGGGTCACTGGGAGTATGGCCTGAAAGAGTCTATCTTCCTGCCTTTTTCTCTTGACCTTTCTGCTCCCTGGTATTATGCCATGAGCTATCTCCTTTGTCATGTCCTTTTGCTGTCCCATCCCACTTGAAGCCAGTGGACTGTGGACTGAAATCTCTACAAACAGTGAGCTAAAATAAATTTTTTCTCCTTTAAATTGTAGGTATTGCCCGAGATTTGGCTCAGTGGTATAAGCGCCTGCCTTGCAAGCACACGGTCGTAAGTTCGATCCCCAGTACCAAAATAAATAAATACATAAAAAATTGTAGGTATCAAGTATTATGTTTCAGTAACAAGAAAGTAACTGATATGCTCTAGTTTTACCACTTTAAGATTCCTATTCCTCCTCGTTCTCAAAAAATTTTTAGTGGTATGTTTTTCTAATTTTTAATAAATAAAAAATTCCTTAAGAAAATAATCTCAGAATTATTTTAATTTGTATTTTTATGCTCACAGGCAACAGAAACTACCTTGAGAACAACCAGAATTGGATTTAACAGATGATGGCTTCAAATTAGCCATTATAGTGGGCTAGGGATATAGCTAGGGATATAGCCATTATAGTGGGCTAGGGATATAGCTCACTGCCTCACAAGCACGAGGTTGTGAGTTCCATACCAAGTACAAAAAAAAAAAAAAGTAGCCATTATAAAGATGTTTAAATAATTAAAAGAAGCCATGATTTTTTTGGAGACAGGGTCTCACTACATAGTTCAGACTGGCCTCAACTTGCGATGCTGTTATCTTAGCATTGAGAATGGTGGGACTATGGGCAAAAATTATGATTTAAAAAATAAAGAAATAAATAATGACAGTGTTCATCAAGTAGAGAATAGTAATAGAGGGATAAAAAGTATGAAAATATAGTTGTAGGACTAAAAAGTAAAAAACTGAAATAAAAATCTACTAGAATGGCTGAACAGTAGATCTGAACTTACAGAATTAGCATGATAGGTCAATGAAGATTATGTAATCTGAAGAACACAAGAAAAATAATGAAAAAACTTAACAGAACTACAGATAAATATGAGATACCACTAAGCACACCAATAGATACATACTGTGAATATCAGAGGATGGCAGAGAAAGGAACCAAAAAGATAAATGATGGATAAGACCATTGGTTTTTATTACACCAATGCTTATTGAAAAACATTTATATACATTTACAGAAAGCTCGATGAACTCAACTAAGAAAAACACAAAGAAATTCATGGCAAAAATGCCAAAAACCTTTTTTTTTTTTTCCACAAGGAGAAAATCTTGAAAGCACTTACAAGGATCACTTACCAGGCAAACCCACTAAGATTAACAGCAGAGTTCTCAGCAAAGACAGTAGAAATCAGAAGAGGGCAGGTAATATGTTCAACATGCTCAAAGAAAAAATTATTGAAGAAGCTAAGCCATGACCACCCATGAGCCAGCGGTAGGTAGGCACATGGGCCAACAGAGAACTAAGAAGCCAAGCAGTGCCCTTTTGTGAGCCAGCAGGAGAGAAGAAGAGCCCCGCCCCACCTCCAATTTAACCCTTCAATAAGTTTGTAGACTGAAAACAGTCCGAGCATCTATTCAGAAGATAACAATATGCAACATACAAAATATTGGGGATTTCCTGCTGTCTTGTTTTTGTAATCCAATATTGTTCTCATTGTTTTATTCCCTTTAAAATAAAATTTTAAAAAATTATCAACCTAGAATCCTATATATGGCAACTGTATTTTTATATTCTTGGTATTAACAATTTCAAATGAAATAAAATAAAATCCCATTTATGACAGTATCAAAAAGAATAAAATATTAGCTGGGTATGGTGGTACATGCCTGTAATTTCAGCTACTCAGTAGGCTGAGGTGGAAGGGTCCTTTGAGATAATGAATTTGAGATCAGCCTGTGCAACTTGATGAGACCCTATCTCAAAAAAAATATGTAGGGGAAATTTAGCAAAATAAATGTGAAAGTCACAGTCTGAAAATTATAAAACAAATGGGGGAAAAATTCCATGTCTCTGGATTGGAAGGCTTAACACTGTTAAGATGACAATAGTCCCTAAATTGACTTAAAAATTCAAATCTCATATATCAGAATTCCAATTGCTTCTTTTTAGACAATGAAAATCTGATTCTAAAATTCACATTAAATTGCAAAGGACCCAGAATAGCCAAAACAACCTGGAAAAAGTACAAAGTTGGAAGTCTCATGTTTCCTGATTTTAAAATTTATTAAAAAAACTAGAAATCACAATAATGGCAGAAGGGCAGAAAGACAGAACAATGGAATAGAACTGAGAGTAGAGAAATAGACCCATGCATTGACTGGTTTTTATTTTACAAGAGTGCTAATGTTATAGCTAAACTGGGAGAAACACTCACGGGAGGCTGAGACTTAAGAAACAAGCAAACTTTATTAGAAGCTAGAAGATGACAGAACAGCAAGCTGTCGACCCCGAGTCTTTGTTCTTTAGGGTTTTATACTGTGTTACAGAGTCACAAGTTCCTCACTTACCATAGCAACCACACTGAACCACACCATGGCATTGGAATGTCACAAGATCTTTATACAATTTCTTTCCAAACGTGTGATCTGTTTGTCACACAGGATGCAGGTAACAATCACCATAGCCACTGTGTGCCAAACTTGTTTGTTCTGCCTATTGTGAGTTTTATAGTGAACTAGATAGGAGGGATCTTTGAGAGTACAATTACCTAAAGTTTAAGGACAAGCTAAAATGGATACTAAAAAAAGCCAAAATAAAGTCGCCACTGCTTTAACACTAAGATCATTCAATGTAGAAAGAATAATCTTTCAAAAGTATAACAATGGGATGTCTGCATGCAAAAGAATGAAGCTGGATCCACACTGCATGTCATATACATAAACTCAATTCAAAATGGACCAAAGAACATAATTAAGAGCTAATACTATCAACAACTGGGATCTCATTTTATTAGAAAGCTTTTTCACAGCAAAAGAAATCACCAACAGAGTGGGGAAAAAATTTTAGCCAATTGTCCCTCAGATAAAGGACTTCTGTCTAGAACATATAAAGAATTGAAAAATATCAAACCCTCCAAATTGAATGAATCAAAAAATGAGCAGATGAAAAAATGTTCAACATCACTGGTCATTCGAGAGATGCAAGTTAAAACAATGCTGACATTTCATCTCACAACAGAAAGAATAGTTATCATCCAGAAACCAACCAACAACAAATTCTGGAGGGGCTGTGGGGAAAAAGGAACCCTTTTCCACTGTTGGTGGAATGCAGATTAGTGCAACCACTATATAAATCAGTGTGGAGATTAAAAAAAAAAACTAGGATTAGAGGTCCCTTTAGACCCAGCTTTCCCAATTTGGGTATTTTCCAGAAGAAATTAAAAACATCATACCACAGCAAAACATGTGTACCCATGTTTACAGCACCACATTTTTAATAGCTAAACCTTGAACTCAACTGAAATGCCCATTAATCAAGAAATGGATAAGAAACGTGGTATCTTTATACAATAGAGTATTATCCAGCTATAAAGAAGGGTAAACTTGAGACATTTACAGGGAAATGGATACAACTCGAGACCATACTTACAAGTGAAATAAATCAGATTCATTTGTGTGAACATTATAGTGTCTTCCTAGTGTAAGAAGCTGAAAAAATAAATAGAAATTGTGAAGTAGAAGGAAGCTGTTCAAAAGGGAAGAGAAAGTGGAGTGTTGGAAAGGAGGAAGGAAATATAAATACACACATAAAACAGGATAGTTATACTACTACTTGATACTAGTTCATTGAAAAGAAAGATGTGTGTGTATATTGTTAGATCAATCTTCCATGCTTATAGCTTGTAATAGGAGCAGCTACTCTGGAAATAACCATACACAGTGTACTAATCATTGTTACTCTGCTACAATCTTATTTTGAAATTTTGTAGCATTGTTTTCATTTTTTTTAAAGATCAAGATGTGATATGTATATGTTCCATTTTCTCGAGATGAATATAACCCTTATGTGGTGAAGATGTGTACCAATAAATAAAAAATACACTGTTTGTTAAAAAGACCTAATACTATAAAACTCTTCAAAGAAATATAGAGGTAAGTCTTCCTAGCTTTAGCTATTTCAGTGGATTTTTAAATATTACACTAAACAGACAGTGAACAAAAAGAAAAACAGGTAAATTGACATGAAAACTGACAACTTTCATGAATCAAAGGACACTATCAAGATATTGAAAAGACAACCCCTTAGAATGGGAGAAATTGTATCTATAGTACATGAAAAAATCTTATAATTCAATAATAAAAAGATAACCACAATTTTTAAAATGGGCAAAAGAACCGAACAGTTATTTCTCCAAGACATACAAATGGTCAAATCCACATGAAAATATGCTGAATATTACAGTCATCAGAGAAATACAAATCAAAATCATGATGCTCCATGTCTAGTACTGTAATCCCAAATATTGTGTATTTTAATTGAAGTACTGTAATCCCTTTCTCTGTCTTCCTCACAATCTAAAAAGTTATATTTATAATCCCATTGAGATGTTATTGGAATCCCAGCAAGTTAGTTCCAATCTACCACCACCAATGCAACCCACAGTGAGAATAAAGGCACCAAAATGTATTCAAAATTAAGGGTAGCCAAGGGGTCCTGCGTCCAATCCCTGTGAGGATATGTGGACAAAGGCCCTGATCCAAGGCCTTTCCCAGAACTTATTATTTTGTGAAGAAGGGAGTGGCTTAAGGATGAGTGACAGTGAGGATGGTGGGAACTACGTGAATAACTTGAGCTGGCTGGCCAGGTAGGGAGAAAGGCATCTTTGCAAAATGCAGGAAAAACAACATGCAGAAAGATCAGTCTGCATAATTCAATTAAGGCAGCAACTAAATTGTTTTTGGAGGCTGTTGCTTCAGTTTCTGATATGTAAACTTTTGTGCCCTGGGGATTCATAGCCTCTTTATCTCAAGGCACATACCCAGCTGACATTCCTGGAGCTGACTGGCTCTATCATCATATCTTTTACAGAGAGCACTATGCGAGGAAACAGGACTGTCTGTTGGCTTTAGAGATTACATACCAGTGCCTGGCTGGCCTTATCTGCAATGCTTAGAGCTAATTGAAGAGAGAAGGAGATACCATAGTTAGCTCTGTACATATCAGTATAAGGAAGTAAGTCTTAATATAATCAAAGTCACAGCAATTGTTCTGCATTCAAAGGGAGTCACTCAAATTGTCTCCTACAGTATAGAATGGCTATAGTAAAAAATCAGATAATAACAAGTGTTATCAAGGACAAAGAGAAATCAGAACCTTCAAACATTGTTTATGGGGATATAAAATGGTATAGTCTCTTTAGGAAACATTGTGGCAAATCTTCAAATGGCTAATCTTGCAGTTACCATATGACCAAGCAATTGTCCTAGGAAGAGAAATGAAAACACATCCCCCCCACACACCAAAAACTAATATAGGAAAGTGCACAGCAGCAATATTCATAATAACCAAAAGGCAAATACAAACTGAATATCTAAAGTCAAATCCACAGGTAACCAAAATGTGGTATATCCATACAAGGGATATTTATGGCATTTGACCCTAAGAAGGAATGAAGAACATTACAACATGGGTGAACCCTGAAAACATTATAGACACCAGTCTTAAAATTTCACATATTGTATGATTCCATTTGTATGTAATATGGAGAACAGGTGAATCTATAGAGACAAAAAGTAGATTAGGCATTGCTCTGAGTTGGGCCTGGGTGGCCAGGGAGATAGGGAGATAATAGGTAGAGTGTGTGTTTTTTGTTTGAGGTTGTGAACATGTTCTAAATTAACTGTGGTAATGACTGCACAACTCTGAATATACTAAAAATTACACTATTGTACACTTTGAATAGGTGAACTATACAATAAGTTGTGAGGTGTGATCAAAATATGTGGTGAGTGTGCACACCAGCCGGCATTGAGACTCTCTCATGGGTAACCAGCACAGGCCTGGAGAAGCAGCCAGCCCAGGCCCAACATGCATGCGGGCCACCATCAGGACTCTCCAGCAGGTAACTAGCCTGGGTGTGGAGAAACAGCCAGCCCAGTCGTCAAGTGTACGCAGGCTGCCATAGGGACTATCCCTCAGGTAGCCAATGCAAGCCAGGAGAACCAGCCAGCCATGCCTTGGAGAAGCTGTATCTGGAGAAGCCCGCCCTGCCCTGCACCGTCTCCTGGGGAACCTGGGTTAGGAGACATCCAATGCCTAACCCATCCCACTAAATGGTGGATGGGGTGCCAATGCGGGAAGTGCCTGGTCCTCACAACACACTTGTCTGGGGGAACCCAGGAAAATGCCAAGACAAAGATGCAAAAGGTGTTCTCTGTCTTCCAGCCCAACAGAGCAAGTCCTGGAGACATGGACATGGAAGGAAGCAGAAATTGCATACCTGACATTTCTGGCAAGATGGCACCTGAAGCAAAGAAACTACTTCATGAGGCTGTGAAAGAAATCAGGTCAGAAACAATATCTCAGGTAAAAGAAGAAATGACAGACATAATAAAAGGGTTGCTGAGTATATCTAAAGAAGACATAGATAGAAAAAATAGAGGAGCATAGGGGAATGAAGAAACTCTTGAATGAATAATATGGAGAAGAACTGGAATACATGAAACAGACTCAAAGAGATATCCAGGAAATTAAAAATTCCATGGAAAGGGGCTGGGGATTTAGCTCAGCGGCATAAGCGCCTGCCTTGCAAGCAGGCAGTCGTGAGTTCGATCCCCGGGACCGATAAAAACGAAAAAAAGACAAAAACAAAACAAAACAAAACAAAATTCCATGGAAGGCTGGCAAAACTGCTTAAAAGAAACAGCACAGAGATTTTCAGATTTTCAGACCTTGAAGATAGGATGGAAGCCAGTGATCATGAAAGGAAAGATTTCTTTAAAAAAACAAGCAACCAGGAAATAATTTAACTTCTGCAAGATGATGCAAACAAAAATAATTTTAAGAGTGATAGGTGTCAGCAAAAAAGCAGGGGGTCAACACAAATGACATAAAGAGACTACTTACAGAAGTAATAGCAGAGAACTTCCTAGGCATGGGAAAGGGACCTTACATTGAAATGTGAGGCATACAGAACTCCAGCTACCCATAACCAAAATAAATCTACATCCAGACATGTAATAATCAAGATTCCAGAAATTCAGCAAAAGAACAGAATATTAAAAGCTGTTAGAGAAAAGAAACAGATCACCTACAAAGGAAAGCCCATCAGAATCATGACAGAATTCTCAACACAAACCATCAAGTCAAGAAGAGTTTGAGTGAAATATTCCAAGTACTAAAAGAAAACCACTTCCAACCCAGATTGATGTACCCTAAAAAACTATCAAAATTAATGAATAAATAAGATACTTGCATGACAAAGAACAACTGAAGAAATTCCTGACTACCAAACCAACCCTACAAAGAGTACTGAAGGATATTGTAGAGAGAGATAAAAATGATCCTGGACCCAGGAACAGTAGGAGAGTGGGATCGCTGAGGGGGGCAGGAAATTGAATGGAGGGGAAAAATAGGGAGCCAGTGGCAG
Source organism: Cavia porcellus (assembly GCF_034190915.1). NCBI lineage: Eukaryota > Metazoa > Chordata > Mammalia > Rodentia > Caviidae > Cavia > Cavia porcellus. The sequence goes on from NW_026947508.1 coordinate 37,917,497, forward strand.
GAAACAAGCATGGCAGAGATGAATCAACACATGGTGGCTGTAATCATTAATGTACATGGCCTCGATTCACCGATAAAAAGAAACAGGCAGAGTGAATCAAAAAACAAGTTCCACTGATTGTGGAACTTGAAACACAAGAAACACATTACCTCAAAAGGAAACTCACAGGTTGAAAGTCAAAGGAGAGAAAACAATGTTCCATGTGACATGGAACCAGAAAGAATCAGGGGTAGCTTCCCTATTAATCACAGAATGGATGAGAAAGGTACTGCGTTTTTATACAATTGAAAGCTACTCACTAGGAAGGATAATCACAAAGCTCTTGTAAGTAAATGGATGCAATTTGTGATCATGCTATTGGGTGAAATGGTTTGGATTCACATAAGTGAACATCATGGTGTCTCCATAGTATGAAAAACTAAAGGAGTTAGAATGAGAGGAAGGTGGTAGCCATTGTTAGTTCCCTATTATTTTGTTTTAAAGTCCTGTATCATTTTCATTGTTTTGTTTTGATATGTTTTATTCTGTTTTGTTTGGTTTGATTTTATTATATCTGATGGTATGGGCAGCTCTTTCAAAGATAACAAGATATATTATGGCAGCCATTGTTGATTTCCTATTACCTTGTTTTGAAGTCCTGTATCGCTTTCACTGATTTGATGGGCTTTATTCTGTTTTGTCTAGTTTATTCTCTTAAAATAAAAAATTTTAAAAAGTGGTGTTTAAATATTACAAAATTTATTATAGTAAAAGACACACTGCCATTAATTCCCACAAAATATTTCCTCTTGCTTCAGTCATACTCATCCTGTAGTACTTGCCACTTTGTGAAGCAGTTCTGGAAGTCCTCTTTGGTGTCTTTACAAGGAGTGATAAAAGCCTAATAAACACTGCTGCTGAATGCTATCCAAAGAAACACAGACTTGTTAGGTAAAATAAATCAGACAAGGTTAAACATTGCATGATTTCTCTTATATGAGAAATCAAAACTATAAATAAAGAGCAAATGGATAATAGGAAGTAGGGAGATAGATCTTTCTCAAATGGGAAGGGGATCAAGAGACGGAGGAGAAGAAAGGGGAGGAAAAAGGAATTAAGAAGTGTTATGTACATGTACCAACTCCACACGAGGGATATTAATTTTGAAATTATGGTGTGTCCTCATCTACCTTATTCACCAAACTGGCACTACTAGTTCTTCCTCAAAGTCAAAATGACCATAAAATTTAAATGTTTTGAATCAATTCAGGACATCGAGGTAGCCATGACAGTATAACTAAAGACACAAAAAAAGACTCCCAGAGCTGCCATAGAAAGTGGCAAGAATAATGGATTAAATGTGCTTAAGATGAGCGGGAGTATTTTTAAGGAGGATTCGTGGAAGTGTGCCATATACTGTAATGAATTTTTAAAAATTAAACATTCACCATATGTTTTGATCACACTTCATAAAGCAATAAAGTTGTTCTAAAAATGTTACTAAGAAAAGCACGTTAAAATTTACTACAATGATTGTATGTGACCTACTTTACTTGTTCTTTTATCATATTTTGCTTGACCTATTTTAAATTCGTGCTATTAGGTGCACACAGATCTAAAATTATCTTATCAATCAGGTGGGGCGGTGCATACCGACAATCCTAACACTCAGGAGGCTGAGGCAGGAGGATTGCCACCAGTTCAAGGCTAGCCTGGGCTACATAGTGAATTCAAGGCCAGTTTGAGCTACACAGTTTGAGGCCAGGTGAGAACCCTGTCTCAAAAAAATTATTTTATTGATAAAGTGAAACTTTTGTACAGTAACTACAAAGTTTTTAATCTTTCATAGTGCTTTTTTGTTATAATATCTGTAGTGTGTTTATATAATTTCCTTTGTTATTCCAAAATAAAACAATAACACTAAACACACACAAATTTGGACTCATGAGCCAAGTATAGCAAATTAATTTCTTGAAAAGCAATTGCTGCTAGATAGATGTGCAGGATTTTTATTTTGCAACACTGATGCGTTGTCCAAAGATGCTCCAAAGCAACTGCTCTGAGTTTGAGTGCTTACAGACATCTTTAAATTAGCTTCTTTTGCTGGGTCACAAAGTAGAGGACGGGTGAATGAATCCATGTCAGCTTATGGATGAGAAACTTGCCCACATAGTGACCGGGCCCTTGCCTGCATGTGGCCCTGGGCTGGAAGGACGGATTGCTGGGGGAGACGTACCTTGCTGATCTCTGTCAGCGACATGGTGATGGTGTAGAGTTGGTTCTTACTGGTGCTAGCAACCAGGGTTTCCTCTGAGGGGCTGAAGCACATGCACAGAACATCTTGTCTGTCATACTGACTTGCGTCATTATTCTGTGGGTCCACAGGAATCTGCCCAAGACACAAGAGAATTATCAGCAGTGGCCCCCCGTGGTTGCCAGGTTGTTGGGCTTTGAGAGTTCTCACGGATAGTTTTAGTTTCCAGAGTCCCAGACTTGATTCTCAGCTCCTCGGGTGTGGAGGAGGGGGAGCCTGAATGCCTCTGCTTTGGTGGGTTTTAAATACCACCAAGCATTCACTCTTAGGTGACTCCTGGCTAAGTAATAAGGTTGCAGCATGGTGGATATTATCAACCCTCATCTCAATTTGTGGTTTCCCTTAACACACCCATATGGTGTGTTAACTCACCTCTTGCCAACCTGCCTGGAGCCCAGTGCATATGCCTACCTGGCACTGGCACACCAGTGTCACTTTAGGGCAGCAGAGGGATGTGGCAACCCTTCTCCAGTGTAGGGTGGGTGGCAGGGTGGACCAAACAGGAGTCGCACAGTGTTTGCCTGCTGGTAGTGTTTGAGAGAGTCTATACTTCTCAGGTAGCCATAATGACATCAGTTTCTTTCCCCTGCCTCTTATCTTCATTAGTGACTGCACTCACTGGAAAGCTGGCCTGCACATATTTCTGCTGCCCTACCATGTGCTTGGTTTTAAGTCCTCAGAGTTTGGCTTTCCCTGCATCATGTCCTGCACTGTCCTCAGGAAGACAAGAAATCTCCTTGTCACTTAAGTACTGGCCTCTGCTCAGTCCGTTTTCTTTACTTTGCTAGGGCTTGGGCAGCCCTCTTCTCCCCGGGGTTTAGGATACTGGGCTCGTGCGCTTGGTTCTCTGCTCGGAGCCTTGTCTTCCTGTACAGTTCTGCCCTTTCCCATGTAGCCAACACTGTCCGCACTGTCGGTACAGCAAGGCTCCAGGAAGCCTTTGCTGACCTGCTCTGGCCTGAGTGGGTACTGATATTCCTTAATGCACCCATGGCCACTGGGAGTCCCTCTCGCCATATTCATTGTACTGTGCGAAGTCCAGTGGGAACCCTCAGACCAAGGACCTTGTCCACTTTGTCCGAAGGCTGTACCCCAGGGGCATGTAGTAGGTGCTCAGCGAAGGAAAGGATGTTGCCTTGTCTCTCTTCTGTGGACACAGTGAAGTCCTGGGGAGAACTCATCTATCTATCTCATCTATCTAACTCATCTGTCTCAGCCAATTGTGGAGTCTACCCTATGGCTGGTGTACAGTATATGTTTCTTGAATGAATGGATGATCATGACCCCTTTGCTGGGCTTTCATCTTGCCTATTTCTAAATTAGGAAATACCAAGTCTAGTCCTTAGTCCTTTTTTATTCTCTCAGTGTATTTTATCTCTCAGCGATTTTGCCAAATATGAAAGTTTAAATGAAAACGATGGTAGTAAATATAATTACAGTGATACTTAATAGAAATGAGACCTCAATGTATGAGTGTGTGTGTATGTGTGTGTGTGTGGTGTGTGTACAGAACTCCCCACCAGAGTCCGTGTCTATAATAAAAGTCCATGTATATAAAAGTCCATGTCTATATTTCCAGCTGCTTCATTTGGTTCTGCTCTCTGCTCAAATGTCACCTTCCTCAGAAGTCTCCTCCAGCCACTCTGGACAGATCCCTCCACCTTCCTGTATTTTTTCTGGACTTACTTTCTTTGTTTTATTGATCAGCATCGGAAACCCTGCTCACATTCTGTCTGCCCCCGATTGAATTCTACGGGAAGGCTCTTTTGTGTGTTGGCTTTCCTGCTCTATCCGCAGCCCCTTCCACCGAGTCTAGCATGCAGTAAATGCTCAGTAAATACTTGTTGAATAAATAAACTGATAAAATGCTGAATGAGCACAGTACCCTCAGGCTGCCCCGCCTTCCCCTTTTACCCCCACTCTCCTTGCTCTACTCTTTTGCCGTCTTCCCAGGCATCACTTCAAACCATCTTGTCCTCCCCAAGGCCTCCTTCTCTCTGGTTTGCTCTCTACCTTCACACCCTCGGCTTCCTCCCACAGCCCTGATCTTATACCTCATTCCCCCTTTTGGCTGCACGAAGAAAATGCCTCTGAATGATTCCTGATCAGAGCAAAGTAACTAATACCATTCTTGGGGCACAAAGCCCCAAGCACTGTACACTTGAATTTCCACAGACCATTGCTGCACCTTTTTGATAACCACAAGGGTTATTTTTCAACAAAGAAGCACAGGTTTTGGTAGACCCACGAAGTCACTGCAAGTCACTCAGCCAAGAGTGGCGGGCTCAGGTTCGATCTATTCTGTGTGGTTTTAACTTCAAGGCCAATGTAATCACCCCATCATGTGTCATGGGCAGATTACTTTTCTTAAGCATAACTTTTTCACTCAAAACCCTGCAGGGTGCCTGCCAATTTTAACTGTGCACATACACCTCCTGGATGGTGTTTGAGGTCTTTCGTTTCCTTAACTCCCCTCCTTCCCTTCCAGGGTCTTTGATCTCTTTCCACTGGGGCATGGAACATTTCCCAACCATAATACCTGCCTGCACCTCTGTGGGGCTTCTGCTGTTCCTAGTTCCTTCCTATCTAATGTCCTTCCTCTAAGACCCTTCATGAAAATTATCATCAAGCACCAAAAGGCTTCCACCTGCTTTCCCAGTCCTCAGTACAGTATCTCTCTCTACACTATTTAGTATTTATCCCACAAGTACTACCAAATGCTGACAGTGTGCCAGGCAGTGTACTTGTATCTAATAATGATTAGTATCAGAACACTAAGGCTCAGTGAGGAAGTGTATTTTGCCAAAATTCTCTTCCAGGATTAAAATCCAGGTCTGCCTGCTTCTCAACCCCAATTCTGTCTGCTTCATCCTAAAACCTGCCTCAGGTTCATACATCAAGTCAGCACGACTGTCCGTCGTCGTCATCAGGTGCCTTGTCAGAGCGTGGCTGCTGGAGCAAAATGCTGTCAGGACTGTAGTTTTCCTTCTTCCTTCCCCCCTTCCTACCCGGATTTCCCTGCTCTCTCGGTAAACGTCCTTCTCTTCTATCTTCTCAAACAACAGAACTCTTCCTGGCCCCGCAGAGCAGGCGAAGCCTTTTGAGTAGGCAGCGATGGCAAACACTCGGGCCATGGGGAGGTGGTCTGTTTGGCTAGTGGATGTCACCATCTGTTCGTAGGAAGGAAGCGGGGAACTGACTGGTGGAAATTCGACCAGGCTGGGAAAGAAGGATAGCACATAAAGTTTTCAGGCACAGTCCCAAAGAGATGAATTCTTTTTTCCCCCAGTGCTGGGGACTGAGTGCAGGGGAAAATTACTATTGAGCTATATATACTCCCACAAAGTTGCTCAGGCTAGTTTTGAACTTTTGATCTTTCTGTTTCAGCTATTGGAATAGCTGGGATTATAACCGTGTGTGACTCTACCCAACCCCAAGGAGATTAATTCTGAATGGTAAAAAATAGAAGGCTGCCCTCAGATGTGACAGAAGTTATCCACTGATCCTCTTTCTGTTATACACTAACAAAAAGAGCTTTGTTATGTTTGTGTTATGCCTAAGTTATATGACCAAAGTATCTGTAGCACTGTCGTACTGTTCTGTATGTGCTATTTTTCTGGGTGACCTAATTGATATGTTAACCATTGCTATCCTCTGCAAACAAAAAATGTTATCTAAAATTGAGTGCTAAAATAAGTTGACAAAGGATTGTAAATTCCTGTGAGACTTCTCTGTCCTCTGCAAAGGGAAACAAAGGTCTTCCTCATTCCTTAGCAGATCAAGGATTTTTCATTTCCTGATCCATGCCCATAACCCCTTACTTTGTAAATCATGCATCTACAAAAAGTCTGAAAGGTTTTGAGGGAGACACACAGCTTTTGCAAACTCCAACTGCACTGTGTCACTGGGCCCAGGATAAAATAAATCAGCGCTGCTTTTTAAAAACATGTCTTGCCCCATTTTTGGACACTAAGTTGGGGGCCTCTGGGGTGCTCATTTTTGGGCTACAAGACTTTCTACATAAGCTGTTAGCCTAGGAAGCTGCACAATCTCAGAGAAAAGACTGGTAAGTTTTACATTTATCTAGTAATTTTGACACCCTGTGTGGGCAACTTTAACAACCATGATGATTCTCACTTTGTTTAGAAATAAGCTGCTTAGAGGGATTGGGTTTTCTAAGATCACACAACTGATGAGCAGCAGAACTGAGATTTAAATCCAGATCTTTCCATTTTAATTCATGCATTAACTCACAAAATAAATGTTTATATTTGGTTATAAATATTTGTTTGGCATTATACTATGTGAATGGCTCTATGAAACAAAGGTAAGTAAGACTGGCACAGTCCTTGCCTCAGAAGCCTACAGTCTAGGGAGAGCTGAGCTAAGGACTGAGAGGGGCAGCTGAGCATGACGGGAGGGCTGGTTGGCAGGTGACAAGGGTTTTCTGAGGCAGGCATGGAGCAGGTGCACTCAACTGAAGTGAGCAGAAGATAAGTGCTCCCAGACAGACAGGAGCGTGCGGGATACACAGGAGTCCGTAGGTATGCACAGATGTCTAGGGTATGGAGCAGCGGGAGACAGAGGGCACTGTACATGGCTATGCCAATGAGCGGGTAAAGAGTATGGGATGCGTGGGGCAGGGAGCCGAGAGCTGTGGAATGTGCGAGGTGAGCTAACAAGCTTGGGCTTTGTGCTGGGAGTACTGGACTGACCACCATGACTGCACACAGCAAACTGGAGAGGGGCAGAGGCAGCGAGGGTGAATCTTTGGAGCTTTCAGTGTTACGAACAGCCTGCAGCAGCATGCATGCTGTATGTTCACCACCACTAGCACAGGGATGTCTTAGGATGCTCCCGCAGTATCATGACCAAAAAAGAGAGGTCATTGGCTGTGGGGAATGTTGGAAAATGGGTGGATGGAAGTTACTATGGAATAATCCAAGGAATGCCACGTGGTTGAGAGTCTGGGCTCTTGGTTCAGACAGATCTGGGTTTGAATCCTGATCCTGTCACTTAATAGTACTTGGGTGAGCCCCTTAACCTCTCTGAACCTCAGTTTCTTGATTTAGAAAATGGGTGTGATAACCATACATCCTATGTAGGGAAAGACTAAAATAGGAATAGAGAGTCCTTAAAGCAGTGCTTGGTACTCTCAGCGGTATGTTCCAATATGTCTGAGATGTGATAATAAGGCTAAGACTGATTATTCCTTCCTGAATCTTCCCCTTTATCCCACATCCTTCTGTCAGATTTACTGACACTGTTTCCTTTTGCTTCTTTGTTGATCTTTTGCCTCTTACTGAATGGAGGGATCCTCAAGACCTTAGTGAACATTCATCTAATCAGTGAAGTAAATCAGGCAGCTGGCCACTCACAAATATTTCTGGAAAAAACCTCTGTAATTGTGAAGACTGGTCTTACTAAACTGTTATGAAATAGAGTTGGGATATAAAAATAAAAATAACTATCTTCATTACACCTCAAATTTCTGCTTGAGTACGGATGAATACTAAAAGGAAGGGGGAAATGGATGAAGTTGGTTTTAAGGTAGAGGTTTTGTTTTTTGAGACAAGGTCTCTCTATGTAGTTCAGGCTGGCCTTAAACTCATCGTGCAGTCTTACTGGCCTTGAACTTGAAGCAATCCATCTCAGTCTCCCCGTGCCACCTCCCTCAGCCCATAAAGTAGAGGAAGGTTTTGACATGGGTTTTTCAAGGGCTTTGGAAGAAAGTTACTTCTGTACAGTGAAAGTGGGGGCACTGGCCCAGAAGCCTTTTACCTCTCTGACTCCTGGATGACTTCCAGGATCTTGGAGCCACTTGTAGTCTCCTTGACCATGATGTTGGTTTCCCAGCGCTGATCTCCAGATTCAAAGAGAAAGAGCTTGCCTGTGTCTGTGCCAACGATAATTTTGTCTTCAGACAGCCAGGCATGGGCTAGGTAGTTTTGGGGTTCTCCTCTCTGAAAATTGGTTTGCTTTAGGGTGCCCTCAGCGAAACGGAGAAGCTTAAACATCCCGTTTCCAGTGACACAAAACTGAGTGTTATCCTGGGGATTGATGCTCACCTGTATTATAATAAGGGAGAGAATAAAATAAAAAGATTTATAAAAAGAATCTTGATGGAATTATGTCTAACTTAACTAATTAACATTCATTTTATTTATTAACAGTCATTCCTCCATATATCACTAAATCATAGAATTTTATACCACATAAGGACACACATCTATATCTATTATATGTGCAGGACTTATATGGGTCAAACTAGGAAATCTACAAAGGTGAAAAAGCAGAATGAGCAGGTTTTGACAGTAGCTGAACTCTGTGATAACAGAGAGGAACAGAGCTCAACAGGAAACAAAGAAATGAGCATTGGGCAGGTGTCTGCAGTCCTGCCTAGGAGGGAAGAAACTATACGGAAGGGGATGCTAGGTAGTCTCCCACCAACTTGTGCAATATGAGGGGCATTTTGGGGTGTATGTCTGTATTCCAGGTTCTGCCTTTATAGTAGACATCCAATACATGTTTGTTGAATCTACTCAAGAGGAAGTACTCTTTCTCTGCTCTCAATTGGGATATTTCATCAGGATTCATTACAGCTGTTATGAAATAACCCTTTAGAGTCTACTTGCCTTTAATCTGTGATCATCAAGCAACCTACTGATCACTAATTTTCACCTCTCATGTCTTTGTATTAGAAAAAATACACTGGACAAATGATGTGTGTTCTGCTTACAGTGTGCTCATTTATATATCAACCTTCTGTGCGATGAATAATTGAGTCTATGCTTGAGGCACTGATTAGCTAATATCTTTGAATATGAACAAAACTGATTTTTTTGGAGACAGGGTCTCTCTGTAGTTTAGGCTGGTCTTGAACCCATTAGGGGCTAGGCTAGCCCCGAACTTCAGGTGATCCTCCTGCCTTAGCTTTTCAAATGCTCAGATTATAGCAGGGCAAAACCATGCCCGGAAAACTGAATTCTTGAACTTGTAAAAATGAGTGTAAAATTCCAGACTGGGGTGACCGTGCCAAGACAAAGCCTCAGGACCTCCTGCTTCCACAGGGAACTAGTTATCTAATGGGGTCTTCCTCATTTTGCCTTCAAGCCACTATAGAAAGTTCCGATCCCTGCGTAACTGTAACTTCATCAGCAGCTTCTTAAAGCTCTATTGTTTACATGACATTCCTCATATTTTCTTATTGCCCAGGAATACTAATGGAAGCTGGAACCAAGCAGAGTGAGTAAGCAGAGTTTTACAAATCTAGCTCTGGGCCTAACCTATAACCAGAAAGTAGTTCTGGGTCAGAAGAAAGAAGACAAGAGTTGGAAACAGAAAACTTGTGGCTCTGCCATTTGTGACACTGGAGGTGAGTTATTTAATCTGTTGGAGCCTCTTTCATTTATAAAATGGGGATAATAATCATGCTTTTTTACAAGTTGTTATGAGACTTGATTTTTAAAATGCATGTAAGGAATGAGCACTGGGGTACCAAGGAAACATTCAATAGCAGACAGCTCTTAATATTTTATAAATCTGCATGGTACTTGTTATGAGTTACCTGGTAGATAGGATTGTTCTGAGTGTCAGCTCTAATAATGGCCATTACTTTCTGCTTTTCCCAGAGCCAGTAGATGAGGTTTGACTCTGGAGGTGATGTCTGAGTCAATAAGTATTTGGAGTCTGGAGAAAAAGCCATGCTGGTAAATTTCTGAACTGAGAAGTCAAAATTATTGAGAACTTTGCGCTTCCGGCAAGGGATGCATGACAGTTCATAAATGGTGATGGTGGGTTTCTCCTGTACGACCTCAGAGATAGCAAGATATCGCCGATTGGGACTGATAGACAAGGTCAGCATTCCCTGACTCTTGTCTGAACCTGAAAACAGAGGAAAAAGAGACAAGATGGGCAGACGGGGCTTTCACTGAGATTCAACCAGGAATAGTAGTGGTACTGCTGACACAAAGCAGAATGATCTGTGAACAGGTAACTACCAGTCCCTGGCTATCCTCGCTGCAACCGTGTCTGGGGTATTATGACCAGGATGTGCACCTCTCTGAGGATGAGGTGGGGAAAGGAAAAGAACTTTTCCTGCAGGAGGATGAGGTTGGCTGGAGGATGAGGGCGCATGGAGAGAAGGTTCTGAGCAAAGCGGTGGATGTGATAAAGGGCACAGCACAGTGAGAGAAATGCAGACAGTACGTTATTGCTGGGGCACTGCATATGAATCTAGGGTGATCAAAGATCCGTCCAAAAGGGCACAACAGGGTCCTATCATAGAAGCATTCATGCCCTGAGTGCCTAGCACTAACTACTTCCCTCTCCTCCAGAGGTTGGATGCTCATGAATGGATCCATCAGCCTCTCTTACAGTTAGATGATGACATTCTTCCATGAGATCGATGCAGAAGTCTAACAGTGGCTTATGGTAAGCTTTGCACTTTCTTGAAAACTAAGGACAGGATTGGTGTGGTGGTATACATCTGTAATCCCAGCAATTGCAAGGCTGAGGCAGGAGGATTGCTGTGAGTTCAAAGCCAGCCTGGACTACATGGAATTCAAGATTGGCCTGAACTACATAGTGAGATCCTGTCACAAAGCAAAGCAAAGCAAAGCAAAGCAAACCAAACCAAACCAAAACAAAACACAACACACAAAACACGTACCAGGGACAGATGCATTCCTGGAATATAGAGGTGATATTGGGATATTCAGCAGTCATCTTGTGACCATGAAGTAATGTTCATCAAAATGAAAGCTGTGGTCCTCTAGAAAGCAGACTCTTAGGTAAAGATTAGAGTGTAAATTTTCTTAGAGTGTAAATATTTTATTTAAGAAATGCAATAAGGCCACATTATAATTTTTGTGGGCCCTAGGTACTTTTGCTTTCATGGATTCCTTCTTCACCAAAAATTGGTAAAAATATATTTACTTTTATATACTATTTAAAAATACATAGTCACCTATTTGAGGGCTAAATTAATATAAAGAGGAGTATAATCTAGGTAAGATTCACTACTATATTCATTTTTCGCCAATTTTGTTTTGATTTGGTCTTTTTGAGATAGGGTCTTGCTATGCAGTTCAGGTTAGCCATGAACTCACTTTGTAATCCAGGCTGGTCTCGAACTTGCAACAATCCTCCTGCTTCAGCTGCCTGAGTGCTGGGATTACAGGTGTGCGCCACCATGCCTGGCTTTTTTTTTTTTTTCTAATTTTAAAACAAAAAATATCTTCATGGGCTCCTGAAAGTATCATAGGCCTTAGGTATTGTGCATAGTGAATAAATCACCTGTGGATGCAGGTCGGTCAAGAGGGGGTGGGTGGGTAGTGAGGCAGGGGAAGATGCACTAGAAAGTGATGCCCATTAGATGGGCTCCATGCTGCTGCTTCATGACCAGGCAAGAAGGGAGTGACCACTTGCTTGGCAGCAGCTTGCTTACCAGGGTCTTCTCTGGAAGGGCTGCAGGCATCAACTGAATCTCAGGGAAGCAGGTTCTGGGTCACTGAGAACCTTGCACAGGAGTTTAGGGATCATGTGGGAGGCAATGGAAGCCACTAAAAATTTTTCTTCCTTCTCTCCCCTCTTTCTTTTCCTCCCTTCTTCCTTTCTTCTCTTTTCTTTTTTTCTATCTTCCTCCCTTCCTTCCCTCCAATGTGTATTGTAGGAAAAGCCCTCTGGGAGCTGTAGGGAAGGCAGTCCTGGAGGGAAGGAACCAGTCTGCAGACTGTTTGAAGAAATGAGAGGTGATGGTAACAATAGGCATTACCAAGGCAGAAGGATAGGAATGGAGGGACACATTGTTAAGAAATGCCAAGAGGTACAATCAGTAGCACTTTGTGATCTCCCTCGTTAGGAGTGAGGTACAGGTAGAGAAGTAAGCAGGAATAACATTTAGGTTCCTAGTTTAGATGTCTGGGAGGTGTGGTACCTACTCCTCCGACAGAATGTAGGCTGAGGACGTTGGGGGTTGTCTTAATTACTCTTGTTGCTGGGACAGAATATTCAATACCCACATATTGAAGGAGGAGAGGTTTATTTTGGTTCATGGTGTGTAGAGATTTCAGTCCATAGCTGGCTGGCTCACAGAGGAGTAAGAGCTCAGAGCATGGCAGGCAGGAAGCAGGGAAGGATCAACAAAGGAGGGATATACTTCCGGGCCATGCCGATAGTAACACATCTCTTTCCACCAGGCTTCACCTCCCAACATTGCACCTAGACATAAACTTGTCAGTGGACTAATCCAGTATCACACACCCATGATTCAGTCAACTCCTTAAAGTCCCATCTATGAGTACATGAAGCTTTGGGGGGGCATCTAGATATAAACCATAACAGGAGTGATGGTGATTATTATATACATTGACTTTTGTTAAAACAACACACCCAAATATTTGATATTTTTAGGGGTATTTGTACTTATCTTTTATGTTTTGATTTTTTTACACTTAAGTCTTTAACCTATCTTGGGCTTATGAGGATAAAGGATGAGTAGTGAAGGCCCAAATTTGTTCCCATTTATCAAATATCTGACTAGTTTTCCCAACACTAATCACTAACACCATTGTTGGGGATCAGGTTTTGTGGTAGATTATGAGGGGCCCGACTATGTGACTTAAGTTTCTGCAGTCCCAAGGTCAGAGTGACCTTGCTTTGGAAGGTTGCATGCCCCCTGTCTATGGGCAGAGTGCTAATAACTCAGCACTTGTGAGTCAAGACAGCATCTGCTGAGGATCAGAATATAGGCATTTAGGTTTATTTTTTAATTTTTATTTTTGGTATTTTTATTTTATTATAAGGAAAACCTTAGCATATATGAGCATATATATGGTGCACAAGACATAACTATGTATCTTGGTACAAAATGAATACACTAATCAGTTAGCATCAAGATCAAGAAACAGCATCAACAGAACACCAAAAGTCCTCCTTGGATTCCTTTATATCATTACATTTCCTGCTGAAGGATATCTACTCTTTTCCTGTTCTGAGTTCTAACATCAATGTATCCATAGTATTGCAGATTAAAAAAATCCTATAAGTGGAATTTGTGACCATTCAAGGTAGATTGTCAACTTGATTGGTTTGGGGGTCTTCCAAGGGATTGGGAAGGTACCATGCTTGGCGTATCTGGATGGGCTGTGGAGGTGTGTCTTTGGAGAATATATCTGGTCTCTGACCCCTTCCTCTCCGGACTATTCCTCTGCTCTGCTTCTCTGCTGCTGTAAACAAAAGAGCTACATTCTGCCAATGCATTTGGATTTAGAGGAAATCTGGTTCCTCTTTAATTTAATCCTTCTCCACCTATTTTCTATAGTTACTGTTTCATGAAACAGTGCTACCCCTCCTTCTGTGCTTCCTGCAAGCCAATAAAAGTGAGCCCACTGTGAAGGTCCCTGAGCCAGTTCTCTAGAGGCAAACTCTTCCAGATCCCTTTCGTCACTTTGTCACTTTGTCTTTCTTTATTCTCTATCATCTTCCACTACAGGTATTTGAGGGTCTGATCAGTCCTTGGTATAGTATCTTTCTTTATATTAAATACATGTTCACACACATGTTACTGAGTTTCTTGATCTTTATTCTAGGGCCACACTGCTTTTGCAATCATATCTGTATCATGTGTTTGAGTATGTGGCAAGGTAGGGTCTGACTGAAAGCGTGTGAAAAGTAAGGAAATGATACATCAGATTTTGGATATAATGTGTGAGGTCCATATTGTAGAATGTTTGGGTAAAGAGATCTAGCAGTTGGATATGATTCCAAAGCAGGAGTAAAGGCTGGGACCGAAAAAATGGATTTGAGGTAGAAGGCAAAACAGAACAGAACAATTACCCAAACCAAAATCAAATAAAACAACAACAAAAAAGAAGTAAGTGTGTGATATAGGGACAAAAATTATATATCTGGTCAATTATGTTTCAAAAATACAGACAAAATAAGGGATTTTCAGACAAAAAATGGGGAGAGTTTAGCAAATTATCACTAAATGCAGGTATCTGATTTGTAAAGAGTTTGAAGGCAGAGCTTAGTAAACATGAGAGTAAATATAAACAAATATTGCCTGCATAAAATGATGATTGAATTAATGTAATATTAGAAAATCATATAATCTTATGTAAAATACAGAAAATACATACAATAAGATTCAGAATATGTTCACTGGGATATTAAAAAGCATAGAAAATTAGAAAAGAAAGAATTCCCTAACTTGATAAAGGACATGGACAAATGCCTACAGTAAACATTCTTCTTTATAACAACATGTTAAACGAATTCCCTTTTATGGCAGAAACACGACAAAGATGTCCATATTCATTGGCCCATTAGAGGCTGTTTGGAGATGCTTACCACTACTGCACCACAAGAAAAAGAAATGAAATCATCATTTGTAGATAACATGTATAAACCCCAAAGAATCTATAGGTAAATTATTATAATTAGTAATACTTTAGGAAATATGGTGGGCATAGAAATTAATAAAGTCAATGACATATAATACAGTTTGTTCCAACAGATATTACATAGTGTTTGATACATTTGACTCCATTAAAACTAAGAATTTCTGTCCATTTGAAGATATGATAAGAAGGAAAAAAATATAAGCCTCAGACTTGTATTATTTGTAACATATATCTGAGGAATGATTAGTAGACAGATTATAAAAAGTATGCCTATAAATCAAGGAGAAAGTTACTCCAAAATCTTAAACTTCCCATGAAAGATAGAAAATGAGCAAAAGATTTGAAAAAAGTATTTAACATAAGGCTAAATAGTAATAAATAGGAATACACACGTGAAAAGATATTCATCCTCATTAAAAATAGGGAAATGCAAACTTAAATCACAATAAGATACCTTTTGTCAACTATCAGTTTAGGAAAAACATTAGGGAGACATTATATCCATAGGCTGGAGCACTATAATGAATAAAATGAACTCAATATATCTATATATCAAGATGCATGAATCCCAAAACATTTTATTGAACAAAAAGGTCACACAATACATAATTATGATTTAATTTATATAAAGTGAGAAAACAGAAAAAAAGCATATTTTACATAAAGTAGCACATATGTATGCTAAAACTCTGCAGGAAATAATCATAAAGATCCAAGATGAGATGTGTAGAATGTGGGAGAAAGACAATGGGGAGAAGCTCTGAACTGGCAAAGTTTTGTTTTCTATGCTGAGCGGTTGGGTTCAAAGATCTTCATTTTATAGTAATTCTTTAACTATTTCATATATGTAATAAGCACTCTTTTATATGCACATGTCACAATAAAATGTATTCAATGCAAGAGAAAAAAGCGAAGAGACTGAATTGTCATAAGTATGATCTATAGGACCAATATGATTATATAGATAGTTATTTGTGATGTAGATAAGTTTTCTAGTGTCTTCATGATACAAAGATTCATAGATATAATGAAAGCAGTATGCTTTTTAAAGTTGAGTTAGGCCGGGCATGGTGGTACACGCCTGTCATCCAAGCATTTGGGAGGCTGAAGCAGGAGAATTACTGAGAGTTCAAGATCATCCTGGGCTACATAGTGAGTTCAAAGTCAGCCCTGAACTGCATAGTGAGAACCTGTCTCAAAACAAATAAAAACTGTTAAGACAACACCAAAAGGCCTCTGATGATGACAAAGCCAAGATACTGAAGACGTGTGAAGAGATTCATCAAGCTATTTTTTCATGAAATTACAGTGAAAAATACTGCTAACACTTTATATGTGGTTTGTCTTTGATTAATCTATAATAATGCAAACTTAGATTATATCTTCTATATTTTAAAAATTATATGTATATTCTACTTGCTAAAAATTTTTTTCCAGTCTTAGTTTTGGGATTATGATTTCTATACGCACATGGTATTAATACACATGTCAGGATGGAAAGGATTGTACCTGGAATAAATTTTTGCCATTTTTGATCCACATTGTACTTCACACAGTAATTTCCTGCAGGAAATATAACGATCTGCTCATCAAAGAAGAAGACATTGTTGGCTACGTGAGATCGAAGACCAAACACATGCAGTGACTGAGCTACCACGGTCGACATATTACTTTCAGAGTTCTGCAAAATGCCAAGGGCAGAGAGTAAGAGTAAGCGCTCATCGCCCCGCCCCTCCCCTCCGCCCCGCCCCCCGCGCCAAGTCCCCCCCCCAGTCCCCGTCTTTCCCGTCCCCGTCCCCCCCCCCCCCCCGCTCCGCCCCGCCCCGCCCCGCCCCGCTCCCAGTGTCATTCTCAGCTCCTAACTCCCTTCCCAGGCTCTGTCCCAAGTTTTCTTTTCTCTGTAGTGCTTCCAACTTGTTCTAACTAGGGATCCATTCCCACTCCCTGGGTCACCAGACAACGCACCGATCCAGAGTTGCAAAAATCTAGGGATCCCAAGCAAGCCTGGCACAGCCCAAAACCCGAGCAGTTCCTATGGCAACCACAAACCGGAAGTGTGTCTCAGCGCCGGAAGCGGAAGTCTCGTTGGAAAAGCGGAGCAGAAAAGGCAAGTTGTGGCAGCTCGCGCAGTTCGAGCACACGTGGAGCCGCGGCGAGTGAGTTGCGGCTGAGGACAGGATCCCCGCTGGGAACTGGTGTGTGCCAGCCGGTTTCTGGCTGACCCGCTCCTTCCGGTAGGCGGAGGGGCTGGCCGCTGCGAAATGGACACTCCCCCGCTCTCAGGCTCAGAATCAGATTCCGATGATTCTCTTGTCACGGACCGAGAGGTAAGTGACAGTGGAGCTCCCGGGACTGGACGTGGGAGAAGAGGCTTTTTCCCCTCTGCTTATGACACCGACTGTGCCTGCAGTTGCAGGATGCGTTTTCCCGCGGGCTCCTGAAGCCAGGCCTCAATGTGGTGCTCGAGGGGCCGAAGAGGGCGGTGAATGATGTGGTAAGCTCTGGAGCCGGGTCAGATAGAGGGTGCTTGGAGATGGGATGCGCATTCGGAGGAGCTGTGCTTGGGAGGCTGGTATTTGTCACAGGAACGACAAGTTTGCCATGAGGATTGATTATTTGTCAGGGTATTTGGTTAGCGTTTTGTCTTGTTGGCTTACGCCCCGGGCTTGGGAGAGAAAAAACTCGGGGCCCTAAAGCTCAGTGTCTGAATTATTCAGAATGGCCTGAAGCAGTGTTTGGCCGAATTCAAGCGGGATCTAGAATGGGTTGAAAGGCTCGATGTGACCCTGGGTCCGGTGCCGGATATCAGTGGACCTGTGCCAACACCTCAGAACAAGGACCAGAAAGCTGTTAATCCGGAAGACGACTTCCAGCGGGAAATGAGTTTGTATGTTTGTTTGCCACTGCGGGAGAAATTGGGGGCCTTCCTGTCCACTGCGGGAGAAATTGGGGGCCTTCCTGTGCTAGAGGGCGGGAGAGAAGGACGGTAGTGAGCCTTCCCCGTCAGAGACTCCAGGGAATTAGCTTTGGCTATGGAGAGGAAGTTGTGAGATTCTCTGGTTGAGAAGAGCCCAGTGTTTTTGTGTGTGCATTTAGTCACTACAGCAAACTTTGGTTGCCAAAGGTTCTTGTGAGGACTTTTCTGTAGTGATTACAGGAGAATTCGTAATTGACACTTGCTTTTGTGTTAATAGGTACCATTGGAGGGGTCATCCTTTTTTTGGGGGGGGGTCATCCTTTTATACTAATTTATTTTTAGCAGCACTTCTTCCCTTTTGAAAAACAATATACAGTGAAGTTTCTCTATGATATCAAATTAGTGATGCTTTATTACAGTGTTTGTTTGTTCCTTTGTTCTTATTGGTGGAGGTCGGATGTTGATAGTCTTTCTGAGCTTGGATAACTGAGAGGCAGGAAGGAGGTATGGAGGCCTTTCTCCCTCACCTCATTCCATCCTTTGTTTACAATCTCAGCTACCGCCAGGCTCAGGCAGCAGTGCTTGCGGCATTACCCCGCCTCCACCAGCTCAAAGTGCCTACCAAGCGGCCCACTGATTATTTTGCAGAAATGGCTAAGTCTGATCAGCAGATGCAAAAGGTGAGGAACGCAGTTTTTCTCTGGAAAGCCAAAACTTTGTACTGAAGTATATTTAGTAGATTTATCTCCTATGATGTTTTTTTGTTTTTTTTTAAAAACAAGTGTAAATCCAATATTGGGGAGCTGGTTGCTAGAGACAATTACTACCTTTTCCAGAAATTCATTATGTTACAGTCATAGCAGATACCACCCATTAGATTAAATGTGAGATTACATTTTCCTATTTTAAATGACAAGAAGAGCAGAAGTACTATAAGAAGCATGGTGTCTCTGAAGTCACAGTGAGTTTTGTGTTTCCCTCCTGTCATGGTGATGGCATGGTGTGTTCTGGGGCTGCTGTTGCCACTGAGCAGTACCATCACTGTAGACAGTTTGTATTCTCTGTGCTTCAGCTTTCTAGGAAATGGGGGATTACTTCAGTTGTAGTATAATGTAGAGTTAGTTATAATACGATCTGCATTTAATTTTGGGAGGAAGAAGATTCCTAATATATATCCAGTGTATATTTAAATACTTCCCATGGGTCCAGGCAAGATTTTATTAGCCTCTTGTCTAGCTGGTACTGAAGGAACTTCGTCTGGAGACTTAGATACATCTCTGTATATTTGCATTTTAACTTCTTATTTTTAGCTGAAATGTGTATGTTTGGTGAAAAGGGCTGGAAGTTGGATATCTCTTGAGTTTTTCTTGCTTATATAGTCCATAGAGAAGGGCACTGAAGCTGTGTGCTGTTTTACAGAGATTAAGGATGGGGAGTAATTGCTTGGTTGGACTACAAGCAGACATTTTTGTATAATAGAACACACATTACACTGGAAGTGGGAAGGTCACTTTAATCTTTGGCTCTACCGGTGACACTGGTATATTAGGCAAAGGGGTTGAGCTTTTGGACCTTATTGTCCTCATGGGTTAAAATACAGTAGATGATTTATAGCATAGAACTGAGAATATTTGCTCCTTGTTTTGGTGCACTCTAAGATTGTTTGATAATATTTTGTTTGCATTTTAGATTCGACAGAAACTACAGACTAAACAGGCTGCCATGGAGAAGTCCGAAAAGGCTAAGCAACTTCGAGCACTTAGGAAATATGGAAAGAAGGTGAGAAAGAAAGTGTGCAGGAAATGGGATATGACCATTTACATCATGTCTGATGATATTACTGTGGTCTGATTTGGTTCCCTGCCTTATGTATGTTTGATCACGTGCTTCCTGTCTCATATTAAAGTGTGTGTTGGAATTCATGTGCACAGTTTCACCCAAATACCTGTGTGGCACCAGTAGTACTGTGGAAATGGTAGGCAAGGTAGTCACCTCTCTGGAATTTAGGTTCTACATCCAAATGGTGATGAACTGAATTCAGTGGTGTCTAAAAGTTGTGTCTCAGCAAAATCAGGGAAAATTTTGAAAACATTTCTAGGCTCCACCAGAATTTCTGAGAATCTTTGTATACTTCCCCTCTTTTTCTAAAAAGCCTCCCAGGTACTTCTGATTTGTATTCTGAATGACACACTGTCCATTCAGGATTGTCAGGTCACTGGAGGAATTATTCTCTTGATTATCATCCAGTCTGAAAGGTAAAGGGTCACCCAGTGTTTGACTATAACTGTCAGAGTTCCAGTGTAAAACTAGGTTAGGCATTCCATGAAAGCTTTTTGGTTTTCCTTTTTTATTGTATAGGTCACCTGAGAAAGAAGATGACAGGAATTAGGTTTGTGGGAAAGAATGAATGTGAGGAGGATCCGTATGAATCTTAAGCATTTGTCAGCATTTTGGATATAATCTTTCATCTTCTGGGGCCTGGAGTTGACCACTGGGGTCATTTCATTGATGAATCCTCAGCAGAGGAAGAGTAGATGAGCGTTCTTTGCTCTACTGTGGATTTAGTGTTTCTAAGATTTAGAAGTGGGTGGCTGATATTATCTCAAAGACACTGGCAATTAGTTGAATATAACCTAATTTATTAAGAGTAAAGAAAAGCTGTTGGGCCTGTTGGCTTGCTGTTTCTTATTTGAGGAAACCTTTGGGCAGTGCTGCTCAGTTTGAGTTAATTTTGCCTTCCCTGCGCTTTATCTTAGAGACATTTTCCAGTTGTCACATCTTGGGTGGAAGGTGCTACTTGTATCTAATGGATAGAAGGCAGGCATGTTGCTAAACATGCACAGGAAGATGCACAGGAAAGGCCTTACCCACTTACTTACCCCTAGACCGTCAGTAGTGTTAAGATTGAGAAATGTGCCTTTTTTTTAAAAATTTAAAAATTGGTTTATTTTGTTATACATAATGTTTACATTCCTTGTGGGGAGTTGGCCTGTGTGTATAATACATCTTAACTTGTGTTTTTCATCCTCTTTCCCTTCCCTCCTTACCCTCTCCCTGCATGTCTTGATTCCCCTTTTTTTGGGTGTGTGTTTGTGTGGAGTTGGTACATGTACATAACACATCTTAATTCCTTTGTTCATTTCTATATTCTTGTGTGGAGTTGGTACATGTACATAACACATCTTAATTCCTTTGTTCATTCTCTTCCCTTCCCTCCCTCCTGCCTCCCTCTGCTTTTAAACCCCTTTGAGAAAGATCTGCCTCTCTGCTTCCATTTATTTATTTATTCATTTATTTTTTGCCTCCTTACTTCCTATCACCTTTTATTTCACCTATCTTTGAATTTCTCATAAAACAGAAATTTAGTATTTAAGCCTGTATATCCAATTTATTTTACTTAATATTGTGATCTTAAGAAGTACCTATTTTCTTACAAATGATTCATTATCTTTTTGTATGGCAGAATAGTGTACTCTGTTGTGTTTCAAAAATGCATATTCTTTATCTGTTCATCTGTTGATGGACATACTGTATGTGCCCTTCTAAGATTTAGTTATTTTAAGTTGTGCTGCTATATACATGGGTATGCATATATCACTGTAAAAGTATGTCTTTAACTCTTTCAGGAAGATAACTAGACAGGAATAGATGGATCAAATGGGATTTCTAGTTTTGGTTTTTTGATACCGATTTTGAAAGTGATTGGACTTATTTACACTCCCGCCAGTACTGTAGAAGGGTTCCTTTTCTCCCCACAGCCTCTCCAGCCTTTGTTCTTTGATTTCTTTTTTTTGTACTGGGGATCGAACTTAACCACCTCAGGCTTGCCAGGCAGGTGCTTAAGCCACTGAGCTAAATCTCTGACTGTTATTTGATTTCTTGATGATGGAGTAAGGTGCAATCTCAGTGTTGGTTTAATTTGCATTTCTCTAATGGCCGATGATGTCAAGCATTTCTTCATTAATTATTGGCCATTTGTACTTCTTCTGTGAAGCATCTATTGATTTCAGTTGCCCATTTTTTGATCGTGTCTTTGATATATATATATATATATATATATATATATATAAAATTGAACTCAGGACCTCACTTTTGACAGGCAGGTGCTGTGCTGCTGAGCTATATCCCTGGCCCTGATTTCCTTTGTTTTTGAAGCTTTTTGGTTTTTCTTTTTATTTTCTGGGGTGATTTGGTACTTTCATCCCTTGTAACAATGGGTTGAACATTTAGTCTGACCAGTAATAATTAATGGGCAAAACTGAATGTAGCTCTAAACATGATTTGCTAATTTAGTAGGCAGGATTGTATGTTGGGAGAAAAGTGCAAGCTTTGGAGTAGGGCTGCTTGAATGTGGATCTCAGTTATGTACTTTTTGGCAATGTAACTTGGGCAAGAATATAACCACTTTCATTTAGTAAAACTTCATTCAGTGGTTGTGAAGAACTAAGAATATACTTAGAGCCCTTAGGATAGTTTTGGGCATCTGTAAGTAAATGTTAAATAGTAGTAGCGGGACTCACACTGTGTTTCTGTTTGTTTTTTCCATTTATTTATTTATTTTACATTAGGTTTTATTGGTACATTTTAGATAAACCTAACAGTCACATTCATCTTAGAGAATTTGTTCCTGTACATGATACAACTTTTTCCCTGTTCTGCTAACCGCCCTTCAACCCCTCCTACTCTACCCGTTTACAAAGCTTTGTTTTCATGGTTTCCTTCTTTTCTCATTTTTAAAAAACTTTTCCTTGTTTCCTTACCCCTTGTTCCCCTCTCTATTCTGTGTTTGTTTTGTAATATTATTATTATTATTAGTAGTAGTAGTAATATGGAGAGAATATAGACAGTTGGAATAATTTGTTTGTGTCCACACCACAGGTGCAAACAGAGGTTCTTCAGAAGAGGCACCAGGAGAAATCACATATGATGAATGCCATAAAGAAATATCAGAAAGGTCAGCACATCTTTGCTACGGATGTTGGGGAAGAGGGAGGAGCAGTAGGTGCCTGACACGTATTTTGGGCATGCAGTTCTTTGATGTCCTCTCAGTGACGTGGAACTGTTGGCTTAAGTTTTGCCAATGGCGCAAGGAGGTGATACTTAAAAACTTTTAGAAAATACAGTAGTGCTGACCAAAATGCTTCTTTACTCACAGGCTTCTCTGATAAACTGGATTTTCTTGAGGGAGATCAGAAACCTGTTGCCCGGAGTGCAAAGGCAGGAGCTAAAGGCCAGCAGATGAAGAAGGGGTAAGAAGCATACTGGTTTGGTTTGGTTCATTTCGGTTCTGTGGTGTGTATGTGCCAGCAGTGCGTGAGTACCTTGGATACCTCACAGAATGAGGGGCCGCCCCTGGTATGGCTAAGATTTACTGTCTTGTGATGGGTCTTTTCAATTATGGCAGCCTTCGAAAGTGACCAGGGTGTGTTTGCCTCATTTAAAGTTACTATTGTATCTGTGTGGCTTCTCTTCTTCACAGTGTGGTAAAGAGTACAGACCTGAGGTTTACATTCAGATTATGCTGCTCAGTAGGAAGGTAGCTTTGAGCAAGTCACTTGTGGATGGCCTCATGTTTTCCCATGGGGAAATGGTTTGTTCTGTTCAGTCCAGCTTTCTGCACACCTGGACAGCAGGCCTAGGAGAAATGATAATTTTCAGACTGTAATAGCATGTATTATGATAAAGGCAGTTAGAGACCATTATTTAAGCACCAGGTCTGGGGAGGGCTTCCTGGAGGAGCGGCCCCTCTGAACCTAGTGTGAAAGGTAAATAACCATTGTCCAGAAAAGTAGGAGAGAAGCTGGTTTGGGTGAGAAGGAAGAATCTGAATGAGCAGAGGCACAGAGATGTGAGGCAGCAGGTTGGGTGTGAGAAGCAGCTGATGTTTGGCATCACTGTGGGGTGGACATGAGGTAGGGAGCGGCGGGTGGGCCAGGTGTTTGCTGAGTGTACCCCCAGTGATGAGAGGGTTATATCATGTTTAAAAAGGTAACAGTGGCACTTTGTGCAGATGGACTTGAGGGAAATGGGGACTCGATTGGCTGTTAGAAAAGCTCAGATGAGTAGTGATAATACCCTAAAAGTGCAATCAGAAAAGGAGAGGATATGGGTGGAAGAAATACTAAAGAAGTTAAATGAGCTGGACCTGGAAATTGAATTGGATGCAGAGAGAAAGCAGCCTGGGTGACTGGGAAGATAGTAGGAGCACCAGCTGCAAGGTCAGCATGTGTACTGGATGTGGGGCCGTATAGGTGAGGAGATAACAGGTACTTTTGTACATGCTGACCATATAGGTGAGGAGATAACAGGTACTTTTGTACATGCTGAGCTTGGTGAGTTTTAAAACTTACTACATTTGACTATTAGCTGCATGTGTATATCTGTGAGAGCACAGAAACAGCTGAGGATGAGTTAGCAAGATAGAGTGAAAATATAAGCTTTCTGAAGATAGTAGAAAGCCATATGTAGCTCCTTTCCTACTGTTTTTTCCCTCCAGCCATGGGAATTAAAATCATAAGTAGATGAGCTTGCCTGGGGGATCTGCAAGTAAACGTGTGCCAGAAAGAACCTGAGGGTATTTTGGGCCATGAGGGTCACCAGGATTTATAATGCTGTGGTAATCTGTCTGGTCCCTTTTGTCCAGGCCCAATGCTAAACGGCGATATAAAAACCAGAAGTTCGGCTTTGGGGGGAAGAAGAAAGGCTCCAAGTGGAACAGCCGTGAGAGCTTTGATGATGTATCCAGCTTCCGGGCAAAGACAGCTCATGGGAAAGGCCTTAAGAGGCCTGGAAAGAAAGGATCAAATGTAAGTGAGCCAGACACTGGCTGGGGCTCAGTCTCCTTCCATCCCCGCATCCTTCCTCCCTTTCTTTGTCTGGAGTAGAGGGTTATGTGCTGTGTGACCATATGTGGTTTTATTTCTGTGTAGAAGAGACCTGGAAAACAAAGAAGAGAGAAAATGAAGAACAGAAACCGTTAAACAGCATCTTTTTTACATGAAGAACAGGAAAAAGGGATGAAGACTTGAGATTTCACAGTACAAATGGATCCTCTCTGTCCTTGTTTTTTCCCCCATTGGAAAAAATTATTTTAATAAATTGAAAATTATTAATGAAATGTATATCCTTGGTTGAAAATTCAGAACTGAAGGACTTAGAAATATTTTGCATATTAAACAATATTGGTATTTATTAATAATATGAACTGATCCAAATTACCTTTTTTTTTTATGATGGTCTGTACCTCCCTCACTTCCTCTTCCCCATCCTTCCAAGTTGTTTTATCACTGTCACTTCTTATAAAACTAGATGCATTATACTCAGATTTCCTCTGAGGTACTATTGTTGAGTTTTCCTAATTTTTTCTGTGTCTTTATTTTTTCCACATATTTATTATTTTGTTCACTTTATGGTTTTCCTGCTCCATGCTAGGTCTGCTGTAAAACTTAGCCCCTTGTCTCTTCTAAACCTTTCAGGTTGGCTCCAATATCTCCTGGATTTCATGTTTTACTTCTTAGCGTATTTCTCTTTTGTTACATACTATTTGCTAGTATCTTAAGAAAGGAAATATGAGAAGCTAGTTTTTTATTATTAGAGGCCATTTTTCTGAAATTGTCTCTAATTGCTGGCAAAAATTTTTCTTGAAAATGCTGAAGGCCCTCGTTTATCCTGCAGCCTCTTGTGTTACATTAAGGAATCTGGTGCTCCCTTGTTCTTGTTCTCTCTGGAAACTTTTTCTTTTCTTTTCAAGAGAACAAAACAGCAGAACAAAGCAGATCAGAACAATGCAAGCAACACAGGACTTCATGGAAACTTTTCTTCATGATCTGGAGTTTAAAGTGCCCTGCCTTATATTGCTGGTCTGCTTCTATTTTTTTATTAGAGTGTTTAGAAGGATTAAAGTTCTTTCTAGGAAATTCTATTTGATAACCTGTTTTTCTTGCCATTTTCTTTTGTTCTGATTCTGGAATTTCTGTTGAAAGTTATACTTTGGCAGAAAGAGTTCTTTTGATTTTTTTCAAAGTATTTTATGAAAATTTGCTTTAGCTTTTATTTTGAGGGAGTTGCTATGTAGTCCAGGCTGACCTTGAACTCCCTGTGTAACCTAGGCTGGCCTTAACTCTAGGTGATCTTCCTGCCTCTGCCTCCCAAATGCTGGGATTCTAGGTATGTACCACCATGCCCAGCACGTTAGCTTTTACTTTATTCCCCCAAGGTGGTTTATTCTCTATAATTGGTCCATTTCAAATCATGTATAGATGCAGTAATATGTCTCTGAGGATATGATTGATAGTTTTAATTTTTAAGATTTTTTTTTCCTGTTCCTGTTTCTTCAGCTGTCTCACTGTGCATTTTGTGTGTTTTATTGCCTTGAATGCTGTGATTATTTTATTTCTCCAATAATAAGTCTCTACTTCCTGTGTGGGAGAGATATGATAAACTTGGATCCCTCTGCATGTGTGGAGTGCACGTCCCTTAAGACTCCTACCAATGCCCACTTGCAGTTCTTCATTCCACACCCTGATGTCAGGGAGTCCTGGCTATAGCATTCTGGGAAGCCTGGGTTCCATGCTGAGACATCTCATTCAGTTTGGATTTTGTGGTTTCCTCTACCTTCCTCTATCAACTTCCTATCCTTTTAAGATGTGTAAAATTTTTCTTGATTTCTAAAATTTTCCTCCCATTCACACAATGTTGTTCCTTCTTTTTTTAAAATCCCTTTATTTATGTATGTGTGTGTGTATGTGTGTGTGTGTGTGTGTGTGTGTGTGTGTGTTTGAGAAGGCAGAGGAGATCATTATATGTCCCTAGTCTGTCATCTTTACCTGCAGCTGTCACACTGGTGTGGAAGAGAAAGGTATCGTTATGGTTGATACATTGTGTGAACTTTTGTAAATATCCTTATCCTGTGCAAAGGAGGGCAAGGAGATTTTTGTGAGTGCTATACCTGCCTTGGAGGGGTGTGGTGGTGGCTTGTATATAATACAAGCCAGGAAAAGAGGCTTATTTCCTTCTTGCTCTGGCTGCTGCCTTGAAGTGTTGCCCTTGTGCCATGCCACCCTGCCTTAGAGCCAGCTGATTGTGGACTGAAACTTCCACAAACAGCTAAATAAACCTTTTCTTCCTTCATTTTGAGTGTCGGGTGTTTTGTCCCAGCAGTGAGAAAAGTAAAAGTAAACCAAGACAGTTTGAATCAGTATACTTACGAAGAAATGAAAAAAGTGGTACTAAAGATGAGAAAAGTAAGACTTGGACTTGAAAGTTTTACCTCAAGCTGCCCATATTGTACTCAAGCTAATGTGCAAACACTGCAGCCTTGTTTTGTAGTAATTAGCAGAGGCTTAGCCAGTCACAAATGACCAACTGTTTAAACTAGTTCATGTAAGACTGGTGCAAGCTGTAACTAATTGGTTTTTTGCTGTACCTCATTTCCCACATTTCAGTAGGGCATTTCCTTTTCCTTGGTTGTAATCAGTTCATTTGATGGAGTACTACATTTTGAACGATTTTTGTTCCACACTGCTGCTTGATTCTAGAATCTTATAAGTGAATTGTGATTTGTAAAATAAGATTTGCTGCAGTTTTTAACAAAACAAATATTTATATTCTGGACAGTGCATACTTACGTGTGTTCGACACAAAGACTGAATCCACTATTGGTATGCTACCTATAGACCACCTCTATGGACCTCGATAGACCATATGCTATGGACCATGTGCTATCACCTCTGTAGATCATATGCTAGTCCAGAGAACATGCTGAAGTGAATTCAAAGGAATTGAAATTATCCCCCACATATTGTCTGATCATAGTGCAATGAAATTGGAAATTAATGTCAAAAACCTGTAAAAACTCCATAAACATGGAAATTGACACCTTTCTAAACAGACAATGGGTCACAGATGAAATAAAGGAAGAAGTTAAATAATATCTACAAATAAATGAGAATGAAGATACAATATACCAGAATTATGGGGTGTAATGAAAGAGATCTTGAGGGAAATTTACAGTGTTAAATTCTCACATCAGGGAAATAGAACAAGCACAAATAAACAACCCAATGTTACAGTTCAAGATGGTAGAAAAAAAAGAGCAAGACAAAGACAAAGCCCATACAAGGGAGGAAGTTACAAAGATCAGAGCAGAAATTAACACAATGGAGACCAAAGAAATAATACAAAGAATTATTGAAGAGTTTGTTCTTTGAAACAATAAATAAAATTGGTAACTCCCTTGCCAACCTTATGAAAAAAGGGGAAGTAACCCAAATTCATGTACTAAGGACTGAAAAAAGTGAAATCACCACAGATCCCATGAAAACTCAGAAGACCATCAATACCTACTTTGAGAAATCTGTACTCAGGATGGAAAACAATAAATCGACATCTCTGGATACATATTAATTGCCAAAGCTGAATCAAGATGATATAAAAGTTCTAAATAACCTAATATCAGTTAATGAGATTGAAATATAATAAAAAACTTACCAACAAAAGCATAGATCCTGATGAATTCATGGCTGAATTCTATAAGAAATTTAGAAAAGATTTAATGCTAACACTTCTTAAACTCTTTAATGAGTTGAATGGGAAGCAATATTCCCTAACTCATTCCTGGAGGTAAGTGTTACCTTGATACCCAAGCCAGAGAAAGACACAGTCAAAAAAGAGAACTATAGGCCAATCTCCCTAATGAACATAGGTACAAAAATCCTCAATGAGCTATAACAAACAATGTAGCAAATGATCAAGAAGATCATACATCATGACCAAGAGGGATTTGTCCCAGGAGTGCAACATACACAGATCAATGAGTTAGTACATCATAACAGAACCAAAGACAAAATTCATGCAATCATCTCAATAGAGGCAGAAAAAGCCTTTGATAAAGTTCAGCATTCATTCATGATAAAAACCCTAGAGAAAATCAGAATAGATGATGTTTACCTCAATGTGATAAAAGCCATCTATGATATACCAACAACCAACATCATACTAAAAAGACAAAAACTCAAAGCCTTCACTCCACAATCAGAAACAAGATAAGGATGTCCACTATTACTACTCCTATTCAATATAGTTCTGGAAACACTAGAGCACTTAGACAAGAGACAAAAAGAATAAGGATAGAAAGAAGTTAAACTATTGTTGTTCACAGGTGATTTAGTACTCTATATAGAACACCCTAAAAACTCTACTAAAAGTTTCCTAAAACTAATAACCAAATTCAGTAGCATAGATAGATACAAGGTCAACTCTCAAAAATCAACAGCATTCCTGTACACAAACAACAAACTAAAGGGGAGAGAAATTACGAAAACCACGCTTTACAATAGCATCCAAAAAATGAAATACTTAGGAGTCAATCTAACAAAGAGCTCTACATTGGAAATTACAATGCTGTGAAAAAGGAGATCAAAGAGGATAATCAGAAAATGGAAGGATATCTCTTGCTCACAGATAGGAAGACCCAACAGTGAAAATGACTATACTCCCAACATTGTCATACAGATTTAATGCAATCGCAATCAAAATGCCTTTAACATGCCTCACAGAACTAGAGAAAACATTTCTAAAATTAATTTGGAAGCAGAGAAGATGTAGAATAGCAAAGGCAATTCTGGGCAACAAAGGCAAGTTCAGAAGCATCACAGTCCCTGACCTGAAATTATACTGCCAAGCTACTGTGATAAAATCAGTATGGTACTGGCAAAAAATAGACCTGAGGACCAATGGGACAGATTAGAAGATGCAGACACAAATACAAACACACTGATCTATGTTCTCTTTGACAAAAGGGTCAAATATACTCACTGGAAGAAAGACGGCCTGTTTAATAAATGGTGCTGGAAAAAACTGACTTTTTACATGCTGAAGACTAAAAGTAGTCCATGTCTATTACCATGCACTAAAGTCAAAATGAATCAAAGATCTAAATATTAAAACAAAAACACTAAATCTACTAGAAGAGAAAGTAGGTAGAAATTGAAGACACATGGGTAAGCAGAGAGTTCATGAACAAAAATCAAACAGCATGTAAAACACTTCAGAGAATCCACAAGTAGGATCTCATCTTATTAAAAAGCTTTTGCACAGAAAAAAAATTCAAGAGAATGAAGAGACAATCCACAGAGTGGGAAAAATTTTAGCCAACTGTTCCTTAGACAAAGGACTTGTATGTCGAACATATAGATTGAAAAAAATCAGACCATCCCCCCCAATTAAAAAACCCAATCCAAAAATGGGCAGCTGAAATGAATACACATTTCTCAGATGAAGAAATACAAATAGCCAATAAATATATTTTAAAAAAGTTCAACATAATTGATCATTCAGGAAATGCAATTAAAACAACACTGAGATTCCATCTCACCCCCCAGTAAGAATGCCTATCATCAAGAAGTCAATCAATAATAAATGCCAGTTGGGTTGTGAGGAAAAAAAAGCCCTTCTCCAATGTTGATGGGAGTGCAGACTGGTGCAAGCAGTAAGAAAATCATGTGGAGATTCCTCAAAAAACTAGGATAACTGGTTCCATTTGATCCAGCTATTCCCTTTCCGGGTATTTTCCCAGAAGAATTAAAAGCACCGTGTGCACCCATGATTATAGCAGCACAATTTTTAATAGTTAAATCTTGGAAACAACCCAATTGCTCATCAATCAAGGGATGGGTAAAAAAAGATGTGGTATTTCTATACAATGGAGTATTACTCAGCTATAAAGGATAACATTGAGACATTTATAGGGAAATGGATGCTCTTGACATCATACTTATAAGTGAAATAAATCAGACGTACATGTGTAAGCATTGTATTGTCTCCCTAGTGTGAGAACCTGAAAGAGTAAATAAGATACCAAATGTACAATAGATACTGTGAAATGGGAAGGCACTTCAAAAGGAAAGTGAAATTGGGATGGGTGAAAGAAGAAAAGGGAAAGGGAAAAATATAAATACACAAATTAGTTAAGATAGTTATACTACTAATTGCTGTTAGTTTTTTGAAAAAGAAAGGTTTGTACCTATGTCATTTAATCAGTTTTTCATGCCTATACCTTGTAATATGAGCAGCTACTTTGAAGATAACAATACACAATATATTAACTATTGTTACTCTCCTATAATCTTTTTTTTTTCTTTTTGATACTGGGGATTGAACTCATGACCTTATGCTTGCCAGGCTGGCATTTATGTCACTGAGCTAAATCCCTGGCCCTATAATCTTGCTTTGAAATTTATAAGATTGTTTTTTTTTTCTGTAAGATAAAAAAGAATATAAAATGTTGATGAGGCTATGGAGCAACTGAAACTCCTGCGTATTGATTTTGGATATGTAAATTGCAATAACTACTTTAAAACTCTGCCACTATTTACTAAATTTAAAAGGCATATACTTGTAATTCAGAAATTCCCATGCTTATCTATAAGAAAAGTGGTTAGACACAAACATCAAAAGTCACTAAACAAGGATTCATAGTAGCATTGTTTATAATAGGCCCAGACTGGAAATATTTATTAAAAGTGCAAGGAATAAATTGTGGCACCGTCATATACTAGAATGTTATGCAGTAATTAAAATATGTGAACAGTACAGCTATTCAATAATAAGGATAAATCCATGTACATAGCACTGAGTGAAGACATACACAATAATAATTGGGTTGTGATTCCATTTATAAAATGTTCCAAAGTAGATGAAGCTAGTGTACAGCATTTTAAGTGAGGATAAAGTTATTCTTGGAGAAAGAGGAGAAGGTAGCAAGTTGAAGAAGGTATTGAACACATGGTTTTGCTGTGCTTGTAATGTTAAGATGTCCAAATAATTTTTGACAGTAATTATTCCTGATTAAAGCCTACCCATTTTCTGTTTTGTTTATCTTTCTTTAAATTAAATTAAAAAAAACCACTACAATACCCAGTGCTGATCATGGAGTGTCATGATGTGGAATCCAGCAATACTATTATTCTTTGTTCAGAATAATTTTAACCTGCTGTAGTTTGTTTAATTTAAACATAAATGGATATGGATATATCCATATGGATATATCCATATATATGGATAAACATATATGGATAACTGCATGTATGTTTAAGTGTATAGAATTGACAACCATGTTGCTAAATTTTTATTGGACAGTTGAACAGAACTGTTTGCAGTCTCGCTGTTTGAATTACCACTTTACATGTTCCATTTTGTACCTTGAACAACTATTTGTAAAATGGCAATATGTAAACATCAACTAGTGATTTCTTACTGTTTATTTTTTTCTCTGAATGTATGTATTATTTTTACCTGTTTTCTGTTTTAAACAAAACAGTCTTTCTTTAAATAAAATTAAAAAAAAGAAAAAAACCCAATGTATGATATATAAAACCTTTCTGAACCAGGGTGACATTGAGCCTCTGGTGAGGGTGTATGTGCAAGGTGTTGTTGTTAGTCATCAGTGGAATGTGATATTAAGTTTTAAGTGCAACTCTGGCAACTTTGATGACCCCCTTAAACAACCGGAAGGGAAATCACCAAAGCTTATAGTAAATGATGATGTGAATATTTTTAATCATAAATCAAAAAGACTTGAGGTTTAACAAAATAAGAGAAATTCCAGAGAGTGCCTTCAACAAACTGAAGAAAAAGAAATCATTAACAGAGTGAAAAGAAAACCTACAAATTGGGAAAAACCAACTGTCCCAGTTGTTTTTCCTCATGTACCAAGACTGAGGATGCCTAAGAATCATAAGTAATACTATAGGCCAGTGCCAAAGAACCAGGCCTGGACCAGGTAGACAGCAATTTCTCATCCCCAGTGAATTGAAGAGGTAGGATCCTGCAAAAGACTCTAATCCCAAAAGACAGCGACACCTGGAAGACATCTCTGAGAAGTAGTTATTTCCTAAGGGTTCAATAAAGCTACTCATCATAGGCAGTTTACAAGCATCAAGCTGGGAATAAAACTAAATGAAAGAAGAGAAGAGAAAAGAAGAGAAGAGAGGAGAGGAGAGGAGAGGAGAGGAAAAGAGAAGAGGAAGAAGAGAAGAAAATGAGAAGACACTTAAACAAGACGCAACCCCAGGCTTTTAGTTCACCAAAGGCAACCCATAGGTCAATAAAGTGGAGCAGTCTGAAAGTCACCCACCTGGACTCTGAACTGGTAACAGTGGAAGTAACAAAGCAAATGAATGAGGCTCTAGAAACAATCAAATCAGAAATAATTTCTCAGATATCTGCAGAGATGACCATAATGAAAGACATGTTAGTGACTACAACAGATACAGACTTTAAAAATAGAAGCTTAGAAAAATGATGAAAATTATAAATGCCCAACACATTAATGAAATGGAATCCATGAAACAGATTCAAACAGATATCCAGGAGATTAAAAATTCCATTGAAAGTACACACAGCAGAATGATCCGATGTGAGGACAAAATCCGTTATAGAAGACAGTATTGGATCAGGGTTAGTGATCATGAAAAGAAAGATTTCTTAAAAATAGCAAAGAACTACAAGAAATCAATCCAATAGCTATTAGATGATGCAAAAACCCATAATATTGATCAGTATCAATTAAAAGGTAGGAGATAGCATAAACAAATATAAAAGTTGTTCACAGAAGTCATAGCAGAAAATTTCCCAACCAGAGAAAGAATTTAACATAAGTGAACCATATAGAACTCATAGAGAATTTGGCCATGACCAACCAAATCTACAGCAACTCATATAATATTCAAGATTCCAGAAATTCAACACAAGAACAAAATATTAAAGGATGTCTGAGAAAAGAAACAAATCACCTACAAAAGAAAGCCCATCAGAATCATGGCAGACTTCTCAAAACAAATCCTCACATCAAAGAGAGCTTGGAATGAAGTATTTCAAGCACTAAAAGAAAACATTCTCAAACCCAGATTAATGCACCTCTGCAAAACTATCTTTCATAATTGATGGAGAAATGAGATACTTCCATGAAAAAAAAATACCTGAGGAAATTCATGAGCAATAAACCAACACACCAATGTTCTGAAAGATACTCTAGAATGAGATAACAAGAATTACAATTCCATCAAACCCAACAGAATGAATCAACCAAGCAAGACAAGCAACAAGAGGGAGGGGAAAGGGAGCCAACAATAAAAACTCTACTGAGCTCCAATTGTATAATCTCACACAGTCTCAGACCTCCACAAGAAAATCTTTCCAGTTCCCTTTATTTAAG
Organism: Cavia porcellus; assembly: GCF_034190915.1. Taxonomy (NCBI): domain Eukaryota; kingdom Metazoa; phylum Chordata; class Mammalia; order Rodentia; family Caviidae; genus Cavia; species Cavia porcellus. The sequence continues at coordinate 37,951,327 of NW_026947508.1, forward strand.
CTAAATAAATTTATTATAAGCACTGGTAGTGCCATGCACCTTTGACCTTACTCCATCTAACAATGGATTTTTATTTCTATTATTCTTTAGTTACTATCTACATGCCCTCTGATTATACATCCATGAGAACAGGCACACAGGACGTAAGTTATGTGTCAAATCTCTTTCGCAATGAGCTGATATGGACTGCAGCATTTCACAGTAATCACCCACATCTTGAAACACCCTGTGGGGAAGTGTAGGAAGCCTCCTTACTGTTCTGCCTTTTCTCTCTGCTTCAGGGCCTTTCTGGTGTGCCCTGTGCCTTTGGAGTTCTTCAAGTGCAAAGGAGGTACATCTCTCATTCAGTTACAAACTTTCAAAGGACCTCATTAAAATCTCCCATCTTCTCAGGGTGCACCTGTCAAATGGCATTATGGGGTGAGAATGGGGAGGAAGCCCATAGGTACTGTAACTCAGCCCAAATTTCTCTTCACAATCTCTTGGAGAGCCCTCACTTGACCATGAGGAACAATTCCCTCCCTGAAAGGAAAAACAGACTCATACTGCCCTTCACACTAGAAAAAAGAACACAACAAATACACTTATTCAGTGAATCTTTTTAAAAAAATTTTATGTAAAGAAAGATTAAACAAAACAGAAAACAGGTAGAAATAATACTTAAGTTCAGAGAAAAAAGTAAACAGTAAGAAATCACTATTTGTTGTGTACATATTTTCGTTTTACAAATAGTTGTTCAAGGTACAAGAATGGACCATGTAAAGTGGCAATTCAAGCAGCGAGACTGCAAACAGTTCTGTTCAACTGTCCAACAAAAACTTAGCAACATGGTTGTCAATCCTATACACTTAAACATACATGCAGTTATCCATATCTTCATTTATGTTTAGATTAAACAAACTAAAGCAGGTTAAAATCATTCTGAACAAAGAATAATAGTATTGTTGGATTCCATATCATGACACTCCGTGATCAGCACTGGGTACTGTAGTGTATTTTTTTAAAATTTAATTTAAAGAAAGACTAAACAAAACAAAACAAAAAACAGGTAGAAATAGTACATAATTTCAAAGAAAAAAATAAACAGTAAGAAATCACTAGTTGATGATTACAGATTATTTTCTTACAAATATTCAAGATACTGAAGTGGAGGATATACAGTGGGGATTCAAACAGTGAGATTGCAACCAGTTCTGTTCAACTCTCCAACAAAAACTAGAAGTATGGTTATCAATTCTATACTCTTAAACATGCATGCAGTTATCCATATCTTCAACTATGTTGAGATTGAATAAACCCAAGCAGGCTAATATCACACTATTGCTGGGTTTCACATTATGACACTTCATGATCAGCACTGGGCATTTTAGTGTCTCTTTTTCTTCAAAGTATCTGTTCATTTCATCATGTGTCAGAAGATCAGTTCTCATAAACCGTTTATAGAGTCTACACGTGCATAAGTCTTAACATGTATTTCTATCCTTTCTATATTAGAGGGAGAAACAAAACAAAGCAAGGCAAAATGAAACATATTCCTATAAACACATGAAATGAAATAAACATATAAGACCATTGTACAAAGAGTTCTACCATGGTTCCTGTGTTGTCTCTTGTTATCTCCAATAGAATTGGCTATATCATCAAACAGAGTATAACTGAATATATCAGTACATAACAGTATTAATAAAAACACAACTTTGTACGTAGTATAGAACTTCAAAAACCAGAAGTTATCAAACCAGAATGTGTATCGTTGAGTCTTGTCATCTTCAGTGTAGTTGCCTATACTCTCAGACTTGATACTATCAATCATAGCAGTTTTGAACAAAATCTTCTCTGCCTCATTTCTGTTATGCTCTTTTTTGCCATCAGTTGTCTGCTTATCTTCTTCATTCTGTTTTCCGCTCCATTCACTGAGGCCTCTCTGTCATTGTTCCTGGAATCCTAGTACTTTTCTCTCTCTTTAGAATGCCCTGCAGTATTCTCTGTAGAGTTGGATTGGTGGTTGCAAATTTTCCAAGTTCTTCTTTGTCTTGGAAGCATCTTGTTTTCCATTAATTTCTAGAGACAGTTTAGCAGGGTATATCAATCTGGGATGGAGGTTATTTTCTTTCAGGGCTTGGAATATTTCACTTCAGGCTCTTCTTGACTTGATGGTTTGTGTCGAGAAGTCTGCTGTTATCCTGATGGGCTTTCCTCTATAGGTTATCTGTTTCTTGTCTCTAACAACTTTTAATATTCTGTTTTTATATTGAATTTCTGGGATTTTGATTATTACATGCTTGGGTGTAGCCTGTTTTGGTTGTAGGTGGCTGGAGTTCGGTATGCCTCATATATCAGAATATCATTTCCTTTTCCTATGTTTGGGAAGTTTTCCTTAATTATTTCTGTGAATAACCTTTGTAGTTCCTTTGTTTGCACCCCAGGTTCTTAATTCACATTCTTTTTTTTTTTTTCATTTTTTTGTTTTTTTCCCCTTTTATCAGTACCAGGAATCGAACTCATGACTGTCTGCTTGCAAGGCAGGTGCTTATGCCACTGAGCTAAATCCCCAGCCTTAGTTCACATTCTTTATTCTCAAGTTATAGATCCTCTTGTCATCTTCTAGCCTTTGTATTGTTACTGCTTGTTTCCTTGTTATTTTTAAAAAGTTTTCCTTTTCATACTCCCACATTGCAAGGTTGTCCTCTAGTTTGGATAATCTGTCCTTAGTTTCTTTTAAGCTGATTTGCCATCTTTCCATAGAGTTTTAAAATTCCTGGTGATCTCTTTGAATCTGCTTCGTGTCTTCTATATTTTTTTTATATTCTTCATCAAACGGTTCTCTCCTTTGTTTGAGTTCCTCCTTTCTTCTCTCTGTGTCCTGCTTGAGAGGTGCTTAGTATCTCTTTTATTAATCTTATATCTTGCTTTATTTGGCTAAATATTTCACTTTTGAACTCGTCTATGAGGTCCCGAATATATCTCTTTATGTCCACTGGCACTGTGTCTGATATTGCGTGTTTGCTGTTCTCATTGTCCTTTGTATTTACCTGTCCTGGGTCAATGTTCTCAGGGTTGGGACCTGGGGACTCTTTGTTGTTGCTTCCTCTTCCCATCTTTTCCCCTTCATCCAGGAGGCCCCAGTTTCTTTCTTTGTTGGTTACAATTCTTCTGATGCGTGCTTGCTAGATGATCCTTCCCACTGTACTGTGTGCTAATGAGTTGCAGACAGGGACAGCATATGCTGGCCTCTCCCCTCTGAATCAGTCAAGCTGCTGTGGCCTGCACTGTATGTCTTGCGACACCTCCCCTCTGGGTGGCAGTGGGTGGAGTACAGCAGTGCTGGCAGCTGCAGTGGACTTGGTACCCCCTCTTCTCTGGGTCGGCAGCAGTGGTGGTGGCAGCAGCAGGGGCAGAGGTGGGGGCAGTCAGTGGGCACTGAGTCACTCCACTCCTCCAGCCTCTGGTGGGCCTGCAGGGCCTGCAGGGACAGGTCTCACCAGTGGCCTAGAGGAGCTGGAGGTGGCAGCTGGAGCATGGCAGCATGAGTATCAGCCAAGCTGCTGTGGTGTGCACTGTATTTCTTTGCGCCACCTCCTCTCCGGGTCAGTCAAGCTGCTGTTGCCTGCACTGTCAGTCAAACTTCTGAGGTGTCACTGGGTTAGTGTGGTTCGTGTGCACCACCACTGTAGGGACTTGATTTTGGATAACCTATTGGGTCTCAGCCAGGTCACGTGACCCAGGCCTAACTCACTCCACCAATCCTGTTTGGGAAGGGAACAAATGAGTGAAGTCACTGCTGCCTCTTGTACTTGCCAGTCCTGCCCGGTCCCAGAATATCATCCGCCAGAGCCCCCTATTTATGGAATGGCTCCACTCCCATCACTCACCACAGGTCGATGTAGGCACTCTGCCAACTCAGCTCTCCTTTTGTCTTGCTGATCCCCGAACTCAATGTCGAAGCAGTAGGACCTCAGATGGCTCGGCAAGTTGTGGTGGGACCTTGGCAAGTCACAATGGGCCCTCAGATGGTTGGCAAATCTTAATTTTTTCTTGGGACGAAAGAATTCATCTCCCTCTGTTTGGGGCTTCCCACTCTGTATTATGTTGAACTCTAAGTTGACTATCCCAGGAAGCCTCTGTAACCAATTGGGATCTATCCACCACCTTTGCTCCTCAACCATATCATACATTTGGGTATTGCCTCAGATCCATTTGCTGTTTTCTTTTTTAGGAACCCTTTAATACTTGTAGGGGGTCTGTGTATCTCATCCTCTAATTTATAATTATCATAATTTTCTCCCTCATCTCATAGGGAATATTTTGGTGTTTAGGGTAGATTAACCTTTTACAGTTACTGCTTCCAGGGCTCAATTTTATTTTATTATACTTACTATATTCTTCTTAGTTTACTATCTTTTTATCATAGCATGTTTTATTCTTTTGCACTTGACTGAAATTATAGACTAGCTATTAAAAAGTGTATTTCTTGCTTTTCGTATAAAGAGTTTTTTTGAGTCTTCATCACATTGCTCTCTGCTCATGAGCTGCAGATGTACATTACAGTGATGGCCAGGACAGCGATGGGATAGTAGAGCTGAATGGCGATTGGGTGATGATACTGAGAATGGTAACACAATAGGGACAGGATGGTGGTTTTGATGTGATCATGGATGGAAGTGGTAATGAGAACCCCAGTGGAGGGATGAGGCTATGATGATGCAATGTGTGATGAAAACAACTGGGTGCTGGTGGTGAAAGAGAAAGTATTTTGGATCTTTTTTTAGTAGCTGGTATAAACGTATGAGAATGAGTTAGCAAAACATTAAAATGCATTTATTTGGATACCTCTAAGGGATACTGAGTCATTTCTGCTTTTCCTGTTTAGCTGCTGACATTGATCTAGTTTAATTAGCTAAAGTTATTAATGATGTTTTTCCATTTTCAGAAGTACTGAATTTAACAAGCCTCCCAGGAATTCTCACTTCACAGCAACTCAACTGTGGCTTAATTAGGGGCACTTATGGGAAAAGGGCTCCAGGGACAGGCACCCAGGAGTTGCCCCCCCAGCCTGGGGAGTAAACTTGGAGACTCAGTAACAGGGAAGATGAAAAATGGAGACTAAAAAAAAAATCTTAGGCTTAATTAGGATTCCAAGAGTGTAGCTTTCAGTTAATAGTGATTCTGCTTTTCTCCTGGGGAAATCTCAGCCTCCTGCAGAACTTGTGGGAGATTCTCAGCAGCTCAAAGTCTGGAGCCTGGGATTGTAATTGGGAGGGTACATACATGAGGCTCAGGCAGGTCCCTGAATGCAGGTGGCACAGGCTGCTGTCTGAGAAGTTTTGCTCTACCTTGAGCTGCCCTTGAAGTGCAAGTCAGTCTCTGGGTTGAGAGTGTTATGGGCCTTAGAGGCTGTCTTCGCTAGTTCTTAAATGTCTGTCCAAGGACCAGTGATATCCAGGTCACATCAGAAGTCCCTGAAGGGTTTACTGCCATTATTTATAATTTTTTTCCTCAAAATATTAATATACTCATTATAAATATTCAATAACATTTATAAGTAAAAGTTAACCTTTCCTTTTCTTCAATACTAGGCCCCACATTAGAAGTTAAATTCAGCTTCCAGATATTTTAGAAATTTGTTTTACCATTGAATTTATATGAACATCTAGAAATATGGTTTTATTCTATTCCTTTTTTCTTAGATAGAAGCACACAGTGACATCAGTAACATAATAATAAATCACATATTTTCTTTACTGTTGGGTCAAAATTATATTTACTTTTATCAGATTCTTCCCAAAGAGTACTATTCCACTCAAAGTATCACAAAGTATGTAAATGACATAAATCCTATATGATTTGAGGCCAACTGTTTATTGCCTCTTTTTTAGGGTGAAGGTAGGATACATGGGGAACTGCTTGTAGGGGATAAAAATTTTATGATTATAGAATCAAAAGTGACTTTGACCAATGACCACAAGGCCACCATATATTTTTAGTGTAATATTAACTTTAGGAAATAAATATATGTTTAAAGTATAATTAATATAGAGCTTATATATATTATAAAGCAAAAAAAAAAACAACCCTCTATGGGCATATTTATTTTTTTAAATCATTGCCAAATTTGGACAATAACCACTCTTTTTCATTTTTGGCCCAATCTGATGGCTGAATTAGTGTCTTTAATTTGAATTTCACCAATTAATAATAAAGTTGGACATAAAGTTTTGTACGTGTATTGGCCATACGGCATTTATTTTTTGTGCCCCCTGTTCATATCATTGGTCAAATTTTTACATTAGTTTTGATTTTTAAGTATTACCTGTGTGTCCTGAATAAGCATCCTTTATATATTATGTGCATTTTATATGTTGTATGTATATATCTCTTGTATTTACATATGTTGCAAATATTTCCCCCAGTTTATCATTTTTCTTTTGAAAATTTTTGTATGTTTATTGTCAAATGCAGTATGTACAATCATTTAGAAGTGCAATTTACCTCCTAAATTTATACAAATATTCTATTTACTTTTTACATAAACTTTTCATGACTTAATTCATTAAGAATTTATTTTTGTTTTGGCATGAGGCAGAAATTTAATTATCTTTTTCCCAAATAGAGAAGCAGTTGTTCCAATAACGTTTATGGAATAGTATATTATTTACCGAAGGGGTTTAAAATTTTATTGTTACCATACACTAAAAGTTTAGGTAATTAGAAGTTTGTTTTTCAAGTTACTCTTTTGTTGGTCTGTACATCAGCATGTCTTACTATCCAGTATTGCACGGTGTTTTTGGCTACTTTTATGCTGTGTTTCTTACCAATGAACTTTAGAATTAGCTTATCAAGTTCAATAGATAAAATTTTGAATTGTGATTAGAGTACATAAATTTTCAGGAGATATGACATCTTTACAGTATTGAGAATTCCCATTCATGTACATCCTTCTTTATTTTTGTAATTTATAGCATTTTTCATATAAACATTAATTATAAACATTATTAATAAATAGATAACATTTCATATAAGCTAATTATTTGTTAATTAAGCTTGTTCTCATAAAGTTATATCTGTAGGCATTATAGATGGTAGTGTTTTTTGCCATTGTGTATGCGATGATTGGAAGGTGTTTGTTTTCATTTGTTCATCTTTTATGTGATTTTATTTCTCAAATCTATTAATGCAGTGTATTATATAATATATTTTGTATTTGAAATCTCCTTTGCATTTCTGGATAAAATCTACTTGGCTATGCTGCATCATTATCTTAATATATTGGTGCAATATACTGGGCAGCCAGTGAACACAAGTGGAGGTAGCGCTATGAGCTGATGTCCATACGTGGGTTTCGTAGTGACCACATTGACCCTGAGACCTGCTTTCCATGGAGCTCAGTCAGTACCACTATGTGCCCACTGGATATACACCTTTTTCTTTCAGCAAGAATAAAGCAATATACCTCTCGAGTTGAGCTAAAACATAAAAGCCTTAAAGTAGGAGCTTCCCCATGTCCTCATGCCAAGAAGGCAAGGGAGCAAGTCTGCCTTGGGCTTGCTTTGCTGCCTCCGGGGACCCAGCTGGGCTCTTGAAAAGGACAGGAAGAGCAGACCACAGGGCCAGGAGCTGATCTGGCTTTGGAAATAAATGACAGTGACCTCAGGAACATAGTTGTCTGTTTCCTTCCTCTGTGGAGATCAGTTTTGAACTGAATCAAGTGTTCCATAAGAAGTGCTATATATTTGGAAACCAAAACCTCAGCACCATCCATTACTCATGCTGCAGGGCAACCTTTTAGGTACCAGGTGGAATTCTGAGCTGCAGGTTTTTGCCTCAAAATTTGTGTTTGGAGACCTCTAATTGGACTCCCTAGAGGAGCTGTGTTCTGGTTTATCTTCCACACACTCCTGATGAGGTCTGTCTGGGTGCTGAGTCTACCTGGCTTGCACTGCCAACTTCCTGTAGTTGGCATTTTATTCATTTGTGCGGGGACGAAGATGATCAAGTCTTTTTCTTTTTTACATGCCTGTTTCTATCAGTGTTTTTGGTGATACATACAACTTCAGAGTGGAAACTATAGGCTTGAGTGGAGCAACTCTCCTCAATCCTTCCATAGCTCTGCTGAAAGTGAACCACAGCCAGTCCTCTCACAGCCTACAACGTAGCCACCGATGTCCCAGCATGATCTCCTACAGACCTCTGTTAAAGACAAACTTGAGTATTTCATGAGAACATTCATCTTTTTAAATTCCTCTCTGAGAGGAATAGCCATTGAGTTCTTGGACATGTTGCCTTCTTTCTACAGGTCTGTGCCTCCCTAGGCTTTCTGGGGAGTTGAGAATTTATATCCTAGAGCAGTTCCTCTTAAAAACCTGTCCCACTGTACATAAGTATCCATTCTGCTGTGTGATCTCTGGAAGGGTAAGAGTTGGATACATACTGCACCAAGGGTTGCTCCTTGCTCTTGTCTCTGAGGGATAAGAAAAGCCATTTTCTGTCCTGTAAGATGTAAAGCATTTTCTGGTTTGAAGACATGGAGATATAGCATCTGAAACTTCATTGTACCTGGCCATTGGACACAGTCTGTATGCCTCTCTTATGTGACAATCTTTCTTGTTTCTTGGGTTGGCCAGTGACTGCCACCTGCAGTTGGGAAACGTCAGTGTCACAGACAGTGGCCTGATGCTGACTACTACAATGTGTGTGCTACATTGATGTAAACATTAAACTGATTATTTTTCTTTTTTCATCTTTTTTTTTTTTGAGACAATGTTTTGCTATGTAGTTCAGGCTTGCCTGGACTCACTATGTAGCTCAGGCTGGCCTCTAGCTTGTGATGATCCTCCTACCTTAGCCTCTCCTGTGTTGGGATTACAGGTATGTGCTACCATGCCTGGTCTTAAATTTTTCATTCTGTGTTGATGTTCTGTCTGAATGATCTGTCTGTTGCTGAAAGTGGTTAAATTTCCTTGTTATCATTGTAGTAGAGTCTATCTTTCATTTTAGGTGTATCAATACTTCCTTTATATATTTGAGTGCTCCTATCTTGATTGCATATATACTTATAGTTGTTATTTCCTCTGGCTGAATTGACCTATTTATCTATACAATGACTTTCCTTGTCTCTTTTTAATGCTTTTGATTTCAAGTCTGTTTTACTTAATATAAGTATGGCTATTTCCGCTTTCTTTTAGATTCCATTTGCATGAAATATCTCATTCCATCCTTTCATTTTCAGCTTTATGTGTCCTTTAGATGTGAAGTGGATTTTTTTTGCAAGCAGCATATAGCCAGCTCTTTTTAATTAAATTCTTCAAGACTTTTTTTTTGTACCAGGGATTGAACTGGCAACTTCATGCTTGCCAGGCAGGTGCTTGTGCCCTTGAGCTAGGTCTCTGGCCCTCTTCAGAACTTTGAATTGGGGAAATTAATCCAATTAAATTTTTAATTGTAAGATTTTATCTTTGCATGTAAGGTCTGTTAGTAAGACCTTAATCCTTTTATTTTGATATTTGCTTATTTGTCCCCCTTTTTACTCTTTCTTACAGTTTTCCTTTGTGATTATTAATTTTGATGTATCTATTATAGATTTTTTGCTCTGTGTTTATCTTACAAAAACATCTTTTGGTTATAATAAGCCATTTAAAAATGATAACAACTTAATATGACCATAGGGAAAAAAAGCAGAGAAAGAGAAGAAAAAGAATATACTAGTAAAACCTGTACTTGCAGGTTCTAGCCAGGCTTCTGGGCTGACAGCCCGTGAGTGTAGATGGGGCTGCATGGTTGAGTCCACCTAGGCACTGAATGGAGCAACCCTGTGGATGTGGGGGTGGAGGCTCAAGTTGGTTATAACCTGGGGTGGGAGGAGAGAGGACTGCAGCCACTGGGAAACTGCATTTTAAAAAAATTTAGTTAATTATTGGTACAATTTAGGTACATACAAGGATCACATTCATCATAGGGAATTTGTAACTTGATATACCTTGAGTTGTCATTTTTCCCCTATTCCCCTCCACTCCCTCCAACCCATTTCCTTTTATTTATGAAGTTTTCTTTCCAGTTTATCCTTCTTTTCTCATTTTTTCTTTTTTGCTTCCTTCCTTTCCCCCTTTCCTCCTCTCCTCCTTTCCTTTTGAACAATTCCTTCAGATTTCACAATTTGGTTGTTATTTACACTTTCAGTGTCTCATACCAGAGAGACAATGGGATATTTACACATATGTGTCCAATTTATTTCACTCAAGAGCTAATTATGCTGCACTTTTAAAAGCTTTTCAACGGCAACCCCACAGTGGCACGATGTCCTTGATTCTGGGAGCAATGGTGGTTACTGCCTGACCTTGAAAGAGGACCACAGACCCTCCAGGAAGCTGCCTTTCCTGACCCAGGCATGGACCTTGAAATCACAGCCACCACCATTCTAGCTTCTGTGAAGGAGCAGGAGCTTCAGTTTCAATGACTCTTCCAAGAACTGGAAGTGGAAAGCAGGTCATTATCAATCATCTAGAAAGATGTGGGCTTGGAGCAGAATCATCAAGCATCACCAGCACCAGCTCAACTGAGAAGTTATTTCCTTGGAAGTCAACTGGTATAAGCAAACCTAGAGTTGCAGATACTGTCCATCCCAACAGCTAACTTATTAGCTGAGCAAGAATGAGGGACCCTCTGTTCACTCGAACAGACATCTCTCCATGAAACTGAGGAACCACTAAGTTCAGTGCAAATGAAATCTTATTCCAAAGGTGAATAGCATGAAGCAGGAAGTTTCAACAACTAGGCAAGACAGATAATAGACGGCAGCATTCATTCACAGGATCAGCCAGCTACCGTTTGATAAGTCTGAGAGCTGAAGGATGAACACTGTTTTAGCACAGGTGTGTCTCCTTCAAGGAGGCTACTGAGAGCTTCTCTGAGTAGTGGATTTGCCTCTCCATCAGTGACCAACTCCCAGACTCTGAACCCCAGTACACATTACTTCACCAAACTATCTGCTCAGCGGGCAGCCTCTACCTATTCACCTTCCCACATAGTGGGTCAGTTATCTTTCTGATGTTCAGTCTCAGCAGATCAACACTTCAGCACCAATCACTGCCACAGTGGGTTCCCTGCTGACCCTGATGGATTCACTGACTCAGATAGCGTCCCCATCCAAGGCCAAGTGGGGTTGTTGTACTCCCTAATGCTCAGGGACCATCCCTGCAAAGGACTGTTCATGATATGGTGCAGATTGGATGAAGAGATGGTTCCACCTTGGCCATAGAGCTTGATAGGATTACCGAGTTCCTTTGACAGCACAGTCAACTTGGGTGAGCCCTTCATTCAGCCGTGTCTCCCAACTTGCACATCACTTGTGTATATAAAGGGAGGACTTTTCTCAACCCAGTGTACCACAGCTTGAACCATGGGACCATGGAGCTCCAAGGATCACAGACAGCATTATATTGCATAGGCTTTGGTGTTAGGAATCTACAAAGGACATCCATTCAACAAAGTGCCCTTATATACCAAAGAAATAATTATGCTTGGAACACAACAGCTACCTGTGAAGACCACTACAGGCCAATATGGTACCAAATGCAAGAATATAATTATCAGCTCCAGCAGATAACACCAGTTGATGATGGTACAACTAGGTCTACATTGACAGACAGCTTTTGGAAAGACCCCAAGGAATTTGCATAATCTTGAGTTGTCTGAAGCCATTCATATGCTGTACCAGTTCCTCTGTCTAGGTAAAGGCAGTGGGTTACCTGCAGCACCTGTGCTTTGGTGACAACAGTGAAGATAGAGGTGTATAGGCCAGGGGGCATCAAGCAGCTATCATGTTGACCTTTTAGGCCACAGAGTTTTGAAAGTTCAGAAGAATGCTCATGGTGCCCTTTAAAACCTTGTTTTTGCCAAGTCTACAGATGAAAATAAAATAGCAGTGAAGAATGCTGGTGGGATACCCGCCTTGTTGTGACTGTTGAGAAAATCTGTTGATGTGGAAGTAAGGGCACTTGTTGTAGGAGTTCTTTGGAATTTATCCTTGTGTGATGCCATAAAGATGACAATCATCTGAGATGTTCTCTCAACCTTGTTCCACATTCTGGGTGGAATGACTTTTATTTGATGATGATCATAAAATCAAATTTCAGCCTTTGCTAGTTCTATGTAGCACAACAGACAGCCTGAGGAACCTCAGTTCTGCAGGGAAAGAAGTCTGGAAGCAAATGTGACACTGATGGGCTGGTAGACCCACTGCTATATGTGATCAACATGTGTATGAATGCACAGTGGAGAACTGCACGTATAACCTGAGGAACCAGTCCTATTAGTTGGAACTGGAGGTCCCACGGGCCTGACTACTCAGATTGAATAAACTGAATTACTTACTAGCAAAAGAGTTTCCCAGTAAAGACCCTGAGTCAAGTTGCTGGGGGTGGGGAGAAGAAAAAAAATAGAGAATTCCATAGGAGGATCAGTGGAATGGATCTGGTTCTATTTCAGCACTGTCAAAGTCCCCCAAAAGGGTTGAGATATGGCCTCCATCAGTGGTAAAACCATATCTGACTCTTCTGGGGGAAAGTTTAACTACTCACTGCAACTCTAGATGTTCCCAGGGGGAAGAATGGTGGGAGGATGAGAAAACAAGGAAAAGAGATGAAAGCTGAGGTCAAATGGAGTCCTCACTCTTGATGGGAGAGAAGGGACTGCTCAATCACTGTAGCATCTTTATTTATACACTCAGAAAGATGAAGTCAATTTCAACCCCGCTGCCTAGCAACTTGTTTACCTGGCTGATCTGGGCCCCTTGCCTTCTTGGAGCTGCAACAGCTTGTTTATGTGGCTTGCTTTGGACTCTGTGTTTTCAGGGTTGGGCTTCCTTTAGCCCCACACATGTGATCAATCTCCAGCTTCAATGGCTCCCTGCAAGAAAGTTCTAACCCAGCCACCTTCACAGGCTCTGCCTGATCTCTCCAGAATCTCTCTGCCAGCAACTGGAAGTTTGTAGCATACATCAGGGGCAGCTGTTCAGAAAGAAAAAGGGCTGCCTACCTTGTTAAACTTTTGAAGATGGATAACGATGGAGTTGTTTCTTCCTTGGTAACTGCCTTGAGGAATATGGATCTAGATGTGTACAACAAGGTGCTCATAGGTAAATATGCCATGTGAGATCTGGTCACTTGGCTTCCTGATGGTAATGGCCCCAGGATACCATCTGATGAGACTATGGGGGCCATCTTCTATGCTCTTCACAGGTAACAAACAAAAACATGGGAAATGCTAAATCCTTGGCTGACTCAGGAGGCATAGAGAAGCTGGTGAATTCAAAGGCAGAGGCAACAGATCCTCTCTGAAAGTGACGAAGGGAGCAACCCAGGTCTTGAATACATTTCGGCAATATTGGGACCTCCGGAGCATTTATAAAAAAGATGAGTGCAGTCAGAACCATTGCATTGCTCCTCAACATTAGAGTGAGATCAATTCAAATCACATCCTTCCTTGTCCACTACAAACCAAAAGATGTCACCCATCATTCAGTCAACATCAGCTGCTGTGTTATAGTCACGGTGACTCCAAAAGAAAGAACTTTGATACATACAGATTGTATTTACAGTCTCCTCATAGCTAGGAAGCTCTTTTTTTTTGATGACTGAATGATACTTTCCAGTATCTATGGATTACTCAACGCAGTATGGAGTTACATAGATTATTATTCATTAAATGACCTTCCTGTAGAGCAGAATAGTCCCCAGGGTCCCTGATCACACGGTGGTGATTTCTCCACAGAGGAGCTCTTTCTAATCTTGTTTGGATTGAGATAAAGAGTCTGCTTTGCTGATCTGATGGTAAAATGAAGGAATGAGTGGAGGAATTTTTTTTATTTTGAGGAATTTTCAGGGAAGTAAGGAAACTTTTGAGGAGGACTTTCTAACTCTAGGTGTTTGAATTACTTGTAGATTCTATAGTCTGGTGAAGGTGTGATATGATGAGAAGTTTGAGAAATGGGTGAAATAAGGTGGGGAATATGTAGGTCAAATCAAAGACAGCCTTAAAAAGTATGAAGTTATTTTCTGATAGTTCTGACAGGAAAAATAAAGTGAATGCCCATCATTTTTTATTGCTATTGCTAAATGTTAAGATTGCATGCTATTATGTCTTAAAAATTTATTTTGTCGCTATAAATATGTAAATGTCATATTTGTTAAGTGCCATTATTGGTAATGCAATGTGTCATTTAAGAAGAGGTTAGAAAAAATTGGCTGCCTAAAAATGGGAAATGTAGCAGGCATGGTGGTGTACACGTGTAACCCTAGCACTTGGGAGGCTGAGGCAGGAGGATTGCTGTGAGTTTGAGGCTAGCCTGGGCTAAATGGTGAGTTCAAGGCCAGTCTCTACTACATAGTCAGACACTGTCTCAAAAAAAGAAAAAAAAACAAAGAAAAAAGGGAAAACTAAGGAACTGTGCACAATTAAAAACAAATTATGACATTTTTTGTTTCACAATCAATTGTGTACTTTGGAAGCACAAAGTCCATCTCCTGCCTCTTTCATAGGCTACTTCACTGCACATGAAAGAAAATAAATATGGAAATTTCATCCTTGAAAACATGGTCCTTGTTCTTTCTTTCCTTCCCCAGATGTAACCTGGAAAAGTAAATTTAATAAACACTTTATGAGATGGACCACCCCCTAACCCACAGAAAAACTACACTTATATTTCATTCCTCACCAAATTATGAGTTTTTGATGTTCCCTTTTGTATTTTTTTATATTGCCTCTCATAACATATTAATACAGATGTATCTTTAATATAAATTAAAATTACTTTGCTTTTTAGTTTTCACACTGAAGATATGGTTTGTGCACCATGTATACAACATTATTCTGAATTTGTCTGTATGGTTAACTCTTATCAGTGAGTTTTATCCTGTCTGATACATTCTTCTTGCTTACTAGCATTTTCTTCTTTCAGTTTGCAGACTTTTGCTTAGCATTTCTATGGGGACAGGTCTGGTGGTGAGAAAGTCTCTCAGCTTTGGTCTGGGAATGAATGTCTTTCTTGCCCCTTACTCTAACTCTGGCTTTGCTGGCTATAATATTGTTGGAAAGTTTTTCCATTCAGTATTGTGAATCTCTCGTCATACTATCTCCTGCCCTGTAAAGTTTCTGCTGAGAAGCCTGATTTCAGGTGAATGAGGATATCCATGTGTGCTATTTTTTTTTTTGTTGTTGTTGTTGTCTTGTGTATCCTCTTATCTTTTACCTTGGAGAGCTTGATTCTTTTGGGTCTTGGGATAGACTTGGTTGAGCTTTTTGTATGTAGATAACTGTATCTTTCTTTAGATTTGAGATATTTTATGTTATTATCTTTCTAAATAAGCATTCTGCCTCACTGGCATTCTAAAGTCTGTCTTGAATCATAATAACTCAAACCTTTGTTCATTTAATGGTACCCCAAATTTCCCATAATATTTATTCATTTATCTTTCATTCCTTTTACTTTCTCTTCTTTGTATATTTTCAAAAAGGTTGTCTTTGAGCCCATTAATTCTTCTGTTTATCAATCTGTTCTTAAAGCCTTCTATCAAGTTTTAAACTGCATGTAGTATACTTTTCAGCTCAGGAATTTCAACTTGACTTTTAAAATTATTTCAACCTTTCTGTTAAGTTCCTTTGTTAGAGTATTGAATTGTCTCTGTGTGTTTTCTTGAAGGCCACTGAATATCCTTAAGATAGCTATTTTAAATTCTTCATTCAAGAGTTTTCAGATATTGGTTGACATATGGGCAGTTTTTGTTGGCTTATTTTGTTTATTAAATGAAGTTATGGCTTCCAAAACGTTCTTGATGCTTATGGTGTGCAAGTCATGTGCACACTGAAGGATCAGGTAATTATTCCAGTCTTTGCAAACTGTCTTTTTAGGTGCTCATTCTATTAGACATTCTAAGTAGTCTGTTTATTTTCTCGATGCCTGTGAACACTTCCACTATTTCAGCACCAGGTGGCAACCTAAGGCTACATTTGCCTCCAACCTGCCGCTGTGTTATTGATCTTTCAGCAATTGTGGGTGTCTAAAGCCTAGGTTTGTCCGAAATTCAAATTCGGCATGTGGTCCCGGATAAAGTGAGGGAGTGTTTTACAGGGGTAACTTGTCCCTGCGAATCTCCATCTTGGGTCAGGATGGGCTCGGAGGGCTTGTTTACTGTGATTTGCGTTTGTCGGCGGAGCCACAGGGTTGCTCCTGTTTCTGTCATGGAGAGAACAGTCTGAAGCTCCTGTGCAATGACTTAGTGCCCATCTTCCTTTTCTTCCCCCAAGATTGCTCTGTGTTAGACTGCCTGGGGTTGGAGGTGGAATGGCGTGGGCATCAATGAGGCAATGCTAGATCCCACTTGAAGCCCACTCTTTACCGGGACCAGTGAGGCATGGTTGTGGAAATGAGTCCCATGCTGCTATAGAAGGCCAGCTGCTAATGTGGACCTGTGGCCAGAAAGCATTGGAACCTGCCCCAGGTGATGCTGACTGGGATGTAAGTCTGATTGACAGGGCCACTGAGTCTCTAGTTTGCACACCAGTTCAGAGACTCTGCAGACACGGATGTAAGGACAGGGAACCTTAGGCTATGCTCAGTGTTAGGTTTTATTCATACTGGCACTAAATTTCAGAATACAAACTAGTGCTCACTTTCCTGCTCTGCTCTTCTGTGTCTGGAGTCTTAATCCTCTATGCCTGTCTGAGGGGAGCTGGAAGCAGTCCCTGGATTGTTTGGCCTGACACTAAACTAGTTCACACCCAAGTCTCGTGTGTGTGTGTGTGTGTGTGTGAAAATTCCTTTGGATAATCTACATACAAAATATTGTCAACTGCAAATAGATTTCTTAAAAAGTTTGATTAAGTTATCATCTTTTTTGCTCATGCTTTTCTTTTTCCCACTGAGTACTTTAGGTAAAATTTGCTCTACTGTTCCATATCTTCCATTACTGAATGCTGATGTAAAAAGTCTGAACAATCTAATACTTTTATTTATAAATTTTCCTCTGGATCCTCTAAAGGAGATTTATTCATCATTAACGCACAGTACACTGGTGATAGGCTCTTTTGGTTACCTCCTATATAAATTTTTAGTAGCACATAGTGTTTTGTCACCTTTCAACACATAAACTCATTTAACATGTTCTTACATTAAGTTTTGAGTATTATTTGCTACATTTGCTTCTTACACCAATCTTTTGTGCTTCATTTCTTGATAATTCTTTTGAATTATTTTTCATTTTTATTGCTTTATTTTTAAAATTCTAACTTCCCTGTCTCTTCATGTGGTTTTAAACAATGCCCGGCCTACTTTTCTATCATCATTTTTTCTTTCTAGCATTCTATTAGCTCATATATCATTGTTGTCACATTGTATCTTTCAAAAACCCCTTCATCTCTTTCTGGAGCTCTTTCACTGTTTTACTAAACATGTTGGCTTTTGTGGCCATGTTACCTTGATTTTTATGTTTTCATTAGTATATGTGTGTGATACACACTGACTGTACTCACTGTGGGTGGTTGGCACATGTACACATCTTAGTTCTTTTTATGTCCCCTTTCCTCTTTCTTCCCTACCTCCTGTCTCTTGTTCTCTTTCTCATTTGCAAAAGATCTATTTCCTTGTTTCCTATTGTTCATAGTTTATTTTGCTCTTCAATTTATTTATGCTTTGGGTTTCTCATAGAAGAGAAACTGTAAGATGTTTCAGATTGTGCCTGATATTTATTTCACTTAACGTTACAGTTTTAGAGTGTGTCTCTTTTCCTACAAATGACTCAAGCTTATCCTACCTTGTATGATCGTATACAAATATCACATAGATACCACCGTGTATAAATATCACATTTTCTTTATCCATTCATCTGTTGATGGGCATATAAGGCACTCCAAGATTTAGCTATTATGAATTGTGCTGCCATAAACACAGATAGTTGTGTATCACTGTAATAGGATGTCTAACTCTCTTGAGAAGATACCTAGAAGGGGAATAGTTGGGTTGAATGGAATTTCTATTTTTAGTTTTTTGAGAAAACTCCGCACTGATTTCCATTGTAGTTGTATTACTCTACATTTCTCAACAAAAACATAGATGTGTTTCTTTTCTTCCATGTCTTCCCTAGCATTTATTATTTGATTTCTTGATGAGAGTCATTCTTTCTAAAATTAAGTTATAATCTCAATGTTGTTTTAATTTGCATTTGTCTAATGGGCAGTGATGTCGAACACATTTGTTTCATATATTTATTGGCCATTTGTATTTCTTCTTCTTAGAGTGTCTCTTCATTTTGGTTATCAATTTTTGATTGGGTCTTACATTTGGGTGGTTCCAATGTTTCTGAGTTCTGCATATATTCCAAGTGTTAGTCCTCTGTCTGAGGTATAGCTGGCAATTTTTTTCCTGTTCTGTAGGTTATCTCTTCACTATGTTGGTTGTTTCTTTTGATTTGCAGCTTTAAACTTGATATAATCCCATTTGTTGATTCCTGGTGTTATTTCTTGTGGAATTGGGTTTTTTGTTCAAAAGTCTTTGCTGATGGCTATAATGGCAAGAGTTTTACCTATTTTATCTCCTAGCATATAAAATGTTTCTATTTTAATATTTAGATCTTTGAATTATTTTGATTTTAGTTTAGTATGTGGTGACAGATTATGGGTCTAGCTTCAATATTCTGCATGTGTTTGGTCAGTTTCTCTCACACCATTTGCTAAAGAGGCTATCTTTTCCTCTGGCATGTATTTTTGAACAAAAAATTTTGTCAAGTATCTCTGTCAAAGATCAGGTGTGTCTGGAGTTTTCCATGTCATTTGTTCTGTCCTATTGATCCACTTATCTGTATTTGTTCAGTTCTACGCTATTTTTATCTGTAGCTTTGTAATATAACTTAATGACTGGGATTTTAATACCTCCTTCTTTGTTCATGTTACCCAAAATTGCTTTTCTCTTCTGTGTGTCTTTTGGTTCCTTATCACTTTCAGGATTTTTTTTTTAGTTCTGCAAGGAATCCTTTTTGTATTTTTGTTGGGATTGCGTTTAGTCTATATATTGTTTTGGAATTATGAACATCTTGACAATATTGGTTCTGCCTCTCCAGGAATAGGTAATGTCTTTCCGTTTTCTGGTATCTTCTTCAATCTTCTTTTTAATAGTACTATAGTTTTTATTGTAGAGGTCTTTTATTTCCTTGGCTAGGTTATTTCCCAAATATTTCATTTTTTGGGATGCTGGTGTAAATGATATTGTTAATCCTTGTTTGTTTGAAATCACAATAATGCTGATTTCCAGGAATGAGTCTGAAATACCATTTACTTTTCAATTTCACTGGAGTTTGAGGAGTAGTGGCATTATGTCCTCCCTGAAGGTCTCTTAGAATTCAGTGGTGAATTTATCAGATCCTGAGTTTTTCTCAGTTGGTAAGTCTTTTATTGCTGCCACAATTTATTGCCTGTTGTTGGACTTTTTCAGAGTTTTTTATGTCTTCATGGTTCAGTTTTCATGATTTATATGTGTCTAGAAACTGTTTATTCCTTGCAGAGTCTACCATTTGTTGGAGTACCATTTTTCATAGTGATTGCTAAAAGTATTCTGAATTTCAGAAATGTACATTGTGATTTTGCCTCTTTCATTTTTAATGCCATTGGCATAGATCTTTTTTTCCCTTAGTTTGGTTTCTGGGTTATTTTGTTCATTCTTTCAAAGAACTGGCTCTTCAGTTCTTTATTTCTTTGTAAGATGGTTGCTTCTTCAGTTAATTATTTTATTAATTTAAAATTAATACAAGTAATTTAGTTAAAATTAATATAATTAATTCTGTTGTTATCTTCGTGATTTCCCTCTTTATCCTAGGTTTGAGTTTGGAATGTTATTGCTTGTCTAGTGCCTTTAGGTGCATCATTGGTTTAGTAGAGTTGACTTTTTTTTCCAATGTGAGCTTTGACAGCAGTCGACTAGCTCATTAGGACTGCTTTCATTGTGTTCCATGTGTGTTCTTATGCGTTGTTTAAGTATTATTATTTTATTCTAGGGACCATTTAATTTCTTCCTTGATTTCTTTTGTGACTCATTGAGAGTTTAGGGATGTGTTATGTAATATCCAGGTGTTTGTAATTTTTTTATTTTAAAGAGAAAAAACTCAGGAAAGAAAAACAAAAAACCAAGACATACAAATAAATACAAGATCAACCATATCCCCCAAACAATAACAATATAGGCTTTCAAAACACGATGATAAGATTTTAACAATGGTTGTAGTACTGCTTAGTGTTATCTTCAAAAGACTTGCTTAGATTACCAGATGTAGACATACAAAATTGATCTAATCATATGGGTATTACTGTTCTTTTCTAAGAACTAATAGAACTGGTAGTATAATCATCTTAGCTATTTTAGGTATATATCAACAAATTTATGTCTTTTTCCTTTTCCCTTCTTCCTTTTCTACTTTCCTATCCCAGTTATTTTTACCCTTTGTGCAGTTTCTTACCCTTTCACAATCTTTAATCCATAGTTAAAGATTATGGATCTTATTTACTGTTCCAGTTTCTTACACTAGGAAGATAATATGGTATTTACAGATGAGTCTAATTTATTTCACTTATTAGTATGGTCTCGAATCATATCTATTTACCTATAAAAGTCTTGCTGTGATCCTTCTTTATATCTAAGTAATACTCCATTGTATAAAAATACCATATCTTTTAAATTCATTCTTTAATTGATAGGCATTTAGGTTGTTTCCAAGATTTGGCTATTACAAACTGTACTGCTATAAACATGTGTGTACACATGTCACTGTGGTATGATGTTTTCAATTTTTTCTGGGAAAATGCTCAGAAGTGGGATAGCTGAGTCAAATGGGATCGCTAATCCTAGCTTTTTGAGGAACCTCCACACTGATTTCCACAATTGCACCAGCCTACACTCCTACCAACAGTGGAGAAGAACTCATTTTCCGTACAGTCCCTCCAGCATTTATTATTGATTTCTTGGTCCTGGCCATTTTTTCTGGAGTGAGATGGAATCTTAGCATTGTTTTAATTTGCATTTTTCTAAAGACCAATGATATAAACGTTTTTTATATATTTATTTGCCATTTGTATTTCTTCATCTGAGAAGAACATATTCATTTCAGATACTTGTTTTGGATTAGGTCTTTGAATTTTGGGGGACTGATGCTTTTAAAATTCTTTATATGTTCTAGATAGAAATCTTTTGTCTAAGGGACAGCTGGATAAGATTTTTTTCCCAATTAATGGGTTTCCTTTTCACTCTGTTGGAGATGCACTCTGTTGACATGCAAAAGCTTTTCAATAAGATGAGATTCCAATAGTCAGTGCTTTGAAGTACTTCCTATGCAGTTTGATTTTTGTTCATGAACCCTCTACCTATCCCATGTCTTCAAGATTTCTACCTACTTTGTCTTCCAGAAGATTCAATGTTTCTGTTTTAATATTTAGTGCTTTGGTATATTCTGCTTTAGTTTAATGCATGGTGATAGACATGTGTCTAGTTTTAGTTTTTGGCATATGGAGAGCCAGTTTTTCTAGCACCATTTATTAAAGAGACTGTCGTTCTTCCACTGAACATATTTGGCCCCTTTATCAAAGATAAGGTGGTTGAGTGTGTTGGTAGTTGTGGTTGTATCTTCTAATCTATTCCATTGATCTTCTGTTTTTATTCCAGTACCATGTTGATTTTATTACAGTAGCTTTGTAGTATAACTTCAAGTCAGAAATTGTGATGCCTCCTGCCTTGCCTTTGCTACTTAGAATTTCCTTTGCTATTCTAGATCTCTTCTGGTTCCAGATGAATTTTAGGAGTGATTTCTCTAGATCTATGAGGTATGTTGATGGTATTATCTTTGGGATTGCATTGATTCTGTATGACAGTTTTGGGAGAATGGCCATTTTCACAATATTCATTCTTCCTATCCATGAACAATGGATGTCTTTCCATTTTCTGACATCATCTTTGATTTCTTTTTTCAGGGTATTATAATTTTCCTTGTATAGATCTTTTATTTTTTTTTTGTGAGATTAATTCATAAGTATTTCATTTTTTTTGGATGCTAGTGTGAGGGGTGTGGCTTTTCCTATTTCTCTCTCAGTGGTTTTGTTGTTAGTGTATAGAAATACTATTGATTTTTGAGTATTAATTTTGTATTCAGCTACATTGCTGAATTTACTTATATCTAGGAGTCTTTCATTGGAGTTTTGGGGGTCTTTTATGTAGAGTAGCAGGTCACCTGCAAATGATGATAATTTAACTTCCTCTTTTCCTATCTTTACCCCTTTTATTTCTCTCTCTTGTCTAATTTCTCTGGCTAGTATTTCTAGTACTATGTTGAATAGGAGCGGTGATAAGGGACATCCTTGTCTTGTGTCTGATTTTAAGTTAAAGGCTTCAGTTTTGGGCCATTTAATTTGATGCTGGCTGTTGGTTTGTCATAGATGGCCTTTATCATGTTGAGGTAAAAACTATCTATTCCAATTTTCTGTAAGGTTCTTATCATGACTGAATGTTGGACTTTATCAAAAGCTTTTTCTGCATCTATAGAAATGATACAAATGTGGTTCTTACTTTTGGCTTTATTGATATGGTGGATTACATTTATTGATTTATGTATGTTGAACCATCCCAGTATGCTTGGGATGAATCCCACTTGGTTATGGTGTATAATCTTCTTGATGATTTGCTGCATCCTATTTGCCAATATCTTATTGAGGATTTTTGCATCTGTGTTCATTAGGGAGATTGGTCTGTAGTTTTCTTTTTTAGTTGGGTCTTTCTCAGGTTTTGGTACTAGAGTAATATTTGCTTCCAGGAATGACTTAGGAAGAATTGCTTCCATTTCGATTTCATTGAAGAGTTTGAGGAGTGTTGGCATTAAGTCTTCTTTGTATTTCTTGTAGAATTCCACAGTAAATCTGTCTGAGCCTGGGCTCTTCTTTGTAGGTAAGGACTTGATTACATTTTCAATTTCATTAATAGAAATTGGGTTATTCAGCAGTTTTACATCTTCTTGATCCAGCTTTGGTACTTCATATGTTTCTAGGAATCTGTCCATTTCTTTTGTGTTATAGAACCTGTGAGAGTAGAGGTTTTTGAAATAAGGTGTTGATGATCATCTGTATTTCCACAGTGTCTGTAGTGATTCCACCTTTTTCATTCTTTATTGCATGGATTTGAGCTTTTCTTCCATTTTTAAAATAAGGTTTGCTAGGGCCTTATCAATTTTTATTCTTTCAAAGAACCAACTGTTGATTCATTGATTCTTTGGATTATTTTCTTAGTCTCTATTGCATTTATTTCTACTCTGATTTTTATAATTTCCTCCCTTCTTTTGGTTTTGGGTTTGACTTGGTCTTCTTTTTCTAGATGTTTGTGGTGTAGCATCAGGTTGTTTATTTGTATTTGTTCTGTTTTCCTGATGTGGGAACTCAGTGCAATAAATTTTCCTCTAAGGACTACTTTCATTGTATCCCACAGATTCTGGTAAGTTGTATTTGTATTTTAGTTTGCTTGTAAGTATTGTTTAATTTCTTCTTTTATTTCCCCTGTGACCCACTGATTGCTGAAGAGTGTATTATTCAATTTTCATGTGTTTGTGGTGTTTTTGAAGTTTATTTTATCATTAATTTCTAGTTTTATGGTGCTATGATTTGAAAACATGCATTGGATGATTTCAATTCTTTTGCATTTACTTAAATATGTTCTGTGAGCTATTATATGGTCTATTTTAGAAAATGTCCCATGTATTGCTGAGAAGAATGTATATTCTGATGTTGTTGGGTGGAACACTCTGTATATATCTATTAAGTCCATTTGTTCACAGATGTGATTCAGTTCTGTTATCTCTTTGCTGATTTTCTGTCTGGTTGATCTGTCCCTTGGTGTCAGTGGTGTGTTAAGGTCTCCTGTTATAATTGTGTTATTGCTTATTTGATTTTTCATTTCTATTAATACTTGCTTTGTATAACTGGGTGCTCTGGAATTTGGTGCATATATATTTAAGATAGTTATTTCTTACTCTTGAAGTTTTCCCCTAACTAGTAGGTAGTGACCTTCTTTATCTCCTAGGATCATTCTTGGTTTGAAGTTTACATTGTCTGCAAACACAAAAGCTGCCCCTGCTTTTTTTGGGTTCCTGTTGCATGAAGTATGTTTTCCATCCTTTGACTTTCGGTCTGTGAGTTTCTTTTTGGGTTAGATGGGTTTTTTTGTAGACAGCATATGGTTGGATGTTGTTTCTTGATCCATTCTGCCAGTTTGTTTCTTTTAATTGGTGCATTGAGACCATTTACATTAATGGTTATAACTGTTATATATTGGTTTATTGTTGACATGTTATCTTTCTGCTGTTGCATCTTTATCTTTCCATTCTTTTTAATTTTCTGCCTTGCTTAGTGGCTTTTTCCTATGTATATCTAGATTGTCTTTCAGTGTTCTTTGCAGGGTTGGTTTGGTGATCATGAAATTCTTCAGCTGTTCTTTGTCATGGAAGTATCTTATTTCTCCATCAATTTTGAAGGACAGTTTTGCAGGGTACATCAGTCGAGGTTGGAAATCATTTTCCTTTAGGACCTGAAAAACTCACTCCATGTTCTTCTTGACTTCACTGTTTGTATTGAGAAGTCTGTTGTGATTCTGATACGTTTTCCTTTAAAGGTGATCTGTCTTTTGTCTCTAACAGCTTTTAATATTCTTATTTTTATGTTGGATTTCTGGGATGGTGATTATTATATTTCTGGGTGTAGTTTTATTTTACTTTTGGCTATTTGGAGTTCTATGTGCTTCACTAATCCTAATGTCAGTTTCCATTCTCATGTTTGGGAAATTTTTAGCTATTACTTCTGTAAATAGCCTCTTGATATCATTTGTGTTGTCCCCTTCTTTTTCATTTATCCCTATCAATCATATTTTGTTTTTCTTTGCATCATCTTGCAGCTGTTGAATTGTTATTTTCTGATTCCTTGTTATTTTTAAAAGATATTTGCTTCGCAGTTCACTAGCTGCAATCTTGTCTTTGAGGTCTGAAATTCTATTTTCACTTTTGTTGAGGTGGTTTTGACAACTTTTAATGAAATTTTTCATTTCCTGTGTATCTCTTTGAATCTGTTTCATGTATTCTGTTTGTTTCTTATCTTGTTCATCCAGGGATTCTATCTTTCTGTTTTGCTCCTCTAATTTTTAAATATGTCTTCTTTAGATGTGTTCAGCATCTCTTTCATTACTTTTATCATTTATTCTTTTACCTGGGAGATTATTTCTAATTTGAATTCCTTTAAAACTTCCCGGAGTTGAGAACATGGCGGACAGATAACAGCAACTACCGGAGGCTCTCTGAAAGACTCGGCTCAGAAGCCAGGAATGGTGCGGACTAAGGAGACATAAGCAGGTGGAGATATGCTCCGCTGACTCAGGAACGAACTGGGCTGAGAGAAACCAACTTGGAATGCATTCCTGGTGCTAAAACAGGAACAGAAAAGCCTCGGTGTGGAGGCTGGACCCCACGCCATTGTAAGCCGCAATTTGGGTTTCCCGCCGCGCGGCGGCTGGCTGCCTCTACAGTGGCTTGGCAAGGAGAGAGACGCGCAGAAGCTCTGAGAACGGCAATCTGCGAACGGCAGGGAGGCGTGCACTGACTTGTGGTGAGGTGAGTGAGAAAAGCTGACACTCTACCACAGTTTGACTCCAGCAGAGGACTTTCTGGGTCCGAGCAGTCCTGCGGGAGCAGGGCGCGGTGGCGACCCAGCCACACATCCCCCTCTCGGGCGAGATTAGTGAAAAGTGCCTGGCCTGCGTGACGCTGCCGGCGGACCTGGTAGGCTGTCCCAACCCAGATCCCAGAGCCTGACGGTGGCTGGGAGGGGAGACGCGTAGGCTGCCTGGTCCGTAACTCCCTGGTGCGCAACGGTGAGCGGGAACACCTAACTGGCGCAATTCGATCAGGCTGTGGCTGACTGGGAGAGAAGCTGGGCCTCTTATATAAGCTTGCATATATAAGGAACAGAGAAGAAGAGGCAGCATGGGAAGAGGCAGCAACAAGAAAGGCTCCTTGGCCCCCAATCCTGAGAAACAGGCAATAGCAGACACCGCACCAATATACATAAGGCACCATATAGAGAGCCTCATAGACCAATTCAGGAGTGAAGTTATCAACGACCTGAAGCTAGAAGTATGCAGAATAGTTAGAGAAATGCTAAGTACCACCCAAGAAAAAACAGATGGTGGAACGGAAGATCAGAAAAAAAGGGGAAAATTGTTTGATGGAGAAAACAGAGAAAGCATAGAATACGTGAAACAGGTTCAAAGGGACTACCAAGATACTAAGAAGTCTATAGAAGACTGGCATAACAGCTTGAAAGAAACTAAGGACAGACTATCTGAACTGGAGGGCAGACTTGTAATATGGGAGAATGAAATGAAAAACTTCTTAAAAATAACAAAGAAACAAACAGCAATAATACAAAGACAAGAAGATGATAAGAGGAGCCATAACTTAAGGATTAAGAACATAAAAGAAGAAGTAGGGACACAAACAAGTGAACTACAAAAGCTACTCACAGAAATAATCCAGGAGAATTTTCCTAATTTAGCAAAAGGTAAAGATACTCAGTTGTATGAGGCATACAGGACCCCAGCTACCTACAACCCAAACAGAGCAACACCCAGGCATATAATAATAAAAATTCCAGAAATTCAATACAAGAACAGAATATTAAAAGCTGTAAGAGACAAGAAACAGACCACTTACAAGGGAACACCCATCAGAATTACAGCAGATTTCTCGGCACAAACCATCAAATCACGAAGAGCGTGGGGGGAAATAATTCAAGCTTTGAAAGATAATAATCTCCAGCCAAGATTGAGATATCCTGCACAACTGTCCCTGGAAATTGATGGAAAAACAAGGTGCTTCCAGGATAAAGAGGAACTGGGGGAATTTGCAACCACCAATTCAACTCTACAGAGAGTATTGCAGGATATTCTAAAAAAAGAAAAATACAAAGAATCCAGAAATAATGGCAGAGAGGCCACAACGAATGGAGCAGAGAACAAAATGAAGAAGACAAACTGACAGCTGCTGACAGAAAAAGAGCTCAACAGAAATGAGGCAGAGAAGATTGGATGATAGGAACAGCTATTTTGGAGAAAATGACATCTTAATAGGTAATACTGATTTAGTATCATCTTGTTTTGAAGTCTCATCTAGCTTTTGTCCTTCTGTCTCCAATGGTCTAAATAGGTTGTATCTTACTGGATTTTATTATGTACGATAGTATAAGCAAAAACCTTGTTTTTTCGGTTTTTTATCGGTGCCAGGGATCGAACTCACGACCGCCTGCTTGCAAGGCAGGAGCTTATGCCACTGAGCTAAATCCCCAGCCCCCAAGCAAAAACCTTGTAAAGACAAGGAGATTATACAGAAACCATTATTCATTTTCTGTTAGTCGATTCTAAATACTCTGTAATGCTGTCATTCTCTTGAATGTTTTTACATTGTTTTGATATACTTAATGCTACAGTATACGAAGTTGTACTCAAGGATTTCAAAGAAAGAGACAATATGGTAACTACTTTTAGGTTAGGATTATCTGGTGGTGAAACACTATTCTGCTTAAATGGTTATGTTTTGGTCTGCGCTGTTTCGTTGTTATGCCCTCTTTTATCTCAATCTCCACTCCACTATTTACTTTTTTATCTTTATCCTTTTAATTAAAGGAAAAAAATAGCAGGATATATTATAGTAACCCACTTTGACTTTTCATTACCTTGATTTAAAGCCCTGTATTACTCTCACCCTCTGGTTTTTAACTGATGTTCCCCTATTCTGTTTTGCTGGATAGTATCAGGTTCGAAAGTTTAGGCATCAGCTGTGAAGATAATGAGATTCATTATGACGCCCATTCTTGTTGACTTTTATCTACTTTTGAAGACCTACAATGTCTCCAATGTTTTGGTTTTGTCGGCTTTATTCTTTACTGTTTTGTTCAATTGTATTATAACTAACGATATAGGCAATTCTATTAGAGATAGCAGGAGGCATTATAGTAACCATTGTTGATCACCTTGTATTATGTTTTTACATTATCTATTATGTCCACCCTTTTGACTTGACCAATTCTGTTCTGTTATGTCACATTTGGTTTTACTCTCTTCCAAAAAAGTAATAAGAACAGTGGGAGCAATGAAACCCAAAATGTGTAATAGTCATGGTACAAAAGAGAGGAAAAGAAAGTGCTCCAAACTATATAACTGCATGTATATTTAAGTGTATAAGATAGAATATGATATCACAGAGTTTTACTGGATCATTGAACAGAACTGTTTGCAGTATCATTGATGGAATGTCCACTTTACAAGCTTTAATTTTGTGACTTGAACAATTATTTCTAAGATGACAATATGTAATCCATTAACTAGTGATTTCCTACTGTTCATTTTTTTTTCTGTAAATCTGTATAACTTGTACCCTTTTCCTGCTTTTTTTTTCTTTTCTCCTTAAATAAAATTTAAAAAAAAAGAAAAAAAAATAAAACTTCCCGGAGTTGCTTCTTTATTTCAGTTGCTATTATTTCAGGTATTTCAGGTGTATGGCACATATTTTCTTCTATGTACATGACTCCTAGGCTTTCTTGGGATGGGATGGAGGTTTGAGATTGCGTTTTGGCCTTTCATTTTGTCATTTTCTTATATTTCTGTGTTTCAAGTGATGTTCCAAAGTTTCCCCTGGGCATGTTGGAAATCATCTCCTATGCCCTTGGCTCCTGGAGCTGAATGTAGGTTGTTGAGCATGGTTCAGTCAGGCCCACAGGACCTCCTGTGCCATCTCCAGTGTTCCAGGAAGTTGGTCAGGCACCTAACCACTGTGGGTGATGATCCAAAGCTCTCCCTAGGCAAGCACCAATGTGGAGGAACTCACTTCATGTGCACTCAACTCCCTGATTGGAAAAGGTAACTAGGCATAGTCTAGTTGGGCTGCAAAACCTCCCAAACCTAGTCTGTTGTGGCTGGAAGCTGGGCGGGTCCATGACCACTGGGAGTGATGATCCTAAACTCTCCCAAGGCCCCTGATCCAGTGTGCAGGAACTCATCTCTGGCAGCCCAAGTTCCCGGATTCTGTTTAATTTATTATTTAATTTCCTCTGTGACCCATTGATTATTTAGGATGATATTATTTAGTTTCCATGTATTTATGGAATTTTTACAGTTTTTTGGTCATTAGTTTCCAATTTCATGGCACTATTTTCAGATTATATGTGTAGGATAATTTTTATTCTTTTGCATTTGCTTAAGCATGTTCTGTGAGCTAGTATATGATCTATTTTAGAGAATGTTTCATGTGCTGCTGAGAGGGAATGTATCTTCTGTTATTGTTGGGTGGCATACTCTGCATACATCCAATAGTTCCATTTGTTCACAAGTTTGATTCAGTTCAGTTATTTCTTTGCTCCTTTTTTGTCTAGTTGACTTGTCTCTTTATGACAATGGAATGTGATGGTCCCCCATTATGACTGTATTATTGCTTATTTGATTTTTAATGTCTATTAGTATTTTTCTTATATGACTGGGTGCTCCCATAGTTGGTGCACATATATTTATGATTATTATGTCCTCCTCTTGAAGTTTTCCCCTAACAAGTATGTAGTGATCTTCTTTATCTCTTTGATAAGTCTTGGTTTGATGTTCACATTGTCTGCAAACAGAATTGATATGCCTCCTTTTTTCTGCATTCCTGTCACATAGAATATTGTTTTCCATGCTTTGACTTTCAGTCTATGAATTTCTTTTTGAATTAAATGTGTTTATTATATACAGCCTATTGTTGGATTTTTTTCTTAATCTACTCTGCCAGTCTGTTTCTTTTGATTGGTGAATTGAGGCCATTTACATTATGCTTACAACTGATATGTATTGGCTTATCTTTGTCATGTTATCTTTCAGTTGTTGGTTCCCTACTTTTACTTTTTGGTTTAATTGCTTGTCCTGCTTGTTGATTGATTGTTCTTTCTGTTGTTGTTCTTGGAATTGTAGTTGTTTCTGTTTCTAGAATATATTTCAGTACTCTTTGTAGGGCTGGTTGGGTTGTCATGAATTTCTTCAGTTATTCTTTGTCATGGAAGTGTCTTATTTCTCCATTGATTTTGAAAGAGTTTTTCAGGGTACATCAATCTGGGTTGGAAGATTTTTTTCTTTCAGTACTTAAAATACTTTACTACTTGCTGTTCTTGATCTGATAGTTTATGTTAAGTCTGCTGTGATTTTGATAGGCTTCCCTTTATAAGTGATCTGTTTTTTAAATTTTAATTTTATTCTTTAATTTGAAAAAATGATAAAATCCAGGAAAATAAAGCAGAAGAAAACCAATCAAAATAAACCAGTATAAGTGATATAGGACTTCAAAATTTCATGAAATTAACAATAGTTACCATAATTCCTTTTGTTATCTTCAAAATAAATGCAAATACTTTTGGACATAGTAAAAATCAAATAGAACATAATAGAATAGATACAATAAAGCCAGAACAATGACTGCAATAAAGGACTTTAAAACAAACCACTAGTAAATCCAAAATGACTGTCATAATGTCTTATCATCTTTCAAATAGCTGTTCATGGTGTTCACCAGATTTAACATAATCAAACAAAACAAAAAAGAATAAAACCCAACCCAACAAAAGAATGAAAATGATATGGTTTCCTGGTCAGGATCACTTCCTGGTGAGGCCTGGTTCTCTCCCTTCACAGTCAGTGAATGGTGCAGACTCATGGAGAGACTCTTCGGTGTGGCTGTCCCCACTCTGGCAGCAGCTGGTGCATGGCGCTGGTTTCCAGGCAGGAGTCACCTCCTGGTGAGGCCAGGTTCTCTCCCCCGCAGTCCATGAATGACATAGTTTCATAGAAAGAAGCTTGAGTGTGGCTGTCCTCACTCCCGCAGTAGCTGGCACATGGAACTGCTTTCCAGGCAGGGATCACCTCCTGGCGGGTGATCTGTTTCTTTTCTCTCACAGCTTTTAATATTCTGTTGTTATGCTTAATTTCTGGGATCTTAATCATTATATGTCTGGGTGTAGATTTCTTTTGGTTATGGATAATGGAATTATACATGCCTTGCTTATCTGAATGTCTGGTTCTTTTCCCATGTTTGGGAAATTTTCTGCTATTATGTTTGCAAATAGTCTCATTTGCATTGTCTCTTTCTTCTTCATTGACACCTATCGGTCTTATATTGTTTCACTTTGCATCATTGTGCAGCTGTTGAATTGTTATTTCATGATTCCTTGTTATTTTTAAGACTTGTTTCCTTTCATGATCACTAGTTGCAATCATGCTTTTGAAGTCTGAGATCTATGTTCATTTTCATTCATGTGGTTTTGCTAGCTTTCAGTGGAACTTTTGGTTCCCTGAACATCTCCTTGAATCTGTTTCTTGTATTATTTATTCAAGGTCTCCATCACTTTTATATGCTTCTTTTTTTATTATGTCTTCTTTGAATAGATTCATGAATTCTTTCATTATGTTTATCATTTCTGTCTTTTACCTGAGTGATTATTTCTGATCTGATTTCCTTTGCAGCTTGCTGGAGTTGTTTCTCTACTTTCCTTGCTATCATTTTAGAGATTTTAGGTGTGTGATTTCAAAATTCATCCATATCATGTCTACTGGACTTGATCTAGATGGGCTGGAAGTTTGAAATTGTGTTTTGTTCTTTTGTTTTGGCATTTTCCTGTCTTCCTCCAAATCAGCTAGATGTTAAGTCCTAGTTGCTGCCCATTCTGGTGGGCTGTCTGGAAGTGGGCTTCACTGAGGGTTTCTGTTGGTTCTGGGTTGCTAGGCATACACCCAAGGTCCCTGTGTGCTTCACTGAGGGTTTTTTGGTGACTGTAGGTTGCTGGATGCAGATTCCAAGCCTCTGTGAGCCTCAGAGATGGTTCTCAGTTGTAGATGGGTTGTTAGGCACAGATTCTTAGTCGTAGCAGGCCTCACTGAGAATTTCCAGGTGAATGTGAATCACTGGGCACAGGGTCCCAATCCTTGTGGGTCTCAGAGATGGTTCCCAGATGTGGGTGGGTCACTGAATACAGCTTCACAGTCCTTACAGGACTCACTGAGAGCTCCTGGATGACTACAAGTCACTGGATGTAGACTCCCAGTTCCTGCGGGCCTGAGAGATGATGTCCAGGTGAGCAGGCCCTTAGGTACAGTTTCTCAGTCCCCAAAAGCCTCACCAAGCGTTCCCAGATTACTGTTTCACAGGACACAGACTCCCAATCCCTGTGGGCCTCAGAGATGGTGTTTGTTTGTGGGTGGGCTGCTGGGTGCAGCTTCCCAGTCCCCAAGATCCTCAGGGAGGGTTCTGTAAAAATTTTTGTGGTTTCTTTTGTCATTGATGTTTATTTTCAGTGCACTATGAAATGATAGTGTACATAGAATGATTTTGATATACCTGGTATGATTTTTGCATTTATGTAAGCAAGCTTTGTGCCATTTAAAATTTGTTATTCATGTTTTGAACTGTTTTTGTCACCTTCCCCAAATTTTTATTTGCTTCTCCCATTACTACATTGGTCAATGTGATCATTATATATATTTAAAATGTACCAAAAATGTACTATTTGCTTTATATTCTGTTGTAGTAGGGTAGAATACTTCATAGATATCCAATAAGTCCATTTTTTGGAAGGTGTAGTTCAGCTCTGACTTTTTTTTGGTTAAATCTATTTGTAAAAGTGGGGCATAAAGTTACTCACTATGGATCAGTTAGTGTTTATTTGATCTTTTTATGGCCAGTAGTGTTTGTTTTATGAAGTTAAGTGCGTTGACATTCAATGCATTTGTATTTATAGTTGTTATCTCTTCCTATTGAACTGTTCCCTTAATTTATTTACAGCAACTTTCTTTTCCTCTCTGAACAGTTTTAGCTTGAAGTTTACTTCATCTGAAAATAAAATTGCTATCAATTCTTGCTTTTAGGGTCTTGGAGTATTGTCTTTCTTTGATTTATAGTTTTTGAATTTAATTTTGGATTAGTTAAATTTGCTGAATGCAACAGACTTTGGGGTTTTGATTTCTAAAAATTTTTTGTATTTTTTTTGAAGAGAAGAAAACAAAAGAGAACAGAACAAATCAGAACACAACAATGCAAGCAACACAACACTTCACAACAAGACAACCAGACATCAAAAAGTAGGTACCGTGTCTCTTTTCTTCAAGATAGTTGAGCATAACTTCACAAACAATAATATCAAACATAACAAAATAGTATAAAACCATTCAAAAGAATGAAAGAATTATAGGACTTCAAAACCAAGTAACTGGAAATGAACAATGACTACTATAATATCTCATTTTCCTCAGAGACTTTGTTTATACCATCATACATGATAAAATCAAATAAAACACAACAGGATAGAACCAATCAAAACAGAACAAAAACATGGTAGGACTTTAAAACAATGATAGTAAATCAGCAGTGGCTGCCATAATGTCTTGTTTTCTTCAAAATAGCTATTCATACCATCACACACAGTAAAATAAAAAAAGAATAAAATCCATCAAACCAACGAATGAAAGCATTATAAGACTTCAAAGCAATATAATAGGAAACCGTGATTACCATAAAATATCCCATTATATTCAATATAGCTACCCCTACCATCTGAGAGCATAAAAACTAACAAAATAAGAAGAACAAAGCCAAATCTAACAAAATTGTGTAACAATGCCAGAGTTCAAGATAAGACAATAAGAAATAGACAGTAGTTTCCACCTTTCCCTCAAGGTGTTTCCTCCCCTTTACTCTTATATTAATGATTTTGCTTTTGGATCCCATTAACCCCTTCTTTTTCTTGTGCTAGGGTTCATGCATATGAGCTCGAACTGTTTCCACCATTAACATGATCTCCAGTTATGTCCCTTTACCTACTGGAGATTATTCTACTTTATAGCTGGGTAGCTTTCCACTGCCATATCTTTCCACATACTATATTGTTCTTACCCATTCTGTGGTTGATGGGCAAGTTACTCTTGCTTTTTTCTTTTTTGGTCTCCTGTCACATGGAACAATTGTTTTCTCTTCTTTGATTTTCAGTCTATGAATTTCCTTTCCAGTTAGATGTGTTTCTTGTATACAGTATATCGATGGATCTTGTTTCTTGATCCATTCTCCCTGTGTTTCTTTTTATTGATGACCTGAGGCATTTACATTAATGGTTACAACCATTACATTGACATACATTGGTTTGTCTCTGCCCTGCTATCATCCTGTTGCCCTCCGCTTTTCCCCTTCATTCAATTGCCTGTCTTGTTTGGCAATCCTCTTCTGCTGCTGCTCCTGGAATCATGGTCGTCTTTATCTCTCTCCAGAATATGTTTTTAGCACTTTCTGTAGGGTTGGTTTGGTAGTCATGAATTCCTTCAGTTGTTCTTTATCATAGAACTATCTTATTTTTCCATCAATTTTGAAAGATAGTTTCTCTGGGTAGACAACCTGGGATGCAAGTTGTTTTCTTTCAGAGTTTTAAATACTTCACTTCAAACTCTTCTTGACTTGATGGTTTATGTTGACAAATCTGCTGTGATTTCTGACTGGTTTTCCTTTATAGGTGCTCTGTCTCTTTTCTCTAACAGCTTTACATACTCTGTTCTTGTGGTGGATTTCTGGGATTTTGATTATTATACGTCTGAGTGTAGATTTACTTTGGTTATGGCTAGTTGGAGTCCTATATGCCTCACTTATCTGCATACCAGATCCATCCTCTATGTTTGGGAAGTTTTCTTCTATTACTTCTGTGAATATCCTTTAAATTTCATTTGTATTGACTTCTGCTTCTTCATTGATACCTGTCATTCTTAAATTATGCTTCTTTGCCTCATCTTGCAGTTGTCATTATTTCCTGATTTCATGTTATTTTTAAGAGGTCTTTCCTTTCATGATCACTAGCTGCAATCCTGTCTTCAAGGTCTGAAAGTCTATCTTCAGTCTCTTTCAAGCAGTTTTGCCAGATTTCAATTGAATTTTTAATTTCCTGCATCTCTCTTTGAATATATTTCATGCATGCATATATTTCATGCATTGTAACTTTCTACATTCAAGGTTTCCATCATTTTCCTATGCTCCTCTTTATTGTATACGTCTTCTTTAGACCTGCTGAACAATTCTTTTGGTATGTTTGTGATTTCTTCTTTTATCTGAGACATTATCTAATTTGACTGCTTTTACAATTTCATGAAGTTGTTTCCTTACTTCAGTTGCTATCCTCTCAGAGATCTCAGGTGTGTGACTTCCTTTTTCTTCCATGATTGTATCTCCCAGACTTATTGTGTGTGAGCTAGAGGTCTGAGTTTGCCTTTTGCTCCCTTGACTTGACATTTTCCTGAGTTCTTCCCAACAAGCTAGTTGTGGAGTCCCAGGCACTTTCCACATTGGCTGCCCCTAAGCAGTGTGGGGGAGTGGGACAGGAACCTCGGTTCCTCTAATTCCAGATTTACAGGGAGAGTATGGAGTGGGCTTCTCCAGAACTATGCAGCTACACCGGGGCTTTGCTGATGATCAGGGGTATGTTTGCTGCATGTAGGTGGGGCTGCTTCTCTCAGCCTGTATGTCTACACTGGGACTCCCACGATGGTGACAGACACACAGGGACGTGTTTGTCTGATTATGCCAGTGGATGATGGCTGACTGAGGGAGCCAAGAGCCTCAAATTGTGGCCTACGGATGCACAGGGCTTACCTGGATGTGTGTTCCTGCTCCTGCTGGCTCCCTGGTGGCAGCTCCCTGAAGTGAAGGTGAATCTGCTGGTTCTCTCTACTCACACAGGCCACCTGTAGGATGTGGTGGTGGTGCACAGCAGACAGAGGTGGATCTATCTGCCTTCTTCAGCCGGCACTGGGTGCATGGGAGGAAAGGACCTTCTGGTGGGTGGCACCCATCAGGCAGAGGCAGATCTTCTGGTTTTTTCTGCCTGCACTGGCTGCGTGGAGGAAAGGGCTTTCCAGTGGCGGTACCTGGCAGGCAGAGGTAGGTCTTCTTCTGTTTTTTTCTGCCCACACTGGGCATGTGGATGAAAGGGCCTTCTGGTGGTGCCTGGCAAGCAGAGGCAGGACTGATTCTCTCTGCCTGCGCTGGGCATGCGGAGGAAGGGGGGCATGATTTTTGATCCAGTCTGCCAGCCTCTGCTTTTTAATTGAAGTGTTGAGATCATTTAATCAAATGCTATTATTAAAGAGTATTGGCTTACTGTCATTGCCTTTTTTTTTCTGTTGTTGATTCCTTTATTTTTCTCTTTTTGTTTAACTGCTTGCCTTACTTGATGTGTTCATCTCATCTGACTTTTTGGTTATTGGTTTCATTTCCTCTGTCCTGGATATTCTTAAGTATTTTTCGAGTGCTGGTTCATGTTCCTGAATCTCTTTAGGTGTGCTTTGTTAATACCTTTATTTTTCCATCAATTTTGAAGGATGATTTAGCCGGATAAGTTAGTATGGATTAGAATTTTTCTTTTTAGGCTGTTTCCATTATTTTTGGGGTTGCCTTTTTCAAACTTACTGAGTTTCTTTTCTTCTTATTTAATCATTTTGTATAGTTCAGTTATTTGGTGTTTGCTTTCCTCTCCATTGTTGCCCATTGGGTCTGCTTTGGGAGAACTGGGAATCTTTGGAGATATTTTATTGTCTTGTTTTTTCATGTTCTTTTTTTTGTGCAGAGGGAGTTTGTTGTTGATATAAATTCTTAGTTAGGTGCTATTATTATTGGCTTCATTTATCAAAAGGTTTTGTTTACCACTTGAACCTATTCAGTTTAATTGAGTTGGGCCCTGTCACTACATTGAAAGATGAGCATTTCTAATAGTTTTAACAGTGTCAATAGATCCTACCATACATCAATCATAAACATTAAAATTTGTTTTGATAATTTTACCCTTTTGTTAATATCCCTTACAGACTATATTGTACTGCTACTTGTGCTTCATCTGGGATGTGGAGGGTGGGGGAAAGACAGAGGAAGGGGAAAAGGAAGGGGTATTTCCATACAAAGAGAAGGAGGCAAGAGAAATGTCAATAGGTAAAAAATAGATTGAACTCTTTTGGAATTATTTTTAAAGCTTGGGTAAATGGCTCGGGTTGAGGAGGCTTGAAAGAGCATCGTGTAGGTAGATGGTGGTATGTAGATGAGTAGGAATGTATTTAGAGATTGAAGGAGTCTGAGATTGTCAGAACTTGTTATATTTGTAGGTTTGTTTGAATACTCTAAGACCGATTTTGTAAAGAATAACCTAGATATGCCCACAAATGGTACTAACTTATAGTAATGGTTAGTTCTTACTCTCAAAGCACTTTTCAGGTCCACGTAATAGTTATGTTATTAGATAGTTGGCGATGAAGAAGGGAAGATAAGACACTGAGGAAGACAGGAGAAAAAGAAACAAGGAAGGGAGTAAAAAATAGAAGAGAAAAACTACTAAAAGAGGGCACATGAGAAAAACTTAAAGAATAGGGTATCGTACCAACCAGTATCAATAAAGAAGCAAGAACCAGGGAAAAGGAAAAAACCAGAAAAAGACAAAAACAAAAAACAATAAAACTCAAAAAACCAAGGTTACTCAAATTAAACAAAAAACTAAGGAAACAATAGATGCACAAACCAAAATAAATATAGAAATAAAAATCTTCATACAGTTAATTGTCACAGGATTAACACAGAGCACTTTCAAGCCAGGTGTAGTGGCACATGCCACAAATTGTGTAAGCAAGATCAAGGTCAGCCTACATTACATAGCAAGGCATGTCTCAAAAACAAAACAAAACAAAACAAAACACCAAAACAAACAAAAGAAAGGTGTTTGCACAACTCCCTCCCTAAAATGTTATCTTTGAGGTATGGTGAAGCATGCTGTATGACACATGTAAGTCCCTTGAGAGTAAGGGCCATGTATTACTCCTCAGATAGCAGACACTCAGAAAAGGTTAACATACTTATTCAGGCTCAAAATCACTCATTGGCAAATAAGAACATCTCTCAGAGAGGGTGAATTCATCCTAAATTCCATATGATAGAATTAGGACATCACTCAGTTCTCAGCCTCCCAGACATGTTTCTTCAATCCTAATGATGTCCAGAAAGACAAAGCAGACCCACCACTTACTGTATAGCAGATCTACAACTTCACATTCCTATGATCCTGGGCTTCTTAACATCAGCATAGGGACTTTGTGGGGTGGGTAGGTAGTTTATTGTTATAGGGGTATATTCTGTGCACTGCTGAATCATTTAGACATTTCTAATCTCTACTCTTGTGGTCTGGTTCGGATGCACCCTCCCAAGCCTCATGCAGTCATGAAAGTGGCTTATTCTAGTGTTTGTGATTGGTTCGTTGTCTAGCACTGGGATTGGTGGTGTGAGTGCTGTACGCACTCAGAAACTTGGAGCCAGCATACAGTATAGAGGAGGGAAGGAGGCATGCTTTCCCCCTCTTTTATCCTTTAGCTATTGTTGCTCATGGTCGCCATGAGCAGTTGCCCCTCAGCCAGGCCACCCTGTGTGGGAGCCAGCTGAGTTTGGATGAAACCTCCAAAACTGTAAGATAAATAAATATTTCCTTCCCTAATTTTGGGTGTCAGGTATTTTGTCTCAGCAATGAGAGAAAAGTAACCAAGACAGAATTTGGTACAAAGAATGGAGTTGTTGCTGTGACTTTACATGACCATGAGGTTTAAGAACCTTTGGCAATGGTTTGTGGGAAGAGTCTGGAAAGATTTGGGCATGTCACCTGAAAGAGTGGTGCTGGAACAGGTTAAGCTGTTCTGTAGGGGAGATTCTGGTCAGAGCTCAGAAGACCAAAAGGCTAATAGAAAGCTTGCTGGTAGAGGGCAGGCTTGGGAGGTTTCTGCTGGGAAGAAGCACTACATTGGTTGTTGGACTCCAGATGATATGTGTTATGGCTTGGCAGAAAGTTTGTTTGCATACTGCTTGTGTCCAGGGACTTTGCCTGAGATTAAGATTAAGGGCAGTGGACTGATTAATCTGGCAGAAGAAATTTCAAGGCAGTTGAATGTTGAGGTGGTGGCATGGCTATTGTTGGGGGATTTTAGTCAGATTTATGTTGCAGATCAAGAGCAAAGAACCCAGTAGGGTGATTTAAAATGTGAGTTTGGCAAGAAAGAAAGCTCAAATAAAGTAGTGGACTGTAAGGCTAGATCTGAGATCTTCTTTGATAGAAGGAACAGAAAAATAAAAAAAGATGGCCTGGGGCATCCAAGGAAGCCATGGGTCTCCACCTTTTGTAGCCTTAAAACTGCAAAAACAAAAGACTTTGCTCTGGGGAGAAAGCCACCCGGTGCCATGTTCCAAAATGGCAGTGGAGGCCACATGAAGTTCCAAAATGGCAAAGGCTGCACCAGGTTTCAGAATGGTGGTAATGTAGAGAATTTGTTCCTCACAATCAGGTTTAGGGTGCTCAGTGATCTAGGCACTGATCCCTTCAACCAAAAGAGAGGAAAGCCTGGCTAGTGCTTCAGCTGGCAGCAGACCTTGGTGACATCCACATGGTGCTAGTTTTAGGCACATGGAAAATGCATGAGTTCTGAGGTCCAGGCAGCTTCCACCCTGATTTAAGAAGGCCTGGGAGGCCAGGCCCCTGAGAGGGCAGTGTGTGAAGCCAAAGGTGCACTGGAGAACCCAGAAGTTTGGAAAATCCAGGAGTGTGGATCATCTAAGGAAAGCTGCAAGGACTGAGCAGAGTGGGCTTAAGAGAAAAGCTGTAGGAGCTAAAACTGCTAGAAGTGCCATGGTGGTGTCACTCAAGCCTTTTGGACTGATTGCTTCAGATGCTGAGCATGGAACTCTGGTACTTAATGTTTGCCCTCCTGGATTTTGGACTTTCTTTGGTCCCATCCTTTGTATCCCATTTGTACCTTTGGAAATGGTAATGCTTATCTTATGCCATTATATATTGGAAGTATTTAACTTTGTTTTCATTTATACAGGGGCTTGCAGCTAAGAATTTGCCTTAGATCTCAGAGGAGACTTAGGATTTGGACTTTTCAGCAATGCTGAAACTGTTAGGACTTTGGCAACTCTTGGAGACGGACTAAATGTCTTTTTTTATAAAGGCTGTGCATGAGTCTTTGCGGGCCAGGGGTGGAATGTTGTGGTTGGGTTCAGATCCTCCTCTCCAAGTCTCATGCAGTCCTGGAAGTTATTTGTGATTAGTTTGTTGTCTAGCGCTGGGATTGGTGGTGTGAGTGCTGTGCTCACCCAGGGGTAGGGAGCTGGCATACAGTGTAGGGGAGGGAAGGAGGAATGCTTTTCCCCTCTTTTGTCCTTTAGCTATTGTTGCTCATGGTCGCCATGAGCAGTTGCCCCTCAGCCAGGCCACCCTCCCTGGGAGCCAGCTGAGTTTGGACTGAAACCTCCCAAACTGTAAGATAAATAAATATTTCCTTCCCTAATTTTGGGTGTCAGGTATTTTGTCTCAGCAATGAGAGAAAAGTAATCTACCTCCTGGATGCTAGTAGTCACATTACTTCCACTCTCCTGCCCCTACCAGCATGACAAGGAAATATTTCTCAATTTTAATTTTCTCTTTCCTGCTGTCATTGCCTCTGAATTTCCTTTCTAGGTTTTCTAACACACCAGTCACCTGAATGGTATGTGCTAAATTTAGGCCATTTGATGAAATTCAGACTCATGTTAAAAATGCTCCTAGAGTTTCACACAGCCGAGGATAGATTCCTAGATTATTGCTGTGATAGAAGGGAGCATTTATTACTTAGCCCTGCCTCTCTCTCTGACATATCCCTCAGATCTCACAGAAAGAGGAGGTGCCAAAGACAGTGGCTGCATGGTCTGATGGACAAAGAAGTTGTGCAGGTATGTTAGTATTGGCTTTGCAGCTGTCACAGCAGACCACACTTCTCAGAACTTTCAGATGTTTCCAGGAAATCCAAAAAGATGGAAAGTGATGATAACAGAAGACTAACACAGGCAAAGGATGTGGTGCTAAAATTTAGGGAGATTTAAAGACATAAAGGGACAAACCCTTTAGGTGGAGAGCCCATTAGAGGCAAAATGGTGGAGAACTATACATTTACAGATTACTATCTGTATGCCAGGCAGATAGCTTGACTAGACCAAAGTGGCCCCATGACAATGTCAGGGCTCCAGCCTGGAGGGTTAGGGAATTGGGCTATGCAGAGCCTTGGGTAGTAGGTGTTCAGACATGTTCAGCTCTTAGGGAGTTCAAAAGCACAGGGAAACTCATTAAGAAGTTGCTTGAATTGTTCTCTAGAGAATCATGGTTCTCTGGAGCAGAGTTTCAAAGGCGAGCTCCTCAGAGTCCTGACTCATTCCTCACAAGCAGCCCAAGAGCAGGTAAAGGGGTTGAAGGCTGGGGCAGGAAACTTGAGGCACCAGAGCATCCTCATTGAAGATGTTCCTTTACCTGCATGTTCTGGTCTCTTTACTGTCTACAGCTCTGATATCTGAGTGTCTTTTCATGTCTAGGCCTCTTATCTGTCTGTTATTTCTTTTTTTTTTTTTACTTCATCTTTCCTGACTCTTTTACTTGGTATTGTTATTTATTTCTGTTTAAGCTTGCTCTCTCTCTCTCTCTCTCTCTCTCTCTCTCTCTCTCTCTCTCTCTTTCTCTTTATGTCTCCATCTCCCTCCAGGCATTCATTGGCCTTCGGTTGCCAGTGAAGACAAGGAGAAGTAGGAGGTACTGATGTCAGGATGTCAGGAGGGCTGAGGTAGTTGTGCTCTCACATATCCCTGTCCTAACCAGACTGGGTCATGTTGAGGAGGTGGCAGATGGGGGGTGGGGAAGATGGATAGGAGATATAAAAGAAGGAATTAGTTTGCAAGGAGATCTGAGGGAAGTGGGGACTTTGGAAACTACCTTGGAATTTTTCTAAGGACCACTTATTGAGCAGGGATCAGATACCTCCCACTGATCCACTGATGTTCCTCATTCTTATCAGCAAGGACAACAGGGTTGGATGTTTTTTCAGAGCCCGTTCATTTAGCCACTCTTTCCGTTCCTTCTATCTCTTTCTCTCTCAGCACTCCACTGTCATTTCCACATTCTGTAGCATGTTATGTATACTTTAACATGCACAGGGCATAGTGAAAAAATGTTCAAATTAAAAATGCTATTGGTATGGCTGAGCGTGTGGGAGTCACAAAGAGAGGGTGCCACAATACTGCAGGCATTGTACATCAGGACCATTTGATGTCACACAATCAAAAGGGCAGGGAAGATGGGAGGGCCCTTAACTTTTCCAGTGGATTGGAACCCAGCAGACCTCCCCTTATTTCTCCTTAAGTCCAAGTTAATACCAATACACCCATCACATATTGTCTTAGTAGTTTGGCTACATACATCTCTAGTCAAGGGAGCTTTTCACCCTGGTGAGATCCATAACCAATTTTAAATTTGGAGTAGACCTCAGCATTTTCCTGGATGTAAATTTCTACAGAAAAAACATCGGGAGTTCCTTAAATTTATTCTATCATCATCATGATATGTCCTCCAACATCCACAACCTGTCTATATATCTTAAGAGACTTGAGTCGCAGATATAGAAGATTATACATTCCAAAAGTGTTTGTCCCACCAGAAAGAACAGATACCAGCATCACACCTTATCCTGCCAACAGAGCTTCTAGCAAGGAGTGCAAGACTGCTGTGCCTGTTTTTGTAACTTATACAAATTTACAGATTTCTTGCCATATGCTGGTCACAATGATTGACACTGGAGATGTAGTAATGCACAAAACAAAATCTGTGTTCTAACAGTCTAAGTGGGACAATAGAAAATAGTTAGATAAATAGACAAGTTTTTTTTTTAAGAAGTAAGAAGTATAATGAAGAAAAATGAAGCAAGCTAAATAAACAGTGAAGAAAGGCTATATTTTAGAAAAGATGGTAACAAAAAGGTTCTATCATTATTTTAATGCTGGGGCAGGATTCCAGAGGAAGTGAAAAGGCTCACCCTAAATACACTTGGTGAAAGGTACACAGGTAGTAGATATCTTATTGCAGGTCTCTTAGGTGAGATCCTAGCTGGCACATAGTGGAATGGAAAGGATTACAGAGTGGTTTTGTGCAGTGAGCAGATAGGTGAGGTAGATAACATAGTAAACACCAGTTCTGGACATGGGGTGTTTGAAGTGACAAACATTCAAGCTGAGATTTCAAGGAGGCAGCTGTTCACATGGAGTTCAGAGATTGGCTGGCTTCAGACTTTTGTTATTGTTGGGTCCAATTTTTTTTGTCTTGATTTTTGTTGCTCATATAATTTTTCCCTCATAGTGGGTACCAGGGAAGTTAAAAAAGAAAGAACTCAAAATTGTCTAGTAGATTAGACACAGATACACAACAGAACTTCTGACGTTATGTGAACCCTTAAAATATTCTATACCTACACTCATTCCTCTCCCCATCAGCCACAGTGGAAGGAAGGGGATCCCTTCTCCACTTTCAGTTAAATTCCTCTTGTGTAATCTGGATCCTACCCATTCCTGATTCACTAAACTCTGGTCCATGATTTAGTGTGTCACTTTCCTGCATTTTATCACTCTTCATTAATTGACAAAGTCCATCACCATGTGAAGGAGCCTTCTATGACCATACTGTCCTCACCATGTAGCTCCTGACTTATACCTCCTTTTTTTTTTGGTCTTTTCCCTTTTTTATCGGTACCGGGGATCAAACTCACGACTGCCTGCTTGCAAGGCAGGCGCTTATGCCGCTGAGCTAAATCCCCAGCCCCATACCTCCTTTCCATCTTGTGCAAATATCTCAGAAACCCAGCTATGTTGACTTCTTTTAACACACTTTGGAGCTGTTTTCCCAGAGTCTCTTTTCTGCTAAAAACTGGGCACTTTTTGATTCTTCTTTCACTTGTTGTCTATGCATGCTTGATCACAAAGACTCCTTGTTTTGAAGCCTTTGATTCTTCTTGAGTTCCTGTGTCACATCATTTTTGCTTGGTCCCCCAAACACATTTTGTTCTCTGGATTCTCCCTTTGAAGCCAGCCCTCAAATGTTGCAGTTTTTAAAGCTCTGCTTTCAGCTCTTTCTGTCTGTAGGCTCTTCTGAGTGACTTCATTGCTTGCAATAACTTCAGCTCTCACAGACATGTTAATGGCATTCAGATTCCTACCAGAAAGCTAGCTTTTCAGCACTAGTTATGTCAGTCTAACAAGATACAAGAGGTCTCATAAGCTCCAAAGCCCAAAACTAGATTCATCATGTGTTCTCCCTATTTCCTTCTCCAAACCTCTCACTTCCATGCTCCTTATCTCGGTGAGTGGCACCCCACCCATCCATTCCAATGTCTGGACTGCATTCTTAGCCCCTCTTTTTCTCTCAGCACTCTTTAATCATTTCTACTTCCTCAAAACTCTTATCAAATACCTACTTTTCATATCATTCATCACTCCCTTACTTTTCATTCTCTCCATTTTCCTCCAAAATAACTACATAGGTTGATAGCCTCCTCCTCCCATTTAGTTTCCATAAATCACTCCCATTTAGTTTCCAAATCACTCTGACAGCCAGAGTGATTGTTCCTAGCTACAGCAGAGCTAGAATTTGGAGATTTAGCCTCCTTGAATAATAGCTCTGCTTTTTTCTCTACAGGAGAAAGGATGCAGGAATTTCTCTGGAGAAACCACAGT
This sequence comes from Cavia porcellus, assembly GCF_034190915.1. Classification (NCBI taxonomy): domain Eukaryota; kingdom Metazoa; phylum Chordata; class Mammalia; order Rodentia; family Caviidae; genus Cavia; species Cavia porcellus. The sequence goes on from NW_026947508.1 coordinate 37,996,023, forward strand.
TCTCTTACTGAGTTCGTTCTTCTTGGCTTCTCAAGTAACACAAAGATTAATCTTATTCTATTTAGTGTCTTTCTCTTCCTCTATTTTACCACCCTTCTGGGCAATGGGCTCATTATCACCTTGATACGCATTGATTCTCGCCTCCACACACCAATGTACTTTTTTCTCAGTGTCCTATCCATTTTGGACATGGGCTATGTTACCACCACAGTGCCCCAGATGTTGGTGCATCTGGTTTGCAAGAAGAAGACCATTTCCTACAGTGGGTGTGTAGCCCAGATGTACATCTTCTTGATGCTGGGAATCACTGAGTCTTGGCTTTTTGCAATCATGGCTTATGACAGGTATGTGGCTATTTGCCATCCTCTCAGGTATAAAGTCATTATGAGTCCTTTGCTGTGTGGGTCACTGGTGGCCTTCTGTGGATTCTGGGGTATCAGCTGTGCTCTGATATACACTGTCTCTGCCATGATTCTTCCTTATTGTGGCCCCAACGAGATAAACCACTTCTTCTGTGAAGTGCCTGCCGTCTTGAAGCTGGCCTGTGCAGATACCTCCCTCAATGACCAGGTGGACTTCATCCTGGGTTTCATCCTCCTTTTGGTCCCGCTTTCCCTTATCATCATTGTCTACATCAATATCTTTGCTGCTATTTTGAAGATCCGTTCAAACCAAGGGCGGATCAAGGCCTTCTCCACCTGTGCTTCCCACATCACTGTAGTCACCATGTTCTCCATCCCATGTATGGTTATGTATATGAGACCTGGCTCTAAGTCCTCCCCAGAAGAAGACAAGAAGCTGGCTCTATTCTACAATGTCATCTCTGCCTTTCTCAACCCCATCATCTACAGCCTCAGAAACAAGGATGTGAAGAGGGCTTTCTCCAAGGTGTTAGGTTGGGGCAAAGAGTCAGAATGAAGTCTCAGGACTCAGGAGCATTATCACCTGAAACTAAGCCAGTGATACATCCTATGTAATTTCTTCATCCAAATTCCAACATTCGATGGGAGAGAGCAGGTGAGATTACGTTTGAGAAGGCTACCGGGGAAGTGGGAGCTGTGCTCCACGGAGACTTGGGCAGGGAGGGCCTGTGTCTCCACGACAGTGGGCACTCCCGGGTCTCCTTGCAGTGAGCCTGAGCTACCCTGGCTTCTCTGGTGCTGCCTCCCTCCACCCTACTTTTTCCTCCTGTCAACCCCGCTGCTACCGCTTGTGCTTCTGTTGTGGCAACAGAGCTGTTATTCTTTTCTGGCTCCAGACACCCAGCACCCCAGAAATGCAGACCCCCATAGGCAGTCAAGCGATGCTGACCCCACAGATGGCTGCTGGTCCCTCTCACAGCAGGTGGCCGGGCACTAGTGCAGGAAGGACAAAGTAGATACATTGCAGCATCCATATGGCACAGTCTTGGTACAGTTACAGCCACCCCCAAGGGATCCAAGAAAGCCAGACTCTTATATGGTTTATGTTGCTTATTGTAGTAATAGTGTTCTTCTAGTGCTACAAAATATTTGTCAAAATATTGTACCTGGTCACCTCCCTCTGCATCAAATGATTTATGCCTAAAGCTGGAATATATGACCCATAAATGGAATAAGCCTTGTATAATGGATGTAAATGTAAAGACAGGATGAGAAAGCTATGATCGTCTTGCCTCATCCAAGAGGATTCAGCAATAGGTCAGCAAGTGCCCATTAATGGAAGAGATTGGATCCTTGGTACTTGGCACGAAGGTTTATCATGTTCATTCTGATAGCCATGAGATGCTAAACTAGCACTATGGAAGATGCCTAACAAGACAGACTATAATGAAAGGGCTCTTTAAGTGTTTTCATAATGGGTTCAGCTTAAGAAAAGATGCTGTTGCTACCAGTATTCAGAAGACAGAAAATTTCTGCAGTGGTTTGAAACCAGAAACAGCTTTTATGCAATTTCATTACTATTTGTTTATGACAGGTCACCTCAGCCAACCACTACAAAATCAAATGACAGAACTTTGGCAGAAAAGTTTTTGCCCAAAGGACAACTATTACACACAGAAGTACTGGAGTCCAGTAATAATGTTTATAATTAAGTTACACAGTGAATGGAAAAATAGTCTTCAGTAAGCAAGAACTTATCCAAGATGTATGCTCATCACAGAAAAATATATTCAAAAACATCACAGTCAGACTTCATCAAAACTTGAAAATATGGACCAAGAAAACATTGTCACAAGAATGTTTAAATGTAAGTGTACTTTTCCAACTGAAAAATGTTTTCTACCATTCTCTCCATGGTTGTCAGGAGACTGCATAACTAGAAGTGTGAATGATGGGTTCTGCTCATATATTCCCTAGCAACACAGTAGATGAGGGATATCTCTGTGGTTTAAAGAATTTACTATACTTTAAAGTATTCTGTCTTTTGCTGTAATCTTTTTAAGGAGTGGGCCAATTATAGTGAAGAGTTGTTGGGAGCTGTAGAAGCTGGAAATTGACCACGTGTGCAGGCTGGGGCATGGCTGTCCCAAGGACAAAGAGTGCCTGGGGCAAGTCATATGAAGAAGCTCACAAAACACCTGGCCCCAAGACAATCTAACAGTGGGTTGCTAGGACAACAGGGTGTCATGTGACAATCAGTTACTAAAATGCATAAACAAATGCCCCTCCAGTGAAGGGGCAGTCCCTTTCCTCCCATCAGGAGAAAGAAGTCTCCACCTGACCCCAGCTTTCCTCTGTTCCTTATTTTTCTCATCCTCCCACCATCCTTCCCCCAGGAAAACATCTGGAAATGTGCTGGTCATGGCAAAGAGCAGCAGTCATTATTTCTGCATCTGTAATGCTATGTAAAAAGTTTTGATTGTCAGCTGACATTTTATTTGTTGTTATACTTTTGGTAGAAATGTTCTTTTTAATCCTGTTACTCAGCAATATTAATTTGTTCATTAGGAAACTATGAAGAATAAAGAAACAAGAACGTGAAACAGGGATTGTGGTGATATGTGACTTTAACAATCTATTTGGCCCAACCAAAATGCAAACCATTATTCATTCATAAGGGTTTATTTAGCTTTCTGTAGCCAATTTATTGTGAAATCTCTGTCCACCAAACCTTGACAGTGAGCCATCTCTATCTTATTATGTTGTTAAATACCTGCAAAAATCTAAAAAGCACAGGTTGTTGTCCTTAGTATTGGTGTACATGAAGTTACTAAAACTGGAGAAAATCTTACGTCAGAAATAAGTACTGTTTAGGTTTTATACCAAAAGCTCAGACCAGCACATAAAAAGTTGCTTTTTAGTAAAATGATTTAGAATTATTGCATCCCAAAAGCAATTTTCCTTTGATTTTCATCGATCTATTTATTTCAAGACACCATATGAAAAACACAATTGAAATCAACAATGACAGCCATAACAAATAATCTTCTTTTTATTCAAAAAGGTAAAACAGACTTTTTTTTGTATTGGGGATTGAACTCACAACCTTGCCCTTGCCCGACAAGCACTTATGCCCCTGAGCTAAATCCCTAGCTCTGTGGTATTTATTGCTGATTTCCTATCATCTTGTTGTGAACTCCAGTAATGCTTTTATTCTTTGTTTTGGTTGGTTTTAGTCTGTTTTGCATTACTTAATTTCAATATGTGTGAAAGAATGGACAGCTATTATGAAGAGAACAAGAGACATTATAGGAGCCATTGTTGAGTTTCCTATTGTCTGTTCTTTTTAATAATTTTAAACCTTGGAAATTTTATTTAACAAAACCTAATGGTCACCTTTCTTACTATATTCAATTTTAAATTTTTTTATTTTGAAGGTAATAAAATAACAACAGAACAAGACAGAACAAAGCCAATTAAGACAATGCAGTGAAACTGGTACAGAACTTGACAGCAGGATACTGGGATAACAGTAATAGGTACCATCGTGTATCTTGTTGTCTTCACAATAGTGGTCCATTCAATCAGGTACAGCAAAATCAAATAAAAAACCAGAACATTATAAAACTTCTCAAAATAGAATATTAAATAGAGCAAAACAATTAATCAGAACAAAGCAAAACAGTGAAAATAATATTGGCCTTCAAAGAGAAGACAGAAAGAGATCCCCCATATTTGCCATACTGCTTACTGTCATCCTCCTAAGGTCTGCACCTATTGTCTGGTTTTGAAGGCCTGTAATGCTTTAATTCTTTTGTTTTGAACAGTTTTATACTATTTTTGTCTTGTTTGAATTCACTGTATATGAAGATATGGACAACTATTTCAAAGAAAACAGACATTATGGTAACCACTGTTGATTTCCTGTTGTTTTGAAATCTTGTGTTGATTGCATTATTTTGTTCTGGTCTGCCTTTTCTGTTTTGTTTTATTCTCTTTAAAATAAAAAATTAAAAAAAAGGTAAAACAATTTCACAGCAAAATAATAGGAGAATAACAATAGTTAATACGTTACATTTTGGTCATCTTCAGAGTAGTTACTGAGAGTACAAAATACAGGCATAAAAGTTCTCTAATGGATATTAGCATGAATCTTCCTTTTCAGTGAACTAAGAGAGACTAATAGTACAATCACCCTGTATTTTCCCCCCTTTTCTCTTCCTTCCTTTCTCCTTTTCCCCTGCCTAGATCCCATTGCCTTTTAAACAATTATCTCATTTCACATTATCTATTTACATTCTAGACATTATTTACTCTTTCAGTTTCTTGCATCAGGAAGATTTACACATACGAATCTGATTTATTTCATTTATATGATGTTGCACAAAGTCTGAAATTTATCCTTCTTTATGATTTAGTAGTATTCCACTGTATAAAAATACCACATTGTTTTTATCTTTTCCTCAGTTTATGGACACTTGGGTTGTTTTCAAGATTTAGCTATTACAGGACTGGGGATTTAGCTCTGTGGCATAAATGCCTGCCTGGAAAGTGCAAGGTCATGAGTTCTATCCCCAGTACCCCTCCAAAAGATTTAACTATTACAAACAACTTGTGCTGCTATAAACTTGGGTGCACATATATAGCTATGGTATGAAGTTTTTAATTCTTCTGGGAAAATACCCAGAAGGGTAATAGCTGGATTGAATGAGATCTCTAATACTAGTTTTTTTGAGGAATCTCCATACTGACTTCCAGAATGGTTGTACCAGTCTACACTCCTACTAACAATGGAAAAGGATTCATTTTCCCCTACAGCCCCTTCAGCATTTGTTATTGGTTGATTTCTTGATGAATTGCCCTTCTTACTGGTGAAATGAAGTCTCAGTGTTGTTTTAATTTGCATCTCTTAAATGACCAGTCATGGAGAATATTTTTTCAATATTTATTTGCCATCTGTATTTCTTCATCTGAGAAGTGTGTATTCATCTCAGATGCCCATTTTTGATTGGTCATTGAATTAGGAAGATCTGATTTTTAAATTGTTTATGTGTTCTAAATAGAAGTCCTTTGTTTGAGATATGATTGGCTAACATTTTTTTCCACTCTGTGGGATGTATTTTCATTCTGTGGTGATTTATTTTGCTATGTAAAAACTTTTTTAAAATAAGATGAGATCCCAGTTGTTTATTTTTGAAGTGTTTCCTGTCGATGTCCGCTCCCGGCCGGCAGGAAGGACACATGACAAAGTCTGGTAGTGGACAACCTTTTCTTTTTATTTTCCTTCTCCGTACAGCCTGCCCTGGGATCGCTCCCAGCCGAAGCCTCCTCTGGTCCGCTCCCCGCGGCTCCTTCCGGGCTTCGCTCCGAAGCCTCTACCGGTCCGCTCTCCGCGGCTCCTTCTGGGCTTCTACTTCCGGGCTTCTACCTGGCTTCTTCTTCCGCCCAGGGGTGGCACCGGTATATATATGGGTACAGTGTCCAATCATGTTAAAGTAAGCAAGGCAAGCTGATTGGCTAACATTATCAGTTGCCAGGCAGACTATATTGTTGAGCGGGTTGTTTACGCGGTAAGCAGGAAACTAACATATTTGATGGGAGGGGTAATCTACCTCAGGCTTTGCTCTTTACCACAGGCCGCACGTCCGCCGCGCAAGGCGAGCTATCACAGACGCGGCTCCCAACATCTCCCCCTATTTTATTTTTTATGAATGTGCGCATCGTAGCCCTTCCTGGACTGGGTGCAGAGGCTTATGCCCTATGTGTAGGTCCACCGTAGGTCCTTGGCTTAGACCCTGGTTGGCCATGCCATGGTCTGCCAAGGCCCTGAGGCCCTCGTCCTTTTTCTAGGGCCAGGCACAAACTGGACAGAACCTGGATGCACACAAGCTTGCACTCATTTCCTCTCCGTAAAGAAATCCCCTCGGAGAGAAATTTAGACCTGGGCAGCATCTAACAGTCCAGCAGCTTACGTGCAGGATGGGGTAGGGCCTGGCTTAGGTCGAGTCGTGCTGGGGAGGCACGCTCTTACCCGTCATTGACTCACCTACCCTGCTGTGTATTGTCACCTTATGGAGGAGAATGAGGGATGCCCGCCATATCTAGACTCGGTCGTGGGCCAATTGAGCAAGCCATGCATATGCCTGAGGATCTTCTTGTCCATTTCGGGCTACCGCTATTTCTATTCATCTTATTGGTTGGTCTGTGATGGATCTCCAGTAGGGCAGGTCTGATCTTCAGTCGAGGGCTTTGTTGCCCGTGTCAGTCTCTCCGGTATCCACAGTGGTTCTCGTCCCGGTTCCTGTGGGAAAACACAAACCGCGCCTCGGTTCCAGCTGACCACTGGATCCGGGCCCATCCATTGTCCTGTCAGGACATCTTTCCACTTCACCCACCCTTTATGGTTGGGGAAAGGGTTGCAGTGCTCCACAGCTGGGGAGCGATTATCATTATTTAAATTTAAAAAATTGTGTGTGAATAGTGCCATGGATAATCGTGCCTTTGGGGCCAGGCCTTGGCCTACTCCCCCTTTTTGTTTTTGTAAAATTTCTTTGAGGCTTCTATGAGCCCTCTCAATGATTCCTTGACCTTGGGGATTGTATGGGATACCATGTTTTAATTGAACCTCCATCATTTTGCAGAACTCATTGAAGGCTTTGCCTATATAGGCTGGTCCATTATCAGTTTTTAATATTTTTGGTTTGCCCCATGCGGCCCAAGCTGCCAGGCAATGATTGATCACATTAGACACTTTTTCACCTGTTTCTGCTGTTGCAAATATGACGTGAGAACAGGTGTCTGTGGAAACATGAACATATTTAAGAGTCCCAAACTCCTGTATATGTGTGATGTCCATCTGCCAAACATCACCAGGGATCAAACCTCGAGGGTTTACTCCCATCGGTATGGCAGGTTTGTATGTGGCACAGGAGTCACATAGTCGCACGATATCTCGTGCATCTGCTCTAGAAACATGGAAATGGTTTGCTAGTGTCCTGGCATTAACATGAAATTTATCATGGAAGGCACGGGCTCGCTCGATTGGTGTTAGTAAGGTAAAAATCCATAACGGGCGAGTGGCAGTGTCAGCAGCCGCATTCCCCTGTGCCATGGGCCCCGGCAGGGATGTATGTGCTCTTATGTGGGTGGTGAAGACCTTATGGTGTCTGTTCTGAAGCAATGTCTGGATAGACAGGAACAGTCCAGCCACTGTGGAAGTGGATCTAATTAAACTGGCAGTCTCAAGCACTTGCATAGCATTGACCACATACCTAGAATCGGAGACAATGTTAATGGCTTCTGAGAACCGTTCAAGAATCATTTTAACGATCTGCAGTTCTACCACCTGAGGCTGATCTGGTTTAAATTGTATGGTAACCGGGGGCTTGCCTAGGATCACATAGGCGCCTATCCCCGTCTTGGAGCCATCTGTGTATATTGTAGTTGCTAGGACTAATGGCTCAGAGGCGGTAACCTTTGGAAAAATTATAGGGTGCTGAGTGACAAATGACAAGATAGGGTCTTTAGGGTATTGATTGTTTATATCCCCATGGAAAACACATCTCAGAATGGCCCAGGTATCTATGCAGGCAGCCAGGGTCTTGATCTGGCTGGCGGTATAGGGTACTCGGATGGCTTGTGGTCCTGAGCCAAAATGTTGGACAGCTCTATCATGCGCTTCAAGGGCCAATGAAGCGACTGCCTCCGGGTAATGCTCTATGACTTTTGCAGGTGAGACCTTAGGGTGTATCCACAGTAGTGGTCCTTTCTGCCAAATCACCGCTGTAGGCTGTAGACTAGTCTGTAGCAAACAGACATCAAAGGGTCGCCCTGGTTCAATTCTGTGTAAGGTAGCCCCACCTAAGGCTTTTTCCACTCTCTGTAAGGCAGCTCTTGCCTCAGGAGTGAGCCTCCTGTGGGAGGCTATATCTGGGTCTCCCTTCAGAAGGTCGAACAGGGGTTTGAGATCTGAATTTGGTATATGTAAATATGGCCTAATCCAATTAATGTCTCCCAATAGCTTTTGCATGTCATTTAGGGTCCTAACGCCATCCGTCCTAATGGTGACCTTTTGCGGAGAGACTAGCATAGGGGAGATTCTCGCGCCTAAGTAGGTCACCATTTCTCCTCCCTGAATCTTGTCGGGGGCAACATGCAGATTAGCTTGTCTCAGGGCCTCGACCAACTGGCTGAGCATATTATTTAGCATGTCTGGGTCCCTGCCGCTGAGCAAAAGGTCGTCCATGTAATGCATACATCTTATCTTGGGAAAGGATTTTCGTAGGGGGGCCAGTAGGGAATCAAGGTAAATCTGACACATAGTGGGACTGTTGGCCATACCTTGGGGCAACGTTACCCACTCGTATCTGAGATCAGGGCTTTCTTGGTTAATGGTGGGCAAAGTAAAGGCGAACCTATGAGTGTCCTCTGGGTGCAGGGGAATTGAGAAGAAACAGTCTCTAAGGTCTATAACATAAACTGGCCAGGACTGAGGGATGGCTGAGAGAGCTGGCAGCCCCCTCTGGACCGCCCCCAGGGGCTGCATCTGCGCGTTGACCGCCCTTAGATCATGGAGCAGCCTCCACTTGCCAGACCTTTTCTTAATTATAAAAATGGGGGTGTTCCATGGGGAGGTTGACGGCTTAATATGTCCTAATCTAAGTTGTGTACTGACTATTTCTGACAAGGCTAATAGCTTCTCCTTAGGCAGGGGCCACTGAGGTACCCAAACCGGATCATTTGATTTCCAGGTGATTTTGATCGAAGTGGGTAGGAGAGCTTCTTCAGCGGCCCCTAAGAAAAACCCAATCCTTGCCTACCTTTTTTGTTTTCTACTGGTATTGGGGATGTCCGACCCTCCAGGGCATTGCCCAAGCCTTTGCTGGGGGTATATCCCTGGTTCCTGAGTATATCCTTAGCCTGGGGGGAGCAGTTTGACGTAAGCGTGACATCCATCTGAGTGAGGATGTCCCTTCCCCATAGAGACACTGGCAACTGCAACACAAACGGTTGGAAATGGCCCTGATGACCCTCCTCATCGCACCAGAGCAGGGTTGAAGCACTAACCTGAGGAGCTGACACCATCCCCAGGCCCTGCAGCGTGTTATCTGCAGTGTTGGTGGGCCAGTTGGAAGGCCAATCCTTTCTGGAGATAATGGAACGGTCAGCTCCTGTGTCTAGGAGCCCTGTTATATTCTTGCCATTGACCTTAAGTGAGAGCATGGGCCTTTTACCAAGTGTCATATGGAGTCCCTCAAAGACTTCCCCTGAGGAACCGAAACCTTGACTTTCTCTAATTTTCTGCTTTGAGGGAAATCTCTTGTGGAGACTGGGGAGCAGCAAGAGCTGCGCTATCTTGTCTCCTTTATTGATTACCATAGTACCCACAAGAGATTGAACCATAATTTTAATATGTCCTGTGTAGTCTGAGTCTATGACCCCTGGGACTACTGTGAGACCCCGAAGGGCCGTGGAGGATCTCCCGATCACCAGACCCACGGAATTTTCGGGTAACGGTCCCTTAAAGGTGGTTTCAACCACTTGAACACCCATATCAGGCACTAATATAAGTCCTGAGGCGACACTGAGGTCCACACCTGCTGACCCAGGGGTGGCCCTTGTTGAAGGCTGCCACCCTGAGCTGTCCTGTCTCTGGGGCGGGGGCCCGCCTGTGAAGGGGGCCCCCTCTGGCCGTTTTTTGGCTCTCTAGCATCTTGTCCACAAATACGGTTGCCCTGAGCATCAAAGACCGACCTACACTCCTCAGCTTTGTGTGATCCCTTTTTGCATCGCCCACAAACATATGGTTCTTCATTCCTAGGGCGAGGCCTAGCATCTGCATTGTTTGGGCAATGACGTTTAATGTGTCCTGGCTCCCCACAGGCAAAACACCCTTTAGCCTTACATTCCCCTTCTAACCCGCGAGGTCCCCTCTGCTGTACAGCCGCGGCCAGGAGAGCAGCCACTCCCGAGTTGGAGAGCGGCCCCCCTATCTCTCTGCATATCCTAATCCAGGCGTTGAGGTCCTTGTTCTTATGAGGAGCTATTGCTGCCTTGCACTCCTTTGTACATTGCTCAAAAATCAGCTGTCTTACCAGCGGTTGAGCCACTCCCGGATCAGGAAATATCTTATCGGCAGCATCTTGCATTCGGGCCACAAAGTCAACAAATGGCTCTGTGGTACCCTGAATTATTTTTGAAAGACACAAGGAGGCTGTTCCGGCACCACTTACCTGTTTCCAGGCGCGGAGCCCTATGGCATTGATTTGTTCATAGACAGCGCCGGGGAACTGGGTCTGGTCATCAGCGTGTCGACCTTCTCCCATAAGCATTTCCTTGTTCCACCCCCGGTTTCCCCGATTGGCGTTTCTCTCAGCCTGCTCTGCAGAGAACTCTGTGTACCAGGCTCGCCAATCCAGGTAACTGCCCGAGGGCAGACACGCCTTTGCCAGCTGAATCCAGTCCGCGGGGGTGAGGGGCCCAGAAGACAGATTCTCCAGCATGGCAATGGTGTAAGGCGCAGTCGGTCCAAAGGTTGTAACTGCATTTTTAAGTTCTCTAATCTGCTTTATCTCAAAAGGCTCCCATACATTGCGTCCCTGGCCCATAGCTACTTGTACAGGAAATATCCCGTAGGGGCCACTATCTATCCCAGGTGGATGTACCTCATGAGACAAGTGTCCCCCCTGCCAAAGCCGCCTGTAAAAATACCGACCCGCCGGCGGCGGAGCATAAGACAGCGGCCATGATTGGGCGGAAAATGGGGGCCCGTGTATCACTTCCTGTTCTGGCGAAAGGGGAGAGAGCTCCCAGGCGGCCACCTCGTGGCGAGGAATCGCCTCCGGAAACGGCCCCCAAGGTGGGGCGGAAGGCTTCGCCTCCCTCTCGCGCCGGGGAGCGCTCAGGAGCTCTCTACTCCTCCGCAGACCAGGTTGAGCAGAGCGCAATTCGCGGGGCAACGCTGGAAAAGAACCCTGCGACTCCTTATTGAGCGATTTAGGCTCCTGACAGCTGGTCTCTTTGGCCTCCTTGCCATTCAACTTTCCCTCGTCCTCGGAGTCAGACGACTCCGAGGCTAGAGCCCCGTCCTCCTCCTTAGCATCCTTGTTCCCCTTGACGGACCCCTCTCGGGAGCTCCCTGACTGGGCCTGCTCAGATACCCTGCGTACCTTTGTAAGCTCTTGAGAGCTTTCTCCACAACCACCCTCGCTCTTAGTGTTGCTACCTAACATGTTTCCCATCTTTTAATATGTTACTCACCGCGTGAGGCCCAAGGAATCCGCCACTTACGCGTGAGCCTGAGGGGAGTCTAAAAGCCCTGTAGGTGCGCGCCACCCAGAGCCCAGGCTTATCCCCAACTCACCTGTCTCGCAGCTCTGTACTGGAGCGTTGTCCACTTCCACGTCTCGGGGGTGATCAGTCCCCGTGCGGGCCACCAAATGTCGATGTCCGCTCCCGGCCGGCAGGAAGGACACACGACAAAGTCTGGTAGTGGACAACCTTTTCTTTTTATTTTCCTTCTCCGTACAGCCTGCCCTGGGATCGCTCCCAGCCGAAGCCTCCTCTGGTCCGCTCCCCGCGGCTCCTTCCGGGCTTCGCTCCGAAGCCTCTACCGGTCCGCTCTCCGCGGCTCCTTCTGGGCTTCTACTTCCGGGCTTCTACCTGGCTTCTTCTTCCGCCCAGGGGTGGCACCGGTATATATACGGGTACAGTGTCCAATCATGTTAAAGTAAGCAAGGCAAGCTGATTGGCTAACATCATCAGTTGCCAGGCAGACTATATTGTTGAGCGGGTTGTTTACGCGGTAAGCAGGAAACTAACATATTCGATGGGAGGGGTAATCTACCTCAGGCTTTGCTCTTTACCACAGGCCGCACGTCCGCCGCGCAAGGCGAGCTATCACAGACGCGGCTCCCAACAGTTTCCCATGCATGAACTGTCTGCCTACCCTTATGTCTTCAAGATTTCTGCCTACTTTCTCTTCTGGTAGATTTAGTATCTCTGTTTTACTGTTTTGGTCTTTGATCTATTTTGACTTTAGTGCATGATGGTAAGACATGAGTCTAGTTTTAGTCTTCAGCATGTAGAGGGCCATTTTTTCTTCCAGTGAACATGTTTGTTCACTTGATCAAAGATAAGGTGGCTGAGTGTGTTTTTAGTTGTGTCTGCATGTTCTCATCTGTTCCATTGATCCTAAAGTCTATTTTTTTTGGCCAGTACCATGCTGATTTTATCATAGTATCTCTGTAGTATAATTTAAAGTCAAGGATTGTGATACCTCCTGCCTCACGTTTACCTCTGCTATTCTATTCTAGGTCTGTTCTGATTTCAAATGAATTTTAGGAATATTTTCTCAAGTTCTGTGAGGTATATTGATCAACAGTTTTAGGAGGATGGCTATTTTCACAATGTTGGCTCCTCCTATCCATGAGCGAAGGATGTCTTCTCATCTTCGGAAATACTCTTTGATCTCCTTTTTCAGAGTCCCATAATTTTCAGTATACAGATATTTTACTTCCTTTGTAGATTGGTTCAAAGTATTTCATTTTTTTGATTGCTATTGTGAAAGATGAACAATAACTATCTTGACTTAAGGGTGCTAAATATTCTTAGCAGGGTCAGAAGAAGAGAGGAAATTGTTTTCAAGAAACAAAATATTTTTCTTTTAAATTCTTTATGCTAGGCTTTTTTTAAATTAAGCCTTTCCTCATGATATTCCCACATTGTTTTCTCCAAGTGCTCTTTTATCGTACCTTTCCCTCTTTTGCGTGGACCAAGCTCATTCTGCAGAGCCTGTTTCTCCCACTCTTCATTTTTACTTTCTAAAAGGATCTTTTCCACTGCTTAAAAAAATTCTTCATGGCAAAATTGGAATTGATGTTTGCTACTTGTGAAAAGTGTCATAAACATATGTATTAGATTTTTCCAGAGGCTTCAAAAAGGTGAATTGGTTGTTGCTTTATTTCATCTTCAAATAATTATTGAAATTTTTTCTTTTTAAAATTCATGTATGTCTCCTGTTAAGTAATAACATAAATGTTTGTTGTTTAAAATAGTGTTTTTCCAAATTTGGTTAAAAAATAAAAGATGACTTGCATTTGCGTAAGTGTTAGTGGAAGTACTAAGTTAGTGTATCATGGAGTGTTTGCTGCATATATCTATATCCATACTTGCATTTCACACTAATTTTATATCTTATTCAACTGAGAAATTATACTTTAATTTCATGAAGGGCATATGCAATGTTATTTTTTCTTAAAAAAACTAGTTGTATTTTGTTTCACATCCACCACTTTTAAAAATATAATTATTTGTCACTGAAAGTTTTAAAACTTTGAAATTGAAAATGTGTTTGATGTTAATGCTGTCATTACTTCCACTTTGACTTACTACTAGCAACATGATTAAATAGTTGAACAATTTTGCCATATTCATATTTTGGAATTGGAAATTTTGTGTCTTTTTCGTCTCTTTTGTGGTCTCGAGGAAATTTAAAGTTTATTTTCCTTTTTCAACTCTCTCTGAAGGTATTTTAAAATATCTCAGTGCAAACAAAAACACAAAATTCCTGTGCTTAGTAAATGTATTAAACCAGAATAACTTTAAAATTCACATGTACTTTATTGTAATTTGTTATTTAGAATCAATGTAAAGTACTTTTCATAGACACTTCTTATTTTCTCTATAGCCTCAGTGGGTACTGGCTGTAGGGTTTTTGTTCTTTGTGTGTGTGTGTCAGAATCAATTTCAAGTCATAATTAACAGAAAAAGTTTAAAATTTTTCTTGTTTTTTTTCCTAAACCATAGACCTTTGTTGTTGCTGTTACTTCAATAATGGTTCAGTAAATAGTAAACTTAGATAATAAACACTGTGTTGAACCTTAAAACTTTTTCTTAATTATCAGATCTTTTGCATATTTTAACACAATAAAGTGTCCATCAACTGTTCTAGATTTTCTTCACCTGTATCTAGAAATACACATTTGTAAAATCTGTGTCTTTTTGACACAATAGATCATGTTTTGTTTTAATAAAACTGATAGATTTTTTCCTCATGTAAGGGCCCCCTTTGGCACTGGACAGTGCCCAGCTGTGTTCTTTTCATAAACCCCCAAGTCAAACTGCCTGCTTTTTGCACACATGCAAAGGCTTCTTCTATCAGCTGTCAATACGTCAATCCCCCCGACCCCCACTTTAGCTCTGTTGCCATCAAGTTCCAAATAAAAACTCTGTAGTTTTTCCTGAAGATTGCAGAGGGTGCCTGCATCTCTTCAGCAGCCCTCCTGTGGCCTCAATAAAAGCCTGTTTCCTTTCCTCCTTTCCGTCTCTCTCTCTCTTTTTTCTCTCACGCCATGGATGACCAAACAAAAACATGAAGTACTTTTATTAAAAAAGAACAGGAAGAAAAAAGCAGTATGGCAAGCCTCTCCAACTTGAGACAGCAGATGGACAAGTCAGGTGCTTTATTATTTTAATTTTGTATCACCAGCTTACAATATCTGGCAAAGAATTAGTGTAACATTTTTTAAAAATTAAGAAACAAATATGATTGAATATTTGAGCTCTGTGTGCATGAAAAAAATCCAAATTATAATGCTAAAAGTGTTTTCTAGTCTCCTAGGCCAGTATTCTTAGAATATAGGTCAACCAGAAGCATGATAAATTCTACAGAAAGAACAGTTTAAGATAAATCAATGGTAATAATATGAAATAAATTTCAGGAAAGTAGTACAGGTTAGATTTCAACCAGTACTATTTGGAGAGCATGAATGTAGGCATAAAATTTCTCATGTCATTAAAGAGATGATTGCTTTTTTTTTAAGGAACAGAATCTCCTGGTAATTGGATGAAAATATCTTCTTTCCCAGACTAGTCATAATGCATTTTCAATTTCATTTAAATCTATCAAAATAAAATGAACTATAAATATTTAAAGTATGTAATTTGATGAGTTCTATCATATGTATATACTTGTAATAGCATCACCATGATCAAGATTGTTTCTTTTTTGCTTCTTGTTTACTCCCCTTATTTTTTATTCATGCATATTAGTTACACAGAATAGTGTGTTTTGTTTTGGCATATTTATGCTTGCATATAACCTACTTTGCTCATTTCACCCCTTATTGGCTACATTTCCTTTTTCTCTTTTCTTTATCTCTAAAAGTCTCCTTTTACTTCTGTGTTACCTTTTTAAGCCTATTTTGCACATATGACAGATAATGTAAAATATAATATTCTCTGTCTGACTTATTTTGCTTTATACAGTAATTTTTCAGATCCAGCCATTTTCCTGAAAATGATATGATTTCTTTATTCTTTATGGTTGAATAACGAAGATATGATTTCATTCTTCTTTATGGTTCAATAATACTCCATCCTACTGTCTGTTTGTCTATCTATCTATCTATCTATCTATCTATCTATCTATCTATCTCAGTTCACAAATTCATTTCTCTCCACAATTCTGGTCACAAACTGAACTATGAGAACGGAATCAAATTCCCCTATAAAGTTAACAGGTCAGCAATAAACCTAACCTCTGAATTTGATTCAGTTCTCATCCAATTTGATTTGTGACCAGAACTGTGGAATTAAGTTTGTGAACCAAGTTACCAGTACATTAAGTTAGAAATTGCAGTAATTCAGATATAGGTTGACTAGGTGGTAGTGAAACTTTCTGAATGAATTTAAAAATCTTGGAAATTAATCTTAGATAAGATTACTAATTAGTGTGTTACCAGATTAAAAATTCATATTTTGTGGCATATAGAAAATGCCTTTAGATAGTAATAATGGAAGTAGTTATGTTTTGATCTTAGTATGGCACATTTTGTTTGCCTAATAAAACTTGTAATCTAAAATGAAAAATAAATTAATACAGACATGCTGGGAATCAGAGGGGTAGAGATCCCAAACACAGAGACAGGTATCTAGGTCCTGGCTTGCTGCTCTTAGTTCCTCTGAGACTTGTCTGGGATTTGTTTCTTGTACTAGTATACAAGAGGTATTTTATGTTAAATCCTTAGACTCACTATCAAATGACCAAGTTTTCATGGCAGTTTTTCCTTTGTGTGCAATGATTGTCACTTACCCAGATGTGACCTTGAGCAAGTCCCTTTGTCTCTGCTGGCTCAGTCTTTCCATCTGTTAAGCAGAGATGAAACATCTATGACACAAGGTTATGACAAGGTAAGTGTGGGATCCTGTGTGTCAAGACTTACACAACATGTAAGAGGAGCCAAAGATGAGGGGTTATATATAAATTGTATAAATGAATTCGGAAATTAGAACAAAGGGCCCTTTGCAACTCTGATGTTAATTGATGCAAGGCAACTAGGAGACCTGTGATCACATCAGTGCTTTAGCACAAGGGGAAGAGCTGAGCTAAGCCATGAATCAAGCATGGTTACTTCTAATTCATTTAGCTATTCAAAGTCCATTGTTTTTCATCAGTAAAGGGAGATAATATCTCCTGCATAGTGGAGGCTGTCCAAAATATGTCTTCTTTAAAGAAAGTGCTGAGTAAATGATTACAATTTAAACAACAGGAACTTGGGTGCAAGAAGGATTGGAGAGAGGAGAGAAGAGATGCAGTAGCATTCTTAAATGTCTGGGATTGCAAAGAACAGAGCCAAAAACCTGATCATGAGGACTGATTACTATGAGATAATGGTAGAAGTCTGGAAGACGAAATAGGTGTCTGAGGACAAAAGAGCAAAGGAGGATGGTGTGTGATGTGTGTTTTGAGCTTTAAGTAACACCAGAAATTGGACAAAGGAGAAAATGGTCCAAGCAGTGATGCTAGTGAAGATAATGAGGGATCTGACACAGACGCTTGAACATTTAGAGGGGAAAGTTTCAAGAGAAGAGGATTGGTCAGCAGTGCATATGGCAGATCTGCTATTCTGACACAAGAGAAGAAAATGAGGGACACTCTCATCATATCTTCTGCCCACCCACACCACAGGCTTGCATCTATGTAGAACCATCCCAGTTGCCCTCTGGTTCACTCACCAGACCATGTAGTTTCATCCATCACACCCTTTCCCACATCCTTGATAGAAGCCATGGCTTTCCCAGACTGGTTGTAATCAGTTTTCAAGTCATTTGGCAAAAATGATATTCCTGAGCCATGATGCTGACAGCATTGCACCGATGGGACCATAGTCTGGACCTGTCAGATCTTCTAAACCAGCTGGCTTCTCCATCATCAGCCATGTTTGCTCACCACCCTTTCCTCTAGCTGCTCCTTTACTGGCACACCTAAACTTGGGGCTTCCTCAGATCACCCTGACCTTCAAGGTCTAGCTGGGAGTTCCTAGAATGTGTAGGATCCTAAAATAAGAGTTAGCTAGAGGAAACAGTGGAAGGTTGAGAGCATTAATGGGGAGGGAACATTTACCAAGTTCCCAATGTCAGAAAGAGTAAGACGTGTGCAAGAATAGAACAAAGCTCAGTTAGGCAGAGAAGTGTAGGCCCAAACAATGAGCTTTATAGGCCACACTGAAATTTTGATTTTTATCTTAAGAGTTTGAAAGTTCTTAAACTTTTCAAATCTGGGGATGATGTTTTTAGATTTTGGATCATTTTACCTGCACTGTATGGGGGTAGATTATCTGATGAATCTACGTATGTATATGGCAATCTCTTCCATTAAAGTTTCCTGATACTATAATAAGATCTTTTGACTTTAGAATATTTGAAGTTCAGAAAGTTTTCTTATGCCACACCTTTGAATATTACCTCTTTTACTGTTTATTTAGACTTTTTTTTATTTTTAGGAGTGCATTGAGCTTCATCCCTTGCACTTTTGTAATATTTCTTTATTTGAGGCAGGATTTCTCTAAACTGTAACATGACCAGGCTGTGTTCACACCTGCAATCGTATTTTTTTAAAATTTTATTTAAGGAGAAAAAAAAAAGCAGAGAAAGGGTACAAGTTATACAGATTTACAGAAAAAAACAAACAGTAGGAAATCACTAGTTAATGGATTACATATTGTCATCTTAGAAATAATTGTTCAAGTTACAAAATTAAAGCTTGTAAAGTGGACATCCCAACAGTGAGACTGCAAACAGTTCTGTTCAATGATCCAACAAAACTCAGTGATATCATTATCTAACTTATACACTTAAATATACATGCAGTTATATCGTTTAGAGCACTTTCTTTTCCTCTCTTTTGTACAATGACAATTACACATTTTGGGTTTTGTTGCTCCCACAGTGCTTATTACTTTTTTGGAAGGGAGTAGAACCAAATGTGACCTAACAGAACAGAGTCAATCAAATCAAAAGGGTGGACATAATAGATAATGTAAAAGCATAATACAAGGTGATCAGTAATGGTTACCATAATGCCTCCCGCTATCTCTAATAGAATTGCCTATATCATCAGTTATAATAAAATTGAACAAAACAGTAAAGAACAAAACTGACAAAACCAAAACATTGGAGACATTATAGGTCTTCAAAAGTAGATAATAGTCAACCAGAATGGGTGTCATAATGAATCCCACTATCTTCACAGCTGTTGCCTAAACTTTCGAACCTGGTACTATCAAGCAAAACAGAATAGGGGGACATCAGTCAAAAACAAGATGGTGAGAGTAATACAGGGCTCCAAATCAAGACAATGGAAAGTCAAAGTGGGTTATTATAGTATATCCTGCTATTTTCTATTTATTTTTCCTTTAATTAAAAGGATAAAAATTAAAAAATAATGAAGTGGAGATTGAGATAAAAGAGGGCATAACAGCAAATCAGCGCATATCAAAACGTAACCATTTAAGCAGAAGAGTGTTTCACCACAAGATAATCCTGATATAAAAGTAGTTACCATATTGTCTCTTTCCTTGAAATCTTTGAGTATAACTTTGTATACTGTAGCATCAAATATATCAAAACAATGTAAAACCATTTAAGAGAATGACAGCATTACACACAGGGTATTTAGAATCAACTAACAGAAAATGAACAATGGTTTCTGTATAATCTCCTTGTCTTTAAAAGTTTTTGCTTATACTATCATACATAATAAAATCCAGTAAGATACAACCTGTTTAGACCAATGGAGACAGAAGAACAAAAGCTTGATGAGACTTCAAAACAAGATGATACTAAATCAGTATTACCTATTAAGACGTCATTTTCTCCAAAATAGCTGTTTCTATCATCCAATCTTCTCTGCCTCATTTCTGTTGAGCTCTTTTTCTGTCATTAGTTGTCAGTTTGTCTTCTTTATTTTGTTTTCTGCTTCATTCATTGTGGCCTCTCTGCCACTATTTCTGGATTCTTCGTATTTTACTTTTTTAGAATATCCTGCAGTATTCTCTGTAGAGTTGAATTGGTGGTTGCATATTCCCCTAGTTCCTCTTTATCTTGGAAGCACCTTGTTTTTCCATCAATTTCCAGGGATAGTTGTGCAGGATATATCAATCTTGGCTGGAGATTATTATCTTTCAAAGCTTGAATTATTTCTCCCCACGCTCTTTGTGATTTGATGGTTTGTGCAGAGAAATCTGCTGTAATTCTGATGGGTGTTCCCTTGTAAGTGATCTGTTTCTTGTCTCTGATGACTTTTAATATTCTGTTCTTGTATTAGATTTCTGGAATTTTAATTATTATATGCCTGGGTGTTGCTCTGTTTGGGTTGTAGGTGGCTGGGGTCCTGTATGCTTCATACAACTGAGTATCTTTACCTTTTGCTAAATTAGGAAAATTCTCCTGGATTATTTCTGTGAGTAGCTTTTGTAGTTCATTTGTTTGTGTCCCTACTTCTTCTTTTATGTTTTTAATTCTTAAGTTATGGATCCTCTTATCATCTTCTAGGCTTTGTATTATTGCTGTTTGTTTCTTTGTTACTTTTAAGAAGTTTTTCATTTCATTCTCCCATATTACAAATCTGCCCTCCAGTTCAGATAGTCTGTCCTTAGTTTCTTTCAAGCTGTTATGCCAGTTTTCGATAGAGTTTTTAGTTTCCTGGTAGTCTCTTTGAACCTGCTTCACGTATTCTATGCTTTCTCTATTTTCTCCATTAAACAATTCTCCCCTCTTTTTCTGTTCTTCCATTCCACCATCTGTTTTTTCTTGGGTGGTGCTTAGCATTTCTCTAACTATTCTGCTTACTTCTAGCTTCAGGTCATTAATAACTTCATTCCTGAACTCATCTATGAGGCTCTCGAGATGGCGCTTTAT
This sequence comes from Cavia porcellus, assembly GCF_034190915.1. NCBI lineage: Eukaryota > Metazoa > Chordata > Mammalia > Rodentia > Caviidae > Cavia > Cavia porcellus. The sequence continues at coordinate 38,016,584 of NW_026947508.1, forward strand.
GTCTATTGGTGCGGTGTCTGCTATTGCCTGTTTCTCAGGATTGGGGGCTGAAGGCCCTTTCTTGTTGCTCTCTCTTCCCATATTCTTTGTTCCTTATATATGCAAGCGTATATAGGAGGCCCAGCTTCCTTCCCTGTCAGCCACAGTCTGATTGAATTGCGCTGGCTAGGTGTTCCCGCCCACCACAGCACACCAGGAAGTTGCAGACCAGGCAGCCTATGCGGGGCCCGCCCCTCCAGGTCACCCTCAGGCGCTGGGATCTGGGTTGTGCTAGCCTACTGGGTCTTAGCTAGCAGCGTCACGTAGGCTAGGCACTGCTCACCAATCCCGCTTGAGAGGGGGATATGTGGTTGAAGTCACTGCAGCACCCTGTTCCCGCAAGTCTGCCCAGTCCCAGAATGTCCTCTGTTGGAGTCTCCTAAACTGTGGAAGAGTCTCAGTTTCTCTTACTCACCTCACCGCAAGTCAATGCACAGCTCCCCGCCCGTCCTGCTTTCAACTCCGTTCACCGATTCCCATTCTCAGAGCTTGCGCGTGTCTCTCTCCCTGCCGAGCCGAGGTAGATGCAGCCGCCATGCGGCAGGAAACCCAAATCATGGCTTCCAATGCCATGGGCTCCAGCTTCCACACTGAGGCTTTTCTGTTCCTGTTATAGCACCAGGATTGCATTTCAAGTTGGTTTCTCTCAGCCCAGTTCGTTCTTGGGTCAGCAGGGCACATCTCCACTTGCTTATGATTCCTTACTCCGCACCATTCCTGAATTCTAAGCTGGGTCTTTCAGAGAGCCTCCGTAGCTGCTGCTATCTGTCCGCCATGTTCTCCTGGAAGTCCATCTGCAATCATATTGCCTCAGTCTCCCAAACTGCTGTTCTTCAGAAATTCGTCGATATTTGTGGATGGATCTGTGCAACTTATACTCCTTTTCATAATTATCATAATTTTATTTTTCTCCTATATTGGGGGACTGTTTCAGTTTTCATGAAGACAGTTGTTTCCAGTTACTCTTTCCAATGTTCAAATTTTAAATTTAACTTAATGTCTTCTATCTCAGGCTATTACATTTTATCATAGCATGTTTCATTCTCTTGCACCTGACTGAAATTATAGAACACTTACTTAAACATATTCTTCCTGTCTGTATTTCAAATCAAGGATTTTCCTCTAGGCCGCGCCTAGCCATTGGTGTGCAGAGGAGGAGCTGGGCGGATCTGGGGTGCCTGCATCGGCCCCTCCGTGTGTCTGGAAGACTGTGAATATCTCTGCAAGCAGGGAGGGATCGCAGGTTCCTGAGGCACCACGGCCTGTGGTGAGTACCCTAACCCGGCTGCGATTGAAGAGCTGTGGAGCTGTGCGCCCTGCCCATCGGCCTGTGGGGCAGGTGGGCGCACAGTGTCCCTGAGGCCCAGCTTGTCTGGAACTGCGGAGTTCTGAGCAGGCAGAGGAGGGCCATTGGTTCTGCAGGCCCAATGGCATGGGGTAGTGTGGTGCCAGAGTCTCAGTAGCTGCAAACATAGAAGGGGATTTCCAACAGATCCTGAGGAAGCTTTCAAATAACACTTGAAACACAGAAATATAGGAAAATGACAAAACGAAAGACCAAATTACAACCTCAAACCTCCAGCCCATCTCAAGAAACCCTAGGAGCAATGTATATAGAAGAAAATATATCCCATCCACCTCATATATCGGATACAATAGCTACTGAAATTGACAAGCAACTCCAGGAAGCTTTAAAGAAATTCAAACTCGAAATAATCTCCCAGATAAAAGAAGAAATGATAAAAGAAATGAAAGAGATTCTGAATATATCTAAAGAAAACACAGATAAAAAATTGGAGGAACTAAACAAAAAGATAGAATCCCTAGACGAGCAATATAAGAAACAAACAGAATACATAATGCAGATGCACAGAGATATACAGGAAATAAAAAACTCCACTGAAAGTTGTAAAAACCGTCTGAATGAAAGTGAAGATAGAATTTCAGACCTTGAAGACAGGATTGCAGCTAGTGAACAGGAAAGGAAAGATCTTTTAAAAATAACAAGGAATCAGGAAACAACAATTCAACAACTGCAAGACGATGCAAAGAAGAATAACATAAGAATGATAGGGATTAATGAAAAAGAAGGAGACAACATAAAGGATGTCAAGAGGATATTTAGAGAAGTAATAGCTGAAAATTTCCCAAGCATGAGATCAGAAACTGACATCAGGATCAGTGAAGCATATAGAACTCCAAATAGTCATAACCAAAATAAAACTACACCCAGACATATAATAATCACCATCCCAGAAATCCAACACAAGAATAGATTATTAAAAGCTGTCAGAGAGAAAAGACAGATCACTTATAAAGGAAAACCTATCAGAATCACAGCAGACGTCTCATCACAAACAATAAAGTCAAGAAGAGCATGGGGTGAAGTACTCCAGATCCTAAAGCAAAATGATTTCCAACCTAGACTGATATATCCTGCAAAACTATTATTCAAAATTGATGGTGAAATACGATACTTCCATGACAAAGAACAGCTGAAGAACTTCATGAACACCGAACCAACCCTGCAAAAAATATTGAAAAACAGTTTAGATACACAAAGGAAAAAACCACTAAGCAAAGCAAATAATTAAACAGAACAGAAAGATAAAGATGCAACAGCAGAGAGATAAGAATCCTACAATTAAACAACGTTTAACAGTAATAACCATTAATGTAAATGGTCTCAATGCACCAATCAAAAGAAACAGACTAGCAGAATGGATCAAGAAACAAAATCCAACCATATGCTGTTTACAGGAAACCCATCTAACCCAGAAGGATACTCACAGACTGAAAGTCAAAGGATGGAAAACAATTCTTCATGCAGCAGGAATCCAAAAAAAAGGCAGGAGTAGCCATTCTGTTTGCAGACAACGTGAACTTTAAACCAACAATGACCATAAAGGACAAAGAAGGTCACTACATACTCGTAAGGGGAAAACTCCAAGAGGAAGAGATAACTATCTTAAATATATACGCACCAAACTCCAGAGCGCCCAGTTATATAAAACAATTATTAACAGAAATGAAAACTCAAATTATCAGTAACACAATTGTAACGGGAGACCTTAATACGCCATTGACACCAAGGGACAGATCGACCAGACAGAAAATGAGTAAAGAAATAACAGAACTGAATCATACCTGTGAACAAATGGGTTTGATAGACATATACAGAATGTTCCACCCAACAACATCAGAATACACATTCTTCTCAGCAGTACATGGATCATTTTCTAAAATAGACCATATATTAGCTCATAGAACATATTTAAACAAGTGCAAAAGAGCTGAAATCATCCCTTGCATGTTATCGGATCACAGCGCTCTGAAATTAGAAATTAATGATAAAAGATACTGCAAAAATCCCACAAACACATGGAAACTGAATAACACACTCTTGAGTAATCAGTGGGTCACAGAAGAAATTAAAGAAGAAATCAAACAATACCTAAAAGAAAATGAAAATGCAGATACAACTTACCGGAATCTGTGGGATACAATGAAAGCCGTTCTGAGAGGAAAATTTATTGCACTGAGTTCCCACATCAGGAAAACAGAACGAATACAAATAAATAACTTGATGCTACACCTCAAACAGCTAGAAAAGGAAGAGCAAGTCAAGCCCAAAGCCAAAAGAAGAGAGGAAATTATAAAAATCAGAGCAGAAATCAATGCAATAGAGACTAAGAAAACAATCCAAAGGATCAACAAATCAAAGAGTTGGTTCTTTGAAAGAATAAATAAAATCGATAAGCCCCTAGCCAACCTTATTAAAAAAAGGGAAGAAAAAGCTCAAATTCATGCAATAAGAAATGAAAAAGGAGAAATCACTACAGACCCAATAGAAATACAGATCATCAACACCTATTTTGAAAACCTCTACTCTCAAAAGTTTGATAACACAGAAGAAATAGACAGATTCTTAGAAGCATATAAAGTACCAAAGCTAGATCAAGAGGATGTAAAACTGTTGAATAACCCAATCTCTGTTACTGAAATTGAAAATGTAATTAAGTCCTTACCCACCAAGAAGAGCCCAGGCCCAGATGGATTCACTGCAGAATTCTACAAGAAATACAAAGAAGACCTAATGCTGACACTCCTCAAACTATTCAATGAAATTGAAAGGGAAGCAATCCTTCCTAAGTCATTCCTGGAAGAAAATATTACTCTAGTACCAAAACCTGATTAAGACCCAACTAAAAAAGAGAACTATAGACCGATCTCCCTAATGAACACAGATGCAAAAATCCTCAATAAAATATTGGCAAATAGGGTCCAGCAAATCATCAAGAAGATTATACACCATGAACAAGTGGGATTCATCCCAGGAATGCAAGGATGGTTCAACATACGCAAATCAATAAATGTAATCCACCATATCAATAAAGCCAAAAATAAGAATCACATGATCATTTCTATAGATGCAGAAAAAGCCTTCGATAAGGTCCAACATTTATTCATGATAAGAACTTTACAGAAAATTGGAATAGATGGTCTTTACCTCAATATAATAAAGGCCATTTATGACAAACCAACAGCCAGCATCATACTAAATGGCCAAAAATTGAAAGCCTTTACTTTAAAATTGGGCACAAGACAAGGATGTCCTTTATCACCACTCCTATTTAATATAGTACTGGAAGTACTAGCCAGGGCAATTAGGCAAGAAAGGGAAATAAAAGGGGTAAAGATAGGAAAAGAAGAAGTTAAATTATCATTATTTGCAAATGACATGATACTCTCCATAGAAGACCCCCTAAACTCCATTGAAAGACTCTTGGATACAATAAATAAATTCAGTAATGTGACTGGATACAAAATCAATACTCAGAAATCAATAGCATTCCTATACATGAACAACAAAATCACATACAGGGAAATAAGAGAAAGTGGACTATTCACATTAGCAACCAAAAAAATGAAATATTTAGGAATTACTCTTATGAAAGAAGTGAAAGACTTATACAGTGAAAATTATAATACACTGAAAAAGGAAATTGAAGATGATCTCAGAAAATGGAAAGACATCCCTTGCTCATGGATAGGAAGAACAAACATTGTGAAGATGGCCATTCTCCCAAAACTCTTATACAGATTCAATGCAATCCCAATAGAAATACCATCAACATACCTTATAGATCTAGAGAAATCACTCCTAAATTTCATCTGGAACCAGAAGAGACCTAGAATCGCAAAGGCAATTCTAAGCAGCAAAGACAAAGCAGGAGGCATCACAATCCCTGACTTGAAGTTATACCACAAAGCAACAGTAGTAAAATCAACATGGTATTGGAATAAAAACAGAGCTGAAGATCAATGGAATAGATTAGAAGATACAACCACAACTATAAACACACTCAACCACCTTATCTTTGATAAAGGAGCCAAGCAGGTTCACTGGAAGAACGACAGTCTCTTTAATAAATGGTGCTGGAAAAACTGGCTCTCCATATTCCGAAAACTAAAGCTAGACCCATGTCTATCACCATGTAGTAAATTAAAATCTAAATGGGTCAAAGATCTGAATATTAAAACAGAAACACTAAATCTATTGGAAGACAAATTGGATAGAAACCTTGGAGACATAGGAGTAGGTAGAGAATTCATGAACAGGACTCAAACTGCACAGGAAATACTTCCCAGAATCAATAACTGGGACCACTTCTTACTAAAAAGTTTCTGCATGTCAAAAGAAATCTCCAGCATAGTGAAAAGAAAACCCACAAACTGGGAAAAGATTTTAGTGAACTCTCTCAGACAAAGGACTCTTGTCTAAAACATATAAAGAATTAAAAAAACTCAGACCTCTAAAATTCAAAGATCCAATCCAAAAATGGGCATCTGAGATGAATACACAATTCTCAGATGAAGAAATGCAAATGGCAAATAAATACATGAAAAAATGCTCATCATCATTGGTCATTAGAGAAATGCAAATTAAAACCACACTGAGATACCATCTCACTCCTGAAAGAATGGCCAGGATCAAGAAAACCAACAACAAATGCTGGAGAGGCTGTGGGGAAAAAGGAACTCTCCTGCACTGTTGGTGGGAGTGTAGACTGGTACAGTCTTTGTGGAGGTCTGTCTGGAGATTTCTCAAAAAGTTGGGATTGGAAATCCCATTTATTCCAGCTATTCCACTTCTAGGCATATTCCCAGAAAGCATCATACCACAGTGATATATGTGCACCTATGTTTATAGCAGCACAATTTGTAATTGCCAGATCTTGGAAACAACCCAAGTGTCCATCAACTGAGGAATGGATAAAAAAGTTGTGGTATTTCTATACAATGGGAGTATTATTCAGCTATAAAGAAGGATCACATTGAGATATTTATCAATAAATGGGCGCAGCTTGAGACCATACTCATAAGTGAAATAAATCAATTTCGCATGTGTGAATACTGAACAGTTTCCCTAATGTAAGTAATGATTCAAATATATAAAAATATGTGGTAATCATGATTCCCCATTATGTGGCCTTGAAGCCTTACAAAGTTTTCACTTATTAATTAGAAAGGCTTTATTCTGGGCTTCTTGATATGGAAATATTTGAAGCTATAGTATATGAAGTTTTATTCAAATATTTCAAGGAAAAACACAGACACTATGGTAACTACTATTAAGTCGGGTTATTTGGTGGTGAAGCACTAGGTTGCTGAAACAGTCATGCTTTGACCTCCATTGTTATATTGTTATGTCCTGTTTTATCTCAATCTCTCCCTTATTCTTTAAAAAAATTATTTAGTTATTTCTTATGTTTGTTTTAATTAAGGGGAAAAATTAAAAAAATTAGGGTATATAATAGTAACTCTTTTTGATTTCCTATTAACTTGTTTTGAAGTCCTGTAATACTCCCAAGATCTTGTTTTGACTGATTAGACTCTGTTCCATTCTGTATGATAGTATCAAGTTTGAGGATATAGGCAACTACTTTGAAGGCAATAAGATTCACTAAGATGCCCATTCTGGTTTGACTATTGTCTCCTTTGGAAGTCCTGTAATGTTTACAATGCCTAAGTTTTATTGGTCATGTTCTCTACTGTTTTGTCCAACTTTATTTTTTTTTTTTATTTAAGAGGAAAAAGAGAAAAACACAAAACAAAACAAAGCAGTGTAAGGTTACACATAATACATAACTACAAAAAAAAACATAACAGTAAGAAATCACCTGTTAATAGATTACATAATATCATCTTGGAAATAGTTGCTCAAATCACAGTATCAAAGAATACAAAATAGACATTCAAACGGAGAGACTGCAAACAGCTGTGTTCAATGATCCAAAAACATTAATATAGTCAGCTATTTAACATCCCTAAACACACTTGTTGTTATATCCGTTAGAGCTCTTTCTTTTTTTTCCCCTCCCTCTCTTTTTTATAACAAAATTTATACATTTTGGATTTTATTACTCCTCAGTTCTCATTACTCTCTTGGGGGGGAGAGAATAAAGTCAAATATGGCAAAACAAAGCTGTAAGTCCAAACCAAGGATAGACATAGCACATGATGTAGAACAGAGTACAAGGTCATCAACAATGGTTATCAACATTGTCTCTTGTTTCCTTAAAAGGAATTGTCCATCTCATTAGATATTATAAAGCCGGACAAAACAGTGGAGAACAAGACCAATAAAACTTAGGCATTGTGAACATTACAGGACTTCCAAAGGAGACAATAGTCAAACCAGAATGGGCATCTTTGTGAATCTTATTGCCTTCAAATTAGTTGCCTATACCTTCAAACTTGCTACTATCGCACAGAATGGAACAGAGTCTAATCAGTCAAAACAAGATCTTGGGAGTATTACAGGACTTCAAAACAAGTTAATAGGAGATCAAAAAGAGTTACTACTATATATCCTAATTTTTTAAGTTTTTCCCTTAATTAAAATAAACATAAGAAATAGCTAAATAATTTTTTTTAAAGAATAGTAGTTACCATAGTGTCTGTCTTTTTCCTTAAAATATTTGGATAAAACTTCATATACTATAGCTTCAAATATTTCCATATCAAAAAGCCCAGAGTAAAGCCTTTCTAATTAATAAGTGAAAATTTTATAAGGCTTCAAGGCCACATAATGGGGAATCATGATTATCACATATTTTTATATATTTGAATCATTACTTACATTAGGGAAACTATTCGGTATTCATACATGCGAGATTGATTTATTTCACTTATGAGTATGGTCTCAAGCTGCGCCCATTTATTGATAAATATCTCAATGCGATCCTTCTTTATAGCTGAATAATACTCCATTGTATAGAAATACCACAACTTTTTTATCCATTCCTCAGTTGATGGACACTTGGGTTGTTTCCAAGATCTGGCGATTACAAATTGTGCTGCTATAAACATAGGTGCACATATATCCCTGTGGTATGATGCTTTCAGTTCTTCTGGGAATATGCCTAGAAGTGGAATAGCTGGAATAAATGGGATTTCCAATCCCAACTTTTTGAGAAACCTCCAGACAGATCTCCACAAAGGCTGTACCAGTCTACACTCCCACCAACAGTGCAGGAGAGTTCCTTTTTCCCCACAGCCTCTCCAGCATTTGTTGTTGTTGGTTTTCTTGATCCTGGCCATTCTTTCAGGAGTGAGATGGTATCTCAGTGTGGTTTTAATTTGCATTTCTCTAATGACCAATGATGATGAGCATTTTTTCATGTATTTATTTGCCATTTGCATTTCTTCATCTGAGAATTGCGTATTCATCTCAGATGCCCATTTTTGGATTGGATCTTTGAATTTTGAAGGTCTGAGTTTTTTTAATTCTTTATATGTTTTAGACAAGAGTCCCTTGTCTGAGAGAGAGTTCACTAAAATCTTTTCCCAGTTTGTGGGTTTTCTTTTCACTATGCTGGAGATTTCTTTTGACATGCAAAAACTTTTTAATAAGAAGTGGTCCCAGTTATTGATTCTGGGAAGTATTTCCCGTGCAGTTTGAGTCCTATTCATGAATTCTCTACCTACTCCTATGTCTCCAAGGTTTCTACCCAATTTGTCTTCCAATAGATTTAGCGTTTCTGTTTTAATATTCAGATCTTTGACCCATTTAGATTTTAATTTAGTACATGGTGATAGACATGGGTCTAGCTTTAGTTTTTGGCAAATGGAGAGCCAGTTTTTCCAGCACCATTTATTAAAGAGACTGTCGTTCTTCCAGTGAACCTGCTTGGCTCCTTTATCGAAGATAAGGTGGTTGAGTGTGTTTGTAGTTGTGGTTGTATCTTCTAATCTATTCCATTGATCTTCAGCTCTGTTTTGATTCCAATACCATGTTGATTTTACTACTGTTGCTTTGTAGTATAATTTCAAGTCAGGGATTGTGATGCCTCCTGCTTTGTCTTTGCTGCTTAGAATTGCTTTTGCGATTCTAGGTCTCTTCTGGTTCCAGATGAAATTTAGGAGTGATTTCTCTAGATCTATAAGGTATGTTGATGGTATTTCTATTGGGATTGCATTGAATCTGTATAAGAGTTTTGGGAGAATGGCCATCTTCACAATGTTTGTTCTTCCTATCCATGAGCAAGGGATGTCTTTCCATTTTCTGAGATCATCTTCAATTTCCTTTTTCAGTGTAATATAGTTTTCACTGTATAAGTCTTTCACTTCTTTCGTAAGAGTAATTCCTAAATATTTCATTTTTTTGGTTGCTAATGTGAATAGTCCAGTTTCCCTTATTTCCCTCTCTGTGGTTTTGTTGTTTGTGTATAGGAATGCTATTGATTTCTGAGTATTGATTTTGTATCCAGCCACATTCCTGAATTTATTTATTGTATCTAAGAGTCTTTCAATGGAGCTTAGGGGGTCTTCTATATAGAGTATCATGTCATCTGCAAACAATGACAACTTAACTTCTTCTTTTCCTATCTTTACCCCTTTTATTTCTCTTTCTTGCCTAATTGCTCTGGCTAGTACTTCCAGTACTATATTAAATAGGAGTGGTGATAAAGGACATCCTTGTCTTGTGCCTGATTTTAAAGTAAAGGCTTTCAATTTTTGGCCATTTAGTATGATGCTGGCTGTTGGTTTGTCATAAATGGCCTTTATTATATTGAGGTAAAGACCATCTATTCCAATTTTCTGTAGAGTTTTTATCATGAATAAATGTTGGACCTTATCGAAGGCTTTTTCTGCATCTATAGAAATGATCATGTGATTCTTATTTTTGGCTTTATTGATATGGTGAATTACATTTATTGATTTGCGTATATTGAACCATCCTTGCATTCCTGGGATGAATCCCACTTGGTCATGGTGTATAATCTTCTTGATGATTTGCTGGATCCTATTTGCCAATATTTTATTGAGGATTTTTGCATCTGTGTTCATTAGGGAGATCGGTCTATAGTTCTCTTTTTTAGTTGGGTCTTTCTCAGGTTTTGGTACTAGAGTGATATTTGCTTCCAGGAATGACTTAGGCAGGATTGCTTCCCTTTCAATTTCATTGAATAGTTTGAGGAGTGTCGGCATTAGGTCTTCTTTGTATTTCTTGTAGAATTCTGCAGTGAATCCATCTGGGCCTGGGCTCTTCTTGGTGGGTAAGGACTTAATTACATTTTCAATTTCAGTAACCGAGATTGGGTTATTCAACAGTTTTACATCCTCTTGATCTAGCTTTGGCACTTCATATGCTTCTAAGAAACTGTCTATTTCTTCTGTGTTATCAAACTTTTGAGAGTAGAGGTTTTCAAAATAGGTGTTGATGATCTTCTGTATTTCTATTGGGTCTGTAGTGACTTCTCCTTTTTCATTTCTTATTGCATGAATTTGAGCTTTTTCTTCCCTTTTTTTAATAAGGTTGGCTAGGGGCTTATCGATTTTATTTATTCTTTCAAAGAACCAACTCTTTGATTTGTTGATCCTTTGGATTGTTTTCTTAGTCTCTATTGCATTGATTTCTGCTCTGATTTTTATAATTTCCTCTCTTCTTTTGGCTTTGGGCTTGACTTGCTCTTCCTTTTCTAGCTGTTTGAGGTGTAGCATCAAGTTATTTATTTGTATTCGTTCTGTTTTCCTGATGTGGGAACTCAGTGCAATAAATTTTCCTCTCAGAACGGCTTTCATTGTATCCCACAGATTCCGGTAAGTTGTATCTGCATTTTCATTTTCTTTTAGGTATTGTTTGATTTCTTCTTTAATTTCTTCTGTGACCCACTGATTACTCAAGAGTGTGTTATTCAGTTTCCATGTGTTTGTGGGATTTTTGCAGTATCTTTTATCATTAATTTCTAATTTCAGAGCGCTGTGATCCGATAACATGCAAGGGATGATTTCAGCTCTTTTGCACTTGTTTAAATATGTTCTATGAGCTAATATATGGTCTATTTTAGAAAATGATCCATGTACTGCTGAGAAGAATGTGTATTCTGATGTTGTTGGGTGGAACATTCTGTATACGTCTATCAAACCCATTTGTTCACAGGTATGATTCAGTTCTGTTATTTCTTTACTCATTTTCTGTCTGGTCGATCTGTCCCTTGGTGTCAATGGCGTATTAAGGTCTCCCGTTACAATTGTGTTACTGATAATTTGAGTTTTCATTTCTGTTAATAATTGTTTTATATAACTGGGTGCTCTGGAGTTTGGTGCGTATATATTTAAGATAGTTATCTCTTCCTCTTGGAGTTTTCCCCTTACGAGTATGTAGTGACCTTCTTTGTCCTTTATGGTCATTGTTGGTTTAAAGTTCACGTTGTCTGCAAACAGAATGGCTACTCCTGCCTTTTTTTTGGATTCCTGCTGCATGAAGAATTGTTTTCCATCCTTTGACTTTCAGTCTGTGAGTATCCTTCTGGGTTAGATGGGTTTCCTGTAAACAGCATATGGTTGGATTTTGTTTCTTGATCCATTCTGCTAGTCTGTTTCTTTTGATTGGTGCATTGAGACCATTTACATTAATGGTTATTACTGTTAAATGTTGTTTAATTGTAGGATTCTTATCTCTCTGCTGTTGCATCTTTATCTTTCTGTTCTGTTTAATTATTTGCTTTGCTTAGTGGTTTTTTCCTTTGTGTATCTAAACTGTCTTTCAATATTTTTTGCAGGGTTGGTTCGGTGTTCATGAAGTTCTTCAGCTGTTCTTTGTCATGGAAGTATCGTATTTCACCATCTATTTTAAATGATAGTTTTGCAGGATATATCAGTCTAGGTTGGAAATCATTTTGCTTTAGGATCTGGAATACTTCACTCCATGCTCTTCTTGACTTTATTGTTTGTGATGAGACGTCTGCTGTGATTCTGATAGGTTTTCCTTTATAAGTGATCTGTCTTTTCTCTCTGACAGCTTTTAATAATCTATTCTTGTGTTAGATTTCTGGGATGGTGATTATTATATGTCTGGGTGTAGTTTTATTTTGGTTATGACTATTTGGAGTTCTATATGCTTCACTGATCCTGATGTCAGTTTCTGATCTCATGCTTGGGAAGTTTTCAGCTATTGCTTCTCTAAATATCCTCTTGATATCCTTTATGTTGTCTCCTTCTTTTTCATTAATCCCTATCATTCTTATGTTATTCTTCTTTGCATCATCTTGCAGTTGTTGAATTGTTGTTTCCTGATTCCTTGTTATTTTTAAAAGATCTTTCCTTTCCTGTTCACTTGCTGCAATCCTGTCTTCAAGGTCTGAAATTCTATCTTCACTTTCATTAAGGCGGTTTTTACAACTTTCAGTGGAGTTTTTTATTTCCTGTATATCTCTGTGCATCTGCATTATGTATTCTGTTTGTTTCTTATATTGCTCGTCTAGGGATTCTATCTTTTTGTTTAATTCCTCCAATTTTTTATCTGTGTTTTCTTTAGATATATTTAGAATCTCTTTCATTTCTTTTATCATTTCTTCTTTTATCTGGGAAATTATTTTGAGTTTGAATTTCTTTAAAGCTTCCTGGAGTTGCTTGTCAACTTCAGTAGCTATTGTGTCTAATATATGAGGAGGATGGGATATATTTTCTTCTAAATACACTTCTCCTAGGGTTTCCTGAGATGGGCTGGAGGTTTGAGGTTGTAATTTGGTCTTTCGTTTTGTCATTTTCCTATATTTCTGTGTTTCAAGTGTTATTTGAAAGCCTCCTCAGGATCTGTTGAAAATCCCCTTCTATGTTTGCAGCTACTGAGACTCTGGCACCACTCTACCCCAGGCCATTGGGCCTGCAGAACCAATGGCCCTTCTCTGCTTGTTCAGAACTCCGCGGTTCCAGACAAGCTGGGCCTCAGGGACACTGTGCGCCCACCTGCCCCTTGGTAGATCCACAGCTCTTGGATCGCAGCCGGGTTAGGGTACTCACCACAGACCGCAGTGCCTCAGGAGCCTGTGATCCCTCCCTGCTTGCAGAGATATCCACAAACCTCCAGACAAAGGAAGGGCCTCCTGCGGGCACTCCGGATCTACCCCGCTCCTCCTCTGCACGCAGATGGCTATGAGTGGCTGGGCTCAGGCCGAGGTGCCTCAGGAACCCGGGACCCCTCCTCCTCCAGACAAAGGAAGGGGCCTCTGCAGGCGGCTCCGGATCCGCGCAGCTCCTCCTCCGCACACCGATGGCCAGGCGCGGCTGGGCACAGGCCGAGGTTCCTCAGGAACCTGGGACCCCTCCTCCTCCAGACAAAGGAAGGGGCCTCTGCAGGCGGCTCCGGATCCGCGCAGCTCCTCCTCCGCACACCGACGGCCAGGCGCGGCTGGGTACGGGCCGAGGTGCCCCAGGAACCCGGGACCCCTCCTCCTCCAGACAAAGGAAGGGGCCTCTGCAGGCTCTCCGGATCCGCGCAGCTCCTCCTCCGCACACCGACGGCCAGGCGCGGCTGGGTACAGGCCGAGGTGCCCCAGGAACCCGGGACCCCTCCTCCTCCAGACAAAGGAAGGGGCCTCTGCAGGCGGCTCCGGATCCGCGCAGCTCCTCCTCCGCACACTGACGGCCAGGCGCGGCTGGGTACAGGCCGAGGTGCCCCAGGAACCCGGGACCCCTCCTCCTCCAGACAAAGGACGGGGCCTCTGCAGGCGGCTCCGGATCCGCGCAGCTCCTCCTCCGCACACCGACGGCCAGGCGCGGCTGGGTACGGGCCGAGGTGCCCCAGGAACCCGGGACCCCTCCTCCTCCAGACAAAGGAAGGGGCCTCTGCAGGCGGCTCCGGATCCGCGCAGCTCCTCCTCCGCACACCGACGGCCAGGCGCGGCTGGGTACAGGCCGAGGTGCCCCAGGAACCCGGGACCCCTCCTCCTCCAGACAAAGGACGGGGCCTCTGCCTTGTCCAACTTTATAATATCTAATGAGATAGACAATTCTTTTTAAGGAAACAAGAGACAACGTTGATAACCATTGTTGATAACCTTGTACTCTGTTTTACATCATGTGCTATGTCTATCCTTGGTTTTGACTGACAGCTTTGTTTTGCCACATTTGACTTTATTCTCCCTCCCCCCAAAAAGTAATAAGAACTAAGGAGTAATAAAATCCAAAATGTGTAAATTTTGTTGTAAAAAAGAGAGGGGGGGGGAAGAGCTCTAACGGATATAACAGCAAGTGTGTTTAGGGGTGTTAAATAGCTGACTATATTACTGTTTTTGGATCATTGAACACAGCTGTTTGCAGTCTCTCTGTTTGAATGTCCACTTTGTATTCTTTGATACTGTGATTTGAGCAACTATTTCCAAGATGATAATATGTAATCTATTAACAGGTGATTTCTTACTGTTATGTTTTTTTTTTCTGTAGTTCTGTATTACGTGTACCCTTACACTGCTTTGTTTTGTTTTGTGTTTTTCTCTTTTTCCTCTTAAGTAAAATTAAAAAAAAAAAGGATTTTCCTCTAAGTCTTCAGGACGTTGCTCTTCTCAGAAGCACAGATGCACATTATATGGTGATCTAGGCCATGTGGTGCTCTTGTTATGATAGCAGCAGGGATGATGATGATTCTGGTAATGATGATTGGATGATGAACCAGTTGGTAATGTTGAGAATGCTAACATAATAGTGATGGGATGGATGTTTACAGGGATAATGGATTGGGTGAAAGTGGTGGAGAGAACACAGATGAGAGATGAGGCCATGACAACATAATATATGATGAGAACAAGAGGGTGATGATGGTGGTAAAAGAGAGGGCACCTTAAATCTGTACACAGCAGCTGGGGATATACTCTTAAGTCAATATTAGGGAAAAGTTGTAAGTTTCTTTGGATGCCTCTGAGAGACACCAAGTCACTTCTATTTAAAGTGCTTAGTTACTGGTGTTGGCCCAGCTGCCTCATCAGCTAAAGTTTCTAATGATAACCTTCCATTTTTTAAAGTACAGAACTTAATGAGTCTCTCTGGAATTTTTACTTCAGAGTGACTTAAATGTGGCTTAATTGGGCTCCCAGGAGCAGAGGCATCCCAGATCCCTCTACCCCCAGTTGGGCAATAAGGTAGCTACTCAGAGCAGGAAGGAGGAGTGGATCCTGAAGACATTGTCTTAATTTTAATCGGAATTCTCAGAGTGCAGCTGTCTGTGTAATGGCAGTTCTACTCTCTTGGGAAGTGGGCCTTATGTGGTGTTTATGGGAAATTCTCAGCAGCTCAAATCTGGTGTTTGTTATTGCATCAGTGAAGCACATACATAATCCTAATTCAGGTCCCAGGGTGTGATTGACACACGCTGCTGCTTGAGAAGTTTTCTCCACCTTGAGATGGTCTGGTACCTTTTTTGGTACTGGGGATAGAACTCATGATCTCCTGCTTGCCAGGCAGGTACTTACACCATTGAGCTAAATCCCTGGCCCCTTGAGATGGTCTTGATGAGCAAGCCTGTCGCAGAGATCAGGGTAATATGGGCTTGAAAGATTGTCTTTGCTACTTACTGAAGGTGTAGTGATAGCCTGTCTACATTGGAAAAGCCCAAAATTTATATTGTCCTTATTTGTAATATCTTTTAATTTTCCTCTGAGTACATAAGTAAGCATCAATATATTCTAACATTCACACACCACAGGTAGGCACGATTTCAGTTTGATTGCCTCTCCATGCTAGTTTCAAGAAAGTAAGTCATTTGTTACTTTTATAAAAGTAACATCACAGTGACAGTGTCAATAAAAGTAAATAAATGGTATCCATTTTGTCATGCTGAAGCTTTAAAGCTCTTTTGTATCACTGCAGTGTCCAAAATGGCCCTGAATGCATTTTCAGTAGTGGGTAGGTTTTTTCTAAGGTTAAGTATTCTATCTTAGTCTCTTGTGAGGAAAACTGAGGATATCCGTATATTAAAAAAACAAAACAAAACAAAAAAACAAAAAAGCTCCCTATCTCCTGCTGGTAGTTCTTACACCTGATGTCTGTTACAGTCCACTTTGTTGTCTTACTCTTTCTAATTTGCCTGGTCCTCGAGGACTGCGCAGCAGCAGCCGCAGCCAGTGCCCTACATTTCTTAGTGCAGTCCATGTGGCTACTTCATCTTGGATGTTTCCTGGAGGCAAAAAAATCCAACTGGAGTAAGGCACAGCGTGCCAGGCAGAAGACTGTTTGAATCCATTCCCTCCACTTCTTGTTTTGATATGCCCAGTTGATAACTGGAATGTCTTAACGGAGACTTACAAACTGATCTCAGGTGTGTGCTTCCCACAGCTCTGCTAGCCTGGAGTGAGGCAGGAGGGGAGTTCCCTGTGGCGGTTGTCAGTGTATACCCTGTAAAACGTACACTATATTCCTGTTTATTAACTTGTATTTAATACAGACTTAGGAACTGAGCAGCTACAGTTTTTGGTATTAAATTCTCTTGACTCACTAACTACTAATCCGGATCAAGAACAGAAATGCAGACAGTGAGCGGGGAATAGGTCATTGGGAAGAGACTTTTCTCATGGGAAATGCGGGCTGGGGGTTGGGGAGGTACCTATGATGTGCAGACTCTCTTGGAGGAGGCAGAAGAGTAGGAGGCAGCTTCTGAGAATTTGGCCTGTGGGAGGGGTTAGAAATGGTGGAGGGAAGGCTGGAGGACTCAGGTCCTGTCCAGTGGTTTGGCTTAGGACAGGCAGAGCTGAATGTGGCCTTTCTGAGAGCCCCAGGCTGGGGTTCCTGGACCTGCTGGGAGGAAGCCTAGCATGCCAGCGGCTCCTCCCACAGCATTGGAAGACTAAGGTGAGCAGATCTCCTTCCTCGGCCTGGCCTACTTCGGCGGGAAGGACCACGCAGGCAATGCTGTCTTCCAGCTGAGCTCTTCATCACGCCATGGGTGTCAGGATCTTGGCCCAAGTGGGAAGCCTTCATCTCCATGGCACGCAGGATCTCTTTGGTGCGAGCATTTCCCCTCCTTAACTCCCGAAGCAGGCTTCCAGCAGTGGCAGCTGCAGCCCAGTTCTTGCGGGCTTCCTTCTGCATGCAGGTCAGCTGCCTTTGGTGGGAGCGAATGGTTTTCTCCCACTCCTCCTGCATGTCCTGGGCTATCTTCCTGTAGGTCTCCAGCTCTTGAGCACTGTGGCCCACCTCCTCCTCCCGTATGGGCAGTTTCCTTCCTTGCTCTGCCCCGACTCTGGCCTGCTGTCTCAGTTTGGTGTGGCAGCGCAGCACAGCTTGGTGGTGAATCTGACCCATCCCTCTGAACTTCTGCTGAAGCTTCTGGTGTTCGCCTTGCAGCTGTGCCTTGGCTGACTCCAGAGACGCTTTCTTTCTTTTTTTTTTTTTTTAGTTTTATTTTTTATTTTTTTTTGTTTTTTTTTTATCGGTACCAGGGATCGAACTCATGACGGCCTGCTTGCAAGGCAGGCGCTTATGCCGCTGAGCTAAATCCCCAGCCCCTTTTTTTTTTTTTTTTTATTTTACTTAAGAGGAAAAAGAGAAAAACACAAAACAAAACAAAGCGGTGTAAGGGTACACGTAATACAGAACTACAAAAAAAACCCACATAATAGTAAGAAATCACCTGTTAATAGATTACATATTATCATCTTGAAAATAGTTGCTCAAATCACAGTATCAAAGAATACAAGGTGGACATTCAAACAGGGAGACTGCAAACAGCTGTGTTCAATGATCCAAAAACATTGATACAGTCAGCTATTTAACACCCCTAAACACACTTGCTGTTATATCCGTTAGAGCTCTTTTTATTTTTTTATTTTTTTTCCCTCTCTTTTTTACAACAAAATTTACACATTTTGGATTTTATTACTCCTTAGTGCTTATTACTTTTTTTGGGGGGGAGAGAATACAGTCAAATATGGCAAAACAAAGCTGTCAGTCAAAACTAAGGATAGACATAGCACATGGTGTAGAACAGAGCACAAGGTTATCAACAATGGTTATTAATGTTTCCAGACATGCTTTCTGAGTCTGGAGACGATACAGAGATTTTTTCAGTTCTTTCTCAGTGTTCTCTGCCTCCCAGAGTTGAGTGCGAAGTTGGTTTCTTTGCTCTTCCGTGGTCTTTAAGGACGCATTTAATCGAGCACCATAGACCGGTTTCTCCAAAAGCACTCTTGGCTGATGACCTGAGCCAGGACCATTTTCCTGTTGACTCTTGACTTCAGCCCCTCGTTCCTTCCCGCGTTGAGCTTCCTGGGAAAGCTGGGAGTGGCTTTCGGGGAGTTGGGCATTCTCACTGAGAGCAACTGTCATTTCTCTCTGGAGCTGCTGTATGCCCATGTTCCTCAAGGCGAGTTTCATGTTAGCTATCTCGGGAGTCACTGATGTTAATTCCTCTGCCAGGGACCCGATCCTGTTTGCTGTCTCTGCCATCTCTGATTGCTGTTTTCGAACACGTTCTGCTTGCTCTTCTTTTCGCTCTTTGAGGAGGCGGTCTATCTGCCCTACAATCTTGGATCTGTTCCACAACATCAACACCTTCTTCTTGGTTGCCTCCAAACACTGTGCTGCCCTGGC
Source organism: Cavia porcellus (assembly GCF_034190915.1). Lineage (NCBI taxonomy): Eukaryota > Metazoa > Chordata > Mammalia > Rodentia > Caviidae > Cavia > Cavia porcellus. The sequence continues at coordinate 38,035,493 of NW_026947508.1, forward strand.
CTCCTCTTCTAGGCGGACCTCCTTGAGAGCTGTCTCTAAGGCTTCGTGTTCTTTCTGAAGCTGGTCGAGTTGGTCCAAGAGTTGGCACTTTTCTTTCAGGAGTCCTGTGAGCTGGAGAGCCAGTGGTTTTTCTCTGCTGACTGCCAACCGACTTCTAACACAACGAAAAGTTCTCCATGAAATCCAAAGAAGGGTCAAAAGACTCATAGTGTCTGCCCACTCCATCACACAAGGCTGTGTGACCAGTTGGCTGAGCCACAGTACTGGCCTGGAATGTTCAGTGTTTGGTCCAGAACCTTAGCAACGGGAGTGACCCACTGCTGATCTGGTTAGGGGGTGAATTGAGGGGAACTCGGGGAAACACGATTTGTCAGGCATCATGGACTCAGTTTCCCTCTGCTGAGAGATCTTCAGGGGCTCTTATTTTGCTCTCTGTCATGGAACAACCCAGTGCCACACATCCCCATAAGCCTGCCATGTGCCCATCCTGACAGCCCCACCCCTTCCCATTGGTTACCTCTGGGATGATGGTGTTATGTGGGGGTGGGGAAGGAAAGCCAATGTGGAGATAACGGTATGCTGTGTCCCCCAATGTCTAAGAAGTGCTTTTTGAAACACACAGCCTAAAACACTACCAGACCACATAGCTCATAAGTCATTGAAATTATCTTGAAAGGAAGAAAAGTCCTTTGTTCACCAGGATGGTTTCTTCTGCCATCATTAGATATTTTAATCCCAAATTTATCTACACACCTTGATATCTACACATCTTGATTGTCCACATACCACACGTTGTTGTGTGTGCTCTGGATCTTTCTATTTATTCTTTTTCCTTCTTAGATTTAGTGTCCTTTGGCTCATTTTTTTCTTTGACTTCCTTATTTGAAGTGTTATTCTATGTTCCCTTCCTGACTGTTTAATCAACTTGTGCATTTTTAAGCTATCACTTCCTATCTCTCATATGTATTCCTCCATCCCTGGACATCCCTAAATTCCAGCCCCATATGACTGGTTTCATGTTCAATACCTTCTTCAGTGCCTCCGACTATCCCAAGCAGTATCCATGTTCCTCTCACCTCCTCTCTCTCTCTCTGTCTCTTTCTCTGTTTCTCTACCTCTCTCTCTGTCTCTGTTTCTTAGGTCTTGCCATGACCCTTATTTTTTTTTTAGTCTGGAATGTTCTTCTACCTCAATTTGTCCTCACTTGCATCAATTTTCTCATTCATCTAGGCATATTTTTTTTGAGAAGTCTGTGTGACCTGATCCTTCTCTAAACTCCTGAATATCTTGCTCCATCTCATGATTCAACAATATGGTATAGTTTAATATCTTGTCTTTGTGCCATTGCACATTGCCATGCAGAGCAAGACTACGTATAAGCAAATTCATCACCTTACCGTTTCCAGTATGCCATTATAAAATTACAATAAAAGTTCCATTTGTAGAGTATCAATGAGAATTCTGAAATCAGGGAATGCCTTACATATTTATTTGAATCCTCTTAACTGATACATTTTAATGAGTAAAAGCTGGGACAGCATTGACTTTCTAGTTAGACAAGGGGCTTATGTTCTGTCCTATTTTGCCAGAATCTCTGCTCTTAACTGGGTTGACAAATGAAACATGAAGGGAAAATTGGAAATGGGAGAGGTCTGCAGTGGTACGAAAGGGAATGAGAGCCTGCGGGAAGGGATAGGTAGAGCAAAGGACAGGGAGGACCGTGGATTTGCTTTTTGTGTTGTTCTCTGAATTCGAACTGACTGGCAGGAGGAATCCATCCTGCAGTGATTATGACTAATGGGGCCCTCAGTACCTCCAGGCAGGAATGACTTTCTGAATTTCACACCTTGAATCAAGACTTGAGGCTGTGCCCAGATATCCACCTATGCAATGTACATAGACTGAATCTCACAGACTCATTTTCAATGCAAATAATTGTCCTGTCTATTCTTACTTTACTGTAGAAAGCATCTTTAGCCTGAATTCATAACAGAGATTCCTTCCTGGAGATTAATCCTCTGAAGAGGAAAGATAAATTGTGGTACATTACTTAAGAGCATCTCTGGCAATATGCAAAATTAAGCAATCCTGAGATTATTGTGATCCAGTGGTAATAAATGCAGCACTGCATCTAGCCTTCAGAAGGTTAAAAGGCTTATTTTCAAGGATGCTATCACAGCTATGGATTCAGCTGTGAGGTTTAATATCCACCCAGGTCTGAGGACGCAGGCATGAGGAGCATATCACTGCCAAGACAGATGTTCTTTAACCTTCTGCTAACATACAGCTTTCAGCATGTTCTTTTCTCCATTTGTTTCAGATCAAAGATGAGCCACTAAGTCAGTGGCTGCCCTAGGCCATTTCTGTAGCCAAATTGAACAATACTTTTTTCTGTATATTCTCCCAAAGAGAGAGAATTACTTTTTCTTAAAAAAATCTTCTGACAACAGATTTTTACATTGATTATAGTGTGTTAGTTCTTTTGATGTTTACAAATCAACTCAAAGCTTCTGTATTTATAATCTTGCATCTGCTCTAAATTTCCACACTAGCTAAACTACATTATATTGTTTCTTCTTGAGTCAATTCATTTATTTTGTTTTATGCTCTACCCTTAACCACGTTGTCTTGGAGCGTAACTTGTAGACTGAAGAACACTTCAAAATTAATAGTAATGTTGAGCCCTAGGGGTCTACCAGGAAGGGTGTATTGTGTTAGGACAAGCAGACATGGTGCTGCCTTCACAACTGACTCTACAGACTACACAGATTTTTTCCACTTGGTAAAACTGTACTGGATTTGGCTCTTCTTCAATGACTACATTTTCTCTCGAAGGCTTGCAAACATCTCTATTGGTCTATTTTTGTCTAACCATCTTTCAAAAATCATGGTTGGGTTTTACTTGTAAGACAGTGAAAAATGACAATAATAAGAGTAGGTTACAAATGAGCCCTCAGATAATCAGTTTATGTCATGTCTTTCCAAAATTCTAGAAATAAATTTTCAATAGCCAAGCCACAACTCTTAGAAAGACTCTATTATTCTAAAATCCATTAATTAAGTATGTCCTCATGGCAAGATATAGATACATGTAACCTCAAATTTAGAGGAAACTTCACTTGTGGCTTGATATGCTTTCTCTCAGCATTTTTGCTCTTGCAGTTACATCAGGTAAAATACTAGATAGTAGTATTTTAACTTGGTAGATGTACGCTATTAACACATTAATTTTATAAAATATTGAGTTTTGTGCTATTTTCGTAAATGTTTATATCTTGATGATATCAACCTCACTAATGCCTCTTGCAAGCTTTATTCTTTTCCTTTTATATAATAGTAATGTCACTTCTATTTTCATCTCTTTTTAAATGTACTTCATAATAGAAACAACACATGATGAATTATCTTTCCAAGTCTACCATATTATTTAACACAACAATGTCCACTTGTATCCATTTTCTGACAACTGACATAATTTTTATGGGTGGATATACTTTACTTTGTACACATACTTAACCCTAACCCTAACCCTAACCCTCTAAAATCACTGTAGATGAGAGAGGGACATCAAGAAAAGAATGAATTTCTCAGCCAGACCCTTGGATGCACCACACAAAGAAGTTCTTTGGCAAGATTACAAGAAGATTTTTTAGATTGTGATTTAAACAGACTGTATTTCTCTGAAGCATAGAATCTACATAAATAAGAAAGTGTAGAATTAGAGTCCCATCATAGACAACTATCAACTTATGCTTTTTTAGCCCATTTTCCTCACCAGAGATTGTTTCTTCAGAATCCTTTGTTTCCGTTTCATCATCCATATTACATATGTAGGGGGAATACGCAACATTACAGTCTCAGACTTCAGAAAATGGGATGAATTTTGAAATATAAGGAGCAATATTTGTGATAGAGAAAGGGTAAGTATATTCTCCTTAGCACAATAAATGTGAAGTTCACTTTGTGTCTGTATGTGTGTGTGTGTGTGTGTGTGTGTGTGTGTAACTACAGAGAATAACTGTGTCCAAATTAACTAAATCTCAATTAATTTGTTTCTTTTTATTTCTCAAAGCAGCCCTTTGAGCTACAACTATGTATCTGACTACCTAGAATAAAGACTATATTTCTAGAGTCTCTAAAAGCAATGTATGCTTATGTGACTAAGTTCTAGCTAATGAGTTATAATAATTTACGGTTTATAAATGTTTAGGAACATTGATTAAAAGGCACATGTTCTTCTTTCTTTCATCTAGACTATGACACAATGAGTAGATATTCAGAAGCTAGACTTGATCACATTTTGAAAATTCATATACAAGAGATGACAGGAGAAAGCTGAAAAAAAGCTTCTACATCATTAATATAGTGTTGACCTAAAGCTTTAAAATGTAAGACTATAAAACAGCTGAGAAAGGCATGTAAGAAAGCCTGTCTTAATTAGAGTATTCTATTGTGTACAGCTAATTTCCAATAACGTGATGAATATTCAGTTGCAGAATTATGTGTGATGATAAACTCTATAAACATTTAATTGTATGCAAGATGCTAAGAGCAACCATAACATTTATTATTTAATATTGTTTAAAAATGAAATCAAGCTATCTCTTGGTTACTTTCCTCACATGGCTGTACTGATAGTCAAATTTATGAAAGAGAAGATTGTCTTAACTCACAGTTTTTGTTGGTTTCAGTGCATAATCAGCTGGCTCCAAGGCTGGGTGGCATGGCCGAGGGTCAGTTGTTCATGTCGGCCCTAAAGAGCAAAAGTAGAAAGAGCAAAGAAGGGGGAATCAAACGTCCTATTATACTAATATTATATTATACTATATTATATTATATTATATTATATTATATTATATTATATTATATTATATTATATGTCAGCGCTGCCCTGGGAGGGTGCTGTACTGGTACCAGCAATCCCAGTGCTAGACAATTCGCCAATCGCACATGCTAGATTCAGCTGCCTAAATGACTACATGAGTTTTGGCTCCCTTAATTACCTTGTGAGGAACGTGGAATATATAATTTTTAAAAAATTCAAAATGCAAGTTAAAATGATAGTTGTATGTAACTTTTGGGAAAAATCAATCAAAACTGAAAGAGCATGTATAGTAACCACTTTAATTTAAATGTAAGCTGATGATAACCGTCAAAATAGAATAAAAATACTTACCGGGAACTACAACAAAACTATAATGTCTCTAGTGTGTATCTTAATGACTTAAATGTATTTTATATATATTTCATATGACATTTATATATTTACTAAAACTGATAAAAATAATCAATCATACATGGAAGGGAAAGTGCTTAATATCTCTACTATTTACTGAATTTGAATAAAAAATTTAACAACAACTCCTGAAATGGAAAATTAAACAAGAAAACTAATATTTATTGCAATGTGAATAATAAAAATATAAACAAAGAGGAAAGTCGAAATTGGCATGCCATGTGCTGGCAGGCTGAAAAGAGATTTGGTGAACTATTTTCTAAAATGGTTACAATACCACCTCTAGTAAAGTTGGAATTTGAAAATATGTGTGTTAAATAAAACAAGCGATAATTATTTCATAAGCATTTTTAATTTTTTTTATTTTAAAGAGAACAGAACAAAGTGAAACACAACAAAGCAGATCAGAAAAGAATAAAACAACTAACCCAGGGTTTCAAAAATAACACAACCAAAATCAACAGTAGCTAATATTTCTTTTTTTTTTAACAGTTCGTATTGTCACAGAATGAAGTTAAACAAGACAACATAGTATAAAACTCATCAAAAGAAAAGAATAAAAGCATCACAGACCTTCAGAACAGGACAATAGGAAAATCAGCAATTGTCGATGTCCGCTCCCGGCCGGCAGGAAGGACACACGACAAAGTCTGGTAGTGGACAACCTTTTCTTTTTATTTTCCTTCTCCGTACAGCCTGCCCTGGGTTCTCCCAGCTGAAGCCTCCTCTGGTCCGCTCCCCGCGGCTCCTTTTGTGCTTCAGTCTGCCCCAAAGCCTCTACCGGTCCGCTCTCCGCGGCTCCTTTTGGGCTTTTACTTCTGGGCTTCTACCTGGCTTCTCCTTCCACCCAGGGGTGGCACCGGTATATATACGGGTACAGTGTCCAATCATGTTAAAGTAAGCAAGGCAAGCTGATTGGCTAACATCATCAGTTGCCAGGCAGACTATATTGTTGAGCGGGTTGTTTACGCGGTAAGCAGGAAACTAACATATTCGATGGGAGGGGTAATCTACCTCAGGCTTTGCTCTTTACCACAGGCCGCACGTCCGCCGCGCAAGGCGAGCTATCACAGACGCGGCTCCCAACATCTCCCCCTATTTTATTTTTTATGAATGTGCGCATCGTAGCCCTTCCTGGACTGGGTGCAGAGGCTTATGCCCTATGTGTAGGCCCACCGTAGGTCCTTGGCTTAGACCCTGGTTGGCCATGCCATGGTCTGCCAAGGCCCTGAGGCCCTCGTCCTTTTTCTAGGGCCAGGCACAAACTGGACGGAACCTGGATGCACACAAGCTTGCACTCATTTCCTCTCCGTAAAGAAATCCCCTCGGAGAGAAATTTAGACCTGGGCAGCATCTAACAGTCCAGCGGCTTACGTGCAGGATGGGGTAGGGCCTGGCTTAGGTCGAGTCGTGCTGGGGAGGCACGCTCTTACCCGTCATTGACTCACCTACCCTGCTGTGTATTGTCACCTTATGGAGGAGAATGAGGGATGCCCGCCATATCTAGACTCGGTCGTGGGCCAATTGAGCAAGCCATGCATATGCCTGAGGATCTTCTTGTCCATTTCGGGCTACCGCTATTTCTATTCATCTTATTGGTTGGTCTGTGATGGATCTCCAGTAGGGCAGGTCTGATCTTCAGTCGAGGGCTTTGTTGCCCGTGTCAGTCTCTCCGGTATCCACAGTGGTTCTCGTCCCGGTTCCTGTGGGAAAACACAAACCGCGCCTCGGTTCCAGCTGACCACTGGATCCGGGCCCATCCATTGTCCTGTCAGGACATCTTTCCACTTCACCCACCCTTTATGGTTGGGGGAAGGGTTGCAGTGCTCCACAGCTGGGGAGCGATTATCATTATTTAAATTTAAAAAATTGTGTGTGAATAGTGCCATGGATAATCGTGCCTTTGGGGCCAGGCCTTGGCCTACTCCCCCTTTTTGTTTTTTATTTTTTATTTTTTATTTTTATCTTTTTCGGTTTTTTTTTTTTTTTTTTTTTTTGGTACCAGGGATCGAACTGGCGATTGCCTGCTTACAAGGCAGGCGCTTATGCCGCTGAGCTAAATCCCCAGCCCCCATTTCCTCGACCGGCGTTTTTCTCAGCCTGCTCGGCAGAGAACTCTGTGTACCAGGCTCGCCAATCCAGGTAACTGCCCGAGGGCAGACACGCCTTTGCCAGCTGAATCCAGTCCGCGGGGGTGAGGGGCCCAGAAGACAGATTCTCCAGCATGGCAATGGTGTAAGGCGCAGTCGGCCCAAAGGTTGTAACTGCATTTTTAAGTTCTCTAATCTGCTTTATCTCAAAAGGCTCCCATACATTGCGTCCCTGGCCCATAGCTACTTGTACAGGAAATATCTCGTAGGGGCCACTATCTATCCCAGGTGGATGTACCTCATGAGACAAGCGTCCCCCCTGCCAAAGCCGCCTGTAAAAATACCGACCCGCCGGCGGCGGAGCATAAGACAGCGGCCGTGATTGGGCGGAAAATGGGGGCCCGTGCATCACTTCCTGTTCTGGCGAAAGGGGAGAGAGCTCCCAGGCGGCCGCCTCGTGGCGAGGAATCGCCTCCGGAAACGGCCCCCAAGGTGGGGCGGAAGGCTTCGCCTCCCTCTCGCGCCGGGGAGCGCTCAGGAGCTCTCTACTCCTCCGCAGACCAGGTTGAGCAGAGCGCAATTCGCGGGGCAACGCTGGAAAAGAACCCTGCGACTCCTTATTGAGCGACTTAGGCTCCTGACAGCTGGTCTCTTTGGCCTCCTTGCCATTCAACTTTCCCTCGTCCTCGGAGTCAGACGACTCCGAGGCTAGAGCCCCGTCCTCCTCCTTAGCATCCTTGTTCCCCTTGACGGACCCCTCTCGGGAGCTCCCTGACTGGGCCTGCTCAGATACCCTGCGTACTTTTGTAAGCTCTTGAGAGCTTTCTCCACAACCACCCTCGCTCTTAGTGTTGCTACCTAACATGTTTCCCATCTTTTAATATGTTACTCACCGCGTGAGGCCCAAGGAATCCGCCACTTACGCGTGAGCCTGAGGGGAGTCTAAAAGCCCTGTAGGTGCGCGCCACCCAGAGCCCAGGCTTATCCCCAACTCACCTGTCTCGCAGCTCTGTACTGGAGCGTTGTCCACTTCCACGTCTCGGGGGTGATCAGTCCCCGGGCGGGCCTCCAAATGTCGATGTCCGCTCCCGGCCGGCAGGAAGGACACACGACAAAGTCTGGTAGTGGACAACCTTTTCTTTTTATTTTCCTTCTCCGTACAGCCTGCCCTGGGTTCTCCCAGCTGAAGCCTCCTCTGGTCCGCTCCCCGCGGCTCCTTTTGTGCTTCAGTCTGCTCCAAAGCCTCTACCGGTCCGCTCTCCGCGGCTCCTTTTGGGCTTTTACTTCTGGGCTTCTACCTGGCTTCTCCTTCCGCCCAGGGGTGGCACCGGTATATATACGGGTACAGTGTCCAATCATGTTAAAGTAAGCAAGGCAAGCTGATTGGCTAACATCATCAGTTGCCAGGCAGACTATATTGTTGAGCGGGTTGTTTACGCGGTAAGCAGGAAACTAACATATTCGATGGGAGGGGTAATCTACCTCAGGCTTTGCTCTTTACCACAGGCCGCACGTCCGCCGCGCAAGGCGAGCTATCACAGACGCGGCTCCCAACAAGCAATGGCTACCAGAGTATCTCTTACTCTCTTCAAACTAGCTGTACATGACTTCACATATTAAATTAAATAATGCAAAACAGACTAAAATCAATCAAAACAAAGAATGAAAGCTATACTGGCCTTCACAACAAGGTGATAGGAAATCAGCAAGGGAAACCATAATGTTGTCTCGTTTTCTTCAAAGTAGCTGTTCTTACCATCACACACAATAAAATCATTCTTATAAATACGTTAGGAGAAGTTCTAGGCATATATAGGTCCATACATGTATATCTGCCCTTTCTGCATTAGAGAGAAAAACCAAATCCAAAAAAAAAACAAATTACTAGAAAAATGAAAACCAAAAGAGCCAAAAAAAACCCACAACAAAGAGCTCAAAACAATGATGATATCGGTCTTCAAAACAAGGAACATAACTAAGGTTGCTATTTTGCATAGTTATCTTCAAGCAGCTACTCAGATTACCAGATATAAACATGCAAAGTCGATCCAGTCTTATAAATGTTAGCTGCTTACTTCAAAGAACTAAAAGAATCAGGAGCACAATCATCTTAGCTCTCTTAAGTGTGTATATACACATTTAAAACTTCTTTTCTTTTTCCTTTTCTTCTTTTCCCTATTTGACTTATCTTTTCCTCTTTGAGCAGTTTCTAATCCTTTCACAATATTTATTGAAGATTTTGTATCTAATTTGCTCTTTCTGTTTCTCATACAAGGAAGACAATGTAGTGTTTAAACATGTGAGTTTGATTTATTTCACTTATGAATATGCTCTCAAGTCGCATCCTTTTACCTGTGAAGGCATCAATGTAATCCTGCTTTATTGTTGAGTAGTATTCCATTATATAAAACACCACATCTTTTTTATCCAATACTCAATTAATGGGCAACAAGTTTGTTTCCAAGATCCGGCTATTACAAATTGTGCTGCTATAAACATGGCTGCAAATATACCACTGTGGTATGATGTTTTCCATTCTTTTGGGAATATGCCTAGAAGTGGAATAGCTGTGTCAAATGGGACTTCCAATCCCAGCTTTCTGAGGAATCTCCAGACTGACCAACACAGTGATTGCACCAGTCTACACTCCCACCAACAGTGCAGGAGAGTTTCTTTTCCCCCACTGTCTCTCCAGTATTCGTTATTGGTGATTTTTCTGATATGGCCATTCTTTCTCACCATCAGGACCATCCCCACTTTGTCATCGGTTTGTTTCTCTCTGTAGCATGATCTTCCAGTGTTGGTGAGTATCATTCTTTAATCCTCTTTTCTCTCCATGTTTTACCATTCCTCCACCTAGAATTTCATGTACTTAGTGATTCTGAAGTGCATTTCCACTAGGCTGTCTTTTGAAGGAAATCTGATTTAGCTTATTCACATCATTATCTTTCTCACCTTCTGTATTTCCAGTCTTGGCTAATTACACCTTCCTTCCCTGACAGACAAATCAGAATCCAGGGTCATCTCTCTCCATCTTCCCAATAGCCCACAAACTTTTGGGAGTTTATTGCACTAGTTTTCCCCATTCGTCAAATCCTTCCCAAGCCTATTTCACCTGGCTTACAGTGCAGCTCCCTGTCATTCAGTTTCTGTATTTTCCAACTGACCTCTCCATTGAAACTGCCCGCTCTCTCACCTCTCTAAAATTAATGCAACCATCACTGATGGAATGACACTCCAAATGCTAATCTGACTTTGATTTTCTTGCTTTTAATCTGCAAATGCACTCTGCTACTGATTGGTTTTTTTGAGGGCTCAACTTTTTCTCCAGACGTGGTGTGAGTCTGTGATTGTCTGTCTTTCCAGAAGTTATTCTGTGGTGTTACATTAAAACTTGGAGTTTTTACCATACAGAACCATTTTTCACCTTGCACAGCTTCTCTGTTCTAAAACTTCTTATGAAGAACCATCATACTTTACTATTTTCTTCCTTTGAAACATTAGTGTTTCTTTTCCTATGACATATGTATCTACTTTTCTCCTACTACTTTTTTGTATTTATGTTGTTCTTTCAGGGTCTAGTATTTCCTTATGATATTTAAGACATCTTAAATTTGCAGAGAAGTGTCCCTAAATTCTACATTGAAAAGCATTTTAGGCACTACCATCAAATACACTGCTTAGGTTCAGCTGATTTCTACCAGTAAATTTTTTATCTTTCCTATTTTTTAATGTTTCTTTTTATAAAATCAAATATGGTTTCAATTTTACATTTATATTTTCTTTTGCCCTTTGAAACAAATATTGGACATTCAATCCTATTTGTGACCAGATGACTACAACACACCATAAATTATAAGAAATAATACTTTTTTTTGTCTTTTTCCTTTTTATCAGTACCAGGGATCGAACTCATGACTGCCGGCTTCCACGGCAGGCCCTCATGCCACTGAGCTAAGTCCCTAGCCCCAAGAAGCAATACTTTTTAGTTAGATGAGTGGACATGTTCCTGTAATGGTAATCCTACATGAGTAAGAAGAAGGATAGTTGCAAGTTTGAACCTGGTCTGTGCAAATTAGTGATTTAATGAGAACCAGTCTCAAATATACTTCAAAGTTCCAGCATAAAGAAAAGCTTTACTAGTTTTTATAAAGAAAACACAAATAAAAATTCTGGTAGCGTACAATGGAAAATTAATACACGCTCTAAATTAAGAAACATACAGATAAAAATGGTCTTAAAATATGTTGATAGTGACACTGAAATTATTTCTATAAAGAATAAAAGTGTTAAAATTAGCAATAAGATTTCAAGTAATATACAAAGTTACTTTTGAACTTCAATATTTAGTTTTTGAAGTTATCTAAGGTATAAGAAGACTTCTAATTGTTAATGTTTTATTTTATTGACATTCAATTTTAATGGAACAAATAAAAACTCAAAAATGAGACAAAGTTTGAACAGACTTTGAAAAAGTCTGTTAAAACCGTTGTGAAAACATTTTGGCTAAACTATATACACGGGTCAATGTGAAAAGTATGTATAATTGACCTAGCCAAATTTGTTCTGAATTAACCAAGTATTAGTAACAAAATTGTGTGACTTCAGAAAATAGTTACATATAGAGAATATTATTTAAATAAAGCTTATCTTGTCTTTACTTTGATACATGATGTTAATGAAAATCCTAGCATTTATAAAGTGATTAATGAAATAATAAAAATGCCCTAGAAAATATTATTTAACCAGTTCTAATTCACATTTGACTACATAATAAACTACATAAATGAAAATCAATAATACTTTGTTGAAGAGACTGGGGATGTAATTCAGTTAAATATATTTGCCTAGCTACGTTAATGGTTTAACAACTAATTGGTGATTTTTTGCTTTAATGTGCATGAATGATATTTAAATAAATATTATGTCCTGAAAATGTATAGCAGGCATAATTTCAAATAAATGTGTTGGTCTGTAAGACATTTTTAAACTTGGAGGGTTTTGAGACATGATGGTAACGTCACAGTGAAGACTGACGTACCTAAAGAGCAGACTTTCTCAGCAGTTTCTCTTTCTGATGTCTTTTCTTACACATCCGATCTTCTTACTGTCCTGCATCCTGGCAGTATAAGCGGCACACTGGGAAAAATCAGAAAAAAATTATTTTGAACATTTATTTCCAACCCAAATGCAGCTTTGACTCATGCTGCTCATAAATTTCAATACTCTTCTCTTTCAGGCAGCTGTAACTGCAAAGTGGAGCTGCCTTCACCTAACAGTAAGAGGACAGACACCACCTACCTTTTGTGGAGGTTCTAGCCGGACAGGGGAACCACTCTCAACCAGATCCTGTGAATAATAAATGAAAGAAATCACATGATCAATCACCAAAAAACAAGATAGAAAGAAAAATGACTTGGAAAAAATTTCTCTATTAGTAAAACCCCCATGGACATTGGCACATAGCTAAGAAACTGAGTCTTTGAAAATATAGAGGAATATTCAGGAGAACAGGAAAAAAATCAAATATTGATGGGCATTGTGGCACACTAACAGTTGGGGCCAGCACTCTGACAGTTGGAACCAGGAAGATGGAAAGACCAAGGCCAACCTGGACAGCTTCCTGAGTTAGTGATACTCTCTACAAACAAAACAAACAACAAGTTGTAGATGTGACTCAGTGTCAAGGACCTAAGCTGAAGAGAAGCAAAGCAAGACATAATACACTGTGTATTGATAATGTATTTACTAACATGTTATACAGCAAAATGATAATGAAAAGTATTTTCATATGGTAAAGATTTTTAAGCGTTTCATTATTTTTACTGTCTTTTTAAATTGCCAAAACTCTAGAAATAATTCAGGGAATCCACAATTTTAAGCTTTGAAATCTCGTCAACTTAAAAGTAAGGCTTTTTTCTGTTGGGTGAAGAGATGTACTTCTGGCTCGCCCATAAATACAGGTCAGAGTTTCAAAGTGGCAGGGCATTGAACTTGTCCTAAAGGGAGTTGTTTTTGTCAACCTTACAGGGGATAACTCTCCATCATTTTTGTACTTCTTTTAATTTTGACTCTTTTAGATCTTTGGTATTTTGTTACCTTTTTGAAAGGTAACAAAGAAAGCAGCAGTGGCTATCAAATCTTAACAACAAATCTAACTATGTCAGCATGGATTCAACTGTGCAAACTATGCTGCACAGCTGAAAACAGCTAAGTGTCAGCAAAAAAGGCTTTAACTAAGTGAAAAACATCGTTTAAAAGTTCCTCAAGTGGAGGAAGACTTAATAAGTCTAGTGTGAGTCTACAGATTCAACACAGTATCTGCCAATATTGCAGCAGCTAATTAGAAGAAATTAGATTGCTGATCTAAAATTTTCTAATTTTACAGTTTGTATCAAGTGTTTAGAAGTTTAAAAAGCAGTCTGGGCAAACATGAGCAATGAGATAATTTACAATAGTAGATTCCAATAGTTTTGCAAACCTATTTAGTGAAAGTGATTTCATATTGGTGTGAGGATAAATCAATAACTGAGTTAAACCAGTGTTGAGATATCACTGAAGTATTTTTCAGAAAAATAACAACCAATTCAAGTCAATGGAGGTTTTTTTTTGTACCAGAGATTGATGTCACAACCTTGGGCTTGCCGGACAGGTGTTCATGCCACTGAGCTAAATCCGTGGCCCCAGAAATATTTTTAAACAAATTATAAGGAGTAAAACATTTTTGTGGAAAATTAGATTTCAATATTCTTACCTCCATATGCAATAACTCATGCCAAATGGCTCCAGAGGTGTGATAATTACACATTTAAATCATTTTTCTAAACATACAGAACATGTTTTTGCATTCTTAAGGAAATGAGCGATGCATGTCAGAAATACTTCTTAGTGGAATATTAGGCATCAGTGAAATATCAGCTTAACCTCAATGAAATATTTTGCTACCATTAGTATGCTTCACAGCAAAAGATGGAGTGAACAAAAGCAAATGATTAAACAAACATGTACCTCTAATGATACCTCAATAAGAGAAATCAAGAAGAATCCTTGGAATCATTTTATCTATATTAGACAAAGGAAAATATCGCTCTAATTCAGGGTGTTGCGATAGGTGATATACAGAATAGTAAAGAAAGATTTACCCTGCAACACTGTATGCTGAAAGCATTTCTTACTAATTTTTGAGTTTTAGGGAAGTTATATCTAAGCCTCACCATGAGCCTTCAAGGAAACTTCAAACTTGTACTTTTGGAAAATGTTGAAATTGTTAGGTGTTTGTTAACTCTCTAGAAAGACTAAAAGCACTTTGCATAAAAAAATTGACCTGAGATATTGCAGGGGGACAAGATGGAATACTATGGTTTTGATCCAAAAAGCCCACCCAAAATTTCGTATCTTCAGAGGTGAGGCTTTGGGGAGTGCTTGTAGCCTGGGGATGCTATGCTAACAAGCGAGCTGAGCTATTGATGAGATGATAGTTGGTTAGGATATTAGCAGCTGGGTTTAGTGGGAGGTGTGAGTCACAGAGGACGTGACAGGAAAAGGTATTCTCTTGTCCAAGCCTCCCCCTTTCTCGTTCTCAGCTTCTGGCATCATGAGGACGATGAATACCTTTTCATGCTGACCATGCCCCCACCATGATTTTGTGCTGCGGAGTAAGTCAGCACAGATGGGACCCTCTAAAACCAGGAGCCAAAATGAACCTCGCCTTCCACTGTTGGGTATCAGGTATTGTGTCCCAGCAAAAGGAATGTGACAAAACCGGACTATTGGAACCAGAAAAGTTCAGTCATCGATGTGGCTCTTCCTGACCATACGATTGAGAAGACAATGGAACTGATCTGTTGGAGAAATTTGGAAAGGTTTGGAGATGCTGGCCTGAGAAGCCTCTAGAATGCTAAAGTAAAGAGTCTGATAAGCAGTACTGGTGATAAATCAGAAGGGCAGAAAGCTACAAGAAATAAGGACAGAACAAACCAGGACTGGGAGGTTTCAACTGGACATGGAAATTCCATTGGAAAATGAACTGGAAGTGGCATCCCTGCCAAGAACTTGTCTTGAGTTTTTACATGAACTAAAATTTGTAAGGGCTGACTCTAAAGGTGGTGAGCCTATTGAGAGGGCAGAGGAGGTTTCAAGCCAGCTCCATCACCAAGCCGCAGTTTGTGCTGGGTGCACCTATCCAGACACCACACTGAGAGTCATCAGCAAAGGACAAGGATGAATGACTTGAAATTTTTTCAGTTTAGCAGTCAAGTTAGTGTCAAAGAGAATGGGTCTGAAATAAACATCAATACAATTAAAAAGGAGCTACGTAGTTTTAATAATTGATAATCCTACCTTAACAGATTATTTTGATTCAATGTCCACAGTTTAAATTGACCTTCATTCTCAGTATGTACACCCTGGGTTTGGGGAAAAAATGAATGATACATACATCATTGTAATATAACTCGGAGTAGTTTCATGGTCCTAAAAATACTCTGTTCCTTCTATTTATCTCTTCTGGAACCATTCACCATTCTTCCTCCTCCACCTCTGCCTTCTTGTCTTCTTTAGTAACCATTTTTTCTTTATTCCATCCACAGTTTTGCTTTTCCCAGCCCATTGTAAAGTTGGAGTCACACAGTATGTATGCTTCTTTTGGTACTGATTTCTTTTATGTAGTACTAAGCACCTGAGTTTTCTCTGTGTCTTTTACACTTTGCTAGTTCCCTTCACTTACATGTCGGCTGACTAATATTTCCCTGTTTGGATAGATGTAAGTTTATTCTTTTATCTGCAGAAAACCATCATGGTTGAGCCTCATTTTTGGCTATCATGTATAAAGTTATTGTAAACACATGTGTGGCTTTTTTCCAAAAAATTCATTTAAACACTAAAGAATTGGCCTACTAAAGCATGAGGTAATTATGCTTATATTCGTAAAAACACACAAAAGTGTTTCCTCAAGTAACTGCAGTGTTTTACGAGGACCACTATTCTGTTTCTGATGCTCTTCCATATGTGCATTGAAATTTGGTGCTTTTGCTATTTTGATTTGTGGTTATGTTAGTGGAAATGCAATGATAGGTCTTATAGTTTTCTTCTAGGATTCCTTCATGATATTTGGCCTGACTAACTTTTCTATATGCTTATTTGGAATCTGTGCATGTTTTCTGTTTTCTACTAAGATATATATGTCCTATTTGTATGCTTGCTTCTGCTTTTATGTTTTGGCTTTATGTTTAATGCACATTTACTGATGTGTGCTTTTAAGTTTTATTTCATTGTAAACTGACATAATTGTATGCATTTTAGTGTACAGATATTGTTTTCTGTACAGAAAGTATGTACAGATATTTTATTGTATATATACTATGAATCAAAATTACTGAAACTATGAACCTAGGACAATATAATTTTTCTCTATTTTCCTGCATATTTTGTGAATTTATGCTACCTTATATAAGAAACTTAAGTAGTTTTCTTCAGTATATTACATGGGTTCTTTTCATTTTGCTGGTGTTGATTTTCATAGAAAAGAAAGTTTTAGTATTAGCTCATTTCATGTTATCAATTTTTTAACAAACACCCCTTTAGTACCGTATCTAAAACTACAACCAACTCTGGGTCATCTAGATTTTCCTTCATTATTAAATTCCAGCTGTCTTGAATTTTGATGCTTATATTTAGATCTGTAATTCAGTGTTAGTTAATTTTCAGCACGGTATATCTTCTGTATCTAAATTCACTTTGCTGCTTGTGCTTATATATTTGTTTCAGGGTTACTTGGCTAAAAAATATCCTTTCGGTATTATATGGTCTGCATTTTTCTCAAAGAAATTTGACTTTGTTCGTGGGTGTATTTCTGAACTCACTATTTTATTGCTTTGGCATATTTATTATATCTAACTACTTATCAATACCACGCTGGCATATGATGTGTTGCACTGCTTATAATTTTTTGAATGCCGTAGTTTAAAAAAAGGTTTTATGGTGAGGTAATGTCGGTTCTCCAATATTCTTATTATTGTTCAATGCTACATTAACTCTATAAGCTTGTTTTCATCTCCATAGAAATTTAGAGTCATCATACTGATGTCTGCAGAAGTGAAATCTTGTTTGTAATTACACTGAATCATATTGGGAAGATATGACATTTTGAAATATTGAAACTTCTCCTCTATGAACAAGAATTCCTTCTCATTTATTTAGTAACTCGATTTCACTTTGGTTTTGTAGTTCATTTGATATAGATGTTAGACTGAACAAGATATCTCATTTTTGAGGATAGTCATATAAAGGTTACTGTAGTTTGAATTTGAAGTTCCATTTGCCATTACCTAGAAAACAAGGGACTTCTGTATGAGTTTTGATCAGAATAGAAATTGAACATTAAAATTATTTTTTAAAAAATCACAGTTCAATTTTATTATACCTAATGATATAGACAGTTCTTTTTAAGGACACAAGAGGCATTATGGTAACCATTGTTGATAACCTTGTATTCTGTTTTTACATCATGTGCTATATCTATCCTTTATTTTGACTGATTGATTTGTTTTGTCATATTATTTTTATTCTCTTCCAGAAAATGTAATAAGAACTATGGGAGTAATAAAACCCAAACTGTGTAAATTTTGTTGTAAAAAAGAGAGGAAAAACAAGTGCTCTAAAGGATACAACTGCAAGTGTGTTTAGGTGTGTTAAGATAGATGACCTTTTACTGAGGTTTTGGTGGAGCATTGAACACAACTGTTTGCAGTCTCACTGTTCGCATGTCCACTTTGTGTACTTTAATCCTGTATCTTGAACAAATATTTCTAAGATGACAATATGTAATCTATTAACTAGTGATTTCTTACCATTTTCTTTTATAATTCTGTATTACTTTTACCTTTGTACTGTTTTGTTTTTTTTCTCCTTTAAATAAAAAAAAACACAGTAAAACACAACTACAATTAATTCCTCACAAAATACTTCTTTTACATGTGACCCACTTTGTGTGATTCTTGTCACCTTCTGAAGCAGATCAGGATTTAGTCTTTCACATATATTTATGAGGTATGATCCAAACCCCCATGACCTTGTGCTGAGTTCCATTCCATGGAAAGGCAGACCACAAAAACGTCATGGTGAGTCATTTTCATCCATGTACTTTGAAAATTCATCACCAAGCATTTTTGTTTTTTCCAAAGTCAAAACAATATTCAAGTCAAACATGTTGTGTAATTCTAGGACATAAAATTAGCCACAAGAGTGCAAAAAAAAAAAAAACCCAAAAACAACCCCCATACACACACAAAAGGGGGCTTCTAAAAGTGTTTCTGAAAATAGCAAGAAGAATGGGATGTGAGTTTCAAGTAAGAGAAACATTTCAAGAGAGGTGAGTGGCAATGTGTCTTTAAATGGGGACGTTTCTAAAAATTAAATATTTACACGGATTTTGATCACATATGAAATTTTCTCAACTTCAGTCAGCTTAATTTTTAGTTTCTTTTTACTTTTTGCATCTTAATTTTTTATTTTTTCCTTCACTTCTATCACTCTTCCCTTCTTCTCTCTGTCTCTTTCCTATTTGCATAAAACTATCTTCTTGTTATCTATCACTTATTCTGTTCTTTAAGAACTCTTTACAAGAGTATAGTTCTCAGTTCTCCAACTGGGACTTTCTGTAGATCCCTCAAAATGAGTTCCTACGCTCCTGAGAAATATCAGCTGTGTGGAAATCATAGCCATGTAACCCATTAGTTGCCAGACAAAGTTTCAGGAGTTTCAAAGTGGTGATGAACAGACCCTCACATTACTTATAGAATAATCTTCAGGTTCATTGACTCCTATCATGGCAAAAGAATTTTTGTATGTTTTAATAAAGGACAAAGGATTTAATAGGCAGGAAAAGTAAAAGTATGCACACGAAAATGAGAGTGTTCTCTGTTGGCATGGAATGGTTTGGAACTTAAAATACATATGTGTCTTTGCCTGTTTAAACAGTGAAATTTATGAATGCATATGAAGTTACATCTTTGTCTTTATTCATGGGAAAGAAAGTGTGTTACTTATAAGAAACTGGCCCATTTAACAAGGAACAGGCATAAGCCCTAACAATGAGCTTTGCAAAACTGCATGAATAAATCCACTCTGTGAAGAGCAATGAGGCGCTCTCCCAATACCTCAGGTCCAGAGCAGGATCACAGAGGCCCACCTCTCTCTTTCTCTCTCTCTCTCTCTCTCTCTCTCTCTCTCTCTCTCTCTCTCTAATAAATGTACATAGAAAGAGAAAGAGACAAAAGATAGAGACAGAGAAAGAAAGAGAGACAAACACACACCACACAGCATATCTTGAGAGTTCTGGGAGATGTAGTTGATGTTAACTAACAACCTGTGTGAAGTCCATATGCATCATGCGTGTGTATCTTACCCTATGAGTCGAGGTCAAGCCCTGGAAACTCCTGGTAAGTGACCAGCACTATCTTTCATTGGAAAGATCACTGATGTGATTTAGATCTGAAATATTCCTTGAAACTCTCATGCACTCAGAGATGGGACTTTTAGAATGATAATAGGTTAGGAAGGTGCTATACTTATTAGTGGATTCATCTAGCAATAAGTTCAGCTGCTGAGTGTGCTGTTAGGGTGCGGAACTTGGTTGGAAGCAGGTGACTGGGGGCAGGACTTTGAAGGGTGGATCTTTCTCTGCAGATTCCTTTTTCACTCTCTCTATTTCCAGGCTTCCATGAGGTAATCATCTTTTCCTCTCTCAGGTCCTTTATCATTTTCTTCCTGCGATGAAATTAGCTGACTATGAAGCACCTCCTCTAAAATATATGAGGCTTAACGAAACCTCCTTTTCTTAAAATTGTAGGGTGGACTATTTTTCTCCCCATGCTAGGATTTGACTGCTACCCACAGTACTGAATATAGATAAATCAGACAAAAGGATATGGATATGTATTATGTTGTGGATACACCTGTGATCAGCTCTATCATTTGTAAAATAAAATTCTTTCAGGACACTGGTGTGTGAAAACAACTAAACATTTCTGTGTATAAACTCAAATATATAAAATGCTTCTAACAACATATTTGTGAGTAGCAGACCATGTATTAAAAATTAAATCTTCTCTATTGTAACAATGGCACATGAGGAACCACCTAGAGACTCAATTGTGGGGAAGATCAGATTTTGTTCCTCTACTTACAGGGAGGCTGATATCTGGGGGAATAACAATGACTATCTAAAGGGTGGACTGCATACATATAGGTTTTAAGGTTAAAGGTGCAGTTTCAAGGGAATCTTAAAACGATGTGGTATGAGCTTAAGGTGTAAGGGAATCAGGTCAGGTGGTACACAGAGTTGGCATCTGGGGACTGCAGGTTGACCTTAGTCCCTCATTAAAATTTCATTGCCCTTGCTTCTTGTTTACCACATGCAAACGTTTGCCAGCAATGCGGAGTGCATTGTTTGTCATGGACAGCCCAAGACACTCTGAGGTCACACTCAGGCCAATCCTGAGATCTAGAAAGGAAGAGTTTCTCAAGCAGGATCAGGAGGCTTCTTCTGAAATGTCTGAGGCAGGACAGTGGGGAAGGAAGAAAGCACAGGATAGATCAGTCAGAAGTTTTTGTCTCACTTTCCCTCTGGCTGTGTCACTGTGGGTTATACAAAGCTACTGCCACTGCCGTGGTCTGCCCCACCGTAGTAGACATTCTCATCTTCTTCTTGAATGTTCTGGATGGTCAGGTACCGATCCAAGCCAGAGCCTGAGACTGAGAATCGGTTGGAAATTTCATTCCCCTTGGATCCCACAATATCACTAGTACCTACTGACATCACAAACCCAGGGCCCTTGCCCTGGCTCTGCTGGAACCAGTCCACACAGTTATTACTGTAGCCACTGCTCAGGGTACAGGTGAGTTTTAGTGTCTGTCCCAGGGAGGCAGATGCAGAGGGCAGCGGAGTCAGCACAGGCTGGGAGAGAGACCCTGGAAACACAGACCTCCATTAAGAATCCCTTTGGGAGACAGGGGAATTGTTCTAGGGGGAAGGAAAGGGCTGGAGTCTGGGTTGGGCAACAATGTTCTCTATGGAGACAGTGACCATTTGCCCCATCTGACCTGTGTAGAGAGTGGTGATGGTGAAGAAGAGAGGAGCCCAGGCCATGGTGGAGATGCCCCAATGCTGAGTCCTTCAGTTCCCAAGCTGAGCCAGGGATCTCAAGTCTTTGAATTCTCCCAGTTTATTACTGATCAGGGTCTAGATGCAAATCTTCTCCTCATCAAAGTTAGTATTAACAAGGGTGGTGGCTAAAATGGATAATTTACATGGATTTGGTTTCATACAGATTGCCTCCCCATGTGGCCAGACATTATCACCCTGTTGACTCATAGGAACCTTGCTGAGTCCCTTAACCACAGCTTTCATGCAGGGCTCAAGTGTGTGTACTTCAAACACCTCATCTTCCACTTCTAAAATTCATGTTTTCTCCACAATTATTTTTCTTCTCTGGTGCAAATGTTCTGAATGGTCAAGAACTGATCCAAGCCAGAGCCTTATCCTGAGAATCCGTCAGGGATTCCATACTCCTTGAATCCCACAATACCACTAGTACCCACTGGCATCACAAACCAACGGCCCTTCTTCTGGCCCAGGAGTGACATGTGTTGGCTCTATCAGCTAATTCTGGAACCTGTCCATGACACCTTTCCCAATTTTATCTTGGCATAGCAGAGTCTTTAATCTATTACCTACTAAACACTGTGATGTGGCCACTTTGGACCAGAGCTCATCCCTGACTCTGGGAGGAGAAGAGAAGACAAGGGAGAGACTTGGCCCCTGCTCACGGGGTATTTGGTTCTTTACTGGAGACTTCTGCTCACATCATCAGCTAATGCTGAGTGTTGCCCAAGGTTGTCTCTGATGACTCCCAGGGAAACACACAGCAACTCACCCACAGGAAACATGTTTACTACAGTTAATGTAGTTGTAAACCAAAAATCTACTTGTAGAAATTGGACCTGAGAAACCAGAATGTAAAATATTTTAAAAACTTAAGAACTCATTATTGTTGCTTTTTGTTCCATATTTGCATTTACTTTCATGAAGTCCTTTATGAATAAGGTGCTGTGGTAAACTCACTAACATTGCACAGAAAAAAATTCAATTAAGTCTTCATATTGTCAGTTAATGTTGCTTGATCCTTATCATTTTCCTTGCTTCAGATATCTATAATTTAGATATATGTTTTCACCAAATGTGGTACAAGAGAGAGTAAAGAGAGAACAATGTAGCATGACATAGAGGATGACATATTGAGTAGGATTCATCTTTCCTCCCACTACTCTCAGATTCTAGGCTAAAACCCGGTGGAGATATGAACCCTTTACTCCAGACCCAGTCTGTAATTCCATGTGGCTGTGTCCCCAATCCCAGCATAGCTGGTCCACTTTGTGGAAATGCCTGTCTCTTATCCTAGCTGTGCTAAGTTAGGGTTAATGGTGATCTCTCACATGAAGATCAGCTTGAAAGCTGTGTAGGGACTTTTCTGCATGCTGGAAATGTCCGCTGCTGTGGGATAGGGCAGCTTTTATTAAGTACATTGTGAAATATGGACTATTCTGTTCCTTAAGATGGGATTGTAAGCAGTTTATTGTGAATCCATGACTAAGTGTGAAGGACTTGAAAAGGAGGGTTAGAATAATATCTAAAATAAACACTAGAACAAAGACATATCTAAGCTTTGGAGGAGGAATGTGTCTCACATAGAGCCTGGGGGACTTTTCTCAACATCATTCAGGCTCTTGACAACACAGAACATGCTGCTGTATGGTGGGAGGAAAAATATTCCATCACCCTGGGAGGGATGAAAATAGAGAGACAGCGTTTAGCACTGGTATTTCCAAACAGCACTGATCGTAAATTGTGTGTCTCCATTGTGGGTTTATGTCCCGAACATGGACTTGATGGTGAGAGATGGGTAGGGAAGAGAGCTGCGGCAGGTGAGGGTCAGATGTAAATACATCTAAGAGTAAGAAGAGGTACCTGGTGCTACCGGAGAAAAATGTTACTGTCTGCACTTACTCTCATTTTCACTACAAATGACTTCCATATAAGTTATTTTTGACATAAAAGTAATAGTAATTGAACTAATGAAAATTAGAATTCTTGAGCACCTGCTACTGCTACTCATTCTAGGGTGATTCTTTTATGTTTCCCCCTGAGTTCTCATGGTCTATTGTTCTTTTGTGTCATGAACAGTGTGAATCTTTTCCCAAAACTGTCACCAACATCAGTTGTAGGAGCATGAGATCAGAGACAAGCTCTGCTGTCAGGTCAGCCCAGTGGGGTGAACTCTGTGTTTTCTCAGGGGAGGAAGCACCTGCTCTGACCTCTGTCTCAGGCCTCTGACCACACACCAGCCCTGTGTGTCCTTTTCAGGCTTAGCCAATCCTTGAGAAGCCTCCCAGTGCCCCTAGTGTGCTTTCATGACTATTTTTTCTAGTTGTGCTATCTTCTGATTCATAGGATTTTAATTTCATTCTTGTATGTTTCATAACAAAGCAATTGGATAATAACAATAGTTCCTACACAGTCATATTTCTAAGATAGTGTCTAAAATCCTACTCCAAATAGAAGTTAAAGACACAGTAGAGTCTTACAGTGAAGGGAAAACAAGAGAACTAAACTTTCTTTTGAGTGAACAAAGACAAGTAAGTCGTGTACAGTCAGTTTGTTTATCTCTTACAGAGCAAAAAGAATACAGATGATCAGGAAGCAGGGAGAATTTCAAATAATTTTCCAAATTATCTGTTCTATTATTTCAAAAATATTTTTTAGCTTGAGTTCCCACTCACTTTGAGTTTTAAGCATTATTTTTTGGTTTTTAAAATTACATTACATTTACCTTGATGACATCACTTTATTCCTTTCTCATTTGTTTAAGGATAGTGTGAAATGGTTCTTTATTGAGATTTTATGTGTTTTCTTTAACTCAGTTCTTTCAGCACAAACCACAGGATTAACTGTGAGGCCTGTGTGTCCTTTTTAGGCTTTGTTGACCCTTGAGAAGACTGCCAGTGTCCTCTTCTGGGCTTCCCTAACTATCTCATTCTCTGGTTGTATTAAGTACTTTCTGTCATTTTTCATTTTAATTTTGATATTTTATGTTTATTTGAAAACTGAATAATCAAATAATAACAATAGTTTATCTTGTAATTCACAAATGAGCCTCCAAACTCGAATTCAAAAAATGAGGCAAAAATATATTTTAAAAAACAGCGCTGATTTATTTTATCCTAGGCCCAGCAACACAGTGCAGTTGAAGTTGCAAAAGCTGTCACTCCTCCATACTTGCAGCTTTTATGCACATATCACAGTTTACAAAATAAGGGGTTATGGGCGTGGATCAGGAAATCTGCTGAGGAAATATTTTCCTTAGGGGAGGACAGAGTAGTCTAGCAGTAATTCACAATCTTTTGTTAGCTTATCCTAAGCACCACCTCTGCTATTTGTAGAGGGCAACAATCGTTAACATATCAATTAGGTTAGGTTCCCAGGGATTTAGAATTCTTTACAGAGGAGAGCATTGATTAACATATCAATTAAGTCACCCAGAGGTGGAAAAACACATACAGAATAGTAGTTGGCATTACAGGTACTTTTGCTATAATACAAATATAATGAAGCTCTTTTTGCTAGGGTACAGCAGTTTACATGCTGCCATATTCTTAAGAGAATGGCCAAGCTGGACTCTGGGGGGAAGTCATAGACAAAATAGACTCTCCTTGCAATGAAAGGCAGACAAAAATCCAAAACATTCTCTAGAGTGAACAAAGACAAATCCGCACTATAAGTGCAACCAATTTGCATATGTATAATAGATGAGAGAATGGTTCATGGGGAGAGCATCCCTCTTTATGAGGATTGCCAGGCCACTTACAATTGTCCTAAGTCATAGAAATTGGAACAGTGCCTGGTACCATTGTGAATTACAAGCCCATGCCTCTGCAGCTGTTTTTCAGGTGGGGAATGAGTTTATGAACTGAGTTTCTCGAGTGATTCTTGTTGTCAATGACTTGAACACACTTTGGAGGACATTTCTGAAAGGGTTGCTGGCCCAGACTGGACACTTTAGCCAGGAAAAGCCTCAGCCGGAATTAGGGAGCTCGTGACTCCCCCGCCCCTAGAGATTTACCTGTAACCCTATACCCCCACCCTTAATAACCTACCTCTGGCACCAAACTAAGACCAATGGGCTACCTGTACATCCCTAATGCCCCTTAGGGTCCACCCCAGACCGAGGCTACTTATGTGCCTCACTCCATGTGTTCCAGGGAGAGATCACAGGCCCGGGGTGGAGATGCCACGCCCTGGGGGGTTGGAGGTGTCTCTCCCCGCCTTCCCAAAATCAAGGTTACTTATATTTTATACTTCTTATCTTTTCAGCCACCACCGCTGGCCAGTCCTTCCCCCTGTTCCCCTTGACAGACCTATCAATTTCTCCTTGTGATACTCCAGACTGACATCTGACATTGTTTAAAACCTGCTGTGGGTCAAAAGAGTAGAGTTCTGAGTTCACCACCTGTAAGTTTCCTATAAATCCCTCAAAATGAGTTCCAATACTCCCGAGGGACATCACCTCTATGGAAATCACACTGAGGTAACCCATTTCATCACCAGACTGTCTCAGGTGCTTCTGAAAGTGGTGATGAAGAACCTAGGGACACTTTAGTTGTGGAATAAGCTACAGGTTCGGCAATTCTTGTCATAGCAAAAGAAATTTTTATGTGTTAATAAGGGATTTACTAGGCAGTAATAAGTGCACAACACAACACAAATTGATTGCAAAAGAGAGAGAGAAATAGTGATGGGGGAGACAAAGGAAGGGATAGAGAGAGAGGGATGCAACACTTTAGGATATATGTGTGTGTGTGTGTGTGTGTCTTTGGCTGTTAAATGCGGTGGAATTTGTGAATGTATATGATGTTTCCTCTCAGCCTCATTCATGGGACACAGGACGACCCACTCATAAGATAATGGTCTATTTTACAGGTGAAA
Organism: Cavia porcellus; assembly: GCF_034190915.1. Taxonomy (NCBI): domain Eukaryota; kingdom Metazoa; phylum Chordata; class Mammalia; order Rodentia; family Caviidae; genus Cavia; species Cavia porcellus. Next base: position 38,061,858 of record NW_026947508.1, read on the forward strand.
GACATGAAGCCTAACAGAGTTTTTGACAGGTAATATAAGAAGATTGTGTACCCTCATAATCTGTTCTATAACATCAGATTTCTCCTCTGTACCAACAAAGAAATTTCTAACCATAATGTATGTTTAAGATATTTTGAGTGTAGGATACCAGAAAAAATAACCATAAAGAAACCAAAATGTTGCTATGGGTAACCTTGGGCAACTTGACCTGTTATTAGAGTTGTAGTCATCTTAGAAATTCAAATACTTTAGTTATGATTTTCATTGTCTCCCTTGTACTCTGTATTTCTTCTATCCTGTCTCAATGACAGCAGTGTCCTGACACATTCTAAGGCCAGGTGGACTCCTGCCTTCTCACTTTCTCGTCCCGCAATGTGGTTTGCTGGCCTCAAGTCCCTCCCGTATTCTCCAGCCTACTGTCTTCTACTTCTTTGTGCAGGTGGAGCTTTAAATGACTAAAGTGTAACAGACTAGCTTGGTACCTGAGATCCTCCCTGAGCCTGTGTTCTCCCTCCCCAATTTATATTTCAGTGCTGGACACACAGAGACAACAGCCGCACTGAAAAGCATGGACGTAAGCACACAAGAAGCGTTTGATGTGGTGTTTGTGAGTGTAGCTTCCACGCTTTTGAGGCCACATCCTGATTAAATGGATCTCGTCTCTTATTATCTGAGCGAGAGAAGACTTACTTCACATCTTTTAGCTAAAATAAAAATGCCAGAACCATATCCTTTTAAATCATCCTATAATCACTGTACCACAAAACAAAATTTAGAGGCCAACAAAGCATATTTCTTTTCCTGAAAGTCTGGCACTATTCTTCAGTAATTGGGGATGATGAATCCTGTTATACTCCAATAAATCCAAGAGTACTCAGTGTAGATACAAGTACTTTTTACAGTTCAAAAGAAGTCTAACTCACAGAGCACATTGCAGTGTTTGTGCCACTTCTCCATCCACAGGTGTCACTGTGATAAGCATTATTGTGCCAGAAGCCACAGTAATAGTCAGCCTCATCCACAGGCTACAGCCCAGAAATATGCAAAACAACTGTATTGGCTGAGGTCTCTTTTGAACCAGAGAAGCAGCCGGAGAAACCAGAACCCAGTTGCTTATCTGAGTCTGAGTAGTAATACAGGAGAAACCTGGGAGGGCTCCCTGGCTTCTGCTGGTGCCAGTACAAGTCTTCGCACAACACTGATGTCACTTATCAAAGTGTAAGTCTGGCAGCTGCTCCAGGAGATGCAGAGAGTGAGGATTCCTGAGTCACCAGATCCTGAGAGCAGGAAACTGCAAATCCAGACCATGCTGGATTAGGGAACAGTGACCACACTGAAGTTTGGCAAGACTCATGGGAGAAGACTCCTAATCAGATTGAGAATTTGCAGCTTGTCTGTAAGGCCTGTTCTTACCTGAGCAGTGAGAGAGGAACAGGAGAAGAGGAGCCCAGGCCATGGTGGAAGCAGCCCCCTGACCCACATAATGCCCTGAGTTGGCCCAGGCCTCCTTTTCTTTCCCAGGCCCAAAGGGAGAAGCTGTTTATGCAAATGCCTTTTCATCTTTTGTGGCTCAGCCCCTCCCTGAGGTCTGGTGCTGGTGTTCAGCTCACACTGCAGAATGAGGAGGAAGACAATTGGATTTCCTCTTTGTACCAGTTGTGGGAGGCAGCATCTTGTGAAAGTAGTCAAAACTGTTGCTCACACTGCTGTGCAAGGTCACAAATGACACATTAGCTGCACCTGTCAGTGAGCACTGGACTCACTGTGCTGGTTAAAGTCCTCTATGTGAATAGTTCCTTCTGTGTAGTTATGGAGGATCACAGGCACAGTGGTCCTTGGCTGTTCAGCATATACACATCTGCTCTTGGCTCAGGAACCAGAGAGCACATAATATCTGTCCCTCAGATAACACAACTTCAAGGTTCTGTGATCTGATACTGTTAGGTCCCCTGACAGAGACAGCACCATCATCATGGCAGTGTTTCAAAGCTGTGTCCTGATATTGCACACCTCCTTCTTCCCAAAAGCCCCTATGGCTTCTTCCTCCCAAAAGTCTTTGCCAAAGTTCATGTGTGCAAAGGTTTATCGAATTCACTTCACTCTCCCAAAGTAAATCAGCCCAGATCAGTCCCCACAGCACTCCCCAATTAGAGCCTATACAGGCAGAATCTGCCCTTTGTCTGCAGGCAGAGCTGCTGCAGCCCTCCTTATGGTGACTGCTTCCCATGACCCTCCCCTTCAACTTTCTTATTTACTTGCCTCCTCTCTTTTAATATTCTGCGCTGCTCTAGATTGAGTACAAATCACTCAAACAGATGTACTCTATGACTGCCATAGATTCTCATTCCTAGAAGGAGTCTTATTTATGTATGTTTAACTTGACTTGCTTTATTTCACTTTGTCTTAGTATTTAGACTCAGGTATATGTTGGGACAATGAATGCCCCCTGCAGGTCTTCAGGGTAGCATTAATGGAGACTTCTCCACTCTCCTGTGTGCAAAAATTTTTGTATTTTGTTTTCCACCTCTTTAGACCATCACACATGGAAGGGATTTAAGATGGTTGGTGTCCAAATGCATCATGTGTGAAAATAGAGGCCAGGGTCAGGATCTTTTCTTTCCTAAGAAATGCTCAGTTTCTTGATTTTAGTGGGCAGCCCCACTGCCCACTGGTATGTCGTATATGGAGTTAAAAGGTACAATAGGAGCGGATGTTAGAGGTTCTGGTATGAGTGCATTGCACTGTGAATACTTCTCCACCAGGGAAATTAAATCTATGTCAGATGACCTGTGACAACCACAGATGACCAAATTGACTCTGCTTTGTAACAAGAGATTGTGGATGCATGTTACAGTATGCGCATATTTTATTTGGACCAACATCTGCTGGCATAAAAAAGACAGATCACTCTCTTAAATATGTGAAGAACTACAAATTACATTGGAAGGTGTTAACCTTAGGCAGGGGTCAGGAACATTCTAAGCTGAGGATCAGGTCACTGGAAGAGAACTTGGCACGGCTTATATTTGCCAGAAGACCTGCTGGAGCTTTCCTCTCCCGCATGTGTCACTGGTGGTTACACAGAATCTGTTCCCACTGCTATGTTCTGTCCCACAGTGATGGTCAGAATCTTCTTATTTCTGGATGTTCTGGATGCCGAGATAATCATCTAGGCCAGAAAGCTAAGAAGTAATCAGAAATCATCTTCTATCCAAAAACCAGAGCATTGCTGATCATAACACCTTGAGCAAAGAGCCTTTCCATGGCTATAAGATGACTCTTTCTAATTCCTTGAGAATTTTTATACTGCTTTTTTTTTGATTTCTAGGAAAATATCAGTGATATTTTGACAGGAGTACATAGAAACAGCTGGTTGATCTGGGCAGCATGTACATTAAAACAACATGAATTCTTCGCATGCACCATCACGGTCTATCTTTTCTTCTCTTAGTGACATTTCACTCATTTCACCAATTTTCAGAATTTTTAAACACATGTGAGTGTGTTTAAATTTTACTTGAGCATTAATTATTTTCATTGTACTGTATTCCTTGTTTGGGGCTGCAGTTTGTTGGAAGCAGAAAGGAACTGATTAAGACATGTGGATCTTGTACAATGCAACTTAAGTGATTTGGAACTTGTTTTCAATGGAGTTTTAAGTTTTTATATGCAAAGATGTGTCCTCAGGAATCAGAGCCCAGCCTTAATTCTTCCTTTCTCATTTGGAAACCTTTAATTTCTTATTGTTGAATATACACTAGGGAGAGGACTTCAAAAACTGTGTTGAAAACGGTTTCAAAACTTGTCTGGTACCTGAGCCAAGAAGTAAAGCTTTCAGCTTGTCAGCCTCTGAGTATGAGGTCAGGGAAGGGCTTATCAAGTATGAAATTGGAGGCTCATTCTAGATGTCAATGTCCATTAATGTGACCCCACAGAATGTTCTCCAGGTTTCTGATGAAAAACCCCAGGGAAAGAATTAAGTTCCTCTTTCACAATCATGAAAGTTGAGCAACTGTGTTCACTGAACTCTTCTGGAACTCACTTAGCGCAGAGGGTCTGCAACAGGAACTGAGATGCATGGAAAAATTCTGTGAGACACGTGCCAGAGAAAGAACAAAGTACCTCTGGCCTGACATTTGAGGTGAAGACATCTGATGATGCGATGATGTGTAAGAGCTGGGGACAGGATGAATAATCGCCAGCCAATGGTCCATGGGCACTAGGACCAGAACTGACAATGAAGTGCAGTGGCAGAATTAAATCAGGACAGGAAAATGAGTCATTTTTTCTATGTCTCCATTCTCCTGCTCCCACCAATGTGTGGACAGTGACCTTGCCTAAGAAAAGTTAGAGGTTGTGTAGAGAGGTTATGGCCGTTGAGGACCTGGAGTCCAGATTACTTGGGAACAGGACAATGGGCCCAGTGTTTGCCAAGCCCTGGAGGGAGGTGCTGAAAGGGTAATCTGACCTGAAGATCCTCTCTGTCATCTGTGGACCTCTGCAGTTCTTGCTGCACACACACCTTGCACCATTGCCAGCACCTGTTGTGATTTCCAGAATCTGCAGCAAGGCCATGGCACACAGGGCCCAGTGACCAGCTCCAGATCGGTGTGCTATGTGCCACTCTACTAGGGCAGAGCCCAGTTCTTTCAGAAAGACAGAGGCTCCAAAGTTCTGAGACAACACATGTTTTACTTTTTCAACCCAGATAACCATATATTCCCATAGTACAGACAACTCTGCCCATATTTCTACCCAGGATGAAAGATGACGACTCTGGAGGCTGTGGATAAACATGGGTGCTGCCCTTCTCTTCCTGCCAGCCCTGTCCTGGGTGAGAAACTTACAGTGGCCCAGTCTCACAGCTTCCCAGTACCTGCTCCTGCCCAGGAGGATCTGCCCTAAATGCCAGTTCTCATATCTCCTCACAGTGATGAAGTAGGGCATGTGTTGTGTAGGACGACTCACAGAGGTGGTGAGGGCTAAATGTACCTGCCTTGGGCTCCATAGGTCTAAGTGGCTGGTGGCTGAGTCTAGGGACACCTGTTCTGGGCTCCCGCTTGCCTCTCGGAGCCTGAGGGATGTGCAGAGTGAGCCCTGTCCTTTGGTGCCCTTGTTAGTTTGGTGTTTGCAAGCAATCATCCTGAAGCCTCTAAGACAAGTGAACCCTTTTTTCAGGGGTTCCCACCTGGTCCTCCTATGCGGCTTCCTGAAGCTGGGGCCTCAAGACCTGGGAAAGCAGCATAACATGCTCCCTGTTCCCTCTCTTGAGCCAGCAGTCTGTGAGGAACAACTGTCGTCAGACCAAGGTGTCTGGTGACCTCAGCCTCCAGAATTCTGTTTGGACCTAGTGCCAAGGAAGTGAGGTCACGAGCTGCGGTCCACAGTTTGGCTACCTCTCTGATTTCCTCTTTCATTTTATTGTGGAACAAAACTGTGTCCTCCTTAAGAAACAGCAAGTTAAAACCCGAGAAAACTGTGTGCGCTTTTAGAGTTTATTACACTTTGAAGATTTTCATGCAACAAACCTGTAGATGCTTCAGATGTGGCAGGCAGGGTGCCAAACACGTATTTCCATCCAAAGAGTCCATTGTCACTGAGGAAAAGGACTCATTGTCTTCTATTAGAGATCTGTCAAATTTTAGGATAACTTTCTTTGCTGGGCTTATGTTAGTTTCATTTCAATTCCTTTAAGGAACATGGAGATGTTTCCAAAATAGTCATACTAATTTTCCTGTGGAATGTGAACATTTCATGTTATAATTCCCGTATATCCAGGGCAGGAGGATTCATAGCTAATCTTACATTCACCTGCCTATGCATGATTGCTTATTCATCCTTAGATGTTTAACTCAGCCACACACTGTAGTGCTCTGCACTTTGACATCTTATGAGGAGGTACAGCAGGTGGCGAGTGGAAGGGGTGGATTGCAAGGCCTTTGACATCATCAACCCATGCTGATGAAGGACACGTGTGCACCACTCTGGGGAAAATTGTCTCCTGGCCCCTGCTATCACTTCCTGTTCTCATATCCCAAACAGACCATGGGCTCCTTGTCTCTGATGTTTCATATTCCTTTCCGAGAGCTGATGGCACTGAGTCTGTTCAGCGGCAATGCACTTTGGTTGTTCTCCTTCAAGCAGGGTCTCCATGCTGATCTCCTCTTTGGTGCCACCACCCGCTATTATGGGGCTGAACCAACCAAGTGTGACTTTTCGTGCACCTGTCACCTATCTTATGATAGCCATTTGTTGTGTTTCCATGTCGGGCCTCAAAAACAAGCTGCCAGAGCCATTCTTTTTTTTTTTTTTAATTTAAAGAGAAAAAAAAGAAAGGGAAAAAATAGAAAAACAAAGCAGTAAAAGAATTTCAAGAATAATACAGAATTTCAAGAAAAAAATTCAGTAAGATATCATTAGTTAATAAGTTACATATTGTCATCTTTGAAATAATTGTCCAAATTATAAAATTAAAACATATAAAGTGAACATTCATACAATGAGATTGCAGACAGTGCCAATCAATGATCCAACAAAAGTTCAGTAATATGGATTTCCATCCTACACACTCAAACATACATGCAGTTATATCCCTTAGACCACCTTCTTTTCCTGTCTTTTTAATAACAATTACATTTTTTGGGTTTCTTTACTCTCACAATTCTTACTATTTTTTTTGAGAGAATAAAACCTAACGTGGCTAAACAAAACAGAGTTGGTTAGAACAAAGAATGGGCATAGTACATGATGTAAAAATAGAATATCAGGTGATCTAAAATGGTTACCATTGTGTCTCTTGCTAGTTTTTTTAAAAAGTTGCCTATATCATCAGTTATAATAGAATTGATCAAAACAGTACAGAAGAAGACCAATAAAACCTACACTGGAGACCTAACAGGATTTCAAAAGAAGATAATAGTCAAACTATAATGGGCATCATAGTGAATCTGATTGCCTTCAAAGTGGTTGCCTATACCCTCAAACTTGATACTATCAAACAAAATAGAATATAGTAAAATCTGACAGAACAAGATGGGGAGAGCAATACTGGGGATCATATCATGTTAATAGGAAAACAAAAAAGTTACTATAACATATCCCGCTATTTTTTAATTTAGTTTTCCCTTAATTGAAAAAAAAAAGTAAGAAAAAATAGATTAATTTTTAAAAAGGGTGGGATTGAGGCAAAAGAGGACATTGTATTAGAACAACACAGGTCAGAACCGAGCAATTTAAGCATCATTGTGTTTCATCCCCAGATAATCTAACATAATAGTAGTCACCATAGTGCTTCCTTCCTTGAATTATTTGAGTATAACTTCATATACTATAGCATCAGGCATATCCAGTCAGTCTGAAACTATTCAAGAGAATGAAGAAATTACAGGGTATTTAGAACCAGTTAACAGAAAATGAACAATGGTTTCTATATTATCTCTTTGCCTATAAAAAACTTTGTTTATCCTATCGCATATAGTAAAATATAGTAAGATACCACATGTTAAAACTAGTGGACACAGTTTTAACTGTTTAACAGCTTGATGGGACTTCAAAACAAGATGATATTAAATCAGCACTAGCTTTTATGATGTGTTGTTTTCTTCAGAATAGCTATTCGTACAATCACTGATACTAAAATCGAACAACACAAATTAAAACCATTGCAATTAATGGGTGATAATATTATATGGATTCAAGCCAATATGATTGGGAATCATGATTACCACATACTTCTATGTATTCTTATCATTTCTTACACTAGGGAAACTATTCAGTATTTATACATGTGAGTTTGATTTATTTCACTTATGAGTATAGTCTCAAGCTGTGTCCATTTATTTATAAATATCCCAATATGATCATTCTTTATAGCTGAGTAGCACTCCATTGTATAAAAATACCACAACTGTTTTATCCATTCCTCAGTTGATGGACACTTAGGTTGTTTCTAAGATCTGGCTATTACAAATTGTGCTGCTATAAACATGGGTGCATATATATCACTGTGGTAGGATGCTTTCAGTTCTTCTGGGAATCTGCCTAGAAGTGGAATAGCTGGGTCAAATGGGGCTTCCAGTCCCAGCTTTCTGAGAAATCTCCAGACTGACCTCCACAATGGTTGTACTAGTCTATATACCCACCAACAGTGTAGGAGAGTTCCTTTTTCTCCACAGCCTCTCCAGCATTTGTTGTTGGTGGTTTTCTTGATCTTAGCCATTCTTTCAGGAGTGAGATGAAATTTCAGTGTGGTTTTAATTTGCATTTCTCTAATGACCAGTGATGATGAACATTTTTTCATGTATTTATCTGCCATTTGTATTTCTTCATCTGAAAATTGTTTATTCATCTTAGATGCCCATTTTTGAATTGGGTCTTTGAATTTTGAGGGTCTGTTTTTTTAATTCTTCAAATGTTTTAGACAGAAGCCTTTTGTCTGAGGGGCAGTTCACTAAGATTTATTCCCAGTTTGTGGGTTTTCTTTTCACTATAACAGCTAACATTTTGATAAAAATGTAATGTCAAGAGAATTTTAAGTTTCTACTAGATACTGTATATGTATTTGCATATATATGTATATGGGTACATTAACGTATATATGTATTATGGATATACTTGTGTTTTAAAGTGTACTTCTCTTAATGACCTACCCATTTAAGAAGTCAATAGAAACTTTAAAATATATATCCACAAGCACCCAGAGCTTATTCAATATTATGAAATTATTTGCTAAATGTATTCTTAAATATAGACAATAATCAAAAGGCAATAAAAATATTCATGCTATTAATTTCACAATGAGCTTTTTTAAAAAAAATCACTTCCTTGTTGGTTCCTATTGTAAGTATTTTACTACCAACAAAAACTCATTTGCAAGTTCAAATTTTCTTTGTGTACCAAAATGATATTCCTTAAAGAGCATAAATTAAATGTCATCCTCAAAACATTTACATGAAAAGTGATGTCACTTTCAGATAGTTATAGGCACTTTCTCCATGATAAAATATTAATAATGTGATGTCATTATAAAAAACCTAATTCACTTTAGAAACACAAACCTAAAGAAAACAATTTTCATAACCTTTTTAAATGCTGAATGTGAAACAGTTATCTAAAATTTCTTACTTTGATAGAAAGTCACAATTTAAAGTGCAAATTATTAAAAAAAAGAACAAGAAGAAAAACACATTTAGTGGATGTTTCAGTAGTCACTGTCCCACCTGTGTCACTGGTCCAACATTCTGTGTCTCTGACATAAACACAAAGCAGTGTCAATACATGGCTTTGAGACTCTGAAGCGAATGTGACTAACACCTCATTATTTGGTCATGCTTTTCTTCATTCTAGTTGACCTTTTCATTTTCAAGATTCTTTAATGCTTGCAGTTTAAGAATCTGGTGCATTTTTGAGGGAGAGCAAAAAGAATAAAACATGAAAGTTATAAAGCATCAAGTGCTTTTAAAAATTTTGTCCCCATAAATTTATTTGATCCTTCTCATTGTATTCCATTGTTCACTAAATTCTGAAACGTTCATTTTGGTGTGTAAACACAGTCAATAAAGTAAATATAACATATGAACAGCATAGATATATTCACATACAGTTACCAAATGACACAGCCATATATTTCAGGTTAATTTAAATGAAGTGTTTCTTTATGTTACTCATAAATACCATACAAAGTTATTTCATAACTTTTTTAATAAGAACAAGAGCAATGATGAATCTCACATGAAATTGAGCAAAATGTTCCTCACAATGTTTGTCTCAGAGTTAGGGGATAGAATTTGAATACTTAAATTTTTATGAATTTACTCTTTATAGATGACCATGGTTTTTACTAAAATTGTTCATATTTTGTAATACATCTGTCATTCTACAATGTTTCGAGAAAGACCAGAACTCTTTAAGAGAGTAATAACTCTGAGTAGAGAGCCAAAGCCACAAATAATCCCAATCCGTAAGGTGCCACACAGAGCGCTTATGTGTAGGATGGCCAAGCGGGGCTGACGGCATGCAGTCACTGACACAGTTTGGACGGAGCCTGGTGTTTCACCTTCTTGTGTGTCTACCCTTTCTCTTCAGTGTCTCTATTGGCTCTGCACCTTTATGGGCTTTGGTTCCATGCAGCTCCTGAAAATGATCCGGAAATAAAATCAATGAGAGTTTACAAATTAAAGCAGGAAAGACGAAAAAATATCTACAGTTCCAAAAAAAAAAAAAACACACCATTTTATGGAATTTGAAAAGTTCTTTGCTAAGTTGTACAGAATAAGAATAAGATTTGAAGTCATTCTTGGGAAAAAAAAGTTATCGCACAAGTCTACATCTATCATACAGTTAAATGTATTATTAGTAGCACCAGGTCTCGAGTTCAAATTCCCGGTACCAAAAAAGAAAATAGTTTTTAAAAATGTCAAAAATATTTAAAAACATTTTATTAGTATTATTATCTGTATATATATATTTTTTTTTTCTTACAAGCAAATTTTACACATCTTTAATCTTCATGTTACTCAGTTATAGGATGTTGTTTTGGGGACTTTCTAGTAGCCATTATAAAATAATTACAAAAGTATCATTTTAATCTACCAATGAGAGACAGACCTTCTTGGAAATGTCCAAATATCAATAGAATTCTAAAATCTGGAAATGCCTTACATATTTATTTAAATCATCTTAACGGATACAATTTAAATAACAGAAAAACCAAGGACACTGAGGCTTTCTAGTTAGACAATGAGTTTGTGATCTGTCCTATTCAATCAGAATCTCTGCTCTTAACTGTGTTGTCAGAGAAATCATAGTTTAGATGCCTTCAAAAATTCCATGTAGCAAAATGCTGTATGTATATTATTGCTTAATTGCAAAGATATAAACAAAATTCATGGAAGCAGAATCCTTATTGTCAGTCTGACAAAGAGTACTTACTAAGTTAGTGTGAGGACTGGGGTTCAACCCCCAGTAGTCCAAAATAATCATAAATGTGTACAGGAATTATTTTTATTGAACTCCTGTATCAATCAAAATAGAACAAAATGAAACCGTTCATGCTGAGGTTTAAAGACAAAATAGTAGTTTATCTGAACTTTCAAGAAGTGTAAGAGAAAGAAAAGAGTCAAACTTGTTAAAATGCCTATTTTGGGAAGTTCTTGCATTTTAACCTTTTACAAAATGACGACTTTTCCTTTTGTTCTCTTTGGTGGCTTCCCTCGGCCCTTTCCTGTCTGTACATCCAGCTCCTCAGCTTGTCTCTTTGGAGCCCTCACTGTAGTTTATAGAATGAGGTGTTGCCTGATTAGAGAGGATGAAATAAAAGCCAATTGAGATCTTTAAGCTAAATTTGTTGTAATTTTGCCTTTGACAGAGGGAAAACGGCAGAAGCTAAGGTGTCCAACAAATCTTTTCTGCTCTCAGGAAACACAGCTAGTTGGCTGTCCTAGGCAAAGACTCTGCCAGGGTCATATGGGAACACGGTGGGTTTCGCCATTTCTCTCAGCAAAGAGAGAAGGGAAGAGTTTACTCACCATTCTTGCTATGATCTTCTGTTAGGCAGCTCCTTTCTCTATGGCTGAGGAGGCTGCTGAGGCGGATGGATGAGAGAACAGTGTGCGTCAAGAGGAGAGGTGTCATCAAAGTGTCCAACCCATGGAATATGGGAGAACTCTCAGTTGTGGGTCTTGCTGATTGTGTAGTTCAACTGCTCCACGTGAGCTTTGGAGACACCAGGAGAGCCAGTGAGTGTTTCCAGTAGAGGTTGCACAGCCACCTCCTAGGCCATCAAGGTCCATAAGATGGGATGCTCCGGGCAAAATGAAAATGTGAGTTTCTCATGGAAGAAAAAGTAACAATTCCAAAGTGGCACAGAGGAACATTAAATCACACAGAAGGTCCTTCTTGGCATGAGCTCACGCACAGTCCTGTGACACCAGCTCTGTGTGCTCACCTGCACGTGATTGTCCTTGCGAGGCTTTAGTTAGCTGAGCAGAAGACACACTCCCTTGTACACAGAGAGGCCGAGAGGTAACAATATTTGCTCAAAAAGACTTTTCAATAAGTTTACTATTACTAACTGACGCGGCCATACCTTCATACCCTCATTCTTCTGCTAGTTTCTGAGCCACTATTTCTTTGAAAATATTCATTTTAGATACCTGTTAACTGTGTGAAATTTGGAAGCAATGAATTACAACGAACCATGGCAACGTACGATAGTGTTTAATGTTTTTCTTTTTTTGCCTTTCTTTAAATTCATTTCTAAATTTATTAGTGTCATATTTGAAGCATAGTCCATTTCTGACACAATATTGATTAAAAAAATGAATTGGTTTAAAGTGTGATGACTGTTAGTCTCAAGGTGTACACCTGACCTAAATATTTATATGATTTTTCCCTATTTCACTTGGTACATTTTTAGAAATTGAATTGTAAACTTTAATATGTCATCAACTTTGGGTGTCATAGAAACAACAGAAAATTTCAAATTAAATTCTGTTTAATATAACCTGAATACAGCACCAAGATATGACAAAGGGTTTACTTTTTAGTATTTGTATTAAGGATGCACATCAGATCAATTTTCTTTCTAGCATTTTATTTAAAAACAATTAAACAAGAGATATTTTATAAAAAATAACAGCTTGTATTTGGAAGCATTTGAAACTCATTGTATACTACATTAAATGATAGACACACAAAACTTATATGGTATTTTGGGGCTTAGCCTGTAATTTTTCTACTTCTCAATTTGGAAAGTTTGAGTAGTACCTTAAATATTTAAGAAATGGTTTTTACTGTTGGGAGTCAAGTGTAAATGATGTCTGCTTGTTTAATTGAGTTCAGATATTGTTCTACAGCAGTAGTATTCCTGGTAATAAAAAAAATTCCTATTTTTTGGTACTTATTATGTATTTTATTTTACTCTTGGGACTAGAGATGTAGCTCAGTGTTGCAGAGCATTTCTGGCATAATGTGAGACCCTAATTTCAATAAGAACTGAAAACACAAATAGATATATTCTCTTATGCTTAAGAATGATGTCTTCCTGATACATAGTATAACAATAATAAAATTCAATTACATAAATTTGGGCTAATATAGAATTATATATCTTACATCAGAAAATGAAATAATTTATCAAAGGGCAGCTTGGTAATTTCACTACATCGTCCAACACAAAAAATACTGAGACAACTACAAATTACAACTACAGACATATTCTGAACACAATGTCTTGCTTCCAACATAGTCCTTTCTATTTTCCTTTCTACATTGTTTCCTCAAGAATAGTATATTTGACTAATAAGTCCAATTCTGAGTACTTAAATTCTTTCAAGGTTGACAGAGTGTTGCTAGAATTTTCTAAGCTTTTTTTTTTCATCAAAAATTTTAATGAAAAGGTATTTTGAAAGCCTTATCATGTCTTTAATGAATGTGATATTACTGCTTAGCAAATTCTCACCCTTTTTGACTTCATTAGAAATTAAGGAAAGGGAATATATCTTAGTTTTTGTTGCTGTTTGGAAAAGAAAAAGAAATAGGCAATACATAAAATTATAGAGAAATACAAAAGTGAACACATGAGAAATTGCTATTTCCAACCATCTGGGAAAAGGGATATAGAATATGATCCTATACATTTGAAAATCTGCAGATAGGAAGCAACCAGTCTGCTTTTTCTACCAAAAAAAATCCCTGACAACAGTAAAATACGATGTTATGAATTGCTAAGAATAATTGGGGCCATTTTGAATTGTTCTCTACTAATTTTGTCCATATTTTTACTTAATTTAGCACAATAAACTCACATTTGTTTCTATGGCATCCCTAAGTATTCCATGAATTTGAAATACAATTCAAATTTAAATTGTGTGTATTTAAAAGTATATTGCTTTGTTTCTAAATGAGTTTTGACTACATAGTTTTATCATCTCTAAACATATCTCCTGAAATATGGAAAAGCTTGAATTTCTGTTGTGTATACTTTATAGTTTCTGTGTCCACTTGCTATCAAAAATAGGCTTTAGATAAAGAAGCAAAAGCTTAATGTGAATAAAGGTATTAGTGAAATTTAAGTAAATCACACTGACTTAAGAATTCTAGAAACATCAAATCATAAGTTTTACATATATACATAAATAAAACTATTAGACATGTAGTATCTTATATATACAATACGATCAAAGCTGAAACAGAAGTAATTAAAATATAGCTCCTGATTTCAAGAAGTTAAAAAAGTTCAGCACAGCAAGAAAGTATTCCAGAAGATGCAAACTGAAAGAAAAATGTAGTGCCTTCCTGGCTATATCTGTGGGTCCCAGAGGTTCTGAACTCTGCTCAGACAGGCAAAAGGTCCTGGCTCCAAATTTTAGGGGGGTGTCCCTGCTAGCTGCTTGGGTTCCAGAGGACCCAAGCCCTGTCCAACCAACACCCCAGCACTGTCAATCAAGGGAATACCCAACCAGATGCACAGGCCACAGAGGTACTGAGCCCTGAACAACCCAGAGACCAGGAGGCATCCATCAGGGAGAAACCACACATTAAACAGAGAGAAAAGCAAACAATGACAAGATATTTTGACAAAGGTAAGTCAGTACATGCCAGTTACACCCATGAATATAAATAACCTCACATCAGCAATAAAAAGAAACAGACTGGCATAGTGGTTTAAGAAATAAAAGTCAACAATGTGCAGCATAAAAGAAACACATTTAACTCAAAAAGAAACTCATAGAGTAAAAATCAAAGTAAGAAAATCAACACTCCATGCAACAGGAACCCAGAAAAAAAGTGAAGGTAACTATTCTGTTTCCACACAATGTAAACTTCAAACAAGAATGATCCAAAGAGATAAAGAACATCACTACACACTTGTTAGGAGAAAACTTCATGAAAAAGAGATAACATTCATAAATATAAAGGCAAGAAATATGGGAGTATCCCCCAGTGTAAGACATATGTTAATAGATATAAAAATTAAACAAACAATAACATAGTTATAACAGAGGACATTAGTACCCCATTATCACAAAGAGTCAGATAAATGAAATAAGAAATTAGCAAAGAAATAACATTACTGAATAAAATTTTGTGAACAATTGGAACTAGTAGATATGAACAAAATGTTCCACCCAACATCAGAATACATAATCTTCTCAGATGCACATGTGTCATTCTGTAAAATAGACCATATAGTAGCCCAGAGATTGTGTTTAAGTAAAAATAAAGGAATTTAAATAATCTCATGCACAATATCTGACTATAGTGCAATAAAATTTGCAATTAATGGACAAAATACTAACAAGAACCCAATAAAAACATGAAAACCAAATATCACTCTCCTAAACAACCAATGGATCACAGGAGAAATTAAGGAAGAAAGTAAACAATATCCATAATCCATAATCAAAAGAAAATGCAAATATAAAGTATCAGAACCTGTGGGACAAAATGAAAACCGTGTTTAGAGGGAAATTTACAATAATAAATTCCCACATTTTGAAAATGGGATGAATGAAAACAAGCTAATGCTGCACCTCAAACTTTTGGAAACCAAAGAGAAAATCAAGCCACCTGCCCAAAGAAGGGAGGAAATTATGAAGATCAAAGCAGAAATCAATGCAATTGAAACTAAGAAAACAATAAAACAAATTACTGAATTGAAGAGTTGGTTCTTTGACAGAATAGATAAAAGTAACTAACATCTGGCCAACCTTATGGAAAAGAGGAAAGAAAAAACTCAAATCCACTCAATAAGGAATGAAAAGCATACAAGCACAACAGACCCTGGGAAAATACAGAAGATCATCAATATCTACTTAAAAACATACACTCTCATAGGTTTGATAACACAGAAGAAATAGATTCCTAGAAACACATGAATATTCAAATCTGGATCAAGAAGTGTAAAACTGCCAAATCACTCAATTTCACTGAACGAAGTTGAAAATACAATTAAAACCTTACCAGAAAGAAAAATCCAGATCCTGATGGAGTCACTGCTGATTTCTACAAGAAATTCAGGAAACATGTACTGCCAACACTTCTTGAATGTTTCAATGAAATTTCATGGGAAGCAATTTTTCCTAACACATTCCCGGAGACAAATATTACCCTGATATCAAATTCAGAGAAAGACTCAACCAAAAAGAGAATTACAGGCCAATCTCTCTGACAAATATACATGGAAAAATCCTCAGTACAAAAATGGCACACAGAAGGCAACAAATTATCAAAAAGTTTGAACAGCAAAATCAAGTGGAATTCATCCCAGGAGTGAAAGGGTGATTCAACATAAAGAAATCAATAAATGTAATATCCAAAATGAACAGAGCCGAAGATAAGAGTCCCATGGTCATCTCAATAGATGAAGAAAAACCTTTTGACGAAATCCAGTACTAATTCATGGTAAAAACCCCTTGGAAAATTCACATAGATGGTGTGTTCCCAATCTGGCTTCTATTGCCATAAATTATAAACCAATTGTCAACATCTTAAAAGAAGAAAACCTTTGACTTAAAATCAGGAAAATGACAAGGACTCCACTATCACTGTATATTCTGTACAATATAGTTCTGGAATCATTAGAGAAATTAGAGAAGAGAGAGAATTGAAAAGAAAAAATGTGGGAAAGGAAGAAGTCAATTATCATTCTTTGTAGATGACATTTTGCAGTACGGAAAAGACCCCAAATTTTCATTGAAAGACTTCTAGAAGTAGCATCTGCATTCAATTATATACCTGTAAACAGAATCAACAACTTAAAACAATAGCATTTTAAACACAACAGCAAACTCACTGAGAGAGAAATAAAGGAAAAGACACCCATCACAATAACACCCACATAAATGAAACACTTAGCAATCAATCTAACAAAGGAAGTAAAAAAAAAAAATCTATACCTTGAAAAGCACAGTACTCTTTAAAAAATAATTAATGAGGATTTCAGAAAATGGAAAGACATTCATTCCTCATGGATAAGAAGAAGAAACAATGTGAATCTGTACATTCTCCCAAAATTGTTATACAGATTTAATGGAATTCCAATCAAAATAACATTAGCATACCTCCTATATCTAGAGAAATCACTCCTAAAATTTCCCTTAACCAGAAGAGAGCTAGAATAGCAAAAGCAGTTCTGGACAACAAAACAAAGACAGGAGACATCACAATCCTTGACCTGTTCTGTGACTCTGTTTTCGGAAGAATCCAGTGGAAGCAGTGGCATCATTTTCATGACTATGGAAAGCTGTGACAGGGCAGAGGAGGATATTAGTCTGCTCAACCATATTTAATGCAAGAAATTGAATATAAACCTAAATGTCATTTACTATAGTTTTTCAGGCAGGATTTTGTCATGGCGTAGAAGTGCAGACTTCAAAGTCAGGTTGCATGGTTGTGCATCTCAGCTCTATAACTCTTTGCTGTAAGACTATGGCAAGTATGCCATATCTCTGTATATTCCTTTAGTAGTTAACAGGAATGTGACCTTCAAGTCAGTAATTGTAATGCACCCTGCCTTGCCTTTGTTGTCCAGAATTGCTTTTGCTATTCTAGGTCTCCTTTGGTTCTAGATGAATTTTCAGAATGTTTTCTCAAGATCTGTGAAGTATGCTAACGACATTTTGATTGGGATTGCATTGTCTTATAACAATTTAGGGAGATGGCCATTTTCACCATGTTGGTTCTTTTTACCCAAGGGTGAGGTATATCTTTATTTTTTTCTGATATCTTCTTTAATCTTTACTATACTGTAGTACTGTTGAAAGGGTTTTGGCCCAGACCGGACACTAGCTGAAAAAGCCTCAGCTGGAACCAGGGAGCTCCTATCTCCCCTGCCCCTAGAGATTTACCTGTAACTCTATCTCCCCCCACCCTTAGGAATCTGCCCCTGGCGCCAAACGTGTGCCAATGAAATACCTGTGCATCTTTAATGGCCCTAGGGCACTACCCTAAGCTTAGGCTACTTATATACCCCCCCATGTCACGTGTCTGCCAGAGAGGTCGCTGGACTCCAGCGGCCAGGCGTGTCGGTTATCTCTCTCCCTGTTTTCAGAATAAAGGCCTCTTTTGTTTTATACTTCATATCTTGGAAATAATCCTATCACTATGGTTTTCAATGTAGAGATTTTTCACTTCCTTTGTTAGGCTGATTCCTAAGTATCTCATTTTAAAAAGTACTATTGTGAAGGGTTTTGTTTCCCTAATTTCTGTGTCAGTGTGTTTGCTTGTTATTTGTGTACAAGAATGCTATTGATTTTTGGGTGCTGACTTTGTAACCAGTGATAAGACTGAATTTAGTTATTAAATTTATGAGTTTTTAGTGAAGTTTTTGTGGTCTTTTTGTAAAGTAGCATGCCATCGGCAAATAATATTAATTTAACTTCTTCCTTTCCTATTCTTATTCTCTTTACTTTTTTTTCTAGTCTAATTTCTCTGGCCAGTGTTTCCAGAATTATATTGAATAGGAGTGGTGATTGTTTCTGAATTTAGATTAAAGCTTTCAGATTTTGACCATTTAGTATGTTGGCTATTGGTTTGTCATAGGTGACTTTCATCAAATTCAGGTAAAGACCATCTATTTCAATTTTCTGTAGGGTTTTAATCATGAATGGGTATTAGACTTTGTTGAGTGCTTTTTCTGAAATTATTTAGATGATCATGCTATTTTTACTTGTGACTCTATTGATATAGTGTATTACATTTATTGATTTGCAAATGTTGAACCATCCCTGCATTCCTGGAATGAATCCTACTTGATCATGGTGCATAATCTTCTGGATGATTTGCAGTATTCTGCTTGCCAGTATCTTAGGGAGGATTTTGGGGTCTATGTTCATTAGGGAGATTGACCTAAACAGATCTGAGGATCAATGGTACAGATTAGGAGATACACAGACAATTCAAAATGCAACTCTAGCCACTTTATCTTTGAAAAGGGGGCCAAACATGTTCACTAGAAGAAAGATAACCTTTTTAATAAATTGTGCTGGAATAACTGGCTTTCCACATGCTGAAGACTAAAACTAGACACCTGTCTATCACCATGAACTAACCTAAAATCAAAATGGATCAAAGATCTAAATATTAAAACAGAAACATCAATCGCCTGGAAGATCAAATAGGTAGAACTTTTGAAGACAAAGGTGTAAGCAAAGACTTTATGAACTGAACCCCAATTGCACAAAATCTATCACAGAGAATCAACAACTGGTATCTCATCTAATTAAAAAGCTTTTACACATCAAAAGAAATCACCAAAAGAGCGAAAATACGACCCTCAGAGTAGGAAACAATTTATGGTAGCAGTTCTTCAGATAAAGAACTAATATCTAGAATGTATAAAGAATTGAAAAATATCAGATGCTCCAAATTTAAAGACCCTGTCCAAAAGTGGGCATCTGAGATGAATAGGCACTTCTCAGAAGAGGAAGCACAAACAGCAAGTAAATACATATTCAACACCACTAGTCATTTAAGAAACTGCAAATTAAAACAACTCTGAGGTTACATCTCACTCCAGAAGGAATGGCTGTTATCAAGAAAACAACTAATAACAAATGCTGGCAGAGCTATGGGAAAATGGAACCCTTCTTTTGCACTGTTGGAAGTGAGAGTGTGGACTGATGTAACCACTTTGGGAATCAGTGTGGAGATTTCTTGAAAAACAAGGGTTAGAGGTTACATTTGACCCATCTATTCCCCTTTTGTGCATCTTTCTAGAAGAATTAAAAACATCATACCGCAGTGATATATGTGCACCCGTTTATAGTGCCATAGTGTGTAATACTTAAATCTTATTTTAACAAGTTTTGTTGTACATTTTAGATACACTTGATTTGGACCCATACTTTGTATATTTTTTTAAAAGAAAAAAATAAAAACAATGATCCAGAATTTCAAAACTAATAGGAGATTAACAATGGTTAATGTGTATTGTTATATACAAAGTCATTCAGATTACAAGATATAGACATGAAAAATTGATCAAACTATGTAAAATTATTCTTTCTGATGAACTAATAGAAATTAGTAGTATATTAATCTTATATATATTTTCTCCCCCCCTTTTTTTCTTCTCTCCTTTCTCCTAGTCCCAATTGTTCTTTCCTTTTGAGCAATTTCTTTTTTTTAATTTTATTTAAGAGGAAAAAGAGAAAAACACAAAACAAAACAAAGTGGTGTAAGGTTACACATAATACAGAACTACAAAAAAAAACATAACAGTAAGAAATCACCTATTAATAGATTACATATTATCATCTTGGAAATAGTTGCTCACATCACAGTATCAAAGAATACAAAGTAGACATTCAAACAGAGAGACTGCAAACAGCTGTGTTCAATGATCCAAAAACATTAATATAGTCAGCTATTTAACACTCCTAAACACACTAATTTCTTTCACTTTCACAATAGCTGTTGTACATTTTGGATCTTATTTACTCTTTCAGTTTTTTACACTAGGCAGACAATACAATGTTTACATACATGTGAGCCTGATTCATTTCTTTTATGAATATGGTGTCAAGTTGAATCCATTTACCTATAAAAGCCTCGAGTTTATCCTTCTTTATAGTTGAGTAGTACTCCATTGTATACAAATACTTTTTTTTAAAAATTCATTCCATTTGGGATGGTTGATGAGCATTTGGGTTGTTTCCAAGATTTACCTATTACAAATTTGCTGTTATCAATATGAGTGCACATATTTCTGTAGTATGATGTTTATAAGCCTTTTGGGAAAATGCCCAGAAGGTATTCAAATGGGACCTCAAATCCTAGTTTTTGCGGAATCTCCACACTGATTTTCATAGTTATTGTAGCAGTCTCCACGTCCATCAACAGTGGAGAAGGGTTCCTGTTTCCCAAAATCTCTCCAGTATTTGCTATTGGTTGATTTCTTGATGATACTCATTCTGGAGTGAGATGGAATCTGTGTTATTTTAATTTGCATTTCTCAAATGACCAATGATATTGAAAAAAATTTCATGTGTTTATTTGCCTTTTTTATTTCTTTAACTTAGAAGTGAGTATTCATCTCAGATGTCCATTTTTGGTTTAAGTCTTTGAATTTTGGGGGCCTGATTTTTAAGTTGTTTATATATTCTAGATAGAAGTCCTTTGTCTGAGGGATTGTTTACTAAAATTTTTGCCATTCTGTGGGTTGTCTTTTCATTCTGTTGGTAACTTCTTTTGCTGTACAAAAGCTTTTCAATAAGATGGGGTTCCAATTGTTGATTCTTTGAAGTACTTCCAAAATGCAGTTTTGGTTTTGTTCATGAAATCTCGCCTACTCCAATGTCTTCAAGACTTTTACATACTTTCTATTCTGGTAGATTTAGTGTTAATGTTTTAGTGTTTAGATCTTTGATCCACTTTGATCCAACTGTTTTCCTTAAGCAGAAAAACTGAATTAATTTCACATTTTGTTCTTTCTTACAGCCTCTTGGTACATAAATAGGGCCTTTGTGGTCCCAGACTGTCTGCCAACCGCAGGCAACCACATCCCTTTTTACCTCCAGGCCACATTATCCCTTTGCTTTCTCTAGGAAACAGTAGTCTGCACTGTCTTCAGGCAACAATATCCACCTTCAGGTAACAGCGTCCCTGTAAGACAGTATAACCTCCTTGCCTCAGCCACCGATTCCCCTGATTTCATCCTCTCCACTCTTCTCCCACTACTCAGGGTCCTCTTTCATGTCCCAGCCCTTTTTGGGGTCTGATTCTCCTGTCCCAGATTCTCGGGATCTAGATTAAATGCTAGATTTGCCATGGAACAGGGAAGGGTTCACTATCTACTGCCTGACCTAAAAGATAAAGGACTGATGGTTATATCTACCATCATTTCCTAAGACAGATTTGAAGAAGAGTGAACAACTGTTTTAGTTTTAAGAAGATCTCCAGAATCAAAGCCCTCTGCGTCTATCTCACAAAGAACTAGAAATTTCAAATATGAGAAAACTGTATGACCAGTGTGATGATATAAACTGAATCACCCTTTACTGATCTTGCTAGGTAACTTTATACTTTCCTTTTTAGTTATGGTATCATAGATTCCATATAAAATTTCATCTTAGCCATTTTAAGTAGACAGGTAAGTGATGTTAGGTAAACAGTCTCTAGAACTTTTTTACAATCACTTAAACAACTCTCCATTACTCTCCTCCCTCCATCCCTGGACAACCAATATTTTCCTTTGTTTCTATGAATGCCACCTCTCTAAATGTCTTATATAGTATGATTTATTTTTTAAACCCCAAGTAGACTCTTCATATAGAAAGTAAATCTTTGGCTTTAGTAGACACCTTAAGAATATCTTTAAAATTTACTCTTTCCACTGTGTACCTAATTAAAGAAGTGTGTTTCAGTAGGTGTTAAGACAGGAGTAACAATGTCATGTTAGTTTTGTGCACATTTCAGCAGATTCTTGAGTCCAGCAAGCTGCTTCACAATTCCTGCTTTAGCACCTGCTGCTCTTGCTCTTTGGTGTGGAGAGTTCTATCCTCTCCTGTTTATCTGAAGAACATCTATGAACATTTATATGAGCACACATTTAATCTCTGCTTGTAAAAGCCTTTATAAACTCTAGAACTCTCAGTCTTAATTTTTCCTGTGCCATGCTCTACCTGAAAACTATAGCAAGTTTATAATGTGAGAACAAGAAATACATATGTGATCGATTTGTACTTTACTGGTCCCTGGCACAGTAAAAGCAAGTGTGTGTTGTTTGCTTGTTCTTGCCTGGGTTTATTCTAAAATCCTTATATAAACCTTGTCATCTTGTAGGAACACAGTTTGCATTTCAGCCTGGCTGACCTACATACGTATTTTCATCACTTGTCTTCGTGAGTGATGCCTGGGTCCCCTATCTCAGTGAGGTACCAACATTTTCTGGGAGTCTTTCCTTTCCATTCTGACCTAAGAAGAAAGTGAACTATTATTCTGCTAAGAAGTTTCATGTATAGTTTGGGGACAGTTAGCAAGCTTATGTTTTTGTCTTGCTAACTGAGCTTACTCCAGCCTGGACCCATAGGTCCAGCAGCTAAGACCACTTCACAGGGCTAACACCAGGACCAGATGAACATGCACAGACTAGAGGGGCTGGAATATTTGTAACTTTGTGTTCTGTGTATTCCTGAGTTGCACAATCGTATGCTTGCCAGGGCTCTGAGTATTTCACAGTCCAATGACACTGTGAGGTTGGTTTCTACTTGTCTTGGTTCCCTACAGGCCATCAGTGTGGTTTTAAAGTCTATTATTCCTCAAGGAAGGCAGAATTGATCCATGTCTGGAGACTGCATATTGAACAGTCATGGAAAGTTGAAAAATATAATGAATTCAGCTACCACCTTACATGGTATCTTGAGGTGGCTGCTTGCTCTTGTGTAGATTCTTTCTGAGAAACAGAGATAGAAACCTGCAATAGAGAAATCACCCAGAGGGCATACAGCATAATAAGATACCATTTATATCAACACAAACTCCACTGTGCAGGAATTAGCTTCAGAAGACATGCACATGTCCATGAATCATTGAGTCTCCTCCTGGACTTTTTTCTATGATGTATATGTGTGTCTGTCTGTTTATGCTTTGACCAGTACTATACCATAATTATTTTACAAATTAAATAGTGATTTGTGTAAGAACTTATGATGTTGGGTTAGGAAGTATTTCTTCTTAAGAGAGTCATATGTCTTTTTTTTTTTTTTTTTTTTTTTTTTTTTTTTTTTTTTTTTGGTACTGGGGATTGAACTGACAACCTCTCATTTGCCAGGCAAGCACTGTGCCTCTGAGCTAAATCCTGAGCATGTCTTTTGTATTTCAATAAAAATGTAATCAGCTTGTCAAGTTCTCTCTAGAAAATCTATTGGAATTTTGATTGATATCATACTGAATCTGTCCATTGGGTTGAGGCGACCAATTTAAAATACATAATTTGTTCATCAGATGCTGGTATCTGAGCAGGATCTGGACAGTCTTTCTCCGGACAGTCTTTCTCTTACTCTGCTTCCTTCACATTCTTTTTTTTAAACTACTTTTTTATTTTAAAGATAGTAAAATCCAACAAAACAAAACAAGACAAGGCCAATCAAAACAATGCAGCAAAACTGGTACAGAGAGCATCGACCTTCCTGCTCCTGGCTGTGCTTGGCAGACTGTGGAGATCTACGCAAGCAGGCAGGTGCCATCAGTTCCAGAGGCCCGGTGGCCTGGCATAAGTGCCCCGTGCACTTTTCCCCAAGTCCAGCTAGTTTGGGACCCTCGCTTGGCCCCGGCCAGGGAACCTCGTGGCTTCCAGGTGCACTGGAGCAGCGCGGCGGGTCCGGGACACTGGCAGTGGCCTCCACACTCCCGGCTTGCTTGGTGGACTGTGGAGATCTAAGCAAGTAGGTGGGCGCCATCGGTTCCAGGGGCTGGGCTTGCACCAGCCTGCTCCACCCCCAGTGACCCTCTATCAATCCAGGGAACTGGGTGCCAGAGTCCCAGGAGCTGAGGGCATAGAAGAGGATTTCCAACAGACCCTGGGGAAGCCTTAGAATAACACTCGAAGCACTTGAAACACAGAAATATAGGAAAATGACAAAATGAAAGACCAAATTACAATCTCAAACCTCCAGCCCATCCAAAGAACCTGAGGAGCTATGTACATAGAAGAAAATATATGCCATACACCTGAGATATCGGACATAATAGCAATTGAAATAAAGAAGCAACTCCAAGAAGCTTTAAAGGAATTCAGACTAGAAATAATCTCCCAGGTGAAAGAAGAAATGATAAAAGAAAGAAAGAGATGCTGAATATATCTAAAGAAGACACAGTTAAAAAATTGGGGGAACTAAATAAAAAGATATAATCCCTGGATGAGAAACAAACAGAATACATAAAGCAGATGCACAGAGATATACAGGAAATCAAAATTTCCACTGAAAGCTGTAAAAACCGCCTCAATGAAAATGAAGATAGAATTTCAGACCTTGAAGGCAAGATTGCAGCTAGTGAACAGGAAAGGAAAGATCTTTTAAAAATAACAAGAAATCAAGAAATAACAATTCAACACCTCCAAGATGATGCAAAGAAAAACAACATAAGATTGGGATTAATGAAAAATAAGGGGACAACATAAAGGACGTCAAGAGGATATTTAGAGAAGTAATAGCTGAAAACTTCCCAAACATGAGATTGAAAACTGACATCAGGATCAGTGAAGCATATAGAACTCCAAATAGTCATAACCAAAATAAAACTATGCCCAGACATAAAATATCACCATCCCAGAAATCCAACATAAGAATAGAATACTAAAAGCAGAGAGAAAAGAAAGATCACTTATAAAGGGAAAACCTATAAGAATCACAGCAGACTTCTCAGCACAACAATAAAGTCAAGAAGAGCACAGAGTGAAGTATTCCAGATCCTACAGGAAAATGATTTTTAACCTAGACTGATGTACCCTGCAAAACTGTCATTCAGAATTGATGGTGAAATAAGATACTTCCACGACAAAGAACAACTGAAGAACTTCATGATCACCAAGCCAACCCTGCAAAAAAATATTGAAAGACAGTTTAGATACACTCAGGAAAAAAACCACTAAACAAAGCAGACAATTAAACAGAACAGAAAGATAAAGATGCAACAGCAGAAAGATAATATGTCAACAATAAACCAAGATATTAATGTAAATGGTCTCAATGCACCAATTAAAAGAAACAGACTGGCAGAATGGATCAAGAAACAACATCCAACCATATGCTGTACACAAGAAACCCATCTAACCCAAAAGGATACTCACAGACTGAAAGTCAAAGGATGGAAAACAATACTTCACACAACAAGAATCCAAAAAATAAGCAGGAGTAGCCATTCTGTTTGCAGACAATGTGAACTATCAATAATGATCAGAAGAGATAAAGAAGGTCACTGCATACTTATTAGGGAAAAACTTCAAAAGGAAGAGATAACTATCTTAAATATATATGCACCAAATTCCAGAGCATCCAGGTATATAAAACAAGTATTAACAGAAATGAAAAATCAAATTATCAGTAACACAATTGTAACAGGAGACCTTAACACATCATTGACACCAAGAGACAGATCAACCAGACAGAAAATCAGCAAAGAAATAACAGAACTGAATCACACATGTGAACAAATGGACTTGAAAGACATATACAGAGTGTTCCATCCAACAACATCAAAATACATATTCTTCACAGCAGTACATGGGTCATTCTCTAAAATAGACCATATATTAGCTCACAGAGCACATTTAAATAAATGTAAAAGAGTTGAAATTATCCATTGCATGTTATCGGATCATAGCGCTTTGAAATTAGAAATTAATGATAAAAGATACTGCAAAATTCCCACAAACACATGGAAACTGAATAACACACCCTTGAGTAATCAGTGTATCACAGAGGAAATTAAAGAAGAAATTAAACAATACCTACAAGCAAATGAAAATACAAATACAACTTACCCGAATCTGTGGGATGCAATGAAAGCTGTCCTCAGAGGAAAATTTATCGCACTGAGTTTCCACATCAGGAAAACAGAACGAATACAAATAAATAACCTGATGTTCACCTCAATAATCTAGAAAAAGAAGAGCAAGTCAAGCTCAAAGCCAAAAGAAGGAGAAAATTATAAAAATCAGAGCAGAAATCAATGCAATAGAGACTAAGAAAACAATCCAAAGAATCGATGAATCAAAGAGTTGGTTCTTTGAAAGAATAAATAAAATCAACAAGCCCCTAGCCAGCCTTATTTTAAAAAGGGAAGAAAAAGCTTAAATTCATGCAATAAGAAGTGAAAAAGGTGAAGTCACTACAGACTCTACAGAAATACCGAAGATCATCAACACCTATTTCGAAAACCTCTACTCTCAAAGGTTTGATAACACAGAAGAAATAGACAGACTCCTAGAAACATATGAAGTACCAAAGTTAGGTCAAGAGGATGTAAAACTGCTAAATAACCCAATTTATATTAATGAAATTGGAAATGTAATCAAGTCCTTACCTACAAAGAAGAGCCCAGGCCCAGATGGATTCACTGCAGAATTCTACAAGAAATACAAAGAAGACTTAATGCCGACATTCCTCAAACTCTTTAATGAAATTGAAAGGGAAGCAATTCTTGCTAAGTCATTCCTGGAAGCAAATATTACTCTACTACCAAAACCTGAGAAAGACCCAACTAAAACAGAGAACTATGGACCAATCTCCCTGATAAATACAGATCCAAAAAATCCTCAATAAATTATTGACAAATAGAGTGCAACAAATCATCAAAAAGATTATACACCATGACCAAGTGGGATTCATCCCAGGCATGTAGGGATGGTTCAACATATGTAAATCAATAAATGTAATCCACCATATCAATAAACCCAAAAGTAAGAATCACATGATCATTTCTATAGATGCAGAAAAAGCTTTTGATAAGTTCCAACATTCATTCGTGATAAGAACTTTACAGAAAATTAGAATAGATCATCTTTACTTCAATATAATAAAGGCCATCTATGACAAACCAACAGCCAGTATCATACTAAATGCCAAAAAAATGAAGGCTTTTACTTTAAAATCAGGCACAAGACAAGGATGTCCTTTATCACCGCTCCTATTTAATATAGTACTGGAAATACTAGCCAGAGCAATTAGACAAGAAAGTGAAATAAAAGGGGTAAAGATAGGAAAAGAAGAAGTTAAATTATCATTGTTTGCAGATGACATGATACTCTACATAGAAGACCCTCTAAACTCCATTGAAAGACTCTTAGATATAACAAATAAATTCAGTAATGTAACTGGATACAAAATCAATACTCAAAAATCGATAGCATTCCTATACACTAACAACAAAACCACAGAGAGAGAAATAAAAAAAGTCACACTCTTCACACTAGCAACCAAAAAATGAAATATTAATGAATTACTCTCACGAAAGAAGTGAAAGACCTATACAGGGAAAATTATAATACACTGAAAAAAGAAATTGAAGATGATCTCAGAATATGGAAAGACACCCCTTGTTCATGGATGGGAAGAATAAATATTGTGAAAATGGCCATTCTCCTGAAACTCTTATACAGATTCAATGCTATCCCAATAAAAATACCATCAACATACCTCATAGATCTAAAGAAATCACTCCTCAAATTCATCTGGAGCAAGAAGAGACCTAGAATAGGAAAGACAGTTCCAAGCAACAAAGGCAAGGCAGGAGGCATCACAATCCATGACTTGAAGTTATATTACAAAGCTACTGTAATAAAATCAACATGGTACTGGAATCAAAACAGAGCCAAAGATCAATGGAATAGATTAGAAGATACAACCACAACTACAAACACACTCAACCATCTTATCTTTGATAAAGGAGCCAAACAGGTTCACTGGAAGAACGACAGTCTCTTTAATGAATGGTGTTGGAAAAACTGGCTCTCCATATGCCAAAAACTAAAACTAGATCATGCCTATCACCATGTACTAAATTAAAATCTAAATGGATCAAAGATCTGAATATTAAAACAGAAACACTAAGTCTATTGGAAGACAAATTGGGTAAAAACCTTGGAGACATAGCGGTAGGTAGAGAATTCATGAACTGTACTCAAACTGTCGGGAAATACTTCCCAGAATCAATAACTGGGACCACCTCTTATTAAAAATTTTCTGCATGTCAAAAGAAATCTCCAGCATAGTGAAAAGAAAACCCACAAACTGGGAAAAAATCTTAGTGAACTCTCCCTCAGACAAAGGACTTCTATCTAAAACATATAAAGAATTTAAAAAGTCAGACCCCACAATTCAAAGACCCAATCCAAAAATGGGCATCTGAGATGAATACACACTTCTCAGATGAAGAAATACAAATGGCAAATAAATACATGAAAAAATGTTCATCATCATTAGTCATTAGAGAAATGCAAATTAAAACCACACTGAGATTCCATCTCGCTCCTGAAAGAATGGCCAGGATCAAGAAAACTACCAACAACAAATGCTGGAGAGGCTGTGGGGAAAAAGGAACTCTCCTGCACTGTTGGTGAGAGTGTAGACTGGTGCAACCACTGTGGAGGTCAGTCTGGAGATTTCTCAGAAAGCTGGGATTAGAAGTCCCATTTATTCCAGCTATCCCACTTCTAGGCAAATTCCCAGAAGAACTGAAAGCAACATACCACAGTGATATATGTGCACTCATGTTTATAGCAGCACAATTTGTTATTGCCAATCTTGGAAACAACCTAAGTGTCCATCAACTGAGGAATGGATAAAAAAAAGTTGTGGTATTTTTATTCAATGGAGTACTACTCAGCTATAAAGAATGATCACATTGAGATATTTATAAATAAATGGACACAGCTTGAGACCATACTCATAAGTGAAATAAATCAAACTAACTTCACTATGAATACTGAATAGTTTCCCTATTGTAAGAAATGATTCAAATATATAAAAGTATGTGGTAATCATGATTCCCCCTTTCATGGCTTTGAAGCCTTATAAAGTTTTCACTCATTAATTGGAATGGTTTTATTCTGGGCTGTTTGATATTATTGTCTGTGATGATATGAACAGCTATTTTGAAGAAAACAAGACATAATAGCTAGCGCTGATTTAATGTCATCTTGTTTTGAAGTCCCACCAAACTGTTGTTGTTCTTCTGTCTCCATTGGTTTTATCATGTTGTATCTTACTGGATTTTATTATATGTGATAGTATAAACAAAAATTTTTATAGGCAAAGATAGTATAGAAACCATTGTTCGTTTTCTGTTAGCTGGTTCTAAATACCCTGTAATACTTTCATCCTCTTGAATGGTTTCACACTGCCTTGATATGCTTGATGCCATAGTATATGAAGTTATACTCAAATATTTCAAGGAAAGAAACACTGTGGTAACTACTATTAAGTCGAGTTATCTTGTGATGAAATACTGTTGCTGAAATTGTTCTGCTTTGACCTGTATTGTTATGTTGTGTCCTCTTTTATCTCAATAGTCCCCCTTTTTAAAAAACATTATTTATTTATTTATATTTTTTAATTAAGGGAAAAAATTTAAAATAGCAGTATATATTATAGTAACTTTTTTGATTTCCTATTAACTTAATTTGAAACCCTGTATTGCTCCCACCATCTTGTTTTGACTGATTTTACTCTGTTCTGTTTGATAGTATCAAGTTTGAGGGTTATGGGCAACTACTTTGAACGCAATAAGATTCACTATGATGCCCATTCTGGTTTGACTATTATCTTCTTTTGAAGTACTGTAATGTTTCCAATGTTTAGGTCTTATTGTTCTTGTTCTGTACTCTTTTGTTCAATTTTATTATACCTAATGATATAGGCAATTCTTTTTAAGGTAGCAAGTGGCATTATGGTAACCATTGGTGATTACCTTGTATTCTGTTTTTACATCATGTACTATGTCCATCCTTTGTTTTGACTGACTGCTTTATTTTGTCACATTTGGTTTTATTCTCTTCCAAAAGAAAGTAATAAGAACTACAGGAGTAATAAAACCCAAAATGTGTAAATGTTATTGTAAAAAAGAGAGGAAAAGGAAGTGCTCTAAAGGATACTACTGCAAGTGTGTTTAGGTGTATAAGATAGATGACCATATTACAAATTTTTTGTTGCATCATCGAACACAACTGTTTGCAGTCTCACTGTTTGAATGTCTACTTTGTATGCTTTAATCCTGTAACTGAACAACTATTTCTAAGATGACAATATGTAATTTATTAACTAGTGATTTCTTACTGTTTTTTAAAATTCTGTATTACTTGTACCCTTATACTGTTTTGTTTTTTTCCTTTAAATAAAATTTTAAAAATTGGTACAGAACTTCAAAGAAGATACTAGGAAAACAACAATGGCTACCATAGTATATCTTTTTCTCTTTAAAATAGTTGTCCATTCCATCAGGTATAGCAACATCAAACCAAAAAGAAAACAAAATAAAACCTATCAAGACAGAATATCAAAAAAGACCCAATTAATTAGAACAAAGCAAAACAGTGAGAATAATATTGGACTTCCAAGACAAGATAGAAGGAAATCCCCCATATTTGCTATATTGCATGCTGTCATCCTCCCAAAAGATGCTCAGATCACGGGCCACAGGCCTGCAAAATCAACCAAACAACACAAACATTTAGTTGTTTTACGTACCTTAGTTGATATCAACTCAACCTGTGCTCTGAACTAGCCAGTTGCTTAGGGGGGTGTGGGGTGGGACACAGAGTTTGATTTTTAGCCCATGTAGCTGCTAGGCTCACGGGAGGCACTCTCTGGCTTTTTTTCTCCCCAGAACCCGCACAGCTTGCATGGCTTACCAGAAAGTTCCTTCACATTCTTAAACCAAGGTTGCTGACTGAGATGCTTGAACTTCAGGGCTGTGATGAGAACACAGTGAAGACCCATGATCTCTTTGCCAGAGGCATTTCTCAAGAGCAGAAAATCCTTGGAGGCACTGAGGACTAAGATTACGAAAAATGGAGTGGGGAAAGAACCTGATAAGGATGAGGTAGAACAAATATATCCTTAAGTCCCCATCAATCTGTGGCAGGAGTCTTGGGTCCTATGTCTGTGCTCAAGGTGACCCTTTCCTGCTGTCATTTGAACCCAGGCCAGATCCACAGGACTCAACCCCTTAAATTACTCCTTTGTCTTTCTGTCACTGGCCTGCAGTTTGCTCTGTGGTTATGGTCATTAGTTCCACAGGGAAGCCAGTTATAAATCTGGGTCCCCTGTAACTTGGCTGGCCATGCAGGACAAAACAGGGGACTGAATGTCAGATAAAGAAAGCCGCTGAAGGTGTCTCTCACATCTGAAGATTATTACGTACTAAAATACTCAAGAACTGATCAAAGAAAGTGTTTTTGTAATGGATCAGAAAGATTCTCCAGGCTGAAGTTTGGCTTGCTATCATCCCACAGTTTTCACATTCACTAGTCAGCCTGAGAGGTCTTTATAGTCTCAGGAATTCTGAGCTGTATGGCAAAACAGAAACCTCCCAGGAAGAGCTGTCTCACTCACGGGTTCTTTGGGGGTAGTTGGATTGTTGGCGGGACTGGAGAACAGAGACCAGAAAGAAGGGCTAGGAGGAGTAGGGCAAAGCTGGAGTACCATGGCAGAGGAGCCAGAGGAACAGACAGTTAGTGGATGGTCTGGCAGGAACAGAGGAAGAACAGGGTAGGGAGATACTTAAGGCAGAGTGGCGGGGATGAACAGTGTTAGTGAGAGGAGGGAAACACCCAGGGCTGGGGACAGAAAGGCATGGATTACCCTGCAGAGTCAGGCTAAAGTCTGGAAGGATAAGGAGATCTCAGGAAGATGGATTGAGAGATGAGAAGCTAAGGAAGAGAAGGAGGAAGAGGCTGGGATTGAATAGGGGAAATCAGAGGTAGCTTTTCTTTTCATCTTTTCAGGAGATAGTTTTCCAAAAGCAGTCAAAGTGAATAACAGCTCACGGCAAACACTCATTACTTCTTGCATCATCCATGACTTGAGTGCCTCTCATAATGAGGACATTCCCTGCCTTCTGATCCACTATGAATAGACATACCAACACAGGAAAATATTCCACAGTTCCTCAGTGGTCACAGGAAAGAGCAAAGAAAGAAGAAATGAAACCTTGATGTTAGTTTCTCTTGAAATAACTCAGCTTTGCCCCTCAGCAAGCAGACAGATCAAAGGGCTACATTAAAGCTAAGTGTTTAGGCTTTCTTACCAGTGTCTTAAGATATTGCTTAGGCAACTCTTTTTAGGATAACAAGAGACATAATGGTAACCATTGTTGATCACCTAGTAATTTTTTTTTTTGCATTATATACTATGTCCATCCAACTGTTCTTTGTCACATTGGGTTTTTCTTTGGTCTGTCTTGTTTTGTTTTGTTTTGTTCTTTGTTTTTTTTAAAATCTTTTTTCTTTTCCTCTTCAAAGAAAAAGTTATAAGAACTGTGGGAGTAATGGAAACCAAAATGTGTGATTGTTAGCGTAAAAAAGAGAGGAAGAAAAGTGATCTAAAGGATATAACTGCAAGAATATTTAAATGTGTAGGATAGAGAACCATATTGCTGAGTTTTTGTTGGATCATTGAACAGAACTGTCTGCAATCTCACTGTATTAATGTCCACTTTGTATCCTTTAACTTTGTAATCTGGACAACTGTTTCTGAGATGACAATGTGTGATCTATTAACTGGTGGATTCTTACTGTATATTTTTTCTCTTGAAATTCTGAATTACTTCTAGCTTTTTACTGTTTTGCTTCATTTAGTTTTGTTTTTCTCTTTAAATAAATTTTAAAAAAGACATTGCTTTAACTTTGCTCATTCTTATTGTACTTTTCTGAAGGGGAAGGCCTACTTGTTTGGTACCAGTTACTTAGTTTTTCTATATTGCTGAGCGCTGCTAGAAATAAATTCACACAACCTGGAAGGTTTTTACTAAATTAATGGTATAATTTTACTTCTATTCTAAACAAAACATAGCGTCTTAGGTAAGACTGCTCTGGTGCTCAGTTCCCCTCCCTCCTTTTTTTTCTTATTCTGAAAATTCTTTATTGATCCTTTAATGCTTTTATTCTGGAACCAGCCTTGCTCGTTATAGTGACCTTAGCTGGCAGCGATGTTCTTTCTGGCTCTGCTCTCCTGGCCGGAAGGTTTTCTGCTGAATCTATTAGTCTAACAGGATTGCCTTTAAACACGTCACTTTTCTCTTGCAGATTTAAAAATTCTCCCTTTGCCTTGTACTTTTGACAGTTTCATGATAATATAAGGATCTTTCTTGATTATGTTTATCTTGGGTTCTATTAGCTTCCAGTACATAGATTTCTATATTTTTCTCAGTTTAGGCAAGTGTTATGGTATTATTTTTATATGTCCTTGCCTTTATTTCTTCCCCTTCAGGTACGTTCATGATATGTATATTTGAATAGTATTTTCATTTTTGCTGAGTTTCTTTATTCCTGTCCAAATGGCTTGTCTTCAAGCTCTGTTAGTCATTCTTTTGCTTGATTTAGTCTGTTGTTGAGGCTTTCAACTGAGTTTTTAATTCAAATTATTGAGCTCTTTATTTCAAAGAATTCTGATGAGTTCTTTTAAAAAATCTCTTTGCTGAATTTCTCTCATAACTTGCATTTTGTTTTTAAAAAATTTTAATTTTAAAAAGTAAAACAAAAAAGGATAGAAATGATACAGAATTTTTAAAAATAGGAAATCAACACTAGTTAATACATTGCATATTGTTATCTTAGAAGTAGTTGTTCAGGTTACAAGAATTAGGCATGAAAAAATGATCAAACAATGAAACAATGAAAGCACAAACTGTTCTTTTTGATGAACTGAGATTAGAAGTATAGCTCTCTATCTTGTGTATATATACACACACACATATGTGTACCTGTACACATATAATCTTTTCCCTTCTTCATTTCCTCCTTTTCCTCATCCCAATTGTTCTTTCCATTTGAATCTTTCTTTCCCTTTCATTATCACAATATCTAATGTACATTTTGGATCTTTCAGTTTTTTATAACTAGTGAGACAATACAATATTTACAAATGTGTTTGATTTATTTCACTTATATATATGGTCTCAAGTTGCCTCCATTTACCTATAAAAGCCTCAAGATTATCCTTCTTTATAGTTGAGTAATATTCCTATGTATAAAAATACCACATCTTTTTTATCTGTTCCACAGTCGATGGGTGGGTTTTTCCAAGATTTAGCTATTAAAAACTGTGCTGCTACAAACATGAGTGCACATATATTGGCATGATGCTTTCAATTCTTCTAGAAAAATACCCAGAAGGGGATTTGCTGGATTGAATGGGAACTCCAATTCTAGTCTTTTGAGGAATCTTGACACTGATTTCCACAGTGGTTGTATCAGTCTACATTCCTACCAACAGTGGAGAAGTGTTCCTTTTTCCCCTCAGCCCCACCAACATTTGCGATTGGCTGATTTCTTGATGGCAGTCATTCTTTCTGGAATGAGATGGAATCTCAATGTTGTTTTAATTTGCATTTCTCAAATGACAAGAGATGCTGAACACACAGAGCTATCTAAATTCAGATAACAGATCCCTTCTTATGATGCCTCCTGTCTACAGCCCTCTGGGATTATTTAAGAGATGAATTCACTTTCTAAAGCCAGGCTTGTGCAGAGTTTAGTTTTCTTTTGTGAAGGTTATACGCCTGTGGAAACTTTACAACTGTTAGGATCACTAGAACCTAACACTGACAGAGTGTGCTGGGACCTCTTCCACTCTTTCACTCCTGTGGAGGGGAGACACTTTTCATTCCTGTGGGACTGGGATGGCAGGTGCTAGGCTGCTTTTTTTTCCTCTTACGCTACTGTTTCAGATCTATGGGTATTATAAGGTTTCTATTCTCCTATTGAATTCCAGTTTTCTCCTACAGTCACTTCTCTGTATGTAGCTATACACTGGCTGTTTTGATTCTTACTGTGGAGGAAGAGGTGAATGTTGGGGTTTCTATTCAATCACCTTTCTGTCTCGATATAATAGGCAACTCCAAGACCATGGGCCAATTTAATAGGATTCCCAGCCTGTGGAGCATCATCTGGAGAGTAGCAGGGTCAGGAATTATAAGTTAATTAATGTAATGTTCTTAGCACAAGACATCTCATGTAATAGGTGTACCATAAATGTGCTGTATTATTATTATTGTTATTTAGATAGAGTCCTACTAAATTGCCCACACTGGGCTCAAATGTGAGCTTTCCTGCCTGAGCATCCTAGAATACTGGGATTAGAGGCTTGAGCCACCATACCCAGGTAGTGAGCTTTTATTTTGGGTTTTTTTGTTTGTTTGTTTGTTTGTCTTTTGACACAAGGTCTCACTATGCAGTATAGGCTGGCCTTGAACCTCACTTTGATGCTGACCTCAAACTCACATCAATCTTTCTATCACAGCCTCCTGAGGGCTGGATTACAGGTGTGTGCTGCCTTGCCCAGTGAGCTTTTATTTTTGTCATACATTACTGGCAGAGATATAGGAAGTCAAGGAAGAATGGCTACGAAGATTGCGAGCACATTTACTAACCTGCTGCAGTGGGAGCTCATTGTGCCTAGGATGCCAGTAGTCCCACTTCCCTTCCTGAGACTTCCAGGTTGCTCTTGGTGCCCTTGTGAAGCTTTTTTAGGGAGATGGTCAAGGCTTGTAAAATTCTCCATTAAACCAGCGAAACTTGATACAGAGATTCCCAGGAGCGCTGCAAAAACGGCAAACCATCTCCTGCTGAGTTCAGTGAAGCCTTTTTCCAAGCCAAGTCACTAGCTTGTCTCTCACACCAGCTCTCAACCCACACTCCTCTCCATCATCATCTCCTGTTTGGGCTGTGGAGATGGTCTGCTAACTGGTTCTTTCATTCCTGATGTGTCAGAGCAACCTTTGTAAAAACAGAATGGATCATTTTTGTTTCCTATTCCTTTAGAGAAGGAATTTGCTTGTAGTGCCTGAGATAATGAAAATGATCACCTTCTAAAGATCTGAGAAAAAAAACCTCTCAAATTCAGCTAATAGTTTATGTACATAGATGATCGGTATACTGTTATTGAAACAGAAAAAAATAGGGGAAAGATGATTAGTTCATCCATTCTATGCAATTGTTTTTGTTTTCAAAGATATACTCATGCCAGGGAAAATGCTCACATTATTGAGTAAAAACACCAACAACCCAAAAGCCAGAACAGAAAACAAAGACAAAAGGCAGACTGTAGGCCATAGTGAGAGACAGTCACAGTAGCCAGCAGTCACAGTAAGAGACAGTTACGCAGGGCCACGGTAGCTGAGCTGGGGAACAGGAGGATGAAACTGGACTCGAGGTGCCTTAGTGGAAGGGTCTTGGTAATCATCACAGCCTTTGAGAATGAGCCCCCAGAGTAAGCCTGAATCAGAAATGTGCCAATAAATACAAAGAATGGGTCTAGCAGTCAGTCAGTCCAATTATGAATTACTTTAAGGTGATTTTCCACTTGCCAAACTGCTGGCCAGGAGCAAAAGAAAATCTACTGTACAGGAAGATAACATTGTCCAGAGCCTTAAACTATTTCATGATTTTTAATATACTGGGTGAAATTCAATAAAAATTGTCAGACAAATAAGAGATTAAGATGTGCTAAAAATTAAGGGAAAAAGAGAAGGAAAGTTTCCTACAGGAAATTCACATACTGAAGATATTGGGCATTGCGATCAAGATTACAACCTCGTGCTTTCCAGGCAGGTGCTTTCCAGGCAGGGGCTTACACCATTGACGTAAATCCCTGGTCCTGGGCATAGACTTTTAAATAACCATGATTAAAAAAATAAGATGGAAATTTGTGGACTGTTGGGGAAGAGAACTAAGCCTCACAAGCAGGTGGTCCCTGCTTGGAAGCCGGTGCCATGTGTGCGTGGCTGCCAGAGTGGGCACAGCCACATCCAAGCCTCTCTCCCTGAGTCAGCACCATTCGCGGACTGTGGCAGGGACGGAACCAGGCCTCACAAGGAGGTGATCCCAGCCTGCAAACCATACCATTTCCGTTGTTTTCTTGGGTTGGGTTTTATTCTTTTTTGGTTTGCTTGATTATGTGAAATCTGATGACCTGAGCAGCTATTTAAAAGATAGCAAGACATATTACAGTAGCCATTTTGAATTTACTATCAGCTTATTTTGAAATCCTTTATTGTATTCATTGTTTTGTTTTTATTGTTTCTATTCTGTTCTGTTCTGTTTGATTTTTATTATGTCCAAAGGTATCTATAGCTATTTTGGAGACAACAAGAGGCATGATGGTAACTATTGCTGGTTTCATAAACTAGTATCACTTATACTAGTTTATCTTGATTGGTTTTATTTTCCTTGGTTTTATCCTCTTTAAAATGTGAAAAGTGAAAAAAAATAAGATGGAGAATTTCAGCTAAACCTAAGAAAGAATAAAGCCAAAATTTTAGAACTACAAATAAAATAGTTGAAATTAAAAGTCAGTACTGATTTTAATGAAAACTTTGATATTATTGAATAGAGAAAGTAGTAAACTAGAAATCAGGTCAAAAGAACTCTGAAGTAGAGTAAAATAAAAATACGAATGATATGTGTGTAAGAGACATATAGGTCATGTTAGAGGCATGTACAGTACATGTGCAAAAGCAATACACAGAGTAAAAAGTGTTTAATGTCTTACAGGATGATATTTAACTCCTATTTTAGCCACTTCATATTTTTCTATATGTTTCAATTTTTCTAAAATTAGTATGTAATTATATTTATAATGAGGAAAACATTTTATTTTTCTCTTTATTTTAAAGAGAAAAAATAATGATACAGAATTTCATAAAAATATAATAGGGAATTAACAATGGTTAATATATTGCATATTGTTATCCTCAAAGTAGTTGCTCAGATTATAAGATATAGGCATGAAGATTGATCAAACAACAAGCACAAACTGTTCTTTTCCATGAACTAAAAGAAAGTAGTATAATTATCTTAGCTATCATATATATATTCCCCCCCCTTTTCTCTCCTTTCTTCCAACCCTGTTCTTTCTTCTTGAGCAGTTTCTTCCCATTTTACAAAATCTGTTGTACATTTAGATCTAATTTACCCTTTTGGTTTCTTACACTAGGGAGGCAATATGATGTCTATATCTGTGAGCCTGATTTTATTTCTGATTTATTTATGAGTATGCATTCAAGTTGCATTCATTTACTTATAAAGTCCTTGAATTCTCTTTATAGCTGACTAGTACTCTGTTCTACAGAAATACCACAGCTTTTTTATCCATCCTCGTTGGTGGGCATTTGGATTCTTTTTAAGGTTTAGCTATTACAATTGTGCTGCTACAAATATGGGTGTGCATGTGTTGCTGGGGTATGATGTTTTTAATTTTTCTGGGAAAATATCCAGAAGGGGAATAGCTGGGTCAAAGCACTATTTCTAGTATTTTGAGGAATCTCCGCACTGATTTCCACAATGATTGTACCAGTTTACACTTTCACCAACAGTAGATAAGGGTTCCTTTTTCCCCAGAGTCCTTCTAGCGTTTGTTTTTGGTTGGTTTCCTGATGCACTGAAATTCTTACTGGGGTGAGATGGACTCTCAATGTTCTAATTTGCATTCTTTCTCCTTTCAAATTCATGTATGTTGTGTACCATAGCATTTCCCAAAGTGAGTATTTATGAAAATATTAGTTTCTGTATTAATAAATGTTCTAAGAAGAAAGGATCTTGTTCAAACAAATTTTATAAATAATATGTTAAACAGAATCGGTATTTTTCTTGTTTTTAATTATCCATTTATTTACTTACTATTATTGGACCTTAAAAGTCTTTAATATTCTATTATACCTTGAGAAGCATATAATTTTGAGCCTACTTGGATCAGAAATTTTCACATCACAGACTGCCGAATAAGACCTGAGATCAGGCAAGTGTTTATCTGGAAGCAGATCCCAAGTTCTGCACCCCAGCATGCCAGTGTCTATCTGCCACATTTGCTCCCTCCTACAAGGGCTGTCTTTTCTATTATTCTGCCTCCTCTGAAAAACTCCACACTTTTGGCATCCTGTGTCTGAAATATGCCCCCTTCCATGTCCTTTCTAAAATTATTAGACTTTTACTCATGTTCCAACACCTCGCAGAAATTTGGCCTCATTTGGGGCGCCTGCCCTATCTCCTTGTCACTGTGTCACACCTTTGAACATGCAGTGCATTCTGCAGGGTGTGTGGTACTTGCAGTGTCCTTGTCTTGGTGCTTGTTGTCTTTCACCCTAGATTAGAACTTATTCAGTCTGCATCCACAGGACTGAATGTTAGTCTGGTCATGAGGTGGGGAAATGAATGAATGGAGGGTAACATCACAGCTAACTTTGCCTTTCTTTGACAGAACAACAAATATTTACCAATTAATGTTTATTTCTTTTTTGCTTTCAATCCAATAGGTGATGATTGTAGAAACATTAGGAGGAAATCTGACAAAGGATAAAAACTATTTTTTATCTTAATACTCAGTGATGTGCAGTATTAACGTATATATATGTATGTATTTCTGGATTTTGAAAAGTGAATGTGTGCATGTTTTATAAAACTTAGAGTAACAAAAGTTTATATTTTCTTTTTTCTATGTAACTGTCATATCTAAGTGATATTTAATACTATTTTCAAATATTATACATAAAATTTGTTGCATAGTTTTTTGTAAGTCTGACAAATTATATATTCCCCAAAATTCTTTAATGACTATCTTATATAAAAACTTCATTTCTATTTCAGATTTTTGCCTTAGGACAGAGTCTTAGAGGTGAAATTTTGAGACCCAAGTATATGAACACCGTAACGTTTTCATAATACATGATTTTACACGCTTTCTTTTGCTTGATATTCTATTAAGTAAATTAATATCTATAGTAATCTTAAAACTGTATATGACATATAAATAACTAATAAACAGTCCTAATGATTAGCAATTATTTAACAAACATGTTGCATACCTACTATGTAGAGAGCACTGTTCAACTATGCAGAATTTAATGTTTTTTAATAGTCAGTGTGGACATCGGGATCACTGAAAGCTTCCCTGCATTGAATATCACTATTTTGTAACTGTGTGAATTTGAAAGGTGAAAAGGCATTATTACAAGACATCAGTTCATGAACATCAACAACAAAAGCTAACACTTTTTCAATATAATCATGCCTAAGCGACAACATGGAATCCTTTGTCTGTCTCACCCCACTTTTAAAGTGCTCTCATTTCTTACATTTTGCTGTTCCTAATTCAACTTGCCATTCACCAGCACCGAGTTCCTTCTCCTCCTTATA
Source organism: Cavia porcellus (assembly GCF_034190915.1). NCBI lineage: Eukaryota > Metazoa > Chordata > Mammalia > Rodentia > Caviidae > Cavia > Cavia porcellus. The sequence goes on from NW_026947508.1 coordinate 38,102,707, forward strand.
GGGCGTCTTTTCCTTCACGCACATTTTTGGTTGAAGGGCAATTTCTTCACCAATATATGGCTGAAGGGCAGTGTATGGGAAGCTTAGTGCTGGGTCTTAAGCATATGATAACAAAGCAGCTTAGAATGTCCTTGCCTTTAGAACTTAGCTAAGAGCAAAAATATTGAGCCACATGCCTTTAGTCTTGTGAGAGAGAAGCAGAGGATGCTTTGAAGGCCAAATGACTCTCCATTCTTTGTAGTCCTCTTTTAGAAAATGTGGTTTAAGCCATGACCTGGTGCATAAACCAGAATTAACAGCACGTTGGTAAGATGGAGCAGGGTAGATTTAAAGGTAAGAGAGAGAATAGCTTATGAGGAAGGCTTGATGTGGGAAAGACATTCTAGGCAATGGAGAAGTCTCATTTAGTTTATGTGAGAGATGATCTGGATGACCTGAGATCAGTCTCGGAAGGTGAGTGGGGTCAGATTGTACCTGGTCTCCAGCATCCTCACTTGTCTCCAGCCTGCTCTTCTGAACTTACTTCTCCTTTTGAGCCAAGAATCTGCCAAGTCTGTCCTCTTGTTCTTGTAGCCAGCTCTCCTAATACCATCTTTGTGGTTTCCAGAGGGCACTGAATCCAAAATAAAGCCCCATGGCTTATACAGGTCTGCTTATTTCATAAGGAAAAATATTTTAGTGATTCAAACATCCCTTTTTGTTAAACACCAAGACCCTAGAACCAAAGAGAATGAAACAACAAATGTGCCTAGAGTTGTTTAAGTGTTTTACTTTCAGCCCAGTGTGGACTGTCTCCAAAGGACCCATATGAAGTTGAGAGGAGGAGCTGAGGGGGTGTGCACTGGCGCTGTTGAGTCATGTGAATGAGCATGTAAATGTGCACCAGGAGTCTGAGCAAAGGCTGCACATAATGAGTCTCATTGCTCAGTGTTTCAAGGGACTCAATCTGGGACCCTTCCCCAGCCTATAACCTTGAGGAAAGCCTTCTTGACATCCTTGTTCCGGAGGCTGTAGATGATGGGATTGAGAAAAGCAGAGATAACATTATAGAATAAAGCAAGCTTCTTGTCCTCTTCAGGGGTTGCTTTAGATCCAGGCTTCATGTACATGACCATGGCTGGCACACTGAACATGGTGACCACAGTGATGTGGGATGCACAAGTAGAGAAAGCCTTCAGCCGACCCTGTGCTGAATGGATCTTCAAGATGGCAATGAAGATGTTGACATAAATGACAAAGATAAGGGACAGAGGAATCAGTATGACACAGAAACCAAGAATGAAGTCTACTCGGTCATTGAGTGAAGTGTCTGCACAAGCCAGTTTTAAGACTGCAGGGACTTCACAGAAGAAATGGTTGATCTTGTTGGGACCACAGTAGGGCAGACGCATGGCAAAGATAGTGTAGACAAGAGCAGAGATGATACCCCAGAGTCCACAGAAAACTGCCATTATCCAACATAGCCACGGGCACATGATGACTTTGTACCTGAGTGGGTGACAGATGGCCACATACCTGTCTACAGACATGATGGCAAAAAGCCAGGACTCAGTGATGCCTAGTACCAAGAAAATGTACATTTGGGCTACACAGCTGGGAAAAGAGACTGTCTTTTTCTGGCTGGTCAGATGTACCAACATCTGAGGCACAGTTGTGGTGGTATAGCCCACATCCAACACAGAAAGGATGCCAATAAAAAAGTACATGGGGGTGTGGAGGTGTGAGTCCAGGCAGATGAGGATGGTGATCAAGCTGTTACCCAGAATAATCAACAGGTAGATCATGAGAAAAGCTGAGAGGAGCAGAGGTGTGGTCCTGGGTTCCAGGGAGAATCCCAGCAGGATGAATTCAGTCACAAATGACTGATTGGATATGTGCATTGTGTTCTACCTCTCAAAGAAAGAAAAGATAGTAATTTAGACAGGAAACAAGCTAATGTATACACTACAGGTGAGGTTACTGATGGGTGAGGTGGTGGTCAGTGTCCAAATCTGCTGAAACATCATGATATCTTCCCAAAATACAGACCTTACCTCTGTCACCAGCTGAGGAAGTTTTCAAAGAGGAGAGGATCACATTTAGTACCAGCTGTACCTCTAAACTACCAGTAGTTCTCCCTCTCACTTCAGTTTTATTCTCTGTAAAATGAAAAAATTAGCCAGATTGATCCCTAGATTATCTTAGCATCCTCTTCTTAATAAGGATTCCAAGTTTCCTTCATTATCCAGGTATTTGAACATAAATATCAGTGTTATGTAGCATAGCTGGGTTGACAAATTTCCAATATCTGAAACATAGAAAAACTACTTGGTCCTTTTTCATATATTGATTTCTTTTTCTACTTAATTTTGCCCTCAGTCTGTCCATAGGAAGAATGGGTCTCTGTGTATCCACTCACTCCACCTCTGGCCATACTTTATTAAAAGAAACACTGACTTCTTAAATCTAGTTGTATAATTCACTGAGTGAATGACCTTGAATAAGCCATTTTCCCTTTCCTCTGACCTTGAGAGCCTTGAGGTGCAGACAATGAGAGTGTCCTCTTGTTTTGGTTTATTAAACTGTTGAATGATAGTTTAGAATGCAAATCATCATACCGAAGGCCTAAAAGGTGGTAGGAGCTCAATAAATGTTACTTGCGTTTTCTGAATGGGTCTCTGTAGACAGATATTCAGACCCAACCTATATAAGCAGACATCCTGAGAAGTCACTCCGTCCTCCTTGATGTCAACAGTTGTTACTCCCCTCCAGATAGTTCCCTCTTTTCCCCGCTACAAAGCCAGAACCCCAGTCTTTACCTTTTCACTGACTCTTAGCTCTGTTTGAGCTTAAATCCCTGAGCTTGTTCTCCAGAGAACAGGCAAAGAACATCTCCAAGGAGATGTTATTTGCATTGCTGGTAATTGAGGTCTGGAGCATATTTGATGCTGTCAGAGTCTCTCGTTCTCCTGGCACTGACTCATCCTACTTGTTTTCCAATCTTCTTGTTCTCTTTCAGAACACCTTGACTGAGTCTTCATAAGAACCTTATTTCTGCATTGGGTACATTAAGGGGTTTCTTGTGGTTGGCCAGTAGGACTGCACACAATTTAAACTTCCCATATGCTAAGCTCTGTTACAGGACCTCCACAGATCTTACCCTACAGCTACTAAGCAGCTGGAAGACAGCTATTTTTTAAAATTAAACTCCTGTTTTTCATCAAAGAATCTTTCTAAGTCAAGCTGTCTCCTGTGTTGGTTTCAGCTCCTCCATCTTCCCAAAGGATAATTGTGGTTGGGCCAGGTAGATTTCAAGAAGAGAAGCCACATGGCAGTGTGGAAAGTGCGTGTTAAACACGGCTGATTCTGCCTGAGTCCTGCCTCTGGATTTACGTGTGTAACTTTAGTTGTTAGCTCACTGTTATAGCCCTTAGTTTCCTCAGATATATGAGGAATAAGGATAAAAATATCTTTATTGCAATCCACATTCTTCCTATGAAGATGCAGCTCAAAGATGTCAGAATACTGTGGCCTGGATGGGGAATATGTTTTGCAGGTTTTCACTTTTCATGTTCCACAAAGGTCCTGAGAGAGGGATTTTCCTTAAGCAGGTGATCCTTAGGAGTACTGGGCTTGGCTGAACTGTGAGGACAGGCTATAGTTGGTTGGGAAACTTGTCTACAAACCAGCAAGTGAGCCCACATATGCTCTTCCACCGGTAGGACATTGGGTCAGAAATTCAGGCTTCTCAATCCCTTGAGTGCCTACCCCTCCCTGACTCTCCTGTGTGATGTGAAGGCATTGGAAGCAGAAACTCCATGTGAGGGACAGCAAAGAGGAAAATCATTGTCTGGTACAATAAGCTTGGACTTTGTTTCAGCCGAAAATATAGAATCCAATTTTTGAGATGTGTCTTACAAAAGATCTTAACATTCATTCTCTCTTTGAGCCTCCTGATGATTCTGAGAAATACAGGTGACAGATCGTTGTCTCCACCTGACAGATGGAAAAGCTAAGCCTCAGAGAAGGAATGTATGGCAGAAATGAAATAATATTAATTTTTCAGCAGAAATAGGACTTCCTGTATGCCACAAAACTACCCTTAAACAGAACTCAACTAGTCTGACTTCTTAACTTCCCAAAATGTTTTCTGTCTTTCATTCTTATGGAGGAAAGGCAAACAATGAGGGCAAATGAACAATCTTGCATTGGGTTTAGTTGATTATATTTATGCACATATGTAGATAAGCACATGTGCACATGGAAACGAAACCACACACACACACACACAGAGAGAGAGAGAGAGAGAGAGAGAGAGAGAGAGAGAGAGAGAAACAGAGAGAGACAGAGACAGAGGGACAGAGAGTAATTGTCAGTATCTATAAGATCAAGCCGAATCAGACCAGTCAGAAAGTTGGAAAGACAACCTCAGCACCTGACTCATCCTTTACATCCTATTTGCCATCAGGTTCCATTGCTGCCACTTTCAGAATGCCTTTGCTCCTCATGGGTCCCTATCCAAGTCTATTGCCAGTATCTAGTTCAGACACTTAGCATCTCTCTCTCTCTCTCTCTCTCTGTCTGTCTCTCTCTCTGTCCTGTTTTCATTTGATTCTCCCACTGGGTCTCTTGCCCAGCCCATTCTCTGCACCAGCCTTCAGAGTACTCTTTTCTAAAACAAAAACCAGACTGGGATACATTTTCATGATCCCCTTATCTATAGGGAACCATCTAAGGGAGTTAGACTGGTATCCCAACTTCACAATTGATAGCTAGACTTTGTTTTAGTGCCCAGTTCTCAGGCAGGTTATTGGGCTCTTTTAGAGAATTCTTTGGTGTTGCAAGGCTGACATAGAAAACCTCCCAGCAGTCTTGGAAGCGATCTCCAAAGAGGAGCCTGATTTGCAGTTTGGACATTCATCTCTGAGCATGATGGGAATTCAGGCCAGAGTTAAGATGAGCTCTTACATTTCATGGCTGCCAGCTGTTCAGTTTCTTGAGCTCTGTTCTAGCCCAAGGCAAGGGCAATCTTACTTAAGAATTCTGACACTTTCCTTCTGAGCAGCTCCACTGTGCATGACTTTACTGTTTTTCCTGTATATTCTCCTTAATACCAAGCCTGTTACAGCCTGAAGTCAAAACATACCAAGAGACACTGGGAAATCTGAATAAGAAAGGAATACTTATATTCTTTTTGTCCTTATAATTTTCCTTCCTGTTTCCAAGTGATCAAGGTGGGAAAAGAATCACTTGTGCTAGAAGTCACGAGCCCTTCAGAAACTAGGCCACCAAGTCCATGTGGAAAGGAGGGTTGGGTATGATTTGTACTGAATGTTATGAATCTTTTTAATTTATCTCAACTTTTGTCCCAGCTAATATATGTATATAATATTAATTCTAATAATTGCATCTTCCTATGGTTAAATACATGTTCTTTTCTTCATTATTTTATATTGGAGTAATAGTTGAAAGATTTAATAATGAGCACGAATGTGTGTTCTTTAATCAGAGCCAACACATGCCACAGGGAGCAGGTAAAGCTGTACCTGTATTATTAAAGCACACACTTGTTATACCTAAGGAAGAGGTAGCACACCTTGGCCAGGTCACATCCGTCTCCAAAGCAGAGCCAGCACTCCTGAGCACCAAGTAGCATCAATGGGAAGGGTGTGGTTGGCTGACCTGATGAAAACCAGCCTCTCTGACTCCATGTCCATACACTGATTACTCTCTACATGCTGGCTCATTCCTTTCTCCTCCAGAGAAGAAACCAAATATAGAAGATCAGCAGGAGTAAAAATTAAGTCAAAGAGCAAAACAAATAACCCTGGAGTAGGCAGCCTCTCAGGCCAATCAGACAGGCCAGGCTTGTTCCTGAATCTCTGAGGCTACCTCTGCACACAGGCATAGTTATATGGTGGTGCTTTCCCTAAGTATGTGCCCCCTTTCCCCCCCCCCTGTTCTCCATATCGTGGCCTTCTTCTTCCCAGACAGCTGCATAAAAGATGCCCTGATGGGAAGCTAGAGATGACACACGTTGTCAAGAGCTGATCATCCCCCAAATATTCTTTCCTGCCAAATTTGGGAAGCTCCAGGTGTCCAGAGTTCTGGCTGGAAAAATGAGAGAGGCTAGGTCAGGGGACATAAGGGTGAGTGGAGGAACCCATCTCCAAAGGCTTGGGCCTGCACTGACTAGAGACTGATAGGGTGGGAGCCTGGTCCCATCTGGGGAATCCTGAGAGACAAAGAAAGAGTATGGGGTGCAAGAGTGAGGAAAAAGTGACCTCACCTGAGGTCAGCAAGAATGGAGCAGAATACAGGTCAGAAACCCACTCTGGGCAGAGCAGACACAGAGGCCAAGTCAGTAAGCATCAGGTGCAAAGAAGGACAGAGAAAAAGACATGGAGGACCAGAGGCACGACAGAGAATCCATGGATTGAAAATGAATAGAAACTGGAAGACAGAATCCAAGGATCAGAGAGTTAGCTCTTGGCTTTTTTGATGCTTGGGTCACTGGCAGAATGAATTCCCAAAGACAAACTGCAATATTACAGGAATCCCAAGTTGCTCTTGAGGTTTCGACCAGAACTGCAAGTATACAGGACTACTAGAAACTAGAGAATTCTGATGCTGAGTTCAGAGGTTGTTCCTCTGTGAATTCCATTATGCTTAGGATAATCTCTGCTAGAGTCTTCTTGAGTTTGAAGACTAATCCATGTTCCTTAAAAAAGTTAATAAACACAGACAGGTGGAAAGAAAAGAAAACCTTGTCTTTAAGTTCTATGCAGCAAAGAAAAACTTCTGTACTAATTTTTTATGTTGCTGTCCAATTTTCCTAAGATTAAATGATAGTATGTTTCTTTCCCTTGATTCTTATTATGTTTTATATTCAGTATATATAAATATATATATATTCAGTAAATATAAATATATATATATATTTGACTGATGGTAGTGACCTGAGTATCCATTTACCCCTCTGGCTGGGAGAACTACGTTTCTGCTGACAGTACTTGTTGGGGAGAGTTCATTTGGAATGCACAGTGCAACCCCAGAGGGCATCTCTGTTTCCCCTTTGCCTTGAATCCTGGTTAGCAAAGGCCAATTTAGAATCTAATCTTGCCAAGTGAGACTAATGGAAAATGCCACTATGGAATATTTGTGAGGGTACTTGTCTTCCTAACAAAAAAGATAAACTGACTGTGATACAATCCCCTCACTCAAGCCCTGTTTTATTCACTGTGAAAAACAGATGTAATGTTGAGTTGGAAAAGCCATCTGGAGTCCATAAGAGTAAATTTCAAAAAATGACAGTGGTTTTCTCACTAGCATTATTCAGTGTGTGCTAATACAACTATATGCTTACTCAAGACTTCTTGTTTTGTGAAAAACAGTTTTGTGCATTGCTAAATCAACATTAGTTAGGCTTTAACATCATTTAAAATACCTATTTATGTGTTATTCAATATTTGGTTTTAGCTTATGGTTTGCTATTATATATATTAACAAATATGATATCACTGCATGTAGCAAGCTTTTTTGCACAAAATCTTGTTGAGTTGAATGAGACTCATAAAGATGTACATTTCAGAATTTGTTTCCATTCAGGAAAAAGTAACAGGAAACAAAGTAATCTTTCTGTCTGTAATGACTAAAAACCTGAACAAAATACAGTAAAACTTTGTTTTTTGAGTATAACTCGTTCTAGAAACATGCTTGTAACCCAAAGCACTTGTATAGCAAAGAGAATTTCCCTGTAAGAAATAATGAAAACACAGATATTTCAATACACAATCCAAAAATATTCATATAAAATAATTACAATAATAAATATAATATAGAATAATAAATACAAAATATAAAGAAAAATAAGTAAATTGTTCTGCATTTACCTTCGAAAATCTTTGTGGCTGGTTTGAGAGAGACAAGAGAAAAGAGGGTCATTGTAAAGGATGACTTTCAATGTCACTAAGGAAATCACTGCAATCTGTGGCTTAGTGACTTTCTTTTTGCATTGTTTTAATGAGAAACCTGTCCAATGATGCTTTTGCCTCATTTTGAACATTTTGCAGAAATGTGACTTTGCGTTGTTGTTCAACAGATTCACTGCTCACATTGCTACAGCCTTATTTGGGTTATGCTTTTCTGCAAACTTTTTTCTGCAAACTGTTGCCCACATTTTACAAATTTCTCTAGTCTCATTCGAAGTGGTCATCCACAAAGGGAGAGAAAGAGAGACAGACAGCGAGAGAGAGAGAGAGAGAGAGAGAGAGAGAGAGAGAGAGAGAGACAGACAGACAGACAGACAAACAGACACACAGACAGACACACAGACAGACACACAGACAGACACACAGACACACAGACACACAGACAGACACACAGAGAAAACCAATGACTCAGTTGTGATCATGTGATGTTGGGTGTCACGTACTACTCATATTGCAAGACATTGCCTGTTTATCAAGTTAAAATTTATTAGAAATGTTTGCTTGTCTTATGGAACATTTGCAGAACAAGTTTCTCACATCTAAGGTTTTTCTATATATGAAATAATGTTCCTCATGATATTGAATGTCAGGCAACAAGTAGATTTGTGAGAAGTGAATCACCATTGAGTTGAACCCTGCAATTTCTTCAGGTTAGTGCTTATAAACAGGAGCTAGGTGGTGCCAGTATTGGTACCCAGAGGAGGCTAGAGGCTTCTTGCACTAAGGAGATACAATTGGGAGTTCAAGATGTCTGAGATTCACAGAGCAGGGTATTGGGAAAGTGAAAGCTGCACAGATGGAACTCTGGAATTGTGCGCATTCAAATCTGCAGCTGTATATTGCTCAGTGCACATATGTAAAGCAACAAGAGGAGGAGGAAGAAAAAACAAGTGAGCATCAGGAGAAGTACAAGTATAAGGCTTAGACAAAACTGTCAGGAGGCAGAGAACTATTCTGGGATGGAAAGAGGATGCAAAAGGAGCCAAGTCTAGGTTCCAGCTCTGTCTGGGCCATTTCTGAGCTGTGTGGCCTGAGAGAGAAGATGATGATAATGACGATGATGATGATGACATAGTTATGGTGGTAATGAAGATGATAAAGAAGAAAATGTGTTCTCTCATTTTTTGAGCATATGCTATGTTCACAGTGCCAGATGTTTAATAACCCTGTTACTTAATCTTCAGATCACATGAAGTTAATACATTCAAAGTTTGTGTTAAAGAAATTGAGGATTTGGAATGTTAGGTAATTTTCCAGTATTACTAGTACTGGTGAGATGAAAATTGGAGCCTATATAAGGATTTTATGAGATAGTAACTTCAAAACAGCACTGCCTACAAATATTGTCTTTCTTTTTTACTTAAAAGAGAAAAAACGATACAGAATTTCAAAAAAATTTAAGAGAGTATTAGCAATGATTAATACATTGCATGTTGTTGTCTTCAAAGTAGTTGCTCAGATCACAAGATACAAGCATAAAAACTGATCAAACAGTATAAGCACAAACTTTTCAATGAACTAACAGCAATTAGTATAATTATCTTAACTATTTTGTGTACTTATATATATATATTTTTCTTTTCCTTTTTTGAGCAAGTTCTTCACATTTCACAGTATCTGTTGTACACTTTGGATCTTATTTACTCTTTCAGTTTCTTTGCACTGAAGTGAAAATATGTTTATACATGTGTGTTTGACTTACTTCACTTATGACTATGGTCTCAAGTTGAATCCATATACCTATCAAGGCTTTGAGTTTATCTTTCTTTATAGCTAAGTACTACTCCACTATACAAAAATATCATATCTTTTAAAAATCCATTACTAGGTTGATGGGCATTTAGATCGTTTCCAAGATTTAACTATTATAAATTCTGCTGCTATAAACATGTGTGGACAGATACCTCTGTGGTGTATTGTTTTCATTCCTTCTAGGAAAATACCCAGAAACTGAATAGCTGGGTCAAATGAGGCTGCTAATCCCAGTTTTTTGAGGAATCTCTGCACTGATTTCCAGAGTGGTTGTATGAATGTATACTCCCACCAATAGTGGAAAAAGGTTACTTTTTCCCCACAGTCCTTCCGGCATTTGTTATTGCCATTCTTTCTTGGGTAAGATGAAACCTCAGAGATGTTTTAATTTGCATTTCTCAAATGACCAGGGATGTTGAACATTTTAAAATTTATTTATTTGAAATTTGTATTTCTTCATCTGAGAAGTGCATATTCATTTCAGAGGCCCATTTTTTGATTGGGTCTTTGAATTTTGGGGGAGAGCTAAGATTTTTCAATTCTTTATGTTTTCAGTCTTTTGTCTGAAGGATAGCTGGCTAAAATTTTTTCTCACTCTGTGAATTGTCTTTTTACTCTGTTGGTGATTTCTTTTAATGTGCAAATATTTTAATAAGGTGAGATCTCAGCTGTTGATTCTTTGAAGTACTTTCTTCGCAGTTTAGATTTTATTCATGAGCTCTCTGCCTACCTCTGTCTTCATGGTTTCTACCTACTTTCTCTTCCAGTAGATTTAGTGTTTCTGTTTTAGTGTTTAGATCTTTGATCCATTTTGACTTTAGTTTAGCGCATGGTGATAGAGATGTGTCTAGCTGTAGTCTTTAGCCTGTGGAAAGCCAGTTTTTCCAAAACCATTTATTAAAGAGACTATCTTTCTTCCAGTGCACATATTTGACCCCTTTGTTGAAGATGAAGTGGCTGACTGTCTTTATAGTTGTGTCTGCACCGTCTAATGTGTTCCATTGAAAATGGTAAGATTTAAACAATATGCAACCACAGACCTTCAGCTCACCAAAGGCAAACCCAGAGGAGAACGAGATGGAATAATCTGCAACCCACCCACTTGGACTCTCTGAAGTTATATCAGCAGAAGCAATGAAGCAGATGAATGAGACACTAGAACAAAATCAAAATCAAATCAGATAATGTCATACAGAGATGACAATCATAATGAGAGCTATGGTTAATAACTCTAGAGAAGATATAGACAAAAAATACAGGAGCATAGGAAAACGATGCAACTATGAATGCCTAACATAGGAAAGAAATGAAATCCATGAAACAGATTCAAACAAATATCCAGGAAATTAAAAATTCCATTGCAAGTATACACAGCAGAATGAATCAATGTGAGGATACAATACTAGATATAGAAGAAAGAATTGCAGTTAGGGATAATGAAAAGAAAGACTCAAGGGGCCATTCAAAATCATCCAGCAGCTTCAAGATGATGCAAAAAATAATGTCAGTGTGATCAGAGTCAGTGAAAAACTAGGAGATAACACCAATGACATAAAAAACCTATTCATGAACCAAGCATAATGGCTCATACCTGTAATCCTAGCACTTGGGAGGCTGAGGCAGGAGGGTCATTGCAAATTCAAGATCATCCTGGGCTACAAAGTAAGCTCAAGGACAGCCTGAACTGCATTAGAGAGAGCCTGTTTCAAAAAGATGGAAACAAAAACAAAAACAAAATGAAACAAAACAAAACAAACAAAAACGCCAAACAAAACTGTTCACAGAAATCATGGCAAAAACTTCCCAAGCAGAGAAAATGAATTTGACCTATAGACAAGTGAGGCATGCAACACAAAATAGCCATGATAAAAAATCTCACAAAACTACACAAAGGCATATAATAATCACGATTCCAGAAATTCAACACGGGAACTTAATATTAAAAATTTTCAGAGAAAAGAAACAAATTACCTATAAAGGAAAGCCCATCAGAATCACAACAGACTTCTCAGCACAAATCCTCAAATCATTTAGGGCTGAAGTGAAAGATTTAAACCCCTAAAAGAAAACAAAGTCCAACTCAGTTTGATGTACCCTGGAAAATTATCTTTCAAAATTGATGAAGAAATAAAATATTTCTATGATAAAAACACCTGAGGAAATACATGAACACAAACCAGCACTCTACAATGTTCTGAAAGATATTACAGAAAAAGATAAGAAGCATTGCATCTCCATGAACCCTAACATAATGAGTCCACCAGGCAAGACAAGCAATTAAATGGAGGGGGAATGAAAGGGTTCAATGAACAGGAAAATAACATAAGAAGGATAAGTCAATGCATGTCTGTTATTACCATCAGTGTTAATGTTCTTGATTCACCAATCTAAAGAGACAGACTTGAAAAGTTGATCGAGGAGTAAGATCCAACAATATTCTGTATCAAGAAACATATTTAATTCAAAAAGAAATTTACAGACTGAAAGTCAAAGGATGGAAAACAATACACTGTGTGAAAGAACTCAGAAAAAAAGTGGGGGCAACTATTTTATCTGCAAGATCAATTTCAAGCTGACACTGATTGCAAGAGACAAAGAAGGTCACTGCCTGCTTGTAAAGGGAGCAATATAGAAGGAAGAGATAACAATCACAAATATATATGCTCCAAATACCTGACCAACAAACCATATAAAACAAATATTAATAGACATAAAAATCAAAGAAGCACTAATTTAATTGTAATGGGAGATCTCAGTACCCCACTGTCACAAATGGACAGATCAACTATACAAAAATGTCAACAATTGAATATTAGAATTGAACTAAACTTTTGAACAAATAAACTTAGTAGACATCTACAGTGTTCCACCCCACAACATCATAGTACACGTCCTTTTCAGCTCGGTATCAGATGTTCTTCAGAATAGACCACATACTAGTTCATAGAATATGTTTCAGTAAATGCAAAGGAATTGACCTTATCCCATGCATGTTACCAGCCCATAGTGCAATGAAATTGGAAATCAATGGCAAAAGTAATTACAAGAACCTCATATTTCCAAAATTGTTATACAGATTTATGTAATTCCAATAAAAATTCCAATAGCATATCTCAAAGAATTAGATAAAACAATCCTAAAATTAATTTCTGATTAGAAAATACCTACAATAGTAAGGGCAATTCTGGGCAACAAAGGCAAGATAGGAGCAATCTCTGACTTGAAATTGTACTACAAAGCTACTGTGATTAAAAACACATGGTACTGGCAAAACAACATATCTGCAGATCAATGGAGCAAATTAGAGAATGAAAAAACAACTACAGACATACTTCACAATGAAACAAATTAGAAGATGCAGAAAAAACTTCAGACCTACTTAAGCACCTTGTCTTTGATAAAGAAGTCAAACACCTTCACAGGAAGGATGATAGCCTCTTCAATAAATAGTGCTGGAAAAACTGGCTTTCCACCTGTCAAAGATTAATAAGGTCCCACATATTTAACCACACACTAAATTAAAATCAAAATGGATCAAAGATGTAAATACTAAAGCAGAGTCACTAAATCTGCTGGAGGACAGAATAAATAAGTAGAACTCTTGGAGACATGGTATAGCTAAACCTTTGTGAGTGAAACCTCAACTCCACAGGTACTGTAACAAAGAATCTACTGGTACCTCGTCATATTAAAAAACTGTTGCACAGCAAGGAAAACTAACAGAGTGAAGAGACAAACCACAGTGTGGGAATAAATTCTTGCCAGCTGTTCCTCAAACAAAGGATTACTATCTAGAATATATAAATAACTCAAAAAATGTTGGGTCCCCAAATTTAAAGACGCAATCCAAAGATGGGCATCTGAAATGAATAGACACTTCTCATATGAAGTAGAAATGGCAAATAAATATATCAAAAAATTTTCAACATCACTGGTCAAAGATGCAAGTTAAAACAACACTGAGATTCCATCTCACTCCAGAAATAATGGATATTATCAAGAAATAAACCAATAACAAATGCTTGAGAAGCTGTGGGGGAAAAGGAATCCTTGTCCACTGTTAGTAGGAGTATGGACTCTTGCTACCACTATGGAAATTAATGTGGAGATTCAGAAAAACATTCAAAATACAGGTTTCATTTGATCCAACTTTTCCCCTTCTTTGTATCTTCCTGAGAGAATTAAGAATATCAGACTAGGGGGCTGGGGATTTAGCTCAGCGGCATAAGCGCCTGCCTTGCAAGCAGGCAGTTGTGAGTTCAATCCCTGGTACTGATAAAAATGAAAAAGACAAAAAAAAAATAAAAAAAGAATATCAGACCACAATGATATATGAACACCCATGTTTATAGTGGCACAATTTGTAGTGACTAAATCTTGAAAAACAAGTCCAAGTATACATCAACTGATGAGTGTAGAAGATGTGGATTTTAATGCAAATGGCATACCACTCTGCCATAAAGAATGATAAAATTGAAATATTTGTAGCTAAATGGATGCACCCTGAGACTGTACTCTTACATGAAATGAATCAGACAAATATGTGTAAATACCACATTCTTTCTCTGACGTGAGATACCAAAGTGTAAATGAGGACCAAAATGTGTAACAGATACTGTGAAAAAGGAAGAAAATTTTCAAATGGGAAGGGGAACTAGAGATGTGGGAGGGGAAAAGGAAGGAAGGTGTTATGGTTTGTGTCTAAGTGTCCCCCCAAAGCCTCATGCAGTCATGGGGGTGGGCTTCTGGAATTTGTGACTGATTCATGGTCCAATATGGAGCTGTGGGTGTGAGTGCTACACCTACCCTAAGGTGGCTAGTTTACATACAGTATAAGGACAGAAAGAGCCTTCTTTCATGCTCTTTCATTTTTGCTCTTGTTGCTTTTGCTGTTTTCTGCTGCCATGAACTGTTGCTTTCTGCCATGTACCACTGTGCCTTGGAGCCAGCTGCATATGAACTGAAACCTTCATAAACTGTGAGCTAAATAAACCTTTCCTTCCTTCATTTTGGGTGATGAGCATTTTGTGTCAGCAATGAGAAAAGTATCCAACACAGATCTTGGTACCAGAGAAGTGGGGTTGTTTCTATGACTATATCTGACCATGTGGTTCAAAAGCTTTTGGCAATGGCTGTGGGGAGAGTTTGGAAAGGTTCAAAGATGTTGCCTGAAAGAGTACAGCTGGAATGCCTTAGGCTGTTCTATATGGAAGATTCTGGTCAGAGCTCAGAAGACCAGAAAACCAGTAAAGTCAGGAAGTCTCTTCTGGGAGCAATGACTACATTGGCTGTTGGACTCCAGATGATGTGTGCTAAGGCTTGGCAAAAAGTTTGCCTGAATCTTGCTTCTGTGCAGCGACTTTGCCTGAGACTAAGCTTAAAGGCAGTGGACCAATTAATCTGGCAGAAAAATTTCAAGGCAATCAAATGTTGAGGCTGTGGAATGGCTACTTTTGGGGGCTTTTATGCAGATTTGTGTTGATAATCAAGAGCAAAAAGCCCAGCAGGTTGATTTAAAATGTTGTGAGTTTGGCTAGAAAGAAGGATCCAAAAGTTGTGGACTGCTAAGGTAGACCTGAAGAGATCTCTATTGCTGAGAAGGAACAGGACAATAGAAAATTGGCCTGAGAGCATCACAAGAAACAGCAAGTCTCTACCCTTTGCAGCCTAGAAACTGCAAAAGTGAAAGACTTTCATTTGAGGAGAAAGCCACAGAGCACCGTGTTCCAAAATGGCAGCAGCCATACCAGGTTCCAGAATGTCAGCTGCATAGAGAAATTGCTCCTCAGAATCAGATTCAGAGTGCCCAGTGATCCAGGCACTTGATCCCAAAAGCCAAGAGAGAAGAAAGTCTGGGTACTTCTCTAGTGGGCAAAATTATATATGACTAATATATGCAGCATTATGTTTTGAAATATGTATACATTATGAAACTTAAATTGCGCTCATTAACATATGCATTATTTTACATACCTACTGTGGTTTGGGTGAGAACTCTAAAAATTACTCTCAGCAATTTTATGGTACATGATGTATTATTCACTATGGTCATCATGTTGTACAATTGTTCTGTTGAACTTACTGCTTTTATCCAAATATATTTCAAATCTTATGACCAACATCTTGCCACCCTCAGCCCTGGAAACTATCACCTTTTCTGTTCTCTACTTGTGTGAGTTCAAATTGTTGTATTCCACTTATAATGAGATCATGTACTATTTGTATTTTTGCACTTGGCTTATTTTACTGAACATACTATCTTTCAGGTGTATTCATCTTGTGGCAAATGACAGGATTTCCTTTTCTTATGAGATGGCATTGTATTCTTTTTATACCTAGACCATATTTAATTTATCTGTGAATGGACACTAAGTTTGACTTTATGTCATGGCTATTGTGAACAATGCTATAATGAACTTATATCTGTCCTTGAACATAGTGATTTCTTTTATTTTGAATATCTATCAGACAGCATCCCCAAGTAACCATGGAGCTTTGGTGTGCTGCATGGTGCCTGCTGAAGGCCTTCCCAGTGTACTCCACCTACCTGGGGCAGCCTCTATGCATTCTGGGGATCTAATAAGGACCTGCCCAGTGACCACAAGCAGCTGGGGAGCAAACCTGCTGAAGGCCTGCTCAGCATACTCTACCTGGCTGGGGAGCCTTAGTGTGGAACTCAGGACTTGGAAGGGCCCTGCCCAGCAACCTCAGGCAGCTGGGAGCTTCAGTGCACAGTGTGGCACCTACTGAAGGCCTGCCCAGCATACTCTACCTCGCGAGGGAGCCTCTGTGCACTTTAGGGACCTGATAAGGCCCCACCCAGTGACCCCAACCAGCCAGGGAGCATCAGTGGACCTGCTGAAGCCCTACCCAGCATACTCCATCTAGCTGGGTAACCTCAGTGCACTACTCAGAACCTGTTAGGGCCTTGCCCAGTGACCCCAAGCAGCCACAGAATCTTGGTGCACCATGTGGGGCCTGCCAAAGATCTGCCAGGCATATTCCACCCAGATGGGGAGCCACAAAAAGCCACTTAGGACCTGGTAAGTCCTGCCTAATGACCCTCACTCAGCTGGGGAGATGCCCTCCAATACAGACAGCCATTGTAAACTCAGGGAATAACTGGGACTTTGCTTATGGCTGCCCCAGGGGAATACGGGAAAATGACAAAATAAAAGAGCAAAATTCAATCTCAAACCTCCAGTTCATTTCAAACAAGTCTAGGAGATATGGACATAGAAGAAGGTATAAGTCACACATTGAAATTTTTGAAATGATGGCAACTGAAGTAAAGAAACCACGAAGCTGTAAGGGAAATCAGATCAGAAATAATCTCCCAGGTAAAACAAGACATGATAAACATAATGAAAGAAATGATGAACACATCTAAAGAAGACAGTGAAAGAATAGAGGAGCACTGGAAAATGATGGAAACCTTGAATGAACAAGATAAGAAACAATTAGAATGTATGGAACATATTCAAACAGACATCCAGGAATCAAAAATTCCATCAAAAGCCGGCAAAACCAACTAACCAAATGTGAAGACAGACTTTCAGACCTCAAAGACAAGATTGCAGCTAGTGACCAGGAAAGGATAGATCTTTTAAAAATAACAAGGCCCCAGGAAATAACAACTCAATAGTTACAAGATGTTGCAAACAAAAACAATATAATCTTGATAGGTGTAAATGAAAAAGAAGGGAGCAACATAAATGATAGAAAAAACCATTTATAGAAGTAATTGCCAAAAATTTCCCATGCATGGGAAAAGAAACCAATAAGCAGATAAATGAAGCATATAGAACTTCAATTAGCCATAATCAAAGTAAATCTACATCCAGATATATAATAATCAACATGCCAGAAATTCAATATTAGGAGAATATTAAAAGCTGTTAGACAAAATAAATAAATCACCTATAAAGGAAAGCCCATTATAATCACAGTAGACGTCTCAAAACAAGCAAGGATGTCAAGAAGAGCATGGAGTGAAGTATTTCAAATCCTGAAAGAAAATGACTTCTAACCGAGACTGATGAACACTGCAAAACTATCCTTCAAAACGGACTGAGAAATAAGATACTTCCATAACAATGAATAACTGAAGAACTTCATGACCACCACTCCAAAACTACAAGGACTATTGAGAGATATTCTAGATGAACATACAAATCACTATGATTTCAAGAACACCAATAGAAAATAACCACCAAGAAGAGCAAACAAGTAAACAGGGGAAAGGTAAAGAACCAACAGCAGAAAGATAATATGACAAGGACAAGCAAATGTGTGTGTGTGTGTGTGTGTGTGTGTGTGTGTGTGTATAAATATATATCAGTTATAACCAATAATGCCAATGGCTTCAATTCACCAATTAAAGGAAACAGACTTGCAGAGTGGAACAAGAAACAACATTCAACAATATGCTGTGTACAAGAAACCCATCTAACCCAAAAGGAAATCCATAGACTAAAAGTCAAAAGATAGAAAACAATATTTCACGTAACAGGATACACCCCCCCCCCCCGCCAAAAGCAGGAGTAGCTATTCTGTTTGCAGACAATGTGAACTTCAAAGTAAGAATGATCAAAAAGAGATTTAAAAAAAGGTCACTACATACTAGTTAAGGGAAAACACTTCAAGAGGAAGAGATAACCATCCTAAATATATATGCATCAAATATGGGAGCAGCCAGCTATATAAAAAATAGTGATAGAAATGAAAAATCAAATAAGCAATAACACAATTATAGCAGCAGACTTTAAGACCCCACTGACACAAAGAATCAGATCAGTTAGACAAAAGATGAGCAAAGAAACAACAGAACTGAATCAAACTTGTGAACAAATGGACTTAGTAGATATGTACAAAATATTCACCCAACAACATTAGAATAAACATTTTCTCAGGGCATAAAATAGACCATATACTAGTTCACAGAACATGCTTAAGTAAATGCAAAGGAATCAAAATTATTCCACACATATTATCTGATCATAGTGCCATGAAACTGGACGTTAGTGACAAAAGAAACTGCAAAAACTCCATAAACGCATGGAAAATAAATAAAACATTCCTGAAAAAATCACAGAGGAAATTAAAGAAGAGGTTAAAGAATATCTACAAGCAAATGAAAATGCAAATACAACTTACCAGAACTTGTGGGATGCAATGAAAGCAGTCTTCAGAGGGAAATTTACTGCAATGAATTCACCCATTAGGAAAATAGGATGAATACAAGTAAATAACCTGATTCTACACCTCAAACACATAGAAAAAGAAGAGCAAGTGAAGCTCAAAGCCAAAAGAAGGTGGGGGGAATAATAAAGATCTGGGCAGCAATTAACATAATTGAGACTAAGAAAACAAAACAAAGAATCAAATAATTGGTTCTTTGATAGAATAGATAAAATTGATAAGCCCCTAGCCAACCTTACTTAAGAAAAGGAAAGAAAAATTAATTCATGCAATAAGGAATGAAAAAGGTGAAATCACTATAGACCCTATGGAAATACAGAAGACCATCAATACCTACTTTGAAAATCATTATTCTCATAGGTTCAATAATACAGAAGAAATGGACAGATTCCTAGAAACATGTGAATTACCAAAGCTGGACCAAGAAGATGTAAAACTGCTGAATAACCCAATTTTAGCAAACAAAGTTGAAAATATAATTAGAATCTTACTAACAAAGAAAAGCCCAGGTCCTCATGGATTCACAGATGAATTCTACAAGAAACTCAAGGAAGAGTTAATAGCAACACTCCTCAAACTCATCACAGAAATTGAAAGGGAAGCAAATCTCCCTAACTCGTTCCTGGAAGCAAGTATTACCTTAATACCAAAACCAGAAAAAGACCCAACCAAAAAACAGAACTACAGGTCAATCTCCCTAGTCAACATAGATGCAAAAATTCTCAATAAAATATTGGCAAAACAGAATGCAGCAAATCATCAAGAAGAGTATATACCATGACCAACTGGGATTCATCCCAGGAATGTAGAGATGGTGCAACACACACAAATTAATAAACATAATCCACCATATCAATAGAGCCAAATATAAGAATCACATGATCATCTCAATAGATGCAGAAAAAGCTTTTGACAAAGTCCAACACTCATTCACAATAAAAACACTATGGAAAATTGAAATAGATGGTCTTTACCTCAGTCTGATAAAAGCCGTCTATGACAAACCAGCAGCCAACATCGGACTAAATGGTCAAAACCTGAAAACTTTTACTCTAAAATCAGAAACAAAACAAGGCTATCCACTATCAACACTTCTATTCAGTATAGTTCTGGAAACATTAGTCAGAGCAATTAGACAAGAGAGAGAAATACAAGGAATAAGGATAGGAAAGGAAGAAGTTAAATTATCATTATTTGCAGACAACATGATACTTATATAGAAGACCCCAAAACCTCCATTGAAAGACTCCTAGGTATAATGAATAAACTCAGTAATGTATTTGGATACAAGGTCAGCACTCAAAAATCAATAGCATTCTTATATACAAACAACAAACTCACTGAGAGAGAAATAAGAGAAATCACAACCTTCACAATAGCATCCAAAAAATGAAATACTTAGGAATCAATCTAACAAAAGAAGTAAACGATCTATTCAGGGAAAATGATAGTACCCTGAAAAAAGAAACTGAAGAGGATCTCAGAAAATGGAAAAGACATTCCTTGTTCATGGGTAGGAAGAAGAAATATTGTGAAGATGTCCATTCTACCAAAAATTGTTATGCAGATTTAATGCAATTCCAATCAATATACCTCATAAATCTAGAGAAATTGTCCCTAAAATTCATCTCTAGAATAGCAAAGGGAATTCTGGGCAACAAAGGCAAAGCAGGAGGCATCACAATCCCCAACTTGAAATTATACTACAAAGTTACTGTGATAAAATCAGCATGGTACTAGAATAAAAACAGACCTGAAGATCAATGGAATATATTAGAAGATACAGCCACAAATACACACTCAGGCATGCTCTCTTTGATAAAGGGACCAAATATGTTCACTGGAAGAAACACAGCCTCTTTAATAAGTGGTAATGGAAAAACTGGCTTTCCATATGCCAAAAACTAAGACTAGACCCATGTTTATCACTGTGCATTAAACTAAAGTCAAAAGAGATCAAAGGTCTAAATATTAAAACAGAAACACTTAATCTGCTGGAAGACAAAGTAGCTAGAAATCTTAAAGACATAGGAGAAGGCAGAGAATTCATGAACAAAAATCAAACTGCAAGGTAAGTACTTTCCAGAATCAACAACTGGAATCTCATCTTATTAAAATTTTTTGCATTTCTAAAGAAATCTCCAACAGAGTGAAAATAAGACCCATGAATTGGGGAAAAATCTTATCCAATTCTCCCTCAGATGAAGAACTTCTATCTAGAACATATAAAGAATTAAAATACAAATCAGACCCTCAAAATTCAAAGATCCAATCCAAAAATGAGCATCTGAGCTGAACACACACTTCTCAGATGAAGAAACACAAAAGTAAGCAAACGTATGAAAAAGTGTTCAGTATCTTTGCCATTAGAGAAATACAAATTAAAACAATGCTGAGATTCCATTCTCATTCCAGAAATAATGGCCAGGACCAAGAAATCAACCAATAGCAAATGCCGGAGGAGCTGTAGGGGAAAAGGTACACTTCTGTACTGTTGGTGGGGTGTAGACTGGTGCAACCACTGTGGAAATCAGTGTGGAGGTTCTTCAAAAAACTAGGATTAGGTGTTCCATTTGACCCAGCTATCTTGCTTTGGGGCATTTTCCCAGAAGAACTGAAAACATCATACCACAGTGATATATGTGCACCCATGTTCATAGCATCACAATTTGTAATAGCCAGATCTTGGAAACAACCCAAATGCCCATCAACTGAGGAATGGATAAAAAAGATGTGGTATTTTTATACAAGGGAGTACTAAGCAGCTGTAAAGAAGAATCACATTGAGGCTTTTATAGCTAAATGGACGTGACTTGATATCATACTCATAAGTGAAATAAATCAGACTCATATGTGTAAGTGCCATATTGTCTCCCTAGTGTAAGAAACTGAAAGTAAGATCCAAATTCTACAATAAATAGGGTGAAACAGTAAGAAACTGCTTAAAGGGGAAAAATAATAGATAGAGAAAAGGAGAAAAAAAGGAAGGGAAAAGAAAAAAGTTATAAATTGATATATATATATATATATATATATATATATGATAGCTAAAATGATTATAGTACTAATTCTATTAGTTCTTAGAACAGAACTGTTAATACGCATGATTTTTCAATATTGCATGTCTGTCATGGTTTATGTTGGTGGCCCCCAAGCCTCATGCCTTTGCTGCATTTGTGATTGGTTCATCGTCTAGTGTTTGGATTGAGGGTATCAGTGCTCCATCCACATAGGGGTGGAGCCAGCATACAATGTAATGGCAGGAAGAAGGTGTGTCTTTCTCTCTTTCCGGTTTCTGCCTTGCTGTTTACAGCCATGAACAGCAGTCTTGCCATGCCACCCTGCCTTGGAGCCAACTGAGTGTGGACTGAAACCTCCAAAAACTGTAAGAAAGAAATCTTTCCTTTCTCAATTTTGAGCATCAGCTATTTTGTCTCAGCAGTCAGTAAAAAGTAACTAAGACAATGTCTATATTGGTAATCTAAGAAACACTTTTGAAGATAACAATATGCAAAATAACAACCATTGTTAAATTCCTATCATCTTGTTTTGAAAGCATATATTGCTATTGCTTTGGTTTTTTGTCATTGTTTATCTCTTTTGCTTCTTGCTTTTTGTGTTTATGTTTTTCCCTCTTTAAAATTTAATTTAAAAAGTCTGTCAGATAGAGACTGCTAGATCATATTATAGTACTCTTGGTAATTTTTTGAAGAATCTCCATGCTGTATTTCATAGTTTGCACTAATTTACACTCTCACTGGTGTATAAGGATTTCCTTTTCTTCACATCTTTGCCAACATTTGTTATCATTTTCTTTTTCATAATAATTATGAAATTGATATATGAATTGTGGTGATGAAGGCAAAATTCACAAAAATGCTCAATTTAGGCAGTGGTGTACTTAAAACTAATAACAAATATTGTGTCTTTGCAGAGGTCAGAGATGAGGAATTCAGGCGATACGACACATAGTGGTCAAAGGATGTTTGCCTAGATGTAGGATCTGAACTGCTGAATGGGATGTGCAGACCAGAATTGGAAGGTTCTCACAATTGGGAGTGTGCAGCCAAGAACAATTCATCCTAAAGTTCAGGTTGGGCATTATATGATTTCCTACATTAAGAGACCATGAAGCTGGTAGCTATCTGGTAGGAGGCAAACCTTAGGAGAGTATATGTGCTAAATAATTCCAATTTAACCATATATTTTGATGTTTTCTTTCAGCTGTTTATTTTTCTTTTCCATGCATCATTTTCTTCCTTAGGTTTTTCAGTCCGAAAACACATAGAAAACTCACACAAAAAAGTTTACCAATTGGGTATTAAGTGCTTACTTCACCTCTTCTAGCCACATGATGTCATGCAAATTCATTTTCATCACATTTAGAAGAGAAAATAATGTCACAAGGATTATTGTTGTACATTTACATGGTTTACCACATGTTCTGTGGCTTAGTAAATTATGACAATAAGAAACAAACAGTTACGAAGAATCAACTTGGTTCTTTGCTGGGAAACCAGGACACCTTATAGAAGGGTTAGAAGCTGGATGTGTTGATCACATTGGAGGACCTTATTCAGAATACACACGTACAAATGAGAGAAGAGGCAATAGCTGTGTGGTGATCATTGCTTTCCTCACTAAAAGAGTATACAGTTAATGTTCGAGGGGTTCAGCAAGACAGTGTGCGTCTCATGTCCTGGGAAATGCCACACCAATTACTTACTATTACTATTATTGGTGGTAGTAGTGGTAAATTGACCTAAGTTCCAATTCCACTCTGGCCTCTGTTAGTAACTCAGAAAATTATTTAACCTTCGTAAGATTCAGTTTCTTTCTTTTTTATGTGTTGCTGTTTCAGTCTTTGTTAGTATGTGTTTGTGGTATATAACGATGAGATTTATCATGGGAAGCTGGTACACGTACGTAACACAACTTAACTCTTTTTCCTCCCTTCTTTTACTCCTGCTGCTCTTCCCTTTAACAAAAGATCTATTTCTTTGCTGCTTATTATAATTTATTTTCTCTTTATATTTTGGGTTTTATCATGTAAGAGAAAGACTGCTATATGTAAGTTTGTGTGTCTGATTAATTTTACTTAACATCATGGTCTCAAAGGGCATCCATTTTCCTACATGGCTCGCGTTTATCTTTCTTTAAGCCTCAGTTTCTTAAATGTAAATGTGGATAATATAAACATCACATGGTTTGAGGATTTGGTGAGATGTGGTAAGTAAATATTTGACATGATGAACATAATATGGTTGTGCTAAGAAATGCAAGAGATATCTACCTCATCACCATTGTCATCATTATAATCCAAATCATAAGCCACATTGATCCCCCATTCTCTCCTGAACTGCTATCACTATAATATTCTGATTTTTCTCCCTTGACCCAACATCATATCCTTCCCTCTTACTTTTTCACTGACTATTCATTGTATCTCCCGTCTTTTAAGTGTAAGCTGAGGTTCTCTGAAGAGGACATTGCTTCCCTTGCATTTCAAGCAGAGTCCTGTCATTCTCTCAAACTAAGGAATTACAGGGTGAGGATGTGGCATACAGATTCTCCTTGTTCTTTCCAATTTGTTTAAACCAGTATTCCCCTCTTGTTATGAAAATTTTCTTTTTCCTTGGAATCTTTTGCTACCTACCATCATTTCCTCTTCCTAGTGCCTGGATAGTCTCTTTTCCTATGAAAACTGGACCATCTGTCTAAAAGTGTTATTCTTGAGTCCATCATCTTGAGTGACATCAATATTTATCTGAATTACTTGATTTGAGACTCTTGATCTCTTTTCTCTTTTCTAAATTCCACCATCTAAATTACACATCAACCAACTATTCCCACATCTGATAGTTATCATTAATTGGAACTATTTCACTCCTGAAATAACTTACCTGATATTATGTTCTCTGACTCACCCTTTCCTGTTCTTCACTCTATATTCATGCAATTACTTTCACTTTACTGAAGCTCCTAATCCCGCCTTTTCTTTCTTCTCATCTATCAATTGTGCATCTCCTATTGCCATTGAATTTTCTCCTTACCTAGCTGAGATTCTGTATTTTCATATTTTCCGTAACTTTCTTACTAGTGTGCTGTATTACCTTTTTATGCATTTGTGTGGGCTAAAGCTGTTTCACTGCCCTGCGCTGCTGAATGTTGCAGAATAAACAATTTTTGTGTCTGTGAGACAGAGTCCAACTATACAGTCCAAGCTGGCATTGAACTTATTATATAGTCTAGGGTGGCCAAGAACTCACAGCAATCTTTCTGAACCAAGAACTGGGATTATAGGCATGTGCTACCATTTCTGTTTTGATAAAACAACTTTATAAAGCCTGGAAAACTGCTATTAACTTAATCACTTAATCCAACTGTTATTTTCATGACATTATTCCACATACATAAGAAACTTCATGGAAAACCAGGTATGGTAGTTCATGCCTGTAATTCCAGTACTTGATAGGTTGAGGCAGGAAAATTGCCACAAGTTTGAGGCCAAGGCAGGCCTGAAATTTATAGTGACATCCTGTCTCAAGCAACAACAATGAAACTTTATGGAAATATTATTAGAATAAAAAATTTTGAAAACAATCTATATGCTTATATAATACTACATACATTTATTAAGTAAATGGGGTTAAAGAAAAGTTGAAAACTGTCTAAATCCTTATATATTACTAAACAAACTTGTTAAGTAATTTATATTGCATTTGTAAAACAGAAGAGAAAAATCTGAAAATACAAAAATTTAATGGAGGGAGCCAGGCGTGATGGCATACACCTGTAATCCCAGCACTTGCGAAGCTGAGCTATGAGGCCAGCCATGGGTTTGAGGCCAGCCTAGGATGCACAGTGAGTCCAGATTAGCCTGAACAATACAATAAGACCCTGGCTCAAAAAACAAGAAACAAAATGAAACAAAAAAAAAGAGCTTTAACAGAGAGAAATACTTGAGGTGATGGTAAAGCAATCTAGGATGAAGTTGTAGAAAATTATAATGTTTATTTCCTATCTAAATAAAAATTATCTAGGATTGGAAATATAGCTCAGTAGTCAAGCGCTGAGTTAGCAGGTGTAAATCTTTGGGTTTGGTGCGCAGCACAGCAAAATAAGAAACAGCAAAAGTCGAGCAAAAATACAACCAATGCCAAGAGCCAACAACAAAGCATATTCATTATTACGGAGAAATTACATCGTGTCTCACTAGGATTTGGGTTTTAAGAAACAGTTTCATTTAGGAAAATGAAACCCTGATCTTACCCTTACCCTACTGAAGTCCAAAATTTAATCTAAGTTGTGAGGGCACCAACATAAAACAATTAACAATTAAATTTTATTCCAGAGAGGTTAGGAAAATGTAGTTTGTTACTCTATAGGCACACTATCATAGCAATTCTCCAGGACTTCCCACAGAAAAACCTCACTGAAGATGAGCTCAGAATCTAAAAATAAAGAGGGCATGAGAGAAACAAGTCACAGGAGGAATTGTCATCAGATAGAAGCGACAACAGATATATATAGCCATGAATTTAATATACTGCAAGGAATGCAGTAAAAATCTTGAAATTTTTAAAAAATGAAAGAACAACAAAGAATTTCAGAATGCACAATGTGGTCATTGAAATAAAAATTCAATGTATCGAATAAACCAGAATAGATACCACTTTCTAGTACCAGAATAAAGAGTAAAAATCACTGAAATAAAAATAATACTTCATCAAACAGAAGAAATTATATTAAATGCTGTTGAAGAGAGAAAATTGGATCTGAGTAAGTTATGGAGAGACTGCACAAAGAGATGAAAAGAAGAAAATTATGAAAGAAAGATTGAGAGGTATGTGGAGTAGAATTTAAAATTTAAAATTCAATCTATGTAAAATTTAAAATTCAACATATGCGTTACCAAGCCAGGCCCATTTTTTAATGTCATGCATTATGTCAAATACTAAAATGATGAATTATACAAACAAGTGTGCTGAAAGTGTGAATATGTAAAAATAATTCTCAATTCTAACTTGAAGGACAGGAGTTTGGGGGTACTTATGGGATAAAGAGACAGGTGCTCCAAGGTGCAGCGAAAAGTGGGAATAAGAAGACATCGTCAGTAGTCTGTGAATATTTTATCAAAATTCCTGGCTCTATCTAGAATACATTTTTTGGAAAATGGAGGTTTTAGCACGTTCTTTTGGTGGAATTATGGCCCTCTGACATTAATCAAACATTTGAGTAGACAATGGGAAGGAGCTGTTGGCTTCATTTCATTTCAAGTAGACAAGAATACCTTCAAATTATTTCATGTAGTGAACTAGTAGTATTTGAAGACAAGGAGTAGATGAGAAAGGGAAGAATTGGATTTTCAAAATGGTTGAAGCATATAAGATATAACTTTGAAAAGAAGCCAAGTGCTCAAGCCTAAAATTAAATGTCCCATGATATTCTGTAAGGCAAAGTGCAAAATGTTGCCAAGACCAAAAGCCAGCCAAATAAAAATGTTTTAAAATGAAAAGTGAGACCATCTTATTGGGTTTGGGGACAAAGTCCATCTTAGAGATTAAGCCAATTGAAAATTTTAGAAGTTTCTAACTTAATTAGGATGAAATTGTTCAAGCAAACATAACATAAAGTATTGATTAAAGCACATACTTCACCCTGTGTAGTGTGGGGGTAATCCAAAGCAATTCAGATGTCCAGTATTATTCAGGCTAAGTAGACTGGGCAACCATGTCACAGGAAAGTAGAAGGGGCAATCCTACCAAACATCCAAAACATTCTTGATCGTATATTCATTCCAAGCAGTACCAACCACCATCCTTCCATTTCTGGTACTATCACTAGGACCAACTAATTCTAGTAAATCTCATCCTGAAGAAGGCCCACAACTATCATGTTCACCATCTGTGAAGTTACTGTCAGAATGGTTCATGTTCATGATATAAAGTACTCTATTTTTGAGAGTATAATGTTGAAGACAACTTTATGTAAAAAGTTGCAAGACAGTACAATTTTTAGTTAGTCCCTAAAAGGCATTGTCCCCACATGTACCATGAGTCTAGGTATTCATAAATCCATGATGATTTTGTATCCACAACAAAATGAACCCAAATGACACACATAAATGGCTGGATCTGTTGTTGAAATTTAAAGATTCACTAGTTGTTAAAAATTGGTAAATGTTCTTTGATACAAGTCTTGTTATGATCCAGGCTGGTCTCAAGCTTGCAAACCTGACTGTTGGAACTATGCTCTCCAGTAGCAGGATAACTGGTAAAAACTTATCCAGGCCATATTACTTTCCAGATTGTTAAGGATTGATTAAAATATGACCCCCATAAAAAATATGCCCCCCAAGGACTCATACGGTAGACAGTGGGATCCCAATGCAGCAATGCACACAGGTGGGATTTTTGAGAAGTGATTGGATCCTGAGGGCTATGATTTCATCAATGGATTATAATTCATTGATGGGTTTATAATTTGATGGACTAGCGAGGCATCATGGAAATTTAGGATGTAAGAACCTCATTAAAGGTATTGGATCCTTGGTATGTGGAAGTTTTCCTTTATATGCTTCCTGGATATTGGGAGGTTAGGTGAGCGCCTTTTCTCTGCCATATCCTACTGTCATTAAGTTTCTGAATCACTACAGGCTTAAAAGCAAAGGAGCTGGCTGACCATGGATATTAAACTTCCGAAACTGTAATTAAGTACAAATCTTTCTTCCTTTAAAATGATTTTTGTCACAGAGATGAAAAGCTAATGCACTGAGAATTTTTAGTAAGACTTATTTGAGAATATTATTCATCTTTATCTGTTTGATAAGTAGATTGAGATCACCAAGAGGTATTTTCCAAAAAACATCTAAGGCCCAGCACACCTTGAGTTATTTTTGTACATCTTACCTTCTATTTTACGGTCCCTAAATCCTTTGATTGTCCTGGTTTCTGAAGAATGAATGTCCAGTCTTTTCTGTGACAGTAGTTATTAGCTTGGCTCCCACTGTGTGTGTGTAGACCGAATGACCAGTGACTTCCTACCAATGCCCACTTGCCATTCTTCAGTTCACACCCCGCTGTCTCATAGTCCTGAGGCTTTATCCAGAGTTCTGAGAAGCCTGGGCTCTGTGCTCACAGGAGTCCCATTTGGCTTTAATTTTGTGGTCTCCTCTACCTTCTTCCAGCAGCTTTCTATCTTAAAACATATCATTAATTTTTTCATTGCTAAAGTTTTCCTCCTGTTCTCTATGTTTGGATTCATATCATATTTTTGAAATTAACATTTTTTTCTCAGTAACCATTTTTTACTGCTGGATAGAACACTTGACCTCTACAATTTAAAGGAGGACAAAAGTTTATTTTGGCTCTTGATTTTAGGCCATATTTGGTTGACTTCACTTCAGAAATGGCAAAATGGAAGGGTGTGGAACAGCAAAGCTGTTTAGCCCCTTGTAGTCAGAAAGCAGGGAGGGAAGGGAGAAGCCTGAGACAAGAAAATACTTCTCCTGGACATGCCCCTAGTAACCCACTCCGACTAGGTGCTATCTCCAAAGAGCAGCTCTCTAAAATGTTCGTTTCATCATGTGTCATCAGATCAGTTCTCATAAACTGTTTATAGGTTTTACACAAGCATGAGTCTTAACATGTATTTCTATCCTTTCTATATTAGAGGGAGAAACAGAACAAAGCAGGACAGAGCTAAACATTTTCCTAAAGACACATAAAACTAACAAGACATATAAAACTTCTGTATAAGGAGTTCTACCATGGTCACTGTGCTGTTTCTTGTTATCATCAACAGAATTGGCTATATCATCAGATAAAGTATAATTGAACATATCAGTACATAACAGAATTAACAGAAATACAACTTTGTAGATAGTGTAGAGCTACAAAACCAGATAGTAATCAAATCAGAATGGATATCATGGTGAATAACTGTCATTTTCAGTGTAGTTGTCTATATTCCTCAACTTGATACCAGCAACCTAACAGTTTTGAATAAAATCTGTCAGTAATAAGCAATATTCAAACAAGTCAGATTTAACTAAGATCAGTCATGATATAACAGTATAAGTCATACAGGGATCCTGATTGAGTTAATAGAAAACTAAAGATGACCTCGGGACAGCTGTCTGTGTCCTCAAATCCAGTGCATGTATACAAACGAGGATGGAACAAGTTCCAACCAAGCAGAGTGGTGTGAGTAATAGGGGTTTTAATTCCTGATACACTGTTAGCTATATCTTCTGCTGTTTTTTTAAAGACTACTTCTCCCCTTTACTCCCCCAGAATGAACTGTGTATTTTTGGGTCTCCCCATTACATATTGAGGGGGGCAACCTGCTATATACCTAAGTGTTTCTGGACTTTCTCATTCCTGGGCTGGATTTCTAATTATATTTCTTCATTTATTAAAGCCTGTCTGTTCAACCTACCCATACTTACTGGCCCAGTTATCCCTGTTACTCTCTGGTTCCCTATCACATTGAGTTCTGTTTTGTCATATTTGATTTTGGTCTATATAACCTTCTTGAGGCTAATTATATTTCCTATAAAGAGTGTCTCGGTGGACCCTACCTCTTGATCTACTCTGCCTGCGAGTCTCTCTCTTTTCCCTTAAGTTAGTGTATTTAGGCCATCTGTATTAGAAATTATATCCAACCTTCTTTGCCTCATTTCTGTTGTGCTTTTTTTCTGTCATTAGTTGCCTGTTTCTCTTTTTCATTTTGCTTTCTGCTCCATTCGTTGAGGCCTATCTGCCACTGTTCCTGGAATCCTGGTACTTTTCTCTCTCTTTAGAATGTCCTGCAGTATTCTCTGTAGAGTTGGATTGGTGATTACAAATTCTCCCAGTTCCTCTTTATCTTGGAAGCACCTTGTTTCTCCATTAATTTCTAGGGACAATTGTGCAGGATATATCAATATTGGCTGGAGGTTATTGTCTTTCAAGACTTGGATTATTTCACCCCACACTCTTAGAGATTTGATGGTTTGTGCCGAGAAGTCTGCTGTAATTCTGATGGGTGGTCCCTTGTAAGTGATCTGTTTTTTGTCTTTGAAAGCTTTTAATATTTTATTCTTACATTGGATTTCTGGAATTTTATTATATGCCTGGGTGTAATTCTGTTTTGATTGTAGATGGCTGGAATTCTGTATGCCTCATACATTTGAATATCTTTTCCTTTTCCTATGTTTGGGAAGTTTTCCTTTATTATTTCTGTGAATAGCCTTTGCAGTTTCTTTGTTTATACCCCTGCTCCTTCTTTCACATTATTCTTAAGTTATACATCCTCTTGTCATCTTCTAGCCTTTGTATTGTTACTGCTTGTTTCTTTGTTATTTTAATAAGTCTTTCATGTTCCCAAGTTACAAACCTGTCCTCCAGTTCAGATAACCTACCCTTAGTTTCTTTCAAGCTGTTATGCCAGCTTTCAATAGAGTTTTTAGTTTCCTGGTAATCTCTTTGAACCTGCTTCATATATTCTATGTTTTGTCTATTTTCTCCATCAAACAATTCTCCCCCCCCCCTTTTTTTTTGTTTTTCCATTCTACCATCTGTTTTCTACCTCCATTTTTTCCATTCTACCTCCCCTTGGGAGGAGGTACTTAGCATTTAACTGTTCTACTCATATGTTACTTTACTTGTTAAATACTTCATTTTTGAACTCATCTACGAGGTCCCGAAGATGTTGCTTTATGTCTATTGGTGCCATGCCTGATATTGCATGTTTTCTGTCCTTGTTCTCCTTTGCATTTACCTTCCCTGGATCAGTGTTCTCAGGATTGCAGACTGAAGACCCTTTCTTGTTGCCTCCTCATATTTTTTGCTCCTTCCATACCAGCATATATAGGAGGCCCAGTTTCTTTCTTTTTGGTTTCAGTTTGTCTGAAGTGTGCTGACTAGGTGGTCCTGCCCCCTGCAGTGTACTAGGAGGTACAGACCTGGGCAGCTTCTGATGGGCCCGCCCCTCCAGGTCAACCTACTGAAGGCTTCACTGTGTTAGGATGCACTGCCAGGCGCAGGGACTTGGTTTGGGCTAGCCCATTGGGCCTCAGTCCGTGGTGTCACCCACGTCCAGTGCTCCCAACCAATCCTACTTGAGAGGGGAATATGTGACTGAAGTCACTGCAGCGCCCTGTTCCGCCCAGTCTTCCCGGTCCCAGGATGTCCTCTATTGGAGCCTCTTTGTCTATGGAAGGGTCCCTGTTCCTCTCACTCACTGCAGGTCGATGCAGGGCTCCCCACCAGCTCTACTCTCAATTCATTTCACCAATTCCTGCTCTCAGAGTGTTCGCATCTCTGGTGAGTTGAAACTAGCAGGTTATCGTGGTTGTGCCAATTCAGGCACAGCAGCAGCAGGGTATTCAAGCCACAGGTTCCAGCGGCAGCACCGAGACTTTAGTTGTTCCCATTGTAGCACCAGGATTGCATTTCCAATTGGTTTCTCTCAGCTTAGTTTATTCCTGGGTTAGCAGGGTATATCTCCCTCTGCTCAGGACTCCCCACACCACACCATTCCTGGAATCTAAGCTGGCTATCTCAGAGAGCCTCTGTGGTTGTTGTTAGCTATTTGCCATCTTCTCTCAATCCTCCTCTCTCCTATTATTTTGTTTTAAAATTCTGTAACATCATTTTCATTCTTTTTCTCTTTAAAAGGCAAAAATAAAAAATATACAACATCTTTTTAATCCATTTCTCAGTTAATGGGCACTTGGGTTTTTCCTAAGATGTAACTATTACACATTATGCTGCTGTAAACATGGATGTACATATATTGCTATTATGATGCCAACTTAAGTTGATACTCATAAGTGAAATAAATCAGACTCATGTGCAAACATCATATTGTCTCTCCTGTGTGAGAAACTGAAAGAGTAAATAGGGTCTAAAATGTACAATAGAAATTATTAAATGGCAATAAGCTATTCAAAAGGAAAAAGGACTAGGATGGGTAAAAGGGGAAAGGACAGTAGAGAAAAATGAAATAATTCAAGTCTGTTATATTATTAGTTTCTCTTAGTTCATTAAAAAGGAAGGTTTGTACTAATATCAATTGGAGAAATTTTTATGCCCATGTCTTATACCCTGAGTAACTACTTTAAAGATAACAACATGTAATTAACTATTGTTTTCCTCCTAGTATTTTGTTACGAAATTTTGTTTTTTTCCATAAAGTAAAACTAAACTTTTAAAAAAGAGACATAAAAGGCTACACATATTTGTTAAGGGAAAAAAAATCTAACAATAAGTTTTATATATATATATATATATATATATATATATATATATATAGTGCACCCAACTACATAAAACAAATATTAACAAACATGAAATGTCAAATAAGCACTAGCACAATTGTAAATTGTGTTACACAATAACATTTAAAAAGTGAAATACTTAGGAACTGATCTAACAAAGGAAGTAAAAGAGGTCTACACTGTAAATTACAGTTGGAAAAGGAGACCAATGAAGACATCAGAAACGGAAAAATATCTCTTGCTCATAGGTATAAAGAACCAACATAGTGAAAATGGTCATACTCTCAAAATTTCTATACAGATTAAATGCAATACCAATCAAAATATCATTAGCATATCTCACAGAACTAAAGAGAACATTTCTAAAATGTATTGGGAACCATACAAGACCTATAATATCAAAAATAATTCTCAGCAAAAAAAGCAAGGTAGGGGGTATCACAATCCCTGATCTGAAATTATATTTCAAAGCTAGAGTGATAAAAACAGTACTGGTAACAAAACAGACCCGAGAGTGAATGGAACAGTTAGAAGATGCAGAAACAACCTGAAACACATTCAACCACCTTATCTTTGAGAAAGGGGCCAAGCATGTTCACTGGAAGAAAGATCAGCACTTCAATAAATATGCTTTCCACATCCTGAAGACTAAAACCAAACCCGTGTCTCTCAGCATGCACTCAATTAAAATCAAAATGGAACAAAAATCTAAATGTTAAAACAAACACTAAATCTGCTGAAAGGGAGAACAGGTAGAACTCTTAAAGACACAGGTGTAGGCAAAGATTTCAGGAACAAAATCTTGATTGCATGGGAAATATGGCAAAGAATCAACAACATGGTTCTTATTCTATTTAAAAGTTTTTGCACAACAAAAGAAATCACCAGCAGAGTGAAAAGACAACCCACAGAGTGGGAACAATTTTTAACCTGTTGTTCCTGAGACAAAGAATTAATATCTAGAACATATAAAGAATTCAAAAAATATATCCCCAAATTTAAAGACCCAATCTAAAAAAGAGCATATGAAACGAGTAGACACTTCTCAGACTAAGAAGTAGAAATGGCAAGTGAATATATGAGAATGTTCAACATCACTGGCCATTCCAGAGATGCAAATTAAGACAATGCTGAGATTCCATCTCACTTCAGAAACAATGGCTCTCATCAAGAAATCAACCAGTAAACAAATACTGGAGGGACTGTAGGGGGAAAGGTACCTTTCTCCATTGCTGCTGCAATCATTGTTCAAGTCAGTTTTGAGATTCCTTAAAAAACTGGGATTGGAGTTCCCATTTGACCCAGGTCTTCCCCTTCTTGCTATCTTCTCAGAAAAAAAAAAATCACATCACAGCAATATATGCATATGTGCAGCCACGTTTGTAAAAGCACAATTTTTAAAAGCTCAATCTTGGAAACCACTCAAAAGCTCATCAACTGAAGAATGGAGAAAAATGCTGGTTTTTTTTTTTTAATGCAGTGGAGTACTAGTCATTCATAAAGAAGGACAAACTTGCGTCATCCCTAGACAAATGGATGCAACTTGAGACCATATTGTTATGTGAAATAAATCAGACACGTGTAGATATTGCTTTCTTTGGTGTGTGAAGTCAAAAAGATAAATAATGACAAAAAATGTATAATAGGTAATTGCAAAATAGGAAGAAATTGATAAGAAAGAGGAACTAGGGAAGGAGAATAGAAAAGGGAAAAAAAATAAAGGCAGCTCATACTCAAGTGAAATACATTGGACACATTTAAATATCACATTTCTCTCTAGTGTGAGAAACTGAAAGAGTAAATAAGGAACAAAATGTGTAATTGATCCTGGGAAACAGGAAGAAAATATTCAGATGGGAGGAGAACAAGGAAGGAGGGAGGAGGAAAAGAAAGAAGAATGGAACGAAGAAAATGGGAACAAAGCTTTTGTAAATAAGGAGGGAAAAATGGGTTGAAGCGGGGAGAGAGGATTGGGGAAAAAAGAACCAAGATATATCATGTATAGGTACAGACTCCATCTTATGAACTATATAATATATAATGATATGTAATGATCATTATATATATAAAAATCAAAATTAAAAAATAAAGTATATTCAGTTACTGAGCTCATTAATGGATGAATCCAGTGGATGGATGATCTCCCTGATCCATTCACACTCCAAATGCACGAGACTTTCTGGATATTCTAGATGCACGGCATCCATCCAGTCTGTCATCTCTACCTGGAATTCTCACACTTGTGTAATAAAATGGTTTCTCTCAGTACACTTACTCATAAATGAGAAAAGTGAGTGTTAGGATAGGAAAAAAAAAAAAAACCAGACTTGGCCCTTGAATGTGAAGTTGCACATTCATCTGCACCTTGATGTTACACATTTGACTTCAAGCTTTCTTTCACGTGTACTGAACTGTGCCAAGCCTGATGTCCAAATAGTGCAAGCTTCTCTTTTAGCAAGAACCTAGGGCTAAACCAGTAATAAATGCCCACCTGTTCTGGCCACATTAAAATAAGACAAATACAAGCTGTAGCCAGTTGGGTCTTCTCTTTACCTTGTTTCCCTTTCCTGTAGGGGAAGTTCCTTCTCACAGTTAGAAATGTACCATACTCCAAACTATTTCCAGCTGAATTGCTACCTGACTTGAGAATTATCATAAAATTTGATTATGATCAGAAAATAGGATTGGTTATAAGTTTTTAAACAAAAGAATATTTTTCTGGATAGTGTAACTTTGGATATCCAACACCAAGACTGACTCCACTGCTGTATTGCTCCCTGTGGCTTTAATTCTGTCTTAACCATCACAGTTTAGCCTTGTATAGTCAGTGTAGATCCTGAAGCAGTTCAACTTCTAATCATGTCTAATTATAGACAATGATGAAGGGTGGAAAAAAGTCGAGTATGTTGCAAGAAAATCTGGATTTGAGTCACTTAGACCTGGGCTTAAATCAGGGTCCCTCTCCTGATGTATGGCAGCAGATGCTTTTCTTTGCTCTATTCTGTGAAATTTACACATCAAGTGTCAGGAAGTTGAAGGAGAATAGCCAACCCAAAGCAGAAAGATGCTTCCAATTGTCTACAGTAAAGCTACCACATAGATCCTCCTCAAATGAAGCTCAAGGGTGAAGTGCTATATTTATTTTATTGTAGCACAGTGGAAGAAATGATTTTGTGGAGGGAGTTGAAGAAAGATGCAAGCTTCAGGCAACAATCTGACACATAAATCTTAAAGAAGTTTTAATTACATTGTATAACTAATTTAAAGGGTATATAAACAGGAAACAGTACCAGGAGACAAAACTAAGAGGTGCTCCGCAGAGTGTGAACAATCAAGTCTCTCCAAATTGAAGTTGGGAATATTTTGCTTTACCTAATAGGGCGAGTCCTGCTAGAGGGCAGAGAACTCTGTGTGGGCCCATCTAGTCACCTTCTGTCCAGATCACATCACTCTGAAACTCCAGCTTCATTACCTCTAATGGCTCTGAACACCAACATTTTTGAGTGATGTAACTTCTCAATGTGCCACCAGCACCATGCAATGGCATTGTTGACAGATTTATAACGATGAATAGGAATGCAATATTTTCAAATCCCCTGTGACTCTGATGAATGCAGTCTGTATCTGCAAGGTCCAGGAAGATCTGAGCAGCACAGGACTGGTTGGGCCAGCCACACTTGTCCTTCCTGTCATCACGTGTGCTGATCTTGCCACCTGATGTCCTGGGAGGACAAGGATGCGACATTTCCACACTGTGCATCTGCAGGAACCTGGGCTGCATTCTTCAAGAAAAAAGAAATGGAAAGGTAACTTATGTTTTGTAATATTTTGCTTAATAGTCCAAAGATCTAAATGGATAATTTATGTCTTCACTCAACCTTCCTTTCCCCAGGGCCTCATTCTCTGTTGACAAAGATTTTCTCATTGTTTGCACAGCACAAATGCAGGCCTCAGCTCTTCGCCAGCTAAACCTGATAGTGGGCTTCCATGCTTATCACCAATTGTATGATTTTATCAAATGTGTTGTACAATGAGTTTAATCAAAACCCCACTCTCAAGTATCTTATCACCCTCTAGTTCTTCACACTCTGCAGTCCCCTAGATATCTGATCAGCCTGGTCCACCATCAGTCAAGAATCTCACTGTATCAATTTAGCCTGAACCCCCTTTACTTCTCATGTTTCTTATTAATTTCCTTTCTGTTGACTCTCAACTTTAGATCTTCAACTATAAGTTTCCACTTTTCTGCCTTGTATTCAGAGGTGAGTCCATTCTCTTTCCTCCTCTCAAACACAGCTTCTGCTGCTTATATCTACAGTGACAGTTCGCTGCTTGAACAAAGTCTTCCTCATGGGATTTAGCAATCACTGAAGAGTAGATTCATTAGTCGCGTTCAATAAATGTCCTGGCAAACTTCTCTTCAACATCCTTCCTTTTTCACTAAATAAAGATTCTTTCCCTTTCTCCTCTCCCCTTGAGGGCTTATCACCCTTTATCTCTCTAACCAGATTTCTCCCTTTTAGACTCAGTCCTTCTTATAGTCTGGTTGACCAGCTTGCAGGTACAAGGACTGATTCTTGGAAAAGAAGTTGTTAAAGGTGTTCCCAGGATCTTGAAATCATTAATAAGATAATGCGAAGGGAAAAGAGAAATAGTAGTAAGCTACCCAGGATCTGTTCAAGTAAAGGATCTTTGAAACTAACCTGAGAGGTGTTCCGGGTCCAAGGTTCACTTGTCCTGATCTGTCGTTCAGTGTGGTTACCAGCTGAGTTGCTGGACTCCATAATCCAGGTAGTGCTGAATTCATATTAGTTGGGAATCCAGCTCCCAGGTGATTCCTGGCATTCATCCAGTCTGGTGCAGGTGGCTGGATTTTTATTGGGGATGGGAAACAGGGAACTAAAAAGAAGGGCTAGGAGGGGGAGTGGGGGCAAAGATAAAAGAGTAATAGGGCAGAGGAGCAGCAGGAGCACGAACATGGTGGTGAGGGGATGGTTTGGAGACAGCAGAGGAAGAGCAGGGATGGGAGGCATTTACGGCAGGGCAGTGGGAAGGGACAGTATTCGGGAGAGGAGGGAATCTAGTGGGGCAGAAAACAGAAAAAGAGGAATTATGGTGATGAGTAGGCTGGGGCTTCAAAGTCTGAGAAGACAGGGGAGGAAGGTGGGTCGGAGGACGAGAAGGCGAAAGAATAGGAGGAGGAGGAAGAGGCTTAGGTCTAGGTGAAGAAATTCTGGGTAGTTTTTTCATTTTCTCAGGAGGCTCGCCTGCCTTCTCACTTTACCTCAGCAGTGAAATGAGTGATTTTGGGCCGG
Source organism: Cavia porcellus (assembly GCF_034190915.1). Classification (NCBI taxonomy): domain Eukaryota; kingdom Metazoa; phylum Chordata; class Mammalia; order Rodentia; family Caviidae; genus Cavia; species Cavia porcellus. Next base: position 38,141,211 of record NW_026947508.1, read on the forward strand.
GACTGTTCCGGAATTCATATCAGACCCCACTTGCATCATCCTGTGCTGAATGCCCATTGTGATGTACACGTTCTGCACATTCTGCTGCAGTCAGGGGCCCCACCAATCGGAGAGCTAGTTCCATTGTCCAGGTTTACGATGGGAAATAGCAAAGAAAAGGCATGAGGTTGTGCGTTTAGTCTGTGTTCTTGGAATGGAGTGCAGTTGTTGCTCAGTAGGCAAATATTGATCAAAGGGTTAGAATACACCTACAATAGCAGTTATAGAGCAGGAATTTGAAAAAGGGAAGTCAGTGTGCAGTCTCCTCGCCATGCCATGTTTTCCAGAGCTGTTGCCATCACTTCCATAGTTTAAAGAAGAAAAGCAGGGCTGGTGTTGTTCATGCCCATGTTTTCCACTGCGGAGGGTGTGAGGAGCAGCAGGGAAACTGTCACGGGCAGGCAGCAATGAAAAAGCAACAAGACTGAGGTCCCAGGTGGGAAGCAGAGTGCAGGAGCAACGTGCACGAAATGGCTGGGAGCTCTGACAGATGGCGGCGGGACCCCTGCTCGCAGACAGGGTCTGCACAGGGTGCTTTGGTGTAGAGCTTCTTGTCTGCTGCAGGAACACTGCTTCCTGGATTCTTTGAGACCGTTCAAGTCACAAGTCCCTTGTCCCCATCCCGTTTTCTCTCTTAAACTCTGATCACTATAACATTCTGATTTTTCACAATTGACCATACACCATTTTCTCTCTCTCTCCACGAAACACTCAGTTTTACTCTGTTTAAATCAAGTGTTATGGTTACCAAGTGTTTCTATTTGTTTTTCGTTGACTGTTCCTTGCATCTCCTGGCTTAAACTGTAAGCTGATTTCCCTTAAGGAAGACACTGTTTCCCTTGCATCTGAAGTAAAATCCGATAATCTTCTCAGAATAGAAGGCATTTCGGGTGAGGATGTGTTATACAGATTCTTCCTCTTCTAATCCCTATGAAGCCACAAGTTTCCTCTTACACTAAAAAACAAACAAACAAACAAACAAACAAACAAAAAAAACACTTTTCTCCTTAACAACTTACGTTGCCTGCCACCATTTGCCTAGCCCTGTGATTTTTATATTATAACAATCTCTTTTTCTATAAGTTTAGAATTTGTGTCAAAATTTTATTCTTTGGGTCCATCATTTTGAGTGGCTTTAATATTTATGGAGATGGTCTGAGTTCAGGCTCTGTCTTATCCTTTTCTCTGTTTCTTTATTTCGCAACTCCTAAGGTTTCTTTGTTTAGTTATGTTACAAATTGATCACCCTGATAAATCTGGCACTTTTCATTACCTGAGAATTATCTTACTGTTGAAATCCCGTATGCAGATACCCTTTCCCATGACAGTTCTTTCCTGTATTTTTTTCTGCTTCATAAGGGCCCCTTCTTCTTTTCTATTCTCTTTGGTTTTCCTAATTCCTTTGCTTCTTTCCTTTCCTACGTTGGACTGCATCATTTCACAATTTCAGTGACTTTATTACTAATGATTTAAATTGTTTTGACTTATTATCTTTAATTGTCCTTTTCTAGGTAGAAATCTTTGGAATTCTATATGCTTCAGTGATCCTGATATCAGTTTCCAATCTCATGTTTGGGAAATTTTCAGCTATTACTTCTCTAAATATCCTCTTGACATTCTTTATGTTGTCCCCTTCTTTTTCACTTATCTCTATCAATCTTATGCTGTTTTTCTTTGCATCATCTTGCAGCTGTTGAATTGTTATTTCCTGATTCCTTGTTATTTTTAAAAGATCTTTCCTTTTCTGTTCACTAGCTGCAATCTTGTCTTCAAGGTCTGAAATTCTATCTTCACTTTCATTGAGGCGGTTTTTACAACTTTCAATGGAATTTTTAATTTCCTGTGTATCTCTGTGCATCTGCTTTATGTATTCTGTTTGTTTCTTATTTTGCTCATCCAGGGATTCTACCTTTTTGTTTAGTTCCTCAAAATTTTTAACTGTGTCTTCTGTAGATATGTTCAGCATCTCTTTCATTTCTTTTATCATTTCTTCTTTTACCTGGGAGATTATTTCTAGTTTGAATTCCTTTAAAGCTTCCTGAAGTTGCTTCTTTATTTCAGTTGCTATTATGTCCGATATTTCAGGTGTATGGCATATATTTTCTTCTATGTACATAGCTCCTAAGGTTTCTTGGGATGGGCTAGAGGTTCGAGATTGTAATTTGATCTTTCGTTTTGTCATTTCCCTATATTTCTGTGTTTCAAGTGTTATCCCAAGGCTTCCCCAGGGCCTGTTGGAAATCCTCTTCTATGCCCTCAGCTCCTGGGACTCTGGCAGCCCAGTTCCCTGGATTGAGAGAGGGTCACTGGGAGTGGGGCAGGCCGGCTCAAGACCCACCGAGCCGGTCCAGTGCAACAGGAAACTGCGAAATTCCCTGTCTGGGGCCCGGTGAGGATCCCAAACTAGCTGGGCTCGGGGGATGGTACAGGGACACTCACCCCAGGCCGCCCAGCTTCTGGAACCAATGGCGCTGGCAGGCCCAGAATTCTAGAGCCCACCAAGCCTGGCAGGGAGAAGCAAGACCTGTGCAGGCCGGTTCAAGACCACCAAGCTGGTCCAGGACAACAGGAAGCTGCGAAATTACAACAGGAAGCTGCGAGGATCCCAAACTAGCTGGGCTCCTGTGTGTGTGTGTGTGTGGGGGGGAATGGTGAGGGGACACTCACCCCAGGCCGCCCAGCCTCTGGAACCAATGGCACTGGCAGGCCCTAGGTAGAAATCTTAATCTGGTTTGTTCTATTTTACTTACCTGTGTTGCTGAATGCTGAGAGGAAACATTCACACAGTATGAAAAATTGGTACTAAATTTGTTATACAATCTTTACACTCTGTTTTATATCATACAATACTTAAAATCAAAGAGAATCTCTGAGATGATATTAATTTTTTCAGAATTTCAAAACAACATAGTAGGAAACTAACAATAGTTAATACACTCTGTACTGCTATCTTCAAAGTAGTTACTCAGGTTACAAGATACAGGCATGAAAAAATGATCAAACAAAGAAAAAAACCATTCTACTTGATGAACTAACAGACATTAGTAGTATAATTGTAATCTTGTGTGTGTGTGTGTGTGTGTAATCTTTCCTTTATCACAGTTATTCTTTCCTTTTAAATAGTTTCTTCCCCTTTCACTTTCACAATAGCTATTGAACATTTTGGATCCCCACTCTTCAGTATTTTACACTAGGGAGACAGTACAATATTTGGAGGTCTTATTTATTTCACTTCTGAGTAGGGTCTCAAGCTGCATCCATTTACTTAACAAAACTTCAAGTTTATCCTTCCTTGAAGCTGAGTAGTACTCCATTGTATAAAAATATCACATCTTTGTATCCGTTTCATGGTTGATAGGCATTTGGGTTGTTTCCAAGATTTAGCTATTACAAATTGTGCTATTATAAGCATGGGTGCACATATATCATTGTGGTATGATGTTTTCAATTCTTCAAGGAAAATACCTACGAAGGGAATAAGTTGAATGTGACCTTTAAACCTCGTTTTTTGAGGAATGTCCACAATGATTTTCACAGTGACTGTATCAGTCTCCTGTCCCACTAACAGTGGAGAAAGGTTCCTTATTCCCCATAGCCCCACCAGCATTTATTATTAGTTGATTTGTTGGTGATACCCATTTTTTCTGGAGTGAGATGAAATTTCAGTGTTCTTTAAATTTGCATTTCTCAAACAATCAGTGATGTTGAACATTTTTCATATATTTATTTGCCATTTGTATTTCTTCACCTGAGATGTGCATATTCATTTCAAATGCCCACTTTTGGATTGGGTTCTGCAGTAACATTTATTAGAGTAAAAACTTGAAAATAATCTAAATGCTTAAAGAGTAAGGATATAGGTAAATTATGGTGCACACAACAAAGACTATAAAATGGAAATTCAAAATCACAAAAATAATACAGACCAAGTATCGTGGTGATGATAAAGTAATCTAGGCTATGGACAGAATACATCATTACAATTGATCACTTCCTGCCTGATTCTTCAATTTAGGGGCCTATCTATCTAGAAGTCAGAAGAAATTCAGGCCTGGGTATTTAGCTCAGCAATACAGGATTCAACTAGTGTGTATGAAGCCCTGGGGTTTGTTCCCCAGTACTATAAAATAAATCCAGAAACAAACCAAAAATTCTACCATTATCATAGAGAAATAACAAGGTATCTGATAACCATTTAGTTCTAAAAATTTCACTTGAAAAACTGAACCCTAGTTTACCTCTTGTCTTAACTTTGAGTCCAAAATTTCAACTACATGACATAGAAACTCACAGTCAACAATTAAATTTGATCAATGCTATATCCGTGGTGTTAGGAAAATGTAAAGTTTGTTTGTTTGTTTTGGTCTCACTATGTTATTTAGGCTGGTATTGTACTCACTATGTAGCTCAGGTTGGCCTTGACCTCTCAGTGATCCTCCTCTTTAGCCTCCTGGCTGCTGGGATTACAGCTATGCACTACCACATTTGGCAGGAAAATGTTAAGTTTATCACTGTGTAGGAACACTAATATCAGTTAAACTCCAGGATTTGCCATGGGAAAGCCCCACTGAAGACGAATGAGAAACTGTAGAATTAAGAAGATAAAGTGTTTGAAGCAATAAGGGCTGGTTTTGCACAGAAATAACATTATCCTCAGTTCAGAACATATAATGAAGTCTTAGCAGAAAGATAAATCTACATGTAGACAGAGTGAAACTATAGAATATTAAAGTCAAATGATTCTTATAAGCAGGAAAATAAAATACATTACCTATAAAGAAATTAAACATTAATGCAAGACTCTTGAACAGTGAAAATACAGATGATACTGTGTAAGTGCTTTTTGAGAGGGTACGACCTTTAATCTAGAATTTCCTGTACATCCCAATTATCATCTATAAGTGACTGCACACAACTAGACAGGAGGTGTATATTCTACTGTTTTATAGCCTCATAGAATATCAATAGTTTACAAGAATTATGTTTTATAAAAGAAGAAAACAGTTTGATGGAGGAGATGGAAATACTAATTTCCCTGGATTAATTTTTGTGTACTTATATTAACCATATTTTCCACTGCTGGGACATAACACTTGATACAATTTTAAAAAGAAGGGTTTAATTCAACTCATGTTTCAGTGAATTCAGTACATTTTCACTAGCTTCAGGGGAGAAAAATCATGGTAGAAGTGCTTGGTGGAGAATAACTGCTTACTTCTGTGCAGGCAGGAAAGGTCACTAGAACAGGAAGGAAAAATTTTGCTAGTGGGTCACTAGGTATAATGGTGAGTATACCATTCCTATGTCCACCCCTTGATTCCTGGACTTGTAAATCCTGCCTATGAGAGACACAGTACCACATATTGAATGCTGATACACAGCCTTTTAGAAAATATTGTCCCAGTTCTTAGTTGACACTATAATCACATCTTTAAAAGGCCATTATACTTGTTTGATCAATACAACTGCTTCTGGATGATGTGGGGCAGGCTAAGTGAATTCCACAAGCATGAGCCCATTGCCACATTTTTTCTGGCCACAGAAACAATTCTTTGGTCAGAAACAATAGCATGATGATGGGTGAAGCATCCTATAAGTGCATAGATGGTAGTTTTGGCAGAAGCACTATGTACAGGGAAGGCAAATCCACACCTTGAATAAGTATCTATTTTAGAAGGATGAAACACTGCCTTTTCAATGATAGGACTGGTCCAACATAATCAGCCTATCACCAGGTTGTAGGATGATCACTCTAAAGGATGGTGTAATATTGGAGACTTTGTGCTGATCTTTGGTGCTAGCAAGATTTGGTATTCAGCAGTGGTTGTAAGTAGATCTGCCTTAGTGAGAGGAAGTCCACATTGTTGTGTCCATGCATGACATTCATCCTTGTCACCATGAACTTGTTTTTGAGCCCACTGGGAAATAGCAAAGTTGACTGAGTAAAGAAGTTGACTGCTGATCAACAAAGTAAGTCATCTTATCCACTTAATTATTAGTCTTCTTCCCATGAGGTCACTTTTCGGTGAACATTTACATTGGATACAGGTATCTTCACATCCTTCTCCATTTGGATGTCTATTCAATACCTCTTCCTCATCAATTTTCTAGTCATGTTCCTTCCAAATCCCTAATTATCCAGCCATTCCATTGCCTGTGAACCCCGAGTCAGTATGTAGTCCTGCATACATTTTTCTTTCAAACAAAATGTATGACTAAGTGTTCTGCACAAAATTCTACCCGTGGCAAAGATTTTCCTTTGACACTATTCTTCAGACAAGTCCCCATTAGACATTGTGCCTCTTTCTTAGTTGTAAGAGGTTTCAGATGTAACAATCTATCCTTTATATAAGAAGGTATTTTGCTGCATACTCCATACCACTGGCTTCCTAAAAATTTCGCACAGTAGAGGATCCTTAAATTATAGTTGATTATTTCTTGTCCTTGGACATGCAAATACTTTACCAAGTCCAGATTGGTTGCTACATCTTGCTTACTTAAACCATCAGAAAGTCAATAACATAAAGAATCAATGTGAGACCTTGTAGAAAAGAAAGAAGATGATCAAGGTCCTTGCCAAGTTGTGATATGGGACTGAAGACTTCATATGCTCTTGAGTTGCACTCTAAAGGTGTATTGCTGGCCTTGCTAGTTAAAAACAAATTATTTGTGAGCTCTAAGGATAGGTGCAGAGAAAAATGCCTGTGTCAAATCCATAGCTACATACCAGGGACTAAGAGATATATTAATCTACTCAAGTAAGGAAACCACATCTGGTACAGCAGTCGCAATTGGAGTCACAACTTAAGTTTATGACAATTAGCTGTCATTCTCCAACATCCATCCATCTGTACAGGTCAAGTAGGAGAGTTGAATGGAAATATGGTGGGGACCATTATGCCTGCATCTTTCAAGTCTGTGAGGGTAGCATTAAACACTGATTAAGTAAGTCTTCCTTGAATTTCTTGTAGAATTCAGCTGTGAATCCATCAGGACATGGGCCTTTCTTTGTTGGTAAGGTTCTAATTACATTTTCAATTTCATTAACTGAAATTGAGTTAATCAAAAGTTTTACATCTTGATTCAGCTTTGGTAATTCATATGTTTCTAGGAATCTGTCCATTTCTTCTGTGTTATCAACGCTAAGAATGCAAAGGTTTTTGAAGTAGGTATTGATGATCTTCTGTATTTCCAGAGTCTATAGTGATTTCACCTTTTTCATTCCTTATTGCCTGAGTTTGAGTTTTTTCTTTCCTTTTCTTGATAAGGTTGGCTAGAGGTTCATTGATTTTATTTATTCTTCAACTCTTCAACTCATTAATTCTTTGTATTGTTTTCTTAGTCTCTATTGAGTTGATTTCCACTGTGATCTTTATAATTTCCTTCCTTCTTTTGGCTTTGGGCTTGACTTGCTTTTCTCTTTCTAGATGCTTGAGGTGTAGCATCAGGTTATTTGTTTGTGTTCATTCTGTGTTCCTGATGTGGAAGTTCATCGCAATAAATTTCCCTCTGAGGACTGTTTTCCTTGTAACCCACAGGTTCTGGAAAGATGTATTTGTATTTTCATTTACTTGTAGATATTGTTTAATTTCTTCTCTGACTCATTGATTGTTCAGTAGAGTACTATTTAATTTCCATATGTTTATGGAGTTTTTGCAGTCTCTTTTATCATTAATTTCCAGATCAGATAATATGCATGGGATAATTTCAATTCTTTTGCATTTACTTAAGCATGTTCTATGGGCTAGTATATGGTCTATTTTAGAGAATATTCCATGTGCTGCTAAGAAGAATGTATATTCTGATATTATTGGGTGGAACATTCTGTGCATGTCTGTAAAGTCCATTTGTTCACAAGTTTGATTCAATTCTGTTATTTATTTGCTGACTTTCTGTCTAGTTGATCTGTCTCTTTATGTCAAAGAAGTGTTAAAGTCTCCTGTTATAATTGTGTTATTGCTTATTTGATTTTTCATTTCTGTTAATATTTATTTTACATAACTGTATGCTCCTGTATTTAGTACATATATATTTAGGATTGTTATCTTTTCCTCTTGAAGTTGTCCCCTAACTAGTATGTAGTGTCCTTCTTTATCTCTTCTGATCATTCTTGGTTTGAAGTTCACACTGTCTGCAAATAGCACAGCTACCCCTGTTTCTTTGTGGGGGGGTTCCTGTTGCATGAAATGTTGTTTTCCATCCTGTGACTTTTAGTCTATGAATTTCCTTTGGGTTGGATGGGTTTCTTATATACATCATATGGTTGGATGTTGTTTCTTGATCCATTCTGCCAGTGTTTCTTTTAATAGGTGAATTGAGGCTGCTTACATTATGATTATAACTGATAAATATTGGCTCATTTTTGTCGTATTATCTTTCTGCTCTTGGTTCTTTACCTTTCCCTTCTCTTTAACTGTCTGCCCTGATTAGTGGCTTTTTTCTGTTAATGTTCTTAGAGTTGTAGTTGTTTTTATGTTTATCTAGACCATTTTTCAGTATTCTTTGCAGGGTTGGTTTGGTGGCCATGAAATTCTTCAGTTGTTCTTTGTCATAGGAGTATCTTATTTCTCTATTACTTTTGAAGGATAGTTTTTCAGGATACATCAATCTGGCTTGGAAGTCATTTCTTTAGGATATGAAATACTTCACCCCATGCTCTTATTGACTTCATTGTTTTTGTTGAGAAGTCTGCTGTAATTCTGATAGGCTTTCCTTTGTAGCTGATCTGTCTCTTTTCTCTAACCACTTTTAATATTCTGTTCTGATGTTGAATTTCTGGGATGTTGATTATTATATGTCTGGGTATAGACTTATTTTGGTTGTGGCTAATTGGAGTTCTATATGCTTCACTTATGTGTATATCAGTTTCTTTTACCATATTTGGGAAATTTTCTGCTGTCATTTCTATAAATAGTCTTTTTATAACATCTGTGTTGTCACCTTTTTTTTCATTTACACCTATCAATCTTATACTATTTTTCTTTGCACAGTCTTGAAACTGTTGAATTGTTATTTCCTGTTCCTTGTTATTTTTAACAGATCTTTTCTTTCTTGTTCACTGGCAACAATCTTGTCTTCTAGGTCTGAAAGTCTATCTTCACATTCATTCATGTGGTTTTGCCAGCTTTCAATGGTATTTTTGATTACCTGGATGTCTCCTTGAATCTGTTTCATGTATTCTATTGTTTTCTTATGTTAATTCATGCAAAGCTTATATTTTTTGGCAGTGCTCCTCGATTTTTTTAGCTATGTTTTCTTTAGATATGTTCAGCATTTCTTTTATGTTTATCATTTCTTCTTTTACCTGGAAGATTATTTCTGATCTGAGTTCCTTTACAGCTTTGTGGAGTCGCTTCTTTACTTCAGTTTATATCATTTCAGAAGTTTCAGGTGAATGGCTTACATTTTCTTCTACGTCCATGTGTCCTAGGCTTGTTTGGGATGGGCTGGAGGTTGGAGGTTGCATTTTGTCTTTTGTTTTGCCATTTTCCTGTATTCCCTGGTTCCCTAGTGGCACTTAGAGACTCCCTGGATGGGGGGTGTACACTGAGTGGATCTTCAGCACTCCCCATGTGGCTCATCAAAATATCCCAACTGCTTCAGGTCACTGGGCAGGGCCCTACCAGGTTCTGAGTAGTGTAGTAAGGATGAATGGTGTATAATGGGCAGGCTTTCATCTCACACCACATGGCACACCAAAGCTCCCTGGTTTCTTGGGTTCTCTGGGTGTTGATCCACCAGGTTCCAAGCAAAGACCTACTGCTACACACTTAGGTGTGGATCACTGTTGTAGGCTTCAGCTCACAGGCAGTAGCTCCTGGCTACCTGGAGGACACTTGGTGGGGCCAATCAGGACCCAATTGATGACATAAAGGTCCTACAGTGTTCAAGGACACTGGTCAGGGGCCTACCAGGTTCCAAGTAGAGCCCCATGGAGTCTACAACTATATAGGAGTCTCTGTAGCAGGCTCTGCAGCTCACATGCAGTGGTTCCCTGTCACCTAGAAGTTTCTGGATGGGGCCCAGCCAGGGCCAGAGTGATGACCCAGAGGTTCTACAATGTTTGGGGATGCTGGGTGGGAGCCTACCAGGTTCCAGGCAGAGTCTTGCAGCTGCACAGATAGGTAGGGATTGCTGTGACAGGCTTCAGCTCACATGCTGTAGCTCCTTGCTACCTGGAAGTCACTGGGTGGAGCCAAGCTAGGACCAGAGTGATGACCCACTGGTCCTGAAGTGTTCTGGGATGCTGGGCAGGGGCTTACCAGGTTCCAGGCAGAGTCCCACAGCTGCACAACTAGGTAAGGATTGCTATGGTGGGCTTCAGCTCACACACAGCGGCTCCCTGCTACCTGGAAGTCACTGGGCAGAACTCAGTCAGGACCAGAGTGATGGCACAGTGGCCCTGCAGTGTTACAGGATGCTGGGTGGGGGCCTACCATGTTCCAAGCAGAATCCTGTGGTTGCACAACTCGGTAGGGATCTTTGTGGCAGGCTTCAGCTCACATGCAGTGGTTCCTTGCTAGTTAGAAATTGCTGCGGGGACCCAGACATTAAAAATTTTGATGGCACTTTGTGTCTCCATTGAGATGCTCACATCAGTTTTAATCTATATTTCACTGATATAGTTTATTACATTTGTTGATGTATGTATATTGAACCATCCTTGTATGTCTGAGATGAAACAAAGATGGTTGTAGTGTATAGTTTTCTAATGTGATGTTGAATTTTGTTTGTATTTCTCAATGAAATGTCTTCTATTTCTTTAAATTTCAGTGAAATTGAAATTTCAATGAAAATTTCAATGAAATTGAAAATTTAAATAGATTTCATTTTCAATGAAATTTCTTCTGTTTCTTTAAATTTTCTTTCCCTATTTTCATTCTTGTTCATATTAGTAATTTTAGCTCATGTTCTTGACAATAATTAATTGAGGTTATTTGGATCCTCTACATGGATTATGGTAGGATATGATAATTATGCTTGTGTTTCTGATTTATTTCACTTAGCTTTATATTTTTCAGGTGCATTCATTTTCTTCTAAATGTCTTAAATGTCAAGTATTATGATATTCAATATACATATCAAATTTTCTTAATAGAAACTTCCTTATAGTCAAGTTATTCCATTAAGTATACATACCACATTTTCTTTTTCCATTTGTCTGTTTGTGGGTATACAGACTACTTCCAAAATTTAGTTACTACAAATTGTGCTTTTATAAACATTTGCATACATGTATCTCGCTAGTATAATGTCTTTAGCTACTTGGGAAGATACTTAGAAGGAGACTAGCTGGGTCATATGGAATTTCTAATTTTAATTCTTGGAGAAATCTCCATAGTGATTTCCATAGTGGTTGGAGTAGTTCACATTCCCACTAGCAATATAGGACAATTCCCTTTTCACCACAGCCATGCCAGTATTTGTTATTTTTTGATTTATTGATGATAGACATTCTTTATCATTTAAAATGGACTCTTGGCATTATTTTATATTTTCTAAAGGATAGATTTTGAACAAGTTTTCATTCATGTTGGCTATACTTCTCTTGTGAAAAATATCTGTTCATTTCACTTGCTCATTTCTTAATTGAATGATCTAATTTTTTGAGTTTTTATGTATTTTAGGTATTAGTCCCCTAAAGAATATCTGGCTGAAGGGTAACCTACAGAATCCAATTCTGTAGGTTGTCTCTTCACTCTATTCCTTTGCTGTGCAGAAGTATTTTAGGCCAGGTGTGGTGGTGTACACCTATAATCCCAGCACTTTCAAGGTTGATCCAGGAGGATTCCTACAAGTTCAAGGCCAGCCCTGGCTACATAGTGAGTTCCAGACCAGTCTGAGCTACATAATAAGACCTTGTCTCAAGAAAAGGATGGAGTTTATTTTGATGGAATCCAGTTTGTTAATTCTTGCTGTTATTTCTTATGCAACTGGGGTTCTGCTCAGGAAGTCCTTTCCCACACTTAGGGCTCATAGTGTTTTATCTATTTTAGCCTCCAGTTTGTGTTATTTTTGTTTTATTTAGATTTTGACCAGTTTGATTTTACTTTCATATGTGATGAAAGATCTGAGTCCAGTTTCAATCTTCTGCAAACAGATATTCCACTTTCCTACCACCATTTGTTGCATCAGCTATCATTTTAATCACCATCTTAGTCTTATTGCTTGTTATTGATATGCTTAAAATTTTAACATAGTCTAAGGTTTAATTTTCATTGGTCATATTTGCCTAAGAATTTATCCATTTCTTTAAAGTTCTCTAATTTATTGGAATAGAAATTTTCAAAATAACTTTTTAAAAATTCTATTTAAATAACTTCTAATAATCCACTGCATTTCAGTGTTATCTGTTATAATGTTGCTTCTTTCTTGTTTAATTTTGTTAATTTGTTGCTTATCTTATTTGATAATTTTGACTGAAGTCTTATCAATTCTGTTTACCTTTTCAAAGAACCAACTCAGATTCATAAATCGTTTGTAATTTTTTCTCTCAGTTTTCTTTTCCTTTTTTTTTTTTTTTTTTTTTTTGTCTTTTTGAGACAGGGTTTCACTATGCAGTTCAGGCTGGCCTTGAGCTCACTTTGTAGCCCAGGCTGGTTTCGAACTCACAAGGATCCTCCTGCCTCAGCCTCCCGAGTGCTGGAATTACAGGCATAAGCCACCATACCCGGCTCTTTTAGTTTTCTTAATTACTGCTCTGATACTTACTATTTCTTTCCTTCTACTGGGTTTAGTTTGATTTTGTTTTTCTAGAAGGTTGTGATGCATCATTAAGCTATTTATGTAGGATTGTTATTTTTCATATGCAGGCATTCACAGCTATAAATTTCCCCCTTAGAACTGTTTTTATTGTGCCTCACAGGTTCAGAAATGTTGTGTTACCATTATCGTTTAATTCTGGAAATGTTTAACTTTCTCCCTTGATTTCTTTAGATATAAACTGATTTCTGTAATGCATTATTTGATCTCAATATATTTGTATAGTTTGTATTATTTCTTTTTTTTGTTTTCTATTTAATTCCATTATAATCTGATCAGATGCATGAGATTATTTTAATTCTTTGTTTGCATTGAATCTTGCTTTATGTCTGTAAATGTAGAGTATTTTGGAAAATACACTTCCATGGATGACTGAAAAGAACTGCATTTTGTTGTTGTTGGAAGACACATTCAGTAGTTATCTTAGATCACTTTGATCTCTAATGGAGTTTAACTTTGTCCTGATTCCTTGCTCTTGTTGCTGGGACAAAATACCCAACACCCAAAATGAAGGGGAAAAAAGGTTTATTTAGCTCACTGTCTGTGGAGGTTTCAATCCATAATCAGTTGGCTCCAAGGCAGGGTGGCACCGCTCTGGGGCAACACTTCCAGGCAACAGCCAGCACAAGTAGTCAGAGAAAAAGTGGTGCACAGCAAACCTCTTTTCCCCCTTAGTATTGTACCCAGGCTATCCACCTCCAGGACCAGTGTAGCACTCACAAAATTTCTTTGCCTTCCTCTTGCACAGGATGAGGATATTTACAAAGCAAGAACTGTGGCTCCCTGCTGAGTCTCTTAGTTAAACTTCTTAACTGCTCACATTGACACAACGTATCACCATAACAAACTTTAAAGTTTCTTTGCCAGTTTTTAGTGTGACTGACTTATTTGTGAGACTGTCCTTTTGACAGGCTCCATTGTGATTGTATAGATTTCTTTTTTTTTTTTTTTTTTTTTTTTGTCTTTTTCCTTTTTATCGGTACCGGGGATCGAACTCACGACTGCCTGCCTGCAAGGCAGGCGCTTATGCCGCTGAGCTAAATCCCCAGCCCCCGATTGTATAGATTTCTACTTGTGTTTTTATGTGAAGTTATCTTTGTTTCTTGAAATATTGCATATTGATTTTCTGTGCATTTATATTTATAATCACTCTCTTCTTTTGGTTAATTATTCTTTTCCAAATACTTAGTGGCCTTTTTTTTTATCTGCCTGCTAGTTTTAAATTGAAATCAACCTTGTCAGATACAAGGACAGCTAAGGTTGTTTGCTTTCTGGCTCTAGCCACTAAAGAATCATTCTCATCCTTTCACTTTCATTCTGGGTTTTCTTTGTGGATGAGGGCATCTGTTGTTAAAGACATATACTTGCCTTACACTTTTGAACTAATACACCACATCCTATCTTGTAATTGAAACGTGAGGACAATTTGTACTGTTTTATAATAAAAAGGAATATACTAATAATTCCTCTCCTGTGTTGTTTTTCCCTTGTTTGATTCATTTCTTTTTCTTATTCATTTAATAAGAAAGCTTTCTGTAAGATTTACTCATTCCCTTGGACTTGTATTTGTTGTCCAAATTGCCTGTTTAGAATTCCTATTACTATTTTATGCACTATTGGCTCAGTGGGTGTATGGGCTGCCGCTAGACTGGAAACAGCCAGACCCCAGCCCCTTCCAGTGTGCAGGCTAGCAAACAAGAAGTACCAATCATTCTCCCACCCACACAAGTGACTGGCTTATCTGGGGAAACACAGGCTGTGATGATAGCTATTGAGGTGAAATGCAATTGGATGCCTGTGGTGCTTTGGCATTACACTAACATTGCAAGTTTAGGGCCAGTGGTCTGATCACAGGTTCAGAGGTAGTGGTACACAGTATGGCATCTAGGGAATGTCTTAGTTACTTTTTACTTGTTGCTGAGACAAAATACCTGAAGCCCAAGTTGGGAAAGGAAAGGTTTATTTCTTACAGTTTTTGGAGGTTTCAGTCCACACTCAGTTGGCTCCAAGGCAGGCGGGCATGGCTGGGCCGCAGTTCATGGCAGCTGCAAACAGCAAGCAGAAACCAGCAAAAGAGCAAGACACACCTTCTTCCTGCCGTTACATTACATCCTGGCTCCACCCCTATGTGGGTGTAGCACTGACACCATCAATCCAAGCACTAGACAATGAAACAATCACAAATGTACAATGCAAACTTATGAGGCGTGGGGGACACAAATATAAACCATGACAAGGGAGGATCTCCTTCTGAGGGCTGTAGCCGTTGCTGATTCTATACAGTCTTGTTTTGAAGTCCTATATCAAGACAATTCCATTGTCTTGTTGGGTTGGGTTTTATTCTGTTTTGGTTGGTGTGATTTATGTCAGATATGATGGCAGGGGCAGCTATTTCAAAGACAGCAAGATATATCATTTTGGCTTCTTTTGAAATCCTTTATTGCATTTATTGTTTTGTTTTTATTGTTTCTATTCTATTCCATTCTGTTTGATTTTTACTATGTCCGAGGTTATCTGCAGCTATTTTGAAGACATGAAAAGGCAGTATGATAACTATTGTTGATTTCATAATGTTTTAAAGTCCTGTATCTCTTACACTGTTTTTTTATTAGTTTTATTCTGTTTTATCCTCTTTAAAATAAAAAAAATTATTGGCTCAGTGATCAAGATTTTCTTTAGTTTGTCCTATCATAGAAGGTCTTTATTTCTTCTTTGATTTTGATGGATGCTTGCAGGGTATAGTAATTTGAGTCTGAAAATATATTGTTTCAGGACTGATTATTTTGGTCTTCAAGGCTTGTATTGAGAAATGTGCTGTTATTCCAATAGGTTTGCCTTTATAAGTGATTTGGTGCATCTTCTAACAACTTAATATTTATTCTTTTTGTGCATTTCTGGAATTTTAATTATGCTATGTCTTACAGAGGTTCTTTTTTTGTCATTCTGTTTGGAGTTCTATCTGCTTCCTTCACTTGGGTATGCATTTCACTCTCCAGGTGTGGGAAAATGCCAAAATACAGTGAATAAAATTTGTATGCCTTTACCTTTCACTTATATTCTCTAGTGAATCCAGTGATTCTTAAGATTGTTCTTCTAGAGTCATCTAGAAGCTTTTTGATAATTTTTGATTATCTGTTATTTCCTCATTATTATTGACTGTATATTCCAGTATGTCCACGTGTTTTCAAGTCCTGATATCCTATTTTGTAACATATCTTACTACTTCCACGACTAACAATTGAGACTTTTAAATCTGACTTATTAAGGATTTTTTCCTAATGGTTTCTTATTGGGGACCTGGTTTAGATCCCCAGTTTCCAAAATGAGCATATAGCAAAGGCTTAAATAAATGAGACAAGTAGTATGATTTAGGGCTCCAGGAGGATCAAAACCCTCTGCAAAGTTCAAGACTGTGTGGGCTAAGACAGGGAATGTCTCTGGGTCACCCATATTTATTTAGTATTTAGTATGCAAAGGAATAGGTTAAAGTAGAAAATGCAGGGAACTTGAGCAGGACCTTGGAGGTGTTCAAGGACTCCTCCAAGCAACAGACTATGCTAATTAAGAAGAACTATCCCAGGAGAAGTCTCCAGGTGACTCCTGCTACAGGAGTGAAATGCCTGAAGCCACAAACTCTATCCTATTAATTGGGGTTGGAGCCAGATGTCTCCAGCTGTGGCCTGTCTTATCCCCTGAGACATCTGCTTGTTCTCAGTTCATCCATGCCACGGCCATGCGACAGCCCTGCACGTGTATTCAACTTCAACACTCCAACAGTTTCTGATTGCTTCTTTTATTTATTTATTGTTTTACAGCTCCTACATCTTTGCTTACGAGATCTTTCACAACACGCATTATCTTTATTAATTCATTCAGTGACTTGTGTCTTGTTTAATTTCTCATTGAATGGTTTAGTTTTATATTCATCCATCTACTTATCTCTTCTTTGATGTCACAGGTCATTTTTATGACATGCTTTCCATTTTCCTTGGAAATTTCACCTACTTCAGTATCCATGGGCTAGCTTTGGGGGATCCTGATATCTTTTGAGTCACTTTATTGCTCTGTTGTCTCATTTTAGGGTAGTCAAATTATGGAATTGTGGACCTGACAGTCAAACAGATTAGACATCTGTAAAATGCAACCATTGGTGTGGGAATGTATGAGCAAACAACAAAGAATGTAATAGAGCTAAAGCAGAAAACTAATACATAATGATTAGAATGAATATCCTTGAGAAGTTGTCAAAGCATCTGTCTTCAGATCACCATACTCAGGAGCCCTAAGTGTTCTCAAAAATGATGGCATGGAGGTGGAGCCATACTCTCTGGTAAGGCTCAGCCTCAGCTTCCCAGGTCATGCATCTGTCAGTTTCCTTCATGAGCTCTGTGTTCCTCTCTCCTGTGGTTCTCAATCCCTTGTTCCCAGCCCATGATCCCATCAGGATCACCACAACAGGTTCTGTTCCTTCCATCTTCCTTGAAACTGGATGATGAGACTTTCAGTTTGCAGAGAGACCAAAGCCTTATAGGGAAGCTGGGTGCTCAGTTGAGACTTCTAGCATTGCCAAAGTTCTCCATGCTTTTCCTAGAATTCAATTCCTATGAGGGTTTGGGGGACTAAGGAAAGCTCTCTCTTACACAAATGTTTCTCTATCCCTAAATCCTAGCAGGATTGCCACTATGCTTGATCAGCACTGATTTTGATGATGGCTAGAGTGAGATACTCCTGCACTGGCTTACTATGCCCTGATAATTTTGAATTGAATAGTTTTAGGAAACCTCCCTCTAGGATGATTTCTTTTATCTACCTGTCTTCTTGGAGATAGTTGGATTATTGGTGGGACTATAAAACAGTGAACTACAAACACAAGCGAGGAAGTGGAGTGTAGCAAAGATACATGAGTGAAACAAAAGGGGAGCCAGACAAACAGGACATCTGATGAATGTTCTAGAAGAAATGGAGGAAAAACAAGGAAAGGAGAGCCCAAAGCAGGAAAAGGACAGCATAGTGAGAGGAGTGAAACTAGTCTTGGGGAAAAAACAGAAAGTTATGGATTTCGCCAGAGTGTAAATCTGAGATCTGGAAGACTAACAGGGGAGGAAGCTGATTGAGACAGGAGAGGTTAAAGTAAGAGGAGGAATAAGTGGAGCTGAGATGGGGAAATTGTGGTAGCTTTATTCTCACCTTTTCAGTACATACTCACTACTCAATTTATCAGAATCATGGAAATTGAATAACTGAATTCTTTGCAGATGTGTTATAGTATTTACCTGACTCACTCATATAATCCCAAGTCTGAATGCCCCCCATAACAGACATATTCACGTCCAATTGTTGAGTAAGCAGCCATACCATTCAGGGAAAATGTCCAGTGTATCTGTCTTTGATGGTTGAGGGAAATAACGAAAATAAAAGAAAGGGGGCTGTGAGTGTCCCTCTTCTTGGGATACATGAAGTTTCAGCCCTCAGCAGACAGATATGGATCAAATGGCTAGGATAGAGCTCTGTGATCTGGGCTTCCTTGGCAATGTTTTAAATTCTTCTGCTATATTTTTATCATGCTTTCCTATGGGGAAAGCCTAGTTCATTGACACCAATTCATTTGACCAGCCTATATTTTTTAATGCTCCTGGAAATAAATGTAGAAACTTTGGAAGTTTGCTACTAAATTATTGGTCTACCTTCAGCTCTACATTCTATCTTAAACACTTTTCTATGAATGGTCTGGTTGTTACAAATTCCTATAATTTTTGGAAAGTTTTTATTGCTCTTATTCTGTGGGATAACCTGGCTGATTATAGTAATATTGTTGCCAGTTATTTTTTTCCTGGACTTGCTCTTCCATTTTGTAGATTTTTCTGCCGAGACTGTTGTTATTAATGGGGTTGCCCTTAAATGTGATCTATAACTTTTCTCTTGCAGATTTTAACACTCTTTCTTTGTCTTATACTTTTGTCAGTTTCAGCACAATATATTACTCTAAGAATATTTTCTGGATATGTCTACTAGGGGTCGATTAGCCTCCTGCCCATAGATGTCCAAGATATAAGAAGTTTACTGCTATTATTTCACTGAAATTTTTTCTGTGCCCTTAACCTTTCATTCTTACCCTTAAGGCATGCTCCTGATGTGGATATTTGATCTTTTATTTGTGTTTCAAACACCATGAATATTCTTCTCATTTCTGTTCAAATACAGTATTTCAAAAGGCTGCCTTCAAGCTCTCATACTTATCCTTCTCACTCTAGTCTGTTGTTGAAGGTTTTATTCAACTAATTGAGCTCTTCATTTCCAAAATTCCTCATTAATTCTTTTTCAGAATCTCTTCACAGAATTTCTGTTAATACCTGCATTTTCTTCTGTCATTTAACTGGTCTGCATTCTACTGAATCTCATTAAACTTCAAAAAATCTTCCTTTTGAATTCTTTATCAGGGATTTCATTGACTTTAGAATCTTTGGGTTTTAATGGTAGCCAGTCATGATCTCTAGGAGGTGTTATATTACTTGTTTTTTTCATATTTCTTTAGTTCTTGTGTTGAACTTGCATATGCGGTAGAATGGATAGAGATCATATTTTATGGTATTTCTAGTAATGCTTTTGTTCTAAAAATGTGTCTTGAGGTACAGACATGTTATGAAATACTGAGCTGATTTCAGCTGGGAAACATAAGTATTATCTCCTTGTAGCTTCTTAGGCTGTTGTTAGTGAGTTTGGGTACAGTGCATACCGTGTTGAAGCCATAGAGACCCACAGTCTCTGGGAGGTCGTGCAATAGTGAGAGACACTCTAGCATTCAGTTAGGTGTGGTGTAGACAGCAGAGTGTGTAGGATTCACTCTGTGTGGCTATTCCTATCAGGGTGTGTTGGTCCCTATTGTGTGATGAATTTTGGAAGCACTGTTGATATTGGCCCTGTTATTTGAATGAACCCTGATATTGGCTGCTCCAAAGACTGAGAAGTCTAAAGAATTTCTCCTCTAATCGTGCACTGGTACAGCTTCAAATGCTTCATAGGGAGAAGCAGAAGCAGGAATCACAGCATTCTCTTTGTAGCATTAATACACAATCTCATCAGCAGTAGTTGACTCGTCAGCAGGAGAGCAGGTGTAACTGATGAGGGGAACTCTCCTAGATGTGGTGGCAGCCAAGACTGTATTATTCCTCTGTGCTGCTACTCTGGGCTTAGATTCCCAGGAGCCAGGCTTAGGCCACCCTAACTGTGCACAGCTGAGGACATTGCATGGTTGGGACTTTTCTACACTTGATTCTTTGGGTTGTAATGCCCGCCAAGGGAGCAGCAGAAGTGAGTCCTGCCTAGGGCCTGAGTAAGTTCCTCTCTGCTGAGATGCTTGCAAGAATGAAAGGAAAGTTTCTCTGTGGAACATCACAGGCTGCGTGCCCTAAGACAGAGCTAGAATAGAGCTATAGCAGTGTTACACCTCCAGCAAAGGAAATTGTAGAACCATAGAATTTTTCCCCTGTCTTGTAAGCAGTGAACTGTGCTCCCAGGGTGGGGCATGACAGCCAACACCATGATGTCACTTGAGACTTTTCCAGTCTGCCTCTTGGGGTGGAGAGCCAGTGTAATCACACAGTTGTAGTTCTTTTATTTTATTTTCTTAATGGCAGGCACCCATGTCTGGCCCCAGAAGAGGGGCAGAGAGAACAACATGGCCACACATAGACTTTGCCTCTGAAAAAATGGCCAAGCATCTGGTCTCAGGCAAGATTTCTGATCCTTGGTTATTCAAGGCAACACCTTCCATTCCCTCTGTGTCTCAACACCCACTTCCTACAGTGCAGGCAGTTCTTTGGGTTTGTGTCACTCACTCTATTGAGCCAACTGTGCCTGATGTGGCAGTAGTCCACTAAACCAGGGCAGTGGGTTCCGGGAGAACATGGCGGACAGATAACAGCAACTATCGGAGGCTCTCTGAAAGACTCGGCTCAGAAGCCAGGAATGGTGCGGACTAAGGAGACATAAGCAGGTGGAGATATTCTCTGCTGACTCAGGAACGAACTGGGCTGAGAGAAACCAACTTGGAATGCAGTCCTGGTGCTAAAACAGGAACAGAAAAGCCTCGGTGTGGAGGCTGGAACCGCGCCATTGTAAGCCGCGATTTGGGTTTCCCGCCGCGCGGCGGCTGGCTGCCTCTACAGTGGCTCGGCAAGGAGAGAGACGCGCAGAAGCTCTGTGAACGGAAGTCTGCGAACGGCAGAGAGGCGTGCACTGACTTGTGGTGAGGTGAGTGAGAGAAACTGACACTCTACCACAGTTTGACTCCAGCAGAGGACTTTCTGGGCCCGAGCAGTCCTGCGGGAGCAGGGCGCGGTGGCGACTCCAGCCACACATCCCCCTCTCGGGCGGGATTGGTGAAAAGTGCCTGGCCTGCGTGACGCTGCCGGCAGACCTGGTAGGCTGTCCCAACCCAGATCCCAGAGCCTGACGGTGGCCGGGAGGGGAGACGCGTAGGCTGCCTGGTCCGTAACTTCCTGGTGCGCAGCGGTGAGCGGGAACACCTAACTGGCGCAATTCGATCAGGCTGTGGCTGACTGGGAGAGAAGCTGGGCCTCTTATATAAGCTTGCATATATAAGGAACAGAGAAGAAGAGGCAGCATGGGAAGAGGCAGCAACAAGAAAGGCCCCTCGGCCCCCAATTCTGAGAATCAGGCAATAGCAGACACCGCACCAATACACATAAGGCGCCATATAGAGAGCCTCATAGACCAATTCAGGAATGAAGTTATCAACGACCTGAAGCTAGAAGTATGCAGAATAGTTAGAGAAATGCTAAGTACCACCCAAGAAAAAACAGGCGGTGGAATGGAAGAACAGAAAAAAAGGGGAGAATTGTTTGATGGAGAAAACAGAGAAAGCATAGAATACGTGAAACAGGTTCAAAGGGACTACCAAGATACTAAGAAGTCTATAGAAGACTGGCATAACAGCTTGAAAGAAACTAAGGACAAACTATCTGAACTGGAGGGCAGACTTGTAATATGGGAGAATGAAATGAAAAACTTCTTAAAAATAACAAAGAAACAAACAGCAATAATACAAAGACAAGAAGATGATAAGAGGATCCATAACTTAAGGATTAAGAACATAAAAGAAGAAGTAGGGACACAAACAAGTGAACTACAAAAGCTACTCACAGAAATAATCCAGGAGAATTTTCCTAATTTAGCAAAAGGTAAAGATACTCAGATGTATGAGGCATACAGGACCCCAGCTACCTACAACCCAAACAGAGCAACACCCAGGCATATAATAATCAAAATTCCAGAAATTCAATACAAGAACAGAATATTAAAAGCTGTAAGAGACAAGAAACAGACCACTTACAAGGGAACACCCATCAGAATTACAGCAGATTTCTCTGCACAAACCATCAAATCACGAAGAGCGTGGGGGGAAATAATTCAAGCTTTGAAAGATAATAATCTCCAGCCAAGATTGAGATATCCTGCACAACTGTCCCTGGAAATTGATGGAAAAACAAGGTGCTTCCAGGATAAAGAGGAACTGGGGGAATTTGCAACCACCAATTCAACTCTACAGAGAGTATTGCAGGATATTCTAAAAAAAGAAAAATACAAAGAATCCAGAAATAATGGCAGAGAGGCCACAACGAATGGAGCAGAGAACAAAATGAAGAAGACAAACTGACAGCTACTGACAGAAAAAGAGCTCAACAGAAACGAGGCAGAGAAGATTGGATGATTGGAACAGCTATTTTGGAGAAAATGACATCTTAATAGGTAATACTGATTTAGTATCATCTTGTTTTGAAGTCTCATCTAACTTTTGTCCTTCTGTCTCCAATGGTCTAAATAGGTTGTATCTTACTGGATTTTATTATGTACGATAGTATAAGCAAAAACCTTGTAAAGACAAGGAGATTATACAGAAACCATTATTCATTTTCTGTTAGTCGATTCTAAATACTCTGTAATGCTGTCATTCTCTTGAATGGTTTTACATTGTTTTGATATACTTAATACTACAGTATACGAAGTTGTACTCAAGGATTTCAAAGAAAGAGACAATATGGTAACTACTTTTAGGTTAGGATTATCTGGTGGTGAATCACTATTCTGCTTAAATGGTTATGTTTTGATGTGCGCTGTTTTGCTGTTATGCCCTCTTTTATCTCAATCTCCACTCCATTATTTACTTTTTTATCTTTATCCTTTTAATTAAAGGAAAAAAATAGCAGGATATATTATAGCAACCCACTTTGACTTTTCATTACCTTGATTTAAAGCCCTGTATTACTCTCACCATCTGGTTTTTAACTGATGTTCCCCTATTCTGTTTTGCTGGATAGTATCAGGTTCGAAAGTTTAGGCATCAGCTGTGAAGATAATGAGATTCATTATGACGCCCATTCTTGTTGACTTTTATCTACTTTTCAAGACCTACAATGTCTCCAATGTTTTGGTTTTGTCGGTTTTATTCTTTACTGTTTTGTTCAATTGTATTATAACTAACGATATAGGCAATTCTATTAGAGATAGCGGGAGGCATTATGGTAACCATTGTTGATAACCTTGTATTATGTTTTTACATTATCTATTATGTCCACCCTTTTGACTTGACCGATTCTGTTCTGTTATGTCACATTTGGTTTTACTCTCTTCCAAAAAAGTAATAAGAACCGTGGGAGCAATGAAACCCAAAATGTGTAATAGTCATGGTACAAAAGAGAGGAAAAGAAAGTGCTCCAAACTATATAACTGCATGTATATTTAAGTGTATAAGATAGAAAATGATATCACAGAGTTTTATTGGATCATTGAACAGAACTGTTTGCAGTATCATTGTTGGAATGTCCACTTTACAAGCTTTAATTTTGTGACTTGAACAATTATTTCTAAGATGACAATATGTAATCCATTAACTAGTGATTTCCTACTGTTCATTTTTTTTCTGTAAATCTGTATAACTTGTACCCTTTCCCTGCGCTTTTTTTCTTTTCTCCTTAAATAAAATTAAAAAAAAAAAAAAACCAGGGCAGTGGGATTTCTATGGATCCCAGGAATGCAAATAGGCAGGGGTTTCTGACCCACAGAGCAGTCTAAATTCAGATAGCAGATTCTGTCTCATGAGAGCTTCTGTCTACAGCATTCTAGGGATTCTCAAGAAGAGTTCATTCTCCAAAGCCAGATTAACATGCACAGTTCAGGTTTCTTTTGTGTAGACTGTAAAGCTGGAGGGTTTGTAAAACTTTCCAACAGATCACTAGAACCTACGCAGACAGAGTGTGCTTGGACCTCTTCCTCACTTTCACCCCATGTGGAGGGGAGACTTTCCCACCTCTGTGAAACTGGAGTCACAGGTACTGTGCTATTTGTTTTTCCTTCCCATGCTGCTCTCCCAGATCTATGGATTTTGTAAGGTTTCCATTCTTCTCCTGTTGAATTCTAGTCTTCTCCTCTAGTCACTCTCTTGTATGTAGCTATGCACTGGCTGTTTTGGTTCTTGTGGAGGAGCAGATGAATGCTGCGGGCTGCCATTCAACCCTTTTGCTGGTACCAAGTGGGGCAATTTTGAAAGCAATCTCAAGCCTTGGAGCAGTATCTGGAGAGTAGCACGGTCAGGAGTTATGAGTTAATTGATGTAAAGCTCTTAGTATAAGACATAGCCCACAATAGGAGCACCATAAATGTGAGCTCTCATTTTTGTTTTGTTTTAAGACAGCATCGTACTAAATTGCTCAGACTTGCTCAAATGTGAAATCTTCCTGCCTCCACATGCCAGAGTGCTGGGATTACACTGGAGCAGAACCAGAGGATGGACTCATGATAGCTACTCACTTCTTGTTGTCAGGATAGGACCTACCTACCTGGGCTCTTCTAAGTGCTAAACCTGCGCCAAGACTGTGTGTGCACCTTCCTAATACAAATAGCATTATTTTCTGTTCTAAGTATGATGAAAATGAGTTTCTCAGGAGGGAAAGTGATTTGCACAAGGCCATGTGGATATGAAATTGAGGAATCTGCATCCAACCTCAGTCTGCTTATCTTTGTATTTCTGTGTCACATGACACAGAGTTTGCATTGAATAGTAGATACTAACTTTTGGCAGTGTCTACAGCACAAAATAATATATGATCTTGGACAGATATCTGAGGAAAATTGAACTGTTAGCATTATTAGAACCTTGCTAGCATTTACATTATCTGTATTCACACATTATTGCACCATTATTAAGTCTGTTGTCTTGGATAAGATGTCTGAGGATGAAAGATGCTCTCACACATATTTCAGAAACAAATGAAATTGTGTAGTTAATATCATCACTGTGTTAAACAGAAATGTGGCAGCTGAGCTAGGGAATCCTCCCTTCTCTGAGACTGAGTGGAAAGAAATTTAGTGTCCCCAAAATGAAAACTTTCAAAGAATGCCCAGCTCCTCAACTCCAAAATCTAAGTCTAAAAAGCCTTAGGAGTGTTTGCCATCCAGACTATGTTGCTCACCCATCCCAGGGGCTCTGTTTTGCACTTCCCAGTCTGTCCAAGGAATCCC
This sequence comes from Cavia porcellus, assembly GCF_034190915.1. Classification (NCBI taxonomy): domain Eukaryota; kingdom Metazoa; phylum Chordata; class Mammalia; order Rodentia; family Caviidae; genus Cavia; species Cavia porcellus. Next base: position 38,166,549 of record NW_026947508.1, read on the forward strand.
CAAGGCTTTTTCCGTACTGGAAATCCAGTCTCTAACTCCATTCTGATTCAAAGTGAACCCCTGAGTCTGCCTGCTTGAATCTCCCCTTCCTTGAGAGCTGCTCTGGGTCCAACGCCCTTAACATGGTGCAGATCTCCCCTCTAGACCCACTTTGCCCAGGAAGATGGACATCTTCCTAATGCACCTCACCAAGAGAAAATAGGCAGCTGATACCACAGAGGTGATGGTCACTGCTTAGGCAAGATAATGAGCTGATCATCTGTAAGTGTGACTGAGGGAGAGCTAGGGGAGTTTTCTGCTCTGGGTATCCAAGAACTGACAGTGTTCCTAGTCTCTGCCACACTAACTGGGATGGGAGGTACAAGAACCTGCCCTTCCTGAGCAAAAGCCAATCTCCTCCTCTCTCCCATGGCAGTTTCTCCTCTTGTGTAGCTCTCTCTCAAGGGTAACCCTCTACCACTGCACTTCAATCTGGGACTAAAGGCTTTGCAACGGGAACACTTATTTTTTCTCTGCCAGAAGCATAGAAGCTGGGAAGCAGCAAGGAAATGCTGGCAGGTGGAAGAAGCAGAGAAGAAACAAATATAGAGCTTTCTATAAAGAGTGCTTCATGTAATTGATCCTGTACATGGCCCTTTGGATAAGCCGATATAGCACAGTAGTCAAAGGCCTCACAGGCTTAGCAATAAGAAACCCAGGTGTCACTCCTGGTACTTCCACTTATTTGTTTGGTGGAAGACAAAGCAAAGTTTGATCATACAGAAAAAAAACCCTAATACTGGAATAAGGCTATAAAGCTGTCCAGTAGCCTTGACCATAACCTGTTTGGATGGATTCTTCTGTCAACACGGTTTTGTCAGGCCCCAAGTGAGAGTCTTTCTGTGCTAAATACTGTGGGTACATCTAAAAGAGATGCAGCCACTGCCTACAACTTGGCTGGGAAAACAACGCACACATAAACAAGGCTGGAGTGGTCAGGTAAGGAGGAAAAAACCTTCAGCTGAGCCTTAAATGTCAGTGAAATCTGGGGAAGCATCAAGGTTAGGAGAGGTGTGCCAGAAGAGAAGCAGTTAGAGCAAAGGTGGTGAGCATACAGGGGAGATTATGGGGAAGCCAACTGGTTTGGAAGGTCTGAGACACCAAAAGGCAAGAACTCAGCCGCCCATATTAAGATTATATTAGCATCGTAGCACAGAAAGCTCACTCGTGCGGACTAAACTGAGTAGGACTAGTCGAGGAAAGGCCTGAAGTTCCTCAAAGAGTTGTAAAACAGGATATGCATGGGTTGGTAGGTGAGCCAAGAGCTTAATGGAAGTTCTCTGCAAAGGTCCCAGGCACGGAGTGTAGCTGGGCAGGATGATAAGGTGCTACTTTAATTTCAGCTCAGACTGCCAGTTAAACGATTGCCTGGTCCTCTGTCTTTTGAAAATTTTCCTCTCAGTGCCCATGGCTCTGAGCAGGGCCAGATCCCTAATTATTATCACAAACATCTCTCGCTTTGAACATCTTGCTTCTTTATTGAATTGTTGATGGTTTATAAAAATTCAGAACATGCGTCTCATACCATCTTCCACCATTCGCACACCTTCCAGACTTCTACCATCATGTCTGGCCAATCAGTCCTCATGATTAAGTTTGTGGTCCTGTCCATTGCAACCTTAAAATCTGAAGAACGCTACTGCACTCTTCTCTCTGTTCCTCCTCCATGCAGCTTCCTATTATCTGAGTTGCTACCTTCTATTCAGTACTTCCTATAAAGCAGTTGTAACTCATGCAAGCAAAATAGGAGATAACACACCCATTTCATAGATGAGAAACAAGGTACTCTGAATAGCTAAGTGATTTGGAAGTAGAGAAACATGCTGCTAGATCAGGAATGTTGGCTCCAAATCTGTGCTCTGTGTTTGCCAATGTTCTGGGATCACGTTTCCAACCTTAGTAATGAACCTTGTGCCCACAGAGTCATGCTCAGTTAACTATTTAGCTCAGTCCTTCCTTGATGAAAAAGGCACTGATATGATCACAGGTCTCCAGCATGTTTTCCTGATACCAAAAAATTACATAGCTACAAAGGACTTTTAGGATCACCAAGTCCAAAATATCAAAATGGGATTCTAAAGCTCAGAGAGAAAGATCAATTTTCCCAAGATCATAAAACAAAGCAAGGACAGAGTCAAGAGTATTCCCCAGTTGTTCTGATTTTGAGATTCATTGCATTTTTAACTAACTCCTTTTATTTGCCTTGTGTTTTATATTTTGCAAAATATCATGACATGCAGGAAAATTAGTTTTTCATGACCCCCTATCATAGATGTTGCACTTCTGCTTTAACAGATGGGGAGACCAAGGTCAACAGAGGTGAAGGCTCTTGTTCAAGGTCACATCTGAGCAAGCAACAAGCATGAGACACCCAGGTAAGTCCAAAGCAAAAACTTGGTCATGGAAGGAGGATGTAAGAATTCAACAGAAAGTACCCCATCCATCTCAGTACAAGAAACAAGCTCAGACAGGCCTCAGGGAACTTGGCACAGCCTGGCCCCTGTTTCAGGTGCTCAGGGCTACAGTCTTTCTCTTCTGCTTTCCAACCTGTGTGTCTTACTTTATCTTTCATTATCATTTTAGGCCATAATTTTTAATAGAAGAATATATTATGTCCATTCCAAGATCATAATAAAATGGTTTCAATTATAAATAGCTAAACTCCTTTCTCATATGCTAAAACCATGTATTTCACTTTGGCAGACATCCCAATAAGTAATTTGCCTCTACTGATTTTTAAGTAAGAGTTAATTTGCCTGATTTTTAAATTAAGAAATATCCAGTACAATTCCTGAATTATCATAATTTCTAATGTACTTTATAAGTATTTGGGTACAACCTCGTCAGTTCTCTCCATCATCATTTCTGTAGGACTTTGAGATCTTCAGTTCTCTTGTGACAGCTCTGCCACCACACTATGTCTGGCTAATAGTTTCCCCAGTACCCATACTGACATGATTTTCTTTTCAAAGTTTGAATTCTAGGCAGAAGCATCTGCCTACCACAAACTGGGACAGTTTTGGATACCTAGTAGAATGAGAATGAGGAAGTGGACAGAAGACTGAATTCACTGCTGCAAAAGTGGTCACCTAACCTGATCTTGGAGGGGAACATCTGTAATCCCCTAAGGAGATTGAGGCAGGAGGATCACCATGACTTCAAGGCCAACCTGAAATGCATAAGGAGGTCCAGTCCAAAGCATTAAAAGGAAAAGATATCTAGATATGGCCTGTCTTTTATGGATTAGTATTGTACCCAGAGACAGTTCTCTGAATCATCAGGCATCCTATGCTCTAATGTAGGTGGAGGAAAGATATTTTGCCTGCTTGCCCCGTGACCTAGCTATCCTAGCTTACTTTCGCTTCTTATCCAACTCAACCGAAAGTTGATCAAATCTGTGCAGCTACTGAGTATGGCATTGTGTACAGTTCAGCTTCTGTTAACCCTGTCCTCACTTCCCTAAGCCAAAGGACAGAACAAGAAAGTGCTTGCCTCTCTTCGACAGGCAGATCACCATGCAGAGCTTTGGCAAGGAAAATCACACGTCAGTGTCTGAGTTTATTCTTCTTGGCTTCTCCAGTGAGTCACAGGTCAGAATGGCCTTGTTCGTCTTCTTCCTCCTTCTCTACCTTACAACCCTTGTGGGCAACGGGCTCATCATCACCCTTATCTACCTGGACTTACACCTCCACACACCCATGTATTTCTTTCTCAGTGTCCTCTCTTTAGTAGACATAAGTTATGTTACTACCACTGTGCCCCAGATGTTGGTAAATATGTTATATCCAAGGAGAACCATCTCCTGGGGTGCTTGTGTAGCCCAGATGTTCATCTTTTTGGTGCTGGGCATTGCTGAGTGTATTCTTTATGCCATTATGGCCTACGACAGATATATTGCCATTTGCTTCCCCCTTCATTATTTCTTACTCATGAACCGTATCATCTGTATCAAGATGGTCATTGTCTGCTGGTCCATTAGCCTCACTGGGGCTCTGATCTACACCGTCTTCACCATGCATCTCCCCTACTGTGGACCCTACAGAATCAACCATTTCTTTTGTGAGGTCCCTGCTGTTCTGAAGTTGGCCTGTGCAGACACATTCCTTAATGACCATCTGAACTTCATGTTGGGTTTTATCCTGCTTTTGATCCCACTCTCCCTCATTTTGGCATCCTATGTCCGCATATTTGCCTCCATCTTAAGAATTCGCTCATCCCAGGGAAGGCTCAAGTCCTTCTCTACGTGTGCCTCCCACATCACCGTGGTCACCATGTTCTATGGTCCAGCTATGATCATGTACATGAGACCTAGCTCCTGGCATGACCCAGAGCAGGACAAGAAGCTGGCCCTGTTCTACAATGTCATCTCTGCCTTTCTCAATCCCATCATCTACAGCCTCAGGAACAAGGATGTAAAGGGAGCTTTTCTGAGAGTGTTTGGAAATAGAGGGACAGCTCTATAATTTAGGGTGCTCCAGACTTGTTTCTGGTCCTGAGAATACTAGAACAAGTTCATTTGGAATCATAGAGATGCGTTTATTTTGACTAGCTTTAGTCTCCGTGGAGCTTTGGTCGTCTGGAAGTGTGTGGCCAACACTGACAAGAGCGCTGACACATTGCTTGGAAAATTTCAGCTACAACCACCCAAAGACTCAAGTAGTGATGGCAAGGGATTTCTTTACAAAAACTATGTTGTGAAGTTCATGGCCACTGCTTAATTAATTTTTTCTGGTTCTTTCTTTACCCTAGACTTTTATGACAGTTTAATATGGTCACAACCAAATGTTTAGCATGCATACAACCTTTCGTACAGTGTAATGGAATCTGGGATAAAAGTGACATAAATAATAGGCATATTCTTCAGATACAACATTGTGTGCCACTGTGTAACAATCACATGTAGCTAATATCTAGCATTGCTTTTTGAACGAGGTGTTATAATATGTGAGCTCAATTTATTATAAATATACCTTTGTACAAATATGGCTAATAGTTTGTCTAGTCTTGGCTTAGTTTTTTAAAAAATAACTCATGTGTTCACAATTTACATTTAAAATCTCATGTTTATTTTGAGGAAATATTTTGTAAAACAAAAATATGTAAGAAATATGTTTTATTATGCATGTATAAACTGTCTACATCTATATATCTGTAGACATATCTGACAGCATCAGAGAGAAATTACACAGAAATTAAGTGATTACAGAAAATAATACAATAAAAACTCCATTTTCTCACATTCCAAATATACACTTGCTATATGTTGCCCAATTCTGACATCTACTCATTTGGCAAGTATAGGTCTAATTCATTCTATTTAACAAGAATCTAAATATACCACATTTTACTAATTCTGCTTCATCTAACATTTGGTTTTTTTCCCGTTTTTCAAAGTCTATCTCTAGACATTTCTCCATATATATTCTTCTAGGATTAGATGATTAGATTAAAGGTAGACCTTGCAGATTGCAAAATCAAAAAAATTCAACATTGCCACATACCTCTAAGTTACTCTTTCAAGTAGTTATACCAATCTGCGCTTCCTGTCCTCACCAGTACTTGTTAGTCTTCATCTGTATCAAACATTCTAACATTTTATTCATCTTATAGATGAAAAGTCACAACAATGCTTCCTGTTTCATTTGTAGTTCCTGTGTGTTAACATCTCTTCCTAAGGTTATTAATAGGACTGTGCTGTGTAGCAAGCTCTGTAATCAGAACTCAGGATTCAATGACAGCTCTATCCTTTATTAACTTAATGAGAAGTCACCTAACATTTATGAACCTCGATTTCTTCATCTCTAAATGTGGGAAAATAGTATACTCCTTCCATGTCTGTCCCAGGACTAGGTAAGATAATAAATATAAAGGGATTATCATAATGAGTAACAAATGGCAAGTGTTTTCTTCTTTTTCCTGATTTACAGTCTATTATACATTTGGACATAGATATTCTCTCAGTTACATGCATGGGAAATATCTTCAATGAATTTAGTACTTGTTTTCTTTGTTATGAGAATAGTACATGTTTAGTTTTAAAATGTGATGAAACAATAAGAAGTGAAAAGATTATATGTATGCAGGTGTACATATACATGTATGTATGTATGTGTGTATGTATAAGATACTGCTAATCTCTGTTAGTTCATCTAGAAGAATAGTTTGTGCTTCCAATGATTGTTTGATCTTTTTTTGTTCCTAAATCTTGTAACCTGAGCAACTACTTCTAAGATAACAATATGCAACATATTAATTAGCATTAATTTCCTACTATTTTTTGAAATTTTGTATCATTTCTATCCTTCTGTTTTGCTTTTTAAAAGAAAAAAATTTAATGAAACAAATAAATAAATGGAAGAAAATCATCCATTACCTTGGACCTGGAGCTTATTCCAGGATCTATGCTTTCAGGTTTAAATTTTTAAATTGCTTTTATTAATTTCTAAGTATATGTAAAATCTTAAATAATGTATCTGTTCCCATATTCAGTGTTGAGTTATTCACTAGTTATTTAATAAGTTATTGTTTTAGTCACTTAACAGTATTGTTTTGGACATTTATCCATGTTGCTTTAATTTTATTGTTGAAGCATATTCTATTTGCTCTCTTTTGTTAGAATACAATGAAATAGAAATTATTTTTGGTAAAAACAATTCTTAATTTCATGCAGATAAACATACATATTTTCCTTTATGGTTATGAAATGGACACAAGTCAAAGTTTCATCATACTTATCAATTTACAGAGGTATCAGTATAATGTTAGGACTAGTACAAAAGAAAGTTTATTTTCTCAGATGAACAAATGTCACAGTGTTACGTATTAGGCAGGGCTTATTTGCATTATTGTGAACAGTAATCATTTGCATTTCTCCTAATTTTCTATAATTTAGCAGCAAAACCTACAGAGCTGCAATACCTTGGTCCAAAGAAAGTCAGGCAAAGGAACACAGCCCTGTAAAGTCAGACGAGCCCCTAAAAGATCTCTAGACTTCCGGCACTGTATAGAAAGGCTCTGAGTAATTTCCTCAGCCCTTCTGCAAGTCTTAGATGCTTTTCTTCTGAAATATCTCTCGTTCGTGATCCTCATCTCCAAAGATTGTATTTAGTGACAGAAAAGGTGATTATGTTATGTTTGGCCTTATTGTTTAAATAGGTATAATAGGAATCTTACTCATAGAGGATTCCTCAAATTTGCTTTGCAAATCTAGAGGCATAGAATTTAATTTTATCGAGAAATTTTAGTAAGAAATACTACATTGAACTTTCAAAATACAGTATTTGCTACAATGAAGTGAAAAACCAAACCCAAGAAATTCTCTCTCATGTTTTATTCACAGTATCTATAAACATGGTTAAGACTGCCCACTTAGCAAGGCCCCCAATTTTGCTAAGGTCACCCTGGCTGGGAAGAGACTCTCTCTGCCAGCTGCAAGTTTGGATTCTTGCAAAGCATATACCAGGCTGACATTCCTGGGAAGACTTTTTGCAAGTGGGCTTCATAAGTAAAGTCAGCCCTCAGTTCACTATGCCTGATTATAAGATATTCATGTTAAAATATGGCCTTACTTACATGATCAATGTGATCATGGATATCTTTATTAAAAAGAAGTATATTCTATTCAAGGTGTGATAATGACTATGTTGTCATGAAAACTACAGAAACCAATGTGAGATTCCAAATTCAGTGCACAAGTAAAAATCAGCTAAAAGTTAAAACTTATTCTTTTGTCCTGGAGATACAGCTAAATGGTAGAGGATTTGCTTTTTGTGCATGAAGCCCAGGGTTCACTCCTCTCCACTTAAAACAAATTCATTTTAGTTTACAAAAAATCCATTTACTTAATTTATATTAGAGATAGCTTGAGAAGGAATCTTTTTTCATAGATCCATAACAAACATCAAAAATAACATAAACAGTTACCTAAACATATAACCTCATTGGTTCATTGAACTCTACACAATTCATCTTGCTATGCTGAATCTGTGACTACATACACTTAATATCATGGAATTCACCTGACTTTAGACTGAAATGCATCCTGGGACTCCTACTCCATCTACTTCGTATATTTGGCAATTAGCTTAAGATATTAGTTCAGGTATCCTGGCCCCTAGTTTCTTTTCTTTGAAATAGCAAATATTCAGACTAACTAGGATGATATCATGTAGGAAATTTATGATTACTGGTCATGCTCTGTCTTGATCTGGTGATGATCACTTGGATTCACTCTAAAAACTTAATCAGGCTGTATCCTTAGGATTCAAGGATACTCAGCAGAATCAGAGACCAATCTTGTTCACTTTCAGTATCCAGTTGCCAGGAACACTTGGCACAATTTGCACCAATGAGTGTTTAGAATAAATCAACTAATCTGGGAAACCCTGGCACAGAGAGGACCCTGATAAACAATGCTGGAGAATTCTCCAGAATAAAGAGCTAGCCAGGAGGCAGGGAGTATCGGGGAGGAGCTGTGTAGAGCAGGACAGCAGGTGACTGCAGAGGAGGGCCATCTGTTTACGAGGAAAGGCTTCAGGAAGAGGGAACATTGAGGTGGGTTTGGAGGTGCGCCCAGGAAGCTGAGATAGAGCATTTCAGATCCAGGGAGCATCACAAAAGAGGCATCTATAGGTGGTTCTGGCTGCCCAGAATTCAAGGTGGGAGTCAGAGATTTCCTAGGAGTTCTAGAAAGTTGGACAGGAGTCTGCTCTGGCTGTTAAAAAGAGGAGCAAAGATTGAATTTCACAGATAAAATCACTAGAGATTCCTGAGGAATAGAGGAACAGTTAGGGCTGCTACTTAGAAAAATGGCTATAGCAACCACATGGACATTTACGGCCCACCACACCTGCAGGATGAATTCAGGCCCTACCATTTGAAAGGGAGATGGGTCACAGACCTAGAGACACTGAGTGCTTGGGACTGCACAGCCATGGAGAGAAGGTTCCAGGTGGGAGCGCAGCAATGCTGGAAAAGACATCAGCCTCCCTGCTAAGAGTACGAGGAGGCTGCTGGAGTGAGAGCTTCCCTGTGGGGCAGGCAAAGGGCTCCAACACTGAGGGTCTTCAAGAGATCCCGGATCAGATGTGGCTGGACATGGACACCACCAGATCCTCAACTCCCCATGGAGAATCAGTGCTGCGGTGGGCCCCACCCTGGGTCAGGATCAGAACAAGACTCTCACTGAGCAGGGTGTCCAGGCCTCGGGATGGCCATCGGAGTGGCCAAGTAAGTACAAACAGGAGCACAGGAGAACTCAAAGGTGCCCTCCTGTCCCAGGGCTGGACTTGGGGCCCAACTCAAATCAGCATCTTCCTCAGTTGCCTCATGTGGCCCTAATTTCCTCTGATGTTCCAGCATGGATCCTGGAGTAAGATTTTGGTCATGTTCCATATGTAACTCTAGCCCCTAGGGAATCCCTGAATCTCCATGAACCAGTGAATTTCTCATGCTTAGGAAAGATGGGGCATGAAGTTGGTGTTTTTTCTTTTGACTTGATTTGATTTAAATGTTTTGTTTTGTTCTCCAGCAAGGATTGAGCACCTCCCTTCCCTCTAGATAAAGATATCGAAAGTGGGGCTCCACACTCTTCCCTGCTGTCTGACTTTGACTCAATGCTAAGATGGAAGTTCTGTCTCTCATCTGCCTTGAATGTTCCACTGGGGAGCTTAAGACTTACACAGACGCCATACTACATAAGCTAGATTTGAAAATGTACCCTTATTCCACACTCACTACAATTAATCTGTAACTATGGAGAGTTGATAGAATTAGAGTTGACTGACAAAAGGTTATATTTAATAGTCATTTTAATATTTCTAATGTTTGCTTTTCTTTTTTCATGATGCCTATTTTTAATATGTTGGGAATCATTTTACTTCAGCAGTTTTAATAGAAATACACATAATCTTGAGAGCAAACCATGAGAATGTTATATGTAATCATTTATATTTCATTACCAATTTACATGCTTTACTTTAGGTTTAGAAAAATTGAGACTGCCTACAAGAGGTGGGGCTGAATTCAAGGAACAGACAGATGATGCAAACTGTGGCAACTTTAAAACTATCATGATTTATTTAGAGTAGGTAACTTTTAGACTATGATTTTGTGAAAAATCTCTAATTTCCAGGCTATTTAACCAATTAACAGGAGAAAGTGATATTTTTAACATATTGAATTATGCCTGTTTTTGAACCTAAAACTTTTTCTTTCAAGTCTCTAGTCCCTGAAAGTGCAAGAGACCATCGGACCATAGGACTCAAGGGACCATGTCTATAGTCCCTGAAAGCTCAAGGGACTTAGACACTGTGCCCACAGCACCTACTGGGTATCGTAGCCCTGGGGATGTCCTGGCAATGGGGCAGGACAATGTCATGTTCCTTATCACCCAGACCTCCTGGGGGACCTCATTTGGGGAAGAGGAAGAGCCACTGAGAAAAGTCTTGCCTTGGGGTGCTGTATGAGCCCAACACACGCCTGCATGATAACCTCCTCAGCCTGATTTGAACCCCAAGAAAGGGCATGGTCAGAATGCCCTTGGGGAATGAGACACACAGGATCTCAGTGCTTTTTCCTCTAGTATTGGGCCATCTACAAGGAGTGTCCTACCTAGAACCTCTGGCACCACTGCCACACAGAAGCGGCTGCCTCCCCATACCATCCCCATACCATCTTCCCTGGAGGAGCGTAAGCTGAAGGCACCGGGGTCCCTGGTCCTCCTGGGGAGTAGCCTGTCACACCATCTCCAGCCTTGCTGCCTTTGTCTGGTCTGCACGTCCTGCTCCTGGCTGCCTGGGTCACCTCCATCCCTTTCCAAGTCTATGTGAGCATACAGCACTGCCTGAACTGGTCTCCTTCATCTTCATAAGTCTGGTGAGTCCACTTCCTTTTTCCATCAGCCTGTTGTTCTCTCTGTCTCTTCTTTCTTGCTTTCCATTTCTCTCGGACTCTACTTCTGTTGCTTGTCTTTGTTTCCTAATTTTTTGCCCTATTTCTCCTCCTCTAGCTCTGGTGTTATCTGCCTGAGCTTGAACTCATTCTTTCTGCTTTTCTTTCTTTCTTGATCTCTCCAGTTTTCACTCATAGGCTCTCTCTGCCTTTGAATTTGCCTGCTGCACAACCTCCATCCTCTAGCACTCCTGATCTTCCCTTTTGCCTCATCCCTTCTGCAGATCTGATTCTCTGCCTTGTTCTTGAAGGTCCAGCTATCCTGTTTCGGCCTCCTACATCGCTCACGCTTTGCACACCTGCTTGCTCAGCATCTCAGACATTCTTCTCTGCCTTCTGTTTCTCTCTCTGCCTCTTTCTCCATTTTTTTTTTTTTGGTCTTTTTGAGACAGGATCTCACTATGCAGTTAAAGTTGGCCTTGAGCTCACTTTGTAGCCCAAGTTGGTCTTGAATTTGAGATGATCCTCCTGCCTCCCTGATGCTGGGATTACAGCTGTGCCCCACCACACTTGGTTTAAACCCTGTTTTTATAAGGACATGAGCAGGAGCAGTGACTGGGACAACTGTTTAGACCCAAGTGTAAAGGCTTTGTGTGCATGCTCAGAGGCTGATTTCTTTTATAATTAATGTGATAGAGGCTTTTTTGCCCTCTCCGGGTGACAGCTGGCAGGGTGGGGGGAAGGATGTTTGGCAAATGGGAGTCACATTTGGTCCTTGTGTCTCATTTAGTCCTTGGTCCACCTGCTGTAAGACTTGCAGTCTGGGCTTCTGATGAGGGAGTCTGTATGTGTGGGGAGCGCAGAGCAGACCTGGGCCTTTCCCTGACTGCTGTACCTGTGCAGTCCGGTTTCTCCCCTCCTCAGCTGGTGCACTTTCTGGGCTCTCTGTGTAGTTTAGCAGGCAAAGAAGTGTCTCTGTGGTTTATGTTCCCACTTCCTGGGCTCACTCGGCAGAGATACCAGCGGTCCCGTGTGGGTTTCTGTGTGCTTATTCACCACCTGCTTTGTTCACAGGCATAGACCCAGGACTCTTTTATCATCCCCAACCTCTTAATGAGACTTTATGACATCTCCCCAGAACAAGGTAAGCGTGCTAAGGCTCAGAGAGCTAACGCAACTTGCACAGATTACACAGTAAGAACAGCAAAGCTGTTCAAGGAGCCTGGGTCATCCAGGACTCTCCTTACCTCACCACGTGATCTGGGCAACAGTATCCTGAGCTTGAGCTCTGTTTCTCCTTAGTTTCCATTCTGAGAGGTTTCCTATGCCCTAGGAATCCAGAATCTAAGATCATCTCCCTTTTCTCATAGTAACCACGGTCTTCTTCTTGCTAAACTGCCCTTGTCTCATGTTGGGTTGAGTCGTTCTAACCTGAGTCACCAGTGTGTCTCCTGGGAGAACTCCTCTGTATGTCAGAAGTTAACTAGGCTACCATCCTTAGTCTGTTTCCTCCCAGGTAATCTCTTATCCAAAACACTCCTGCTTTAACAAAGAAATGCTTTTGTATTAACCTGTGTAAGCTTATTCCCAAGGACAGCCTAGTGGAGCACAGCCTAGCGAGCCAGCGGAGCTTTCTGTTCTGTTCTGAGGTGCTTCTCCAGGTTGGTCTTTGACCTTCCTCTCTCATATCCATACGTATTTCCCTGAGAAAATATTCTGGGTGACACAGAACAGTGAATAGAGCATCACATAACTTTACTATACCACTAGAAGAGAGACCTCAATGCCAGAGAAGTCACACAGGCAGCACAAGTGCTAACACTAATCTATGAAAAATAATAATGAAGGAACAGGAATATTTCCTGGAACAAGAGCTCACATTTCCTTCAAAAGAAAAAATCACACACCTCCTGACTATTGCCAGTAATATAAACATGGACCCTTATGGCCAAATCTAATTTGTGATCTTGAAAGTCTAGTAGTACGTGGATAAGCTAAATTGTTTAAAATACTGGGAGTTAAAGGTTCTTATACTAAGAAATTTGAACAAAGCATATCTGCGGGTTATATCTGGCCTGCAGACCCTGTGCATGCTGCATAGACTTAGTCAACTGCGTGTACAAAATATTCTTTGTAAAGACAAAGTAGTTGCTGGGGATGCATTATTAAATGTCTCTGTGACAATTCACAAAGAGGTTAAAAGAAAGATATGAATCTTAGAGTACCAAACTGGGCAACTGTCAGAAACAGATAAGGAAGTCAGCTAAGACAGTGTACTCAGCCATGCATCATTAACCCTTCCTAAGGGCAAGAAAGTGTTTCCCTTTTCAATAAACTCTTATTTTTTACAGATTTACTTCTGCATAGTTTCCCACAAAATCTAGTATTTTGAGTACATTAGCTTCAAAATCTAACATGTTTAAGTCATAAAACCAGAGTGATAATGAATATTAAAATGTAAACCCAAACACAGTGAAAATTTTTAAATCTCTATACATTTGTTGTCTATATATTCAAATTATTGGCAAAATATTGACAGTGAGAGAGTCTGTTTTTCATTAAGAATGTACAACCAAAAATTAATTGTACATGTTTACTATATTATGAAGAGTATATCCTCTCTATATGTATGCAATGTGATAAATATTTTTATTTTGGTAATTCTTTCTTTGGGGGTACTAGGTATCTAACTCATGACCTCACATTTGCCAAACATACACTTGTTCCACAGAGCTAAAAATTGTTTTTAGAATTATACTAAATTTATCCAAGATATTGACTATAAAATATCCTGTGCCAATATCTAGAATAATGACCTTCACATTGGCACAATGTCACAGTGACCATGTTCATAAAAATTGTTGAATGACAGATAACACCATGAAATCAGTAACTGGGGGAAATTAAATCTTAAATATTAAACTTTGGCCTTTATTGCATATAGCATTGACTTTAATGCCCCATGATATACCTTAACCCTAATTCTAGCAGTGATAAAAACTTTAACCCAATTCATGAAGAGAATAGTTCCCTAATACTAATCATTATCATACAAGGACTAGCAATTTCTGCAGCCCCAAGAGAAAACAGAAAACGGGACAAGTATCAGAGACAAAATAAAGCCATGTGAGTGTCACCACACCCAGGTTGGCCCTCACCGCTTTCGTCAGTGTGACCCTCAATCAAATGCTGAACCAGATCTCAAACTACAATTGGGAACTGTATGTTGGTGCCTCTGTCTCCTGATCCAAACCTCCCTGATACTGTTAAATAGTGTAAATGAAAACGAGTCTGCAAATTCTTTATGCAACTTTGACACCAACGCTCAATAAATCATATATCCTAAAAACTTTCAACAGGCAGGTTACAATGCAGGAGTTTAACCAGTCCACAGTAACCGAGTTCATTCTATTGGGCTTCAGCTCCAACCCCAGGACCAACCCCCTGCTCTTCACGTTCTTTTTAGTCTTTTACATGCTGATCCTTGTGAGCAACAGCCTCCTTATCACACTCATTTGCCAGGACACTCGCCTCCACACACCCATGTACTTCTTCATCAGCGTCCTCTCTGTGCTGGATGTGTGCTACACCACCACCACTGTGCCCCAGATGCTTGTGCATATTCTCAGCCAGAGGAGGGCCATCTCTTTTGCTAGATGTGTGGCCCAGATGTACATCTTCCTCCTCTTTGGGGTCACCGAGTCCTGGCTTTTCTCCATCATGTCCGTGGACAGGTATGTGGCTATCTGCCATCCTCTCAGGTACAAGGTTATCATAAGCCGTGGGATGTGCCTCTTCATGGTAGCTATCTGTGCAGGTTATGGTGTGGTTGGTGGCCTATGCTACACCTTCTTTGCTATGCACTTGCCCTATTGTGGGCCTAATGAAATTGATCACTACTTCTGTGAGGTTCCTGCTGTTCTGAAGCTTGCCTGTGCAGACACATCCCTCAATGACTTAGTGGACTTCGTCACAGGCTTCAATGTCATCGTGGTGCCTCTCTCCCTGATTGTCATCATCTATGGCAACATCTTTGCCACCATTGCGAAGATCCGTTCAGCCCAGGGCCGGATCAAGGCCTTCTCCACGTGTGCCTCCCACATCACTGTGGTCACCATGTTTGCCATTCCGTGCATCATCATGTACATGAGCCCTGGCTCTGGCTCCTTATCAAACAGTGGCAAGAAAATGGCCCTTTTCTATAACATTGCCACCGCCTTCCTCAACCCTGTCATCTACAGTCTAAGGAACAAGGACGTGAAACAAGCTTTTCTCAAACTGACTGGCTGGAGCAGGGCTTCAGAGTGAGGCTTTAAACCTAAAGACCGAGCTGGGGAGAGGGGGTAAACAAAGCAGGACTTGCAGTCACCAACTCCCCAAGAACTCTTCCATGTGTGGAAAAGGCCGGACTCTGTAAAGATAACTTCCTACCTAGCCCAAGGCAGAGAGGAGACAGTAAGACATTTTGTACATACATATAACACATTTTGTGATTTTCATCCCCATTGCTCCCTTGCCCTGCCCTTTCTCCTAGTTTTACTTTTTGGAAAATGCACATAATTGTATGGTACACATAGTTTACATTTGATCATATCTGTCTCCCATGTTATCTACACCACTTCTGCATCCCTCTTATTTCCTTCTTTTCATCTAATAATTGTCTCCCACCTATGTCCTTGTCACCTTTTTTGAATTCCACATACAGGAAGAACTTGTGATAAACCTCTCTCTGACTGAGTGTATATTAATTTCACACAACATGATAGTCTCTAAATCCATCCATTCTCTAGTAATGGATGGTATCCATCCATTTTCTAGTAATGGATGATAGAATTTTGTTCTACCTTATTACTGAATAATACTCATTGTGCAGATATACTGCATTTTCTTTTTCACCAGTTGATGGGCACTTAGGCTGGTTCCATATTCTGGTTATTGTGAATTGTACTGCAACAAACGTACAGGTATACTTTTACTGACCTGGGGCATACTGGATCAAATGGTAACTGATTTTAGCTTTTTGAGAAACCTCCATACTAATTTCCGTACTGACTCTACTAATTTCCATTCCTCCCAGCAGAGTAAGAAGATTCCTTTTTGCTCATATCCTTTGCAGAGTATACTTTCTTTCATATTCTTCATCATCTCCATTCTGACTTGGGAGTGAATTGGAATCTCCATGTACATTTGATTTGCATTTCCCTAACAGCTAAAAGACATTGACTTTTTTTCATCTACTTATTGGCCATTTATATTTCTTCTTTTGAGAAATGTCTATTCAATTCATTTGCCCATTTTTGATTGGGCTATTTGACAGTTTTAAGTTTTTGAGTTTTTATATATTTTAGATATTAATCCTCTGTCCGAAGAGTAACAGGTAAAGATTTACTCCCATTCTGTAAGCTGTTTCTTCACTCTGTTATTTCCCTTGTGGTGCAAAAACTTTTAAACTTGATGCATTTAGACAGCTTCATCCTACTTGTCAATACCTATCTTCCATTTTGCTCCTTATTTATTCTTTGAGTTTTCACATAAGAGGAGCAACATGATATTTAAACTTACGTGTCTGATTTTATTTCATTTAAGATTATGGTGTCAACAGGCACATTTGTGTAAATGTCATATTGTCTCACTGGTTGAGAAACTGAAAATGTAAATAAAAACCAAATAGTATAAAAGATGTGTTGAAATGGGAAGAAGTTGCTCAAAAGGAAAGGGAAGCTCAGGAGGGAGAAGGAGGAAAGGAAGGAAGGGAAAAGAAAAAAATGAGAAAAGGAGGATAAAATGGAAATAAAGATTTGTAAATAAGGAGGGAAAGAGAGGTTGAAGGGAGGAGAAGGAATTTTATTCACCTTTGAGAGTTGGCTTTGTATCCTGCTATGCTATGCTGCCAAATTTGGTTATTAACTCTATTGGTCTTTTGGTGGAGTTTTTGGGTTCTTCTATGTAGAGTATTATGCCATCTGCAAATAATGATTATTTAATTTCTTTCTCTCCTGGCATTATTCCTTTTATTTATTTCTCTTGTCTAGTTGCTCTGGTTAATATTTCCAGAATTATATTGAACTTGAGTGTTGATAGTGGGCATCCTTGTCTTCCTCCTGATTTTAGAGAGAAAGTTTTTAGTTTTGGTCCATTTAGTATGATGTTGGCTGTTGGTTTGTCATAGATGGCTTTTACCAGATTGAGATAGAGACCTTCTATTCCAGTTTTCTGTTGGTTTTTTTACTATCCATGTGCATTCAACTTTGTCAAAACTTTCTGCATCTATTCAGATGATCATGTGGTTGTTGTCCTTGATTCTGTTAATGTGGTATCACATTTATTAACTTGCATATCTTCAACCATCCTTGTATCCTTGGGACGAAGGCTACTTGGTCATGGTGTGTAATCTTTTTCATGATTTACTTCATTTTTTTGCCAATATCTTATTGAGCTTTCTCTTTACTCTCAATTGCATTAATTTCTGCTTTGATCTTTATAATTTCTTCCTCATATGTACTTTGGATTTAACATGCTCTTTTCTTTCTAGAACCTTAAGTTACATTAAGTTATCATTTTTGTAAGAAGTCTTGATGTCTGGTGGAGAAGAATTCTCCTTAGCAGTGTCTTAATAACTTCAATAATTGTATTGTGGTTCTATTGTAACCACAGACACAATACAATTACTATAGTCATTGTTAGGTATAGCAGTTATATCAAAGGAACTAGCATTGTTGTTTAGGTCTTCTACATATAACCTTACTGACTTTTTATCTAATGTTCTATTAATTATTATATAAGGAATATGACTGTAATTTTGATTATGAATTTGCCCTGTTTTCACTTTAATTTTGTCAATGTTTACTTCACACACTAAGCATATGAATCTTTACATCTGTACTTTAAGACTCATGAGTGATATGGTGTGAAAATTCTAATAATATTTAAAATAAGTTGAGTGAAACTCAGGACCCAAAAGAGTAGCACACACAAAAAACATCTTTGAAAAACTAACTTTAGAGAAGACTGAACTATAAATGACATTGCCCACAACTTTTTGAGTTTTCCTCCAACCTTACAAGAACAAATATCAAAATATAAGAGCAACTTCATTAAATATATAAGTTGATTCATAAGCAGAGTTGCAACAGTTATTTTCAGGTGATGTAAAGCATTCCTTTCTGATGTGGAATGATCTACTCCAAAACTCTTTAAATTATCTTTTCTCTAGTATTCAGCTCTACGTATATAATGGCTCTTGCTAAATTTATCTTCTCCTTGGATCCTTGGAAGATATGGAACTTAATCTCTGGCTGTGGGAAGGTTTTCCCACAGCTGAGTGTTTCCCTAACAGAGATTACCCTAAAGCAGAAGGTAACTTTAAGTTTCGCCTTTGAGAGAAGGACAGAAGGTGTGAATAGCTTTGATTGATGAATCTCTTGAAAGGGTAAAGCTGTTTACAATTATGTCTAGATATAATTGACAGTTATCAATTACTGCAGAGCAACTGTAGTCAGAGTGGGAATTTCCAGCCTGATGTTTAACACCAGAGAAAGAAAGAATATGTGTGATGGGAAGAGGGGATAAAATAGAGGGAAATTCTAAAGTCCTCTGCCATTGAGCAAGATAAATTCCAATTGCATTGGAATATTGGGATTCATTTTAGTAGCTCATAGTCTCTTCTAATGTTAAAATCAATGAGCACACATTTGTGTTTATCTCTTGATTGACAACTCAAATTTATGTCTCAGGAGCTCAGACTCAGCCTTCCTAAAGGAAACTCATCCACATTCACTTCAGACATTTACCCCTCCCAAATGGGCTTTCCATTTCAGTAAAGGGCACCACCATCTACCCAGGAGCTCAAAACAACTAATGCTGCACATTTAATCCCTATGACTCTTCTCAAGCTGCCTCTTTTCCATCTCCACTGTCCCTAGACAGTAAGGCCTAATAATCTCATTTAGAATATTTTAGTACCTTTCAATTGGCCTTCCTTCCTTCAATCTTATTGCTAGAAATTGGTTATCAATCTGACCACCCAGTGGTATTCTGTACTTGATAAGATTTTTTTGTGGGGAAATTTCAAAGCCCTGATTTGTAGAGTTTTCCAAATTTTTTAGTAGAAATATTCTCACCATGGCCAATTTTCAAACTACCAATGTGATGTTACCAAACACAGAATTGGAGGGAGGGGTGAGCACAACTGACTGTCATGAGCCAGCTTTAGCAGGCCAACAAACCATGTCACTCTCTCAAATAATAAATTTCAGCAATTCCTTAATCACTGAGCGTGGTTAAGGAATGGTGGGTGGTCTTTTCAGACTGGCCCACAAGATCCTACAAGCTCTAACCCTGATAACTTCTTCAGTCTAATTTCCTATCAGTTGTTAATCCCAACTCCTACCCAATACCCAACTTGCTCAATTTCTACATTTGTTGGTGGAGACATAGATCAGAACAGATTTTCCTGTGATTCACAAAACAGTGAAAAGTGAGGAAAACCCTGAAATCAGAACAGACAAAGGCAGATTTGAACTTTAGCCATCAATCAGGTATATCAGTAACTGGAGAAGTGGAAAAATATCATGGGATCAGACTACCTGTTCTTGGCCTACCTCTGCTTGTATGCCTTTCTACGATTAATTCTGGGCATCATATCTCAGTTTCCCTACCACTAATATGTGATTTTGGGAAAAGATTTTCAGTTCTAGCTTTCTTTTTTTATGGGAAGACTTAGAAAATGTTTAAATAAGGCCAAAAGAGCTGCTAAAATTTCAAACTTCATATTGGCTCCTTGCTGTACTTACCCTAACCCTTCCTAAAGTTTCCCCCAAACACTATTTCCTCCAAAAAACACAGGTTTCTACTGGAACACACTCAGCCTCTCTGTACCATGATTGCTCACACATTGATGAACCTTATCCTGAGTAATGGAATCCCTCAGGACTGGAAGTATCCTGAGGTAACCCTGGGATCCTACTTGGCTGTACCTTGGGAGGCAGTTAGAGTCCTAATACCCATGAGTCTCATTAATGAAACACCCTACTGTTTCCCAGGGAGCTCATGAAAAGCAGTAACTACTAGAGAGTGGCTGAAAGGGAGCTGCCTTCAAACCAGTATATGGATATGAACCTGGCTAAGGCAGATACAGGACAAAGTTATTAGGGAAGAGTACGTATTAGACCTTAGGTCAGTGTGGAATGATAAGCCAGAGTCTTGAAGGATAAGATCAGAGACTTAAAGGATTAAATCAAACAGTTGAGAAAGCTACACTTATTGGTTCATTGCCAGCCATAGCTCTGGCAGTGTTGCCTGTAGGGTAGCACAGATGAGCATAGTCCAGTGAAGAAAGGTCTTTGGAGAAAGGCGGATCAGGATTGTGTCTTTCAAGAGTTGTCCAACATCAGGTGAGCTGCTCTGAGTCTTGATTTCATCTTTTGCTAAAAATTCAGAATTTAAAAAAAACACTTCTTGTAGATGCAAGGAGGGAGGGGGAAAGGGAAAGAAATGAGATTTAAAATGAGGGATTATAAAGTGTTGTGCACATGCATCTACAAATGTGATCATCACATACTACAGACATGTTATATGTTAGATATGATATATATATTATGATATTATATATATGTTAGATATGATATATATTATGATAGTATATATATATATATATATATATATCTCAATCATGGAGGATGAGGGAGAGGGGATGGGAATGGAAGAAAAGAATCAAGATGTGTTGTGCATATCTACTAACTCCCACACTTGATGTAACCATGTACTACAACATGTACCAATAAAAAATAAAACTTAAAGAATTCTCATAAAGAGAAAATAATAGAGCAGTAATAATTACTCTTTTTGAACACAACTTGTAGGCACAGCTTTAAACAATTTTACACATAATATATCAGTTTATCATTAGAACCACTGTTTGAGATAGGTGCTATTACCACTGGTTTCTAGGCACAGATTTAGATACTCAAACTTTGGATAACTTTTCAAAAGCCTTTCTTTTCAAAAGCATCAGAGTCATGACTAGAACTGAGGTCTTATTTTATACCCATATTCTTAACCATTATCCTATATTTGGTGTATAGCAATTAGCTCAGGGTCAGTGCAAAATAAAAATGTATTCTCTCCCTGTCCCATTCCCCACCTGCTCAATACAATCTCAAGTGACACAGATTGGGACTGGAAGGGAAGCTCATTTGAGGAGCTAAGATAAAGGCTGCCCTACGTGTTCTTGATTTCACGTCTCCTGCTTTCCATATAAACTTATTCCGTTTAGTTAATAAATTGCCAAGAAGAGGATTTCAGTTGTGGTAAGAGCAGACAATTGGTAAGAGTCCCCGAGGAAGAGTTCAAAGTACTCTTGAAAGAGAAAGTGATGGACTACCTATTGGGCTGAGAGTCCATCTTTCTAAAATGACTCATTTTTGTACTATTGGCAGAACTGTTAATCCAATATTTATTAACTCTTGCCCATACTTGTACTAGAAGTTGAAGATAAAAAAGCATAAAAGACAAAATTCTTTATCTTTAAGGAATTCCAGATTACTGTATCAGCACAAATATGGACAATAATAAAAGTATAATAAGTCTGAGACTTACAAATGAGTTCATATTTATTCATAATCCAACACAGCGAGTCTTATACAGTACACCTGTAAATCTTATACAGTATGCATGTGAAAGTTCACAACTCGAATGTTTATAAGTCAGGATTTTACTGTACATTCAAGGTGTCGCTGGAAACCAGAGGAAAGAGAAGTATGGTGGAAATCACAAAAGACTTCTACAATTAAAATTCTATCAAGGAGAAAATAGGGTATGCCATTTCCACTAGAAGAATAATTTAATAATAGCAGTAATAATAACTGATATTTAATGCAACAGTGTTATGTACATCTAAAATCTCATTTTATCTTTACAAAGCCTTCAAGGTATGTGTTACTCACTCAGTTTTTCAGATGATGATATAGAAGTTTAGTGAAGTCAGTTACTTTCTCTGGTTTGTGCTTCTGGTAAACGAGAGAGCTAGAGGATTCAAACCAAATTTCCTTTGATCTCAGACACATACAACCTCATGTACTACAGCTTTATGGAAGTACCCACAGTATTTGGAGAATGGTGAGTGAGTTGATTAGTCTTGAGCTGCATCAGAAAATTTTTTCTGTAAGGAATCAGTAAATACCTTAGATTTTGCAGAACGCATACTTTATTTGTCACGACTTTTCAATTTTTGTTGGAAGGTAAATCAGCCACAAACATAAGTGAATAATATTTTTCAACCCTTCAAAAAAATAATTCAAAATCATTCCTATTTAGTGAGCCATATGAAAACATGAGGGTTAATGAGAATTGCGGGACAAAAGGTAGAATGCCTGGTGGGTAGTAATTAGATTCTAAAATATACTGGATGCTATCCTCAGAGACAGGGGAGTCTTTGAAAGGCTTTCACACAGGGAAATGGCATGTCCAATTCTGGTTTTTGTTTGTTTGCTTTTGGTATTCTAGAGGCATGGTGGGGTAGATCAGAGAAGAAGTTCTTATTAAAGTGTGGTGAAAATACTCTTCTATAGAGTTCTTTGTCCACACTATGCTTTGTATCTTGTAGAGTTCTTTCATTAAAATACAGCTGTCAACTGTCAATACTTGACAACTTTTAAATTAGTTTACATTTCCAATAACGCGTGATGAAATGAACAACTACTTTGAAGAAAAAGAGACACTACAGTACCCAGTGCTGATCCCGTGGTGTCATGGTGTGAAATCCAGCAATACTATTATTCTTTGTTCAGAGTGATTTTAGCCTGCTTTGGTTTGTTTAATCTTAACATACATGAAGATATGGATAACTGCATGTGTGTTTCAATGTTTACGATTGTTAACCATATTACTAAGTTTTTGTTGGATAGTTGAACAGAACTGTTTGCAGTCTCGCTGTTTGAATCCCCACTTTGTATGCTTCACTTTTGTAACTTGCACAGCTATTTGTAAGAGGACAATACATAATTATCAACTAGTGATTTTTACTGTTTATTTTTTCTTTGGAAGTATGTATTATTTCTACCCTTTTCCTGTTTTGTTTATACCTTCTTTAAATAAAACAAAATTAGTTTACATTTTCCTAGTTTGATTATTGGACTGTCCTCTTAAAAAGAGACAAAAATATTACCTGGCAAGTGCAAGGTTATGAGTTCAATCCCCAGTACAAAAAACAAAAAAATTTTTTTAAATCGCCAGGGATATAGCTCAGTGGCACAGTCCCTGCCTGGCAAGTGCAAGGTGTTGAGTTCAATTCCTGGTACAAATAAGAGAGAGCAAGAAATAAGAATAAAGAATTTCAAACAGAAAAATATAGCCAAGATTTAAAGCAGACTTTCCAGCAGTTCTCATTTTGGCTTGTGGTCGGTCTCTTTGCTCAGGCTGTCCTTTTTCCTCTGGATGGGGCCAACATGGCGCTTGTTGAGAAGACAGAGAGGAAGTTCTCTTGAGTTCAAATCATAGCCCCCAGGTGAGCTCCATTATTGCAAAAATGAGAAAATGAAAACCTAAATTATGTTTTTAAATTTCAACAGTACAGTTGACAGTGGGTTTTGTTTTGTTTTGTACCACGGATCAAACTCATGACCTTGAGCTTCCCAGGCAGACGCTGTGCCACTGAGTTAAATCCTCAGCTAGTTGAAAAATTCTGTATTCCCACTTTCTTTCAGGTGCCCTTGCTTTCTTGTATTGCCATATTACTTTTTTTTTTGACTCTGCTATAAGGTTGAGTACAACTGAAAATTTACCCTTAAAATTATTGACTGTCTGAATCTCGATCTCATTGGATATTTGTGGCAAAAGAGACTTTAAAGTTGTCCAGTATGACCTCTCATCACAGCAATGATGGTACTCCTCAGTGAGCTTGCCTTCTAGCTTATACACAAACACTTCTGCAAGTGAATAGTTCAGTATTTAACTCTCCTCACAACAGTAATTTCTTCCACCTTGGGGAGGGATGAGCCACAAGATGTATTTTAATTTTTTGTAAAGTGTGTTTAAATTTTCCCTTGTAACTTTCACCAATTATTTCTAATTTTTCTGCCTAGGAAGATACAGTACACATTTCCATTTTTCCTTCATGGTGACCTTTGGAATATTTTATGACATCTCAAAAGTTTCTCTTAAGTCTCTAACATAAATGTTCTCAGTGCCTTCCACCCTTCTAATATAGCATGTCCTTTACTGATAAGCTCTCTTCTCTAGACAGACAAGCTCCCCACCAGTCCTTTATCAATAAGCTCTCTTCTCTAGATAGACAACCTCTGGGTTCTCATTTTTCTTTTTAAGTTGCAGGTCCAAGAACTGAAAAGAAGGTTCTGACAGCGATTGGACTTGCTCTAACCCTGATAAATGTGTTTCCTTGGTTTTAAGCATTGTGGGATCACTGTGGAACCTGTTTGTAAGTAATTAGGACCAGTCTCTGTTTCAAAATCTGTTAAGAACTGTATAAATCCAAGAGAAAAACTACAAAAGGTGTCAGCAGTAAGGCTAGCTCAATAGGAAGCAAAGTTTCATACCAAGGATTGATCCACCGTGACACTGCCACCCCACCCTAAAGACCCAGCCTAGATTCAGCTCATTTCTTCAACATCTATAAATGTCTATCACATGCCAGGCACTCTTCTATAATCTAGTGATATGCAATGAATGAAGAAAATAAAAATTTATACATTCTTGTAAGGGAGACTGACAATTTGAATACTGTATACTACAGAAAATGACATTTGAACAAATACTTGGAGGAAGAAAGGACAATAGCTATAATGAAATATGGAGAAAGAGAATTTGCAACAGTGAGAGCAGAAAACCCAAAAAAGCTCTAAAGCTGCACATGGTGGCTTATACTTATAATCCTAGCATTTGGGAGGCCAAAGTAGGCTGCCAGCCTGAACTACACAGCAAGACCCCGTCTCAAAAAGTACAACTGATATTGTGGCACCCATTGTTGATTTCTTATTGTCTTGTTTTGAAGTCCTGCATCACCTTCATTGTTTTGTTTTGATTGGTTTCATTCTGTTCTGTTTTGTTTGATTTATTATGTCTAATGGTATGAACAGCTATTTTGAAGATAACATGAGGCATTATGGTAGCCACTGTTGATTTTCTACTATCTTGTTTTGAAGTCCTGTATTTTTTGTTTTGATTGACTATAGTCTGTTTCATTTCATTTAACTTTACTGTCTTTAAAATAAAATTTAAAAACAGTGGAAAAAAAACAAAACCAAAATTCTGAAATAGAAGTGTGCCTTGAGTTAGGAACATCAAAAGCAGATAAGAGTAAGAGGAGAGGTAAGGGATAACGAGAGGGGGCTGATGAGGAAGGGACTTTGCACCCCTCATTGGGACTTCGGCTTTTCCTCTGAGTGATACAAGAAGCCATGGGAGAATTTTGACAGGGGAATTTACATGATATGGCCTACATTTTAACAGAATCACTCTAGTAACTGTGCTAAGAAAAGACCGTAGGGTAAGAGAATGAAAAATATGGGAGTTTCT
Source organism: Cavia porcellus (assembly GCF_034190915.1). Taxonomy (NCBI): domain Eukaryota; kingdom Metazoa; phylum Chordata; class Mammalia; order Rodentia; family Caviidae; genus Cavia; species Cavia porcellus. Next base: position 38,192,007 of record NW_026947508.1, read on the forward strand.
GTTACTGGTGGGAGAAGGTAATGATTTGGATCAATGGCAATGATAGAGATGTTGAGAAGTTTCAGGTATGTATGTTTGAAAGAAAACTGACAATATTTGTTGGTGTGTTGAATGTGGAGTGCACAAGAAAAAAATGTGAAAGACTTTGAGGTTCTTTCTTAATTTAGCCAACACGAAGGATGAAATTGCCATGACTCAGGAAAACTGTGAGAGGAGCAGACTTATAGCAGAAAATAAGAAGCTTGATTTTTAGAAGAAGTGAAAGGTACAATTTGGCTGTTAAGTACCCTAATAGAGATGGACATAAAGTTAGCAATTGGATGGACAAATTCAAAGTGGTCTAGGATGGAGCTATATTTCACATTTATCACATATAGTTAGCATCTAAAGCCTAGATTTGAATTCAATGAGGCTACAAATTCAGAGTCTGCAACTCCTGTACTGTTACATATTGTCTCTAACATGAACATTAACATCATTCTTTCCATTCATTTTGAGTCACAGTCCAGCTTTAATCTAAATTGACAGGTATCAGACTTACACTTCCTGAATAATATCTCAGATATTGAAACCCTGACTCAAAGTTTGGAAGTTTTATATGAAAAAACAATTTTTAATGCTATGAAGCATGTAGTTTCTCCCCACTAAGATTGTGAATGTACAGATCAATTTCCTCACAAAATGTCACCCAAGGTGTGCTATTTGTGTTTGGTGCCCTTATGAAAACCCTTTGTGAAATTTGATGGTATGAGACAAAAAATTTTAACTTAATATGATGGTAACACATAGGATTGGAGTTTGAGTCCTGGTTCTAACACTTACTGGTTTTCAACTCTGGAAGACTGATTTTATGAAAAGAAAAATAGTGATGCTGATCTTAGTGGTTTGTTGAAATAATCTTATGGGATCACATTTGTTAATACATTTTATAAAGCACCATTTTATAACTAACCATTTTCTCCTTTGGGGTCTGAAAAAAGTGGTATATCCAAGTGATAGTTCTGTAGCAGTTACTTAAGTAGTAACAAAAATATAAAGAAAAGTGCTGGTAAGGAGTCTGTTCTCTTATTCAGGCTTCCAATTTAGGATTGAGGATTAAATTCGGCTCAAAGTGAAGATCTAGCTTCACTCACCACTCAACTCTTCCCTATGAGCAACATAGCTTTGGAGGATTCCTCACTCATTTTTAAGAAAGCCTTGCAGATACAGGTAAATACATATTGTGTGTTTTAAGAAGTGCCAGGGCACAAGTTTTTTTTTTCCTGAATTTCAATGTTTTAGTTCCTGTGGCCTTCTTTACCTGTAAGTTTCTTCATTACAGTTGAAACCACTGCTGGTAGGGCTGGAAAGTGGGTATGAGAATAAAAGACAAGATTATTTTCTGTTCCCCAAAAAAGGTTATTTAAAATATTTCCCTTTTCTGAAGATTTATGATACATGAGTTTTTGAAAGTATAGCATCATAGAGAAAGAAGGCAAAGAAGAAACTGAATATTTTCTGCCTTTTTTACATTCATATTATCCTTTGCAGCACCTATTTTTTTATATTAGAAATAATGACTTTGAAATTACAGACCTTTTGGTTTTCTACAAATTGTTTACTATTGCCTTAGCTTTCTTACTTTGGCTGATCTATGATATAGGTATCATGACTGTTTTGTGTCGTACGTGTGTGTGTTCTTCAAAGGAAAACTTTGTTCTGTTCAATTGTCATTGCTGTAACCTTGTAATTTTATCAAGGCTAGTTAGACAAAGTAGGCAAAGCAACATGTATTTATTAGAATCCCTGTTAAGTAGCTAGAGCTCTGCTGGGCAATTGGATAGAGTTTCCTTGGTGTGGAGATGGGTATTTTGGCTTCAGCCTCTGCATCCCTGGATCTCACACAGCATTCTCTCATGGAAACTGCAAAGGAATCAGAAATCTATCTTCTTCTTTCCTCAGAAGGAAAAACATGTGCACAATCAGAGATGGAGAAATCACAGCTTCATAACTGAGTTTATCCTCTTGGGCTTCTCCAGAAATCCCAGGACTAATTGGATCCTTTTCTTCCTCTTCCTCTTCATCTACTTATTTACAGTTCTGGGCAACGGACTTATTGTCACTCTGATCAGAGTAGATGTGCGTCTCCACACACCCATGTACTTCTTCCTCAGTATCCTCTCTCTATTGGATCTCAGCTATGCCACCACTACTGTGCCCCAAATGCTGGTCCATCTAGTGAGCAAGCATAAAACCATCTCTTACATTGGGTGTGTGGTTCAGATGTACATTTTCCTGACCCTGGGCATCACTGAAACCTGGATATTTGCAGCTATGGCCTATGACAGATACGTTGCCATATGTTCTCCCCTCCACTATGGGGTCCAGATGAGCCAAACCCTATGTGTCCTTCTGGCAGTCAGCTCTGCCCTTTGTGGTCTCCTCTGTGCCCTCATCTACACGGTCTTTGCAATGAGTCTACCCTACTGTGGTCCCAGTGAGATCAATCACTTCTTTTGTGAAATCCCTGCTGTCTTAAAGCTGGCTTGTGCAGACACATCCCTCAATGACCAAGTAGACTTTATTTTGGGTTTCATCTTGCTTCTGATCCCATTATTTCTCATTCTGGCCTCATATATTCGTATCTTTATAGCTATTTTAAGAATTCGCTCCACCCAAGGTCAGGTCAAGGCCTTCTCCACATGTGCCTCACACATCACTGTTGTCACCATGTTTTGTATCCCTTGCATGATCATGTATATGAGGCCTGGCTCTGAAGCCTCCCCAGAGGATGACAAAAAGTTGGCCTTGTTCTACAATGTCATCTCTGCATTTCTCAATCCCATTATCTACAGCCTCCGGAACAAGGATGTAAAGAAGGCTTTCCTCAAGTTGGTGGGAATGAGTGAGGACACTCAATAGGCCATAGACTATGAACTTTGCAGTGCCTCTGGTCATCACAATCTCACTGAATGTATTAAAATTAACAGAGTCTCTCTAGAAGAGGAAGATATCTAGGAGAAAACCACTTTCATATCAATATATTAGTGAAAACATTAGGAAAGGTCTCAGAGAAAATTATACTCAAGGATTAAAAATATACCATTGACCTTCTGTGACTTTGGAAAACTCATCTAACTTCTCTGTAATTTAATTTTTATGTCAGTAAAATGTGTTTTGTGATATTTATTATGCTTAATTAATAACTTCATTGAATTCTTTCTATATGTCACTAAGTTCTTTATATATACTTATTATTTTTATTCTTACAATTCTAGAGGTAAGCACTGTCTCCATTGTATAGATGAAGAAACTATGACACAAGAAGATTAAGTAATTTGCTAAATATTATGATTATAGAAATGACATCACTGGGGCTGGGGATTTAGCTCAGCAGCATGAGCACCTGCCTTGCAAGCAGGCAGTCGTGAGTTCGATCCCCGGTACCGAATAAAAAAAAAATGACACCACTGAGATTTCAACCCAAGAAAAGTAATTCCAAAGTCTAAGAGCTTATCTATTCACACTATTCTACAGAATTCTCAAGTAGCCAGTAAAGAGTTTTCTTTCTTTTTTCTTTTTTTTTAACTGGGAATTTAACTTAAAATCTTGCACTTTGCAGGCAGGTGTTGGCCACTGAGCTATATCCCCAGCCCCACTAGAGAGTTTTGAGGCTTAGTTGTGAAATGAAAAGGATATGGTTATGGTTTACACCTAAAATGTCCCCCCAAAGTCTCATATGTTTGGAAGGTGGTTGGATCATAGGGATGCTATACTCATTTCAATGGATTCATTGATGAGTTCAGTAGCTAAATGTGCTGCTGGGAGGTAGACCTGTTGGTGGTGGACCACTGGGGGCATAACCTAGAAGGGAGTATTCTTGCCCCCAGCTCCTTCTCTTTTGTTCTGCTTTCTGGTCGTCAGAAGGTAACCACACTGCCCTTCTGCCATGCCATTCCTGCCTTGGAATCAACAAATCATGGGCTGAATCCTCTAAAAACTATGAGTCAAAACAGATCTTTCCTCCTTTAAATTTGTTAATTTCAAGTGTTTTCTCTGGTGACAGAAAAGTGATTAATGGAAAATAGGCAGTGGGCATAGGATTGTTGTGACTGTACCTGACCACGTGGCTTAAAGCATCTGGAACTGGTTTATGGGAGCAGTTTGGAAAGCTTTTGAGAACAAGCTGGAGAAGCAGTAGAATGCTGTAAACAGAGCTTAATGAGTGATTCTAATAAAAGCTCAAAGTATCAAAATGCTGATAAGAACGCACTCAGGAGGCTTCACTTAGGAGGTTTATTAAGGAAATTGCTCTGAGGTCATTAGAGGGAGCATGTGAGAGTCAAATGCTGGATCCAAAAAGACTTTCTCCTTAAAGCTCTCAGAGCACTGAAAAATCCCACAGGAGATGCACCCAGTTCCACCCGCTCTTGGCCTGGACTCATTTCTCAGGTGTTTACACAGATTATTCCACCTAGAATGGACTCCACTTCTACTCCTCATAAGCCTTCTTCCTCATTCATGTATGTCACATGCATGTCCCCTCTTCTGGATGTTTCCTAATGTCATTCAGTGCACATGAATGTCCCTGGTTTGCTCTCCTAAATAGATCTTCACTCTTTATGTGGCCCATCTGCAAGTTCTTTTTATATCTTTATATTACCTCTTTTACTTTACTTTAAGGAGTTCAAAGCAGGCCTTTCAATTCCTTCAATGTTTGTGTACAGATTTCTCTCACCAGATATGCTGATTTATCACTATTAAATTCTGCCTTCCAGAAAGCCCTAAGACACAATTTTGGCAAGTTTTTTGCAACCTTAAAGATAACCTTTATTCCTGTTTTCCAACCTTACTCTCATCCAAGATCTCCGAGTGTCACATTTCTACCCATGTTCTGATCAAAACCACTTAAGTCATCTCCAAGAAGTTGCAGCATCTCTCCACAGTTCTTCTCTTCTGAGTCCTTAGTATTCCGTCCATAGAACTGCAGGCTTTTTCTAGTCATCTCCTCTAAACCTTCACACCTCAGTGCATTGTCCATTTCCACAGATGCTTCCACATTTTCCAATGTTTGTTATAGCAACAACCCCACTACATGGCACTAATTTTTTGTCTTCATCCATTTTGTACTTCATCACAACCCAGGGTTCTGGGAAATCATCACACTAGAGTTTGAAAATAAGATGGTTCTATTTGCCAACTCTAAGTGGCACTGGTATTTGACTCCAATTGTAGTGATTTCAAATTAAATTAGGCTACTTCAGATTTCTTACATTTCATTATCCAAAGGGCTGTCCACCCCATAAATGCTTAGGACTGATTCTGGTCACTGTTATGAAGTAAATGCCATATACCCTGACTCATTCAAGAAGGGAAGGGGAACTGAGGATCCAACTCAGTGGTAGAGACGCTCCACTGAGGAGGAGGAAAGGCCCTGGGTTCAATCCCCAGCACCCCAAGGAGCAGGGGAGGAGAAGGAGGAGGAGAGGAAAGAGGAGGAGGAGGAAGAAGAAGAGAAGAATAAGAGGAAGAGGAGGAGGAAGAGGAGGGAGAGGAGGAAGAGGAAGAGGAAAAAGAAAAGGAGGAGGAGGAGGAGGAAGAGGAGGAGGAGGAGGAGGAGGAGGAGGAGGAGAAGAAGAAGAAGAAGAAGAAGAAGAAAAAGAAGTAGAAGAAGAAATAATGATAGATGAGAGGGAGAAATTTTGGCTCCTCATCACTCTTAAGTCTACTTATAAAAATATACATTTGTTGGTCTGTGTGACTCTTCTTCAAGGCAGCAGGGAGAAAAGCTACCATCATTGGCTTGCTAATCATTGATATTTAACAGATAAATACTTTAGTTTCCTTCGGCTTGCGACTGCCTCACTATGGTTTCTGCTTCCATCTTCACACAGCCTTCTTCCCACTGTGTGTGCAGGGTTCTCTCCGATTCTCCCTCCTATTGTAAGAACACCCCTGAAGGGATCTAGGAGCCATCTTACTCTACAGCATGATTTCACTATAGTTTGACTTCACAAAGACCCTAATTTCAACTTTCTAAGGTTTAAGTGAACACAACTTTTGGGGAGATATTATTCAATTCAGTATATTGCCTGAAACTCATATCATCCTGCTCCTACTTGTTATTATTTTAAAGACATTCATAATCAAATATTTTTGGACAATTAATATAGGAGAAGATCTATTAATATCGAGAATGTTCTGGGAGCTGGACTTGCAGGGGACCCCCTTGGAAAGAGGTTCCTAACCTTGGCTGCACATTGGGTCATTCGTGCTGTCCAGATACTGGTACATTTTGGAGTGAGCCAGATGGATGCAGATCAGTTTCCAGGACTTTTCTCCAGAACTTTGTCTATAAGGCTGCCTTTCCTGAATTCCTCCGGCCTCCGCTGACACAGACTCCGCACATATGTGCTCTTGCTGACTGCAGAGAAGTTAGCAGCAGCACCTTATGTCTGCTGTGTCTGCTAGTTTGCTTTGAAAGAGACTCCATCAGTACTGCAAACTTAATGTACAATTGGTATTGTAATAATGAAAGAGAAAGAAAGTGTTCAAAAGGAAAAAACAACTTGTAGGTGTACAGGTATAACTGTATGTATGTTTAAATGTGCAAGGTAGCTAACCATACAAGTCATTCTCTGTTAGTTCCTCAAAAAGAATAGTTTGTGCTGTCACTGTTTATGGATTGTTTGTTCATTTTTTATGCTTTGATTTTGTAACTTGAGCAACTACTCCTAAGATAACAATGTGTAATATATTAAATAGTGCTGATTTCTTACTGTTATTTTTTTAATTCTGTATTATTTCTAATCTTTTTCCTGTTTTGTTTTTTAAAAAATAAAAAATTTAAAAAAGAAAAAACATACATTTGTATGACAAGTAAATCAATCATCTGACATCTACTGTGGATTCAGATCAAGCACAAACCACATGCATATTTTACATTGTCTGCCCCCTATTTGGTCAGATTTAACATTATACCCAATTTATGCTGTTACTGCCCCATTTTTATGATGAGAAAACAAGGACAAGGAGATATCTTTTCCAATATTATCCCACTAGAAAGTGGCAGAATCGGGATTTGATATCAGGTCTTCCAGCTCTCCAGGGTTTTGCTGTCATGTGGAATATTTATCAGTTGCTTCACCTTGATCCAGGTTCTATGAAAGATTCCACCATTGCTTAGGGATATTCTTTGCCCTCTAAGAAGTCACAGTGTTTTGGAACCCAGTGAAGACTAGTACCGAGCAGAGCAGGACAGAGAATGTGGGATGGAGAACCCCAATGGCTGAGCACTAAGAGGACCCCCCCAGATCCAGGGCCCTTGGGCAGCTGCTACTCATTCTCTGTGATGCACATAAGGCTTCCCTGACAGGCATCATCCCTTGGGCTTTTCAGGCTATGCACTTACTCCAACTGATGCTCACACATCTTTCTCCTGGAACTCTGAGAGAAGATGTAGATAGATTACGGAGTGTAGGGAGCCTTGGGCTGAGTGTGCAGGCCTTGGTTGTTCAGGGCAAGGGGGTAAAATGTGTGCTTAAGGAACTGAGAGCACTGCAATAGGCCCTGGAGGATGCCAAGGCACAGAAGACTCATTAAGAAGCCACCTGATCTGTCTTCCCTGAAGACCAGGAGCATAATGCTAAAGGAAGACCCAGCAGGCCCCAGGCTCATCCCTCACCCGGAGCCCAGCACCAGGTAAGGAGAAGAGGGGCAGAGACAGGGGCTTGAAGCACGTCATCCTCAAAACTGGGCCATCCCTGCCTAATGCTCTCCACCTGTCGGCTTTCTGCTCTGTCTGATTGGACACTTGCCTGCTTCCACCTTTTCCATTCACATCAGATCCTTCTTCACAGGTGTGACCAAAAACTGCTATGAATGTTCATATTTTTAAAAATTTTACAATAGTAGAAAACACATTGCCATCAATCCCCTCAAAATACTTCCCTTTCCTTTGAACAGATCTATGCCATCATTCGTGCCACTTTCTAAAGTAGGTCTGAAGTCCTCTTTCATGAGTATCTTTAGTTTTGCAGTCCTGGCTGCCTCAATATCCTGAAAGGATTCATGGTCATTTTGACTTAAAGGAAAATTCAGAAGTTGTACATTGCCAGGCCCAGTGAATAAACTGATAAAAATACACCATAATGTTTTCACAAGCCCACTTTTTCGATGGATGGCATTTGGCAGCAGTATTCACTATATTGTTGATCACACCTCATAAAGACACATACACACACACACACAAAGATACGGAAGAGGTTTTCCAGAATTGCTTTGGAAAGTAACCAGAATGATGAGGTAAGTGCATTCCTATTGAATGGAAGTATTTTGAGAGAGTTTAATGGGAATATCCCTTTTATTGTAATAACTTTTAAACACTTACTGTATATTTTTGTCATACTTCCTAAGTTGGTTACATTAAGATGTAACCTGCCTTCTTGGTATAATTCTCAGCTTTATCTCTTGGGGCCATCCAGAATAAGACTCATCTTCCTTCACATTAAATGACTCCTTTGTGTTTTCACATGATGTGCAAAGAGTTGGTCCTTAGCTTCCAAATGCACATCGCCTTCCACTTCAGTAGAAGAAACATCCCTATTTCCTTCAGCTCCTCCTCACACAATGTGACTTTCAGATCTTTTGTTATGGCCTCGTTCAACTTAACCAGGTTTCCCTTAGAATACTGCCCAGCAGTGGTAACAGTGTTCCACAGGTGGCCCGGTTGCTACAGCTACAGTTTCATGCCACACACACACACGCAACACATCACATACACGTATGTACACGTACGCACCAATCAGTTAGTTCTCAGTGATGTAGCCTCTTGTTTAATTTTTTCAAGTTTCTTTTCGTTGATCAGTTTCAGTTCCCAATTATTTCCCAGCAAACTGTTGCCCAGTCAAAGCTTGGTGTGGTTTGTTTTTTGAGTCAGGAAAGAGACAGGAGATTTCACATTTATGTGTAACATTTTCTTATTATTTATATCAACCTCTTGTTCTCTGCAGTGGTGGCTAGATAAACCACTTTCAGCCACTTAGCCAGATTCCCTCACCACTGTGAACACAAACTGCTATGTAGGAAGAACCCTGGTCTGGTTGGCCCGGTGATCACAGGTAACTGTATCCCTATCCACCTCATTCTCACCTCCTCCCTCCACTTATACCCTGTTGGAGCCGCAACTCACAACTCACACTTGTGCTGCTGTTGTTAACTACTTCTGAAGAGGCCCCTCTCTCGAGCTTCTCTCTGTCTCTGGATTTCTCCCTGCTCTGTATGTGTACATTCTGAACTTTTCTTGACTTTAGGGGACAGAAGCCACGCCCTCCTCTTTATGTGCAGATCAAAACATCTCCTCCTCTCACTCCTCTTAAACTTATTTTTTTTTTTTTATCGGTACCGGGGATCGAACTCACGACTGCCTGCTTGCAAGGCAGGTGCTTATGACACTGAGCTAAATCCCCAGCCACCCTCACTCCTCTTTATAGCCCAGTGCACTCCTCAGAATCCCCCACAATCTGACATTTTACCACATAAACCTCTCACATCTGAGGCACTTATACCTTCAAGATTATCACGTTTTGACAGTTTTGGGCCCTGTTTCAACTTGGTATTTGATCCCACTGGCACTCTGGCTCCCTAGGTTTGTACACTAAGCCCTGCTACCTCCCTGGGTGCTTTTTCTCAAGGTCATCACTTCTCTACTGATGGAAACTAGCACTGCTGGGCTACCTCCCTGATGGTCCTGGTGCTAGTTTCCTCATGCATGCCATACATTACTTCTCATAGAATATCTTTCCTGGTAGATACTGTGCCCATTTCACAGAAAAGGAAGCTGAAACTCAAGGAGATAAATTACATAAACAGGGCCATAGTAGAAGTATCAAGATTTTAACTGAAAAATGCTGATTCCAAATTCCATGCTTCTCCACAGGAACATACCACCTCCAGTAGCACCAGGGACAAGACAATTGGCCTTCAATGAAGCACAGTCTTTATGCTCTGCTACCTGACAATCGTAAATCTCAAGAAGAGAAAGGAAGAGAAAGGAACCCTATGGAGTTAATCATAATTCAGAGAGATTTTCCATCTGTCTGAGAGGCTTTATAAAATCCAGTGCTCCCTTTAAGCAGAGGCAATAGCTATTATTCTGCCTTAAGCATGGTCAAATTTTAGTCAAACAGGAAGGATCTTCCCTTCAGGAGTGGTAAGTACAAGAAGGGGCGTAATTGCTGAACAACTCCATTTAAAATAAGATATGGGAAAACTTCTAGAGACATAAAGGAGTCAAATAGAGACCCAGATAATTTTTTAAAGCTTTTCATGTTTATGAAGGCATATATCTCTTCTTGTCTGTTTCTCGATAGTGATCAAAAGTTGAAGGCACCAAAAGAAACGGTTCTGAATACATGTTTTGAAGAAGAGGTAGGGGAGAGTTTCAAATCTTCATCCTCCTCCTCTGCAGCCAAAGGTAAAGAGAAAAGTCCCCAAGCAGTGCACTATATGATGGTAGCTCCAAAATGAGAAGAAACAAGAGGTCTTTCCCGGGCTGGTGAAAAGGAGGGAAATTAAACGATGGGGAGTTTCAGAAAAGATTCTGGTCTTAGAAGTTAAATATACCATGAAGAGTTTCCTCACCTTCCCAAAATTAGCCTCACCCCAGGCAGAATGCAGTCTTTGAAGTGATATTCATTCCAAATAGAATCAAGTAGCCACGGACCTTTCCAATAATAGAGCAGCCATAGCATCTGAATATGCATAATAAGCTGGACCACTAGATCCATTTCTTCCACTGCAGCTGAAAAATAATGCAGGACTTCCCCTGGGTGCACAACAGCTCTGTGTCTGAGTTTATCCTTCTGGGATTCTCCAGGAATCCCCAAACTAATGTAATCCTCTTCAACATCTTCCTCTTTCTCTACCTTTCCACACTCATGGGCAATGGGCTCATTGTCACCTTGATCCAACTGGACTCTCGCCTCCACACACCAATGTATTTCTTCCTTTGTGTCCTTTCCATGCTGGACATGAGCTATGTTACCACCACTGTGCCCCAGATGTTGGTGCATCTGATCTTCCAGAAAAAAACTATCTCTTATGCTAGGTGTGTGGCCCAGATGTATATCTTTCTGGTGTTGGGCATCACTGAGGGCTGGTTATTCTCTGTTATGGCCTGTGATAGATATGTGGCCATTTGCTATCCACTCAGGTACAGAGTTATCATGAACCCATGTTTGTGCAGAGCTATGGTAGTCTTTTGTGGATTATGGGGTGTCAGTTGTTCCTTAGTCTACACTGTCTTCACCATGCGCCTACCCTATTGTGGACCCAATGAGGTCAATCACTTCTTTTGTGAGGTCCCTGCTGTTCTGAAACTGGCCTGTGCAGACACATCTCTCAATGACCGAGTAGATTTCATACTTGGCTTCATTCTTCTGCTGGTACCACTTTCTTTCATCCTGACCTCTTATGTCTTCATTTTTGCCACCATCTTAAAAATTCCCTCAGCCCAAGGTCGACTCAAGGCCTTCTCCACCTGTGCATCTCACATCACTGTGGTCACTATGTTCTGTGGACCTGCTATGTTTATGTACATGAACCCTGGGGCCAATGCCTCCCCAGAGAGGGACAAGAAACTGGCTCTGTTCTACAATGTCATATCTGCCTTTCTCAACCCTATAATCTATAGCCTCAGAAACAAAGATGTGAAGAGGGCTTTCCTCAAAGTGACAGGCTGGGGCAAATGCCCTGAATGAATCCACTGGAAAGCAAGACCCATGACCCTTCTCTGTTCTCTCTAATCACAAGCAATAGCACAGACAAAGATTATCTAATGGTTAAAGGAGATGTACCAGGGAAGGTACCTGTTGTAGACCTGACAATGGTTCCAGAAGCTGGGATTTCCCTAACCATCAAGGAACCTATCTATAGACAGAGTACCAACAGATTAACTTCTGATTTCCAGGAACCAGTACAGTGTCTGGCACAAACAAAGCATCATTAACATTTTATGATTGAATGATTGAGTGCATGAGAGGTGGGCATTTTAAACAAATTCAGGATAACTGGGAACAATAATTACTCAGAGGACCACATATCACTAACTTTCTTTATCTTGATCAGGAATAAGCATGGGTCTAAAGAAAAATTCTTAGGAAAAAGGAAGAATGGCCTCAGGTACACCAGAGATTACATGGTCTCTGAAGAAAAAATTCACGTAATTCTAAAATAAGCTAGCATAAAAGTGCAAGCTTGGAGGTTCCTAACACAAATACAGGTATTGCAACCCTGGGCTGGCAGTGAATTACACTACCTCCTATGCATGATACCATATTGGGGATCTCCCCAATTGCCAGTATGAGGGGTATGGCAAAGGATAAAATAAGAAACAGAGATAAATTTAGTAATTCATGATGGGAAGCTGGGAATTCAGTGCTTCAGACTCAGCAAAACCAAGAGTGGCCTTAGAATAGGATTCACGCATTGAGCATTGTCCATCCAAGATTTCCAGGGCAATTCAGGGAATAATTCACCTCCTGTCTAGAGAGGTGAATCCCTGCTATGTTGTCTCTTGATACACAGGTGAAACACTACCCAAACTGTATCTTAGTGATTAAGAGATCCTACTCTGTAACCAGACTGTTTCCTTATTTATAAAGGTGAATTACTATATCTATAAAGGCTGAATAATAATGGTAGCAAATCAATATCTTGTAGAATTATTGTGACAAGTCAATGAAAATTCTTAGAACAGTGCTGGACACTCTGAACGCTATCTATAAACATTGCTACTCTCCTTTCTTAATACCACAGTTTACAAGCAGAAGCCTAGAAAAAGAGGACGCTCTGCTCTTGAGAAAGAGAAAACTAGCATTACAAATAAAGAAACTGACACTTGTTTATATTCCAGTCTCCTATGAATTTAGTTAGCTTGAGAGTGTTGCCATGAAACTCATGAACTCACAATCAGAAAGCCATAAATAAGTATGAGAGCCTCTCAAGATTTTACATGAGGAGTCCCTGATTACAACCAGCTAGCCCTCCTCCGAGGTACCTTCACTGGTATTCTACATACTAGAATTTTGAATAAACATTTGCTCAAATCTGCACTGATTAATACTTGTTTTGTTGGAGTGCTCTATTTAACAGGTTGGAGGGGAGAGAAAAATGGCACCTTGCCAAGAAGCTGGATAGAGAACCTCTGTGAGGAAAACAGCTCAGATGCTAGAATTTAACAACATGGAGAGGGCCAGACAATTAGAGAATGATTCTTATTAAGCCAGAAGCAAACTGAAGGGAAAAATAAAATTAGGAACAGGAAGGAAAAGCACAGTGAAGGGCTGAAGCTCCGTATGCTCACTGAGACACATTCCATGCTGGGCTGGGCATGCCCTAGAGTCAGACGATCCAAAGTCGAGCTGAAGCCGCAGCTGCTGATAACGGTAGTCAATGAGCCCAGGGCCAGGAGGTCATGGTGCAGTTTGGAGTGGAGCCAAGGTGGAGAACTTTATTGGCTCTTGGTGAGTAGCAGCTGGAGCTGCCTGGCCACACCAGAGGAGGCTGCAGAGAGGACCATGCACCTGGATGCCAAAGCTAGGTGCTGTGCAGTTTTTTGAAGAGGTAGAATGCCGATCTAGATGTAGAAAAACCACATCAAGCTAGAATCTACCTCTGCAGAGGAAGGAAAAATGCAAGTGGAGAGCTGGAGCCCTGTGCACTCACTGAGACCAGTCCACGCTGTGCTGGGAGTGCCGTGCAGTCAGCAATTCAAGGTGGAGCTGAAGCCACAGCCACCAATAACAGGAATTGTTGAGTCCCAAGCCTTTGGCTGGAGGACACAGCACAGCGTGGCATGGAGCCAAGATGGAGAGCTGCATTGATTACCCGTGAGTTCTGGGCATTGGGTCCTGTGGCTGCTGTCACTGGCTGGAGGACATCTTGGAGTTGGGCAGAACCTAGTGCTGGGGCAGTGTCAGTCAGCCACCCCTGGTGCAGAGAGGACTGGTGGGTTCTGTTGGGGCTGAGCTATGCCTCTGGTTGGGACCCAGTAGACAGGGACAAAATTGTCATGACTCTGTGACATCCACAAGGTACAGCCTAAGTTGCAGAAGGAAATTGTGGGTCAACTGGCTCAGAGGCTCGAAGCTAGCCTGCACCATCCCTGCATCCCTGCGTGTACCTCAGATAACAGAAAATTGAGGGGGGCAGGAAAACCCCAGTAAGCATGCTTCAGGAAAGACCCTAAGCAATACGGAGAGGGCCAGAGACCCCCCAGGACACACCTGTCTAAAAGAAACTAGAAACATGACAAGAGATAGAAATAAAAAAAAAAATACCTCCAGCCACTGACTCTGGGGAAATAAGCCCAGGAGAGGTAAATACAGAAGAGAACCAGTGCAGTACTCATGCAATATTAGACACAGCATCAGTGGACATAAAGAAATACCTTCATGACCTCATAGACAAATTTAAAACTGTACTTCTGATCCAAGTGAAGCAACATATAAAAAGATTAATTAAAGAAATGATAAGCCCCTCCCAAGAGAACACAGATGGAAGAACAGAGGAGCTCAGAAAAGGAAGAGAAACCTTTGATGAAGAATATAAACAAAACCTAGAATAAATGAAACAGATCCAAAAAGATTACCAGGAAACTAAAAACTCCATTGAAAGCTTGACAGAATCTAAAGTTAGCCTTTCAAAACTTGAAGAGAGATTTATGATGTGTGATCATGAAAGAAAAGATCTCTTAAAAATAACAAGGAACCAGAAAGAAACAATTCAAAGGCTCGAAGATAACTTAAGAATAAGAAACGTGAGTGAAGAAGCAGGACTAACCACAAATGAACTACAAAGACGGTTCACAGATATAATTAAGGAAAATTTCCCAAGCATAGGAAAAAGAAATGATATCCAGATAAATGAGGCATACAGAACTCCAGCCACCTACAACCAAAACAGATCTACACCCAGACATATAATAATCAAGATTCCAGAAATCCATCACAAGAACAGAATATTAAAAGCAGCCAGAGAAAAGAAGCAGATTACCTACAAAGGAAAAATTATCAGAATAACAACAGAGTTATCAACACAAACTCTCAAATCGAGAAGAGCCTGGGGAAAATAGTCCAAGCCCTGAAAGAAAATAACCTCCAACCAAGACTGATGTACTTGAAAAAACTCTCTTTCAAAATTAATGGAGAAACAAGATATTTCCAAGACAAGGAGGAACTGTGGGAGTTCATGGCCACCAACCCAACCCTACAAAAAATACTGAAGGACATTCCAGAGAGAGAGAGGAAAAAATACCAGGATTCCAGCAACAGTGGCAGAGAGGCCTCAATGAACAGAGCAGATAGTGGAATGAAGGAGTAATGTGGACAAATAATAGCAGAAGAATAAAATAGCAGAAATGAGGCGGAGATGGTAAGCTATAATCTTTAATATAGATAGCCTTGTTACACTAACAAAAAAGAAACACAGGTAGAGTAGCTTAGGAGGCAGGATCCATTGAGATGCTCTGAATAGGAAATACACTCAACCTGAAAGAGGATAATAAACTAAGTCAAAGATGAGAAAACAATGCTATATGTGACAGGAAACCAGAGAGAAATAGGGACAACTTTCCAGCAGCTGCAAATAGGTTGGAAAGTTATGACACTTTTGTGCAGTGTACACAGCTGGAAGGAAGGAAAACCTTGTGGCTTTAGTAAGTAAAGGAGTACAGCACAAGATCAAGCTCAGGGTTAAAAAGGTTCAGCAACACTCAGAAAAATAACAAGTTGACCCCCTAGTCTAAAAACTAAAGGAGCTAGTGGGACCCAAAATATACAAAGCACACTGAGAAGGGGAAAGGTGAGGTATTGCCTAAAAAACGAAGGCAGAGGACATTGTTAATAGCGTATCAGGATTTAAAAGCCACAGTAGTCTTATCACTCTGTTTAGTTTGATTATATTTTGTTCTGCTCTGTCTATTCATATTAGATGTGAGGGCACAGAGAGCTAACCCAAAAATAGCAGGTTATATGATGGTAACTATCCTTAATTTCCTATTAACTTAAACTGAAACCCTGTATTACTTACACTGTCTTACTATGACTGATTTCATCTGAAGCTAGTTTGTTAGACTGCTATTTTGCCTTGACTGATTTTATTCGAATTTGGTATGCTTGATAGTAACAAGTCTAAGAGTAGAGGCAACTACTCTGAAGATGACAAGATGTAAAAGATATCCATTCTGGTTTTGATTATTAACTGCTTTCAAGTCCTACAATATCTTCAAAAAGTTATGTTGTTATAAAATAGCTACATAATTCTATGCTTAACTATATAATGCCTGATGATGTGGACAATTCTACTGAAAATAACAAGAGAAAGCATAGTAACTACTGTAGATCACCTAATATTGTGGTCTTATATGTCTTTTTCATTTCATGTTTTTCTAGGAATTTGTTTTGTTGTCTTGTTTTGATCTGTTTTTCCCTATAATACAGAAAAGATAGATATACATGTAGAGATTCACACATGGGAAGAATTTCTAAACTATTTACAGGAACACATTATATAATACGTGATGTAATGAACAAATACTCTGAAGAAGAAGAGACACTAAGAAACCCAATGCTAATTCTGTAGCATTATGATATAAAATCTAGCAATACCATTATTCACTGTTCAGAGTGATATTAGTCTAGTCTCTTACGTTCAATTTCAGCATACATAAAGATAAAGACAGCTACTATGAAGAGAATGAGAGACATTATGGTAGTCATTATTGACTTCCCCAAAATCAGGTCTTGAAGACCTAAAAAGCCTTCATCATCCTGTAATGATTTGATTAGTTCTATAATGTTCAGTATATATTTAATTTGTGTGAAGATGGGGACAACTATTTGGAACAAAACTAGAGACAATAAGACAGACAGTGAAGATCTCCAGTGGACTTGCTTTGAAATCTGTGTTTCTTTAAATTGTTTCCTTATGAAATATTCTGTTCTGTTTTGTCATGTTTAATCTTACCCTCTTTAAGATAAAAAACAAGTGTGTAGGACTGATAACCCTATTACTAAGTTTTTGTTGGATCATTGAGCAGAACTGTTTGCAGTGTCATTATTTGAATGTCACTTTGTATGCTTTAATTTTGTAACTTGAACAACTATTTCTAAGATGACAATATGTAACTTATCAACTAGTGATTTCTTACTGTTTATTTTTTTCTGAAATTCTGTATTATTTCTACCCATTTTTTCTGGGGTTTTTTCTCTTTAAATAAAGAAAAGAGGTTGCTGGGGGAGGGGGATTGTAGGGTATGATGGTCATGATGGCTTCTCTTACCAATGCAAAAACCAGTCACTTCAGGTGAGTGGCCCTTAGTGTCCCTGGAACTTTGGAGGAGGCATACAGAAGTTACTCCATAGAAGCTTAGGAAACTGCACTGGCCAACAGAGGCTGTCAAACCAATAAAAGTGGGCAACACATAAAAGAAGCCTGATTTGGAGGAAAAGCTTTCATGAAAAGACTTTGCCACCTTTATAGACTCTCCCCAAAATTTTGTCCTCTTTCCACCACTAAGAAAAACAAGGAAAAGGAGTCAAGAATTTCTACTGTTTGCTTATGTCATTCTGACATCCCATACTCCATACAACTAGCCAATACTTTTCCTATTCCAAGCTTGGTTTTGACTTTGCAAAGTTTAAATCACTCAATGTATATAAATAATAGACTGTTCAAGAAAATGCTGCCATAATGAAACAATGTCAGAACTTTGCTATGAACACAAAGAAAACCTAAAACCTATTAATGTTCTCTTTAAGATTTAACCGTCTAATACAGGTGATATGGACTCGATCTGATGAAATATCAATGAAGGAAATTTGAGCTCAGTAGGAAAGTAATAATTATTGTACAGATGAGAGTTATGGTGAATATAAATAGCTTAAGGAAGAATAATATTTGAAATCACATATCACAGCCAGTTAGAGGGCATTTTGATAAGCATGTTTTACAATGTAGTAAGAAAAATACCTTGCAGAGAGATGCTGTGAGCAATGGAAGAGAGAGATGGTAGGAGCCATATAGGAGTATTGATTGATGTAACAATACCCAAATCATGATGACAAAAGAAAGAATAGAAAAAATATTATAGAGATTGATCATTACATCAAGAACAGGGTGGTACATTGGGAAGAGATGGAAGGATAATGGTATTTAACAAAAGAACAGATTCAGTGGGAGGTAAGAAGGCAGGTAGCTGGCCAGGTAGAGCTCTGGTTTCCATGTTACCAGGGGGCCAAAGTCTGAGGTTGTAAGATCAAAATATATTTGGAACTTGTGCCCCAGGTCAGAAATTTCTAGAAACTTTCTAGTATTCATTATCCTCAGCTAGGAGCTAAGATGAAAGGAGCTGCTGGAAGAGAGTAGAATACAGGAAAGTCAGATGTCAGAGTGGGAAATGTTACAGTTATGAGAAACCCATTCAAAAGTACTACTCTTAAGGAAAATTCAAATTTTGAATTTGAAAAATGTCAAGGGGCTATTCAGTGATGTCCTAATCTTAGGAAATGAGATTTTGCAGCAGAGCTTCAGGAAGAAGAGATTAAGCCCAGCATAAAAATGAATATATTGGATGGATGGATGCTCCAGGGGTGCGGATTTTGGGTGATAATGGTATGAAATGGAAGGATCAAGAACAGGGTGTATATCTCAGCTCTCTCATTTGGTGGTTTTAATACTTGTCACACGGTCCCTAAACATGCTCTGCATTAGTTTTCTAGGCTTTGGTTTATCCCTTCAGTAAAACGGAGAAAATAATAGTTTGAAATGTTAGGAAGCTATATTTCTCTAGGTCCAAATGGGAGGAAGAAAACACTCAGTACACTAAGCAAGGGAAATTTAATATAAATAAACATTAAACTGGATGAATAGTGCCCAATGGTGAAGAGACAGAGCTTAAAGAAAAACAAAATTGGAAGGGGTTAATACTTCCCTAGAGAAGGTACAGTTCAGGCATTGCATTACAGAGGACTTTGCTGGACAGCCAGGTCAGATCTGCTCTAGAGTGGCTAGGCAACCTATAACTACTTTCAAGGTATAAGACAGCAGGCAAACAACAGCCATGGGCACAGACGTGCAGTTGGGTGCTGGCTGCCTCTGGAAACAGAAAGCTTTCACAGTGCATGGAGTCTGCAGAAATGATGACTTCTATATGTGACCCTGCAGACTCTAGGAATAATGTGGGATCTTGCTGAATGAGTCCACCAGATAGTTGCAAACCACTCAACTCACAGGAGTCAGACAGGTAGCTAGCTTTGTAGAGCTCTGGTTTTTCCATGTTGAGAGGGGAGCAAATTCTGAGGTTTGTAAGATCAGAATGTATTTGAAACCTGTTTCAGGTCAGAAATTGCTAGAAACAATCTAGTCATTTATTATCCTCACTTTCATTTCTCATTAATCATTCACCTCATCCCGTCATCAGTGCAGCTCCTCACTTTTGCCTTTCCCCAGTTCTCCCTCTTCTTGTCTTCTAAACTCAGCAGCAAAACCAGTGCTCTTCTTCCCATGCCCACAACTCAGAATTCTTCCTAGAGATACCACATGCTCAAAGGTCTCCAGAAAGGAGGCTCTTCCTTCACAATCCGGGCCTGAGTCCTCTGAGAGTTCCAGGCTTTTCTCTCTTCCCAGTCACCCAGAAGCCACTTCTCCCATCCTTAAAGGACATCCGTAGTGGAGGTGACTCCTAAAATGACACCACCTCTCCCATCAGAATCTCACAATTTTTATTGTATTTAACTGAAAGTAAACACTTCTTGGGCTTTCAGGACCAGGCCCCTGCCTAACTCCCTAATTTACTCTCACTCAGTTATGGCCACATTATCCTTCCTCCAGCTCTTTTAAACCGTCCAAAATCCTTTCCCAAACTGAGGCCTTTGTATTTAGCTTGCCTTTTCCCAAGAGTCCCCTCTGGCTCCTTATGGCTAGTTCTTCTCACCCACAGAAATGTCAGCTAAATCTTAAGCCTTTGATTGCAAGCCATTACTTTTTTCTTTTTGGTAAACAGGTCGCTGTCCTCTGTTTTTCTCTATCATAGAGCACTGTTTATTTCCTTGAGAGTTCTGCAACTTCATTTTTAGATAACTAGGCTTGGTTTCTATTTCAAGGTCTTATTCTACTGCTGGCAGAAGTAAAATTAATCATTTTAAGATTGCCCTCTGGATTAGTCAACTCAGTGTTCCATCACAAAAACAATAATTAGATGTCTTAACTGAAAATGTTTGTTTTCTCTCAGTTCTGGAAGCTGAAAATCTGTATTGGTCAGGGTTTTCTACAGAAACAATGAATAAAACATATACACTATTGTAAGAGGGGATTTATTAACTTTGCTTTATATGATCAGAAGCCAAATAGAACTGCAATGGATCTGAAACTTGAAGAGTCAGGGAGATAAGTAAAAGTTCAAAGTAGAAAGTCTCAGAACAAGAGGGACCAATGATGCAACCCCTGAAGATCTGGAAGTTCCCTGGAGAGGCACTGGTTGAACCTTTATTTAAAGGCTGAAGAAGCTGGGGTCTGATGTTCACAGGCAATGGAAGAGCAAAAAATGCACATGTTGAAAAAGAATTGAATTTATGAATATAGAGCTTCTCCTTCTTTCACTTTCTGTACCATCCTGGCTCCCGCCTATTGGATGGTGCTGCCCACATTCAGGGCTAGTGTATCCACTTTGATCCCTGACCACATGCCAATTATCTCAGGAAACACCTCTCATGCATACTGAGAAGTATGCTTTATCACTTTTGCAGGCATCTTTCAATGCAGTCAAGTTGGCTACTGAGATTAACCATCATAAAACTGTGATCAGGCTACCAGCAGGACCATGTTCTGCTGAAATCTGACTTGTTGATGGCCACCTTCTCACTGTGCTCTTACAGGGCAGCGAGAGAGATACACATGGAGTTCTCTAGTGTCCACAAATTCATTGCATTTGAATATTGTACACTGTCCATGATTCACCTAGTATGCAAACAATTCTAGAAAACCAATAGGCTTTGGAGATCATTAAATTCAAGGTGTTAATTTTATGGGTGAATACAATGAGAATCAGAGAAAAGAATCAATTTGTCCTAAAACATAAACACAGCAAGTTAACAAAGTTAGGATGAAAACCCAAATCCTTCAGCATCAAGTCCTGTGTTCCTTAGCAAAATAATACAAAGTATAACATGCTAGCGCATTGATTTCATGTACCAAGTCAGCTCTCAGATATGTGTTGATTCCAAATATCAGTTCATTTGCAGTGCCTACAAGCACATATTGTTTATATGTAGTACTTTTCTCACATCACCTTGGTCTTCCACCATTTCCATAACCACATCACTTCCAGTTATCATGTTTGATGATGGTTACATGTATTATACTGGTTTCTGTGATATTGTAGTAGATTATATTATTATCTCCTTCATTTATTACCCTCCCTGTTCAGGATCTGTCTGTGCCTATGCAGTGCCATGTGACTTGCATCACTCCTCTAGGAAGAAAAGCCTTCACTCCTTTGCTGTGGGGCTTGTCCATGTAACTTTCTTTGGACAGTGAGTTGTATACAAAGAGATGTGTTTCACTTCTGAAAAACCTAAGGAGTCCCTTCTTCTTTGTCCCCCCCCACCCCCGTTATAAAATTGCATGTTCCATAAAAGTGCTCCTTCTTCTAGGAGAGCCACAGACAGTCTACAACTAACATGGAAAACTAACAAGAAAGAACTTTAGTTGTTGTGAACTACTGAGATTACTGAGTTGTTTGTTATTGTGCCACAACACAGCAGGCTAATCAACAGTTATGCTGCTTTCATGTACATTTTTCTGACGAATACTATCTTGATTCAAATGTACAATGTTGAGTATTACATGACACATGTCCTTCTGTTAAGTGTGCACATTTTCCCCCAGGCTTCCCTTGAATTCCCATTCATTAGGCCACCCTACGACTATGTCCCATCACCTTCAGAAAAGCTGACTTAATGTCCTTGTTCCTCAAACTATAGACTATAGGGTTGAGCAAGGCTGTAAAGACATTGTAAAACAGTGATATCTGCTTGTCTCTCTCAGGGGAGTAGCTGGAGTTGGGCCTCATGTAGATGTAAGTAGCTGGAGCATAGAAAAATGTGACCACAGTCAGGTGGGAGGCACAGGTGGAGAAAGCCTTGCACCGGGCTTGGATGGACTTAATCTTGAGAATGGCCAGAGTAATACAAATGTAGGAAGCCAGAATAAGGAAGAGTGGGGCCGAAACCATAAAGACACTGATGACCAGGTCCACCACCTCAATTAGATGAGTATCCATGCAAGCCAAACTCCTCACTGAGGGACCTTCACAGAAGTAGTGGTTGATCACGTTGGGCCCACAATATGGCAGCCTCATGGTAAAGAAGGTATGGATTAGAGAGAAAAGGAAGCCACAGGCCCATGTCCCAGCCACCAACCGCATGCACAGGCCCCTACTGAGAATGACAGTGTAACGCAGTGGATAGCAGATGGCTACATATCGGTCATAAGCCATGACAACAAAGAAGATGCACTCAGTCAGGCCTAGGGCACCAAATATATACATCTGCAGCCAACAGCCAGCAAAGGAGATGGTCTTGGAGTGAGCTAGAATATGCACCAACATCTGGGGCACAGTAGTAGTCACATAGCACATATCCAGCAGGGAAAGGATACAAAGAAAGAAGTACATAGGAGTGTGGAGATGTTTGTCCAGGCAAATCAGGATGATGATGAGCCCATTGCCCAGGACTGAGCTCAGGTACAGGAGAAGGAAGGCGATAAAAAGGATCCTGTTGGATATGGGGTCACTGGAGAAGCCAAGCAGGACAAATTCAGAAACCCAACTTTGGTTCTGCAATGGAAGCATCCACATGGTGGGGCCTGGAATAGAATCACATTTATACATGTCATCTGAAGTGCTCAACCGATCAAGAATGCCATCTGTACAAGCAGACAGGTTCAGGTTTTAGTTCTGGACCCACTACTCACTTTCTGTATAATCCTGAACTTTATTCTTCAGCCAGCAGGTGCAAAGTGAAGCTCTGACAACAGGAGGTGATGGAGGGCACCAAATGTAATCGCAGCAGGTGCTTCTGTTGCTGCCTTCAATCCTTCCTCACTCAGTTTGAGAGCCACTGGCCATGGTGTGTGAGAAGGTCAGTAGCACTCAGCCTGACAGACTTCAGTGGACCAACACCAGCCCTGCACTTAGGCCACACTCTTCCCATCCAAAAGCTTGACAGCGCGTACAGGCTACCTTCAGGGCCATGAATTCAGGCAACCGATCCTCCACCTGGGAGGCCACTTGGTCCCCCTACTCAACAAGTGCTTCTACAGAACATTGCAAATACAACCCAGGCAATATTTTTCTATGTCCACTGACAGGCTGAGCTTTCCTGAGCAGTACAACCTCCTTAAAAATGTCTGAATATCAGGCTTGTTGTTGTTGCTGTTGTTTATTTTGCTTTTTTCTTTTTTAGTCTGGAGCAAGCAAAGAGAATAAGACATCTCTTTAGTCCCTTCAGTATATACTGTCAGCCTAGAAGTAGTAGCTATTTTTGTTTGTTTTTTGTTTTTTCACTTAACTACTTTTCTTTCATCCTTTTTAGTACTCACCTTTTACTAGTCAACACTTTCTTATATTGAATTTCCTTTGTCCAGATTACTGGTGTATTCTGTTGCCTGTCTTTGGATCCTGATTGATGCAGATGCTAAATCTATGAAGAATGAGTTTGATAATGAAAAAAAAAATACCTGCAAGTTATCTTAGGGAAACTAGACAACCTCTTCACTGAGTGATCACCAATAAAAAGCAAGCAGATACTATGTATCTCCAGATATAAAATGCTAAGTATGCACTGCCTAAATATTATTTGAGCCAAAAATGTAAAACTTAAATATAATCATTAAGTAACATCAAAGAAACCCAAACTCAGGAATATTCTATCAAATAACTAATTTCTAAGTTCAAAATAAAATCAATATCTAGGTGTGATGATCCATATGTGTAATTTCAGCACTTGGAAGGCTGAGACAAGAGAATTGCCATGAGTTTGAGGCCAGCCTAAACCACATAGTGAGTTCAAAACCAACCTGAGCTACAGAACAAGATCTTGTCTAAAAACAAACCAATAATTAAAGAGAAATGCTGAGAATCTACAACAGATAGAAATGAACTAAAAAAACTAATACAAGATTTAATCCTGAAAAGAATGTATATTAAAAATTACATTATTGTGACAATTGACTATATTGAAATATGACTTGGATTATATTTGATTTTACAATAGTATTGTTTTAAGGTTAAATTTCCTGAATTCAATAACTTCTATATAAGAGAACATCCTTATTCTCAATAAATATTTACTGGAGACCTCTGCAGCCAGTGAGATCAGCAGCAGCCCCTCCCCCTTCACCCTGGAAACCTCAGGGGTGGTGGGATCATTGGTCACCACTCTCCCTCAGGCAGAGCCCTCAGCAGCCCACCCACCATCAGCTACCCTGTCCATACCCTGCAGAACCCTGGTGGGCTGGTGGTAGCTTTAGCAACTCCTCACCCATACAGAGAACCTCAGTGGGCTTGACATTGTGATGAGTTTCCCTCTCAAATAGAGGACCTCAGTGGGTCAACAGAAGCAGCGAACCCTCCCCCTCCAGCTGTAAGACTTTGGAAAGCCCAGCAAGAGTGTAGGTGAGTCCTTCTTCCATACAGAGAACACCAGCTGGGTTGAGGAGAGAGCCAACAAGGCCTCCCCAAATCTAGAGAAACTCAAAATGGCCTAAGAGACCCCCAGTGACACAGTAGGGTCCCTGCTGAGGTGTACAATATAGTCAGGTAAATCTGGCAGCCTGGAATAGCCCAAACCACAGTAATAATAGGATCTAAGGATTAGCTTACATCAATACTCCTAGACTAGTCTAGGGAGAATATAAGACTTACTCAATAGACCCTGCAGGAGGAATTCAGGTGACTGGCCCCTCCCTTTCATTGTGGGACCCAGCCATTGACCAAACGTCACCATTACAGTAGGACCTACAACACAAACAATAATCATTTGAGACTAATGGGACTGAAAAGATAAAATATTAACCCAGGAGGTAAAAATGACAGAACAAAAAAGCAAAATGCAACCTCAAATATCCAGGCAATCAGGAACAAGTACAGGAGACATTGAAATAGAGGATACCATAAGTCATACATCTGAAATTCCTGAAAAAAATATCAACTGAAAAAAAGAAACAAACGCATGGGGCTATAGAGGAAACCATATTGGAAATAATATCTCAGTAAAGAAAGAAATGACAACATTAATAAAGGAATTGCTCAGCATAGCTAGAAAAGACATAGATTTTTTTAAAAAGTACAGGAGCACAGAAAAATGATGGAAACCTTGAATGAAAAATTTAGGAAAGAAATAGAATGCATGAAACAAATTCAGAGTTATCCAGGAAATTAAGAAAACTCTATTGAAAGCTGGCAAAATCATTTGAATGAAGCTGAGGATAGAAGACAGGATTGCAGCCAGTGATTATGAACAAAAAGAACTTTTATTTAACAAAGGAGTATGATGTACCCAGTAAAACTTTTTTTGAAAATTGGTGGAGAAATAAGGTACTTCCATGATAAAGAACAACTGAAGAAATTCATGTCTACCAAGCCAACCCTAGAAAGAATACTGAAAGACATACTAGAGAGAGACAAAAATGACTACAATTCCCAGAACAGCAACAGAAAAAAAAAAAAAAAAAAAAAAAAAAACCACCACACAGGGAAAGCAACTAAACAAGGAGGAAAAGCAGGGAACCAAAAACAGGAAAATAATGTGACAAAGTTAATCCAGTACATGTGAGTGTTATTCATCAATGTAAATGGCTTCAATTCACCAATTAAAAGAAATAGGTTGACAGAACGGATCAAAAAACAGGATCCAACAATATGCTGTATACAAGAAACACATCTGACTTAAAAGGAAACTTTGACTAAAACTCAAAGGATGGAAAGCAATATTCTATGCAACAGGAACCCAGAAAAAAGCAGGGTAGCTATTCTGTTTGCAGACAATGTGAACTTCAAACCAAAATGATCAAAAGATATGAAGAAGGTCACCATATATTTGTTAGAGAAAAACTTCAAGAGGAAGAGATTACAATTATATATATATATATATATGCACCAAATACAAGAGCATCCAATTATTTAAGACAAATACTAGTAGACATAAAAAGCCAAATACACAATAATACAATTATAATAGGGGACCTTAATACCCAATTGTCACCAAGAGATAGATCAACTAGACAAAAAGTTGGTAAAGAAATAAGGGCCGGGGATTTAGCTCAGCGGCATAAGTGCCTGCCTGGCAAGTGCGAGGTCCTGAGTTCAATCCCTGGTACTGCAAAAAAAAAAAAAAAAAAGAAAAGAAAAGAAAGAAAGGAAGAAAGAAAAGAAAAGAAATAACAGAACTGAATCAAACCTGTAAACAAATGGATTTGATAAATGTTTACGGAATGTTCCACACATCAACATCAAAATACACACTCTTCTAAGCTGCACATGGTATATTCTCTGAAATAGAACATACTTAAGTAAGTGTAAAGGGGTTGAAATTATCACATGCATATTATCTGATCATAGTGTATTGAAATTGGAAATTAATGGCAAAATAAACTGCAAAACCTGCATAAATACATGGAAATTAAATAATACCCTGTTGAACAACCAATGAGTTATAGAGGAAATTAAACAATAACTAAAACTCAATGAAAATGCAGATAAAACATACTGAAACTTGTGGGATGCAATGAAAGCAGTGCTAAGAGGGAAATATAATGCAATGAATAGCCACATCAGAAAAACAGAATGAGCACAAATAAACAACTTAATGCTGCACCTCAAGCTCCTAGAAAAATAAGAGCAAGTCAAGCCCAAAGCTGATAGAAGGGCTGGGGATTTAGCTCAGCAGCATAAGCACCTGCCTTGCAAGCACGCGGTTGTGAGTTCAATCCCTGGTACCGAATTAAAAAATTTTAAAAAAGCTGATAGAAGAGAGGAAATTATAAAGATCAGAGCAGAAATTCATGAAATTGAGACTTAAGAAAACGATACAAAGAATCAATGAATCGAAGAGTTGGTTCTTTGAAAGAATAAATAAAATTGATTAGCCCCTCAGTAACCTCATCAAGAAAAAGAAAAAAAAACTCAAATTCATGCAATAAAGAATGAAAATGGTGAACTTACTACAGATCCCATGGAAATTTGGAAGATCATGACTACCTATTTTGAAAGTCTTTACTCACATGGGGTGGAAAGCACAGAAGAAATGGACAAATTCCTAAAAAGGTATGAATTACTAAAGCTGAATCAAGAAGATATAACAATTTTGAATAACCCAATATCAGCTACTGAAATTGAAAATGTGATTAAAAACTTACCAACAAAGATACGCCCAGATCCCAAAGGATTCACAGCTAAATTCTACAAGAAATTTAGAAAGGCTGTCACTGCTGACCAGTTCTATCACGTACCATAGTGATATAAGTGCACCCATGTTTATAGCAGCCCAGTTTATAATAGCTAAATCCTGGAAACAACCCAAATGGCCATCAACCAAGGAAAGGGTAAAAGATGTGGTATTTTTATACAGTGGAGTACTATTCAGCTGTAAAGTTGGGTAAACTTGAGACTTTTTTGGAGGATGGATGCAATTTAAGACCATATTCATAAGTAAAATAAACCAAATTTGTGTAAGCATCCTATTGTCTCCCTAGTGTAAGAAGCTGAAAAAGTATATAAAATTCAAAATTTTACAATAGATATTGTGAAATAGGAAAAAAAACTGTTTCATGGGTTGAGGGAAAGAAGAAAAGAAGGAAAGGAAAAGGAAAAATAAATAAATATATATGTATATGTACACGAAATAGTTAACACAGTTATACTGCCAATTTCTTTAGTTCATTGAAATGAAAAGTTTGTGTCTATATTGTTTGGTCAGTTTTTCATGCCTATGCCTTGTAATATGAACAACTACTTTGAAGATAACAATAGAAATGTACTAACTATTGTTACTCTCCTACAATCTTATTTTGAAATTTTGTACTATTGTTTTCATTGTATAAAAAAACCTAGTTTACTCCTACCTCATATACTGCACACAAAAGTCAATTCTAAAGGGCTGGGGATATAGCTCAGCAGCATAGTGCCTGCCTGCCTGGCAAGCACAAGGTCATGAGTTTGATTTCCACTACCAAAAAGAAAAAAGCAATTCTAGATGCATCTCTCATTTCTAGCCCAATATGTCTAGGATCCCACTCACCGCCCCAAGCCAGTGACAGTCTCAGCCTTTATGAATTCACAAAACGGTATCACAGATACTGTCTCTTGCTCTTTAGGGAATTAGTCTAAACAGTAAATCCTTCAAGTATGTGAGTCCAAGTAGTAGTGGTTCTAGGTTGCCCAGGCTCCACAAAAGCCCACAATTTCTGAGAGGTTGGGGGCTGAACCTCCACCTTCACTCCATAGTTCAGCTCTCTGAACCTAGCCAGGCCAGCCCTGGCTGCCGAAGATCTTGACCATCCGGTCCTGGAGTGCAGATATAGAGAAGCTTGGCATCTCAGGTCTCTCTCAGCAGGACAAGCTCCTTTTTATGGTCCTGCCTCCTCATCTACCCTTCTCAGAAGAACTAGAATAGGATTTTTCCTATCCCTGGGTGTGATGCCAAGATGGAATTCTCTGAATTCCGTTTACAAAAACCCTATGAGGAAGAGGTACCTACTACAGCATGAGGAAACATTTCCTAGGTGGAGTTAGTAACCTGTTTACCTGTCCAGCCTTCTTGGGTCATATGAGCACTCAGCTGAGATGGGGTAAGACCTGGCTACCTGATACAGGTATCAAGAACTTAAGTCTTTGTTCTGATTCCTCTTTTAAACTTTTATCCCGAGCTCTGATTTTTCAATTAGATAATGTTTGAGTCATACTTTTATTCCTTCTTGAACTACCTCTGGCAAATCAAAGTCCTCCTCCATTCTCCACCAGCACTTATTGGTCAGTGCTTTCCCACTGCTGAATGAAATACTTGACACCTGTAACATAAAGGAGAAATTTATTTGCCTCAAAGTTTTAGAGGATTCAGTCCATGGTTGGTAACTCCAAGACAGGAACCTCATGGCCGAAAGACATGGGGGAGAAAATATGCTTTGTTTATAGCAGCTAAGAAACAAAGCAGGACAACAGAAACAAAAGGAAGGGACCAGTTCACACCTCCATGAACTAGCAAACACACTTATAAGTATTTTTTACTAATCCCCCAGGCAACTCCTAAGCTGATCAAGTTGACAAAAAGCTCAACTGTCATGAACACAATACCTTAGACAAGTTACTAGGCTTCTCCAACAACAACTAAGTGTTAAACCATTGCACACTTACTCTATAGCAGATCCTTAGCCCAACTCTGACACACAGCATCAGGAAGTAAGCAGTGTCATCCCCTGCCACACAAAGGATATAGGGGTCCAGTGGAGTAAGAAACTTGCCCAGATGCTCACATCATATAAGTGGAGAATCAGAATTTGAATTCAGATCTATCAAGTTCCAGTGCCTGCTCTCTTAAATGTGCTGTTACTCCTCAATTGTCTCCTCTATAAAATACCAACAGTAACCCCCCTTACTTTCTAGGATGGCTAAGAAAGTTAAATGAGACAATACTGAAAGCTCTGCATAAAACCTGCCAACTTTTCTTGACTATAAGTGGCCTGTCTTCTGTCTGGACTTTGGTTTCCCCAAAGGAGAAAAAGAAGACTGGACTCAGAGGTTCTTCCCAATCAACTACAGACCACCAGAACAAGTCGTTTGTGGTTAAGAAATATTATAGCTTGGTTATTAAACACAGCCATTTTCAGAAGTTCAGTTATATAACTCTAAGTAAGTTACATTAATACCAAAAATTACAAATGACAAAAACACTTCACATCCTTTTGCCACATTTTACTGCTGTCTGTGTTTCAGAGACTGATCATGTCTACATGTCTGCATGTGGAATGATACACTACTGTACACTCCCAAGCCCAGTTTAGTGGCATCATGTTGCTACTTTGACATTGGCCAGGCTGAGTATAACCCTATATAAATTGGTAGACATATAAATCAGAACTTCCCCAGTGCTAGGCTCATTTCAGGAATGGCTGTTTAGAATTTATGTCACCCCACTGGTCCTAACTCTTCTCATATATGTCATTGACTTTCATTTCAACTCTGAAGAGATAGTCCAGATTTGGATTAATTTCCTCTTTGAATAAGGAAATGGAGGCCCAGAGAGGTGCAATAACTTGCCTGAGATAGAATCAATCTAGGATCAGAGACAAGGTAAAACTTGGGTCATGCTGATTTTTTTTTTCTTTTTGGTACCAGGGATTGAACTCGCAGCAGGTGCTTATGCCATTGAGCCAAATCCCTGACCCATGCTGATTTTTTAAATAACAAAATTAATTAAAAACTGCCAAGAGTTGTCCTACTCACCCATTTCCCAGATAAATAAACTGAAAGCAGAAAGATGTGAGGGATTTTGTCGAAGTCTTGTAGATGGATGGTAGAGTCAACACCTAAACTCTTGCCTCTTGGGCTGAATCTGCTATAGAATGTGCTTAAGTGCCTAAGTCTAAACTATTGTGCGTACTTGAACTCTCACAGAAATCCTTCCTACTGGCCTTAGAACTGATCATGATCACCAGTGGAAATGGGCCAGACCAAGAGTTGGCAGGAGAAAAAATGTAGACGTATAAGATGGGCCTGCAGTCATCAAAGAGAAGACAATGAACTAGTGAAGGAGAAGCTGCAGTCTGCAGCGATCCCAACAACCTGAGACTCGCTAATTGGCCCCAAGCCCAGGATGCCTCTGGAAGGAGCCCTGTGGGAATTAGCTCATTTTGTAAGATAAACACACCAGAAAGTTTTCTGAGTTAGTGTCTGGAGAGGAAAGCTGAAGGGAATATCAGGCAACAGTGATGATACTAATGATCACGAGTACCTTATGTGTCCCTTGGGGCATCCTTACAGAACTTTATAGTTTACTTCTATTTCCTACTGTGAGAGTGGTCATTGCCTCCATTTTCCAAATAACAACAATGGTGGTGGTGGCAACAATAACAGACACTTTCCAAGCACTTATCACGGGCCAAGCCTGAGAGAGTCACTAATAATACTGTTCATGGCCACTTTGCTACTTCAAGTCAGAAGAAAACTTCGAGGTTAACTATGCAATTCTTACTCTTTTATATTGATTAAAATGAAAGCCCACGAAAGGAAGATGACTCTGAGCCAGGTGAGTTAGTACAGACTGGAAATTTGTTGTCTTGGTTCCTACCCATCAGTCCTCCCCTTTGCCTCTGACTTACCTCTTTGTCATTCTCTAGAAGGTTGAGAAAAACAGCTGTCCACCTGCCCACCAGTAATGTAGTCAGTCACAGGATGTACCCTGACATGTCCTCAACAGCGGGAACCCTGGTGTTTCTACCTGCTAACACTATCCTCCAAAGCTACAAACCTTATGTGAGCCAAGTTAGGGACACATAGTTCAAATAAACTAATAGGATAGTGATCATAATGATAATAAATTGCAACAAAAATAATGTGATAAAGATGATGACAATAATAATGAAAGCAAAATTTCATATGGTTACCCTGGACCCGATATTTTCCTGTTTACTTAAATGACTTGCTTTATACAGACATTCCTCATTTAACCATCTATTTGTTTAATGACTTTCAGACATATTTCTGAGGTGCACTGTTTGAATTTACAACACACCACTCAGGATTATGGTTATCTTTTTTGTACAGTACTATGCATCATGTTTATAGAGTCTAAAAATGTTTTTTTGGTACTGTGCATCTTATTTATTTAATTGCTGATTATACTGTAAAATACTCATTATGATTGGGATTATATGTCCCCTCAAAGCTTCATGCAGTCATGAGGTGGTTGGTTTTTTCAAAGGTGGCTGAATCTAGGGTGTGTGATGCTGGGATTGAGGGCAGATGATCAGCTCACTGATTGGTTAGGTACTGCCCTAATCCCAGCACCCTAGATAGAGTATAAAAGGGAAAGATGCCTTTAAGGTTTGGTTGCTGATTTTGCCCGCCATGGACTGTTGTCCTCTGCAACATCATCCTTCAGTGGGGTCAACCATTATGGACTGAAACAGCTACCAACTGTGGACTAAATATACCTTTCCTTCCTTAACTTTAAGAGTCAGGGATTTTGTTTCATCAATGAAAAAAGTAACTAAGTACAGCATTGCAGTTTTATATTCTGTAATACATTACACTGCATGTAAAAGCTATTCAAATAAAAGCTAAGTCATCAAGTTGGAGTTTCCTTGACTGTTTCCTTATTCTGAATATTGTACACACTGTATACAATTCCTCACTTAGTGACCAGTTTCATTGAACAACTTAGCCACAGGAACTTAACTTGGTCATTAAATGACGAATGTATGTATTCAAAACATTTCTAGAAGCAGTGCTACCTTCATAATTTCACAGTTGAGGAAACTGAGTTATACAGAGTTAGTAGTAATACATCACTAACTCACAGTCTAGGTGTGGTTGATGGTAAATGTTTAACAATCAACTTTACACAGAGAAAGGAACAAAATTATGCTTGCTTTTTTACCCAGGCTAATCAAAATCAATGTTGCTGAGCCAAAGAATTTTCCACAATTGACCCTGGAGCTGTGGAGACTGGCATGAAAGTGTTCAAGATGGTCTCCTACTCCCTCTGTTGATGAGATTCAGGAACCGGAGACCAATGGGAAAGCCAGCAACACAGTGGAATCCTGGCTATGAACAAATGGGCTAGTGATACATACCATATTCAGTGAAATAAACAAAACATTGCATTGTCTCACTAGTTGAGAAGCTGAAAGAACGTATGTACATGTGTGTGCATGTGTGTGTGTATTAATGCTAGCTATACTACTGATTTCTCAGAGTACGCTGAAGAGAAAGATTCGTGCTGGCCTTGTTCAGACAATTGAATGTAGATGTCTTGTACTTCAGGTGAATGATTTGAGGATGACAATGTGCAATGTGTGTACCATTGTTGCCCCCTGATTGACATGTTTTGAAATTTTTAGTTTTTTCTTTTTTCTCCTTGAAACAAAATGGATTAAAAAAAAAAAAACAAGGGCTGGGGATTTATTTCCAAGAAAATTTTAAAACATACTACAGTGATCAGTGTGCACCCATTTTTATAGCAGCACAATTTTTAATAACTAAGTTTTGGAAACA
Source organism: Cavia porcellus (assembly GCF_034190915.1). Taxonomy (NCBI): domain Eukaryota; kingdom Metazoa; phylum Chordata; class Mammalia; order Rodentia; family Caviidae; genus Cavia; species Cavia porcellus. The sequence continues at coordinate 38,225,314 of NW_026947508.1, forward strand.
ACCCAAATGTCTATCAACCAAAGAATGGATTAAAAAAAAGATGTGGTGTTTTTATACAATGGAGTACTATTCAGCTATAAAGATAGTAAACTTGTGACATTTATAGGGAACTGGTTGCAACTTGAGACCATTCTCATAAGTGACATAAATCAGACTTGCATGTTGAGTTGCAGTACTATGCACACCAACTTTATGATCTAGTAAGCAAGATAATGCTTATTCATACCGGGAGCTAAGGTCACATTGGCAATTTGGTGGTTCATCGCTCATGGATCAGAAAACAATATTGTAGTCAAATGTAGTAGTGTATACCTATAATCACAGCACTTGAGAGGCAGGAGTTTCAGACCAGCCGGGGCTACACAGTGAGTTCAAAGGCCAACCTAAACTACGTAGTGAGACCCTGTCTCAAAAAAGAAAACGGAAGACAAAATTGTCAAATTGTCAGTATACCCTCATGTACACATTTTGAACATAATTCTAGCTGATAGTTTTATAGGAATTAACAAACTGATACTATAATTCATGAGAAAGGTCAAGGGACCCAGAATAGGCAAAGAAATCTTGAGAAAAAAATACAAATTTAGAGCACTTGTCCTTCCCAATTTCAAAATCTGTCACAAATCTATACTGAGAAAAATACTGCATAACTTGATTGATGTCTAATTTAAAAGACTAACATTGATAGTCTAGACACAGAACTTAAGATTGTCAAATGATTTTGACAAGATGCTAAGACTACTCAATAGGGGAAGGACAGTCTTATCAACACATTGTGCTAGGACAAATGGATATATATCTGCAAAAGAATGAAATGGGCCCCTACCACATGTCAAAATTACTTCAAATAGATAACAGGTCTAAACAAAACATAGGAATAAATTTTCATAACTTTTAAGCAGGCAGTTGGTTCTTAAATCTGATCCCAGAAGAAGAGAAATGTAGATAAATTGGATTTCATTAAAGTTAAAACTTTTGTGCTACAAAGAATACCATCAGAAGAGTAATGCTACTACCCACAAGAGAAAATATTTGCAAATTGTGGTGGATTTACTAATGATCAACTTGTAACTGAACTTATAGCTGAACTGAATCAGTGTCATTCTGGGTATAGAAGGCTCACCTGAGTATTGTCAATAGTATAAATGAGAATTGAAGGGAAGATGGTGTGCTGTTGATTCTCCAAAAGCAAGAGAAGATTGTCATACTAGTTTTCCTAATGTGAACTCAGTTGTTCTCATTGTCAGGGGATTTCAAGTCCTCAGTGTGGCTGAGCATGGTTGCAATTCTTTTAGGAGGAGCTCCGGTCCTTATCCTGAGTGTTGCTTCCTGACTCCAGTGCCGATTCCTCAGCTCAGCCTGCTGGCATGGATCTTTCATCCCACTGGCACAGACTTTCTAGCTTCCACCACTGATTTTTGAGACTTCCCAGTGCAGATCTTTGATACTGATTTGCATGAGACATTGTTGTGAGCTCTAGGCCTCCAGCTGGACTGACGGAAGACATTGCCATGGGCTCAAGGTCTTCAGCTGGACTCATGCAGGACATTGCCATGGGATCCAGGCCCTCAGCTGGATTCTTAGGGTCTGTAGTATGAGGACAGATTTCCCTCAGTCTTTGACATTTACTCTTTGGGTGAGTATGATAAAATAACACCATACATGTGTACTGTATTAAATATTTTCCTTTCTAAGCCCTGACTACAACACAAATCTGTTTTGTTTTGTTTTGTGAGACATGGTGTTACTTTGTAGTGAAGGCTGGGCTCAAACTCATGGTGATTCTCCTGCCTCCGCTGCCTGAGAGCTGGAATTACATGCATGCACCACTATGCCTGGCTGCAAATCATGTTTTTGATAAAGTACTTTCATCTACAATATGTAAAGGACTTTTACAACTCAATCATTAAGAAAGAAATGACTGAAAAAGTGGGCAAAGCATCCAAGCAGATGCTTCTCCAAAGAAAATATATAAATGGCCAATAAGCACATAACAAGTATTCAACATTAATAGTCATCAAGGAATTGCAAATAAAAACAACTGTAACAGTCCATCTCATAATCACAAGGATGGTTATACTACAAAAAAGAAAAGACAAGCAACTCATTCAGGACCCTCCTGTCTCTCAGGAGATATTTCTATTTTCCCATTCCTCCATATCTCATTTTCTTATTTCCCATTCATTTTGTTCAGTAAATTTTCCTACTCTGAACCTCCATTCTTCCTTAGAATTCATCCTTTGACCTTAGGGAACACAAACTTAGTGTATCTGACATCTAGTAATTCCCCTATATCATCTTGGAGGTCCCACTAAGATACTTGGAAGGAGGCAAGAGTTTGATTTTGTTTCATGGAACCTCTAAAATGTTTCAAATGGATGCTGGATAGTGACTGGGTAATCAAAACTGTCATCCTTGAATTTTATGCCTTGCCTTTGTCCATTGCTTAGGCCTTGGCTCTTTTATGCATTGTCTTTTGTTAAAATTATCATTCATTTAAACTGAGTACAAGGGAGGATTATGACTTCTTTTGTTTGGGGTTTGTTTTTTTGTTTGTTTATTTTTTTTGAGAAAGGGTCTCACCATGTAAATCAGGCAGTCCTTGGACCCACTATGCAGCCCAGGCTAGCCTCAAACTCATGGCAGTACTCCTACTTCAGCCTCCAGAGTGCTGAGATTACAGCCACTATGCCTGGCAGTGATGTTTCCTTGATGGGGCATTTTATTCCTGTTTTGTATATGCTATATTTTGGGCTTAGTTACTAAATTGATTAGTGTTCCTGGTCCTACCTGTTTGATTTGTTTGACTTCTGTGGTTTGTTATCTTAGACAGTAGCATTAGGGAAACATAATATTAGAGCATTCCCTAATGAGTTTTGATATGAAATTCTATAAAATGCTTTTTATGAAATCTAGTTCATGTACATATCTATTCATAAACCACAGGACTCCTTCTACCAGTTAGAAGATGCTAGATCATGATGCAAGGCCATGCATCAGAAGCCTAGAGAGATCTAGGGAGCCCAGCACCAGCCCAGAGAAGAAGCCATGCTCTGAGGCCCTGCTACCATTGGAGGAGAATCAGTGAACCACTGCTCTGTGCCTCTCTCCACCACTCTAGGAACCCAGATCAGAGGAACCCAGGTGCCTAGTCCAATCACCTACCCTGAGGGACTCACAGCCAATGCAGGAAACCCCTGGGATTCAGCAATGGTCTGATTCAGAGAAACACTGGAAAATGTCAAGATGAAGGATCAAAATACAATCTCAGACCTCCAGCTTACACAGAACAGGTTCAAGAGACACACATGGTAGAAATTAGAAATCATATGACTGAAATTTCTGAAACAATAACAACTGAAGCAAAAAAGCAACTTAGTTCTTGTATTGTTTGGTCAATTTTCCATGCCTATGTCTGATAGTCTGGATAGCTTATTTTGAAGATAACCAGAGGCATTATGGTAGCCATTGTTAATTTCCTGTTACCTTGCTTTGAAGTCCTATATCATTTTCATTGTTTTGTTTTGTTTGATTTTATTACATCTGAAAGTATGGGCAACTACTTTTAAGAAAACAAGATATATTATGGTAGCCACTGTAGATTTCCTATCCTATTTTGAAGTTCTGCATCACTTTCATTGTTTTGTTTTGATTGGCTTTATTCTGTTTTATTTTTATTTTATTCCTTCAAAATAACAAAAAAAGATGCTCAGTCAGCGGTCATTCTTAGGACTTGGAGGATGGGTTTTTCTGGGACAGATTGACCCTAATCCTCCTCTACACTCTAGAGGAAATGTTGAACCTGATCTGCCTCAGTTTCTGTTCTGGTGTGCTCTTCACTGGTGAAGAGGCAATCTTAACTCTTGAGAGTCTCCATTCTCGCCTTTCTAGGTGAGAATGATGATTCATGGCAAGCTGTTTCAGTAACTCACTGTGAGCACAAGAAAAGACTTTCTTTCTCTGATCTCATTTATGACCTTTTCCCGACAGTTTATTCTTTACTTTTCAGAGGCGTGTAAGGTTAAAGAAAAAGGGGCTCAAAATTGCCTCAACCTTTACTCCTGCCAAACAACTAGGAACCTTTAAATTAAGCCCATAGAATATCAGTGTTTGCTAATGCTGAAGAGAGGGAAGTCATTTTAGATGAGAAATACATATCTCATCTGTAGTTCAGATGTGATACCACAATTTTGCTCATCCAGAAGAACACAAATAAAAGCTACATACTGGTTCAATGTTCTGGCCCCCAATCTTCCTTGGAAGACTGAACCCGAGACCTTGTGGAAAGAACTGACTTCGGTGTGAAATCACAAGGCACTATTTCCAAAGCACCACACCTGAGGGACCTAAACACATTTAGCCTAAGAGAGGATCTCTAACCTTCTTTCTCCCCTCCTAGGTCTAACTGTCATTTATGTGTATAGAAAAATACTTTGCTAATAAGTTGTAGACCTTGAAACTTTTACTGTAAACTTATACAGCGCTATGTAATGAAATTTGCTTAATCTTTCACCTGTTCTTTATAGAATCCTGACAAACAATCATTACTCTGCCATGTAGTTAGCTGCTCTTACAGCAGCTGCCACTGTAAAAACAGAAGACAGATTTCCCAGGACCTCTTGGTGAATACCCACTGAAGCCAATGGCCAATGGATTGGTCACCAGACCGGACCTGAATTCCTTTCCAGAGTCAGATCTCTGGTTGTGTGGACTAGTAGAAACTAACAGCAACTGAGATGTCATGACCAGGGCTACTGACTGGAAGACACCTAAAAGTTTCTCAGTGGAGACTGACTCCTGACTGCGTAGCCAGGAGAAAAATCTCCACTTATCTACTGTACTTTTCCCTCCATTGTAAATTAGAAACTCTCCCTAAGTTTTCTCCAACTTGCTGGGCATTACTTTAAAACCACCTTGTCATTAAATTGACAACTTGAAACAAATGTTTGCCTTTCATGGAAGAAAGCAGCTATCAGAGGGAAAATTTTACACTTGTGCCTTGCATATGCTAAGTAAGGGTTAAAAAGAGAGATTTTAGGCAGCCTTTTTTTCTTATATGCGCACATAAAAGGCATAAATAAATGTGTGTGTTTTTAACATGTAAATTGTGATTACTAGGTGATGTATATAAATTTAACCTGTGAGCTTCAGAGGTATACATTATACTTTTAATTTTTAAAATGTAGCCTTATCTTGCTGCTAAAAGAAGTTGCCTACATGATTAGGTAGATAATAGGAATGTCTTGGAGATTTTACCCAACGGCCCCCGTGGGATTTTTCTCCAAGCCATATTTTACCTATCTCTAGAGCTGATCTCCTCTGCAGGCTGAGAAACCTCCAACTTCCAAATCAGTTATTGGTCACTGGTGGAGGTTCAACCATCAACTGTTTACCTGCTAGCACCAAGAAATTCAGAGGGAAGTACTGAGTATGAGGTCATTTCACTAGACTCATACTGTAAGAAAGAGGGAAATGTTCAAAATTACCTTATGTTCAGACTTTCTTTGAACTAAAGAAATAATCCCGGTGTTCAAACATGCGCCTCAGGAAAACCAGACACCTCTGGCCCTTAAGGCATCCACCACCACTAAACCTGAGACTATTCTTCCTAGACCTTTGGAAACCGAGGGCAAGGCTTCCCAGACAAGCTTAATCAAAGCTTGCCTCCATTACTGAGTCTGAGGCTTCCTCCACTTGTCTTTTTCTTTTGGAAGGAAATAAAACAATACAATAAAATGGAATAAAACAAAACAGTAAAAAAAATACAGAATTTCAAAAACAAGACAGGAGGAAATCCCCCATAGTTGCTATAATGCATATTGTTATCCTCTAAACAGGTGCTCAGCCTACTGGCCTCAGGCCTGAAAAGTCAATCAACCAATACAAACATTAAGTTGTTTTTGCACTTCAGTTGCTATCTTCCCAGTATGTGTTCCTCTGAATCAGTTAGTTGCCTCCATAGGAGGCTTAGGGAGTTGGCGGTGTGTCTTACTGTCTCCCAGCCCATTTGCTAGCCGGTTCACAGTAAAGGCAGGCTGAATTCTTGGTTCTTTTCCCAGCCCATATCCTCCACTGGCTCACCCTATTTATCCTTCAGGCCCTGAGAATGGAGCCTCTAGGGCAGCCATAATTAAAGCCTCCATGGGATTGCATCCATCTTTAGTTAATTTAGTTCAAGAGCCTCAAGGGCAGTATCCCTTGTAGAAAGTAAATGGAGAATATAAAAGAACTTGCATTCATGTGTCCATTTTCTCACAGTGACCTAAAACAGATCAGGCAAGATCTAAGAGAGTTTTTAGTTGATCCTGATAAATACACTGAGGTATGTAAAAGACTTATTCAACCTTATAAACTGAATTAGAGAGATGTAACATTACCCTTGATTTAGACATTGACTTCTGTCATGGTTTGTGTCTGTGGCCCCCAGGCCTCATGAATGTGCATTGTGCATTTGTGATTGGTTCGTTGATGGTGTCAGTGCTACACCCACACGGGGGTGGAGCCAGGATGGATGTAATGGCAGGAAGAAGGAGTGTCTTGCTCTTTTGCTGGTTCCTGCTTGCTGTTTGCAGCTGCCATGAACTGCGGACCAGCCATGCCACCCTGCCTTGGAGCCAACTGAGTATGGACTGAAACCTCCAAAAAACTGTAAGAAATAAACCTTTCCTTTCCCAACTTCGGGCTTCAGGTATTTTGTCTCAGCGATGAGTAAAAAAGTAACTAAGACAACTTCTAGTGAGAGACAGTGAGTACAGACTTTAATCTGTGAGTTTCTTAAGTAAATTACAGTTATATGGGGATATACATTTTCAAAGTGAATTTAAATAGATTTTGCAAGAACTGTTATTGAGGGAAGTTATCAAGAGTTCAGACAGAGAATCCAAAACATCTCAGAGACTTCTTTGTCCTAGGGCATTTCTTCTGTACTGTATATGTCAAACCAGCATGAGACCACCAGTCAGATGACAGTTAAAAAATGCGTATGTATATGTTATGCCACTACACTTAGGGATGCTCAGGCACCAAACAGTCCAGACAATGTCACACGCTAAAATTAGAGGCTGGGCATTATAAACTTCTAGGGTACATTTGTAGACTAGTACATTCTCTTTCAATGATACCCCCATGAAAGGATAATTACATGAGAGTTTCTTTACATCATTTAATGTCTTGTGACTAGATACAGAAGTTTTACTAAAAAGGCTATTCTATCCTAAGATGGACGTTTAAATGTGTTTCAAAGATAATATCATGATTTATGGGAGCCATATTTCTCTTTTCTTAGATTCTAAGTCTTTGCCTCAGCCTGCCCCTGACCTTGCCTTCACCCTGTTCACTGAAATATGCAAAGCTGGCTATATTGAAACAAATATTCCCTTAATTGACTATAATAATGTTATTGAGTCCAGTTGAGGCACCTGTGCTCTCACTAATAGCAAAGCAGCAACACACAGGAGATAATAGCCTCCACGCTGATGGCTGAGGTGGAGGCTCAAGCAAGAGCCTGTGAGATTCCAGGGTTAAGATGTGAGATAACATCTTAGCTGAGGCCATGAGACTCAAAAAGAATTATACCTTCCTGGCAGTAAATGTGCCAGTCTTGTATACATCAAACTACCTTTATTGCTAATTGGAAGCCTTCATACTTGGTACAATATTGTTCTGTTTCACATTACAGCTGATACCTTCAATGTTTCTTTTCCTCATACTCTGTGCTGTGACTCCCCCACACCACCCTGACTGATACCAATAAAAGTCATGAGTTTTGCAGACAAAGTCATTTGTTCCACAGACAGCATTGGGTCATCCCAGAGTTTCTCAGCTGCAGAACTTTCTCTCTCCTTGTCTTTCTTTTGCATCTGCATGCCATATTGTCAGTTGGGTTGAAGTGATACCCTCTTATGGGACTTTCAGTAATCATTGTCATGCTATGTGTGCATTTTGATCTCAAACTTTCTCTGTAAAATTATGTAATTGTTTTCTGTTGACATTCCAAAAATATTCAGCTACTAAAACAAAAGTGCTTGATTTCCAGGTGAGATTATGATAGTTAAGCTCACTGCTCTGTCTGCAATACTAATGTCATTGATCTTCTCTTCTGGGCATTCAACAGCTAAAGTTTAGATACCAGAATCAGAAAGGTAACTGGACTAAGAGGAGAGCCAATGTCTTGGCCTTTGCCCTCTAAGGCAGCAAGGACCCAGCACATGAGGGAACATTCCTATAAGATCCTGAAACCTTAATGAGTCACTCATCTCCTGAGTAGACAGATTGCTGGACCCAGAGGACAGGAATTAACATGTGTATAGTGGGCCAAAGGAGGGTCATCAAAAGAAAAAGCCTCGGGGAGAACATGGCGGACAGATTAGCAGCAGCTATGGAGGCTCTCTGAAACACCCAGCTTAGAATTCAGGAATGGTGCTGAGTAAGGAATCATAAGCAAGAGGAGATATGCCCCGGTGATCCAAGAACAAACTGGGCTGAGAGAAACCAACTGGGAATGCAATCCTGGCGCTATAACAGGAACAGATAAAGCCTCCGCATGGAAGCTGGAGCCTGTGCCACTGGAAGCCAAGTTTTGGGTTTCCCGCCACGCGGTGGCTGCGTCTGCATTGGCTCAGCAGGGAGAGAGACACGCAGAAGCTCTGAGAACAGGAATTGGTGAACAGAGTTGAGAGCAGGACGGGCGGGGAGCCATGCATCCCCTCCAGTGAGTGAGGGAAAACTGGGTCTCTTCCCCACGGTCTAGGAGACTCCAACAGAGGACATTCTGGGACCGGGCAGACTTGCGGGAACAGGGCGCTGCAGTGACTTCAGTCACCAATCCGCCTCAAGCGGGATTGGTGAGCAGTGCCTAGCCCAAGTGACATTGCTGGCTGAGACCCAGTAGGCTAGCACAGCCCAGGTCCCACCTCCTGAAGGTGACCTGGAGGGGTGGGCTCCGCATAGGCTGTCTGGTCTGTAACTCCCTGGTGCGCTGCGGTGGGCGGGAACACCTAGCCGGTGCAATTCAATCAGACTGTGGCTGACAGGGAAGGAAGTTGGGCCTCCTATATACACTTGCATATATAAGGAACAGAGAATATGGGAAGAGGCAGCAACAAGAAAGGGTCCTCGGCCCCTAATTCTGAGAAAGAGGCAACAGCAGACACAGCACGAATAGACATAAAGCGCTATCTCGAGAGCCTCATAGACAAGTTCAGGAATGAAGTTATTAATGACCTGAAGCTAGACATAAGCACAATAGTTAGAGAAATGCTAAGCACCACCCAAGAAAAAACAGATGGTGAAATGGAAGAACAGAAAAAGAGGGGAGAATTGTTTAATGGAGAAAATAGAGAAAGCATAGAATACGTGAAGCAGGTTCAAAGAGAAAATCAGGAAACTAAAAAATCTATTGAAAACTGGCATAACAGCTTGAAAGAAACTAAGGACAGATTATCTGAACTGGAGGGCAGATTTGTAATATGGGAGCATGAAATGAAAAACTTCTTAAAAATAACAAAGAAACAAACAGCAATAATACAAAGACAAGAAGATGATAAGAGGATCCATAACTTAAGGATTAAGAACATAAAAGAAGAAGTAGGGACACAAACAAATGAACTACAAAAGCTACTCACAGAAATAATCCAGGAGAATTTTCCTAATTTAGCAAAAGGTAAAGATACTCAGTTGTATGAAGCATACAGGACCCCAGCCACCTACAACCCAAACAGAGCAACACCCAGGCATATAATAATTAAAATTCCAGAAATCCAATACAAGAACAGAACACTAAAAGCCATCAGAGACAAGAAACAGATCACTTACAAGGGGACACCCATCAGAATTACAGCAGACTTCTCGGCACAAACCATCAAATCACGAAGAGCGTGGGGGGAAATAATTCAAGCTTTGAAAGATAATAATCTCCAGCCAAGATTGATATATCCTGCACAACTATCCCTGAAAATTGATGGAAAAACAAGGTGCTTCCAGGATAAAGAGGAACTAGGGGAATATGCAACCACCAATTCAACTCTACAGAGAATACTGAAAGATATTCTAAAAAAGAAAAATACGAAGAATCCAGAAGTAGCGGCAGAGAGGCCACAATTAATGGAGCAGAAAGCAAAATGAAGAAGACAAACTGACAACTAATGACAGAAAAAGAGCTCAACAGAAATGAGGCAGAGAAGACTGGATGATAGGAACAGCTATTTTGGAGAAAATGATGTCTTAAGAGGTAATACTAATTTAGTATCATCTTGTTTTGAAGTCTCATCAAGCTTTTGTTCTTCTGTCTCCATTGGTCTAAACAGGTGGTATCTTATTGGATTTTATTATATATGATACTATAAGCAAAACCTTTTATAGACAAGGAGATTATACAGAAACCATTGTTTATTTTCTGTTAGTTGATTCTAAATACCCTGTAATACTGTCATTCTCTTGAATGGTTTTACATTGTTTTGATATATTTGATGCTACAGTATACGAAGTTATGCTCAAAGATTTCAAGGAAAGAGACAATATGGTAACTACTTTTATGTCGGGATAATCTTGTGATGAAACACTATTTTGCTTAAATGGTTATGTTTTGATCTGTGCTGATTTGCTGTTATGCCCTCTTTTATCTCAATCTCCATTTTATTATTTACTTTTTTTATCCTTTTAATTAAGGGAAAAATAAATTTAAAAATAGCAGGATATATTATAGTAACCCACTTTGACTTTCCATTATCTTGATTTAAAGCCCTGTATTGCTCTCACCATCTTGTTTTGACTGATGTTCCTCTATTCTGTTTTGCTTGATAGTACCAGGTTCGAAAGTTTAGGCAACAGCTGTGAAGATAGTAGGATTCATTATGATGCCCATTCTGGTTGATTATTATCTACGTTTGAAGACCTATAATGTCTCCAATGTTTTGGTTTTGTTGGTTTTGTTCTTTACTGTTTTGTTCAATTTTATTATAACTAATGCTATAGGCAATTCTATTAGAGATAGCGGGAGGCATTATGGTAACCATGGTTGATCACCTAGTATTATGCTTTTACATTATCTATTACGTCCACCCTTTTGATTTGACTGACTGTTCTGTTATGTCACATTTGGTTCTACTCTCTTCCAAAAAAGTAATAAGAACTGTGGGAGCAACAAAACCCAAAATGTGTAATTGTCATTGTACAAAAGAGAGGAAAAGAAAGTGCTCTAAATGATATAACTGCATGTATATTTAAGTGTATAAGATAGATAATGATATTACTGAGTTTTGTTGGATCACTGAACAGAACTGTTTGCAGTCTCACTGTTGGAATGTCCACTTTATAAGTTTTAATTTTGTAACTTGAACAATTGTTCCTGAGATGACAAAATGTAATCCATTAACTAGTGATTCACTACTGTTTATTTTTTTCTGTAAATCTGTATAACTTGTACCCTTTCTCTGCTTTTTTTCTTTTCTTTTTCTCCTTAAATAAAATTTAAAAAAAGAAAAAAGAAAAAGCCTCCCATGCTTTCACAGAAAGTAACATGGTCAAGCAAGGCTATGGCCCATCTTGGTGGTTGGCACTGATAGAGGAGCTGCAGGGCTCTATACATGGTTCCAAAGGTCTCACTTTAATTTGGTCTTGAACAGCCAGCAAAAAAATATGAACAGGGAGTCTGGGAAGATGGCAGAACAGTAAACAGCAAAGTGAAAAGCCTCTCTGAGAGAAACTGTCCATATCCTGGAATATAGCATTCTGGAGAAGGGAAGAAGTGGGTCCCCTCAACCCAGAAAGAAACTAAAGTGAGACTTGAAGCCCACAGAGAGAGAAAAAAAAAGAAAAATTTAAACAGAAGAAGGCAGTTGCTGGTGGCACTTTCACCAGAACAAGTCCCACTTTGCCAGAAGAGCTATCAGAACCTGGAGATGCATAAGCACAGTGAAGCTGGTGGCTAGCAAGCCCAAAAGTCTTGGTTGGGAGATGCAGTGGCAGAGGGGAGCAATGTACCAGAGAACTGTACTGGCTGGCAGTGAGTGTGGGGGACTCAGTCCTCCTATAGGAGTGGGCAATTGGCAGGCACCATTTTGGAGTGAAGCAGGATAAGCCAAGAGACAGAATTGTGGCCAGTTTCATTCAGCTACTCCTAGCTTGGAGCAGACTGGTGGAAATTGCTTGGACTGAGTCCCGCCCCTGTGTGTGGTCCAATAGCCACTACCAAGGTTTCCCTAAAGCTACACCTAACCAACCCCATCCAAATGGTGCATACTAACATGGTGAAGACTCTGTGGATTACCCAACTTAGAAGGGAGGCGCCAGCTTGCCCTGCCCCTTCTTATATGCCAGTAGCCACCAGCAGACTGGGGAAAGCAGCAAACAGCAGAAATCCCTAGCCAACACACTTCAGAGTAATTATAATCAATACAGGAAGTGCCAGGGACCCCACTATCCACTTGTCCAGAGGAAACCAGGAACATGATAAGAGGAAGAAGCAAAAGGCTATCTCTGGCCTCCAACTCAAGCAGTACTGGGCCAGGATATGTAAACATGGAAAAGATTGGGAGTTGCACACTTGCAGTTTTGGAAGCAACAGCAACTAAAATAAAGAAACAATTCCATGAAGCTATAAAAGAACTTAGAACAGAAATATTATTACAGGTAAAAAAGATATGAGAAACATAATAAAAGAATTACTAAGCATAAAGAAGACACAGACGGAAGAATAGAGGAGCATAGAAAAAGGAAGGAAACCGTCAATGAAGAATATAAAAAAGTTTGGAATACATGAAACAGATTCAAAGAGATTACCAGGAAATTAAAAACTCCATTGAAAGCTGGCAAAACTGCTTGAAAGAAACTAAAGATAGACTATCAAACCTTGAAAACAGATTTGCAGCTTGTTATCATGAAAGGAAAGATCTCTTAAAAATAACAAGGAACCAGGAAGTAAAAATACAAAGGCTACCAAATGACAAGATTAAAAAACATGAGTAAAGAAGCAGGGGTAAACACCAATGAAATACAAAGGCTAGTTACAGAAATAATTAAAGAAAACTTCCCAAGCATAGGAAAAGGAAATGATATCCAGATAAATGAGACATACAGAACTCCAGCCAGCTAAACCAAAATAGATCTACACCCAGACATATAGTAATCAAGATCCCAGAAATTCAACACAAGAACAGAATATTAAAAACTGTAAGAGAAAAGAAACAGATCATCTATAAAGGAAAATCCATCAAAATCATGACAGACCTCTCAGCACAAACCATCAAATCAAGAAGAGCTTGGAGTGAAGTATTACAAGTCCTGAAAGAAAATAACTTCCAACCCAGATTGATATACCCTGCAAAACTATCTCTCAAAATTAATAGAGAAACAGGTGTTTCCATGACAAAGAGGAACTGGGGGAGTTCATGACCACCAAACCCACCCTACAAAAAATACTGAAGGACATTCTAGAGAGAGAGAAAAGACCATGATTTCCAGGAACAGCGGCAGAGGAGGCTCATCAAATGGGGCAGACATTGGAATGAAGGGAAAAGTAGACAACCAACATGGAAAAATAACATGGTAGAGATGAGGCAGAGAAGGCTGGCCATAATCATTAAAATGGACAGCCTCGATTCACCAATAAAAAGAAACACAAGCAGAGTGGATCAGGAGATGGGGCCCACCAAGATGCTCTATATAAGAAATACAATTAACCTGAAAGAGGGTTTATAGACTAAAAGTCAAAGATGAGAAAACAATGCTCCATCTGACAAGGAACCAGAAAGAAGTGGGGGTAGCTTGCCCATCAGCTGTAGATTGGTTAGAAAGCCACAACGCTTTTATACAATGGAAAACTACACAGCTATAAAGAAAAAAAACCTTGAGGCTTTTGTAGGCAAATGGATACAACTTGAGATAATGCTCAGGGGTAAAAGGGTTCAGAATCACTTAGGTGAATAGCAGGTTTCCTCCCTAATTTAAAAACTAAAGGAGTTAGTGGGATACAAAATGTACAATGCACCCTGTGAAAATGAAAGGGAAGGAACTGTCTAATTTCATCATTCTATTTACTTTGGTTTTATTCTGTTCCAGTTTGTCTACTTGTATTAGATTTGATCACATGAACAGCTATGCCAAAGATAGCAGGAAATATTATGTAAACATTTTAAATTTCATATTAACTTGATATGAAGCCCTGTATTGCTTTCACTGTGTTGTTTTGACTGATTTTATTCAATTCTGTTTTGTTTGATAGCATCAAGTCTGAGGGTATAGGCAACTACTTTGAAGACAATAAGATTCACTATGATACCCATTCTGGTTTGACTATTATTTTCTTTTGAAGTCCTATAATGTCTCCAATGTTTTTTATTGGTTTTTTTCTATACTGTTTTGATCAATGTTATTATACCTGATGATATGGGCAATTCTTTTGAAGATAACAAGAGGCATTATGGTAACCATTGTTGATCTCCTTGTATTTGTTTTTAAGTCATCTATGTCCTATGCTCCTCCTTTTGTTTTGACTGACTCTTCTGTTTTGTCATATTTGGTTTTATTCTCTTCAAAATAAAAAAGTATAAGCAAAAAATGTATAAAAACCAATATCATAGTAATAAGAGCTAGATATAAAAAGGGACTCTAACTACTGACCTCTTTTTGGTGGTTTCTAGCTACACTAGTAGCTGGCCACTGTGGTTCATTAAGCCAAAAAAATGACAGTGAAATCTATAAAAACTCAACAAAATTCTCTAAACTTCTCTCCATCTTCTTACACTTGAACTAGAAAGACTTATAACAAGAAATATCAGACTTATAGATAACTTCCATCAGTAGAGGAAATCTAAGGGTCAACTGAATATAATCACTATAATAGTCCAGTAAGAGCAGTTTCTGAATGTGGCTTTTTCTCCGACCTGCCCTTCCATTCTAGTGCTCATGGTTTGATTATACGTGCTTTAATTTCTTGGAAAATATCCTTATTTTTGCCTAAAGGCTGCCAAACTCCAAGTGACCATATGGGTGAAACTAATGGCAAATATGTGATAGTACTTTTTGGTAAGCTACAAGATCAACCTTGTAAAGAATTTATAACTGCTAAACTACAACATGACTTCTATCTAAAGCCCATTAGATTAACTCTCTGAAAAAGGTCCCTGACTGCAGTGCCCCTACAGTGACCATGCTCAGATTAAAGTATCTAGATGGAAACTACTCCCTTTCTTTCCTAACCACAGTTAGGGATACCTCTTCAGAAGGGTAAATATAGACAGCTAAATTAGGTAGAAATATAGCTATTAAGCAGTCAGACAGGGCTGGACCCTCGAGGGAGTCAATGCAAAAAATGAGAACCCATCAAAAAGGTGGATGGAGGCACATTTGGAGATTAAAAGCACAATGGCTAGTTTTACATATTTCCTTAATAGATGACTGGTAGTTTGGGATTATTGGTATCACTCTTTCAAGATTTCCCACTATTTCTATAGGGATGGGCCATCCTCTCTCACCTACTAAAACTAAGACTAAACCACTAATACTAACACTACTAAGACTAAAAGAAAAAGACTAAGGCTACAGATGATTGATCAAAATTAATGATGTCACCCCTATACCCTTGCTATCGTTAGGTCAATATTACTTAAGTGCCTACACTTGCAGGCTTTTTGATTCATAATAATTGAACACACATTGTACTCATCTCATGATCTATAAAACATCCTTTGAGATATAGGCTCATTGGCAATCCATTTGGGATCCCTCCTGCCTTTCAGGGCTATTCCTGTCCCCTATTCCCCCATCCCTATTCCCTAGTCTTTTTCTCCAGTAAATTTATCTACTCTTTAAAAACATACAGATAATTGTCAATGAGGATAAGAAATTGGAATTGTTGGTGAAGGATAAGAAATCCATTGCTGGTGAAAATGCCAAATGATGCATCTACTTTTAAAACTTGACTGACTATTCCTCAAAACGTTAGCTTCACAGCCCAGAATTTTCATTCTTGAGTGTATATCTAAAATAAATAAAAGCCTATATCCACCCCAAATCTTGTACAATGAGAAACATTGTTCATAATACCCTCCCCAAAAAAGAGTAAAAAACAAATGATCATCAACTACTTAATGAATAAACAAAATATGGTATTTCCATTAAAATTGAGTATTATTTAACCATAAAAAGAAGCAGGCACTGATACGTGTTGTTATAGTTTACACCTAGATGGTTCTCCAAAGTTTCATTTGATCATAGGGGGGATTTGAGGGGATGACAGGGTCTTGGATCATGAATCACGGGGGTGTGATACACATCAGTGGGTTAGTTCAATAGTGAGCTTATAGCTGACTGTGTTGTTAGAAGTGGGTCAATGGGGGCATGATTTAGAAGGCTCTCTCCCTCCTTCCTCCTAGGATCTCTCTCTGCTTCTCATACCTGTATCATGAGCTCTTTCTCCTCTGCCATGCCCCTCTATCATGCTGCCCTGCCTAGAGCCACCCAACTATGGACTAAAATCTCTAAAAACTGTGAGCCAAAATGTACTTTTCATCTTTTAACTTGTGGGTGTCAGATATTGTATCTCATCAATGAGGAAGTAACTTAGCTACATGTTATAACATGGATGATCCTTAGGACATTATGCTAAGTGAAAGAAGCCAGCTACAGAAGATCACATATTTTATTTTCACATTTATATTAAATGTCCAGAATAGACAGATACTTAGAGCCAGAAAACAGACTAGTCTGGAACTAAGAGAATGCAAGGAGGGACAATGGCTAAAAGGTAACGTGTTTCTTTTGGGAGTGGTGACAATGTTCTAAAGTTGATTGTAGTGATGGTGTAGTGTAGTGACTGAATACACTAGAAACCACTGAGCTTTTCATTTCAAATGGCTGAATTGTGTGGTGTATGAACTGTTTCTCAATGAAGCTATTTCCAAAAGTAAAAGGAGCAGGAAAAAGAAAGGGGGGTGGGAGTCTAACCCATGGTCAAAGCCCCCTTATTTAGATATGTTATTTCATTGACTTTCTCCAGAAACATCATGGTAAAGGAATCACCTTCATTTCAGAGATACTAATTTTGTGCAGATTGGTGTCAACTTAAACCCTAGCTGCAAAGAGAAAGAAGGAAACTGACTTAAGGAACTACCAAGTACAAGGTGCTATTCCAGGCTCCTCACACACAGCATTTCAATTCACCCATAAAGCATCCTCAGCAGAAGGCATTATCAACTCCATGTTTCAGGTGGAAAACCAGGCACAGAAACATCCATGCTCTGTTCCCTCAGACACACACTATAGGACAAAGCAGGATTCAAGCTCAGTCTGTCAGATTCCATTGCAATACTCTTTCTCCCATTGTCATGGTTTATGTTGGTGGCCCCCAGGCCTCATGCATTTGCATTGTGCACTTGTGATTGGTTCATTGTCTAGCGCTTGGATTGGGGGTGTGAGTGCTACACTGGCTTAGGGGTGGAGCCAGGATGTAATGTAATGGCAGGAAGAAGGTGTGTCGCACTCTCTTGCCAGTTTTCTCCTTGCTGTTTGGAGCTGCCATGAACTGCAGTCCTGCCATGCCACCCTGTCTTGGAGCCAACTGAGTATGGACTGAAACCTCCAAAATCTATAAGAAATAAACCTTTCCTTTCCCAACTTTGGTCATCAGGTATTTTGTCTTAGCGATGAGTAAAATGTAACTAAGACACCCATGAAGCTCCTAACACCCCCACCTGCTTCCACTCCCGCCCCCTCCCTAACCCCACACTGAGGCTTGATCCATGACTTTGCTTGCCATTCAGCCTATCTCCATCCCTTACTGCACAGAAGACAAAATCTTTCTTGCCACCACAGTCAGTTGGCCCAGTTCTTCAGGGGAAAGTACCAGAACGGTTCTTGTATCCTGAAGAAAACCCTGGGAGACCCAAGAGAAGGGGGAGGTACCCCTTTCCTCTGCAAATGGACCAGGCCACAGACCTCTGCCCTGCCTGCCATGGAGCCCTTGAGAGTAATGAGGAGGACACTGTCCTTTCATAGGAGACCCAGTCCAGACTGGGAATCCTGGACAGACTTACAGGAAAGCAAAAGGACTATAGAGGAACAGCAATGGGATAGGAACATTCTCTACTGGGAGAGCCAGGAGGTTTGTCCTGTGCTGAACACTTAACCCAGCCTCATCACTTCCTGGCAGGTAATCATAGCATGTTTGGGATGGCCCACCTGTTCCCACAGCCCTCCTTCCTGTTGGCAGCAGGAACTAGGTCTCAGCCAAGGGAAACGACTTTCATTGGGAAGGAAGACGGTCTGGAGGAAAGGGAAGTGAAAAAGATGAGGCTGAGCGTGAGGTCAGTCATCCTGCCCCTTCCACGTGACAGGTCAGGCCTTCAGGGGAGGTCTGCTCTGCCTGGCCCAGCCAATAGAATTAGACTATGCTGGCAGAATAAATTCAATTACTGCAAGAATAGATCTGGCACCTCGTAAAGAAAGAGAGAGTGCTCAGAATTCAGCGTGAGTAGCAAGGTCATGGCCAAGATAAATGGTAAGTGAGGTGACTCCAGGTCTGAGGGAGAAAGACCTGAGGAAGGTTTTCCTTGGAGCACTAGAATGGGGAGAAGAGGTGGGTGGTGGGACGTGGGTTAAAGTGTTTGGCTTGTCCAAAGGCAGGTCTGGGTATAGCGTCATGCAAGTAAAAGAAGGCTAGGAATAACACAGGGAATGGGAACTTGTTAAAAGGCTGGGCATGGGCATGTTAAAGACAGCCAAGATAGAGATGGGTCTGGAGAATGAGACTTTGGGATGGGTCCATTCCAGAGGAAGAACACAGAAGTAGAGACAGAAATAGCAATAGCTTAAGGAGAGGGGAACACTTGCCAGAGGTGGAGAGTTTATTAGGAAACTTAATACAGCCCTGGGACCTGGGGAGGAGGAATAGAGCTTCAGGACTCTCTCCTTGGGCTTTGGGACTCCTCTCCACTGACCTGAGGAGTTGCTCCAGTAGAAGGCTTTCTTAGTACTTGGAAGGATCATCACTGCTAGCTAGCAAGGTCAATAGTTCTTCTCGGCATGTGGACCCTGGATATTCCTTCCCTTCAAGGAGCTCTCCAGCCAGTACAAAGACTGGAATAAGGGGGTTCTCACCTACCAAGAAAACTTAGAGCTAGTGGAAGTACACTGTGTTCAGTCCCTGGCTGCTTCTGTTGAGAGTAGCTGACACTGAAGAAACCACACAGCCCTTCATTTCAAATTTCCTGGTGAATTTCTTTATACCTCATTTGATTGTATAGAAGCAAATGAAATCTATCAGGACTTGTGGTATGGTAGTTATTTTTTAAATTTATTAGTCCATGTTTTTGGTATATGATGTTTACATCCTTGTGTGGAATTGGCACATATACATAATGCATCTTTCTCTGTTTTTATCCCCTTTCATTCCCAACTCACTCTCCACCCATCTCTTGACCACTCCTTTTTTGTACAGTTTGCAGTACATAGTGTTTTACATTCTTTGTGTGGAGTTGGTACCTGTATGTAACTAACCTTAATTCCTTTTTTCATCTTCTTTCTTCTCCTCCCTCCCCTTCCTTCCATTTGTTTTTGTTTGTTTGTTTTTGTTTTGTTTTGCTACCAGGGATTGAACTCATAACCTTGCACCTGCCAGGTAGGCACTTACGCCACTGAACTAAATCCCCAGTCCTCCTTCCATCTCTTGATCCCCTTTCCATCTGAGAAAGATTTATCTCCCTACTTCCTAATACTGTGTCTATATTTTATTTTGCTTTTTATTTATACTCTGCATTTCTCATATGAAAAACCATGCAATATTTAAGCTTGTGTGTCTGGTTTATTTCACTTAACATTATGATCTCAAGGTGCATCTATTTTCGTCCAAATGACTCAAGTTTAGCCTTCTTTATGGCAAAGTAGCAAACCATTGTGTGTCAGAACCACATTTTATTTCTCTGCTCACTCTTTGATAGACATATAGGCCACATCCAAGATTTACTATAACTTGTGCTGCTATAAACATGGATTTGCATGCATCACTTTAATATGATGACTTTAACTCCTTAGGGAAAATACCTAGAAGGAGAGTATCTGAGTAAATGGAACTTCTTTTTAGAGGGACTTCTATATTGACTTCCACATGACTGTAGTAGTTTACATTCCCACCAACAATGCAGAAGGCTTTCTTCTTCGCCCACAGCCTTGTCAGCTTTTGCTTCTTGATTTCTTGATGATGATCATTTTTTGTGGAGTAAGATACAATCTCAGTGTTGTTTAAATTTGCATTTTTCTAATGGCCAGAGATGCTGAGCATTTCTTTATGTATTTATTGTCCATTTGTATTTCTTTTGTGAAGCATTTATTCATTGCACTTGTCCATTTTTTTACTAAGTTTTTATGTTAGGGTCTAATTATTTTAGTTTTTTATATAGTCTAAATATGAGTCCTCTGTCAGAGAAATGGCTAACAAAAGCCTTTTCCTTTCTGTAGGTTGTCTCTACACTCCGTTGGTTGTTTCCTTTGCTGAGTAGAAGTTTTTTATCTGATCTAATCCCATTTGTTGATTCTTGAGACTGTGTCCTGTGCAACTGAGGTTCTATTCAGAAAAATCCTTGCATACACCTATGACTTCATTGCATGAGGCTATTAACTATCTGAACAACAGTTTCTGATCTGAGTTGCACATCAAATACCTGGAAAACATTGAGGAAAAAGTACAGTGAGGCTGGAGGAGCACCAGACTGCCAGTTTACCACAGATCACTCCCCACAATCACAAACTCATAGCCGTGGTCTCATTCACAAACTGACACACACATAGAACCACAGTCCCTACCACACCCACACACAAGGTGGCATGCACATTCACCTTCAAGAACATGCCATTCACAGTCAGATACTGCCACATCCATGAGTTTCCAATCACATGAATGCACATGTACTTGTGGATCACAATCACACATTAATTACACAGCCAACACCACTACAGTCTACACGTACCCCCCTACAACACAATCCCCTGCATAGAGACTGTCACAAGTGCTTGAATCTATACCACAAACTAGCCAGTCACAGCCCTAACCTGATTGTCCTACATTTGCTCACAAGTTGTGGTCATCCTGGACAAGGCAGCCAGGGTCCACAAAGGCTGGGATCCCCTTGCTTTCTCTTCCTCCCAGGAATCTTGATCTGGGGGCTCCTGCTGGCTACCCACAACTGCTTTGCCTATGATGAGGATCTGTCCAAGTGCTTCCAGGACCCAGAATATGAGTCCTTCCTCACCATAGCCTGGGATAAGCTCCCCACCTCCCCACTGCCCAAGCGCATAGTGGTAGTGGAAGCTGGTGTGTCAGGCCTGACAGCAGCCAAGACCCTGCAGGACCTTGGTCACCAGGTGAGGAAGCCTTGGAAGAGTCTTGATCATTTGCTTCTTGCTTTCCCCTCCTTGGGAGGGGGAGTTACAGACAACTCTTGGACAGTTGCACATTTCTCTCCCTAGGTCTCTGAAACCCCTTAACCCTTATCGCTGTTAACTGCCACTGCACTGCAGGTAACCATCTTGGAAGCCAGTGACCACATAGGGGGTCGAGTAGTCACATTCAGGAATAAGAAAGAGGACTGGTACTGTGAGCTGGGGCCCATTCAAATTCCCAGATCCCACAGGTAAGCCCCAGGAGAAAGATGGAGCAAAGGCCAAGTGGAAGTGATGGGGAAGAGACAGAAGGCTCTTGTTGTATTCACTTTGTTATACAATTCAACTCTGTAAGTCATTACTAATGGTGGCCTCCCACTTAGTAGAGAAGACCAAGGCTAAGAGCCCAGAGTCTACAGAAAGTCATAGATCTTGAACTAACAATCATAATAGTCACCATTAATTCATCAAATTGTATACTTCAAATGAAGGAAGTTTTTTATATGTCAATTGTCACAATAAGCTGTGAAATTATAACCATTATTATCAACAATAACTGTGCTAAGCATTATATACATTGTTTGATCAATCCTCACAACTCTATAATTTGCTATTCTTATCATTCCTATTTATGAATTCAGAATGGGCTCAGTTATAGTGACTTAGTCAAATTTCTCCTAGGAGAAAGCAACAAATCTCCTCATCAAGGAGACATTTGGCATAGAAGCCCACGTTTGACTCCTAAACCATATCTCACTACAGACATGGACAAGGTCTCAGGTTCTAAGGTTTCTGAACAAAAAGGATTCCTGGCCCAATATCCCACATGCCTCTACAAATATGACATTTTTTGCTTTGAACGTAAATTGAATATATGTTCCCTCCAAACCATCAGAAGCAAAAGTAGGGGAAAAAGAAAAGAATTAAAGGTAGGTGTGGTGGCTCACGCCTGTAATCCCAGTGCTCAGGAGGCTGAGGCAGGAGGATCGTTGGGAGTTCGAGACCAGCCTGGGCTACAAAGTGAGCTCAAGGCCAACCTGAACTGCATAGCAAGACCCTGTCTCAAAAAGACAAAAAAGAATAATAATAATTAAAGCAACCCAAAGTAGGACTCATTAAATATGACTTCAAACTTACTTAGATCTGAAAAATAGAATTTCAAATACTGCCTGAAACAAAAGGTCTCAATCTCTACCTTTGAAACCTATCGACTAGAATTTTCTAAAGAGCCCTAATTCAGTGATAGGTGAGCACCCCATCTCCTAAGCCCCCCAAGGCAAAACAGAAGGAAAAAAATGTCTATTGACCATAGCAAGGGAAAGAGGAAATTAGAGTTGAGAAAGCAATTAATCTGAGATTCCTGGGCACAAAATGAAACTGGTTTCTATAGAAGTGGTTTCTGTGGTGGAGCCAGCAACAAAGATATCTTTCTCTGCTCCAGACTGGCCCATACCTTTATTGAGAAGCTTGGCCTGAAGCTGAATAAGTTCATCCAATTTGATGCCAACACCTGATACCTCATCAACTGACAACGCTGTTGCACTAGGGAGGTCATGGTCAATCCAGAGCTCCTGGCCCATCCCATGAACCCTATAGAGAAGGCCAAGGATGCCATGAGTGGTGGACTCTTCTACCAGTCCATCACTAAGATACCAAATAAGGTTGGAAAGTAAGAGAGTCTGTTTGCCCTAAGGTGGCCTGGCAAATTAGTGGATGGGCTCAGGTCACCTGACTCATACTTCACTCTTGTGATTGGTCTATCTTTCTTCTAAATCTCTCCTCCACAATTTGTCAATGAGAAGGTTCCACCCCAACCTCCTCTCTTCTTCTGTTCCTGAGGGTCCCATGGCCCATTATTTGATCAGTGGCAGTGGGAGGAAAAAGAATACTATACTATGTCAGCTAGTCCTTGGTAATGAATCAACAGTGAAACTCTTTACCTTAATTTACAAAAGGTCTTTCAGTGGAGGAGACCTGCTGGTTTAAAGGGAATGTACAGGAGTTCCTAGGACTATGACTCCTCTGGTCCTTCCATCCCTCTACCTGCTTCAAGGACATCCAGAGAGCCCAACAGTACTATTTCTACTCTGAAGGCAGACGGAGCCACCTGCCCCCACCATGACCTCCCTGTCCACAGCAGTCTGGATAATCCTTGTGGCCAAAGGCCCAACTTAATGGTGGTATCTCTTCTGCCCTACTGCAGATAAAATGAAATCTGAAAATGTTCAACTGCAGCCAACTAATATCTTTTTTTGATTCTTACTCCACCAAGGTGAGTACAACAAAGAATTCTCAGGGTGGATGTGGAATGGTAGTCTCTTCCTTCTGCCAAAGCCTTTACCCTTCTGGAGTTCAGGCCCATCTTTCCCAGACCCAGGCCCTTGCTGCAGTCCCTTACCACACAGGGTCCTCTACCCAACAATCCCACCCTACTCGTGCCCTTCCCCTAGGCTTACTTGCTAAAGAAAGGGCAACTGAGCAGAGGAGCAGTAAAGATGATCGAGGATGTGATGAACGAGAATTCTGGATACTATAAGTCCCTCCTGGAGTCCCTGCACAACATGAACATCTTCTCCAAAAGCAATGAGTAAGGCTAATCTGGGGCCAGGGTGAGAACCTCCTCCCTGTCCCCGATTTATTGGATAGGTACTGTGTGCCAGGCACTGTGTGCTAAGCACATCCCAAGAATTGCCACCTTTAATCACATTTAATAAGTAGAAATTATTCTTCAGAGTCATTTTACATGTGAAGGTGCTGAGATATTATGAAACTTACCCAAGTTTATATAGTTTTGGCAAGACTTGAATTCCAAACCCAGACTCGGGTTTGCAGGACTCCTCCTGAAAAGCAAAACTACAGGTGGTTAGATCCATGAGCTCCAGCTAGACAGCCTGTGTGACCCTGGGAGAGTCACTTCTCTCTGGGTGTCAGTTTTCCAAACTATCTAATTAAGCACCTATCTTTCCCTAAGAGGGAATAGAAAGTGTCCCTGTAGGGGGTGAGTGAAGCTACTTCACATCCCTTTGTAGACCAGAGCATGATTGGCAATTGGCACACTGGTCTTGTGTTACCTCCCACTCTCACCCTCCCTCTCTTTGACCCTGCAGCTTCTTTGAGATCACAGGAGGCTTTGACCAGTTCCCAAAAGCTCTCAACACCAGCCTAAAGCCTGGCACTATCCATCTGAGTCCAAGTGGAGACAGTGGTGAGGGATGGGCCTGAAATTTGGGTTTTGTACCATGAGAGGGGACCCACATTGGAGCTGCGCAACCTCACAGCATACTACATCACCATCTCCAGCTCAGCCAAGGCCACTCGTCTCATTGCCTTTCAGCCACCCTTGTCCCCAGACAAGAGAGATGCCCTGTGCTCAGTGCATTACACAAGCGCTACCAAGGTGATTTTGGCCTGCAACCAGAGATTCTGGGACAGGGATGGAATTGAGGGTGGGGTCTCCATCACTGACTGGCCCTCACGCTACATCCACTACCTCAGCCACAGCTATCCTGGTTGGCAAGGGTGTCCTACTGGCTTCCTACACAATAGGTGAAGATTCCCTCTTCTTCACTGCCGTGAAGCAAGACCAGGTTGTGAACACTGTCCTAGATGACCTGGCAGCTGTGCACCAGGTACCCAAAGAGGAGCTGTAGCACATGCGCCCCACTTCAGTGGTCAAGCATTGGTCCTTGGACCCCTTCACTTTTGTGCCTTTGCTCAGTTCACACCCTACCAATTTGTGGACTGTTCACAGCAGCTCTTCCAGGCAGAGGGCTGCATCCACTTTGCAGACGAGCATACCTGCCTGCCCCATGGGTGGCTTGACACTGCCATCAAGTCAGGCCTCCGGGCAGCCAGGAACATCCAGGCTGCAGTGGACAAGGAGGCCACAGGGGGACAGATGCCTCTGCAGAAGCCCTTCAGCAACTCCCAACATGTCTTCTCCACCAAGAGCAATCCCTGACAGAGTCTGGCAGCAGTAAGCTAGAAGGTAGGACCCAGAAGGGAGGTTTATCAGCACCCTCACTGGCCTCCAGAAATCCAAAATTATCAGACAATGAACCCAGCTGGCCTGTCAGTAAGAAACATCATCCCCTTTCCTGTTTCTCTTCTCTACCAACCCCTACAGAATAAAAGCAGCAGTCAGAATACATGGAGGGATAAGGGAAAAATCAAGGTAGACAAAGCTAGAAACAGCCCTAAGCTTGGAGGCAATTGTTTTCTGCTGCACAATATCAAGCAAAAAAGGAGCAGACAACTCCAAAATCACAGTAATGTTAAACCACAGATTGACCACACACACGTGCACACACAGACACACACACACACACACACACACACACCATCATGGTTTTGTGTGCCTGACTCAAGAGCCTCAACCCTGACCCAATGTGGAGTCTAGGTGGACGAAAGAGGTAAGAATTCTTTTCCTTTCTTTTTTGGAGTTTGTATGAGTGGACTCTTGGCCTCCTAGAGACACTTGCTGGTACACAGACTTTTCCTCCATATTTACATCTCCACATTATCAAAGTGAACCCCAAATGCCACCAACCCTATCCACACATCACACTGGAAGGACAAAAGTCATTCTGCATGCTATTTTCTCACTCTTCTCTTCCCTAAAATCTAACCTGTCTCTTGAGACCCAACCCAAACTATGCCCCTACCCCAAATTCTCCCTTGACAATACTCCCAACCCCAATGGTGGGAAGCATTTCCCATTCAGTTAGCGTTTTATTCATGTACTCTCTGCCTACCCCCATGTCTTCAATGTTTCTACCTATTTTGTCTTCCAGCAGATTTAGTGTTTATCTTTGATTCATTTTGACTTTAGTTTAGTGCATGATGATGGACATGGGTCTAATTTTAGTTTTCAGCATATGGAAAGCCAGTTTTTCTAGCACCACTTATTAAAGAAGCTATCTTTCTTCCAGTGAACATGTTTAGCCCCTTTGTCAAAGATAAAGTATCTGAGAGGAACCAGCGGCTACCAGAGATCCAGCCATGGTGGGACTTAGGCAGCTGCACAAGAAGGCAGTTTGCCCGCCCTCTTGGTAAGTGCCCCTGGCGTGGCTGGGAGAAGAACCAATCAGCTTTTCCCATGAGCCTACCAGTGCATGGGCTGAGAATCAAACACCCCCGCCCCCATCAGCAACTGGGGACAGAGGTCTGAGCATCTCTTGGGAGAATGACCATATGCAATATAGTAAATATGAGGAATTTCCTTCTATCTTCTGTTTGAAGGGAAAGGTTGTCTGTATCCAGTAGTCTAAGCAATTCTTTTGAAGATAACAATACACAGTATAACAACCACTGTTAAATTCCTATCATCTTGTTTTGAAAGCCTGTATTGTATTGTTTGGGGTTTGTTGTTTGTCTCTTTTGCTTTTTGTTTTTCTTTTCTGTTTTTTTTTCTTCTCTTTTAAATAAAAAAGAGCAATCAATGCAAATCAAGAAAAGGAAGGATCATCTAGTCCATATTGGACCTTATGATAATTTGTTTTAACTTTTAATAAAATATTTAGCCATATATATATCACACCATACACATAGATCAATTTCAGGTAGATTAATGGTTTAACTTGGAAGCAAAACTTTAAAACTTTTAGAATAGCCAGGTATGGTGTGGTACACACTGCTAATTCTATCACTTGGGAGGCTGAGGCAGGAGGATCAATGCAAGTTCAAGACCCACATAGGACACACAGTGAGTTCAAAGCATCCTGAAATGCATAGTGAGATCCTGTCTCAAAAAAAAAGTAGAGGACTCATGGGGCAATTTGCGTTAGAGAACCAGAACCAAGCCATGGGCCACAAGACTGACCTGTCCTTTCTTTAGAGCAATCTTCCCAATTTAGGAGACAAATGTCTCTGGATGATTTACTGTAGGCCCCATTATCCATACCTGAATGTAATGGGTGGGAATTTTGTTCCCAACACTACCTTTCGTCACGCTGTGGTAGAAAACCTCCAAAAGCAGCCTTAGAAAGTCTGAAGACCCTTTGAAATGCACAAGATGGCTGCCAGGCCAGAACAGTGGGTAAACCCAACAGCCATAGCAGGAGCCAATCAATACACATTTCATCTCAAGGCTATTGACAACCCAGGGTGTTTGATCAAAGCTATCTGAGAGAATGGGATCAAGGTGGCCTTGCTGTCATCCAGGAACTACAGTTGAGTATTTGGCACCATGGGCTAATCAAACAGAGATGGCCTTGGTCATGACAGTGAGCCTGAGTTTAGAGAACGTTTAGAAAAATTTATGGAAGACAAGATGCCAGTTTCACTGTGTAAGAGCCCAGATTCCACCTCTGGATACAGAGGTCGATGGTAGAGAAGGTCTTGACACTGTTCACAAATGTGCAGAGGCAGGAGCTACAGTGACATGTCCAGAAGCACCTTTACGAGGAGTGAAGATCCCAGATCTGCGATCACTTACTAAGAAATGTTTGCTCAGAAGCTCCTCAGAAATGTTCTCTTGATTGATGAGACCACAAGGAACCCAGTATGTACGTTCCTGAAGTCTTTTCACTGGGAAACAAGAACATAGACTGCCAGATCATATCTCAATTGAAGCGGTATTGCTTTTCTGAGCAATTATTGCAGTGATTAAAATCTGTTGTGCAGAATGTTCTAAAAGGTTAGAAAATGTTGTGTATTAACTACATTTTAGTGGTACAACTTAAAAATTAGTGTAAAATACCCTGTTTAATGGGGGAACTGATTTTAATACAGTGAAAATATGGCCAGGAAGGGCATATTAGCTACTATAAAAAAAGATTGTCTGTACTTTTAAAAACAATGTTCTATCATTTCCTAGCTCTCAAGGCAAAGGCAATCCTTCTTGTTTTTCCTACTTCATATCATTTCTGATTTGTTTATAAGCTTGACAATATGGATAGAGTAGAACTAAAAACCACAAGCTTGGGTGGGATGGCAAATCATAGTCTTACATGGAGATTCCTCACCTCTCACCTTATACTCAACTCATTAAAACCTGCAACACCAATCTTGTCGTTAAAGCAAATTATCGTGGACGGATAATACCCATGTTTATCCCTTAGAATATTTTTATTGATGAATTATTAATTTGAATTTTATGAGTTTCATTATATTAAACAATGAGTACTTAACATGAAAAATATCAAAATAAAGTATTGAATTTTTAATATTTTTTGAGTGTTCATAAATAGCATCAAAGTTTTCAACATCAATTGTATTATAGTGTATGAAGTCTTAACAAAAAGCAACAGAAATAAATTCCTAAATGAACTATGATATAACTCTACAAAAAATCTTTACTTCAATTATCACACCCAAGGCAAGCTTCACCCATGACAACAGCACATTACACACACAAGTCTCACTTACAGTGATAGTACATGAATTTTGGTTTCCTGGCCTTTTTGGAGGACATACTGGCATCTTGCTGGTCTTATTGTTTTGTCAGGCAATTCTTATCATATTATACAATACGTAGTTAATAGGAACATAAAAGTTCAATAAAATAAAGTATTAAATTCCTAGTACATATTGTGCATTTAGGAATAAGCATCTTCTCTGGTGTATACAAAACATTTTACTTGTACTCCAGCATTTGTGTATTTTGCAACATCTTGCAATGTTTTGTCTGTTCCAAACAATTTCCAACATTGAATGGCAGTGCTGGCATTCTGTCCAATAGATTTTACCCCTACCAAGATCCTCACTATATTTTCAGACATAGTTCGAATATTACATTGTGTATTTGGTTGTGTGACCATTTTGTTCCATTTCTAGTACTCAAATAGACAATCACATTGCTGTTTACTTTATTATCTGATTCAAAGAGGTCTGCATTCTCTGTGTCTGTATCAGTCGATCTTGCTCCATTTCACTGTCATAGAAACTTTGGCTCACATGCCCAATGTCAGAGTCATTATCATCTTTGTCATCCATGCATGAATGATCTGATGATTCACTTTAAGTATCATCCAAGACTTGAAAATCTGGTTTTTCATGTGCCATTTTACTGAATTGGGCTACTTCTATCAGAATAATCAAAAGAAAACTTTTTAAAAAACAAATCTTAGGCCAGCTGGCCTAGAGAAACACAAGTTGAGATGATAGCTATTGAAATGAAATACAACTTAATGCTTGTAGTGTTCAGTGTTTTGGTGACTTTTTTACCAGACCTAAAACTGGTAAGCTGATCATCTATTTAGAGGATAACATGTGCAGTATAGCATCTGGGTGGGGGGAATCTCCTCTTGGAAGTGGTAGCCATTGTTAATTCCTCATTATCTTGTCTTAAAGTCCTTTATCATTTTCATTGTTTTGCTTGGTTTGGTTTTATTCTGTTTTGACTTGTTTGATTTTATTATATCTGATGGCATGGGTAGCTGTTTCAAAGATAACAGATACATTATTGTAGGTATTTTGGATTTACTAAAAATCTTATTTTGAAGCCTTGTATTGTGCTCATTGTTTTGTTTTTATTGGTTTTATTCTGTTTTGTTTGGTTTGATTTTCCTATGTGTGATAGTATGGGCAGCTATTTTGAAGACAAGAAGAGGCATTATGGTAGCCATTGTTGATTTCCTGTTATCTTGTTTGGAAGTCCTGTATCACTTACACTGTTTTGCTTTGATTGACTTTATTCTGTTTTATTTTGTTTGGTTTTATTCTCTTTAAATAAATAATTAAAAAATCCTAAAGCCACAGAAATTTAGCACTGAACATTTCATAGGTAAAATACACCTGTTGCTTCTTTGGAGCATCTGTACACACCTTGCTATTTGTCTTTCAAGTGAGTGAATGCACAAATGGGTTTTTGCTTTCCCCATACCCAGCTACTGTGGGTCACATTCACATTTCATCTATGCTAAAATACATGTTTGCAGAACAGAAAAGCTACAAGGACCCATATATCATCATATATCATCATAGATAAATTTTTTTTAAATTGGGATACTCGGTGGTAAAATACATCATGTTTAGCATGTTTTAGCCCCTGGGTTCAATCCCAATCACTACACACTCACACACACACAATGATAAGAAGAAAAAACAAATAGGGTAAGAGGGAGGAGACATAAAATAATTAAAATACATTATGTGTTATGTACAAGTAACAACATGATGAATGTAATCATTATGTACAACAAACATACTAATAAAAATAAAAATTAGAAAATAAAAAAATTTAAACATGAATTATTATATATTAAATTTAAGAGCAAGATAATATAAATTATTTTAATACATTCATATTTGATTTTAAAGTATGTATCTATGGACAAAAGAATACTGAACTGTGTTTACTTGTAAGAAAGAATAGGGTCAGAAATATATAGCAAAAAGTTAAGATATGTGTAATCTTCCTGATGAGCAACAGGATGATTGTTATATTATCATATTCAAAATGTATTTGTCAATATCTTAAAATTATTCCAAGCCAAGAGTGGTTGCATACACTTGTAATTCCAGTATTCAGGAGACTGAGACAGGATAATCACCACAAATCTGAAGCCAGCCTGGGCTACATAGTGGGTTCAAGGCCCGCCTATACTATGTTTTGTACCCCAAAAACAAGCCCCATGATGTCTGTTGTCAAGAAGGGGGCAAGACATCTTTTAAAAAGAAGCGCTTTTATTTAAGCTGGTACCAACGCACAGTGCAGATGGAGTTTGCAAAGCTGTGCAACTGGGTTAGAATTTTGACAGATTTTTATAGTTCATTTATGATTAGCTCATTGACCACTAAGTACATAGCTATGGGAAACAGAAACAAGGTGGGCCTTTGTTCCCCTTTGCTTGAGGTCAAAGGCATTTCACAGTGCATGGTTAGCCAACTCATAGCCCTTGGTCTGCCAATTCCAGGAACATTTGTCTCTCACAAAGGGAACAATGGTTGACACAGCAAACAGGTTACTTTGGGGACGATACATACAGAACAGCATGACGACGGTCAGTTAATCTATAACTATGTGGTTGGTGCTTCAATTACATGGTTACTAGGGTAATAAGCATAGCACAGAATGACAAAGCTCTTTGTGCTAATAACAATCTTTTTAACTTTGCATTTTAGCCTTAGTTGTGGGGGGGCACAACACTATGTAGAGAAATCTTGTCTCAAGAAAAAAAGTAAAAGAAAAAAGAAAAAAAATCTTCCAAAACTGTTTTGGGATTTTTTTTTTGCTTTTGTATTTTGAGACAAGGTCTCTTTGGATATTTCAGATTGACCTCAAATTTGTGACAATTCCTCTGCCTCAGTCTCCTGGTGGCACATTACAGGCATGCGCCACCACATCCAGTGGTCCAGACATGTTTTAAACATACACACAGAAAAGAGGAAGAGCTTGATTTTCTCCTGTGTTGCCCAGGATGTGGCAATTCCCAGAGGCACATTTTGAACCACTGCAGCCTCTAGTCAGTGAAGGCTTTAACCCAGTGCCTACACCCACCCAGAAGGCTTCAAGGGAAAATTCCTTTGTAAGACTCGTGAGAGCCCAATGGTACCTATAGGCTGCCTGGGCACTGTAGTACCCTCGCCTACAGCCTCCAGTGCTTCCACCAAGATCACAGCTAGAACTGCCAGCTTATGATGCGCACCTGAATTGCCACCCAGGACTTCAAGGCTGTAACCATCTTGTTGGGTGTAGCTGCACCAGCTATGCAGTCTCCAACCCAAGCTCACTGCCAGGACATAGCAGCTCTGTGGGTGGTTCCAAAACCTAAGACTACCAGCTGTGCCAAGAGGCTTATTCCCTCCTCTGACAGGCTTCTGTGTTGTGTAACTGACAACAATGATTTTGATTTTTTTTTCAGAAATCCAGATTCGGTTCAGTTTAGGTGTTGCACACTACTGGTTTTGCCCACCCCCTCTACTCCCTGCATAACTATATACAACCCACTTTTTAAAAAATGAAAAAAGAAAAGAGGAAGAACTGCCCAATTAAAGTGAACCAACTCTCCTTAAAACTCCCTTCCAGGTGGGCATGATGTAATCTCAGCACTTGGGAACCTGAGGCAGGAGAATCACTGTGAGTTCAAAACTGACCTGGGCTGTTTAGTGAACTCAAAGTCAGCCTGCACTATATGGTGAGACCCTGTCTTAAAACAAAAAATTCCCTTTCAACCTGCACCTTTCCAAGATTTAATCCTAAAGCCTGGTCCGTATTTTTATCAAAGTTCTTGGAGAAACTGAGTACAGAAGTTCTGTCTACGTTCTAGGAAATGCTACACAAAACAATGCGTTGCCTCAGGTATTACAGGAAGTTACTATAGAAAGAAAAAGACTAGAAGTTGCTATAAAGAAGTTGATGATTGTATCAACAAATATACTCAAATAAAGCATTGTGTATTCAAACAAACATAGTAGTACAAATAAGTAACTAGAAGAGAAAAGAAATTCATGTTTACTTAGCACAACATATTCCACTGTCCAAAAGCAACCGGTTTTTCTCAGAACTGCATCCAACCACCAAGATATTCAAGTCCACCAGGCCTGATGGTGCACACCTGTAGTCCCAGCACTCGGGAAGCTGAGGCAAAAGGATTGTTGCAAGTTCGACACCAGCCTGGACAACAAAGTAAATCCCAGACCATCCTGAACTGCATAATAAGACCCTGTCTCAAAAAGACCAAAAAAAAAAAAAAAAGACATGGTTAGTGACTGAAGAACAGATATAGAATTTTTAAAATGCCAACAGAATGAGTCCATCAAAAAAGACAAGCAATTAAACAGAGGGGAAATAAGGGAACCAACAACAGAAAAATAATATGACAAGGCTAATTTAATACATGTCAGCTATAACCATCATTGTTAATTGTCTCAATTCACCAATCAAAGATACAGACTAGCAAAATGGATCAAGGAACAAGATCCAACAATATGATGCATAAAAGAAAAACATTTCATTCAGGAAGAAATTCACAGACTGAAAGTCGAAGGATGGAAAATGCTCTGTGAAAGGAACCCCCAAAAAAGCAGGGGTAGCTCTTCTATTTGCAGACACAATGGATTTCAAGCCAAAGTTGATTAACAGACAAAGAAGGTTACTACAACCTTGTAAAAGGAAAAATCAAAGAGGAAGAAATAATGATCATAAATATACATGCACCAAATATCAGCACACTCAACCATATAAAACATATATTAAATGTAGATATCTTGTGCTCTGGGTGAATGATTTGGGGATGACAATGTGCAACATGTGTACCATTATTATCCTGATTAACATGTTTTGAAATTTTGTGTTTTTTTTCCTCTTTGAAATAAAGTGGATTTGGAAAAAATAATAAAATAAATAAAACATTAATTGACATAAAAAATCAAATAAGTGCTAATATAATTGTATGCAGGACCTCAAAACCCTGCTGTCACAAATAGATCAACTATGCAAATAAGCAATAATGAAATATCAGAACTCAGCCAAATTCTTGAACAAATGGACTTGCCAGGCATGGTGGTGCATGTCTGTAATTCCAGCACTCTGGAGGCTGAGGTAGGAGGACCACTGTAAGGCCAGCTTGGGCTACAATGTGAGTTCAAGGACAGCCTAAATTGCATAGCAAAATTCTGTCTCAAAAAACAAAAACAAAAACAAAAAAGGCCTGGACCAGGAATTTAGCTCAGTGGCATAAACACCTGGCTGGCAAGTGTGAGGTTGTGAGTTCAATTCCCAGTACCCTAAAAAAATTAAAAATGGGCCAGGGGTTTAGCTCAGCAGCATAAGTGCCTGCCTGACAAGTGCAAGGTCATGAGTTTGATCCAGGTACAAAAAAAAAAGGACTTAGTGGATGTATACAGTGTTCTACCCCACTAAATCAAAACACACATTCTTCTCAGCTGTACCTGAGATGTTCTCCAAAATAGACCACATATTAGCTCATAGAATATGCTTAAGTAAATGCAAAAAAAGGGAATTGAAATTATCTCATGCATACTGTCAGACCACAGTACGATCAAACTGGAAATCAATGCCAAAAGAACCCCACAAAAACTTCATAAACACATGGAAATTAAATATCATCCTCCTGAACAACCAACGGGTCACAGTTAGACAAGACAAAGAAATAAAAGCAATAAAGATAGGAAAGGAAGAAATTGAATTATTATTTGCAGATTGCATGATACTCTACAAAAAAGACCAAAAAAACTCTGCCAGAAGACTTGTAGAATTGATAACCAAATTCAGTAGCACAGGTGAATACAAAGTCAACACTCAAAAATTAGTAGCATTCCTGTACGTGAATAACAAACTCAGTAAGAGAGACATTAAGAAACACCACCTTAAACAATAGCATCCAAATGAAATACCTATAAATCAATCTAATGAAGGAAGTAAAGGACCTCTCCACTGAAAGCTGAAGTACCCTGGAAAAGGAGATCAAAAAGAGTATCAGAAAATGAAACAATATCCCTTATTCTTTGGTGGGAAGAACCAGTGTAATGAAAATGGCCACACTTTCAAAATTGTTATACAGATTTAATGCAGCACTGATCAAAATTCCAATAGCATATCTCACAGAACTAGAGAAAATTATCCTAAAATTTATTTGGAACCAGAAGAGACCTAGCCTAGGAAAGGCAATTCTGAACAACAAAGACAAGAAAGGAGGCATCACAATCGCTGACTTGAAATTATACTACAAAGCTACTGTGATTTAAAATAAAAACAGCATGGTACTGGCAAAAATAACAGAACTAAGAATCAATGGACTAGAGTAGAAAATGCAAAATCAACTCCAAATACATTCAGTCAGCTTATCTTTGACAAAGGAGACAAACACCTTCACTGGAAAAACGATAACCTCTTTAATAAATGGTACTAGAAAACCTAGATTTCCACACGCTATGAATAAAGATGCCTCAGCCTTCCTTGGAAAATTTCAGACTTGCAAGTAGGACCTACGTGCACCAGACCTGCCAGCAAGACCTACAGTTAACCTTTATTCACCTGGAGGCCACTGAAGGTCTGAACCTTTAGGTAGTGCATATAGACTGCATCTCATCCATCCAGTTAAAACAGGATGAATCATGGGAAAGGAGATGTGCAGTAGATGCAGCTGACATGATTAACATGCTGTCAATAATCTCGATGATGCTCTGGAAGACCCCTATGGGAGGCGCCCCAGAACTGGTAAATTTTAAACTCCTATACTCTATCCTCTCAGCTTTTGTTCTGTTTTACTTTTGCCAGCACAAGTCTGTTAACTCTGAGTGTATTATCACCTTAATAAGCTGTACTGTTTTTTTTCTTATCATCATACACCATGTCAGTTCTTTGTTCATCACACACAAGAATCTAGAACCTGTCATGGACCCCATCACCCATGGTAACAAAACAAAGGACTACGTAATATTCACACATTGAAACGCTTAATTTTGTGAAACTGTCATTTATCTCAATTTGATTTATAGGTCCAATCAAAATGAAAACGCCCAGTGTGGGTGTGCAAGTGTGTGTGTGTGTGTGTGTGTGTGTGTGTGTGCTTCCACACATTCAGATACTTCAGCTGATTCTAAAATACATGTGGACATGCCAAAGACTAAAACTAGACACATCTATCACCATGCACTAAGTTAAAGTCAAAATGGATCAAAGATCTAATGTAAAAACAGAAATGCTAAATCTACTAGAAGACAAGATAGGTAGAAATCTTGAAGATGTAGGAATAGGCAGAGTGCTGGGGATGTAGTTCAATGGCATAAGTGTCTGCCTAGCAAGTACAAGATTGTGAGTTCATTTCCCAGTACCAAAGTTTAAGAAAGGAGGTGTAGGGGCTGGAGGTTTAGCTTAGCGGCATAAGCACCTGCCTTGCAAGCAGGCAGTCGTGAGTTTGATCCCTGGTACCGATAAAAAAGAAAAAGACAAAAAAAAAAAAAAAAAAAAAAGGAGGTGTACAGAGAGTTCATGAACAAAATCCAACTGCACAGGAAACATTTCAACAAAGTGGATCTCAACAACTAGGATCTCATTTTATTAAAATGTTCTTGTACATCAAAAGAAATCACCAGGGGCTGGGGATTTAGCTCACTGGCACAAGTGCCTGCCTTGCAAGCACATGGTTGTGAGTTCAATCCCCTGTACAATTAAAAAAAAAAGAAATCAAAAAACAAGAGTGTGGAAAACTTTTAGCCAACTGTCCCTCAGACAAAGGACTTCCATCTAGAACATATAAAGAATTGAAAAAAATCAGACACCCCTCAATTCAAAGACTCAATCTAGAAATTGGTATCTAAGATGAATATGAACTTCTCAGATGAAGAAATACACATAGCAAGTAAATATATGAAAAAATGTTCAACATCACTGGTCATTCAAGAGATGCAAATTAAAACAACACAGATTCTACCTCACCCCAGAAAGAGTTACTATTATCAAGTAATCAAGCAATAACAAATGCTGGAGGGGTTGTGGGAGAAAAGGAACCTTTCTCTACTGTGGGTGAGAGGGTAGAATGGTACAACCACTGTGGAAATCAGTGTGGAGATTCTTCAAAAACCTAAGATTGGCAGTCCCATTCAATCCAGCTATTCTCTTTCTGGATATTTTCCAAGAACTGAAAACATCATACCACAGTGATACAGGTGCACCCATTTTTATAGCAGCATAATTTTTAGTAGCTGGAACACTGGAAACAACCCAAATGCCTGTCAACCACAGAACAGATTAAAAAAAGAGATGTGGTGTTTTTATACAATAGAGTACTACTCAGGTATTAAAAAAATAACCTCAAGCCAGGCATGGTGGTATACAATTGTAGTCCCAGCACTCAGGAAGCTGAGGCTGGAAGATCACTGTGAGTTCAAGACCAGCCTGGGTCACAATGTGAATTCAAGGCCAGCTTGAACTGCATAGTGAGAACCTGCCTCAAGAAAAAGACAAAAAAATAACTTTGAGGCTTGTATAGGTAAATAAATACAATTTGAGACCATATTAACAAGTGAAATAAATCAGACTCATATATGGAAACATCATATTGTCTCCCTAGTGTAAAAAACTGAGAGTAGGGGCTGGGGATTTAGCTCAGCGGCATAAGCGTCTGCCTTGCAAGCAGGCAGTCGTGAGTTCAATCCCCGGTACCGATAAAAAAAAAAAAAAACTGAGAGTAAATAAGATTCAAAATGTAGCCATTGTGAAAGTGAAAGGGGAAGAAACTGCTCAAAAGAAAAGAACAACTGAAATGGGGGAAAAGAGAAAAGAAAAGGAAAAGATTATATATGTATACACAAGATAGATAACTGTACTACCAGTATTTGTTCATCAAAAGAACAGTTTGAGCTTTCATTGTCTGATCATTTTATGCCTATATCTTGCAACTTGAGCAACTACTTTAACAATATGCAATATATTAACCATTGTTAAACTCCTAGTATTTTGTTTTGAAATTCTGTACCATCATTTTTACTCTTTATTTTCATTTTAAAATAAAATATATGTGGAATTGAAAGAGAAATAATCAAGTCACCCATGAAGATAAAAAACAACTGCTCTACTGTACATTACTGACTTAATATAGAATGACAGCAATTAAGACAGTATAGAACTGGCATCAGAGTAGGTAAAAGATGAATGGAATAAATTAGAAAATCCTAAGTATTCTCTAGATCTATTAATATAGCACTTGATAAATGGCAAAAGAGCGACACAGATGAGGAGAATACTTCTTTATAATAAATGCTATTGCTCAAGGAGTTGTGTATGGGGAAAGTAACGTGACTTTCACTATTTTAGGCAGAAAAAATTATATAAAAATATTGTAGGCAGAATCTGGGAGGATGGCAGATCAATAAGCAGCAAAGTAAAAAATCTCTGAGAGAAATAGCTCAGATGCTGTAATACAGCATCCTGGAGAAGACCAGATGGAAGGAGATGTGTCCTCTTGACCCAGGAAGAAACTAAAGTGAAAAAGAAAAGAAAAACATGGATAGAAGCCTGTAGCCAGATACACTTGCACCAGAGCTGGTCCTAGTATATGAGGTGCTACTGGCATCTGAAGACGCGTAATCATGGTGAAGTTGGGGGTTAGTAAGCCCGAGGGTCTTAGCAGAAGGACAGGGTCACAGAGGGGAGCAGCAGACTGGAGATCTGCACCAGCTCTTGGTGAGTGAAGGGAACTCAGTCTTCCCATGGGAGTGGGTGATTGGCCAAACAACATTTTGGAGTCAGGCAGGACAAACCCAGAACCAGAACTGCAGCCAGCTTCGTATAGCCACTCCTAGTGCAGAGCAGATTGGTGAGAATTGCTTGGACTGAGTCCTGCTCCTGTGAGTGACCCAACAGCCAAGGATGAGGTTTCTCTGAAGCTATCTCTAACAAACCCCATCCGCATGGTACACTAACATGGTGAAGACTCCCAGAGGTTGATGCTCAGAAAAGAGGGTCCAGCCTGCCCCACCCCTGCTTGTGCTCCAGTAGTCACCAGCAGACTGGGGAGGGCAACAATCCCTAGTCAGCACACTTCAGAGTAACTGTAACCAATACAGGAAGTTCAGGGACCCCCACTATCCACTTGTCTGGAAGAAACCAGAAACATGACAAGAGGAAGAAACAAAAGGAAGTCTCCAGCCTCCAACCCAAACAGTGCTGGCCCAGAAGAAGTGGACACAGAAGAGATCGGGGGTTACACACCCGCAGTTTCTGAAGAGGCAACATCTGACATAACGAAATATCTTCATGAAATTATAAAAGAACTTAAAACAGGAATACTAATACAAATAAAGGAAGACATAAGAAAAATAATAAAAGAGATGCTAAGCACCTCCCAAGAGGACACAGATGGAAAATGGAGGAGCATAGAAAAAGGAGAGAAACTTCTGATGAAGAATATTAAAAAATCTAGAAGACATGAAATAGATTCAAAGAGATTATCAAGAAATTAAAAACGCCATTGAAAGCTGGAAAAACTGTTTGAAAGAAACTAAAGATAGATTGTCAAACCTTGAAGACAGGTTTGCAATGTCTAATTGCAAAAGGAAAGATCTCTTAATAACAAGAAACCAAGAAGTAACAATACAAGGGCTAGAAGATGACAAGAGGATGTATAACTTAAGAATAAAAGATGTGAGTGAAGAAGCAGGGGTAAACACAAATGAAATACAAAGGCTATTTACAAAAATAATTAAAGAAAACTTCCCAAGCATAGAAAAAGGAAATGATATTCAGATAAGTGAGGCATAGAGAACTCCAGCCACATACAACCAAAATAGATCTACATCCAGACATATAATAATCAAGATCCCAGAAATTCAACATAAGAACAGAATATTAAAAGCTGTCAGAGAAAAGAAACATCACCTATAAAGGAGTGAAATATTCAAAGCCCTGAAAGAAAATAACTTCCAACCCAGATTGATGTACCCTGAAAAACTATCTCTCAAAATCAATGG
The DNA here is from genome assembly GCF_034190915.1 of Cavia porcellus. Classification (NCBI taxonomy): domain Eukaryota; kingdom Metazoa; phylum Chordata; class Mammalia; order Rodentia; family Caviidae; genus Cavia; species Cavia porcellus. The sequence goes on from NW_026947508.1 coordinate 38,265,058, forward strand.
AGAAACAAGATGCTTCCATGACAAAGAAGAACTAGGGAGCTCATGACCACCAAGCCAATCTTATAAAAAAAAATACTGAAGGGCATTCTAGAGAGAGAGAAACAGCATGGTTTCAAGAACAGCAGCAGCAGGGCTCACTGAACGGGGCAGACATTGGAATGAAGGGGAAAAGTAGACAAATGATGAAAGAAAAATAGCATGGCGGAGATGAGGCAGAGAAGGTGGGCCAATATTGCTAACATGGATGGCCTCAAGACACTAATAAAAAGAAACACAGACTGGGCTGGGAATTTAGCTCAGGGAGGTTTAAGTGCTTGCCTGGAAAGCATGAGGTTGTGAGTTCAATCCCCAGTACCAAAAAAAAAAGAAAGAAAGAAAGAAACACAAGCAGAGTGAATCGGGAGATAGGGTCCATCAAGATGCTCTATATAAGAAACACAATTAACCTGAAAGAGGGCTTATGGACTGAAAGTCAAAGATGAGAAAATAATGCTCTATATGACAAAGAACCAGAAAAAAGTGGGGGTAGCTTGCCCATCAGCTGCAGATTGGTTGGAAAGACATAACACTTTTATACAATGGAGAACTACTCAGCTATAAGGAAGGAAGGAAAGCCTTGAGGCTCTTGTAGGTAAATGGATACAACTTGAGATCAAGTTCAGGGGTTAAAAAAGTTCAGAACTGCTTAGGTAAATAGCGGGTTGCTTCCCTAATCTAAAAACTAAATGAGTTGGTGAGATATAAAATGTACAATGCACCCCATGAAAGTGAAAGGGGAGGAGTTGTCTAAAAAGGGAAGGCAGGGGATATTGTTAATCTTGTATCATGATTTGAAACCCATATTGTTTTCATCACTCTGTTTAGTTTGGTTATATTCTGTTCCAGTTTGTCTACTTGTACTAGATTTGAGGGCATAGACAGCTATTCCAGAGATAGCAAGATATACTATGTAACCATTGTTTATTCCTATTAACTTAATTTGAAGCCCTATATTACTGTCTTGTTTTGACTGATTTTATTTGAATCTGTTTTATTTGGTCACTGTCTTGTCTTGACTGATCTTTTTCAATCTGTAATGTTTGATAGTACAAATCTGAGTGTATAGGCAACTACTCTGAAGACAATAAGATTCACTATGATACCCATTCTGGTTTGACTATTATCTTCTTTTGAAGTCCTGTAATGTCTCCAATGTTTCATTTTTATTGGTTTTGTTCTGTACTGTTTTGTTTAATTTTATTATACCTGATGATATGGGCAACTCTTTTGAAGATAGCAAGAGGCAGTATGGTAACCATTGTAGATCACTTTTATTTTGGTTTTAAGTCATGTACTATGTCCATCCTTTTTTTTTTGACTGACCCAATTCTGTTTTTTTCTGATTTGGTTTTATTCTCTTCAAAATAAAAATTTTTAAAAAATTTTAAAATTACAGTCAGACAGAGCTAGGCCCTCAAGAGTCAGTACAACAGATAAAAACACATTACAACTGTGCCGAGAGGCTCATCCAGGCTCATCAACGCCAGGCCTCAAGATAAAGATGAAATGACCAGGCCTACATACTTCCCCAAGGGCTAAGCAACATACCATCATTGGCATCATCTGGCCCAGTAAAATCTAGATAGACATCAGTCACTCAGTGGGTGACCAAGACCACCTGACATGTATTTTCCAGAAAAGGTCCTTGTTCTTTCTATGTACATTTGCTATGGGACTTATTTTCCCTTTAGATCAACATTACCTACTTGGTTATACTTGTAAACTTATCAGTTAATCATAGCTTTGCCCCACATTGTACCATCTCATGATTTTGCTCCCACCTTATGATTCTGCTCTATTAAAATTTCCTCTAGAAAGTAGGATCCACAACAACTTGCTTGGGCCCCCTGTCTCTCAAGAGCTGTCTCTGCCTCAATAAAATTTCCTACTCTTAACCTCCACTGTTTCTTAAAATTCATTCTTCAACTTTATTTATTTTTTTCTTATTCTTTAATCTTAGAAAATACAAACTCAGAATATCTGACATCTAGCAGGTTAAGAGTTACAGTATTTCCCTTATATCATTTAGAAGTCCCATATCTCCACCACACAATGACCACAAAAATTAATTTCAGGCAAAGTTATAAAGCTATTAAAATGTAATGTGGGCCAGGCATGATAGCACACACCTGTAACCCCAGTATTCAGGAGTCTGAGGCATGAGAGTCACTGCCAGTTCAAGGCCAGCCTGGACTAAAGTGAGTTCGAACCAACCTGAACTGCAGAGCAAAACCCTGTCTCAAAAAGTAAAAAAAAAAAAATAATAATATAAGAGAATATGCATTTTACTGGTGCAGGGAAAGATTTCCTAAGCAGAATACACAAATTATTAGCCACTATAAATTAGATAGCAATAACTGAACATCTGTTCATCAAAGATTCCTTCAAAATAGTAGAAGGAAAGTTGGAGGGAAGATAATATTTCAACACAAATAACAAAAAACCTACATTAAAAATAGGTAACATATTCATAAAAATGATAAGAAAGGGCTGGGGATACAGCTCAGAGGAGTAAGTGTCTGCCTGGCAAGCACGAAGTCATGAGTTCCATCACTAGTACCAAAAAAACAAGAAAGATAAGAAAAAGAAAACCCAGTAGAAACAGACAAGAGACTTGAACAAATGCATCATAAAATAAGTAATAGTTTTCCACAAACACAAAAAAATTAAAGATCAGTACTCATTAAAGAAATACAAATTAAACACTCCCCCTCCAGTTAGCTGTACTTTAAAATCTAAAAACATTGAGTGTTGGAGGTGATGTGAAGCAATCACAGCTTACTGTATGCAGTTACTCACTTATCACACTGAAGGCCTTAAACATGTATAATTATTACATGTCAACACAAAAGAAAAGACCTAAACTTTTGCTACATATCAGCAATAATTCTATCAGAGTTCTTGGTCATAAGAACCCAATTCTGTTTTTTGGGTTTTTTTTTTTTTTTTTTTGTCTTTTTCATTTTTATCGGTACCGGGGATCGAACTCATGACTGCCTGCTTGCAAGGCAGGTGCTTATGCCGCTGAGCTAAATCCCCAGCCCCAAGAACCCAATTCTGAAGCCAGGCATGGTGGCACATGCCTGTAATCTCAGTACTTGGGAGACAGAGGTAGGAGGATTGCTGCAAGTTTAAGGCCAGCCTGGGTGAGACTCTGTCTCAAAAAAAAAAAAAAGTAAATAAATTCCCAATTCTGCAAAAAGTGAATCTATGGGAGTTTACAGAATTAATAGAGACTGAAAAGCCAGAGTTACAAAATGCAGATTGGTGATGCTATCCAGTAGGAATCATAATAAATAATTACATCTTAAGAACAGCCTCAAAGTAATAATAGAATAATTTTTAAAGAAGAAAACATACCTAACCTATGCAGCAACATCTTTCACTACAATGAATTCACGGCCATTTGTCTCTAAAGCTTTACTCAAAATCAAAGTTCCTAAAAACATCTCAGTGTCCAGAAGAACTATTACCTAGTGCTGAAGGCAGAAACAGAACCTGTAAGTGAAGGATAGAGAATCTGTGTTTCAGGGTATTATAAATATGTTTTAATAATTTAGGTGCAAACATGAATAGGAAGATTATCATTAGAGATCTGTATAAAGGCTAAATGACCCAGTACTTGAAATAAAGGAGAAAATATTCTATCATAAAGTTCAAACTTGAAGAAAATGACCTCTAAGGTCTCTTTCAGTAGAAGCAGGTTTACATATGGGAAAAATCAAGGGCTATGCTCCTGGTCTGATCAGAAATTTAATTCTGGATCTTTTACTTATTACTACTTGACTGTGTTCAAAATGTATTACTTTGGGCAGGTCACTTAAGTCCTCTGGACATCAGAATTCATATCAATAAAATTGATATGATGCTACTGTAAGTATAAAACAAAACAATAAATATAAAGCAAGATTTATTTGAATGCTTCTTACAACGGTAGGACTTCAACAAATCGTGATAATTACGTCATTTACTGGAAATGCTTACTTGGGAAATAACATCTTTGCATACAGCACACAAGAGTTTTGTATAGAGTCCATTGTTTAACAAAAGGATCTATTTTTCGAGCCCTGTTTCTCTAAATGAATGGAATAATTATGTCAATGAACAATCGGGCCTTATATAGTTCGGCTCAAGGCACTTTGCTGCCATCTGGTGACAGTTCACCTCCATAGCCCAAGGAAAGGCTTTCTGAAAGACTTGAAAGTGCAAGCTGCAAACCTAACACTGTGCACAGCGCGTGGAGTATTTGGCCAGGAACACACACGACCTCAAGAAGTTCAGCTACTCAATAAAGATAAAAACTTGAAAGCCAAACTTACCAAAAGGCTTTGGAAATCAGTTCCTGGGAAACTCAACTATCTTTTGCTACTGCTCACTTGACATACTCCCAACCCTTAGCCAGGAGACTTGGCTAAGAGTCCATTCAGGAAAAGTCCTCATTATTCTTGGCCATAACCATGGGGAAGAGGATATGAGGAATAAGGGAAACCTGACTGCTTGGACTTTGGGATACAAGTGCAAAAAGCCCTAGAACCAGAAAGACTTGGATTTAATTCTTAATGTCAGGGTCACTCACAGCCCCACTGCTCAAAGCAAGTATCTGATCTGTGGTTTGTTTTCTCCCCTGTAAAACCAGAACACCTGCCAGGCAAGGTTACTCGGGGAAAATGTAAATAAGCTGGCCCAGAGCTTTAGGATGATACTCATCACCTACAGAGTAGATAAATCCAAATTTAACCATGGGATCCTGGCAAACAGCCTGAGAGTCACTGCTTTTAAACCTCCTGTTTGCTTAAATGTGGCCAAAAAATATTCTGACACTTGTCAGTTCATGCCCTTCCAAATGGAATAAGATCAAACTAGCAACCAGGACAGGCCAGGAATGAGGGGCAATCAAAATCAGTGATTTTTTCCGAAAAAATTCTTGAGCAAAAGAGGGAGATGTGAGAGAAATATCAAAGCTTTCAGAATCAAAATGGAGTTGCTTATGTCAACCCCAACAGCAACAGCAAAAAAGTAAATAAAGCCAAGGAGTTATGAAGGAAGGATTCTTGTATTTTATTGCCTGACAGCTACTATCCCAAAGACTGCCCTCAGCCACAAGTTTGCACAGGGACCACTAAAGCTTTATACGAAAGTGCTTATACGAGGGGATCTGCCCAGCAACTTTGGACTGATGCCACTCACTGCTTGTGGTCAAGGGTTACTGTTCCAAAATATGGGACATAGTCCTCTGTATTTTTGCCTTTAAAACCTTCCCTTAGCTCAACCTTGAATAGTCTCATAGTTTGCTATAGCATGCATACTCCCATTGTAATGTTCTGCTGTCCCCAAATAAATACCAGAGAATCCCTCTCTGATTGTTTCTGTTGATGCCCTGAATCAGGCAGACTGGCAGAAGAATGTTCCTAATACCTGTTCTCCCTTTCGCTATATTTATTTATTTATTTATTTATTTGGGGGTACCGGGAATTGAGCTCAGGACCTTGTGCTTGCCCTTATGTCACTGAGCTACATCCTCAGCCCCTCCCCTTCACTTTAATAGGCTTACTTTGGGAGCTAAGGCAACGGTTGCCGGAAACAAAGACAAGTCTTCCTGTTGCCTTTCTAGCTAGGTATACAGGTCAACATCTACAAGCAGCCGCTCAGACAGCTTCACACTCTGCCACTTCTCTCCCCTTCCTTCATCTCCTCCTCCATCCGACTACTGGAAGCAGAAGTGATTGGGACTGATGTTTGTGTTCTCAGAGCACTCAGGACCCTAGGTGTAACTGAGCGGTGGGCAGCGGGCAACTGGGACTTCATGGGCTTTGGGGAGACGAAGCCATCACGCTGCCCTGCACTGCCTATCACTGAATATTGCATAGAAAGAAAATACACTGATCAATATAAATCACTGTTATGGTGAACTCTTGTCACTTCTGGTAGTTTGTCTTCACTGACCCACGCCAGCAAAGACAACTTGGGGGCACTCTGGTCTTCCCATGCGGTGGCCTGTCCCAGAAAGTCTTTTTTTTTCAAATCCATTTTATTCATAGATAAAAAGAAAAAAGAAGAAGAAAAACAACTACAATAAAAATTTTAAAATACGTCAATCAGGGGTAACAATAGTACATACATTGCACATTGTCATCCCCAAGTCATTCACCCAGAGCACAAGATATCTGCCTTCAGTTGTCGGAATGATACCAGCACAAATCCTTCTCTTCAGTGAACTCAGCAAAATCAGTAGTGTAACTATCTTAACTATTTTTATATACATATATACATGTTTTTATACATATATACATGTTTTTCTTTCAGCTTGTCACATTAATGAAACAATATGATGTTCACACATGTGTGTCTTATTTATTTCACTAAAGAGTATATTCTCAAGGTGCATCCATTTACCTATAAAAGTGTCCCGTGTATCATTCTTTATGGCTGAGTAGTACTCCATTGTCAGTAAGTGTTATAATGTGAAAGAACGAACCAGCCCCAAGAGGAACAAGGAAGGCGCTGAGCCAAGTAGCTTAACCTTTTTTCCAAACTTAGCAGGGTAGACACGCTTTTTCTCTTTGAAGAGAAAATGAATAAAAGATCAAGAGTAGACAAAAAATTTTCTCCCTAAAATTCCTCCCCATAGAAACAATTAGGGACTGGGTTGTGGGAACGTCTATTTCGGCGCCCATTTCCCTCGGATCCCGCAGCTCTTCAATCACCGGGTCCTGCCGATGCTTCCTCCTTCACGTAGCTCACACGCAGCCATTTCTTTCTGTCCCCATTGGCCCTATTATACCTCATGCCAGCAGAATAACAGCCTAGATTACTGCTCAGCAGCATGGGCTTTGAAATCAGACACCGGGATTAGAAACCAGGTCCTGAGTCATAATCTATATGGCCTTGAAAAATTACTTATCTGGGTTAAACTTCAGTTTCCTAAATCTATAAAAGGAAGATAGCACAGGTCTCATAAGGCTAAGAGTAATAAACAAGACAATGCTTATGGGGTATTTTGATAACGCCTGACAATAAATGAGATAGAGCTGAATATCTGATAACAGTAAATGATATCTACAGATCCATATTTAATCTCTCTCTGTAAGACTTGAAGTAGTCTTTTAGGGGCCTCTGTATGTCTGTTTACTTACTACTTGACATGCTACACTATTACCAATAGGACTTTTCTAGAATCTGTTTTCTCTATTTAAAAGTCTTACTGTGGATCTTATTTCAGGATAAAGTCAAACATTCCCTGGTGTATGAAGCCTTTTATTACTTGTGACATCCACTTACCTCCCTTGACTACTCTGCTGTACTAAATTCCAGCAGGGCCAGATCATGAGGGCATTAAGATTTCATCCTGCCTGTATTTAAGAGTCACTTTAAACCCTCCAGGGGATCGGGGCTTGGTGGCACATGTCTTTAATCCCAGAACTCAGGAGGCTGAGGCAGGATGATCACTATGTGTTCAAAGCCAGCTTGGGCTACACAGTGAGTTCAAGGACACTTTGAATTACATAGCAAAACTCTGTCTCAAAAAGTCCAAAAAACAAAAACAAAAAAAAGAAAACTCCTCCAGTGAACAATGCTACTACACAAAGCCTCAAACACAAAATTCTCAGCATCAAAGAGTTCATCAAATTAATACTGATTTTTGGTTAATTATTTCTATTTGCTTTGATATTGTTATAAATATCAATTATTCTTTTTAAAAATTATTGTTTATATGTTATCAATTGGTTTGGCATAATACTAAGAAAAATTGTATAGGGACCTATAACCCAACCCATGTAACACATTATAATTATGCACACATATATACAAATAGCATTTTTTACATAATGTAGACAATATGATTTTCTTTTTTTAAATTTTATTTTAAAGGGAACAAAATTAAATGCAACAAAACAGAACAAAATAAGACATAAGAAAACAATGTAAGAGACACAGATTTCAAAGCAAGACAACAGGAGATCTTCACTGTCTATCATATTGTCTCTTGCTTCCTTCCAAATAGTTGTCCATGTCTTTGCATACAGAGAATTCATACAAAACAACATAGTATAAAACTGATCCAAACAGAATGAGAAAGACATTTTAGAACTTCAGAACCAGACAATAGGGAAGTCCCTAATGGCTTTGGTAGATTCTCTCATTCTGTTCAAAATAGCTGTCCATATGTTCATGTACATTGAAGTTCAACAAAACATAACAGGCAGGGGAGAGGGGTTGCTTGGTTTCCCAGCACTCCAGGTCCCAGCTTGGCTCGGGTCCCAGCAAACCCGGTGGCTCCCGTCCTGGGCCACCACAGCCTGCCACGCTCACAGTTGCTCACCAGGGGAGGGAGGGTTTGCTTGATTTCCCCGTGCTGGAGGTCCCAGCATGGTGCGGGTCCCAGTAAATGCTGGTGGCTCCCATCCTGGGCCACCGGAGCTGACAATATGATTTTCTTTTTCCTTTTTATCAGGTTTTTTTTTTTCTTACTACTGATTTTTTTTAAACAAGGTCTCACAATGTAGCCTAGACTGGCCTCAAACTCAGCAATCTTCCTGCCTCAATCTCCTAAGTGCCAGTGTCACAGGCATGCACCACCATGCCTGGCTCATATTTTAGATGTGTAATTTTTCTAAACTTTTTCTAAAGTTTGTAAATACTATGATTTCCTACAAAGACTAAATTTCTAGCTCTAATCTAATTCTAACTCTGACTTAAAAGTTCCAACAATGGGCTGGGGATTTAGCTCAACAGCATAAGCACCTGGCTTGCAAGCAGGGAGTTGTGAGTTCAATCCCCCCACTGATAAAATAAAAAATTTTTTAAAATTCCGATAATGGCTAGTGTTTGCATGGTGTCATGAGTTGTTCTAAGCACTTTATATGTGTTCATCCTTACAATGACCTTATGAAGTGAGTACTATTGTTACCATCATTTTGCAGTAGGGACACTAGGACAATGAGAGATTAATCCAAAGACCACAGTTAGAAATACTGTGTTTGAAAGCGTAATCTTGCTACTCTCTTTTACAAAGAAGGTTCTTTGCATTTTCCTTCACCTTTCAAGAAATAGTTTAAATCCCACTTCTTCCATACCAGCATGTCCCTTCCTGGAACCCAGATCCCAGGAGTGGTCTTGCTGAGACTTCCGTCAGTGGCCAGCTGGTGGGCATGAGTCTGGCTGCCTCAGCATTAGATAGGAGGAAGTGTCTCTCCTGCAGAGTCACAGTGAGCACAGGGGAAGACATGAAAGGTGAGTTTTGTGGGCACACTCAGACCCTGGGAGCTGGATAAACCTCAGCAGTACACCTGACCCCGGGGAGCTACTAGGTGAGAGTTAGTCGCTGTACCACCTGCTCACTTAACTGCTGCAAAACTCTGTAGATTGTCATTCTCAATTTGCAGCTGAAGCAACCAAGGGTAGGGTGAGATGAGTGGATGAGAAACTGAATCACAAAATATGAAGTAGCCAAAGCATACGAAAACCCTGCACTGCATTTCCCTAACCAGGCACTTGAGGGCACTCGCTGCTGCCTCTTCCCGGGGCACACAGCATCTGACATCCAGCCTAGTCCACCAGGGAGAATCACCTTTGGACTTTCCACAGAGGGGGACTGATATCCATCGTCCTATTGCAGAATTGGCTGGATGCAGACCAGACACGCTGTGGAGCCGGACACATGGCCCTGGCAGAGAAAACCAGGCACCAAAGAAGGGCTGCACAGGGCAGGAATTTTTGATGCTGACAGGATTGGAAAATAGCAGTTGAACACCTGCCAATGGAGAAATCTGGAAAGAGCAAAAGAAGCAGATCTAAAAGTACGGGTTTGCACCTTTAGTAGAAAAACAATTCAGATTTTGTTTATTAAAGAAAGAAATCAAAGATAGAAAATGACATCTACCATGTGCCATATTTGCCAAGTGTTTGAATGATGAGCAAGATATAATTACTGCCTTCCGAGTTAAATCTTGGAAAAAGCCCTACTGCCCATCAGCCAATGAATGGATAATGTGTTTTTTTCTACAATGGAGTACTGCTTGGCCATAAAGAAAGATAAACTTGAGACATTTCTAGGTAAATGGATGCACCTTGAGACCATACTCTTAAGTAAACTAAACCACATTGCTTCTCTGGGGTGAAAAACCAAAAGTACAAATAAGGACTAAAATGTATAGTAGATACTGTGAAATAGGAAGAAAATGCTCAAAATGGGAAGGGAAACTCAGGAGGAGGGAAGAGGGGAAAAGGAAGGGAAAAGAAAAAATGAAATAAAGCTTTTGTAGATAAGGAGAAGAGGGATTGAAGGGAAGGGAAGGAATCAGAAAAACAGAAGAATCAAGACATATCATGTAGGGCTGAGGATATAGCTCAGTGGCAGAAGCACTTGGCAAATAAAAGGTCCTGAGTTCAATTCCCAGTACCAAAATATATATATATGTATATATGTGTATATATACATACATATATATATATATATATATATCACATACAGGTACAAAATTTCCTATAATGAGTACGATCATTATATATAACTAAAGTGTACCGAAAAATTTAATTATTTTTTAAAAGATACAATTACTGCCTTCCAATAAATAGCTCACAGTTGAAATCAATGAAACTACTGATCACAACATTTTTTAAATATCAATTTAAAATTTGTAATTATTTTAATTGATAAATAAAATCTATATATTTATCAAAGGTATGTTTCAAAATATGTATATATTGTGGAATGGCTGAATGAAGCTAATTTATGTATGCATTACCCCACATTTTTTTTGCGGTAACAATACTTAAAATTTACTCCTATCAATTTCAAGAATAAAATAAATTGGTACTATGTTGGCCAAAAGACCTTATTCCTTCTGACTGAAGTGTAGCATCCGTTCACCAACACCTCCCCTCCCCACAGTTAGCTCCGTCAACCTCCCCTTCTACTTTCTGTTTCTATAATTTCAGTTTTTTTAGATTTCATGTATAAGTGAGGTGGTGCAGTATTTCTCTTACTTGATTAACATAACTTTCCCCAAGTTCACCTATGATGTTGCATATGACCAGATTTCCTCCTCATAAAATCTGAATGGAAGGCCCAGGATACAGCTCAGCAATGCAAGTGCCTGCCTGGTGAGTGCAAAGTCTTGAGTTTGAGTCCAATAGTTAAAAAGAAGTCTGAATGCAATTACTTTTTTAGAAATACATTTTCTTGGCGGCTTCTGGTAAAGATGTTGGATAGATAAGAGCAGATTACAGAGGTTCCCTGAGACAGATAACTCAGATGCCAAAATAACACAGCAGGAGGAGTTCTGGACAGAGAGAAATGGATCCTCTCGACCCAGGAAGAAACTAAAGGGAAAAGAACAAGTCAGACATGCAGTCCCAGGGCCACTATTGAGGCAGCTAAGATTCTGTGGTCTTGTGAGCCAGAATTCTCACTGCTTTAACTCATTGGAACCACAATCACACTGAAGTGTAGTCCCACTGAAATCGGAGGTCAGCGAGCACAACAGAGAACAGAGCTGGCAAAGAAACAAAAAACATGAGAAGAGAAAGCAACAAGAAAAGCCTCCAGCCCCCAACCCTGAGAACATTGATCCAGGAGAGGTAAATACAAAAGAGACTGAGGACAGCAAACATGCAATATCAGACACAGCACCAGTGGACATAAAGAGATACTTCAGGACCTCATAGATGAGTTCAAAAGTGAAATATTTAACCAAGTAAAGCAAGATATAAGTAGATTAATAAAAGAAATGCTAAGCACCTCTCAAGAGGACACAGATGGAAGAATGGAGGAGCACAAAAAGAGGAGAGGAACATTTGATGAAGGATATAAAGAAAACATAGAATACATGAAGCAGGTTCAAAGAGATTACCAGGAAATAAAAAATTCCATTGAAAGCCAGCAAAACTGCTTGAAAGAAACTAAGGATAGATAATCCAAACTGGAAGACAGGTTTGTAATGTGGGGTCATGAAAGGAAAAATTTTTTTAAAATAACAAGAAAACAGGCAGTAACAATACAAAAGCTAGAAGACAACAAGAGAATGTATCATTTAAGAATAAAGAAGGTGAATGAAGAAGCAGGGTTACAAACAAAGGAACTACAAAGGCTATTCACAGAAATAATTAAGGAAAACTTCCCAAGCATAGGAAAAGGAAATGATATTCAGATGTATGAGGCATACAGAACTCCAGCCAGCTACAACCAAAACAGAGCTACTCCCAGACATATAATAATAAAGATCCTGGAGTTTGTGCACATCATCCCAAGTCCTAGGAGAGTTTAAGATTCTTGCTCCAAGTGGTCAAGGACATGCCCAGCTTCCAGCCACACTAGACTAAGCTTGGAAGGTTTTGCAGCCCAACTAGATCATGCCCAGCAACCTTCTTCAATGAGGGGAGTTGAGGGCACATGAAGTGAGTTCCAGTGCATTGATCCTTACCTGGGGAGAGCTCTGGACCATCATTCACAGTGGTTAGGTACCCACCCAGCTTTTTGGAACACTAGAGGTGGTACAGGAGGTCCTGTGGGCCTGACTGGACCATGCTCAGCTACCTCCATTCAGTCCTAGGAGCCAAGAGCATAGGAGACGATTTCCAACATACCCAGGGGAAGCTTTGGAACAACACTTGAAACATGGAAATACAGGAAAATGACAAGACAGAAGATCAAAATGCAATCTCAAACCTCCAGCCCAACCCAAGAAAGCCTAGGAGCCATGTACATAGAAGAAAATATATGCCATACTCCTGAAATGCCTGAAATAATAGCAACTGAGAGCCCGGCGTGGTGGCTCACATCTGTAATCCCAACACTCGGGAAGCTGAAGTGGGAGGATTGTTGCGAGTTCGAGACCAGCCTGGGTTACAAAGTGAGCTCAAGTTCAGCCTGAACTGCATAGCGAGACTCCATCTCAAAAAAGACAAAAAAATAGCAACTGAAATAAAGAAGCAACTCCAGGAAGCTTTAAAGGAATTCAAACTAGAAATAATCTCCCAGGTGAAAGAAGAAGTGATAAAACTAATGAAAGAGATGCTGAATACATCTTAAAAAGACACAGTTAAAAAATTAGAAGAACAAAACAAAAAGATAGAATCCCTGGATGAGCAATATAAGAAACAAACAGAATACATGAAGCAGATTCAAAGAGATATACAGGAAATAAAAAATTCCATTAAAAGTTGTCAAAACTTGGGGGCTGGGGATTTAGCACAGTGGCATAAGTGCCTTCCTTGCAAGCAGGCAGTCATGAGTTTGATCCCTGGTACTGATAAAAAGGAAAAAGACAAAAAAAAAAAAAAGAAGAAAATAAAAGTTGTCAAAACTGCCTCAACAAAACTGACCATAGAATTTCAGACCTCGAAGACAAGATTGCAGCTAATGAACAGGAAAGCAAAGATCTTTTAAAAATAACATGGATTCAGGAAATAACAATTCAACAGCTGCAAGATGATACAAAAAAAAACGTAAGATTGATAGGCTTAAATAAAAAAGAAGAGGACAACGCAAATGATATCAAGAGGCTATTCACAGAAGTAATAGCTGAAAATTTCCCAAACATCAAAATGGAAACTGACATTAGGGTTAGACACACACACACAAAAAAAAAAAAGATAGGAAAAGAGGAAGTTAAATTATCATTATTTGCAGATGACATGATACTCTACATAGAAGACCCCCAAAACTCCATTGAAAGTCTCCTAGATATAATAAATAAATTCAGCAATGTAGCTCGATACAAAATCAATATTCAAAAATCAATGGCATCCCTAGACACTAACAACAAAATCACTGACAGAGAAATAAGAGAAGCCACACCCTTCACACTAGCATCCAAAAAGTGAAATACTTAGGAATTAATCTCATTAAGAAGTAAAGGATCTATACAGGGAAAATTATAATACCCTGAAAAAAGAAAACAAAGAGGATCTCAGAAAATGGAAAGACATCCATTGTTCACGGATAGGAAGAATAAATACTGTGAAAATGGCCATCCTTCCAAAACTGTTATACAGATTCAATGCAATCCCAATGAAAATACCATCAACATACCTCATAGATCTAGAAAAATCACTCCTAAAATTCATCTGGAACCAGAAGAGACCTAGAATAGCAAAGACAATTCTAAGCAGCAAAGGCAAGGCAGGAGGCATCACAACCCCTGACTTGAAATTATATTACAAAGCAAGTGTAATAAAATCAACATGGTACAGATCTGAAGATCAATGGAATAGATTAGAAGATACAACCACAACTACAAACACACTCAACCACTTTATCTTTGATAAAGGGGCCAAACGTTCACCGGAAGAACGACAGTCTCTTTAATAAATGGTGCTGGAAAAACTGGCTCTCCATATGCCAAAAACTAAAACTAGACCCATGCCTATCACTATGTACTAAACTAAAATCCAAATGAATCAAAGATCTGAATATTAAAACAGAAACACTAAATCTGTTGGCAGACAAATTGGGTAAAAATCTTGAAGACATAGGGGTAGGTAGAGAATTCATGAACAGGACTCAAACTGCACAGGAAATACTTCCCAGAATCAATAACTGGGAATACGTCTTTATCGAAATGTTTCTGCAGGTCAAAGGAAATCTCCAACATAGTGAAAAGAAAACCCACAAACCGGGGGAAAAAATTTTAGTGAACTGTCCTTCAGACAAAGGTCATCTGTCTAAAACACATGAAGAACTTTTAAAAATCAGACCCCCAAAATTCAAAGACCCAATCTAAAAATGGACATCTGAGATAAATACACACTTCTCAGATGAAGAAATACAAGTGACAAATAAATACATGAAAAAATGTTCATCATCATTACTCACTTTAAAACAACACTGAGGTTCCATCTCACTCCTGAAAGAATGGCCAGGATCAAGAAAACCAACAACAACAAATGCTGGAGAGGCTGTGGGGAAAAAAGGAACTCTCCTGCACTCTTGGTGGGAGTGTAGACTGGTACAACCATTGTGGAGGTCAGTCTGGAGATTTTCAAAAAGCTGGGACTGGAAGCCCCATTTGTTCCAACTATTCCACTTCTAGGCATATTCCCAGAAGAACTGAAAACATCATACACAGTGATATATGTGCACCCATGTTTATAGCAGCACAATTTGTAATATCCAGGTCTTGGAAACAATCTAAGTGTCCAACAACTGAAGAATGTATAAAAAAGTTGTGGCATTTTTATACAATGGAGTACTACTCAGCTATAAAGAATGATCACATTGAGATATTTATAAATAAATGGATGCAACTTGAGACCATACTCATAAGCAAAAAAAATCAAACTCACACATGTAAATACCGTATAGTCTCCCTAGTGTAAGAAATGGGAAGTGTACATAAAAGTTTATGGTAATTGTGATTCTTCATTACATTGCTTTGAAGCCTTCTAATGTTTTCATTCATTAGTTGGAATATTTTATCCTGGGTTGTTTGACTTATTATCTGTGATGGTATGAGCAGCTATTTTGAAGAAAACAAGACATTATAATATCAAATGCTGATTTAATATCATCTTGTTTTGAAGTCCTACCATGCTTTTGTTCTTCTGTCTCCATCAGTTCTATCATGTTGTATCTTATTGGATTTTATTATATGTGATAGTATAAACAAATATTTTATGGACAAGGAGATAATATAGTAACCATTATTCATTTTCTGTTATTTGATTCTGAATGCCCTGTAATACTTTCATTCTCTTTAATGGCTTTATATTATTTTGTTATGTTTGATACTATTGTGCATGAAGGTATGCTCAACTATTTCAAGGAAAGAGACATTATGGTAGCTACTGTTATATTGGGTTTTCTTGTGGTAAAATACTGTGTTGCTTAAATTGTTCTATTCTGATCTGCTTTGTTGTGTCCTCTTTTATCTTAATCTCTTTAAAATAAAAAAATTTTTAAAAATCAAAATCCCAGAAATTCAATATAAGAACAGAATATTAAAAGCTGTCAGAGAGAAGAAACAGATCACCTATAAAGGAAAACCCATCAAAATCATGGTAGACTTCTCAACACAGAATATCAAATCATGAAGAGCTTGGAGTGAAGTATTCTAAGTCCTGAAAGAAACTAACCTCCAGCCCAGATTGATGTACCATGCAAAACTGTCTCTAGAAATTAATGGAGAAACAAGACACTTCCAACACAAAGAGGAACTGGGGGAATTCGCGACCACCAATCCAACTCTACAGAGAATACTGAAGGGCATTCTAGAGACAGAGATAAGGACCAGGATTCCAGGAACAGTGGCAGAGAGGCCTCAATGAATGGAGCAGAAAGCAGGATGAAGAAGAAAAGCAACTAATGGCAGAAAAAGAGCACAACAGAAATGAGGCAGAGAAGGTTGGCTATCATCTCTAATATAAGATGGCCTCGATACACTAAAAAAAAAGAAACACAGGAAGAGTAGATCAGGAGGTAGGATCCACCGAGATGCTCCTTATAGGAAATATACTTAACTGGAAAAGGGTTTATGAACCAAAAATCAAGTCTGAGAAAACAATGCTCTATGTGACAGGGAACCAGAGAGTAATAAGAGGCAACTAGACCAGTATTTGTGGATAGGTTGGAAAGACAGGCTTTAATAGTTAAAAAAGAAATAAATAAATAAAACTAGAGATCAAGTCCAGGAGGGAGAAGGTTTGAAACCACTTAGGTAAATAGCAGGTTGCCCCCAAATGGTGAGAACCAAAAATGCACAGTGCACCCTGGGGGAGAAAAAGGGGAGGAATAGTCTTTAAAAAGACTCCAGAAGATTTTGTTAATAGTGTATGAGGTCTTAAAACCCATATAACTTGCACCACTCTGCTTAGATAGAATTTATTCTGTCCCAGTTTGTGTACTTGCACTAGATCTGAGGGCACAGATAGCTATCCCAAAAATAACAGGATATAGTACAGTAATCATATTTAATTTCCTGTTAACTTAATCTGGAGCCCTGTATAACTTATACTGTTTTATCATGACTGATCTTGGTTAAATCTGGTTTGTTTGATTTCTGTTTGGTATCAACAGATTTTATTCAAAACTGCTATGATTGATAGTATCAAGTCTGAGAGTATAGGCAACTACACTGAAAATGATAAGATTCACTATGTTACCCATTCTGGTTTAGTTATTATCTGTTTTTGAAGTTTTACACTATCTACAAAGTTTTGTTTTTATTAATATTGTTATGTACTGCTATATTCAATTTTACTATGTCTAATGATATAGACAATTCTATTGAAGAAAAGGAGACAACATAGTAACCATGGGAGGACTCCTTGTACAGTGGTTTTATATGTCTTTTTCATTTCATGTGTTTATAGGAATATGTTTTGTTTTGTCTTGCTTTGTTTTGTTTCTCCCTCTAATATAGAAAGGATAGAAATACATGTTAAGACTCATGCATGTGTAGAACCTACAAACAGTTTATGAGAACTGGTCTTCTAATGCATGATTAAATGAACAACTACTTTGAAGAAAAAGAGACACTACAGTACCCAGTGCTGATCCCAGAGTGTCATGATGTGAAATCCAGCAATACTATTATTCTTTGTTCAGAGTGATTTTGGCCTGCTATGGTTTGTTTAATCTCAACATAAATGAAGATATGGATAACTGCATGTATGTTTAAGTATATAGGATTGATAACCATAGTACTAAGTTTTTGTTGGATAGTTGAACAGAACTGGTTGTAATCTCCTGTTTGAATCCCCACTTTATCTACTCCAGTTTAGTATCTTGAATAACTGCTTGTAAGAAAACAATCTGTAATCATCAACTACTGATTTCTTACTGTTAATTTTTCTTTGAAAGTATGTATAATACATACATCCCTGTTTTGTTTAGTCTTTCTTTAAGTAAAATTTTTTTAGAAATACATTTTCTTTACACGTTCATCCATTGATAGATACGAGATTGATTCCATGTCTTGATTATTCTGAATAATGCAGAAATGAACATAAAAGAGTAGGTATCTCTTCAATGTGTTCATTTGATTTCCTGTAAAAAGTTACCCACAAGTAGGATTGCTGGATCAAAAAGTAGTGTTTAAAGGAGTCTCCACATTTTTGTCCAGCTGGGTATATTACTTTACAGTATGACCAGGGCTCCCTTTCCTCCACATTCTCTCCAATGCTCATTGTTGTTTTTTATTGTTTAAAATGAATGGTAGTAGCCATTCTAACAGCTATGAAGACACATCTTTTATAGTTTCAATTTGCATTTCCTTGATGATTGGTGACGTTGAGCATTTTCTCATATACCTGTGGGACATTTGTATGTCTTCTTTTGAGAAATATTTATTCAAGTTCTTTGCTCATTTTGAGTTATTTGGATTTTTGCTATTGACTTGCTTGAGTTCTTTAAATATTGTAGGTTGGTTGGTTGGTTGGCTGGGCTTCGTAAGACAGGGTCTCTCTGTGTGGTTTAGGCTGGCCTTGAACTCACTATGTAGCCCAGGCAGGCCTTGAACTCATGGCAATCCTCCTGCCTCAGCCTCCTGAGTGCTGGGATTACAGGCACATGCCACCATGCCCAGCTATATTTTGGATATTAGTCCCTTATCAGATGTACAGTTCCCAAATATTTTCTCTAATTCTGTAGGCTGTCTCTATATTCTGTTAAGATTTACTTTGCTCTGCAGAAATGTCTTACATTAAATAACCTCTCTTGTGTGTTTTTGCTTTTGTTATCCGTGACTTAAGGTCATTTCCAAACATTCTATAATGGAGTCTCCCCTATGTTTCCTCTTAGTAGTTTTATACTTTAAGGCCTTACATTTAATCTTTAATCCATTCCTAGTTGACTTTTTTTGCATATGATATAAGGTCTGATTTCATTTTCTGCATGTGGATATTTAGTTTTCCCAGCACTGCTTCCCACAGGGACTGTCCTGCGTGTTCTTGGGCCCTCTGGTGTAAGTGTGTGGATTTATTCCAGCCACCTTCCTATTCCATTTGTCAGCTTTTATGCTGTCACTGTGCTACTTCGATTACCACGGCTTTGTACTAGATTTTGATGTGATACCTCCAGCTTTTTTTCTTTTTGTTCAAGACTGTGTTAGCTATTCAGGATATTTCATGGTTCCATATAAATTATACAATCATATTTTCCAGGCTGAGGGTTTAGCTCAGCAGCACAAGTGCCTGCCTGGCAAGCACAAGATCATGAGTTTGATCCCCAGTCCAAAAAAAAAAGGAATCACATTTTCTACTTCTATGAAAAATACTGTTTATGGGTTCTGGCTGTGCTCAGAGAACTGCGGAGTTCTAAGCAAGCAGGCGGGCACCCACTGTCCCCGGCGCCCAGCCTGTTTGGGATCCTCAAACCGTCTGGGTGCAGTGGAACAGCTAGGCGGGTCTGAGGTGCCTGCATCCACCTCCCTGTTCCAGCTGTGCTTGGGAAACTGTGGAGTTCTAAGCAAACAGGCAGGTGCCCACTTTCCCCGGAGCCCAGCTTGTTTGGGACTGCAGAGTTCTAAGCAAGCAAGAGAGCGCCATGGGTTCCAGAGGCCCAGCAGTCTGGGGGAACTGTGTGCCAGAGTCCCAGGAGCTGCAGGCATAGAAGTGGATTTCCAACAGACCCTGAGGAAGCTTTCGAATAACACTTGAAAAACAGAATATAGGAAAATGACAAAACAAAAGACCAAATTACAATCTCAAACCTCCAGCCCATCCCAAGAAACCCTAGGAGCGATGTATATAGAAGAAAACATATGCCATACACATCAAATATTGGACGTAATGGCAACTGAAATAAACAAGTAACTCTGGGAAGCTTTAAAGGAATTCAAACTAGAAATAATCTCCCAGGTAAAAGAAGAAATGATAAAAGAAATGAAAGAGATGCTGAACATATCTAAAGAAAACATAGTTAAAAAATGGAGGAACTAAACAAAAAGATAGAATTCCTAGATGAGCAATATAAGAAACAAACAGAATACATAAAGCAGATGCACAGAGATATACAGGAAATCAAAAATTCCACTGAAAGCTGCAAAAACCACCTCAATAAAAGTGAAGATAGACTTGGAAGCAGGCAGTCGTGAGTTCGATCCCCGGTACTGATAAAAAGGAAAAAGACAAAAAAAAAAAAGTGAAGATAGAATTTCAGACCTTGAAGACAAGATTGCAGCTAGTGAACAGGAAAGGAAAGATCTTTTCAAAATAACAAAGAATCAGGAAATAACAATTCAACAACTATAAGATGACACAAAGAAAAACAACATAAGATTGATAGGAATTAAGGAAAAAGAAGGAGATGACATAAAGGACTTCAAGAGGATATTTAGAGAAGTAATAGCTGAAAATTTCCCAAGCATGAGATCAGAAACTGACATCAGGTTCAGTGAAGCATATAGAACTCCAAATAGTCATAATCAAAATAAAACTACATGTAGACATATAATAATCACCATCCCAGAAATCCAACACAAGAATAGATTATTAAAAGCTGTCAGAGAGAAAAGACAGGTCACTTATAAAGGAAAACCTATCAGAATCACAGCAGACTTCTCAGCACAAACAATAAAGTCAAGAAGAGCATGGAGTGAAGTATTCCAGATCCTAAAGGAAAATGATTTCCAACCTAGACTGATGTACCCTGCAAAACTATCATTCAAAATTGATGGCAAAATAAGATACTTCTATGACAAAGAACAGCTAAAGAAATTCATGATCACCAAGCCAACCCTGCAAAAAAGATTGAAAGACAGTTTAGATACACAAAGGAAAAAACCACTAAGTAAAGCAGATAATTAAACAGAACAGAAAGATAAAAAACACAACAACAGAAAGGTAACATGTCAATAATAAACCAACATATAATAGTTATAACCATTACTGTAAATGGTCTCAATGCACCAATTAAAAGAAACAGACTGGGACTTTTGGGAGAACATGGCAGACAAAAATAATGGCAGCCATGGAGGCTCTCTGAGATTACCAGCTTAGAATCCGGGAGCGGTGCCGTGTGAGGAGTCCTACGTGAGGGGAGATGTACCTTGCCAACCCAGGAACACAGTAAGCTGAGAGAAACCAACTGGAAATGCAATCCTGATGCTATAACATGAACAGATAAAATCTCAGTGAGGAAGCTGGATTCCACGCCATTGGAAGCTGCGATTTGAATTTCCTGTTACCGATACTGCGTCCCAATCCGCATGGCAGGGAGAGAGGCGAGCGAAAGCTCTGAGAGCGGGAATTGGCCCAAACGGCATTGATAGTGGGACTGGCAGGGAGCCCTGCATCAACCTGCGGTGAGTGAGAGAAATGGGGACCCTTTCATAGACTAGGAGGCTCCAACAGAGGACAGTCTGAGAATGGGCAGACAAGCCAGAACACAGCCCTGCAGTGACTTTAGTTGCATATTCCCCTCTCAAGCAGGAGTGGTGGGGAGTGCTTGGCCTGGTGACACCACGGACTAAGATCCTGTAGGCTAGCCCAAATCAGGTCCCTGTGCCTGGCAGTGCACCCTAGCAGTGAAGCATTCAGGAGGTTGACCTGGAGGGGCAGGCCCAGCAGAGGCTGCCCAGGTCTGTGTCTCCCTAGTACACTGCAGTGGGTGGGAACACCTAGCTGGCAGATTCAAACAAACTGCAACAAAGAGGAAAAAAAAAACTGAGCCTCCTACATATGCTTGTATGGAAGGAACAAAAAGTATGGGAAAAGGGAGCAACAAGAAAGGGTTCTCAGTCCCCAATCCTGAGAACACTGATCCAGGAAAGGTAAAAGCAAAAGAGAATGAAGACAGAAAACATGCAGTATCAGACATGGCACTCATAGATATAAAACGGTATCTCCGGAGCCTCATAGACGAGTTCAAAAATGAAGTATTTGATGAAATAAAGCAAGAAATAAGTAGAATAGTTAGAGAAATGCTAAGCACTGCCCACGAAAAAACAGATGGTGGAATGGAAGAACAGAAAAAAAGGGGAGAATTGTTTGATGGAGAAAATAGAGAAAACATAGAATACATGAAGCAGGTTCACAGAGATTACCAGGAAACTAAAAACTCTGTTGAAAGCTGGCATAACAGCTTGAAAGAAACTAAGGATAGATTATCAGAACTGGAGGACAGATTTGTAAGGTGGGAGCATGAAATGAAAAACTTCTTAAAAATAACAAGAAAACAAACCACAATAATACAAAGACTAGAAGATAATAAGAGGATCTATAACTTAAGAATTAAGAACATAAAAGAAGAAGTAGGGACTCAAACAAATGAACTACAAAAGCTACTCACAGAAATAATCCAGGAAAATTTCCCTAATTTAGCAAAAGGTAAAGATACTCAGATGTATGAGGCATACAGGACCTCAGCCACCTACAACCCAAACAGAGCTACACCCAGGCATATAATAATCAAAATTCCAGAAATCCAGTATAAGAACAGAATATTAAAAGCCATCAGAGACAAGAAATAGATCACTTACAAGGGAACACCCATCAGAATTACAGCAGACTTCTCGGCACAAACCATCAAATCACAAAGAGCGTGGGGGGAAATAATTCAAGCTTTGAAAGATAACCTCCAGCCAAGATTGATATATCCTGCACAACTGTCCCTAGAAATTGATGGAAAAACAAGGTGCTTCCAGGATAAAGAGGAACTAGGGGAATTTGCAACCACCAATTCAACTCTACAGAGATTACTGCAGGATATTTTAAAAATGAAAAATACCAAGATTGCAGAAACAGTGGCAGAGCGGCCACAATGAATTGAGCAGAAAGCGAAATGAAGAGGACAAACTGACAACTAGTGACAGAAAAAAAGCTCAACAGAAATGAGGCAGAGAAGGTTGGATGGTAGGAACAGCCATTTTGGAGAAAACAAGACATCATAATAGGTAGTGCTGATTTAATATCCTCTTGTTTTGAAGTCCCATCAAGCTTTTGTCCTTCTGTCTCCATCGGTTTTAATGTGTTGTATCTTATTGGATTTTATTATATGTGATAATATAAACAAAAACTTATATAGACAAGAAGATTATACAGAAACCATTGTTCATTTTCTGTTAGTTGATTCTAAATACCCTGTAATACTGTCATTCTCTTGAATGGTTTTACATTGTCTTGATATGTTTGATGCTTGAGTATACCAAGTTATACTCAAAGATTTTAAGGGAAGAGACACTATGGTAACTACTATTAAGTCGAGATTATCTTGTGGTGAAACACTGTTTTGCTTAAATGGCTAGTTTTGACCTGCACTGTTTTGTTGTTATGCCCTCTTTTTTTATCTCAATCTCCTTTCTATTATCTACTTTTTCATTTTTATCCTTTTAATTAAGAGAAAAATAAATAACAAATAGCAGGATATATTATAGTAACCCACTTTGATTTCCTATTAACTTGATTTGAAACTCTGTATTGCTCTCACCATCTTGTTTTGACTGATTTTCCTCTATTCTGTTATGCTAGATAGTACCAAGTTTGAAAGTCTAGGCAACAACTATGAAGACAATAAGATCCATTGTGACGCCCATTCTGGTTGACTATTATCTTCTTTTGAAGTCCTCTAATGTCTCCAATGTATTGGTTTTATTGGTCTTATTCTTTACTGTTTTGTTCAATTTTATTATAACTGATGATATAGGCAATTCTTTTTAAGATAACAAGAAGCATTATGGTAACCATTGTTGATCACCTTGTATTTTGTTTTTACATTATGTATTATGTCCATCCTTTTGATTTGACTGACTCTGTCCTGGTATGTCACATTTGGTTTTACTTTCTTCAAAAAAAAAAAAAAGTAATAAGAACTGTGGGAGTAATAAAACGGAAAATGTGTAATTGTCATTGTATAAAAGAAAGGAAAAGAAAGTTCTCTAAAAGATATAACTGCATATATATTTAAGTGTATAAGATAGATAACCATATTACTGAGTTTTGTTGGATTATTGAACAAAACCGTTTGCAGTCTTACTGTTTGAAAGTCCCCTCTATATGCTTTAATTTTGTAACTTCAACAAATATTTCTAAGATGACAATATGTAATTAACTAGTGATTTCCTGTTTATTTTTTCTGAAATTCTGTATAACTTGTACCCTTTTTCTGTTTTTTTTTCTTTTTTGTCCTTAAATAAAATTTAAAAAAAAAAAAAAGAAAGAAACAGACTGGCAGAATGGATCAAGAAACAAAATCCAACCATATGCTGTTTACAGGAAACCCATCTAACCCAGAAGGATACTCACAGACTGAAAGTCAAAAGATGGAAAACAATACTTCATGCAACAGGAATCCAAAAAAAAGCAGGAGTAGCTATTCTGTTTGCACACAATGTGAACTTTAAACCAACAAGAATCAGAAAAGACAAAGAAGGTCACTACATACTCGTTAGGGGAAAACTCCAAGAGGAAGAGATAACTATCTTAAATATATATGCACCAAATTCCAGAGCACCCAGTTATATAAAACAAGTATTAACAGAAATGAAAAGTCAAATTATCAGTAACACAATTGTAATAGGAGATCTTAACACATCACTGACACCAAGGGACAGATCAACCAGACAGAAAATCAGCAAAGAAATAACAGAACTGAATCATACCTGTGAACAAATGTACTTGATAGACATACACAGAGTGTTCCATCCAACAACATCAGAGTACACATTCTTCTCAGCAGTATATGGGTCATTATCTAAAATAGACCATATATTAGCTCACAGAACATATTTAAATAGATGCAAAAGAGTTGAAATTATCCCTTGCACGTTATCGGATCATAGTGCTTTGAAATTAGAAATTAATGATAAAAGAAACTGCAAAAATCCCACAAACACATGGAAACTGAATAACACACTCGAATAATAAGTGGGTCACAGGGGAAATTAAAGAAGAAATTAAACAATACCTACAAGAAAATGAAAATACAGATACAACTTAGCAGAATCTGTGGGATGAAATGAAAGCCATCCTCAGAGGAAAATTGCACTGAATTCCCACATCAGGAAAACAGAGCAAATATAAATAAACAACCTGATGCTACACCTCAAACATCTATAAAATGAAGAGCAAGTTAAACCCAAAGCCAAAAGAAAAGAGGAAATTATAAAAATTAGAGCAGAAATCAACGCAATAGAGACTAAGAAAACAATCCAAAGAATCAATGAATCAGAGTTGGTTCTTTGAAAGAATAAATAAAATTGATAAGCACCTAGCCAACCTCATTTAAAAAATGGAAGAAAAATCTCAAATTCATGCAATAAGAAATGTAAAAGGTGAAATCACTACAGACTCTATAGAAATACAGAAGATCATCAACACCTATTTCAAAAACCTCTCCTCTCAAAGGTTTAATAACACAGAAGAAATAGACAGATTCCTAGAAACATATGAAGTACCAAAGCTAGATCAAGAGGATGTAAAACTGCTGAATAATAGAGATTAATGACATTGAAAATGTAATTAAGTCCTCACCTACCAAAAAGAGCCCAGGCCCAGACAGATTCACTGCAGAATTCTACAAGAAATACAAAGAAGACCTAATGCCAACACTCCTCAAACTCTTCAATAAAATTGAAAGGGAAGCAATCCTTCCTAAGTCATTCCTGGAAGCAAATATTACTCTAGTACCAAAACCTGAGAAAGACCCAACTAAAAAAGAGAACTATGGACCAGTCTCCCTAATGAACACAGATGCAAAAATCCTCAATAAAATATTGGCAAACAGGATGCAGCAAATCATCAAGAAGATTATACATCATGACCGAGTGGGATTCATCCCAGGCATGCAGGGATGGTTCAGCATACGTGAATCAATACATGTAATCCACCATATCAATAAAGCCAAAAGTAAGAATCACATGATCATTTCTATAGATGCAGAAAAAGCTTTCGATAAGGTCCAGCATTCATTTGTGATAAGAACTTCACAGAAAATTGGAATAGATGGTCTTTACCTCAATATAATAAAGACCATCTACGACAAAACAACAGCCAGTATCATACTAAATGGCCCAAAATTGAAGGCCTTTACTTTAAAATCAGACACAAGACAAGGATATCCTTTTTCACCACTCCTATTTAATATAGTACTGGAAATACTAGCTGGAGCAATTAGACAAGAGAGAGAAATAAAAGGGGTAAAGATAGGAAAAGAAGAAGTTAAATTATCATTGTTTGCAGATGACATGATACTCTACATAGAAGACCCCCTAAACTCCATTGAAAGTAGCTGGATACAAAATCAATACTCAAAAATCAATAGCATTCCTATATACTAACAACAAGATCACAGAGAGAGAAATAATAGAAACCATGCCCTTTACACTAGCAACCAAAAAAAATGAAATATTTAGGAATTACTCTCATGAAAGAAGTGAAAGACCTATACAGGAAACATTATAATACACTGAAAAAAGATATTGAAGATGATCTCAGAAAATGGAAAGACATCCCTTGCTCATGGATAGGAAGAATAAACATTGTGAAAATGGCCATTGTCCCAAAACTCTTATACAGATTCTATGCAATCCCAATAAAAATACCATCAACATACCTCATAGATCTAAAGAAATCACTCCTAAAATTCATCTGGAACCAGAAGAGACCTAGAATAGCAAAGACAGTTCTAAGCAACAAAGACAAAGCAGGAGGGATCACAATACCTGACTTGAAGTTATACTACAAAGCAACTGTAGTAAAATCAACATGGTACTGGAATCAAAACAGAGCTGAAGATCAATGGAATAGATTAGAAGATACAACCACAACTACAAACACACTCAAGCATTTTATCTTTGATAAAGGAGCCAAACATGTTCACTGGAAGAAAAACAGTCTCTTTAATAAATGGTGCTGGAAAAACTGGCTCTCCATTTGCCAAAAATTAAAACTAGACCCATGTGCCTATCACCATGTACTAAATTAAAATCTAAATGGATCAAAGATCTGAATATTAAAACAGAAACACTAAATCTATGGGAAGACAAATTGGGTAGAAACCTTGAAGACATAGGGGTAGGTAGAGAATTCATGAACAGGACTCAAACCGCACAGGAAATACTTCCCAGAATCAATAACTGGGACCACCTCTTATTAAAAAGTTTCTGCATGTCAAAAAAAATCTCCGGCATAGTGAAAAGAAAACCCACAAACTGGGAAAAAATCTTAATGAATTCTCCCTCAGACGAGGGACTTCTGTCTAAAATATATAAAGAATTTAAAAAATCAGACCCCCAAAATTCAAAGATCCTATCCAAAAATGGGCATCTGAGATGAATACACAGTTCTCAGATGAAAAAATACAAATGGCAAATAAATACATGAAAAAATGTTCATCATCATTAGTCATTAGAGAAATGCAAATTAAAACCTCACTGAGATTCCATCTCACTCCTGAAAGAATGGCCAGGATCAAGAAAACCACCAACAAATGTTGGAGAGGCTGTAGGAAAAAAGGAACTCTCCTACACTGTTGGTGGGAGTGTAGACTGGTACAACCTTTGTGGAGGTCAGTCTGGAGATTTCTCAAAAGGCTGGTATTGGAAGTCCCATTTGTTCCAGCTATTCCACTTCTAGGCATATTCCCAGAAGAACTGAAAGCATACCACAGTGATATACGTGCACCTATGTTTATAGCAGCACAATTTGTAATAGCCAGATCTTGGAAACAACCCAAGTGTCCATTAACTGAGGAATGGATAAAAAGTCGTGGTATGTTTATACAATGGAGTCCTACTCAGCTATAAAGAAGGATCACATTGAGATATTTATAAATAAATGGGCACAGCTTGAGACCATATTCATAAGTGAAATAAATCAAACTCACATGAGTGAATACTGAATAGTTTCCCTAGTGTAAGAAATGATTCAAATATATAAAAGTATGTGGTAATGGGGCTGGGGATTTAGCTCAGCGGCATAAGCACCTGCCTTGCAAGCAGGCGGTCGTGAGTTCGATCCCTGGTACCGATAAAAATGAAAAAGACAAAAAAAAAAAAAAAAAAAAGTATGTGGTAATCATGATTCCCCATTATGTGGCCTTGAAGCCTTATCAAGTTTTCACTCATTAATTGGAATGGCTTTATTCTGGGCTGCTTGATATTATTGCCTGTGATGAAATGAACAGCTATTTTGAAGAAAACAAGACATCATAATAGCTAGTGCTGATTTAATGTCATCTTGTTTTAAAAAATACTATTTATGTTTTGATAAGGATTCTATTAGCTCTACAGTTTGCTTTACATAATATGGACATTTTTAATAACATTAATTCTTCTAACCCACATACATGATATATCTTTCTATTCATTTGTGACTTCACTTTCTTTCCCTAATGTTTATAGATTTTCCTATACAAGTTTTCCTTCCCCTTGGTTAATTTATATTTATTCTTGATTTTTGGTGGCTATTATAAATTAAGTTAATTTATTTTCTGGATTGTTCCTTGTCAATGTATAGAAACACCACTGGTTTTTATATGTTGGTTTTATATCCTATAATTTTTCTAAATGTATTTATTAATTCCAAGTTTAATGGCATATTTATGGAATATAGATATAGATATAGATATAGATATAGATATAGATATATCCATGTTATCTGCAACCAGAAACAGTTTTACTTGTCTCTTTCCAGTTTTGAAACTTTTTATTTTTTCCCCTTTCCTAACTTCTAGCACTATGCTGAACAGAAATGTGGGAGTTTCTACTTTTTAGAAAAGAAGCTTTCAGCTTTCACTATTGAGTATAAGGTTAGCTGTGAGTTTGTTATAGGTGGCTTTTACGATGTGGCATTAAATTCCTTTTTTCCATAATCTGGTGAGAAGAGCTTTTTTCCTCATGAATGTATGTTGCATTTTGTCAAATGCTTTTCCTGCATTTATTGAAATGAGTGTATGATTTTTATATTGCATGTTACTAATATCATACATCATACTTGTAAATTTGCATGGTAAAACATCCCTAGCATAGATACTACTTGGCAATAGTCAATAATCCTTGCACTGTACTATGGAATTTACTTTTCTTTTCTTGCAGTGTCTTTGCTTTGGCTTTTGCATCAGGGTAATTCTGATCCCATAAAATGAGTTTAAAGGTATTTCCTTTTCTTCAAATTTTAGGACGAATTTGTGAAAAATTAGTATTAATTTTGTTACATGTTTTGTAGAATTCTACAGTGAAATTATCAGGTACTGGGCTTTTCTTTTATGAAAGATTTTTCTTACAAGTAGGAAAGTTTATTGAGAAATAGAAATATCTCCTGAGAGACAGGAAGGGTCCCAAATGGGTTGCCCAAGAGATTTTTGTTATTGCTGGTTCAATCTCCTTACTCAGTATTGATCTGTTCAGATTTTTTATTTTTACATAATTCAGTCTGGTTTTTTTGTTTTGTTTTTTTTTTTTTTTTTTTTTTTTTTTTTTGTACTGGGGATCGAACTCACAACTGTGCACTTGCAAGACAGGTGCTTATGCCGCTGAGCTAAATTCCCAGCCCTACATAACTCAGTCTTGTTAGGTTGTATGTGTCTAAGTATTTATCCGTTTACTCTAGATTATCTAATTTGTTGGAGCATAGTTATCCACAAGTTTGCGTTTCTGTTGTGTTAGCTGTAATGTCGCCTTTTTCATTTCTGATTTCAAGTCTTCTTTCTTTTTCTACCTAAAGGTTGGTGACTTTGCTCATGTTTTTGGGGAAAAAAACCTCAGTTTTGTTACTATTTGCTATTGTTTTTCCAGTCTTTAGGTTATTTATTTCTGCTCTTATCTTTAATTTTTCTTTCTATCAACTTTGAGCCTAGTTTGCTTTTTTTTTTCCTAGTTTCCTGAGGTGCAATGTTAGGAAGTTTATTTGGGAACATTTTTCTTTTTGATGTAAGTATCTATTGCTGTAAATTTCCATTCTAGAACTTCT
The DNA here is from genome assembly GCF_034190915.1 of Cavia porcellus. Taxonomy (NCBI): domain Eukaryota; kingdom Metazoa; phylum Chordata; class Mammalia; order Rodentia; family Caviidae; genus Cavia; species Cavia porcellus. Next base: position 38,294,941 of record NW_026947508.1, read on the forward strand.
TTTGCTGCAACTCATAAGGTTTAGGGTGTGTGTGCTATTTTCATGTGTATCAAAATATTTTTTAATTTCTGCCCAGTATGCTGGCACATGCCTGTAATCTACTCAAGAGGCTGAGGCGGTTGGATCGCCATGAGTTCAAGGTTAGCCTGGGCCATCTTAGTACAAGGCCATCTTGAACCACATAGAGACCCTGTCTCAACAAATCAAAGAAAACTTTTATTTTAAATTTCTATTTCAATATCTTCCTAGACCTGTTGACTATTTAGGAATATGTATTTAATTTCCATGTATTTGTAAATCCTCCACAATTCCCCCTTTTGATTCCCAGTTTCATACCATTGTGGTCAGGCAAAAAAAAAATGCTTTACATATAAGATTTCAATCTTCTCATATTTTTAAGACTAGAAAACAGTCAAAAAATGTTTTGTAGCACTGGAGGGTCAAACCCAGAGCCACCCACATGCTAGGCAAGTTCTCTACCCCTGAGGCATGTCCCTAGCCCTGAGACATAATGATCTTTTTGACCAATCTAACAGATACCAAAAATTATATCCTATTTATTAACATATTGCTTTTCTTTTCTAAGTTATAAGTTGTGTGCCTCTCACATTTGAATGTTTTTTCCACTGTCAGTTAGTGGAATTTCAGTGCTTAGCATTCAAACTATGGGTCCTTCTGACTGCAAACAAATTCTCAGCTAGTTAACAAGAGACATTCCTCTCTTTTCATAGCTGCAAATAAGCAGAAACCATTCTGTATTGCATAATTTTTCTTGCAGATGGTATTTCTAATGTATCAGCTGTGTTAACTTTCCATCACTGTGATTAGTATCTAAGATAAAAGAAATTTATCAGAAGAAAAGGTTTATTTTGGCTCACAGTTCCAGAGGGTTCAGTCCCTTGGTATGTTGCTTTGAGCCTGAGCCAGCACAATGCATCATGGCAGGAAGCACTTGGCAGAGGAGGGGTGTTCATTTCAAAGTGGCTGAAAGAGAAAAAGAGAAAATCTACATTCTTTCAGGAGTAAAAAGTGTTCCCACTGAATGTGGAATAAAACAGCAAACTAGTAGAAAGGCATTGTTTGTACAAGGAACTGAATATGAAAGGCAGAGAATAAAGTACTGTGTCATTGGAGAACAATCAATCAACACGACTTTATGGGGTTCTCTGCTCTGGCTACTTGGGAACACAAGATCCTTGCATTTCTGTGAGATTACCAGAAGTTTCTCTGCCTCTGCCTGCAAGATGGTCCCCTTGCCTTGGCTTGTGTTCTCACACATGTATGCTGAAAATATGCAGGTATAAACTTGAAGGAGACACTGCAAATTTTCTCCAGAGAGATCTCTTCTTTGTGGTACCCTGCCCTGTAAGTTCCAATTACCTTGGTCTGCCTTGTGTTTTAACTCTCTCCTCCACTCAGGGACATTGCCAGGCCCTCCCTGGCTACCTCTCTCTTGGGGAATGGCTTACAAATTCTTTTTAGTCACAAGCTTAGATGATGATAAGGCTCACTATTTGCTTTTCCTTTCTGAGAAATCTCCCTTGCATTTTTTGCATTACTTTAAGTTCAGTGGCTGAAAACCATTGTTTCATGTATTTTTCCCAGTGTTTTAGTTGTGTCTAGTGAGAGAATAATTTGACCCTATGTTACTCTGTGTTGACCTGTAGCAGAACAGCTTAAGTTTTATTCAGTTCATACATGTGGCCTCGCAGCATCAAGAGGGCAGTATGTCTAGATGAAAGGCAGGAAGAAACAGGAGGGGAAAACACTGCCTGCTCTCAGCATCCTAGACAGTTTGATATTTCTTGCTCCTGAGTGACCATGATACCTTTAACATAATGGGCAGTATGACAGTAAAATAATGTCAAAGCATGACCCCTACAGGCTATGCATTAAGACAGAGACCAGCAGAGTTAGCTAACCTGTTGCTGAGGCACAGAGTGAAATCATACTCATGCTTTTGCCATGAGCATAGGTATGTTTCCAACCACACAATTCTCTTCTATGGCTAAGACTTGCCTTCCCCAGAAATCCCTTTCTCGTATTGCTCCAGGTTGGAATTTACCAAAGGAGAGGAATTCACATGATTTTAGAAGGTGTAGGTGAAGTAGAAGCCGTTAGTCTCTGATAATGACTGCAGCCAAAAACATGAATAGCAAACAGCTTCCCACAGCTCCTGAGAAATGCTCTCTCAGCCCTTGTAGATTGAAAAGGTAATAGTTTCTCAGATATTTCTGAGAACTGCAGAAGCTTCCAGGCAAGTTTTTGAAAACAATATTCTTCATTGCTTTAAGGAAAGGTATTCTGCAGGTATCACTGACCTTCAGTGGCAGCTACCCTGACCAGCAGCAGCCATTTTCTTGAACTTCGATCCCTCAGCTCACATTTTACCATGGTTATGTAAGCTTCTAATTCTCCATTACAGCCTTTCTGCCCAGAAAACATACAATGGCTTCTAACCAACTCTGAAAGTCTTTTGTACTGAATGTGTTCTGGAATTTGTTTTCTGCTATGTTTAGGTCTGAAAGTAGCAGTGACCTTGTTCATGTTAGAAAAGGAGATACTACTAGCAATCTCCATCCAGTTACTTATTTCCGGCCAGTCGGCTACAGTCATAACCCTATAAAAGGGATGGCATTCAAAGGCCAAGCAGCTGCCATGCACGGTGGTACACACCTGTATTCTCAGCACTCATGAAGCTGGGGCAGGAGGATTGCTGAAAATTTGAGGCCAGACTGAGCTACAAAATGAGTTCAAAGCTAGCTTGAACTGCAGAATGAAATTGTCTCAAAAAAAGAAAAATATCACCCAGCAGCTATAGTACTGGAACATTATTACAAAATACAGTGACTGTAGGGTAGGCTAGTTTCTTATGAGTGATCTGGAGAAACTGCTTGAAAAAAATACAAGGTCAGGGCATCAGATGTTCTGCTGGCTACAAGAACAGAAATCCAGAAAGCATGGCTGCCTTGAGGGAATCCTTATTTCTTAAAATGCAGAGCCTGGGTATCTGCAAACCCAAGCAGAATCTCTGTTCCCGTGGTTAACCAAATTACATATAAATTAAACCCGCAGTCTTGTTTTTAAATACAATTAAAGTCATGTTGTTAACAAAAATTATTTTAAAAAAGAATTGGACTCTAAAAATTGTACCAGTAGATTTAGGTAGAGTTTGACTTCCTTCAGTCTTCAAATTATACTAGTCCATTGCTAGCAAAAGCAGCCCTGACTCTTTCCTGTTGATTCTATAATCACCCTGCCTGAGGTGGTCCTCTTGAAGAGGACAATGATTGTACTCGAAACCCACCCTCAAGAGTCCCTTCCAGACAGGTAACAGCACCCAAGTCCCAGTGGACCTAAACAAAAGGATTATACCATATGATTCAGTGATAAGCACCAAAAACTCCAAAAGAATTACAAGGTTTTATCTAATGTCAGCAAAATCTGAGGACCACTAGTGAAAATGAATTGCAAGGATAATGCCAGGAAGAGAAATGTGATTTTTTTTTATTGCATTGACTGTATTGATACAAACATGTTAGCTAAAGAAATTAAAGTGGTAAGAGCTTACCCGGCTGGCTGACTGAAATGTGAATTTAACAATGGCCTACATTAAGTTAAGGAGAGATGCCAAAACTTCCTTGGTACCCTATAGAACTAGTATCCAAAGGCTTAAAAAGCCAGGGACGCCCATCAGCAAGAGCCTGCAGCAGCACAAGGCTTCTTCATAGCAGAGTTGACAACACATCTTTACTCTTCACTCAGAGCTTCTCAGCCCTCTGTCACAATCTAGCTTTCTAAAACCTTCATCATTTCAACAACTCGTAGATCACGCTGCTATGACACTGATGGGAATAGGTAAGCAGTATTTACTACCCAAGACACCCTGATAAGGCACGTATATGCCAGGGGATGTGGAAGAAATTCCACAGAAGTTAATTTACTTGCCCATTTAGTAAAATTTTTTGCCTGGAGTGGTCTTTATTATACCAAAATATACCTTCCAGAGTGAAGCACAGTTGTTGCATCTGGCATGTTTAATAACCAAGAAAGAAACGCAGCACCTTGGGATCTGGAAGGTGACATCAATCCTTTCCAGCATGGCACTGTGGACTATTCCCCAAGTAACACAAGGAGTAGCACGATGCCTTGAAAAATTCCCCGCCAGGGTGCAAGCTGAGCGAGGATGACCTCGAGTTTATTTTCTATATAAAGCGAACACAAATGCATTCCTCATAATATGAGAGTGACTAGGATGTAAACTCACATATGGTAAGGCTCTTTAACAAGGGGTGTTGCCATTAGAACTCTGCAATCAGATGCCATTCCAATGACAAAATTTTTGTCAGCCCAGAGTAAAAATTGCTCCCTAAGGCTTGCCTAAAATTCTCTTATTTTCCCCTTGATTTGTAATATATACACAGAAAGTACCCTTGGCTCATTAATGAAGAGCTTAAAATTAATCATGATACAACACCCAGCCAACTAGCACCTGAGTGACACAAAAGAATGTCAACAGAGTAGCCGCTTACTCCGCACTCAGGGGAGAGGAAGAAGAACCTGAAATGTAACAGGTGTCTACCCAGAACTGTCAGGTAAGAGAGCGTTAACCCTTCCCTGAAATCCCTGATTCTGAAAGGTTGAAAGAGGTTATTTGGGACTCCCAGCCCTCTTTTCTTCTTTCCTTCCTTCCAGGACACGTATCACATGTGGAACACTAGAGGGCAGACGCCCCTCACAAATGACGGGGCCAAGGATGAAGCTGACCACCAGTCCCCCAGCCCTGCACCACAGGACAGCCTGGTGCTGGTAAAGGGGAGACCAGGGCTTAAACTCCAACTCCACCACCTATGTCGTTGAATAAGTGACCTCATCTCTACAAGCTGGGAAAATAAAGCACAAAAATAAAACTACCCCATGGGATTTCTGGAAGATAGTGAGATTATGTGGATAAATAACAAAATATTTTTAAAATTTTATTTGTTCTTAGGCATCAAAATAATGAATCTAATTTGATTCTCACCAGTCTCAAACAGCAGGAAACATGATTCCTGCTTTTCAGGTACAGAAACTGGGACTCACAAGGAGTTGCATGAGACTTTTACAATCACGGCAAAAATGATAGTATCATTCTCAAAGTCTCTCTTTCAACATTTTATAAAGATTGGCAGGTGACTCTGAAACATTAATAACCCCTTCTGAGATTCTCACATTTTGAGACCCAGAGAGGGCAAAAAATCTTCTGCAAGGCTACAGACCAAGTCAGGGGTGGACTCAGGAGCTATAAGGCCTGCCCACTGTGCCCCAGACCCGCAACCCACCTCGGACTCATTATTCTGCTCGCTTTTTTATTGTTTTTGTTTTATTTTATGTCATTTTGTCTTTTGTTTCATTTTGTTGGTTTTTCTTCTTGTTACTGTTTTGAGACAGGGTCATGTTATGTAGTTGAGGCTGACCTTGAACACACTATGCAGCCCAGGCTGGCCTCAAACTCTCAGAATCATCCTGCCTCCAGCTCCTGAATGCTGGGATTACAAGGTGTGCAAACCCACACTTAGAAGAATTACACCACGAACGCATTCCTATTCTGCTTTTGACTGCTTGCCTTAGGATCCCATCTATGAGTCTTGGCTCCTAACAAGACTGGAGGTAATAGAGAAAAAATATTCTCAAGGACAACTTGTGACTATGAAAAAGCATTTGCAATGCATTGCTAAATGAAAGGAAGGATCTATCAAACAGCAGGTACAAAGTGATTTCAGCGTATATTTATGCACCAGAAGAAAGTGAAAGCTCATGACCTACAATGGGAAAAAAAATACTTATCTCTGTGTATGGGGTAAGATGTTTGTAGATAAGTTTTATACTTTTCTCTTACATTTTTGCATGTTTTCAGATTTCTTCTATGAACATGTGTTATTTTTATGAACAGGGTAAATATTTGTCCATGTGTGTGTTACACTACTTCAATTGTCCATTTAGAAAATTACTACCTTGGGGCTGGGGATTTAGCTCAGTGGCATAAGCACCTGCCTTGCAAGCAGGTGGTCGTGAGTTCGAGCCCTGAAACCGATAAAAAGAGAAAAAGAAAAAAAAAAAAAAGAAAGAAAATTACTACCTTAAGAATCAGAGTGATAAGCCAGGCATGGTGGCTCACGCCTGTAATCCCAACACTTGGAAAGCTGAGGCAGGAGGATCTTTGAAGTTTGAGACCAGCCTGGGCTATAAAGTGAGCTCAAGGTCAGCCTGAAGAACTGTATAGCAAGACCCTGTCTCCAAAAAAAAGACCAGAAAAAAGAATCAGAGTGGTAGTTTGTCCTCCACCACTAATTTATACTGTGCGCAAACCCCTTAATCCCTTGATCCTCAGTTTGTCCACCTGAAATACAAGATAACACTATCCCCGTTCACCTGTGCTCAAACCTCCTTTCTGTGACTGCCTTGAGCTGAGCCCTTGGCCACCCCCAAAATTCTCAGCAGCTGCAGAACACTGCCTCTGTCTCCTTACCCATCCCATTAATTAACCTTCCAGCTGGCTAAAGTTGGGTTCTGTGTTTGAACGCAAACTGGATTCCACAGAGGTATCCTACAGCCTCTTCTACCAGTGAGGCTGAAACCAGTGATCTCTGTGCGCCGTCTTCCCTACGCCTCTCCCTCCTCTCTCTCTCTCTCTCTCTCTCTCTCTCTCTCTCTCTCTCTCTGTCTCTCTCTGTCTCTGTCTCTCTCTCTGTCTTTCTGTCTCTCTGTCTCTCTGTCTCTGTTTGTCTCTGTCTCTCTCACTGTCTATCTCTCTGTCTGTCTCTCTGTCTCTCTGTCTCTCTCTGTCTCTCTGTCTCTCTCTGTCTCTCTCTGTCTCTGTTTGTCTCTGTCTCTCTCACTGTCTATCTCTCTGTCTGTCTCTCTCTCCCTCTCTCTCTCTCTCTCTGAGTCCCACATGGCCACAGCCTGAGGGACTTTGAAGCACATTCTCCTTGAAGCACATTCTTTCCCAGGCCTGTTGTGTCTCCAATCACCATGGCTTCCCCATTCCCTCTGGCTGCTCCTTCTCCAAAATCCCTCTGAAGGCTCCATTGGTCCCCTCATTCATTCAGGGACTATCACCGTGGACCTCCAGGCCTCTCATGACTTCCATTCCACTGACCTCCCTGCCTTGCTCTCTCCTCCTGGATTAGTCTAAACTATAGGCTGCATCGTCAGGATCAGAGTCATCATAACCATCATTCAGCACTCACCGTGTGTCAGCTCCTGAGGGCCTTGCCTGGATTCTCACTTAGTTAGTCCTCACAACGACCAAGTGAGGAAAGTACTATTACTATCTCCATGGAAAAGCTGAGAAAGTGAAGTGTAGAGACTAAGTGACCTGGTCAAGGTTATATTGTAACTGTGCAGTTACTAAATTACTGAGGCCAGGACTTGCATGCAGACAGACTGACTTCACTGCAGAGGATCTGCCTTGCTGCAAGGCAGCACTGCTACATTGCTATTCTGCCTTTTTTTAAACAGGATTACCTACAAAATGAAGCCCCTATCCCCCATCTGCCCCTGAGGACCCTCCTGCATAGTTCAGACACATCTTTTCAGTCCTTGTTACCCCAATGCCCAACTGGCACTAGTACATTAAAAACAAAGGAGTTGGGTGAGGTGCTCCCCTCCCTCCATTTAACTCTAAACCGCACCTAATAGTTGCTCCTGTTTCCAGTTCCTTATAAGAGGTAGAAAGTAAAATAATAGAAGCCTAAGAGATTGCCAGTGCCCTAGGCAAGAACACAGGTGCCAAAGCACAGGTATCATGGGAGATTTAATGAAAAGCACCCACATCAGAGACGACTGCCTTTAAATTCTGAAAGCTTGACTTATCAGCCCCTTTTTCCTACTGCTGTTGCTACTTTTGACCTGTGTGCTGTGCATTCCTGTCGCCCTGGCACCTTTCCTGTGTTATACCTTTGTTGGCACAGACTGGCCTTGAGCACAACCTCCCGTGATCCCAACACATGGAGCTGCTTACTACTTACTACTGGGCGTCTGCTCGGCTATTCTTTCCTCATCAGATGTGAGAACCGGGACCATTATTGGTCCATTTTACTCTAACACCATCTGGACTACACTCTTCCACATGTCCACTTCCACACCTGAACTCACACCCTTTGGAGTAACCGTCAGCTCAATCATATGTCAAAATGTTCTCAAACAGGGGCTGGGAATTTAGCTCAGCAGCATAAATGCCTGCCTGGCAAGCGATAGGCTGTGAGTTCGACCCCTAGTACTGGAAAAAGCAAAAAAGAAAAAAAAATTGTTAAAAAGGGGCTGGGGACTTAGCTCAGTGGCTTAAGCGCCTGCCTGGCAAGTGCAAGGTCATGAGTTCAATCCCCGGCACCCCCCCCCCAAAAAATGTTCTCAAACATCAAACCACCTTTTCTTCACATGGAGCAAGTTATTTGAAAAAGAAGCTATGATGGGGAACAAACCTGTAACTAGGAGACAGCAGACCTGAGGACAGGTTCTTGTTTTCTGGGAGATCTACAGTCTCCACTCTGGGCCTCAGTTTTTCCATCTGGAAGATGAAAGACATGGGACCAGGTCATCTTTAGGAGCCCTTTCTGCTCTAATAGGCTAGGACCCTGTGCAAAAAAAAAAAAAAAAACCCTGAAATGAGATGAAGCTGCCCTTTTTCAAATTGCTTTAACATTCACAGATGAACAGAATGTGAGGTTTAGGAAGACTTCTGAAGAAAAATAGCCCTACTCCCTTATCCTTCCCCTGGGGATGCTGACACTCAGGGAGGGACAGAGGCCTGAGCCATCTGGGGAGTACTAGGGGGAGGCTGTGCTCTCTGCCCAGTGAGGGCCCATCTCAGCGGGTCCCCAGCCCCCACCTAGAACGGGCAGGAGGAAGCTGGGAGGGCCAGAGCTCCAGAGCTGGCCCCGGGCCTGGCCGGGCTTGTGCGGTAGTTTTCCACAGCAGCCGGCCAGCAGCCCAGGACATGTGCTCTCCATTCCCCTTGCCCTCCGCATTCCTCTGTACATTCAGGCAGCAAAGTGGCATTTAGGGCCCTGCTGGGGGCAGAAGGAGAAGGAAGGCATAGGGGCAGAGACTTAGATACCACAAACATCTCCAGATAAGGGCACAGCTACAAACACAGACCCAGAGAGATAACAGCGTCTGATTAGGTGAAGGTTCCCAGGCACAAACGACAGCTACGACACCCCATCAGAGTGCACACCCCATCGGAGATCTCACAGACCCACTCTCAGGGCACACACAGCCTCTGCACACAGAAATGGATGGTCACCTTAGATACAAACAGGCACATTCCTACCAGACGTCCCTGTACCAGCAGGCCAGCCCCACCCCATGCACTCCTTCTGCCCCTGTTCTGCAGTTTCTGTGCATGACAAACATTGGTCAAGGAGTCAGAAAGGTCCTAAGTCAGTCCTGTCCTGAAGGGCAGGACAGGAGTTAGATGAAACCCAGGAACCGACCAGGCTCCCTCAGCACTGAGAAGGTATCATATTTTTAATTCCAAAGAAATGACTGGACAGTCCTCACCCTGTTCCCTGGAGGCCAAGCTGGACCCCAGAGCATGCCACCCCTGACCCTTCTCCAGGCCCTGCATTCCGTGTTCCCAGCAGCACTAGCAGCACAGAAGGGAAGTTGCAAGATTATTCTCTGGACTCAGTATCCCACCAATCTCTGCCTACCTGAGCCAGGCACTCACCTAACGCCTCCATTCTCATCTCAGCCCTACAACTGTCCTCCAGCAACCCACCGAATACTGACCACACCTGACCACAACGAGCACCCCAGACCCGAGGCCTGGAGCGGGCTCCCTGTGACAAGAGCGGAAGGCAGAGCCTCCCGCTGGGTGTCAGGTCAAGACCTGGTGACAGGTGGTCCAGCTGGGTAGTCAGTGAGGGTCTGCGTTTGGAGTGGGCACCCGGGCACCCCTTACAACCTCATCACCTACTTGGACAAGGGGCTTCAACTCTTGGACCTCAGAGCCCTCATTTATAAACTGGGAATAACAATGCTGCCTAACACTCGGGAATACATATAAAGAGTTTATCCTGAGGCGAATTGAAAACCCTGGATATTAATCAAGAAAAGGCTGTGCGACTTGGGCTGGGGATTCAGCCTCTCCTAGTCACGGTTTCCTTGTCTGCAACCCAAAGAGGCTAAAACACCCTGTACCCAGCAGACAGCTTGGACAGCAGGCTGCCCTGCTCCGCGCCCACCTGCCCCCGGCCCCAGTACCGGTTCCCATGCCGGCGCCCCACCCACCCGACTGCCGGGCTATCAGCCGGAAGGGATTTGCAGCCGCAGGGGAATCAGCTGGGTCGGCACAGAGGCTGCCTTGTCCTGGTGGGGCCCGATGGTCACGTCGTTCCGCGGACGGCCGCGGTGCCAGTGCCCACCCCGCCCTGCCGCCCCCGGGGCCCCAGCGCTTCAGGGGCCGGCGCCACATTTCCTGGCCCCTCGCCCAGCGCCCCGCGAGTTGTTTGGGGGCACTCAATGTGGGGACTGCAGGGCCTGCCTAGCTCCTCCCAGCTCCCCGCTGCACCCACCTCCAGCGTCCCAAACTGGATCCCGCTGTGACCCCAAAGGACGCAAGTTTGCCCCCCACCACACACACACACACACACACACACACACACACACACACACATTCCGTTCCCCCATTCTGGACAGCCTGATAGATAACAGATTAATCCTTGAAAAGGCTCAGAACTTGGGAAATGCCTCAACCAGATGAGTTCATGGGAGGACTGATTGGAGAGAGGCAGGCCTGGGGTCCCTGTTCCTGGTATTGCAAGCCCCTGGCTCTGCTCTGGCTCAGGAGGTAGCAAATCCAACCAGCACATTCTGGGCTTGGATTGGAAGCCAACTCAGGTGTACTTGGTCCTGCTGCTGGAATCTTCTCTCAGTATTCAGGACAGAGGGATTTGGTGTTATCAGCTGGGTGTTAGGGTCTTGAGTGAGTTTCTGGATCCAGCTGTAAGGGCCCCGAAGTAGGCTTGCAATGTAAGCCTACCTAGATATATCTGGTCTGGGCATTGTGACCATTTCTCTGTGTGGGTTCTTCTCTGAGTCAGGTTGTTAGCACTGTCTGTGGTATGAATATATGTAGTATATTGTGTATGATATCTCATATATGTGGTAAATGCAGTATGGGTATATGTAGTATGTGGTCCAGTGTTAAGATCTTCTTAGGTAGGCTCACATCTGGGTTTGGGATCTGCCCTGATGGGTCAGGTATATATGAGCAGCCACTATGGGATGATTTAGGATCCTTGGACAGTAATATAGGGTCCAGACTCAACAGCTACCTTTGACAAGGGCAATCATCATTATTAAGTCCCATCCCAGCTCACCAGACTCCTCTGGGACCAGCAGAAAAAGAGCCCAAGGAGGTTAGTCTCATACCCCTCTTCAGTGCAGACTCTAGACTCGAGCCAGGACTCAGTCATGGTGTCACTCTGCACAGTGGCCCATCTCTTCCCTTTTCTAAGCTCAGTTTCTCACCAATATATGGAAGCACTGGATTAGATAATCTCCCAGGTCCCTATACCGCTCTGTCTGGTATATACGCGCGCACACACACACACACACACACACACACACACACACACACATCCTGCCTAGTGCGCCCTCATCTCTTCTCCCCACCACAATCCCCAATCTCTACTAGCCCTTCAGGCTCCTCCCATCTGGAAAAATCCCCTACCCCCATGCACATTTTTCCAAGCCAAGGTCTCAGTTTTACCTCCCCTGAGACCACAGGCAGCCACAGATCCAGCCTGACTCTCATGGTTCTCTCTATCCAGCTGGGAGCTCTCTGAGATCAGAGCCCTATCTATCCTTGGCTCTAGTCTGCGACCTCGTTCTGGATGGGCATGGGGTCCCAAGCTTGGCTCAGCCACCACCCTATGCTGGCAGGTGACCCTTTAAGAAGAGTCTCTTTTGTCCCTAATACCCTGGATGGCGGGTGGGAACTAATCGGATTGGGGAGCCTGTCTCCTGGCCACACCAATCCTCCTTTCCGGCCTACTGCACCCATGTGACAACCCGTCTAGGGCAGTAGGGACTCCTCAGAACCACGTGGGCCCAGGCGGTAGCTGGGAGACTGCCCAGTTCTACCTCTCCTAAAACCCAGCACAGACTGAAGTCAGATGCCCCACAGGCAGCAGTGAGGCAGAGCAGTCACGATTTTCCCTTGACCACCTGCACAGTCGGCATGTGAGCATGAGTGCAAGTGCACGCACACGTGTACACACATCTCTTACAGAAGTGAAACAGAGCCAGGTTCTGAGGAAGGCACTTCACAAGCAGTATTTCTGGCCCTCAAAGCAGTGGCATTCAGAAAATACAACTGAAACCCAGAGGGAGGAAGGAGTTAATATGAGACCATACAGTTGCTAAGTATGAAAGCAAAACTCAGTCATGTCCTTTTCCCAGAACCAGGCACATACACCAGAATGCACACAACTGTCTAATGCCTGGGCTCCACTCTTAGACCAGTTGTTAAATAGCAAAGCTAGAAGGGGCCTTAATAGAGACCATGTGCTGTCTATTCTATCTTTCAGAAAGAGACAAGGAAAGAGATTTATTTCCTTTACAACAGTTATAAAGTGGGAGAGTCAGGATTAGAATTTGTATCTCCACTGTCACACGGTCACATGTATAAACATCCACATGCCACAGTTCACCCATCAGCTCTTATGTAAAACCCATGAGCATTCTCCACAGCCACCCTTATTTCATACATTCACTCACTTGAGTTTGTGTATCTACACATTCCTTTGCACACATGGACTCATCACACACAAGCACAAACATATACATGATCAGGACATGGCACATCAAATGCCAGACTCTGGGTAGAAGTTATCCACTGAGTCTTTAAAAGGAGGTGCTAGGCTGGGTGTGGTGGGGCACACCTGTAATCTCAACACTTGAGAGGCTGAGGCAGGAGGATCACAGTGAGTTCAAGGCCAGTGTGGGCTACACATAGTTCAAGACCAGAGAGAGATCCTACCTCAAAACACACACACACACACACACACACACACACACACAGGAGGTGGTCTAGAACCAGCACAGTGTTGCATGGGTGCATCCTGGCACTGCCATTGGCAGCCCCAGGAAGTGCACTCTGCCCCCAGGTCCCCACAGGCCCAGGCAACTCACCCCATATTGTCTTGGCGAAGCCCAGCAGGTAACCCCAGAAAATGCCAAGTCATGGGGCAGGGACGGCCCCAGCCAGGATGGCAGCCGGTCTGGTCCCAACTTGTTTGCTCTGTCTTTTCCCTGGAGCCCTATCTTGATGGGCCAGACCCTGAGTTACGAGGTTCTTCCTACACTCACTGTAAGCAACTCTCCTACCTCAGCCTCCAAAGAACTGGAATTGCAGGGGTGCACAACTATGTCTGGCTCTGTGCTAGATTTTGATGCATTGAATTCCCAAGCCTGTCTTTCTAAGAGCTCCAGCTTAAGGGTATCAAATGCAAGTACAGTAATAACTGTTCACAAATGCTTCTGTTCAGAAACAATTCAGTTCACCAACAGAAGCACTTAGCAAAATTTTGGTTCTGATTTCCAACTCTGCATCAGGTGACAAATATGATCGTGGCCATCTTCCCCAGCCTCGTGGAACAAATTAAGTTTGTGAACCCAGATACTACTGTACTTGAAGTGCCAGACAAGTGATATGAGCAAGTGAAAAGGGGGATGTAAACTTATAGTCTTCTGTCTAACAGGCAAGCCCCTGCCCTGTCTAAAGTTTTTATGCTTGAGAGTACTTGTCAATCATATGGCAACCAAGGAATCCCTTCAATTTGCAGTTGAGTTCAGATGATAGACTCTGATTTGCAATCCAGGTTCTGGATTCTAGAACTAAACCCTAGAATCTGATAGATGCCAGATTAGATGTAGAGATAGAGTTTGGACCTGACCCTGTAGGTGGGCCTAAGGACTATGGGAGGCTCTTGCTGTGAATGGACAGTGGTCATAGGAGGCCCATAGGAGGAAGCCTCCACACTGTAATCCCAGGACATGATGTGACTTCCTGCCCCCATCACCACTGCTTCCTGGCAGGCGCCCCTCGGTGCTCACAGGACTCCTCTCCTACTCCTGCCTCCAATCCTGCTTTTTCTACTCACACCTTGTATAGAAAAGTTGACTAGATTTTGCCCCTCCTCCATATTTCCCTCTCTGACCTAAGGCCCCCACAAAAGTATACCACATATGCACTCAGACAGACAGACAGACACTCTTCTAATGGGGAGGCTCCATTCAGCCTCCATTCCTGACCTGCCTCCTTCCAGCTATGGACAGCAGGGAAGCAGCCTCTCCTATAGAAATGAGCAAGAAGGAAGGAAGTGACCAGGGAGGCCACTAAATAAACAAACTTGTGATTGCTTGTGTTTATATGGTTTGATCCTGGCCTACAGTGTAGGAAAGTTCTCTGGACTTGGACTCAGGAATTCTTTTTTTTTTTTGTCTTTTTCATTTTTATCGGTACCAGGGATTGAACTCACGACCGCCTGCTTGCAAGGCAGGTGCTTATGCCACTGAGCTAAATCCCCAGCCCCAGGAACTCTTGATTCTAAGTCTGATATAGTCTCTGTTTTGCTGGGTGACCTTAGGGAATTTCTTGCCCCTCTCTGGATCCCAATTTCTCCTTGCAAGGTGAGTGAGTTGGACTGGAATGATTTTCTGTGTGTTTCATCTCGTAGGAACGTTAGAACAGCCTCAGGGAAGCTGTCCTGGTTCCCCCAGACTTCTTCAGGATTCCTGGCCACCAGATTGGTGTCCAAGTGAGGGTGGAGTATCCCTCAGTTCAGATGCAATGTTCCTTAGCATAGGACCCAAGGAAAGCACAGCAAGGCGCCCAGGACAGGCAGCTTCTTCCTTAGCCCAGCACACCCGCAGCCCCTAGATGCTGGACCATGGAGCCTGGGAGCTTCTCTGGGCACAAACTGGCACCTCTTCCCACACCCAGCCACTCTCCTGGATCCTCATTAAATTATTCTGCCCCACTGCTCTCAGCCTCGGGCTGCCTTTGATGTGTGCCCATCTAGTTTCTGAGGCCAAATTCAGGCCTCTCACACCAGGCCAGGATGATGGGTTCTGACAGCTTCCCTGGGGCCCCACAGTGCCAGGAACACAAAGCTCACATATGCAGAGAGACACATGCTCAGGGCTATGCACAACCAAAAAGTCTCTCTCTTACACACACACACACACACACAATTATGGGACAGACGTCTGCACCCTGACATACTCATCTGCACCCTGCATACTGACACACACACACTCACACTCGTGTACAGCACTTACAGCACGAGGCCCACGGGCTCTCATGGTCTCCCACTCAAGGCTTCACCTGGAGCCTCCTACTGCTTCTCCCTGGTTCTTCCAGTGGCAGTTAAAGTCTTCCGCAATCTCACCCCTCCCTCCCCACCTTCCTTATCTTTTGTAGGTGACAGCATTGTGATTATGAGCCCAGACAGTCTGATTCAGTTCTTGAATACTCATTTATAAGCCATATGACTGTGGGTGTGTTACTAAGCTCTCTAGCCTCTGCTGCCTTGCCCACAGAATGAAAATGGCAATAGTATCTTCCTAGTTTTGTGTGCCATAACAGAAGTTCATTACTGAGCCATGTAGAACAGTGCCCGGCATATAATAGAATGTTGGGTGCTGTCTCTTTTCGCTTCCCTTTCATACCTTTGGCCACAGCATATTAAGTTTCCTAACATACTAAGTTGTTACATGTTTCTGACCCTTTGCATATGATGAACCAACTTGGAAAATCACTTCCCACTTCTTCCCTGCTAGCACCTAGTGAACTTCTGTTCACCTTTTAAAACCCTGATCAGGTGGCCCTGTTCTTGGCAAGCCTCTTTGTACCACTGCCACCCAGCAGAACTGGTCACGGACTCCTTTGTGTCCCAGCCCCATCCTGAATTACCTGTCTCCTTAGACTATGAGCTGACATGACACTGCTCTCATGTAGTTCATCTCTTGAATCTTGTACCTAACTTTAGACATAGATCACGGTGAACATCAGTGGTCTGTGAAAGAATAAATCATTGTCAATTGTGACAAGATATAAACAAGGGCACTAGTGCTAACTGTTACAGAACAGCATTGCTTAAAGTGCTAATACCAACAATAGTAGTATATTGGTAAGAATGACCTGCTTTGCTGAATGGAACATGAGGCAGGCTCAGAGTTAGGGGCTTTCTGTGTGACACGCTCAGTAAACCCATCAGGTTGTGAAGGTGGTGTGTCTATTCCTTGGGGAAACAAATGTATGAAGGGCATTGAGTGCTTTCAGTAAAACACCATGCATCAAGAATAACGAAAGATCAGTCCACATGCAGCAACAGGGTTGGACCTTTCAGTCACGAGTTAAGAGGACTGTGGATTAGAAAGATTGCAACATAATTCCATTTCTGCAAATTAATTCCATGCATATTTCATAAGGACATATTTAAAAACATGTGGATGGTCTAGGGATACAGCTCAGTGGCACCACACCTGCCTGGCAAACACAAGGTACTGAGTTCAATTCATGGTACCAAATGAATAAATAAAATAAAAACATATTGGAGTGGATTCTTACATTGTGCAAAACAATTAGAAACGGGTGGGAGCGAGGGTCTAGGAAGACGAGGAAATTATATTAGAAAGAGGAGTACGAGTGACTCAATTTTATGCACCTGAAACCCAAACAAGCAGAAATAAAGGTGGTCAGATTTACAGAAGTATATCACCTTTATCTCATTTAGAGTTGGGGATATCAACTAGATATACAGACATCCTCTTGCCGGACATGATGACACATGTCTGTAATCCCAGCGCTCAGGAGACTGAGGCAATAGAGTCACCATGACTTTGAGGCCAGCCTGTGTTACATAGCAAGACCCTATCTCAGAAAAAAAGAAAGGCATCCTCTTATTTATGTGTTGGTTTTCTGATATCTAACCAGCATCACTGCCCATAGTTTCCCTTAAAGCAAAGAAACCGGCTGCTTGCATGCTCATGTTCATTCAATGAAGCCCTGATTACAAGCTGAACTATATTCTCCCCGAAACTTCCCCAGAGCAAGCTCTGTGACTTTAGTGTCCTGTCCATTACTAAATGAATGGATGAACAAAGAAGGGAAGGAAGGAAAGAAAGGTAGAGGCTAGAAATGAAGGTTTCATGGAAGTCTCGGCCTAGGGTTTCCCCAGAACATTCTCTTCTTTTCTTTCTGCCTGTCTAATACAGGAATCCCAGGTTGGAGCCGCGGAAAGGAAGCAGGATCTAGAAACAAAACTGCTAATCTCAAATCCTCCTTCCTAGGATGAATTGCTTCTGTTATCAAGAGGCAGCAAGAGCTGCCACAGGATCCTGGAGTCACATGATAACCCTCTAAGGACCCACACCCACAGAGGGCACATGGTCCCCTTGGTACAGAAAGGACAACAACCTGGGCATCTAATCTGTTACTCTGTACCAGGCTGTTTTACCCATTTTCTCTTAACTCCCATTGTCAAGTATACATGTCAAGAATTATCCACATTTTACTGGTTGGGAAACTGAGACTCAAAGAACTTAAGAGTCGTGCTTAAGTGTAGTGAGCTCTCATTGTAACAGTAATCACCCATGTACTTTGTAAGTTTACTCCAGACCCTCCTTAAGAACTTTGTAAACCTTCACTCACAGCATTCTGTGAGCAACAGTCACTGTCCCCATCTTACAAATGATGACCCAAGATGCAGAGGCACACAGTTAACATGTGGGAGGCCAGGAAACAAGCTCAACAATCTGACTCAAGATTACTCTCTTTAGCCCAGGTGTGTGCTGCTTTTTTTACAAAGCAGAGGCGGGGTGTGAACACACAGTAAATCAACCCTGTGGAATGGGTTTGGGTCCCCTGACACCTGGGGAGCCTGGCTGTCTGCCAGCCATAGGGGGGCCCACCGGGAATGAGAACCCACAGGGTATACACGGTCAGTCACTGGTCCTGCTGCTATGGTCTGCCTAAGGGCCCCCCACCCTCTGAGCCTCTAACCCTAGAGGTGGAACAGGCTGTCTCCCTCCCCCATTCCCCTGCCAGGACTATGTGAGCTAATCCCAGGGAGAAGACACATTAGCCCAGGAGAATTGGTCCCAGCCTGCTCTGCTGAGTCAGCGGGAAGTACAGCCCTCCCTCTGCCAGCTACGTGAGCCCCTGCACACCATCAGACACTCTGCAGACCCAGTGTGGCCCCCACCACCAACATGCCCTCACGTGCCTCTTTGGTGCTGACCTGCCCCCAACAGCACTCCAGCTCAGCAATCCTGAGCCTCCCTCATCTGCATTCCCAGGCACAGGCAGGCCTGTTTCTCAGCACCCTCCCCACTGGCACCCAGCGAACTGACATCTCCTGTACAGAACACAAATCCTGACCTAAACTACAGGAGTAGGAAGGAGGACTTGGGGAATGTGGTCTTTTGCACATTCAGCACACTGCCAGCTCCAGAAAGGTCAGCTCATGGACTCATGGGGTTGCAGCCATCAGAATTTTCAGTGTAATCATCATCATCCTGCGTGTCATCTCTGTCTCCACTACCACCATTGTTATCCCACTAGCCCTTCCCTATTCTCCCTGAAACTTCCCCAGAGCAAGTCCTGTGATTCTGTGTCCTGTCAATGACTAAATTCAAAAAGAATTATTTTGATTAACAACACCTATACTGTACCATTTTATCCTAACCCTAACATCCTTGTCACCACCATCCAAGATACTTGCTATTATACCATTGAAAATGTTACTATCATTTATGACTCTAACACAACCTACTACCATTAACCATTACCAGCATCATTATGCCCACTACCATCACTATCATCACCACCATAATCAATACCAGCACTAGTCAACATAAACTCCATTGTTTCCATTCGTACATAACTATAATCAATACCACTACTATAACCAACATTAGCACTACTGTATCACCTCTACCGTAGTTGTAACCAATGCTAATGTCATCATAACTATAATCAACCCCAGCATCACTGTAACTACTAATACCTCCACCACCATGAACAACCCCTCACCCTCACGTTGTCACCACTACCATGCTCCTTCAAACACAAAACTTTGCCTGTGTCTACTTCTATGCCAAGCATAATGTGAAAACAACAGTGAAAACCAAAGTTCTTCTATTCTAACAGTACAATAAAATGCCCACTCACTTCTCATTACTGTCTCTTCTAAACAAACATAATAGTTTCACTAAATTGGTCCATTTAGCAGTTCACAGAGGAAGAGCCATGCATGCCTGGAAAATATGGGAGTGATTACTGGAGTTGCCCCTTGACCAGCCTGGCATAGCGGTGCAGACCTGTAATCTCAGCACTCAGGTGACTGAGACAGGAGGAACACTGTGAGTCCAAAGCCAGCCTCAACTACACAGCAAAACCCTGCCTCAAAAAACAAAAATTTAAAAGCAACACACTCTCTTTTTCATCCTATTTTCTTTCAAGTTTCTGGGGCCCTGCAGCTTTATCTGTCCCTCCAATGTAGCTTTCTCCCTTTCAAAGTCAGACTTTAATCTCCTCTAGAGCAGAGCAGTTAAGTGGAAATTGACTGGTCTGAGAGCCAGCCCCAGCTCCTAACCTTGGTCCCACCAGTAAAGCTCTTCATGGCCTTGAGAAATTTTTTCTTTTCTCGACTTGCTTCCCTACCTGTAGCAGAGGGATGACCTTCTGACTCTAGTGTTTTGAAGATTTTTAAAGTTGAGACACTCCTAGGACAAGTCTGAACCCTTTTCCAGACGGTCCCTTTGAATGGGAAAGGAGATGATGTCAACCCTGGTTGGCTGCCCATCACATGAGACTTGATTCCCCATCAGCATGTTCTTTCTGGGAGCTCCAGGAAGAGACTTTGGTGAGCATGTCATGCTGCTGCTCAGGCAGGGCAGCACTCAAAGGGTTAAGCCAGCCGGGCTGTGCATGAGCAAGTGTCTCAGATGAAAGGTTGGTCAGAGAGAGAACGCCATGTGGCTGTTGTAGTTGGCAGGTCAGGGGCAGTGGGACCAGGCTAGGTCCCGAAGGAAATCCCCTCCTGGTCTCACCAGAACAAAGTGGTGTTTTGCAAAAATGCCATTGTTCTTGGGCAAGTCTTTCCCATCTCAACATAAACCAGGAAGCAGTGCTTCCTTTCTTGGGCGAGACCCCAAGGTCCCTCCACTGGTGGGAGTGGGGGGAAAAGAACAAGGTTCTTTCTGACTTAAATGATCTTCCACAAAACGTGAGCTGAAGAGTAGCAGCCCCTACTTGGCTGCGTCCAAGGGTCCAAGGTTCACAGTGCTGCTGTGTGTGTGTGTGCATGCGCCCTTCCTAACAGGGAACAGAAACAGAAGGTCACCTAGTTTAGTCTTTGCCTTCCAACAAGACTGTACCTAAGCCAGGATATGAAGATGTCACAGGGTATCCAGCTCCTCTCACCTGGTGCTGCTCAGCCTTTCTCTGCCCCTCAGACATAGCACTTCTGCCTGTGGCCAGGCACATCCTGGAACTTTTTCTGCCTTTCTCATGTGGGCACCCTCTCATCATTTCTGTCTCAGTTTTAACCTCAGTGAAGCAGTAACTGTCTAATTGGTCTGCACTTCCTGACATTCTGTTAGCTCCATGTGGTCAAGGACTAAGAACTGTGTCTGTCTCTCACTGCTGTATCTCCAGCACTTGGTACAGAATGGGTCCCAGTGTGTGAGTTGGTGTCTTCCCTACCTCACATTCCATAAAGAAAACACATCACAGTCTCTAAAGAAAGAAAGCCATTTCCTTTCCAAGCCCAGAAGATGGAACTAGTCTCAATCCTTGTACGCATCCCACTGAGCCAATCCTTTGTCCTAGACTGGAACCTTCTGACCAGAGGCTCATGGTTGATGAATGGAAGAGGTGAGCTAGATATGACATCAATCTCCTGGCACCAATACTCCTAGACAAGACTGATCACCTAGTTTCCAAGTTTAGGCACAGCCTTGATATAAATCTCTCACCTCTGCAGATTCAAGACCTAGCACATTCAGGCTCTCCCCTCTGACAGAATCCCAGAATTTGCCCAAAGCCTCTTTCCCCACTTACCAGAGAACTGACTCAGAAGACCCAGAGAAAACTGACTCATGGAAGACCCAAGAAAAGCAGTTTCTCCCGTTGCAAAGGCCCAGGAGAGATCAGAATTTGCCATCTCTACCTCATCCCTTTTCGGCCACTATCTGTCACCCTATGCCATCCCATGGACACCCAAAGGAGTGAAATAATCTTCTGGGTTTCCCTCACGGGCCATGTGAACCAGAGGTCCAGGTTTTTTTTTTTTTTTTCCTTTAAACTTTATCTTTTCTTTTTTGTAGTTAACATATTTACTTTTTTTTTTTTTTTTTTTTTTTACAAATTTTGCTTAAATCAGGAAGGTTCGTTTGCTTAAATATTTGTGACTGAGTAGAGAAGGGATAGTAACATCTCACAGAGGTTGTTAGGAAGATTTACTAGAATGTCACAGGAGTAGTGGCACACCTATAATCCCTGCACTTAAGGCGGAAGGATCACCTCCAGTTTGAGGCCAGCCTGGGCTACACAGTGGGTTCAAGACCACCTAAAGTAATTAACAAGACCCTGTCTAAAAAAAATAAATAAAGATGCTGCCCCTGTACAAGTAGATGTTTAATTAATGCCAAGTCTCTTTGAAAAGTATCAAGTGCCATGCAGATATAAGATGCTGTTACTTTGTAGGCAAGGAGCATTTACAGATTGTTCCATTTACACATATGGAGCTTTTTATTAGTACATGTTTGCAGCATGTAATGTGTGCACACCTTGTGTGGAGTTGGTCCGTGTACATAATACACCTTAATTCTTTTTCCTTCCCTCTCCCTCCCCACCCTCTCCCTTCCATCTCTCAATTCCCTTCTTCCTATTATCTTTTGTTTTGCTTTTTATTTATATTTTAGGTTTCTCACATAAGAGAAACCACATAACACTTAAGCTGGTGTGTCTGATTTACTTCACTTAACGCAGTGGTCTCAAGGTGCATCCATGTTCTTACAGATGATTCAGCTTTATCTTCATGGCAGAATAACAGTCCACTCTGTGTAAATATCACATTTTCTTTATCCATTTATCCAGTAGTGGGAATGTTTTTAGATGTTTTGTGGTAAAAGGTGAAATCCCATTTAAGAATTCTTTCTTTTAAGAATTATTTAGTTCAGAGGTAGAGCATTTGTTGAAATACATGAGTATGAGTCCTTAGGTTTGATTTCCAGCACAAGAAAAAGTTGTTTCCTGAAGTTCGCTGTAACTCCTGGGAGAGTAATGCTAGTAAAGGTTACTTTTTTTTCTATTCTTTACGAAATAATGTATGTTGTCTTTTGGTACCGGAAACCAAATTCAAGACCTTGCACTGTGCCACTGAGCTATATCCCCAGTGCTACAAAATAATTTATATTCCCAGCTAGAAGTTTAAGCAAAAGAAGTGGAGATGAACAGATAAGCAAGTCTAGGAGACAAAAACTCTGCTTCTAGAAGAGAGAGGCCCTGTAAGAGGGGAGCCAGGCTGTGTGTTTTCTCACAACTCCTTGTTTATCTCTGCTCCTGGGTTGGTTCTGGGGTGGGGTGGGGTGGGGACCTCTACAGAAAGGGGTATTTTGTGCCTCTCGGCAAAAGACAACCTAAGAAGCAGATAAATTTTCAGCCAAAGAAATCAAGATATGCAACTAAAGGAATTTAACCAGGAGAACAAAATTTAATTCCTAGCACCAGAGCTTCTTACAAAACCCAAAAGGATGGACAAGGTGTCTGAGAGATATCTCACTCTAGGTAGGAAAAATAGATGGATTCCACTTAATAAATCCAACCTCAATGGAAGGGGATTGATAACACTTCGATTTCCATAAAGATACAACTTTTCGCCTGGGCCAGAGCTACAAATATAAAATATCAAACTCAAGTGAGCTGATTCTTCCAAATAAAATTAAAAGTGATGGTGCATCCCTTTATACTGTGTTGATGGGAAATTCCAAGCTCATTTCTGCTCTAAGAATGGATGAATCTGCAGAGCTCACATTGTGCCCAGAAAACATGAGGTTGACCCTTTTTGGCTTTTTACTACTCAAATATCAGAGATCCTGACACTTTTTTTTTTTTTTTTTTTTTTTTTTTTGGTCCTGAACTCACAACCTCACGCTTGCCAGGCAAGCACATGTGCCACTGAGCTAAATCCCCAGCTGACACTTTTTTAAAAATATAACTTTCAGGAATTCACCTGACCCTACAGAATCTCACTCCACATGTTATTAGGATTCCCTAACACACGTCAGTGTTTAATATTTAAGAAACACTGTAGACTTCAAATCATAATGGTCTTCTTCAACTCTCAAATGTCCTGGAAGCTGACAGTGACTTCAGTAGATCAAACAAGCCTGGGCACCTCAGAAGGGAACCACTTAGACAATACCTTGGGATCCCTCCAGATCCTCCCAAGACCTACCCACCCAAAAGCTCTCATTCCTTCTTTCCTTTCCCTTCAATAAACTAAAGCTTTCAATCAACAAAAGCCTGAAAAACCAGTTGTCTACAGGGAACTTCTGCTCTCAAAGGGCTTCAGCGGCCCCCCTGAGGCTTGGAATGAAGAGCAAAATCACTAGCACACAATAACATCTCAACCTGTTGTCTTGCCACACGTGGCATTCTTTAATTCTTGCTCTCAATTATATCAGGATTTAAAAGTGCAAAACAAAGTTTTATACTGTAATTTTAATGGGCTTTTTTTAATAGGGAAAAAATAAGTCCCAGAATTCTAGAAATAATTGCTCCTGAAACCAGGGGTTTAGTGAGTTCCTAGTTTAAAGGATTATTTATTTATTTTTGCAATAATGGAAAATGTTTTTTGGTGGTTTTTCTTGGAAGACACAGGAATAGAGGGGTTACCCTCCAAAATAAACCACAGTTGGAATTCCATTGTATAAAACAGAAATGGAGCTGTTTTGGCCAAAGGTGGGGACACAGAACCCCAAGTGCATGGAGGTTCTCCTCTCAACTCCCAGAACAACCCAGGTGATGGCTGCACCAGCCTCCTGGGTTCAGTGGAACACAGGGCAACAAACTCAACTGACCTTCTACCCAGTACTGGAACCCAGCATAGTTTCCCTTCCTCTACCTGCAGTCACACATTTTAAGAGAGGTATCACGGGGCAGCCAGACCTGATGTGCAGTGGCACCCAGGGTGGGAAAAATCCTTATTTCCCCTTCTTGTTACTCTCACCCATAAGCCCCATTTTCTGTACACGTCTAGTTCTTATTTCTCATAATCTGCAGAGCATACTCCTCCTTGGAATTTCTTTTCCAGGAAATTAAACTCTACGATAAATGGATAAATAGTGAAGAAGTGAGTGAAGAAACAATTCATGAATGAGTGGGAGGTGGGGATGGAGGAAGGAAGAGAATAGACATTTGAAAGGAAGACCCAGCTCGTTCTCTTCTGGACACCTTAAAGCTTTCTTTAAATGGTATATGTTCCCATGGAATAGAATGGGGATAAAAAAAATAATAATAATAAAAATAAATGGCATATGTGTGAGAAAATTGTAACACTGGAGCTGAGAATGTTATTCAAGCTGGACCATAAGTTAGTGTTTCTTAAACTGTAGGTGATTATCTATAGGTGTAGTAAAATCAGTTTAACAGCTCCCAAACATCATGTTGCTTAATGAAAGGATGAAATAGAATAAACATTGTAGTTCATCAACCAACACCAAGGTTAGGGATTGTTGAGAAAACTATTTCCCATTATAAATATACTTTTATGTGTATATGTAGGAATGTGTGTACAGCTCCTCCTTCTCCTTCCCCTCCCTCCCTCCACCCATTCTGTCCCTGAGCTACATCCCCAGCCCTGTGCCAAAACATGATGTAAAATGTGTTTCTCACTATAGGTCTTTAGAAAACAAGCCAGTGCTGTAACCTTATGCATTAGACATTAGTATCCCCAGTTTTCAAAGAAAAAAGTACGAGGTACACTAACTCCAGGTGGCTATCCCCCAGCCAGCTCAGGGCACCCAACCAGCAAATGGTACAGCTGAGCCTGAAGCAAGGAGCAGTTTCACATCAGAACCTGAACCCCAAAACTTTTCATTCCGTGGCTTCGCTAGAAATGGTCATGCCATGCAGGTAGTTCAGAGCAGTGCCAGAACATTCCGTAAATACAAGAGCAGCCAACAGGGTTTTCTTCTCTCAGGTAAGACACACATTCCTCCCCGCTGCACCTCCACACAGGGCATCCCAGAGCAAACGCCAGGGAGGGGTAAGGGAAAGTTGTGATACGTACTTTGCCACGTTGATTCTTGTGAATCTAAATAAATTGGCATTTCCATTACGATGGATATGCCTGCGTTTTAATAGCACTAACTCCACGCTTTCTCTTGTGATACAGTTATAAGTGAGCCAAGTAGATAGGCGATAGCCACCTGGATCACTGTGTACCAACATGTCAATAAGATAGTTGGTTTCTAGAACTTTTCCCTCTACAATTGGCAACTGGAAGCTAAGATAATATGCCTACTGCAGCTGTAAACATCGGCTTCATACTGCCATGTGAGAGGCACCATGTGTGACTCCACCCTTCGCCTCAGAAACAGGCTTAGTCTTTGGAGACTCTGCAAGAGTGAATGATCCTCCCTTCCTCGTTGGCGCCTTGATGGCACCTTGGAGAGATGAGACCAGAGCCATTTGGAGTTTTCCGTAGGCGTTCAGCATTGGTTCATGATAGGCACTCTGTGTGCAAGTCATTTTCTTTCCTTTCTTGTCCGTGTCTTTCAGGTATTCCTTCTGCCTGTTTTTGCAGATTCTGCTTTTGTGTATATTACAATAACATGAATTTGGGGCTGCCTTTGTTTCATTTGATTAGAGAATAAGTAATATGCCCCTCTTGGAGAGATTATAATCCTTTAAGTTAAATTGTTTTCAGTTACAGGGGAACTAGACCATCTTTGTCAACTCAGGGTTGAGTTGACCACACTGCTTAATGTTCGGGGTCATAAAGGAGGCAGAGTCCCTCCCAGCAGAATCAATCAGTTCCTTCTGCCCTGAGCAGAGGGATGCAAGCAGTCATGCAGAGGTTGAGCAACCCTATGATTTGGCCTGCATTTCTTCAAGCACTCTCAAATATATTTGTGGGAAGCAGTGCAAAAACATAATCAACAACAAACTTGGCCACAGTGTTGGTGGTGCCTGGCAAGGAAACCAGAGCCTTCTGAGCTTACAGACTTTTACATCAAGTATTCTGAGAGATTCTTGATGATCTCTTCCCTGAGCAAACTATGGAGCCCTTCTCTAAACCACAAACACTTCATTGTTAGACTAATACCACATCCCCTCTCGTGTATATTTAAGCGGTATTCATCGTTTTAGAATCTTCATCTTCCTCACAGGAATGTGCCACGGAATCCTCCTTCGTTGCTGACCAAAAGGCAGCTTTGGTAACTCCAGAGTCCGCTGTGCTGTAGAAGGAAGCCTAGCTCTCCCTCAGTTTCGCTGCTTCTTTTTTTTCTGCCACTCCTGGCGCTGCTGATGGGCTTTCATTCTTGTTTGTTTGATTCGGAGGTCATACTTCTTTTGCAAAGAAGCAGCTGAGGAAACTTAGGTACTTACCATGACCAACAAAAAAACCCAAGGAAAGAGGGAAAACAAAACAGTGATTATATTAATTTGAAGGTGGTGGTGCACGATGGTTCTGTGGTGCAGTTTAAGACTAAGAGCCATTCACCTCTTAGCTAGTAAAGGCCTATTGTGAAGGGCAGGGTTTGTCAATGAAGGAAATCAGAGTCAATTTGTTGGACAGCCAATCAGTGAAACAGACACACCTACACAGTTGGAAATGGAGGACAAAGATGCAATTGATGTGTTCCAGCAGCAAACAGGAGGTTACTACTAAAAATAGAAACTGCAACAACTTTACTGTAGAACTCTGTCCTTACCTACCAAGAACACATTCTCGATTAGGTAACTGCATTTGGTTCCTCCACATCTTGACCACTACAGTATAGTTTCTCTATGCTTTCATTTGTCCCTTTCCCATTCCATTTAGGGGGGGATCTTTTTTTGTTTGTTTTTTGTTTTGTTTGTTTGCTTTTGTCTTTTTGAGACAGGGTCTCGCTATGCAGTTCAGGCTGGCCTTGAGCTCACTATGTAGCCCTGGCTGGCCTCAAACTTGCAACAATCCTCCTGCCTCAGCCTCCCAAGTATACTGGGATTACAGACATGCACCACCATGCCTGGCTCCCATTTCTTTATTGTACATAAAATATCTGGTGTGCATGCACAATTACATTGAATTTTTTTTTACTAATGACTAACAGCACATTTTGATCGACATCAAATGGAGATGAGACGGGGAATCACTAGTTCTGTGAAACAAACCACTTTTTTCATTAGTTGTGTGCCCATTTAGCTCCTACCTTTGTATTCCTGCAAGTTATTTTGCTCTCACTGTTTTAACAGAAAAGACAGCAGCATAAAAATCCTTGCATATCTTGTTTGATTGGAGCATTTTAGTGTTTTTTATGTATCATTGTAAAACAAGGCACAATTTTATAATTTTTGTACATAGCTTTTACATGTAGGGCAATCTGTCTTTAAGAGTAAATTCTTCTTTTAAAAAACTGCTAGTTTTCTTTTTTAAGTCAAGTGTCTTGTTTAAATAAACTTCTTATTTAGAAAAACTAAGAAGGAAGTCTATAATTTGATACATAAGGAGGTGGGGTGTGGCGGGCCATGCCTGGCTAATGAGCACTCTCCAGCGCAGTTCTTGCAATAGACCAGTCCTATTTTTGCGTTCTGAGTCTGTGGTCTTTTTCCCACAACATGCTCTAATTACCTTCCTACAAGAGAAATCTGGGCAGTTAGTCATGCTTTAACCTAAGTAAACCCATCTTGGCTCCCAATAATCCCTGCTTAGGAAAGGAATTTCTGGAATTTTGCCTAGGATTGTCATAAGCTCACTGTACCATATTTTTCTCATGCTTACATGGGGGCAGCATTTTTCTGGCTTTATCTTCTGGCACCTTTCACCTCCCGTTTCTGCCTGGAAGGGTTGAAAATGGAGCAAAGGTAATAATTGGGACAGGCAGGACACAGTTCAACCTCGCCTTTGGTGAGGCAGATCATGCTACTGGTCTGAAGTCCTTTCTCTTTTTTTCCCCCCCCCTGGTACTGGAGATTAAACCCAGGACCTTCACAATGATTGATAATCCCAGCCCTTTTAATTTTCTTCTTTTTGTTGTTTGAGATAGTGTCTTACTAAGTTGCTAAGTTTCCCAGGCTAGGTTCAAACTTGTGATCTTCCTGCTTCGTTCTCCCAGTACTGGAACTTTAGGTGTGTGTCACCACAACCAGTCTGGCCATCATGCTTTCTCCTTAGGAAACAAGTCAGGGTCCTTTGGGTTATGTTCTGTTGTCTGTAAATATTAAGCGTACCTCTCTCTGTCTGTCCATCTCTCTCTCTCTCCCTTTCCCTGTCTCTCTTCCTCTGTCATATCCCCATCTCAGGAACACCAAGGAGGACTTCATAATTCCAACACTCCAAACCCACCTGGTGCTTGAAAGAGGATTCTGTGCCACAGTTCTTGCCATAACAGGGTAGAACCAGTGAGCAGGACCAGGAGGCTGGGTCAAAGTGCAGTCCACTGGGGCAAGGGCCTGATGTGAAGTCACCCACCATTGGCAGGGTTGCATATATCTGTATTAAGACAGGTACAGCTCTGGGTGAGAAACTCTGGGAAATTCCTGACTCTTACAGATGCTGCAAGGATTAAAGGAGAACTGGTGCCTAGGAGAATTTACCAAACAGCTGGAGCCATTGTACTGACTTCTGTTATCCAGAGAATGGTGGCAATCTCAGACACTCTGGGAACCTCCACTGTGACTTTCTTGACTCCTACCCCATACCTACGCTGCCTAACCCAGCAGACAGACACCAACAGTTGGGGTAGGCTGCACTCGCCATGCTTCCTCTTACCCATCTACCCAGATGTGAATCAGGCATCTCTGATCTCCAAACCCACAGGTAAGGCAGCAAGCGTGCCCAGTTGTACCTGCATGGAAACGAACTTTGGGATTAGATAACCATGAGCAGAAGTCCAGTCCCAGCTCAGCCTCCTCACATCCACCCTATCTCAATTTGCTCATTTGTCTAATAAGTATAATATCAGAATCTGCCCCATTGACTTTTTTTTTTTTCTTCATTGACTTATTGTAGAGATTATGGGAATACTTGGCCTGGGACCTGGTACAAAATAAAACTCCAGAAAGTTTGCTAAGCCCACTTTAGGTGCACAAGTGTCAGGCCTCCTCTAAGAATATGAGAAGACATATCTTCAGGGCAGGGAGGGCCAGGAGGAAGATGGGTGGTCTTAGAAATGAAGCCTTGTCCCGGCACTTCTTGGCAGGGAACCTGCCCTTGTGGGATTCTACTGAACATGTGATGAGGAAGCAAAGAGGAATGGAGAGATGAAAAAGTCTTCAGGAAGCTCAGAGGTCAAAGCTCCATGACCAGTCAGGGAAGATGCTGAGATTTGGATACAGGTGTATGTTACCTTATAGAAGTCCTTTGACTTCTGATGGCTACTCAGGAAGAAGGAGTGACCTTCCAACAGGATACTGAACACCCAGGGATAGCTGGTATAATACTGGGCCCCAAAAGATGCTCCTACTATTGCTAGGCTGTCCACCAGTCTTCTATTTGTGTGTAACCATGTGGTTAGAGAAAAGTCACTGAGTGGCAGTTTTGTAGGAATTCTCCTAATCCTCATCTACCACTTGCTGAGGACTGGTGGCTTCGAAAAGCTACCTCATACAGCATGAAGTTCTAGAGGCAACTGGATCAGGTTTAAATCCCAGCTTCATCACGTGAGTTTCTGTGATCTTGTGCAAACTGCTTTTCCTCTCTGAGTCTCGAGTTTTTCCCCTGTAAAGTATGAACTGTCCACTTTGTAGCTTGATGAATGAGCTTTATTTTTCTCTTTATGACCAGTCCACAGCAGAGGGTCATAGAAAGAGCAAAGGTCAGAAAATGTAACAAGTAACTCTAGCTCTCATTTATTGCATGTTTCCTAGGTGCCACTCGCTGTATGTGTCATATGCATCACGTCACTGAAGTATCACAGGAGCAGTAGCAGGCCTGCTAATATTTCACTTTACATGAAGAACGTGAGGCACAGAAAGATGAAGTCACTTTATTTACTTAGTTAGTTTTGGTATTGGAAATTGAACTCAGGATCTTGAGCTTGCCAGAACGGCACTTGTGCCATTGAGCTATAAATTGCCAGTCCCTATTTCTATCCCTGGTCCTGAAGTCACTTATTCAAGGACACTATAAATGTAAATTTTAACATGAGATTCAAATCTAAGTGCCTATAATTCTAGCTGTGAGAGATCTCAGATGTCAAGGAGCTCTGTCTTCTCCAGGGATGCCTGCTTGGCAGAAGGAGCCTCTGCTAAATATAGGAATCCAATCAGCCAGCAGGCCTGGCCACTATGGGCAAGCCAGACTAGGCTGTCAACTCCATTTGTGGATTATCCACCAGTGTCACCATTTATAATGCATCGACTAATTTAGCCCTCTCAGTGAGTCTGAAAGAAAGCATTACTCCTGTCATTCATGGTGAAAAATGGGGCTCAGAGAGGTGAAGGTACTGGCCTAGGGTCGCACAACAGGGAAGTAGCAGAACTAGACTTTAAACTCTGTCTTTGAGTCCTCTGAGAAGTAGGAGACAAAAAGAACTGGAAGAGTCAAAGGCTGATTGTGAGCAACACAGGAAAGAAAAGAGCAGGGAGGTAAGATATGCCAAGGAAAAGACATCAGGTCATGGTGAGAAATCATCAAAGTGCAAACTAAAGCCATGTAGAGCTCTCAGGCAAAGACTTCCCACTAGGGAAGTCCCACACTGGACAGAAATGACCAGGTCCAGGTATCTAAATCTTTTTCACAGGCTTGGATATGCCCATGGATGGGGTTTGTGAGCTTGTCCGCAGGCACTGAACCTGCAAGTGGTCAATGCCCTTCCCCTTTGCCACTAAGTGGCGGGTTCTTTATGGAAGGCAAGACTCAGTAGTGTGCCTCCATGGCTCTGCCATCCACCCGTGCACTGCACGATGCTTTTCTTCAGTTTTTTTATGAATATTTTTTGCTTGAAGGGAAGAGATGGAAAGGGAGGTGAGTGGGGGAAGTGACCATCCCCAGCCCTGCCACTGATCTTGGTGCTGCAACTGGTGCACATGGTCTCCATCTTGAATTCCTCGCACCCTCAGCTAACACCCTGATGCATTGGGTGATGTGACCCAAACTCTCGTTCCTGATACATTCTTGGGGTCCCAGTCATTGTCCATTCACAGTCACAAATGGACAAGGAAGAACCATGAGTTCCCAACCAGATTATCTTAGTTCCACTCATGCTCCTTCTGTTTTGAAAGAACAACTACTTCCTCCTTGAAGTTCAAGGAGCCAAGTTTGAGGACCTTTCCTTGTGTAATAAATTCTCCATACATGGTCGGAAGTGCCCTGGAAAATACAAAGACCCACAGGAGTCACTGGGAATGCAATAAAGGAAGCCATCTCTGTTTCTATCCTTTGGTTCCCAGAACTCTGTATTTTTCTGAGTCCCTAAAACCATATGGAGCTTTCTGGTGCCATATGTGTACTACATCTGGAGGATTATCTCCATCTTTATGGAGTCTCCCCACAAATCAAAATCAGGCTTCTCCTTCCTCTTTCAAGTATTCATATAAGACACCATAGAGCCATAAAGGGTCATGGTGCAGCTGTGACATTGAGGTCAGAACCACATGCCAATGCAGTCTATTTGAGCCCTGACGTTCCACTGTGGGTAAAGGGTAGATCACAACACTCCTTGCCTGAACTTACGACTTGGTGGTTTTGAAAGAGTCCAGCATATTTTGATGATTCCAGATAGACTGTCATTTGATAGATGGTGCTCAAGAGTTCTGTCTCTAACATGTCCCAGCAGTGCACAGGAATTGTTTTTCAAAAGGTGGCATGCCTTGCCACAGATCTGAATTGGGATTCTCCATCTGGGGCTTGCCACAAACTCTACATTATTTTGGTTCTACACTTACATCACCAACACCAAGGTCTACTGGATTGCAAGAACCAAGTGGCAAAGCTGTTGGCACTGCAGCCAGGTCTGTTGGCAATCCCATTGTGCTCCAGATCTCACTCAGAGCAGAGAGTCTTCCACATCTCCCACTGTATGAACTGGGGCAGTTTCTCAAGTATGGAATGTGTGCTGCCAGAAACCAAAAAGGTCTAAGTGACACAATGCATCTATCTTTATAGCTGTAGAATAAACTGTCTTTTGCTTTGGATCAAATAGCTCAGACCCTTCCTGACTCATCAGCCTCTAAAGTCTTTACTGACATGAAAATTTTATGAATCTTTTCAAGGCTTATCTTTCAGCCTCTGGAATTCTCATGTCTTATCAATACCTCCCTTATGCTGGCTTCTTGTTTACCTCCCTAGTCAGAATGCTCCCACCCACACAGTGGATCACTATGATGGCCTATGAGATACCCAAGTGGTTCACAACTCTTTGAACTCTGTTGTAACAAGGACAAAGAGAATTAACACCACCCCAGGGTAAAGTTCTGAATGTGTGTTGTTGTTCATTTTGTATGAATATAACTATTTTTAATACACTTACCTGATTGATATTGTACATTTACCAAATCAATCGCTGCATGTTACATATATACCTGAAGGCATATTAATCTAACCTAGTGAGGATACTAGACCAGCCTAGGCTGTGTTTGGGGGCTACTATTCGGTAGAATTTTTGCTTTTCTACAATCACATTCTAGATCCACTTGGTTTATCAGTTTGGCCCCTGTAGAAAGCAGATGGACTACCACTCCTGCAATCTGAGATCCATAAGAATAGTTTTAATACCTATCTCCTCCCTTTACAGATTGTAAGATTATTTTGGGTTTAATGTCTTGATAGGAAATGGGGATTGGAGAAGAGGAAGGAGGGGAGAGGAGGAAAAAGGAGGGGAAAGGAGGAAGAGGAAAGACAAGAAAATTGAAAGGAAGGGAAGGAAAGGGAAGGGAAGGGAAGAGAAGGGAACAATTTTAAAGGCTTGTACTTAGTCTTCCCCATTATCATAGTTCTTACCACACAGGTCAAGAACCCAGTATGGAAATTATTCCATCTAGCAAGTATTTCAACACAATTATACATTAAGAAACCATAGCAATGGCTACTAATTGTTCTCACATTCCCAGCGGGTCCACTAAAAAATAGATTCTGGACAGGACACGATTTATTATTCCCTGGACTTCACATGTTTCCAGTTTAACAAAAGTGCCATAATGACAGTTTGGGTCTCTTGGTGTAAATGTAAACTCAGGCACTAGGGTCAAAAGTCGTAGAAATGTCTGAGTATTGCCATTTTCCAGACACTGAGTCCCTTTAGAAGAGATTGGGCATATATATCTGGCCATCACATTCTTTTCTCCTGGAGACATTACCCCCTCTTCAGTGAACAGTTCTCCCTTCCACCAACACAAAGTTCTAGAAATTGGATCAAGCCAGGAATGAATCAAGGTGTTATGATGTTCTTTTGGGTCAACCACTTTTGATTCCTCCTTAGATACCTTGGTTTCTTTCTTTGGTATCCTCATTGTTTGGTTTATCTACTTTACCAATAAGGATGATTTTTTCTATTAACCACTTCTTTGCAAGTCAAGCTGTCTTGCCTGCTTTTCCAACATTGCTGTTTGATAAAATAATCTTGATCTCCTAGTTTTTATAGGAGCGGGACTGCTACAAACAAGTCTAGCTCGTGACTTCCCACTCCTACCACTGGTTTGCAGAAAGAGTTGTCATTGAACTACTTAATGACATTGATGCCCCTCTCACACACTTATGATGAATTGGTGAATGACGTCTCTCCTGGGCTAGACATCTCTCATGGACTAGAGTCCTTTGATATTACGCCTCACATAACATATGCACTCCAGCATGTCGGCTTCCTTAAACCTTTAATCCCTTTCTTCAGTATTTGCCAAAGCAATTCAGTCACTTCAGCTTTTCTTGGCATGGCCATTACTTTCACCAGGCTGCTACAAGCATCCTGGGCAGCACATTTACACTATTCCCTGGACCCTTAACAGAAGGTTAACCCAGTCTTACATTCTGAACTCATCATTCTGGCACTTTGAAAATATCGTTGATATATAGTCTCTTCCCTCCCAAACATGACTGATTGAATCAATGTGCAATTTGACTCTAGTTATCACTCTGGCAGCCAGGAAAGGAGGCAAGGGTGGACTTTTCTTCTTTAATTTGAGACAGGTTCTCACTCTATAGTTCAGACTGGCCTTGAACTCACTAAGGAGCCCAGACTGACCTCAAACTCGTGATCTTCCTGCCTCAGGCTCCTGAGTGCTGGGATTATAAGCAAATGCCACCATGCTCAGCAGGGGCGGACTCTTCAGGGGAGCCCCAGTTGGGGCCCCTGGTGCCTGCTGGTGTAGAAGGCTCTCCAGTATCTCCTGCCTGGAGGTAGGAGTGGTTACTATCTCTTCTACAGAGAAGTGGGCACCTCTGCATATTACGATAGTGCAGGGGAGCCTGGAGAACCAAAATACTGTGCACAGATGTTCCCACCCATGTGTCCCCATCTCATTTGTCACATCTCAGGTTGTTGTGTTTGTCTTCAGTGCTACGGATCAAACCCAGGGTCTTACACAAGCTAAGCAAGACCTCACCACTGAGCTACATTCCCAAACCTCTAAATTTTCCAAACCAGTCCCCTGATCTTGGCCTCTCCCAAGCAATCAATTGACTTTGAAGCTCCAGACTATTAATTCCTGACTTTGTTATTAAACTTTTTCTGCTCTTCCTTTGCAAGGGATAAGCCACCCAAAATCCCCTTCACACTTA
The DNA here is from genome assembly GCF_034190915.1 of Cavia porcellus. Taxonomy (NCBI): domain Eukaryota; kingdom Metazoa; phylum Chordata; class Mammalia; order Rodentia; family Caviidae; genus Cavia; species Cavia porcellus. Next base: position 38,329,929 of record NW_026947508.1, read on the forward strand.
AGTTTTGTTTCTTTTTTTTTTTTTGAACAGCGTTGGTATTTGAAAGTTTTGTTTCTTAATTGTCCTTAGCTTTCATTACTTCCCTGCAGGATCAGTGTACAAGGACAAATTTCATTGTCCTTGTACATTGGGGTACATTATCCCTGGTACATTTCAAACACCTGAACCACTATGTGATCATGGTGCTGCCGCCAGTAAAATTTCCCCCAAGTCCTTGCCAATATCAATTTTAGAAATAGATTTACAGCTTTGTACCAAGGACTGGCACATACCATGCCTCATATATCCCTGGTGATGGAGTCTTCATGGACATCTAGACAGCAAGGGGTGCCACAGATTAATCCATCTTAACTTCTGGGCCTGTTGTGGTACTCCAGAAAGCAGAGCTAGTGACAGAGTTAGGACTGCAAAATACTGATTAGGAGATAATACCTGTGAATGATGAAGGGAAGGAACAGGATGAAATTTAAAAACAAAAGAGCCTTCAATCCATGGTACAGACTGGATAAAGCCTCTATAGAGCTAGTGGGGTGCTCCACAACAAAGATTACCAGTTAGGGAAGACTACATTGGGCATAAATGGCCAAGCCCTGAGACCCTTGCTGTGTTAATCCAGTGGCTGAGAGGTCCCTTGGGAGAGTGTGGCCACCCAAAAGTGCTGTGGCTTGAGAGGGACCCTAATTGCACTCTTGTGACTTCATATGGACTTATGTCTCCCCCGCCCAGAAAAAAAAAAAGATGTCTTGAATTCCTAAGCCTCAGAAGCTGTTAAAATGCCCTTATTTAGACATGGTGTCATTACAGATATAATTAGTAATGATAAAGTCATATGCAATAAGACTGCTGCTCTCATAAGAAGATGGCCATAAAAGTTGGGCACAGCGGTGCATGCCTATAATTGCTGCACTCTGGGAGGTTGAATCAGATGAACTAAAAATGCTAGGCCAGTCCAGACAAATTTGCTACTGAGCAAGTAGTATCTCCAAATAAAAAAACTAAAATTCACTGGCTTTGTAGTTTAGTGCAAAGGCCCTGTGAGCAACCCCTAGTGCTACACATGAGGGAGAGAAGAAGAAGAGAAAGAGAAGAAAGAGGTGAGGAGGAGGAGGCAGAAGAGGAGGAGGAGGAAGGCCATATGAAGACAGAAACACAGGAAGAACAGTATGTTGAAATGGAGCATTAGAGTAACACATTTATAAACCCAGGCAAGCCTGAGGATGTGAACCAGAAGAGAGACATGGAACTGATTTTCTCTAGCATCTTCGAAGAGAACATGGCCTTTCTAATGCCTTGACAGTGAGACAGTAAATTTCTGTTAAATTATGCCATCCAGTTTGTGTCATTGTGTATGGCAGCCCTAGCAAATGAACACACATGGTGCACTTCCTTTACTAATGAAAATCCCACACCTGCTCCAAAATTCACATTTTTCACTTTCCCTGTGAACTAGAGAAGAGTGTTAAGTCTACATGTTTTCCTCTGAAAGCCTCACCTCTACCACCTCTCCCAGTATGGTCTTCTGTTGTGTAGACTCGAAGACTGGAGCAGTAGAGACTTAGGGCAGCTCTCCTGGGCAAGACAGCAAGGTTCCTTTGGTGCCTGAGACACATCTAGACCACAGCATCCCACTTGTTTTCATCATGGAGGTTACAAGAAAGCAGCTAGAAGGTACTTCATCTACCCCGTCTCATTTTCTCTCTGTAGGTAGCCGCTAGCCTGCAAAGCTATAGACACTCACTGAATGAGAAGGCTCCAAAAGGTGCTACTCGAAGCCCAGGACCTTTAGGGAAGATTCAGGTGCAGCTCTGCAGGACCTCCACACATACACTTTTCTGGAGAGAGGGTGGAGGGCTTTCATCAGATTTTCAAAGACATCTCTGGCCAACCCTCCAGATGTAAGAATCCCAGGCTTACTCCAAATCTTCCTTTCAGTCAAATTCTTCTTAGTTTTGCACTGGGATCTTCTTCCCCTCCTTATAAGTCCAGATACCTACTCCTCGGTGACACTGTAAGGAGAGGTTCCATTTTTCTCCAAAGCTTTAGCCACCTTTCCCGTAAAGCTTCCTTAGTATCTCTGGAATGCTACACAGAGAAAACTTCATCCACTTGAAGTGCTAGTGTGACAGAAGTGCTAAGGAGCTAAAATAGGCAGGCTTTGCTGCCAGAAAGACAGAAGTGCCTTAGGAAGTTAAAGGAACCATTAAAAAAAGAAAGAACTGCATCCGGAGTTCTCACTCTGTATCCGCCCTGGTATGGGTCCTTTCCTACATAATTTCATTGTGATTGGTGCCATTTTGTAAGTCACGGTCATTGGCTCATGGAGAAGTGAAGGACCCAAGACTACTCAACTACAGAGTGGTGGATTCAACCCAAAACACTAGGCTTCCTGGCTCCATGACATACTGCCCTTTCTTGAATACCTCATTTGAGGAAAAAGATGTAGCTCTACACTGATTCATCTCTTGTACTGGTTCAACTAGAAGCAATCTTCAGTGAAGATCATTGGTTGTATTTGTCAAACTTTTTTTCTAGTGTCAGGAAAAATTGTAAGAAAGACTTTATAAGGGCATAGGAGTTTACTGGGTGTCCTTGAGTTGGGTGTCTGGTTGTCTTTCAATTTGTTTTCATATTTTACTGTCCTTGAGATACTTTACAGCTCTCCACATTGTGCAAAACTGATGATAATGCAAATAATTCTTTTCTATATAAATGGCAGTAAATTGTGGAAGGCAACTGGCTCTTGCTCTATGGATACACCAGTTTTATAAATATTTGGAAATTCATCAACATTCTTATAGCCTACTATGCATGATTCTTTTGATTCTACTTTGAACCAGTTGTACATCTGATAGTTTCCCTTATCAATTAATGAGTTCAATGACTCATTCTTTTATACGTGACTGGAAAATTTATATTGTTGAGTGGCTTTGGCTCTGGCCCAAATGCTCTACTTATGACGAGGGTTCAGAAGCAGGATTTTGCGTTCCCTAGCACTAGCATTTTAAGATCTCTTTCAAAGTCCATAAAGGAACATTCCTTTCTTTTTTGTTCTTTATTTTTATTACTGTTTCCTGTTTTCCTAATACTTATTCTTGTGTATATTGTGAGAAAGATCACAAATACAAATTTACTTGTGTCTCTTAGTGAAAGGCATATGTGCTAGCCAAGGCCACACTGGAGACATTTATTGACACTGTCACCTCCTCTGTTTACTCTCTCTCTAAGGATACATTGTAACCCAGCAGGATGGGAAGGGGCAGGAGGTTCAATCTCCTCCATGACACTTGTACTCTGATAACAGGAAAGGCTGCTGGAGGGTCCAGTACTGATAACCTTCTAGACCAGGGTGAGCCAGACAGTCTGGGAGCTGCAGAAGGTAGACAACTCTAACAAGGCTGAAGCTCTCCCATGTCTCAAAGATAATGATGTTGGTCCCCAGCAGGGAGCTAGCTGGAACTGAGCCCCAGTGCAGGAAGGAAGGCATCCTGAGAGCTGAAGTTCAGGATGGTTCCCTGGAGCTGTGGTCTCTTTGATCTTACACTCTTATTGGTTAAAAATAATCTGAATGCTGGGCGCAGTGAAACATGCTTGTAATTCCTGCACTTGGGAGGCTGAGGCAGGAGGGTCATCACAAGTTTGAGGCCAGTCTGGGCTACATAGTGAATGCAAGGTCAGCCTGAACTACACAGCAAGACTCTGTCTCAAAAACAACAAACAAACAAACAAATAAAAGCTTGCAGCCTTAATAGAGTTATATTTTTCTTTCTAAATTTTAGATTTCTCTCTATTAAATAGTAATAAAATATTAATTTTGGTTATAAATAATGCACATAAAGAAAAAATTTTTTCTTCAACTCAGAGGATTGTCTAGCACACTTACTTTGGAAACTACATTGCCCCGTAATGAGGTATCTTCACAGGACTGGGGCGAGTAGAGTCCTTAGGAAACACAAAACCTGCCCTTGCTCACTGCCTTCAGGTAGACAAGTTGTCCAGATCTTGCTCTATCATTTAAAATTGAATTAGAACATCTATCAGGATCACATCTCCCTTATGGTTTTAACAGAAACATCAGTTTAGCAAAAGAGAAAAAAAAAAGTATTATCATTACCTGCTAGAATGTCATTTCCAGGAACAGAAATGGTAGCACGCTTTATTTTTGCTTTCTCAACAGCAGACAGAGCCTTTCGGGCCAGGATGAATGCTCAGATCTAAACAAAGACCGTCTCCTTAGGGTAACACCTGGGTGGTATAACCTCACCTCAGCAAAGCCACATTAAATTACTTCAGTCACATCTCTTTTCCGGGTACTTCTATGGAGGCTGAGAGAATCCTGCAGGGAATGAAGAAATGTAATCAATGCCTTTCAATAAATATTGTTGCTTCTCCTCTTACTTCCAGCAAATACAAAACTCTGCAGTAACATTACTAGCTACTACCCTTCAGTGAGCACTCAGAAATCAAAGTCCTTTACATGTATTAGTGGATTTTGCTTTAGAAACAATCCAGGGGTAAAGCATTATTATCTGATTTTACATTCGAGAGCCTGAGTCTCAAACTGAAATGGTTGGACAAGCAGCAAAGCCGAATCACACATCCAGGTGCATTGCTCAACTCCCGCTTCGCCCTGGACTCCAGCTGAGCTCTGCCCTTCTCCCTAGGCCCTTGATCTCCAGTGAGTTCCTTCAGGGCTCCCGAGGGCTGGGGTATAGGGGTCTCACCAGTCAGCTGCATAGAAACCCCAGGCTCAAGCAAGTCTTCTGGCAGGAGGAGATCACTGAGGTCAGGACAACTACTTTCTTGGAAGCTTCCAATCTTGCAGCTGTGAAGTGTTCAGATTTGTCCAGATTTCTGTCTACTGTTTTATTGGCTTCTCAAGCTGAAGCCTCCAAAGTGGTTCTCTGTCCTCAGGGACTTCATAGTTGGTTAGGTGATGAAGTTGCTATATTTGTTAGGTGTATAGGCTTTGGAGTCAGTTTAAAGTTTTATTTTATTTTGTTTTGTCTTGTGGTTTTAGAAACAGGATCTTGCTGTGCAGTTCTGGTTGGTCTTGAACTCACAATGTAGCCTAGGCTGACTTCCAACTCTTGGCAATCCTGTGTGCTGGGATTGCAGGGCTGTGCCACCACACCCAGCTCAGTCTGAAATTTGACTCTCAGCTCTACCAATTGTCTATTGTGCCTTCTTTTTGGCAAGCAGCTTTACCTCTGAGAGTCTTAGTGACCTTTTCACTAAGATAACACCTATTTCATGATTGCTTCAAGGCCCATTCATTTATTCATTTTATAGCTATTAGACAGAACTGTTTGAAATTGCAAAAAATTCAACCAATTTTTCCTCACAAACAGCAATTTGACATAGTTCAGGTCTAGTAGTCTTTCAGTGCATCATTAGGGTTCTCCAGAGAGGTAGAGGATTGTGTGAGCACATATGTAAACTGGATCCTGTGATTGTTAAGACCAACAAATGTGAATCCATAGGGCATCCAGTCTGGACATTTGGGTAAGAATTAGCATTATAGCCTCAGTCTGAAGTCTGCGTGGCAGGACAGCAGGTGGGAAACTCAGACAGGGCTCTGAGGTAGGTTCTGAATTCTGAGGTCAGAACTGCAGCCTTCTCAGGACACGCCATCTTTCTTCTCAAGACCTTTAACTGCTGGGTGAAGCCCACCTCCACACTATGGTATGAGGCTAATTCTCTTTTTTTTTTTGAGACAGAGTCTCTATGCAGTTCAGGCTGGCCTTGAACTCACTTTGTAGCCCAGGCTGGTCTCAAACTCACAACAATCCTCCTGCCTTAGCCTCCCAAGTGCTGGGATTATAGGCATGAGCCACCACGCCCAGCTTAATTTGCTTTTCTTAATCAACTGATTATAAATGCAAGCCACATCCATCACTAATTTCATAACAGACTCTAGACAGGTGTTTAACTGAACATTTCACATCCCAGAGGACACAAAATCAGCCTTGCAAGTGCCAGGCACTGTTTAGGTGCTTGGGGTTACATATGAGTAAGTGAAATTGGTCAAGGTGCCAGGCAAAGTGGAGTTAGCCTGTGGTCAAGAGAGAAAATCAATAAATAGCCTCCTAAGTAAGTAACTGAATTCCATGTGAAGAGGTGAGAAGCACTGTGAGAAAAAGTAGGTGAAATGAAATTCAGGGGCTAGGGCTGGGGATTTAGCTCAGTGGCATAAGCGCCTGCCTTGCAAGTGCACAGTCCTGAGTTCGATCCCTGGTACCGGTAAACAAAAAAAAACAAAGAAATTCAGGGGCTGGGGAAGGTGGGAGGAAGCTCAGAAAGAAGTGGGAGGTGAGCCCTGACACAAAGGAGGCGAGGGGCAGCCATGTAGGGCACCCTGGGAAGAGGGCACAGCCAGCTGGAGAGGTCAGGCCAGTGCCTCTGAAAACTAAAGAAGATGGGCAGCTCAGGGGAGTAAGTAAGGGGACAACAGCAAAGAGGTCTTCAGAGATGTCTGTCTGGACAGGTTAGAAAACTAGTGTGGGATGAGAAACACATGTGTGCGAAATACCCAGCACAGTGTCCAGGCAAAGGGAACAGCCCTCATCATCTCCAGCCTTTCCCGTGCCCTGAGTCCTGGAGCACAGACCTGTGACTCTGAGCTCAGACTCTCTCCACCTTGCCTGTCAAGTTTACCCACTTCATTCCCAAACAGGAAATGTTGGAGCCCATGAACCACGAGGACCGCCTGGAAGTCCCTCAGCACGCGCCGTCCACACACATGAGAGGGTCAGAGCCACTGGGAAAGGAGACCAGGATGGAGGTGGGGTGGCCAGAGACACACAGCCCCACCCCCACTGGCATCTCCACTGTGACCACCTGCCCAGGCCAACTGCAACCCCATCCAGCTCCGTCCCATGCTTTGTTCCTGAGTCTCCAAGGCCCCCCTTCCTGTCAAACAAACCCCCCAGCCCCCGCCTGCTGCCCAAACAGGCACCTGGGGCCTCCCAGCCTGGGAATCAAAGCCTGTTTTCCAAAGGAGGCCCTGTGTTTGGAGAAACACCCATCCCCTGCTGCCCGGCCCTTCAAAGGGCCTGCATTGTTCTGTGCTGAGAAGGCGCCTCTTGACGCGGGCAGGACCCGGGGCTGACGCGGGTGGATCTCTGATCTCAGGCCAAAGCCCCCACCCCACTTGGGAGGAGGATGTAGGGCCAAGGCGGGAGCAGTTTGTCCTTGTGGCTCTGTGCCCCTTTCCATCCTCTGCCCACCTGGCCCCCCATCCCTATGTCCTTGCCCAAGCTGGACCTGGAGACCCTGACAGCAAGGTGGGTTTTTGAGGGCACCAGGACAAGAATTGAAGTAACAATGACTTTAGTAACCATGAAGAGTGTGTAAAGCGCAAGTGTGTCAGTTGGGCTGTGTGAAAAAAATACCCTCAGTTTACAGATTGCAAGACTGAGACCAGAGGAGAAATGGATCTGGGCCGTAGCCCAACTCCAGCTGGGCTCTGCTAGAGAACTCATACCCCAGACTTTCCAAGAGAAGTCAAAGCTCTCTTTCTTTTTTCAAAGAAATACTTCGCGCATACTTACTTTTTGTTCCAGTGTTGTTCTCACTGCAACTTAATTTTGGATAGAGGTCAACTTGAAATAAATTCACCTAGCAGGGAGAGAGAGCTGAGGCCACAGAGCTGGCAGCGGAGCCAGGTGCACCCAGAGGCTCACATGACATTGGGCGACCACCCTACCACCTGCTTTCCTCCTCCTGTCAGCCTCACACAGCCCAGAGCTGGCTGGGCACCTTTGCCTCTCTCCAGTGGTTCCAAAGAAGTCTCTTACAGCGCTCAGAGAGTAGGTAATCTGCCCCAAATCATCCCGAAGACCAAGGACAAACCACAACCCAGAATTACACCACGGACGCTGCTTCCATGCTCTTTCTTCCTCCCACCAGCTCCGAAGCAGGGTCGTTCTGAGTCTCTTTGCCCGTGATACCCCCAGGACCAACACTGACTTTTCAGTATGGGTGAGTGACTGAGAGCAGAGGCTGCTCAGTCAGGCAGGTCAGGGTCCAGTGCAGGTCCCCTTCCCTGCAGGGCTTCAAGCAAATACTATACTAACCCATTCTGAGCCTCAGAGTCCCCTCTGTCAAACAGGTGCAACAATTTTGCCAAATTTAGAGGCTTCTCAGAAGATTAATGAGGCGGGGCAACAGATGAAAAGTTCTTAGCATATAATAATAAACCCTCGGGAGATATCATCATGATAATTATTATTACTTCACTTTCTTTATTTGGAAGGGAGGGGAGAGGAAGGGCCAGGGTAAGGTGTGGAACTGTCTCTGTGTGTGGCTTCCTGAAGCAGATAGCAACAAGTCCTTCCCCTAGGGCTTAAGGAGCAGGAAGGGTAGGGAGGGAAGTGCTTGGGACTTGGTGATGGGTGTGCGGCAGAAAGATTTCTGATCCCAGCCTGGGATTCTTGTGTCTTACCTACTTGGCCTTAGGGGCACTAAGGGTGATTTTTTTTGACACTCAGGATGTTGCTGTCCTAGTCATCTCCGTCAGACATCTGATGATCATAGAGGTCATTTTCAGCCCCAGAGTCCTGGAAAATTCCGTAAGACTGCTTGGAGGAACAGTGTAAAAAGTGACACTTTGAACAGGCCTCTTAACTTTTCTGACACTTTGAAAGGCAAGTGGGCACTTTGGTCAAAAGTTCCAATCTCAAACATGTGTGGTGTTGCATACTTGAGATCCTAGCACTCAGGAGGTTAAGGCAGGAGGATTGCTGTGATGTCAGGCAGCCTGGGTTCAGCCTAAACGATATGGTAGTCTCAATCAATCAATCAATCAATAAAAGTTCCAATTCCAGCTGTACCATTTGTTACTTGTGTGAGCATAGGCAAGTCTCTTCACCCCTCTGGGTCTCAATTTTCCCTCCTTCCAACAAGAGCAGTAAGTCACATAGTATTGTTATTTAATATATTCTGTATGCCAAGCTTACCAGACCCCAAATGACACTGATGATGACTCACCCAAAATATCTGAAATGGGTGTATATATGTAATACAAGATTAGTGGTATTTCAGATAATTAATAAATTGTAGTTCCCGTTGGAGCTGGTCAGAGTGTAGCCTCTCTCAAAGTTGTGCCAATGGCCAAGTCCCTGCAGCTATTATATGATTTCTTATCCATAAGTTGGAATTTAAAATATCGTTCTAATCATTTTAACTTCTGGCCAAATTGAATTCTGGGAGACAAAGTTGCACATATATTTGTTTGTTTAACTTTTTGAGGCAGGATCTCCCTGTGGAGTCCAGGCTGGACTCGAACTTGCTGGTGATCCTCTTGCTTCAATATCCTGAGTGCTGGGATTACAGGCATACACCACAATACCCAGTGTAGACACAATTGTTGAAATGAATTTTTAAATGATTGCTTTTAAAAAACTATAAAAGGAATAATAAAATTACAGGAAATTTGGCAAAGAACAAATCACCCTGTCACACTTCCTTAGTTGGCTGGACAGTGAGCACTTTGGTATAAAAATAATTGCATATAAACTGGACACTGCCACAAGATAGAAGACGGTCACCACTGGCCATCCTGTAGCAGAAGCATGTGTATTAATTAACATGAAAAGGCAGGTTGAGTGAGTTTGCAGTAGGACAGAAAGTCTGTTTTTAAAATGTGCATTTACTTTTGCATAGAGAAAAATCAAAAAGAATTCATATCTAACATTGGTTACTTATCAGGGTTTGCATTGGGTCTTTTCTTTTCTTTCTTTTTTTTTTTTTTTTGTACTGGGAATTGAACTCAGGACCTTGCACTTGGCAGGCAGACACTGTGCTACTGAGCTGTACCACCAGCCTTTTATTTTCTTTTTTATGCTTTTGTATTTTTTTTAAAAATAAGAAACATGGCAGAGCTTTTATACTTGAAGAATAAAAGACTCCCAAATATATACTCATTCAATAAATGATTATTGAACTCCATCAAATAATATTCTTGAGCATCTGCTATAGGCTAAGCATTATGTTGGGTGTGGGCATACAGCAGAGAGCAGTGTCTAGAACCAGTCCAGTGTCAGCTCTTATGACTCATTTGTCCTCACACGTGCACCCCCGTTTATGGACACAGTCATATGTTAAACAGAAGCACCAGGGTACTTCCATGCCACTGATGGACTGAGCACACAGATGCCTTGATAGCAGGTCCCAAATCTGGAAGCTCAAAGCACTGGACAGAGATGGCCACCTTACATGTGGCCAGCTTCATAGAAGAAATCCAAGCACCAAGGATGGAGCCCCTGCTTTAGAGATCAGGAAGGCTTCTGGCGGTGGGGACCAACAGGTCCAGAATGCAGAAGAACACTCCTTCAGAATACTTAGTTTGCTCATACACATGAGTCCTTTGATCGGGTAAGTATTGCTGCTCAGTGTGGAAGACAGAGGATCAGACTGGAGAGCTCAAGAGCCGCAAATGATTTGAAACAGTTTATATAAAACCAGTCAGTGATTCACATCCTTTTACCTAGTTATATTCCACATCAAAGTACTTACCACAAAGAAATAACTAAGCGTATGTGCTCAGAGTTTGTAGGAGAATGTTTATTTGAGCACTTAGAGATACACAGTGTAAAAGTGAAGCGTTGTATCACTGGGTTGTAATCAGGTCCCGCCATTTAGTTGTGTGACTTTACACAAGTCACTTACTCTACTCTTTTCATGATTAAATGCCTCAATTTATAAAATTTAGATACAATAGTACCTAATTCATAAGCCGTTAATAGAAATCTAATTAGTTAATACACATAAAACACTTAAAACAATATAGAGTAATCACTATATATATGCTTAAATATATGGGAAAATGTTTAGAAGAATTTTTTTCAGTGACACAAGTAGAAAAATTATCTATCATTAAGTAAAAAGAAAAATTAAGCAAATTACCAAATGATTTGCCTCTACCGATATACTGGAAATTGAACTCAGGACCTTGCTCTTGCCAGGCAGGTGCTTGTACTGCTGAGCTATATCCCCAGCCCTTCTGCTGATATTTAAGTGGGTTTGCTCAGCAGAATCCCCACAAGGAACTAGACAGCAAATTATCAACATCACTGGTTATGGCTGGACGGCAGGATGGTACCAAAGTATTATTTTTTTCTTTTTCATCAACCATATTTTCTAAGTATTTGTCTATAATTAATGTGTACTTATTTCTTATTTTGTGACTTTATCTTACTTATTTGCTTTGGATTTTTTTGTTTATTTGTTTTGTTTTGAGACAGAGTCTCACTCTGTACAGCAAGCTGACTTTGAACTTGCTTATGTAGTCCAAATTGGCATTGAATTTACATCGATCCTCCTGCCACAGCCTCCCGAATGCTTTAAAGGCATGTGCCCACACACCCAGCATATTTTATAATTTTAAAGTATTCCCAAGTGCAAAATGATAGGTGACTTGGCTCCACCAATTAAAAGAAAAAAGATTGAGTTTTATTGCCTAATGTTCATTTATTCGCTCGGTAAATATTTAATATTTTACTATTGGCTAAGTACTACCACTCTAAGTGCTGTCCAGCAGCAAGTTCATTAGGTCCAAAACAACATTGCTAGGCTGAAAGTATAACTCAGGAGTACAGTGCTTGCCTAACATGCTTAAGACTCTGGGTTCAGGCCCGAGCACAGTAAAAGTAAAGCAAAAATCACTATGAAGAAAGGGGGAGGCAGGGAAGCAGGCATGCATACCAAGGGATCAGCTCACACTTGGTGGCACCTCCTGCCTTTAAGCACACAGGCCTTCACAGCCCTTTTCCTTCCATGATGATGGAGCTGTACAATGATTCACCACAATCAATCTCACCTTCCCTCACTGACAAGACACCTCACACCACCTGTGAAGGGACAGAGAAGAGATTTGTTGGGAGCAATCTGTCACCACTCTGAGGTCTTTCGTGTCATCTTGGCCGAGTCCTGCAACCACCTTATCAGGTGCATATCATTACCTGCTTGGGGGCTGAGGGTTGGGGTGGGCTGGGGTACAAGCTGGGACTTGAGCCTGGTTTCTTTGATAGATGCCTTCACTACCTAAGGGAGGGCCCTGCCTCTCCACACTCAATCAGCATTCCAGAGCACTCTGGGCCCAGCACGCCGCATAGGGTAGAGTCCCAGGCACTGTCTTGTTTGCCCTTCACCTGTGAGGTACAGGTGTATGGTAGGAGGCTCAGAGAGGAGTAGGCACCACCTGCCCCAGATGGCCTAGCCCTGGAGACTGGCAACCTGTCCTGCTGGTTCCATAGGTTTGACTGCATACCAGCCCCACCTTCTACCAGCCGCTCCTGAACAACATGCAGCGTCTTTGGGGTCTCAGCTTTTCTTTCCTTTTTCTGGTTTTGTACATTTCTTGGCCTCTAGCAGGATGTTGGTATAATTGTGGGAAGGCAAATAAAGCAGAAGAAACAAGAAGAGGGAAGTGTGGGAGGCATGTTTGACAACTTATCAAGCTATAGACATCAACATGTCATTTTACACAGGAATCAAAATTCTATGACTGAAAATGGGCATGCTAGGCAAAGAAAATAGAGAAAAGCTGGCTTGGAGCAATGTTCTTTGAAGTACAGTTATAGGAACTGGAGCTGTTTAACCTGGAGAAAAGTAATTTTATTTATTCAACCAACAAATATATATAAAATTTCTCTTCTGGGGAAAATATGCAAGGTGCCAGGGACACTGAAATACACCAGTTAGACATTGGGGCGGTCCTTGTGAAACCTAACATAGGTGGATGCTCACAGTCTCTACCTGAAAGTCTCTGGAGGAGACCTAGTGAGAAAACCCTTGTGTTAGGATTTTCAAGGAAATAAGTTTAATACAGGACACACAATTTATAGGATTATTTTATAATATTCAACCAAAGAGTCAAATGCAGAAGAGTTCAGGAAATCTGTCCACACACTACAGACCCAAAAAATCCAGTTGAGGGCCTGGATCTCATGGCAATGTCCTGCACAAGTCCAGCTAAAGACCTAGAACTCACAACAATGTTTCATGCAAGTCTATATCAAGGATCTGCACTGGGAAAGCCCAAAAGTCACTGGTGAAAACCAGAAAGTTTGTGCCAGCAGGATAGAGGATCTGTGCCGGCAGGCTGAGAGATTGGCACTGGAGCCAGAAGTGACACTCAAGGTAAGGACCAGAGCTGCCCCAGAGAGAGCAGCCGCCGTCGTCAGCAATAGCAAGGACATGAGTTCTTCCAGTGATGAGGAACAGCTGAGTTCGTATCAGCTGAGTTCATGACAGGGAAACCAGCTGACAAGCTTCTCCAAGAGAATCAACAGCGCACCATCTTCCCCTCTAGTTCTGTTTTTATACTGTCGCCAACAAATCTTAGGCGGACCATCCACACCCAGAACCATGCTGACTGGTTCAGGTGGGTGTTACAAATTGCTCATTAGTTAATCCACCATACCTTGATCTACATGAGTGCAGAAGACAGACTTGGGGATTGTTGTGTGGATATTTTCATGAGTGATTTCCTGGAGGAGGAAGTGCTTGAGTGACTGAAATGACAAAAATTTATTTTTCATTGTTCTGGAGACTGAGCAACTCAAGATCAAGGTACTAGCTAGTTCAGTTCCTGGTGAGGGCTCTCTTCTGGGCTGCTCCTCCTTCCTGAACTCTTTTGCCCTCAGTTTCAGTGGCAAGACACATTCTTTACCTGCTCCCATTCATACACTCATGTGTATATATGTACTCATGCACATGTACTACCTGCATGTACACTGACATGCATGTACACACTCCCACATGCACCCTTACCTTCTGTTTCACCATGCAGTTTTTTTGTTTTGTTTTGTTTGTTTGTTTTACCAGGGATCTAACAAACTCCTGACCTCACACTTGCCAGGCAGGTGCTTATGCCATTGAGCTAAATCCCCCACCCCTGGAGCTATTGTTTTCAACTAAGGCAAACACCCACCTGGATTTTAGCATCCTCCCTTCTCTCAATTTTCGAAATCTTGTACTTCTTATCATCCCCTCTTCTTGGGGATTTTCCACTTCTCCTTCTTAATCAGATCCTTCTGTTAGCCTAGGTAGGTAAGCAAATCACTTTGTTACCCAGAAACAAAAGCCAACTGCCTCAACCTTCCCTGCTTCGTACCACTCTGCTCTCCCTTCCACTGCCATGCTCTCCCAGGGGCTCTCTGCTCAGCCGGGTGTCCACACTCCTGCTCACCTTTTCTGGCACTTCCAGGAGGTAGAAGTAATGTGCCATAAACTGCACCTCTATAGAATGTACAGTCAGACAAGTTCCACCGTATGGGAAAGCGTGGCCACAATTGAGAGGTACCTCCAAGTGTCCTATGCCCCTTACTAGCTTCTCACTCTGTCATGTGTTAACACTAAAGTACCAATGAATGAATCCAATGGGAAAGGTAATTTTGCCTCATACATGTCTCAGAACTACTTTAAAACCAATCTGTCCAGAACCAGAGTGGTGGACCAAACCCACGCCTCCCTCACCACCTGCTAATGCTAGTGCAAGCCAGGGGCCAACGCTGCAAACCTTCTCAGTTACCCAGTTCCCTTTCCCACCTCCATCCGCACCATCACCACCTTAACACCAACTCCTGAACTCTCCATCACCCACCCTCATACAAGCAGCGCTCTCCTAACAACCTCCTGTATCGTGTTGCTGCACAAACGTCTCCAAGCTGCACCCCCTCCGATCTTTTCTGAAAGCATACGTGACCATGGAAACTCCATCCTTGCTTAAAATATGACAGTCAGTGGGAGGGTAGCTCAGTGTGAAGCACTTGCCTAACATTCACAAGGATCTAGGTCCAAACCCCAACATTGAAAAATATCAGTGGCAAAATCTAAAATCCACAGCACGATCTAGAAGGTTGGCAAAGTCTAGCCTCTCCTCTTCTTTCCAGTTTCCCCTTACCCACTGCCCCTGGACCCTGCGCTCTTAGCACACTGGCTTCATTGTACTCAGTTTCCCTGAGGTTCCTCCTGTCACAGGACCTTAAGGAACACTCTGTTCCTTATCTGAAGTACTCTTCCCATGCTTCAAGTACTGGGTCGTTTCTCATTGCCTCAGAGAAGCCTTGCTTGACTTCCCTAAATCAATTATCTTGGTTTTGGTTTTGGTTTGTTTGTTAGTTTGTTTTCAGACATAGCTTCTCCATGTAGTCCAAACTGGCCTTGAACTCACCTATGTATCCTAGGCTGGCTTTGAATTTGCAATGATCTTTCTTCTGCCCGTCTCCTGAGAGCTGGGATTACAGGCGTGCATCACCATACCCAGCTCTTGAGTATTTTTGCTTGGTACTTTGCACCTCATTTTGTAGTATGTGCCACTATGTTCTGTGATTACCTGTTTGCCCGTTTGCCTTATAATTCATTTCTCTTACTGAACTCCTATGGATGGCACCAGGGCTGTCTGCTTCCTGATCTCCTCAGGGCCTGACCTAGTAGACCTAGTCCCTAGTCATGAATATGTGTGAAATTAATGAGTATACCAGGCACATCTGTAGGAGGCCATGCTCTTCTGTATATTTGATTGTGTCTATTCCTGCATCACCAGTTTCACCAGGTGGGTATTTCATTTCTCATAGATGAAGTCACCTAGGCTCAAAAAATCCTAGAAACCTACCCCTGGTCGCACAGCTGAAAGTAAATGAACTGTAGCAAGAACCAAGCCAAGCTTTTCACCAGCCAGCACCACTGCCTGGAAAGAGGGAGGAAGCATTGCGGTCTGCAGTCCCATGCTCTGGGGGCCTGCACACATGAGGTTACAGCACTTGAGAATCAGCAGTGAAGCGGACTTGCTTGCATCTCCAAATGTAGTAACTAAGATACAAAAGGCCTTGTGAACAGTCTGGAGTTATTCAGCAAAATGTCAGAACTGGGCTTACCTGGGGATCAGGACCTTTTTTTGGCAACTGGCACAACAGAACAGGCAAGTGAAAGTATCACCTGCATGCTATGAGATCACTAGCCTCCCACCCCCAGAAAGGTCTGAACTGGCTTCAGGGCTTCTCTTCTGGTTCACACTTGCTACCCTGAGTCATCTTGGCTTTGAGAAATGCTCGTGCCTGGAACTGCTCTGATGACCTATAACCAGCATCAAGGAGTGTCCAACCAAAGGGGAAGCAAGGTAGGAGATGTACCGTGTCCCCGGAGTCAACTCAAGTGTTAAGACAGGAGCTGGCAACCTGACCCAGGAGCTGACCTTTCACCTCAGCTTGAAACGAAACTGTCTGGTTTTAGGATGGCTTTTTAAGGATGGCCTGCATCAGCCATCATCTTCCCTCCAGCATACAGTGTGGAAGCATGAGGGGGTGGACCTCTGGTTGAGAGTGCCAGGTGCCCATGTGCTCCAGGTAGATAATCATCCAGAATCCAACTGGACTAGAATCAAGAGCCTCGGGCAAAGGAGCTGCTTGGGCCTGAGCCCTCCTGCCTGCCTTTCTAGCTGCAGCAACCTGTGCTAGGGGTGGAGTGCCTGGAGTCTTCCTGACTGGCTGAGTGACAGAACCTCTGACTGGCAGTACGGGCACTCTGCCTCCCTGGGAAGAAGGCTCCACTTGAAGAACCATATTTTTCTTTGCAAGCCCACAGTTCACACCTTTATTGTAGGAATTACCAAATACAGTAGTGCTTCTCAAATTATTTACAGCTCACTTCAAACCCAACTTTTTCTGTCACGACCCTTGGATGTTATGCCAATGTCAAATAACTATAATATACTTCTAAAAATTGTTCTGAATTTGGGTATTTAACTCATTAAGGACAAGTAAGGATTTGCAGGTCATCATGACCTGTTGGTCACACTTTGAGTAGCACTGGAATAAAGGACTTGTTATGGAGGATAAGTAGGGAAACCCATCTGCTGCCCTGGAGGAACACAGACTTTAGAGAAATACAGCTGGTTTCAAATTCTGCCATCCCACTAACTGGCTGCGAAAGCCTTGGTAAGTCACTTCTGTTTGCTGAGCTTCAGTTTCTTTTTCTGGACAATGATAGCCTTGAAGTTTCTTTAACATTGAGAGGGCTGACCCTCTTCCCTGACCTCAGGGCTGGATACTTTACCTAAGTATGGCCAGTTAGCAGGTTCAATCATCCCGGTCCTATGACTGGTCTGGAAGTGGGCAGCCACTGATCCACAGGAGGTTTGCTTTGGGTTCCTTACCAGGTGTACTGTGAAGAGATGCTCTAGCATAGTAGAATTGCTTAGCACAAGGTGTTAAAAAGTGGCAAGACAGAGGAAACCAAGCTAAACCTTGAGGAGAAACAATGTATCAGTCACCTAGATCATGATGGAGTCTGGAGCTGGATTAAGCAGGAAGCTTTCTGCTGGGCGCTATGCATATTTTTTTTTTCTTAAGCCAATCTCAGTTTAATTTTGTCACCTGCAACCAAAATATTTTAATATATTTATGATTCTGTGAGGTCATATATGAAAAAGGCCTCCCACCATGTTTGACACAAACACCCAATGAAAGGCCGCTATTGTGATTATCTTTAACATCAAGAACCCATTGAGTATCTATTCTGTGACATGGGGATATAGAAATAAATCAGATAAAATCTCTGTCTTCAAGAACTTCCCAGTCTATAAAGGGGTATCAAGCAAAGAGACTCAGGGAAAAATCATCAGGGCAGAAGAGGATGAATGAAGGACTCGAAGAGTGAGAGAGAGAGAGAGAGAGAGAGAGAGAGAGAGAGAGAGAGAGAGACCATGCCCACTAGGGACATAGCTGGAGCTTCTGCCATTTGTACCTCTTTTTCCTAGCCGTGCTCCCTCCTTGGATGCTATCAGCTCTCCTCCCCTTCTTTGGCTGCCCATTGACACATGCGTTCAGAATGGGTCAGGTTGGAAAAGGCAGTTTAAGGATCAGTTGCAGAAACTAACCGAAGAGGCTGAGGTATGAGTTATATATTGTCTGTCCCTGACCCTCCAAGTTCTTTCAATGACTCTGTAGAGTCATGAGTAAAAAACATAATTTGGAAGCCTAAAGTGCTGGTCATTTACCCAGGCCTGTGACTAAAATTTTATCAATTTTCCCAAGGCCATGTGGCGTGTACAAGTAGATAAAGCATAGAGAAAGGGCTTTGTCAAAAAGATCTGATCTCCATTACTGACTGCATGACGTTTTGCCCACAGGTCAGTTTCTCTGAGTCCTTATTTCCTGACTTATAAAGTGGAGATAATAATAGCACTGTGATAATGTAGAGCATACAATGTATGGTAGTATTTTTTAAATGGGCTTTGTTTTTGCACTTACATATACCCAAAATATTTTATCTTTATTAAAATCAGACCAACCTAATTAAACATTGTCTAGAATTAAGAGATAGCATTAAATCATTTGATTCCAGAAAATGTTAAAAAATTGGGGGCCAAAACATAAAAAAATAAACACTTCTTTCTTGTCCCAGTGTTATCAATATAATAACTTTTTGTGTATTAATCTACCTTAACATCTCCATTCACTGGCATTTTACCTTACCATAAAAAGTCTTATATGCAATTTCTTTGCAAAGGTTTCCCTCCCGCCAAGGATATAAACAAAAACACTAGGCAGACACTCTTCAAAGCTTTCTTTTCCTAAGAGATGGAAGTGTAACCCAGTGGTGGAAGGTTTGCCTTAGAATGCCCACGGGCCTGGTTCAATTCCCAACACTCCCCTCAAAAAAGTTTTATTTCTCAAAGTTCATGTCAAAGTTCTACAACTGTTTCTGATCAGTTTACTGTTCTTGCTTGCTTGAGTGAGACCAGAGAAAACCTACCTCACACACTCATAAGAAAGTACTGATATTCAGTAATTTTCTTTTTCTGTCATCACATTTCTATTTCATTAATTAACGTATCGTATAGTTCTGCAAGTTCTTCTGTTAGTCTGTCTCTTCTGCTTGCATGAATAGCCTGCTGATGCCAAGGAGTCGATGACTCAGTTCGTCTACTGCTAATAATTTCTCAATCTCTGTAAGAGACAGTGAGTTCTTAACTCTCGTTAACAACCATAAGTACAGAGACTCCTTAACTTTTGGCTATCCTGGTCATTTTATGAAGGTCAGTTTTGTCTTCTTCCATCCTTTCAACACCAGCAGAGTTCATTGTGCAGCTGTCCATGCATCTGATATGTGACTTCCACAGTGGCCTTACATTCTCCTGACCAGCTGCATCCCAGAAGTGAAAGCGCTGTTTTAAAGTTTCCTAATGGGACTTTCATTTCCTCAGTGTTAAATCCCTTGGTAGGTGAATTCATTGAACAGCAGGCTGTATGAGACAGTGATCCTTCCAACACAGTCCAAACGCGAAAGATCAAAGGGGAAGGAGTGAAATGAAGGGGTCCTGGACAGAACAGATGTCTGGTCTGAGAGTTCATTCCCCACTTCCAGGTGCAGATGAGTGTCCCAAATTGATATGCTTCTTACTGCTTTAGCAATTCTCTTTCAAAGTGATCCAGCTACAAATCAGATCCCAAATCAGAGTCCTGACCCAAATGAGAAAGCATTGACAGGCTTTTCCATGCAGGAGGAAAACACTCCAGGATCATTCAGCCCACAATTCCACATAGCTCTATTATTTTTTTAAATATAAAACAAGTCTTTTATTTTTCAAGTTTTTGAAAAACAGGTTCATACTTGAGTTGGCTGTGAAGTCTATTATTTTTAAGGAGGTCAATTGTAGGGAAAATCCTGATAACACAGAAAAGATTCCTGGTCTGCTCAGCATACAGCACTCCTCACTGGCTTCACCATTTTGATGCTTCTTAAACAAGCTGTGTCCTGGAGATGTTCACTGTGCTGTCAAAGACGCACTGTCCTCTTGGTATCTTCCCCCACTTTCCCCTCCCATTACCCCCCACGGATCACGTCAATTGCCAAATCCTGTCTGCTTATGCTCTGTAGCGGGTTTTCCAGGCCACCTTCCTGTCTGTCCTCTCCCTTCCCTGCTGCCCAGCCTCAGCTCTACATCTCCGATGGGCTTCTCAGCACTTCTTCCCTGCAGCACATTCCGGAACTTTCTACTGCACAGAAATAAGTGACAAATCTCAAGTAGGGACTGGTGAGCATCTGGAAACCTTTCTTAGCTTTCCTTTCTCTAACAAGTACAATCAGTACCCCACCCACAACACCTTAGCCCTTCTTGAAAGCCTCCTCCAGATTTAGTGGAGGGTTCCTGTACATACTGGTGTCTTGTTACTTTGTGTAGTCCCATCTGTCTGCAGGAGTGCATTCTCTAGCTGCAGGAGCTAGCTTATCCACCTGGACAGCATTGCACAGCCATTTTGTTAATACTCCTGGAAGCAATCCTCAATCACTGTGTACCTATAGGTGTCAGTAGGCAGGTCATCCAATTCCCTTGCCCCTCTGTGGAACAATGCTGAAAGGTATTCTGCACAGTCTTTTAGAGCACCCTCAGTGGGACTGTCATACTAGCAGCAGCTCCTTCATTGTGCTTCCTGGGAATATCTTCTCAAATGAAGTGCTTGCGCCTAAATCCCTGATTCAGCCTCTACTTTGCAGAGTACCCAAATCAAGACCGTTTCAAAGCTGCATTCCTATCACACCATCTTATCCCCCTTAACTGTGGCCAGCATTTCTGTGCCCTTTACCTATAATGGCTTCCTACTTCTCGTCCGTCATCACCTAACTATTTTTCAAGAATTCACTCAGGTCTTTTTTTATAAGAAAAGCACAAGGAGTGGTTGCTCAACTCTTTGAACTTTGAAAAGAACAGTTATCCCTTCTTTTTGATATAACCTTTGTTCTCCAGGTCCTTTGGCCTAGTCAAATCTATTGACAAAACTGCCATGGCCAACTTTGTTCTATTGGTTACTTGCTACAAACTTAACATTTCCTAGAACTGCCTCAGTCCCAGGTTCACACTTTTCTGTCTCTTTGACTCCAGGAGCATCTGCTCTATGAGATTATCAACTTCTCTAATCAGCTCCTCCTTATCTTTCAACCCCTCCAGCCCAGGCCTAACCTACCACTCCATACTGGAATTTGCGCCTAAACTCACCAGTCTCTTGACCCCTTCCATCTCTCCAACTGCACAGAACCCAGCCCTGCATCAATCTCCTTACTGTCTTTCCCAGTGGTCTCAGAAATACTGCAAAGCAGTTAAAGAGAATTCACAGAAGTTACTTGTGTAGTACTGACTCCATCACTATTTACTATACGACCCCGGGCAGCTATGTAGGTTATTTGCCTGCAAGTTTCTATAAAGAGAAAAATAATAAAGCATACTGCTTATTGAGGTTCAGTTTTTAAACACCAAAGACACAGCAACCCCTTAATGACCAGTTATATTGATATTTTTGTATTACCATGTGCCAGAATTAATTCCTCTAATAAGGCATTTAGAATTAAGCCTGTCACAGGGTAGATGCTCTAGAAATACTAGTGGCTATTGTGATCACTTGTTTCCTAGGGCAGCTGTAACAAATTACTACAAACCGGGTGGCTTACAGCATCAAAAATGTGTTTTCCCACAGTTTTGAATGCCAGATGTCCGAAATCAAGATCTGTGCAGGCGTGGCTCCTTTTGAAGCTCTGAGGAAGAATCTGTTCTCTGCTTTTTTCCTAACTTCTAGCAGCTGCCCCTTGGTCTGTAGCTGTGTAACTTGTTTCTACAACTGTATACACATGACCCCCTCCTCTGTGTCTCAGTCTCCAGTTCCCCTCTGACTTGCTGTTATAAGTATACCTGTCATTGTATTTAGGACCCACTCTAAATCCAGGATAATCTCTTCTAAAGATCCTTAACTTAATTACGTCCACAAAGACTCTTTTTCCCCAGCTTAGGTCACATTCACAGGTTCCACTGATAAGGATTGGAACATATCATTTTGGGGACACTATTCTCAACCCTCTATAATTTTTCTCTGTTATAAAGAGTTTCAATGAAAAGGTGAGAATGGAAACCAGATTGCTGAGGATTAAGAGATAAAAGTTAAGAAGGAATACAGATGGAAGGATGCTTGGACCAAAAAAGGGATTTTTATTTCTTACCTGGCAGGAACTTACACCACTGAGCTAAACCTCTGGCCCATAGGGATTTTTATTCCTGTATAAAATGTAATAAACTTTTGAGCCTCTTGGGAGAAAAATAGGTGGAGACACAGGAAGGACTTCAAAGATCTTACAGATTTATAAGAAATGGAGTGAGGATCTGGCCCCAGAACAGACTCACCATTAAAAAAAAAAAAAAAAACTGGGGTTCATTGGATAATTCAATAAACCCCAGAACGGGCCAGCCACAGACCAAGAGTAGGCCATGCAACAAGTCGGAACAGAGGAATAGCCGGAGGAAAGAAAGGTGAACCAAGGAACCACCAACGGCAAGAGAAAACATAACCAACCAAGCCTTTGCTGGAGGAGCTTGAGACTTAAAAGGGCTGACTCAGAGATCATTCACTGGGCAGCTTACAAAGCACTCATTAGTTTGTCATCTGAAGCACCGAATACTGCTGCAAGGCAGCAGAGCTATAATATCCCTTGGATGGAGGACGAAATGGAGACCCAGAGAGGTACTGGAGTTACTGATGGACACACAAGTTAGTTGGAGTGTTCCTCAGCGTCCTCAGTTGAGGAGCAGGGAACTCAACGAAGTCCTTTGTCCAGCAGCAAATAGGGACATTCATTGCGGCCACCATCCAGAAATAGGCACTTTTTTAAAATACTTGTTTCTCATTTAACTCTCCTCCCTGTGCATCTACAAGATGGTTCTTTCCTGGCATGCCACTTGTCAGATTTTTCTCAAGAACTTTTGAGAGTGCCTGTTACTCCTTTATCCCTTCACAATAGGTGTTGTCCAAGCACTTCCATCTAAACTCTTCCAAAATGAGTGAGGGCAGTCTTCAGGTCTAATTCTTGAACTCCAGTCTATGATTTCCAACCTACTAGGCCCAGTGGTGCTGACTCCAGATTCAGAGATCCAGTGCCTGCTGCATACGGCAACACAGCTAAATACAAAGTCCAGTGCCACAGACTTCAAACCCAACAGACCCAAAACCAGATTCATTTTCTCTCTTCTAATGCATTAGTATCTTTTGACCCTTCTTCCTTCTCATGACATTATGGCCTAATTCAAGCCCACATAGCTAACGTTCTCAGTGGTCTTCTGTCTTCTGTAACATCCTTATCTACAGAGGCTTTTCCGGTCTTATCTGTCTCCTAGTCTTTGTTCAGCCCCTGCTGTTCACTCCTGAGTCCCGGGTATCCACACTACCTCAATGGGAATAATTTTTCCCTTCTGTCAGATGAGGACTCTGAAATCCACATGAACCATGCAGCTAGAAACAAGACTAGCACTTGCATCCAGCTCTATGTGACTGCCCATAGGCCAAGGCTCCTCCTGCCATGCCTGCTCAAAAGGAACAAGGGAGAAAAGAAGCCACTTTCTAAGAATGACTATGTTCCCACATAGTAGGGAATTTTTCACTTACTACCTCACTCGCTATAATCTGGAAGGTAAATAATATCAGCACCAGCATACAAAGGAGGAAAGTATAGCCAAGGGAGTGCAACCAGCTCCTCGGTCATCTACTGAGGCAAGTTCATCCAGACACAGAATCCCACCCCTCTAAAGTGTCCACTTCCCCCAGGCCCTGCACACGCATCTCAGCAGGAGCCCTCTGGATCAGCAGCGCTAACCCTGATACCTGGCTCGGACCGTGACTTAATTTGGAGATAGGGTCTTTGTAGAGGCAATCAAGTAAAAATAGTCATTAGGAGTAGGCCCTAGCCCAATATGACTGGTGTCTTTATAAAAGAAAGGAAATTTGGACACAAAAGCAACATGCATAGAGGAAAAAAGATCTAATAAGACAAGAAAAAAAGCAAGGAACCCCAATACTGCCAGAAGCAATAAGAGGCATCTGGACAGATCCTTCCCCACAGCCCTCAGGAGAAGCAACCCTGGCAACACCTTGATTGCAGACTCCCACTCTCTGGAACTGTGGGCTGATGAATTTCTGTTGTTTAAGTCACCCATCTATGGGACACTGCTGGACAGCCCCAGTAAATTAACATCAGGAGAAAAATAACACCCAACATGGGCTCCTGATGATGCTCTCAAACAAATGATTTTCATGCTTTCAAATTTTTAAATGTTGTACTGAAGAAAATTGGGAAAAGATTAGACAAGTGTAAAGAAAAAGATTAAAAACACATATCCATTCACATTACTGTTGGCATTTTTGTTGCAGGAAGCTGAGTTAGTTAGAAATATTCTAGGCAGTGAGACAGGGCTAGGTCCTCAAAGGAGCCAGGGCATAAGCCCAGATACCTGGCAGCTGCGGGGCAGACATACACCTCTTGCTGTGGGCCAGGCCTCAAGACAAAAGACCAAATAAATGCACCCATATCCTGAGGATTAATATTCTAAATAGTTCCCTATCACCCTGAGGAAGCCAGGAGTCCCATTCCAACCCCCTAGGGAAGAAGAGTCACTGCTCCTTAAAAATGCCTGCTTTCTACGTGACTGGCTTCCCCATCTGTCCCCAAGGTAATCAATTTTACCTAAACTACTAATCTTATTGGCTAACTTTAGATATGTCCCACCTTATGCCCATCTGCCTTATGAGTTCCTAGTTTTCCCCACCTTGAGCACGTCTCACCCCATGATTTTGCTCTATAAAAGTCCCTAGAAAAGACAGAGTCCTTGGCAACCTGCGTGGGACTCCTTCTGTCTCTCTTCAGACAGAAGATTTCTTTCTCTTAATAAATATATTCTACTCTTCATCTCCATTATTTCTAAAATTCATTCTTCGATTTTAGAGAACACCAACTCCTACCGAACATAGTAGGTTGAGAGTTTCATTCCCCTTTATCATTTTGGTGAATTTTCTTGTATTTTTTTGTTTGCTCCCGTCTCCCCTTCCCATGGAGCTGCTAGAATCTCCGGGCTGCTGTGAAGCTTGAAAGAGCCTGAATGAAGTAAACTTACCTCACAGTTCAGCACGCTGCACAGCAGATATTATGCATATTTATAGAGACAATGTATAAAATGAGAGTCATGCTGTTTTATAACTTCCTCTCTTCACCTACTAGCTTGATTATTTCCCCACATTTAAAATTCTTCAGCAGCACGGCATTTATTTTCTGCATAACCTTTCATCTACAAACATTGCAAAATCTGGTTACCCAATTCTTTTTCCTTGGACATTTATATAATTGCCAATTTTTCCTGGTTATAAATAAGGCTGAGATAAATCCTCCTGAATTTAAAATACACCTCAGAAACAGCATTGTTACATCAAAGCGTATCTCCTGTAAAGCCTTTTGTATGGACTGTGAGATGGTCCTGCTGGGCGGCCCCGCAATTTACCTCCCCAGCAGTGACACAGCCACTTACTTCCCCAACCTTACCAGCATCTGGTGTTTTCTCTATTATTGTTTTGACCAATTCTACAGAGAGGAAAACCCAAAATCTCCTTTTCATTTGTACTTTGAGACTTCTAATGTTTTCATAAGGTTTTTTGTGTTTCTTCAGTGAACTACGTTAATCATCCTTTGCCCATTTGGTCCACTGGTCAGTTCCTCTCATTGTTAGGGGTTTAAGGGGACTTGAAAGGCTACTGCAGATGGGAGCCCAGAGCAGCTTCCTCCCCGCCCTTCTGACCCTCCTTCTACCCCTCACCATCCCCCAGGGCTTTCCTTTGCTCTCCAGGGAACCTTTGTCATTCAAACTGGCCGCTGCTTCCTAGGGCCCTGGGAAAGTCCTCTCTCACTGCCCTCTCCACCTTTTGATACTTTCCCTCCCAGAGCCCCACATTCTTGCGCCTCTCCCCACCTCTCCCCACACCCTGCACATCCTCCCTCGAAATTCTTCATGGAGGCCCAAAGCCACAAGGGACCCACTTTAATCTAACCCTAGGTTAGGAATCCCACCCCACCCTGCTCAGGCCTGAGAAGCAGAGAGATGCAAAGAGGTTTGGAGAAACAGTTGGCCTCAGAAAAATGTCTGGAAGAGACAGGGAACAGTGTGTATGGAAAAAGGACCCGTCTCTGATGTCTTGTGATGACTGATATCTTTTTAGAATCCAGGTGAGACTCACAGTCTGTCATCTCACCACCTTGCAGGGCTGCAGTGAGAGGCACCGGAGTACTGTACACGAAGCTTTCTGGCACAAATAGGCTCACAGATCCCCACAAAGGCCCTGGACCAAGCCTGGCTTCTCCCAGAGAGCTGGGCCTTGGTCAGTCAGTCAGGTGCACTCCCCTTGGGGCGGCAGCGGGTGTACGACAGGCAGAAGGAATAGCTTGAGGGGCCGGAGGTCCTAAGGGTACAGCAGAGTCTGTTCAGGGAAATGAAGGGTCTTAGGGCACATAGGGGTGCCTAGGGCAGTGGTTGGGAATGAAAGGGAAGCTCAAACACCAGCTGGGGCCAAAGGCAGGACTCCAGGCTGCACTGGGTTTAGTACCCACCTGTGTCCAGCTTCACCCACTCAGTCGCCCTTGCAGACACTGGTGTGATTGTCCGGTCTGTGCCAGTGTGCTGCGGATCCCACCGTGGGGAGAAAAGCTGGATCACAGTGATCAGAACAGAGGCTCAGTGATTAAGACAGGCTTAGGACAGTGACTAAAACTGAGGTAGAGGATGTTTCCTCTTCGAGCTTTGCCTCAGGTGACAGGGAGTGGGGGAAAGGGACTTGGCACGCGGAGGGTGGCGTGAATCCAGACTGAAAAGAGAAGTCAAGCTCCTTTGAGGGTGGCCCAGCAGTCCACGAGGGTGGCACTCAGGTGAAGGACAGGATGAACCGGGCGAGGGGCGCCAGGGCCGGAATCCCAAAAAACCAAAGCTGGGCAAGGCACGCCACAGCCGAGTGCCACAAAGACCGGCTGGAGGAGGCAGCGCCCCCGGCCGGGAAGCGCGAGGAGGGGCGGGGAAGGGAGCTGAGGCCCGGCGCCCCCCGCCCTGCCCGCCCACCGGCCCGCTGCACGTCTCGCTCGTAGGCCCTGCGCCCGGGCAGGTAACAAAGCAGCCAGTGTGCTCGGCGGGCGCCCGGGGCGGGTCCTGCCAGCCACCTGCGGAGCGAGGGTGGGCGCCGAGAAGGGGCAGGGGGTCTCGCGAGGCGGTGGCACACGCGTGCCAGGGCTCTGCGGAGGCGGCGCGGCCCCCGTTTACAGACCGAGTGGCCGAGCCCCAAAGGACCCGGGTCGTGGAGCGCGGGGCCGAGGGAGGGCTGTGCTTGTCCTCGCCCCCTCCCATCCCCGGACCGTGCTCCTAGGCTCGGGCGGAGTTCGGGCTACTTAAACGTCCAGGTGATTGCTCAGCCCTCCGGGAAGCCTCATCTAGGAGGCCACCTGGGTGGGCTGGTTTCCAAGTCACTCTTAACCCAGAATTTAGAAACAGTCTTGACCCTCTCCAGGAAGGGGCAGGAGTGGCGCCAAGAAGGTCAGGGGGCGGCCAAAGCCCTGCTTGGTGACACTACTTTGTGTCCTCATGCCCACGGAATGCCATATTAGGTGCTCGTAGTGCCCCCAAAGACACGATAACCACTCGTGCGCTGTATAGACGTGCGGATGGTTCCACGCCTGACCTCCCGCATGTGCGGGTGGATAGCTCACCACCAGCCCTCAAGGGCGCTAAGCTGTCAGGGAGAGCTGGAGAAGAAACACCTCCGGATCCATCATCCTCTTCCCTCCCTCAGCCCACTTGTTTGGTCCTGGGCCCTTTTTCCTCTGCTGAGGGCAATCCAGGGGCAGTGGAGGAGAAGAACAAAAGCACTTTGGGAGGGAATAACCTCTGCCTGGGAGTGGCAGCCCTCTCATGGCCCCAAGGCCTAGCCCATTATTTAGGCCTCCCCGCCCCCATCAGAGCTGCCAAATGCAGGCCAGAGGGCCACCCAGGGTAAGCTTTGCGTTTCATGGGAGAAGTGGGAGCTGAAAAACTTCTTCCAGCAGGAGAGGGCTGGGGTAAGAGGATGGCGACCGCCTCCATTTCCTCATCAGTACAGTGAGGAGACCCACCGGGCTGATGGCCGGGACCCCAGGCCCCTCCAGTTCTTCCTTTCTGGACTTCTATAGAGCTTTACTAGCAGACCTGAGGAGAGGGGGCGAATGCCCACACTCTCTCCCCTGCCCATACCACCCAGCCCAGAGCCCCATTTCTGGAAGAGGAGCAGAGAAAAGCTCTGGGGCACAGGTAGCTTAGCGCAGTGTCCTCTGGGTCAACTAGAAAAAAGTGAAACTGATACAGGGGAATGAAATAGCCGACTTACTAGATGTCCGATACGAGTTCGTGTTCTCTAAAATCAAAGAATGAATTACAGGAACAACAGAAGTTCAGAGCAGAATATATTTATTGAGAGAAAGAAAGCTGCTGCTTGACAGACAGAAGGGATCCTGAGTGGATTGCCAAAGACTGTCTTCTCCGGGGATTTTATAGAGCAAAACTATGAGGTGAAAAGGGTCCAAGATGGGGAAAACATGGGAACTGGAATGGCAGACAGACATGAGGTGGGACAGAACTATAATCAACCAGTAAGATTAATTGTTTGGGTAAAATTGACCAAATCAGCGACAAGTGGGGAAGCGAGTCATGTAGCAAGTGGAAATGCTTAAAGAGCAGTGACTCTTTCTCTAGGGAGTTGGGATAGTGACCACGGGCTTGCTTAAGGTGATCCATACCTGCTTAGAATATCAATCCCTGATGTTTATACTTATCCACCTAGTGGTTGCATTTGCTTTGCCTTTTGTCTTGAGGTCTGGCCCACAGCCTAGGTGTCTTCTCCCCCAATACTGTGAGGTTTCTGGTCTTCTGCACTGGCTCCTTCCAGGGCCCAGCCTGTCTGACGACCTATAATATTTCTAATTAACTCAGCTGCCTGTAACAAAACCACACTTCTTGCCTCGGGCTGTCCAGGCCACTGAGAAGGTCACATATATATAGATGCAGGCCCTAGGCTGAGAGAAAACAAATGAATAGATGAAAAAGTGGATGAGTGAATGAATGAAAGTCTAAGGCCATGAATTCATTAGGATAGAAATCCCTCTGCATGTTCAGGCTGGGATTTGTTGCAGGGGGTCACTGCTGTGACCCTGGTTTGGTCAGGTACAGTCTCCCAGGAGCTAGAAAGCCCTCTGGCTAGCCTGACAGCCTCACAACATCCAGAGTGAGTGTTCTGATGTGTCCTGCTCCCCACCATGTTGAGAACTCATTCTTCCCAGGACCTCTACGCCAACAGCCCCTATACCAAACACCTGTGGCCTGCAGAACTATAGCTACACATGTGTTGAAAGCTAAAAGACCAGGGGCTGGGGATTTAGCTCAGTGGCATAAGCACCTGCCTTGGAAGCAGGCAGTCGTGAGTTCGATCCCCGGTACCGATAAAAAGACAAAAAAAAAAGAAAGCTAAAAGACCTAGATTGAAGATAGGCTTGGCCATCTCTGCTTTATAGGTTTAGGTCTTGTGTAGCACTGCCTCGGTATCTAGCCTTCCCCATCCCTCCCTTTATGTCTACTGGGATACCTGCGCTAACAGCTCCCCAGAGCAAAAGCTGATCTCCTCTGTCTCTGTGCCCACCATTGCCCAGCGTTGTCCGATATAAGGTCAGGCACATGTTCATGAAAGTCAGTATCCATTGAATTAGGGATAAGTGAAAACATTTTGTTAACCAGAAAGAGCCCTGCAAATATGAGGCCTTTCATCACTTTGAGAATATTTTAAATCACTGATGCTCAGAACATGAACATTTTACTGAGTCCCTGAATCCTCCTACTTGACAGATTAGGAAAATGAGGCCTAGAACATGAAACATCTGATCAGAGATCACTCATAGAGGCTGTCTCACTTAGACCCCTCGTGAAGTCTCCTAATTCCCAGGGGAGAGAGGCCTTCCTATCAGAGAATCCCTTCCCCACCATGGGTCCCCCAGTGCAGACCAAGGAAGCCCAGCAGTAAGGTCCCTGTCTTCCTCTCCCCAGTGACTGCCTTCCCCAAGAAACTTGGTCATGAGTCCTGGGAGCCCGGGTGTGGGTGGCTAGAGGGAGGTATCCTTGAGGGCCCAAAACAGACTGCTCCTGTGAAACTCTACTCAGGGCGCACTCTGTATGTGCATGTACTGCGGAAGGCAGAGGCAGTGACAGCACACACGGGAATCTTCAGCACGGATTTGCCAGCAGAGTAGGGCAATGGAATCAGTGTGGACTCCAGAGCCAGGCCAACTCAGCTTTCAGTCTTTACTTATTTAGCAGGGTGAGTATTTGGGCAAGGACTTCATCTGTGAGCGTTAGTTTCCTCACTTGTAGGACTACAAATGAGACAGGACAGAAGAACTAAAGATGGATAGAAAGAACAATCTTAAGTTTTAAAATTGTGCATTTAGAAAAAAACTCAAGCCCCACCCC
Organism: Cavia porcellus; assembly: GCF_034190915.1. NCBI lineage: Eukaryota > Metazoa > Chordata > Mammalia > Rodentia > Caviidae > Cavia > Cavia porcellus. Next base: position 38,360,263 of record NW_026947508.1, read on the forward strand.
TGCCCCCAAGAAAACTTAAAAACTAATCTATGACAGTAACGGCAAGACATAGGTCTATTGGTTCTGGCTTCTAATTTGCCTATACACTGGGTTATGGGTTTACACTTTTCACCTATAAAATTGTCCTTCGTCCCACAGACCCCTGTCCCCAGAGCAGCAGTATTAGTGAGAAGCATACACTTCAAACACAGGTAAATAGTTTGTATTCTAACATAAAGTGGGCAGCCTGACCGAATGTAGGAATACACATCCTAGATCACCTGTCTTGAAGTCACCCCAAGATTATATAAATATACCCAGCTCCATACCATAACACACCTGTCTTGAGAACCCACGCCCTACTTTGAGTGTGTATTTTAAAAATTCTTTCTAATAAAGGTCTTTATGCTTTTCTCACTGGTGCCTCTTGCAAATTCTTTTTCTGTGCTCAAAGTTAGTGAATTTGCAGTCTACCTTGCAGATGGGATGAGTTAAGATCCCCATCTTCTCTCTTGGAAACCTCCTCAGACCCCGCTCCCCATGACACTCAGTCCTACTTCCTGACGTCCAGTTGAGGTGACTCAGTGAGCTGGGTAATTCTCTGTTTTCGTATGTTTTTGTAACTAGAAATCGAACTCATGATCCCATGCTTGCCAGGCAGGTGTTATTCCACTGAGAGAGCCTGAGAGTAGAACTGTATTGTTAGGTGCTTCAGGTTCTTTCTCTCTCCGTCTCTCTCCCTCTCACTTCTTTTCTATCTCTCTTCACATCTCTCCTCCACCTCAACTTTCCCCTGTTCTCCCAAGATGACTAAGAAAGAATCTTGGCCTGCTGCCTTCCTCTACAGTCCAAAGGCCATTGCACTGAGGGCAGTGATTGGGGTGGTAAGGTCTGTGGCTAGCCAAAAGTGGTATCTCTAGAGATATCCACATCTAATCTCTGATTACCTTAATCCAAAAGCCATGATTAAGGATTTTAAGGAGAGGAGCTTGTCTTGAATTGTCCAAGTTGGCTAAATGCTACTTAGCGAAGAAAGAAAGAGAAGACAAACATACATAGACGAGAAGTTGTAAAGACACGCAGAGATCAGAATGATGTGGCCAGAGGCCAGGGAACACCTACAGCCACTAGAAGCTGGAAGAGGCAATGAACAGATTTCCCCCGAGTTTTAGAAGGAAATGAAATCTTACCAACACTTGCTTTCAGATTTTTGTACTCCAGAACTATGTGCAAATACATTTCTGGTGCATCAAGCTACCCAGCTTGTGGTAATTTGTTACAGTGCCCACAGGACATAGGTCTGTTGGTTCTGGCTCCAGATCAGTCAGATCCCTGCCTGTGTACCTCTCATTCCCGGACCTGAGCCCCAGACACACACCCACAAAGTCCGGAAGCCTGGTCATAGTGGAATGTGATGCCTGTATAGAGGCAAAGGGAAATTTCTCCTGCATCCTCTGAAGATTTACTGACATGGACAGATTCAACAGAAGAAAAGGCATACACATTTATTAACAATTGAAAGGGGGAAAATAATCCCAGCCCAGAGGACAATCACAGGGGTGTGAATACCCATTAGTCCAATGTGATTCAAATATTTATATAAAAACTAACATTTTCCTATAGGGGAACTGGGAATATTGACAATTATAAAGGAATAAAAATGCTTCTTAGAGGAATTTGATGGGCTGAGAGAACGTACAATGGCCTGGGACAAAGTCTTCTGGGCCTTAAGAATAGACAATCACTTACTTGTAAATGATTCTCCATGGACTGGAATAGAAGACACTGATGTGTGACAGCTCTGCCCTATCATGTTAGCAGACTCCTCTCTTCCTGGTTGTGAATTTAGTCTCTGATAGAACTGTGGGGGACCGGCGGCGGCGGCTGAAAAGATAAAAAGTATGAAATATAAATGACCTTTATTTTGAGAATGTGGGGAGAGGCACCCCCGATCCCCTGGGGCACAGCATCTCCTCCAGGTTGTCTTCTCTCCGTGGAACACGTGGAGTGGAGGCATATAAGTAGCCTAGGTTTGGGGTGGAACCTAAGAGGCATTAGGGATGCACAGGTAGCCCATTGGTATTCTTTTGGTGCAGAGGTAAATTCCTAGGGGTGGAGGAGATGGAGTTCCTTGGTTCCGCCTGAGGCTTTACCCTACAGTGTCCTGTCTGGACCAAAACTCTTTCAGTCTCCTCAGGAAGAAGACTGAGAGCAATTTTGTTCCTCTGTTGAGGAAATGGATCTGGCCAGGTAGATACTGGAACTTTGAAGAAAGCCTCTCCCCGTGCCGGGAGAGAGAGACACAGGAAAGTTAGAGGAGCTTCAACTCATAGCCCCGGGGCATGTCCGAGTGCTGGTCCTTGGGACATCCTTTTCTGAACCCCCACACGTGCTCCCCGCAGGTTAGTCTGGGTCAGTTACCACTACTCCTGGGCTTTGCCCACCTCTGCTGGACTACGGTGTCCATTTTACTCTGCTCCCAGAGACCCCTGTGGGAGCTGGAGAGGGCTACGCCTACATGGGCCAAGTACTAGGCAGGGGACACAGGAAAACTAGAAGGCTTGACATTTCCTAATAATTCAGAAAGGAGGTGTACCATTAAAAAAATTTTTTTTCCTAATATTTTCCTCTGCATTAACTGACTGTATTAACTTAGGCAAGTCACTCAGTCTCTCTGGATCAAAGCTCTCTCACCTGTCAAAGGCCTGGATTGGAGTGGATGGTTCATCTGGGGTCTCAGTTCTGGCAGTGAGTTATCAGAGGAAGGATTGGAAAGGTTTAGGAGGGTGAAGGAAATGATGCCAACGGGTAAAAATACTCACTTGGATAATGGGTTTGGGTTTCTCTCACAGGCTGAGTGAGGAGAGGTGATAGGTAACCAAGCCAACCTCTAGGATTGGGAAATGCTTAGGCTGGAGGTCTATGTGAGAGGTGTTCTTGCAGGATCTGCCCATCTTTCTCCTTTCAAGGAAAATGCCTCTGTCCACAGCCCCCACATTCAAGTAGTACATATGAGCTGGGCGTGGTGGCTCATGCCTGTAATCCCAGCACTCGGGAGGCTGAAGCAGGAGGATCATTGCGAGTTCGAGACCAGCCCTGGGCTACAAAGTGAGCTCAAGGCCTGCCTGAACTGCATAGCAAGACCTTGTCTCAAAAAGACAAAAAAAAAAAAAAAAAAAAGAGTACATATGGACTGTGAATCTTTGTCCTCTACTATAATGTGAATGTTTCGGTCAAAACTTCATACGTTGAAACCTTAATTCCCAAGTGATAATATTAAATGATGGAGCCTCTTGAAGGTGATTAGGTTGTGAAGGCATGAGGGTGCAATTGGGATGCATGCCCTTATAAAAGAAATTCCAGGGGCTGGGGATTTAGCTCAGCGGCATAAGCGCCTGCCTTGCAAGTAGGCAGTCGTGAGTTCGATCCCCGGTATCGATAAAAAGGAAAAAGACCAAAAAAAAAAAGAGATTCCAGAATATTCCTTTTGCCATGAGAGGATACAGCAAGAAAATGCCATCCATGACCCAGGAAGCACAGCTACACCAGGCACTACATCTGCCATTGCTTTGATCTTGGACTTCCTGGCTTCCAGAACTATGAACAATAATAATTTTTTGTTTATGAGCCATCTAGTTGAGCAGCCTGAGCAAAATAAGACATCCTCTGTGGACAGAACTGTTGTACAAAGGGAGGATCTGACCCAAAGTCTGCCTGACAAGCAACAATGCAGAGGGAAAAGGGGAGATGGGCCAAACCAGATTCTCACCCTTAGGAACTTGAATTGGGAAAACACAATAGGAAAATAGAAGCAAAAAAGTCATCACAGCGAAGTCCAGAGATCAAAGCCTGTTGATTCTAGTTCCTGAGCTGAGAGATTAAAGGGAGTGAGTTAGCAACCAACAGAGTAAGGTAAAGCAAACTCAGAAGTAGTCAGGAAGTCGTGTTCATGTTGGTCAGTGCCCTGCTACTGCTAGTGACCCCAGTGTTTCTCTCACAGACAGAATTTGTAAAAGCGTTGTTTCTAAAAATGCATTCCAGGACAACAACAACAAAACATGCGTTCTGGGAAAGAAGGTGGAGAATACTCACTAGCTAGGTACCAGGGAGCTTCACACTAATTTCTTAGCATGTCAAAATTACAGGCTTCAAAAAAAAAATTACAGACTTCTACTACAATTACCAAGTGAGAAATAAGTGGGTTTAGTAAGGTCACACAATATGTATTTTAAAATTCAGTTACATTCCATATACTAGCAATAAGCATTGGGAACTGATTCTTTTTGTTTTGGAAACAGGTTCTCCCTATATAATCTAGGCCAGCCTTGAATTTAGTATGTAGCCCAGCTAGCCTTGAATCTGCAATCCTCTTGCCTCAGCCTTCCAGAGTAATAGGATTTAGGTATGTGCCAACAAGCCCAACCTGGAAACTAAACTTTTAAAATATTTTTTTAAATTGCATTTAAAAATATCAAATGCTTGATTCTCAAAAACTTTTAACAATGCGTGTGTGTATTTGTTATCTAATGCTGTCTAATAAATTACCCCAAGGCCAGGGATTTAGCTTGGCACTGTAAGTGCCTGCCCGGCAAGCACAAGGTCATGAGTTCAATCCTCGGTACCAAATATAAATAAATAAAGAATAATAAACTACCCCAAACTTAGTGACTTTTTCTTTTCTTTTTTCTTTCTTTTGTTTTTTTCTTAGACAGGATTCTGTTTTGTAGTTCAGGCTAGTTTTGAACGCACTAAGTAGCCCAGACTAGCCTCAAACTTGCAGCGATTCTCTGCCTCAACCTCCTGAGTGAAACTTGTGCTTTAAAAGAAGCATTTTTTTTTTTAAACCTCAGTTTCCTTAGACCTAGTTCAAGGTCTCTCAAGAGGTTGCAATCCAAATGTTGTCAACCATGGCAACCCTAGGTCCATCATCACAGGGAAGCTCCTCCATAGGGTCAGATCCTCCCTCTCTTCCTACTCCGTCTCCACCCAAGCCACCCTGTACTGTTCTATAGAGGCCTGCCTCTCACCATATGCTGCTCCCTCCCCACCACGGGGAGCCCCTGGCCTGCTGACACTGACACCCCCCTTCTGTAACTTCATAAGCCAGCCTTAAAAATCAGACAAATGGTGGGCCTCTTTATAGCCAGAATCCAGTTCAGATACAGCCACCAATAGAATAAGTCTTTGATGGGTTCCCCCTCCCCAAAGATTATGAAGAGGAGGAAGTGGCTGTGGTTGAGTCTGGTAACCCCTGTGCTGAAGAGCACCCACAATAGGCACTTACGGCTACTTGGAAAAGGTTGTGGCAATTTATGATTGTACAAAAGACAAGGAAAACGAGCTGTCCTTTCAGAAAGGAACCATTATTTGTGTCATCAAGAATGACACAATATTAAAACAAAAAAAAAGCAAGGCAAATCTGAATGAATGGATATTTCTGTCATTTGTACTGTGCTGAGCTGTCTGAATTGAAATAAAGTGACCATTTCTGAATATGTAAAAAAAAAAAAAGCTGGAATATTGCTATATATCCTAAATTAGGTCAGATCTCTATGGCTACATGATCTACATCTATGGATTCAACTATCCATGGATCAAAAATATTCAGGAAAAAAATTCCATCTTAACTAAACATATACAGATCTTTTCTTGTCATTATTTCCTAAACAATCCAGTATAACAACTGCTGGGTGACACACCTGTAATCCCAGTTCTTTGGAGGCTGAGGTAGGAGGATCCCTTTGAATTCAAGGCCATCCTGGGCTACAAAGTGAGTTTAAAACCAGCCTGAATGAATTACATAGTGAAACCTTGTCTCAAAAAGACAAAAATAAATAAATAAACAGTACAATAACCATTTCCAAAGCATTTAGGATGTCTTAGGTATTACAAATAGTCTAGAGCTGGTTTAAAGTAAGTGGGAAGATGTGTACCGGTCACACACAAATGTGGTACTATGCTGTTATATATAAGCGACTTGAACATCTGTGTATTTGGGTGGCCCAGGGGACCTGGAATCTATCCCCATGATGCTGAAGGATGACTGTAACACAAAATAACCTCCCACAATAAAAGAGTGATGTACGGCAACATCACAGTCCGGCTGGCCCAAGCAAAGGCCTAGTTTTAAAAGAGATAAAAAGGCAGAAACCATGTAAAAAAAAGATGATTCCAAGAGTGTTTTGTCTACGACTTGTACATTGAGTGACATTTTGGCCATTCTTTTAATATTACGGTACACAGTGTATTGACTATTGTCACTCTCTAATTATTTAATCATGAAATTTTGTTTTTATTTTTTTACAGAAGACAAGTGCTTTTTTCTATTTTCTTTATTATATCTACTTGTTGCCTGAAAAGCATGAGGACATGAGTTCAAACCCTGGTACCACAAAAAAAAAAAAAAAAAAAAAAAAAAAAAAAAAAGAAAGAAATGTGATATTATATCTACTTGTATTACATTAAAATACAAAATCAATTAGACTTTATCAAAATGAAAAACTTCTGATTTTTAAAAGGCACACTTTAAAAAAGGCAAGTCACAGAGGGGTGAAAACATTTGTAAAACGCATCCCAGACAAGGACTTTATTAAGAAAGTATAAAGAGGCTGGGGATATAGCTCAGCAGCATAGCATCTGCTGGCAAGCGTAAAAGTCTTGCGTTCGATTTCCACTACCCCCTCAAAAAAAAAAAAAAACCTTAAAAAAGAACTATAAAGAACATATACAGCTCCATAATAAGAAAACAACCAATTTTTTCCAAATAGACAGATGACTTGAACAGATGCTTTACCTAAAGAAGATATATAAATGGCCAATGGATAAATACAGATTCTTAACATCACTAGTTATTAGATAAATACAAACGTAAACCACAATGCAAAACTATTATGCATGCACTGGAATGACCAAAAATGAAAAAGATGGACCCTGAGAAATTTGGCCAGAAAGTAGAAGTTATAGTTGTCACTTTAAACTGGCATGTTTTTCAAAATTCTAAAGAAAGCATTTACTATACTTATTCAATAAAATATTTAAAACATATACATATGGGTTACAGTGTTTGTCCAATGGAGATTATTTACTAAATATCTGTAAAACTGGTCACAGAAATTGTTCAGAGAATGAATCATTTAAAGATCTTTCAGTTGAGATTTTTGAGATCTAGAATGAGTGACATAGGTCACAGATCCATTAGGCATCTGTTAATGGATGAGGACTTGCATTCCTTGAGGCCCATCGTTAATAAGTTCTTTATATATAATACCTTGCAATTTCAGTTTTGTACATGACTTATTCTGATTTGCTTATTGTTGTTGTTTTGGTTTGGTGTGGTTTTTTAGTGGTACCGGAGATTGAACCCAGCCCTTTAAAAAATTATTTATTTTTAATTTGAGATAGAGTCTCACTAATACTAAGTTGCCCAAGCTGGGCCTTTCTCCTGCCTCAGTCTCCCAGAGTACTAGAATTACTGGAGTGTGCCACTATATTCAACTTTTCACACATATTCTTATATTAATGCCCATTTGACTCAAGCAGCATGAGTAGTCCGCCCTTTGTTTCTGACCAATAAAAGCTCTTCTCTGGAAAAACATCAGAGTTCTAGTGTATGACTAAGGGTTAGGTTAAGGTTAAATTTGGATTATAGTCATGGAAAATCTAGCTCAAATTATTTCTAGAACTGTCTCTATGCACACATAGTAAATGGTCAGTATAAACTACAGAAACAAATGAATGAATGAAAATTAGTTTAAACAAAAGAAATCTGTTCTTTGACTTTAAGTGGCTCAAACAATATCACCAGGAATGGGGACAGAGTCTCTCCCGGATCTGCTCTGAGCTCTGCCATGTCCTGCTCAGGCTTCCATTCTGATCTCACCACCTTCTGCTAATAGACTCTCTATTGTTCTCTGTGCCATTCCCTAAAAGGGTGTCTCACTTGTAGCCACGGGGTGGAAGGGAAAGGGGGGTAATTTCTTTTTCTTATGAATGCCAAAAAAAGTCTCCTACTTTTCTTTGGCTCTGATGGGGTTCAGGGCTATCCGTGGACACATGGCTGTAGACAAAGGTCGGGCTAAAGGAAGTGGGTGAAACCAGCTAAAGCTATTGTTGGTGCTGGGAGTGCGTTGATTTCCTACAAGCCCAAATCAGAAACACTGGCTCAGAATATTCCAGGGTGTCCCAGGTGACTCTGATTCTGACAAGTAGGAACCTTCTACCTACTAGATCAAGTTTAAATGCCTAGCAAGGTACTCCCAGCTTTTTGAGGTCTGGTCCAGGGTCTCCATGCAGCTTTACCCCCATCCCTCACCCTAAACACACAGCCTCATGAAACTGCCTCCTGTCCCATTCCTGTGACACATTCACTGTCTCTCACTAACAAGTCTTCCACAAGTTCATCCTCTCCTCTTCCTTTTCTTGGAGAAGCTTTACACCTCCTGAAGCATGCAACTAAAACTCTACTTCCTCTGGGAAAGATTCCTCACCTTTATGCCACCCAGCCAAGTAGAATTCTTCTCTCTGTTCTGTGGGTGTCCCAGCATACTATGCCATAGCACCTGTCACTCTACCCTGTAATTATTTAATAATGCCTGTGCCAAACAGTTTGTAAAAGCTGCTTTGTGTAAACATCCCTTGAATCCTTTGTTATAGACAAAACTGAAGATGACAATGACGAGGAAGAAGATGATGATAGCAAAGACTTACCAGGTGGTAAAGCCAGGTCTAGGGCTTGTACATAAGTCAGACCACTTAATCCTCATAACACCTCTGTGAACTGGGTCCTTTTATTATCAGCCCTATCTTATATCTAGGGTCATTGAAGCCCAGAGAGGTGAACTCATTTGCTTTAGGTCACACTAGTACGTAACACAGCCCGAATCTAACCTGAGCAATGACATAAGTACCCACTAGGTTTCAGTGCTTTTACAGATGGGGATACAGAAGATCAAAGAAATCATTTGACTAAACTCACTATTTTCATGGGTAGTAGAGTCATAATTTACACCAAGAAGTCTCTCATTCAGGGCTCCACATCTCCAGGTGGACCCTATTTAAAATTTTCTTCTAAGTAACCACTGGGCCAAACCCTTATCCTATTCCATGGCCTGGGATCTGGATTATTTCTAGATTTTAGCTATTGCAAATCATTGCTACAAATGCTGATATACAAGTTTCTCTAGTACTTTGGTTCTCCTTAGGTAAATCATTAGGAGTGGAATTATTGGGTCATTTCATAGATAAACATTTCATACTGCAAGCCTATGTGAGAATTCCAGTTGTCCCACATTTCTCAACATTTGACTTGGTCAACCCTTTTTCCTTTGGACATTTTAATAGATGTATAGAGGTATTGCATTATGATTTTTATTTGCATTCTGATAATGACCATGATATTAAGTATATTCTTGGCTTTGTTAGCATTGCCTGTATTCTTGGTGAAGTGTCTATTTGAATCATTGTCCATATTTTAATTGGGTTGTTTGTTTTCTTAGTGCTTATTTATAAGAATTCATTATGTATTCTGAAATCAAATCCCTTGCCAGATTAGTGGTTCTTTTTTTCCTCCCAGTTTGTGTCCTGTCTTTTCATTTTCTGAATAATGTCTGAAAGCAGCAAGTTTAAATTTTGTTAAAATTAAATTTATTAATCATTGGGGGCTGAGGATTTAGCTCAGTGACATAAGTGCCTGCCTTGCAAGCGTGCCCAGTATGCTTTACTCTTATTCTTTAGTGGACAGTGTTAATTTACCACAGCAATCATTTATTATTTCAGGATTCAGCTCCTGACACAAATTTTACCAGATTTATACCCAAATATCTCATAATTTTGATGACATTGAAATTTTGAAAAATTTTAATTTCTGTTTGTTGCAAATGCATAGAGATATGAGTTTTGTATATTGAGCTCATAGTCTACATCCTTGCTAAACTCACTTATTGTAGTAGCTCTTTCGGTAGATTCCATGTATTTTTTTCCATGTAGACAATTCTGTGACTTGTGAGTAAAAATAGTTTGACAATGTTTAATCTGTCATTGTTTCTATGCATTGTATTTTTCACCTCAAGCATTGTAGTTTCCACCTCTAAGTTTTCTCCTCCTCTGCCTCCTTTTCTTCTTCTTCCTCCTCCTCCTCTTCCTCTTCCTCCTCCTCCTCCTCCTCTTCTTCTTCTTCTTCTTCTTCTTCTTCTTTATTCTTTTGAAACAAGGTCTTGCTATGTAGTTCAGCATGGCCTTGAACTTACCATATAGCCCATACTGACCTCAAACTCATGGTGACCCTTCTTCCTTAGCTTCCCGAGTATTGGGATTATAGGCATGCACCTTCCATCTCTAAGTTTTCTTTGGGTTTTAAAAATATGACCAGAAGCTGGATGTGGTGACCCTTGCTTATAACTCCAGCACTCTAGGAGGCCTAGGAATAAGAATCCCACATTTGAGCCCAGCCTGGGCAACCTAGTGACTTAGCAAAAACCCTGTCTCAAAATTTAAAAAGGCTAGGGGTGTAGCTCAGTGTTCTGTGTTATATCCCCAGAAACACACACACACACATATACACACAAATCAATGCCTGGTCTGTATAGTCAATGTTTTATTCTAGTTTAACATATTAAATATATTCATAATAACTGTGTTGATGTTACTGACTTTATTATCATGTCATTTCTGAGTCAGTGTCAATGGACTTACCAATATTTTCATTATAGGTAATATTTTCCTGCTTTTTTGTTTTCCTATTAATAGTCATTGGCCTCACCTTTGTTTGTTTGTCTGTTTGTTTGCACCAGGTGTCAAACTCAGGACCTTGCTGTTGCCAGGCAGGTGTTTGTGCTGCTGAGCTATATCCCCAGCTTACCTTGTTTTTCTTCCCTGCTCTCATTCATCATTGTTTTATTCTTTATTGCTTAATTGCAAATGTCTTGAGTCAGTCCTTACTTTTTTTGTTTCGTTTCGTTTTGTTTTGTTTTTTGGTATTAGGGATCGAACTCACAATCTTGTGTTTGCCAAGCAGGCACTACATTGGGCCACTTTTGTTTTGTTTTCTAAGTTTTTTTCAATAGGAGATTAAATGTAGTCTCTCTTACTCCATCCTGATCAGAAGCATCAATTCTTGCCATCAGCTTTGGCATCAGCATTGGTCAGGAAGTATCAGGGTTAACTCTGAACAAGAGCAAGCCTCCTTTACACCAGTTGGTATACCTGGCTCCAAGGAAGGAACAGGAAGATCAGTCCTACTGTGCTTGTAAGATCACAGACACTGAGGCCTAGACTCAAATATCCCAATTCCCCTACCCCCTTACCCCACCATCACCGCCCATTAGCAAATGGGAACCAGAAATCTGAGCATCTCCTGGGAGGTTGACCATGGCAAATAAGGGGGACTTCCTTCTACCATCTCTTTGAAAGCAAATATTTTTATTACTGTTTTGCTCTTTTCTGATTAATGGTATTGCTCTATTCAATATTCTGTTTTGATAAGTTCTATAGTGTCCTATATTTCATCTCAATTTGATATACATGATTGAAAGAACAACTATTATAAAGATAACAAAATATACTGTGAAACCTATTACTGTTATCCCGGTAACCTGCTGTGAAGTTCTGTACCAATTTCACTGTACGATCTTAATTGGCTTTATTCTGTCTTGTTCTGTTGTATACTTCAAAATAAAATTAAAAAAAAAAAAAAAGATCACAGGCACTGGGTGCCAACCAGGTCAGTAGTTCGGAGAGGAGTAGCTCAGAAAGGAGATTAACAGCATGCCCCATGGGAAGCTAGAGTTGTCATATTTCATTCTATCTTTGTCAATAAAATATTTCTTTACTGAGGTTCCGAGGCTTCCACTTTTCCTGCCATGCCAGCTGGGGAGAATGCCACCCTCTGATAGCTCTGATCTATTCTCCAGTTACTAACTTCGCCTGACTAGGGCTGGAGGGGAATCAGCACTCACAGCTTCCCAGCCGGTAATATTAACCACTACCTAGCAACAACTTCCATTTGTTAAGCAGTTACCATTTACCAGGTCCTGAGTTACCTACTTAGAATCTGAGGCTAGGAGAGGTAAAGTGGCTTTCCCAAGGTGACAAAGATGGAAAGCACATGAATCAAGACTCAGCACTTAACTGGGGAGATCAGGTTGGTTATTGGGAACCCGGCCAAGAGTCCCCATTGTCAGTCTCAAGAATGCAGCGAGAAAAAAAAAAAAAAAAAGACAAGTGTAATATCCCATGACTGGGAAGTCAATGTCTCTCAATCTGACCTCCTTACTCCCAAAGCAGCCACTCTTTATTCCCTGTATCCCATGATAGGTGGGGCTACTAAAGGATCACAATTCATCCCAAAATTCACTCAATAGGGTGTAGATAACCTTATGCTTAGAAGTATCTTGAGCCTGTATAATCCTGAGATGACTCAAGAAGGCATAGATGATATTTTTTGGGGGGCATAGATGATTTTTTTTTTTTTTTTTTTGTCTTTTTCGTTTTTATCGGTACCAGGGATCGAACTCACGACTGCCTGCTTGCAAGGCAGGCGCTTATGCCGCTGAGCTAAATCCCCAGCCCCCGGCATAGATGATTTTATGCTTAGCAGAGTCAATGGGAAATCTCAGATGGGTGGTACCAATAATCCCAATTCTTCCTTTTATCCCATAGGGAAATACATAAAATTAGCCATTGTGAATTTGTGGTCCCCCACAGTTGATGGCCTGCCAAGAATGAGTCCTAAAAACCTTGTTAGCCTCTGGGTTTCTTCCTACATTTTGGTCTGGGCTCCTGACTCTTTCTAGTTCCTATCTGCCTCTGGGACTAAAGCCTATCCTGAATCTCTTTAGCTCTGCAGGGCAGCATGTTAAGTGGGAAACACACAGGCTTTGTAAACAGACAGACACAAGTTTAAATCCCTACTTTCTATCTGTGTGACCACCTAATTCTTGCTGAACCACAAGAATCACATCTACAGAATGATGTAATGGCTTTACTCTAGGTTGATATTAGGAGTAAATGAGATATTTTAAAAGTTTTACTTCCACATGAGTGAACAAATCATTGTAGTGGGATTTCTGATTTTCCCTCAAGTATGTCAAGGGTTTGGAAGCTGTCATTTTATCCAAAAAACAAATAAAAAGTTGAACAAATGGAAAAAATCAACATCTCTTCTTACAGTAATCAGAGAAATGATGTCACAAGGCAAACTTCTACCCTAAAATCTACAGAGATAGGTACATATGGAGAATCATAACCAACTGGAGTAGAAACTCACAAGCAGAAAGTTTCACAAGAACTAGTGCCATGGTAAAGAAACTGTAATTTAAAAACTGCTGGAGACCCAGTGTTGGAAAATCTGAGAATTTAAAACTCCAGGAAGATCCAATACAGAGGGGTAGGGGATGGGGGGCACATGTTTATGAGTTTTATGTTTAGGGTCTCCAAAAGGTTCTTAAAATGAATAACAGAGAATTATCCCTTCGTACTTCCAGCAGGAGAATGTGAAGGCTGATCATTTTTAAATATGTAAGAGTATTCTGTTCTTAAAACCAGCTCCTAAGGGAGACTATTTGATCAGGACCAAATTGACCTGGGGAAAGGAAACTATCCAATTCCTACCTTCTCTCAACTTCCATCAGAAGGAAAGAAATCCCAACTCAGCCCCCTTCACCATCGTCTAGCCACAACCTAATAGGAGAAGAATACTAAGAAGCACTAGTAAAGACAGAGGTTCCAGTTCACCAAAGGTCTGAGACCTAATAACAGGACTATGAAACACTCCCCTCTGCAGCACCTCTTCACTACGTTGATAAAATCCCATTTTACTGGAATTCCTTTGGCGAAGTGCATCATGCATAGCTTTCAAGGAAAAAAATTACAAGGCATACTAAAGGCAAAAATTAGTTTGGAGAAACAAAGCAAGCATCAGAACCAGAGTCAACTGTGACAGAATATTGAAAATGGCAGAGTGGACATTTAAAACCTCTGTGTCTAATACACGAAGGGCACTAATGGGAACATGGACACCATGCAAGAACAAATGGGCAGTGTAAGCAGAGAGATGCAAATTCCAAGAAAGAAACGAGGTTACAATGCTGTGAATAAAAAGAAGAGGGCTAGGGATTTAGCTCATAAGCACCTGCCTAGCAAGCACAAGGTCGTGAGTTCGATCCCCGGTACAAAAAAAAAAGAGTGACTTCGCTAAGCTGAATTGTAGACTGGACATGGCTAGAGAAATAACCTCTAACCTTGAGGACGTGTCGGTAGAAACTTAGAAATGTAAGGAGAAAAAAGTCTGAAAAGATGAGAAAGAATATCCAGGAATTGTGGGCCAAATACAAAAGGTATACCATATACATAATGGTAATACCTAAAGAAGAAAGAAATATATGAAGCTATACAAGAGAATTTCACCAAATTAATGTCAGATACCAAGCCACAGAATCAGGAGGCTTGAAGAACACTACGCAAGATAAATTTCAAAAAGAAAAAAACCATATCCACAGGCATATCATAGTCAAACTGCATAAAATCAAGATAAGAAGGTAGATGCTGGAGGAAAGGAGTATAGAATAAAAAATCATGAAGGAAAAATAAAGTCTTGAGGGCTGGGGATATAGCTCAGCGGTATAAGCGCCTGCGTGGCAAGCGCAAGGTCATGAGTTTGATCCTTGGTGCAAAAAAAAAAAAAATCTTGAACGAAAACAGAGGAGAAAAAAAAACTCCCATCCAGGAGCAAAGATGACCTGTTCAGCTTCTTGAAAGCAAGAAGAGAGTAAAGCAAAATAGTTAAAGTATTAAGAGAAAAAATTCACCAATCTAGTATTTATATTCTGCAAATCTTCCTTCAAAAGAGAAGAAACAGACTCTCAGAACTACAAAAGTTGGAAAAATTTTGCTGATGGACCTGCTTTGCAGGATGTGTAAAAAAAATGCTTCAGATAGAAAACTATCAGTGAGAAAGTCAGAGCTTCAAAAGGAGAAAAAAGGAAAAGAAAGAATAAGTGATGCAGTATTTAAAAGAACATTTTTTTAAAAAAAATTTTTAAATGACAGATAAAACTGCATATGTTTATTAAGTATAACATTCTGTCTTAAAGTATCCATATAAGCCGGGCGTGGTGGTGCACACCTGTAATCCCAACACTTGGGAGGCTGAGGCAGGAGGATCAGCCTAGGCTACAAACTGAGCTCAAGGCCAGCCTCAACTGCATAGCCAGACCCTGTCTCAGAAAGTCAAAAATCAATCAATAAAAATTAAAGTACAATGGACTGTACAATGGTTAAATATAGCTAAATAAAAAATACATTATTTTCAAAGTTATCATTTCGGGAGTGAGAACACTCAACATTTTAAAGAACATATTAGATCATCATTTTAACTATATTAAGATCTACACAATAGATCACTTAATGTCACCTATCTAACTATATTTAAACATATGCATAAATTTAATGATTTGTTTTGTTTTTGGTACCGGGGATTGAACTCAGGACCTTGCACTTGCCAGGCAGTAAATTTAATGTTGTGGTTGCTCAGAGACTAAGCTAATATTCCCTGTCTTTTTTTTTTTTGGCCTTTTTCATTTTTATTGGTACCAGGGATTGAACTCATGACTGCCTGCTTGCAAGGCAGGCGCTTATGCCGCTGAGCTAAATCCTCAGGCCCTATTCTCTGTCATTTCAGTTTTAGTGTATGTGTTGCCAAAGTGAAAACATTTGCAGGATACAGAATACTAGGTTGGTGCAGGTTTTTTCCCCTCAACATTTTAAATATTTTGCTTTACTTTCTTGTTTGATTGATTTCTAAGAAGTCTGATGTAACTCTTTGCTTCTCTATTGATCAGTTTTTATTTCTCCACTTTCTTTTTATTCTTTTATTTTTTTCCAGTGCGTATGGGCAGATCAGGCCCTAGCACAGTCTAGTCCCGGCCCTAATTGGTGTAGACAGAGTGTTCTACCCAACAGCAGCAGACTACACACTCTTCTCAAGCTAGCATGCAGTGTTCAGTAAGATAAACCAATAAAGCATAGCTTAACAGGGTTATAAGAATAGAAATCATACAATGTCTCTCTCAGAGGACAGTGGAATTAAATTTAATGGAATTAAACTAAGATAGCAATAAAAGGAAGGTAGTTGGCAATACATTTCTAAGTATGAATTGGACCAATGAAGAAATCTCAAGAGAAATTTATAATTATTTGGTCCTAGTGATACAAAATGCAACCGACCCACTAATGGTAGCCACCTTCACCACCCTTGTCATTATTATGTCTGGCCCTCTAGTGCCACAGTCCCCCACCCGCACATCATGGCGGAGCTCACTTGCTCACCATACTGAGACCACCCAGCTCTTGAGTCTAGCTAGGTTATGACATCCTGAATTTTCCAGTTATCTCACGTATCTCAAGCTGGAATCCACATGAGTTATCACACATACAGAAGAAAGCTAAGGGCCTCCTTATCTCAAGCATTTCCACAGGCAGATGATGTTAAGCAGAGGCTCTGCAAGCAGAGACCAGGGGTGCAGTAGAGAGATACCATGCTGAATAAGGTGAGGTCTTAGTGACCCCTCATACCTCCTCCCACTGACAGTATTGGGGGGGATCTATGGGCTTTTTGGTTTTTTTGTTTGTTTGTTTACCAGGAGTTGAACTCATGACTTTGCGCTTGTCAGGCAGGCACTGTACCACTGAGCTATATCCCCAGCCCATTTGGGGGATTCTACAACTATTCACATTTCAAAATTATGATCTATGGGGCCGGGGATTTAGCTCAATGGCACAAGTGCCTGCCTGGCAAGTATGAAGTTGTGAGTTCAATCCCTGGTACCAAAAAGAAAAAGAAAAACTATGACCTTTAGACTAGATTATTACAAAGATTGTGTTTCTAGGATTTAATATTTTGTGAATTTTACAAGTGGCACTAAATGTGATGAAGAATACAAAAATTGCTATGCAGAATTATGGCCCAGAATTGTTCTTGAGAAGAGAAAGAACTACCTCTGTGGGGAGAAATGCTTTGATAAGGATTCTGGGTAGAGATCCCACCATAATCCCTGGAAAGCTGAAGTCTATGCTCCTGAGGAGCTAGTTGGGAGAAAGAAACTAACCCGGGCGGGGGTGGGCAGCACACATCTCCCCATACCATCTGGATGGCATCAACTGTCCTTCGTATAATCTGTGCTTCACAGGATATGATCCTTTTCTGAACATTCTAAAACCTCTTGTTGGTCTACACTCTGGAATGCTTGAGGGGATGATTTTATTTTTTATATGGAAATCTAAGTCAACTTTATGACATTCAGGTCAGTATGATTCAGGAAAAAAGCCAGCATGTTTTGCAGGAAACAGAGAATCTGGGGGTAAATCTGAGCCCTCCCGGAATTTAACAGAGAGAAAGCGGTGTTGAGTCATGGTGTGGTGGTACAGGTCATACGGCACCTAAGGTCTTCATTTACATCAGCCTATCGGAATGGCCTTCTGTAGAGGCCTACAGTATACAGCCCAAGCAACTGAATGTGACAGTCATTAACCCTGAGGTATTAGAGGAAATGTTACCACCATTTGAAGAGACAGAGACACCTCCCCTTCCCCACTCTCTCTAGATAATATTGAGGCTCAGTGTTTTCCCTAGGGTTTGTGCTTAAGGTCCTAAGATCCTCGGGTTCTGTGATTCTATAGTTCTCTTACAGCAAGAATCCAGGAATATAATACCATTTTTCAATTCTAAAACAACCACCATAACTAATGCCATTGTGCTTAGCACATTCCAGGTACTTTACACACTTTATCTCAGTTAAGCCCTAGGAGACACACGCTATTATTCTTTCCATTTTGCAGATGTTGGCACTGAGGCACAGAGAGTTAAGTCATCAGTCCAAGATCACAGCAGCGGGACTAAAGCAAGGAGAGCTGACTTTAGAGCCTCTTTACTTCTATTCTTTATCAGTGACATTCCAATAAATATCTTCTTCCCTCCTTTGTCTCTCCTTTGTCCCCTTTGTGAGCTGCCTTTTTTCCAGCTGAGGCCCCAGGTGCTACAAGATAGATCTAAGACCCTTTATCTTGTGTTGAGCTATGTTGTGTTGAGTCATACTGGACTGTGGTATGCCATGTTGTAATAGGTTGAGTTATGTTGAATATGTTTGTCTCCACTAAGCAGTAAACTCTTCTATTGCAAGAACTAAGTCTGATTTCATTGAGCTAGAGTCTAAACCAACCTCTCAATGCATTCACTGGCACATGCTGGATGCTTAAAGAAATGTTTACTGTATGAAACACTAATTGGGCACACGGGCTCCAGGGAGCGAGCACTGGTGTCTGCGGACTCCTAGATCATCCTCCTGAGATTGACCCCAATGGAGAATAGCAAAGCAGGCACATTTCTGGAGGCACCTGACCGGGCAGAGCTGAGCCCGTGCTCAACCTCACCAGGAGTTGGGAATCAGGAGCAGAACAGACCCATGTTCCAGATGAAGAGCAGATCATAACAGGAATCAAAATGCAGAGCTACGGGGAGGGAGCCTTCCATGAGAGAGGCAGCAACAGCAAGAAGACAGCCCCAGATGCTTCCAGCTGCCTATCACTTGTCTTTACTAGCAGTTTAACAGGGACATAACTATCCCAGAGTCAAGAATCCTCAGTTTTCTGCCTTTAATCCCTTGTGTCTTCAGGAGCGGGACACCATCTGACAACCTGCATGGCCCTTGGAAGTTCTTTCCCAGGGAAGGACTGAGGTCTTTCCTGGGTGTGGGCTGAGGTCCTGCTATGGACTTTTCAAACCCTTAGACACAGATCAGTTCCATGGTCATCTGAACCTGCTCAAGCCAAAAGCCTGGCAGCCTCCTTTCTTTCTTTCTTTTTTTCTTTTCTTTCTTTTTTTTTTTTTTTTTTTTTTTTTTTGTCTTTTTAAGACAGAGTCTCGCTGTGCAGTTCAGGCTGGCCTTGATCTCACTTTGTAGCCTAGGCTGGTCTCAAACTCCCAAGGATCCTCCTGTCTCAGCCTCTCTAGTGCTGGGATTACAGGCGTGAGCCACCACACCTGCCTCAGCCGCTTCCTTTCTGGGCCAGTTGTACTGCCCAGAAGCCTCTTGGACCCATGCTTTTCTGGTAATCACACTGCTGGCTATCTTCACGGGCTGCTCTGCATGGCCTTCCTTTCCTTACCCTGCTTACTCTCCAACCAACTTCCACATGGATGTTCTAAAATAAAAATCTAGAGCTGCAGACATATTTCAGTGGTAGAACACTTGTCTAGCATGTGCAATCCCCAGTAGAGCAAATAAAAATAAATAGGTAGAAAATTTGTCGGTCTACAGTTCTCTAATGGCTACATATTGCCTAAGGCAGAGAGTTCCAGTGCTTAGCCCAGTGTGCAAGGCCCTTCTGAGGCTGCCCCTGCTGACCTTTGCAGCATCCTTCTTCTGCTACTTGAAACTTAGTTGTGCTCCAGTCACGTGCCTTTGTGTCTTTGCCCTTGATAGTCTCTCTGTGGCTTGCTCTCAAGTTCCTACTCATTCTTCAGAATCAGCTTTGCACTGGTTCACATTATGCACGTAATGCCATGGAGGCCATCATCATATGGTTTTAGAGTTGTTTCATTATGTTGACTTCTTTATTCCACTGAGGATGTCGTGTGAGGCCATGATTTGCCTACAGATTTATCCTGTCTCTGGCTCATAGTTCCTATGTGTCAAATAAAGGAAAGAAGAAATGAATGAATGGCAATGAATACGTGAATGAGAGAGAGACATCTGGTAATGGTGTGGGTTGGCTGGGGTTGGAGTGGGCAAGGGATCCTGATGAAAAAGAAGAAAACAAAGTCAGCTCTAAAAAAGAGGGGAGGAAGCTGCTTCCTGAGCCCTACCTCCAGCTCTCTGCAGGGATCCATCCTGTACCTGAGTTGTGTGCTCTGAAATCCCCAGAATCTTTGTTATTTCCTCATGTTTGTTGTTTCTGCTAACCCTGCCAGGAAACCATCTCTGATCCTGCCCTGAGGAAGAGCTGCTCAGCCTTTGCTGAAAACTGCTCTCTTCTCTGTAGACTGGAGTGGAAGGTGGGCCGCACACCAGACACCCACTCTCGGCACTGGGGATCTGCTAGCCTAGGAGTTGGCAGGCAAGGCCTAAGTCAGGACAGAGACTGGGCTCATGAGGGTGGGGTGGGGTAGACCAGGATGCTACAGGGCCAGGAGACTAGACCACTGGGCCTCCTGATGCTGAAATCCCTGGGTGGATTTCCTGTCTCATCTGCCTTGTATTTAGCCACATTCCTGATGACAAATCACTTCATAATCAGCAGATCTGTGGGAGCCAGGACTGACCCAAAGCTTTGGGGAAGGAGGATAAACCAAATAGTATTTTATTTTATTTTATTTTATTTTATTTTATTTTCCACAGCGCTCTAGGGCCCAACACAGGGCCTGCACATGGCAGAGAGGTACACAACTATTTGTGAGAGGGAGGGAGGGAAAAGGGCAGGCAGCTTGGTTATCCCTGTTAGAGCCAAGGAACTGCAGAGAAGCAGCATCTCCAGGGTACAGCCCTGGAGGTAAATGTGGGCATCAGAGCTTGCAACTTCCCTGGAAAGAAGTGGGAAGCAAAGGGTCAGGGTCTCCCACATCTCTTCCTCACCTTGTCAAGCTCTCTGCTCAGATCTTGGGAATCTGGGCCAGACATCTCAAAGGAACCTGTCTTTTCTTCTAGACACCCTCCCTCCTGCAATGTTACGGGTTCTTATCCCTGGTGGGAATTAAAATTTTCTGCCAAGCAGAACAGTGAAGATCCCTTAGTCTCTCTAAACCTTACTGGCTCAGAATATCCTTGGGTGGGACTATAGAGGGACCATATTTCCTTAAACTGCCATACTGTCAGTTAGGAACTGCCCACCAACTGGATCAAATTTAAACCCCAGCAAGGTACCCCAACCCTCTGGGATCTGGCCCCAGTGTCCCTGCCGCTTTATGCCTTGCCTCTCACCCCAAACACACAGCCTCACGAAACCGCCTATGTTCCTCTGACACACTGAGAGTCAGGGTTCCCCTCTTACAGGCCGATCTTTGCACAGGTTTATCTTCCTACCTTCCCCAAGCTTTAGAGAACATCTGCACATCCTTCAAAGCCCACCTAAAACTGTACTTCCTCTGGGAAGGCTTTCACAACCTTCTTTCACGCAGTGAGACAAAACTATTCTCTCTTTGCTTGTAAGTCTCTAAACCTTCTATCATCCTATGTCACAGTACCTGTCACTCTGCCCATAATTATTTAATAATCCCTGTGCCAGACAGCTTGTACAAGCTGCTTTGTGTAAGCCTCCTGAGAATCCTGTGATATAGACAGTGATGACGATGGTGAGGGGGCGATGGTGATGGTGGGGAGGAGGAGGGTAGCAAATTCTCTGCAGGTGAAAAGCCTGCTCTAAGGGTTCACACATGGATCTAGACTCCTTTGTCTTCACTGGCACTTCTGTTGGGAGGGGTTCTTTTGTTTCCAGGATCATTTTATACCTGGAGTCACTGAGACCCAGAGAGTGAATCCATTTTCCCAAAGTCAACTACTGAGGGGCAGGGCCAGGATTTAACCCAGACAGCGTACCAGGTTTTTACTGACAAGAACTCTTAGGCTCAGGAAAATCATTTGCTCAGACTCACCATTCTCATAAGTAGCAAAATCTTAATTTGCATCCAATAATCTCTAACCCCAGGGCTCTACCCTCCCACATGGCCCCTATTTAAACTCTGTGCATAGTACATCCCAAGCCAAACCCCATTCCTGACCTGTCTGGCTCCCCTATCTTTCCCCCCATCAACCCCCAGAGACTTGCTTTCTTCTCTTCGCAGCTTCATTCTCCCCTGACCTCACTCCTTTCCCACCCTGCCACACCCTGATTCCCTGGAAAGAACACCCGCCTGCCCTCACTGCTGAGGTCACAGCTTCCTTGGTAGGCGAGATCCAGCAACAATTTTGAGATATCCCTACCCCACCATTTCCCTATCCAGACAGAGCAGCCTTTGCTGCACCTCTCATCTGCCCCTGGGCCTCATGGGTAAGGGGTGAGGTAGGAAATGGCTCTGCCTGGTCACCTAACAGGGCTGAGAAGTGGCTCTGATGGGGTGACAGATCACAGGCTGTGTAAATGCCAATGTTCCAGCCAGGAGTACCTCACTCCTGGGCCGTGGTTAAGAAGGCGAGCTCCTAAGTCAGCCAGGAACCCAGCTTTCCCACTCTGGCCGGTTACCCAATGTCCCTGTTCCCTGGCAGCCCCATGTAAAAGAATAGGCCTTCACAACAGAGCATTTAGTCTAGAACCAACGTGAAAGTTGAGTAGAGCAAAAGTCTGCATGTAGTTAAAGGTTTCCCAGCACATACATGCATCCATGAGTTGATGGTAACAAGTGTTCAGGGAAGGGCCCTGCCTCTCTCTGCAGGAACTGGAATCTTTCAGACTTCTGTAGGAACCTTAACTCTCCAAGAAGTCCCCAGTCCAGCCATCCTGCCCACTGAGAATTACTCAAATTCATCATCCAGCCAGGTGACAGGTTCTAAAACCGCCTGTGGTCACAGATTACTGCTCCTTACTGTCTCAGCCAATTGTTTGTGGCATCTGTAGGAGTTCATCCAGGCTCCGGTCTGGGTTGACCTGAGCTCATCTCCAGCTCTATTACTTAGTTAGTAGATAATTTTGGGCAAGTTATTTTCTTTGTCTGGGTCTCTTTTGTTCTCATCTATAAAGTGGGCAGGACACTTTCAACCTAGGAGAATTTCTGTGAGGATCACAAGTATCAGGCACAGAAGTTAATAATTTTGAAAGTTTTAATACCCTCATTTTCTGGATGAAAAGTTGGAGGTTCAGAAAAGTTGCACTGCTTGTTCCACAGTCAAGAAGATGCAGGCTGGCCCTTAAGTCAGGGGCCCAACTTGTACACAGGAAGGTGTCCCCCAGCTAACAAGTTTATGAGGCCCTAAGGACAAAGACCAGTGTGAGCACCATGCTCGGATATCCTTTTTGTTACACTCTCAGAATGGGTCAGAAGGCCCACAGGCATAGACAGAAAGCAGTGGACTTGTCCCAGCACAGCTAGGACAGTGACTATGTCACAGTCAGAAGCATGACCCTTAGCACTATGCTTCAATGCCCCAGCCTGAGTTTGGGCAGAGATGCTTCACTGCCCTGCCTCAGCCTTGCAGTGGTATTAGGGCTGCTTCCTAGTTTATGATGGGAGCACTGACTCTGGGTCACTTTGACTCTTCTGTTTTTCATTTTTGTGTATATTTTTGCAGCACTGGGAGTTGATCCCAGGGTCTTCATACTGAGCCACATCCGCAGCCCTTTTCATTTTATATTTTGAGACAAGATCTACTAAATTACTAAATTGCACAGGCTGGGCTCAGGTTTATGATCTTCCTGCCAGAACCTTCTAGAGTATTACGATTGAAGTCATGCCCTACTAAGGCTGGATTTTTCTTTCTTTTAAAGACAGAAATAAAATACCATCATGAGACAACATTTGTCACAGATCTAATCAACAAAGACTAAAAGGCAAACCAGGCCCAGTATTGATTAGAGGATTGTGAAAGAGCAAGTCCTTTTTTAGCTTGTAGAAGCATAAAACAATGTTATAGTTGTTTTTGTTTTTGGTCTTTTTGAGACAAGGTTTCACTATGCAGTTCAGACTAGTCTTGAACTCACTTTGTAGCCCAGACTGGCCTTGAACTCACAGCAATCCTCTTGCCTCGACCTCCTGAGTGCTAGAATTACAGGAATGCGCCACCACACCAGGCAAGACAATATTTTTAAAGGACAATTTGGCAATGTCTTAACAAATGTATCTGTCTTTGACCTTGTAATCCCTTTCCTACAAGAATTTGTACTGAGTTCTTAGTATGCAATTGTTGACAGAGTTGCATATAATGGCTCCAAAATAAAAACTAAAGTGTTCATCAGTAGGGAACTAGTTCAATCAATGATAGGCTATCATTTGGTCATTAAAAATTGCATTGAGCCATGCGTGGTGGTGCTCACCTGCCTCCCCTCTACCAAAAAAAAAGTGTCAGGAAGGCTGGAGGTACAGGTTGGTTGTAGAGCACTTACCTGGCATGGGTAAGGCCTTGGGTTCAGTCTCTGGTGCCATAAAAACTTAACAATTACTTAATTAATGAAAACTGTATTGGGAAAACATCCACTTGCAAAGAAATGCTTATTATAGATTAAGGGGACAACACAATTTATATCAGGTATAATTTACATTGATACAGCTGGGCATACTAGCCTTTTTACATTGGGGCAAGCTCTTTGGGAACACTCCCTTTAGGAATCCAGCTGCCATTCTGTAAGGAAGCCCAAACTTTCCTGCAGAGGATAGAGGAGGACACGTGGAAAGAATGGCCCCGCTATGCCTCCATAGAATATGACTGCATGAGTGACCCTAGCTGACATCATATGGAGCAGAATTGTCTGGTCAATCCACAAAATTCTGAGAAACAATAAATCATTGCTACTTAAAGCTACTAGAGCAGTGGGTGGCTGAAACACTATTGTTTTTACATCCTTTAATCCAGAAGGATATAGATGCTTTGTGCAGAAATCTCTATACACAAAGGTCCAGACCCACTGCGAGTTCCAGGAAACCAGATCCTTGAGTGACCCCAACTCACCAAGCCTATATGTAGTGCTGGCCAGCTTTCATAAATTCCATCACATACTAGGTCCTTAACAAGTCCTTATTGAACTGGTGGGTAAATGTCTTAGTTAAAACACCCTATAGCCCTGTGAGGTAAGAATTATCCCTTAATACCCTCATGTCAGCAAAATGCAGATACAGTTGTGCAGAAGAAAATAATCACCCCTAATGTACTACCCATAGATAATTTCAGTTAACATTCAGCATACAATTATAGAATTCCAACTATATGATATATGCATATTTACTTCGGATATTGTGACAAGCATATGCTTCTGTAACCTGCTTTCACCATTTGAAAATATTAGGCTTTCTTTCCATGTCCATGAATGCACATCTCCATTCAACAGTCTTTTTTTTTTTAATTTTTTTATCTTTAATTTATTTTTATTTTTATTTTCTTTTCCATTCAACAGTCTTAATGAATGCACTATGCCTGTGTGAGTGACATCAGGAGTCATTCACTCTTTCACACAACCCTAAACACAGCAGGTCCCTCATGGCCTTGTCTGTGGCAATTCTTGGACACTACCAAGCCCTAGGAACCACTCACCCTGAAAATTTGTAACAGAACCCAAAGTTGAGCAGATCTCCCTTCTCCAAGTCCCACCTCCTGTCTCCAGCCAACAACAGTACTTTCCCCTTTATGAGTTAGATTACACAGGGCTTGGGTCCTCCAGCCTACACATGGAAGGGAATGGCTTTGCCAGGCTGTCCCTCTGGTTCTCACTGCCCCCCTATAAAGTGTGAGTCAGTTGCAGTATAATGAATGAGTCAGTCGGCCCGATCTGTGATGCATATGCGTGTGATTGCCAGGTGGTATGCAGGTGGGGGCTGGGTGGGGAGTCTGCACTGGTGGATGCGGGCTGGGTGGTAGCTGCCAGATTAGGAGGTGAGTTGTATGCTTCCTTTCTGATCCAACTACTGCATGGTAGAGTCTAGAAGTAAAGAGGCTCTGGTTTTGTATGTTACACCCTTTGGGTCCCCAGACTCACCCTAGCCAGGCTTGTCTGTATCTCTGATGTAGAAAGAGGAACAGGAGTCAGAGAAGTCAAGTCCAAAGCAAAAACTTTATTGCACAAAGAAGCAGTACAAAGTCACTCTGGAGAAATAGGGGCACCCAGAACTGGGACATGGACACATTTGGGGCTGTAGGCCTGTTTTATGGGGTAGGGGCCCCTTTCTACAACCTCCAAATGTCACTACTTGATTAGTTATTGGATTTGTTGTTTGGGGGATAGGTTTGATGGACTAATAGGGATTTTGAGGAGAAAAGTAATCTAAAGAGGGTTTTAAACCAGGCATGGTGGCACACGTCTATAATCCCAGCATTTGGGAGATTGAAGCAGGAGGATCTTTGTAAATTCAAGACCAGCCTGAGCTACAAAGTGAGTTCAAGGCCAGTTTGAACTGCACAGCAAGACCCTGTGTCAAAAAGACAAAAACAAAAATAAAAACAAACAAACAAAAAGAGGGGCTTATATGGGACAGTGTAGCTACACAAGAGTAGATCTCAAAACCTCAGGCTGTCAGCTCAGCTCCTTGATGATATGCAGAGACCCCCTTCCTCTCTATTTTTCAAAGGGGCCCAGTCCCCTCATCAAACCCTGCCTAAGGATCCCAAACTGTTCCTATGCATGTATCCAGCTGACTATCTGGATAACCAGCTAACTTTCACGTTGGTTCTAGACTAAATGCTCTGTTGTGATGCCTCACTGCAGTCTCAAGCAAGGAGCCCCACTTCTCTGCCTCAGTTCCCCCAACTGTGGATCTGTGAATGATTCTGGTCCTGCCTTCAGCCAAAGGTGCAGGCGAGACTCAAGAAAGGACTGCAAATATGTAATGTATATATCACTGTCAGGCTCTAATCATTGTGGTTTGTAAATTTTTTTCTCTTTAAAATAAAATAGATTTGAAAAGATTTTTTAAAAAAAGTTTGTGGGAAGGTGTTTTGCCTGGTTAGAAAGTTCTAGCCATATCCCAGCTCTCAGAAAGCTGAGGCAGGAGGATGAGGCCCTGTCTCAAAAACCAAAAAACAAAGATGGAAATGAAGCAAAGTAGGTGCTTGCTACCTTAAAGTAAATCAGGCTTTGAGGCTATAGAGTTGGAAATAATGCTACCTTTTTAAGTATATGTCAGCCCTGCCTCTGACGTATTCTCCCTTTTAATATCACAATCCGAGGTGAGTACTGACATTATTCTCATCTTCCAGCTGAGAAATTGAGACTCAGGTAGAGGAACTAACCCAAAGACACACAGCCAGCGAGTCTACCCCCCAAATCTGTGCTCTACCTGCCACAGGCTTCCCAGGACCTCCTTCTTCATTCTTTCACTCATTAACATGTATACTTTATTTCCTGTGCCAGATAACTTATCGGACAGAGGAAGAGAGACACGCCGGAGCTTCTGACCTGAAGATGTCATTATTTTCCAGGGAAGATAAGGCTCAAATAATTGCAATCTAAGTGATAAGAGTCAGGCACAGTGAACTGCTTAACTGCTGGTGCTGGCTGAGTCAAGGACCTGCACAAACACTGTGGGTTGGATGTTGTTTTGTTTTTCATTTCGTGGAGGGGCAAAAACTCAGTGTCTGTATACTTTGGGCACAAATTCCTTTATTTCCCCAAATTTTAGAAAATCAAGAGGAAAATACTCCTAGAGTTCCCATAGGGAGTAAGTAAAATACTTATTCATTCATTCAATAATTATGTATTGAAACCCAGTGGGTAGCAGCTACTTTTTTGGTGCCAGGGAAGACTGGAGGAAGCAGACAGGAGATATTACCCTGGAACCCCAGGAAGACTATAAATACAATATCTTTTTTCTTTCCTCCTTCTTTGTGTGTACCAGGGACAGAACCTAGGACCTCATATACTCTAAGAAAGTGACCTACCACTGAGTTATATCTCTAGTCCTTTTTATTTTGAGACAAGATCTTGTTAAATGACCTAGGCTGACTTTGAACTTTTGATTCAGAGGCAGAACTTCTGCCTCAGTTTTGGAGTAGCTAGGATTACAGGTGTGTACCACTATGCTCAGCCTTCTCCCTTGCCCCCAAATAATTCAAGCATAATATACACACAGGAAAGTGCAAAAATCCTGCCTGTGCAAAGACAAACAGTATGCACCTGTGTACCAGCAGCCTGATTAAGAAAGCAACATTACCAAAGTCAGGAATATGTTAAAAGCAAAGAGCTATCCTGCTGTGTAAAATTTGAGGAGAGGAAGAATCCCAAAAAGAACTGAGTTATCAATATAAATTATAATTTTAATGCAATTTTTTTGTACCAGGAATTGAACTCATGACCTCGTGCTTGCCAAGCAGGCCCTTGTGCCACTGCTATACTCCTGGCCCCTCAATTTTTTGAGACAGAGTTTCACTATGTAGTTCAGGCTGGCCTTGACTTGGCAGCAATCCTCCTGCCTCAGTCTCCCAAGTGTTA
Organism: Cavia porcellus; assembly: GCF_034190915.1. Taxonomy (NCBI): domain Eukaryota; kingdom Metazoa; phylum Chordata; class Mammalia; order Rodentia; family Caviidae; genus Cavia; species Cavia porcellus. Next base: position 38,388,352 of record NW_026947508.1, read on the forward strand.
GAATTACAGGAGTGTGCTACCAAGTCCTGTTTAATGCAATGTTTTTGAAAAATCAATATTAGTGCAAAAACTCCACAATGACAAAATACCCATGTAACTATGCAATGCTGAGTCTTGTCAAAGTTTAGGGCAAAAAGAAAACACCAGAAGTGCTGATCTGGTTGCCACCTGTCTCACCCTGATTATCAGCTCTCCTTGTAGTGGAGACCCTCCCTTCCAGAAGGGAAGGGTTCTTCAGATACACACTCTAGTCCCATACAGCTTCTTGCCTGTTTTTAAACTTCATATATACACAGCCCCCCTCTTTCACATATGGCCTCAAAATGATTTCTGTGAGAGATATCCTTGTTGCAGGCTGTGTACAGAGGTTTAAGGGGGCCGTGGTTTGGTCAGTTGTGCATTTTGAAGAGACTTCCTTGGGAAGAGGTGGGAGGAGGCAGGAGCAGTGGCTCTGGCCTGCACTTGGAGGAGGGACTTCAAGGATGGACAAGAGGAGATGGGGTCTCATCATTTTGTTTTGTTTTTAGTTTTTGCAGTACTAGGGATGGAACCCAAGGTCTTACACTGAGCTACATCCCCCAGTGCATTTTTTTAAACTTTAGGATAGGATATCATTAAGGGTATCCCTAGGTCACCCAGGCTGGCTTTACAGATCTTCCTAAGTAACCTGGCATGTGCTACCATTCCTGACTTCCAACAGTCTTTTGGAGGAGCAAAATCCACAGGACTGACTAGATATTAGAAATGAAGAAGAAAGAGAGGAGTCAGGAAGACACCATATCTGATGGAAACTAGCAGTGGTGGGGGGAAGACAATGAAAGGGTTAAGTATGGTACGTGTGAAGTACCTATCCCAGAGGCTCTGGTGCTCTGATGATGTGGAGCAGGCAGTCTTCCTTCAGTATCTTCCAGCATTGAGCTGATGGTGACATCAATGACACCACCTGCAGAGGACCAGGGAGGAGCTCAGGAAAGGGTCAGAAAGGGATGCTGGAGAACTTTCTGGAAGAAGGAGGTTTGAACAGGTGTGCAAATCAGAATGAAAATATAAAACATGCAAAACTATCCCGCCTGGCCCAGCAGGAATGCCAGCCTTGCAAACACCATGTTTACCTGCAGTCCAGGAGAATCTGAGTTGCAAAACATTCTGCAGATTAGGGGCTCTCCGGATCCAGCACCTGCCAGTTCCCCTGTGCATCAGCAGTTGCTGACCCAGCATAAGCTTTTCTCCCTGATACAAGGGACGCTTACCTTTAAAGGCAAAAGAACCTTTTCCGGGCTCAGGCAGCCTTACTCACTCCAGGCTCTGGTTGCTAAGACCCGCCCTACAGAGCACCGCCCCTCAGCCCCAAGGGCCCAACTGCGTGCTCTCAAGCACGCACCTGGCACCGGCTGGAGCATGTGCACCTGGCACCTCCCCATCAGTCCCCCAGTCACAGAGAGCTCTTTTCCTCCAGACTGGCTGGGGCTGGAACTGCTTGGAATCAACCCAGCAAAGCTCCAGTTCCTCCCAGGACTGAAGTCAGCCTCCAGAGAACAAAGCTGCCAGTGTGGGCACAAACTGGAGAGGGGACATGAAGTGTGTCCAGGCTGAATACCCGGGTTCCACCACCTCCCCATTTCTCCTAAAGCTTCAAGCAGCCTTAGGTCGTAAGGAGGCTGAGATTTCCTTAGGTCCCTTATCTGCTTAAAAATTCCCAATGGCTCCCCACTGCACACTGAATAAAACACTGACTTCTGTGCCTGGCCTCTGGGAGCCTTTGTGATCCTATCTCTTTAACCTGTCTCTTCTCTCTCCCTTTATCTCATCTCCTTCCTAAATCCCTACCAGTTAGGTGAATCACAAAGGCTAGCTAGCCACATTCTGATTCAAGCCACCCCTCCAGGCTTCTGCTTGTACCCCCTCTCTCAGGCCTTCTCAGGTGCTCCCTCCCTAGATGGAGTTATATTCTGTTGCCCCAGCTCTGCTATAGCATGTCAGCTGGTCAGAGGAGCAACATCCCTATTAATCAGTCTAACCTTTGATCCAATGTCTATAGCTCTAGAGCTCACAGTGAACTGATCTCTCACAATAGCCTCCCGGGGCCATCAAACACATAGAGAGAATGCAGAGAAGTGGAATTTCAAGCAGGTAATGGGGGTCTGTTTGGGCAGGTATGGTGAGTGAAGCAAAGGTAAAGTCTGTTTTTCTGGCTACTTTGCTTTGTCCTCAAGTGGCACTGACCGTGGGGTTGGGGATTTGACTGAACTGCTGACATCAGGAATTAGTACAGTACAGTTATGTGGATAAACCTTTACATCCTTCCACCCGTCCTCCCCCAGGCTGATCTACAAGGGGACTTTATAGACATGGGTCTTGGGGCTCAGAGAACAGAAGGAACATGCTCAGGGGTGTTTGGCAAAACAGAAACAAAACCAGTAGAGCTGGAACTCCAAAGTCTAAACTGGGGCTCCACCATCAATCTCTGAGCGCAGTCCAGTCTCTGGGGCTGTCCCTTCAGTCAGCATCCTCTGACGGTCTGCTGCTTTCACACCTGCTCTTGCCCTGCCAAGAATGGCCATCCCTGCCATCTATTCAGTGAATTGATATTCAGTCTTCAAAACCCTGCTCACCATGCCCTTACCCCCAAGGGCTCTCCACTCCCTCACTTTCCCCTGTGGCATGAGCTCTGCTCTTGTATATACACATCCTGTACCTCACTTGATGTTGCTACTCATCCTTCCTCTTGTATCCCCTCCAGTTTGGGGGCTCCAGGAAGCTAATACTGGACTCTCATGCCTCCGTCCCTGGGAAAGGGGCCAGCACACAGCCAGCAACTGGGCAGAAGCACAACCAATGAGCTGACTGTGTGAGGAAACAAGCCAGGGAAACATGTTGAGCAGGGAGGTAGCAAGTCACAGGGGAAGTAGAGACAGACAGACAGTTGCTGAGTGGTCTCTTCATTTGCTCCTTCCTCCACGCCTTCACTCCGTCCTTTAGGTGCTCACGATCTGTGTGTGGGTCGGGGGATGTCAGATGACAGTAGACTAAGCGACACCAAGTGTTAAGGCACAGAAAGATCCCTGCTTGGGAAAGCAGGCGCTCTCCTGGAGGAGGACTCATTCTTGGGACACTTTTTGGCACACTGAGGTGAAGGAAGGGGTTCCAAGGTAGAGGAGACAACCTGAGCAAAGGTGCAGAGGTGAAGGGGTGGTGTGCTTATAACCTGGTGCCCTGAAGAAGGGCCTTCCCGGCAGCCTCCGGGCTCCGTCTCTGAAACTGTCTAATACAGGAGCAGGATCATCACAAGGTCCAGTACTGGAGTGGGGAGGGAACACCAGAGAATATAAAGGTCCTGAAGACGAGTGTACTGCTCAGCAATGCCAAGGGTCATCCTAGCATGTTTCCCAAAGAAACCCCACCACGGTCCCCTCCACCAAAAAAGGGACCTTTAGCCAAGATAGGACTGGCCAGAACTTGAGACTAGAGGGTTTTCCCTTCACAGTGTCCCTACGGCATGGCCCTAGAACAGGAGATGCAGTAAAATCAGATGACAATACCAGCAGCACCACCGGTAAACATCCACATGCTAAGCACATCATGGGCACACCTTAAAAATGTACCTCTCGCCACAGCTCGTGGATAGTGCTAGGAATCACGTTACCCATAAAAAAGTCACTGGCTCACAGACAAGGGATCCAGCCCGGGAGCCTGGGATTCTGCTACGGGCCAGTTTGCAGCTGAGCTGCTTCCATGTCAAGACCACCCATGCTTTTAACCATTCAGTTACCCTGCCTCCTCTCATGTTCCTCACACTCAGTGTTGCCCAGGACTGTCAGAAGATGAGGTGCAAAAAGCTTGGAAATAGTAAACACGGAGGAGGAAGGGGAAGCCAGAGAGGACTTAATCAGGGAGCAAGACCTCCTGTAGCCTCACTAATAAAGAATTAAAAACCATTTCCCATGTGATACACAACGTGGTTCAAATTGTTCTACAAATATTAATTCATTTAATCTTCACAACGACCCTAGGAGATGGTACTATTATTATTTTGAGTTTACCTTAAATTACCCACAGAGGAATACAGTCTTAGCTCTGAAGCGCCACGGTAGGCTACTCCCAGCTTGCCTTACAGCCGGGTACCAGCGCCTCCATTTTACTAGAGGCTGCTAAGCTCAGAGAAGTGAGCGCATTTGCCCAAGGTCACACAGCGAGCGCCTAAGGGTCCCAGCGAACCAGGAGCACAGCAAAGCTGGCAGCAAAACTACGTGCGGGCCAAAAGCCCTCCGCCCCTCCCCCACCCCGCCCCCTCCCCGCGGAGCCCCACCCCGGACGTGTTCGCTCAGACCCCGCCCACACGCCCCTCCCTCCTGACACACCAACCCGCCAGCCAATGGCTGGGGTCCTATAAACGCTCGGCCGGCGCGCGCTCCGGAGCGCGGAGGCTGGAGGTATAACGTGAGGGCGTGTGGATCGCGAGTCCCGGGTCCAGTCCCGAAGTAAGTGCACTTGCACGCCGTGGACCTCAGACTGGAGGAGTCAGTCGGAGTCCGAGGATCGGAGCGGAACCTCCTCTGAGAGCGCCGCCCGTTCGCTCGTCGCCGCCCGCGCAACCCGGCACTGCCAGAGTCACCAGCGCAGCGCGGCCATGGAGCCCAGCAGCAAGGTGAGTCGCGCGCCGCTGGCCTTCCCCACCCGGGACAAAGGCGGAACCCCGTAGGACCCTCGGGCGATCCAGGGCGCCCAACCACCCGGCCACGCGCCATGCGCCCGCCACGCGCAGCGCGCCTCCAGGAGTGCAGCTCGGCGTGGGCCTGGACGCAGCGGGGCCCGGACTCTGGATCTAGCGGGCGCTAGGGTGCCGCGTGCGCGTTTGGGTGCCCGCACCGCGTACCGGCTTCCTTCCGGGGCTCGGTGTATCCACGCGGCCCGGAGAGGACCGGGAACTCGGGGCCCAGCGCCGCACGTCGCGCACGACCTCGGAGGTGGCTGCCCAGCCAGCGTCCGCTCCTCCCGGGCGGGGGAGGGGGCCCGAGCGCGGCGCCCATTGGCTGAGCGGGCCGAGCCCCCAGTCGGGCCCCGGCGCTGGCCCGGGCGGAGGAGGCGGGACCCGCCAGCCCTCCCGGCGGGATCCGGGCCGCTTGCCCCGCGCCCCCGCACGGCTGCAAATCCGCGGACCAGCCGGAGGCGCTTCCCAGGAACCCGCGATGCCAAGGCGGAGGGCGCTTCTATCGGACCGAGACGCTAGTGTAGGGGCTCTGCTTCCAGGATGGAAGCGGACGGCTCGTTTCCACGCTCCTTTTCCGGGAGTAATGCGGACCCCGAGCTTTTGCTAGGGCCAGTGGAGATGCTCTCTGAGGAGGCGCGCTTGAGACGGTGGGGCAGAATTGGGGTGGAATTGAGGGCCCCTCCATGACCTCGAGTGGGAAAGAGACCCTGTCCTTAGAACGAGGGGTTTTTGTTGGAAGCAAAAGACTCTAGATAAGCTCTGTTTCTACAAACTAACTTGTCCTGCAGGGGCTCTTCCTGAGTTTACCCCAGAGGTTCTTTCAACAAGGCACTTTTCGAGATGCTGTATGGGTAAAATGTGGTTTCTTTCCTCCCTGCCGACTTCACTCTTGTCTGGGTTATTTACAGATCACATTTTTCTTTCTTTCTTTCTTTCTTTATTTATTTATTTATTTTTTTTGTTACCGAGGATCGAACTTGCGACCGCGACCGCGCACCTGCCAGACAGCCGCTTGTGCCGCTGAACTAAATCCCCGGAAGATCACATTTTTCTTTAAAAAAAAAAAAATCTTTTTTTGAGACGGGGTCTCACTAACCCTGCAGGCTGGCCCAGAACTCATTATTTAGCCTAGGTTGGCCTCGAACTTGTGGCAACCCTCCCACCTGAGGCACAGAATGCTAGAGTTACAGGCGAGGGCCACCATGCCCAGCTCTTTCAGTTTTTGAGACAAACTTTCACTGTTTAGTTCGGGCGGGACTTGAATTTACTGTATAGCCCAAGACTGGCCTCAAACTGAGATGATCCTCCCATCTCCACTGCGATTACCAGTGAGCGCTACTTTGCCTAGTTTAAAACATTTCTCATTATCTACTTGTGATTTCCTCCTGCTCTGTAACCTTTTAAGCCTGATTCGCAAAGGCACGCGACCAAACCCGAAATGCCCTTCCTTAGGCTGTGGAGATGTTGGTGGGATCGAGCTGAGAAACAGTCAAAACTGTACTCAGCGGGATCAGACCTCCCCATACCTGTCCAAGCCGGACTTGCTTTGCCCTGCCTTGGCTCTGAGGCTTGAATGGAGTCTGAGGGCATTGTGGCTGCACCACAGAGACAGGGAAAGCTAAACAAAATACAAGAGAAACGATTTTAGCTAATGACAATGGCTGAGGCCCCGAAGTCCAAGAACTCGCTGTTTTTCCAGAGCACCCCCTACCCCTACCCACTTATCTGGGCCATGGTGTCTTCACATGCAAGATAGGGATAGCTCTTTACAGTTCCTCAAAGGAAAAAACATATGACGCCAGACCTGGGTGTATTTATTGGACAGATAAGTAAATATTCTGAGTGCAGACAGCAGAGTAGAGGAGAAAATAAACAGCCACTTAAGAGTTTACTGAGATGCTTTTGAAAATGCTTTTCACTGTTAACCACGTAGCTCTGCTGTGGTTTTTTTTTATCTGGGGGGAGCTTGTAGAAGAGAAGTAACTTTACTAAAGTTGCACAGCTACCAAGTGACTGAGTAGATGTAAACCCAGGTCAATGAGAAGGGGTTTTAACTTCTGCCTCCGCTGCATTTTTTGCTAGAAGGAATAGTTTTGTCTTGAAGGGCAAAGTATGGAGTCTGGTCAGCTATGACAGTGGGTGCTTTTCACATAATGCTCTCCAAATCAAACTGTGCAGTTATCAGAAAATCATTTTAAAGCATCTCCCTTCCCAGTGGCTTATCCATATTGATAAATTCATGTGAGTGTACTGTTACATTAGTAAATGCGTGGAAATCTCAAAAGACAAGGACAAAGATAGCATTTACACTAAATATTTTTTTACTAAATTCTCTATGATTATCTTGCATGCATTCTGGAAAACAGGCCTTGCCTTTGGAAACCTCTGAATTGGTCAGTGCCACAACATTGTTTCAAAGGTTAAACTGAGACCCAGAGAGGTGTATCATACGTTGGGTGTGTCTAGCTCAGATGTCTTGGTTCTGCTCTGTTCCTCTTTATTTTCTTGGAACTGGGGATTGACTGCTGACTTCCCTGTGTTCCACTATACTTTTCTGTGGCTCAAAGTAATGAGCGTAACTTAGGAAGTACGGCGGGAACAGGTGGAATCAGAATTGCCTGGCCAGCCAGGGTCTCATCCACCATCTGTGCTGGGTTCCAGGCAGGAATAAGCTCTCGAGACAAAGTAGACATCAGAAATCTACAGGACTTCTCAGCCTGTAACAGTACAGTGTATAGGTATTTGCTTGAAGTGCCACAGATGTGGTTTCAAATCCCAGTTTAACTGTTACCTCATCTGTAGATGAAAACATTTTTTATCATTAGAATGTTTGTAAGAATTCAGAGGAAAAATCATGGCTATCTGCCCCCCTAGAAACTTCATGAATAGTCCTTATTTCCTTGGATTCCTTTTATGCATGGTGCTTGCCTAGGCCTGAGGGAGCAGCTGTATGAGGGCCTCGGTCTGTATTTTAGAGGTGTGACATTTGGGCAGCGTGAGCTTTGGGGGAGTCAGGATATCTGGCTTAATAGTATTACTTAGATTACACTGATTTCACTGAGGTTTCCACTGGTCACTTCCTCCCATTAAGGGCTTAGAGGAGGCCAATTTGCTGAGATGGCACATGGTTAGAGTGCCAGGTCAATAGCCTGAGGTCAGCTGGTAAGTTAGTTCTGCCTTGCCTTAGATTTCTTTGTTCCCATCCATCTGCCTGGATTTGGGTCAGCTTTGGGATAATTTGAAAGGAACTCGCATGAACCTTTTCTTTTGCAGTCTTCACACCTGCTCTATGAGCAAGAAATAAGTCACAGGTCCAATGAAAAACCAAAAGCCACACATAGGCCTTCTGCCCCAATACATGCTGCCAGCTTTATCAGGAAGATATTGGAGGACCGAGGAAAGTCAGAACAGAAGACCTTCCAGCCCATAGGTTAGCCCTCCAATTGACAGGTGAGGAATCAGAGGCCAGAGAAGAGAAGAATTATCTAAGATAGGCTCTCACAGAAGAGTTGAGGTAGCCTATAGAAAGACATCTTGTTGTTGCTGTGGTTTTTTGTTTGATGGTTGGTTGTTTCTTTTGAGACAGGGTCCCCCTATAGTTCAACCTAGCCTTGAACTCTGCCCGGTCTAGCCTCAAACTTGAGGAAATGCTCCTGGCTTAGCCACCTGAATGCTGGGAGTACCAGCACCTCTGGCCTCTGAAGTTTTTAAAAAGGTTCTTTTTTTTTCACACCTCTATGTTCAATGCCATTCTCCATCCACCCCACATGAACAGAAATTGTGCAGTAGGATTCTTTTTAACAGTTGGATTAGATATGATTTAACATCTAAAACCCTTCTGTGAATGGAAACAAAATGAAGTTATGACCTTGGAGAAGTACCTTGGTTTTCTCTGTAAAATGAAGGTTCCACTGGTGGCTGGGGCTGTGGTGAGTCTGGCTTTGTGTCTTGAACCAAAATGGTGGCTATTTTCAGTTGGAAAGATCTTTGGGTGGGTTTTTGTTTTTGTTTTTGTTTTTTTTTTGCGTGGCTATTTTGGCTATACCCACAATGTAAACAGTCCTGAGATGATCCTTGTCCAGTGCTGAGCCATTCAGGGATTCGACCCTACTTGCCTCAGAGCTGGGTCAGCCCCAAATCCCCCATAATCAGCTTGTGACTTTAGGGAGCTCAGCTGTGCCCAGTGCTCCTGGTCACAGGGTGTCAGGGCCCCAGCACTAAGGATACAGGCATCTCCTTCCCCTCCTTCCTAGACTGGCGAGCTGGGGAGGCCTGGAACAAAGGAGAAAGTGTGTGTCGTTGGCTTGGGGCCTGCAGCCTCCCTCCTTCCCTCACCTCACTTCTAGAGGTGACAAAGCCACTCAGTCCCCAGGATGACAGAGACCAGCAAGGCTCCTGGATGGACTATGGGTTCAGAGAGGCTGTGTCCAGGCTGGCAAGTCTAGCCCTGGCCACCAAAACAAACCTCCAGTTGTTACCTCCCTCCGTGGGAGGGGTGGAATGGAGTTGGAGGTGCTGTCATTCAGCCACCAGGCCTGGCAGTAGCTGATGCATAAACATTGGGGTTTTGTAGTAATTGAGCCTGAGATTCCCAGGCCTCAAACCTGGCTAGGAAAAAGGTAGGGCTTACTCCTCCATTTCCCTGACTTTTGTTTCCTCAGGGCCTCCATACTTTAGAAAGGGAGGGAGCTCTTCTTTTCAATCCTCAGCTGATGGACATCTGCCTGAGTTGCTTAGGCCAGAGCTTGTCTCTCCCTGCCCTGGAGCTGGGAGTGGGTATGAGAGGGCCAGTGTCAGAAACAGCACTCCCTAGGATATGTCTTGTGGGAGCTGTGTTCTCAGTTGTGCGAGGATTAGTACCCACTTTCTGGGTCAGCAGCTCTGAGGCTTACTTGGAAGTGCAGGGCCTGTGCAGCAGACTTGGAGCATAGTCCGGTCCCATTACTGCAGCACAGTGGGTCCCAGATGGGTCAGTTTGCTGGCAGCACAGCACTGCTGTGTGCTGGAGAGAAGGAGAGCTGCCTCACAATGGGCTGCCCAGCTAGAGGAAAGAGACAGCCCTTCTGTATTCCTTGAGCATTCATCTGCTCCATAGAGTGGAGTGGCCCTCACAGCTGTGACAAACTTTCCCTCCAAGGTCTTGGCCCTGGTGCCGGGGCTGCTTTGGGCTCATCTCACCTCTCTCCCACAGCCGTGGGTGCCCTGCCTTTGACAGCTCTGTCAAGTAGCTGGAGCACATTGTGAAGCCCATCATCTATTCCAGTGGTCACAGCTCAGATCATTGCCCTCTGTGGCACAGTGGAGGCAATCCTCACTGCCAATGCCTTACACCATGATGATGCCAGCCTCCACAAGAGTTTCCTCCAGACAGGCACTGGCCTGAATGTGGGCTTGAGTGGCCTGGCAGCCAGCTGTGCCATCAGCATTTTGGGCAGCAGGGTTATGCCAGGCATGGCCCAGCAGGCCTGGCTGTTTGTGGGTGTGGTCATAGTCCTCACCCCTCGAAGAAATACTCAACCTCTGGGGTCTCAGTGTCACCTTCATCCTTGTCATCAGCCAAAGAATGTGGTGTAAAAGCCACCCTCCTCCTCAGTCCTGCACAAATCCATCTGGCACACAGGCATGGGCTGCTGATGATCTTGGAAATTCACAGTGTCTGAGTCCCACGATCTGTGAACCCAGTTCTTTTCCCCATGTCCCATGCCAAGGAGCAGAACCTACCTCTCATCAGGTACCTGACCAGTGAGAACACCTCCCTCCCCCACAGTTCTCCATGCATAAGGATGAACTTGAGTGTTGTTTTTCTCTCCACTCAGAGTGTTTATCTCAGAGTTCACCTGTTCATACGTCTGTGGAGCAGCTCTCTGTCTCCTAGTGATAGAAAACCTTCTGAGTTCTACACTGCAGGACTACATTTGCTCTGAGACTTGGAAGGCAGTGTTCTGAGCCTGCCAGGCCCTGGCACTGGAGCTGTGTCCAAAAAAGTTCTCAGATGTGACTGGAAAAAAAATACTGAATTTTCTTTTTTCTAAGTGCAGGAGTAATGGAGCCAACTAAAGGGGAACAGCATAGTGAAAACATAAACATCTTCTTTATCCAGGGGTCACTGTTAGATATTTACCTCTTTTTGCCCACATGTAGGTACATGCCCATAAGTGTGATGTTTATGCAATATGTTGACATTTCTATGTTTTGCTCTGTGTGGCCTATTGTGCTCACCAGCCCAAGCCTTAGAGCTAAATAGTTGCCCTGTGTTTCTCTGCAGACACTACAGGTGTCATTAACATCTCTTCAGTAGTAAGGTCAGTAACATCTCTTCCTTAAGTTAAATGTACATTCTGTGTATACATTATACATGTTTTTTCTCTACTATTTTTTGTTTTTTGTTTTTTTGGTACCAGGGATTGAACTCACAACCTCGTGCTTGCTAGGCAGGCACTTAAGCCACTGAGCCAAACCCCCAGCCCCACATTATACTTTTTTTTGACAATCTATCCTGGAGCTCTGTTCATGACAAGTACATACAGATGTGTTGCATTCTTTCCAACAGCTGTGTAATATCCCATTATAGACATGTCTCACCACGATTAAGAAACAGCACCCTCACACTTACTTCATACCACTTCATACCACACAATATATGACATGTATTTATTTTCTTCCCTAGCTGCAGATTAAAATAATTAAATTCCACAGGCAGGGATTAGGTTTAGTTTATTGCTGAGACCCCACGTTCTATGATAGTGTTGGGAGCATGTATTCAAGCAGTCTTTACTTAGTAATACAATTTATTATTAATAATCACTCCCCTAGTTTTTTCTTTCAGTAGTGCGGGTTGAACCCAGCTATATCCTAATCTTTTTTTATTTTTCATTTTGAGATAGTGTCTCACTGAGTTGCTTAGTTACCCAGGTTGAGCTCAAACTTGTGATCCTCATGCCTCAGCCTCCCAGAACGCTGGAATTACAGGCATGTACCACTATGTCCAGTTGAAAAACCTTTTATGGAGAACTGAAGCTATAAGGGAAAGGACTTTTTTAAGGTCACTGGAACGGAGAAGCAGAGGCTTTGTATCCACCCAGACTTAACAAATTAATTTTATCTTAATTGAATTGATACCCATCTCACCACTGAATGCATACTCATACCAACTTCTCCAGGGGCCAGTTCATGATCCAGGCACCAGGCACCCAGCCCTGGGAGCCAGTTGTCTGGGTTTAATATCCCATTATAAGATAATATTCTTTTTCAGTCATTTAGGAGCAGTGACCTGTTTGTGTATTGAAAGACTTCAAAAATCCTTCTAGTTCATGTATTGGGTTTCTACATATAACAAGCAGCTCAGGGAACGTGGGATTTAAATCTGAGGTTTACAGACTTTCTACAAAAGGCCGGATAGACATTGTCAGCTTAAAGCAAAATCCAGCAAAGTGGATGAAAGGTTCCTGAATTTGAGCTCGGCCCATCTCAGATTGGAATGGTCAAGGCTTAGAGAGCTGCTGGAGTGGATGTTTGGCCTCCACAGAAAGAACCAGGTGAAAACCTTGTTCCTTTCAGGATCAGTACCCGGAAGCAGGGGTAGGGCCTGAGCAGGAAGCACAACAAACCTGACATCAGAGATGTCCCCCACACCCTAACTTGAAGTTTCACAGAGGCCTAGGACCCTCTGATTACTCTCCTTTTCCTCTCTGAGCCTCCCATTTTCTCCTCTGAAGTGGGAGCAATCTGTCCCCGGAGTGGAGCGAGTTCTGTTGTGGTGGTTAAATCAGGATGTCTGAGGAGTCCCTGGCAGGATGCCTGGTGACTCCCTGGTGCCGCTGATAATCGCCCCAGTTCCGTCCTTCTCTCTGCTTTAGACATTGATGAGCACCTTCTGCCTTTAGGGCCACTGTAGGGTGTAGCGCAGCTCAGTCATGCGAGAGTCCTGTCTTCACTAGGAGGCTTGAAGAAAATGACTGCAGGAAGAATCAGTGCCTGAGGTCACCCAAAGGCCAGGCTTCTGTGGTCAGCCCATCACTCTTGACAGGAGTCTGCAGGATAGAGGGGTTAGGGGTAAAATATCAGGAAGGAGGCCAGAGAACTCGGCTCTAGCCCTGGCTTCACCTGTGCTCCTTGCCTGTTACATAAGGATGTTAACAATCTGCAGTTCCTTGGGCTGCTTTCCTCTTTAATGCCCAGAACTTTGTTCAAAAAGCAAAGGAGAGATGTCATGGATCTGGTGAACCCTGCTGCACCCCTCCCCGCCCTCCTTACGCCTGCACCAAACACTTAGAAAGCCTCCTTGCATCCCATGCTCAGACACTTTGAAAGTCAGGCAGGAAGCTGTGAGAGGAGGACAAGATGGAGTGACGTTCAGATCCTGCCAGCTTGGGACCTCCCACCACAGGCCACACCTCCCTCTGAGGGCGGGGCCTCCTGCCTCCCTCTGCTAATATTGACTCAGCCTGCTGCAGGCAAGCCCAGCAGTGGAGCAGTGCTGGGGAAGGGTACATGGGCGGGGGCCGAAGGTCAAGTGTCCGGCAAGTTATGCACTGTGGCCATCTCATCCTGATGTGTGGGAACCAACACCTCGCCAGTGGGTTGGCGTGGGGGCACTCAGTGGGCTTTGGATCCCCAGGACTCTCAGAATTGGGAGAAAAGGGCATCTGGAGCATGAGGGAGCCTGTATGCTGCATATGGAGCCTGAGCCCAGGGCTTTACTCAGCAAAGCTTGTGGGCATTCCGAGGAGAGTTGAGATTTGAACTTGGTCTGACTGACTTCTCCACTGCTGCTCTGAGTTTAAAATGGAGGACTTGTGGAGAGGAATGCATTACCCTGTTCCACAGTCCTCTCACTCTCGCTCTAAAACAGAGTCTCTATGTATTGTCAGGTGGGCCTGAACTTGCAGTGATGCTCCTGCCTCAGCCTCCTGAGTACTGGAATTATAGGCAGGTGCCACCATGCCCAGCTTTTCTGTTTCGTTTTGTTTTTAAACAATTGTTTGGTGCTAATCCCTACCTGGGCACGCTAGTTACAAGGATAAAAAGACCCAGGTTCTAATTTTAGGAGTTTTCAGGGTGGAGACCACAGAGGACATAGCAGGAGCAAAGACCTGGAAAAGCCTGGGGTACTGTAGAAAGTTGTCCCAACCCTGACAGGTTCTACATTGCTCACCCCACTTTGTCTGAGTCACCGTCAGTGCATCACGACACCTAAGTAAACACAGGTTGAGTGAATGGACTTGGTTAGCTTCCTTGCTGTGCTTCAGCTTTAGCCACAGGTAGACAGGCAGATGAGCTCTGGTGGTCTGTCTGCCCTTCCTTGGTTTGGCAATCACTTGTCAAGGTAACTGCCTGGTGCCCTGATACAGAATTTGACAGCAGCTCTCTAAGGAAGAAGCATTGTCCCCATTTCTCAGGTGAGGAAACTGAGGCCCAGAGGCAGAGTGTACCATGCTTCCCAACTCCAAGGTGGAAGGAAGCCACTCACTGCATTTCAGCTGCAGTCCCAATTCCAAGCCCATCAATCATCAAGCTGATGTCTTGGTTGCAGGAGGCAACATAGGTCGGCTCTCAGTGCCTTGGGCCTACAAGAGGGCCCGGACTTGTACTGAGCTTACACTGAGCCTTCTGAGCACCCTGGTTCTTCATCTGGTGATAGTAGACTGTTTCTTTCCCCTGGACACACTATTCTGACACCTGGAATGTAGTCTTAGCACTGTGTTCCCACTTGGCGGTTTCCTGCTGCCCTTCACAATCCAAATCTAGTGTTCCCTCCTGGGAACTCATCTTTGATTGTCTGCAGGCAAAATTAAAAATCTTTTTCTCTAAGGCTTGCTCAGTTCCTCATTCCATCTGCTTTGAAGCCCAGACTATGTCAGTTTCATGTTGTCTTTGAGTGCCTCCCCCTGGGTGCCCTGGTGACCCACCAGCCCTCCCCACTGTGTCAGGACTTGGGTGTGTTTGGTTGCAGGCCCTGGAGCATGGGTCCCTGAGTGTTTTGTGAGTTCTAAGGCAGCACTCTACCTAGAACCCAAGGCATCGCGGGCAGGTCTTCTGAAGCGAGTTTGACCTTGGCCTGCCCATGGCAAAGTCTTGCAGAAGGGTTTACCCTTGACTGCCAGCAGCCCCCACTGCCAGTTAAGCAGCTGCTTAGTTGGGCCCTGAGGATTCAGAGGTCCAAGAACTTTCAGAATATCAGAGCTAGACTCATTGGTGTTTCGTGGTTGTTTTTGGGCTAATGGGTACTGGGAATGAGACTGATGACCTTGAGCTTGCCAGGCAGCTGCTTATGCCACTGAGCCAGACTTCTGAAACAGGGCCTGGAGCATTGCAGTGGGCCTCGGGCATCCTCTGCTACAGCAAATCCTGAGCCAGCATACTTTCTCATTTAGAGTTTTACTTAAATTGCTTTGTTCTAAGTAATATGAAGCCCCAGGGCTTGGGAAAAATATATTTTGAATAGTTACCATTCACACGGTTCAGAATTCAAAAATGTATAGAAGGGTATAAAACGAAGTTTCCCGTCTGTCCCACCCATAGCCACCCTGGTTCTCTAAGCACGGTACATCATTATTTATTTTACATGTGCCATCTTTTGAGGTTGATGTGCATATCCCCCAGCCTCATCAGTTTTTTTTTCACACCAAAAATAGTAAAAAACACATGATTCTGAAACCTGCTTCTTAAAATTAACTTGGAGAGCTTTATAGCTATATTATATTTCATTAAATCATAGGTTTGCATTGCTAGTTTTTATCTCAATTTGAGTATATCCTAGGAAAACATATACCTTGCACACCGTAAGTATCACACCCTGGATAACTCTGAGCTCATGCATACAACTCTCTGGACAACCCAGCAAGTGGGGCCAGCTCTCAGTGCCCAGCCCTCTTGCTCATGTTGAGTGCTATACCATACAGACTCTTTTGGTTCCCAGTGGTCACCTGTGACGTAGGCAGACTGGCCCTGTGCCTGACCAGGGACCCCCAGATGTTTGTTACCTGCTCATTGGCCACTTACTCTGTAGCTTCTGAGTCTGAAACTTCCTAAAGAATTGACCTAAACTTTTTTTTTTTTTAAATCCGTACCAGGTATTGAGCTCAACCACCTGCTTGCAAGGCAGGTGCTTATGCCGCTGAGCTAAATCCCCAGCCCTTTCCTAAAGAATTGAGATAAGGAAGACTTTAGGAGACCTTTTGAGTTGAGCTGTGAATGTTGTGCATTGTGGCAAGAAGCAAGTCCCCGCCAGTAGGATGAACAGCAGGGGATTCTCCAAGGAGGGGCAAGCAGACAGGCTTGCATGATGTAGAGTGAACTCTGAGCTATACCCTTAAACCTGGCGAAGCCTCTTGCTTTTCTTGGCCTCTGAAGAGAGAACCCTGGCTTTTGGCATGTTTGTCTTGTGGGCTTCTAGAGACTGAAAAGAGGATACATGCTGTCACAGTCAGGACTTCTTCTGGATTCTGTGGCAAAACTGAGGCCCGGCGACCCAGAGCAAGGCCATGGCTGAGCTGAGTACCCTAGCAGCTCCTTCAGGCTGTACTGGGGTGTGAGCTGGTGAGCCTTCCTCCCTCGCCTGCAGTGCTCGGTCCAAGAGCTGCAGAGCCGTGCCAGGGACTTCTGACATATGCCTCCCCAAGCACTCTTGTCCGATAGCCAGTGAAGGGCCTACCACTTACCATATTTCTTGGCTTCCTCATTTTAAAAGCCATAAAGTGTCTGTCTGCCTTTTTCTAGCCAGAAGGATAACTGACTGACCTTTCACCTGTCTGTAAGCAGGGCCTTTCTCCTGCTGGCCGCTTCCCTTCCTAATACCTCATGCCTTTGGCTGTCCTTTTTCTCTTCCAGCCCTCTGTCCATTAGAAATATTCTGGCCCAGAAGTTGTACCCATCTTGTGTCATGTTCTTTTCCAAAGTACCCTTCTAGCTGGTGTTTCATCTGCATCCAGTGAACCCGGAGAAACTTGTAGTTTGAGAGGACATTGCTGGGAGGGCACTGAATGGAGAGTTAAGAGCCACGGCTCTGCCGAAGACCTCTGAGAGATCTAGGACTTGTGTCTTCCTCTCAGAGCTCCATTTTCCTGCCCTGGGAATGGTGGGGAGGGGAGGAGGCAGGCAGGACCATGTCTCTAAAGCTGACTCTTCCCATTCTGTAGATAAGCAAATAAAGGATAAGGAAGGTAGTGTGGTGGGATTCATAGAGCAAATAGGGAGATGGGTTGGGTCAATGCTTGGCTCTAAATCCAGGATACCTTCTTACCTGGACTTTTCCTTTCTCATAATTTGGCCCCACTCTCATGGGAGGGTTGATTCCTACATCTCCTAACCAGAATCTGGAGCCCAAGTATGACCCTACCAGGAGGATGAGACCCCGGAGAATTAAAGGCTGTTTTCTCTAGCCAGAGGGAGAAGACCCTGACTGCCTTTCACCAGGAAAACGCCTAGAAGTCAGCTGGGCCGGTTTGGGCACCTGAGGTGGGGAAGTAGTCTAGTTTCCCAGGAGGACAGGTATTGGGCCAAGAGTTAGGCAAAACATCCGAACATGAAAACCTGCCAGCCTCAGCCCTGCTGTGTGGTAACCTGGGCTCAGACATGCCTGTGACTGTGTGGTTTTGTTTTTCTGCAGAAAGTGACAGGCCGCCTCATGCTGTCCGTGGGAGGGGCAGTGCTTGGATCTCTGCAATTTGGCTACAACACTGGTGTCATCAATGCCCCTCAGAAGGTGAGTACCATGCCATTGAGGCCTCCAGACACCAGCTTGTTCTGCTGCACCAACACATGTGTGCACACACATGCACATGCTCACACTGCCATCAGGGTGTCAGAATCACGGGCATCGGCTTAAACGTCAGCCTCCCCAGCCAGCATTGTAGAATTACAGGGCCCATGAAATCCTGGGGTTTTATAGATCATCTTGACCAGCTTCCCACCCAGCACTGATGTTTGTTATAATCAAAAGCAATGTTTAGTTGTATGTTGCTGTACTGCAGTGGCATATCCTCTGTTATGCTGAGGATAGAGCTGGGTTTTTTTTGTTTTTGTTTTTTTTATATTGCTCGGTACCCTCCGTATGACTCCAGGGTAAGCAGCCAGGTCAGCAGCAGCCATTCTTCCCTTTCTACAGGTATGATGATGGCCAGAGAGTGAAATGAAAACCTGCACAGCATCACTTGGCCACTCAGGCAGATCTGGTACCCTTGAGCCTGTGCTCACATGCCCTTCCGCTACAGCACTCTTCCCCGGCTCCTGAGTGAGACACCGATTTCTGGGCTGAAACCACATCCCCTTCCTGGAGGCCCAGTGCCAATCAAAGCAAACATGGCGTCTTGCCCTAGGGAAACACAGGGGTGGAGGTCTGATTTCTTTCTCCCCACAGTGCATCCCAAGCCTGCCCTCACATGTTTCTTGGCATGTCAAGACTGGGAAGGACCCTTGCCATCCCCTCTAGCCCCACCTTTGCTTTAGGGTAGAGAAGGAATGTAGGGGCAGGAAAGGACATTGAAACAGAGTCCCTTTGTACCAGGTGATTTTCATGTCTGTGTTTGTAAAGTTGGGTGGTGGTTTCCACTTTATAGATCCGGAAATTGAGTGTGAGGTATCTGAGGCAAATGACCAAGAGGCCCAAGGTCACACTGTAGTAAATGGCAAGTCAGAAGCCAAGCAAGCTCTTTTGTTTCCACAGCCTCAGGCTGTCTTCCTAAATAATTGCCCTGTCATTTAAAAATGCCTTTCTGGGCAGGAGGAGATGAGAGCAGAATCCTCCTGTCCAGGACCAGGCAGGCTTACTGTTCAGACAGGTGGGACTGGAAAAGGAGTGTGACTGGTCTGGGGACAGGGCCTGTCTGAGAAAGTGGGCAGTGTGGGGACCAGGGCTGGGCTTCTTCCAGTGGGCGGAGGGTGGCTGTGGTGGCCACACCCGGTGCTGGGTAGCAGGTCGCCAGGAACTCTCAGCCTGCTGAGTCACACTCAGTGCTGCAGGAGCACTGACAGAGACTTCTAAGCTTGCCTGACATGGCGACTGTGGGCGCATGCTTACAACAGCCCCTGGCCAGCTTTGCTGAGTGCTCCAAACAGTTCCCACCAAGATGTCTGCCTTGGAGCTGGCTTCCTCTGGGAATCCTTATAGACAGGGTACAGATCAGGAGGAAACTGGGGATTGGAGCCCTCCTCCTTGGTGGCACTTTGAGGTCCTCTGAACTCTCTCCAGATTCTGATTTAATTGGTCTGGATGAGATTTTAAAGCTTCCTGATTCTGTTATGCAGTGAAAGTTGAGAAATACTGGATCAAGTGATGTCTTGAACTGCAGTCACAGAATAAGTCAATGACAGAGTTAGAATCCTAAAGGCAGAATAGAGGAGGTAGGTTTCAAAACTGGGAGGGAGGGTGAAGAGAAGGGGTCTGTAGAGGAGGAAAAATGCCCAGAGAGAAGGCAAACACATTCAGTAAACGGGTGATTAGGATGTCACTAGATGGTAGGAGAGGGAGAGTTGGGGGGCTGAAAGCAAGCCAATGTGGGACCATTGTCGGCATGTGGTTTGATCTGCAGAATTCTCAGCCACTTGTATGGTGTGGCATAGTCAGAAAGGCATGTAGAGGATAGATTTCAAACCCAGGCTGGAAGAGCAACTGAGGGGTCCATCACTGGTATCCAAGAGGGTGTGAAGGAAGGTCTCCTAAGGAGACTGGAATAGGAGATTGAAGGCTCAAATCCCTGAAAACGGCCCCAGAGATAAGGAGGGGACCCTTTGGAGAAGAGCTATACTCTGAGAGAGTTTTGCAAGACAAAGGAGAAAGGCCATGCAGCCTTGTGCCCTGCAAAGGGTGGGTTAGCAGAGTGTAAGAAACCTCCCTGCAGTGACTGAAGAGTGAGAGGGAGATGGAGAGTCAAGGGGGAGCTGATATAGTGGTGTCATCAGCCACGTGGTAGGCTGAGGTGGGAGGATCATTCGAGGCTATGAGTTGGAGACCAGCTAGGCAATATGCCAAAACCCCATCTGAGACAAAAAATACAGAAAAAGGTGCTTGCGTACATGTGTGTGTGCCTACATATGTATGTGTGTATATAGAGAGAGTCCTTAGGAAAGTTGGTTGGCTGAGAAGAGAAAAAACTCATAATGCCTAGAAGGGCTATAATTTCTTCCTGGTACCGGAGGTTGAATCCAAGACCTCACATATGCTAGCCAAGGGCTCTTCCACGGAGCAAGTTCCCCGGTCCTATAGACTTCATTTAACATAGAGAATCACCAGAGGGGGAGAGGGGGAGAATAGGGAGTGAGAATGGGGTCCTGTAAGAGCAGTAGTGTTGGAACAGGAGTCAGGAGGCTGCCTTGGTCAGAAGGGACCCAGATCCTTCTGAAGATGTAAACATTCTAGAAGGAAAGTCTCCAATCCTTGGGGTTCCCTCTAATCAGAAGTAGACGGAAGGTTGGTACTACTGGGGACAGTGCTGACTGGCTGACCAGGGTGGCAGAGTACAGGGAAGTAGTACAGAGGGCCCAGCTGAGGCTGTAAACTACATTTATGGGATCATTTAGGGGACACCTGCCCTAAGGTTGCTTGAGAAACCAGCCTGGAGAACACATAGATCTAGTGGCAAGGCCAGGCATACAGACACTCAATCTGTTTAATTTTGTACTGTAGTACAGATATTTTTCACAAGCCTGGCCTAGTGTTTCCGCCAAGGTATAAAATAACAAGTGACCACCATGGTGGGTGGGCCTTTGAGTCATTGTCCTAGGAAGGTACAGTGATTGCAATTCTGTAGACATAGTCGTTCCACAGGGACTTAGCAAGTGTTCACTGTGTGCAGGAGCCCACCCTAAACAGCCTGGTGGGGAGAGTATAGCTGTAAACCACATGCGGGCACATCCTGGCCTTCAGGGAGCTGCCTCAGAGTGGGTCTGACCTGGTGGCTCTAGGACTCCCCCATCGGGAGGAGTTGGGGAGGCCCTGTGGAAAATCAGGTAGGATTTCCCATGTGTATTCTGTGAGGGATTGGTTTCAAGACACCTTCCCCCACCCCCACAGGTCCTGAAGCCTTCAGGTGCTCAAGTCCCCTATGTCCAATAGCATAGCATTTGTACGTCACCTACTGTGTCTTCCAACATACTTGCAATCATCTCTGGATTATTTAATATAATACATAATACAAAGTGAATACCGTGTCAGCAGTTGCTATTGTTTGGGAACTAATGACAAAGGAAAAAATGGTGGGTCATGTATAGTACAGACATAATTTTTATTTTTCAAACATTTATGCTCCAGGGCTGGGATTTAGCTCAGTGGCATAAGCATCAGGGTGATGGGAAAGACAGGAAAGGCTTTGTGAAGGGTCTTGCAGTCTTGCAGCCAAATTAGACCTTGCAGGGTAAGTTGGGCTCACAAGGAAGGAGGGCCAGATATCCAAGCCAAGGGAACTGCCCGTGCATGCATGTTGCTGTGAACTGTTCCTCCGTGTGGCATTGCTAGCTGCCTGCATTGCACGCACTGACCTCTCTGGTCTGTTCCAAGTGACTTTCAGGAAGTGGTGGTGTCTGGGCCATGGCTTCCAATGGACACTTTGATGAGGCCAGTCTTGCTGCTCATTCCCAGAAGCTTGTTCTCTGCTATAAAATAGGCCCAAAGGGCATCCTTTCCTTGGAAGTGTTAATTAATCAAGATATTATCTTAAATGTTTACAAGGCACTTACCCTTAAACTGCCTCCTCCCAGCAGCTCTGTGAGGTGGGCAAGCTGAGATTATCTTCCCCATTCACTTGTAGATAAGGAAACTGAGGCTGGATGAGGCTGCCTAGCCAGTACAAAGCTGAGCTGGAACTGGACTGCAGATTTCTTGCGTCTTTCACCCTGTGTGTGCCCCACACTGAGTAATAGTGACCTCCGTGGGACATCTCTGCCATGCAGTCCCTCTCTCTAGTGGACAGGGAGGAGGTGGAAGAGGAAAGCCAGGCAGAGGGAGCAGATAGTGTAGGTGTCCTGGATGCTCTTCTGGGCCCATCTGAGGACAGTCTCTTCCTTCCACAGCAGCAAGTCACCGTGCACTTAATCCACAGTGTTGGGCACGTCTGAGGATTAGGCAGCCTCAGAACCCAGAGTGACGGATCAGCAAGAAAGGCCCTTGGTCTGTGGAGGACTGAGGTCTCAGGGTGACCTGCAGTGACATGACCAAACTGGGCTGGAGCAGACCCCTGACCCAGCCTCCAGGCAGCCTCTCTGTCAAGCTCTAAAAGAGTCTTGGGTCCCCTCTTCCTTTAACTAGCACACAAACCCTGAGAGCCTACTGAGTGGCAGAGGTTGTCTTAAGCACTTTAGAATTAGTAATCCAATTGTTCCTCAAAATAGCACCATTAAATGCTCACCATAGTCCCTGTTTCCTAAGAAACTGGCCACAGAGATGGTAAGCCACTAAACCAAGGACACACAGCTAGTGAATGGCAGAACTCAGGAAGTCTGGCTCTAATCTGTGCCCTTGATCTCTACAGAAGATAGTCAGAGATAAGCAGCCTGATACCTTTCACATGCCTCTAAGTGCCACCCAGCTGGTTCCTCACACTCTGAGTTCAAAAGTGAGTCAGGCCCAGTCATGGGCAGACATCTCAACAGTTTCCCACACACAGTTGCACAATGTCTTACACCATCATACCCTATCACAGCCCAATCGTCTCTTAAGCTCCTCGGTTAGATTCGGCTTCTTCAGTTAGTAACGACTCCCTCTCCAGCCCTGTGCTGGGTACCAATCACATGTAATTCAGACCACCTCTGGGTTGAAGTTCAGTCTAGAGTGAGCACAGTGCCTTGTAGTTAGCCATCTGTGGGTAGTGATGGAAGTGGGGACAGGTGCTGTGGGAGCAGAGATGTTCAGCCTGTACAGCAGTTACCTTTCGGAAGCAACTAAGCGTCAAGGAGAGTCCAGGGTGTGCAGGGCTCAGGTTATGTGGGAGAGTCACTGTGTTGGCCAGAGCAAGGGCGTGCAAGTCACGTGTAGTAGGTGGGGGAGGCCCTTTATCCTGAGGGCAGAGAAGAGCTTTGCCAGCTGCTAACACTGAGACGAGCAGGTGCCTGCACCTGCAGGGCAGACTCCAGAGACTGTGGGCCAGTGAGCAGGCTGTGGCAGAGCAGAGGCATGGCCTTGGTTTGGAGGGAGGCCACCTTGCAGCTCTTCCAAGCAGCATGGGTGAGCCTATCATCTGCTAAGGGTGGGGACCAGCTCTGACCTCTAACCTGGCCCCCAGGGAGAGGCCCTAGGGGACTTCCATCTGAATCCCTGACTGACCCTGAGATGTGGCTGAGTCGCTGTGGAGATGTAACTCTCAACTAAGAGATGTGGGGAGAGGAGAAGCAGCGAGGGAGAAGCTGGAGCAGGGGTCAAGGACAAGCTGACCCTTTCTTTCTGCTAAGTTGAAAGCCCAGCTGCCTGTTTAACCAGTTCATTGCCACAGTAGCATCTAGGAAAAAGGAAAGAGGGCTGAGAGGCCTTTAACTGAGTAACCCAGCTTAGGGAGCCTTGCTGGGGATGGAGTAGAAGAGCCAGGTCCCATAGGATAGTGTGTCCAGGAAAGGATGGTAAACCCAGCCAGAGGTTCCCAGACAAACCTCGTGGCAGTAGCTTAGAATGCTGGAGCAAGGGTTAGCCAAATCCAGCCGGCAGCCTGTTTGTATGTGGGCCTATGAGCTGAGAGAATGGCTTCACGCTTTTGAAGAGTTGGAAGGCAACCACAACAGAAGCCACGTGTTGCCCAAGAATCCTACCTGATAGGTGCTGTCTACCTTTTACCAGTCTGTGCTTTAAATTACTTGGACTTTCCTTAGACAAGGAACTCCGCCCTTGTAGAGTCGGCAGTCCTCATGCTAAAAGCCTGGAGAGGTGGGACTTATGCCTGCTGGGGTCCTAGAGACAATCTGTGCCCCTGATCTCTACAAGAACCCCTAGTTCTTTCAAGTTCTTCCCTTACATTTGCATCCTCTTTTTTGGGCGGGGGGGGGGTACTGGGGATCAAACTTACAACTGCGCGCTTGCAAGACAGGCGCTTATGCCGCTGTGCTAAATCCCCAGCCCCTGTTCTTCTCTTATCTATGCTGTATATAGTCAGTGATTTGTTCCTGTCATCATAAAAATGGAAGCCCTGACCCTGCTGCTCCTCTGAAGGTGATGGCTTCTGTCCTTGAGAGAGCAACAATGACAGTAACAGCTTGTTTAATCCATTTATTCCATGTGGCAGAGGATGCTGTTCCTCCTACCTCTCTACAGATAGACTCCTGGGTCATAACAGAGGAAGTAAGAACTTCTCTGTAGATCCCCAAATGTGTGGTGCTCGCCCACGTCTTCCTGGGCCTGGTGGAGGGTGACTTGGGGATTCCCAGAATGCCCTTAGGAACATGTAGTACACCCCACATCCCCAGCTTCTAGGTCCTGGGGAATAGCTTTTCCTTCAGGTCATGCCATCCTAAGACCTGGGTTGCACAGCCAACAGCTTCTCCTCACACAGGAGCCCCCATGGCATCATCAGGATTTCCAGGCTTGTGATGGGCATGCGAGGCAGGAGGCTTCAGAGCAGCCAGGGCTGAAGAGGGTGCCCAGGGCCTTTCGGAAATTGCTCCTTTGGTTCCTGTCGGGAGTCACCAGCAGACTTCCTTGAGGGTGCCTACATAGTCCTCAGCGAGTGCTGAGAGCAGTGACTGGGTGGTAGAGTGACCTGGGCTATTTCTCGTGGAGAATTCTTGTGATTCTCCAGGGACCCTCTGCTTTTCCTGGGCCGGGGATCACCTTGAACCTCATATGCAGTCCTCAGGAAGAGGACATGGAGACCTCAAACCAGTGACAGAAATGGAAACAGGCCTGGCTTCTTCCCAGAATATTAAATTCTAGATGCCAACGCAAAAACCCACTGCCAGGGTCATCTGCCCAGGAAGCTTCCAGGGGTCTAGAAGATTAAGTTTGGATCAAGGTCAGAGTGAAAAAAGCCCCATAAGTGGTCTGAGCTGCAGAGGGGCTAATGAGACGTAGAGGTTGGGCTCCTTGAACTGTCACCCTGAGCTGTCTAAACAGAGGCCTCAGCATTACATCCTGAAGCTCATATAGATAGTTTCAGCCCTTATACTCAGAACTTACGTTTTTTTTGCACTCAGTTCAAACAAGTTCCATTAGCTAAGCTGAGCATAGCAGTGCATACTGGTAAATCCGGTCCTCCAGGAGGTGGAATAGGAGGATCATAAGTCTGAACCCAGCTTGGGTAACTTAGTGAGACCGTGTCTCAAGTGTGTGTGCTTGGGGATGCAGCTCAGGACTGAGACCCTAGGTTCAATCTCCATTTCCCATAGCTGACTTCTTGGGCAAATTTTGAAATGGATGTGGAGAATTGTTGGACCATAGAAGGGGCAGGGTGAGACTGAGACCTGTGGATTGCAGAAATCAAAAGCCAAGGACAGACATTCCTCCTCCTATGTCTGACAGGTCCCTGAGTGACAGAGGGAGATGGTGTGGCAGGATAGTTTGGGCCTTGGGAGGAGTGGGAAGTGTTATGTGTCTGGATAGGTCTCTTATCCAGAACAGCTTGTTCTTTGCACAGTCTGATAAATGAGGCATTACTGTTCCCAGCCAGTACTCTGCAGTTGGTTTTGTTCCTTCAGCCCAAGCACTGTGTGTTGTTTTGTTAAAATCTGTCTTGCCTTTGTCCCTAGCAGAATCAAAGGCTTCTAGAAGAAAGCCTGAGACTCTTATCCATTGATTCCTCTATTCACTTACAGGTAACCCCAGCCCAGACTCTGATCCCTGTCCCCTCAGGGAAAGTAAATCCTGGGAGATGGGCGGAAACCTTGGGTCTCAAAAGCAGGAGTGACATCATCCAGAGGCAGGGAGGAGTGGGGAAATGGTAGGGAAAGCTGAGGGGTAGCCCGCTGCTTTGAGAGTAGAGCTAGCTTGTGGTAGGTAAAGACATTCGATTGAGCCCTGGCAGGAACCTTGATTTTGAGTTGAGCCATGAAGACTTGTTAGACTTCATCGGTAGTCCATACTGCCTTGGGTACAGTACCAGTGAGTGTGGGATGACTTGAGGGGTGCACTGAAGAAGCACCATAAGTAGGTTTCACTGACTACTCACAGCATTATGAATTAGATACAGTCACCACCATATTGAATCAGGTCAGTGGCAGACTTATCCAGTGGTGGTCCGCTAAGGTAATAATGGAGATGAAAATTCCTATGGCTAGCAACATCATAGCCATTGTAACATGTCACCATGGTGCTGTTATTTTTGTGTCTGTGCCTATGGTGATGCCATTGTAGACAAACCTACTGAGCTGCCTGCTGCATAAAATTATATATAGCACCCAATACTAAATATATTATGATAGTGCCTTTACTATGTATGTATGTATGTATGTATTTATTTATTTATTTATTGAACAGAGTCTCACTGCAGCTCAGACTGGCCTTGAGCTCACTTTGTAGCCCAGGCTGGTCTTGAACTTGTGATGATTCTCCTACCTTAGCCTCCCAAGTGCCCCACCGTGCTCGGCTTATGTTTTTATTTTAAAGTATATTCCTTCTACTTACTTTAAAAAAGAAAGAAAGGAAAAGGTTCTGTTAAACAGAGTGCTATGTTACCCCAGCAGCAACCTCATATATGCATTTCCTGATTGTATCAAGAGGCCATGTCAAGTTACTCATCTGGGTTTGTGTTAAGTGCGCTCTCCTGATGTTTGCACAACAATGAAATTGCCTCATAACACGTCTCAGAATGGAAACCCATTGTTAAGCTATGCATGACTGTATCACTAACCTTTGCATTTTAAAAGATGAATTAACTGAAATTAATTAAAGATGAAATAAGTAGCCCATGGTCACACTAGAAGGAAGGAATAGAGCTGGGGCCTGAATTTGGTTGTGTGCCCACTGGCTTTCCTGGAATCACCATGTAATCCTCAAGGCTCCTCACCCACAAGAACCTATCCTAACTCCATAGAGCTAGGACTCTGCTAGCAAGGCAGAGGCCACCGACTCAAGTCACGTTTCTCTACATGAGGACAAGTCATGACAAGTGGACCCAGTCTCGGTATACCCAATGGACGTTCCAGAAGACTGTCTTCCCCTTTGGGAAGTGTGGCTACCTACTGCTTCCTGTTCTGCTAGACCCTTGTGGCTTGGGAGGGCTTGGGAGAACAAAGAGCAGGGATGATGGAGGATGAAGAGGCAGCATACTGCTCTGCGTGTGTGAACTGTACACACTCCTAGTGAGGGGTATAGGCATGCTTGGGTTCCCATAGAATTCAGTGGGAGTTGTGAGGGGCATTCAGGGTTGTGACAGGCTAGGCCAGGGGACTTCTGATGATATGAATATAACCATGTGTGTATATGGGACGTGTGAGTGGACCTCCTTCTAGGTAATGGAATGGGTCTGGCCAGTACTGTGGCGCTGGGTGTGTGTCAGCGTTGCCTAAATGTGGTGAGTGTCCTCAGAGCCAGGCCTGCCTGTGCTGGCCACACCCTTGGCATCAGACCAGGCCCTCCCCAGGGTGGGGTCAGGACCATGGGCAGGCCTGTCTAGGACAGGTGTCTCCAGTTCCTGGAATGGCTTTGCTTCCTTGTCCATTCCCTTCCCTAGACCTACCAGCTGGGCACCTGGATGGAAATGGGAGGAGACCATGCCTCAGGGCAGTACTCCTAGGCCAGCCAGAGGGCCTAAGGAACAGAAAGTAACAGTGTGAGCCTTGTGAGCATGTCTGAAGAGTGATGTGAAGTGAGCTAGTCACGCCAGGCTGAGTGCTAAGTCAGTGAGCATACCCCCACGGAGCCAGCAGAATGGCAGAACCTGTCTGTCCAGCTGTTTCGTCCTCAGCAGGGGGTTATGAGCAACTTAGTAGCAGCAAGAAGGCACAAGTGGTTAGGAGCGTTTTCTCCCTATACCTCTGCTGTGCCTGTACTTGCCCCATTGGTCATTTGCCGTCCCTAGCAAGTTTGTTGAACATGAAGCCCCAGTGCACTGGACACTATGCCTTGGCATGGCAAGGGCTGGCCCTCAGATGGAGCCCAGCCCCTGCAACTCACCTGAGGAAACTGAGGCCTGCAAAAAGGAAGAATTTGGTTCTAGACTTTACCACAGAAATGAGCCCAGGGGCCCATTAAATGACCCTCCCCAAGTCAGGGGAGTATGGGTCCTGGTCTCACCCAAGCTGTTTTTCCCCTGCAGGTAATCGAAGAGTTCTACAACCAGACCTGGATCCACCGTTACGGGGAGCCCATCTTGCCTACCACACTCACCACACTCTGGTCCCTCTCAGTGGCTATCTTCTCTGTTGGAGGAATGATTGGGTCCTTCTCTGTGGGCCTGTTTGTTAATCGCTTTGGCCGGTGAGCAGGAGGGACCCTGGGCTTGCCCATGGGGGCGTCCTAATCCAGAATTGGATGGGGGAAGGGAGACTTCTCTGCCATTGTAGGGTATCACCTATAGCCCAGCCTCTGAAAACTTGGGACTAGGGACCCTCCTGACCTGTAACCCCCTCCCCAGGCGGAACTCTATGCTGATGATGAACCTCCTTGCCTTCCTGTCTGCTGTGCTCATGGGCTTCTCGAAACTGGGCAAGTCCTTTGAGATGTTGATCTTGGGCCGCTTCATCATTGGCGTATACTGCGGCCTGACCACGGGCTTTGTGCCCATGTATGTTGGGGAGGTGTCACCCACAGCTCTTCGTGGGGCTCTGGGCACCCTGCACCAGCTGGGCATCGTTGTTGGCATCCTTGTTGCCCAGGTAAGCCAGGGATGGGTCTGCCTGCCCAACAGGGTGGAGCTTATCTAATTAGACTTCCACTCAGCCATCCAAAGCCCCGCAGAGGACAGCCTGGGGGTGTCCAGGTCCCAGGGAACACGTAGCCACTTGTAGATCTCCCACTGGTCTCCTCAGCCAGACAGAAAGATTATTTGATCCTTCTTATCCCCTTCTCGCTCTGGGCCTCCAACCACAGTTCCCATAACATGCTGCACTCGTTCACACCTCGAGGCCTACAAGCCTTCACGCACGCTACCTTTCTGCAGAAGGCTTCTCCAACCCTATCCCTCCAATCCTCCTATGGCTGAGTAGCCAACCACACATACTCTGTGCCAACACAGGTAGGCTCTTCATCCTCCCAGTAGTCTGGGAGTTGGGTCCTACTTTCCCATTACAGGTGAGGAAAGAGGTTGAAAGAGCTCAAGCCTCATATTAGTGGCAGAACCACTGCAACTAGAGCTCTTCCCGAAGCAGAGAAGGTGGGAGTGGAGTGGATGCAGAGCACTCACAGCCCGCTTCCCCTCAGGTGTTCGGCCTGGACTCCATCATGGGCAATGAGGAGCTGTGGCCCCTGCTGCTCAGTGTCATCTTCGCCCCAGCCCTGCTGCAGTGTGTACTGCTGCCCTTCTGCCCTGAGAGCCCCCGCTTCCTGCTCATCAACCGCAATGAGGAAAACCGGGCCAAGAGTGGTACGGGCCGGGCCCTGCCCTCCTCCCCACCCCCTAAGCCCTGGTCTTCCCGCTCTGAGCCATCCCACCTTCCCTCCAGTGCTGAAGAAGCTGCGTGGAACAGCTGATGTGAGCCAAGACCTACAGGAGATGAAGGAGGAGAGTCGGCAGATGATGCGGGAGAAGAAGGTCACCATCCTGGAGCTGTTCCGTTCCCCCGCCTACCGCCAGCCCATCCTCATTGCTGTGGTGCTGCAGCTGTCCCAGCAGCTGTCAGGCATCAATGCTGTAAGTGCCCCTCCCACCCTTCCTGTGAGCCCAGCCAAGCCCCAGCTCAAGTGTGTGCTGTGAACAAGTCCCAAGCCAAACAAGCCTCTGCCAGGAGAAGCTTTCTTTTTAGAGTCAAATCCCCTAAGGTCACTGTGCAGTGTCCATCTGCCTCAAAGTATTTGTCCCATCTGTCTTAACTTAACCCTGTATCCCACATCCATTGATAGAGGCAGGGGAGGGCCAGAGAGCCCAGCTGACCCCAGCACTCTCTGTCTGGCAGGTGTTCTATTACTCCACAAGCATCTTCGAGAAGGCAGGAGTACAGCAGCCTGTCTATGCCACCATTGGCTCAGGCATCGTCAACACAGCCTTTACCGTTGTGTCGGTGAGTCTTTTGCTTGTTGTGGGTGAGCAGCCAGAGCCCAGCTTTCTTGGCTACTGAGGCTAGCCTGTGGGTGGATGGGCTTTGAGAGGGTGACTTGACTCTGTCCTTGCCCACAGCTGTTCGTGGTGGAGAGAGCTGGCCGACGGACCCTGCACCTCATAGGCCTGGGTGGTATGGCAGGCTGTGCTGTGCTCATGACCATTGCACTGGCACTGCTGGTGAGTGGCTACACTTTAGAGGGCCCCAGGTGTGAGGGGTGGTCTATTGGGCTCTATTGGGCTTAGAGTCTAAAGTGCCTAGCAGACTAGGCAAGGGCTGAGCTCTTCCTGCTTCTGCCCATCTTGCCCTGAAGTCTGACCTTCTGGCTCCTGGGGTTGCCTCCTTTCAATACACTCATTGCTGTCTTGAGTATGTTCCCCCCCATCATGAATATGTCATTTCTCAACAAAGCACCACTGCCCTTCGACCCCAAGCTGTCATCTCCCCAGGACACATCCTTACCCAGTATCAAACTTTGCAAAGCCTTTAACTGAAAGTTCAATTCATCTTCACACCAACCCTAGAAGGTATTACTACAAGGGTACAGAAACACAGAAAGTCTGATTGCTAATGGAGTGAGCATTCCAAGATCTGAACCAAAGTCCTTTTCCATGGTGACCTCTTAAAGGAGAACAATTATATATGGAATCACAGTGCCTACTCCCTGCCAGCCTGATCTGGGTACCTTATAAAGTACCCCAGTCCCCAAAATGTTCTCTTGCTACAATTTTCAGCCAGAGCCAGGGCACCTAAGGGGCCTTTTTAGCACTCCCACGCTGCCACTCCCTACCCAGACGGTGGGCTCAGACTTGGAAACACCCAGGAGGACACAAACTTTTTGTTCAGATGAGGAAATTTGAGGACCTACACAGATACCTATGCCACATGGCAAATTGAGGATTAGTTCTAGGCCTCTTGTCTTCCACCCCCAAGCAGCAGCTTCTGTAATTTCTGTTTTCTTTGAAGAGACATCACAACACAGTCTTAACTCCTTCCCCCATCTTTCTCAACAGGAGCAGCTGTCCTGGATGTCCTATCTGAGCATTGTGGCCATTTTTGGCTTTGTGGCCTTCTTCGAAGTGGGCCCGGGCCCCATCCCGTGGTTCATTGTAGCTGAACTTTTCAGCCAGGGTCCACGCCCCGCTGCTTTCGCCGTCTCTGGTTTCTCCAACTGGACCTCAAATTTCATTGTGGGCATGTGCTTCCAGTATGTGGAGGTGAGAAGCTTCATTAACTCTGTCCTTATGTTTCTGGCCTGCATGTCGTGACCTCCAAATGTCACACTGCACAGAGTACTCTCCAAGGAACTTGTTAGCAATCATGCTGAGAAAGAAACAGACTCAGAGCTCAAGTCACCTGGCTAAGAACATGGACCTCAGCTTAGGAGTTTTTAACTTGGGATGAGGTTTCTGGAGCTGTAACAGCCCAGATGCATTTAATCATCATAGTATCCCTGGGTGGTATTCCCTTTTTCAGATCAAAGACCCAGAAATAAAGTGATCTATTCATATTACTGAGCTGGTATAAGAGTCATAACGTAAACTATTTGTCTGTTTTCCAGCAACTGTGTGGTCCCTATGTCTTCATCATCTTCACTGTGCTCCTGATTCTGTTCTTCATCTTCACCTACTTCAAAGTTCCTGAGACAAAAGGCCGGACCTTCGATGAGATTGCTTCTGGCTTCCGGCAGGGGGGAGCCAACCCAAGTGACAAGACACCTGAGGAGTTGTTCCGCCCTTTGGGAGCTGATTCCCAAGTGTGAGGTGCCCCACATCACCAACCCGGCCTGCTCCCAGCAGCCCCAAGGATATTTCTGGAGCACGGGCAGCTGGATGAGACTTCTAAACTGACAGATCTCAGCTGAGCCAGGCCTGGGTCTGCTTTCTTCAGCCAGCAATGATGTCCAGAAGAATATTCAGGACTGTAATGGCTCCAGAATTTTAACAAAAGCAAGACTGTTGCTCAAATCTATTCGGACAAGCAACAGGTTTTATAATTTTTTTATTACTGATTTTGTTATTTTTTTATCAGCCAGACTCTCCTGTCCCCTTACCCCAGGCTTCACCCTGAGTGGCTCAGTGCCTGAGGGTGGGACCAGGCCCTGTGCAGACACTCGCCTTCTTCACCAAGCTAATCTTAGGACTGGACCTATGACCAAGGACACACTAATCGAACTATGAACTGCAGGCTTCTACTCTAGGAGATGGCCATGGCCACCACTTTGCAGGCCTGGATCTTTCCACTCTAGAGGTTGGGCTTCATTTTAGGATTTGCCCATTCCCATCTCTTCCTTCCCAACCACTCAAATTAATCTTTCCTTACCTGAGACCAGTTGGGAGCACAGAAGTGCAGGGAGGAGAGGGAAGGGCTGCCAGGTTCTAGTCTCCTGTGCACTGAGGGCCAGACGATCTCCACGAGAAAAGGCTTTGGGGAGGCTAACTTACTGCTGAAGAAGACATGGACACTTCTGCCCTGCTGTGTATAGATGGAAGATATTTATATATATTTTTTGGTTGTCAATATTTACAGGCACTAAGTTATAGTATATCTGGACAAACCAACTTGTAAATACACCACCACACTCCTTCTGTAACTTACCTAAAGAGATATAAATGGCTGGTTTTTAGAAACATGGTTTTGAAATGCTTGTGGATAGAAGGTAGGGAGGTTTGGGTGGGCATGGGGAAGAACCAAGCAGAATTGTGACTACTGCCGTGACTTCTGGCTCAGGATACCATCCCTTGCTAGCACCTATACCCTTTGTTGTTAAAAAATTTTTATTACCCAGAGAAAATTCAAATTCTTAATCTTGATATTCACGTTATTTCCATCATATTTAATAGTGTTAAAAAACAATAGCTATTTGCTGACTGTGATGTTTCAGTTTAATAGGCATTATCTCCGATGTGAAGTACTACATCTCCTTTTGGCTTCTTTATAAGCCCTTGTCTACAACCCATCCCTCAACAAAATTAATCACATTTTTATGAGCCTTCCAGTTGGTGGCTGCACCTTGTCCTCAGATCTACACTGGGGTGGTTTGCACCCCTTATAGAAAAGGGATCAGAGAACTGAAGTGTAGCCTCCTGGAGTCTTCTAGGCAACAGCTAGGGGCAGTGGGCTGACTAGGCTCCCTACACCTGTGGGTCACCTTGCTTTTGAAAAATGGCTTTGTGAGGCATGGGTGCTGACCAAGGGCAGAAAGGAACTGGGAACTGTCAAACTGCCTTAATCTTTTGGAATTGCTCCAAATTGCTTCCATCTAAACGTTTCTGCCGAGCTTCCTCCTGCATCCCCTAATTTTAAGACCCCTTCATCTCTCCTATTCTTGTATTTGCACCCTTCCACCTTTATCACAAGTCCAAATTTCTCCTGTCTGAATTTTAACCTGCAGGAACCAATTTGGTTTGTCTGGGTTCTCAGAACTACTCAATGCAGTGTGCTGAGCTGTAGTTAAAAGGAAGAACCAAGAACTGTGACTAGCTTGAGCTGGCAAAATCGAATTTGCCTTCTAAACCACACATAGGCAAAACTAAAATTTCCTTGGCTTGAAGGAGTTTTAAGGCGGAAGTAAGGAGGGAAAACGGGTATTTAGTAAATAGAAAGTTGTCTGTGTCACGACTAGGTACTGCACTGGAAATGTGAGGTGTCGTCTTCACCTCACATATGAACGGGTTGAGAGGATCTGCCTTATTTGATTTTGGGGCAAGATAACTGACCGTGTCGGGCTGAGCCAGGTGTGGGAAACCTGCGTTCCCAAATCCTGTTGGAAGTTCTGCCACTAAGTTTCCCAGACTTGGGCCCCAGAACGGGAGGAGGAAAGTCAGGCGCGCGCTTAAAACTCAATCCTTTGGCGCTGTGGAGTGGTTCTTAAAGAGAGAAGACCTGGGATAAGGCTGTGGGGCGTGCGAGAAGCGTGCATCAGAGGCAGGAAGCGGCCTGCCAGGCATCCCGCGCTCTGGCCCAGGGGACTTGATCTTGGTCTGCACACATCAGAGAGCCCACTTACCAGTTCCCTCCGACCCTGTGTCGGTACCCACGCCCCAGGCCGCGGCATTGCACAAAAGCGAGGAGACCTGTAGGCGCACGGAGCCCCGTGAGCGCCCAGCTTCCGGTCCTCGACCCTTTTCCTCTAAGGGGTGCAGCTCGCCCAAGTGTAAAATTTTTGAGGGCAAGGCGCTGCCGCTCACGCCTGGGCAAACGCCTATCCCGCGGCCCACCCCTTTCACCGGCGGGCTCGCTCCGGGTGGGCCGAAGGCTCAAGTGTCCCATAGTCTATCTTCCTCCGCTCAGAGGAGGCGGGGCCAGGCGCCGTCTCCACCAATCAGCCGCTGTGGGACGAGCGCGCAGGCGTCGGCCGCTGGAGACCCGCAGAGCGCATCAGCCCGCCCTTTTGGGGGGCTGGGGAGGGGAAACCTGCCTATTGGCCGAGGTCCTGAGGCTTGCAGTTCTCTCAGGTACCTGTCCCCGATCGGGCGACTTCTGACGTTTCCAACAACTGCTCCTCTTTGCCTCGGCCACCATTGTCCAGTCTTGTTTAATCCTTCATTCGAAATCTTAGGCTCCGGACGCCTGAAGTCCTTCTGAACTCCACTCGTCCTGTATTTCCTCCAACAAAACGAGTTCCACAAAGTAGCTGATTTGGCCTGCCTTCCACTACAGTAGGAAAGAACAAGGACTAGATCAGTCCTTGGTCCCCAGTTTCTACCACAGAATGTGGTCAGCATTATGAAATGATTGGACTAGAATTTAGAACCAAAGAACTTAGAAATAGGTCTGGCAGAAAACCCAATTCAAAAAAAAAAAGTGTATTTACTAACAGGGAAAGGAATATTCTCTCTTGTCAAAACGGCATTTTCATGACTGGCCCTCGTTGCAATTACTCACCGTAGTATGACTCACACATCGTCTCCTAGGATCACTGCAACAGTCTTACTCCGCTTTCCTTCCTCTTTGCCCTCAACGCAAATTTAATCATGTCTCTCTCCTGCTTCTAAACCCTCCCTGGGTTCCCATTTCCCTCAAGATGCTATTCATCTTCTAATGCCTGAAAATTCAAGCCCTTTCACGATCTCCATCTCATTGCTGTCTCCATTGCACCTCGCCTACATCCTGCAGCCATGGAGCCAGTCTGCTCTCTGATGTCACATTCTCTTTCTCCTCTGGTCCTTTGGAGGTGCCCTCCTCACCACTTGCATTCCTGTTTTCCACCAGGTGATTCAGTATACCAGGTCAAAGTCAAAAAGTGATTGGGGAAAGTGCCAGTTGTGGTGCTTGGCTTATCCGTTGGCACACTGCTACCAACTAGTGGCTGTTGGGTGAACATTTGCGTCAGGGTGGTTTTAACCTCATCCTCCAAGATTGAGGGAATAGTTTAACTTCATCCTCCTAGATTGAGAGAATAGTTGGCTATCTATCCCTTGATTGGGTTACTACAATATTCGTTTGGTCACTCTGCCCATGACACCCCAAGTTACCTAGGTAAAGCAGTGTTCTGGTTCCATTGCTCTATGCTTAATACTCCATGATAAACCCCAATTCTTTATCCACATTCTGACTCTTACAGACTATGTCTCCCAATATGCTCCTTCAACACCCTAAGCTTCAGCCAAGACAACTATTCAGTATTCATAAACAAGACCTCTAATTCACTGTCTTACCCTAAAATATTTTTTGTCCTTTCTCCTGGTCTACCTTTGTTCTGTCTCTAAGGTTGTCTGGTCTTAAGATACCAACTTAACATGCCACTTTCTCTATGAAATGTGCTCATTCCTTGAACTGTCATTGACTTTTTCAGGCATTCTGTTTTATGTAGTGTCTTGGAAGTAATGTGGTTACTACAGTCAGAAAAATGCTGACTCTGATTTTTAAAAATAGCTTATTTCAGATTCCTGCTCTGCTACTGAGCTCAAAAATCTGGGGCAAGTCATTTTACTTTTCTGATCTTCAGTCTCCTCATCTTTTGTAATATTAAAGGTTAAGTGGAATACAGGTATCAGTGGGAATTACACAGTCTTCCTTCCACATGGTTCGGAAAGTCAAGATTCATTCCTAGATGATGGAATCTCTTCCATTCTCATAGTCTCTCTCTCTGTCTCTCATTCTCCACCCCACCCCCAGCTTTCCCCTGAGCTACACACACACACACATTTTATTTTATTCAAGACAGTGTCTTGCTAGATTGCCAAGGTTGGCCCCTAAGTTGTGTTCCACCTACCTTAGCCTCCAATACTACTGGAAGTATAAGTGTGCTCTGCCACACTGGTCATCTCTGACTCTGAGTGTTGGCATTCTATACCGCCTTGTGCAAGGTTCTCAGTGCAAGCTATTTCCGATCATGAAACTCATTTCTAGTTTCACTTAATTATTTACTGACTGCCTCCCAGGTGCTAAGGATAAGGCAGTAAGAGAAAAAAGATTTATAGTCATGGAGCTTACATTGTGAATGCAGTAAGCAACCAACTAATGTATAATAAAGTGTCAGTAGTTTGTATTATGGGAAAAAAAAAGAAACCAAACCAAGGATGAAGAGGATGAATTGTGAGGATTGCATGGGGATGGAGGTTTTAGATAATTTGTACAAAGACCAGAAGGAAATGAAAGAACAAATCAACACATATTTAAGAGGAAAACCTTTTAAGCAACTTCAAAGGTGCTAAGGCAGAACCGTATTTAGTGTATTGTAAGAATTAGCAAGGAAGCCCACACCTGGACCAATTATACATGAAATTGGGAAGGTGGTGGGATGCCAAGTACATAGGACTTCATGGATCACATGGAACTTCTGGTTTTATTTCAATGTTGATAAGCCACTGGAGAACATTGGTCAGAGAAATGACAACCTGATTTACATTTTTAAAGGATCATGTGTCTGCTATAAGCTGAAGGAGAGTGTCAAGGGTTAGGGTCTAGATGTCCCTTCAAAGCTCCACATGCTGTTGGATGTGGAGCTGTTGGGAGGTGTTTAGACCAGGGAGGTAGTCTTTGATAGAATAATCCTCTGATGAATTTTTGGCTAAATATGCTATTAGCAGGTAGAATCCAGTCACAAGAAGTGGGTCACTGGAGGCATGACTCAGAAGGATGCATCTCCCCTCCGTATCTTCCCTTTGCACTCTGCTTCCTGGCCACCATGATGTAAGCAACTTTCTTCCATGACACCACTTCCACGATGCTTTTTACTGTGTTTGAGCCTCTAAACATGGACTGAAACTCAAACGCGTGAGCCAAAAGAAACTCTCCTCCTTTAAGTCAGGTATTGTGTCAGCAAAGAAGAAAGTAAGACAGGAGCAAAAGCAGAAATAGGAGCACCAGTCAGGAGGTAGTTGCTGTGGTCAGGTGAGAGGTGATGATGTCTTGGATGTAGAAGCAGCAAGTAGAGGTGATCAACACGGAGATGCATCTTGAAGTTTCAGCCAACACAACTTGCTGATGAGATTGACTGTGAGGTTTGGAAAAAAGAATAAAAGATAGCTGGATTCACTGGTGTTAACTGAGAGTGAACTACTGATGAAGTTAGAATCATCTGGTTTTGGATGTACTGAGTTGGAGGCCCAACAGATGTTCTAGTAAAGACATGGAGTAGGCATTTGGATATGCTAATCCGAGGTTTGTGTAAATTGTTATGGAACATTTGGGGAAAGAGGTATTTAAATCACAGCAACATAGCCTAAAATTGAATTTTAGACATCAGTGTTTCTTGGCGTCCTCCAGGCTCAAACTTTAGGCCTGAATGCAAACCGGTTTGTCCTTCTCCCCACCTCACTATGAAAGTCTGTGACTAATGCTCTGAAGTGACACCTGGTCAGTTAAAACCATATCCATTTAAATTACTGGGCTGCTCTTCACCCCATGTTCATCAGGAGTCATGGTTATTTCCTTAACAAGATTGTCAGTGTCTCACAAAAGTTAGCCTACACATTTGCATTAAGCAGTTGGGAAGGAGAAAGTGTGAGGTTATTTATCACGTGATAGTGGTTTTCTTTCCTTTTTATATTCACTGTGTTTGTTCCATTTTTCTCCTAATGGACTGACCTCCAGTGCCTCATAAACAAAGAACTTGATTTTGATTTAAGGTTCAAGTGAAGAATACTGTTGACTGCAACTTAGGATATCACTGTTCCATTTTTCTTTACTTCTCACTTTTTTATATTACTTATACCTTTCTCCTAGAATAGTTACCTTCAAACTTTCTTGTTCATGGACTTCTTAAAGGAATTTTGGAGAACTGTACTGCTTAGCCATTGACATTAAATTTTTTGTCTAAAATATTTGCAAGAGATTTGAATTTTTATATATATTATCATTTAAAAATAACTTCTTCATGTGTAGGATTGATAACCGTATTACTAACTTTTTGTTGGATCATTGAACAGAACTGTTTGCAGTCTCGCTGTTTGAATGTCTACTTCGTATGCTTTACTTTTGTAACTTGAACAACTATTGCTAAGAGGACAATATGTACTTTATCAACTAGTTATTCCTGTTTATTGTTTTTGAAATTATGTATTGTTTCTACCCTTTTTCTGTTTTTTTCTCTTTAAATAAAATTTTTTTAAAAATAACTTCTTCAAAATATATGCAGCAGCATACAAAAATGATATGATGTGCATATCCAGAAGCTATGAGTTGAGAAGATATGAGATGCTTTGTTAGATTTACATCTATTTTAGTTTTCAGGATATTGATATAAATGATAATGTGTTTTCATTTCAGTTTCCCTTCGTTCATTATTAGGAATATAGTTTGGATGTTGAATGACACCCAAAGGTCTGTGTGTTAAAAGTTTGGCCTTGAAAGAGGTGTTATTATTGGAAGACAGGAGATCCTTTGAGAGGTGGGGTTTAGTAGGGAATCCTTAAATTATTGGTACCCAAACGGGAATTATGGGACCGAGGCCACTTTTTTTTTCTTTTTTGCTCTGTGGCTCATATGTAAGTGGGTTTGCTCCAAAATGCACTCCCTGCCATTGCAATCTGTCAGCACCCCTGTCAGAGGCCCAAAGTAATGGGCCACCCAATCTGGGACTAGAACTTCTAAAACTGTGAGCCAAAATAACCCTTTTCTTTTATAAGTTAAGTAAAGCTTGCTAACACATCTACTATACAGAAAAGTGCTTGCCTTTTGTATATTAATCTTACACCTCTAGCCTTACTTATTGACTAGTTCCAAATGTTTTTGGTGGTGGTGGTGGTGGTGGTGTTATTGATACTTTTGAGATTTTCTGCAGAACCAAGTTTGTCATCTGCAAACAAAGATACTTTTATTTCTTTCTTTTTAATCTCACCACTTTTTATTGGATAAGCTAGGACATTTAGAACAATGTTAAAAAGGATTGTGAGAGAGGACATGCCTGTTCCTGATTTTAGCAACAAAGTTCCAAACTTTTGCAGTTGAGTATAATAATTATAAGGTTTTCATACGTTCTTTATGAAGTTGGGGACACTTCCCCCTAATGTAAATTTACTGAGAGCTTTTGTCATGCATGGATGTTGAATTTTGTGAAATACACTTTCTGGATTCATTGATATGGGGGTATGATTACTCTTTTTTTAGCCTGCTAATATGATGGATTGAATTAATTGATTTCTAAGCATGACTAGGGATAGGGAGAAGGGAAGGGGATGAAAAAAGAATGTGTTATGTACATGTACCAATTTACTACCACCAATGTAATCATTATGTACTGAAAACATGTACTAATAAAAAACTCTTAAAAATAAATGTTGAAATAGCCTCACATACCTAGGATAAACCCCACTTGTTCACGGTATATAATTCTTTTTATGCCTATCTGGGTTCAGTTTGCTATTATTTTGTTGAGGATTTTGTATCTTTGCACCTATTTCTTTTCCTGTCTTCATATTGACTCTACCTCGTGGATTGATCCATATCTTCTGGGCTACTTATCATCCTGTTTGGTTTGGGTTATTGTAGTTTCCCATTAACCTTAATAGGATTTGTTAATGCTAAGAGATGACCTAAGGCATCTCCTTCATTCCAGATATATTTTGCCTTGTCTCCTTTGGGGAGTAATATTCCAATTTCCCCTTGATAGTCTGGTTCAAACACTTCTACCAATACAGTAACTCCCTTTTTAACTTGTTTACTCAGGCATGAGGAACCCAAAATGACCAGGGGGAAGTATTAGCTTCCAGTTCAATAGAATCATTGTTATATTTCCTGGAATAAGCCTTTACCCATCTGAAACTAAGACTTCTAGACCAGCAGAACAGAAGGTCACAGGAACAGGAAGCAAAAATATTGTTAGTTGATCCCTAGGAGTAATGGCGAATAATACCCTTCTCACTTCCACCCCTTGATTCCTGGGCCCATGAATTCTGGCTATCAGAGAAAGAGTACCATATATTTGATGCTGATTCAAAGCATATACAGCCTTCTGATGAAGGCTCTAGCCGTACAAAGTATTGCCACCCAGTTGGCACTGCAATTGCATCTTCAAAGGCCTTTCCACAGTTCT
Source organism: Cavia porcellus (assembly GCF_034190915.1). NCBI lineage: Eukaryota > Metazoa > Chordata > Mammalia > Rodentia > Caviidae > Cavia > Cavia porcellus. The sequence goes on from NW_026947508.1 coordinate 38,428,644, forward strand.
GCCAATCCAGCTGTTTCTGGATGGTGGGAAACATGATAAAAATCAGTGGCTTCTATGAGCATGAGCCCACCACCACACTCTTGGCTGTAAAGTGTGTTCCTTTGTCAGAAGCAATGCTATGTGGAAGACTATGAAGGTAGATGAGGTATTCTGTATGTCTATAGATGATAGTTTTGGCAGAAACATGTACAGAGAAGGCAAATACATATCCAGAATAAGTGCCTACACTAGTAAGTACAAAGAGCTGTGCTTTCCATGATGTAAGCAGGCCAGTAAAATCAATCTGCCACCAGATCACAGCCTGATCATTTTGGGCAACGGTGCCATACTGAGTGCTTGGAGTTGGTCTGTGCAGCTGGCAGATTTGCCATTCAGGAGTGGCTGCAGCCAGGTCAGTCATGGTGAGTGGAAGTTCATGTTGCTGAGCCCATATATAACCTCCACCTCTGCAATGATGGCCACTTTGTTCATTAACTCATTGGGCAACTACAGGGTAGCTGATGAAAAAGATTTATCACTATCCACAGAATGGATAATTTTACTCACTTGATTATTAGTCTCTTTTATGGTCTTCTTTCAATGAGCATTTACATGGGACATATATATATTTTCACACCCTTTCACCCATATAGTGAGATTTACCCACAAAACTCTTCCCCAAATTCTTTGTCATCACTTTTCTAGTCATGCTCCCTTCAAGTTTCTAACCATCCACCCAAACCACTTGTTATTGCCCATCAATCATCATAGAGCCTCACATCTGGATGCTTTTTCTGCCAAACAAAATACATGATCAGGTGCACTGCCCAAAGTCCTGCCCACTGTGAAGATTTCCCTTCACCACTGTCCTTCAGGGATGTCCCAGAAAGGTGCTATTGTGCTGCAGTTGTCTACCTTTGGATGGTGACCATTTGTAAACAAGGACCTAGTCTTCTATTCTTCTGTCACCATAGTATAGGGTAAACCCCAAGGCCATAGATGCATGCTGGAGGACAAAATGCAGTATAGCAGAAGTAAGAATCATGGGCATTTGGGCCACTTCTTCATGTAACTTACTCATACCTTCTGGACCTGCTCAGGCCCAGTCATGTATATACCACTTCCATTTAATGATGGACTGTTGCTATGCGCATCCAACTTTATGACTTGGTGGGCCACATGGCACCTAGTTTGTGATGGGAAGCTAAGGTCACATGCTAAACTAATGTCCCATGGCCAAACACTCAGTTTCCACTATGGCTCAGTAGCAGGCCAGGAACTATTTCTTACAGGGAGAAAGTTGTCTCCAGCTGATGGTACAACCTTGCTCCAAAATCCTAAGGGCCTCTGCTGTGATTCATCTCTAGGGGCCTGGTAGAGACTTCAAACAGCATTCCTATCTGCCCCTGACACCTCAAGTTCCATTGGATCTGCTGGATCATATAGCCCAAATGGAAAAGCAGCCTGCACAGCAGCCTAGATCACTTGCAGAGCCTTCTTTTGTTCTGAGTACCCCTAAACTAGCAGCTTTATAAGTGACTCAGTAAAGGGATCAGAGCAACACACCCAAGTGAGGAATGTGTTGTTTCAAAAACCCAAATGGATCCACAAGGCACTGTGCCTCCTTTTTGGTTGTAGGAGGTGCCAGATGCAATAACTTATCCTTCACCTTCTAAGGGGTATCTCTACATCCCTCCCACACCACTAGATTCCCCGAAATTTCACTGAGGTAAAGCCACCAAATACTTTACCAACAATTCCAGAGTGGTTACTACCTTTTGCTCACTTGGCCCAATCAGCATAATGTCATCAATGTAACAGGCCAGTGTGATACCTTGTAAAAGAGAAAAATTATCTGTTGTGACACATTCCTGAAGTGGAACAGTAAGTTAAGGTGTATCACTGACCTTGCCACCTGAAAGCAAATTTCTTCTGGTGGGCCTTATGGGTAAGTGTGGAGAAAAAAATTGCCAAATCAATAGCTGCATTCCAAAAACCAGGTTATGTATTAATCTGCCCAAGCAAAGAAACCACCTCTGGCATAGGAGCTGCAGTTAAGGTCAACAGTTGATTAAACTTGTGATACTCCAGCGTCATTCCCCAAGACCCATCCATTTTCTGCACAGCCCAAATAGGAGAGTTAAATGGGGATGTGATGGGAACCACCTCCCTGCAGCTTTCAGATCTTTGATGGGGGCTCTCATCTCTGCAATCCCTCCAGAGAAGACTTCTTATAGTTATTGTTTTTGTTTGTTTTATTATAGAGAAAAGTAAAACAAAATTTCATAATAAAATGGTAGGAGAATAACAATAGTTGATACATTGAATATCGTTATTTTTGAAGTAGTTAATCAGAGTACTAGATATGGGCTTTAAAAATACCCAAATGATGATGTAAGCACAAATCTTTCTTTTCAATGAACTAAGAGAAGCTAGTAGTATAACTATTTTGTGTTTTATTTTTTCCTTTCCTTCCTTTCCTTCCTTTCCCCTTCCCCCACCCTAGTTCCTTTTTCTTTTTGAATAATTTATTGCCATTTCATAATATCTGTTGTGCATTTTGGACTTTATTTACCCTTTCAGTTCCTACACCAGGGAGACAATATGATGCTTACACACGTGAGTCTGATTTATTTCACCAATGAGTATATTCTCCAATTGCATCTATTCACCTATAAAAGTCTCAAGTTTATCCTTATTTATGGTTAATGTTCCATTGTGTAAAAAGACCACATCTTTTTTATCCTCTCCTCAGTTGATGGGCATTTGGGTTGTTTCCAAGATTTCGCTAATACACATTGTGCTGCTGTAAACATGCATACATATAAATTGGAATGTGGTAAAACACTGTGGTATGTGTTTTATTTTATTTTGTTTTATTTTTGGTACCATTTTCCCAATTTTATTTTGTTTTATTTTTGGTACCATTTTTTATTTTATTTTGTTTTATTTTTGGTATCAAACTCACAAACCATGCTTGCTAGGCAGGTGATCGTGCTGATGAGCAAAGTCCCCAGCTATATGTTTTGTTTTTTGAGACAGGGTCTTGCTATGTGGTTCAGGCTCACCTTGAACTCAACTATGTGGTCCAGCTGGCTTTGAACTCGTGGTGATCCTCTTGCCTCAGCTTCTCAAATTCTAGGACTACAAGTATGTGCCACCATCTAGCTATGTGTTTTAGAGCTAGGGAAATGACCACAGAATGGGTTCAGGGACCTACTAGACCCACTGTGAGTCAGACCTTAGTCAAAATTCCACTGACCACCTGAGCTCCTTATTGGAGGGTGACAGCGATGTTTTGTATCTCCTGAAATCAGCATTAATTTGGAACCAGTCTCCAGTAGTCCCTGAAATTTCTGATCATTTCCTTTTTCCCAGTGTACAGTTACCCTGATAAAAGGCCTTAGATCCCTTTGGTAAAGGATGGGAGAAAGATTTACAGTGTGACTTTTTGGTAGTGGGCCAGTGTCCTTCCTCACAGAGGCCCAGGCAAGGTGCTCTGGGTCTTTAAACCAGTAGAGGAGCTGTGATTCTTTGTTGCTATAACTTGAGGTAGATTTTTGTTTATTTTGCCCAATTTTTTTTTTCTGCTTTTAAAAGTACGGTAAAAATTTAGCAGGCTTCCTATGTAGTCCTCTTTTGGGAGCACCATAGCTAATCAGCCAATGTAATAGGTCCGCACATGTCAGTCAATTCCGATCATTACTCTGCTTCTGCCATCCATGTAAGTATGCCCAGATTGTCTTTGGTAGGTGTGTGCTGCTACTTGGCCCCTGCTACTCCGGAATCCAATTAAATCTATCAGCTTATTCCCCAGATGAGTGACTGTAGGCTCCATCGTAAGGCCTGGGATACAAAGAAGAGCAACGACAGAGCTCATATTCATGAATCTGTTTCTTAATGTATTAGTGAAGGGTTCATTTTCTGGACCTTCCCAGTGTGGAGCCTCAGATTTTACCTGGCAAATGCACTCCAGCATTCCCATTTCATTGAGCCTTTGACTACCTTCATTAGCAGTAAACTAAGGAATATCATGCATTCCAGTTCATTCATAGAATGCCAATTCTTCATCCATATTTCAGTCAAAAAATTAAATAATTAGTGCTTTTTTATTTCACCAGCCAGGATATTATATTCAGAAATTCTACTTATTGGGTTCATACTAAGAAACTCAGCCTGATTTAGGTTTACATGCCCTCCACTACTATCCCAAACCTTTAAAATCCTTTTCCATACTTGTTTCTCAGTCCTCTGTAAGAATTAGAAAACTCAAGCAGTTCTTTGGCAGTACAGTGGCACTCCTCATGGCTCATGCTGTGTTTTGAGTCTGGTTATAGATCTAGAGGCAAAAGTGGGTAGTGAGGGTGGGTTGTGAAGAGTGTCAGCATTATCTTGCTTGGAAACTGCATCAGGGATGGCTATTACCATTTCCATGGGGAACACAGGATTAGTTTCCTTAGACATCTGAGGAGAGACTAACACCCAGGAGGTGGGTTACAGATGTCTCTGCCTCTGAACCGGGAGGAAGAAATAGCTCCTTCTGCCAAATAATCTAATCAGGACTTAAATGTCCCCAGCCTGATTAGATTCCTTTCAAATATTTCTAACCCAGTTTATGGGAATTCATGCCTTGCATTTTTACTTCCGATACCCTCCCAGACTGAGTCTCAAGCCCGTGCTGTACTTCAGCTAGTCAGAGTATGTGAACTTACGTTTTGATTTTGGCAACTTTACCCTTGTGGTAAAGGAGAGGAGACTGCTTCAGGATACCTGGGAAGCCTTTAGATGTTTTATTCATACCTGGAGCTGGGAATCTGAATCTTTAAGCTCCTTATTTTCCTTTATTAATTTGTCTTTACATTTAGGAGCCTTTAAGTTGCTTATGCGTGTCTTAAACTCATGATTTTCCTTTACGAGGTTATCAAGAGATGCTAAGAACAACTAGCCAGCCTCGTTATATTTCCTACTCTTCCAAATAGTTCAAAATTGTTGCACAAAGAGTCCCTAAATTCCTTGCATTTCACAAGTGGCAAATAGGACAACTGAATGGAGCTACGCTACATATTACTCTCAGAAGGAGGGACCATCTCAATTTTAGGTCTCAGCAAGTTAGAAAGCTGATTCTAAGAACCACTAAACTGATTACAGAGATTCATCTTCACAGTTCTGTCTCTACACCCATCCCTTGGTACCAACATTTGTATTAGTTAGGGTTCTCTAGAAGAACAGAACAAATATTAAATATATGTGTGACAATATAAGGGATTTACAAAGCAAGCTTACAAGGATCAAAATAGGAAGAGTCTTAATGGCATCTGCCAGAACCGAGACAGAATTCAGAAAGGCCATCTGTGCACTGGAGAGCCAGAAGATCCAGCAGAAGTCAGGGACTAAAGGCCCAGAAGCTCACTGCTGAGCCACGAGTATGACTCTATGTTGGAAACCAGAGTCTGTTGGAAAGCTAGAAAGTCTGTCTTGGAAGCCTGAAGGAGCTGGAGACCAATGTCCAAAGGCAGTGATGAAGACTGGATCTCCTCCAGGATCTCCTGAAAGTCCAGATGTTGGAAGCATGTTTCATTCTCATATTTCTCTTTCAGGTGAGAAGCCTCAGGGTGAGCATTTACTCACATCACGAAGCCCTGCTTGTCTGGGGAAGGCAGTATTGTATGTAGCAGAAGTGTAAAATTTTTGCTAGGCATTTTAATGCGGCTGGTCTTGAACTTAGCTTGTCTAGGTTATTTTGAGGTTTTAACTAGTTTCTGGAGTTCTCATAAGAGGTTTTTGGACAATGGTTATAGATAATCATTGTTAAGTTTATGTCTGTGGAAGAATTAAGTCTGAAGCTTTCTACTGTGCTTTTTTTTGCTAATGTCACATCTCTCAGGCAGACTAGTTTTTGTTTGTTTTTTTGTGGGTTTTTTTTTGTCTTTTTCCTTTTTATCGGTACCGGGGATTGAACTCACGATTGCCTGCTTGCAAGGCAGGTGCTTATGCTGCTGAGCTAAATCCCCAGCCCCTGCAGACTAGTTTTTTAAAGAGTGTTATACATGTCAAATCTGAGAATTGGGGCTGGGGATTTAGCTCACAGGGCATAAGTGCCTGCCTTGGAAGCAGGCAGTCGTGAGTTCGATCCCAGTACCGATAAAAAGACCAAAAAAAAAAAAAAAAATCTGAGAATTAGGATCGGAGGATCTCTTTAAGACTAAATATGCTTTCCTACCACTTGGAAAGTTTTATAGACATCCAGATACATGTATTGTATGCCAAGTTTAAGAACCATTTTCCTGAATGTCCTAGGTTGTTGTCCCTCAGGCTCCCCTTAGATTTTTATTCCATAATTACCCGGGACATGTTGTCAAGGTATATACCTGCTTTCTGTCCTGAGCCTCTTCTATCCATGACCATAGGCACCTGGGCCAGAGGATGTATTTCACAGACTTTCAGTGGTTTGATGGTTAATTTCGTATGTTACCATCGCTAGGTTAAAGATACTCAGATAGCTGTTAGAATTTTATTTCTGCGTATGCAAGAGTGCTTCAATTTAAAAAAGAGTGTTTCCACAGGAGATTAACATTTAAATCAGTATCAGATTCAGACACAGTAGTGTGGGCAAGGTATAATGTGTTGGCACACTGCGATGGAACAAAAAGATGAAGGAAGTGAATGTTCATTTTCTGTCTCTCCTTTTAGCTCTGTCTCTGTCTCTGTCCTTCCCTTTTAGTGTTTAGACATAAATTATTTCCCAAAGTTCCTCTGTATTCAGAGGTGAGGCTTTTGAAAAATGACTGAATCATGGGAATGCAATGCTAATCAGTAGATTAACTCACTGAGGAGTTCATGCCTAAATCTGCTGTTGGATCACTGGGGGCATGACCTACAGACTGTATTCATACCTCTAGCTCCTCCTTTCTTTCTCTGTCTCTCCTCTGTCTCTCTCTGTCTCTGTGTCTCTGTCTCTCTCTCTGTCTCTCTGTCTCTCCTCTCTGTCTCTGTCTCTCTGTCTCTCTCCCTCTCCCTCTCTCTCTGTCTCTGTGTCTCTGTCTCTCTGTGTCTCTTGTCTCTGTCTCTGTCTCTCTCTCTGTCTCTCTCTGTCTTTCTGTCTCTCTGTCTCTCCTCTCTCTCTGTCTCCTTTCTCCTTGTCTCTCTGTGTCTTTGTCTCTCTCTCTCTCTCTCTCTCTCTCTCTCTCTCTCTCTCTCTCTTTCTCTTTCTCTTCCTGGTTACCATGCATTGAGAAGCTTTTCTTCACCATCCCTTCTGACTATGCCATTTCTGCTTGGAGTTGGTCGATTGTGGACTGAGAAGAAGCCAACCTCTCTCCTCCTCTAACTTGCAGGTGTTGGGTACTGTGTTTCAGTGAAGCGAAAGTCTCAGTCTCTCCCTCCTTCCCTTCGGCTCCCTCTCCCTTTCTCCCTCTCCCTCTCCTTCTGTTCCTCTCTTCCCTACTTGTAGACCTGGGACGTTGATTTTCTCCTACCCTTAGACACTGGTACTTCTAGTTCTCAGGCCGTCAGACTCTAAAAATTATGACTGGGAATTATTCCATTGGTTTCTCTGGTTCTCAGGTCACTGAACTTGGACTGAATGACACTATTAGTTCACCATCTTGTACCAGTATATTGTAGGACTTCTCAGTCTCTATAATCACATGAATAAAGTCCCATAATACATCTCCTCACATGTCTATATAAATGTTCTCTGGAGAATCCTAATACAGATTTTGTTACTGAGAATGTTTCTAGAGAAATAAAACTTTTGGTTTACTCACTAAAGCATGAATTAAAAGATGGTCTGCTGCATTAGTCTGGTTTCCAATGCTATAGCAAGATATTTAAACTGAATACGAAGGAAAGTTTATTGCTGAAGGGCTCCATCGTGGTCCATCATGATGTGGATCTGGGCTCAAATTAAATTACACTACCAACACTTTTCATTTACTCTTTTCTCTAGGCTGGGTGCTCTTTGAGGACCCTTGTAACACTGTCTCCCGTGGGATCTCCAATAGAGATCACAAAAAAATTATCAATGTTTTTGGTGAATTTGAGTTTTCCTCCTTATACGTACCTTCAAAACACTTTTCTATCTAATTTTTCATTATTTCCTCTCTGAGATAATAAATCAGGAATCCTGTAACCTGAGTTTCATCCCTTTGGACAAGTCCCTATAAAGCTTTTACATAGATTATTGAAGAAAGGCAAAACAGATAAATTACAGAAGGGTCTTCAAAATGAAGTTATGGGAAGAAGAATGCACTATTAAGTTACAGTGTAGTGTTGTGATTCTTGGGCAAAAGCAATAGCATGTGTGAGCAGTGAGTGTGAACAGTATCCTGAGGTACTGTCGGGAGCTCTGAGGTAAGACTGGTAATGTTCCACTACAGTGAACAACATTTTTGCTATTTGTCATCTCATCACCGTTTCAAAGAGGACCACTCTCTCTCGCTACTCTCAGTCCATATGGGGGACTCCATCACCTCATGAGATCAATGAGATACAACGATTCTCTTGTGAGAAAAAATGGAGAGAAAAGTTTGGCTGTACTTAAGTTTAAAGTGGTAGCTCCAGCCTCTTGTACTAAAAGAGCAAAGAAAGCCTTTCTTTGAATGGAGCGGACACAGATCCATAGACAGACAAAAGGAAGGTTGAAGCCTATAGTCACCATGCCTGAATCCAGAGTTCTCATCACATGAGCCAATACTCTTTCTCTCCTTGAGCTGAAACTGGCTGCCTGACTACCGGATCAAGTTCTAGAGCACACAAACAGACCTTGATGAAGTTACTACAAAGTTTTTTACTTAATTTTTCCCAAGTCACCTGACTTTTCAGGAGGTTGGCCTGTCATAGAGGGGGTCACATACATGGCGATTAAGGGCTCAGGTTTATGTTTACAGCCAGACATGCATGCAGTTCATTATGATTTCCTAACCTTTTCAAGCTTCAGTTTCTTCATCTTCTAAATTTAAATAATAATAATGTCAGCGTGGTTTTTTCCCATATATGAGGGTAGATTTTATTAGTCTAAAAGACTATTTATAATACATTGAGTTTTAAATTGATATTAGATTTATTAAGCAGAACTCAAAACTATGGTGTTAAGCCATAAAAGTTCAACTTATAAGCAACTTAATCTATTTATAAACATATTCATGTAAAATAATAATTAGATTTAAGAAAATGTTTTATTGAATTTGTAAATATCATATATACTTTTCATGCTTTTTGTATGCTTGGCTAATCAAGTCTTCTCATCCCTAACAAGCAAAATGTTCCTAAGTACTCAACAAAAATTTATATATAAAATGTATATATCTAATGGGTCTAGTTGTCAAATAGTCCAATACTATTTATGAACTTAATCAAATTTCCTTATGTCTTTTACATCTAATTTTCAATATGCTATATTATTTTAAAATTACATTTTAAATACAAAGCACATACACAGTTATTTTAAACACAAAATTATTAACATGATGGTTTTGATATCTTTATCTTCTCTATATTTAACCTACACCTATTCAGAGTTGAAAAACTCTTTAGTTACTGAGAAGTTCTAGAATCTCTAGGGAGTTCAGATTACTGGGTCAGCAGTTCACAACCATGATAGAGTTACCCTGTCAGGGTAGCCAAATAAGGAGAGGAGCTCAAGAATTCCTGGCTGAAAAAAAGTTTTCTTCTCGGGATGGCTGAGAATGACATTAGGATGGCATCTTAAACAAGTTGAGGTACAGGGTTGACAACTTATTAGCACAGTAAGATTATTATCAGTCAGAAATTCTACACTGGGGAGCAGGACCTAAGCTTTGCAGGCTTCCAGGATGATACAGTGAATCCTGTTTGTAGTCACCATGACAACAGTGGACTTCTAGTCATGTCTTTGAGGCTTCGAATAACACCCTCCTGTAATTTATCTGAAAACAGTTTGCAACCTCACCCATCTTGTAAATTTCTATTACAGTTAAAGTGGTGATATTTTAATGCAGTTCTTTTAAAAATACTGAGACCTAGGTTAGAGATTTCACTCAGTGGCATAAGTGCCTGCCTGGCAAATGTGAGGTCATAAGTTCAATACCTGGTTCCAAAAAAAATACTGAGACCTTTCTCAGTCTTCTAAGATTCTAGAGCATATCTTTGTCAAAATTTATCAAATTATACATTTAAACATATACTATTTGTTACCTATCAATTATACCTCAGTAAAGCTGTCAAAACAACAAAGAATACATCGATTTCTTTCCTGTGCATGCTCCATGTGCCCTGTGAACTGGCTAAGAGCGCAGACAATATCCTCATTCTGGGGCCTTGGCCGATGGAGAACGCGCTTTGCGAAACTATTCTGACATCCACAATGTAGGAAAAGAGCATGTGGCAAAGCGTGCAGATTCTTACAGCTTCTGCCCAGAAGGAACAAGGCTCAAAAAACTTCTGTGGCTTTGTCACATGCTTATAATTTGAGAATTATATATTCCTGGTGAATTATAATTTATCATTATGTGGCCCTCTTTATCCTCAGTAATGTGTTTTATCTTATAGTCTATGTTTTCTATTGTTAAAATGGCTAAACAGGTTTCTTCTGATTATTCTCTGGGATACTTATTATTTAATCCTTTTGTTTTCAACCCTTCTCTCTGCTCCTTTGGATCTCAAAGGTCCGTGTGTTGAAGCTTTTTGCCCCAGGGTAGTAGTACAGGGAGATGCAGGGGCCCTTGAGAGGTGGTACCTAGAGGGAAGCTTTTGTGTGTTTGTTTTCCAAGACAGAATTTCACTCTGTAATTTAGTCTACACTTGAACTCACTATGGAGCTCAAGCTGTCCTTGAATTTACAGCAATCCTCCTGCCTCAGCCTCCTGAGTGCTGGGGTTACAAGTGTGCACCAACCACACATGGCTAATGGGAGGTCTTTAATTCACTGGTGGCAAACCCTTGGAGGCGCCGTGGGTCTGTGGTCTCTTCCTCTTTCTCTGCTCCTTGATACATGATATAAGTGATTTGCTCTACTGTGCATTTCTGACATGATGTGTTGCCTCCTTACAAAACCAAAGCAAAGGGCCAGATCAATCATAGACTGGAGCCCCCAAAACTGTTAACCGAAATAAGCCGTGGCTCCTTATAAATAACTCTGTCAGGCATTTTGCTTTAGTGACAGAAAGCTAACACCATATACCCTTACATTTTTGGTGCATCTCTTTTAAACAGGATATAGTTGGGTCTGGGTTTTCTTAACTGATTTGAAAATTCCTTGTCTTTTAACTATTGAGTTCATCTTACTTGATACTTCTTTAGAAAAATATTTCTACATGTCCTCCTTTTCTTTGGGATTGACTTGGTTTTGTCAATTCAGGTTTTCCCTTTTACTAACAAATTCAGTTTGTATTGCTTTAGTGGCTACCCGGAGCATCTTCATGGCATAGCTAATCTCAAAAGTGAGCATTGCTTCCCTTTACCTGAATAATTATAGGATCTAAAGTGGCTAACTCCACTCAGGCACGGTGGCACACACATTGGTAATCCCAGCTACTTTTGAGGCTAGACAGTGGATCACAGCTTCCTGGCCAGTGAGCGCAACTGTGTAAAACTTGTCTCAAAATGAAATATAAATAAATAAAAGGAATGGGGATATAGCTCCCCATCCAATCCTCTGATTCAATCCTCAATACCCCCCAAGTTGTAACTGCAAATACTCCCTCCAAATCTTTTCAATCCCAAACCCAGATCAGATTCATACAAGCCTTCCAAAGCAAACAAGGTTCTTTTTATTTTTTTATCCATAGCTTATTTTTTTCTCTAAGGGTTATCATATTAAAGGTGTCATCGTCATTCAGGGGTCTGCATAAACCCAATTCTCCATCATCTTGTCATAAACACCCATACCCCTCAGTTATTAGATCAGTAAATGTGCTTGGACCACCAGGGTCAGTGCCAGCTTTTCACTTGGCTTTCAGCTACCCTTTTTATTTTGGTCACTCCAGATCTCTCTTAACCCCAACCCTAAAGAACTGGTTAATTTAGGGCTGGAGACGTAGCTCAATGGTAGAGTGCTTACCTAGCATGCATTGGGCTCTCGGTTTTATCCTTAGCACTGCAAATTTGATCAATCAGTCAATACAAATAAATAAGTAATGCATTTAAATAGGTATTTGCTTTATTTTTTGCAGCCGTTGTGTGTGTGTGGTTTTTGTTTTTACGGCTTTGTTTGTTCTATAGTATTGGGAATTGAACCCAGACAGGGTGTGTGCACTGAGTCTGTAGGTATTTTTAGCAGGTTTTTGATTATAGTGAATTACCAGAAGTAGAAGTTTCTTTTTCAAATTTTTTCTCTTGTTCTTTTACATCAGAAATATTTTTTTTCCATACCATCCAGTTTGAAAGTTATATTTTCATACTTTTATACCGATAAAGTTTCCCCCTAATTTATCTAGACTCATACTTATTTTCCTTATGAATGTCTAAATTTCACAGTATTTACATTTTTATCACCAAATAAATTAAGAATCTTGGCAAGATCCTCCACCTCTCATTACCTTGCCTTCTTGATACTTTGGAATAATTTGGGACTTTAACTCTACATCGTTAGCAATACATCCTTTCTTGGGTGAGGGGTGCTGGGGATTGAACTCACGACCTCACGCTTGCCAGGCAGGTGCTGATGCTGCTGAGCTAAATCCCCAGCCCTTTTTCGTTTGGGGGGGGGGGTATATATCCTTTTTACATTTCTAATTTCTTTGTACCTTCCATCCCATCATATCCTTTTGTCCTTCAGTTTAATCGGTGTTATCTAAAGGATAACTGAAACAATAGATTTGGGTGAAAAGCAACATCATTGTTCTAATCTTTGCCATGGACTTAACTATGAATAACTTAGTATTTGCCTTTACATAATTAAAAATTTTAAAAGTCACTTTTCAAACATTTTTTGAGCAGTCTTAATTTTGTTAGAAATTTTGATTGAGTTTCTAAACCCCAACAATCTCCTTTCCTCTCAATATGCTTGTTTTAGGATATATATTGTCTAAACTCTTGGAGAAACCCATCTCTTATTTTTCTTATTGTGGTAAAAACACACATACATTTGACCTAATTTTAAAGTATATTTGACAGTATTGTTAACTAGTTGTACACTGCGATACAACAGATCTTTGGACTATTTCAGAACATCTTAGAGACTGAAACACTACACTTCATAAACCCTGGTAATCATTCTCCTATTTCCTGATTCTATAAATCTGATTGTATTAAATGCTTCATACAGAGCCATGTTTAGTGGTCCACACTTGTAATCTCATTATGCTGGGAAGGCTGATGCAGGAGGCCCACAAGTTTGAGCTCAGTCTGGGTAACTTAGTGATTTTAAAAAAAAAGGCAGGGGGGAATTCCACAAGTATAAAAATTCAGTGCTCATAATTTCATCCATGTATCCTCTATGAAAACAGGCCATTTAGATCTTTTGCCCATTTTTTAATCATTTTTTTAACTTAGTAATATAATTTACTCTCAGAAAACCACTCCCCCAGTTTTTCTTCCAGTGCTGACTATTGAACCCAGGGTCTGCACACTAAGCTACATCCCTAACCTTTCTCTCTCTCTCTCTTTTTTTTTTCATTTTGAGATAATGTCTCACTAAGTTGCTAAGTTACACAGGTTGGGCTCAAACTGGTGATCCTCTTGCCTCCGCCTCCTGAATGCTGGAATTACAGGCATGCGCAGCCATGCCCTGCATTTTTGTCCCTTTATCTTTTCTTCTTTTTCTTTTCAATTAGCTCCTCACCAGATATGTAGTATGCAGACATTTTCTTCCATTGCAGATTGCCTCATTCTGTTGCTTGCTTTCTTTTCTGTGCAAAAGTTTTTAATTTTGATGTAGTTCCACTTGTCTATTTTTGCTTCAGATGCCTATTGTTTGGGTCTGATGTAAAGGCCAAGTCAAATATTATGAAGATTTGCCCATTTTCTTCTACAAGTTTGATGGCTTCAGGTCTTATTTTAAGGTCTTTAATCCACTTTGAGTTAAACTTTTGTATGTTTGGTAACAGTTCAACTTCATTTTTTTTCTTTGTATGTGGATATCCAGTTTTTCCATCACCATTTGTTGATGGGAAGCTATCTTTCTCATGTGTATGTAACCTTGGCACCCTTGGTGAAAGCTGAGCATTTATGTTAAGGGCTTATTTCTGTGATTATTACTCTATTCTACTGGTCTAGATGTGTTTCTTTGTGTGAGTACCATATTAAAATATACTTTAGTATATTTTGACATCAGGAAGAGTGTGGCTCTTTGTTTTTCTTTCTCAGGTTTGTTTTGACTACACGGCATCCTTTAACATTCTATATGAATTTTAGAACTTTTGTTTGTTTTGTCTATATCTGTGAAAATGCCTTTGGGAATTTGATGGGGATTGTACTGAATCTGTAGAACTGCTTTGGGTAATATGGACGTTCTACCAAAATTAAGTTTTCCAAACCATAAACAAGAATGTCTTTCTATTTATTTGTGTCTTCTTAAATTTCTCTTAGCAGTATTATGTAGTTTTCAGTGTACAAATCTTTTGCCTATGTGCTTAAATTTATTCCTAAATGTTTTAGTATTTGAAGTTTTTTGGAAATAGGACTGATTTCTTAATTTCCTTTTAAAACTGTTCATTGTTACCTGATTTTTTTTTACATACCGGGAATTGAATTCACAACTGCACGCTTGCCAGGCTGGCACTTATGCCACTGAGCTAAATCCCTGGCCCTGAAACTGTTCATTGTTAATGTATAATGCAACTGTTTTTGGCATATTGATTTTTATATCCTGAAACTATGCTAAATTCATTTATTTCTAACAGCTGTGTGTGTGTGTGTATGTGTGTGTGAGAGAGAGTGAAATCTTTATAGATTTTTCTACATATAAAGTAATTATCTGTGAACAAAGAAAATTTTATTTTTGCATTTACAATATGGATTCCTTCTGTTTTCTTTCTTTCTCTTCCTTTCTTTCTTTTTCTTCTATTTCTTTTTCTTGTCTACCTGCTCTGACTACAATGTCCAGTATGATGCTAAACAGAAATGGAGAGGGTGGGCATCCCTTCCTTGATCCAGCTCTTACAAGGAAAGCTTTCTGGGGGCTGGGGATTTAGCTCAGCGGCATAAGTACCTGCTTTGCAAGCAGGTGGTCGTGAGTTCGATCCCCAGTACCGGTAAAAATGAAAAAAAAAAAGACAAAAAAAAAAAACAAGGAAAGCTTTCCGGTTTTCACCACTGAATACGATGTTAGATGTAGGTTTTTCATGTATTGGCTTTATTTGGTTGAGGTAACCTCCTTCTATTATTAGGTTATTGAGTCTTTCTTTTTAAGTCACAAAAGGATATAAAATTTTCCTAAGCACTTTAATCTGCATCATCAAGATGATCATGTGACATTTTTCTTATTCTATTAATATGGTATTTTACACTTGTTGATTTTTGTATCTTGAACCATACTTGCACTTGAGAGATAAATTCTAGTTGATCATGATGTATAACTTTTCTGATATGCTTTTGGATTTAGTTTGCTAGCATTTTGAGAGGAATTTTTGCATCAGTAATCATTAGGTATTGGTCTATAGTTTCTTTTTTTGCATCCTCTTTCAACTTTGGTACCAGGATAATGCTGGCCTCATAAAATTAATTTGGAAGAGTCCCCTAGTCTTCAATTTATTGGAAGAGCTTGAGAAACACTGGTATTCATTCATGTTTGATAGAATTCTTTAGTGAAGGCATTTGTCCTGGGCTTTGCTTTTTAGGATCTCTTAGAGTACTGATATAATCTCTTTACTAGTTATTAGCCTGTTTATATTTTCATTTCTTTGTGATTCACTCTTGCTGGGCTGTATTTTCTACATTTCCTCCAGGTTACCCAGTGTGTGTGTGTTTGTTTTTCACAGCATTGGGAATTAAACCCAGGGCCTCTAAACTAAATTACATCCCCATCCCATTAATTAATTAATTAATGATAGGTTCTTGCCAAATTGCTAAACTGCTTAGGCTGAGCTCAAATTTGTTATCTTTTTGCCTCAGCCTCCAAAAGAGCTGGGATTACAGGCATGTGCCACCACACTCAGCTTTTGGTTTTTTTGTTTTTTGTTTTTTGTTTTTTGTTTTTTGCAGGAAGCAGTAGCGGGAATTGAACTCAGGACTTCATGCTTGCCAGGCAAGTACTGTGCCACCAAGCTAAATCCCCCGCTCCACATGCAATTTATAATTGTTCACAGCAGTCTCTTACATTTTATATCTATGGCACCAATTGCAAAATCTGTTCTTTCATTTCTAATTTTAATTATTTGAATCCTTTCTCATATAGTTTAGCTATAAGTCTCTCAATGTTGATCTTTAAAATAAGTCATGCTGGAGATTTAGCTCAGGAACATAAGCATTTGCCCGGCAAGCGTTAGGTTGTGAGTTCGATTTCTGGTACGAAAAAAAAAAGTCTTAGTTTTATTGATCTTTTCCTATTGACTATTCCTGATTTCACTTATTTCTGAGCTAATCTTTATTTTCTTTCTCTTGCTAACTTTGAGTTAGTATATTCTTTTTATAGCTCCTTGAGGTATAAAGTTAAGTTGTTAATTTGAGATTTATTTTTGATAGGTGTTTTCTGCCATAATCTCCCTTAGGGCTGTGTTTGGTGCATCGCATAAGTTTTTGTATATTATAATTTCATCTTAAGTTGTCAAAAGATAGTTTCTAATTTCTCTCATGATTTCTTCTTTGGTCCATTGGTTGTACAAGAGCATATTGTTTCATTTTCACATTTTTGAGAATTTTCAGTTTTCCTCTTACTATTAGAAAAGATAGTTGGTACAATTTAAATCTTCTTAAATTTGTTCATTTGTTTTGTGGTCTAACATATGACCTATGCTAGAGAATTTTCCATTGTACTTCAGAGGAATGTTTATTCTGATGCTGCTGGGTGAGTGTTCTGTGTGCATCTGTTAGGTCAATGAGTCTATAATGTGGTTACAGTCCCCTGTTTTCCTAGTGATTTTCTGTATGGTTGTTCTGCTGTTGAAGATGGGTACTGAAACCTTCTGCTATTGTACAACTTCCAATTTTTCTTCCTTTAATGCTACCAAAGTTTGTTTAATATATTTGGGTGTTTTATATATATATATATATATATATATATATATATGAATATTATGTCTTCCTGCTAAATTGATTTTTTTATTAGCATACTAATGTCTTCTTATTTTAAAGTTTTTGCAAAAAACGAGAAAAGAATGTCCATTTTTGGCTGGGCATGGTGGCACACGCCTATAATTCCAGAACTTGGGAGGCTGAGACAGGAAGATGGCTGAGAGTTCAAGGCCAGGCTGGGTTACAAAAGGAGTTCAAAGCCAGCCTGAACTGCATAGTGAGACCTTGTAAAAAAAAAAAAAAAAGCAAGCAAAGGCCTGGGGATTTAGCTCAGTGGCACAAGTACTTGCCTGGCAAGCACAAGGTCATGAGTTCAATCAAAAAAAAAAAAAATCAAGCAAGGAACAAAAGAGTGTTAATTTCTAGTCCTCTTATTCAATATAGTTTTTGAAACTCTAAGTAGAGAAATTGGGCAAAACAAAAATACAAGGTATATAATTATAAAAGAAGTAAAATTATGCTTGTTTCCAAATGATATAATGTTATGTTTAGAAGACCCTAAAGACAACACCAAAAGACTTTAACAGGTGATAAGTGAGTTTAACAATATAACAGAATACAAAGTTAACATTTAAAGCATCAATAGCTTTACTATACACAAATAATAGATTAGCAGAGAAAGAAATTAGGAAAACAGGTCCATTCAGAATAGCTTCAATATCTAGGGATCAGTCTAAATAAGAAGATAAAAGACCTCTACAATAAAAACTTCAGAACACTGAAGAAAGAAATTGAAGAAGACACTAGAAGATGGAAAGCTCTCCCATGTTCACGGATTGGCAGGATTAATATTGTCAAATTGGTCATACCACTAAAAATGATCTACAGATTCCTATAGTCTCTGGGGAAGTATCAATGACCTTCTTCACAGAACTAGAAAAATCTATCCTAAAATTCATATGAAAACAGAAAAGGCCCAGAATGGCCAAAGCAATCCTAAGAAAAAAGAACAAGACTGAAAGCATCATAATATCTAATTTCAAATAAAGCTATAGTAATAAAAAACAGCACAGTACTGGCAAAAATAGTTATGTAGATCAATAGAAAATAATAGAGGAAACAGAAACAAATTCATGCAATAATGGTCATCTAATTCTAGACAAAGGAGTCAAAAATATAGGATAGTAAAAAGAATGTTCCTTTAACATAGGTGCTGGGAAAACTGGCTGTCCACTTATAGAAGACTGAAGCTAAATCTTTATCTCTCATTGTACAAAAACCAATTCAAAATCAAAAATTTGAAATTGCTAGAAGGAAACATGGGGAAAACACTTGAAGTGACAGGCATAGGCAGACTTCTTGAATAAGACTCCAAAAGCATAGGAAATAACAGCAAGAATCAGCACATGGAACCATATAGCAAGGGAAACAAAGTTAACTTAGCTTGGAAAGTTCAGTCATAGAGCACTTTTATTTTTGTCTTTTGTGAGACAGGGTCTTGCTATTTGGTTCAGGCTGGCCTTGGGCTCACCTTGTAGCCCAGGCTGGTCTCAAACTCATAAAAATGCCTCCCTCAGCCTCCCGAGTGCTGGGATTACAGGAGTGCACCACCATGCCCAGCCTACAGCACTTATCTAGAATTCATGATGTCCTGTGTTCAGTCCCCAGTACCAATAAACAAACAAACTTGCTCCATTGTATTGGCATTCTTCTTTTGTCAAAACACAGTTAACTATATTCATAGTAATTTTGGGCCATTCTATTTTCTTTCTTTCTTTTGTGTGTGTGTGTGTGTTTTTTTTTTTTTTTTTTTTTTTTTTTTTTTTTTTTTTTTGTACCAGGGATCAAATTCACAACTTGCACTTGCCAGGCAAGCACTGAGCCACTGAGCTATATCCCTGGCCCTCTATTTTCACTGCATTATTTATATATCTTTTCACCAAACACACTGTCTTGATTAAAGCTGCATAGTAAGTCTTGAATTCAAAAAATGTCAGTCTTTTCCTTCAGTATTGTGTTGATTATTTATTAGTCACTCTTTCCTTGACGAGACAAAATATATAATACCTGCAACTTAAAGGAGACATTCATTTTGGCTCACGGTTTAAGAGTGTTCAGTTCATAGCTGTCTACTTCTAAGGTAGAAACAGCATGTTGGAAGGGCATGGCAGAGGAAAACTGTTCACCTGATGACAGCCAGAAAGGAGAAGGGAGACAGGAGGGGAAGGGAGGGCCAAAGAAGGGAGGAGAGGCAAAGGGAGGCTCCGTGAAGCCAGGGACAAAGATATACCAGATATCTCCACTTCCCCATCTCCAATAGAACAAGCCACTTGGATATCATTTTTTAAAAAATACACTAGGTGCAAAAATATATAACTATAAGAAGCATTGCTCGTCTTCTTGTAAGTTTAAAATTAGCTTGTCAATATCTATAATATACTTTTCTCTGGGATTTTATTTAAAGTAGCATAGAAGAGCGACTTGACTACATTGAGCCTTCCTATCCACAAATATGGAATATCTTTCCATTTATTTAGCTCCTCTTTGATTTCCTTTGACAGAATTTTGTAGCTTTTCTCATACTGATCTTGTAACTATTTTATTAGGTTCATACTTAAGTATTTTCACTTTGGAAGTACTAATGTAAAAAATATTGTGCTTTTCATTTCAAATTCCACTCATTATTGCTGGTACAGTGGTCTCTTGGTTCACAAACGCTTTTGTTTGCAAATACTTTAGCTCACAAACAGAAGCATTTGGCCTATTTTGTTTTTGCTTGCGAACTCTGCATCCGATGACGAGCGTGACTGCAGCCATCTTTCCCGCAAAAACATAAACATGGCCATCCTTCCAGAACCATGGGATAAACTAAGCTTATGAACTGAGCAACTACAGTATATAGAATAAGCTCTTATATATTTTCCTTGAATCTTACTATAATTGCTTATTTTTTTGGTACCAGGAATCAAACTCAGGACATTGCACTTACTAGGCAGGCATTTATGCTGCTGAGCTACATCCCAGCCTGCTTATGAGTTCTTGAGGTTTTCTTTCTCACTTTCACATTTTCTATGAAGATAATCACATCATCTACAAATAAAGTTTCATTTCTTCCTTCTAGTAAGTAAACTTTATTTCACTTTCTTGTCTTACTAAATTAGTATACTTTTGACAAAGTGTACTAAAAGAGGAAATTCTTGAATAGTTTCTGATCTCAGTAGGAAAACTTCTTGTTCCTTAGAGTTAAGTGTTGAAGAGCTAGGGTTGGATATGTCCTTTCTTTTAATATCAACTAGGCTCTGAAAGAAACCCATCAAGTAAGGGTCTGGCTAACTGGGTTTCTTTTCCCTCCTTCATGGAAATGAAGGAGGTTTTCCCAATATTTACTGTGAGAACCTGGTCAGGCTCCTGTAGGTTAGGCCCACAAATGTGTAGGAGTCCCCCATATAACAAGGATTCCCTGGGGTTTTTAACTGTTAGACTTGCCCACGTCTACCTTCCAAAACTGAATCAATTATAGTTTAGGTTTCCCTATGCAGGCATTGGTTCCCACAGAAGTTTCCATTCCAATATGCTAAGATTTTCTGTACTGACTATGTTTCTTCAATAATTTACCCTACTTCACTAATGGATTTGAGAAAAGATGTTGATTTTTTTTCATCTGTTCAGCTTTTACTTGTTGTTAGGACTGGACTTCCAAGATCTTTACACATAGAACTAGTAACTAGAAATCTTGATTTTTTTTTTTTTAATACCCAACTGGTCACACTGGATTTTTTTGTTGGTGGTGGTTTTTTTGTTTGTTTTGTTTTTTGAGACAGGATCTCACTAAGCAGTTCAAACTGACCTTGAGCTCACTTTGTAGCCCAGACTGGTCTTGAACTCACTACGACCCTCCTGCCTCAGCCTCCTGAGTCCGAGATTACAGGCATGTGCCACCACACCAGGCCACACTGTTTTATGATTGCAGAAATTAAATTTACATTTAAAATAACTTTTGATAGTGAAGGCCTTGCTGTTGTCATTTTTTTTCAGTCTTATGGTACTTTTATTCGTTTTTGTATCTTACTGCTTTTGTTGATTTTGCATGTGTGTTGACATGCTTACCCTGTTTTTCCATCTTCTCCTGTGCCTCTTCTAGTGATTTCCAGCCTTTTCTCCTTTTGGTTGTTCTGTGTACTCATGCCTTACAAGCTCCTTTTTTTTTTGGTACTGGGAATTGAACTCAGGACCTTGTGCTTGCCAGGCAGGTGCTGTGCCACTGAGCCACATCCCCAGCCCACAGCCTGTGCATCTTCTCTAGACACTTTCCTTGTGGTTATCAGGAGCTCTATATAAAATCTCTCACAGTTATGTTTTAAGCTCATAACTACTTCAATCAAGTACAATACTGTAATCTTTACAATGTTAAAAAATACATCTTTTTGTATTTTATATGCATTAGTTTTATGTTACTTCTAATTCTTTTTTATAATTACTTCTAATTCTTTTCTATTTTAAGTTCTACACGAGTTATATACCATCACCATACATACCACACACCAGAATTTACATACTGCCATTATAAGATTACAGTTTTCTTTGGCTATATATCTACCAGTGGAATGCAGTTTTGTATGCTTTGTATTCCTGTTTTAATCTTTCTGTTTCAATTTGAGTATCCAGTTTCAGTATCTTTTTTTAATATTTCTTGTAAGTCAACTCTAGTTGTGGTTAATTCCCTCAGTTTCCTTTACCTTTTCCATTTTTAAAGGAGGTCTGCTAGGTATAGTATTCTTGTTCAGCAGTTTTTAAATTTTTGTTCTTTTGAGGTTCCCCCCTCAACAAATTTTGAAATTATCATCACACTCTTTGCTGAATTATAAAGTTTCTGCTGAGAAATTCCCTGATAAACTTATGGAAACTCCCTTATGTGATAACTTGCTATCCTCATGCAGCTTTAAAGATTCTTTGTCACTGTTAACATTTTGAATGCAATGTTTCTTCGTGTGGATCTCTTTTGCTCACCTTAAGAGTTCTCTGAGCTTCTTTTATTAGGATATTCATTTCCATCCTCAGATTTGCAGTTTTAGACCATTATTTCTTCAAATAAGCTCTCTGCCCCTTTCCTGTCTTTCCTCATTATTAAGTCCCATAATACATATACTGATCCACTTGATAGTGTTCCATGCATCCCTTAGAATTTTTTTATTTTTTTTACTTTTAGTCCCTGACCCAATAATTTCAAATTACCTGAATTTGAGTTTACTGATTATTTTGCTTAATCAATTCTGTTGCTGAAACCTTCTAGTGAATTTTTCAATTATTGCATTTTTCTATTTCAGAATTTGTTTTTTGCAGAATCACACGTAAAAAATTTGGACAGTAGTTAGCTTGGAAAGGAGGGAAAATGGGATGGAGATAAGTCTATAAGGGACTTCAAATTATATCTATAATTTATATAAGCACAGGGATAGGAATAAGGCCTTTATAAGTCGACTTATTTTTTATATAGTTGGTCTGTTGATATTTTCATTTTTGTCATGCATCATTTTTCTGACTTTTAACACAAAGCTTTACACAGATCTTCAGTAATCACCCCAACTAGATTCAGAGGGTAGTTTGAGAGTCTCTGGATCTTTCTGTGGGGATGTGACTTCTCTAGGCTTTGCTTTTAATTTCCTGAAGTTGCCAGCTTCTTTCTTGGGCGCTCACAATTTCCTGCTCCCTCTGGTGTCCGTCTGTAGTACTGCAGTTTCTCTGGTACTAACCCATAAGCTTACCTGTGTGCAATGGCCCCTGGAAATTCAAATTATGCTTACTTCCTGTTAGTATCCCTAATCAAACAAAACATATACCAGTTCCCTGGGCAACTCTCTAAAAATAAACAAACCAAAGAAAGGTAGAATACTGAACATGTGCTCTCCTCCCCTCACTCCCTCTTTCCCTCGCTCCCAAGGGAGAAGCTGCAGTTGGAGCCTTGCCCAGTCATGCTGAGTGTCATGGCCTGTGTACTACTGTATCACAGGCCCTTGTAATAATGCAAGTTGCTCCACAGGCGGGCTTTCCGTGCCTCCCCATGTACTCATATCATTCTGTTTCCATTAGTCTTCTAAGTTAGGCCCCAGTTCCTTGGGCAGTCCTCTGGAAAACCAGAATACTGGATGCATAGTCTGTTCACCTAGGTTCCAAGGTGAGTTGTGTCAGCTTAGGGGAAGGGTAGTCTTAGGTAGACTTCTTAACCATTTCAATGTGGTTCTTATTGGCTCTGTGATCGCCTGAGGTCCTGAAACTCCTTAAGGTATCTGGAAGGTATTTGGGGATATATATATATATATGTATGTTGTATGTGTGAGCACTGGGGTTATGCACTGTTGAAGTTGTCTCTCTGGGAATAGGGGCTGAGATCTCATAGTCTATCTTGCTGATACCATTACCTCATATCTTATGATGTGATTTCATCTAAAATATTATCAGTATTAAAGTGCATTCCAACTTTGGAAACGATAAAACATGAAGGAAAGATTTATCTTTGATGACAGTAAGACACCTGTAGTAAAACGCATCGGTCTTGTCATGCAATCCAGGAGAGAGAGATGAGGGCAGAAATGGGAGGAAAGAGAAGACAAAGTCAGGGACATGTCATGACATGAATCCCAATCTCTAGAAAGGAGTCTAAATTTACAAAATGCTTAGTTTGATTTAATGTTTAAAGCTCTGATTCTGTGACAGAGACAATGGAGACAAAACAGAGAAGGCTTGAGCAGATCCCAGGAACTTGAGGCAAGAAGAATCCCTGAGGTCATAAATCTGCATAAATTACACAGGGGGTTTGAATTTCTATCTTGTGGAAGTGACAACTCCAAGATGATCATACAAAACCCCGTCGACCCCACGACCCCGCTGGCATCCAGTGTGCACACACAGCATTGTCCAAGTCACTCGGCCCCTCTAAATTCATCCTTTACACTATACTGTTTAACAAGTGAATGGCATTCTGTCATTCCCCTACTTTAAACTTTAGTTGCCCACAAGCCAAATTTTACCTGCCATCCACACCCTTTAGGATCTGTCCTGTCTACCTTACCTCTCTCATCTTCTGACACAGCACACTCTTAACTACATCAAATATTGCACTATTCTCTAAACACCATTTAAATACCTTCCACTTCCTTTTTACCTAGTGAACACCTACTCGTTTTCAAGAATCCCTTCAGAAGAGCTTGCTACTCACACTCGAGATCCCCCAGCTCTTTGTGCAAAGGAATTTCTCTTTCTGACTTCTTTGCAAAGACTACGTCATGTTCACTCCTGGCCCAACCAGTACAGGCCAGATGAAGCTCTCCCCTAGGTCCCCTCAGAACCCTGGCACAAATGTAACGTCATCTCTCACTGCATTGCAATTTGTCAGTTTAATGCATAAAGAACACAGGGTGACATTAGCTTCATTGTCCATTTTTCTAGTGACTGGGTGGAAAAGGGAGGAAGGGTTGAAGTAAGAACAGAAGAGAAGGGAAGGGGGGAAAAGGTGGAAAAGAAAAAATGGGAAACATAAAAGAAGTTAACATGGAAGGAAGTCAGAGAATGAATAAATGGGCAAATCGGGACTCAAAAAAACATTGTCGAGCCAGGTGTGGTGGTGCACATCTGTAATCCCAGCATTCAGGAGGCTGAGGCAGGAGGATGACTGCAAGTTTGAGGCCAGACTGGCCTCAAATAGCAAGACCCTATCTCTAAATTTAAATAAATTAATAAAATAGTCAAATATAGAAACCCTACCCTATAAGCTAGGTCTAAAAAGGTTATATGAGATTGGCCAGGGAGTTTTGTCCCACGATCAAAGCAGGGCCCTAACAACATTCATCCTGGGCCTGAAGGGCAGCAGAAACTCCTTTAAAGCAATAGCAGCTTTCTGGAGGGTTCTAAGTTTGGAAGGACCGGGGGAGGTCCAGTAGACCAGACTTGACAGCGGGCATAATGAAGACCTTGGTCTTGCAGACATTCTTATTTAAATCCAGCTCTATAAGTCAGGTAATGTATCTTCAAAGAACCTTATACTTAAAGTGGGGACACTACTACCTCAGAGAATAATACGAAGATCAGAGATAGTAGGTATGTAATAACTAGCACCAGGAGGCATTTGAGAAATGTGGCCTTTATTATTGGAATGTGTGTCAATTAACATGTTTTCGGTTAGGTTATTACATTTAAAATATTATGTGGAAAATTTCAAGGAACAAGAAAATGTGTATAAAATAAAAGTGCTTTGTAAACTATAAAGTGCCCTACAAATGTAAGACAATCACTTGGGAAGGAGTCTTGCAGTTAAAAAAAAAAAACACAAATGACCTTTGGGTAGAAGTGGGTTCAGTTTCAGGCCCTGTCACTTACTTGCTCTGTTTTCATGAGCAAGTCACTTCCTTTCAGCTTCTTTCCACAAATGTCAAGTACAGACAGTTCTTTTCAGGTAGTCGTTAAAATTCAATGCGATACGAGTGAAAGCTCTTGGTACCTCCCTTCCTGAATAAGTGGCTGGACACCCATCTAACAGGTCAGGTTGTGGGCATGATTAGTTCATATTCTATGAATTGGTTTCAAATGAAGAGGGCCCCACATTATGAAAGCCAAGCCCCCAGACCAGTGGTAGCGACAGCATATGTGTTACAGCAGGCTGTTTATCATTAAAAGGTTGCCATCACTACCCTAGACTAATGAGAAAGGTAAGAAAGGGTGTTTTGTATTTATTAGAGCAAAGTTGGGTTAATGCTAAACTTTAATGCTAATTTTTTTTTTTTTTTAAATCTTCCACGCGAAGACTGGACAGGAAATGGCTACAGCTCTCTAGGTCCCCCGCTGTCCCAGTCTTAGGGACTAAATTATTGGTATGAAAGGCAAACCCTCATTATGGCTCCTGAGAGTTCTCCAATCCTATCTCTCACCCCCTGCTCTCTGCCACAGTCATTTTTCTTAGCCACAGAAAAAGTACTCAATAAAGTTGAGATGGCTCCCATGCTTGGTACAGACTACCCACAGTGAATGTTCAGGGCTGTATCAAGAGACCACACTGGCTCCCACCTCCAGACTGGCCCCCTACGTGGCTCCTTCTTCACAGACCAACAAGGTGAATTCAGGGACAAGAGCATCCACTGGGAGGTCCAACTTTAAACTGCTCCACTACACCCCGCTGTGGGACTTCATCTTTCCTCACATCCACTGCCTCCTCTTAGACCCTTGGGAACGGCTATGACAACAATAAGATGGAGAACATAAATGCAACTAGGAGAATCACGGAATCCACAGCATAGATGCTCAGTGGCTGTCAGTCCTTTCCTTTGCTCCTTTTGCTCAAAGCCTCTGAGGCCTCAGAAGCTTTTTTGCTCAAAGGCCTCAGAAACTCAGAGCAGCCAACCACCTGAGTGTCTTGGGAACTCATCTTCCTTCTAGACCTTCTAGAATGACTCCCCAGTTCCCTGTTTCCCCAAATAAATACACAGGTCCTTTTCATTGGAGGGTTTTACTGCTGATCACTCTAGGAAAACAGATGCAGGTTTGGGTAAGGACGACAGGTAACAACACAGGAGAGTGCGAGGTCGCTGGGTCATGGGTCCCTGAGGGTTTCCTTTCACTCCTGAGGCAGGACCTCAAACCTCTTCTTAGACTAGGCAGCATCGCCCATTAGGAGGGCCGCTCTTCTCAGCCTAGACATCTAGAAGCACACTTGGGTTGGGGCATTGCAGGCATGAACCAGCAGGCCTTTGCAGTGTGCCCTAAGCAGTTCAGACTACATGGAGGCCCTGCAAACAGTGACACCATCTTACAGGTGTTTCCTTAAAGACCAGGACTACAGCCTTAATGATATAAGGATTCTCTGACTTTCCAAAACAAGTAACTTTCTGGGAGAAGGCAAGGGTTTTTTACTTAAGAGTCCTTTCTCGGGGCTGGGGATTTAGCTCAGCGGTATAAGGGCCTGCCTTGCAAGCACTTGGTTGTGAGTTCGATCCCCGGTACCGATAAAAAAAAAAAAAAAGACTTGCTGGCGATCCTGATTTCAGAGACAATAGGAAACCATTCTCTAAAGTGGGATGAGGGGCCCAAGGTCAAGGTGACAGCAGCAGATCCTGAAGACCTTGTTCCTCTACTACGGGTGACTCTTTCACTCTGTTTCCTACTCTGTAAGTGGGGCTCCCCTTCATTCGGACTCTCTCCCAGGCTGCTCGCTCACGTGTGTTTTCTGGTGTCGGATGAGATTCGAGCTACGGGAGAAGTGTTTCCCGCACAGGGTGCAACGGTAGGGCTTCTCCCCTCTGTGGGTCCTTTGGTGTGCTCCAAAGTTGGAGATATCGCTGAAGGTCCGCCCACACTCAGCACACTCATAAGGCCTCTCACCCGTATGGGTGCGGTGGTGCACCCCAAAGCTAGAGCTGTTGCTGAAGCTCTTCCCACACTCACAGCAGATGTAAGGTGCTGGCTCCAGGTGGGTTCGGTGATGCACAGCCAGTGTGGCACTCTGGCTGAAGCTCTTGCCACAGATGTCACAGCGGTATGGCCGCTTGCCCAGGTGATCTTGCTGGTGTATGGTAAGGTCTGAGCGCCGCCGAAAGCTTTCCTGACACTTGGGACATTGGTAGTGCTTCTCTTCCAGGTGGATCCGCTCATGCCGGATGCGATTGGAGCTTCTTGAGAAGCTCTTGCCACATTCGGAACACTTGTAGGGCTTCTCCCCAGTGTGGATTCGCTGGTGTGTTCTCAGGCTGGAGGTATTATTGAAGGTTTTGCCACACTGGACACATACAAAGGGCTTCTGGTCTGTCTCGGGCTTTGGATGAGCAGTGGGGTCCCCTGGCCCTCCTGCGGGGGTAATGATTTTCAGCCATGGCTTTTCTGGACATGTTCCTTGTGGCCCCTTCAATGGGCTCTCCTGCCCATCCTCCTTTTCCCCAGCTGGGATCCGGGAACCCTCTGAGCCATCCACTCTCCAAGGCTTACCCCTGTCCCTTTCCTCAGGCAGGGGTGGCTCTTGACTCTGCTCCTTCTCACTGCCCATCTCTGAACCCTGAGAACGAACACAAATGTTCAACACCTTTATTCCTTGGGTCAGGCCAGACCACAGGAAATTTTTCATTCTGGTCAAAGGGACGTAAACCTTCTCCCTCCTGGAATAACCTCAATTAACTGGAACACTTAGCCTCTAATTATTTTCAAGTGAGAAACTTTTCAGAGATATTTAAAGCTACACACCAGAACAAAAAGAAGACCCCAACTTTGTCCACCACTTTGAATGTCACTCATTTTAATACCATTAAACAGTGTCTGGATTCTAATTCTTGTATATGTAAAGGAGCTTTCATTTTGGGATGAGTTTTATTTTTCTGCCTAACTATAGGTTAACTAAAACTCTTTATATTTTATCTATTTTGAAAAATCTTTCCTGAAACTATTTACCTGCCTTCAAAATGAACATAACAGACTCTCACCCTTGAGGCTCTGCTAGTTGCCTTTACAAGGCTCACCTCTGAGTTCTAGTCAGTGTTGTGCCATTTCACACCTCTCCATAGCTCACCATAATTTAGCAATTGAAAGGTAACCATCTGGACCTCCAGAGCCTACTGCAGCTCCTGAACTGTGCTGTCCTGATTGGTCTGTGCCCAGTGTCAAATATCATACAAAGCTACACACACACACACACACACACACACACACACACCATGTCACATGATACACAGCCACTCTCACACCACAAACACGTTCAGCCACATTCTCATACTATACATACATACCACACACACGCCTACCCAGTTACATCATACAAAACCACATACACACAGCCATGCACATACAGATCACATATGTCACATGCAGTTCTCCCCCAATAGAGCCACATACAACATACATGGCCATATATATACCACACACAGTCATACTCTCACATACCACATCCATAAACACAGAGGTACACAAACCACACTCCCCTACACACACACACACACACACACACACATCTTAAATACACAGTACCCAGGACAAGGGCTGCTTATGAAATTGACCCTAAATGACTACCAAGCAGCATAAACTTTTTTAGCTCCTTCAGCCAAAGATTAGAAAAGGAGAAAAAGAAAAAAATATTTCTGATATGACAAGCATGATGTCAATTCCTCTGGGACCTGAAGAAATAATAACATTTCAAGAAGCAAAGGGAAGCCAGGCATGGTGGCACACACCTGTAATGTCAACACTCAGGAGGCTGAGGCTGGAGGATCACTGAGTTTGAAGTCAACCTGGACTATACAGTGAGTTCAAGGCCAGCCTGCACTACAAAGTGAGACCCTGTCTCAAAACAAAACAAAACAGTGGGCTGGTAGAAATGCTGTCCCAAATGACAGAAATAAAGGGGCAAGACAAGGAAGCACAGACTATGACAGACACTGATGGCAGACATGAAGGCTGTGATTTCTTTAGAGCTGCAATTGTTTTTGGAAAAAGGCCACAGAGTGAAAGAATGGGCACTAATTGTATTTAGTGTAGGATTATAACACTGACATGATCTGTATAACTCTTGGCAAATTATTCAACTAATTTAGCCTCAACTCCCTCATTACCAAATTGAGACAATTACCTACACCACAGACTTTTTTTTTAGGTTTTTTTTTTTTTTTTTTTTTGGTCTTTTTCCTTTTTATCGGTACCGGGGATCTAACTCACGACTGCCTGCTTGCAAGTCAGGTGCTTATGCCACTGAGCTAAACCTCCAGCCTCATGACTTTAGATTAGAAAAAATGCCTGTAATACATTCAACAGGTAATGTGACATACACTGATCACTCAACAAATCTCAGTACTATTATAGTTGTTGAAGACATGTACTAGTTTGTGAAGAACATGAGAATTTTTAAAATCTTTTAAATGATCTTAATAGGAAAGAAAAAATGTTTTAATTAAAAGAGTACAAGATTGTATACAATCCTCTCCAATTGTATACAATCCTTGTATACAATCCTCTCCAATGTGAAATATATAGAGTACATCCATTGTTTTGGCTTGCTTTGGTTTAATGTTTTGTTTTGTTTTGTTTTTTGAGACAGTCTCATTATGCAGGGCTGGCCTTGAACTCACTATGTAGCCAAGGCTGGCTTTGAGCTCGCAGCAATTCTCCTGCCTCCGCCTCCCACGTGCTGAGATGACAGGCCTGTGCCACCACACCCACCCTAGAACATCACTCTTGAAAAAGAGTAAATATTTAGGGCCATTGGGTCACTATCCTAACTATTCAACTCTGTTTGTACCATGAGAGCAGCATAAACAAGACATAAAGGAATGAAAGTAACTGTGTTCCAACACAACTTTATTTAAAACAATGGTCATAACAATATTAAGCATTTCTTAAAGAATTTTGATATGCAATATGAAAAATAGTAGCCTTTCAAAAATGCAGCTAAACATTAAAACGAATTAATTCTAATTCACTTTCTTGATCCTTTTAAAAGTTTCTAACCCTTCACCTTCTATCCTCACCCCAGGGGTACATTCCCAGTCACTCTGCCCCATAGCTTATCTTACTGACTGAATTCTATTTATTTGTGTCTATTATTTACTGTCTACTTTCTCTTGTTAAACAGTATTTCCTGCGAGTTAAGATCTTCATTTTATTCACTAATGGAACCCATATTCCTATAGTAGTGACAAGTATGTATAGTAGCTCCTTAATAAATTGTTTCCACAACCCATTTCATGCTTACCTGTATGTATTCTTACCCACTGTTCCTTAGCAATCTCCTGATTCCTGCCCACTTTCTCCTTTATGTGCCACAAAGTCTTGGGCATGTGCGTGTGTTTGTGTGGTACAAAGAATCAAACTCAGGACCTTCAGCTAGCCAGGTGGGTGCTGCACCACTGAGCCATATCCCCAGCTCATTGTGCTTGCTTTTACAGTGATTTGCAATCACCAGTTTCTGTAGGGTTCCACTAGCAGTCTATAAGCAACTTGATGAAAGGGACCCAGTTGTCTTAGTAATCCTCTGCAGCCTAAGGCTAGGTGCTTAAGTCTTTTAAACAAATGAGTGAATGGATGTGATTTTAATTTACTGCCCCTCCCCTCCCTACACAGGCTCCAGTAACTGAATACAATGCAGTGGTCTTCATTCCCCTCCCAAACTGCTGTTCTGAGCACCCACAACTTACCAAGGTCAAGTTCTACCCAGGGGTGAATTCTGGGTCAATGCAAGAGGAAAAAGAGTTAGGATTATGTTTACCATCTCAAATAGTTTATGACACAATATAGTGAAATGGACCATGAATTCCAGAAACTGTCCTAAGTTTCAAGAAACAAGGACAGGGTCTGTGCCTTAGTTACCTTTGTATCCATTTCTCACTGCCCAGCAAAACATCTGGTGCATGACATAGAAACCAATAATAGTTAACATTTTTTTAAAGCTCCTACAAAGTACTAGGCCTTGGACTAAGCACTATATATCAATGATCTCATTTCATTTTTACAACTATTTGCTTGTCATTCTTATTTTAGAGATGAGAAAACTGAGACTGAGAGAAATAATTTGGCCCTGAGTATGCAGTAAATGGCAGAACTGGAGCCTGTGCCCATCACTCCATAGCTAGGGCCTTTAATAATTACCTTAGTACCAATGGGAGAAAAGGAGGGAAGGAAAGATGGAAAGAAAAGACAACAGTGCCACGGGAGTTCAGATGGCACAGGTATAACTTTTTGAAGAGATCAGAGATGAACAGCTTCATGGAAGAGACAGCATGTCAGCTATGTCTGGGGACCCTACTGTGTAAGAATTGAATTGCTGACCATGAAGGGACCTCTGGCTGTGTTGGAAAAGCTCATATTCACAGTGCTCTGAAGTCAAGATAATACCACAGCTGACAGGCTGCTGACCCTCTCTATCCACAACAATAAAACTGTCAACCTTAGAGATTGAACAGTTCTCTTAATTAGCAAAATTTACTGCCTTTGTTCTAACTTGACAGGGTATCTCCTCTTCCTGTGCTCCCCAAATCTGTGAAAACCGAATAAATACGGTGACCTGGAAGAGTCTTTTGTCTCTACTCTCAAGAGTTCTGACCTTCCTAGATTTTACAAAAACTATACCCCTTGTTTCTTTTTACTTAAGCCTTTGCTGTACTCATTTGAGGAGACTAGGGGCTAGACCAAGTCTCTGATAAGCTAGGACTTTCAGGATGGGTGAGTAAGCAAGACTAGGACTAGTAGAGAAAGGACATTCACTACTAATTGAGAAGGCAATGCAGCTAAAATATAAAATATAATCAGGTTCACGCCACCTTTCTAAGATTTGGGAGGGAATAGGACCTACTGGGCTGGTCTTCTTTAGGGGCTTAGCAATACAGGGTGGAATGGATTCAGGCAGTGAAGAAGCAGGGAAGATGGGCCTGGTGATCACAGACAATGAAGGCCAAGGCCCTGGGTTGGAGGAAAGAAGACCAACCCAATGTGATCAAAGGGCCAAAGTTCCAGATGTGGGGCCAAGTCGTGGAGTGCAGAAGAACTAGGGAAGCTCTGCATTAGAGCTAAATAACATGTTTGACAGAGAGGACCAGAGAAGTCCGAGGATCTGAGGAGATAAGTGGGAGAGAAGAGACAAAGGCTGCAATCAGAGGTGTTGGAGGACCAGGGACCCAGAGGCTGGGCTGTGTCCAGAGGGCGAGAGAAGTCGACGGAAGAGTCCACAGCGTTGTGGAAGGCAGGTGCTAGGTTCAGAGACACCTCAGGATAGAAGAGAATGAACGAGCGGCTTATCCCCAGCGTATGGTCAGTGGCGGGCCTGAAAGCACTCAAAAGCTAGGCGAAGAAGGGCGGAGCTGATGTGGGGACCGCAAGGGCCGGAGGAGCGGGACAAGGGTCTGGGCGGGACCACAGGGCCTTTTGCTTCCCACTGTCGCCACGGAGTAAAGTAGCAGCATCCAAGTCCGCGGTCGTCCTCAGAGTACCCTGCAAAGCTGTATCCGCCTCCCCGCAACCTCTGCCCAGCCGGGACCCACCTCGCTCCCGCCGCTTGGCCAGGGACAGCGCCGCTTGTTGGGGGCCGGGAAGAAGCCGGAGACAGAACCCAGGAAGGCCTGCCCTGCGGCTCTGGGATTGGTTTGTGGGGGCGGACCTTCTTCTGCATTGGCTACAATACCTGCCACAATACAAACACCCAGGCGGTAGCACCAATAATCTTTAGCCTCGTGCGTGGCATACTGGGAGCTGTAGTCCTAAATAAAACTGACCTCACAGAGAACCTCTGCAAAGTTTAGAACTGGCAGTAGAGACTGGCTTCGCATCTGAGGTCATCAGGTTTCCCTTGTGCTTTACTTTGAGTGGTGATCGTTGAAGATCCTCTGGACACGCAACGAAGCCTACAGTCTGGCACCTCGCTCAAGATTTATAGTTTAGGGGGCTGGGGATTT
Organism: Cavia porcellus; assembly: GCF_034190915.1. Taxonomy (NCBI): domain Eukaryota; kingdom Metazoa; phylum Chordata; class Mammalia; order Rodentia; family Caviidae; genus Cavia; species Cavia porcellus. The sequence continues at coordinate 38,462,114 of NW_026947508.1, forward strand.
AGCTCAGCGGTATAAGCGCCTGCCTTGCACGCCTGCAGTCCTGAGTTCGATTCCTGGTACTGATTTTTAAAAAAAAATTTATAGTTTAAAATTAAGTAAGTGTGGACCTAGAAGGGAGTTTGCTCAATTTCCTGTCCACTTCCAAGGAAACTTCTACCTCCTAACGAGGAGCTTCTAGATCCTATATGCATCTCCGATTAAATATGACACTTTCAAAAATAGATATACAATATCACTAAAGTATCCAGGACTAGGATTTTATTTTTCATGTTCTATTTTAAAAGATAAAGACTAAGTTATGCAGGCTAACTAAAGACTTCTCAAGATCTGCAGAGTATTTCAATGCAAAGGGGAAAAAAAGGAGTAGGAGAAACCATGCCATCAGAGCTAGACAGACCAGGTTTATCATCCCAACTCTATTATCTAACCATTTGAAACACCATTTTCCTCTGTTATAAACTACCTTGTAGAATTGTTATAAGGATCAAATGAGTTCATAGAAAGATGACAGACTAATGCAAAGATATATAAAAGCTTCTACTTTCACATTGTTTAATTTCCTGCTGGTTAAGTTTTCTCAATGTGTAGGGCCAGTGAAAATATTATAAATTACTTTCAAAACTGGAGTATTTAGGAAATGTTCAGAACTAAGTGTATGTGAGTGAAATATAAGTATCTGTTGTACACTAGTAGATAGCTGATCATTGTTTTTAGTTAATAAATTGAAATCGGCTAGGAATGTAACACTGTGATAGAGTGCTTGTCTAGCATGTTTGAGACCCTGGATTTAATATCCAGTACCACACACACAAAAAAAGTTTTTGATTAAAAAATAAAATACTATAAGGCAAACTCAGAAATAAAACTGGTTTTATTATGAATTGTGGTTAAAGCTTACTTGAGTAGATTTAAAACTGTTTAGAAACCAGTCTCATAATGTTTTTCTCCCAGCAACCAAAGTCTCAGCAATTTTTCATTTAAAATGAAAACAACAGCATGCTGAACAGTGAATAGCAAACATTTTATTTAAGAACTATATAAAAGCAAATGAAAAATTCCATGTAGGCATTATGATAGTTAATTTTTCTGTATCAGTTTGACTAGGTCACAAAGTGCCCAGAATTTGGCTAAACATTATTCTAGGTGTTTCTTTGAAGATGTTTTTAGATAAGATTAGCACTTAAATTTTTAAAAAAATGTGAAACAGTCTTCTCTCCCTAATGTGAATGCATCTTATGAGGACATTTGAAGAATATACTGAATAGAACAAAAGGCTGACTTCCCCAATTAAGAGACAATTCTTCCTGACAGCTTTCCCACTGAACATCAGCTTTTCCCACATTTTAAGACTTGAACTGAAACACTGGCTCATCCTAGAGTTCAAGCCTGCCAGCCTCCATCAACACATGAATGATTGTGAACTATTTCTTTGATAATATAGGCACTAAAGGGAAGACTTCTGATTGACAGACCTAATTCCTGTGGAGCCAAACTATGTAGCCGTCTGCGAACAGAGCCAGTATCTCCACAAACAGGCCAGATCACATATATGGTGGACCTGAAAGTGAACAGCCTTCTTTCTGCAACCCACACCCAAAAATCAGATTCATTATTTTATCCTCACATCTTTCAAATGAGAAGGCTGCCAGCTTCTTTGAAATCAATACTGTCTTGTCTAAGCGGCTATTAACAGTCATGGGGAAAAGCTCTCACACGTGATTAAAATTGCCACTGAGCCTCCCTGAGTCCAGGAAGGTATATAAAAGGCCAGCACAGCTGATGACTCATCTGCTCCTGTCCGTTTAGAGCACACACAGCTGAACTGTCGTGTTGGCAGCTGTGTCTCCCAGCTCGATTGTTCTTACGACGTCTCAGAATTAGGGCTGCTATTCTGGATGTTTCCTAATTATGTTTTAAATGGCATTTTAAAAAAAATAGCAAATTCCCAGCACTCTGTAAGGTTGAGATAGGAATGTCACAAGTTTGAGCCTCGCTTGGGCACCTTAGCAATTCAGTCTCAAAAGAAAAAAGAAAAAAGGGTTAGGGATAGAGTTTAGTACAAAAGCCTTGGGTTTAATCACCATTCTTGCATTTAAAATAATAGAAAAGAATGGCATGGTTTTTGTGGTTTGGTTTGGTTTAGTTTGGTTTTTTAGTACTGGGAATCAAACCCAGGGTCTTGAACTTGCCAGGCAGGTACTGTGCCACTGAGCTACATCCCCAGCCCAAGAATGGCATGTTTTAACCTACTGTCGTACCCTCATTTCTGAAAGAAGAATGAGGATGTGTGATCCAGAATATATTTACTTTTAAAAAGCTGACTTTGGGGGCCAGAGTTGGGAGAGGGGGAAAAAGGAAGGAAGGAAGGAAGGAAGGAAGGAAGGAAGGAAGGAAGGAAGGAGAGACGGAAAGAAGGAGAGGGAGAAGGGAAGGACAGAGAGAAAGAAGGAAAATAGTGATCCCTCCTTAGTGGAAAATTAAGAAGTTGGGGCTTGGGAGTTATAACTTTGAAGCTGGAGCACAGAACAAGACAGGTAGAAGTTCTTGTAAATACCCCTTCTAGTAGAGAATGCTTCCCCTAATCCTGAGTTAAACCTGGTGGCACATATTCAACATTTTCTCCTAAATCTAAACTGAGCATTTGGTTTTTGGGAATTCTCCTAGAGCAACGGGAGCTTCAAGTCCCTGGAAGAAAGGCAGGGTTTAGAACAGAACTGCAGGAAAAAAGTGGTACAAGGGGCTGGAGGTTTAGCCCAGCGGCATAAGCACCTGCCTTGGAAGCAGGCAGTCGTGAGTTCGATCCCCGGTACCGATAAAAAGGAAAAAGACAAAAAAAAAAAAAAAAAGTGGTACAAATAGAAAACACAAAAGAGTCTGGATTTGAGTTAAGGAGAAAAGACATTCTAGAACCAGGAGCCTTGAAGTCTTGGGGATCATGGGAGCAGTTCATGAGGCATAGCCCTAAAAAGAAGGAACTTTGAGCTTCTGAAGGGCTGGGCCAAGGTCAGAGGGCCAGGACAGGACCATGTCATTGAGAGGTAAAAGCTCCGGGACTGGAGGGGGCAGTAAGGAAGGGTCCACTTTCAGGGACACATCTCCATTAGCATGGGCCTTTTCTTCTGGCTTGGGGACAGTTGATTCCTCTGATTTCTGTAGTTCTGAACAAATCATTAGAGGGGCTGTGTTTTCCCCTCCATCATGAAGACAAGGTTCAAAGAAAGGGCGGAGGGGGCCGGAAAAACTGTGAGTGAAAGTGAAGATGTGGGATTTCTTAGTTACGTCGTAGAAGGAGATGATGCCAGCTTCATAGTCCAGGAAAATCCCCACACACCTTAACGGCTCTTTCAGGCGGAAGGAGGTCTGCGGGGATGTGAGAGCTTCATACTCATTCCTACGACTCTGGCGCAGGAGCCAGTGTCCATTGGCTGGCGAGGCAGTGACCTTCCCCTTCCTGACCACTGACTCACTACACACCCCCAGGATCCATTTGGTCTTGCCTCCCACGTGCACCTCCCAGTAGTGACAGCCAGCCGTGAAGTACTCAGAGCCCAGCACACTGACAACAAAATCAAATCGCTGTGGGTTGCTGGGCACATCCTGCTTTCTGTCGCCAAGTCTCACACAGCGCCGGTCCTCAGACAGGACGAGTTTGGGATGTGCTGTATCTGGATCCAGGGTCACTGCCTCTGCAGAGGGTCAAAGAGAGGTGAGGTTTTGGAAAGCTGGGTCTTAATGTATCTTTCGTAGCTTGGGAAAAAAAATAATCTATAGTTCTACAATCACTATCATTGACCCATTTTTTTTATGAGTCCTTGGCCCCTCACACATACTGGAACTAAAGAATACTCTCTTTCAAAGAGTAGGTCACCTAGAAGGGTACAAGATAAAAGAGGAAAAAGTTGACCTGTCTGTGAAATTGCCTTAATCTTGACAAAAACTACCTTTGTTTTTGATGTTCCAATGAAATCTAATACATGATAATAAAGAGGATTCATGTTTGAGTCCCAGCTTTTGCATCCATGGTCTTGGGTTTGTTACTCATCTCTAAGCTTATGTTTCCTCATTTGTAAAATGAGAACCACACTAGAACCTAGACTGGAGCATTGCCACGTGCAGTTAATGAGTTAATGCATGAGATTGTGCCTTGTTCCTACAGTGACTTGTGTGGTGCTCATTTTGTTACCCAAAATTGTTGTTTATAATGATCATTTTAAAATGTTAAGAGAGAGAAAGATTTTTCCTTAAGTTGTTGATTGTGAAGGTCATAGTTCCTCCCCCAAGTATAGGAAACAGGGTCTTCTCTAATCCATGAAATCCTTATTTGGTGGAGGTAGTGGGAGTAAGCTAGACTGTAAATGCAAAACCAGAGGGCTTATGAGTTCCTGCAGTGCCGATCTAGGTGACCTCTGTTGACTCAAGTGATCAACTAGTCAATTCTGCCTGTGCTCTGTAGGAAAAAAAGACAGAGTGAACAGGAAGGGAATTAAGGGCCTGCCCAAAGCAGCAAAAATAACAATTTGTTCGAATGGTTGCAAAAATATAAATTATTAAGGAATAGATGCAAAGAAAGATGTATAAATACTTTAGAATAATGCTACGAAGCCTTTTTGCAGTTTATAATTGTTGGGGCGTTTGCCAACTCATGCCCTTCTCTAAGAATCTTAGTCACTTTCCCTCCCCAAGAAAACTGGTCTGCAGAGAAAGAAGGCTGTGGCAAATGCATAGAAACAGTGGCTGTTTACCTCATCGTGGGCTAGAAAGGACTTCCCAAACCAGAAAGCACAGAAAACACCACACAGGTAAAGATTAGTGCATTTGACTACATAAAATAAATACGTGCACATTAAAAAAAATACTATCAGGAAGTTAACAGTTAAAGAGCAGTCCAACTATGATAGCTCCAGACAAATCACAAAAAAGAAACAAGTGATAAACTTAGGAAAAATCTCAAAAAAATTCACAAGAATCTCATAAGATCCTAATATTTATCAGTGCTTTGAAGGAGACTTTCCAAATCGAAGTGTGACCCTCAGAAAAAAATCACAAAGATTTTTAAAAATTTGATAAGTACAGTGGGCCACACTTGCAATTCAGCTATCCAAGAGGCTGAGGCAGGAAGATTACAAGTTTGAGGCCAGCCTGGGTAACTTGGGAAACCAGTGTCAAAATTTTAAAAAGGATGTGGATAAAGCTACATACTACTGGGAGTGCAGTGTATCTCAGTATGGGGAGGAGGCAGGTAAACAGATGTGACAAAATTTCTTTTCAAATTTCAATTTAGTTTCAGAAGGAGTAAACCTAAGGTTACAGAGCCTTCAGAAGGATGAACTCTGAAATGAGGATCAATCTGATTGATATAACTTACCAAAATGCAGCTGGGCTCTTCTCCAGCCTGAAAGACATGAAAAAGATGCTATAGTTGGATCTTGAATGTCTTCCAAAGGACATGTGTTGAAGGTTTGTTCCTCTGCATAGGGTGCTGTTGGGAGGCCGGGCCTGGTGGGAGGCAGTTAGGTCATAGGAGCATGCCACAGAAAGAGATGTTAGGACTCTACCTCTTTCCTGTCTTACTCTTTGCTTGCAGTCTGCATGAAGTGAAAAGCTTCCTAGTAAGTGTGATCAAAAACTACAGCAGGAGCTGGGTGTGGTGGCACACACCTGTAATCCCAGCACTTGGGAGGCTGAGGCAGGAGGATCACTGTGAGTTCAAGACCAGCCTGGGCTATACGAGAGTATAGGCCTGCCTGAACTACAGAGTGAGACTCTGTATCATAAAAACAAACAAAAAAAAACTATAACATTTAACTTTTTAAAAATGTCATGAGAGTGAAAAGAGTATATTGCCATTAATCCCCTTTCAAATGCTGTCTCTTTCTTCAAACACATCCCATTGTTCTTGCCACTTTCTGAAGCAGCTCTGGAAGTCCTTTTCATGTCTGGTTGTGTTGTTGTGGTTGTTTCAATGTCTCAAATCAATTTAAAATGTCTAACCTTCATGACCAATTTGACTTTGGAGCAGAGCCCAGTGCCAGATCCAGTGACATAGATGAGGATGTACTGTAATTTTTTTTTTTTTGGTCTTTTTCGTTTTTATCGGTTACCGTAATGTTTTTTACGAGCTCATCTTTCTATCAGATGACACGCTAGGGTAGCACTCACTATATTTTTATCACCTCTTGTAATGACACTCAAGAAGGAGGCTTCCAGAGCTGCTTCAGAAAGTGGTAAGAACAATGGGATAAGTGTGTTTGAATTGAGGAGGAATTTTTTTTTTTTTTTTTTGGCTTTTTTGAGACAGGATCTTACTATGTAGCCCAGAGTGACCTCAAACTCATAGCAATCCTCTTGCCTCAGCCTCCCAAGGAGGAGGGATATTTAATGGCAATGTGTCTTTTATGTTTAACAATTTTCTTATTTTTTTTTATTGCAGCCACAAAGCAAAGAGGAAGGGGCTGGGTCCCACTATCTCCTTCTCTGGCATGCCCCCAAATTTTCTGACTTTTAGGCCCCAACTGCCAAAGGTTCTATCACCTCCCAGCAGCATAACATGCCTTCAACATACAAGCTTTTTTTTTTTTTTTTTTTGTCTTTTTTGTTTTTATCAGTACCAGGGATCGAACTCACAACTGCCTGCTTGCAAGGCAGGCGCTTATGCTGCCGAGCTAAATCCCCAGCCCCCAACATACAAGCTTTTAGGGGACATCTGAGATTGAACATACACTGTATTTTAAATTTTTTTATTAGTACATTATTGCAATACATAATGATTACATTTATCCTGGAGAGTTTCCATGTGTACATAACACATCTTAATTCTTTTTTCTTTTTTTTATGTCCCCTACCTCTCCCTTCTCTTTCTAACTCTTGGTTTCCTTTCCACTTGCAAAAGCTGTGTAGTTTCTATATATTTTAATTATACGTAAGAAAAACCATGTGCTATTTAAGTTTGTGTGTCTGACTTATTTTACTTACTATCATGTTCTTTTTTTAAAAAATATTTTATTTAAAAGGAAAAAGAGAAAAAAAAGCAGAACAAAACAAAACAGTGTAAGGGTACAACTATCATGTTCTTAAATTGCATCCATTTATCTACAATTTTTTTTTTTTGAGACAAGGTCTCATTCTGCAGTTTAGGCCAGCCTTGAATTCACTTTATAGCTTAAGCTGGCCTTGAACTCACAGCAATCCTCCTGCCTCAGCCTCCCAAGTGCTGGAATTACAGGCATGCACCATCACAACTGGCTGAATTTTTTTTTAATCAGAACTTATGCCTCTCCAGAAGCCCAGAAGCAATGGTTGAGCTGGCTATGGATTGAAACCTCCAAAAGTGTGAGTCAGAACAAATCTTCCCTCCTTTTAAATTGTTTATCTCAAGTACTTTGTCGCAATGAAGTAAAGATGACTAACACAAGGGGATCATTAAAGCACTAGAGAAAATGAGAACTCGGTGGGGAGGGGGCATCAAACGCAGGGCAAGTGCATCTCACCTGAGTTGGCTGCACTTCTTTTCAGTTCTACGAGAGAAGAAACAAAAAAGATGAGCTCTCGCTGGAAATGCCGGGGCAATAGCAGATAAGTTGGTATAGAAGTTATAAGAACACGAGAAACTTACTCAGTTCACTCCGGAGTTTCTCTAGAGAATAAAAACAGTTTGACAAATCAGAATGTGGGCTACTGTCTAGCCTCAGTGTTCCTGTCCCTCCACCCATATTCCAAGAGCAGATCCTCAATAGCCATAACCTGGAACTTTCCTGTAAGAATGTCTGCAATAGCTCCTGGCCCTGGGCCATCCCCAGAGTAGGACCGAGAGCCAGCAGTTCTTACGGAAACCAAGCCTTACCTGTGGACCACATAATGCTACATCTCACACCTACAGGTAGTGACAAATAGAAACGGATGTAGAAATTCTGGGAGGATATGTTTATATATATATATATATTATATATGATATATATACACACACATATATATTAAACTTTTTACAGTACTGAGGACCTAATCTAGGGCCTCATGCATGCTATGCAAGCACCTCTACCATTGTAATCCTAAGCTTACAAGTTCATTTAAAACAACACTGAGTCATTTTGTTATTGTGTATATTTTCTCCCCCACAAAACCATATATATAATAAAACCTATATGTAGCGTTTTCAGTTCTTTTATGGTTTTTTGAGACAGGGTCTCACCATGTAGATCAGATTGGCTTTGAACTCAGTATGTAGCCCAGGTTGTCCTCAAATGTCATAATCCCGCCTCAGCCTCTGGAGTGCTAGGATTACAGGCATGTGCCACCATCCCTGACTAAAGATTGTTTCTAATATTGAAAAAAAAAAAGTTCTTACAAATGCAATGGCAGAAAAGCACTGCTCGAGCATATTCAGTTTGATGGAGATCTGTCTGCCTCGGACCTCAACCTAAGACAAGGCCATGCCTGCGTGATAAAGGGCACTTGTAGATTGCGTCACCTTTGAAAAGTACATCTCTCCTTGGTGAAGTATTTCTCATTTAGAGACTAGATAACAGGGGGGGAGGAAAGGGAGCAGAAGGACATGAGAAAAGAGGCCTTTGAGAGCTAAGAAATCCCAGTCTTGTGACTTGAATTCTGTTTATTCACTTCCTTCTGTCCAGAAAGTAAAACTAAAGCACTCATCTAAAAGCAAAAACGCCAGCAGAGAGAAGTTTGTACCGTGGAGGAGGAGCAGGACTTACTGATGACTTTATGGAGTCTTCCTACAAACCAAAGAAAGAGAGGAGTGAGTAATCAGATCCTGTCCCTTGGTCCCACAGGCCCTGGGAAGCTCAGCACTCCATCCCCCATGATGGGAAGGTCTCTGTCCCAGGGGTCAGACTAAGGAATCCAATGGTGCCAGTGCCCTTTTCCTGATGACCCAATCTGCCCAGTCTTTGCTTCCTCTTTTCCTTTTTGACTGTCTGGTTTCATTTCTGCTGACTGTTTCTGTATGTTTGCAATCGTAGTCCAGGGTGCATGTCTTGCTGCTGTATTCAGTTTACTGTCTCTGATGTCTAAAGTGCAAAACTAGCTGAAGGCCTAATATTGACTTGTTAATATGATGTCATGATTGTTTTATAGTAACTTCCCTGAAGTTATAATTGTCACAAATTTGGAAGTCTAAGAAGGGTTTGGATGGATATATATATATATATATATATATATATATATATATATATTTGAGGTCTCTCTGAGCAATACTTGAGGTCTCTCTGGGGGGCCATCCAGACCACATCATCTCCTACCTAGCACTGGTCCTGCCAGAGCATTTAAATTATATAAGAGACCACTTCCGGGTCTTGTGCTAATGGGCTGGACATGGGTTTGGTTCTGGAATAATGAGACTGAATAGAGATCACAGCTCCTTGGGTGTTGTAGTTAACTGTTGCCGTATCTACTACTAACAGCTTCTATTGATTGTTTTCTATTTGTTTACACAGACTAAGGTAGGTGCTGAATCTTCTCAACAATGTGCGGTACACATGCATTGCATAATTCCTGCTTAACAGAGGGACTTGAGGCTCAGGGGCCATGAAATATGCTCAAGATCATCCAGCTAACAAGTAGCCAAGGAGGCGGGACTCAAACCCCAGTCTGACTTCACATCACACACACTGTTCCCATCCACCCTTGAGGAGGACAGCCACAGTGTCTACGGTGTACACCTCACACTTTCACCAGCTTGGAGGAAACATAAAGATGGGGAGAGGAGATCACACTACAATTGCATCTGGGGTCATCTGAGCCAGTGACCTGTCTTCCTAGCTAGACCTCAAAAGGTTGTCTAATTTTCACCCTCAGTGGCCCAGGGCACACATTTGATTAGTGAAGGTAAGCTGGCAATAAGGGAAAGGAGTTCTAGTACTGTGAAAGATCTCTTTTTAAAAGGTTTTAATACTGACAACAATTAGATAAGAGTATACTTATTTTCCCCATTTTACAGATGAGGAAACCAAAGATCAGAACAGCAAAGTGACTGATTCAAGACCAATAAGCAGCAGACCATTGATCTGAGTCAGGCGTCGCTGACTGTGGTCCTCCCTTACATCACATCTCCTCTCTCCATGCCAGTGTTGTATGGATTCTTGATTTTCATAATTCTCTATGACCATATTAATATGTGTTTAAACCGCATGTAGACTCTCCTTTCAGAGACTGGTAGAAAGGTTGATGAAAGGAGCTCCAGAGGACCCAATGCTATATACATTTTGATCATGAGCATCCCCTGATTCACTGCTACCAACTCCATAGCCCCTTGGTGCTGGAAACTGAATTCCAATAAAATTAACAGAGGGTCAGTAATTATACACGAGGAGAGCTAATGCACTCCCTGTTCCTCACCCTTGCTCTTTACGCATCATTACCTTTTTCTTTTGCATGATCTTCGAGAAGATTTTCTAGAGGAAAGAAAGGAAAAGAAAATAAAATGTTTTGCCATCACTTTGAGGACCTTTTGGTTCTACCTGCTTTGAATCTGTCTGTCTTCTCTTCCCTCTCCCTCCCGGATCCACTCTCTCTTGATGTCTCATCAGGATGACACAAACAGCAACCCATACTGCCCCTCACATCTTGTCTCTTCCTCCTTCTCCTCCTCTTCCTTCTCTTTCTTTTTGTCTTTTCTTAACATTGCAGCCAGAAAGAGATTTTTCAAAGCTCAACTCTGATCCAGATATCCCCATTGATTGCTTTACCACGGTGTTTAAGAGAAAGACTAAAAATTTTAACATGATTTCAAAATGCCTCATGACTCAGCTCTGCCACCTTTCTCCTCATTTCTGCACCTTTTAGCTCCTTGTGTGAACACTGCTCTTCCTGACCATGTTTCTTCCTCAGCTGTTATTTCTGCTGTCGGGGGTTTTCCATTCTCTCCTAACTGATGACTTCCCATCCTTCAGGTAGAACATCACATCCTGCGCTCAGAGGCTTGGTTAGTTCTCCTGGTCACAGTCTTCATAGAGCTGGGAGCTTTCCTTCATGGCATTTGTACAAACTATCTGAGAGATTATTTAATGTATGTAATCTCCCTGGCTAGACTGGAAGCTTTAGATGGGCAGAGCTGTGTCTGCTTTTGCTCACCACTGTATCTCAAGAGTCTAGTATGGTCAAGGGAATTTAGTAGATTAATTATAAATTATTTATTGAATGAATAAAGGCTTCCCCAGGTTTGGCCTACATAACTCCCAAAGAAGAAGACCAAGTAATGAGCTCACAGACAGAAATCACCAAATACACTGACAGGTAAGCTGTTACAGGTCTAAAAGCCAGTAAACACTGGAAGCAATGAGTTTACTTACCATTACCACCACCAAGAACAATGGGTGATGGAACTTTCAGACCTAGAATTTAATTATTGAGCGTGGGATACAGAAATCAACAAAACAGAAACATCTTCCCCACCCCAGCCTGAGACACTTACCTACCTGCAACGCCTGTTCATAGAGAAGCTTTTCTAGAAAGGAGAGACAGAGAAAGAAGTAATTCGAACTTCAGAAGAGCTTTTTCTAACAAGCATAGCTATCCAAAGATGACCCAAGCTGCTTGAGTAGGACTGATTGCTGGTCATTATGGGTGTGTAACCTTTTGAAAAGACTACAAGACCTTCAAGCCATCATATGGAGGAAGATGAGGGGGAAATTGACTTGTATATTTTTCTAAGACCATTGCAACTATGGGGTCCTGTGAAATGTGACCATTTTTACAGGGGTTTAATCAAATGAATGTAATTGGATTTCCTGATTAGAAGGTTTTAATTTCTTAATTAACTAGATGGCTAGCATAGTCAATTACTGTCTAATTTCTCAGAGGATGAGCATTTGTAAATCTGCCCAGGGCCTTTGGCACTTTATCGCATTCCTTGTGCAATGTGAGACTCCAGGGCACACTCTCCCAGTTTTCTCCCAGTCTACCTGGGAAGTCTCCAGCCTATGGGCAAGCATCACACCTATGTCTACATCCTTCTTTTGTTTTCCCAAAGCAGCCATAGTTCCACAGCCTAGGCCACCTAACCACCTAGTTACCTTTAGATCGTCTTTGCTTCCAGATGACATAAATGCCTGCTACGATGAGCAGCCCCAGCACAAGTAGGACCACAACCAGAGCCACTGCTGAGGAGGAGAGTCTTTCTGAAGAGGGGACTGAAAGAGACATCGGTGAGCACCCTCAGGGAGGCATCTGAGAGCTGCTCCCACACCTCAGATGCTCCCACGCCTGACCCGTCCCAACTGCCGCCATCACCTCCAGGGACAGACCCCAACCAAGAGACCCCCTGCTTCTCATGCTAAATCCAACTCCGGAGAGTGTTAAAGATCAGTGAAATGTTCATCTCCCAGGAAGGGTTTCGGTGGCACTGACTGAGGATGTTTTAAAGTCAGCTTCTCAATCACAGTCTTGTTCTGTCCTAAACTCTGTAGGACAAAATAATGTGGGGGCTCCAGAGACCCTCAGGTGCTTTCCTTAGTAATCACCCACACCCCCTTCTTGAGCACTTGTCTGCTTCCCCTTCAAATCCTTGCCTGCTTGGAACAGCAGTCAGCAGCCTCTTTTTTCCCTGAGCACCAACAGCAGGGGCAAAGCAAGCTTTGGACGCCACTGCAGCAGGCCTAAAGCCTAGCCAAGAGGGAAAAGAGAACAGAAAAAGAGAAGGAAAAAAGAAGAGCTACAACGAGTGGTGTGTCTTTTTTCAACTACTATGTGATTCTATACAAGGGACTCAGCCTCTCCCAGCTTGATTTGCTTCATCTGTCAAATGGGAATAAAGGGCACTGTTTCCTAGGACTTGAGGGAGATTTTTTTAAAAATCTGTCAGATTTGGGGGCAGGGATTTAGCTGAGTGGCATAAGCGCCTGCCTTGCAAGTGCGTGGTCATGAGTTCAATCCCCGGTACCTTTAAAAAAAAAAAAAAATCTGTCAGATTAACCACTTAGCACCTAGGGAGGAGCAATGTCGGTAATAAGAAAAGAGGGCTCGGAACAGAGGCAGGAAAAAGGGGGATTACAGATATCTGGCCCCTCTTCACCCCAAATTTCCAGGTACTGTATACCTTCCGTGGCTCTGAAATCATAATTCCCTGCCATAAGACCACATGTTTCACAGTCTTTTAAAGGCTCATGCCCTTTAACACATTAATTCTACTTCGAGAAACACATTCTAATGATCAGAACCACTTTCCCAATATGTGCAGAGATCTTCATTGTACCATTAGTTATGATGTAAAAGAAAAAGAAGTTTTTAAACCCAAAACAGACTGATTTTTTTATTATTCTGTAACCACATGATGAAATCCTATGCATCATCTAAAATCATGTTACAAAAAATTACTTAAGGACATAGGCAAAAATTTCTCATGACATGGGCAGTGGGGGGAAACCTAAGCCAAGAATACACACACAACCATCCACACTACTTGGATGTACAAGCATGTAAGAAAGTCTAGAGAGAAATACGTCAAAATGATGGCAGTAGTTCTTCTTCAGTTACGAGACTGAAGGTCATTTTTGTTTGCTTTACAATGTTTTGCATATTTTTCATTTTCTACAATAGAATTTTAAAAATTAAAAATTGAAAAGTTTCTACAAGGGTAGGAGCTTCCTTTAGACCTCTCAGGTACTTCAAGCCTGTTTTTCACCGGTGGTGCACGATGACCACACTTGTGCTCTTCTGTTGGCTAAAGACTATGTTGCAGACAGTACAAGACACATCTCCCAAGGATGGGACTATAGTTCAGTGGTACAGCACTTGCCTAGAATGTGCAAGGTCCTGGGTTCAATCTCTAGCATCACCACCAAGAAAAAAGTTCATACCTAGAGCACTGCCCCTGACCAGGCTGGATGTTGCTGTTCAGAAGAGCCCAGTCTGTCCAAGGAGTGGACCTCACACAGAGATAGAAGCACCCTACCCTCAGGATTTCTCCACTTGCCCCAGAGCTTTTGGAACCATCTCATTGAGCAGGGTCCATCCAGCATCATACCTAAAGATCAGAGCAGGGAACTGGAGAGGACAGACTGGCAGGGCTCAGCATGTGTGTGGTTCTAGTCAGAGCCCTGTGTGCAGAGGACCCCGCCCACACATCAACCTCCTCTGATGAACAAGGGCAACCATCAAAGAAACTTTTAACTTCTACCTCTCCCACCACATTCTCCTCCCAGTGGGAAAAGACGGTCTCTAGCTTTATCCAAACACACTTCAGAATCCACTCACAGCAGTAGCTGCATCACCTGCTTTCATAGGCACTTCAATCCCTACTTATTTATTTTTTACTGGGCATCAAACTCATGACCTTGCACTTACCAGGCAAGTGCTTCAGCCACTGTGCTAAATCCCTGGCCCTTCAATCCCCATTTAAAACATTACTTTGCAAGCCAAAGTCATTTTTCACGTTTGGAAAACATCTTTATACTAGCTATTGGGTGTTTTAAAGAGGTTGATTTAAAGTAGTCACACACTCTCTTTTTGGTATATGACTAAGTTATTGACCGAAAAAGAATCAATGTATAACTATGCGGGGCTTGTATCACCCAAGCAAATTCAAAGACTTGGGCTGAATCAGGTGGGGTTGGGTTTAGTAGGCTGATTTTTTGTTTTGTTTTGTTTTAATACTGAGGTCCATTTGAGAGACACTATCTCTACCTTTCTGATATTTTACAGACTTAGGAACCCCAGGGTCAAAGTCCAAGTGGACAGCTCCCCTTGAATGCAGAATTGTTACCTCTGCATTAATTAAAAGAGGACCTGTCTTCACGTATTGCTACAAACAGAGCTGGCTAAGCTATTTCCTTCTCTCTTTAATTGGCTTTAAGCAATGCAAATAAGGCTAGCTGAGGTACTAATACCTAATCTTTGAGACCAAACAACAGTTTCCTGTTTCCTCACATCATGTTCCCCATACATGGTTAAACACAGCAGTATGGCAGAGCCATATAACTCCAAGAATGTCACGGGTATGAGTCTCAATTTAAAAGGCTATGAGCCTGGTGTGGTATCACACTCCTGTAATCTCAGCATTTGGGAGGCTGAGACACAAGGATTGTCACAAGTTTGAGACCAGCCTGGCTACAAAGTGAGCTCAAGGCCAGCCTGAACTGCATAGTGAGACCTGTCTCAAAAAGGCTAAAAAAGAGAGAGAGAGAGAGAGAGAGAGAGAGAGAGAGAGAGAGAGAGAAAAGAATAAAAGAAAGAGAAAAAAAGAAAGAAAAGAAAAAAAAAAGCAGCAGCAGCTATGACTTCCCAGAGCATAAAACTGAAGCAATAGCCCCTTAAAAACACAAATGCTACCTAATCACATCACCTGCACACTGGTCTGTCTGCATTTTTTCTCCCTGCATATTGCAGAGGTGCTTTCTCTCCACCCGGCCAGCTTGGCCTACCTTGCTCATGTACTTCCCGCCTTCCTCACTGTCACTCATTCTTGAGCCACTTTGGGGAGGTTTTGGATGAAGACCTTTGTCCATATGTCCTCACTTGGATCAGACTTAGGACCCCTTGACTGCCCATAACTTTGAATATGTCTTAGTGTCTTTACTCTCTGTGTTGGTTGCATAGACAGTGGTAGATTAGATTGGAACTAACTAGCTGGAATTCCAATTACCTTCCTGTGGGATTACAAATATAACTTTCCAGATTGTGAGGTGGACCCGAAAAGGGATTATAATATTTGGAGTACGATATCCAGGAGAGGACTCATTAAGTAAATCCATTTCACAGCCGGTTATTCTGACCAGTTAGGACTTTCCCTTAGAGCTGCAGTTAGGGATTTTTTGGTGATGAAACAAAAAAATATGACCCAGGAAAGAAAATCTACTGTCTGAGTGAACAAGCTGGACAAGCTGCTGGCTATGTTTAACCAGAACCTGCACTGTGTAGATTTCCCATAGCACCGATTTCTTCCTCAGGAGAGGCCAGAATTGCACAGTTTTATCTGCAAGTAGTGGACCTGGCTGGTAAGGTTGGACCATTGATGCAGGTAAAAAGTATTTGCTGAGGAAAGAAAAGCCTATCTATGGAGGGACAAAGCAGGTCCTCACAAAGCCCATGAAATTCCCCAAAATGACCTCAAGCACCTCAAACCCGTCCTAACCTGCAACCTGCAGGGTCACGGTGCCTTCTCGCGTCAGGTTTCCGACCTGGATCTGACATCGGTAAGGTCCTTGGTCCTCAAGGCTCACATTGTGGATCCACAGAAAGACCTTGCCTTCTTGGGTGTCTGTCACAAGCGCTGTCCTGCCCTTATATTCTGGTGCCACATCGTCATGTCTGTCCTTCCCACCCAGGAACAGATGCACAACCCGGGAGCCATGCTGGTGAGAGGGCCGCAGCCACCTTACCTCCTCCGGCACGGTTATTGGCCAGAGGGACAGCGGGCACAGCAGCTTGGCTGTGCCCCACAGCGAGACCAGATGGGACTTGCCGACATCCCCTGTGCATGGACAAAAGAAAGACAGGAAGAGCTGGGAGGGAACCAAAGTAGAAAGAGTTTGGGGAGGAACAAGGAAGAAGATACCATGGGAAGGACGGAACCTGGGAAGAGCATGGGGAATGTCTGGGGGAAGAGCAGAACCCAAAAAGAAGGGTCATGCTTCCTTATTCTGGAGACTCCATCCGGAGAGTGGTGCTGAGGCTCCTACCTGACAGATGCACAGACAGCTGGAGGAAGATCAGAGAGAGGAGACAGCTGGACGTCCAGGAGCTCGAGGAATTTGTCATCTGCATCTCACCTACGACAGAGTCCAGAAGAGGGTGGGGAGCTTGATTGAGGGAGTTTAACTTAGATGCTGGGGCTGAGCCTGAGTCCTGGCCTGCACTCAGGAACCACAGAACCCCTCGGCTTCCAACCCCAGCTCCACCACTGGCTCGCTTGTAGCATCAACTGAACGTCACTGAATGGTGTATCAGCAGTGCCTCCTTGCAGCATATTGTGATGGTGGCAGGTGAGTGCTTGCGCACAGAAGGTGGCCTTCTGGTTAAGTCTATAAATGCTGTAGATGAGGGTGACAATGGGAATGAGATGAGCAAGTGGAAGAAGGAATCTGGAAAAGTGAACAAGAATTGATGCACAGAACTAATGTGTAGCAGTAAGTACTAGCTTCTTTCTGCATTTAGGGTCCAGGCCTGGCTTGAGAAGTGCCAGTTTCCAGCCGGTCTTTATACATCATATAGTCTGAAGCTCCTCCCTGACAGCTTTGCAAGTTGCCACATAATAAACCAAGGCCCTGAGGGCCCTCCATTTCATCCTGAAAGCATAAGCCCACGATCTGGAGTTGGGAAGACCTGGGTTCAAGTCTTAGTTCTGCCCATTTACTAGCTCACTGTCCTTAGGAAAGTTGTGTAGCATCTCTATCCCTAGGTTCTTCTATAAGGGGGCTGGCTGGGGGTGGCTTCTTCACAGGTGAGTGGATTTAAGGAAATGATGCATGCAAAGCACAATTACATGACCAACAAATGCTCAATAAATGCATAGGTGTTGTTATTACCACTGAACTCAAAGAGGGAGGTATAGATTACCATGTGCAATAACTATGTGGGACCCTAAAAATTGTCTCCACCTACTTGCTACTGCCTGGAATTCCTTTCGCAGGAACTAGAATCCTTCATGCCACTTCATTATCATAAGAATTTTTTTTTTTTTTGGTCTTTTTCTTTTTCTTTTTTATCGGTACCAGGGATCGAATTCACGACTGCCTGCTTGCAAGGCAGGCACTTATGCCGCTGAGCTAAATCCCCAGCCCCAAGAATTAAGCTTAAAATAGAAACACTCTAGGAAGAGATAAGTCTTTTTAAATTCTCTCTAGGGTTTCATATTCTTTCCAAGGACGAGGTTTGTGAAGAAGTCAGCAAGTCTGACCCCAGAGTATCATAGATTGGGCAAAGATGAGACTTAGAGGAGGTACCAAAGGGAGGTTGGCAAACCAAAGTTGAAATTATGCATAGTATGCAGTCATGTTACAACTTCCAAATCTATTTTTCTCATGGTAAAAAGCACACTGCTCTGGAGTTGCTTTGTTTTTTAATCATAACGCACACATCACAGCTCTCTAATCCCATAGCAAATGACAAAAGACCACAGCAAGGTTAGGGATGCATTAGGAAGTTTTTCTTTTTTTGGCTTCTGACCTATCCACTTTCTTACATGTTACCAGCTACTCAGAAATGGAGCAAGAGTAAATGAGAAAGAGCTGAGTTCTGACCGAAGGTAAGTAGGTAAGGCCCAGGATATACTGGAGTTATCCACAATCCTTGAACCCATCTCAACATCTATTTTTATTTATTTGGGGTTTTTTCAGCGCTGGGTATTGAACTTAGGATCTTGCTCATGCTACACAAGCACTCTACCACTGAGCTACATTGCCAGTCAAACCCTTCAATTTTCTAATGATTTTTGAAACATGTCCCAAGTAGACACACCCAGTGTGACCCAGAGCTCCTAGATGAATGAGGGTTACACACAATCGAGGAGGATGAGACCTCTGTGGATAAGTACTTGTAGGTACTGATGCCTGATGAAGTGATTAAGACGGGAGCCAGCCTGGTTCCAGTGCTACCTCGGCTATTTCTGGGCTAGAGGTTTTACACAGGTTAATTTAATCATCTGACTTCCTCTTGCTCACACAGGAAATGAAGTTACTAATTGTACTCACCAAGGGCTGGGGGTTTAGCTCAGCAGCATAAGTGCCTGCCTGGCAAGCCTGAAGCAAAAAAATAAAGTAAAAATAAAATACTTGTGGATAGAGTTATAGTGGGGATTAAAGAAGATATGTATAAAATGATTTGTACCAGACGCTGGAAATAAGAGACAAATGAAGTCCTTTTAGTTTGTCACTGTGTGTAGTAAGTGTTGAGAGAGAGGAGTATCTCCCCAAAGCATGTCACGATTAATGGACAGCAGCTGTAGGAGCAAACAAACCTAGGGTAGGACACTATCAGAAGTGGAGCTCTCACTGTAGTCATCCAAACAATGCAAGTTAAGAATATAGCTAAATATCATTTGCCCTCCTTCAAGCTGTCAAAGGTTAGGAAAAAAAGTACCCAGAGCGATCACACATGTGGGCAAACTGACTCTCTTGTCCATTGCCAACAACTTTCACAAGGACAATTTAACAGTAAGTATCAAGCTATTTACAAATATGCAAAAATTTGCTACCTACAAATTGCCAAAAAAAAGCAATTTTACTTCCAGAAAAAACTCAAGGAAATAAATAAGGATATGTGTAAGCAGTTAATGTGAGAATGCTCATTACACAGTTATTTATAAAAGGGAAAAATTGAAAACAACCTAAAAATCTATTAAGATAGGAATGGCTAACTATTTATGACATATTTTTGGAAGAGAATACTGTGCAGCATTTCATAATCATATGGTGGAACAATCTTTAGTACCCCTGGAAATTTTTCACTGTATTTCAAACAGTTTTTTTTTTTTTTTATATAAACTAGGTATAGTATGACACAGTTAGAGGGAAACACTTAGAAGGATGTGGCTATTTCTGAGAGTGGGCAGAGGATTATAAGTAATCCTTATGGTTTCCTCATTTTTCAGCCTCAGACATGTATAAGTCTATAAAAGGGAGGAGGGAAGCATGACCAGGAAGGGGGAGGGTCGGAAAATAAGCAGAAGTGGAGGTTTCTACAGTTCTAGCTGATAGAAGCCGCAGCCAGAGCCATTCAGCAAGGTCTCTTATTCACAAAGCATTGACTGGGAAAATAAGAAGTATTAGTAGGTCTTTATATCATGCTTCCTTATGGATGTAAGAACTATTTGGTCACCATAATTATAGTAATTAGATTGTATTAGTGTAAGGGTGAATTAACATTAACTTGTAAATATATTTTCAAAGTATTAATATTGTTCTATATAACAACTCCCATTGCATCCTTGAAACTCTGCATATATTGTGTTCAGTACCAACAACAACACTGAAAGCAGATGGGATTGCTCTCTTTTACACTTACAACAGGAAGGGCAACCATGCATGTGTCAGAGTACTAAGCAAGGGAAGGCGCCAGGAGCTTTCTGGAAGCAGAATGTAAAACATGGATAAATAGATACATGATAAATAATGAATAAATGCATAGCTCTGTACCATGAGTTGCAAAATGAGCAAATAATTTCCCACATATAATAGAATTCTTTCATGAAGAAAATTTCCCTAATAAATAACAGTATTTTACTTCCTAAAAACATGCCACAATTTGGGGCTTTTTCTCTACTACTTACTGGAAATCTGAAAATTACCTCTAAAAAAGAACAAAAAAAATTTTAATCATCTATAATTCCTTATTTCAGAGATAATGTTTATTCAAATATTTTCTAAGCACATATATAACCTTTTAAATAATGGGAGTACACATTCTTTACCTATTGTTTTGATGCCCACTGTTTTCACCACACATATTTTACTACACCATCAATTATTTTTTAACAGCTTTAACGTTCTATCATGGACATGTGATAATTTTTAAAATAATCCCATAGTAGGATATTTAGGCTATTTTTCAGTATGTTGCTATACTGAACACTGCTACAAGTAATAGGTAGAATTAAGAGGCTGAGTCCTGGTGGTTGCATGGCCTCTAATTTGTCTTTATGAGTTTAACTCTTAGGCCTTGAGAATGTCTCATCTTTTTCTTGTTTATTTGTTTGTTTGGTTTTGGTGATGGTGGTGGTATTGGGATTGAAACCAAGGCCTTTGTAAACAAGGCACACTACATCAGAATTCTTTTTATTTTATTATTATTATTTTTTATTTTGGGATAAGGTCTCACAAAGTTGCCCAGGCCAGCTTTGAATGCATGATCATCCTGCCTTAGCCTCCCAAGTAATTGAGATTACAGGAATGAACTGCCATGTTCAGCTGCATTTTTAAAACAAGATTTTAAATTTGTGTTACCAAATTGCCTGCCAGAAAGGTCATGTCAGTTGAATAAAGTATATTCAATTCCTTGTTCTCATACAACCTTGCCTTCAGCAGATATTATCAATTTTTGAAACTTTTTCAACATAAATGAAGAAATGATACCTCTTTTCTAAAAACTCAGTGGAGTTTCACTTTTGTTTGTGAATCTTTGACTACTCATTTGCTATTGGGAGTTTCCCACTGATCTTTCTGTACTTTTTTCACTTTTCTACTGAAGCATTTTCTCTTAATGGCAAGCAAAAGTCTTCCTATAGCAATTATTTTCTCCTACCATGCATGTTGGCAATATGGCAGTCATGTACATTTAAATTTGAAACAGTTTATTTAAAAAAAAACAACTTCTAAATTAAAATACAAAGAAGATTGCCTCACACATTTCCTTGCCAATCCCAAACAATTTAAAAAGATCCTACAAGGGCCAGGGATTTAGCTCAATGGCATAGGTGCCTGCCTGGCAAGCGCAAAGTCGTGTGTTAGATTCCCAGTGCCAAGAAAAAAGAAGATCCTACAAATTTACAAATGATCAGTCTGAAATCATATAGCACAAGACCCAGCAAATAGTTAGGGCTGTGATATTAATAATGATGACAACAGTTATTAAGTAAGAGTCTTAAATAAAACACATGTTCCTTAAAAAACAGTTAGCTGTTACCCCATTTTATCCTCTAAGATGTTCTAACAAATAAGAAAAAAAAAAAGGAGTTGGAGGAGATTATCTAATGAATGTGGGAAAGTAAAAAGACTTGAAAGAATGAAGAGAAGGGAGAGGAAAGCAGACTCACCACTGCAGAATCCAAGACCCTTCCTTATCCCTCAGGGGCAGAGCTGGAGTCTCTGAGCTGGGAGCACCCCCGACCCATCCGGGAGATCTGGCATCAGACAGAAGGAACAGGGGGTCAGGAAGGGACTGGTGGGTGGGCTTGGGAAAAGCTCATATTTTATTCCAAAGATCAAAACTCTAAGCTAGGAGCTTGCTCACCTCGCAGACTCCCTTCTACTCATCTGTATACACAAACAAGCAACGCCCTGCCTGTCCATCCCTGATAAAGAGCAGACCAAAGAAGGGGTTCCCTAAAAGTGAGGGAACCACAGAGTGCTGTAAGGTAGGAGGGGCCTTTGCACCAGCTCCCTTTTCCTCCTGCCACTAACTGCCCGCAGGGACTTCCTGGGACAGGACTGATCCTATCACTCCCTCTCTAGAAGGCTGTCCCCCTTCACTTTTCAAACCACAGTGCATTAGAAGAGTGGCTTTAAATGCACCACCAATTAGTCAATTCTTTAACTTGCTATCTTTATCTCTAACTGCACCTTGACCTGTGCTTTCTGACAAGCAAACTTGCTGACTGTCCCTCAACACGTGATAAATTCTTTCCCGCCTGTCTTGCTTTCATAATATCAAGACTCATATTTGTAATATTTATATTGCATTCTTAACAATGCATTATATACTTCTGATGTATTCTGGACTTTATAGAGATACATTCATGGTTCAGAATTTTTCTCGGATTTCCTTTTTTCTCTTAACATTAGTTTCTGAGTCTAGCAGATTCCTGTGATGACCCATACTACGTCCCCTCCATTCACTTAATTTTGGTGTAGCTGAGACTTGTAGGCAAGCTGCCAGATGACACTCACAGGCTACAACATCTCTTTGTTTACCTGTCTTGGGTTCTCTACAAAGACTTAATAGGCAGTTCAGCTGAGGGTCCCCAGGAGTTCAGCAAGGTTAGTGCCTTGGAGGCATCAACTCATAGCGAGGGGAGACAGTAGGGACAGTTCTGAAATGAATGCTCTGTGACTCTCCAGAGAGATCCCAGTAGGACTGGGTCACTGCAGCTCTCACTGGGAAGTAGCCCAAAAATATGTATCAGTTTGTCTTTCTTTTTTTCTACTTCCATTTCTGCTTCCTGGGCTCGCTTTCTAAATAAACTCTTGTGCTGAAGAACTTGTTTCTCTCTGCTTTGGAGGAGTACAAGCTGGGATACTGCAACTCATCCAATGTGTAAGAAAAAAATCATCCGGCTTGCCTCATAGAAGTACAAATACATTAACAGTTTGGTCAAATAGAAATGTGTGTTGTTTATGAGCTTCCACTTTTATAAACAATCCTGCCCTAAAATTTGTGATGGAACCATTCCCTAGCTCTGGTCCTAGAGCTCCTCAAGAGCAGCAGCTCTCATGGTTCATGAACCTAACTCTGCAACCCTTCTAAAGTTCCACCAGGCAGGTCAAAACCATGTTCACATTACAGCCTTTTCCACTGTGTTGATGTTTGCGAAACACTACAAAATCCCAAGGGTAAGACAGCTAGCATCTTAATACCCATCATCCAGTGGCACCAAACTGCAGCAAACATTACTAACTTCATTAAACTCAACCCTCTAAAACCCGTCTCTCAGTATCTGTGGAACAAAATGGGAAGGGTGCAAAGGCTGTTTCACTGATAGTTGATGTGTGATGACTTTCTCAAGGTCACACACTGTGGTGACTCAGCCAGGAACAGAAATAGTCACTAAACTCATGGAGCACTTTTCTAACCTCAGAGAACAACTGAGGTGCTGTGATTTTTCACACTCTGGGGCCTGGCAAGTTTTTTCCTCCACAGGAACAGAGCTGCATCTCTTATTGCAAGGGGTGGGGGAGACTAACAGCTTTTATTGCCAAGGAAAAAATATAATCTGAACAAAAGTTAAAATTCTGAAAAAATTTTATCTACTGTCTAATAGCTTTCCAATTATGAAAGACTTTTCTGATAAGACTGGTAGTGATAGGGGTAGAGGAAGAGGATTTCTTAATGTTGTGTGATGAAATGTGTCACCATTTTAAGGATATGCATACCTTGGCAAACCAGAATTTTCCAAATAATCAATGCATGTCATAATAAAATTGACTCTGGTATTTTTGTAACAACCCAATTAGAATTTGTGTAGTAATTTAAAAATAACATTTATTGTACTTTTGATTTCTAAATTATAAATATTTGCTGTAACATTTCAGAAAATACAGAAAGGATAAAGAAAATAATAATCCCTAGGACTGGGCATGGTGGTGCACACCTGCAATCCCAGCACTTGAGAAGCTGAGGATCACTGTGAATTCAAGGTCAGCCTGGGCTATAGAATAAGACTATGTCTCAAAAAGACCAAATCATTATCATCATCATCATCATCATCATCATCCCTTCTCTTAAAGCAGTTTGCATTAGTGATTTTGGTGCGTTTTTGCCTATTCTCTTTTCTATGTGTATATAATCTTTGTATATAATCTGAAATCATACAACAAAGATTGTGATTAGATGTATATGCCTTTTTGTAGCTTTCTTAGCTAATATTCTAAAAACATCCTATTGTGACAATGAACATTCTTTTATGTCATTTTAGTGGCTGCATAGAATTCCATTATGGCTACTCTATCAGTTATCACATCAACTCACTGCTATAAAGATTCTGGCTGTTTCCAGCTGTTTCTTCTTAGAAATAGTGCTACCTAGGATTATTAGGATAGCTTATTAAATTGTTTACTCAGTAATTGGAGCAAAAAAAATTACCGTTTCAACCATTTTAAGTATACAGCAAAATAGTATTAACATTATTTTGCAACAGATCTCTAAAACTTTTTTATCTTGCAAAATAAATTCTATTCTATACCCATTGAACAATAATTGCTCCCACATCATATCTCTGGCAACCACCATTCTACTTTATTTCTTAAGGTCTAGTTATGTCACATAACTGGAATCACGCAGTGAATATCTTAATGTGTGGTCGTGCTCATTTTTAAGGCTTTTGGAATCTAGCGCTAAGCTAGTCACCAGCAAGGATGGGTCACCTTAAGACTGGAAGTGTATGTGTGTCCATCTGGACTAGCCACTCTGCCATTGGTTTCAATTCTTGCCACTTTGATAGAGGAACAAAGATTGTGGACCTGATCATTTCACTGTGCCATTGTCCTGAAAATCTTGGCTAAAATACTTGCTCTGGTCTTACTAGCTGTGAGACCATTAACTTGTCAGTGACTCTGTTCTTTTACCTGTGAACTGAAGGTAAAAGTCATTCATTACTGTTCGTGTATATATCAGACATACTTTTTACGTAGAATAAATAAGTTAATAAAGCACCATGAATGAGTGCCTAGAATATAGGAAGATCAAAAGAGAAATAACTATTAGGATGTTGTGTATCTTTGGTAATCTAACAAATGGAAAATGATAGCCAATAATTCCAATTTACATTTCCTCGATAATCCCTGGGTTGTTTCTCTGTGTTTATAACGGCTGTCAAATTCTTTTCCTTTCCTTCAAAGCACTGTGGAGAACAGTCTCAAAGGATTCTCTTAACAAGCTCCTGAAATAACTTGCAATCACCAATCAGTTTTCAAATTAAGAAACCGAGGCTCAGAATTCTAATGCCTAGCAATTCCAAGCCTAGTACTGGGGGACACACTTTAAAACCTAGCAGCTGTTCCCAAAACAACTGCAGGGCGGGGCTGGTGTTCCTTGTAACCCCTCCCTCGCCGGCCCCGCCCTCCAGAGGCTGGCCGAGCTCTCTGCGCAGGCGCAGTGGGTCCTGCGGGCGGGGAACGTCGTCCCGAACCCGCCCTCCCCTCGGCGGCCCGCCCAGACCGGGAGCGGCGGGCGCGGCGCTCCGGGTCCCGTGGAAGAGGAAAGGCCGGGTGTGCCCCGCGTGGGGCCAGTGCGGCCCCAAGTCCGAGGCCCGGTAGGGACGTAGCCGACGCGCTTACCGCCATTTTGCCGCGGAAAGCCGGGAGAGGGCGGGGAGGGCGGGCGCCGCGCGGGCTGGGCGCGAGGCGGGGCGCGCCGGGGGGCGGGCCCGGGAGGGCTCTGGGCGCCCCGTGGGCGGAGGGCCCAGAGGCCAGTGAGGGGCATCGGTCTCCCTGCTGCGGGCCGGGCTGGAGTCTCTGTCCACCCGCAACCGACTGGCGCCGGGCACTGCCGAGACCGCAGCCGAGCCGCTGTCACTGGGCGCCCCGCAGCCTGCTCCCAGCGAGTCGCGCTGAAGGCTGCCGAAGGACTGTGGTCCCATTCTGCAGACCGGAAATTAAGACTTATCGTGGGGAGGAGACTTGCACCGGAGCCTCCAGCGAGAGATCTTGGCGATAGAGTTCAAATCTTACTCCTGCTACCAGGCTAGTCTTCCTGGCCTATCAGAGGAAGGGCCTCGGGTGAAGGCATTAGTAAGGGGAGTGACCAGCGGCTCCTTTGTTTTCTTTCATTCCTTCCTTCCTTCTTCTCTGCCTCCCACCCCGCCCCGCCCCTGCCTTTCTCTCTCATTTTTAAAAGATCTACCTCTTTCTATACCATCCAGGTCCGAGCTAAGTACATATTCAGAAACCAAGTCATGGATCCACCTACACGTAAAGAAAAATCCAAAGTTAAAGAACCTGTCAGCAGGGTGGAGAAGGCTAAGCAGAAATCAGCCCAGCAAGAACTGAAACAAAGACAGAGAGCAGAGGTGAGAGTTGGGAGGCATCGGTGCCTGTAATTAGCTGGGAAAGATTCTGGAATAGAGAAACAGTAGAAAGGGGAGCTGAGGGCTAGGAATATGACTCCGTGGCACAGTGCCTTCCTGGCAAGCCCAAGGGCCCGAGTTCAATTCCCACTACAAAAAAAAAAAAAAAAAAAAAAAAAGAAAAAGAAAGCAAAGGAAGGAAAAAGAAATGGAGGCCGTGATGGGGAGCCCTGCCAGCCTCCAAGCAAAAGTTCTCTTAGCTTTAGAAAGATCATCAAGGTCCAGAATGGTGACAGGGCATCTCAGAGTCACTTGACAAGTTAGCATCAGAATCCCAACCAGTACCTGGTCTCCAGAGGACCCTGGGCACAGAGCTTTTAATGACAGGGACCTGAGGGAAGAAGACAAGGAAGAAGGAAGAGATGTGTAAGGGAAGGCTCAGAGAGGGAGGCAGGGTCACATGTGCTGGATTGGTGCAAAAACTGGGATCATTACTCACAGCCAGATAAGAGCCCAAGCCTTAAACCCACTGATGTGTTTTTTTGTTGTTTCACCACTTAACAATCTTCGTGAGGACCAGGTATAAAGCTCAGCGGCACAGCACCTGCCTGGCAATCAATCATTGTGAAAATAAAAATCTTTTAAACTGTTCACACTGCAAATGCTGATCCACATCTAGGTGTATTTTATTTCAGTATATATAAATATATATATATTTAATATATATTATATAATATATTATATTATATATAAGCTTTATATTAAATATAAAGCTTGCCAGTCTTTATTCCTTTTGTCTTTGAAAAATTTGGAAGTACAGAAAATTAGACTATTACAGTGAACACCTGGTTATCAGCATCCCAGGTTGGGGATAGCTGACCTTGCACTTGCAGCAACCCTGCCTCAGCCACCTGAGTGCTGGGATTACAGGAATTGCACCACCATACCTGGTTTCTGCAGTCTTTTTCTTTTTATCGTTTTTATTTTAAAGAGATTTTAAAAAGCCAGGTATGGTGGCACACACCTGTAATCCCAGCACTTGAGAAGCTGAGGCAGGAGAATTGCTGTGAGTTCAAGGCCAGCCTGGGCTATAAAGTAAGCACAAGGGCAGCCTAAACTGCATAGCAAGACTCAAAAAAACAAAAAAAACTTTAAAGAAAACAATAAAAAACCAAAACAGTTGGGCTAGGGTTTAGCTCAGTGGCGTTAAGTGCCTGCTTGGCAAGCACAGGGTCATGAGTTCTGTCCCGAGTACCAAAAGAAGAAAAAAGAAAAAAACCCAAAACCCAAAACAATAAAAACAATATAGGATTTCAAAACAAGATGATAGGAAATTAATAATGGTCACTATATTGTATATTGTTATCTTCAAAATAGTTGTTCTGATTATAAAATACAGGCATGCAAAACAGATCAAATTCTATAAACACAGTTACTTTCCATGAGCTAATATAATTATTAATACAACTATCTTAGCTATCTTATGTGTGTGTATATATATTTTTTTCTTCTTACATTTTTTTATAGTCTATTTGCGGGAGGGGGGGGGGAGATAACAGGGAATTGAACTTGGGGCCTTGTGCTTGCCAGGCAGGTGCTTATGGTGCTAAGCTAAATCCCCCAACCTGAATTCCTATTTTCAGTCTTTTTAAAGTAAGATAAGAATCAGCTATAAATTTGAAATCCCCTTTGTCTGCTTCTGGTCTTAAAACTTTTTCCTCTTCTCATAAATAAAGCACTATTTTTCATATAACTATATTTGTAAATGTCCTGAACAACATAAAATATTACTTTATGTTTTAAATTTTTACATTAATAAAGTTTCAGTTTTTCACTTCGTATTATTTTTTAGAGCTATTCATGTTAATCCAAGTATCTTGTTCATTTTTATCAGTCTCTACTATTATTTTATGAACCCATCTTACTTAGTGTATTTACCCATTCCTCCAGTGATGGACATTTTAATGATAAGATTTTTGCTTTTACAAACATTGATGTAGTGAAAAACTTGTCGGTGTCTTTGGCTAAAACTTTTTAGGTCTTTAACTAGAAGAGTTGCTGGGTACGTTTTGCCAAATTGCTTTTAAGGGGATTATACAAGCTTACATCCCACTGACAGTAGAAGAGATGTCTCACTCCTATTTTCGGATGTAACACTTCATCTGATCCATTCATTAAGAAACGTTGAGCTACTTCTTCTACATGATAGGCAGTGTTTTAGGAGCATGAAACACGTGACTGGGACAAAGCAGAGAATCCCTGCCTTCCTGGTGCTTAAACACAACAAATTTACCATACCTGAAGTTAAACTGTAAACTCAAACCTACCTTTAGTTTAAAGCAAAGCATCTGGAAATTGTGGCCCTGGGTCTAACAGATGGTCCTGCCCTTTCCTTACCTACATCCAGGCCTGTGGCTGATTTTATTGCATTGTGCTTTGGTGAACAGTTTGGGGGCCCTAAGAAACAGCCCTATAAAACAGCCTGATAGATGTTGAAGACATTGTTCATATACTTACTACACTCTTCCTGTGAGGTTTCGCAGGTTAAATTACTTATCTGAGTTCAAATCCCAGTTCTTTTCATGTGACCTTGAACAGGACATTTCAGCCTTCTGAACCTCACTCAGTTCTTCCTTGGTAAAATGAGGGTGCATCTACCTCACAATACTGTTAAAGTGAATAGAAATATTACATGTGAAGTACTTGGCGCAGTGCCTAGCACAGAGAAGGCCCTCAGTAAAAAAGTGATTATGAGGGCATTTAGCTCAGCAGCGTAAGCATCTGCCTAACAAGCGCAAGGTGGTAAGTTCGATTCCCGGTATAAAAAAAAAGTGATTATGGTTAGAAATCATCATGTTCCCAAGCAGTTGACTTACTTTCATCATTTAAAGCAAACAACTGATCATGTTCATGTTCATTTGCTGAGATGTAGTGCTAGGGATTCAGTCTAGTGGCAGCTGGTATGTGTTGAGCTCTTCCTACAGTGTTCCAGGGCCAAGCTAGCCCTGTACACATGTGAACACGTAATCCCCACACAAGGCAGGTACTACTGTTATTCCCATTTTACCCATTGTAAATCTTTCCTAGAGTAAAGTTGGTGTATATGAAACATGATGTGTGGGGTAGCCCCACTTTAAAGTGAAATGATGTGACTGGAGTCCCATAATTAATGTGGGACAGACCTGCAGTCTTAACAGGCCTCTGACCTTTATCTGCTTTTTGTTTTGCCCTGTCTTCTTTTTCTGTATTGCCTGGAGTCTAATGTATGATTGTGACAAGACCCTTTGAGGGAGAAAAAGCAAAGTTTCCACTCAGCTCTGCCAACTTGCCACATTGCAGAAGGTTAGGTGAGAAGAGATGTGAGGAGTGAATGGGAACACAGGCACATTTAGCAGTTGAAGCAGCATTTGACTCTGCTAGTGGCCCTTTCCTCCTTGACCAGAGGTCTTACATAATTTGGGCACCCTGACACATTTTGGTTCTCCTTTTCTGGCTTCCCTCCCTGCCTCTTTGAGAAGTCTCCAAGAAGTTACGTAGTACCCATTCCTAGTCCTTAACACAGTAATGTAGTTTACAAATGCTCATTAAATAGACAACAAATGAATCCCAGCACTCATTAGGCTGAGGCAGGAGAATCGCCATGCATTCAGAGCCAGCCTGGATTACATGTGAGATAATGAGGAAGAGGTCTTTAAGAAACATACAGGACTGAGCAACTACAAGGTCCTGAGTTCAATTTCCAGTTAAGAAAAAAGCCAGTGGTTGAAAACCATATATATAATAAAGTATATGTATGTGTAAAATACTGTGTTTGTGTAGTTTAAAGAATAAAATTGCTGGGCATGGTGGCATATGCTTGTGATCCCGGCACTTAGAAGGCTGAGGATTGCCATGAGTTCACCACCAGCCTGAGCAACAAAGTGAACTCTCAAGGCCAGCCTGGACTGAATAGTGAGACTGTATCACAAAAAGAAGAAAGAAAGAAAGTTTCCTAATTTCTACCATCCAACTAGAAATAGGACATGACCAGTAACCACTCCAGTGTCCCTTTCTGGTAAGGTACCTGATCCTTCACAAGAGCCATATTCTTGGCTTAATTTTACATTAATTACTCCCTTACTGTTCTATATATAGTTACTACTTCTGTTTGTACCCCTAAATAATACTTTGACACATTTCTTGAACTTTTGTATCTGTTATTAGTTATCTGTGTCTTCACTCAGCACTTTTTTAGCCATTCAAATTATTTAATACTTTTTTGTTACCCTGGATATAGCTGGCCAGCATGAGGTCCTGATTTTGATTCCCAGTACAAATAAATAAATAAAATTTTCTGTGATGCTGGGCATGAAGTATAGGGCCGCATGTATGCTAGGCAAACTATTATTTAGCTACATCCCCAGCCTTTTTTATTTTATTGTGGTAAAATATACAAAAAGTAAAAATTTACCATTTTCGCTATCAGCATTAATTTGTTTTGTTTTGTTTTTGTTTTATAGTACTGAGGACTGAACCCAGGAGTTTCATACTGAGCCAGGACTCAACCCTTTTTTAAAATTTTTTATTTTGACACGCGTTCTAAATCACTGAGCTGCCCAGGCTAGTCTTGAAATTGTGATCCTCCTGCATCAGCCTCCCACCAAAGTACTGATATTACAGTCATGTGCCTTCATGCCTGGCTAGCCCTGTTTTTTGAGAATCATTTGTGGTTGCGTTAACTATTTTATCCCTATATTGAATTCGATTTTTCTTAAGGATTCTAGAACCTTTCACACTTTCTAGTCCATTCTGATCATTTTACTTTTTCTAGAAATTTGTTTCCTTGAAGTTCTTTAATGTATTGGCAAAAAGTTGATAATATTCTGCTACATCAGTAGTCATGTGTTCTTTCTGGTTCCTGATGATACTTGTTCATGCCCACTCTTTATGCTGACCCATATTGTCAGCTTTGCAGGAATTTTTAATATTTCCTAAGAGGACTGGGGTGATAGCACAGAGGCAGAACACAGGTCTAGTGTCCAGGGGCCCTACGTTTGATCCCAGACGCTGCAGAGCAAAAAAAACATTGCAGTTTTGTTGATGTTCTCTTACTATATGTGTCTGGTAGTTCATTACCTTCTACTTGTATTTTGTATTTTCCATTTGTCTCATTTCTGTTTTATTTTTCTCCTCTTTTAAATCAAGTTATATGTCCTGTATACATGCACAGACATCTTTGCTGTATTTCTTCTGCAAATTGTAGAGTTTTATGATCTGTTCCTCCTCTTAGTGGATAGTTTAGTTGCTGTGAGGATGACAGAAGATGAGGAGGAAGGTGTAGACACTCCACCTCTCACCTTGGAAGGTCTCTTGCTGTCTTCTGTCCACCACTGTGGCCTGCCCTAGGCCATAGTCTCTGCCTCCTTCATGAACTAGTGTAAAAGATGCCACTTAAATGGTTGAAAATCCCTCCACAAACACACACACCCTCCCTCTCTCACGTATCTTTCCTAAGGCAAAGGTAGAATCCGATTGCTCCCCTGCACACTTATCTTTGCTGGCTCTCCAGAGTCTGGTAAAGACCCCAGTTTCTTGGCATGGGATTGAAGGCCCCAGTGTACTTGTCTTGCTTTCTCTAGCTCCCCAGCCCACCCTATATCCTCCATATTGGCATGCCTGAAGTTGCTTAAACTGCTGCTATTCCACATCTCACTTGGTTATGCATAGCACCCACCCGCAGTTGCCTATGAGGTCCCATCCTCAACTGCTACCTGTTTGAATCCTACTATCCCCTGAAGACCAACCTGCCTGCCTCACTTTTTAATTGATTCCTCAGGTGATTCCTCATGAATATATACCTTCCTGCTCCCAAATCACTCTCCCTACTCTACAATCAGTGGTATGGTTCCAGCATCTCTAGATGACCGGACCTGTTGAGTCTGGAGACCATGTGAGCAGCTGCTTTCATGGCTAATTTGTCTGTCTCTCTGTTCAGATCTATGCCCTCAACAGAGTCATGACGGAACTGGAGCAGCAGCAGTTTGATGAGTTCTGTAAACAGATGCAGCCTCCTGGAGAGTGAGCCAGCCCTGTGTTCAACCCCCTGGGACTCTGCGGGCCTTGTTTGTGAGCTTGCTGCCAGTGTTAAGCTCAGATGGCCCATTTGGAGCCTTACTGAACTAAATAAGACATTTGTGGATAAACCTGAACTCACGTGCTATGTGTAACTTCCACATCTCGGTTCTTCCACGCCGAATTGGCCCAGTGTTCACTGAAGAGACTTCTCGTCTTTTACTGAGATAAAAGGTCTCTTTTTTCTTCTTTTTTTTACTTTTTCTATTATTTGAGAAAAATCAGTGTTTCTTGTAAAACCATGTATCTTCTTCAAAAATGCAAATAAAATACTAATAAAGTGCTGATTTGTTCATCCTTTAGCACGGGAGTGCCAAGCCATAGGAAGTGAAAAGAGTGCAGGAGGTAGGAAATACTGAGTGGGTACCTGAAACTAAACGCTCGACACTGCCCTGCCCGCAAACATGCTCTTACCTCACTGGGCCCTATTTCAGTTTGTAACAACTCAGTATTTCTACTTGTTTGAGCCAAAACCTTTAAATCTTGATTCATTTTCATATACATCATTTTATCTGTCTGCAAATATTTTATTCATATATATATATATATATATACCATTGCTGCCACTGGTACTTCTACCACTCTGGACCAAGATACCATCATCTTCCCCCAAGTCATCTGAGTCATCCCCCTTTACTGATGCCCCTATAGTCTGTTCTGAGTGTACCACCAGAGTGACCCTATTAAAACATGTGAGGATCCTCTGCTGGAAACCTCTGTTGACTGCCTAAGGGTGACATTGGTTCCTCCAGCCCATCAGGTCAAAGCTCTGCATGATAGGAGCCTTTCTCCTCCCCTCTGATAACCTCTGTACTCTTTTTCCTGCACTCTGCTCCAGCCACACTGGCTTCCCTTGCTCTTTCTCAGAAACAGTAAGTACACTCCCTCCTTAGGGTCTTGGAGTGAGTTGGTCCTTCTGCCTGTCCTCACTCTATATACGGCTGCAGAATCTTCTCACCTTCACCTTTTTTTTTTTGTACCAGAGATCAAACTCATAACCTTCACCTTTTTAAAAATTATTTTTATTGGTGGATGTTTGCGGTCCATGATTGCATTCATCACGGGCAGTTGATGCATATATATCACACATCTTAATTTTTTGTCCTTATCAGCTTCTCAATGAAAGGACCGTCCTACATAAAGGTGTAACCTATACCAAGCTTTATCCTGGCAGTCCTTATCGCCTTGTGTTTTTTTTTTTAATTCTGTATTCCTACTGTCTCTTAAAATATTTACTCATTTGTTTTATTTCTTGTCTGTCTGTATCCACTAGCATATAAACTCCATGAGAACGCTGCGATTTATACTGTTTTGTTCACTACTTTGTCACCCAGGGCCAATAATGATGCCTGATACATAGTTGCTATTACATATGTTAGATACTTAGAAACATGGAGGGAGCAGAAGGCACCCTTCCTCCTTCAGGAATGAGGTAGAGGAACAGGATTGACTGCTTCTAGTATTGGTTCTTCATGGGCTGGTGTTCTGCAGACCTTGCTGATCATAAGCTTTTCATCACACAGATACTATATGTGACCTTTCACTGCATTTGAGGTGCTAGCTAGAGCAGAAGCTAGAAACTAGGAATCTCACCTGCCATCAAGAGTGCTTGCAGCAGGCTTGCATCAAGTGCCAGTGCTTTTTGTTTTTAATTTGGGGGCTCCTGTATCCAACCCAGAAATGTGTCTTAAGTTACTTTTCTGGTTGCTAAGACAAACTAAAGTTAAGAGGAAAGCTTTATTTAGCTCACAGTTTGTGGAGGTTTCAGTCCATAATCAGCTGGCTCCAAGGCATCCTTGCAGACATATATCCCAGAGGAACACTTTGTAGAGAGCAAAAGGCAACAAAACAAGGGACTTTAACAGCATCTTTGCCCCTTATATGGTATCCAGGCTACTCAGGGTGGGCAGCACTCACAAGCCTAGCATTGTACCATGAATCAATCCCAGACCACACTAGCCACATCTTTGCCTGCATGAGGCTTTAGGGGGACATGTAAACACAAGCCATAACGGTTTGTGATGGGAATATTCAGACTGGTCCCTCAGAAACAGCCATTCATCCAACTGCCATTTATAGGGTTAAAGATGGAAAGGTGCTTCTACCCCAGACATTTGTGTCAAAACTGGCAATTTATACCAGCATGTTAGCAGCAGAAGTTTTTTTAATGCTGAGCAAAAGGAAAGGTTCTTTCAGGACATTTTCTTTGGGAGGAAAATGGATCTCAGAAAGGATGAATAAAGATGGAAATGAGGCAGAATACTCAGAAAAAAACCAAAAGGTCAGATATTGCCACCATACTCCAAGCTAGCAATGCCTGTATGTCTCATACTGTGTGCTGTTCCCATCTGCCTCTCAAGAGAATACTATTCCCACTGCTGTGGCTTATTTTTGGAGCAAGCTGGAGAGTTAATTGTGTGTTATTAGTAACTTGCTAGCACTGTGAAGAGGTGTTTTTAAGACCCAAGTTATAATTAAGGACAATCTCTACATAGATTATCCCTGTAAATGGTAATTAGGTTCTATAGTGTCCTGCTAAATTTGAGTTGAATTTTGGTTTTGTTGGAGAAGTAGAGGGTTACAGGGAGCTATCTCTGTAAACATAAGGAATTACTGTTAATACATGAGAAAGAGCTAAGCTTTAAAGCTAAGTTACCTGGGTTAAATACCTGTTCATCTTTCGAAATCTCATTTTTCCCATCTATGTAACATAATATTGTTTCCTCCCTCTTAGGATCGTTGTTGAGAAACAAATAACATACAATATGTAATAGTGTTATTTCCTTTTCCAACAAGTTTTCAGATCACTTCATGGGAAATGTTTCAAGTTTCAAAAAACCAAGAAGTAATGAGAGTTGTTTGGGAAGATTCGCACCCTTTGCTTGTGTTAACATATCTAAGACTCATGTATATTATGGCCTGAAGAAGGACAGTACAGCCGTTTTGCAAATGGCAGGTGCTTGAAAAATCAGCTTAATAAATGTTAACTTTTCTTGCTAATGAAATAATAGAAAATACCACTCTTGGAGGCTAAGAGTGCAGCTCTGTGGTAGCGCATGTGCTTAGCACCCACTACCGAAAGAAAAAAATTACATGTAGTAAGAATATTGTCTCATGAAATTTTTAAGTTTGTATACACATAAAGTGTATACTATGTTGGATATAAAATTTATTTCTTGCTGTAGGTTTTTAAAAACACACATTTGAAGCTTGGCATGATGGCACAAGCCTGTAATCTTAGCTGAGTCATGAGGATCCCAAGTTCAAGCCAAGCCAGGTCAACTTAGTGAACTGGCGAGTCTCTGTCTCAGAATTTGAAAAGTAAGAAGGAGGGGCAGACGGGGAATACAAGTCAGTATGATACCCTGGGTTCAACCCGGATTCAAACCTCGGTACTCCAGGAAAAAAAAAAAAAAAAACTTGCGATAATAAATTTCTGAACCAAAACAAGAATGAGTCGTGGGTTTATTCACATTTTAACGAAAAGAAGATTCGGGCTGGAGGTTTAGCTCAGTGGCACAAGTGCCTGCCTGGCAAGTATGAAGTCATGAGTTTGATCCCCAGTACCAAAAAAAAAGAAAGAAAGGAAAGATTCATTTGGCTCTAAGGAATACCAGGATAAGGACTTCAGAAGTCTTTGTGTCCATAATTGGAACAGACTCACAGCATAGTCAGGGAAAACTGGGAGCACATTTGCCTACCTGCCTGCCTGGAATGTCCTATTGCTCGTGTGGTCTAGTTCCTGCTTGTCCAGAGTAAGAGAGAATATTTTTGAAGCCATGTACCAAAAAAGACTTGGGGCATTGATTTTGAAAGTCGGGCTCTCTGGGTTTGACTCTTTGGTTCACCACTTACTAATTGTGTAGCAAGTTGTAATCTTTCTAAGTGATTCTCATAATTTTTGGTCTCAGAACTTTATACTTCAAAAACTGAAGGTTCCAAAGAGCTTTTATTTATGTGGGTTGTGTCATATTTGCCACTATAGAAATTAAAAGCTTCAAAATATTTATTAGTCAACATGAAACAAAACAAACCTAACATAGGTTAGCATAAATAATATTTTTGTGGGAAAAAAAACTTTCTACAATAATCCTAAAGTGAGAAGAGTGGCATTATTTTATACTTCTGCAAATCTCTTTAATATCCCATTTAATTCTGGAGGTTGAAACAACTAGATTCTCCTATCTGTTTCTATATTCTAAATTTTCATATTATTTTGATTGAAAGGTGTAAAGAAAATCAAGTTTCATAATTGTTGATAATTAGAAAAGATGGTGGTATTTTAATAGCCTTTTGAGGTCATTGTAGATTTTCTTTCATACTACAACCAAACTCAGCAAGTGGTAGTTTCTTAAAGATTAGCTGGAACATGAACTCTGATACCGGATCTGGGAACTTTTTGTTCCCCGATACATTAAAATCCTTTGGTCTTTGAATCTTGGCCTTTGAATGCATAATTTTGTAATATTAAGTGTTGGTCATTTAGAAAATACTGGTTTACTGAGTTATGCAGATCTTCCAAATGTGGACACATTGCATTACACATCAAAAATTCATATTCCTTACTATCCCACTGATTAAAAAAAATCCCACTGACCTCAGAAATGTCTTTGTAAATGAGCAAAGCTCAGGGGTAGATAAAAGCTTTCCAAAACTCTAGTTTTCAGTTGGAAGCTCAAATTTATCCTTGCCAACAAACACTTTTTCTTGAAGTGAGATTCTCAATGTCTTCATCATTCAATCCTAGTCTAACCATTCTCCTTTGTCATTTGTCCTGTAGCATTTCATAAGAAAAGAGCTATTTTGGTTCATACTTAAACCAGGGCTTTCCCTAGAAATTACATCATAACTCCAGTATGCAGCAGAAGTACTCAAGAATTCCCC
Organism: Cavia porcellus; assembly: GCF_034190915.1. Classification (NCBI taxonomy): domain Eukaryota; kingdom Metazoa; phylum Chordata; class Mammalia; order Rodentia; family Caviidae; genus Cavia; species Cavia porcellus. Next base: position 38,499,492 of record NW_026947508.1, read on the forward strand.
ATTTTATGCACAGAAAATCTAAGAAGATGTGCACTCATGATTCAATAAAATTAGGAATTTTTCCTGCTCCTCCAGGATATTCTTAAGTGAAATTCTTTTTGTTTATGTGTTTTGCAGTGCTGATGACTGAATGCACACGCTTATTATATGTGCTCTATATCACCAGCATTTTTTTTTTGGACAGGGTCTCATTATGTTTCCCAGGCTGGCCTGTGACTTCCAGTTCTCACAAGGAGCTGGGAATACAGGTGTGCAACACTGCCCTGCTGTTTTGTTTACGGGAGCACATACAGTGAAAAGGTCCCTGGCTGCCATCTAGAGCCACACCAAGGAATCAACACCTTTACCCACGTATGCTTTGTTCCTTTAGCAAAATGTCCACGAGTGATATTATAATCCCTGTTTTAGGATTATGGAGAAAATAATTTCAGTCCTGAAAGGGTCTCAGGAATCACAGGGGTTTGGAGATCATACTTTGATAACTGCTCACCTTAAGCCTGTGGTCATCTAACTCAGGAAATAGTAAAAATACAAGGTTATTGGCACGTGGCAAGCTACATACTATAATTTAGTCAATATTTATACATTTACTGTATGTAGTATTATTATCGTTATTTAATACCTTTTACATGGCATTCACTAGATGTGTTATGTGTCATTGTATTTGGTTTGCAAAGCAACCCTTGGTGCAAATAAATGTTCTATTTTACAGATAAGGAAGTGGGCTTAAGAGAGGCATTTTACTCAAGGTCACAGAGCTACACAGGTAGCAGAGCTCTCAGTCACTTGAGTTGGCTCACCAGACACAAAGAGCTGCCCCTTCAGGTTGGGAAGACTAGCCAGAAGGAGGTCTGTACTCTATCCTGGAGCTGCCCGGACTCCTCTGGCTCCCTGGATTCCGCTGAGAAGAGCAATGTTAAGGTCTTGGCTTGCTCACTTGTTCCTAAGGGGAAGCCTAAGAAAAACCATTCTGTATTTAAAAATTTCTGTCTAGGAAAAAAGACTCTGAGATGGTGGATTAGCATCAAGACTCCAGCTGGCTGAGGAGTGGAGCCAGAACTCAGCTGACCGAGCAGTGTCCTCATGTCACGAAACTACAAAGAAATCAAAGCAATCAAGCATAAAAGTAGGCACTGTGCCAAATGCGCAGATCCAAATGAGTATTTTGCTTTTCAAAACAGCCTTATTGGGGGTTTAAATATTTTCTTTAACTCTGCTGCTATCTCTTAAAATGGACATGGAAATTCTCCTTCAAAATCTCATCTTTTAAGGCCAGGAGTGGTGGAGCATGCCTATAATCCTAGCACTTTGGAGGCTGAGGCAGGATTGCCTCGAGTTCGAGGCTAACCTGGGCTACATAGTGAGTTTGAGGCCAGCCTGGACTATATGGTAAGACCCTGTCTCAAAAAAAAAAAAGTATCTTTTTCTTTTCAATATGGAAACATCTAGAAGTTACTTGAAACCAAACCTGATAAAACCGTGATTCAAGAATAGGACATCTACTGGGCATGGCGGCTCCTGCTTATAATCCCAGAACTCAGGAGACTGAAGCAGGAGGATTGCCAAAAGTTCGAGGCCAGTCTGAGGTACTTAGTGAGTTCAAGGCCGGCCTGGACTATAAAGAGAGACACTGTCTCAAAAAACAAAAAGAACAGGACATCATTGGTTAATCTCAAATGTTAGCTTTTTCAAAAGTATGTTCAAAATTAGGACGTTTAAACTAAGTGTCCTAAATTTGGTTGGTTGAGAATGACACAAGTTTGCTCTGGTTTTGGTTTCTTAGCACGTGTACTGTGGAGCACTGTGGTAGCTGCTGACCAGGAAAGTCTATGGAAAAAAAAGGGGTGGGGGGAGGCTAGGGATTTAGCTCAGCGGCATAAGCGCCTGCCTTGCAAGCAGGCAGTTGTGAGTTCGATCCCTGGTACCGATAAAAACGAAAAAGACAAAAAAAAAAAAAAAGAAAGAAAAAAAGTCTATGGGAAGACAGCTTTCAAATTGGAATTGCTACAATGTACTGACTAAGTATGTATTAGCCAGCTTTCCACTACTGGAACAAAATTTCCATATATACAGCTTAATTTAGTGGGAGAAATGTTCATTTTGCCTCATAGGTTCAGAGATTTTAGTCCACAGTCTGTTGGTTCCGAGACAGAAATGTCATGGCAAAAGGATGTAGTGGAGGAAAGCTACTCTGCCTTCCACAGCAGCCAAGGAGGAGAGGTGAGGATCGGAGAGCGAGGAAGGAGGGGTCAGGGAACCAGATATACTCCCCAACGTCATGCCCCATGACACACCCAGAAGCACGCTTCACCAGTCCTCCGGCACTTGTCAAAACAAACTGAGGCAGCCACCACAGTGAAGCCTCAGCTGTCTCACAGAGGGGCAGCACAGAGCTATGCCCAAGCGTAGGTGTATCTACCTGTATACTGCTCACTCTAGCACAGTAACCTGATATATCGCTTACCACAATCCTTAACTAAATCAACCTACAAAGTAAATGCTTTTGAGTGCCAGTCACTGTGCCAGGTAGCAGAAATACTCACATATAAACTGAGACTGAAATCTGGCGGGGCACAGGCATAGTCACCTAAGCCTGGTATCAGCAACAGTGGTGAAGGGGACATGGTCTTCTCCTTTAGAGCTGCATCATAGTGATGTGGGCTTCTTTAGATTGGTACTTTTATAAATCTAATTGTAGATTTGATATATATTTTGCCCCGTGCAAAGTTGTGAAAACTTAAGAACTTCAGATAGTTGGACATGGTTACAAGTGCTCTGGCGCCACCTACGGGAAGGCGTATGTTGGCCACTGCTCCTCCTGGCCATCTGGAGGCAGGGTCCCACTGCAGACACGAGGGACTCACTGTTTTCAATGAATCCAGATTCTCTGGGAGATACAGCTTTCCCTACAATGGTGTTTTATAGGGTATTGCTATGTAATTCATAGGGTATTGCTATGTAATTCAAGCTACCTTTGAACTCTCCATAGCTCAAACTGGCCTTGAACTCAGTGGTCCTCCTGTCTCAGCCTCCTCCTGAGTGCTCGGATTACAGGTGTGCACCACCACATCTGGCTTGATTTGGACTTTAGGCGATGAAGTGGCAATGGACTAGAGTTTAATGGGGAACTTTTTGTTGTTGTCTTTTTCTTTTTGAGACAGGATCTCACTATGCAGTTCAGGCTATCCTTGAGCTCACTTTGTAACCCAGGCTAGTCTCAAACTCAAAATGATTTTCCTGCTTCAGCCTCCCAAATTCTGGGATTACAGATGTGTGCCCCCACACCCAGCTAGTGTTTAGTGTTCGAGACTTTAAACCAGATGATGCTTTTGTGCTACCACAGCATCTAATCTCTAACTGAAGCAAAAGGCAGTTTTGAACCTTTAAATACAGAAGTTTTAAATCATGAAGCCTTAGACAGTCAAAGTGAGCAATGTGAATTAAGCTCTGCTCTCTGAGCCAGAGCCTGCAGGTGAGCCCGTCCTGCCACTAGGACAACTGCTGTCCAGCCAGGCAGAGGTAGCAGCTCCACCAACTCTGGAGAACGTCTCTTCTTCCCAAGGGATGAACCCTAGCACAGTGGCAAAGCTGGAACCCAAACACAGCCAAAACTTAACGTGGAAAAAGATCCATTCTGCACGCCACGTACAAGTATTGCCTCGAGGGAATCAGGGCCATGAATAAAGAGAACGAAGAAAGGCTGCTGGCCTGACTGTGGTTTATTATGGTTCAATAGAGATCACATGTATCTGGCACAGGACAGCTCAGGCACAGCGAAGGCTTTAGTCTGCGAGACGGCTGGCCCCACATGCTGGCCCGGAGCCCACAGAGGCCGGCGGGAGTTGGTGGAGCTGTGGTTTCCTCCACGCTACAGCTTAAGGCAGGCTGCCCCGCCCCACAGCGCATCCGGAAAGAAGATGTAGGAGAGCGACCACACCAGGCAGTAAAAAGCAGTGAGGGAAAATGGGGAGAAAAACAGCATGACGACACCTGAAAGAAGAAAACGTACAGGCGCTAGCTCAGCTTTTATGAAGCTGTCTCACGGGGCTCCCAGCCACCCTCCCCAACTTCACAGTCATTCAGTACCCAAGAAACAGCAGCAGAAGAGAGATGGGGCCCTGTCTTTAACTCAACTTAACATGTATATGTAACATTATATATACATATATGTGTATACGTTACAAATGTTTATATGTTACATATGTGTGTGTAGGTAGCCACTTGTAATCTAGTATAAGTCCAGATTCCATCTTGTCAGTGTCACGGCAGAAACAAGTCCTATCCAAGAATACGTTTGAGTGGCTCCAATCTTCATTAGGAAAAAAAAAAGTCCTCCACTTAATAAAGTTCTGGACAGAAAGAGGCAGGGGCCGGATCTCTTGCACATGGGAAGGGTTCAAGAGACTAAGGGCAAGGAGGGAGAGGGAGGGGAAGTAAAATGTGGATATGCCACATACAGGAACCTAATAGCCCCCATGACTGTAAACACTGTATGTCATAAACATGGGCTAAGAATAATGATGTCAAGAATGAAAATGGAGAAAGGGGAATTAGAGGAGGGTGGAAGGAAGGGGATTCCAAAAAAAGACAAGTTGTATTATTATATACGTGGAACCTCTCCCCAAGATGACTGTAAACTGTTTTTTATTTTTTCAGTTTTTTGAGACAGGGTTTTGCCAGGTAGTTTGGGGAGGTCTTGAATTCACTATGTAGCCTAGGCTGGCTTCAGACTTGTGGTACTCCTCCTGCCTCAGCCTCCCAAGTGCTGGGATTACAGGCATGTGTTCCCACGCCTGGCCAAGATCATTGTAAACTGCATGTACTGCAAACAGGCACTAATAAAAAGTAATTAAAAAAATTTAAATCCTCCAAGTTACTTCAAATTTAACATAGGATAATGGCCAATGCAGTATTACATGCATGCAGAAAAGAGTTAACGCAACAGACCTGAGGCTCCTAGTGTCAGACAGGCCCACTCACAAGGGTGGCCACTGGCTGGCAGATCAATGCCAACACAAAACTTCCCCTGCCTCATCAGGACACCTTGCTGTTTAAGCACAGTGGTTTGTGATGAACATGAGGTTTACCTCGGGGAGTTGGGAATTTGGTGTATGCTAGGCAGGGCACACCTATGTGACTAGTCCCAATTTAAGCCTTGGCGCTGAGTGTCTGATGAGCTTCCCTGGCAGGACAGCACTTTATATCATGGGTGTGTCACTTTTGACTTGCCTGGACCATACCGAATGACAAAGAATTGTCTTGGGCCACATGTGAAATATATAATATTTTGCCAGGGATATAGCTCAGCAGCACAGTGCCTACCTGGAAAGCACAAGATCATGAATGCAATTCCCAGTATCAAAAAGAAAAAAAAACTTAAAATATATAATATAGTTAATGTATATAACTAAAAAATCTTCCTTTTTTATGTTTTTAACACTACCATGAGCAAAAAAACTTTTTTGATACATTTTAATTTCCTATACACTGACTGCTTTTAAAAACTGTTAACTTATTAAATTATTTTACAAAACAATGTAAAAAGAACAAGTTTAGTAATTGGAGAAGAAAACTTGCACATCTGCTTAATAACAATAAATACCTGTCTTCCTAGGCACACCCATGGCAGGGAGTTCAATGCTCTCACAGTACTCATTGGGTTTTACTCACCAAGTTGCACAATTGCACATGATGTGTGGTACCCACAGGTGTCTATTTGATTGTGTGTGGCAGACACATCAGGTAGAGTCAGGACTGCACTGAGCCTTCCCCTACATGATGCTTTTTGTCACCTACCAGTCCACACATGCAATCAAATCATGGAAAGTATTGCTAATAATCCCATAATAGTGTTACGTTTATAATCTTGTGTATGACCAGTAATACAGGGACATACTGCTGCATGTACTCCGCAGACTGAGGGTTGGACACTTGCTTTACATTATTCTCACCATTCAGTGCTGCAGGACTCCACTGGGACAGGACTGTTAGAAGCTTGCATCTGGTTTGCTCCAAGGTTTGTTCCATGCACGCTACCCTGCTGCTGTTTTTGCTCAGTATCCTTTATGCTCTATATAATCTTAGTCATGAGTAGGGCAATATACAGAGTCCTGTGGATCTCCTAGCAAATCACCAAACCTGGAGGCAGTCTTGAGGACATCCAGCCCAGTATGAGTCTTAGATTCACCACCAAAAAACAAAAGGGTTCCCACATTGGTGGCATATCTACTCAGTGCTAGACATTCTTCTAGGCATTTTCCATAATCTGTTTCATTTACACTTCATAATAATCCTATGACTTAGAATGGACTGTTTCTCAAATGAACAAATGGGGAACAACTTATACAAGATCCTGATTCAAATCATGCCCGGCTAGCTCCTACAAACTAGCTACTGGCCAGGAATTTAGCTCAGTCGTGTAAGCACCTCCCTGGCAAGCATGAGATCATGAGTTTGATCCCTGGTACCACTAAAAACAAATAGCTACCTGCACTGCCTCAGAAACCTTGAAAAGAAGCCAGGTATCATGGCACATCCCTGTAATCCCAGCACCTGAGGCAGGAGGATCTCAAGCTTGAGTCCTGCCCGGTCAACCTAATGAGACCTTGTCCCTAAATAAAAAATAAAAAAGGGCAGGGTATGTAGTTCAGGGAAAAGGCCCCAGGTCCAATCCCTGGTACTGCAGCAGCAGGGGTGGGGGGCAGCTCAGAAAGAGATAGGAGATGATGGGCAACAGCATCTCCACGGGAATAACCACTGTATTTGTAAAATGAATCAGGACACTGGATCTGACAGGGCACACGTAGAGAGATAAAAGCAGTTAAGGGGGATATGTTGGAAATTTGGAATAGGGCATTTCAAGAATACTCTGTTGAGGCAAAAAAAAAAAAAAAAATACTGAAAACCAGAGTTGTCCTAGAAAAATATATAACATAAGATCTCCAAAGCTGGCCACGGAGCTTTGGGAAAGGGGCTGCTGCTCCCCAGACAAGAGAAATATCAGCTGCAGCCATTTTGAAATCTACACTATAGGACTGTGGTATCATCTGGTGTCAAAATCTGTGAGGTAGATGTTCCTCATTTACTGGCACTGCAAAGACTAAGGGTAGTTGTACAGCTTATTTTGAAAAGAAGGAATCAAAGTATCTGCAGGAGCAAAACGCTGGAGGAAATATTGCTATAAGTTAGAAGAGGAGGTAAAGGAGAAGAGAGGAGCCAGGAGCTGCATTTTAATTCACATCTGTGACAAGAAATTTACAAGCATATCTGCTATCTCATTTAGGCTCAATGATCCTTTAAGGTAGGTATTTAAACTGCATCTTATAGATAAAGAAAATTTTAAAAAAGTATTATTCCAAGTTTATACAACTGCTGTGTGCTGAAATCAGAGCTGAACGCAGATCAGTTTGGCTACAAACCCAGGTTCTTCTCACTACCATTCTGCATGTGCCATGCAGGTTAAAGTAGGATGTAGCACCTAGAACCTGAATAAAGTTTTGGTGCCAATCTTAGATATGAACCTTAAGGACAAGTTCAGCATGGAAACAAGGACCCTACAAATGTCAGTGAAACCACGAGGGAATAATGGAAAAACAGCATTGTCATAGATGCTTGTCTTGTTACACATGCATATTTTAAAAGAAAAATTTTGTTATCACTTGAAGGAAACCCTAATTAGGGACAAACTGTAGGGAGACACCTTCCAGAGCCCCAGGGTGACAGGAACCCAGTACGCAGTTACCTAAACTGGAAACTTGGGTGTCACCCATGACTCCTCCCTTTTGCACACAGCAATTCTGCTTCCAACACTTAGCTCAGGTCCATCACCATCTGTCACCCTCTGAACGGAAGACTCGGTCCCCCCCATCTGTCCTCCAAGTTGTGGCCAAAATGCTGGCCAGAAATTATTGCTCTGGTCACATCACTTCCTGCGTAAATCCCATCACAGTGTCTCATTGCTTTTAGGACCAACCCTAATTCTTGTCCAGTCCACTTCCTTTGCTAACCTCAGTTTGCATCACTGACTCTCGGCAAGTCCAGCCGCCCATGGCTCCTTCCAGCCTCGGAGTCATCACAAAATAGGGCTCCCTTTGTCTGAACCGCCCCCTCCTACTCACCTGGCCACTCGTCTTACACTTAAAGGTCACCTCCTTAAGGCTGCCTTCCCTCTCTGCAGTCATCCCCGTCTGGATTAGGTCAACTTCTGACACCCTCGCTGATTTACCCTGTATCATCACAGTGCATCAAAACTACATATTTCTGGTTGGTTCTGCCATTATGTGTGGTGTCTTTCTCCCCTATCTGGTTGTAGATTCAGAGGCAGGGATTGGGTCTGGTTTGCCAGTTTGTCTTCCATAGTACCTGGCACGTGGTAGGTGCCCCTTCAGTTTTTACTCACCTCATTAACTGTCAACAAATACTATATTTACTGAATATCCACCATGCAATGGGCATAACTGTAGGCCCTGGCAATTGTAGCATGAATAAAAGAGAGTCTTGTACTAAGGATAGGTAGAGTAGTTATAAGGATACGTAGAGGATGATTCTGTGTCAGAGGATAAGTTCTGTGGTGGAAAATAAAGCAGGCAGTCAGGGAATAGGGTGAGGTGGCCAAGAAAGGTAGTAACAATAAACTGATTAAGGGGCTGGGGATTTAGCTCAGCAGCGTTAGCACCTGCCTTGCAAGCAGGCGGTCGTGAGTTCGATCCCTGGTACTGATAAAAAAAAATCTATAACAATAAACTGATTACCAGTGATGGTTGAGCACAGTGTTTTCACTTACCTCCCACATAAACTACTTTTTTCCAGTTCTCAGACTCTAGGACGTCATCTCGTGGGTAGTAGCTCTGGTCTACCATAAACAGAATCATGAGTGAGGCCATGCAGCAGAGGATGAACGTGTTGCCTTTGGTCAGAAGGGAAATGGACGCCAACACACAGGAAGCGTAGGGGCAGGGGAGGCCCTTGTATGAGAAGGGAACTCCTGCCAGGGGAAGACAGAGAATCAGCACTTCCCCTGCTCTCAAGGCATCTGAATAAAACCCCTCCCCAGCTACCCAGGTGCCACAGTTCTGAGGGTAGCAAGGGTCTGTAGGTCACTCAGCTCACAAACAGGCACTGCACAGAAAGGCGTTCGTGCCCGCAGTTCAAGCTTCTGGCTTCCAACAGCAACTCCACTCTGTGCTCCCCTGTCCTCAGACCTGAGGCTATGTGGGTTCCACTCACCAGATGAATAAAAACAGAGGCGGAAAGAAGTGGTTAACACATAGATGATGGCCAAGAACCCATTCAGGGGCCCGTCCACACCGAGGAGCAGGGCCGAGGCCAGGCCGAAGGTGGTGAAGACAGCAAAGTCATTCAGCTCGGCTCCTGCACAGGAGGCCAAGGTTAGCACGTCCACTCGTAGGCTCACACCTCAGCCTCTCTCTGATGGGGAAGCTGAAGCCATGCCACGCAGGGTCCTGAGGTCCCAAAGGACAGCAGCTGCTTCCTCAGGGGGCCTCTGAATCCAAGTCGACAGCTCTGGGGCTGACTGACCCTCGGGACCTCCAGCAAGTCTTTCCCTCTCTATCATGTCACATCTAAACATTGTACTACAATAGGATGCAACCTGATAAGCTGTGGCACCCTCCATTTTTGTAACCAAGTAAAATCTTACATGGAAGCATTACACAGGATTCACAACCAGCAGCTAGGGGAGTTTTACATCTCCTCACTTTCTCTGCAGTATCTGGAGCTGCCTAGAACAGTAAGGCTCTGCAGATAAGGACACTGGGTAAGTACCAGGACCAGGATAACCAAAGTGAGCCAGCAAAGATGCTGCTGGTCTAGGCTGCGGGGCTCCCTAACTCCTGCTCTGTGGCTGTCTCTGCTGTTCTCAGAGGCACATGGGTGATAGGTGGAGCCTGGAGACGGACGATCCCAGGGGCAGGGATTAGAGGCCTGAGGCCTGGACTCACCTGATTTGCAGTAGATGTTAAGTTGTCTGGTTATCGTTCTTATCACCATGTCCAGCAGGAAGCTCATCAAAAGCATCCAGGAGGCACAGTGGGATTTCCTAAAGTACAACCAGCAGGCCCAGACAGTACAGCTCCCCTCAGTCCCTGCTGGACCAGCCCTCCCCTATACGCTGGTCCCCTCCCAACACGCCTTCCTCACATGCATGCTATGCATGGCCCCTATGCTTATACACATCCTTTCTGACATACACTGTCTTACCGCCACCCCACCCACATATACCTCACACATGCGTATATCTCTCCTAGTTTGAGGTTTCTTTCTCTCTCTCTCTCTCTCTCTCTCTCTCTTTCTCTCCCTCTGTCTTTGCAGCACTGAGAATTGAGTCTCAAGGATGCTACATAAGTATGTACCACTGAGCTACAGCCTTAATTTTATTTTATTTTATTTTATTTTATTTTGAGACAGGCTGGCCTCAGGTTTTCTATCCTCTTGCCTCAGCTTCTTGAGCTGCTGGGATTGCAGGCATGCAATCTTCTAATATAGTCATGACATTTTGCTCCACTACAGACCACACACATGATCGAGATCACAGTTGTCTCATAAGATTATATCACCTAGTGATGTCATAGCCTTTTAGTTGTGCAAATACATCCTATGATGCTCCCACAACAGCGAAATCACCTAGTATTACATTTCTCAGCACATATCCTTGCTGTTATGTGATGCAGGCTGTGTGTGCACTCAATACTGTTTCCTCACATCCAAAAATTTGGGTGAATTGTATTTTCATTTAATTATAGCTTAAAATATTTTAAACTTTTTGTCAAGGCTTGTATCCACGTATCATTTAGAAATGTGTTGCTTAACCTTGCAAATATCTCAAGATTAGTGACTTCTAGTTTAATTACACATGACTTGAGATGATATTTTGTATGATTCCCATTTTGAAGAATGGTATGTTTTACCATACCATGTCTTATGGCCAAAAATGCTCTCAGTGATGTTACAGGCGAGCTTGCGAAGAGTGTGCATTCTGCATAGTTAAATGAAGTGCTCTATGGATGCCAATTATGTCCAGGTGATGGATAGTGCTGTTTGAGTTTAACTATGTGCTTGCTGATTTGCTGCCTTCAAGTCTGTTGATTACTGATAGAAGGGTATTGAAATCTCTAGGATAGGTTCATCAATATCTCCTTGCGCTCTATCAGTTTTGTTTTATCTTTTGATGCCATAAATGATTCCAAAGCTCTTTGAAACACCATAATATTTTTTGTTGTTGTTGTTGTTGCCTTTTTGAGACAAGGTCTCAATATGCAGTTCAGGCTGGTCTCAATCTCACTAAGTAGCCCAACTGGCCTTGAACTCGCAGCAATCCTCCTGCCTCGGCCTCGTGAGTGCTGGGGTTATAGGTGTGTACCACCATGGCTGCTGAGATCCCACATTCTTAAGACTCTGCCCATGCCCAGCACACATTCTGAAAGCAGTAACCACAGTCCCAAGCAAACCTGCCCCACAGAGGTCCATTCACAAGACTGTATGTACCCTGATAGGAATAATTAGGTGGTCCCATAGAAGCAAAGGAGAGCCTGACCTCAGATCTCAGTTCTCCCCAAACTGTCTTAGAATTTTTCTTGTTTAGACCCAGTCCTAATAGTGACTAAGCTGAATAAAAATACTGATCCTTCCACCGTGGAATAAGAACCATAATTGTAGATGATTTGTTTGAACTAAAAAGATAGAGATTTTCTGCTGCAGGCATGCCCACTGCCACTTTCTTAGATTCCAATAATCCACACGTAGAGGATCATAAAATTTAACCTAGGAAGAAGCTTGAGCAAATAAAATCATTTTATCGACAAATGAGAAACTGATCCAGAAATAAGTCACTTGCTGATAGTTATAGACTCAAACAGATTAGGTTGTTATGCATTATAAAACATTTATCTTTAAAGAAACTGATTTCCTAAAGGCATTGACGTATGACTCATATTATAGAAATACAAATTGTTTACAAATTTTGGAGGATACATATATGTATTTCAGACTTTCCCAAACAGTGCAAATTCAAATATTCTGATTTAAGAATCAGAAAATGTAAACAGTGGACAGAATCTTTTGACTTTCTCATAAAAACTATTTTACAGCCCCATAACTAAAGGAACAGTAGAAATCATAATGTAAGCACCTTGTTTTTCAAAAGGAGAAACTGAGCCAGGGATATAGGTAGCATAGCGCCTGCCTGGCAAGTGTGAGGTCATGAGTTCAATTTCCAGTACAGAGAGAGAGAGAAAGAGAGAGCGGGAGAGAGAAATTGAGGTCCAAGGATGTGACCCAGTTAAGGTCATGCATCAGGCTGGTGAGACATGGAGGCCAGGACCTAAGCCCTGAACTTGGAAGCCCCTGAGTTCCCCCCTACCCACTGTTGATCTCTGTGCAATGGTGCCCAGCTCTCTAAACTCCCCCTCCCTTCGCTCATGCCGTAGGCTCTGGCTCTTGGCTAACAGCATGCTGGGCCCTAGACCTACCTGCTGAAGCTGCAGAAGATGGAGAAGAGCCCCAGGACTATGTTCGCCAGGGACAAGGAATTGGCAACATCCTTCCAGGAAAATTCATTTTTCTTGAGGTGGCTCTGGTCATGGCTTAAGGATAAACTGTTACACTGACCTGGGGCCCAGGAGAGAGGGTTCCAAGGTCAGGAAGTCCCAGAGTCTCCTAGGTACAGGCTGTGTCCTGGGAGAGCCATCTCTATGGCTCCGAGCCCTTCTGGCCTGAACAAGAGTTGAAATAAGTCCTGCTGGACTTGGCCTTGGGATGGGACTTTCTCAAGGCACCATGGCGGACTCACTGCTCCCATAGGCAACCTCATTCACCAAAGGAAGCTGACAGCTGTACAGCCAATGCTTTGAGGACTAACAAGACTATCTTATGCCAGGGACCACCAAAACCCCAAGAGAAAACATTACAGCCTGGATATGCTGGGAGGGAAGAGGGCAAAGCATTGGCTGCATAACCCCTCACATGGACCCACTACCATCACCTCTCCTGGGACTCAGCAAACAGGAGGCTGATCTCAGCAAAGCAGATAATCTCTGTTACGGAGCCAGGCACCTCCTCACTTGCCTTTGCCTGCTGGAAGAACAGCACCCCAGTCTCTCTGCCTCTCAGAGCCTGAACGCAGGTGCCCAGCATCACTCTTCCAAAGATCATGCATGGCTGTTCTATTTTTAATTAACGATCAGTCATCTGCCCCATCGTGTCTTTCACTGTCTCCTCCATTCACAAAGCACTATTATGCCTGGGACTTCCGCTGGCCTTGGGAGCTCTGCCAGGCAACGGTTATTATCCCTACTTTCAAGGAAGGCAAAGCAGACTCAGAAAAGGGAAGCCCTACCTAGCTCAAGGTCACACGGAATGTGGCAGACAGAGCACGACTGACAGTTTGCCTTTGGTGCTTTTTTTCTCTGTGCTCTGCTGTCCACCAATCAACAGGGAGAACTCTGGGTCTCTGTCTTCAAGGAACCTACAACCTTCCAGGAAAAGGAGACTCACATGCACACTGAGACTTAGAGACTGTATCACAGTAGCTCTTCAGCTTACAATGGGGGAAGTGAAGTTTCAGGATAGTTGAGTGATTGTCCCAGTAACTGTTAGAGCCAGGACTTCAATGGGGTCTCCATAATGCACACATCCCAGGTGTGAAAGGATGTGAATTTGAAAGCAAGGACTATGGAAGTTCATAGAAATAAGAAAAAGCCATCCACTTATTCAGCAAACATCTGTTCATGTTCAAGATCTAGTGCTTGCTGCTTGGGACACATAGATTAAGACCCAGAGTCCTCTTTCACAAAGAACAGTCAAGCAGGGGCATCCATCCCTGCACAAAAGAGCCCAGGAAGGAGCACAGAAGAGGGGACCTCTGCGGCAGGGCAGGGCGAGGATCTAAGAGGAGCGGCTGGAGCTGAGGTCTGGCCTGCCCGGCCTGCAGAGCAGCTCCAGTCTCACGCCAGCTTCTCGAAGGCCCTCGGGACGGGGTCCGACTCCTGCACGTGGCTGCCAGCCCTGCTCAGCTCCCCAGCCCTGCCTGGCACCCCCAGCCCTTCCTTGAGCCCCACCCTCCTTTGAGAGGTCTCCTGGCCCCCTCTGGAGCCTGTAGATGCTCCTCCCTTCAGGTCGCATCTCCTGTGCTCACCGTATGACTTCTGGCACTCTGCACGGGCACTGCCTACCTTGTCTTCCTTCTTTGGTACGGTGGATGCATGAGTGCAAACTGGGGTCCCCTGTGCCCAGCATGATACCTACAATAGAAGATGATCCATGTCAGTCGCACTCAGGGCCTCCTGAATGCTAGGCAAGCACTCCACCCCAATCTACATCCCCAGTCCTGCACTAAATCTTCTCTACCAGCTTCTAGCCCTGTTCAGTGTGACTTCCTTAGATGAACTGCTCAGCACCCCAGCCCTTCCAACACACCAGCACCTTTTTGTCATCTCTCTCATATTATTTTTTTCTTTTTCTTTTGAGACAAGGTCTCACTGTGTAGTCCAAGCTGGCCTTGAACTTGCAGTCCTCCTGCCTCAGCCTCCCAAGCTCTGGGATTATAGGCTTTCGTCACCAGACCCAGGATCTTTCTACTTTAATTTTTTCCTCTGCCTGCCCTGTGACAGGCCCTGCATATTTTTGGGGACAGAGGGAAGAATAAGACGCAAGGGGCACTCCCAAGAAGCTAGAGTCTGGCAGGAGAGGCAGAATGCGAGGAGATGGCCTTATGTTGGATAAGCGTTTGTCCCAGCCGCCAGGAGTGCACTGGGCTCACAGGGGCACAGCCGCCCCAGCTACACTCCCTTCCTCCCTCCGCCCGCGCCCTTCCTGCAGCTCACCTGGGGACAAGGCATTCCTGGGCTGGACGGCTGCACTCCTCCCTAGCCGCCTGTGCGGTGGGGGAACCGGCGCAGACCAGGGCGCGCCGCCTTTGGCTGAGCCAGGCTCACCGCTGGCTCTTAGCTCACAATCCTGGGGGTGGGGAGGGGCTGCGGGCTGCGGCTGAGGTCACCGAGCCTCTTCTTTGAGGGACGCCCGAGGGCTCGAGCCACAGAGGAGCCTCAGGGAGAGAGCTGTGGTCTCCACGGTGACGCGCTGGAGGGGTTCGCGGTGCCAACTCAGGGCCTGTGCAGGTAGCTGGCGCTGGCGTGCGAGGTGAGCCGTACAGCCAGACTGAGGTCCACGCCTGAGACGCCCCTAGAATAGCAGGCTCGCTGCTGTGCCTCGTGCCTGTAAGAATGGTTCATAGTAACCCTTGTCAGAGGGATGAAAAACCAAGAATCTGCGCAGAATCAATCCTGAAGATTAAAAAAAAACTTTTTAAATTTTATTTTGAAGAGGATAAAAACCAAACAAATTAAAACAGAATAAAGCCAGTCAAAACAAAACAATGAAAGCGATACAGGACTCCAAAAGAGAACAATAGGAAATCAACGATGGCTACCATAATGAGGATCCTGAAGACACTGCTAAATTGGGACCTGTTCCAGCTGTTTCAGAAAGGTCACTTGCAGCCACTGGGGGCGGGGGAGATCTGTGCTGCTTCCTGACAGGCAGGAAGACTGGGACCAAGGGGGTGGGAAGTGGCCAGTGTCAAATGGGATTTCAAGGCGAGAGTTGGGCTGAGGGAGGAAATAAGAGCATCCCACAAGCGTCTGTACTTGGCAATCAGGTAGACAGTGTACTATGGAAAGAAACTGCCTGGTTTGGAGTAGGACCTCAGAGGCCAGTTTTGAGATAGCCCCACCCTCTCCTCCTGTCCGGCGCCAGCCTACCCTATGGCTAAAGACAGCACCTAGAACCCTAGAACACCACAGTGCAGTGTGCTCAGGGCAGGAATGAAACTAGGAGCAGAAGACACTTTGCAGTCAGTAAGGGAAGGACTACAGGACCTGTCACACCCCGAAAGGCCACCAGGCAGCCAGCTCTGTGCTTAGCTGCTCTGAGACACCATCCTCACCTCACTGGATCTTTGGTCCTGAGGTTGGTTGCAGTATTTCTCTCCGCAGAGGAGGAAACAATGTATAAGGTAATTCATTCTGCTGATAAATACAGCATTAATAACTTCTGGGGCTGGACTGAAGGTGTGGCTCAGTGGTAGAGCATTTGTCTGACATACACAAAGCCCTGAGTTCAATTTCCAGCACAAAAATAAATGTATAAATACAATACAAAATAAATTAGCAGAGCTGAGACCTAGAAATAGTCTAACACTAAAGTCAGATCTAGGATACTAGGAAACTAAAGAGGAGAACTAGATAGAGGTAAAGGTGTAACACAAAACTAAGCCCAAGAGTCAGGCCAAGTCTTCTCTGTCATTTAGCGCTTCTCTCCATTTCTCTGTTTTGCTAAAAAACTGTTTTCTCTCCATATTTACAGTACTAGGGATTGAACTCACTGCCTTGTATGCCATAGTTTTTAGCATAATGCTTATAATATATCTCCTTTAATATTAAGCCAGCAGTGTGTTCCGGCTCTAACACTATCCGTGTACATTTGGGCAAGTTATCCTGCTTATCTGAACCTGTTTCTGCAACTGTACAATGGGACTGTTGTGACCAATTAAATGAGATTACAGGAAGTGTTTGGCGTGCAATAGCTCAGTTGCCATCATCTTTCTTCTAAGGATATGACCAGTTATTTACAAATGAAAACATTCTTTTGGGTGAGGGAAGGGAAATGGGCAGCTGAGAAAGACCCTGTTTCCCTGCCATAAGTTTCTCCCTTCTTGCCCCTCAGAATTCTCCAAAAATAGAGGACAAGAACAGTGAGGTTAGGTACGTGGTGTGGAGCACTGGACACGGGGCCAGTCTGAATTCAGAAGGGCTCCAATTATAAAATACACACCAGAATTTGAATTCTTGGTTTAAAAAAGGAGTATGCACAATATTTTTAGTATTATCTGTTGAAATACCAATATGTTGGGGCTGGGGATTTAGCTCAGCGGCATAAGGACCTGCCTTGCAAGCAGGCAGTCGTGAGTTCGATCCCTGGTACCGATAAAAACGAAAAAGACAAAAAAAAAAAAAAAAAAAAAAAAAGAAATGCCAATATGTTGGCTACATTGGCTTAGACAAAATGTATTATTGATGTCACCTCTTTTCACTTCGTTCATGTGACCCTTGGAAAGTATTAAACCACACGCATGCTCATATTCTATTCTGTAACTGTGTGCAGTTAGATTCTTTTCAGATAAAAATGCAGAGCTCCAACTGTCCACTGGCTCATTACTGCACAACCTGCTATGTGCCAGGCCCTCCATTAGCTGCCAGGGATGCAGCAGTGCATAGGACAGATATGATTTCTGTGCTAGAGCTTCAATTTAAATATGGAGATATGGGGGACCAGGGATACAGCTCAGTGTCACAAAGCATGTGCCTGGAAAACACAAGGTCTTGAGTTCAATTCCCAGTATCCAAAACAACAAAACAAAAAAAATGAAGAACTTTTTGGGCCAGGGATTTAGCTCAGTGGCTTAAGCACTTGCCTAGTAAGCACAAGGTAGTGAGTTCAATCCCTAGTACTGTAAATATGGAGAGAAAAGAGAAAATCAAGTCATCTCTGCTATAGTAAGTGTTATGAAAACAAAATCCAAAGTTTTTCTGGGGTGAGAAGAGCAGGTATTTCTGACAGGGTAATCGTTGGTTTTTATGAGAAAACAGGTCCTGAAGACGAGGTTCAGTGGATGAAAAGAAAACAAGAGAGAAACAAAGTTATGGGATAGTGGGACACACAGTCTCTAAGACTAAAACCTCAGTCAGTTTTTTTCTTCTGGGTATTAGTCTTCTCTTTACAAAAGGCAGAAGTGGGAGATGGGAAGGGTAAAGTACAGGTGGGTGAGAACTTAATTGTTTAACTATCGAGGGACCATCCCTAGCTGTACCCAGCCTTCATGTTTACCATTCCGTCAGACATCTTAGCAAACATCTCATGTTGTCCCAGCAGCATTCCACTGAGATTACAGTTCTGCATTCATTACCTTAAACACAATGCATATGTAAGACTTCCTCCACAACAAACAATCATATGGCCTCATAGAGCGTACAGAGCCTGGGGTTACCTCAGGTTAAACTACTTTAAGTTAATCTATGACCCACAGGTAATCAGAGAAGAGATTTGAGCAAGAACCCAAGTGTTAAGACACAAACCTTGGGAAGATCTGAGAGACAATATTCCAAGCAGATGTAGAGGTGCTGGCACAGGAGGAGCTTGGGGAGAAGGCAAGGTGGGTGCAGCAGGAATATGGGAGTACTGAGAGTGGTAGATCACCCGGAACCTTAGCAGGAGACCTGGATCTTATGCTGAGCATAGTGAGAAACTCGTGGGTATTTCTACACTGCGTTAAAAGGTGATGCTGACAGTCTCTGCACACAGATCAAAGGTTGGTAGACACCTAAGGGAGAGGCAGGCTTGGATCAATGCATTAGTCCAGGTTAGAGATGCTGGTAGCTTGGACTCAGGGGACAGGAATGATGGTGGTGAGAAGCAGTCAGACTCGGGATGTATTCTGAAGGCAGAGCTCAGATTTGATAATCGGTTATGGGAGTGGAACAGGTGTTTGAAGGGAACTCAAGAGTCTAGTGGTGGACACTTGAATGTGTAATAAGTGTGATTAAAAGTAGAAATGTCAAGTAAGGCTGCTGGATAAACAAGTGTGTGTCACTTGGGGATCGATCAGGAGACATGTACATAGTCAGCAGCACTTGGATGGGATTTAAAGCCTTGGGAATAGATTAAAGAACCGTAGAAAGAAAAAGAAGAGGGCTGAGATCTTGGCCCCAAAGTGTATTATGAAGAGAATGAGGATGCAGAGAAGGTGCAGCCAGTGAAATAGAACAGAAGTCAGATGTCATAATATTCCAAACCAAAACAAAGAAAAAGCTTTCAAGTATGGAGTGATCCATCAAATCAAATGAAGCTTAAGACTACAGAAGTTTAATTTCTACTTCCTGCTCAGCTCCTGTTCCTCAAGGGGAGAAAGAAACCCTGTCTTCTGTACACAAGGTTTGCACGTGGGCCTTAAAGCCAGAGACCCACGCTCAATTGCTTATGAGCTGTGTCATGTCAGGGGAACTAATTTCTCTGGGTCGGGTTACACCTTCTCTGCATGCTGATCACTAAACTTTCAAGTGAGCCATTCTCATAGTATCCTATATATACATCTCAGTCTATCTCTATGTAATGTAATTTCTTTATAGCTCTACACGGGGATTCTCTAGGACTATCTTATTGGTTCAAAATATAATTAAGGTTATGATTGGACTTGAATCAAAGAGAGCTGTTTTTTAACCCAACCTCTACTATTTATCTGTATAACCATAGGCCAGTTTCTGAGTCGGAACAAATGCCCCTACTGTACGTTAGGAATACTACATCCCCCATCCTGGGGGGCAGGAAGTATGTGAAAATTAAATGAGGCACAAAGGATACGCTTAGTAGGATAAGTGTTCACTAGACAGTATTTATATCTTCATATCTACAGCACCAAAACTCCCCATGTTTGAGGACTGATAACTTCAGAAGTACACAAGCCCTTCTTTCAGGTGCATAAGGTGGATAAGTTCCTATCTTGTGCATTTTGCGATGCATATTACTAGGAACCTGGTGCTAAACCATCCCTGGGTGACTGCTTCCGGGTCAGAGATCCCTTGAGCACAGCAGCTCCCTTACTGTGATCTATTAGCAGTCAGTCCTTGGCACAGGGTTTGTGAAATAATGATAACGTTGAATATAAAAGAGAAGAAAGGAAGAAGGAAAGGAGGGAGGGAGGGAAATGAAATGTTGCCATGTTTCACTGTGACCCGCCATAGACTTTCAGAAGCATCCAGGTTCCAGAAACCCTAAAATATGGAGGAAGAAAAGTACATCTTACAGCTGATGAGTACAGCAACTCTTGTCCCAGCACCATGTGTGAATTTAAACTACAACCGTCTGGATTAAGGATGGAAGCTAATGGTCTTCCCTCTATCTAATCTGTAGGTTATGTGCTAAAATGAGGCTTCTAGGAAACCAATGTACCAGCTCCTACCCTCAGTCCTTGCCCTGGTCCTCCTACAGCCCTTGGCCCACACTCTTCACCTTAGACTGTTACAGTTCCCCAAATGTTACATTGCTTCTTATCAATGTCTCCCACGTATTACTTTTTGTTTGTTCTCTCCTTCTTCACCTATCTCCTAGCTATTAGAAATAAGAATTTTGCAGTGAGGTGTGGTGGTGTATACCTGTAATACCAGCACTCAGGAGGCTGAGGCAGGAGGTCCACCACGAGTTTGAGGCCAACCTGGGCTATATGGTGAGTTCAAAGACCTGCATAAGAAAATGAGGCCTTTGTCTCAAAAAAAAAAAAAAAAAGACAAAGTACTATTTTATTTTATTTTAAAGAGCATAAAATTAAGCATAACAAAACAGAACATAAGAAAACAATTTAAGAGACACAGATTTCGAAGCAAGACAACAGGAGATCTTCACTGTCTATCATATTGTCTCGTTTTCTTCCAAATAGTTGTCGATATCTTCACATACATTGAATTCATACAAAACAACATAGTATAAAACTGATCCAAACAAGATGATGAGGGCATTTTAGGTCTTCAAGACCAGACAATAAGGAAGTCAACAATGGCTGTCATAATGCCTCTCATTCTCTTCAAAATAGCTGTCCATACCTTCACATATGTTGAAATTAAACAAAACAAAACATTAAAATCACTCTGAACAAAGAATAATAGGTTGCTGGATTTCACATCATGGCACTATGGAATCAGCACTGAGTACTTCAGTGTGTCTTTTTCTTCAAAGTAGTTGTTCATTTCATCGTGCATTATATAAGCAGTTCTCATAAACTGTTTAGAAGTTCTACACAAGCATGAGTTTCTACATGTATATAAATCTTATCTGTATTAGTGGGAAAAACAAACTAAAACAAGACAAAACAAAACAAATTCCTAGAAACATACAAGACAAAAAAGCCATATAAAAAACAATAAAAGGTGATCTACAATGGTTACTATGATATCTCTTGTTATCTTCAGTAGAATTGTCTATATCATCAGGCATAGTATAATTGAACATAGCAGTATATAACTATTAATAAAAACAAAACATTAGAGACATTATAAGACTTCAAAAGCAGGTAATAGTCAAACCAGAGTGGGTATCCTAGTGAATCTTGTCATCTTCAGTGTAGTTGCCTATACTCTCAGACTTGATACTGTCAGTCATAACAGATTTTAATAAAATCAATCAAGACAAAACAGCAGTCTAACAAACCAGATTCAAATAAGATCAGTCATGGGGCTGGGGATTTAGCTCAGCGGCGTAAGTGCCTGCCTTGCAAGCAGGCAGTCGTGAGTTCCATCCCTGGTACCGATAAAAACGAAAAAGACAAAAAAAACCAAAAACAAACAAAAAAATAAATAAATAAGATCAGTCATAATAAGACAGTGTAAGTTATACAGGGCTTCAGATTAAGTTAATAGGAAATTAAGGATGGTTACCATAGTATATCCTGCTATTTTTGGAATAGCAGTCTGTGCCCTCAAATCTAGTACAAGTAGACAGACTGAAACAGAATATAATCAAATTAAACAGAGTGATGACAATAATGTGGATTTTAAATCCTGATACACAATTAACAGTGTCCTCTGCCTTCCTTTTTTAGACTTCCTCCCCTTTCACTTTCACAGGGCACATTGTACATTTTGGATCCCACTAATTCCTTTAGTTTTTAGATTAGGGGGGCAACCCACTATTTACCTAAGTAGTTCTGAACCTTTTTACCCCTGGGCTTGATCTTAAGTTGTATTCTCTACTTACAAAAGTCTCAAGGTTTTCCTTCATTATAGCTGAGTAGTTCTCCACTACACAAAAGTATCATGTCTTTCCAATCTGCAGCTGCTGGACAAGCTGCCCCTATTTCTCTTTGGTTCCCTGTCACATAGAACATTTTTTTTCTCATATTTGATTTTCAGTCCATAAACCCTTTTTCAGGTTAATTATATTTCGTACAGAGAGCAGCTCAGGGGGCCCTACCTCCTGCCTGTGTTTCTTTTTTTTTTTTTTTTAGTGTATCAAGGCCATCTATATTAGAGATTATAGCCAACCTTCTCTGCCTCATCTCTGCTATGCTATTTTTCTGCCATTGGTTGTCTGCTTTTCTCCTTCATTCCACTGTCTAACCCATTCATTGAGGCCTCACTGACATTGTTCCTGAAATCCTAGTTTTTCTCTCTATCTCTCTAGAATATCCTTCAGTATTTTTTGTAGGGTTGAGTTGGTGATCACGCACTCCCCCAGTTCCTCTTTGTCATGGAAGTATCTTGTTTCTCCATTAATTTTGAGAGACAGTTTTTCAGGGTACATCAATCTGGGTTGGAGGTTATTTTCTTTCAGGGCTTGGACTACTTTGCTCCAAGCTCTTCTTGATTTGATGGATTGTGTCAAGAAGTCTGTTGTGATTTTGATGGGTTTTCCTTTATAAGTGATCTGTTTCTTTTTTCTGATGGTGTTTAATATTTTGTTCTTGTGATGAATTTCTGGGATCTTGATTACTATATGTCTGGGTGTAGATCTGTTTTGGTTGTAGCTGGCTGGAGTTCTGTACACCTCATACATCTGAGTATCATTTTCTTTTCCTACGCTTAGGAAGTTTTAATTATTTCTGTAAATAGCCTTTGTATTTGATTTGTGTTACCCCTGCTTCTTCACTCACATTCTTTATTCTAAAGTTATAGACCCTTTTGTCATCTTCTAGCTTTTGTATTGTTACTGCCTGTTTTCCTTTTTTTTTTTGTCTTTTTGAGACAGGTTCTCTATGCAGTTCAGGCTGGCCTTGAGCACTTTGTAGCCCAGGCTAGTCTCGAACTCACAATGATCCTCTTGCCTCAGTCTACTGAGTGCTGGGATTACCAGCATGAGCCATCACGCCCAGCTTCCTTGTTATTTTTAAGAGAGCTTTCCTTTTGCGATCACACAATGCAAACCTATCTTCAAGTTTTGTTAATCTATCCTTAGGTTCTGTCAGGCAATTTTGCCAGCTTTCAATGGAATTTTTAATTTCCTGGTAATTTCTTTGAATCTGTTTCATGTATCTAGGGTTTTTTTTATTTTCTTCATCGAAGGTTTCTCTCCTTTTTCTGTGTTCCTCCTTTCTTCCATCTGTGTCTTGAGAGGTGCTTAGCATTTCTTTTATTAATCTTCTTATATCTTGCTTTACTTGTATTAGAATTTCAGTTTTGAGTTCGTCTATACTGTCACAAAGGTATTTCTTTATGTCAGCTGATGCCGTGTCCGATTTTGCATGTTTGCTGCCCTCAGTCTCTTCTGTATTTACCTCTCCTAGATCCATTTTCCCTGGGTTGGGGGCTGGAGGCTTTTTCTTATTTCTTTCTCTTGTCATGTTTCTGGTTTCTTCCATACAGGTGTATGGTGGAGGTCCCAGCCCCTTTCTGTACTGGTTATGGTTCTTCTGAAGCTCGCTGACTAGGGATTTCTGCTCTCTCCAGTTTTCTGTTGGTCACTGAGGTGCAAGCAGGGGTGATGTTGGCTGGCGCCTCCCCTCCCAGTCACCTCCCCTCTCCTGGGAGGACCAAATTCTGAGCACTCACCACGGGTTAGTGCAGGTCTCCGTGCTAGCTCTGTTCTCCATTGGGCTCACCAACCCCCAACTTCAGCGCAACTGAGCTCCAGTGAGAGCACCGTGACTGCGAGTAGGACTGGCTGTGGTCAGAGCATTTCTGGCTCCAGCCTTGGGTCCATGTTTTTCTTTTCTTTCCTTTTTTAATTTTTTCTTAATTTCTTCCTGGGTTGTGAGAATCCTCTCCTTTCTTCTGGTCTTCTCCATAGTGGCAAATTCCAGCATCTGAGCTGTTTCTCTCAGGTTCCCTACCTTGCTGCTTATTGATCTGCCATCTTCTCCAATCTCTAAAAAATATTTTTTTTCAAGACATCTTGCTGCACTTCTCCTGAGGCCAGGATTATTTTGGTTGATATGGTTTATTAAATGGATGCCTCCTTCTTCATTAACTAATAAATTCCACCTAAAAATGAGCCCTACTCTAGCTCCAAAAAAGTAACCTTTCTATAGACAATTGGAGCCTCCAAAAAGTTTTTTTCAACACCTAGTATATGTCAGCCTCTAGAAAAAGTGTTTCTAAATTCTCCAAGCTGAGTGAGGTATTCCTTCTTGCTTTTCTATAATATTCCATGCATACCTCTACCATAACCCTTCTTACATCATACAGTAACTGTTGGGTTGCTTCCTCCCTACTAGACTATGAGTTCTTGAAAGTAGGGTTTTATCTTATTCAGCTATATTAGTCTATATTAGAACAGTGGTGGTGAACCTGTGGCACACATGCTGCAGTGGGCTGTTGGTATCATGAAAGGCTCTAGAAGTTTCAGCATCACTTCTCCAGAACCTGGAGCCTAGAAAGCACTTAATACCCATAAAAGTACTAGTTGGACAAGTGGGTATTGCATGTTGGCACTGAATCCTAGTGGCCCACTCTGAGGTGCTATCTATGTCCAAAACCATCTCCCCTTGGCAGTAGCCTAAGCCTGCTATCTGGCCAAACTTTGAAAAGTGCAAGGGCACCACCTGGTGGTCAGTTCAGGAAGTACATCTTACTGAACAGGAGGTTTCTCTTTTCAGTCACAGCTCCATATTGACAGTGAGGGCGTCTACACTATTAAAAGAGCAACCTAATGGGCTCTCTGCTTCTGGGTGTCATGAGGTAAACAGCTCTCCTCAGCCCAAGCCCTTCCACTAAGCTTTTCTGCTCTGGAGCCAGAAAACCGTGGACTGAAACTTCTATGACCCATGAGCCAATTAACCTTTCTGCCTTTAAATTGTGGGTGTGGAGTATTGTGTCTCAGTGACGAGTGTGACTAAGACACAGGTGATGTGACATGTCCTTGGTTTAGAGCAGAGAAAGTGGTAACTCAGACACAGTGACTGTGCTGCCTGAGTTAGTGACAGACAGCTGGACTGTCCTAGAAGTGTGACAGGGGGTCAGGATCTATGCTCATTAAGTACCGGCCAAGGGAAAGACATATACATATACAGTCTTGCTAAGCTAATTACTTGTGTGCTTTACATCCCCTTCTCCTTACCCCACCTCTCTCTAGGTATGTCCAGCCTTTTGGCTTGTGTAGACCGTACTGATTGCAGAGGAATTATTTTGGGCTACATACAAAATATGTAATATAGTCAATGTATAAAAGTGCCAAAACTGACTGCCGGGAGAACATGGCGGACAGACAACAGCAACTACCGGAGGCTCTCTGAAAGGCTCGGCTCAGAGGCCAGAAATGATGTGGACTAAGGAGACACGAACCAGTAGAGATATGCTCTGCTGACTCAGGAACGAACTGGGCTGAGAGAAACCAACTTAGAATACAGTCCTGGCGCTAAAATAGGAACAGAAAAGACTCGGTGTAGAGGCTCGACCCCGCACCATTGGAAACCACGATTTGGGTTTCCCGCCGCCTGGCGGCTGGCTGCCTCCACAGCGGCTCAGCAAGGAGAGAGACGCACAGAAGCTCTGGGAACGGGAGTCTGCGAAAGGAGTCGAAAACAGGATGGACAAGGAGGCGTACACGAAAACTGACTGGTAGCGAGGTGAGTGAGAAACTGACCCCCTACCACAGTTTGACTCCAGCGGAGGACTTTCTGGGCTCAGGCAGTCCTGTAAGAGCAGGGCACGGTGGCAACTTCAGCCACACATTCCCCTCTCGGACGGGATTGGTGAAAAGTGCCTGGCCTGAGTGACGCTGCTGGCGGACTCCCTAGGCTGGCCTAACCCAGATCCCAGAGCCTGACGGTGGCCCAGAGGAGCGACTGACTCCCGCGTAGGCTGCCTCCTCCGCAACTCCCTGGTGCGCAGCGGTGGGCGGGAACAACTAGCCAGCCCAATTTGATCAGGCTGTGGCTGACAGGCAGGGAAGCCGGGCCTCCTATGTAAGCTTGCATTTTATAAGGAACAGAAAATATGGAGAAGGGAAGCAACAAAAAAGGCTCCTCGGCCCCCAATCCTGAGAAACAGGCAATAGTGGACACCGCACCAATATACATTAAGCGCCATATAGAGAGCCTCATAGACCAATTCAGGAATGAAGTTATCAACGACCTGAAGCTAGAAGTATGCAGAATAGTTAGAGAAATGCTAAGCACCACCCAGGAAAAAACAGATGGTGGAATGGAAGAACAGAAAAAGAGGGGAGAATTGCTTGATGGAGAAAACAGAGAAAGCATTGAGTATGTGAAGCAGGTTCAAAGGGACTATCAAGAAATTAAGAAGTCTATCCAAGACTGGCATAACAGCTTGAAAGAAACTAAGGACAGACTATCTGAACTGGAGGGCAGACTTGAAATATGGGAGAATGAAATGAAAAACTTCTTAAAAATAACAAAGAAACAAACAGCAATAATACAAAGACAAGAAGATGATAAGAGGAGCCATAACTTAAGGATTAAGAACATAAAAGAAGAAGTAGGGACACAAACAAGTGAACTACAAAAGCTACTCACAGAAATAATCCAGGAGAATTTTCCTAATTTAGCAAAAGGTAAAGATACTCAGATGTATGAGGCATACAGGACCCCAGCTACCTACAACCCTAACAGAGAAACACCCAGGCATATAATAATAAAAATTCCAGAAATTCAATACAAGAACAGAATATTAAAAGCTGTAAGAGACAAGAAACAGATCACTTACAAGGGAACACCCATCAGAATTACAGCAGATTTCTCTTCACAAACCATCAAATCACGAAGAGCATGGGGGGAAATAATTCAAGCTTTGAAAGATAATAATCTCCAGCCAAGATTGAGATATCCTGCACAACTGTCCCTGGAAATTGATGGAAAAACGAGGTGCTTCCAGGATAAAGAGGAACTGGGGGAATTTGCAACCACCAATTCAACCCTACAGAAAGTATTGCAGGATATTCTAAAAAAAGAAAAATACAAAGAACCCAGAAATAGTGGCGGGGAGGCCACAACGAATGGAGCAGAGAACAAAATGAAGAAGACAAACTGACAGCTACTGACAGAAAAAGAGCTCAACAGAAATGAGACAGAGAAGATTGGATGATAGGAACAGCTATTTTGGAGAAAATGACATCTTAATAGGTAATGCTGATTTAGTACCATCTTGTTTTGAAGTCTCATCTAGCTTTTGTTCTTCTGTCTCCAATGGTCTAAACAGGTTGTATCTTATTGGATTTTGTTATGTACGATAGTATAATCAAAAACCTTTTAAAGACAAGGAGATTATACAGAGACCATTGTTCATTTTCTGTTAGTCGATTCTAAATACTCTATAATGCTGTCATTCTCTTAAATGGTTTTACATTGTTTTGATATACTTAATGCTACAGTATATGAAGTTGTACTCAAGGACTTCAGGGAGAGAGTCAATATGGTAACTACTTTTGGGTCGGAAATATCTGGTGGTGAAACACTATTCTGCTTAAATGGTTATGTTTTGATCTGCCCTGTTTCGCTGTTATGCCCTCTTTTTTCTCAATCTCCACTCCATTATTTACTTTTTTATTTTTATCCATTTAATTAAAGGGAAAAATATAGCAGGGTATAATATAGTAACCCACTTTGACTTTCTATTATCTCGATTTGAAGCCCTGTATTACTCTCACCATCTTGTTTTTGACTGAGGTTCCTCTATTCTGTTTTGCTGGATAGTATCAGGTTTGAAAGTTTAGGCATCAGCTGAGAAGATAATGAGATTCATTATAACGCCCATTCTCGTTGACTTTTGTCTACTTTTGAAGACCTACAATATCTCCAATGTTTTGGTTTTGTCGGTTTTATTCTTTACTGTTTTGTTCAATTGTATAACTAATGATATAGGCAATTCTATTAGAAATAGCGGGAGGCATTATGGCAACCATTGTTGATCACCTTGTATTATGTTTTTATATTATCTATTATATCCACCCTTTTGACTTGACCGATTCTGTTCTGTTATGGCACATTTGGTTTTACTCTCTTCCAAAAAAGCAATAAGAACCGTGGGAGCAATGAAACCCAAAATGTGTAATAGTCACTGTACAAAAGAGAGGAAAAGAAGGTGCTCTAAACTATATAACTGCATGTATATTTAAATGTATAAGATAGAAAATGATATCACAGAGTTTTATTGGATCATTGAACAGAACTGTTTGCAGTATCATTGTTGGAATGTCCACTCTACAAGCTTTAATTTTGTGACTTGAACAATTATTTCTAAGATGGCAATATGTAATCCATTAACTAGTGATTTCCTACTGCGCATTTTTTTCTTCTGTAAATCTGTATAACTTGTACCCCTTCACTGTTTTTTTTTTCTTTCTTTTCTTTTCTCCTTAAATTAAAAAAAAAAAAAAAAGTGCCAAAACTTTCTGCAGTGGATTAACTAGTGGCCAACTCAGTTGGCTGAACTGAATCAGCATGGTTCTGGGTGTAGAAGGCCCACCTGAGGATTGCTGCCAACAGCATAAAAAGAGAACCAGAGGGGAAGATACTGTGCTGTTGATTTTCTTGAAGTTTGTTGCACTGGTTTTCCTGATATGAACATAGCTGTTATCATTAGGGTCCTTGCTGTCACTGAAGACGGCTGTGGTTCTTTTCAGGGTGCTCTGGTCCTTACCTTGAGCATCACTTCCTGGCTCCACTGCAGATCCCTCAGCCTGCTGGCACAGATCCTTCATCCTGCTGCCACTTTCTAGCTTCCACCACTGACCTTTAAGCCTTCCCAGTGCAGATTCTTGACACAGAATTGCATGAGACGTGGTTGTGGGCTCTAGGTCTTCAGCTGGACTTATGCAGGGCATTGGCATGGGATTCAGACCTTCAGTTGGATTCTTTGGGTCTCCAGTATATGGACAGATCTCTTGTACTCTTCTCCATTTCACTTTTTTGAATATTATAAAACAATCCTATAAATTGTGTATCCTATATTAAATCTACCCCTGTATTATGTATCCTATAAATTAGGTATATTAAATCTACCCCCTACAAGCCCTGACTCTAATACTTCATTTTTATATAACATACTTTAAAAAGGGACAAGCAGCCTGCAGATTGCATGTACATTCTAAAATATAGTCTAGAGCAATGTGACTCAGAGTGCCACACTGTAAATGGCCTGTGATATGGCTTGTGTCTAGATGTTCCCCCAAAGCCTCATGCAGTCATAGGTGGGGCTCTTTCAGAGGTGACTGATTCATGGTGCAATGCTAGGATTAAGTTTACTAGGATGGCTGGTGGATAATTACAAAACCAGCCCACGGATTGGACTGGCACTGTATCCAGTAGATTGGAAGGAGGTCTTGTCCTTTGGTGCTTTGCTACCTTCTGCTCGCCAGGAATTGTTTCTGCTCTGTGATGTTCCTCTGCATTGTAGCCAGCTATTATGGACTGAAACCTCTACAAACTGTGAGCTAAATAAACCTTTCCTCCCTTAACTTTGGGCATTGGGTATTTTGTCTGAGCAATAAGAAAAGTGCCTAAGACAGCTTGTCACCAGCCCACAATGAAATAAAGAATGAGAACTTTTAGAGATATCAGGTTAATTGTTGTTGAATCTAATGAAAGTAGGACTTATATTAAACAAAAACAACCTAATGAACAGAGAAAGAGTAGTTGCTAGCTGGGAGTTTATTTTGTCAGAGCAGGGTGAAGTCCAGATCTGTGACTTCAACACCAATATATTTATCGATTTTTGCCCAGGATTGATTTTTCTTTTTCCCTAACTGAGCACTGGCACACTCAGATTCTAAGTTCTGTGCAGTGATCCAATAGTTCCTACCTGTAGGTATTCATGCCCTTGTGAAATTCCCTCCTCTGTTTGTGGGTTGGTCTAATGATTAACCAACAGAATGTGACAAAGGTGATGTCACTTCTGTGTTAGAATATATGATTCTATCCTGCTAGCAGACTCTCATCCTTATTAGCTCTGATGATGGAACTTGCCATGTTGTGGAGGTTTGTGTGGAAAGATGCGGCAGTGACCGCTGGCAACTATCAGCTTATGGAAGGCCCTCAGTGCAATAGGTTTTTTTTTTTTGGTCTTTTTCTTTTCGTTTTTTATGGGTACCGGGGATCAAACTCACAACCACACACTTGCAAGGCAGGCACTTATACCGCTGAGCTAAATCCCTAGCCCCCAGTGCAATAGGTTTTGGGAATGGAACCTATGACAACAATAAAAGTAATCCTGAAAGTAGATCTCTTCCAGGAAGGCCTTAAGAACCCAGCCTCAGTCTATAACAACAAAAGTCTTGTAGGGTGTCAGAGAAATCCTGAAGCAGAAAATCCAGCAAAATTATGCTTGAACACTACAACACTATGAAATGTAGTAGGCATATGTAGTTTTAAACTACAAAATTTATTCGGCATCTGCTCAAAATATGTCAATACTATATAGGTCAGAACCTGCTGAAAACCTGAGAAACTTTCCGTAGTCAGAATCAACTACTATGTCTTCCCTCCAGCTCTGTAGTATTCCAGCAAAAGGCTTTTGCAGCTAATTCCACAAGATGTCCCTGCTGTGTGAACAGAGTAACTAGTATAACAATAGTATGATCGTGCTAGATTTAAGCCCCTTCCTATGTCAGGCTACAGGCAAACCACTTTCAGCTTACAAGGACTGCAGTTTATAAGGAAAGGCCACAAACACCAGGATAAAGGTACGGTATTATGAAATAGATCTGCACCCATCCCCAGAACACCCATCCCCAGAAAGAAACTTGGGCAATTCTGGTAAATGCACATCTTACTCCTTTTAATTATAATAGGCAATACAGCCCTGAAGGAAGGACAGCATCACTGATGCTATAAATGTAGTTAATTCTGCAGAACAAACAGGAAATAAAATGGGTCCTACAAGAACCCACTCAGAATCAGAACTAAATTAGCTCAATATCCCCTGTTCAGTTCTTGAATTATTCTGGTCAATGTAACTTTTAATCTATATAATTCATAATCAATAGGTTGGCTGTTCTCCTTCTGTCTTACTCCTACTCCCCTGTATTCTCTTCCACGATTACTTAAGTTGCCATTTAATAGATTTGATCTGCTTGGGCAGCAGAACTCAGAATCTCTCCCTCAATGAGGCTACAAAGTAAATTCATGCAACAGTTCATGACAGTCATCTATACCCCTTTCAATTCTAAATCGACATGAGTTTAGAGGTGACTTTCCCAAACCCAGCTTTTGCTGCTGCCTCTGATTTTCCAGCCATTCTCACCATGCAGAATGGGCAGAAAGGCAAGCCAGACCTCAGCAGCAGACACTCCAGAAGCAGCAACACTCTTATCCAGCCATGTTTCCTTTTTTAATCATCCTCCAATAGCCAACATTCAGTTACCAGATGAAGCTGGAGGCACCCCAACTATCAAACAGCTCAACTCTAACCTGAAACAAAACTTACAACAGGTCCTTCTGCAAAATGATTCACCAAGCTTTCTGTGGGAAGAAGAGTCTTCTTTAACACGGGCTTAAGAGAAGAATAGCTGAAGATGAAGAAAAATTGACTGGCCAGTCCTCTGCAACTGACTAGCTGCAGTGGCCCTGAGAGGAAAAAAAAGACTGCTGTGATTCCTTATCACCCTAACTAAAAGCAGTAACAACAGGATTTACATTCACAGGGCATCATTCCAAGATTCACCTATGTGAATCTCATGACCACTTCCAGCAAGGCAGAGACTCGGGCAACAAGGAGGTGATGTTTGGGCCCTGTGAGAGCCGCTGGTCAGGGTCCCCATTCAGTGACTCAGTCCCTGGAAGATGGGTTCAGTACAAGGGGGAAGAGCTACTGGCTGGTTTAGCAGCTTGTCCATTATGCTGATTTTAGCATCTTGTTTCTCAATGTCCTCATATGGAGTCCAGGATAAATCATGCTGTAGCTTGTACGCACCAAGGAAGTCATGTGGACAATTCGCTCCCCATTCCTAGAGAAAGCAAAGAAGTTGGTTCTAATCAGGTTAGGATGTAAACAAACTGAGCACATCTCCTACTTAACTATATATTGCTTTTTGGCTTTTTGCTTCAGACTACTCAGAACCATCCTTGGAAGGCAGTCACACTATACCTCAGATCTTTCTCTTAACAGGGCAAACAAAACTAATTTAACATGTTATGGTTGATACACTGTGTCAACTTGAGAAGTTTAGAAGTTTAACTAAGAGACTCAGCAAGGAGCCAATGTGCAAGAGGGGAGAACAGAGGTGGTGTGGGTGCTACACCCACCGGAGGGTGGGGTTGTGGGCAGCCTGCTTACAATATAAGGGAGGAGAAGCTGCTTGTTCACGCCCCTTTTGCTCTAGCTGCTTTTGCTGGCTGCTGCTTTGAAGCGTTGCCCTGAGCTATGCTGCCCTTCCTTGAAGCCCACTGATTATGGACCGAAACTCCACAGTGAGCAAAATAAACCTTTCCTTCCTTCATTTTGGGTATCGGGTATTTTGCCCCAGCAACCCAGAGAAAAGTAACCAAGACACATGTTTATAACAGCACTGTAATTCATATGACTTGTCGCCAGACAGCTCTGGTGGTTCAAGCGTAACCGTCCCACTGGATGGCATGGGACAGTCACACATGTACCACTGCTGGTTCAATTCAAGCGAGCAGGAATAGTAAATACACATGCATATTTTTTTAAAGTTATATTTGGCTTACAACATCCCCAATTTTTTAGGAAACCATTTACAGTTCACATATCTATTTTTCATACACAAGAATTTCTCAAAGGTCAGAGCAGATTTTCTAGGTAAAGAATAAATGCTCTTACCTTTGGAGAAATAATGGAAAAGTACTGCTGGCCACTTTCCCGTTGATAAAGATAGTAAATATTGCCAGGTTTTTTCACCATGTTACAAGCTACGTGGTGCAAGTCAGCATCTCTACGGGCATCTTCCAGAACCTATGAACCACAAAGGTGTAATGTGTAAAGGAATGGAAGTAACAAGCCCACTTGGGGATTATCCCAATGAAAACTTGGACACTGTTCAATGTTTAGGATCTTGCTCCCCCATAGCCATGAATCATTACTGGGGTCCAGATGATTCTGAAGAAATAAAAATTAGATAATTGCTACTATGCTAAAAAGAAATGCTTTCAGGAAAAATGTACTTCAAAGTGGTGAACATCTCTGGCTTTGCATGACTCTTAAGTCCTCTTTTTCTGTGCTAAGTACATTTCTTTTATAAATGAAACCATTTTCTCTCTTATAAGCTTTTTATCTTATTGAACTTCCTCCCAGGTGATGGAGGAGACAATCTCATAATTCCAGCACTCTGGGAGGTTGAGGCAATTAGCAACTTAGCAAGATCCTATCTCAAAATTTAAAAAGGGCGGAGGACATGAGTTTGAGTTCCAGTACTGGGGCGGGGGGGGGGGGGGGACATTAAAAACTTACACTTTACTTCTGACACAGTCTAGATGTTGCTTGTCCCCCCAAGGGCACGTCCTGGGAGTCTGGAGTTTGGTCACCCATTTGGTGATATGAAGCTAAAGGAAGACGTGCAGCCTAGCAGAAGGCCCTTCAGGCACTGGAGGCACTGTCCTTAGAAGGGAATGCTACTCTCCTAGCAGGAGTTCTTGAGATAACCAGAGCCCCAGCATGAGCAAAAGCATGTTGTTACAAAAACCCAACCCTTGATTCTCTGGCTTTGTGCACAGAGGCGTAATTTCTCCTCCCACACATGTGGGATGCAGACTAGCAGGCTCTCCCCAGAGCTAATCATGCCAATATCATGCCCTTGAACCTCTAAAATGATGAGAAAAACAAACCTTTTCTTTGTAAATTTAGCCTACCTCAGGTATTTCATCACAATAACAAAAGAGACTAATATGACCTCTTAGGTTTGCTCCATTTTATTCAAAGCCTTCAACTTTCTAGGAGATACTGAACACAAATGAGCTACAATGCTTAAATCAAGTTTGGCCAATTCTGTCAACTAAATGAAGAAAATGAACGCTTATCCAGAAGTCCTTCCTTGGGGCTGGGGATTTAGCTCAGCGGCATAAGCGCCTGCCTTGCAAGCAGGCAGTTGTGAGTTCGATCCCTGGTACCGATAAAAACAAAAAAGACAAAAAAAAAAAAAAAAAAAAAACCAGAAGTCCTTCCTTACCTTTCTGGCTTGTTCTTGCAAATGTTGGACTTGTTCAGCTATGACTGTCAACTTGTTGGTGGCATTTGCTCGGATGAATTCATCAGCCTATAAACGAAAGAAAGCCAAGCTGGAATAAAAAGGATGACTTCTGTGACGTTCTTATTTAGGTGCAATGTGGAGAACACTGTTCACATCTTCACTTACACCTTCTCAGTCTCACTAATGACATCTAAATGCCTGCTCACCCCAAGGCCCAGCTCAAGTAGCAGTGCCTATGAGAAGCCCACACTGACACGACCTCACACCACAGAATCGACGCTCCTTCTGAGCTGTTTCGGTTGCTTGCCATCTTTTCACTCTGAACTCTAGACTGAACTTGTCTGGTCCTCCAACATGCCCTGCTCTCTCTTGCTACCACAGATACTAAATATGCTCTCTCCTCCATCTAATGCATTTCCCCCTTGTTCTCTGCATGCTAACCCCATGTGTTTCTCAAGTCTTCCGTTTGTTTTCTCCTGTTTAAACACTTCTAACGTCAAGGATGGGTCTTACAGTGAAAATCAGATTTTGTGATTGGTTCTCATTATCTACTAATGTTGGACCCTAACACACACTCTCCTTCCCATATATATATAGATACAGATATGTTTTATGTATATTATTATATATGTAAAAATACATGTATATATAAAATGTTTTATATATACATAAAAATCTGGACATTCTTTTAGCTGAATTACTTATATTAGATCTACTTAAATTTAACTTACAGTTCATTCCTAATTGATATTCCTAAATAAAAATACATTTAATGTATTTGAAAAGACTACATTATGGCCAGGTTTAGTGGCTCACACCTGTAATCCCAGGATGCAAGGGACGGAATAGGACAACTGCAGTGAGTTCAAAGCCAGCCTGAACTACACAGTGAGACTCTTTTTATTTACTTATTTATTTATTTTTAGTACTAGGGATTGAACTCATGACCTTGCGCTTGCCAGGCAGGCACTTATGCCACTGAGCTAAATCCCTGGCCCTGAAACTTTACCAAAACAAGGACTACATTATAAAACTGAATACTGTGGTGTGTGCCTAAAGTCTCCATTATTCTGGAGATTGAGGCAGAAGGATCACTTGAGCCCAGCAGATGGAGGCAGACACAGACAACAAAGCAATATTCCTCTACAAAGACTGTGCTCACTGTGGTAGCACATATACTAAAACTGGAACAATACTGAAAAGATTAGCATGGCCCCCATGCAAAGATGACGTGCAACTTGATGAATTTTCTTCCTGAATTATTGAAAAACTATGAAATTGTTAAAACAAGTTTTAATTTACATGACATTTGTATAGTTCTGTAGGTGCTGACACAATTGTCAGCTGTTCTCTCTTTACAACCAGGACTGATCCCTATTGTGTGGAACAGGTTGAAGAAGTGTATGAACACCAAAACCAAGGTCACATCATAGGGAAAGTTACACCAACAGAAGAGACCTCCACAGCAATGACAGAGCTCTTCTCCCTTAAATGATCTTCAGTCCTCAGCACAGTTAACAATAGAAACATGAGGAAACAAGATAATAAGATGCTCCCCAAAACCTTCAATTCCTCAAAGCTGATCTCAGGGGCACTGCAGTACAAAGGAAGTCATAAGCAATGAACTAAAAAATCAAATGGTTAAAATGTATGAAGACAAAAAATTTTAAAAAATGTATGAAGAGATCAAAAAAACAAGCAAATTCTTCAGATGTTTTAGTGATCTTAAAGAGGACTTAACTAGATAGATGAATTAAATATTCAGCAAGTTTAAAGACACAAATATTAGGCTAATTGAATTAAGATATGAATGACCATTTTGGTGAAGAACTAGAAATTATGAAAGCAAATCAAGGGGGCCGGGGATTTAGCTCAGTGGTTTAAGTGCTTGTCTGGCAAGCATGAGGTCCTGAGTTCAATCCCCAGTACCAAAAAAAAAAAAAAAAAAAGAAAGCAAATCAAACAAAAATTAGGATATTAATTCAATTGAGATTTCCTGTCCACTGTGGCTGTTTGTAACTTGGGATTCATTATGAGAAGACCTCGGTTTTGGGCAGTTTCTTACTTCTTGTTTCGCTGTTGTTTTGGAACTCTTCTGGACCTGAATAAGCAGTGACTTCAATGCGTTCTGAGAGCCAGAATGAAAAAAAAGCCCTTTGATAAAGACACAGAAGAACTGGTAACAGACACCTGAGAAATAACTGTCCAAAAGAAAAATGGCTCAAATACAAATATTTTTATCTTGTTTTTTGTTGTGGATCATTTAAAAAAAATTTTAAATTAACAAAAAAAAGACTGTATCATTAAGTAAACCACAAAAAAGATATAATATATAAGACAGCCTGTCATTTGCCAAAATGCAACTAAAGCCAATGGAACATTCTTAAAATAGCTCAAATAACTATCAAAAGTAAGAGACATGTGACTAATTCATGTAGTAGGAAGAATTATCACTCAGACATCAGAAATCTGTCAAAAATTATCAACTTACTTTCAAGAAAAGCTAATTAACTTCCAACAGTACCCAATTACTCCAAGGAAAGAAATTAGGAGGTTAAATTGGAACTAAGGCATATTAAGGATATAACTTAATAAATGGCATAGAACTTATAAAACATGCACAAGAAAGTCTTGAGGTCAAGCTCTGACACAATTTAAACAGGAAAGCAATTAAGAGAATTTGCAGGTTGAGAAATATTAAGGCAAATATCAAGTATAAGCCAAAGTTCTAGGTAAAGAGAAATGATACAAGTAAAAGGAGTCAATTCTTTGTTCCACAAATATATACAAGCAATTTCCACATGTATGACATCATGCTAGGTACTCAATACATCAGCAAATATGGGAAGTTCCGACTTTTGTCAGGATTACAGTCTAATGCAGCTGGTCCAGTAGAAATATGAAACAAATTACTAGGCATTCTGGCACATCTCTGTAATCATAGCACTTTAGCAAGCTGAGGCAGAAAGCTCACAAGTTCAAATCTCACCTGGAAAACTTATGAGATTCTGTCTCAAAATTAAAAAGTTTTAAGGGCTACGGATCTAGCTCAGTGTAAAGGCCCTAGATTCATCCCCAGTACTTCAAGAAAACAAACTGAGTATTTTTGGCACTCAATCTGAAGCAGCACAGAGAAAATGAGAGATAAGAAGGAGACAAAGGAAGAGGCCTTTAATGTGGGCATGGGAGAGCTTCATGGGGCAGGGGTTCAGAGGCTCCCAAAGGAGAAGAAAAAAGTGGGACTACTTTTATCAGTTTTGACTGGGGGAGGTTGGAGGTGGGCAAAATCACTGATTAATATCTGCCTGTGGTAAACAGGAAACAGCAAGATTTACTGGGGCTGGAGGTGGAGGCTTGGGAGTTTGTGGAGGCTTAGGATAGAAGACAGCTTGGCGCATGCACAAAAAAGGGAAAGGGAGGTTTATCTCTAGAGCGAGGAGAACACAGAAGTTACTCTTGGAGAGATAAGTTGTTTCTCTGGATCTGGTACCAAGTTGGGAGGTTGTAGCTAAACCCTCGGCTAGCAGACTCTATCACAAACAAAAAACAGCAGCAGCAAGTCACATATGAAATTTTCACATTTTCTAGTAACTATATTAAAAGTAAAAATAGCCAAGTGTGGTGGCTCACACCTGTAATCCTAGCACTTGGAAGGCTGAGGCAGGAGAATTTTTGTAAAAATCAGCCTGGATTACATAATGAAATCCTGTCTCAAAAAAATAAAATAAATAAAAAATAAAAATAATAAGCAAAACAATTGTAATATATTTTATTTAAGCCAACACATCAAAAAACACTTTCATTTCTAATAAATAAAAAACACTTTCATTTCTAATTCATAATAAAATACACTTTATACAACAGGTTGTACTCAATTTAGATGCCAAATTTTATTGGAAATAGTTGATCTGTATTTAGACTTCTTAAAGCTTATTTAAAATAATACTTAAAATAAATTTATTTAGATTAAATTAAATTTAAATAAATTTAAAATGTATTTAAATTAAATTTGTTAAATTATTTTTTAATAATCCACGCAAATTGTCCTTCAATTTCACTTAACTTTCAGGTTCGTAATTCAATTAATTACGTTAAATGTATACATTCAGTTATTCCAGTCTCACTAATCCACACAATCCAAGTATTCAACAGCCATATGTGATTGGTAGCTACCAAACTTTACAGCAGAGTTCTCCTGAGTAACAACACTGACAAATATAAAGATAAAGCTAGTATTAAACGTATTCAGAATAATGACATAACATCATTATATGGTAGAAGAAAAATAACAAGCAACTTTAAATAATAGGGAGAAGTGAGGAATGTAAGAGTTGCTATGTGCAACCAAACAGTATTCAAATTTAATAATGCTGTCACTTGGATATAGCTTTTGTAAGACAAGGTCTCCCTAAGGATGTGACATTTGACTTGGGTCTAAATGAAAGGCCCAGTCCAGTCCTCCAAAATTTGCGAAGAAAAAAATTTCCAAGTATCTCTGAGATCAGCAGTAACAAAGGGAAATGTATAGAACAAGGCTTTTAAAAAGAGCAGCGAGCATGGAGGCGTGTGCTCACAGTCCCTGCTAGTCAGGAGGCTGAGAGATTGCTTGAGGCCAGCAGTTCAAGACCACCTGGGGCAACACAGCAAGTCCCTGTCACTTTAAAAAAAAAAAAAATCAAGGACCAAGAGCCGGAAGAGGGAAAGAGATCAATCATGCAGGGCATGTGGCCTATAGTAAAGAATTTGTATTCTGTTAAAGGACAGAAGAGCCACATGGCTAATGAGAGATCAAGTGGGTTTCTAGACCTAAGACAGGTCCAGGCCAGGAGTGGCCTTGTAATAAAGCTTCCTTTCTTAAGGTGGTGGTAAATTCGTCCTTCATAAACAGAACAATTTAATTAAAACCGAAGAGTATCTACAATCAAAAGCACCACCCTGGCTCCAACAACTCCTAGGAGCTTTACATTAATTACTAAATTTAACTCATTTTATGAAGTAACAAATGATAACTTCACTTTCAACTTTCACAATCATTTTAGGATTTAAGGTTCAAGAGAGGCAGACAACCTGTCTAAGGTTTCACAGCTTGGCAGTTGAAGGATTTCAACATGGTTTGCTCATTCTAAAACTTATGCCTTAATACCAAGCCTCCCAAGCTTTCAGAACACACCTTAAATCAGATGCCAGAGATCAGGTCTGCTAGAAAGTAATTTCAATACACAGGTAATAAAATATGCTCAACTCTATTTTTTCTCAACTTCTCAAAGACTGAATATATTGGGAAAATTGAGGCAGCACAATAATGCACATTTCACTAAATTATTTCACTAGATTATAGAAATCAAATATCACGTTCATTCTTTCTTTGGTTCTCACCATAATAAACAAGATGATCACTAAGTAACACATGAAAATGTTGTTTGCCCAAAACTTTGTCCCTGGAAGCCTTGCTACCAAGAACATGACCTTAATAAACAGACACATACTATTCTGCTAATCCATTAAAATTGTACTTTGCTCCCCACTGCTCTAAAAAGACACAAGGGCTCAATTAAAATAGCCCAAATACTTGAGTTTTTGTTAAATAAAATGAAAACAGTAGAGATGTTTATGTGAGGATATACAAGCACATTATTAATTCTGTGCAAAACAAAGACTTTTGAATATAATCAAAGTCAAATCTGACAGTGTATACAATGATAAGGGGGTATTTTTGAAAGCAGCAGGGTCCTAAATCTGTGCACACTGTAGAGAGGCTCTATATCTGAAAGTCTTGGAAGGTTCATTCCCTTCCCAAGCTTAAGTCTCACCCAGTGGCAGCAAAGGTCTCGACTCCCAAAGCTCAGGGGTCCTGGGCAGCAGTAAGCTGTTACCTCTAATCCTTTCTTGATTGCCAGGAAATGCGGCAGAATTCAAACAACCAGAGAGACGCAGAAGAATCAGGAGGATCTATTTAGGTGTACACCTGGCGCAAGGAATGTCTGTCCAAAAGGGCTGAGTGTTGAACAATGGAAGGGGTCCTGCTTTGTACACGTTGCCAAGGAGGTCTTCCCTGTGGAACTTGTGGGTGGGCAGGAGAACAAGGCAGTCTGTCAAACTGTGACAGATTTGTAGCATATCTTGGTGGCCCTGCTTGAGCATAACAGGATGTTATGCAAACAAGAGATTACAAAGTTTTACTTACAGGGACAAAACTTACTGCTTTTATCTGTATTAGAACAAAAAAATCAGCTATAGGGAGGGGAAAGGTCGAGAAACTCAGCTGTTTAAATTCTGCTTCAGCACATGCCTGTAATCTCAGCATTCAGAAGGCTGAAGCAGGAGCATTGTTCTGAGTTTGAAGCCAGCATGGACTACACTAGCAAGTTCCCTAGCCTGTACTACATAGTGAGACTCTGGCTAAATAAATTAGTTAAGAAAGGACTTGGTTTTTCACTGAAGGTGAAGAGTTCTCCTATTTCAAACTGTCAATTTTACAGAAAAAGCTGAAGACCACAGACAACTGGCTCAGCTAACGTCAAAAGTCACACTAAGACTCATGTGTCTAAATGCCTACTACATTTTCTGTTGTTTTTCATTTACTCTTTATTTTACCTATTTTGGCAATCAGGGTCTAACCTCTCATTTTAGGAATGCTGTGCTGTGTCCACGGTCAGTGAGGACACAGGACAAAACTTCTGGGTCCTCCCCTCCTAGAAAACATTTAAAGTTAGTTCTATAAGCTCTCAGGGAACTGATAAGATCTTCTGAGAAGCAGCTTACAATGAGTAGACTTAGCAACCCAGAAAAAATTTAGTGATTTTCATGTGTGACAGTAACCACTTCTGCACAGCGTACTTCACAAGACTGTCCTAAGGTGCAAATGAAAGCAACCACTTCTGCACAGCATACTTCACAAGACTGCCTAAGGTGCAAATGAAATAAAGAATACTGAGTGTTACGCAGTTTCCTGGGAACTAAAACAACTCATCACTCTCCCAGCTGAGTTCGCTCACCTTCTGGACCTGCTCTGCGAGCGCCACGAGGTCTAGCGGGTCCCCGACCCGGTGGGTGTGGTAGGGACTCACCAGAGCCAGGCCACCGGGAGTCGGTGTACGCTCTACCAGGGCTCCTGCGACACACAGCGGGAACATAGATCGTGAGTTCCCGCCCTTGGCCTCCCGCGGAGCCTTAAGAGACTAGCTCTGCGGCGGCTTCTCGTCCCCGCAGACCTCTGCCCAGCATACCTCCTCGGCCAGCCGCCGGCGGCACTCCGCTACTTTCCACACCTCCCTCGGCCTGCCCCGGGACCTCAGCGTCCTCCATGACGACGCCTAGCCAGGGGGCTTGCCAGCCAGAAGAACATGCGCATAAACGCTTGTGGGTGGAGCTTCCATGTCCCCAAACCAATGGGCGTCAGAGCGGCCAAAGCAGCTTGCGCTCAATCCTGCTGACGCACAGAGTCCGACTGAGGAGCGGATTCCAGATTGGTTGAAAGAAAAGAGGCGGTGCAAGCCTCCTGGGCATGCGCCGCCCGGTTTGGAGGCGGGTGCTTCTCCGGAGTTTGGTTTAGACAGCGTGGAACCGCGCCCTGGCCGGGGAGTGTAGAGCGGTCCCGTTAGGTCTGCTGAGGCGATGGCCGAGCGGGTGTGGAGGGTGCTGACCACCCTGCTGGCGGCCACTGCCGCTTCCTCCCAGACTAACGTGGAATCAGAGGCCGGGTGGGACTTGGCGGCGCCTGATCTGCTGTTCGCCGAGGGGACAGCGGCCTACGCGCGCGGAGACTGGGCCGGGGTGGTTCTGAGCATGGAGCGGGCGCTCCGCTCGCGGGCCGCCCTGCGCGCCCTCCGCCTGCGCTGCCGCACCCAGTGCGCCGCGGACCTGCCCTGGGAGCTGGACCCCGGCTCAGCCCCGAGCTTGACTGTGAACCCGGGCGCCGCCGCGCTGCAAGACCTGCGCTTCTTCGGGGGCCTGCTCCGCCGAGCCGCCTGCCTGCGCCGCTGCCTCGGGCCGCCCGCCTCCCATGCGCTCAGCGAGGAGCTGGAGCTGGAGTTCCGCAAGCGGAGCCCCTACAACTACCTGCAGGTCGCCTACTTCAAGGTTCGGACCAGCCCAGAGGAGGGTGGCCGGGGTCCTTCCGAGACAGGAGTGTTTGCAGGCAATCTGGGACACTTAAGAGGCCAGCAGCGAAGAGTGCGCAGAGAGAGGGTGGGCTGGGGAGCTCTCCTTGGATGCAGGGAAGGCAGGGAACCTGCCAGCAGATCCAGCCGGCTGGCCTTTATGGGCAGATGCTAACTCCAAGGGTTCCGCTAAGGTTAGGGTCCAATCCAATAAAAACTTGATCTTTTGTTCCCTTCCGGAAGACTTCCTAGAGAGAACTAAAGCGGAAGGTTGGGT
This sequence comes from Cavia porcellus, assembly GCF_034190915.1. Lineage (NCBI taxonomy): Eukaryota > Metazoa > Chordata > Mammalia > Rodentia > Caviidae > Cavia > Cavia porcellus. Next base: position 38,542,020 of record NW_026947508.1, read on the forward strand.
CTCTCCTGTCCTGATTGCATTGTAAGTGTCAAAGTGAGAAGCTAGGAACTCTACAATGTCTTCCTTCCGGTTCACTGTCTAATGATGCTTTTCCTGCTGCAGAGTCCAACTGCACTGTTTCAGACGTGGGATTGCCACGTCGCCAGCAGGGTATGCTTGGCCCCTCCCTGTGGGGACCCTCTGGCTAGTCAGATCCCAAAAGAAAATGAGTGCTTTTAGGAATGCCACTGTGCTGTAAATGTAAGTGTACAAATAGACTTGGACCATGTGAGGCTTGTGTGATGATACTGAGAGGCCATTTGTTTCCATACCACTGTTTTAAGCATTTGGGTTTATTAACTCATTTACCCAGATCTTCACTGTATCTTGAAAAGTGGATACTACTGTCAGTCCCATTTTATTTAGGAGGGAGAAAAAGGAACCATGCTGGATATCTATTATGTCCACAGTTTAACAGATACTCAGTCAACCAAAAGAGAGACTTTGAGTCTCTTGGGGATCCCAGAAATCCACCTTCACAAGAGCATTGGGCTTGTGCAGTTCCTCTCCATTTCTCCTAGTACCTGTTTAAGTATACTGGTGTTTTGAGGCCAAAATAATTGGGGTATGGCTTTGGCAGTATCACTTAACTGCACTACTAAAAATTCTTTGACAAACATTATTGAAGTCTAGTTCTCAGATGAGTGATTAAATGGTTGACTCTCTTGTCTTTCTTTGCTGCTAAGAATCACTGTAGTGAGGGTTAGTAAAGGAACTTTAGGTAAGACTGGGGGCACAAAGGAAGGAGACCTAGCTTTATCTCTGAGATACTAGGCTTGAAAGAAGAGGTGACATTGAGCCTATCCTAAATACTTAGCTTGGGAGAAAGATTGACCATTTCAGATAGAGGGAAAAGTGGAGTCCAAGCAGAAAGAAATTCTACTGCTGTGACTAGGTTATTGGGTTATGTGTAAGGAACAGCAAGAGAGGAAACTAAAAAAATTTTAGTGAGACCAGATTCAGGAGAGAATTCTGCAGAATCATCAGAATTGGGTTTGCCAATGCTAGTTCTGGAAACCATATAGAACCACTTCCATAGGGTTGGAAGGAGAAATTGGTAGCAGCAAAAACAATTAGAATTAAGAAAACTGTGCTTCTGTCCACAAAACAGAAGTAAGTTACAGGTGCCTAGTTAACAGTTTGAGGAAAGCGAAAGCAGAGAAAAACCTAGAAAGAAGCAGTATTGAAAAGTAAGGGAGAGTCAATCCATAAAAGGACAAATGAGAGCATTTCTAACTTTACGTTAGAAACTGAGGTGCAGAGATAAGAATTTACCCTATATCCCTTAACCAGGCTTGACTCCTTTAGTATGCATTTACTAGTACTGATGATAAAATCATTCTTAGCACATTAAGGATTCAGCTAACATTTGCTGAGCACTTCCTTTGTTGAGTCAGATACTGTTTTTAAAGCTGCATGTCCGCCTGGGAATACCGGGTGCTGTAGGCTTAAAATTAAAAAAAAATAAAAATAAAAAATAAAGCTGCATGTCTACTGTTGAACCCTTCAACAATCCTATGACATCCCCAATGAATACTGTCTCCAGATAACAGACTAGAGAACTGAATTGGAGAGCAGACTTTTAACAACTTACTCTAAATCACAGTAAATGAGTCATTAAGCCTAGATTTGTTGCTAGTCTAACACCAAAGCACATTAGATTGTTGATGATTTATTTTGGGTCCTGTAAATGAAGCTTTGTTGCTTTGATGTACTAGACTCCATTCCTGTTGATGGACTGATGGACATTATTGTGGCCTGTAGCACATTTTTCCCTTATTTTTTTTTAATAGACATTTGTTTTAATTTGATGAGTGCTGGGCTTTGAGTCAGAAAATACCATATCTGGCTTTTGAGAGGGACCTTGGGATTTTTTTCAGCCACCTACCTTTGACCTGTGTGTCAAAAACTCTTTGATTTTATTTTATACAGAAAGAAAACTTTCTGGGGAAATTCTTAGCACAGTTTGTTATCTGCTTTTCACTACTCCCAAATCCTTAAAGCTTTATACTTGCTTTAGTTTAGTAACTACATTTGAATGTTAAGATTCTATTACCTGGGTAGCCAGTCTTCATAGCTCCCCCTACAATGTGCCGTTTGTTTTAAGGTAGAACTTTGCACCACTAAAGTACTGCTTTCTGTAATTTGGGAAGGCCCTAGGGCTGATTAGGGAAATAGCTGCAGATCTCTCAGAACACTGTGCTCCTAACACCCTGGCTTGTGGTTCCTGCAATAGGTGTGTTTGCTGTGGCTGGCAGTGCCTACGCCGCTGGCAGTGCCTAGGCAAAGGCTTTGGGAGGTTGGGATTTCCTGTTTACTGAGGACTGCATGTATCAACACAAGCCTTCCAAGTTTGGATGTAAGAATGATATTCTGGGCTTTATCCTTAGATAAACAAGCTGCAGAAAGCTGTAGCCGCAGCACACACCTTCTTTGTGGGCAATCCTGAGCACATGGAGATGCGGCAGAACCTTGACTACTACCAAACCATGTCTGGAGTGACAGAGGCCGATTTCAAGGATCTTGAGGCCAAACCCCATATGGTGAAAAAGACTATCCTCTTCTCTCTCTGTCTCTCTTTTGTTTAAAGTGACATTCACTAGGATTGTTTCCTGATTACAGAAGTAGTAAATGTTCATAATACACCATTAAAAAACATAGAGAAGCATGTAACAAAGTAGTCATTGGTTAAAAAAAAAAGTAGTCATTGGTAATACTGTCATCTGAAGAAGACCAGTAATTAATATTTTTCCCCGTTTTTTTAAGTTTTCCATATTGAATTTCTTAAAACTGATTTGGTATTACATTGTGTATTTATATTTCATCATCCTTTGATCTGACATTTTTTTGTCCTCTTATATTTTAGTAGTTTGTAAATAAGACTGTTAGAGAGACTGTGGGCTGCGTAGCCCAGCAATAGAGCACATGCTTAGCATGCGCAAGGCCCTGGCTCCAGTCCAACACCAAGGGAAAGAAAGAGAATATTAGACATACCATCAGAATCAAAGTGACACCCCTGCACCCCACCCACCATCACCATGGAGTTGGGAAGCAACATCCTCAATCCCAGAAAGATTTTTTTTTCAAGACAGCCTCACTATGTAGTTTAGGCTGGCCTTGAACTCATTTATGGAACCCAGGCTGGCCTCAAATTTGCAGCAATTTTCCTGCCTCAGCCTCTCAAGTGCTGGATTATAGGCATTTGCCACCACACATGGCCCCAGAGTGACTTTTAAAAGTATATTATGGGTGGCTGGGGATTTAGCTCAGCGGCATAAGCGCCTGCCTTGCAAGCAGGCAGTCGTGAGTTTGATCCCTGGTACCAATAAAAACAAAAAAGACCAAAAAAAAAAAAAAGTATATTATGGATGGCCAGGGATACAGCTCAGCAACACAAGCACCTGCCTGGCAAGCACAAGGTCAGGAGTTTGAGTCCCAGTACCATAAAAAAAGTATGTTATGGGGCTAGAGCTGAGGCTCAGAATAGAATGTTTGCCTTGCATGTAGGAGGCCTTAAGGTGAATCCCCAGTACCTACAGAAAACTATAAAATTACAATGAAGTCCTATAAATCTTTCAACCAGATTACAAGTTAAATGTTTATGAATTTCAAGAAGAACATGTAAAGCCCATTTACAAAAGACCTTCATGCACCAGGTATGGTGGGACACGCTTATAATCCCATCAGTTAGAAGGCTGAGGCAGGAGGATCACAGATTTGAGATCAGCCTGGGCTACATAGCAAGTTCAAGGCTGGCCTGACTGACAGCAAGATGCTACCTGAAAAACCTAAGCAAACAGCCTTTATTGTGTAGCAGTCACCCTACTTTCCGCTTTCCATCTATAACTGAGGAGTAAGCATTAGGACCCAGGGGACGAGGGCAAGACGCATGTGGCATGAGTTTGAGTGCTCCTTCCCCCCAGTAGCATGAGTTCCGGCTCGGAGTGCGACTCTACTCGGAGGAGCAGCCACTGGAAGCTGTGCACCACTTGGAGTTGGCGCTTCAGGAGTACTTCGTTGCTGATGAAGAGTGCCGTGCCCTCTGTGAGGGGCCTTATGACTATGATGGCTACAACTACCTGGAGTACAACGCTGACCTCTTCCAGGCCATCACAGGTGCTTGCTGTTCATGCCCACCTCTGCCAAGTCTCCCAGGGCTAAAAGTTTGTTGTCTTGATGACACAGACAGAGCAGCTGCAGCCTCATTCCTTGCTAAATTTCTAAGTCTGGGAATCTGGCTAAAAGTTGTTTCCACTTGAACTTGTCCCTAATAACCAGAATTTGAATCCTAAAGTGTGACTTTCTAGTCGTTTCTCATCTTAGATTCCTTTCAGATCACTATGTCCAGGTCCTCAGCTGTAAGCAAAACTGTGTCACCGAGCTGGCTTCCCATCCAAGTCGAGAAAAGCCCTTCGAAGACTTCCTTCCATCGCATTATAATTATCTGCAATTTGCCTACTATAACAGTAAGACTTGCCTTCTTTCCTTCCTCTCTGCTGCCTTAATTTAGAAGTTAAGTCAGAACCAGGTGTGTTGGTATACCCCTGTGATCTCCGCACTTGGAAGCTGAGGCAGGATTTCAAGTTTGAATGCAACCTGAGCAATTAAGCAGCTTAGTGAAACCCTATCTGAATAAAAAGCAAAAGTAGGACTGGGGATGTAATTTAGCCAGAGCCTCTGGGTTCAATCCCTGTACTGCAAAAAAAATAATAAAACAAAAAACACTAAGCTATCCAGGTAGGGTTTACAGCCACTGTACCTCCTTAACATGGCTGGCTTCTTTCTGGGCTTTGGAACTCTAGGACCTATGTCTCTTATCCTATCACATTTATAATCTAAATTTGCATTTGAATTAATAACAAAAGTAAGGGTGTACAGCTCTTCAAAGCAGTTTACAGGATGTTTTCAGCCATCCTATCTAGGAGAACACTGCTGCTCTTGAGGGCTTGTCAATACCCAGACACTCAACAAACCAGCAAGTCTTTACCGAGTTCTTGCCCAGAGTGTTACAGCCTATTCAGAAATACACAATGTCAGTAGTTTGAGTTGAGACCAACAAGAACTGTTCTGCCAGAGAGGTATGATATGTCTTTGAAATCTTCCTCCCCCTTCTCAAATTCCATGGGAAGAAAGGTAAGAAGATGAGAATACTTCTGACTAATGATCACCAGGTATGTTAGGGCAGGATATTGGCAAGTATTTTAATTACAGAGATGGGCAGGCAGATAAGCCTTAATTCTTTCCTGTTTCTTTTTTTTTTTTTTTTTTTTGAATTTTTTTTTTAATTTTATTTAAGGAGAAAAGAAAAAAAAAAAGCAGGGAAAGGGTACAAGTTATACAGATTTACAGAAAAAAAAATGAACAGTAGGAAATCACAAGTTAATGGATTACATATTGTCATCTTAGAAATAATTGTTCAAGTCACAAAATTAAAGCTTGTAAAGTGGACATTCCATCAATGATACTGCAAACAGTTCTGTTCATTGATCCAATAAAACTCTGTGATATCAATCTCTATCTTATACACTTAAATATACATGCAGTTATATAGTTTGGAGCACTTTCTTTTCCTCTCTTTTGTACCATGACTATTACACATTTTGGGTTTCATTGCTCCCACGGTTCTTATTACTTTTTTGGAAGAGAGTAAAACCAAATGTGACATAACAGAACAGAATCGGTCAAGTCAAAAGGGTGGACATAATAGATAATGTAAAAACATAATACAAGGTGATCAACAATGGTTACCATAATGCCTCCCGCTATCTCTAATAGAATTGCCTATATCATTAGTTATAATACAATTGAACAAAACAGTAAAGAATAAAACCGACAAAACCAAAACATTGGAGACATTGTAGGTCTTCAAAAGTAGATAAAAGTCAACAAGAATGGGCGTCATAATGAATCTCATTATCTTCACAGCTGATGCCTAAACTTTCGAACCTGATACTATCCAGCAAAACAGAATAGGGGAACATCAGTCAAAAACAAGATGGTGAGAGTAATACAGGGCTTTAAATCAAGGTAATGAAAAGTCAAAGTGGGTTACTATACTATATCCTGCTATTTTTTTTCCTTTAATTAAAAGGATAAAGATAAAAAAGTAAATAATGGAGTGGAGATTGAGATAAAAGAGGGCATAACAACGAAACAGCGCAGATCAAAACATAACCATTTAAGCAGAATAGTGTTTCACCACCAGATAATCCTAACCTAAAAGTAGTTACCATATTGTTTCTTTCTTTGAAATCCTTGAGTACAACTTCGTATACTGTAGCATTAAGTATATCAAAACAATGTAAAACCATTCAAGAGAATGACAGCATTACAGAGTATTTAGAATCGACTAACAGAAAATGAACAATGGTTTCTGTGTAATCTCCTTGTCTTTAAAAGGTTTTTGCTTATACTATCGTACATAATAAAATCCAATAAGATACAGCCTATTTAGACCATTGGAGACAGAAGGACAAAAGCTAGATGAGACTTCAAAACAAGATGATACTAAATCAGTATTACCTATTAAGATGTCATTTTCTCCAAAATAGCTGTTCCTATCATCCAATCTTCTCTGCCTCATTTCTGTTAAGCTCTTTTTCTGTCAGTAGCTGTCAGTTTGTCTTCTTCATTTTGTTCTCTGCTCCATTCGCTGTGGCCTCTCTGCCATTATTTCTGGATTCTTTGTATTTTTCTTTTTTTAGAATATCCTGCAATACTCTCTGTAGAGTTGAATTGGTGGTTGCAAATTCCCCCAGTTCCTCTTTATCCTGGAAGCACCTTGTTTTTCCATCAATTTCCAGGGACAGTTGTGCAGGATATCTCAATCTTGGCTGGAGATTATTATCTTTCAATGCTTGAATTATTTCCCCCCACGCTCTTCGTGATTTGATGGTTTGTTCAGAGAAATCTGCTGTAATTCTGATGGGTGTTCCCTTGTAAGTGGTCTGTTTCTTGTCTCTTACAGCTTTTAATATTCTGTTCTTGTATTGAATTTCTGGAATTTTTATTATTATATGCCTGGGTGTTGCTCTGTTTGGGTTGTAGGTAGCTGGGGTCCTGTATGCCTCATACATCTGAGTATCTTTACCTTTTGCTAAATTAGGAAAATTCTCCTGGATTATTTCTGTGAGTAGCTTTTGTAGTTCACTTGTTTGTGTCCCTACTTCTTCTTTTATGTTCTTAATCCTTAAGTTATGGATCCTCTTATCATCTTCTTGTCTTTGTATTATTGCTGTTTGTTTCTTTGTTATTTTTAAGAAGTTTTTCATTTCATTCTCCCATATTACAAGTCTGCCCTCCAGTTCAGATAGTCTGTCCTTAGTTTCTTTCAAGCTGTTATGCCAGTCTTCTATAGACTTCTTAGTATCTTGGTAGTCCCTTTGAACCTGCTTCACGTATTCTATGCTTTCTCTGTTTTCTCCATCAAACAATTCTCCCCTTTTTTTCTGTTCTTCCATTCCACCACCTGTTTTTTCTTGGGTGGTACTTAGCATTTCTCTAACTATTCTGCATACTTCTAGCTTCAGGTCATTGATAACTTCATTCCTGAATTGGTCTATGAGGCTCTCTATATGGTGCCTTATGTGTATTGGTGTGGTGTCTGCTATTGCCTGTTTCTCAGAATTGGAGGCCGAGGAGCCTTTCTTGTTGCTGCCTCTTCCCATGCTGCCTCTTCTTCTCTGTTCCTTATATATGCAAGCTTATATAAGAGGCCCAGCTTCTCTCCCAGTCAGCCACAGCCTGATCGAATTGCGCCAGTTAGTTGTTCCCGCTCACCGCTGCGCACCAGGGAGTTACGGACCAGGCAGCCTACGCGTTTCCCCTCCCGGCCACCGTCAGGCTCTGGGATCTGGGTTGGGACAGCCTACCAGGTCCGCTGGCAGCGTCACGCAGGCCAGGCACTTTTCACCAATCCCGCCCGAGAGGGGGATGTGTGGCTGGAGTCGCCACCACGCCCTGCTCCCGCAGGACTGCTCGGGCCCAGAAAGTCCTCCGCTGGAGTCAAACTGTGGTAGAGTGTCAGTTTCTCTCACTCACCTCACCACAAGTCAGTGCACGCCTCCCTGCCGTTCGCAGATTGCCGTTCTCAGAGCTTCTGCGTGTCTCTTTCCTTGCTGAGCCACTGTAGAGGCAGCCAGCCGCCGCGCGGCGGGAAACCCAAATCGCGGCTTACAATGGCGCAGTTCCAGCCTCCGCACCGAGGCTTTTCTGTTCCTGTTTTAGCACCAGGACTGCATTCCAAGTTGGCTTCTCTCAGCCCAGTTCGTTTCTGAGTCAGCAGAGCATATCTCCACCTGCCTATGTCTCCTTAGTCCGCACCATTCCTGGCTTCTGAGCCGAGTCTTTCAGAGAGCCTCCAGTAGTTGCTGTTATCTGTCCGCCATGTTCTCCCGGAAGTCAATTCTTTCCTGTTTCAATGAAGACATGAGACACCCAAAAATCAGTTACATAGTCTGCATACTTTATAACTTCTGCCCTCAAGTCAGGCCATTGTACTAGATAACAAGCAAGTACCACTTTGACCTACTGTGCCTCAAGCTTCACTGAGACTGCACACTATGTGGCTTTTGGTTCCCTGGATTACACCCTTTCCTCTAAGCCAGTTTTTCTTGCTTTGCAGTTGGGAATGTCACACAAGCTATTGAATGTGCCAAGACCTACCTCCTCTTCTTCCCCAGTGATGACGTGATGAACCAGAATCTGGCCTATTATGCAGCTATGCTTGGAGAAGAGCAGGCCAGCGCCATTGCCCCCCGCAAGGTGAGGTTTGCTTCATGGGGGGTGACTGCCAGCTGATTCTAACCAGACGGGGAAAGAGTGAGATTGCAGAGGGGCACAGGGACACAGGCTGTGGTGGTGCCTGGGTTCATGTGCAAGGAATAGATTCTGGTCACCATGCACCAGCCACAGGCCACTGCATAAGTCAGTTCATGGCAGCTGTGCTGATTAAATAAGATGATGGGCCACTCTGCTCAGGATTTGACCTAGACAGGACCTCAACAAATGCTAGCTACCTTCTTTCCAGGAGAACTGTAGTTAACAATGGTAAACTTGCCATATGGATTATTGTCTCTCTCTATCCCGAACTCACTCATATAATCATAGAGGAGAAAAAGAAGATGCATATGTGTATGTATGTGTGTATGTTAAGCAAGACAGGCTGGGAGTGCCATCTCACAACAAGATGGTCAGCATCTAGTGGTCAGAGAGGTCAGCTACACGAAAGTGGGTCTCCACATAGGAGAGGCTGGCAGAAGTATTTCGTTGCTTTGCCCTCAGTGCTGGCGTGGTTCCTGATACATCACAGGCACTCAGTAAACCAGCACTGAGTGAATATGGGACAGAAGTGGGGTTTATTCTCTAGTAGTCTAATTGAATTGCTGGAGGAGGTTAAATGAGATAGCACACGTGGCTTGGCATCTAGCACTAGGTGAAAGGGGCAAATATTTAAACTCCTAAGGGAGAACTTGGGTTTGAGTGTAGGTCTCTGCTCCCCTAGTTCCCTTCTATCACCGTAAACAAGAGGCACATCCCCTCTGCCCTTCGTTTCCCCATCTGTTGAATGAGGACAGCAGTGTCGCTGCAGGGTGGTTAGGGTTAGCACGGTGGTAAAGACTGAACGAACAACAGGGAGTTGCCTGGCACCTGAGTTCCTTGCCTGAGCATAGCTTGCTGCAGTGTCAAGGGGGCTTCTGCCCCTGTGAAGTATCTTTCCACCTCCCTGAGGGTCACCAGATTTTCTTCCTAGAGATTAGTTGGGGCTGGGTTAGGGGAGAAAGGAGGGCTTTTCCTCCAAGGGCAACCTGTTACACCACTTTCGGAAGTTTCACTTGTGCCAGGCAGGAGGAAGGAACCCTTGAGCACAGAAGAGCGGCCTTTGTCCCCACTGGGGAGCAGACCTATCATGATGGTGGGGAAAGGACGCCTCAGCCACACAGAGAGCAGAAGGCCGCCCAGGGCCCAGCTCCAGGGGCTCCTCTTCTCATTTCCTCAGAGTGCCCAGGAGTACCGCCAGCGCAGCCTGCTGGAGAAGGAGCTGCTTTTCTTCGCTTATGACATTTTTGGAATTCCCTTCGTGGATCCGGTGAGCCCCAGTGGGGGCTGGAGAGGGAAGTGGGGCAGCACTGAGGGGCCGGGGGGCGGTGCAGCCCTGGGGAGTCCAAGCCAGAGGCAAGTGTAGGATGTGTGGACCTTGAGGATGAGTGACAGCAGGAGGATGGAGGAGGATCCTGGGCCGCAAGAGCTGCCACCTCGTCTCCTACAGGGAGCAGGTGATGAGGCAGATTGCCTCTAGGGGCCCTGCCTCACACCTTGAGACCTGAAGATACGCTATCCCTCTGCCTGCTTGCAGGACACATGGACTCCCACAGAGGTGATCCCCAAGAGACTGCAAGAGAAACAGAAGTGAGGCCCTTGAAGAAACTGCATGATTGGATCGGTCTGACGAAGCACTTGAGGCTTCCTGTGCCCAGGCAGATGGGAACTCCTGGCCATGGGTGGGGGGGTCCAGTGTGGGAAGCTGGGTGGGAGCACAGGGCCAGCCCAGCCCAATCCCCAGAGCTGCTGTGCTTACAGGTCTGAACGGGAGACCGCCGTGCGCATCTCCCAAGAGATTGGCAACCTCATGAAGGAGATCGAGACCCTGGTAGAAGAGAAGACCAAGGAGTCCCTGGATGTGAGCAGGCTGACCCGGGAAGGTGAGAGGCTGGAGTGTGGCGCACATCAGGTCAGGCAGGTCACACGGTGGTAGTGGGACTTACCTTTGCCTCGGCAGCTGTCCTAACTCACCGAAGGGACTTCTGCCCGAGTCTAGGTCTTTAGCCAGGAAAGACTTCTGTGTGTTTACTCAAGCAGAAGTGGCCCAGACTGGTACTGTACCTCATTCCAAACTCTTTTTCTCTTAACTTTTTTAACTCTTACCAAGACTCAAAATCATCCAGCCTCGCTGGCTCTCTTCCTCCTCTGCCCCTGCCTCCAGTCCAGGGAGGCCTCAGTGATGGCTCCACTCAGCTCTTTCATCTTTCCCACCTTCTTCCTTTCCCGTTGCTTCGGGCCTCCTTAGGCCACATCACCTCCTGTGTGTGCCCCTCTCTCCTGGTCCCACCTGCCCTTCCCCCTTCTCACACACACAGGTGCCAGGCTCACCTTCTGGGCACTGGGACCCTGAGCCCAAGCTCCCCTCCTTTTTACCTGTCTTCACCTGCTAACCCCTGCTCTGCATCAAGTGGAGTGCTCTTTATTCCTGGGCCTGCGCTCAGCCCACACATTCTGCTTCCTGCTGTCCCTCCTGATATGCTTGCCTTCCCACTGTCTGTGCCTGTGAGGTCTGCATAATTGTCCTACAGAGCCTCCATAACTTTCCTCTCTGTACACTTCTGAGGGCATTGCAGCCTGCTTGCACTGGGCGTTGTGTGACTGTGTCTGTGTGTGTGTGTGTGCACCCGCACACATGCCTGTGCTGTACTTGGGTGTTACTCACTCACCTCACCACCTTGCGCTCACTGACCCTCAGTGTAGAGATGGGGTTGAATCAGTTCTCTAGAATGTCCCCAGCACAGAGACATCAAAGAACCGTAAGGAAAAATGGTGGCCTTTGTCCTGCCATTGCTTCTCATAACTACCTGACAGGTGGGTTAAGCAGATTGTTAAAATCTTTATTTTACATAGATGGTGACAGTGATGTTGATAGTGCCTACACAACATTAGCCCTCATTTTGAGTGTTTGCTATAAGTCAGATACTATCCTAAGTTCTTTAACTTGCCTTATTTATTGTTAACATGAAACTTACAACTAGATGTTTGAAAGATAAGAATTTAATTAATTTAATCAACCTCAAAGAGATTGAGTAACTTAGCTCAGGTCATGCAACTAATCAGCGGAGGATCCAGGAAGCTGATTCCAGAGCACAGATGTTAAAATGTGATTATGATGTTTACTCAGCTGTACACAAAAGCCCAAGGGCCAGCAGCTATGTAGTGGCAAAGTGAAGACCAGGATGTAGGTCTCATCTTTAATTCCAAGTCCTATCCTCTGGACCGCCTTCCCTGTGGAGGTGACTGAGGGAAAAGTTTTCCAGAAAATAGGAAACAACTGGAATTTTGATTCCTGACAAACAGGTCATGAGAAGAGCTACTGTAGGACTTAGCCAACCTTTTTGCTTTGCAGGAGGGCCCCTGCTGTATGATGGCGTCAGTCTTACCATGAATTCCAAACTCTTGAATGGCTCCCAGCGGGTGGTGATGGATGGCGTGATCTCTAACGCAGAGTGCCAGGAGCTGCAGAGACTGACCAATGTAAGAGAAGCCCAGCTACTGCCCGCCCTAGGGGTACAGTGGGCCCCTTCCACGGCCTCTTAGAAACTGAGCCTGTGCCTGCCCTTTGCTTCCCACAGCCGGCCTCCCTCTTCTCAGGCCTTTAGCTGCCCTGGCTAACTTCACCTTGTCTTTGGACCTTGTAGGCAGCAGCAACTTCAGGAGATGGCTACCGAGGCCAAACCTCCCCACACACCCCCAACGAAAAGTTCTATGGTGTTACTGTCTTCAAAGCCCTCAAGGTATAAAAGTAAGGTGTGGGCCTCCTGGAGTGTGAGAAGAGGGGTATCTGACTCTCTGAGGGGGAGAGGAAAGGGGAGTTTCAGGTTTGGGGAGGAACTGGGGACCATGGCAGAAAAGGAAAAGGAGTCTTACTGCTGACATTCCATTGCCGTGGGGTGGGAATAAGTTATGAATGAGGTTAACATGGATCCGGGCGATTGCACCAAGTATGATAAAATGGGATGAGCGAGACAAACTGATCGCCAGAGCTATGCGATGCAGTCTGAAGAAGGGTGCATCCCAAAGGTCCATTTTCCCCAGCAGGTGCGCAGGTTGTTCATGATAAGTACAAGGAGGGAGAAAAAATATGGGGGTGTCAGATGTGAGGAGCAGAGAGACTACACCCTCACAGGAGCCTGGGGGCTTCTTGAGACATGGGGTCTCAGACCTCATTGTCCCTGGTAGCGCACAGGACATTAAGGGGAGCTGACGATTGGTCTCCTTGGCAGCTGGGGCAGGAAGGGAAAGTTCCTCTGCAGAGTGCCCATCTGTACTACAATGTGACCGAGAAGGTGCGGCGCATCATGGAGTCCTACTTCCGCCTGGACACCCCCCTCTACTTCTCCTACTCCCACCTGGTGTGCCGCACAGCAATCGAAGGTGGGCCTCGTCACCCTGCAGCCTTAGGCTCTGAGCACACCATGCCCACAGTGCTGGACCCTGAGGACAGGGACAGAAGTGGGATGCTGTCCCTTCACACTAGTCAGGGAATCCGCACACAGCCTGGCTGCAGCCCGGTGTGCCGAGAACAGTTGTAGCTTCAGGGGAGTCACAGTGACCCACCTGGCAGCCAGGAAGCCTCCCTGGAGAGGTTGTGGCAGTTGATAGGCTGAGTACATTGTGGGAGTTTCCGAGGGGCCATGTAGGTACAGTACCCCAGTAACTGAGGGTACTAAGAAAGTTTTCAGATTATGGAGTATGTCTGGAGTTTGTGGTTTGTCTCTTAAGTCAGTCATAGGCTGTGTTGCAAGCTCTCTGCTGCTGTTAAATGCCAGGTTTCTGGGAGAGCTGTGTAATTGTCAAGTCAGAGAAGGTACCAGATTATTTTGCATTCCCTCAGTCTCGCAGCGGTGAGGTGCAGCTAGGCCGTAGGCCTTATATGTGGCCTGCAGTGGGCTGTGTCATGCCATCACCCTCGGTGGACCCCTGACACTGACATGCCCTTGGTAGGTGGCTTCTCTCTCCCTCAGGATGTTCAGGGTTTCTGCAAGTCTAGGCACAGCCAAAGAAATGTGTCAGACATAAGACTTGTGTCACAGAGCCTTAAGGTAGGGGAACACTGGTGTAGCCAGCAGGGAGCCAGGGTAGGATCATCAGACAGCGAGGGACTCTGCACAGCCTCTGTTTTCAGAAGGTTAGTTTTACTGCTGCTGCTTTTGAAGATTCGGTGATTGTGAACCAGACATAAGGCTGGGCTCAGGAGTAAGCTAGAAGGACAAGGACGATGGCTTGATGCCATGACCTGGAAGCAGGAGTAGAGAGAAGAGAAGCCATGGCGGGGGGGATGAAAGGGCCCAGTGATTGGCTGGACAAGTAGGGGCAGCTGAGGGGTCAGTTCCATCCCCACGCCGTGTGTGCTGGGAAGGTGTGTCCTGTGTCCAGAGCTGTCTGCTGGCATCGTACAGTAAGCCCAGCTGTTCTCCTCTGTGTCCTCCTGCTCCCAGTGCCCCCTCCAAAATTGCCTCCTCGTGTGTCACCTCTCCTATAGGCCCTTCCTCTCCTCCCGCATAGCTGCTGCAGGAGTCACTCACTGGATTGTACCTGTTGCCCTCCTGATTCCTTGTGTTCACGTCTCTGCACCTTCCTGTTTTGTGGAGTTGAACCACCAACAGGGTTAGGCCACTTGGTCCAGGATCTGCCTTATTGGAATCCTTCCCTGCTTCCCCAGCAGCAGCCTTGTCCCAACCCCTAAACTGTGGCTTAGACAGAGAACCCCCACACTGTTCATGACTCGAGCACATTTTGGGGAGAACCCACATACCCCATGCCAGTGAGAGAACTACAGTGTCTCCCACATGCCCCAGCACTAACCCAGGTTACCTTGGCTGCAGAGACGCAGGCTGAGAGGAAGGACAGCAGCCATCCAGTCCACGTGGACAACTGCATCCTGAATGCTGAGACGCTCGTGTGCGTCAAGGAACCCCCAGCGTACACATTCCGGGACTACAGGTGAGTGAGTGCAGGTGGCAGGTGTGGCGCAGGTGGCCTGTGAGGCCCCAAGTCCCTCTACTCTGCCGGTTCGCCCTCAGCACACAGTATGTGCACAGGTCAGGGGCAGAGGAGTGTGACAAGTAGGACTGTGCAGCGGGACTTGGCACAACAGCACCCAGATGAGCAGGAGGGACTCCAGAGGCAGTGGTGGGAACTGGAAGGGCTGCAGGCTCTTCTTGGCTTTGGAGAATCGTCTTGAAGCTGCTTTCCTGTGCAAGGGCACCGTGCAGCTGCTGGACAGGCACGAGATGGTGAAGGCAGAGGGAGGAAGGGTCATGTTGGGGTGTGTTGCCTTTCCCAGTGCCATCCTCTACCTAAACGGGGACTTCGATGGAGGAAACTTCTATTTCACCGAACTGGATGCCAAGACTATGACGGTGAGTGCCTCTTTGTTTCTGTTCCTGGAGCTGATGTCCAGTGCATAGAAAAACCACCTGGGCTTCCCTGAGGCCAGTGCCCCTTCCCCAGCCCAGGGGCTCTGAGATATTTGTACCCTAACTGCCGCTGTCCCAGGCCTCCAAGAAACCAAGCTAAAGTTGCCCGTGGCTTTTCTGTCTTTCCCCTGTGTTCCCCTCATTTTGACTCCTGTAGGCAGAGGTGCAGCCCCAGTGTGGAAGGGCAGTGGGATTCTCTTCAGGCTCTGAAAACCCACACGGAGTGAAGGCTGTCACCAGGGGCCAGCGCTGTGCCATTGCCCTGTGGTTCACCCTGGACCCTCGACACAGTGAGAGGGTAAGAACTGATCTGGTCGTGGGAGGGTCCTGCTTCCACTTCCTCCTCCCCAAATCCTGCTGCTGGAGGTGTGGTCACAAGGAGCACTGGACTTGGGACTCCCAGCTCCAGCACCGTCACTGTGGTCACGCTGCCTGATCCTCCCTAGACCTTTCTCCTTACCTGTCGGCAGGGCCCAGGTGGGATGGGGTCTGAGCAAGGAGTGGTGCTGAGTCCTCGCTTCTGTACTTGGGCATAGCTCAGCTGTCTACCTGAGGGTGCAGGGGCTGCCGGGAAGGAGGGGTGTGTGGAGGCTGCAGGGCAGCACCTGCATTGCCCTTGAGGAAGCAGCAGCTGGAGGAGGGCAGGTACCTGGCCCCAGCCCCTCTGAGAGGCAGGGTTTGTGCTTGCAGGACAGAGTGCAGGCAGACGATCTGGTGAAGATGCTGTTCAGCCCAGAGGAGATGGACCTACCCCAGGAGCAGCCCCTGCACACCCAGGGGGACTCACCCCAGCCTGGACAGGAGTCCGCCATGGGCAGCAAGATGAAGCACAAGGACGAGCTGTGACAATGCCAGGTCGCAGAAGGACCAGCGATGGGACCATGGGGAGAAGCTCCATCCTGCTGCAGGCCATGGAGCAGGGGGCACCTTGGACTGCTACCCAGCAGAGGGCATCCTGCTCATCATCTTCCCTGTGGTGCTGCTGTTGTTGGAGTGGACCTAGAAGGACACCACTCCTCTCTGGGCCTGGCTAAAGGCTTGGGACTTGGGCCAGAGCCACCAAAGGGCTTGCACAGGCAACTGTGTGACAGCAATAAAATATTTAAGTGTCTCTGTAGGCAGCCAAAGAATACATGATGGGTGGGTTCTCGTTTGGTTTGTGGAGAGTGGAAAGATGCTCCTCCTGCCCCAGCAGCTACGTGACAAACTGCTGTGGGCAGGGTGCAGTGGCCTGTGTGACACTAGAAGTCCTGGCTAGAGCCCAATCCAGCCTCTTCCAGACACCTAGCCAGGTACTCTGAAGTTGTCTGTGTAACAGGGGTCATAGTCCGCACTCTGCCCACCTTCCTGAGTGACTGTGTAACCCAGGTACAGTGCTAGAGATGGTAGCACTTTATGAACTGGCTGAATGGCTGGGGTTATCACTAACCCTCTTGTGGCAGAGAGAGGCAGTCAACAGTGTTGTGGCATGTTGTCCCCATGGTACCCACATGCTTCCTGCTCTGCTGGTTGGCCTGAGAGCCACATTTCAGGGCTTCCCTGTGCCAGATGACACTGGTAGGACACAGTGTGCAGCTGGAGATTCAGCCCCTGGCCGTGTCCCTAGCACTAAGCCCATCACCTTCCCTGTGCTGGAGATGTCAGGGCAGGAAGAGCAGAAACCTGCACTCTGAGGAGTCCTTTAGTCAACTAATGTCTACACATTGAGCATCAGCTAAGTTCCTGGTGCTGAAAATATAACAGGGCACAAAACAAGCCTCAACTTTATAGACTGTCTGTTTTGTAGGGGAGACAAATAATAAACTATAATGTATGTGATTATTTTTGTGTGTTTAATCCTTGGAAGTAGAAAAGAAAGCAAGTCAGGTCCCTGAGGCAGGTGGAATAGCCAGGAGGCCAGCAAAGTAGTACAGTGGGCCATAGGGGTGAGCAGGGAATACGTGGGTGCCCCAGCAGTGGTGACATCTGACGTGGTAAAGGGCTTCATGCACAACATGGAGGCTAGGCTGTGGGCGCAGGGAGACCCGTGAAGGACGGCCGAGCCATTGGGGAGAGGAAAAGATGGCTTGGGCCAGGGTGGGTGATAAAGGCAGCAGCAACCAGGCTCTAGGTCTGGTCTTAGCACGGTGCTAACAGGAAGTGCTGATGGATTGCCATGAGCGGTGAGGAAGGCACCCAGAAGCCTAAGCAGCTGGACAACAAGCTGCCTCTTCCTCCCATAGCAGCCTCCGGGGAAGACACAGGAGCAACTGGTGTGTGTAGGAACCTGGAGTTTGGTGTAGATGTGCAAATAGGGCTGGAGGGTGGTGGGACCCTGCTGAGAGCCAGGGGGTTAAGAGAGATGACATCCTGGGGTCTGACGAGGGTATCAGGAGGGAGTGTGGTGTCACACATTTCCTAGGGCGTAAGCATGTCAAGAGGGAGGATCCAACTTCGGATTCAGAAGCAAAGAGTTTAGGCAGCACTTCAGCAAGCAATGCCTGGCAAAGGTGGAGTGGGTGAAAGATGGACTGGCAGAAACTGAGCTGGGCAGCTTGGTCCAGGTATTTGGTGCTAAGCACAAGCAGATGAGCTAGAAAGAGACGTGGTCATGAAGAGATGGTTTTTCTAGCTAGGAGACAGCATTGCATGTTGGTTTGCCACAGGGAATGATCCGGTCCAGGGACTCACCCTTCCTTTCATCATCATTGTTCTCCATGTCCTGTCTAGGTGACTTACTCACCAGGCAGAGTTAGACCACGTTAAAGGACAGTGCACAAACTTTATCCATGCCCTGAGCAGAGTGACTGTCACTTTCCCACTTGGAGTTGTGTGACCTTCAAATTGTGCAGCCTCTGGGTGTGTCTCTTCCCCAAGACAATGGAATCATAGTCCTTACTGCTCAGGACAGCTGAGGGTACTAATAGGGGATGCTCACAAAGCACCCAGCACAATGCTTAGCACACGGTAGAAACCAACATAGCAGAAATCTACATCAGCCATATTCTGATTTTCTAGAAGTTTCTACATCAAAGCAGATGACCTTTTCAGTTTCAACGTGTGCTAACCACACAGACACTGTCTTTGTTGAGCTCACAAAAGGCCAAATGTTTTCAATAGCAACAGGACCAAAGCAAGTGTATGCTATCAGGCTGGAGCGAGTTACCCCAGAAGCAGGAGTGATGGCAGGGGACCGGCTGAGATTCAGTTACATGCTAGATCCCTGCTTGGAAAATATAAGTAAGGGCATGCCTGTGACAGGAGGAAGTTGGCTTGAGATGGAAGGAGAGAGCTCACGGGAGCAGTAAAGGGGATGAGAGGAAACCTAGCAAACCCAGGGAGATTTGGGCAAGATAGCCCTGGGTCTCAGTAACCCAAGGCTTCTCACAGAGCTCTCAGCAGGGCGCCAGAGACCTCTGCACACAGAGCCAAAGGGCACATTGAGCTGTGCCATTGTCACAGAAGTTTCCTTGTCCTAGGTTAGTGGGACCCAAGAAGCTGTTAGACTGACCTCAACAGGAAGGAGGTCAGTCGGACCCTAAAAGTGCAGTGAATGGGAATCTGCAGAGCATCACGAGCTTCCAGATCAGCATGCTCAACCATGGCTGGGTGACCACTGTATGTGCAATCTGAGGTAAGTCCTCTCTGCTAGGCCTGTGATGGCCTGGGAACCTCATACTCAAGTTAAGGATAGTAAGACCATCACCACTTCCGAGCTTCCAGAGTTGCCCTTGGTGGCTGCAGAGAATGGGACAGATTACAATGGACTGAATGAGTCAGACGCGCCTAACTGACCATGGAAAAGGCCGATGGCAAGGTCTCTATTTCATTAGGGAGGAGACAAAAACATTTCATCTTCATATCCATCAGTCAGTCATCACACCTACCACTTCTTGGCCAAGTGCTATTACTGAGAATGTGGTGCTGGGTCTTTAGCTACAGGCAGTCTACCTCTCCCAGGACTAGAAGATATGAGTGGACCTCCATCCAGATGGGTCTTTGCGAAAGCTTCCACTAGCCAAGGTCCATTTGGCATATTATGTGTTCCTGCAGCATTTCTCACCTACTCCGGAAGTACAGCTAGAGCCGTCAGCCTCTTGTAACACAAGGAAAAGCACTTTTTAAGTGATATGACCCAGAGAAGTTGCAGATAGGTCTTGTGGGAGAGAGGCTGGGTGGGAGCCTGAGACCTCCTGTGTTCCCTGCATGCCTGGCAGTCACCAGGCTACTTGAGCCATCAGAAAGGGTAGGTGCCTGGGACATGGGTTAGGAGGAACCACTCTAGAAAAGACATGAAATTTACAAGTCTTCAAACATTGTGACTGGGGCCATCAGGGTAGGAAAGCCTTTTTTTGTGCAACAGACTCAAAACCTCAACAAGAAGGGATAAACAAAAGAGCTTCAATGGAGGATGCTGGCAACAGAGGCCCTGGGAAGCACAGGATAGAGGAACAGACAGGGCTCCTGGGACTTCTGGGGCCTCACAGCTGCCAGACTTTGACCCTTGTGGCAGATTTTTCTCTGGCCCTCAGCTCTCCGTTATCAACAGAGGGAGCTGCAGGTGGTTTCTGAGGCTTCGGGTGGCTCTGACACTCCATTTCTGTGTGGCCTGGAGGCTCCAGAGCTCAGACGCCTGACTTGGGCCTCCTGAGACTCCAGTGACCCCTGTGTCTTCCTCAAAGAGAAGCACTTAAAAAATATTCAGGGGAAGAGCACAAGACCCAGCTCAGGCAGAGAGGAGGGCTTGCCTTTAGGAAGAGCATACTCCAGGGGGCTACAGATCCTGCCTTCCCCAGATATCACATACCTTGTTCAACCATCACAGTTCTGTGAGACAGAGGTGTTTAGAGATAAGGACACGGTGGCTCCATGGTCAGGCTCAGGTGGTCTATAAGGAGCATCTTAAGGCTGCTGCCCTCCCAATTTGGACCAGGGGCCTCCCTCAGAAAGGCAAGGGAATGGAGAGAGACCAGGAACTGGCACCACAGGCATACCAGAGAAGCCTCTCCTGCTGTTCCCCAACAGGCCAACCCCCCAACCCAACCCAGGGGGAGCTTGCCTACCTAGGAGGCCCCCTGGAGTGTTAGAGGAATATTTAACACAAGAAACACCAATCACAGCGTGCCCACATGGTCCCCAGGAATCTTGGGGTTTTGTCCCCTTCCCTGTTCCGGATTCTAGCAACAGGCTCTACTCCCCTTAACCCTACTGTCCTGTCATTACCTGTGACAATTTAGACTGACTTCTCTGCCACCACTCTCGACCCCACTGGTATTTTGGAAACTAGAGGCCACATCAGGAGGCATGTCTGTGTAGACAGAAACCGACATGTCTCTGACCTTCCTAACAGGATCAGAAGGACCTGGTGTATGTCCTAAAGGCCAGATAACGCCCACCTTTAGCCCCTCGGAGGGCAGACTACTTCCCGTGCGCTGGGCTGGAGCTGCAGGCCATACCAGGGGCCCACGCCCTGGGCGGGCACACAGGGCAGCCATTGTTTGTGCTGTGCCTGGCACCCTCTCCTTTGCATAACCATGTAGAGAATGCGAGGGAGAAGGCTGGGGGGACTTGTCCCTGTGGAAGGGGGTGGGGGGCAATGGGGGAAGAAGCTTGCAGGGGTCACAGCAGGACCCTGCGATCCCCGGTCCCCAGCGCAGGCCAGGAAAGGTGGGTGGGCTGGTGGGGATGCAGAGGGCGGTCAGGGTCTTGAGGGAGTAGGGTCAGGGGTGTAACATTCCTCCTGCACCCACACTGAGCTGTGGGCTGAAGTAGACGTGAGGGGATTGCTAATGAGCTGGAGGAGAGTTAAACATTCCCCTAGTCCTGAGGGCTGAGTCCCATGGAAGACAGAAGGGAAAGGTGGGGGTCTTAGAGGGGGAGCCTGCACCCCAGGAATGTGCAGAGGCCACTGCTCCCTCAAGGCTGTTTTGGAGCTGGGGGCCCAGCCCACTGTCCTGGGTCCCAGCAGGAGCTGCTGAGCCAGCCAGCAAGGGGATTAATGGGCTGAGAAATCCGCCTTCTTTTAGGCCAATGCCAGAAGCCCGATGCTGTCTCCCCAGCTCCCCGCCTGGCCCCCTGTTGGTCTGCAGCCAGGTCTGACCAAGACTCAGTGGTGCCCTTCTTCTGACCTCTCAATCTCAAACACACCCCATAGACATATTCCCTGGTCTGGCTGTCCGGCATCCTTATTTCCGGTGCACATGGATCCCAGTTCCCCAAGAGCGCCTCTCCCCAGCACTCAGTTCTCAGTCTAGTCTCTCCACATCTGGCCTCAAAAGTTCTCCCTGATGTCTACCTCTATGTTTACCTGCTGCAAGCTGGAATGTCCTTTCTGTTCTCAAGTCAAAGGGCAGGAACCTTCAAGGGTCACATCAGCCTTATAACAGCAAAGTCATCTCAGAGCTGTTGTCAGGGTAAGGATGAGAATTTTAGTGGACTGGAATCAGGCTCCTAAAGGGTGGAAAGGCCTGGAGTAGGCAGGATTACTTTTCCCAGCCCCTCCCTTCTCTATCCCTGGGACCCACCTGGGCCATAAATCCCGCCTCCACCCCCAGGGGGTTGGGCATGAGCTTCGCTGGGTACCCTGGTCTGACTCAGGCAGCTGCTGTGGGCGGGCCTTTGGCCTTTTCCCCTGCATTCTGGAGCCCAGAGCCACTGCCTTTGCTGCTGCTGCAGCTGCTGTCCCCTCTCCTCCTCTGCTTCCAACTACTCACTGCTCCCCAGCCCCAGCGGTTCTCTCTCCTGGCCATGACCACAGTGATCCATAGGACCCTGGCCCACCTCTGAGCCCTGGGGCCTTTGGTCCCCTCTCTTGGGCCATGGCCAACTCAGGTCTTCAACTGTTGGGCTACTTTCTGGCCCTGGGTGGCTGGGTGGGTATCATTGCCAGCACAGCCCTTCCACAGTGGAAGCAGTCCTCCTATGCGGGTGACGCCATCATCACAGCCGTGGGCCTTTATGAAGGACTCTGGATGTCCTGCGCCTCGCAGAGCACTGGTCAGGTGCAGTGCAAGCTCTATGACTCACTATTCGCCCTGGATGGTAAGCCTCAGGCTGGTGGGCTGGGAGGTGGGGTGTGGGGGAGGCTAGAGGTTTACAGCAAGCTTTCCTACAGTCTGCTGTCAGCACCAAACCAAGCCCCACATTCCCACTCCCCACATGATCCCCACAACTACCCTCACACGCCTGGGCCCTTTGGGAGCCAGGGGGCTCTGGGTAGGGTCTGGCAGCTTCAGGTCCACTGAAACCTTGTGAGATCCAGGGTTTTACATTCTGAGGTCCCCCTCTGTAAAGGGGGATACTAACACCTTATTCGAATGAGAAGAGGGCCTAGCACTCCAAAGGCCTGAAACCCTGTAGTCCACTTCTTACTTTCTGTGTACAGACACACATTTGTGCCTATACAACTACTGCCCAGTCCTCCACCCAGACAAGTGTGCCTATGCACACACAGAAGCACAGAACAAACACATGCACATGCACACACACACACACACACACACACACGGGAGTTTCGGCCCACGCCCCTTTCTTCCTGGGGGGTGAAGTTGAGACTCCAATTGGCTCATAAGTGGGCACCTGTGCTCTGACCTTCAGCAGGGCCGAATGGCTGCACTCTGCCCAGCGCCCATAGGCAACCAGGCAGGGCTGCCCTCAACCAGCCCACTGCATAAGTCCAACCAGGTCACGTCTCTTCCAGGGGCCCAGGTCTCTTGAGCTGGCCTGGGGCCCATGACTAACTGGTGCACCCTTTCCAGGGGTTGGGAGTAGGGACATCTAACTGCTGTGGGTGATTTTTGGGGCTGAGAGGAAGGTGAGCAGAGTCAGAGGGGCTGATGTGGAGTGAGGGATGCTGTTTGGGGGCTGGCTGGGCTGAGGTGGGCCTCAGACACATTCAGCTTTTCCTTCTCTGAACTTGAGCTGCCCAGAAAGAGCTGCTTGGGATAGTGTCCAGGCCCAAGACAAAGCAGCAGAAAAGTCAAGCCTATCACCAAAGCACTATTGGGAGGACCTTGCAAGAGGGAGTAAAAAACAGGGCCAGTGGTAAAGGGGACTCAACCCCACATCCTGTCCTCACAACTGCAGTCACCTTTCACAGTCTCACCTGAAGGCAGGTGGCCTGGCCTCAGCCAGCTCTTACCTAAGCCCCTCCCACCCAGGCTCCTCCCATCACAGATACAACCCACACATGGCCCCACTCTAGGCAGCTCACCCTCTCTCTGTACCCTCCATCCCAAGCCCTGCTCAGTGCAGCCCTGGCCCTGCCCTAGGTCACATCCAGTCAGCACGAGCCCTGATGGTGGTGGCCGTGCTCCTGGGCTTCGTGGGCATGGTCCTCAGTGTCGTGGGCATGAAGTGCACACGAGTTGGAGACAGCAACCCCATCGCCAAGGGCCGTGTGGCCATCTCCGGGGGTGCCCTCTTCCTCCTGGCAGGTGAGTGGCCCTGCTTCCTCTTCTACCCTCTTGGCCATGACAGGGTGGCTGGCCAGGAACTGGGCACAGCTGAGCACCCTTCTGCTTTGTCCTCAGGTCTCTGCACTTTGACTGCTGTCTCATGGTATGCCACTCTGGTGACCCAGGAGTTCTTCAACCCGAGCACACCTGTCAATGCCAGGTGAGTGCCACGGTTGGCTCCTGCTTCATCTATTCTGGGCCCACTTCCCTGTGTCCAGCAGTCACTTGGAAAGGGAAATAGATAATGGAACCCAGATGCTGTCTGAGAAACTCTGGAGCAGGGAGCCAGTGTAGGTACAGCTGATGAGGGCAGGAAGCTGAGGGGCAGGCAGCAGGGACCTCCAAGGAGCTAAGGCCCTGGCTCTGAGCTCTGTTCTGATTCCAGCTCTGCAGGTCCTGGCAGAATATTGGGAAAGTTACTTAAGCTTTCTATGCCTGGCTTCTTTCTCTGTAAGATGGAGTCAGAGCCCTGAGGACCAACTCTCACATGGTTGTAAGAGTCCACCAGACAATGATGCAGGTAGGGGTTAGCACAGTACCTGGGCTGGGAGATTGCTCAGTACACCTAAGCTGCTCTTATTTCTCCTGAAGGCAGCAGGCTGGAGACAGCAGTTTTATGGGATCATGGAGATAGAACTAGAGAAAAAAGGGCAGATGGGGCAGGCTGGCAGCCTTCCAGGGACTGTTTCATCCTGGGGTGGAAGGCAATGCAATCCCTCCGCTGTGATGTGCATAGTGTAGGGGGCAGAACCCATAGGATAGCAATGGCAGAGAGCTCAAGGCCAGGAAGATAGCACTGGAAAGCAGATTTAGAGATATATGGGAGCTGGAAGAATCAACACTTACAGGATCAGGGGCATAAGGGCTGAATCAGGGGCTCTCAGAAGTCTGGGCCACTCCGCTCCTCCCAGCCAAACCAAGAACAAAGAAAGGAACATCCAAGGCATTCTAACAGGCCCAGGGATGGAGGGCAGAGAACAAAAAAGCCTGACCATGAGAAAGGCTCCCTGCTGTAGGCAGAGATATAGAAGAGGAGGCTTCAGGTGGGATCTGTTCCCTGGGGGGCAGTGATAACCGCAGAGACCTGCCAAGCAGAGTTGAGCTCAAGGGGCCAAGTAGGAACTGGGCCCTTCAACCTTTTGAGCATCCCAAGGCTGCCTGAATTGGACAAATCCCAGTCTGTCTGCCCTTACGCAGCTCTTGGGGCTCACGGGCCTATTGGTAAGGGTACGACACGGGGCAGGGTGAGCATAGGGGCATCAAGGAAATGGCTTGGGAACTAGGCCCTGAAGGCAGAGGAGGAGGTAAGGGGGCAATCCAGGAGGGGCATCATGTGCTAAGGCACAGAGGCCAGAGACACAGGAGAGCCCAAGCAAGCCCCTTACCTGAAGGCAGTGGAAAGCAACTCTGGCAGCCTAATTAGACCTCGAGGGCCTCCCAGGCCCTCTGCACTTGCAAGAAGTGGATATGAGAGCAAGGGTTAGGGAGTAGACCTCCAGCCTGCAGGGCCACCCTGGGCCTAGCTTGCTCTGTATGGCACTGAAATGCTTGGGGGACAGAGGAGGAAGAATGAAAGTCACCCCAGTTTATCTGGGGAGATGAAGGGGTGTGAGCACCCTGCCCTCCAGCTCCTGCCCACTGCACTCCCTCTGGCAGGCCCTTGAGCAGAAGCATAAAGCAGGGCTGGGTTTGCAGCCACACCTGAAGCTGCTTGTCCTCTACTCTGCAGGTTTGAATTTGGCCCAGCTCTGTTTGTGGGCTGGGCCTCAGCTGGTCTGGCCATGCTGGGGGGCTCCTTCCTCTGCTGCACATGCCCTGAGCCTGAGAGAGCCAACAACAGCCCACAGCCCTACCGCCCAGGACCCTCCACTGCTGCCCGAGAGTACGTCTGAGCCCTGCAGTCCCAAACAGCCCTCCGGCCCAGCAGCCCCTCGCCTAGCACTCCAGCCAGCCCTGACAGCATCCTGAACAGGATGTCCCCAAAGCCCTATCGGGGCTCTGAGAACTTGGTCCTCCACACAGATACCCACTCTGCCCTCTGAGAACCAGATACTCAGAAAGACATCAGATGGGGGTGTAGCTCAGCGGCCTAAGTGCCTGCCTGGCAAGCATGACATTCTGAGTTCAATTCCTGGTACCAAAAGAAAAAAAAAGGACATCAGAGGCAGGATCCCTCTTCCTGCAGTACACCCGTGTGCTGCCCAGCCACTGGCAGGCCCTCAGGCACCAGCCCAGTGAATGCCCTTACGCCCTCCTGCTTATTTACCATGTTTACCACGTGCTGGGCACTGAGAATGCTCCTGTGACCAAGATGTTAGAACCCAACACCTGGGGTGGGCAGAGCCCTTCACCCACCTGCATTCCACTGCAGTTCCCAGACAAGGGATGTACCTGTTACACTGCAGCATCCTAAGGTTCCGAGACCAAGAAGCTCAGCCCTGCTTTCTCTGAGTGCTGGTCTTGGCTCATCTAGTCACCTGACACTGCTGGGCACCCACATAGGTGGCTAGAACAAACTGCCACCCACACCCCAAACAGGGCTGCTGTGAGGGCCAAGGTCCCTTGGCACTGGCCAGGCCTGTGTCTGGGCCTGCATCCCCCAATGCCGCTCATCCCACTAACCAGCTCTCTCTCTTTTGACTTTCAGACCCGTTGTTAAATTGCCCGTCTCCATCAAGGGCCCCCTGGGTGTGTAATGTCCGAGTCCCCAGCCAGGCTCTGTCCCCCTGCCACACCTAGTCTGTGTGCTTGGTATGTTTTGGAAAAAGAAGTGAACGTTCAGTCCAAGTGTGTTGTCATTTGCTCTGTTCTTGGCACGGCTGGGCGGGACCTGGTGTAGAGAGGTTGGAGCTGATTCCTGGGGGTTTCTGAGTGGGTTTGCACAAATAGGGCAAAACAGAAAGAACTTGGGGTCTTGGGGCTGGGGATTTAGCTCAACAGCATAAGTGCCTGCCTTGCAAGTGTGTGGTTGTGAGTTTGATCCCTAGTACCAATAAAAAAAAGGACAAAAAAAAAAAAAGAGAGAACTTGGGGTCTTTGGCTTGGCACCAGGACCTTCCTGATGAGAGATCTCACCCAGCCTTCCCCTGGCCCAGGCTAGAAGCAGACCCCTAGTCAGAGAGCCCTGGTGTGGAGAAAAGCTCACAGATGACAAACCCCGCCTCTGGGAGCCTGCTAAGGGAAAGGACAGCCCCCATGAGGCCTTCTGGCTGGAGCTAGGTCAGAGCTGGATGAAGGGATGTTGTGCAGGGGCTCCCTCTATAGGAAGGCCATTAGGCTCGGCTCGGCTCCACCCTAGTCCTGCCATGGAGACATGGTCAGATCTCCAGGCCAGTGCACAGATCCCAAAGACACAGTCCAGCTTCTCCTTCAGGTTTGAGTCTTTGAGGTAAAATGAACAAAACCAATCCCGGGAAGATGACTGTCACACACACTGTGGCTGAAGTCACGATGGAGAAGAGAAGCAAGTGACAGGGAGCTAGCGTGGGGTTGCCCCCAGTTCCCAGTTTGGTGACTGACGTGCATCCACAAAGCCTCTGGCCAGAGAGGGGAGCACCTGGCCCTGAGTAGGTTTACCACAGCCCTACAGTCCTGCAGCCCACATTCCAGAAGTGTCTCTGGTGCCTGCACCTCTAGACATGCTGACCTAACAGGTCTAGGTATCAGAGCTTATGTAGCTGCCCTGAGGGAGCCTCTGAAGGCACTCTGAGGGGTCCATGGAGTGGAGGTAAAGATCCTCAGAAGAAAGAGGAAAGGCGAGGCTGGAGAGGAAGCACCATCTCCCTCTGCTTTTCCGGGAGACCAGGCCCTTGGAGGAGACGCCCACATCCTTCCGATCAGTATGCCTTTGTGCTGAAATGATTTTGAGTCTGGATCCTGTCACACACAGCCACAAGGCCCTAACACAGAACTTAAAACCTGGAAACTCAGCGCTGCACCGAGGGCTCCTGTTATATGATACCAGCTAAGCAGGGATAGGGTTGTCCCCTAAATAGCCAGGTATTTAGCAGTCTTCACTATTTGGTAATAAAGCTGGCCAGAAATCATGTGTCACCTCTTGGGATTCATGGGCTCCACAGCCATGGAACTTGGTGAGAAGATGTCTAGATGGAATATACTGTCCACAGCCGTCCTACCCTGCATGTGCCCCATCTCAGTTTGAGCAGAAGACAATGTGCTGGCTATTGCTTGTGGGTTTCAGGGACAGACTGAAAGATCAGGCTCCATGCAAGCAGGAGACCTGATAGCAGAGAAGGAGCAGGCTTCAGTCTATTCCTTCATTAAAGGAAGCTTGTTTTACCTGTAGCCAGGAATGGTGATGGTAGTGGTGGTAACCACAGCTCGGTGCATTCGACAACCCATTAATACACTGATCAAAAATGCCTGAGATCCTTTCAGTGGACAGGAGATGTCTGGAAGAAACTAGAGGAATCTGAAGCTAAAAGAGTTTGGGGATCCTGAAGCCACAGTTCTCCCCTGGAGTAACCCCATTCAAATGCCTTTGGCACCTGGGCTGCCACTGCCAGGGCCTGTTTTTTAGGCCTCCATGATCAGCCTGTTGTTTACTGCCTCAAGGCTAAGAGATTGGACAGAGACCCATCAACATGGGACTCAGACTCAAAAAGTGTGATCCTAAAATTTTTGCCATTGCTTATTAATAAACATAACCCAAAAAATAAAATTGCCATGGGATAAAATATGATTTTAGGCCAAACATGGTGGCATGCACCTATAATCGCAGTGCTCCAGAGGCAGAAACAGGAGGATCTCCTTGAGTTCGAGACTAGCCTGGATCACATAGGGAGTTCTAGGCTAGCCTGAACTGCATAGCAAGACCTTGTCTCAAAAAGACCAAAGCAAAAAAAACAAAACAAAACAATTTTAGGAGGGATATAACTGTGTACTCAACTCCTGCAGAAAGCCCCAAACCCTAAGGGAGCTGACCAGGCATCTCATCTATTGCCTGGGAAGAGGCTTGAAAAATGTATATCTGAGAATACAGTATATGACAGAGCAGGTGATTTCTAGGATTTGTTAATATGCATTGTATATTGCTAATATTGTGTGTAATGACACCGTGGTTCTCAATTTTTTACCCTTGCGTGGTAGAAGTATACACTGACATGATGGCTGGATTTGGTTTAAAATACTCGAGGAACAAGGAGTTCATGGGCTGAGAAAGTTACAAAGTAAGACTCGTAAATGCTACTGGTAGTGAGCTTCACGCTACCCTTCTGTTTGTGTTTGCTAATGAAAGAAAAATTAAAAACTTAATTTTAAAAATAGCTCCAAGGTGTTTTGATTGTATGATTTAATACATCCCCCTAACCAGGAGAATAAGGATGAGGGATATGAAGGAAACCCCTGCCATGTGGAGCACAGTTCTCCCCTCTCAGCTCTCCGTCCAGACCTAGAGCCGCCAGCGAGACTGCCAGGTCCTCCGTGTGGACCTAGATGTTTGGGAAGCACTGATACAGGCTTGCGAAGCCTCTGCGATGCTTCTCCTTTTAAAGTGAGAATTCCCATGGAGCTTATCTTGTTTTGTTCCCCATTTCTCTGTTGGATATACTGACCGCGGGTGCACTGAGTGATCTTGTTGGAGTTGACAGTTTATGACAAGCTACAACTAAAGCTGATCTGGACAAACACTGAAGTGAAGAGTGACAGCCAACTGCTTTCTAGCTTTGTTTTCTCATTATAAACAGCATGTTTGGATCAACTTAGGAGAATATGGAAAACATTTTTATCCAGTGGAAACAGTTGAAAATTGTTGGGGACAGTATAAAAATTCCTGTAAGGGCTGCCATGATACTGTGGAAGTCCCAAGTCAAAGCCAAAGAAGCCCTGGGATGCTCCTCCCTCAGTCACACTGTGCCCCAGAGCTCCCCACAACGCTAAGGGGTCACTGACTAGCACGCCAGACACTGGCACTTACTAGGCGAATAAATAAATGAACATACTAAAGAGAAAGCCAGGCTGTTCACTGACAGAGACTAGTGGCTCAGTGGTACAGCACCTGCCTGACAAGTGTAAGGTCCTGAGTTCAATTCCCGGTACCAAAACAAGAAAAAAATTGAAAGAGAGAAGATAAATCCAAGTGGGTGAGATCAGAACCAGTGATGAACTTGTTGGTCTTTTTGATATATGAGAGCAAATACCAAGATAGAATTCGATATTTGTGTATATGAGCGTACATGCACATGTGAGTTACACACACTTGTGAGCTCTACCTCTAGGAAGCCTTTGTAGCAAGGATATCCCAGTCCCCATGGCATGACTAAGGTTCATTGTCCTATTTTTTTTGAGACAAGGTCTTACTATACAATTCAGGTTGGGCTCAAACTTGTGATGATCCTCCTGGCTCAGCCTCCCAAGAGCTGGGATTACAGACATGGGGACCACCATACCCACTCATATCTTTATTTTTGAATATCAGTCTCCACAGGCTCTATGGAGAAGTGGCTGACTCTAGGGTGTGATTGTTTGGATTGAAATATCCCCCAAAGACTCATGTGTTCAAGTGAGTCTTTTGGAATCAGATCGCAGGATACTAACTTCATCAGCTACTGATGCATTCAGAGCTCTGGGCTGCCAGGAGGGCCCTAGTGGCAGAGGGTGGGTCACTGGGAGCCCTTGAAGAGGATAAGTTTTCTCTGCCTCTCTCCCTTGCTTTCTCTGCTTCCAGCCACCAAGGTGAGCAACTTTCTTCTGTCATACCCTTCCCCGAGTTGCTTCTATCTTAAAGGCAGCTGACTATGGACCAAACCTCTAAAACTATGAGCCAGAACAGACCTTTCATCATTTAAATTGCATACTTCAGATATTTCTTTGCAAAAATATAAACTAATATAGCCCTAAAACATAAGATTAAGGGGTTGGGGATTTAGTTCAGTGGCATAAGTGCCTGCCTTGCAAACACACAGTCATGAGTTCGATCCCTGGTACCAAGAAAAAAAAATAAGTTTAGGTAGGGAATGTGTAAAATTTTGAGTATCTTGGTATTTCAGAAAAGAAGAAATGGCTTAAGGATTAATGGAGACAACTACAAAGGATACAGAAGCCAGAGTAAATGTGCTCCCACTGGCTTTGTCTGTAACAAGTTGGGTGTTAAAATAAACAAGGAAACTGAGGTGGTGGCTCACGCCTGTAATCTAGCACTCAGGAGGCTGAGGCAGGAGGACTGCTGCGAATTCAAGGCAAGCCTGGGCTATGTAGTGGGTTCAAGGATAGTTTGGAAGGCGTAACAAGACCCAGTTTCACAAACCCAAACAAACAAACAAAATTATATTTCAGGTGAGTAACATTAGCAACACAGCCAAAAGAACTGCCTGTTGCATGCCTCCATCTATAAAAACAGAACACAGCGAGGAATAAACACATTCCAGTTGGAGCGGCTGAGAACGTAGAAGTGATAGTAGACATGGTGGTGTCCTTGCTGAGTAAACAGACTCTCTTTCCCTCTCTTGATGACAGCATAAATTGGGCCTTATTTTATTTTTAAATACATTTATCCAGTTTTTGCTTTGTTTTGTGTTTTTTTTTGAAATAGCATCTCACTATGCAGTTCAGGCTGGCCTTGAGCTCCCTTCATAGCTCAGGCTGGTATTGAACTCACAATGATCCTTCTGCCTCAGCCTCCCAAGTGCTGAGATTACACTACCATGCCTTGCTTTTTTTTTCCAAGCCTGTAACTTTTAACTATAAAATTCATATATTTACATTCATTATTGATGTACAATAACCTACTCTCACAGTTTTGTTAGTTGTCTTTTGCTGCTTAGCCTCTTTATTATCTTGGTATGACGGTTTTCTGTGGTGATAAGGATTACCTGTGTGTCCCTTCTATCAGGTGAATTTTATACTTTCTTGTGTTTTCATGGTGGTGTTTATCATCCTTTCACTTCTAGATGTGGGATTCCCTTAAGGAAGACAATAAAGTAGACAAGGTTATAATACAAAAACAAAGAATTTTTTTAAAGAAAAGGAAGGGCACAATAATTAAGATGTATCATGTATATAGATCAACTTCCCATGATGAATGTCATCGTTTTGTGCTGCAAATGTGTATTAATAAAAATTAAAATTAAAAAATTAAAATATAAAAGCCAAGAGGAAAAAAGAAAGTTACACAATAGTATCCCTGATAATCATAAGTGGAAAAAATTATCAGTGAAATACTCACAAATCAAACCCAACAGTGTATCAGAAATGTCATATTCCATAATCAAGTAGGAGCAAAGATAGTTCAACATATGTAAATCAATAAATGCAACGCAGCAACAGAACAGAGGACAAAACTACATAATCATCTCAGTAGATGCAGGAAAAGCATTCTAGGAAAGCCAGTATCACTGCATGATGACAAACTCTAAATATAGAGCTAACATACTGCAACACAATTAAGAACACATATAACAAGCCCTCAGCTAATGTTATGCTGAATGTGGAAAACTTGAAAGTATTTCCTCTAATACTGGGGACAAGACAGAGATGCCCACTTTTACTACTTGAGGTCAGTGTAGCACTGGAATTCTGAACCAGAGCAGCCAGGCAGACCAAAGAAGTAAAGGATGCCCAGCCGCAGAGGAGAAAGTCAAATCATCCCTGTTTGCATATGACATGAGTTGCTTTTTTTGTGTTTTGTTTTTTCAGCACTGGAAATTGAATCTAGGACCTCACATCAGCTAGGCAAGTACTCCACCATTAAACTATATCCCCATTCCTTTTTATTTTATTTTGAGACAGAGTCACACTAAGGTGCTCATGCTGGCCTTGAGTTCACAGTCCTGTCTCAAGACTCCTGAATAACTGGGATAATAGGTATGCACCCCACAGCTGGCATCATATATATATATATATATATAAATAAAGTTTTCCAAAGCAGAAATGAAAAACAAAACAACAAAACTGTTAAAACTGATAAATAGGGCTGGGGATTTAGCTCAGCGGCATAAGCACCTGCCTTGCAAGCAGGCGGTCGTGAGTTCGATCCCTGGTACCGATAAAAAAAAAGAAAAGTTAAAAAAAAAACTGATAAATAGGGCCAGGGATAAAGTTCAACAGCACAACACCTACATGGCAAGAGCAAGGTGCTGAGTTTGATTTCCAGTGTCAGAAAAATAAATTGATAAAAAAATAAGTAAATTAAATAATATATAGGATACAGGATCAACGTATGACTGAGGTGGTGGCCCGCGCCTGTGATTGCAGCAGACTGAGAGACTGAAGTAGGTGAATCACAAGTTCAAGTCCAGCCAGAGTAACTTCATGACTTTGCAAGACCCTGTCATAAAATTTAAAAAAGTCTGGGATGTAGCTTAGTGTAAAGGCCTTGGCATCAGTCCCTGGTACTGAAAAAACAGAAAAAATTAAGCCCAAAGCAACAAAAGGAAGAAAATAATAAAGATTATAAATGAAATAGAGGCTAGGAAAAGAGCAGATAAGAGCAACACAACCAAATTTGTTTTTTATGATAACCAAAATTGACAAGTATTTAGCTAGATGCACCACAAAGAGGGAGAGAGAGAGAGAGAGAGAGAGAGAGAGAGAGACTCTTGGGGGTGGGGGTGGGCACTGGAAATTAAACCCAGGGCCTCACACTAAACTACATATTAATAGCCCTTTATATTTTTTATTTTGAGACAAAGCGTCATAAGTTAATAAATGTCATAAATTGCCATTTGAGGCTCAAACTTTCAATCCTCCTGCTTCAGCCTCCCCAAGTGCCAGCATTACCATCACATCTGGCATTGTGATACTTTTTATTTCTGAAGAACCAGTAATAACGTCCCCACTTTCATTTCTGAGCTGTTTCATGTATGAGTTGAGTATGTAACTCAGTGGTAAAATATGTGTTCCGTATTCTGAGTTCTGTCCCTCAGCCCTTCCAAAAAAAGAAAAATAATGTTGTTGAATTTCCACAAATTTGTGATTTTTCCAGGGTGGGTTTTTTTTTTGGATGGGGGCTTGCTATGTAGTTCAGGCTGGTCTTCAGCTCACTATGTACCCCAGGTTGGCCTTGAATTCACAGTGATCCTCCTGCCTCAGGCTCCCAAGTGCTGGGATTACAGGCATGAGCCACTCCCAGTTTAATATTATCTGTCTCTCTCCTTTCTTCTTTTCCTTTTATCATTTTTCTCTTTCATTCTTTCTTTCTCTCTTTCTCTTTCTTTTTTTCCTGCCTTTTTTTCTTTTCTTATTTTTTTAGGATAGGGTCTTGCTTTATAGCTCAGACTGTCCTTGAACTGACTATATCCTAGGCTGGCCTTGAACTCCTGGCAATCCTCCTACCTCAGCTCCCCACTTGGTGAGATTGCAGTGTTATGCCACCACACCGAGCATTTCTGATATTACTGTCTTTTATATGCAGTTGATTTGGAGTAGTAAAATATTTTAAATTCATTCTCATTTCTTTTTGTATACATTCTGTAGCTATTTCCTTTGTGGCTACCATGGGGATTACATTTAATATGCTAAAGTTGTAACACTTGAATTTGAATTTAACCTATCATAACTTCAGTGTTATACAAAAATTGACAGTGACATACAGGAGTTCAAGGGGGTGGTCAGGTTCTATCATATCTCTCTCTCTCTCTCTCGCTCTCTCTCTCTCTCTCTCTCAGAAATTGGTGTGTAATTCCTTTCTCATAGCAAAGGGTCCACAGAGGAGCAGTTTCCAGTACAGAAAATGACTACTGGTTTTTTTTTGTTGTTGTTGTTTGTTTTTATGGTACTGGGGATTGAACTCACGACCTCGTGCTTGCAAGGCAGGTGCTTATGTTGCTGAGCTAAATCCCTAGCCCGAGATGACTTCTGTTAGGAGCTGACCTGTGACTTGTATCTCTACACTTCTGGCCTTCCCTTGATTATTATGGGATGTCCACAGAGCCCTGTAACAGAAAATGCCCCTTCCCCCACCCAGTATACTTCAGTTGGTAAGTTGCCCAGGTAAATAGCTCCTGTTCCAGTTTCAGTTACTCTTGTCCCTTAAAAAATAGCTGATCACTATGATGCACATTCATACGTGGCCAGGCAGGCATCTGAATGGATTCATTCTGAGGGTACCTACCCTTTGTCTATTGTGCCATTGTTCAAGTGTACACAACACACATGTAGGCAACCTGAAATGGGAATTAATTTGTCAGTCCCTGACTGTAGGAAAAAAGACATTTACAAACTTTCCTTACATCTCAAAGAAAGAAAGAAAGAGAAAAAATCAGGTTCATTTTTCCTGAGGATTCTGCTGTGGACCCTCTTTGGCTGCCATAGTTGCTGCCAAAACCTATGGCTTCTCTTCCTGCTCCCAACTTATCTACTTCCAGCCAACTGTACTGGTTCCAACAAGCCATTGCCTGGATTCTGCCACAGAAGCCCCCCCTCTAGAGTCTTCTGCTTACACAGCTATCCTGGTCAGATGGTATCATCTAATGTCCATCTGAGACAACTGTCAACAATTCTTTCCGAGTTTCACATTTTTACGCAGGAAAAATTGAACTGTTGACCCTGATAAATGAGTTGAACCTTATCAGGCCTGAATAGATAAGACAGATGAAGCTCTATCAAATTGAACTCCCTCCCAAGAGCCGGCAGTCATTGTGCAATTCAGGGGTAAATATGTGATTTTCTTGGTAGAAAAGGAAACAAAACTCTCTGCCTTCAAAAGTTCCCTCTGTCAAAAAGTTACCATCACTGGAGTGTTGGGGCTCTTGCCTCTTCTGCCAGGCACAACCTTACAGCCTAGGAG
This sequence comes from Cavia porcellus, assembly GCF_034190915.1. Classification (NCBI taxonomy): domain Eukaryota; kingdom Metazoa; phylum Chordata; class Mammalia; order Rodentia; family Caviidae; genus Cavia; species Cavia porcellus. Next base: position 38,577,479 of record NW_026947508.1, read on the forward strand.
GACATCTCCGTTGCTTCAAGCAGTCAACCTCCATCTTGTTTATCCATGCACTTTCAACTCTGACTGTCCCCTGAGAGAAAGATGATGCTTATATCAGCCTGAGACAGATTACCACAATCCCGAAGTTCTGCAAACCTCCTCTCCCAGAGCTATAAACGAAAGACTCACCACTGGGCCTGGCCACTAACCATACCACCTCACCACAACCCCTGTTGCTGTCAGATGTCACAGGAAGCACAAATAGGTATCTAGTCACATGTCAGCCTGATAGACTGTTAATCACCTTGGGCAAGATTGCCATGCCATCAACAATGCAATCATCGCCTTGCACTCCGCAGTTCCCAACCCATACATCCTTTTAGGACTGTTGTAGATTTAAAAGATGCCTTCCTCTGCTTGTGAGTTGCTCCCATAAGCCACTTCAAATAGAAAGATCCTGAGATAAAAGGCCAGCTCACTTGGACTCAATTGCCACAAGGGGTTAAAAACTCTCCCACTAGTTTTAGGGAGACTCTAAAAACAGGTTTGGCTAAGCCATCAGCACTTTTCCTCTGAGGTTTCTCTGTCCCTTCCAGCTCCATCACATTCTCCCAAACAAACAGCATAGACTATCAAATTGCTAAAATATACTTCTGCTTGTAAAGCCAGTTCAAGATCTCCAAATTGCCAATGCCACTGTGATTGTCCTCCGTATATGTTACCTCAGTCTTCTGCCACCCACAGCCTGCTGGTACACCTTCCTGGACCTAAAAAATGCCTTCTTCCTTCAATTGGCTCCTGTCAGCAAGCCTTTCTTTTTTTTTTTTTTTTAATTTTGAGGAGATTAAAACCAAATGAGATCAAATAGAATCAATCAAAACAGCAGGATTAACATGGTACATGCCTTAAAAACAAAATAGAAGGTGATCAACAATGGTTACCATAAAGCCTCTTGTTATCTTCAAAAGAATTGCCCATATCATTGGACATAATAAAATTGAACAAAACAATACAGAACAAAATCAATAAAAACAAAACAATGGAGACATTATAGGACTTCAAAAAATAAGTCAAACCACAATGAGTACCGTAATACATCTTATTGTCTTCAAAGAAGTTGCCTATACCATCAGACTTGATACTATCAAACAAAACAGAATAGAATAAAATCAGTCAAAACTAAACAATGAAAGCAATACAGGGCTTTAAATCAACCTAACAGGAAATCAAAAATGGTTACCATAATATATCCTGCTATCTTTGGAATAGCTGTCCATGCCATCAAATCTAATACAAGTAGAGAAACTGAAACACAATAAAACCAAACTAAACAGAACAATAAAAACAATGTGGGTTTCAACTCATGATGATAGATTAATAATAGCAGGCTGGAGATTTAGCTCAGTGGCTTAAGCACTTGCCTGGTAAGCACAAAGTTGTGAGTTTGATCCCCAGTACCAAAAAAAAAAAAAAAAAAAAAAAAGTGCTTTCAGGCCGGGGATTTGGCTCAGCAGTGTAAGCAGCTGCCTGGCAAGTGCAAGATCGTGAATTTGATTCCTGGTACCAAAAACAAACAAACAAAAAAGCAATGGCCACTTGCCTTCCCTTTTTAGACAATCCTCCCCTTTCACTTTCACAGGGTGCACTGCACATTTTGTATCCCACTAATTAACTCCTTTAGCTTTTAAATTAGGGCGGCAACCACTATTCACCTAAGTGATTCTGAACCTTTTTACCCCGAGAATGATCTCAAGTTGTATTCATTTGCCTACTAGAACCTCAAGGTTTTCTTTCTTTATAGCTAGATAGTTTTATGGCTTTCTAACCAATCTGCAGCTGATAGGCAAGCTACCCCCACATTTTTTTCTGGTTCCCTGTCACATACAGCATTGTTCACTCGTCTTTGACTTTCCATCTATAGACCCCCTTTCAGATTAAATGTATTTCTTTTCTTTTCTTTTCTTTTTTTTGTCTTTTTCCTTTTTATTGGTACCAGGGACCAAACTCACGACTGCCTGCTTGAAAGGCAGGCACTTATGCCACTGAGCTAAATCCCCAGCCCCAAATGTATTTCTTATATAAAGCATATTGATGGATCCTATCTCCTGATCCACTCTGCCTGTGTTTGTTTTTGTTGGTGAATGGAGGCCGTTTATATTAGTGATTATGGCCAACCTACTCTGCCGCATCTTTGCCATGCTATTTTTCTGCTGTTGATTGCCTACTTTTTCCCTTCATTCCATTGTCTGCCCCATTCACCAAGCCCTCTCTGCCACTATTCTTGAAACCATGATCTTTTTTCTCTCTCTCTAGGATGTCCTTTAGTATTTTTTATAAGGTTGGTTTGGTGGTCACAAACTCCCCCAGTTCTTGTTTGTTGTGGAAGTATCTTGTTTCTCCATTAATTTTGAGATAGTTTTCCAGGATACATCAATCTGGGTCAGAGGTTATTTTCTTTCAGGACTTGGAATACTTCACTCCAAGTAGTTCTTGATTTGAAGGTTTTACAAAGTGTATTGTGATTCTGATGCATTTCCTTTACGGATGATCTGTTTCTTTTCCCTGACAGGTTTGAATATTCCGTTCTTGTATTGAATTTCTGGGATCTTGATTATTATATGTCTGGGTGTAGATCTATTTTGGTTATAGATGGCTGACGTTCTGTATGCCTCACTTATCTGAATATCATTTCCTTTTCCTATGCTTGGGAAGTTTTCTTTTAATTATTTCTGTAAATAGCCTTTGTATTTCATTTGTGTTTACCCCTGCTTCTTCAGTCACATTTTTAACTCTTTTTTTTTTTTTTTTATTGGTACCAGGGATTGAACTCACAACCACATGTTTGCAAGGCAGGCACTTACGCTGCTGAGCCCCCGCATCTTTCTTTCTTTCTTTCTTTCTTTTTTTTTTTTTTTTTTTGTCGCTTTCATTTTTATCGGTACCGGGGATTGAACTCACGACCGCCTGCTTGCAAGGCAGGTGCTTATGCTGCTGAGCTAAATCCCCAGCCCTGTATCTTTAATTCTTAAGTTGTATTTTTTGTTCTCTTGTAGCCTTTGTATTGTTACTTCCTGGTTCCTTGTTATTTTTAAGAGATTGTTCCCTTGATGATTGCAAGCTGCAAACCTGACTTTAAGGTTTGATATTCTAGGGGCTGGGGATTAAGTGTTTCTGAACCTTCTCTCTCCTGGACTTGATCTCTAATTGTATTCCTTTACCAATTAAAGCCTGTATTTCCAACCTATCCACAAATACTTGTCTAATTGCCCCTGTAACTCTCTGGTTCTCTGTCACATAGAGCATTGTTTTCTCATATTTGATTTTCAGTCTATGTACTCTTTTTCATGGTAATTATATTTCCTATAAATAGCATCTCGGTGGACCCTACCTCCTGATCTACTCCACGTGTGGTTCATTTTTTTTTAGTGTATCAAGGCCATCTATATTAGAGATTATAACCAACCTTCTCTGCCTCATTTCTGTTATGCTCTTTTTTGCCATTAGTTGTCTGCTTATCTTCTTCATTCTGTTTTCTGCTCCATTCATTGAGGCCTCTCTGCCACTGTTCCTGGAATCCTAGTACTTTTCTCTTTCTCTAGAATGCCCTGCAGTATTCTCTGTAGAGTTGGATTGGTGGTTGTGAATTTCCCAAGTTCTTCTTTGTCTTGGAAGCATCTTTTTTCCCCATTAATTTCTAGAGACAGTTTAGCAAGGTATATCAATCTGGGCTGGAGGTTATTTTCCTTCAGGGCTTGGAATATTTCACTCCAGGCTCTTCTTGACTTGATGTTTTGTGTCGAGAAGTCTTCCATGATTCTTTTTTTTTTTTTTATTGGCACTGGGGATTGAACTCAGGACCACACACTTGCAAGGCAGGTACTTATGCCATTGAGCTAAACACCCAGCCCAGTCTGCCATGATTCTGATGGGCCTTTCTTTATAGCTGATCTGTTTCTTGTCTCTAACAGTTTTTAATATTCTGTTCTTATACTGAATTTCTAGGATCTTGATTATTATATGCCTGGGTGTAGCTCTGTTTTGGTTGTAGGTGGCTGGAGTTCTGTATGCCTCATATATCTGAATATCATTTCCTTTTCCTATGTTTGGGAAGTTTTCCTTAATTATTTCTGCAAATAGCCTTTGTAGTTCTTTTGTTTGTACTCCTGTTTCTTCATTCACATTCTTTATTCTCAAGTTGTAGAACCTCTTGTCATCTTCTAGCCTTTGTATTGTTACTGCTTGTTTCCTTATTATTTTAAAGAAAGTTTTTGCTTTCATAATCCCACATTGCAAAACTGTCCTCCAGCTTGGATAATCTATCCTTAGCTTCTTTCAAGCAGATTTGCCATCTTTCCATATAGTTTTTAATTTCCTGGTGATCTCTTTGAATCTGCTTCATATATTCTATATTTTCTTTATATTCTTCATCAAATGGTTCTCTTCTTTAAGTTCCTCCCTTCTTCTGTCTGTGTCTGCTTGAGGGGTGTTTAGTATGTCTTTTATTAATCTTCTTATATCTTGCTTTACTTGGCTAAATATTTCATTTTTAAACTCGTCTATGAGGTCCCGAAGATATCTCTTTATGTCCACTGGTGCCGTGTCTGATATTGCATGTTTGCTGTTCTTATTCTCCTTTGTATTTACCTGTCCTGGGTCAACGTTCTCAGGGTTGGGACCTGGGAACTTTTTCTTGTTGCTTCCTCTTCCCATTTTTTTGTTTCTTCCAGGAGGCCCCAGTTTCTTTCTTTATTGGTAACAATTCTTCTGAAGCATGCTAACTAGGTGACCCTTCCCACTGCAGTGTGCTAGTGAATTGCAGACAGGGGCAGCATATGCTGGCCCCTCCCCTTCAGATCAGTCAAGCTGCTGTGGCCTGCACTGTATTAGTATGTGCTACCTCCCCTCTGGATCAGTCAAACTTCTGAGGCATCACTGCATAGGGAACTGATTTCAGATAACCTATTGGGTCTCAGCCAGGTCGTGTGACCCAGGCCTAGCTCACTCCACCAATCCCATTCGGGAAGGGAACAACTGACTGAAGTCACTGCTGCCCCTTGTACTTGCCAGTCCTCCCTGGTCCCAGAATGTCATCTGCTGGAGCTCCCCTTTCTGTGGAATGGCTCCACTCCCATCACTCACCACAGGTCAATGCAAGCTCCCTGCCAGCTCAGCTCTCCATTTGGCTGGCCAACCCCCATCCTCAGTGTGACTGTGCCTCCAGTGAGTTGAAGCAGTGGAACCTCGGATGGCGTGGCAAGTCACCCACTGTGGTGGGAGCACTGAACCTTTAGCCGTTCCAATAATAGCACCAGGCCTGTGTGTTTGGTTGGTTCTTCTCACCTTAGTTTCTTCTTGGAACGAGAGAATTCATCTCCCTCTGTTTGGGGCTCCCCACACTGTATTATGTTGAATTCTAAGTTGACTATCTTAGGGAGCCTCTATAACCAGCTGTTATATATCTGCCATCTTTGCTCCTCCCCCCTCATTCCTCTATTCTTCCCTCTGTGTCTTCTTTAGAGATGCTTAGCAATTCTTTATGTTTCTCATTTCTTCTTTTAAATGAGATAGTATTTCTGTTCTAAGTTCTTTTATAGCCTCTTGAAGTTTTTACTTTATTTCAGGTGCTGTTGCTTTAGAAACTTCAGGTGTGTGGGTCTCAGTCTCTTCCATATTTATATCTCCTGGACCAGTACTGCTTCTGTTGGAGGCCAGAGACTGCCTTTTGCTTCTTCCTCTTGTCGTGTTCCTTGTTTCTTCTGGACAAGTGGGTAGTAGGGTCCCCGGTACTTCCTGTGTTGGCTACAATTTCTCTGAAGTGAGATTTTTGTTTTTTCTAGCCTATTCTGGCTAGGGATATCTGATGGTGACCATTGAGTGTGCTGGTGTAGGGCTGTCTGCTGCTTTTTCCCAGCCTGCTGGTGGCTACTGGAATGCAAGCAGGGGTAGGGCAGGCTGCCTCCTTCCTGTGGGCTGGTTAACTGCAGGGAGCCCTCATGAGGTAAAGTATGCACAGGCTAGGTGGAGCTGGTTGGGGATAGCTTTAGGGAAACCTGATTGATGGCTGCTGGATTGCACACAGGGGTGAGATTCAGTCCAAGCAATTTCCACTAGTCTGCTGCAAGCTAGGAGTTGCTGAATGCAACTGGCTTTAGTTCTGGCTCTGGGCTTATCCTGCCTGACTCCGAAATGGCCCCTGGCCAACTGTCCCCTATGGTGGGAGGATTGAGTCCCCCGCACTCACTGCCAGCCAGTGCAGTTCTCTGGTCTGCTGCTCCCCTCTGCCACTGCATCTCCCTGCAGAAGCCTTTGGGCTTGCCAGCCACCACCTTCATTGTGACCATGTGCACCCAGGTTTCAACAGCTCTTCTCACATGGTGGTTCTGACTCCAGGTGAACGCGCTGTCAGCTACCGCCTTCTTCTGTTTAAGTTTTTATTTTTTCTTTTTATTTTCTCTATGGGCATCAATTCTCACTTTAGGTTTTTCCTGAGTTGAGAGGACCCACTTCCTTCCTTTTTATCTTCTCCAAAATGCTATATTCCAGCATCTGGACTGCTTCTCTCAGAGAGGCTGTTTACTCTGTTGCTTACTGTTCCACCGTCTTCCTGGATCCTCCAGCAAGCCCTTCTTCACAGCTGATTGGGACTCAATCTCCCAGAGTTTCAAAAACCTGTTTTCTCTTTGAAAAAACACTTTTGATTAATGATAGCCATTCTGCCTGCTACAAAGGCATAAAAGTTTTACTGCAATGCCTGGCAAAAACTGGTTATTAAAAACAATTCAACAAATTACGTGGAGCTGCTGGTTTCTATATGCTTACTCAGATTGTCAATCCCTGGGTGCACCAGTGGCCTCTAAGGGCTGCCTTCCCCCATTTGCCTCCATGCTCTAACAGTCACTGTCCTTATGATCAAGAGAGCTGATAAGCTCACCTTAGACTGAGACCTAACTGTCCAGGTGCCACAAGCTGTACTGGGATGAACTGTTCTAAAAAAGTGAATCCCCTCACAGATGCTGAATAAAACCTACTGATGGATGGAAGTAGCCTTGCTAGCAATAAAGTTTGACATGCTAAATATACTGTGATCATCTTGAACAAAACTATTTTGGCCAAAACTCTCCTGCAGTGGTGATATGAACAGCAAACTGCTTCCTGCTGCTATTTGGAAACCTGCCATCAATGATGCAAAATAATCAGGTCCAAAGGCCTAACCCTCCTCAGGGCATCCAATTGACTGAAACATCAACCCCAGCCACAAGACCTGCCCCCACCATATGTTCTATAAGCTCAAACCCTTGCTGGCACTCACATCCTTGCAGCCAGCTCAGGCTTCAGTGTCTGTGTCACCAGATCCAAGTGCCACTTCCCTACCCACATTGAGAAGACAATAAAAGTTTATGGGGTCCTGATGTAAAAAAAATCATCCATAGACATGGCCTACCTTTGATCACTAGTGGCAACAATGGGTCTGCATTCATAGCAGAGGTGACTAAAAAATCAGATTATATAAAAACTACACACAGCATACAGGCCACAAAACTATAGAAAAATTAAAAAAAAAAAAAAACCAGCGTGTAACTCACATACGTATAACCCATGTATATATTAACTACTTTTACAAGTTTCAGAAATTCAGCCTTAGATTCACTAAAAAATTTACCTGGACTAGACAGCTCACTCTGAAGAGATGATACATCGAAAGCTTGCTTCTGTCACTCTGGATGCTGGTGGTCAATGCACAGCTGAAGCTTGAGGACAGTGTTCATGGGATAGGCAACACACTCAAAGTTTTGTCCTGTCATTCTGGACACTGGCGGGTCAACACACAGCTGAAGTCTAAGGACATCATTCACAGGATTGCTTCATACCTATTCTCCATGATTTTTTTGTATCTTTTCAGACTGCTTACCCGTCTTTGCTTCCCTGCACCCCTGCTAGCTGTGGTTTTTACCTTAAACTCTATAGCGGTTTCCCCAAGAGAACAGAACAATCAGTCAAATACTTGAGCATCCAAGGCACATTGGGCACTACTAGATCAAATTAACTCCTTCGTTCCTTTGTCAGAGTCCACTTAATGGGAAACCTTATAATAAGGGAAACAAACCACAAACTCCTGGTGAAAGAACTTTCAGTCTTGTGAATCTTGGCTAGGACCACTGACAGCTTTAATGTCACTGCTTCCAGTTGGGCCTTGTCTCAAAAGATCACGTGTCATATGCCCAGCAAAGGTTTTCTGGGGAAACTAAAAGAGCAGGGAAATGCTCCAGGAAAACCTGCCCCACCTCACTCCCCATAGTATATTTCAGTTTCTTAGTTGCCCAGGTAATAGTTCATGTTCTGTTTGCTCTGGTCTCTTAAAAATGGCTGGTTACTGTGTAGCATTCTATATAAACCAACCCCCAACTGACAAGCCATTCTGCCTCTGTACTTCCAGCTGGCCTATCTCATATAAGCCTTAGACCACCAGAGAGCAGGCTCTGATATTCTAGGAACGATCTAATCAGTGTCCATCAATGTAAAATAAATCTGCCCCCAAATCCCAGGTGTTGTTTTGGTTTCTGCTTGCTGTTGCATGCCACACTCTAAGAGAGGGAGCAGTGGATGGTGCATGACAGAGCATTATTCTTTGTCATTGTTGTCACTGTCATCCTCTTTTTCTCTTCCTCCTCCTATTCTTTAAAAAATCCAGGTAAGAAAGTCCTTCCCAGAAACCTAGCTGACTTCCTGTGTCACAGAAATGAGTCATGTGGCCAGTGATCTACCTGCAGAGGAGACAAGTAAGCAAAGAGTTTGCAGTTTCAGCTTTTGTCCTGGGAAGCTGATGAGGAAAAAGCGGATTACGAGTGGCTTTTGGGTTGCCAACCAACAGCCTGCACATGGCTTTTCTAGCCTTGGTCTATTTGTATACGGTAATAAGTAGCACTCTTTATGTGAACAAGGCTAGTGAGACTCTGAAAATTTCACTGGCAGGGCTGGAACTTTTCCCCCTGGTGTATCAAAAAGATTTACAAAAATTAAACTTTATGCAAATATTTGTGTCATAACTTTAAAGCTTACATCTTGATTAGCTTCTTTTCCTTCCCCTTACAAACATGTCTGCCAACCCTAAGACTTTTCCCTTAACTTTACTTACTTGTAGCATAGTTACAGAAGTTCTGAGCACTGAGAGAGGGTGAGGCAGGAGAATTGCAAGTCTGAGTTCCACCAAGTAATTTAGTGAGAACTGGTCTCAAAATAACAAGGGTTGTGGTTAAATACCCTTGTTTTGATCCTCACCACAGGAGTGTATGGAGGACCCTGGCAAGTGGGGTATGCACAGTCGCGCACACACATGTGGTCCTCACTACTTGGGAGGCTGAAGCAAAACTGTAGGTTAGAGGCCGGTCTGGTCAACTTCTGACTCAAATAAATATATTATAAATAAAAGATGCATTATAAATTAAAGTGGGTAATGTTAAGGGGTAGGGAACTAACTCAGCAGTGGAGTGCTTGGCTAACTTGTGTGATGCCTTGGGTTCAATCCCCAGTACAGAAAGAAAATGAAAGTAGATCTGATTAGATCTTTTATTTCAGTACCTATTGATAATTTTTTTATTCTCAGGAAAATTCTATTTGATTAATGTGTAACTACATGGTGCAGTGGATTGAACTATATCTCTCTCTCTTATAATGATGGTATTAGGAGGAGCCTTTGGGAAGCCTGTTAGTCAGCTGTTACTATAACAAAATACCTGATTTATGAGAGGAAAGGTTTGTGTTCACTCAGTTTCATAAGTTTCCAGCCATGGTCAGTTGTCCTGCTACTTTTGGCCCTGCAGAGAGGCAGTATATCTCAGCACAGAGTGCACAGTGGAACAGACTGCTTACCTCAGCCAGGACAGGCGAGAAGGGACCAAAGGCCTACGGTTCCCTTTGAGAGTGCTAGTGCTCCCTCAGTGACTTGAGTCTTCCCTCCAGGTCCTACCTCTTAGAGGTTCCACCATCTCCTAGGAGGCCATGAGCTGGAGGCCGGGCTTTACTGAACACCTGGGACTCCAAATTCAAGTTACAGCAGAAATTAGGTTTACATGAGGGAAGTCATGAGGGATTGGTGCCCTTCTAGGAGATATCAAAAACTCTGTCTCTCTGCCATGGTGAATACATGGTAAGCGGCCTTCTGCAAACCCTGAGTCAAGTCCAACCTTGCTTTGACTTCCCAATCTCCAGAATCGTCTGTGCTTAAGCCACCCAGGTACAACTGCCCAGGCAGGCTGACATATGTTCACACTACCTACCCTCTTCTCTAGCCACAGCCGTAACTTTCTTCATCCCACTGCCAAGTCTCCTCATGGTCACTTATAATTTATTAGTTTCTACATACTGAGCTTTTGTTCTATACTCTTTCAGCCTCGTTGTGGATGCTAGATACAGTAGTGGCAATGAGCGAAACAAAAATCTCTGCTCTTATGGAGCTTTTTTTTTTTTTTTTTTTTTTTTTTTTGGTACTGGGGCTCCAACTCATGACCTTGCACTTGCCAAGCAGGCACTTATGCTGCTGAGCTAAACCCCCAGCCTGGGAGCTTACTTTTTACCAGAGACAGGAAATAGATTAGACAGTGAGTAATAGATTAGCAGAGGCTATGGTTCATGGGAAGTCAAGCAGGCAAGGAATTCAGGAGAGCGTGGGACACAGGAAAGGGCTGCCTGTTCCAACAAGGTAGGCTTGAAAGGCCTTCCTGAGTAAAGACCTAAAGGATGGTTTTGAGAAATGCCAGGTCATCCTCTGGGAGAACGTTCTTCCAGCCGAGGAGGACAAGCAAGTGGTTGGAGTGCCTGGCTTGCTGAAGGAAATGGAACCTGTGAGGCTGGTTGGAGTAAATCAGACGAGAGCAGAACATGGTTCGGGGACACAGGATGGTTTTTGTAGGGTTCTAAGCATGAGCATCCCAAGGCCTAACAGTTCTAAGGTAGGAAAGAGGCAAGGAGCTCACTCAGGAGGCTACCCAGCCATCCAGGTGAGCAATGGTGCAGGTCAAGTCCTGAGTGTCTGGTAGTGATCAGCGTCAGCAAATCTGCAGACTCCTGGACTACTGAGGGTTCTAGATCCTCAGGATGAAACAGCTATTACTGCGCAGGCAAGGCTGGGGGGATAGATAGCAGGCTCGCTGCTGCAGTCCTAACAGTTGCCTTTGGGGACCTGCCCTTACAAGCAGCCACCTCACTGCTAAGCCCAGTTGACATTCTCAACCCTTTTATCTCTTGGTTCTGATGCACAATTTGCTGTCTAGGAGTCTACAACATGCCACATCAACCTGCCACAACCTCTGGCCACTGCCCCGGCCCTTGGCCTTGTCCTAGAAGTCTGGGTCCCGCCCCTCCTCTTCCCCAGTGTCAGTGTCTAACTCATAGCCACCTAATGGGCCACTCGGCTTCAGCCTGCACCTCACTGTGCCTCCCGCACGCCTTGGGCTTATAGGAACCTCACCCTCTTCGTGCAAGCTCAACTCACAGCCCCCTCCCAACCCTGCACAGGCAAATGACAATGTGCACCAATGCACTCCTCATTCCTGCGTTCAACTCCATTGCTGAAAACACCTCAGATTTGACCCCCTTTCTGTAATATTTCTGGCTCAGGTCTCATCACTTATCTGGACATCTGTAACAATGTCCAGATTGGTCACTTGTTATCAAACTGTTAGCCCCAGAATAAACATTGTAAAATGAAATTTGCAGGGATGGGGATTTAGCTCAGTGGCATAAGCACCTGCCTTGCAAGCAGGCAGTCGGGAGTTCGATCCCCGGCACCAATTAAAAAAAAAAAAAAATCCAGAGTACCTAGTGTCAAAAAAGTTCTTTAGCCCAGACAGAAAAAAACAGTGCAAAAAAGGGCTGTAAAGAGTACCTGTGACAAGACAAAAAATTTACAGGGCTAGGGGTAAATATGGTACAAGCCAGCAGTCTACCTATTCACATCTGTAACTTTACCTTTACAAATTAACAGCCAGGTTGGAAAGGATAAGGTCCTCATGAGCTGTGCATGGACACCCTTCACAGGCAGAGCTCTCAGCAGCCTTTCCTAGTCACAATCCAGTCTCACTACAAGGCCAATGGTAACCCTTCCTCCAAACCTCATGACTGAACATTTCTTGCATTACACTAGCTGGGTACCAGCCTACCCCACCACCAAGCCCTTTTCTGAGCTGTCACACAAAATGCTGAACTACAGCTGTGTACCATACCATTTCCTTACAGGGCCAAGAAAGCCCCCTCCCAACCCTCTGTCTTCCAGAACGCAGTCACCAGCCTCACCTGTTCGCAGTGTCCTGTCACTCACCCTTGGACATGCCTTACTTTGGAGTCCACACCCCACCCCAAATACCAGAGCCTGTGGTGGCAACTGCATTATTTATACCAGTGCCATTTCTAAACTTTTCCTTCCTGTACTCTAAGCCCTCAAAGAGCCCAACTTCCCTGCTGTCTGTCTTTGAACTAAACTTATCCTGAGTCACCAACACCATCCTTTTAATACCTGCTGTTTCAATGACCACTTGTGGCAATTTGCTAACACCCACACAGAAGAGCTGCATACCACCATGGCTGATTGCTGACCTCTTCACATCTAATCACTTTTCTTCCTCCTCTGGCAGTCACAACCCACTTTTGTTGTTAGGAGTTAACTGCACCACACCTTGGCCCAGCTTGCAGCCACTTTCTAAACTTCCAGCTCCGGAAGTACTCTGTGAAGCCAACCCACCTGCCCCACACCACTGATTTTATTTGGCCATTCAGGACTCAGCCCTGGACCTGGGAGGGCAAGTGTCAATTATGTATTTACTTTCACAAGGACATGCTTTCATTTTCTGTATGTGCTTGGCACTTAAATCCAACCCTCTACCTGACAGCAATCATTTTGAAAAAGCCTGTTTGCTTTCTAAAACCTGGCATATCAAAACACTGAATGAGGAAATGCCATACTCGTCAGTACCCAACATGAAAAACCATCCTTAACCATCTCAACATTGGGACTCCTTCCCAGAGATCCTTTAATTTCCTAAATACCATTATGCATGTGCATATACAGAAACATGGCTTAGCCAATTCTTAGTGAGTTCTAGTTTATCTTTGTAGCCAGCGGTAGCTGCAGTGTCCTTCCCAGTTCTTCCCTACTTTTGACTGCACTCACGTCAATGATGGTGAGCTTTAGACCAAGTGACCAAACTGAACCCAAAGTTCACTTAACACAAAGGTGCCAACACAACTTCTACAATTTAGAAAAAACTCTTCTTTTACCTTAAAAGGAAACAGTAATACATGTGCCATAGGTTGGTTTGCTATACGCCCTCCAGTACAATACCAACAGAAACCATAATGGAAAGCAGCCTTTGGTTATTTTCAAGGGAGAACAGTCTGGGAAGACAGGACACAGAATCCCTTCCCACTTGCCCTTGGCTCACTGCTCTAGTCAGTTTTCAGAATGGAATCATGACCAGCTCTCTGTATCAGGCTCCAGGGTAGAGAATACAAGGGGGATTTGCCCAAGAAGCCACTTGCTCTAGCAGGAGAGATCCCACCCTCTCCAGCAAAATGGAGTGTGCAGTCACTTTGCCAATCTCACACTGCTGTATCTGACTGGGAGGCCAAGGTCTCAACTTACACCCTAGCCACACTTGCTGGGTTGTCTTACAAAGACAGACTCTGAAATCCTTACAAAAATCAAGACAGGATCTATCCTAACTTTTCTTATTTTAAGCATTTAACACTAGCTGTTCAACCAATATTGCCAGGGTCTCCATTACTACTACATAAAGTCTTTCCTTGTCTCTAGGACAAAATATGACACCTACAGCTTAAAAGGCAAAGCTGCTCCCCTTGCAATGGTCAGGAAGCAAAGTATCTAGGAGCCAGGAAATGTTACTCTTCCAGGTTACCTACCTCACCCCACCTCACCACCGGGTTCCCTAGTATCCCACCCAGTAACACATTTGACCAGTGCCCTCATGATTTAATCATTTTTCAAAAAGCTCTGCCTATGAGCAAGTGAGACATTTGGGAGTCCAACTGTAAACCATATACATGCAATTATAAGCATCTTACCATCAGTAATGCTAAAGCTCTCCACTACACTCTCCTCAACACTGGGTATTTGAGAAGTTACCAACAAGATATGGGTGCTAACACTTTCTGTAGCATGAACTACAACTAAATGGGGTAAAAATGCTCTTTTCACGTTTTCAGGCTCTATCACAAAAGGTCCATTTGTAAGACATTCAGCAAATGCTAATGGGAGACAACTTATTTGTCTACCATACTCACACAAGTCTTGAGTCCAGTATGATCTGTTCTGTGAATCCTGAGCATGTTCTGGAAAAAGGCCCCATTGACTGGACTTGTACAATACTACATGGCCTCTGGATAGACTGTTTCTTATCCCGTGAACCCACCGTGTCTTCCCCTGGGCTCTGAAAGTAGAGCAGAAAGTGCATGTCTATAATTCCAGCAAGGGAGACTGACAACTGGCAGTTGAAACAACTCTGTTACAATGACTGCTAAGTGGAACAGGAAATCAAATCTAGTCAGTCTATGCTAGAGAACAGGTCCCATCAAAAAACCTTCACAAAATTTATACTATGTTACCATTTCTATGGAGCATTCCTGACAAGCTCATCCTTAAATGAAAAACAGGCCATTTATCAAGTACATTATTTTCTAATTTTTACCATGAACCTGTAAGAAAAGGATCACAGGTTTTCCTTGATCTGTATTATCCACCTGCAGGCTGCTTCAAGCTAAAGGTCCTATGATCAATGAAAGACTTGCTAACACAAAACCACAGATATACACAAAGACAATTATTTAAGACCTTTATTAACAGTTGCTTGCAGTTTGTTGACTTTTTTTGAAAAAATCAAGTTGTAAACTTTTATTACAAATTAAAAATGAAGTTCTTAAAAATCTCAACTTGACCAGATATGAAACAATTTAAAAACCTTTAAAGGTGTATTGAGAAAAACCAGGCTTTTTTAAAAAACACGTTTGTCATTACCAAAAAGAGACATCTTTAGGTAAAAATAATAAAAACCCCATACTGCATAGATAATGCAGATAGTTCTAGTTATCTGGTCAACAGGCAAAAAGCAAGCACTTAAGGTCTTCAGTTCCAATCTTTTGTTCATTTCTTATTGCTGGAATTTCCTATTCGTTTCTTCTTGCTCGATGACTAAACTGCAAAGAAAAAATAAATAAAAGGTTAGCAATACACAACTCATTGCAATGCTTGTTTAAATGTACCAATGCTCAGGCTATCATCAGCTCTGGATAAGGAAACATTTAACAAACCATTGGTTTAACCTAAAATAAGCAGCTCACAACCAGAAAGGATCACTTTCTGCCATGGGAAAAAACTCAAGTACCATTGGCTGAACACAATTCCAGAGCCAGATACAATTATGTCTTTTGATATCAATTAACAAGCTATACACACAAACCTCCACCTTAATTTGGGAATTTAAAGATAACAAAATAACCTATGATAATGTTTTTTTCTTTTTGGTACTGGATATTGAACTCATGACCTCGTGCTTGCCAGGCAGGCACAGTGCAGCTGAGTTAAATCCTCAGCCCAATTTACAATAATGGAAACAAAAATGTACCATGTTTAATCTGCCAGAAAACGGGAATCTTTAATAAAACACAAGTCATTCTAAAGACCAAGAAGTCAAACCATGTTAGAAATAAAAATCTCCCATCTTTCTCAACAGCAAAATTAAGCTGATTGCCTGGCATCATTATCCACGCTACAGGTTCTAATAACTTCATTTCTTTTTAAAGATACAGCATACAAATATCATTTGAACAATGACAGCCTCTTTATTAAAGTGATAGAAAAACTGCCTTTCCACACTCAAAAGGTTAAAACTAGACTTTTATCTTTCACCATTTACCACACTGAAATTGAAATGGATCAAAGATCTAAAACAGAAATACTAAATCTGGAAGATAGAATAGGTAGAGCTTTAGAAGACATAGGTGTAAACAAAGACTAATTTATGAACAAAATCCCAATCACACAGGAAGTATCCCAAAGAATCAACAAGTAGGATCTCACCTTACTAAAAAGATTTTACACAGCAAAAAACACCAACAGAGTACAGAGACAACCCACAGTATGGGAAAATATTTTTTGTCAAATATTCCTCCAGGTATGGATTATCTAAAATATGTAAAGAACTTAAAGGACAAAAAAAAAATCAGATCCTATCAAATTTAAAGAACCAGTCTAAAAACAGGAATCTGAAATGAGTAGATAATTCTCAGATCAATTAGAGGTGGCAAAGAAAAATATGAAAAAATGTTCAACCTAGCCGTCATTTAAGAAGTGCAAACTAGGGCCAGGGATTTAGTTCAGTGCTGTAAGTGCCTGCCTGGTAAGTGCAAGTTTGTGAGTTTGATGCCGGGTACCACACACACACACACACAAAAGAAATGCAAATTAAAACACTAAGACTCCATTTCACTCCAGAAAGAATGGATCATAAAAAAAAATTAATAACTGGTGCTGGTGGGGCTGTAGGCAAAAAGGAACCCTTGTTCACTGTTGGTGGGAATGCAGATTGGTACAACCACTGTAGGAATCATTAAGATTCCTCAAAAAACTAAACTAGAGGTTCTATTTGCCCGAGTTCTTTCTTCTTCCCTTAAAAAACATCATGCCAGAGATATGCACACCTGTTTATAGCGGCACAGTGTTTAATAGCTAAATCTTGAAATGGACCAAATACCCATCAATGGACAAAGAAGTGTCTTTAAAACTACAATGGAGGGGCTGGATATAGCTCAGTGGCATAAGGACCTGTCTGGTAAGCAAAAGGTCACAAGTTTGTACCTGACACAGGCACACAAAAAAATACAATGGAGTACTATTCTCCCATAAAGAAGGATCACCTTGTGCCATACTCAAGTGAAACAAAGCAGATGCACATTTAAATACTGCATTGTTTCTCTGGTGTGCAAAACCAAAAATAAGGACCAACATCTGCTGGAGAAATTGGGAAATGGGAAGAATATAAGGGAAAAAAATGGAAACAAGGCTTCTGTAGACAAGAGGCATTGAAGGGAAGGCGAATGAGATGAAAAGCAGCAACAAATATATTATGCAAAGTTATGTACACGTACAAATACCTTATGAATGTTACTACATATAGCTAAGATGTGCCAATAAAAATTTTCAAAATCCCAAGTGTTTAGTCCATTAAAACAAATGAAGCATACATAACAGTGTAATTAACATACTTCTCAGAGCACGGTTAGCCAAAACTCTTTCCTCAGCTTACTGGTGAAACCACAGAAGTTATTCAGATTAGAGGGGCCAAATACGGTCAATTCTCAACATTCCTAAAGTGCAGTCAGCCACACCCACTCACCCGGATGATGGTAAAGATGTTAAGCCGGCATTTACTCAGCCCCGCCCTGCTCAGCCTCGGGAGCGGACGAATTCTCAGCTGGTGGATCGGCTGCTTTTGTCTCTTTGCCATCTTGTGGTTTAGGGTTTTCTGGGCGTCTGCGTCGGTAATTGAAGTTGCGACGGTACCGACGTTGAGGTGGCTGCTGACCTTGGGTCTCATCTCCTTGATTTTCCTTATCTTCTTCATTGCCGTCCTCTCTAGGCTGTCTTTGGCGAGGAGGGCCCCTGAAATGAACACAAGGAAAACTTACAAATGATTAACACCAACTTCTTTTTTCAATCTGCATACAGGGCCAGTAAATATTTGGCACAGTCGAGTACAATAAATAGTACTATCTGGTCATGTGTGTGATTAAAGTAGTGTGCAGAAAGTTTAACAAAAACTAAGAGCATATTTAGTTTATAAAGTGAGTGTGGACATTTTATACAAGGAGATGAAAGATGAATATTTAAAATCAGTTTCACAGTCTGGGGCATGGTGTTGTACACCTGTAATCCCTCTAACTCTGAAGACTGAGATGGGAGGATCACTGAGTCTGAGACTAGCCTGGAGTACACACTGAGACCCTGTCTCCAAAAACTAGTTCTGCTGGTGTGGTGGCACCTGCCTGTAATTCCAGCACTCAGGAACCTGAGGCAGGAAGATCACCAAATTCAAGGCCAGCTTGGGCTACAAAGTGAGTTCAAAACCAGGCTGTGAGACCCTGTCTCAAAACAAACAAAAAGCCAGTCTTTCTATTAAGAATTTTATTTCAAAATAACGAAGAGTCCAAAGGCACCAAAGCAGATAAATGTTCAACAAGGTGAAAATGCTAATTAACCCAACCTGATTATATTCTGTATATATCTCTGAATATACTGTACCCCATTAACATTCATAAATATTACATGTCAATTAAAAAGTGGACTCAAAAAATCGGCTAATATATTACAAAATCAGTCACCAACTAGCTAATAGTTAACAATATCACACTTTAATGTAAAAGATTTTAAAATGGGCTTTATCGTACCAAAGTTTGAATGCAGGTGCCACTAACCTTTACTGAAAAGTACTTGCTTAAACAATGGGAAATCAAAAAGAAATGTCTCCCTCATACTAATAAACACCAGTCTGTCCTTCTGGCAGCTTCTCCAAGTTACCCGAGAGACTATGTACAAAAACTTGTGAATCATATTTCCAAAAGCCAGACAGCGGAAACAACCCAAACAGCCGTCAAAACTGGGGAAAAGCAGCACACTCATGCAAATACAACATGACTGGCCATAAGAGAATCAAAGCTGATGCAAACAAAATAAAAAACCCTTGAAAACACTGTGCTATGTCAAAGCAGCCAGAAATAAGACACACCATATAACTCCATACATGAAATGTCCAGAGTAAATTATAACAAGACAGAAAGTAGATTAAAAGCCAGGAAGTTATTAGCCAGGCATGGTGGTGCACACCTGTAAATCCCAGCACTTGGGAGACTGAGACAGGAGGATCACTTCAATTTCGAGATCAGCCTGAACTGTACTACAGAAACCCTATATTAAAAAGACCAAAACAAAACACCCAAAATTCAAATGAACCAAAAACAAAACAGCCCACAACCAGATAGATGGTTGTTGTACACTTTAAAACAACCAGGTTTCAAATGGAACATTCCATTAACATATCACTTCCAATGGCCTGAATTAAGACAGTTCACCGCCAATCAAGATACTATTTTGGGGGGTAATGATTAGGGAATGATACATGCTTATCCTTTTCCCCATTCATACTCATAACAACACGAAAATCCTAGGACTACCAAGATCATAGCTCAAGTTCACATTTACCTCTCCGCATTCTGTTTTAGACTCTAAATCCTCCGTAATTCCCACCTGCTCATCTTAGCCCTCTCCTCCTGAAACCTCATCTTTTCGACCCAGAAGTGCTTTGGTTTTTCCTCTGCTGTCCAAATGATAGCTGTTTTACCATACTACTGTGGTTAGTAAATCAGCTCTTCCTGTTTGCTTCAAAAAATTAGAGGCCTTCAACCTTAGGCTACTCTGTAGCCTTACCCTATTTCTACTGCAGTTTCAGATAAGTTTCTAATAATCTGTTCTTTTAGACTGCTGACCTCATATTGATGTTTTCTGAGTTTTATTTATTTATTTATTCAGTCCTTTTCCTTTTTATCGTTACCGGGGATTGAACTCACGACTGCCTGCTTTCAAGGCAGGCGCTTATGCCACTGAGCTAAACCCCCAGCCTCGTTTTCTAATTTTGAGCATGTGACTCTTCAATTACTCTCCTTCAATATTTTTCAGTCCTTCATCCCCAAAAAGTTCATTTGAACTCACATGTTCCACCCCTACTTCTCCACCTTCACGTGGATAGACCAATGCCAAGTTTGTACAACTGAGTATGCCAGTCAAATGACTGGAAAAATGACTCTGCTGGGTGGATTCAGCTTACACTTGTAATCACTACTTAAATTTTCTGTCCTCTTCTAGAGAGGGTTAGGGTCAATGTCCTAAACATTTTACTTCTTTGACTCAGCCGCCTTTTGTCTATCAATTTTACTTTTCAGTCTATGAATGTTTTCATTTCCAATAAATAAAAATGGTTTTTGATCTCCTATTTCCCCTTTACTACCACCTATCTGTTTCCATTCCAACAAAGCATCTTAGGATTCCTCTTTCTATACATTCTTGGATCTTCACCAGGCAGAATTTCATGCCTGACTCCATGCATCCCATAGGGACCACGTGCTTCATTCACTGCTCATTTACATGAGTTCCTGGCTGGAAAGCTCCACACTGCCACTCTCACTGCAGAGTTGAAAAAATGTGTTTCATGACTATAGTAACTACCACACAGTAACAGCTACTTTGTGTTAAAAACGAGGGCCAGGGATGTAGCTCAATGGTACTGTGCCTGCTTGGCAAGCACGAGGTCCTGAGTTTGATTCCTGGTATCCAAAACAAAACATGAGGTTGTTTAATCTGTTTTTGCTTTTTAAGACAAGGTCTCAGCCATGGATTAAGATACTAAGTTCCTGCTTTAGATTTTAAGACATGATCTTGTGGTAGTTCTGACTACATTATTTCAATAATAATCCATATCTGGGTTCAGAGTTTGAGCCACAGTTCAGGTCAAGATAAACAAAACCCTGTAATTAGTCAGCTTCAAAAATGACCGTTGCCATTGGACAAGGGAATTTATGACACCAACACAGCCAATACAATCTTTTTGCACATAACTGAACCAGAAACTTCCTCTTAGGGTTTGGTTCATTTCTGTTAACTCAGGCAAAACATACACTAAGAAAAAGTATGATCAAGGACATTAGCTGCTAATGCAAAAATTCTTGATGTGCACCAGATTCTTATCTGATATATATACAGTGCAATTTCAATTAGATCCCTCATAATTCCTAAATAACTCTGAAGAATTACCACACTATTCTATTGTACTTTGGGACTGGAAACCCTGCTTTAAGATATATAATACCATGTACTGAAATATGCTTGGTTCATGGACTTCTTATTCTAATAACTACCTTACAATTAAGTATTTAATACCCATGTAGGCATGCTGGTTAATATTCTGGGATTGGTTCCTCCTCTCTCAACCACCAAAATATATTTATAATAGAGTGCTTTTACTGTGTGACTTAGGGGACAAAATTAGTGCATACCTAAGTTGAAAAGGGATTAATAAAATTTATTTTTTGTGTATGCCATGGTCCTAATGCTTGTAAGACCACCTTTTCTTTTCTGCCTAGGAAACAGGTTTAAGCTATTCTTACCTGTTCAAGAACTCAAGGCCAGTATGAACTGCATAGCAAGACCTTGTCTCAAAAAACAAATGAAACAAAACAAGAACAAAAAGGGGCTGGGAGTTTAGCTCGGTGGCCTAAGTGTCTGCTTGGCAAAAAAAAGTGAGATTGTGAATTTGATCCCCAGCACAAAAAAAAAAAAAAAAAAACCCACACAAACCCCAAAACAATTACATATAAAGCAGAGCTCTTTTTTTTGGTCTTTTTGAGACAGGGTTCTCGCTGTGCAGTTCAGGCTGGCCTTGAGCTCACTCTGTGGCCTAGGCTGGTCTTGAACTCTCAACGATCCTCCTGCCTCTGCCTCCAGAGTGCTGGGATTACAGGCGTGAGCCACCACGGGTAGCTAAAGCAGACCTCTTCCATACAAGCTATTTTTAAACACTGTCAGGAAGATGCAAAGATCACATTATCAAAACAAACTGACTTGAGATTCAACTCAGGTATCTGATGAAAGAAAATGTGAAGTGTTAACAGATCTTTACCTCAAAAAGGCTGCTAGAGAATATGATTCTGCTGAGTGCTTACAATTGAGGAATTTAAAAGAAATCAGTTAATATTGGCCATACCTGCGGAATCGTGGTCTATATCCTCGATACATATTTTGTCTCACTTGTCTTCCTTGTTCTCCTGCACCCTGGTTGTCAGCACCCTGAAAAAACAAGAGAAATCAAACCTACTGCATTAATAACAGTAAGAGTGAAAAATCCAGAAGAATTAATCCCGAATGTAAGAGTTAATGCCTCAGACCCATTTCCTTTTTGCTGAGACTTACCTCCATCACTTCTCCTTGCACAGGAGGGTTGGAATACTGTGGTCGACGCCCATAGGGTCTCCGCATGTAGTAAGGTGGGAACCTTCGCCTGCGGTAGGGCCGGCGTTGTTGGGCCTGGCCTTCGGGAGCGCTCTCCGATCCCTCATTCTTTTCCCCACTCTCACTATTCTGGTAATTCTGCTGGTAATTGCGTGGAGGACCCCTACGACGTGGATAGCGTCTATAATGGTTACGGTCTGCTGCATATTTACTGCCTTGAACTGGAACTCCACCAGGGCCTGTAACATTTGCTGCCTCCGCACCCTACAAAAGTCATTAATATTATTGATAGTGAAAAAGGAAATGGGAATACTGTCAACAAACTTCACACAAAGCTAGGGAAAAAAACCCAAAGGACAAAACTTAAAATTTAGGGCAGGGTGTGCTGTCTGTGGGTGCACAGAAACAACTAAGTGTCAGCTCCTTGCTCTTCTGAAGAGACTGCCCTCTAACTGTAGCCAGCACATTAGGCTTGATGTGCCTGTGTTCATATAGTCACCTGAACACATCCATCCACATTATAGCCACCATCCTAACAGATGAAATCTCCAAAATATTTCCATACTGAAGTCAAACCTTTACACAAAAAGCATCCTCACCTTTTCTCCTTCAACAACATCAAACTCCACAGTCTCTCCATCTCCTACACTGCGAAGGTACTTCCTGGGGTTATTCTTCTTTATGGCAGTCTAGTAATATCACATTCCAAAAATAGATTAACAGGGGAAAATAATGTTCTTTTTCATTTAAAATGTACCAGAGTCAATTATTATTTAAGCTTGGATATATACTTATAATTTGCTTTACATAAGACCAAACTGTCAATAGGTCCAAGAAAGCAGGGACCACTGCTACCCCCAACCTCAACCAATATACTCCAATCTTACAAGACCCCAGCATTTTACCACTATTTACAAAACTAATTTAACACTCAACACAGACACAACAATTTATATATATACACATTTAAATGCTTTTTGTGAAAGCATTAGATATAGCTTGAAACAAAATAAAACTACCCATCTATCCCCCAAAGACTGCACTTAATAGTTGAAGCTAGCCCCACACATAGCCAGTTTAGATGACAGGCGAGTTTAATTTTACATGCTTCAAAGTTTAACAAACCAACATTGTCCCTGTATTTCCATATCAAACTCAATTACAAATGTCAACAAAAATCCTTTCCAACCTGTGATACGCTTCCATGGAAATGCATTTCACATGTATTAGCTATGCCATTCTTAAAGATTATCTGACTGCATGGGCCTGTTGGCTATTACCTCCCCAGAGTACAATCTTACATATTAACAGACTTGTAAAAGTTAAGTGACTTGCTCAAGGTCACGCAGCTACTAAGTGGCAGAGTAGGGATTTCTAAATCTAGGTCTTGGGACTCCAAATCCCATGTTCATTTCACATCACAGCAGTATCCATTACAGGATCACTCATGCATTTCCATTCCAGAGGAGGCAGGATAACCAACAAATCTGAGGCCAGTTAAGCTCTGGTGCCCAGAACTGCAGTCTGCTTGATACACCACTAAGACCCAAGCAGCCAAAGTCCCAAGAAACAACTACATGTTAAAACCACTTCCAAAATAAAGATAAAACATTATTGGTGACACCTTATGGGTCAACACAACTGAGCTGAGTCAAATAATTGATCTCAGCTGTCATCTAAACTGTCACATAGTTTTCATACCTTTCATATATAGCCAACTCTCAATTACCTGCAGTCATAGGGGATAGCAGAAGTATGGATAATTAAAATCCCAATACTCTATAGTCAACATGTAATCCCTCCCCCTCCAGCCCCTCAGGGTTGCCAACAGACAGCAAGACTGACCAGCCTTGCTGTCTATTTTTCCTAAGTCTGCATATTCTTTTGAACATGCAAAACAGTAAGTTACTGTTATACAAATAAGAATACCAAGTTTATGAAACATTGCTTTAAAACATCTTCTGAGCATTCCTAAATTTACATTTAGAATTTAAATGTTTCCATACTTACATTTGACCCTTGCATTATTTGATAGGGTTTTGGATATATTAGAAATTAATTTGGCATCACTCGACTGTCAATGAACGAATGCTCTCTTCATGACTTCTGACAGTCGTACAAAGCACCAACCTATAATAACCTTCCCTAAGAAGCATGCTGTTACCCAAGCTCATTCATTCATTCATTCACTGGTACTGGGAATTGAACCCAGGATCTCGCACTTGCCAGGCAGGTGCCATGCTGCTGAGCTAAGCCCCTGGTCCCCATCTAAGCTCATATCTGCCTAAATAAAGTCATATAAAAAGTGACTTCAGATTTTTTCATTTCTGTATTAGTATAAAAAGTTGCTAGATGTTCTTACAATAATCTACAATACAATCTCATATTCCAACAATCCTAGTAGAAAAAAAAACTGCACAACATAGAAGTTCATATATGAAAATGTGATTTTTTTCTATTCATGCAGTATCTGTGAGGATTAGTAAATACAATAGTGCCTATAAAATATTAGCTTACGTTAGCAATAATCTTAATGCCAAACTACAATTATGTAATAATGATCCACCACCAACTTTGGTGCACTTTTTTTTTAAACTCAAACTATTAAGTATTTCAAGTTTTCCAAAGCCAGCCAATTCTTTGTGACAAAAACAAAACAAAGAAATCCACGAGGTGGATCCAGGCTGTTTTGACAGTTTTTTACTATCTTGTTCAGATTGTTTTTGATTATACCCTGTTATGATGTATGCTTACCACAGACACAGATCTAATAGCACCTGGAAACTTCTGCCAGTTTTCGTGTATTTATGGCAGCATAACTTAGTGATTATTTGCTTGTCTAGAATTAGATACAAAAATTTAGTACAGTAAGCCGAGCAATCTTAAAAAGGTATAGCTATTAACAGAATTCAAATTCAAGTGGATTCCAATACAATGTTTCAATGTATACACTTAAGCATATTATTCTTTAGGCAGAACTAAATAAGAGTGGTTGAACTTAACCTTTTTTGCAAGGGACAATAGTTGAGAAGACATTCTTCTCACAAGCCTTGAGCCACAAGTTCAAGTACCTACATAAGCACTCACCTGGTGTACAAATACATCTTCCTTGGTGTCATTCCTGCAAAACAAAACCAAGTTGAACAAGTAAGAAAACCACAACATAATAAACTTCCTATCAGGATAATCTGCACAAAGTAAGCAAGCAAGTGCTATGGTCTGTTTTAAAGACTTAGCAAAAACAGCAGTCATCTCACTACCTGTAGAAGAATAAACAAAACAAGTGTAAGAAATCCAAGTGTGGCTGGATATGATAATGCCTACCTACAATCCTAGGACTCTGGGAAGCAGATATAGAAGCAAGAGTTCAAAATCTAGTCAGCCCAATGAATCTAACTCTCAGCAAGACCTTAGGTTAATCTGCACTATGGGTTGGGGGTGTTCTGAAGCGGACAGGCAACACACACTCTGATACTCTTAAGTTGTGTTCCAAAATAAAGTGGCAATTACTTTTTCCTCATTTCATCTTCAATTTCCTCTTCCCACTTTCAACTCTCAAATTTCCTTAAAGCCATAAAAATGACCATGGAAATAACATTCTGGACTGTACAACACAAAAAATAAACCTTAATACAGACTATGGACTTCAGGTGACAAGTCAAAGCTGGTTTGTCAGTCAGTCATAATTAATGTACCTCTCTAGTTGAATATACTGATAGTGAAGAGGATAAAAGGATCTCTAAACTTTCAGCTCCATTCCCCTATGAACCTAAGCCACACAAAAATCAAAGTACAAACATGGATACCAGAATTTATGTGAAGACAAACTTTTTAATCTAATGACCAATATTAAGGAACACTAGAATATAAAAGGAGCCTGGAAGTCAGTTATAAAAGCCCCAGACCAGATTAACAAAGCCTTGGAACAGGCGCTTCCATACAGGGTAGATAATCTCGGATGCCTTTGAGGCCAATGGGGTAACGTGCTGGGTGTAGTGGTGATACATTCCTGGAGAAAAAGAGTATGGCCTGGGCTATGCAACAAACTGTCCTTAATAAATAGACATGACACTTCATATGGGAAATCGCCATGCAGTCAGAAGGCCAACCTTCCCCATGGAGCCCTATCAGAATGAATCAGAACTGGCCTCCCAACGTGACTCTGTCCCATTCCAGGACTCAAAGGGGAGGCACTACAGAGAACCAGCAGAGCTGGGAAGGAGGTGAAGCTGTTAAATATGACCGGCATCAAGGAGGGTTGAGCAATGAAGCATGGGTGACCATGGTTTCCTTCTGGATTCCATGCAAATAAATTTAGAAGTGTTTTATATTGTTTTAATTATGCTTTAAATTCAATAAAAAGTCAACACCCTCACAGGACTTTTCAATACTAACAAAAATACTGCCACTATAAGTTTATTTCAGGGTTGTAAAAGAAATACTAGAAAATTTACTACTATCTAGAAGGATACCTTTAAATTAGTGTAAGTTTGCCACAGTACATGAAAGATAATGTAGTCTTCCGCAAAACAAAACAACCTAAAAGATTTTGTAGGACAACAGAGTGTGATGATGCACCTATAATCCAGCACTTGGAAGAGTGAGGCAGGAGGATTACTGAGTTTGAGGCCTGCCTGGGCTAAATATGGAAGTGTATTCAAGGGAAGCCTCAACTGTAGAGTGAAACCCTGCCTTAAAAAGACCAAAAAAGACATTCTGTAGGTACAAACAATTGTGGAAACCAACATATACTAATAACCTCATGCCAGAAAAACAGCACCTACATATTTTATTGACATTAAACCAGCTCAATAAATAGTATGAGCAATGTGTGCCCAAATTTCAGGAAGAAATCTAACAGTTCAGAAAACTCAAGTTTCAGCAAGATAAAATATTATGGCTTAGCTTAGTGTGCTAGCAAACACAAGTAATCCCAGTCAGTTATCAGGCTGAAATAGGAGTATACAGAGTTTGAGATCAGCCAGCCCACGCAATTCAGGGACATGCAATTAGGTGCAAAGCCTCGGGTTCAATCCTCCGTACAGTGAAACAAAAAACCTAGACTTCGCTGGACATTACCCTTGTAATCCTAGCACTCAGTTACAGCCACGAGGATTGCCAAGAGTTCAAAGCCACCCTGGACTGCACTGAGACCCTAGCTTGAAAAAATAAAAAAACAAGGGCCAGGGATTTAGCTAAGTGGCATAAGCGTCTGCCCGGCAAGTGTAGGGTCTCAAGTTCAATCCCCAGCCTCCCCCCCCCCAAAAAAAAAAAATCCCCAAAACTTATGGATAGGACACATTAAACCAATCTAGTTATAACTTATGAAATGAGTACTCAGAAGTTTATTTACCTACTAACAGGAAAACTGATTTTTAATACTGGTTCTATTAAGAACCATGGCTAGGTGTAGTCACGCACACCTGGAATCCCAGCACTTGAGGCTGAGGCAAGAGGACTGCTATGGATTTGAGGCCAGCCTGTGCTACACAGTGAATTCAAAGGCAGCATAAGCAAGATCCTGTCTCAAAGCAAATAACAAACTCTGCTATTATTAACTATTAACAGCTATGTATCTTTGAAAGCCGCCTTTCAATAATTAAACTGTCTCCTCACTGGATTTTTTTTCATACCTGTAATGAGAAAAATTGTATCACATATAAAACAACTCAAATTAGGATGACTAAAATTCCAAACACTTTTAAGAACTTCAAAGTGCTCACAATTCTGGACTGGAGCAGTAGGCTCAGTGCTTGTCTACCATGTGTTAGGCCCTGGTTCAATCCCTAGCACTGCAAACAAAAAAATCCTAACCCCAAGGTTACTAACATGACCTGCCTCCCCCTTTACAAATTAGGGAATTGAAATACAATGGTCATTTGCTCACAGTACCTGATTTTTAACCTCATGGTTCCTAGTCATTACTACCTTAAGATTTCAAGAAGGGCTAGATCAAGGCTTTGCAAAAATGTCTGAGATCAAACAAAACTTTGTAGCCACATATAGTATCTGTTCTGTATTTTCTCTGTATACAACTCTTTTTTTTGTCTTTTTCATTTTTATCGGTACCAGGGATCGAACTCATGACCGCCTGCTTTATGCCGCTGAGCTAAATCCCCAGCCCCTGTATACAACTCTTAAAAACATGTAAAAACATTTCTTAGTTTGTGATACAATACTAGACCAAGAGTGATCTGTCTATAGTAATGGTGGCTCATTAAGCTTGTTTTAAAACTTCATTACTGAAGTAAGATGGGAGGGAGGGGGCGAAGGTATTCTTCTGAGGTACCAAGAGCACTGTTCTCTCTGTTCCATACTTTACTGCATGGAGTGGACAAGGCAGGCTAGTTGCAATCCTGTCTGCATAGCGTGCTAAGATTACAGGTGTCCCCCACCATACTCAGTTCAAAAAATTTTTTGAAACCATCAAACTGCAACTTAAAAATCAGAATGAGGGATGGGATCCTCTGCCAAAGAAATTTTCTAATGTGAAAAATCATTATGGCTTGCCTAGTATCTTGCTATTAACCATCTGTTAAAATTCCTGCTATACTTGTCATAGCAAAACCTATCCAAACTCAAGCACTAGTCTGGATTTTAAAACTATGTTGGACTGTCCTCCCACTCCTAAAATATAATTTTACACTGTGTGTATGTGAGTATAAATATATACGCTAAAACTTTGTAAAATATCTTTCACCCATCCACAGTACTGTATTTATAAATTTCCACTTATCTCTACCTTTTTCTTATTAAAAAAAAAAAAAAAAAAAAAAGAAACCCCTCAAGGGTGTGTTTCCCAAGCAGATTATTCTGCCTTAATCTGGATGCATCCTAGAGCTCAGACTACAGGGAAGAAAACTCCAAAATTGCATTCACAGCAGTAGGAAAACAGGTTAAGTTAAAAACACCAGTTGCTTATTCTAGATTTTAAGATCAAATGATTCTAGTACTTTTGGCACACAGTAGGAACCACCACTATATGGAGTACTCCTGTTTAAGTGACCTGATAAATATGGGATGACTTCTGTCTAAGACCAATGGCTAATAAAACCTGCATATATATCACTTCTAAATTCTCCAGCATACAAATCATTGTTGCCCATTCTAACAATCCCAGTTTTAAACCAGGGGTGGTGATACACACCTGTAATCCGAGCACTCAGGAGGCTGAAGCAGAAGGACTGCTCAGAGTTTGAGGCCAGCCTGGGTTACATGGTAAAATCTTGTCTCAAAGAATCTCAGTTCTAAAGAAACTATCCCATGACATCAATGTGTCTTTAAGCTTCCCTTTGTGTTATAGCTTTCAGGCACATTATAGATTACTCACATAAGAGGGTTAGAGATAGACCTAATAGGATGAAGATATGAAGATGAGTGATTTTAATAGTGTTAAGTCTTTTGGCAGCCATCTTTCAACAGATCTACTAACTTTCTTTTTTAACTAAGAAAGTATCACAGGCATTGTGGCCACTCTGTTGCTTTTTTAAACAACCAATGACCTTGACCAGGGTTACAGCTCAGTGGCATAGCACCTGCCAGGCAAGTGCAACATTCTGAGTTCCATTACTCATACCAAATGAACAAACAAACCAAAAAACAAAACAAAAACCGTACAAGTTATACCCATTCTTATGGCACAGGCTCTGTTAAAACCACAGACTCTGGGCTGAGGATTTAGCTCAGCGGCATAAGTACCTGCCTTGCAAGCAGGCGGTCGTGAGTTCAATCCCCGGTACCGATAAAAATGAAAAAGACAAAAAAAAAAAAAAAAAAAACCCAGACTCATACATACAGGTTCAGCGTTCTCTCCTTTTATATACTGGTACTGGGAAAACCAAACTCAGGACCTCACCCACTTGCCAAACAAGTGCTATGCCACTATCCCAGCTCCATTCTCTGCTTTTAATTCCTTAAATACTTAATACAAGGTAGTAAGTAAACCCTTAATGCCAATTTGTATGCAAAGTAGAACTTAACAGCAACCCCAAACTCTAGGAAATACAGTGAAAAGTAGAAAGCTTTTCAATCTGGCAAACTAGCAGTCAGTACACAGGAGGTGCACTGACATGCTAGAGAGTGCTGACTTTTTAGATATCTAATAGCCAGTTATATGAAAAAAACTATCTACATCTATAAGGACAACAACCAAATAGCTACTAGTGTCAATTTTCAATATACTAGCAGTTAGAGAACATAAGCTCCACTGTAGAATAGAAAAACTGAGATCAAACCCTGTCTCTGCCACTTACTACCTATATTCATGAAGAGCGTGCTTGGACCTCTTTTGAGCTTCCGTAACAGCACTACTTAAAAAATGCACAGATTTTTGGGCTGTAACTGGGCACAGTGGCATCTGTCTATATATAATCCCAGCCATTCTGGATGCTGAATGCAGCATTCAAAATTGGGGCCACCTTGGGGAATTTAGCTAGACTGTCTCAAAATTAAAAAGGACTGTGGCTCAGTAGAAAGGCACTCCCAACTTTAATCCTGGGGTTAGCAAAGGTTTGAATGTGCACAATGGGAGCCATAATTTTTATATCTTGCTGCAAAGTGCCACTGATTCTTGAAAATGGCACATGCATGTCTATCTGAAAAAAAGTGACAACATGGCTGCAAAAAAGCCAAATGCTAGTTATATTTTGTGCACTTTGCATAAACCAGCTGTCTTCATGTATAAAATGCTTCTTAAAAATTCAAGAATAGGGGCTGGGGATTTAGCTCAGCGGCATAAGCGCCTGCCTTGCAAGTGTGTGGTCGTGAGTTCAGTCCCCGGTACCATAAAGAAAAAGGCAAAAAAAAAAAAAAAAAAAAAAAAAAAATTCAAGAATATAAATTTCTTTTAATTTAATGAAACAAAACATTACTGTAATTGTGTTTGAATTAGTATGACTAGTATTAGTATTTGTATTTGGGCAGTAATTACCCAAATTCTCCTTACCTTAAAATTTCAGAATGATTAACTTAGTCATTTTAAGTACTCTGGAGAACAGCAACAGCAAAATCCAATTCTGGTCACTATAAAAGATGCATATCCTATTACAAAAAATAAGCTGTTGCCAACTTTGATAAATTTGGTGAATACAGATCAATTCACAATGGCTAGTAAGAACAGAACAGTAATATGGGGATCAGAGCCAATAAACTGCAGTCACGTGGTTCCGTTTTTTTTTTTCCTAAGCAACGTACCACTGGAAAGAGTAACTCAATGAATTTCTCTGAATTCCTAGATTACATTTTTTTTAGTACTGGGGCTCAAACTAACAACTGTGAGTTTGCAAGGCAGGTACTTATGCCGCGGAGCTAAATCCCTAGCCCCTAGATTACACTTTCATAGAATAAGTCACTTTCTTCAGGGGGGGCTCTTTCTGAGACAAAAATTCACTATGCAATTCAGGCTGGCCTTGAACACACAGCAATCCTTGGGATTACAGATGTGTGGAACACCCAGCTACACAGTTGCTATTTTAAAAGCTCTGGCTCTTATTTAGTATTTTTTAGACAGTAAAACCATAGTAGAACACTCTTTAATTGTAACAAGGCCCTGACAATCAGATGGTATTTTGGTTGGGATGGAATAAACATTTACAATAAAACTACATAAAATAAAAAATGTAAAAGAACATATAATTCAGAATACTCATTTCCCCCCTTCTGGTGGTAATATTGAACCCAACATCTCTCACATACTAGGCAGGCATACTCTACCACTGAGCTAGACCCAACTTACTTCAAGATAGGGTCTTGCTAATTTTGCCCAGCCTGTC
Source organism: Cavia porcellus (assembly GCF_034190915.1). Taxonomy (NCBI): domain Eukaryota; kingdom Metazoa; phylum Chordata; class Mammalia; order Rodentia; family Caviidae; genus Cavia; species Cavia porcellus. The sequence continues at coordinate 38,609,288 of NW_026947508.1, forward strand.
CTTGAACTTGTAGCATCTTCCTGCCTCAGCCTCACAAGTAGCTAGGACAACAAGTGAATTAAGTCCCAATAGTCATCTCAACTGTTTTCCTAAACTAGGGCAACTCTTTCCTGTATTTAATTGGAATTGGATTATAAAGTCTTTTATTGGTTAATTTAACATACCAGCTGAAGTTAGGCTAATCCCAGCCAAGAAAGGACAATAAAAAAACAATTGACATTTGCCCTGAAAGAGTCACTGAGTCTGATTCAAAGTTATAACATACAAAAAGTACAATCTAGGCTGGGGGTACAGCTCAGCTGCACAAGTGCCAGGTCACTAGTTCAATCCCTTGGTACCAAAGCAAAAACAAAACCCTAGAATCTATTCACTGTAAAGTCTGCCAAGCACAGTGCCTTCTTACTGCACTCAGTAAAAGGTTAAAAGCAGTTATTTTAAAGGTATAAACACAAAACTTTCTCACCATCACCAGAGATTCTCGAAAAAAGTGCACAGGCCTAATGTACTTCAAGTTCAGAAGGAACTCACTAATTTGCATTTTGAACGCCCTTAATCTGAAAATCACTGGTTTAACAGTAAGTCAACAATAAGATTAACACAAATACCAACTAAAAACACAAAATTCAGAGATCAGTTTTAAAAAATGATCACTGGCGATCATATAAGCACCAAGCACTTCTTCACTATCAACCCATTAACAAAAAGATGAAAATGTAGCCTTGATCACAAAGACAAGCAGTGTGACAGCTAGTAAATGTCAAGTATTCTGGAAGGAACAAAGTATTTCTCCTTAACTAAAGTATGAGAGAACTGAGCAGCCAATGCTTACAAATTATTGCTTTGAATGTTTGCACAATACTGTGGTTTGACTAATGCTTATTTTTTTCATCAACTACATCTCCCCTAAAAGCCAAATTACAATCATTTGGTGTTCACTTTACATTCTGCATCACTCTTACATGTTGTTTTTCACATCTACTTGTTTAAGGCCTTCTAAAATAAGGTTAAGAAAATGCTGAAATGGCGCCAAATATTGCATCCCAGCTGTACAGCCCAGGTTGCTCCTGGCATTCGCGGTACTCTACACCCATGCAACTGCACTAGCCCTGGCAGCCATCTTGAAAATGATGCCCGGCTCACAAGGGAGCCCACGGTCGCAGCCACCACCACTATCGCTACCGCTACCAATTCCAAGGGCAAATCTCAAGGCGCAGCTTGCCGCTCTGCCTTCAAATACCAACCACGTGAAGGTACCAGGGACTTCAGGCTACTCTAATAACCCACAATTAAGGGCTTTAGTAAAACTGACTCAGTCAGCATGGTTTTCTAACAAGGAAGGGAAATAAATATTGAAAAGAACAGGACCATTTTCTTACAGATACATTTACTTTAGACAAATGAAAATAGCTTGCTCTCTCTGATCGATACAGTCCTAACAGGAAATTATACAAGCTATTAAAAAGAGCACGTTCGAAAGGTTAAACAAAGGTACCATAACCTTATGGTAAGGATGACAAAACCTCACCTACTTGACAAGCCAAATCATGTCAAAATATTATCGAGGTGTAAACAAGCATAATAATTAGTAGATCCTTTTACCAAACACCAATCACAAAAACACATGGAAAGATAAAAACGTACTGTCCCGCAGTTTCACCCAACTGTTAAGGCATGGCTCATTCACTCTGCTTGCCTTCAACTGCTTCACACCGTAATAAAACCTTTGAGCTTTAGATTGGTATCGAGCTCTAAAACAAAGACCATTCTAACCCCTTCGGTAAAAAAAAAAAAAATTCACACTAGTAAACAAAAAGATAAAAACAAACAAAAACCCAAGACAACTCCGAGAATGTGGCAGTTGCTGCCACAGCCCAATCTCAGAAGAGCCTGCAGACCGAGCAGCAAGCATGCAAGAGGTGGGACAGGGGTGCAGACACCGCAACTCTCACCTGTTGATGAAACCATATCCGTTTCTTACATTGAACCATTTTACTGTTCCCAAAACCTTCGTTGCTGGAAAACAAAGCAGAACAAGCCTCGATTACCACTGACCCCTTTACCACGGGCCGGCGCCGAGACCACCTGACAGCCTTTTCTCCACCACGACGCAGCCCCGGCAGCACACGTGGGTGCGCCCAGAGCAGCGGGACGCCCCAGGGCAGGCCCGGGGCGCGGGCCCAAGATGGGTGTGTGCGCAGGCCGCGGCGGGGAGCACGTGAGGGGACGGGAAGCCGCCGGCCCACTCCAGCCTGCGTAGGCGGCGCGCCGCGCCCTCCGGGCACACGCGGAAGGAGCAGGGTGGGGGGGACGGAACAACGGCGTGCGAGCCGGAGCGCACGCGGTTGGCGGGCGGGTGGGGACACGCCGCACACGCAGCCCGCGGCGCGAGGCTGTAGAGGGAGAGGCGCGGGTCCGCGGGCGACGTGCGCGCGCGTACCGGGGCCCGCGAAGGCGTGTGGAGCCGGGGGGAGGGGCGGTGGCGGTGGCGGTGGCGGCGGCAACGCGCCGGTGGTCGGTCCCCACTGGCCGCGCGCTCCCGCTCGCCTCGCGTCGCCTAACGGTTCGGCGCCCAGGCTTCCCTGCGGCCCCACCCCCGACCTCGTCCGGCTCTCACCGATGACCTTCTTGTCCCCGCCGGCAGGCGCCGCCGATGTGAGGCCGCCCGGGCCGCCGCTCCCTGCGCCGCTGCCCGTGGTGCCGGGCTTGGTGTCAGCAGCGCTGAGGGCGGGGGCGGTGGGGGGGGCGGCGGGCGGCTGCTGGGTCTCGGCCTCGCTGCTCATGGTTGCGGTGATGGTGACTGGGGCCGGCTGCGGCAGCTGCGGCTCCTCCCGGGGTGTGATGGTAACTAGGCCGGCGGCGGCGGTGGGGCTGCTCAGGGCTCTCTGGGGTCCGCTCTCCGCTCCCGCTACCGATCGAACTAGCGAGAATGGCGGGACAGGCGGGATAAGCCCTACGATCGACCCGCCCTACCCATTGTTCATTGGTCAGTTTTGTTGTCAATCTCACCACCTGACCACAACTTCTGATTTTTACTGGCTAAGTCTTTATCATCCCTCCACTCTCATTGGTCCCTAGGCGGCTAATGCGGCCGACCTACAACCGTTCCAGCCTACGCCGCCATAGAGACCGGAACTAGAATTAGAGTAGTCACCACGAGAACCATAGAGTTCCCGAGAGGACGGACAGAGAGAACATGATTTTCACTAGGCAACAGGCCTGGCCGGCTCGCTGTACATTCCGGATTGGATTCAAGCTGAAGGCATTAGCGAACACCTGGCTCCACATTACCTAGTTTGATTTGGGGCTTGGAAAGAGGCCCAACACTTTAGGATCATGAAGAGAAGGCGTCCTTTTTTCCCCCCTCCTAACTCTAACGTCTTTACTGTGAGGAGAAAGCTTTTAATGGCCATACACGGAGCCGAGTGTTTCTGAAGAGGCTTGAACATCTGCGCTTTAAACAATTTAGGGTTTTGGTAGTATGGTCGCTTGGAGGGACCACACTCAGGCCTCCCCATCCCTGCATGTGTAAGGTGGAGGTGTACTCCGGAGCGACCTGCCTTTGATCTGTTTTACCGGCCAACAAGTAATATGTTTCCTTAAGTACTCCCGTCTTTTTGTATTGGTCAACAATTAGATTTCATTCTACTTGTTTTATTGGGCAAACTAGATTTTATCTGAAGATCACTATCACTACCGGTCAAATGGCAAAATTGAGAACGACACCTGATATTGCTGAGGTAGGCCATCCACCTTCATTCATTCCTCCTTTGTTTTGTTTTTTTGAATGTAGCCCAGGCTGACCTTCAACTCACAACTCTCCTACCTAGGCCTCAGGGGGCCTCCCCAGTGTTGGAGTTCACAGCGTGTACCACCGCCCAGCTCATTCACTCTTTATCGTCTACTATTGATTGAGGATGGTATAGTTTGTGAGTTTCTGCCTTCTAATGGAGGGAGAAGTTTAAACACCCAACGTTTCATATTCTCCACAGCTTCAAAAGCATAGTGTTTTGGAAGTGGAAGCAGGAAGGTTGAGTGCCGAGTTTTCTGGCAAAAAGCTACTTATAAAAAGCCCCAGAGCCTAGAAGAGATAGGGCCTCAGGGGAGATGCAAATAAAGTAGTTTAATAAGATTAGAGTAAAAGCTAGGGCTAAAACCCGATGGGCGTGGTGGTGCACACCTGTAGTCCCAGCACTCTGAGGCGGGAGGATCACTTGAGTTTGAGGCCAAGCTGGGTTACAGTGTGAGCTCAAGGCCAGCCTGAACTGCATAGCTAGGAAGAAAAAAAAAAAAAGCTATGATTGATGACCCTGGCCTCTACTTCAGCTCTCTAGGAGGCTGAGGCTGGAGGATGGCAAACATCCCAGTCTAGTCAGCTCAGCCAGACCTTACCTCAAATTAAAAATCAAAGATAGCTGGGGATGTTGCTTAGTGCAAAGGTCCAGGGTTCAATTCCCAATACAAAAATTTTGAAAGTATTATTACTTATGCAGTTACTTTGCACACCTTTTTAAGCTCAAAAATGAAGATGACGGGGCTGGGGATTTAGCTCAGCGGCATAAGCGCCTGCCTTGCAAGCAGGCAGCCGTGAGTTCGATCCCTGGTACCGGTAAAAAGGAAAAAGACAAAAAAAAAAAAAAAAAAAAAAAAATGAAGATGACTAGACCTGGTAGTGCACATCTGTAATCCCAGCCTTCAGGACCCTGAGGCAGGAGGACTGCTGTGAGTTCAAGCCAGTCTGGGCTACAGAGTAAATTAAGGCCAGCCTGAACTACCCAGTCTCAAAGAAAAAGAAAAAATGGATGAGTAGTTGTGAAACTTTCTCTATTCCTGATGTACCACAGGACCAACAGGTCATGTGGAAATTTGTCTCACATCCCAACTAGTCCAGACTTCTGTGAGCTACCCCACCCACACAAGAGCTCAGATCACTAGCTAGCCAGTGACCACATTAAACCTAATTCCAGTTGCCTGCCTTTAAGCGATGTAAGGGGCAAAAGGATTCATCCCAAGAATCTCTTTCCTAAAATAACTTTCACTGTGTCCCTCATCCCTGACAGACTCTGAGGCCTAAAAACACAGTTCCTTCTTCTGTATCCTGATCTGGCTAAATCCAATCTTTTAGTACCTACCTCAGATGTCACACCTTCCAAGAATAAACTTTTGGGTCTCTCACCTCATCTCTCCGCTGTGCTCCTACATCTTGCACACACCATCATCACTCCCTCATTCATGCAGCACATACTTAGGGAGCACCTACCTAGGGGATACAGCTGTTTAAAAAACAAAACAAAAAACTCCCCAAAACCAACCACCAAATCGACATTCAAGAGTCCAAGGCTGGACTATGAGTTTCAAGCCAGCCTGGCCTATATACTGAGACACTTTCAAAATACCAAAAATACCATTACCCCTGGCAGACCCATTTCCTGCCCCATAAAGGCACATGTTCCAAAACCACCTTGAATTTTAATTCTGTCTCCTGTCACAGGCAAAGGCCACATTTTATTCACTTGTGCAGCTCTAGTGCATCAGGCAGTGACTGGATTTGGCTGAACAGCTCATCACAAGGATGTCACCTTGGCATTACAATGGTTCCTCCTCCTTCCTATCCTTTCACAATCCTATTGTTACAGGCAGCTGAGCCAGTTAGAAATATTATAGGCAGTCAAAGACAGGGCTAGGCCCTCGAAGAAGCCGGCAGAGGACCAGATTATCTGATGCCCTTGGAGGGGACACACACCTCTTGCAGTGGGCCAGATCTTAAGACAAAATGCAAAACAAATGCAACCACACCCTTAAGTATAATCCTTAGATCTCCTTGAAGTCAGGAGTCACCATTGCAATGCCTAGGGAAGAGTCACTCTAAGAATGCCCGCTTCCTACATGACTTGCTTTCCTATTTGTCCCTAATGTAATCAACTTTACCTGAACTATTGATTTTATTGGCTAATTATAGTTATGTCCTACCTTATGCCCATCTGCCTGTGAGTTCCCAGTCCCGTTCCCATGGGGACCCCCCATCCCCACTTAAACCCACGGTTTTACTCTGTAAAAGTCCGCTTGGGAACCCTTCTGTCTCTCTTCAGACAGCTTTCTTGCCCTCAATAAATATATTCTACTCCTCACCTCCATTGTTCCTACAATTCATTCCTTGGTTTTAGAGAACACAAACTTGCAGATATAGTAGGTTGGGAGTCTCATTCCCCTATATCACTACCTGTCTAGTTACTTAAAGATCTCTACTCTAGCAGAAGAGTTCTCTTTCTGTTGTGTCCCCTGTCGCCAGTTTATACATGGTTACAAATTCCTATATGCCAGGCCTTCTACATCTCATCATGGCCTATCTTCCCCATACACGAAAAGGGCACTTATACTTGCTTCTGTGATAACAGAATTCAGTGTAACCTGGGCTACTTCATATGTTAGGAGGTACCTGGACATGGTGGCACATGTCTGTAACCCCAGTACTCAGGGAGGCCAAAGCAGGAGGATTGCCACAAGTTTTAAGGCCAGCCTGGGTTACATAGTGAGTTCAAAATTAGCCTAAACTACACAGTGAGACCCTGTCTCAAGAAAAAAAAAAGGGTAGGAGCATCTCTGACCGTGATTTGGAAGTAGAAAGGATATAACAACTTTATGAAAGGGTCACCAAGAACTTTCTTCTTTCCCTCTTTATGCTCAGTGGCATCTCTTATAATGGGCTAATTCCACTCAAAAGTAACATTTTTGGGGGCTAGGGGTTTAGCTTAGTGGCATTAAGTGCCTGCTTGGCAAACATGAGGTCGTGAGTTTGATCTCCAGCACGCGCACACACACATACACAAAATCCAAGATACACAAGTTACTTCATATCTATTATTTGACCCCTTCAATAATGTTGAGATAAATTGATGTTAATATGCCCATTTTACAGATGAAACGGGGGGAGGTTTAAAAGGGGAACTTTATTTGGAGAGACTTTTTATTTATTGTGCTACCAAGGATCAAACTTAACGACCTCACGCTTGCTGGGCAGGCTCTTACACCACTGAGCTAACTCCCTAGCCTGAGACTGTAATTTTTAACTTGTATTCTTCCTGTCTCAGTAACCCAAGTGCTGGGATTCCTATAATTCACTGCACCTGCCTAGAAGTTAAATTGAATCCTCCATTGTTTAAAAATGACCCTAGATTTAAAAAAAACTTCTGAGTGAATGATTCCCACTTCATCAGGTTCAAGACATGTTTTACTTGGGCATGCTGGCTCAGGCCTGTAATTCTAGCACTCTGGGAGGCTGAGATAGGAGGATTGCAAAATTGAGTCTAGCCTAGTAATTCCCCAAGACCCTATCTCAAAAATAAAGTGGAAAATGGTGGGTAAGGGAGGATGGCGTATGCCTGGAGGATATACTTTAGACAGCTTCAGAAGGCTCTGGGTTTCACCTCCAGAATCTAGAAGGGGGGGGGGCAAGGGAAGAGTACCAGCTTTTCTCCTGTCCCAACATATCCCAACTGACTGACCTTTTCCACACTGGCAATAGACTTTATCAAATTGAAACCAGTGGAAACATACTTGCAATAGTGGTATAAGACCCTGGGGCTTTGCCTGCTTAAACAATGAACTTGAACCTAAGAGAAGCCTGCTATAACTGCTTACAGTGTGTGGTGCATCAAGCACACAAAGCAAGCACCTGACCCTAGTTCATTACTGGTGTCGGGAGAGTCTGTTCAAACTGAAGTGGAGGGGTGAGGGTACATTTAAAAACACATACAAAATCAAAACAAAACATGCACACTCAAAAACCTTTATTTACAATTAAAAAATTAAATGTACACTCTTTGATTCTGAGTCTGATATTTCCTCAGCAGGCAGGAATGCAAATACAGAGGCCAGTCCAGCTTATCTGACTCAGGAAAGCCGCCAACAGCAAAGGAAGCCCTACAATGACAGAGACAGGGAGGTCAGTGAGCGATGGGAGATAAGCAGCTGAAGGGAACCAGATGGGCACATTCCAAGACAGACAATGTTCCCTCTCTCCTCTGCACCCTTAGTCCTCTTCTCCCCAGAGAGCAGACCTGGTCTGAGTCTCACCACAGGGTAGACCTTTGGTTTTCCAGAGCCAAGTGGAGACACATTACATGAGGACTAAGAAACTAACATTTATAGCCCAGCGTGTGGTTTCATTTCCTTAATATTTACCCTTTACAACTCAATGTATGTATTATCTCTACACAAATGAGCAAACAAGGGGTTTACTGGCATGACTAAGGTCCTAGGGTTAGACAGTGTTGGGACTTCCTGGTCTGATTGGCTCCAAGGCCTGTGTCCTTTTTGTCAGCTTTGACGACTTTCCGTGGAGCTACAGAACAAAGAACAATCCTTGAGCATAGCAGGTTTTAGTAGCAGGGATACAGAACGTGAAGTCTACTCTCTGCTTATGGTTTGGAGCTAGTCATACTAAAAGAATAATTAGCGTATACTCAGATACTATTGCTTCCCTCCTCCTCCCATTCCTCCTCCTGCCCCTTCTGAGGGACAGTGAGTTTTGTGTCATGTGGCAGTCCCAGTTTAACCCTGGGCCCTTGACCAAGGTATATCAAACTGTCAACGCACTCTGTAAATTGCATAGTACACAGAACCTAATGTCTACTCTTATCACATACAACAGTCACCATGGTCCCTCTAATTTCTCAGTCCAGAGAAAAGCAGAACAACACATTTGTGACACACTGTGCTAACTGCTGTGGAGGAACCAAGTGTGGGTGCACCAGGCAGGAACCACTGACAAATCCTGGATCTGGCAAGAAGAGATGAAGGGACTGGGGAAGACTTTTACACAGATGTTAGCCATGGTGAGGCCTGGAGGGGCCCCCCCCACATAAATATATGGTGGGGATATAGCTCCATTGCACAAGGGCTTGCCTGGCAAAGGCAAGGTCCTGATTTTGCTTCCCGGTAAACACCCCCCGCCCACCATTCCCCTCCAAAACTACATATATAATATAGTGTGCATTTTTATTATAAAGTGCATGCTCATGTAGAAAATTCAAGGATAGGACAATATAAACTGAAAAAACCTGCCATCTTTACTCTGCAGAAGAACCTGTTAACAGTCTGCAATTTATCATTGGTGAAACTTTTGAAATTATATAAATAGAGCCATGCTTACACAATGTACTTCATGTTGACTCACTTAACTTACTTTAGAAAGCTAGGTAACACAGATCCACTTTGGTAAGGCTAAAGAGTGTGCGACGGAGGAGACAGCTCCACGTGTGTAAGACCTGGCTCAGGGGAGGCGCCGTAGCCTTTGGACGGGACGGGACTGGGCTGGAATGGAGCCAGACATTCTCCCTTCCCCTTCCTTTTCAGGTGGCAGAGCTTCTGACTTTCCGAGGGCTGGAACAAACAGTGTCACACACCCAGCAGGCATGCAAATAGGAGCTGCCAAATCTCACAGGGTCTCTGTGTTCCCTGGACCCCTATTTTCATGTGGAACTCTTCTCTTTGCCTAAGACACTGCAGTGACTTCTAGCCTCCAGCCCAGCTTCCCAGTGCGTGAATCTTCTGAAGAAGATAATTCAACTGTAAATTTCTCCTCAAAATCCTGTAGTGGCTCTTTTCTGGAGGGTCAGGACTCTGAGAATCTCAGGAACACAATGAGATTTTCCCGGTGGAGAGAAATGATTTATTGCCTGCAGCCCGTCCCCTGCCCTCAGAATAGCACATGAGCTGCTGAGCATGGCACTGGCTCTCAGAACTGGTCTTGGCCTCCCTCTACCATTTGGTTTTCCTATCCTCTAGTTTGGGACATGTTGAATTACTTGTAACTTTGCCTACAATGCCTGCTGTCTCCTGCTTTATGCCTCTGTGAATGCTCTTCCCTCTGTGTGGAATGCCTTCCAGACTTAGCACCCAATACATTCTATTCTTTTTCCTACTCTTGTACAGCTTCAGTGGTCTTCCCAACATGCTTCAGGCAGACCTAGGCCTTTACACCTTCCTTACATTAGAGTTTCTAAAATCTCTAATCCAGTACTTTGTTGTATTTCTCATGGAAGCTCCTTGAAAGAGGGAACTGCACTTCTCAAATTTGTAGTCTCATACAGGGGAACTGTTGTGGTTTGTTTAAATGTCCCCCCAAAGCTTCATGTGGTCATGGTAAGTAGGCCTTTCTAGGGCAGCTGAGTCTATCAGTAACTGGCATACAATACAAGGGAGGGAGGGGGCATGCTTTCTCTTTTTGCCCTTTTTCCTGTTGCTGCTTGCAACCCCCATGAAGGACTGCCTTGGAGCCAGCTAATTATGGACTGAAGCCTCCACAAACTATAAGCTTCCTTCACTCTGGGCATCAGGTATTTTGTATCAATAATGAGAGAAAAATAACCAAGACAGGATCTATCCTAATTATTATTTTTGTTTTTTTGAGACAGGGTCTCACTATGTAGTTTAGGCTGGCCTTGAACTCATGGCAATCCTGCCTCAGCTTCTAGGATTGCAGGGATTACAGACATGTATCACCTCAACCCGATGGACCTGTTCTAATTAATGCTTATTTGTGGAATGAATGGAGGACCAACACAGTTACCACTAACATCTTTCATAACCTTCCCAATAGGATTACATCACATCTCTAGGTATAGTGGTATCTTGGTTCACAAACTTAATTTATTCCATGATTCTGGAAATGATGGCCACATTCCTGTTTGTGCAGGAAAGATGGCTGTGGTTGTATTTGTCACCCAATGCAGAGTTCACAAACAAAAACAAAATTCAGTCAAACTTTTCTGTGTGTGATCCAAACTGTTCTCCAACAAAAGTGTTTGTGAACTGAGGTACCAACTGTAATTCCAGAATGGAATTCTGTATTTTAGGCCTCAGTCACTCAACATCCTCACAACTATTATATCTAGTATCCACAGGTACAGTTATTTTTTTTACATAATCACTATTGAAATCTTAATACTGTCCTGCAGTAAAGCATTAATAACTACAAAATTATGTGTGCTGATTATACGTATTTTCCTAAAATACAGCGATACTTGTGTTTCCCACAATTCTTTGATAAGCAAAAGAAAGATATCAAATTAGTAGATTTAGCAAGTGTCCCCATATCTGTAGGGAAATTCAGGCAACAGTAAACTAAGGAAAGCTTTCTACCACTCAGTACTGGTAGCAGGTCTTAGAATCACAGGAAGGGGCAACATATCAGACTGGCAATGCTGCCCGAGCCCACAAGCAGGTCCTCTTCCAAGAGACTCTTGGGCTTTTGAACCAGTAGTTTCCAAATACATGTAAGTAGCAAAGAGCCTAATTTATGGTACAGAAAGAGGATATTCAATGGGGAGGTTTATGCTATACCTAAGTTCTGAGATAACTAGAGGCATACAGGAAGTGTGTGTGTGTGTATTTTGAGATTGGGTCTCACCTTCATTTTCAACAAAATCAAAGTCAGAGCACTGGAAAGCAAACACAGGAGTTCTGGAAGGAAACGCTCCATCAAGAGGCACATCCCCTGCCCTCTATGTGCTCCCTTGCTCCTTCATCTCATATTCTCAGTGTTTGAGCAGAAGGCCTAAGCTTCATGATGCAGTGCTACCTTGATTCGAATACAGGGAATGACTGCTGGGCTACCAAGAAATTATTTCCTCCTGAACATTTTTTGTTTGGAACATGGTGAGTTTTCAATGCAATGGCAGACCCTGCTATTCCCATATGCAGAGCTTGCCACCGGCATCTGTACCAGTATCACCTGGGAGCTGGTTAGAAAAGCAAACCCTCCATGTCCACCCAGGCCCACTGAACTAGGAGCACCTTTTAAATAAATTCTCTTGGAACTTCACATGTACATTACAGTATGAGAAATACTGTTCCATAGGGCTTAAAACCATCTGTTATTATTGTCAATCACAATTCTACCCAAAATGAACCTGAATATATGGAAAAATCCTGTAAGATTAGAGATGCTTACAACTTTCAGTTGGGAAAAAAAATGATGGGTTGAGACCATGTGTTCTGCCCCCCCCCCCCACCAAAAAGTAACCAGATCTTTTTCCCTTAATTTCTGTCAAATTGCCCCTCACAGAAAACCAAAGTGGGGGAACCATTTTTTCTTTATATCAGACTGCCATCTAGGTTCCTTCACAGCTTTCTTTTGTTCTTCTTTTTCCCTTAAAATCTCTGATGAAGTTTTTGATAAAGATCTATAATCTCCTAGCAACTGGGAGGCTGAGGCAGGAGGATTACAATTTGAGCCAACCTCAGGCAATTTAACAAAACTCTAACTCAAAAAACACTTTTTTGTTGTTGTTGTTTTTAAAAAGGGCTGGGGAAGCTGGGTGTGGTGGCTCAAGCCTGTAATCCCAGGACTGGGAGGCTGAGGCAAGAAGAATGCAAGTTTACGCCAATCCCAGGGCAATTTAACAAGACCCTATTTCAAAAAACAGTTTTTGTTGTTTCTGGAAATAGCTGGGGAAGCCGGGTGTGGTGGCTCATGCTTGTAATCCCATAACTGGGAGGCTAAGGCAGGAGGATCAAAAATTGCAAATTTGAGACCAGTCTGTGACTACAAAATAAGCTCACGGCCAGTCTGAACTGTATCATGAGATCCTGTCTCAAAAAGATCAAAGGGGGGAAAAAAAAAAGAAAAAAAGGACTGGGGATGTAGCTCAATGCCAAAGCCTTTACATTCAATACCCAGTATCAACACAAGAATTTTTAAAAAGAGGCCAGGGATGTAGCTCAGAGGCCAGGGATGTAGTTCAGTGCAGGCGACTTGGGTTCAATCCCCAGCACCACAACGAAACAAAACTAAACAACTTTTCTTTTTTTAGTGCTAGGGATTGAACCCAAGGTCCTATGCATCCTAGACAAACACTGAACCACTGAGCTACACATATAGTCCCCCAAGCAAAATTCTTTTTAAAAAGTTTTTATTGGTACAAATATTTGCAGCACATGATATTTACATGCATTCTGAGGAACTGGTGTGTGTGTGTGTGTGTGTGTGTGTGTGTATATATATATATATATATAAAACATATCTTGGTAATTTTTGATCCTTTTTCTATCATCTTCCCTTTCTCCAAAAAGTTAAATATCACATGGATCCTCTTTCATGAGAAAACCAAAATATAAATTAAATAGTAAAATAAAGACTTTTGGTGGTTTTTTTATTTTTTGAGACAGATCCCACTATGTAGTTCAAACTGGCCTTGAACTCACAGTGATTTTCCTGCCTCAGCCTCCTGAGTGCAGGAATTACAGGAGTAGGACATCACACCTGGCTAAAGGTAGACTTTTGGCTCAGTGAAATTCTTAATTTAATATTTGGGTATAAGAAGTGCATAATAAATGATAACTGTTTTTATATTGACTAAGTATTAAGTGACTAGAATCAATGTCTTGTGTAAGTTAGCATTCAGAGACTGAACTGTAGGTAGCCTGAGGTTACAGCCCACAGTCTGATACAGCACCTCAAATAACTCTTTAAAATTAAAATTTAATTTAATTGAGTTCCTCCATCACACATTTCCCCTTAGGCTTCTTCAAACCACATTTCAAGTGCTCCCATGTCACATGTGGCTGGCAGCTACATTACTGGACAATGCAGATAAGGTACAGTTACACTGTTACAGAAAGGATGGTCTGTCTGACGGTCTCAGTTTGGAGGGCTTCTGGAATGTGAAAAGGCCACCTGTGGAATCTGTGCTGTTTGGGTTGCTGGCTGACAAGGAGCTTTACAAGGACAGACTCACGTGACTTTCTAATAGTGGGAGGAAAGGGACAGGTTAAGGATCCCTATCCAGTTCAGGTTGGCCTTGGACTCACTTTGTAGCCCAGGATGGTCTGAATTTGCAAACGATCTCCTGCCTCAGCCTCCCAAGTGCTGGGATTACAGGAGTGTGCCACCATACCCAGCTACTTCTATAAAGACTCAAAAATACAGAAAAGAGGCTTCAATGCAAACAATTTCTAAACTTTATTCTTGATATTTTCTGAACTCCAATATAATCAGTGGTCAATCTCAAGCAATAAAAGAACCTGAGAGCTGAACTGGAGTTAAACAGCAACAAAATGAGTGGGAAAGGGAGGGAACGGACAGTAACTACTGAAGGGGAAGAACAGGAACACTAGGTCCTGGCAGGAAGGAAGGTTTGGGGATAAACTGGGCCTATGAAGGAACCATCTGGCTGGAAGATGGAGGTCCACATGCAGCTCCCAGCACACACTTGTGCATTCCTGCCCAGCATTTGCTCACCCTAGTTCCTGGCTAAAAAAATGTCTCACATTCTCTCTCACAACTCTCTTGTATAATACATTTCTACTAAATGCCTGTAAGTGCCAGATGCTCTGAGCACAAAGTATGTCAGAGATGAAGGTCTGTATAGTCAATAAAATGGTCTGGTATTCACTGGACCTCCATTTGGAATAAAAGGTAAGTGTTCTATATTACACCATGCGGAAAATAAATTCTAGAGTTAAAGTATACAAGTAAAACTAGAGAAATACTCGAAAGAATGCAGATGATTATTATTATAATCTAAGGTAGTGAAGACTTCTTACACAAGACAAAGCAGAAAAGCTGCAAGGAACTGATAATTTTTATCATATCAAAATTTAGAATTTCTGCTTAACAGAGGACATCAAATTTAAGTAACACATGATGCCATCCTAGAACTAGTAGTCAAAATGTATAGCTATTAAAACATTAATGAAAAGGTAAAATAAACTATGTAACACAAACGTCATACATCACAAATTTGTTTTGCTTTTAATATGAAAGCTTTGGGAGCTAGGGATTTAGCTCAGTGGCATAAGCTCCTGCCTTGCAAGCAGGCAGTCATGAGTTTGATCTCTGATACTGATAAAAAGGAAAAAGACAAAAAAAAAAAGAAAGCTTTACATGAGGAAAGTCATCAAGACACAATACCAACATTCTCTTTCTTTCATTTTTTTGGTCTTTTTGAGACAGGGTCTCGCTATGCAGTTCAGGCTGGCCTTAAGCTCACTTTGTAGCCTAGGCTGGTCTTAAACTCGCAAGGAGGCCCTGCCTCAGCTTCCTGAGTGCTGGGATTACAGGCGTGAGCCACCACGCCCGGCAATATTTTTTTTTTTTTTTCAAAAAAGAACAACATAGTATGATGTCATTTAGGAAGAATAAATCCACGTAAAACTAGATGGGCAAAGAAAACTCTCTGATGAACATGGACTTTCACTTTGTATCTTTAAGAGGTTGCATTGTTACTTGTGTAATTAAAAATAATCAAATGTCCCAGCACTTGGGAGGCTGAGGCAGGAGGCTTGTTATGAGTTCAAGACCAGCCAAAGTGAGCTCAAGGCCAGCATGAACTACATAGTGAGACCCTGTCTCAAAAAGACAAAAAAACAAAAAACAAACAAAAAAAAAAAAAACAAATGAAATATGTAGCTTCTTAAATGAACCTTGTAGCTTCTTAAATTTATTTTATCTATCATATTTTGAGAAGGTGTCTTACAATGTTACCCAGCCTAATCTTAAAGTCCTGGGCTCAAGCAATCCTCCTGCCTCAGTCTCTTACATAGCTGGAACTGTAGGAATGCTGTGTGCCACCATACCTTGGCTGGGCTTTTTTTTTTTTTTTTAAATAGTTTTGGGGATAACTGAGCATTTGAACACATTCTATAGATAATAGTATTGTGGTTACGTAAAATATAATTTTCAGGAGTTCCGTGCTGAAGTATTTAGGGATGAAGTATCAAGAAGCCCACAATTTTAAAAGTGGGAAGAAAAAGAAAGAGAGAAAGGGAAGAAGAATGAGGGATGAAAAGTAAGAAGAGAGGCAAGAGGATCAAAGAGAAGAATGGGAGAGGAGGGAAGAGGGGAAAGGAAGAACAAATATCGAGACAAAAGGCTAAGACAAAAAATACCAGTCACTGGTGATGCGGGTGAGAGGCACCAGGCGCTCCTCACCTGTGGCAGGCTGCCCAGCACTGAGGAGGCAGTGGCAAGGATGGGTAGGAAGGAGCCCTGTGGGCTGAGCAGTGTGAGCATCTGTTGTGAGGGCAGCACAGCCAGCACACACAAAGCCAGGGCTTGGGGTTGTGGTGTCAGTTCAATAGGGAAGCATGACAAATGTGTCTCCTGGCTGCCCAGCTACCTCTACAGTAATGGTCTACTGAATGGAACTACAGTTTGACAGTACTGAGATATACCTGAGTGGTTTTCAGGTTGATACACTAGGAGGTGGTAGAAAGGTAAAGTATTTCTATAACCCTTTATCTTTTGATCCCTGCAATGGTCATAAGGGTTAAGTATTCACTTCTTTTGACAGATGAGGAAACAGGCTTAGTCTCACATTTGAGTCTAAAGTTCTTTCCACCAGAACGTGCTGCCTTCTCTCAGGTCTGACTCCTAATCTAGGGGAGAAAGGCACACTTACCGATTACGATTTAGTCTTGGTCTGGACTACATTTCCCCACACTGTGAGATCACCACAGGCAGTTTGGGCTTATTGTTGGGGCCTGTAGGAACATTCTAGAAAAGAAAGCACATGGAGACTCATCCACATATGTCACTTCCTCCTTGAGCCTTCACCAATGTCAACAAGCACAGGGCCCAGAGACTGACAGGACAGCTATGTCCTAGCAGACAGGATAAGCATGTATAATATAGACCAAAAAGAAAATACAGAACACTCAAAATATTAAGCCTTGATATGTAACAATGTAATAAGGCTTTAGGGAGCTGTGAAAGGGGCATATGGGAAACTGAAGTAGTGCTCAGAGGGCAGGGGATTGATTCACAGAAGGAGAATGCTGAGTTGGGCTAGAAGGATGAATGGGATCCCATCAGGAGGAAAAGAGCATTCGGGGCTGGGGAATCAACATAAGCAAAGACTCGAGGGCAAGAACAAGCAGGAGGCAGGCACAGGAACTCTGTGTTTAGAGCCTGATGTGGCTGAAACACAGGGGAGGCAGTGGCACGAGTCAAATCGTTAAGGTTTGTGCATGCGATGGAATGGAGTTTTAAAAGTAGGTGATGGGGTTCTTAGAGGCCAAACCACAGTGTGGGCTGCAGGGATTAACTACAGAGCCAAGGATACTTGAGGCACATGGCCTCTCGTTCTTTTTGAGGAGGCTGGGCCTAGCCATCTGGAACCCATGTACCCTCCTTTAGCTCCTCATTGCTAGTTAGATAGTACTAGACCAGGAAGGCTGTGAAAAAGAACATCCAAGCAAGACTTACCTCAATCTTTCTCATCACTAGAAGTCCATCAATGATTTTTCCTGCAGGAAGAGTATGAAGCAGATTTTATTTTTTTCATTTGCATAGCTCTTTCCGTCTCCCAATGCCCATTGTTTTTTGTGTTTTGGTTTTTTTTTTTGTTTGTTTGTTTGAGACAGGATTTCACAATATTGCTCATGCTAGCTTCAAACTTATGATCCTCCTGCCTCAGTTTCCTGAGTGCTAGGATTCATGTATGCACAACACTCAGCTTCAGTACCTACTCTTGGCTCATTAGAGCCTCTTACTAACTCAAGAAAGTGAGATTCAGGGAGGTGAAATGACTTGCCCAAGGCTACAGCCTTTAGGTGGTGATTAAGCTTGGGTTTGAGCAATTCCAAAGCCCCTATGTACCATGCTGCTTCTGTGTCATTTCCCTAGTGCTATCATCTGGGTTTTCCTTTAGAATATGGATTGCAGAGTGGTTACGTGCTAGACCCTCAGCCCCTGACCCTCCTCTCCATTCCCGTACCCATAACTCTTCCCCACGTCCTCACTTCTGTCTTCATCACTACCTAGAGCAGCAATGGCAGACCTATAGCACACATGCTGCAGCAGGCTGTCTGTATCACTAACCTAGAGCATTTCACCAGCTGAGCACTCTTAGTGACCGTCTGGGGACTGGATCCTCTGGAAGCCTCACCCTGAGTGACTGGGGCCTGGATACTATGACAGGAACAGGACTTACCAAACACTACGTGCTTCCCATCCAGCCAGTCGCACTTTGAGCAGGTGATAAAGAACTGACAGCCATTTGTACTGGGCCCGCTGTTTGCCTGACAGAAACCAAATATACTTTCAGTAAGCTTCTCTGGTTGTGTCTGCTGAAGGGTAAGATTCTCAAGGGAGAATAGTCCTGACTACCGTGCTTTCTTCTTATAAATCTAACTGAGTGACTACTATGAGCGAAGTCCTAGTGGGCACACAAGGGTACAGAGATGAACAGAAGACATAAGAACGGTGGCCTTTAGAAGACAAAATCTTTAATAAACATACAATTCCCCTACAGTGTGAGTTTTGATAAGAGAACAATTCTTTATTTGGTGTATTTTGTTCAAAACTGATTATATGTGAATTATAGTTACAAGTTAGCAACCATCTGGGGAAATACCTGTTGCTATGTAATAAGGCGTTTTGTCTAAAAGACTCTATACTATATTATAAAAATAATAATGTAAAAAGATAAGAAGAAACTGCAAAATTAGGGCTGGGGATTTAGCTCAATGGCATAAGCGCCTGCCTGGCAAAAGGCAAGGTCCTGAGTTTGATCCCCAGTACTGGAAAGAAAAAAAAAAAAAAAAAAAGAAACTGCAAAGTTAATTTTCACCCAGAACTTTGTATTATTATATTTTACAGGGAAACCACTTTCCTTCTTTTTCCTTTTCTTTGCTTTCTTTCTTTTAGGAGAACACTTTGTTTTTAAGGCATTATATGTAATAATGTAATAAAGAACAGGTTATACTTACAATTCAAAGTGATATTTTTCAAAGAATATTTTGACTTTCATATGACATCTACTTTTGTATGCTCATACTAATACCTTTGATATACTAAATTCAGGTTTTCATACATCAGTAAACTCCAGTTTCATTAGCAGTGCCTTAGAAAAGTGTTTGTGTAATTATGTGAACCCTTTATTGCTATTTCGGAAAAAATTAGTAGAACGTGGAAAACAAAAATGCTACTTACTACTACTACTAAAGGAAACAGAAACCTCAGAAAATTAGTGCTGCTAAAACAAAACTAGAACTTATAATAGGTAGGTCACTAGTCTTAATCAGATGTTTACTGGATTTAAAATGGTTGATTTTATGTTCAGTTTTAAAGAAAAAGATGTGTATGGAATATCAGCAATACATTAAAGCCAATGTCTAGGGATGATCTCTAATTAGGGATTTTATTGTTATACTTTAGGACTATCCTCTGTAAGATGAAGACTATTTTGGGCTTTTATAAAATGAGTGGGCTAAAAGAGGCTCTTTTTGGTGTTTGCACATGTATGAAATTAAGGGAGCACCTAAGCTGGCTAGTGTAAATCCAAACTTTGGAACTGAAGGGACAGAATTGCCAGAGACACTTATTAATTCTATGTGTCTTTTATTTTTCTGCTCATGTATAATCACTTATTAGCAATCAGGGACAAAAGCATTCACTCTCAGCTCTTGGATGCTTATATATTTTCCCTGAGGGCATAGCTTATGTCTATAGACAATCTGTAGCCAGATAACCTAGCTTAAGCCCTAGCTAGGCCACTGACTGTATGACTCCATTTAGTCATGTAACCACTCTGAGCCTCAGTTTCCTCATTATTTATCCCAAAGGGATGTCTGAGCATATTACAATGAATTAAGGCAGGTAAGGCACTTACTGATGTATCCCATCAGGCCACCTATTATTCTGATTACCGTTTTGTTGTTCATCAGTATCTGCTCAGCAGCCTTCCTATATTAGGTGGCAGAGTCTAGAAACAAATGAGACCTGATTCTGTCCTTAAAAAACTCACAGGATGGGAAAAAAGCCAAGTATGTTACAAGACATGTGACAGCACACTTAGTGCCAGACTGAAGGCAGCAGAGACCAGGGCTTGCTTCCATTTTCCCAGTTCCTCCACAGATGCGAACCCTGTGACATGCACAGCGAGGTGTTCCCAACCTCCTGGGAGAGAGCTGAGTCCATTCAAATTGCTGCAATCTTTACCTGCATTTGCCCAGCCTGGCTTTCCTAAAAAGGGGCTTGAAAACTGTTTGCTAAACTAGCCTTGCCCAGTTATTTTTTAAATGTTTGTTTTTATTATTACATAGTGGCAGTATAAAATGGTTTTTTGATTTTATTTAATTATTATTATTATTATTATTATTATTTTGGTCTTTTTGAGACTAGGTCTCGATGCAGTTTGGGCAGGTCTTGAGTTCACCTTGTTGCCCAGGCTGGCCTCGAGCTTGAAGATCCTGCCTCAGCCTCTGAATGCTGGGATTGCAGGCATGAGCCACCATGCCCAGTGTTTTTGTTTTTGTTTTGAGATAGGATCTCATTGTGTAGTTCAGACTGGCCTTGAACTCACTATGTAGCCCAGGCTGACCTCGAACTCAGTAATCCTCCAGCTTCAGCCTCCCAAGGGTTGAGATAAGAGATGTGTGCCACCATGCCTGGAGCAGTATATAATGATTACCTAATTGTGGGCAGTTGGTACATGTATATAGCATATCTTAATTCTTTCATGTCCCCTTTCTGCCTTTTCCCTCCATCTCTTGGTCCTCTTCCCATATCAAAAGATCTAGCTCTGTCTTTTCTATTATCTTTTTTTTTTTGTACAATTATTAGCACAGGCTCCTGGACAGGTACCCTGCCCCAGCTTTGGAATCCTCACATGCCACTCACAAGGAGACCAGGGTCTTTATTCTGAAACACAAAGTTGATCAACCCTGCTCAAAAAAGTGCATTATGGCTTTCTAAAACCTATGCAAGTCCATCCCCCTTGCTCTTTCTCTGGCATGGGAAGCCCTTTGAGAGCTGGGCCCACCCATCCCTTCAGTTGACTCGGTGTTCTCTCCCCCAAGCACATCCTATGTTCTCAACCACTTGCATCACTTTTTTTCCTTTAATAACCCATCTTCCTACTGCGTGGGTGCCGACCTTGCAGAGCCCGTTTGCTGGGCCTGTTAGGCTCTTTCTTCCCATGTCATTTGGTATAGAATTCCTTTAAAACTCAAATATTCTTCCCTCTGTGAAAGCTTCTCCACAGCAATCACCATCATTCCTCTGGGCCCTCACAGTCCTTCCGTGTACACCAAGGATCCCTCATCTTAATGTACTAACAGCACTGACTACACCACTGGTTTATTTTACACGTGTGTTTCTTGTTCAACGTCAAGTGTTAGAATGGCAGCAATCATACCTGTATCCTTTATGCTTTACCAGGAGACCTGAAACACAGTGGCTATGAGCAGATCTCTATTTAAATTCACTCATCCCTTAAGGCATGAGTGAAGAGTGAGCAATAGGACCGAGAATGTGCATGCATATACTGTGGGAAATGCGGACTGGAGTGCTTCAGGAGGGAAATCGGTGGGAGGAAGAGAAAGAAGTAAGGGAAAGGATGAGGAAGGGCTAAACAAGGGGAAGTGAGCCCGAAGGAGAGTAAGTAGATATGGGTTAGAGCAGGGGCTGTAAGTGATAAAGGCACAGGACCAGGAATGGGACTGAGATGTTTGAGTGAGGATTATAAATGGGGAGGAGCATGAGCAGCAGTAGTGAGCAAGAAAAGCTGAGTGGCCAGCGGGCAGTGTGGCTTCCTGGCTGCAGTGAGTGAGTCATGAGAAGCAGCACTATGAGTGAATGAACACCACAAAGCACAACTGACTGCCTTTTGAGCAGTCAAGCTGCATGTCCTCGCTCAAATAAGGTAAGAAGTACACTGGAGCTCAGTTTTGGTTCCCTAGATGGCTAGCGGTCCTGCCCAATGAAACTAAACCAGCTAGAGAAGGAGGCAAGGGTAGCAGAGGTAAAGGCTGGCCAAACAGGAGAATAAGCCCAGATGGAAGACTGAACTTCCACGAGGGCCCAGAAGCCAGCTGCTAGCAATCTAACCCAAAGCCTTGACTGAACCTCACTTACCATGGAAAGTAGGCCTGGAGCTGAGTGCCTGAGTTTAAAATTTTCATCTGCAAAAGGGCCCCGGTAAATACTGGCAACTCCAGTACCATCTCCCTGGGTAGAGACAAGGAAAGTGTTAGAAGCTTGGAGTGAAAGGAACCAAAGGAAGATACTGTCACACCTAAAGCGTAATTTTTTAAAAGTCTACTTTGAGCCAAGCCTGATGGTTCTCAACCTGTTATCCCAGCTGGTCTGGAGACTGAGACAGAAGCCCGAGCTCAAGGTTAACTGGACAACTTAGTGAGATCCTGTCTCAAAACAGTGTAAGGACTAGGGATGTAGTTCAGTGATATGCCTAGTATATGCTGTGGAGACCCTTAGTTTAATCCCCAATACTGCTCGTCACCAGCCTACTCTTACTGTTTTTGATCACCTCCAATACCAAACTTCTTTGGTCCTATCTCGGAATCAGAGCAAGAACCACAGAAGACGACCACAAGCCCAAACATTGGGCAGGGCCTGACACAGACTGGATGGTACAGTAATAGCTACATCTCTAAAAATGTCAGTTAAGACAGGCGAAGTAGGGAGCAACAGAACAGTGATCGCATATATACAATCCCTGACATTCCCAAAGACCCCCATGGCGGTAGTATATAAACATACCCACTTCAATGACTGCTACTCTACCCCTCCACACTGCCTATGAGGGTGGGTAAGTCCTTAGCAGGCTAGTCTATACAGAGTACCATCCTCTTGACCAAAGCTGACTGGACCAGGGAAGAACACCTCCCACTGAGCCAATTAGAATCCCTTCTCTAGGAATCTGGAAGTAAGACAGGTGCTTTCTCTAAGGTTGAATTTGTATCATATAAAACTAGAAGCCAGAGGTGATTGTTCTGCAAGGAAGACTAGAGGACAGAAAGAAAGCATAGCACAGATATATAGAGAATAGAGAAACAGAAAAAAAGACCCTTGTTTCCATGTGGTTTTGTAGTTCCTGGATCCATTGTTTCCTTTGGGCTCCATGTAATACTCACTTTATCATAAACTCCTGATTTTTGCTCAAACTAATCTTACTTGCATTATTTCTTTGCTCTCCCAACAATCCTGTGGAATAAGCATCATTATCTTCCTTGCTTTTCAGATAAGCAGGCTGAAGTCTGGATAATAACTCTAACAAGAATTTTAGAGTAATGGTCTCTAATCTTCAACATAGTCTCTAATCTTCAACAACACTCCCTATAAGGTAATATGCATTACCTATGTTCTGTAAAGGAAGAAAAGAAACTAAGGCTAAAAAAGACTAAAACCTTAACAGAACCCCTGAGGTCATCCTGCCTTCATCAAACTGAGCTATTGTTCTTAAAGCCTCCTGTAGCAAAAGTAATAGCAGCAGCAATAACAACAAAAACTGAACCTGTCAGTCTTTGACCAGCTAGAATAGTACTTACATTAACAAAATCTCCACCCTGAATCATGAAATCTTTTATGACCCTGAAACAGAAAAACAAAGGATCTTGAAAGAAAATTCTACAATTTAGAAAAATATTGATTTACTCACTGTAGTATTAGAGTAACACTGAATATTATCAACGTTCATTTTTGGCTCTCTAATCATACTTAACTCTCACTACCTACTATCTTTTGCAATCATTGTAAAACAGTATTTATCCCCTTGGTTTACAAAATAATTAGTCTCTCCTGGAACAAGTCAGCTAAAAGGATTACTAACCATAAACACAAACTTTTTATTGTAAATAGGGCATTTAGCATTAAATGCACAATCTGATACCTGAAAAACAAAAGGAAGAGACTTCTTTCAGGAAGGAATAACCACCAAAGCAAAAGGCAGCCTAAGGACTTAATGTAAATTTTGAGGAAAAGTAAGAGAATATATGTGGAATGGACTATGTTTAAGGGCTCATAACTGTTGGCTAGCTGGGCATGATACTGCCCAGCTAGGCATGATAGTGCACACCTATAATTCCAACACTCTGAGAGGTTGAAGCAGAAGGATGGCAGTAAGTTCAAGGCCAGCCTGGGCAGCATAGTGAGTTCAAGGCCCACCAGAACTATACAGTGAGAGTGTGTTTGCAATAAACAAAACCAAACAGAACACCTATTTGCTATTACACAAGGTCCTTAGTCTTTTTTAGCCTTAGTTTCTTTTCTTCCTTTACAGAACATAGGTAATGCATATTACCTTATAGGGAGTGTTGTTGAAGATTAGAGACTATGTTGAAGATTAGAGACCATTACTCTAAAATTCTTGTTAGAGTTATACGAAAGTTGTTGGTATCAAAATGGAGTTGCTTGTGTCAACCCTAACAAAAATGAATAAACTATAAGGTTATGAAGGAAGGGTTCTCACAGATGACTGTCTGATAACAAGACTATAGTAGGCTATAGGAAAACTATAATAAGCCATAATAAAGCTATAGTAGGACTCTGCCAGACCTACAACCTTGCACAAAAGCTACTACAACTTCACATAAGTCATACTTCTTGCCAGGACATCTACCCAACAACCACTTGTTAATTCTGGACTAGAGCTAACCTTGTTATTGATCACTTGTAGCTAAAAATTATTGTTTCAAAACCTTTTATGTAATTGTCCTCATTTTTGCCTTTAAAAATTTCTTGCCTCAACCTCCTTAAATATGCAGTTTATGATGGCACATGTGCTCACATTGCAATGCTCTGCTACTCCCAAGTAAACATCATTATTCTTTGGGGAATCTCTAATATTTAAGTTGACAATCACATGTTAACATCATTACCACAGGATTCTATATTAAAATGAAGCTAAATGTAGCTAAACTTCCCTTCCAATGGCCTGAGAGAATTGGGACTATCCTTAGATATCATATTCGGTCATTTTAAGAACTAGGTTGTAAGTGCTGGGAGTGGTGGCACATATTAGTAATTCTAGCACTTGGGAAGCTGAGGCAGGAGGATTGCCATGAGTTCAAGACCAGACTGAACTACACTGCGAGACGCTGTCTAAAGAAAAACAACAAAACAAAGTACAAAACAAAAAACTATGTATAAGGAACAACCACTGGAGGACTACAAATGTATTTTTAAAAAACCTACATTCACAGACACAAGAGCATGAAAAGGACAAGATATTGGCATAGTAAGTAGTTTCTGTTTTAAATATATAAACTAGTAGGGAGTACAAGGAGAGTTAGAACATTTAATAAATTTTCAAGTCAGTTGTCTGTAAAAACATTTCTTATTGAGATCTAAGAATTAGCCTCTGGTATTAGTTTCTTTCATTCACTCATTCAGCAATTATTCATTCATTCATTTCAGTTTGTGCCCATTATTTTAGCCCAGGCTTGGCTCAAACTCTAAGCAGTCCTCCTGCCTCAGCATCCCAAAGGTGGGATTATGCCCCGACTGCTTTTATCTTCTTTTGAAGAGTCTAATCCCCACAAAGGTGTACAGCTGATCACCCATATCCACAGGTTTCCTATCCTGGGAACCAACTGTAGACCAAAAATATTCAGGGAATGGAAACCCTGCATCTCTATTGAACAGGCACAAATCTTTTATCCTTGTCATTATTCCCACAGAACAGTATACCAACTATTCACATAGTATTTGTAGTGGATTTGGTATTGTAAGCAATCTAGAGATGATTACTAGCGTACAGGAGGATGTGCAAATGTTTTTATGGTGTTTGGAAGTTCAGGTCTCATGAGTGCTAAAACAAGTGCTCTACCACAAAACCCTCACCCCAACCACGGCATTTTAAATAAAAGACATAAGCACTCGCAGATTTTGGTATTGGTGGGAGATCCCAGAAGCAATCACTTACAGCTACCAAGGGATGACTATATTTCTGAAAGTCTTAGAATGGCTTGTCAGAAGCCTTACCTGTGGAAGGTGCTTCCTTTATAGCCTATTGGAACCCCATCTTTTCTATAACCAAAAAGAAAGAGAATTGGAATGATGACAGGTAATCACAGGCCTTTCAAGTTTACAACACACTGGAATCAAAGGGTTTCTTCTAAAGGTGATGGGAAGAGAGACGGGTAAATGAATTAAGAGTTGGCCCATGCTTAGCAAATGCAACCCCAGGACACCCTTCAGAAGCAGGTAGAGAAGTAAAAAACATCTGAGACTGACCTGAATTCTCCAGTGCAGAACTGCCTAAAAGGGAAGAGTGAACGAGTTAGTCGCCATGAGGTCCCCGGTGTGAACATCTTTAATCTCAAGAGGGGAACCGCCATAGGCACTGGAGCCTGAAACTTACTAGCCAGTCAGTCAGATGTCAAGGCACCCAGGCATACAGCTTAACAAGTTCACACGGGAAAAATAACGGTAACCATTGGCAAAAAGCTAATACCCAGAACTCAAGAGCAGTGAGGGGACGACAGAGGGAGCTGGGCGATTCCACTCACTGACTGGGGCCCGGCTTCTGACGCAGCTTACTCCAACACAGCTGCATCTCCTCATTACCTGAAGTTCTCGGCTGTCTTGGGCACAACATCTGCAAACAGCTCGATCTTCATGCGGCCAACCTCCTGTAAAGAGCATGAGACAGTCAGAAGGCTCGGACCACGCCTGTGAAGGGCTTGCGGAGACAGGAGCACGACTAGTTGCTCCCCCACTCCCAGGCTTCTCGGTATCTTTTACCTCCACCCCTGTGGCCTAACTTTTCATTCTGCCTGGTCCCTCCAGACGCCCAGCGCTAAGGTAGGCCAGATTCATCCTCCCCCTTCCTCCCTCCAGCCTGGCAAATTGGTAGGCTCTGGTGTAGTTTCACTTTCTGACTTCAAGAGTTCTCTCTCCTTGGAATGATGAATTCATCGTGGCCGTGCACTTTCTCTTTGGTGCTGGTCTGGACGGCCAAATGTATCTCACCTGGCCACCGATGCTGACATCAAAGAACACCACCGGGTTTACGGGGCTTGAATTTGCCACCGCCATGGCTCTGACCCGGAAGCACAAGTCAGGTTCCGGGGAACTAAACCCAGCCCTGCGCCGGGGAGGAGGGAGTCCGCGGCGCAGACGCAGTAGGAGCCGTCGCGGGCGGGCTGGGCTCCGTCAAGCACCGCCTCTGAAGACGAACCTGCTCCGGCGGGCGCGCAGATCCTGGGGCGCTTAGAGGTAAGGAAGCGAGGAGGAGGGCTTGTGGGGCAAGGCAAGAAGGGAAGATAGGAGGAGAAGAGTGTAGAAGTGTTTTTGGTGCAAGTTGACGGGCACCCCGCTCATATGTCTATGTTAGTTGCAGTGCAAATTAAGTTGTCTTGGGTTGGGGCATTTGCACTCTAGACGTCTTGAGGAATTTAGCACTTGGAGCCTGGACTTCAAAACCGTGACACGTTTTTGTTTTTGTTTCTTAATCTCAGTTCAAGGAGGTAAAACTGAAGACCTCTTTTGTCCATCGTCAGCGTTTAAAACACCGTGACACATGACATTTACTAGGTAAGCCTGCTTAGAATACTTACCTCAGTAAGTAACCCTTCCTTGAAGTTAGAACACTAGAATTTTCCTTTTAGTTGTGCCACAAGCTTCCAGCACATTTCCCACGGAGTCTTGGCCTGTTACATTACTCTTAGGCTTACATATCACATCTGACTGATCCACTCTTTAAGTGCATAAATCAGGCACCCTGTCTCATCAGGTGCCACTTCCCCTCAGTTACTGTGATCTGCCTTTGTGTTCCTTGGGGAATGAAATCTCTTTAGGCCTTTGGTGCCAATATTAGATGTTACTTCTATTCAGGATATTCTTACACATCTTAATGAGGAGGACTTGCTCCTCTTACTGGGGTTTGGAATGTTAGAGTTACTATAGGTAACTAAACTAGATAGAATAGTAGGCAGATAGGGCTGAGCCCTTGAGAGAAAATGCAAAAGTCAGCTGTGGCTGGAGGCTTACTGATTGCAACAAAAAAAGACCAGATTGCAACAAAAAAAGAGCTACTCACCCATATACTTCTAGGGTTGAACAGCAGTGATTGATATTCTGCATAGACATCCATCACCTTGGGATAAAGGACCAAACCTCCTTAACCTGCCTCTTCCAGGAAAATCATGGCTGCCCCCTGTGGCTTGCTCTAAAATTTGCTTCCTCCATTTGATCTCCACTTAATCAGTATTACCAAAGGGTCTCGTAATGTTATTGCTTGACCATAGTTTTATTCCAATGATTTTCCATTGGATCAATGTTACCTAAGCGACTGTACTTGTAATCTTACTGATTGATAATAGTTCTGACCCGCCTTAAACCTGCCTCACCTTGTGACTTTGTTCAATAAACCCCCTTGAGAAGCAGGGTTGGCAGGCAACCCACTTTGGCCTCCTTCTATACTTCTTAGATCTTTCTTTCTTTCCTTTTTTTTTTTGGTTCCAGGGATCAAACTCACCACCGCATGCTTGCCAAGCAGGCTCTTATGCAGCTGAGCTAAATCTCCAGCCTCCTACACCTTTCTCTCAAATTCTTCCTACTCTTAAACTTCTTTGTTCCTAGAATTCATTCCTCAATTTTAGAGAACACTAATTCCGCATTTTGGACATCTAGCAGGTTGGAAGTTACATTCTCTTATATTAGAGTCTCCTTTAGAGAGGTGGTTTCTAGGGTTTTTTTGTGCTGAACAAATTGTTGGTCAAGACAAGTACAAATGGCAGCAGGGTTTTACATTCATTCAAAGTAGGAAAAAGTCAGTCTGTGCAGATGAGTTTGGGCCAAGTAAAAGAAAAATACACTCTACAGGGTAAGGGCGGCCTACAGCGAGAGATTACATTAGCAAAACCTCAATGTCCACTGTCATTTTGTATTTCTTCCTGGTCAGAGCTAGGTCTACTTATGGGAAACCTGCTTGAGTTCTTGCAAGAAGTCTGGTGCGGGACTTTAGGAACTGTTCTGTGCCTGGAATTTTGTAGTTAACACTTCTTGTCAACTTCCCTGGTCAGTTTTACCATACCCTAGGCTCCTGCCTCCTTATTTTTGAAGGCTAAACCAGATGTCATCTCTAGAGAAGCAACTTTGCATCCAAACTAAATTAGCCTTTTGTCACTCAGATCATTGATTTTCTTTATACTGCTCACCAAAATTGTATGGTCTAGATCCATGTATTAGTTCGTGCCCCTCCCGCCCCCCCCAAACTCTGAAGGTAGTGAGTCCCCTTGACTGTCTTGTTCGCAGCTGTAGCTTCAGTGCCTAGTATTTAATAACTACTAGGGTATTTAGTAAATAGATCTAGTGGATTGAGTGGAGAGGGCAATGGTCACATGGTTTTGATATAGTAGATATTATTTTCTGTATACTTCAGTCATCCTTTCTAGTGGTCTAAGCTGGGAAAATATAGCATGCCTTAATTTAAGAGCCCAATTTTTAAAATTTCCACATGCTTCAGATCCTCACCAGATTGTATAAAAGAGCATAGTATTAAATAGGAAAAAAAGTCAAACAAGAGAAGGGCTACATATCACAAACAAGGCAAGAATATCCATCCTCACTATTACAACTCATAGTTCTTGAAAACTTAGCTAGAGCAATTAGGCCAGAGAAAAATAATAAAAAGGATCCAAATAGGAAAAGAAGAAGTAAAATTGTGCTTGTCTGCAGATGATATCATTTTACACTTAAAAAACTCTAAAAATTCTAGCAAAACCTTTTAAAGCTAATAAATTTAATTAGCAATGTAGCAGAATAGTGACTCAACATTAAAGTTAAATGCTTACTAAATACCAATAATAGGGTAGCTGAGAAAGAAATCAGGGAAACAGTTCCATTCACAATAATTTTTAAAAAATACCTAAGGATGACTCTAATCATGGAGGTGAAAGACTTCTACAATGAAAATTTAGGCACACTGAAGAAAGAAGTTGAAGAAGACACCAGAAGAAGGGAAAACCTCCCATGTTTATGGATTGGCAGAATTAATATTGTAAAAATGGCCATATTATCAAAAGTGATCTACAGATTCAATGCAATCCCCAGGAAAATATGACATTCTTCACAGAACTATAAAAAACTATCCTAAAGTTCAGATAGAAACACAAAGGCCTCAGAATAGCCAGAACAATTCTAAATAAAAAGGACAAGGCTGGAGATATCACGATACC
Organism: Cavia porcellus; assembly: GCF_034190915.1. NCBI lineage: Eukaryota > Metazoa > Chordata > Mammalia > Rodentia > Caviidae > Cavia > Cavia porcellus. The sequence continues at coordinate 38,639,213 of NW_026947508.1, forward strand.
AGATTTTAAATTATACTGTAAAACCAAGGAAACAAAAACAGCATAGTACTGGAATAAAAATAGATATATAGATCAGTGGAAAAGAATAGATAATGCAGGAAAAGAACAAAAGTCCACCTAATTACAGCCATCTGATTCTGGACAAAGGAACCAAAAATATACATTGAAAAAAAGACGGCTTCTTTAACAAATGGTGCTAGGCAAATTGAATAGCCACTTGTAGAAGGTTGAAACTACATCCTTATTTCTGACCCTGTACAAAAATCAATTCAAAATGGATGAACGACCTAGGTATAAGAACTGAAACTTTAAAACTGCTAGAAGAAAACAGGGAAACACTCAAAGCTATAGGTGTAGGCAAAGACTTCCTGACTAGGACTCCAATAGCCCAGGAAATAATAGCAACAATCAAATAGTACTATATAAAATTTAAAAGTTTCTGTACATCAAGGGAAGTAACTAATAAAGTGAAAAGACATCTTGCAGAATGGGGAAAAAACATCTTTACAAGTTACTCTTCTGACAAAAGATTTTTTAATGTAGAATATATAAAAAACTCAAAGGCCAGGGATTTAGCTCAGCAGCATAAGCACCTGCCTGGCAAGTGCAAGGTTGTGAGTTTGAGCCCTGGTACCAAAAAATAAAAATCAAAAAAAAGAACTCAAAGCTGGGCGTGGTGGCTCATGCCTGTAATCCCAGCACTCAGGAGGTTGAGGCAGGAGGATCATTGCAAGTTCGAGACCAGCCTGGGCTACAAAGTACACTCAAGGCCAGCCTGAACGGCATAGCGAGACCCTGTCTCAAAAAGACAAAAAAAAAAAAAAAAAAAAAACCAAAAAAAAAGAAAAACTCAAAAAAATTAAATAGCATAATCAATAAATAATGAAGTGAACTGAACAAACACTTCTCAAAAGAATTATAAATGGCCAATAATAGATATGTGGGGAAAATGCCCATTTTTCATTTTTAACCACTAGGGAAGTAAAATCAAAACTGTAAGATTCCATCTCACCCCAGTCAGAAAGGTTAATCATCAAGAATACAATAAAACAAGGGCTGGGAGAGTTAGCTCAGCACCACAAGCACCTGCCTGGCAAGCACAAAGTCCTGAGTTTGATCCCTAGTACCCTCATCCCCCTATGGTGGGCATGGTGGCACATACCTGCAGTGCCAACACTCTGTGTGGGAGCTGAGAATTTAGCTCAGTGGCATAAGCACCTGCCTTACAAGCAGGCAGTGGTGAGTTCGATCCCCAGTACCGATAAAAAGGAAAAAGACAAAAACAACAACAACAACAACAAAACACACAAACACTCTGCATGGCTGAGGCAGGAGGATCCCAAGTACAAGCTTGGGCAGTTTAGTAGCTTAGTGAAACCCTGTTGTGGTAGGGTCCCTGCTGAAAGAGTTATGGCCGAGACAGGACACTGTAGCCATTAAGCATTAGAGGCAAAACCAAGGAACTCCATATTCCCCACCCCTAGGAATTTACCTGTGACTCTATCTTCCCCACCTCTAGGAATTTGCTCTGGCACGAAATGAATACCAATGAGATACCTGTGCATCCCTAATGCCCCTCAGGCACATGCCCCTAAGCTACATGTATGCCCCGACTCCACATGTCCCACAGAGAGATTGCCGAGGCTGGGGAGATCCGTGCCCCAGGGGATCGGGGGTCTGTCCCCGCATTCTTAAAATAAAGGTCATTTATATTTCATACTTCTTATCTTTTCAGGTACCCCACAATTCTATCATATGGTTCCCTGACCAGGAACGGCAGACAAGAGACTCCTGGGACCCTACCAGTCTGAGTCCCCTGCCGTTTAGGACCAGACTGCATCCTGAATTAATTCCTCACTTCTACACTTGGAGCTGTAAACTTGTCGCCAATTGCTTGCAAACAACACTGGCCCAATTTATCACAGGTGAGCAAACTCTGGAGAATTCTTTGGCATTGGGCCAGGTCCCACTCGGGTTTTCTCCCCCTTTCTGTTGATTTGCGTGACGCTCTCATGTCCTTAGACAGCCCAAGGCAGAGTTTTTCTGGGCCAACCTGGGTCCACACTGAAAAACTGTCACATCCTTTAGAGCTTTAAGCTCTCATGGGCAGAGCCATTACTAAAACCCACGAGAAATCCACTTGGGGATATCTCAGTGATGACTGAGAAATACGAGATTTGGAACCGTAACTGCCATTCATTCCAAAGGACTGGTGACAGCCCAACCTTTGGACCACAGTCTGTTTCTTGCAAAAGACCACACCTTTGCAATGCTTGATTTCCAATCTGAATACTCTTAAATTTAAAAAAAAATACATATTTATAGCTTATCACACTGATGACAAGTTTACAAAACTCTATCTTTAAGCCTTTGTTTTGAGAATGTGTGTCCTTTCTCAGGCGTCCCCTTTGTTTCCTTGCCGCTTCCCCTTTCCCACCACACCTCCCTGCCGAGATGGGGGAGGTGTGCCCAAACAGTGTTGAGAGATACGCGGGCTGCTTTAAGCTCATGCTGCACTCCAGCTCTGTGCAGGGTCTGGCTCTACCCGTCACGCCCTACTCTATGTGCCCTATGAGCAGTCCCAGCTTCACGTGCCCCAGCTCCACGCAGGGTCCCTGCATGCAGGATCCCGGCTTCACTTCTGCCCCCTGTGTGCCGTGTGCCCGCTGCCCTGCCCACTCTGCTTACACCGCCCCACTTTGCGCGCGTTTGCGGGGCAGTTCTGTCCCTGCCCCATGTGCTGCGTCCCAGCGCACGCTCCGCCTTCACTCTGCGTCCGCGGCTCCCACACTAGGCATGCTCTGCCTGGCACCGGACCAGTCCCCACCCCCCAAGCTCTGACACAAACACAGATAAACAGCAGCTCGGTGGCTTGGCTCACAGATCCTATTTCTTGGTCCACATCAGCCTTTTTTTAACATTCCCAAACCATTTAATCAAGGTTTATTTAGCTTAAATAAGCCGGCAATAGACAAAACTTTAACTGATAAATGGGAAGTGGCCACCTGCTAATTTTACCAGCCTTGTTTATCAATTAACGCCTTCAGTAATCTCCATAGCTTTATATGAGATACCTCAACTAAAGTTCATAAAACTAAGACAATTCATTGTTGCTGATCTGATGGTGTATTCGTGCTTTCATATATAAAATTCGGATTGTTTCTGCTGCCTTTTTCCTTGTGTTCCAGCCATGACAAATGTTTTCTTTCAGATCCATATATATTCTTAGAGATGTTTCACAAATTTCTTGTTTTATGTTAAGCTTACACCTATAGTGTACTGTACTGTTACCAATCTCCCAGATGCTTAACAACTAAAATTAAGAGATACTTATAAATTCCTTTTGCTATAAACCACTAGTAATGTTGTATGTTAAGCTTACTGCCTATATTTTAATGTATTGTTACCAATCTCCTAAATGTTTAACAACTAAAATTAAGAGGTAATTATAAATTCCTTTTGCTCTAAACCACTAGTAATGTTCTATGTTAAGCTTATTGTTTATATTATACTGTACATATTATACTGTACTGTTACCAATCTCCTGTTTAACAACTAAAATTAAGAGATAATTATAAATTCCTTTTGCTGGGAACTACTAGCTCTTTTCCAAAACAAGGGTTATATGATACATCCAAAACAACAAAACCAACACTGTGGCAGAAGCCAAACTTAAACCTTTCCCAGCCTGCCTGCCTGTCCTGGCTCAGCCCTCCACCAAGCCATGATTAACTATATTCAACTGATATTAAATGACACCATAGCTGATCTCTCTCCTAAATAAAAAGATAAAAATTAAACAGGCCATCCTCCAAAAGTCAGATGGCATTAGACATAATAACTTAAAGAGATACTGACATATGACATAAATGACATGTCAGTTCCTAAAGTTCCCTAGACGTTGTCCTCCTTATGGGAAGGCATTACTAAAGTCATAAATACTCTGTTGATTGTATTTGACCCTTGCATACTTACTTAATTCTATAGATACCTTCTACTGTAGACCCACAACAAAAAGGCAAAACTTGACCTTCAAACTCCATAGAGATCTCCTCAATATGGCTTTTCATGTTTTGAACAACAGAGATAACAGTGACACTTGGAGTTTTGAGACAGGTAAACCAACACAAGGTGGAGCTGCCTGCCCCGCCCCCGCCATGGACCATGCCTCAAATGCAACAGGACATTGGACAAGAGAGTACCCCATCCCGACGTTTCTTTGGCATCTTAACCCAGGGCTACTGGACTGTCCTAGCCACCAGAGAGTGGGTAAACCATCCTAACTTCTAGCCCTCGTGGGAAATGCCAACACTGCCAGATTCATCGCTGACAGATCTGCTTAAACTTGCTGCTGAAGACTGACGGGTCTCAGGGCCAACAACAGCAGCCCACTTTAAGGTGTCCGTCTCAGAGCCCAAGTCCCACTAAAAGTCTCAGATAAGACATTCTCTATACTTGTGGACATAGCAGCCATATATACAGAGTTCTTCCTGAGTTTTCAGGCTGCTATAGTAAGTCCTCAATCTATGCCATTTACAAACAGGGCAGATTCCAGACTGCTTCTTCCCAGTCCACCCAGTGGTGCCAGATCTTCCCTCCACCACTCATTCTACAGTCCTAAATCTTAAAACTGCTTCTTATTCCCTTGTGTTTATACAGACTGACCCAGATACTGAGGCCTCAACAACTTACACCTGTTATCGCTAGTAAACCTTTCCTCAGTGATATATACCACCCCCTTCCTTTCTTACCAATTTCTCAGACACAACCCCGGTCAAGACTGACAGATAAATTTTGTCTTCTCACTTTGTTTATACTTTTTCAGGATACATAAAAGCCTTTCCTACAACCAGGGAGACTGTTGATATACTTACTAAAGTTCTGTTACAGCAAATCATTCCAAGGACTACAACCAGGTTACAGCAACCCATACCTGGTATTCTTGGCAACCTCAACAGTGATCAAAATTGCTGGACTGCCATACTGGTTTCACATCACTCAGGCTAAGTGGTACCCTTCCAGCCCTAGCTCTAATGATCCTTTTGCCTATTCATCTCTGTCTTACCAAGGCCTCACAGCCACAACTCTCAGGCTGTCATATTTTTGTTATCCAATTTGGTTTCTAATTTCTTATCCCTTTTTTACAGCAGGACTCTCAACAGTATTTCCTAAAGACTCCCAAGTCACACATACCAGAGACAAGCCTTACCCTCTTAACTTTTACCCTTTCAGATGGGGGAGTAATCACCTCTCATAACTTCACTCCTCCTAACCCCACATTTATTTTTCAGAATTCTGCCTTACTGTGGCAATGATTCTACCTCAACATGGTCCTGATATAATGACATATCTAAATCAAAGGCACCTTTCCTTTACCTCACCTGTGTCCTTAAATATGACAATGCCATGACTCCTCATAACATCTTGTCCCTTTGTTTTTCCAGTCTAATATACGTGCATTCACAAGTGAAGTTGTCCTGGCTAAAATACCTGGCACCAGCTTCTCCATGGGCATCAACAGTCATCCTGTCGACTTCCCTAGACCCCAGTACAGTGCCCCCTTCCAGCAGGAAGCAGTAAAAAAAGAAATCTCCACCCCTTTTCCTAATAATAATAATCATAAAATGGGAATGAAAGAGTTATGGCCCAGACAGGACTCTATAGCTGGTAAAACATTAGAGGCAAAACCAAGGAGCTCCATATTCCCCACCCCTAGGAATTTACCTGTGACTCTATCTTCCCCACCCTACGAATTTGCTCTGGCATGAAATGAATACCATTGAGATACCTGTGCCTCCCTAATGCCCCGCAGGCTCCACCCCAATCCTAAGCTACATGTATGCCCCCACTCCACGTGTCCCACGGAGAGATCGCCGACCCCAGGTGGGGAGATGCTGTGCCCCAGGGGGTCAGGGGGGTCTCTCCCCGCATTCTTAAAATAAAGGTCATTTATATTTCATACTTCTTATCTTTTCAGCCGCCACCACAATTCTATCACCTACCAATGTGTGGGAGTAGGAAATTCTTACAATGTAGTGATATCAGCCTCTGTGTATGCAGGTGTAGTTCTTCTGAAACAGAAACTGTAAGCAACCACACTGGAATATTAGTGTATAAGGCAGACAAACACATGTAAATTATAATAAAGGGTCAACTGCATCTGTTCAGCACTCAGCCTTTGGAAACAAATCTATAGTCAGTGCTGGCATGAATAAAGCTGCTTCCTGGGAAAAAGGCCTCCATGTCCTGTCTCTCTACATGAAAACCCCACAGCACTATCCCAAAATTTAAAAAAAGGGCTGGAAGATGTAGCTGGTGCTTGCTGGTAGAATGTGAATTAGTACAACCACTGTGGAAATCAGAAGGAGCCTCCCCCACCAAAAAATAGGCCGGGAGTTTAGCTCAGCTGTTTAAGTGCCTGCCCAGTCATCACAAAATTGTGAGCTCACTCCCTGGTACCAAAACAAACAAACAAAATACTGTGAAACTATAGCTACCTTTGCTCCCTCCAGCTATACCACTTCTTGGCAAATACCCAAAGACACTGAAGTCAGCATACTATAGGGTTACTTCTATACCCATTTTTATTGAGGCATGATGAGCAAATGAGTGAGACTCAGAAGACAAATATCTCATGTTTTCCCTAAATGGGCAATCTTAAAAAGATGATAAGAACAAGCAGGCAGTCCTGAGTTCGATCCCTGGTACCAATAAAAAGGAAAAAACAAAACAAAAAAAGATGATAAGAAAAATAAAGAGAGATTGCTGTTGGGCAAGGGGAAGGGAACAAGGTGGGGCATAAGAATGGGCAATAGGGAGGATGGATATGAACAGAATGTATGTGTTAATCCTATGTGAAACCAGCGGGGAGCTTGATGGGGAGATGGAAATGATCAAAATATATTATGTTCATGTATGAACCTGCTAAAATGAAACCAATTGACACGCATAACAAATTTTAAAAGAGCAGAATAAATAAAAAAGGGGTCATTTATATAGCATCAACATGTGTGGTTGATTGACAACTAGTGGTCAATTTGTAATACCAGAAGAACTAAATCAGCATGGTGCTAGGTGTGGATGGCCCATCTGAAGGTTGTTTCCAAGGTGGTGTTGGTTCTCCTGGGTGTTGTTGATTCTTCTGGAGGAGCTTGTCTAGTTTCTTTCCTGATATGAACTTGGCTGTTCATTGTTGGAGGAGTTCGGGACCTCATTGCTACTAAGGATGGCTGTCATATTTTTGAGGGGAGCCCTGGTCCTTACTTTGAGCATCATTTCTTGGCTCTAGTGCAGAACCCTAGGCCACTGGCACAGATCTTTCATCCTGCTAGCACAGACTTTCTAGTTTCCACTGATATAGGGAAATGAGACTGCCAACCTACTATGTCCGCGAGTTCGTGTTCTCTAAAACCAAAGAGTGGATTGCAGGAACAACGGAGGTGAAGAATATATTTATTGAGAGAAAGAAAGCTTCTGTCTGAAAAGAGATAAGAGGGGTCCCAAGCGGGTTACCAAGGACTCTGTCGTTTTCAGGCACTTTATTAGAGTAAAACTATGGGTTTAAGGTGGGCTGTGGGTGGGGTGGATAGGACTTGGAGCTCACAAGGCAGATGGGCATAAGGTGGGACATATCTATAGCTAGCAATGGTGACTTCTGACTTCAAGGTGATTCAGACTTAATCCTTAAGGATTATACTTAAGGGTGTGGTTGCATTTGTTTTGCATTCGTCTTGAGATCTGGTCCACAGCAAGAGGTGTGTGTCCCCTTCAAGGTCATCAGATATCTGGTCCTGTGTGCTGGCTTCCTCTGAAGGTCTAACCCTGTCTGACTGCCTATGATATTTCTAACTGGCTCAGCTGTCTATGACACCACCACTGAATTTTCAGCCTTCTCAGCATGGATCCATGAAACAGACTTGTATGGGTCATTGTCATGGGCTCTAGGTCTTTAGCTGGACTCGTGCAGAACATTGCAATGGCCCTCAGCTGGATTTTGTTAGGGTCTTTATTGTATAGACAGATTTTCTGCCCTTTTTTTTTTGTATTTGACTCTTTGGTGACTATTATAAAATAATACTATAAATTAGTGTCCTGTACTGCATTGCTTCCCTTGCAAATGCTGACTATAACAACACAGTAGAATGGCACATGGCTATTGACAATGTTTCCACGATGTATTAAATTAAAAGTCAGACTATGGCTGGAGATATATTTAGAACTTCAAACCCAGGAATGTTATGTAACATGCTTGAGGCTCTGAGTTTGATCCCAGTATTGCCAAAAATGAAATAATGAAATAAAATCACACTATAAAAATAACCCTACAATGAAAAAGCTTAAACTAGTCGGGCGTGGTGGCGCAATCCTGTAACCCTAGCACTCGGAAGGCTGAGGCAGGCAGATTGAACACATAGTGAGAACCTGTATCAAAAAGACAATAAAAATACATTGTTCTTGCTTTTAAATAATAATTGAATACAAAAATTACCCATGATAATGAGAAAAAATGCTGCATTGATTATAGTGTGTTCTGCTAAAGAGAAACCTAATTAAATCCCTGAGAAGTCTGTATATTGAACAATATGAACATTTGAAGATATCAAATAAATTTGAGAAACCCATTTTTAGAAATTGTTTAATGAATTTATCAGCAATTTTGAAGACTCTTGGTTGACAGCTAGTAGACATCTGTGGAACTCTTGTCCATATCGTATTCCACCTTTGTGTCCAAGCTTTAAATTAGCAGTTTTGATCAGTATAGTCTCAGACACCAGCGATTTTACAGTTTTGAACTTTGGTATTGTTCTGTAGGCTGTATGTCTGTTTCACAGCAGCCGCATTCTTGGATCCAGTTTCAGAATTCTGTGAATGGGAAGGAGACTCTGGGGACTCTGGGATTGTTGTTCTTGCTTCAGGCTTACATTCTTTAGTTTCTTGAATATTTCCAGCTGACTCTTCCAAACCTATTCCTGAGGAACTGAGAAAGATCACGTGTGAGGACATTATATGGGTAGGATTGCTTGGAAAGTGTTTGGACTTGCAAGGGTATGACATTAATATGATTTCACCACTTTATAACTGTCAAGCACAAAGAAAACAAGCCAAATAAAATTTAAACCTACACTCATGGATTATCTCTGACCTAAAATCAGGATTCTGTGGGGTGTGAGAGTTAAAGGATAGTGAGGGGAGAAGGAACTGGGAGAAAATACAGATATAAAAAGTAGAACCCCTCTTTCCATGCTATGCTTTCTGAATCCAACAATTTAGAACCAGGTAGCAGCTATAATTTAAGAAATGTAGATGATTATCTTGATTTTACTAACCTAGAGTTTGGTAAAGGCAGTATTTTATTCAATACTTCAAACTCAGGAATCTCACTAATTGCCTCCTGAAAGGAAAACAAGGATTAATATTAAATATTATAATGATAAGACATTGGCAATGTGAGCCTAGAACTTGTAATATGTAGATATAGATACAGGTATAAAGATACATACGTATGCACATACTACAAACAACAAAACATTAAAGATACAAAATAAAAAGTTGCTTGTCTTGTCACCTGCCCTGTAAGTCTGTCAGTCTAGTCTTTCTTCAATATATATGATATTCCTTCAATATATTCCTTCAACATGTAAAAGGTAAGCCTGGGATGGTGGTGCACGCCTATAATCCCAGCACTCAGGAGGCTGAGGCAGGAGGACTGTTGCAAGTTTGAGACCAGCCTGGGCAACAAAGTGAGCTCAAGATCAGCCTGAACTGTATAGCTAGACCCTGTTTCAAAAAGATTATATATATAATCTATTTGTATCTGTCCACCATTCTACACACATAGCCCTATATACTCTATCTTTATTTTGTTTCTTTCCTTTGTTATATATAGTTTGAAAACAGAAACATCTTTGGCGGGGGGTACTAGGGATTGAGCCCAGGATTATCACACTGAACTATATCCTCAGCCCATTATATTTGTCTTTGTTTGTTTGTTTCTTAATATTTTGATGTTGAGGACTGAACCCAGGGCTCATACTTGCTAGACAATCAGGAACCCAGCCAAGAGCTCTGATTGTCAATATCAGGAATGCTGAGAAAAATAAAAACAGAGACATGTATCATATTTTAACAATGGCTGGGGCTGGGGACTGGCAAACACAAGTTTGTTCCCGGTGCAAAAACAGACAAGCAAAAAAAAACCCCAAACAATGGCTGGGAAATTAATCTCTCTGGATTTGATCTCTTTTCTCTCAAAACAGCCACTATTATTTGATCTATACAGTGATAGGTGGGGCTAGAAAAGGATTACAATTTATCTAAAGATTCTGACTCTAGAGGATGTAGATAATTTTACCTTTAAAGTATCTTCACCAGAATATAATGCTATGATGATTTAAGAAGGCGTAGATGATTTTATGCTTAGAAGTATCTTGTCCTTCAGTATAATCTTGAGATGGTTTAAGAAGGTATCCATGATTTTATGCTTGGAAGAGTCAATGGGAAATCCCAAATGGGTGGATCAACAATTCCAGGGTTTTTTTTTAATCCCACAGGGAAATACGTAAAACCAGCCATTGTGAATTTGGTCCCCAACACTAGACCAGCATTCAACCAATGAACTAAATTCCTAAAACCCTCGTATCTCCTAAGATTACAGGTATATACCACCATACCTGGCTTTATTTTTTTCTTTTAAATAACTTCCTGTCTTGACAAGTAAGTCACATAATAACATGTAGTTCCTAACATGTGCGGTCCTTTTCTTGCTTGCTTGCTTTTTTTTGGTACCAGGGATTGAACTCAGCATCTTGCACTTGCCAGGCAGACGCTGATGCTGTTGATCTATATCCCCAGTTTCCAGTGCTTTTCTATATATTCAGAGGTAAGGAACTATCACCACTATCTAATTCCAGAACATTTCCATCACACCATTCCCCTTGCAAAACCCATGATCATTCATCCTGTTACTCCTCTTTCTCCCCACCCCCTGGAAATCACTACTGTACTTTCTGTCTATATCGATTTTTTTATTCTCAGCTTTTCATATGAATGTGATTATACAAATATGGCTTTTGTTTCTGGTTTCTCTAAAACATTAGTATGCTTTACGGTTTCATTCATGTTGTAGCATGTATCAGTACTTCATTTTCTTTGCATTCTTTCTTTTTTTTTAAGCAGTGTCTAACTAGTTCAGGCTGGCATTGAACTCATTATGTACCCCAGGCTAGCCTTGAAATTGCAGCGATCCTCCTGTTTTGACCTCCCAAGTGCTAGGATTACAGGCATGTGCCACCACACCCAGATGCATTTTTTAATGTCTAAAAAATCCATTGTATATTTCAAAACAGGATAATAGGAAAAAAATCCATTGTATGAATTTAACATTTTGCTCAATTCCTTAGCCAATGGAGATTGGGTGTTTCTACTTTTTTGTTATTATGAATAATGCTCTGTATACATATATTCAAGAGCATAAATATTTGTATATTGCTAGTCTGAATGATTTAAGACATTTTACTAGAAGCCAAGCACAGTACATATGGCTGTAGTCGTGGGCTGCTTAGCAAGTATTAGGGTAACCTGAACTACGTAGTGAGATCCTGTCTTAAAAAAACAAGCACAAAAAATGTTACCAGTATTGACAAATTATAATTGCATATATTTATGGGGTATAAAGTGATGGATAATATAGGCACACAATGTGAAGTGACTGAATTAACGTAATTACATGTATATATTCACATATTTATTTCTCTTGTCTAACTAAAACTATATATTTTGATCAACCATGCTCCATTCTCCCATCCTCCAGCCTCTGGTAATCATTCTGTTTTTTCCTTCTATGAGTTTGTTTACTTTAGATTCCACATGTTAAATCAGTGTGGGGATTCCTCAAAAAACTAAGATTGGAGGTCCCATTCAACCCAGCTATTCCCCTTCTGGGTATCTTCCCAAAAGATTCCACATGTAAATGAGAATAAGTGTAGTCATCTTGACTTATTTCTCTTAACGTACCTCCCTTTCAGTTCATCTATGTGTTGTAAATTACAGCATCCTTTTTAAAGGATGAATAGTATTCCACTGTGTATATATACATTTTCTTTATGTATTCACCCATTGATGGACTTACATTGATTCCATAATTAGGCTATCATGAATAGTGTTAAAATAAACACAGGATGTATTTATTTTAAATCCTCTATGCATATGCACAAAAACTTCCATACAGTTTTAAATAATATCTATATTAATTTTCCATAATAGTTGTATTGTTTCTGCTAACAATATAAAGGGGTGTGCTTTTCTCTACGTTCTCAACAACATTTATTTTTATCTTTCTGACAACTATGAGGTGATCCATCACCATGGTTTTAATTTGTATTTCCTTAAGATTAGTGATGTGGAGCATTTTTTCAGGCATCTGTTGGTCATTTGTGATCATGTTATTTCAATTACTATAGCTTTGTATTATAGCTTGAAGTCAGATGGTGTAAGGCCTCTGATTTTGTTCTTTTTTACTTAAGACTTGTGGGTATTTAGGGATTTTTGTGGTTCCAAATTAATTTTAGGATTTTTTTTCTATTTAGGTAAAAATAACATTGGACTTTTGAAAGGAATTAGACTGAATCTGAGTATTGCTTAGGGAAATAGACATTTTAACAATACTAATTCTTCCAGGTTATGAGCCCTGATGTCTTTCCATTTATTTGTGTCTTTTTCAATTTTTTATCAAAGTTTTTTAGTTTTCTGTGTACAAGATCTTTCATCTCCTGAGCTAAATTTATTCCTAATTATCATTTTTCTTGTTATTGAGACAAGATCTCACTACGTAGTTCAGGCTAGCAGTAAACTCACTATGTAGCCCCAGGCTGGCCTTGAACTGGTTGATCTTGCCTCAGCCTCCCAAGTGCTGAGATTACAGGCATGTGTCACCACGCCAACTTCCTATTTTTTGATAGCTTTATAAGTGGAATTATTTTCTTGATTTCTTTTTCAGAAAATTATGTTGGTGTATACAATACTATTGATTTTGTTGTGTAGATTTTGTATCCTGCAACTTTACTGTATTTGTTTATTAGATCTAATGGAATTTTATTGATGAAGTCTTGAGGGATTTCTACATGCTAGATCATATCAGCAATGACAATTTCACTTCTTCCATCTCCTTCCCTTCTTTTTCTCCTCCTCCACATCCTCCTTTTCCTCTTCTTCCTCTTCCTCATTTTGGACAGAATCTCACTATGTAGTCCGCTGGTCTTGAATTCACTATGTATTCCTACATGTCCTCAAATTCATGATCCTTCTGTCAGATTCTCAAGTGCTAGGACTGTACAAGACAGCAGCCATACCCAGCACTTTTCTTATTTGGGTGCTTTAATTTCATTAAGCTTGAAATCTGGTCAGGTTAGATTATGTCATGTCTTTTCACCTGTCTGAATTTGAATTCCTACATCTGTAAGATGAGGATAACAGCTGATATCTAATTTTTCAGGGCTGAAGGGAAAATAATACATGACACACATCAGGAACTCAGTAATGTTTAATGGTGACACATCCCTATAATCCCAATTTGGGAGGCTGAGGCAGTAGGACAAATTTGAGGCCAATCTGGGATATGTAGTGAGTTCAAGTCCAGTCTGAACTACATAGGAAACAAATGTCTCAACAAAACAAAACGAAACAAAACAAAGCAAAACAAAAATAAGTAAATGTATGTCATTAAAAGATAGATACTATCATCTCTGGATGTCAATTCTTTACCAAAAAAATATACTAGGTAATTTATGTGCATTATTTATTTCATAGCTAACAACCATCTTTTAAAAAAAATTTCTTTTTTTTTGTATAGGTGGTTGAGCCAGGCTTTTCACAGATCTAAGCCCAGCCTGGACAACTTAGTGAGATTCTATTTCAAAATAAAAAATAAAAAAGGATTGAAAATGTAGGCCAAGGTGAAGACTCTAGATCCAGTCCTCTGTACCCCCCCAAAATCTTTATTTTTTGTCCTGACTATGGATATTTAATTTACATATCATATAATTCATTCACCTAAAGCACATAATTCAGTGTTTTTTTTTTGTTTTGTTTTGTTTTTGGCACCAGGAATCGAACTCAGGATCTTGCACTTGCTAGGCAGGTGCTTATGCCACTGAGCTAAACCCCTGACCCTGATCAGTGGTTTTTAATAGTATTATTTGAAGAGTTGTATAAGTATCACCACAGTGAATTTTAAAACATTTTCATCACCCTCAATATAAATCCCATGCCCTTTAACCCCTCAGTACTAGGAAATCACTGTTATGCCTACTGTTGCCTACTGTTATGGTCTGTATCTAGACCATGTTACCCCAAAGTCTCATGCACTCACCAAAAATACCTATACAAATATATACCAATAAAAATACCTATAAAATACAATGTTACCTGCAACTTAATGGAAGAAAGGTGTTTAATTATTTGTTTTTTGAGACAGGGTCTTGCTATGCAGTTTAGGTTGGCCTTGAACTCACTTTGTAGTCCAGGCTGGTCTTGAATTTGCAATGATACTCCTGCCTCAGCCTCCCAAATGCTGGGATTATAGGCATGTGTCATACCGGGATTGAAGAGAGGTTTATCTTTTTTATTTTTTTTGTCCTTTTCTTTTTTATCGGTACTGGGGATCAAACTCACAACCACCCACTTGCAAGGCAGGTGCTTATGCCGCTGAGCTAAATCCCCAGCCCCAGAAGACAGGTTTATCTTGACTTGAATTTCAGTACATGGGCTGATGACTGCAAAGAAGAAACAATATTGCCTACTGTTATGGTTTGTATCTAGATGTTACCCCAAAGTCTCATGTACTCATAGGCAGCGCTTTTGAAGAGTGATTTGATTATGATTGTATTAGAGTTGGCTTGCTATTGGGAGGCAGGATCTGGTTGGAGGAAACAGGACACTAAGGGAATGGTCTGTAAAGGCTTATATCCTTCCCTGTTCCTCCCTTCTCTCTCAGCTTCCTGTATGCCATGCCATGAGCAGCTTTCCTCTGCAATGCCCCTCGGCTATATTGTTTCTTTGTAGTCATCAGGCCATGTACTGAAATTCAAGTCAAGATAAACCTGTCTTCAATCCATGTACAGTGGCACATACCTATAATCCCAGCACTTGGGAGGCTGAGGCAGGAGTATCATTGCAAGTTCAAGACAATCTTGGACTACAAAGTGAGTTCAAGGCCAACGTGAACTGCATAGCAAGACCCTGTCTCAAATAGACAAACACTTCTCTTCCATTAGTTGCAGGTGTTAGGTATTTTTGGTGAGAAAAGCAACTGAGTTTGGTATCAGAGAAGTGGGGTGGTTGCTGTGATTGTACCTAACCATGTTGTCATGGTTTGTATTTAGATGTCCCCACAAAGCCTCATGTGGTCATAGGCGGGGTGTTTCAGAGGTGGCTGGGTCTAGAGTATGTGATTCAGGGATTAAGTGTGTGATGCTGGGGTCAAGAGTATGTGATTATTAAATTAGTCTACTGATTGGTTTGGCATAGTTCTGGGGGTCGATAGTGGGAGGGTCCTCCCTGGGTGTGAATGCTGTCTAGGCTAAGTGTGGGTAGTATGGACAGAATATAAGGCACAGGAGGAGGGCTGCTGCTGCTGTTGTTGTTTGGTGGTGCTTTGCTTCTTTACTACTTTGCTGCCTTCTTCCCTTCATGAACTGTTTCTCCTCCGCAATGCCACCCTTTCTGCCTTTAATACTGTGAGCTAAATAAACCTTTTCTCCTTCAACTTTGGGTATCAGTTATTTTGCAATTAGAAAAGTAACTAAGACACATGTGGTTCAGAAGCCTTTGGAATCTGTTTGAGGGAGGAGTTTGGAAAGATTTGAAAATGCCAATGACAGAAGCCCTGGAATGGATGCTGTGAGCCAAACTTGATAGAAGATTCTGGTTGGAGTTCAAAAGACCAGAATGTGAGGGGGCTGGAGGTTTAGCTCAGTGGCATAAGTGCCTGCCTTGCAAGCAGGCAGTCGTGAGTTCGATCCCCGGTATCGATAAAAAGGAAAAAGACAAAAAAAAAAGACCAGAATGTGGACAGAAATGCAGATGGTAAAGACCTGGCTCAAGAGGTTTCAGTTGGGAAAAAAGACTCCATTGCAAGTTGGACTCTGAGACCACATGTTTAACACTTTGGTGGAAAATTGGTCTATTTTGCTCAGGTCCTGAGACTTTACAAGAGACTGAGATTAAGTGAAACAGACCGATGAATCTTGTGGAAGAAATTTAAAGCCTGCCCAATGTTGGATCTGTGGCATGGACACTTTTGCGGGGATTTTAGTCAGGTTTATACTAAAATATGAGTGCAAAAAGCTGATTTAAAATGTTTTTGGTTTTGCCAGAAAGAAAGTGCCTGCAAAGACAGAGCAGAGGAAAGGTTTGTGGCTGGAAAGAATAGCATTAAAAAGAAGCCAAGTATAATACTTTGGATCAGGACAATAGGAAATATGATTAAGGGCAAATCAGGAACCACAAAGAACCCCATTGTGAGTAAAGAGCTCCAAGGCACTGTGCTCCCAAACGGCACCTCTGGTGTTCACAATGTTTAGCCTTCCAGGCACTCAAGAGGCCTCTAAAGCCATTATGCAGAAGGACCTGGCTACTGCTTTAGCTGGTAGAATACTTGGTATTATCCATGTGGAGCTGATTCTATAGGCACGAAGAATGTAAGAGTTAAAGGGTAATAGAAGCCTCCACCAGAAAAAGGCTTTGGAAGCCAGGCAGTGTGCCTCTGCAAGGGCAGTGTGTAAAATTGAAATTTCAGTAGAAAGCCCAGAAAGTAGGAGAACCTGGAAACATCTGAGCAAAGTCATAAAGAATAAGGAAAGCCAGCCCAAGAGAAAAGCCAAGAGGGGTACAACCACTAGCAATGCAACAGGGGTGGGGTCGCCCAAACATTTGGAGGTTACATATTGCCACACCTACCTAAGAGGCAGGATATAGAGCTATAGGATTTAAAGTTTATTGACTTTCACCTTTGCTTTAGTTCTATGGCTTTCTATCCTCTAGTCTTTTTCTTTGGAATGAGAAAGTTTACCTATGCCATTGTACATTAGCAGTTTTTAAGTTTTTTTTTTAAATTTCATTTTTACAGGAGCTCACAGCTAAGGGTTTGCCTTAAATCTCAGTGGAGACTGTGGACTTGGACTGTTCAGCAATGCTGAAACTGTTAGGACTTTGGTAACTCTTAGAGATAAACTATGCATTTTGTGTAAAGAAATGCATATAAACCTTCTGGGGATTAGGAGGTAAATGTTATAGTTTGTATCTAGAAGACCCTCCAAAGTCTCATGCACTCATAGGCAGGGATTTTGAAGAGTAATTGGATTATGAGGGTGTAATAACAGACTTGCTGTTGGAAAGCAGGGTTTGTTCAGAGGAGACAGGTCACTGGGGATTTATATCCCTCATCAGACTCTCTTTTCTCTGCTTTCTGTTCACCATTCTGTGAGTAGCTTTCACCTATCATTCCCCTATGCATTCTGTTTTTTCTTTGGAGCCAACTGATTATTTTCTGAAGCATGAGCCAAAATTAACCTGTCTTCTTTTAAGTTGTGAAAGTTGGGTATTTTGTCCCAGTGATGAGAAAAGTGACTCAGACACCTATTCTGGACATTTTATATCAATAGAATCACATCTGATCTTTTGAGATTGTTTTCTTTTACTTAGAAAATATTTTTAATATTGATCCATGTTATAGCATAGATCAATACTTCATTCCTTTTTATGATCCACATTGTGATATATGTATAGTCTCGTCTATGGATATGCCACATTTTGCTTATCTTTTTACTACTTGATGGGCATTTCATTGTTTAGGCCTTATGGATATTATGAATAATGCTGTTATGGACATTTGTGTATGAGTGCTTGTATGGAACAAACATCTTTAGAGAGTTAGTGCTTAATTTTCTCAGATGAGGGAACTAGTAAAATGAATCATCTTGACTTTCACATAAGTAGGAAAGTTCTGAGTTAATTTTTTTCTAGCCAGGCATGGTGGTGCATGCCTATAATCCTAGCACTCAGGAAGCTGAGGTAGAAGGATCACTGAATTTGAGGCCAGCCTGGGTAAGACTATGTAATAAGTTCAAGACCAGCATGAACTACATAGTAACAAGACTGTGTTGCAAAACAAAGCAAAACAAAATAAAACAATAAAAATAAAAACAAAAAAAGTTTTTTTTTCTTTCTTTCTTTTTTTTTTTTTTTTTTTTTTTCTGAAATAGGTTGTCATTCTGTATCCCAGGCTGGCCTCACAGCAATTTTTCTGCCTCAGCCTCCTGAGTGCTGGGATTACAGGCATTCAGTGACCTCATGTTTGGCTAAGCTGGGATTTGATACAAAGGATACAGTGACAAAAAATCTGTCAAAAACACAAAGCAAGGTTTCAAGAAGGAAGAATTCAGAAAAAACCCTGTGAAAGAAAAGATATTTAGGTTGAATTATAAGGGGTAGCAGGAGCCAGCCAAGAGAAATTCTAAGGGAGGAAGTCCTAGGAAAAGGCAATGGAGGAGAAGGGCTTTTCTATAAGAGCTAGGAGCTGACAGCATGTAGGATTCAGAGGCCTGGAAAGTGGAAAGGGGAGCCAACATGGGAAGTTGTTAGGTGTCTGGAGATGCATGGAATCTTTAAGAGGTAGTAGCCAGTGGGAGGTTCTTAGGTCAATTAGGGACATGCCCTGGGAGGGGGATGTACGACCTCGGTTTCTCTACCTTCCCATCTTACAGCGTGGTCTCACTCTTACACATTTTCCCACCATGATATCCTCTGCTGCTCAGAGCTCACCAGAGGCAGAATCAGTGGCACCACCCAATCATTGACTTGAGCCTCTAAAACTGTGGGCTTCGGTGTTAAATCAAAGGAAAGGTAATAGCAGCAAGTCTGATCTCGAGCATCTAGATACTGATCTGTTTTCAATGTGTAATATTCTTCAATGAGAATTGAAAGATCTGGGAAATGTAAGCAGTAACTGTGGATTCAGTCATATCACCTAATCTCTCTGGGTTTTATTTCCCTTCTGTGTGAAATAATAATAATAACAAATTGGAGGATCCTTGAGATTCTAAGTTTAAAAACAATTTAGGAGTTGCTTGTTCGAATAGGTATGAAGATGGTATGACTTGGTACTTCTGATACACATGGGTTATTGAGCTTGATGTACTACATTTTTGACCCATGATAACATTTATTCTCTTGTTTTGAAAGTAACACTGTGGATCTCAAAGCTGTTAGTCCCACCATATGTCCCACTAAGTCTTCAAACTCTTGTAATACTGTAATACTTACTTATGTATGTGTTATGGCTTGTGTCTAGGTGTGCCTCCAAAGCCTCATGGAGTCATAGGTGGGACTTTTTCAGAGGTGGCTGGATCTAGAATGTGTAATGCTGGGATTAAGGGTGTGTGAACTAAATTAGTCCATTGAATCCTGTGGCACCCACCCCAAGTCAGGTGGCTTAGATAGACTATAAAGGGGGCAGAAAGAAGCTGCTATTGTCAATTGTTTGCTTTTGCTGGCTTCTGCCTGCCATAAACTATTTCTCCTCTGTGATGCTCCTTTCCCATGCCACCCCACCTTGGAGCCAGTCAACTATGAACTGAAATCTTTGCAAACTATGAGCTAAATAATACCTTTCTCCTCCTTTAACCTTGGGTTCAGATACTTTGTCTCAGCAGTGAAAAAAGTAAGAGAGTATGTGTCTGTCCTTTTCTACCAGACTGAAGATCTGGAAGACAGACACTGTCTTTGTGTTCCTGAAATCAATGTTTATCTAGTGACTGAGTGAATAACTAGACAAATGGGAACAGTTGTTGCTCAAGCAAAGATAAAACTATTGAAAATCAGGGCATATAATCTGGCAGTTGTACTTTTCTTTTTTTTTTTCCCCCTTTGGGCTGTTTCCAAGAATTTGTACTTTTCTTAAAACCTTCAAAACAACTCAAAAAGCTTGACATAACTCTTTTGAAGACAAAACAAAATGTAGGTCTTTAGCAAAAATGCTCAAGAAGCAGAATCTATTGTGAAGCATCTCTGGAAAGAATGTCTTCAAAGTGATACCAATTAGGGAAAGAAGGAAGCCACCTCTATGCCTGATTCAAAGTACACTTTGGCTCAGAGAAGTACCCCTTTCTGACATGCCTTCCAGCCAGATTCTGGACCTTTTCTGAAACTGTATTATGTTTTGCACTTTTGGACTGGGCTTCTTATCTGTCTGAATTGTTGGAACATAACTGATTTTCTGTGACTCAGATGCTCTCCTTAGTCAACTCATTAGCAAACTAGTCTAGTTTCACTTTATATCCCTGAGTTTCATATTTGTTCTTTCTTTTCAAATGGATCTAGAATGGATCTAGAATGATCCCTCCATCCCTGAAAACAGGGTTGTTCAGACTAAGGGAAACATTTACATCCATTCATTCTCCAATATTTATGGAGCACTTGTCCATAGCATGATGAATGAGCTACAGTTCTTGCCCTCTGGTATCTCACTGCTGATCTAATGAGATAGAGAAGAAAAGAAAAACAATGACAGTATAGTGTGTCAAGGAAGATACTCAGAAGCACAACACAAATTGCTCTGGGACCCTTGTTCAGAGACTATTTAATAAAAGCTGGTCTGATGGAGAGTGGCAGTGTAAGGGTCACAGCCCACTACGAGGCTGAGAACAGGACTGCATCTGTATGAAGGTGACGAGAGAGCGAAGCAAACTTAGCAACTAAATTAAGGACTCAATAAAGACACACATCATACCTCTCTTCTGTGAATCTGGATGCTCCATAAAATGCGCTCCAGGAGGATGACTTGCTGCATGAGACGGAAATGATTCTCCTGTAGCTGCTGATTTTCTTTATCCAGGAAAAATGCTCTAAGAACAGCACACATCAGAGGCATAATGAGAACGCTGTCTAGATTTTAGAACCAAGTTTGGCAGAATAATTCTTACAGTATTCCACAACCAAGTAAAAATTAATGAACTTTTGGCATGTGTACGTTAATTAAACACATATGGGCACAAGAATATGCAATTATAGACCTTGAGACATTTAAGAAAAGATATGATCCCATTTAGGAATAGGATTTGAACTGTATCCCTTTAAATATAGCTATACTGCTTGTATCTGGTTCTTATCTCACTTTGAGCTGGCTTTGTCTTTTTTGCAGGTATAGAAATGGTATAATAAAATTTTAAAAAATGAATAGTTTGGGTGTGGTGGTGCATGACTGTAATCCCAGCACTCAGGAGGCTAAGGCAGGAGGATCACCATAAATTGAATAAGTTGGGCTAGTAAATTCAAGGCCAGCTTCAACTGTAAGACTATGTCTTAAAAAAACAAAACAAGACTTTTGGGAAGATGGCAGAGTGGTGAGCAGCGGGCAAAGAACCTCTCCAAGATTTGCTGTCCAGACACTGGAATATAGCAACAAGAGGAAGAGAAGGAGGGAAGTGAGTCCTCAGGACTCAGGAAGTGTCTGAAGTAAGAACTGAAGGCCACAGGGAGAGTGGACAGAGGGACTTCAGTGAAAAAGGAAATAGCAGGTGACACTTTTTCCCTGAGCCTAGACTCACTGCATGGGAGGGGCAACTCGAACCTACCCAACAGATGCAAAGTGACTATTGGTGACCCCCAAGGCCTCCACAGAGAAATGCACCAGTGGAATGGAGCAGTGGACACAGGAAGCTACAGTGCCTGGTCAGTTATCTGGGTTTAGACGTCCCCTGGGAGAAGACTGACTGGTAGTCATTTTGGAGAGGGGCCAACTGAGCACAGAACTGAGAGCAGCTGCAGGTCAGCTCCATCTAGTGGCTCCCCAATGACAGGGTCAGGGAACCAAATTCAAGTCAGCAGGAGGTCAGGGATCCAAACTCAAGTCAGTAGCAGACACACAGACTGCTTCGAGTTTGGCAAATCTGGTTCTAGCTAGAAACCAGTCTGAACTTTCGTGGAAATAAAGGTACAGGCATGTGGAATTATCTACTACCCTGCCATAAAGTTACAACTGGTTTGCTGGTTTAATCAACTCAGGCTTAGACTCTGTCTTGCACATGCTTTCTTTCTACCAGTGATAGCAGAGACATGCCTCGAAGTAGACATTATTTCATTTTTCTCTTTTTTTTCTTTGTTTTATTTTGTTTTTTTTCTTGATCTTGTTTTCATGAGTATGAATGCAGTTTCTAGCTTTTCTTGTTGTTTTGTTGTGTTTTTATTATTCTTTCTTTCTTCTCTCTTTCCCTGTTGTCTTCTTCACTAGTTTCCCAAAATTTACAGTCTTCTGTGTCTACCAGCCTTGCTCCTAATCTCTTCCTCTTCTTCTATTTCTCTAATTTTTTCTCCCAACCCTCTTTTCAATTTTCTTCCCTGAGGGTAAAATTACCATATCAAGGACTTAATTCCTGCATATAATTTTCTGGTTTTAGATTTTGTTATAGAATCACAAATCTAGTTCATATAGTTAAAGGTGGTAAATTAATAGTTATCTCAGTTTTGTCATTTTCTGGGCTGTGTTTGATGCTGTTGTTATTGCTGATTGTACCACTTTAGCCAAGGTGACATAATTGTTCTAATTAGTTGTTATTAGTATACCAAGACTGAGATTATCTAAGGTTCATAAGAAATACTATAAGCCATTTCCAGAGAATCAGGGCCTGGGCCAACTAGGCAGAAACTTCTCATCCTCAATAAATTGAAGAGGTAAGATCTTTCAAACAAACTCAAAACCCAAAAGCCAGCCTATACCCAGAAGACACTTCTGAGAAATAGTAATTTCCTAGAGGTTCTAAATTCTAGCAATAAAGCTACTTATCATAAGCAATTTACAAACATCAACCCAGGAATTAAACTAAAAAAATATAAAATGAGATGAATCTTAAACAAGACACAGACTTCCAGCTCACCAAAGACAATGAGGTGGAACAATTCACAAGCCACCCACCTGGACTTTCTGAAGGATTAACAGAGGAAGTAACAAAGCAAATGAATGAGGCTCCAGAAAAAAATCAAATCAAAAATAATTTCTCAAGTAACTACAGAGATAGTGACCATAATGAAAGACATGCTTAGTGACTCTAGAGAAGATACAAATAAAAAATAGAGAAGCTTAGGAAAATGATGGGAACCATAAACATCCAACATAGGAAAGAGAGTCCATGAAACAGATTCAAACAGAAATCCGGGAGATTAAAAATTCCACTGAAAGTATATGCCACAGAATGAGCCCATGTGGGGACAGAATTTCAGATGCACATGATAGGAGAGTGGATAGCAATCATGAATAGAGAGATTTTTTTCTTTTTTATGAAAAGAAAGATTTCTTAAAAATAGTAAAGGACCATAAGCAACCAATATAGCAGCTGCTAGATGATGCAAAGAAGAATTATGTAAGATTGACCAGAGTCAATGAAAAAGCAGGAGACAGCACAAATGATATAAATGACCTGTTCACAGAAGTCATGGCAAAAAACTTCCCAAGCAGGAAAAAAGAAGCTGACATGCAGATAAATCAGGCATATGCAAATCCAATTAGCCATGATAAAACTACACCAAGTCATATATTAGTCAAGATTCCAGAAATTCAACACAAGAACAAACTATTAAAAGCTGCTAGAGAAAATAAACAAATCATCTATGAAAGAAAGTCTATCAGAAGCACAGCAGACTTCTCAATACAAACCCTCAAGTCAAGGAGAGCTTAAGCCCTAAAAGAAAACACCTCCAACCCAGAGTGATGTACCCTGAAAAAGTATCTTTCAAGATTGAAGAAGATACTTCCATGACAAAGAACATTGGAAGAAATTTATGAACACCAAGCCAGCACTTCAAAATGTTCTGCAGGATATTCTAGAAAGAGATAAAAACCCAAAGAAATACAAAACAAATAAAAAGAAAGAAAAGAAACAGCAGTAGCAGCAGTAGCCACTCATCAACCTCTTACCCTGTGCTTAGGCCCTGTAACCCACCCACGTGGGAAGCACTGGAAACTCATAAATTAGCTCATTAATGCTCAAAACTATCCCATGAATTGTATGCTGTTTTGAAGTTCATTTTACAGTTGAGGAAACCGAGGCTCACAGAAGGGAACGTAATGTCCTTCAGGACATGAAAACGAAGTTGTAAAACTGGGATGTGAAGCCCGATCTTCTAAGACTTCTAACCCTAATCTCTTAATCTTTATGTCACACTCATTTACCCAGGGGCACAATTCACTTGAGAGAAACAACAATAAAATTGTTTTGATTGCAGACTTATATTTGGGCTCTGGATTTGCCACTTCCTTGCGGTGTGACCTTTTGCAGATTACAAATGTGACTCACAGTTTCTTTCTTCATCAAATTTTCAGAGGTCATGATACAGTTTGAGCAGGGTTTGTAGAAAAAGGGAAGGATGAACATAAAATGTAATCAGAAGCTCTCCAGGTGTGCTCAGAGCAGTGTGTATCCAAAGTAGCTGACTGTATGGTGCTATGGTCCAGGATCAGGGCACTGAGACCCACATGAGCTTGGCCACTAAAAGCCTGGGTTAGTTCTATAACATCTCATTCATAAAGCTAACAATATGGTGTCAAGATTAAAGAAGAAAAACGGGGCAGATATTGGAACATCAGCTAGTATACTTACTATATAAGTGCTTAAACAATGTTAATTATTATAGTTTTTTTTTCTGACAAAGGAATACACTTTATATTATAGTTATTTTTGATGACCTTATACATCAAGATGAACCCATTGTCTTTGTTCTGATTGTCGCTCTAACAGAAGTTTTATGTTTGTTTTTTTTTGTTCTGAGACAGAATCTTGCTATGGAGTTTAGGCTGTTGAACTTACTGTGTAGCCCAGGCTGGTCTTGAACTCATGGCAGTCTTCCTACCATAGGTGCCTGAGTGGTAAGATGACAGACATTTACCACCAGGCCCGACTAAGAGAACTTTTGACTGTGATTAAATTCTCCTGTGGAGATGATGCTGATGATGCTGATGCTCTAATTCCTAGCTGCTTCACATACTTCTCATTACAAAAATGTGAGTATCCTGTACTTTTCATGATTTTAACTCCTATGAACCTAAGTCTCTCTTGGGATACCTTAATTCCATAGAGGTTAAACGATAAAAAGTAGCATCAGCACACAGAGACATAGCTGGGACCTCAGTGAGACCACACTGCTATGAGAGAGCCTATCTGAACGATGGGCCTGCTTCCTTCACGAGAGTCTATTTCTATTTACTTTTTGTGACTTGAACTCAGGGCCTTCACATTGAGCAGATCCAAACTGTTTTATAAGCTTAAAAATATTTTTTTGAGGTAAGCTTCTGCTAAGTTTCTAAGTGACCCAGGTTGAGTTGGAACTTGGGATTTTCAGCCTTCCAGAGGGCTTGGCTTACAGGTTGCACCATCACACCCAGATAACAGTTTCTGTAATTTCAGTTTCTGCCACTTGCTTGGTCTTGTGAAAACAGCAGACAGCACAGCAAAAGTTAAAGACTAGGCCAGTGATGACAAACGTTTTAGAGCTTTCAGTGATACAAACGGCCTGCTGCAGCGTGTGTACCATAGCTTCACCATCACTGGGCCATGCCACAAACTCAGAGCAGCTGGAATCATCCAGGGAGGGACGCCTTTTGGGGAGTGCAGTGGCTCTCAGGAAGAGCTGCACCTACTTGCTCTGAATTGAAGAGATTATGCTTTTGTTGCTGCTGATCAATTCTTCTTGATTGAGGACTTGTTCTAGAAGCTTCCTTTTTTCTAGGAGTAGGGTATCATTCTGGGCCAAGATCTGTTCCTGGAATTTCTTCTCCTAGAAATAGATTATCATGGCAAAGGAAAGAATTAGAAACAGAAGCATTTCAGCCTATTTCAAAACTAACAAAATGTTCTTATTTACCTTTTGTTTTCTGTTCTCTAATCTATCTCCACGTGTTTGGTGACACTATCATTCATTCCTAACTAGATATTCTTGAATGCATTTTGGTAGGGTTTTTTGGTTTTGTTTTGTTTTGTTTTGTTTTGTTTTGTTTTTTGGTACCGGGGATTGTACTCCTGACTGCGCTTGCCAGTCAGGCAACTTATGCTGCTAAGCTAAATCCCCGGCCCCTAGAATGCATTTTGGTTACTTTATGTAATATATCTTATTTGGACTTTTAATCATTCTTTTGCCTAAATATTTAAAAATATCTGAATATTCAACCTCCAATAAGATCTCAATGCTCTTACCTATATTTTAATTCCAACAACAAACACACGTGAATTCTTGAAAGCTCTATATTGAAAATTTCACCAAGAAATACATTTCCATCAATTTCAGAGCCAAATTCTTTGCAGGGCAGAGGGCAGAAGATAGGGTTTTGCCCCCTTGCCAGGCTTGTCAGGAGCCCAGCTGGCGTGGGACACCACATCTGTGAGTCTGTTCCTGTAAGAGACTTCCTATAGTGACAGTGCTGAGATGGTTTCTAGAACACTGTTTCATTTTTTACTAAGGATTTTCCCCAAAGCAGTAGGTTGTGACGTTTCAACTAAAGTGATAAAAGAGTACATTTTGTGAAAAAATACTAACATTCCCATAGAGAAAGTGTTCACAGATATTGATAAATATCACTCTTGGTGACAGTTGAGAGCCCCACTGTGATAACTGCTGATTTCACCTCACTAAGGACCTGTCAGTGGGAAGCGCCTTCTTTACCTTTCCATCTTGGTTTCTATCCCCTGCCAGCAGTGGGGGTGAGTAGGGTGTATGTGGGAAATTATAACAATTTTGACAGATGCGTGAATAACAGCATTAAGAGCGGCCTCCCTTCCTTCCATTCTTCTTTCCTTCCTTCCTTCCTTGGTCCTGGCCTTACAAATGCTTTCCCACTGAGTTACTTTCCCAACCCTTTTTTGTTTTTTATTTTGAGACAAGATCTTGGTAACTTTCCCAGATTAGGCTCAAACTTGTAATCCTCCAGCCTCAGCCTCCTTAACAGCTAAGGTTACAGATATGTGTCCAAAAATCTAGGCAAAAAGAGCAATTTTTATTTTTATTTTAAATAAACTATTAATGTAGATCATTCAGAAAAGATTGTCCATTTACTACTAAAGATGAATCAAGGAGGAAGTAAGATTATGTTCAGAAACAAAACAGCCTATATTTTCAAGCCCCTCCAGGACCCTACAGTGTCTAGAGATAATTTCACCTGCTATTATTTGAAGATATTTAAGTACTAATATACTGCAAGAGTTGAGAACAGAAGCTGCCATTTCACAGACAATGTCCTATGCTCATATAACTTGATTAGAAAGGGTATTGGATGGGGAAGACACCTTGATCTTTGGAAACATCATATTTTGGACACATCTCCAAATTAGGACACTTCCTGTACAAATAAGATAAAATATTGGGAAAATCTGGTTTGCATGGTCACAATGGCTGGAGGACTCAACTGACTTGCTGTATGAAGAGAAAACTGTTGGAATAAAGTTAAAAGAAAAGGCATTAGTTTTTGGAGAATCAGAAAGTAAGAGTAGCTTTTCTATGTGCTACTGTGCATTAAAAGCTGTCACATCCATCTTCACTGAGCTAAGTAGTTCTATTTTAGTTCACACCTTGTCTTGTGAACTATGTATCCATCTGTTGACATTTTTTCTAAAAGCTTATACACAAAAGCAGAAAATGATACCTATGAAAAACTTACATGTGCCACCTTAAGAATTTTATGTTTTAATTCTCACGAAAGTTGTGTGTATGTAAGTAAACCAGGTACAGTGGCACATACTTGTAATCCCAGCATTCAGAAGCCTGAGGGAGGAGAGTGGTGACTCTGAGGTCAGCCCAGGCTGCATAATAAGTTCAAGGCCAGTCTGGACTAGTGAGAGGGACTAGAAAGTCAAAACCAAAACTGAAAGCAAAAAACCAACCCAAACCAAAAAGCCCCCCAAAGCCTTATGTGTAAGGTGGAGATATTTTTCTCTATTTTTCTGATGAAGAAAACGATACACAGAGACTTGTCCAAAGTCTATATGTCAGGGATAGAATTTGAATCCGAGTCCAAGCTAAAACTCTCAGAACCCTTCAATGGCAGTAAGCAAAAGATCTAGTTCCTTTGTTAGCTTCTGCATATTGGTGCCGCCCAGGATGTTTTCTGGAGACCTGTGAGTCCGTCAGTCATACAGTGGCTTCCTAGACCACCATAGCAAATTACCACAAATTGAGTGGTTTAAAACAGAAAAAAAGTAATTTTCTCATGTTTTTATCGGTACCGGAGATTGAACTCACGACCGCCTTCTTGCAAGGCAGGTGCTTATGCCGCTGAGCTAAATCCCTGGCCCATCCTAGAAGTTTTATAAAAATGTGTCATATTGAGCCAGGCGTGGTGGCTCATGCCTGTAATCCTAGCACTCGAGAGGCTGAGGTGGGAGGATCGTTGCAAGTTCGAGACCAGCCTGGGCTACAAAGTGAGCTCAAGTGCAGCCTGAACTGCATAGTGAGACCCTGTCTCAAAAAAAGACCAAAAAAAAAAAAAAGTGTCATATTGGATTTAGAATTCAGTTGACCCAGGATGACCCCATTTTAACTAATTATATCTGCAAAGAATCTATTTCCAAGAAAGGTCACACTTTGAGGTCCTGGGTAGATGTGGTTTTGGGGGATACTATTCACCTCACGCAGTCAGGAGGAGAGGAAGCGCACCTGCAGTCACAGGGTGCTGCCCCCACACACAGATGGTTACACAGGGAAGGCAGGCAGCACAAGGAAGAGCTAGCAGTGCAGATAGGCACTGGTGAGATTTCTGGTGGACCCATGAAGCAGGATGGCCATTCTCTCCTGCAATGAGCTGGAGATTCTGAGAAGGGAAACGGTGACTGGGTTCATCCATTGCTCTCCACTTCTGATTCTGTATATGATTGTATTCATCTGTCCCACTTCCTTCTTACCATGTACTAATAAGCCAATAAAAGAAGCCTAAAGAAATCAGAGCTACTTAGGAAAAAATGTTCAAAGGCACTATGCAAGAAACGATATGGAAAAAGAATTGGTAAAGCAATTGGTAATGGTTTTCCTGTTTCTACTGCCACTTAAGATTGACACTAAAGTTTGAGGCAATACGAAGACTATATAAAGCAGGAGTGACTTACTAAGGATGGTTTGAAAGCTTCTGTTGAGGAAGTTTCAAGAACAGATACTTGGCTGGGTGTGGTGGAGTACATCTGTAATTACAGCACTCTAGGTGGCTGAGGGAGGAGGACTGCAAAGTCTAGCCCATTTTATGACTTAGGGAGAGACCATCTCAAACAAAAACAAAAAAAGGGTTGGAGATGTAGCCCAGTGCTAAGGCTCTAATACCGGAAAAAAAAAAAAAAGTCACCTTGAAGGCAAGACAGAAACTAGCAGTGCAGAATATGTTTAGTGTCCAATTTGATTTAGCAATACTCGAGTCTTTTTTACGTTTGGCAGGGTTTAAAGATCTACTCACTTTGAAAGAGTGAGTTCCCCTACAAACAAAGTAGTGAGATCAAAGACTGTGAATAGACCACAAACAATTAAAAATGCATGGGCTTTCTGCAAATGGCTGACCACTGGCATCATCAGTACACATTTAAATTCTCACCGATTTAATTCTTTGTTGCAGTATTCCAGTTTCATCTTCAAGTTGTTTAATTCTCTTATTTCGTATTTCTACTTCATGAACTAAATGATCCTTGACCTTTTGAAGCTTAGCTTTGCGGTGGTGATATTTTTCATTGCAGTTTCTGTAAAAGTAAATTTGAGTATGGGTACATCTAAACACAATTAAAACTTACGTTGCATCTTCAGTGTATACCTTCTTGGGCTCTCTCTTCTTGCATATATTAAGGTCCCGGAAGCAGATGTGGATACTGCTCTTGCTTCACATCTCCTTGATCTTTGTGTAGGAGAATAAACCAAGGATAATATCCTGTATAACAAATGTAGCCACCCATGGCGTCTAGTCTCTGGCTTGTCTTGATTAGAGCTGATTGTAACGGTAGTTCTAGCTTTTGAGTTTAATTTAGGAAACTTCTTGACTTCTGATCCCTGGCATCTAAATTTTGAGTCTTGCTTCACTGACTAGGTTATTAATGTAAAATTTCCCAGTTCTTATCTATACTCTTGAACAGCAATATAACTGCTTTGATCTTGCCTAATTCCCAAATAATTGGGCCTGTTTTGGTTTGGACTATTTATCTTTTTTAAATTAGCTTGTGTTTGTTACTCATATTGATCACATTCATCATAGGTACACCAGTGTACCTTGATTTTTCTTTTTTGCTGTCCCCCTCTCCTCTCTTTAATTTCTCCCCCATTTGTTAGGATTTTTAAAATGCCAATTCTATATAGGTCTTTGCTTTTCATTCTCAGTCTGATTCTGACATAAATCTAAGTGATCGCCCATACGCACATGGAAAAATGTTCAACATCATTAGCCATTAAGCAAAAACAAATCCAAATCAATGCAAAACAATGCAATAGGACTATACACTCACTATGTTGATTCAGAATAAAACAATGATAATAACAAGTACTGACAAAGACATGGGCAAACTTAACACTCATCCATTGTAGACTGGAATGTAAAATGGGGTAACCATTTTGGAAAACAGCGTAAATCTTCCCTAAAATGGTTACTCATAGGATTTCAGGATGATCCAATAATTCTGCTCCTCAGCATATACTCAAGAAAAGTGAAAATGTTTTTATATGAAAACCTATGCACAAATGTTCACAGCAGCATTGTTCATAATAGCCAAAAGGCTAAAGCAACACAAATTTCCATCAAATGATAAGTGGATCAACGTGCAATGGGCTATCACCCAGTCATAAAAATGAATGAAGTACCGAAATGAGCTTCAACATGGATGAAGCTTGAAAGCATTATGCTAAGTGAGAGAAGCCAGACACAAAAGGCCATGTAATATGATTTGATTAATATAAGATGTACATGAAAGGCAAATCTTAGAGCAGAAGAAAGATTAGTGATTGCCTAGGGCTGGAGGGAAGAGAGAAATGAGGTACAAGATATAGGGTTTATCTTTGAGGTGACTGGGCTGGGGATTTAGCTCAGCAGCATAAGCGCATGCCTGGCAAGCATGAGGTCCTGAGTTTGAGTCCCAGTACAAAAAAAAAAAAAAAAAAAAAGGTGACAGAAATTTTTTTAAGGTAGTGAGATGTTCTAAAGCTGGTTGTGGTGATGGAGGACAAAGTAAAATTTACAGAATTGTACATTTTAAAGGGATGAATTTTGTGGCATATACTTTATATCTTAAAAAACAGCCACCCCCCCAAAAAATCTTCATTTAGCATTTCAAACTTTAACAGCTAAACAGAGTGAACACAAACATAGATTAAAGCATACAACCACTATGCCATCCTCTGATAATTGCAGTACTTCCCTTATAACACTGTTTAATCAGCAGAGCTTCAAATTAAGCATTAGGAAGTTTCACTTAGTATCTGTTAAATAAAAATTACAGGAGCTCATGTTTTGGAGCTATGTTCTCAAACGAGGCCCAGAAAACAAAGGAAAAAATCTGGATGAACTCACTAGTATGCACAAGGCCCTGGGGTTCAATCCCCAGCATTAAGAGAAAAAATAATGGAGTCACTCACACGGAAGTTCTAGCTGAGACATTTGGGCTCCTGGGTTCTAAGGTGCTTAGTGCACACATGGTTTCTGATCTGAGAGAGGAAGGCATCCAGAGGGAGGGACACTGCTGCTCTTGCCTGATTCCTCTGGACCCCTTGCTGTGAGACACCATGGCTTTCATGCAGACCTTTCCTATTATGCTGTTCCTTTATTAGACCCTTTTCCTGAAATAAGCTTTATATGTGTAAGCACTGTTAATTTGGGTTCTGTTGGTCTTTAGCAATTAAGTCTTTAACTGCCAACATTAGGGCATATCAATTTTATGAAGTATTATATTTTATGAAAATAAAATGGCGTATGCCTTAAATCCAAAACTCTGGGAGGCTGAGGCAAGAGAGCCACAAGTCTGAGCCCAGCCTGTCTCAAAATTTTAAAAAAAGGCTGGGGATATAGCTTAATGGGGATTGAGTTCAATCCCCAGTACTGAATTAAAAAAAAAAAAAGGAAAATAAAACCCTCAGGCACTGAGGTTTTATAACTCACCCAAGATTATACAGTTAGTTTCTAATAGAACCAGGATTTGTAACCAGGTAGAGTGGTTCCAAAGCCATTTCTCTGGACTAGTGAGTTTCACATACTTCAGAGGAGGAGACAGAAAGGAATCTGGTAGTGATGAGCAGGAAATGGACATGGTAGGAAGTGTGTGTGGATGTGCATGTGTGTGCTGGGCCAAAGCCTTGTCCACGCTAGGCGAGCTGTCTAGTACTAAGTTACATCCCCAGCATCCCCTCTCCCCATTTTTTAAAGAGATAGGGTTTTCATTATATTGCCTAGGCTGGCCTTAAAGTCCTAAGTTCAAGAAATCCTCCTGCTTGCCTCAGCTTCCCAAGTACTGTAGCTGGGATTACTGGTGTATGCCTTTGGGCTGGTTAAGGACATGAATTTTACTTGATTATCTACTGTCCACCAGGGACTGTAACGGAGTCCACATGCCCTTGAACAGCTTAAAGCCTGGTAAAGAAGACAACTAGCAAACCACAGTCTTTGTTTTGTTCTGTTTTTGAGACAAGGTCTCACTATGCAGGTCAGCCTGGCCTTGAACTCACTTTGTAGCCCAGACTAGTCTTGAACTCCTGGTGATTCTCCTGCCTCAGATTCCCATGTGCTGGGATTACAGCCATGTGGTCACCCTGTTCTTTGAACATGAGGAAAAGCTCTGATATAAGTCCAGAGAGGCATGGACAAAAGGGTACAGGGATGCAAAGAATGAGCATCTCTCCAGCACGGACTGGTGTGTTAAGAAAGGTGGTGACACGGAGTCTAAACATTCTGAGTTGAAATGAAGAGTTCAGATAGGAAAAAGTGGTTTGAACTGAGCAGTGTGTGAGGGGGAAAAAGAGGGGAGGCAACGGAACTCAATGAGTGGTAATTCCCTTCCCTTTTCCTCTCCTGGGAAGGCCGTGGGCCCCATATCTCCAGGAGAAGCTCTGTGCACAAAGCTCTGGAAACAGGAAGACCTCACTGGCACAGAGAGGCTGGCTGTAAGGAGCCTCCCGCTGTCGCTCAGGCCGGTGCAGCCAGGGACCGCCCCCCTCAGTGTCTGCTGCCCATCTGCACATTTACCTCATGTGCTTGTCAAGCTGCTCTAGGTATCGCCCATGTTCTTCCCACAGAGCTTCCTTTTCTTGCAGCAACTCAGACAGCTTCTCTGACAGTGCCTGCTTGCTCTTCATATGCTGGGGGAAATTTTAAAGGAAAAAAAGAGAATAGCCTCTTTGTTAAAGATACGCTGTTGAAGAAACATAAATTGGCAAAGGCTTTCTGCTGAAAAATGTTTACAGCTCCTCCAGCTTCTGAGATCAGAGTAGCTTCATGTAATTTCTGCACTTTCAGAGTTCCTAAAAGCCAACGGCTGCTTTCTTTGACTTTTATTCCCCCTCACTTGCCAATAATTTTGTAAACATTAATCCTCCATGTTAAAAATTTTCTAGTTCCTGCCTTGCAACTCCCTTCCCAAGGTAGGTTATAAAAACTCAGATCTTACCCTACCTTTAGCTGGTCATAAAGAAATTCTTTGACCTACCTTGTCTATTAAGGTTCAAAAGACTCTCCTCGTATCAGAAGGTTCAGCTCTATGCCATGGAGGAAAGAATACAGCACACAAAAGCCAAGAAGGTCCTGGCGCAGAAGCTCATACCCTCAGGACCTGTCCAGACGTTGCCCCAGACATCTCTTTACCCAGATACTTGTGGACACTCTTTGAATACCCTTTTGTAATAAACAGTAAACATAAGAGCAGTGCTTCCCTGAGTTCTGGTAGCTACTGCAGCAATGAGTGGAAACTGTGAAAAGGATATGGGAACCCAGTTTATGACTGATTTGTTAGAAATTCCACGGACCTGGTCCTGCTCCCAGGTCTCTGTTTGTGGTGACCAGTGCTATCTCCGTAGACTGTCAGGGCAGAATTAAATTAGAAGACATCTAGCTGGTGTTCACTGCTGCAGCATGCTTGCCTGCCTGCCAGTGAAGAGAAACAACACTTGTGTGCATGTGTGTGTGTGTGATACTGAGTATTGAATCCAGAGCCTTCACACGAGCTACATCTCTAGTCCTTCTTTCATTTCTTATTTTATGACAGAGTCTCACTAAATTGTCCGGGTCTGCTTGAACTTTGGATCTTCCTGCCTCATCCTCCCAGCTTTCTGGGATCACAGGCATGCACCTCTGCACCTAGTTTCCCACACCTATTGAGATCACGGAAGTCCGGTATAGAAGGAGATTAGAAGGAAAAAAAGACAGCTTGTTTTCCCATAACACAAGTATATGAAATAAAAGCTATTCTTTTGATCTAACCTTGATTGATAAAACATTTTGTTCTAGAAGCAGTTACAGAGTTTATGGAGACTCAAAGTTGAAAATCTGACCTTGTTATTTTCTCTTCTCTGTCTCTGTTTCTCTCTCTCTTTCATTCTTTGACCTTTGCACTGAGCTATATCTCCAGCCATTTTTTATTTTGTGAAGTCTTGCTAAATTGTCTGGATGGGATTCAAAAATTACAATTTTCCTGCTTCAGCCTACCAAGTGTTAGGATTACAGGTGTATACCCTTGACATAGTTAGATTTGATGGTTCAAATTGAATATCCCATATCTAAAGTGCTAGAGTCTAGAATTATTTTGCTCAACCTGCAATATGATCTTGTCTTACTACTAGAAACCCAGGGCAAAAGAGCTTACTAAATTATCAATCTGCAAGAATGTTATAATAGGATTGAGAACTATAAGCATTTTGGGGGTGAGTTACCCATCTCTGACCATATTAATGAGCTTACAAGGATTTTAACTTGGGGATTTAATTACTGGAACAAAGGCACAGTCAAAGCAGAGAGCTTCTGTGAGTGTCTTAAAGTAATCTCTCTTGTAGCCAGAAGACCAGTGTGACTACAAATTTCATTTAATAGGTTAAATTTCATTTAATAGGTTTCAGTGTGACTCCCAAATTTCATTTAATAGGTTGCAGACTTACAGCGCAAATTGATTTCTTGGCCAGAACTCTTATGTGAAAAACAAGATTTGGGGAATGTATGGAAACCTGAGAATTGGGAATGAAAACATCTAAAAGAACCTGACAAATCACTGAGCTTCTCTTGCCAGTACAAGCAGTCCTTCTTCTTCTAAGGATATTAACTATCTGGTTCTGAGGACTCAGAATTACTTTCATGCGAGGCAGCTACCCTGAGCAAAGATGCCTATTGTTTAAGATCCACCTCTGTATCACTACCACTTCTGATGGCTCCAGGCCTGCATAACTAGAGCTGAGTCCCAGCACACCTTGTAGGGGTGCTGAATACAGGGACAGACCTAGAGACTGCCATATTGAAAGGTGGGTAAGATTCTGACAATCTAAGTTTGTCGGAAATTATACTAATGAGGAAGGACCATATCATTGAAAAGCTAAATTTATTAACATGAATATATTTATCGAGAGTCAGGGTTTAATGTAACTTGAAATATCTAAAGATGACTTTAATAGTTTATTGATTGAAACTTGGTCCCAACAGCAACATATATGAAATGACAGGAAAATGCCATACCTTGCCAGGCATGGTGGCACACACCTGTAATTTTAGCACTTCTAAGGTTGAGGCAAGTGGATCATGAGTTTGAGGCCAGCCTTGAGTACACAGCAAGTTCAAAGCCAACATGGACTACACGTAGTAAGAACCTCTCTCAAAACAAAACAAATCATGAAAGATGCCCTAGTTTTTGTTGACATTTTGGTAGAATTGGGAATTGAAACTTGGGCCTTCACACAGGGCTACATCCCAAACCCTTTGTTAGTTTTTATTTTGAGATAGGGTCTCTGTCAGTCACTAAATTGTACATGCTAGGCTCGAGCTTGTGATCCCACTGCCCAACCTCCCAGAGAGCTAGAATTATAGCTTGATGCCTGAAGGTACCATACTTCTGGCTAAGTATATGCTTAGTGGTTGAGCATATTAATCATGACCAGGCCCTGGGTGTAATCTCCAACAGCCCCCCAGAAAAGATGCTTAAGGCAGAGGAGAGAAACTAAAGGCTTCAGAACACAGATAACTTGAGAGTAGACTTACCATCCATCTCAAAACCATGGGAGTGGGCCTGGGTTTAGCTCAGCAGCATAAGCACCTGCCTGGCAAGCACAAGGTCATGAGTTCGATCCTCAGTACCAAAACAAACAAACAAACGACCATGGGGGTCCAGAATATACTCTTTTCACCGAGGTTTCCCTAAGTATTGGCAAGGGAGCACCAGATTCCTTAAAATGCTCTAGAATGCCAACCTGCTGAGGATGGTAGGAGGCACCACAGCTCAAGTGGCTCTCTGATTTTAATTGGGCTGATTGTACTATAGGGTCAGAGGTCAAATGGATGCTTAAATCTCAGATACAAGGTGGGCATTTTACTGTTCACAGGCAGCAGAGCCAGGGATATATATAATCAAATGATTTCACTCATAGCAACCTAGTAGTGGTTAAAAAGTGATTAAAATAGTTGAGATTTAAATCTTACATGAATTGTATTTTTTTAGTGTATGTGCTGCCGAAGCAAGCACCATGAATTGTATTTTTGAGCCTTTTTTTTTTTTTTTTTTTTTTTTTTGGTCTTTTTGAGACCAGGGTCTCACTATGCAGTACAAGCTGGCCTTGGCTTCACTTTGTAGCTCACGGTGGCCTTGAACTTGCAGTGATCTGCCTGCTTCAGCCTCCAGAGTGCTGGGATTACAGGAATGCACCACCACGCCTGGCACGAATTGTTTTTAAACAAATAAATCCCCTTGGTTCTGGGGAACAGAACCATTTAAATGACACAGATGGAGAGTGAAGACCTGTTCATGCTTACTCCCTAGATTTGAACCAGTTCGTAGACTGGAGCCTTTGATTGATAGGAGTTGTTAAGTTTTCCTCAGGAAACAACTCTGTGATACTGCTACAAGTATTTGATTTTCTCTTAAATTTTCTATAAAGAGACTCATGGCCTTTTATAGGATATAGACTTTTGAGGGTTAGGTGTGCAGTGGCTCTGACTCAAGGCTAACATCTGTGGGCCTCAAACAACATTAAGTTTCATAATTCAGAGTGGGAGCTTAGGAAAATGAAGTTTAAAGTCACAGCGTGCTTCAGGAGCTTAGTGTATATATATATTTTTGTTTGTTTGTTTGTTTGTTTGTTTTTTCGTTTTTATCGGTACCAGGGATTGAACTCACGACTGCCTGCTTGCAAGGCAAGTGCTTATGCCACTGAGCTAAGTCCCCAGCTAAATCCCCAGCCCCGCTTAGTGTATATTTTAAAATGAGTTTGCGAATCTCTGAGGATTCATTCATATCCAGTTCTTGAATACATAGTCAGAAGAGATGCTCTGGAATGGTAAGTTATTCACAATTGCTTTCTGACTTGAAGACTGGACAGTATTCATGGTAGAAGGTGCCAATGCTTGGAGTTCACCTTAGACTCTGAATTAATATACACTGCATTTGCTACTTCATACAAGTTTTTTCTCTGTTTCTTTTCTTTATTTTATTTTACTTTTTCTTGAGACAAGAGTTCCACTGTGAAGTTCAGGCTGCTCTTGAACTCTCTTTGTAGCCCAGGTCGGCCTCAAACTCACGAAAATCCTCCAGCCTCGGCTTCCTGAATGCTGGGAATACAAGCCATGAATGTTTTTAGTGGTGCCCAAAGCAAAGTATCTTCGTTGGTGTATCAGCCAGTTTACTAGAGAAGCAGATATAATACAAGATAGATAAATATATAAGAATTTACAGATAGGCTTATGATGGTCATCTAGAGTCATGTGTGGAAGAGTACAAAAGGTCAGTCAGTGCACTGGGGATCTCAACGATCCAGTCAAAGGCCTGGAGCTCTGTGTAGTGTTCAAGCGAGTCTGTGCAAGGAGGCCAAATGGTCTGCACTGGAAGGCTAAAGGCTTGAAGCTGGCAGCGGAAGCGTTTGCACTGAAAGCCAGGAATCAACATCCAAGGTGAAAGCAAAGACTAGGGTTTCTCCAAAGGAAACCGAAGCAAGCCCTCCTACTTCCTTTCCCTTTTTCTTTTTCCCTTTTATGGCATTCTGGTGGTAATCCTCCCTATGGTGGGTCTTCCATACCCAGAACAATGCTGAGTCAATTTAATTGGATGTTATTTACTCAAATTGATACAATCAATAAACCATCATAATTGGCTCTGTGTCTTAGTAGTTATGAATAAAGCTGGTGTGAACATTGGTGGGTAGGGTTTTGGGTAGACATGTTTTCAATTTCTTTCTTAACAGCAAGGAGCACAATTACTGGATCATATGGTAAGAATATGTTTAGTTGTAAGAAACCACCAATCTGTCTTCTAAAATGTCATATTTTGCGTTACCATCAGTGATGAGAGTTCCTGTTGTGCCACATTTTTATCAGCATTTGGTGACATTAGTGTTCTGGATTTGGCCACTAAAATAGGTGTGCAGTGGTATCACATTATTATTTTTTTTTCTTTTTTTTATTTAAAAGGAAAAAGAGAAAAAAAGCAGAACAAAACAAAACAGTGTAAGGGTACAAGTAATTCAGAACTACAAAACAAAACAAAACAAAACAAAAAACAGTAAGCTATCACCAGTTAATAGATTACACGCTATCATCTTAGAAAAGGTGTTTCAGGTCACAGGATCAAAGCATACAAACTGAACATTCAAACAGTGAGGCTGCAAATAGTTGTGTTCAGTAATCCAATCAAAAATATTAATATGGTCTTCTATTTAACACACCTAAACACCCTTGTTGTTGTATCCTTTAGGGCACTTTTTTTCCCCTCTCTTTATTACAGTAAAATTTACACATTTTGGGTTTTATTGCTCCCTTAGATCTTACTACTTTTTTTTGTAAGAGAATAAAATCAAGCATGATAAAACAAAGCTGTCAGTCAAAACCAAGGATAGACATAGCACACGATGTAAACACAGAGTACACGGTTATCAACAATGGTTACCATAATGCCTCTTGCTTCCTTAAGAATTGTCTATCTCATTAGGTATTATAAAGTTGAACAAAACAATAGAGAACAAGACCAATAAAACCTAAACATTGTAAATCTTACAGAAACTCAAAAGAGGATAATAGTCAAACCAGAATGGGCATCATAGTGAATCTTATTGCCTTCAAAGTAGTTGCCTATACTTTGATGCTTGATACTTTCACACAGAGCAGAATAGAGTCTAATCAGTCAAAACAAGATAACGGGGGTATTACAGGACTTCAAGTTAATAGGAAATCAAAAAAGT
Source organism: Cavia porcellus (assembly GCF_034190915.1). NCBI lineage: Eukaryota > Metazoa > Chordata > Mammalia > Rodentia > Caviidae > Cavia > Cavia porcellus. The sequence goes on from NW_026947508.1 coordinate 38,678,609, forward strand.
TACTATAATATATCCTGCTAGTTTTTTTGATTTTTTTCCCCTTAGTTAAAAAAAAGAAATTTAAAAAATTAAATAATTTTTAATGAATAAGGGACACATTATTATTTTAATCTTTAATCCCTGCGAACATATGTGGATGTGCCCCTTAGCCCTAGGTTATTGAGAATTTTTATCCTGAAAGGATGTTGCAGCCTGTAAAATTCTTTTATGTAGCTGCTATGGCTTGAATGATGGTTTCCTCAAAAATTCATGTTGCTATCCCAGTGTAACAGTATTAAGAGCTGTAGCCTTGGAGAAGTGATTGAGTCTGGAGGGCTCTGTTCTCATGAATGAGATCAGCACATTATAAAAGGCCTTGAAGTTGAGGGGAAAGCCTATTTGCCTTTCCAGTCCATGTGCTGCATGAGGACACAGTTCCTTCCCTATGGAGGATGCAGTAAAAGGCACCATTCTAGAAGCAGAGAGCAACGCTCACCAGACACCTGCCCTGCTAGTGCACTGGTTGTGGACCCTGGAACCCTAGAACTGTATCAAGTAAATATGTGTTCTTTATAAGTTATCAAGTCTCAGGTTTTTTTAAAAAAACACAAACAAAGATAGCATCTATTGATAGAATCATGTGCTTTTTCCTGTTTGGCCTATGGGCTTGATAGATTATGTAATTGATTTCCAATTGTTGAGCCAGCTTTGCACATCTGGGATAAATTCTACTTGATCATGGTGAATATTTTTTATATAAATTTTGGATTCAATTTGCTAATATTTTGTTAAGTATTTTTTTTGATTTGTTTTTGGACACAGTATCTTGCTATACATTCTGATCTGCCCCAAGAACCCTAGGTAGCCCAGGGTGGTCTTAAACTTGTGATCCTCCTACGTCAGCCTCCCCAGGGCTGGGATTACAGGCATGTGCTACTATGCTCAGTTTATTGAGGATTTTTATATCTGTAGCCATAAGAGATTCTTGCATTCTTGTAAAGTCTGATTTTGGTATTAAGGTAATTCTGGCTTCATAGAATAAGGAAGTGTAGCCTCTGCTTCTTTGGTTATATGACAAAATCTAAAACAAGCCACAAAATTATATGCAGTATACAAATCTTTAATATGTCAATATTGCCCTCAGGGGCTAAAATTAAAAATGAATTAAGGAGAAAATAGAGAAGTGAAAGAAGAGAAAGAGATTAGAAATAAGGTTGAAAGATAAAGAGACAGAAAGAGACAGAAACACACACACACAGAGAGAGAGAGAGAGAGAGAGAGAGAGAAAGACAGAGGTTCGTTTGCACAGTTGTCTCTGCTTTCCCTGGTAGACAACTGTGGAGACAGAGTCCCCATCCATGCCAATCTATTCCAGCAAGCCAGCAGTAGCTTTTTGGTGGGGATAGTGGATAATCTTAGTGAGCTGCACTTTCTGGCCAAGACCAGACTCATTGGATTCACTGCCATCTGAGCAACTTATGCAGGACTTGGTCCAGCTGAGAGCTGCTAGATGGGGCCAGCAGCAGTTCTGAGTTCTGAGCTCAGCTGGCTGTCTCTAGGATGGCTCCCAGCCAATCACTCTCTCCCACAGGAGAACTGATCCCTTCACATTCACCACCAGTGCAGTCCTCTAAGCCTGCTGTTCCCCTCCACTGCCACATCTCTCTGTGGAGGTCTCTGGGGTTGCCAGCCACCACTGTGTGTCCACAGGTTCAAACCGCTCCTCTTATGCAATGAGTTCCATATCAGGGAGAAGGTGCCTCTGGCTATCTCCTCCTCCTTCATTGAAGTTTGTCTCTTCACTATCTCCTTGGGCTTCAATTCATGCTTCAGATTTCCTGGGTCCAGGGGCCCACTTCCCTCCTATTCTTCCTCACATTGCTATATTCCAATGTCTGGACGGTGACTCTCAAAGAGGATGCTTCTCCAATGCTTACTGTGCCACCATCTTGGTGGCACACCTTTCCAGTCTCTGCTTTTATCTTATAAAATAGAATAAGAATTAGCATAATTTATTTAAGCGTTTGGAAGAGCAAGGCACGGTGGTGCATGCCTGTAATCCTGGCACACTGGCAGGCTGAGGCCAAATGATTACAAGTTTATGCCAAGTCTGAGAAATTTAGCAACTTAGCCTTCATCTCAAAAAATAAGAAAAGAATTGGGGAAGTAACTCAGTGTAAAGGGCTCTGGGCTCAATTACTAGTACTCCAAAAAGGAAGAAAAAAAAAAAAAAAAAAGGAAACGACAAGAGAAAGAAAGAGATAAAAGAGAGAGAAAAAAGCAAGCAAGTTTGTTTAGTAGAATTTACCAATAAAACTACCTGGTCCTGATGGTTTTTGTTTTAAGGTTATTAAGAATTCAATTTCTTTACTAGTTGTAGTTCTATTAGATGGTCTTTTTCTTTCTATATGCTTGTCCATTTTTTTATATGTGAATTTGAGTTTTTCCATTCCATGTGCCACATGAGGACCAAGCAGTTGGTTCATTCCATCCAGATTATCATATTTGTGAGCACATAACTGTTTACAGTATTTCAAGTTTATGGAATCCACAGTGATGTTCCCTCTTTAGTAAGATGCTGGTAAGATGTGTGGGGAGGGGATGGCTATCATTCTGTAGTCCTATAGTGATGTTATAGTGTTTTATTAAGCTTGTACTTTTGGACTGTGAGTTTCACCCCTAACCCTTCACTACTCTTCTATGGGGTACAGCGTTAGCTGGAGTTACGTGTCTCCCTTCTCCTAGGTCTGTGAGGCTCCAACAAATCCCCATCAGGTTAGGCCCTGGTTAAATTGTTTCCCATGAAGGCAGGCCTTGATCAGAAGTTCAAAATGAGCTGGATGTGGTGGTGCATGTCTAAAATTCAGCACTCTGGGAAGCTGAGGGCAAAAGGAACACAGAGTTGAGCCCAGCATGGGTAACTTAGCAATTTATCAAGCAATTTATCTTAAAATTAAAAAAAAAGAACTGGAGATATAGCTCAGTGTGAAGGTCTTCAGTTTTGTGTACAGATATTCACTGGTAGGGACATGGTAAGCTCCAGGAGGCAAAACTCACAAACCTGTCAGGGCCCCATAATGACTGGGTCTCCTAGAAGTTTTATCTCTCAGGCTTATCAACACTACGTCTTCAATAATTCATCAATTAACACTTCAGGTTGCCCTCCTCAGGGACCATTTCTCATGGAGCTTTCCCTCCAATAAACTGTGATTCTCTGGATTTATCTGCAGTGTCTCCAATTGCAGGGTCAGCAGTTGCCCTGTGATCTCATTTGTCTCATGGGTGTCAATGTTTTCATTTTGTTCAGCTTTCAACTTATGGTTAGGATAGAGTGGTGATGACGTCAAGCTGCTTTCAGGCAGAACACTAAACCAGAAGCTTTCCTAAAGCCCCAGAATGACAGGGCTCTGAGAGCTTCCAGTTGGCTGAAACATGGGAGGTTCAGGGAGCGTATGTGACCAGAGAGAGCATGGGAGCTCCACAGCTCTCCCCATTTACCCTGCCCTAGGCATCTTTCCCACTGGCTGTTCCTGAGTTGTCTCCTCTTACAATAAGCAAATGACTTATTGACTTGTTTTCCTGAGTTTTGTGAGCCATTCTAGCAAATGACCGAATCTGATAGTGGGTTGAAGAATCCCCAGATTTATAGCTAATGGTCAGAAACACAGGCAAAAAACTGGACTTTCAAGTGGCAGCTCAAGTGGCATGGAGCCCTTAACTAATGGAATCAAGTGCTAATTCCATGAATATGTATAAATTGGATTACACTTTATACACTTGTGGGGGAACAAAGAATTGAAGAGCTGCTTGAGATGTGTGTGTGTGTGTGTGTGTGTGTGTGTGTGTATGTGTGTGTGCGCACGCGCTCACGGACGCGCATGTGTGTAAACCTTACATCTGGTGTCAGAAGTGTTGTGAATGGTGTTAAAGTCATGAGATAGGGCACAAATCCTGAATAGTTAATCTAAAGTAAACTAAAAGTCAGGGCTTAAGTAAGTTACCATACCACAGGGCCTAAATAATTAACTTAAGCAAATTATCAGGGCCTAATGAAAGGAACGAAAAAGAGGTCTCTAAGCAAATGGGAAGGCCCTGGAGAAAGTAAAACGCATACAAAGCAATTTGCTTTCTGGATACCAGAGCATCCCTGCCCTCTGTCATGCTCACCTCTACCGAAAACTGTAAAAAGTCACTGGGTTTAAACATCTGCGGTGTCCATCTTACGGATCCCTTCTCTGATAAGCAGGGGCTTTTCCTTTTATTCTTCCTAATAAAAGTGTCTCTGTCCATTCCCCACTGCTGGCTGTATGCTGCTTCTTTACCCCCAAAGAACCCAAGAGCTAGAGGGAGCCGGTCTCGGTGTGAGTATAGAGACAACATCCAGTTTTTATCCCCTTATTCTCCTCTAGAACTAGCAGGTAGGTGAGTGGGCAGAGAGCAGATGAGACACTGCAGGAGGGCAAGGAGAGCCCTGCAGGTGTCTCACTCTGGTGCCACAGGAAGTGGCTTCCTTGTGACTTCTGAACTGGGTTTATTGAAGCCCACAGCAGTTCCTTCTGCTCTGTGTTCTCTCCTTCGAACAGCATTGTGAGGGTCCTTTCATCTATATTAAATCCTTCTTGCTTAGGTTGGGGTTCAGGACACACCACCCCAACACATGTATATAAGTAACCAGAATGAGCCACCCCAAAATATACTTCTTTGGTGTATCTGAATATACTTCGTGTTAGTCTGAGAAACTGCAGACATAGGAGCAGCTCTGAAAAACTGTCTTGTTGTAGAAGAAATTTACATCTATACCAGTAATCTAGATTTGTAGAAGTTACCTGTGTTAAGCAGAGGGCCGCCACAGGTCACTTATTACCTGAGAGCTTTTCATTTGCATGAAGACAATCTGCCACCCCGTAACTTATCCCCATCACACCCCAGAGTTCCAAGCCCCCATTCTTTTCTGTAGCTCAGGATGTCATATAAATTTCCGTCATCAGACTCTTGTTGCATCCCACAGTTTTTTTGATGTTCTTGCACGTGCTCATAATTAAAATTAATCTGTCTTATCTCAATTTCATTTGTAGCCCTGCCAAAGAACCTAGAAGCCATTTCCCTCCCCTGGCACTGGACTCACCCACAGCAGATTAAACTTTCCTGGCAGAACCATGACTAAACTGAATGAGTCAAGTGCTAGGCATGCAATCGTGAGTCCCTATGACTCAGATCTACGTGCGCAGGAAAATTCAGAGGCATAGTGGTTTACTTTCTTACCTCATCACATTTTCTTTTTTCATTTTCCAGTTGTTTAAGTAAGGCCTCTTGTTGCTGAGAATTGGTCATTTCCAACTGACTCTCTTTCTCCTGTAAGGTTCTCACTTGCCTTTGTAGTTCATTTACATTCTGATCAAGGAGTTTCCTGAAGACAGTTAATGTCCGTTAAACCATACTGTATATTGCCACGTTTTGCAAAGAAAGTTAGACCTAAAATTTGTTTGCCATCATAGTTTTAAATTCAGGAAAGTAGGATGTGTGTCCATAAAAAAAAGGGGGAACCTCCATTATGACAGAACCTCTTCTTAGTGATCCCTCTCACTATCAAAACAATCCCATGAGGAAGAAATACTTTTCCTTATTTCAGAGATGAGGAAAACGTGGCCCAGAGAAGAGCTAGGACAAGGCAGAAGTAGAGCTCTAATTCTGGATCCCATGTGCATTTTTTCTCATTGCTTTACAGACTGAGCCCTTGATCTTGTGAGTTCAAACTAGGATTGGCAGCTACAAACACTATCACTGAATCATGAATGAACCTACATTTGATGAAATAATTTACCCTTTTTCCAAAACACTGTCTCTTTCTCTGTCTCTCTGTCTCTGTCTCTCTGTTTTTGAGACAGTCTTACTTTGTAGTTCAGGCTGTACTGGAACTCATGTTGATCCTTCTGCCTCAGCCTCCTGAGTGCTGAAGTTACAGGTGTGTGTCACAACACACAACTCTTAAGAGTGGGCCTCAGGGCTGGGGATTTAGCTCAGTGGCATAAGCCTGAGGTCTGAGTTCAATGCCTGATACCAAAAAAAAAAAAAAAAAAAAAAGTGGGTCACATTAGACTGGTTTGTGGAAAGAGATTCAGAGGAACTTTTGAGGATTTCAGAACAAAGTTTACTGAATTTAGGAGATTCATCTTGAAGAATATGATGATGACAATGAAGAATTAGTATTGGTGAACAAAATTCTCACCTCTATACTAGGTTAGAGGTTAACATATTATCACTGGACAAGTAAGTTTGCTTTCTCCAACTTTAGCATTCTGGGAAACTGTTATGGTTGATGCACTTTTTCAATTTGAGAAGTTTAGAGGTTTAAGGAAGAGACTCAGCAGGGAGCCTGGCTTCTTGCTTTGTAAACAGTCCCATTCTATGCAGGAGGAGGGCAAGGGTATTTTGTGAGTGCTACACTGACTCTGGAGGTTATATATTGTATACAATATAAAGGAGGAAAAGAGACTTTTTCTTCCCCTCTTTTGCTCTGACTGCTTTTTCTGGTTGCTGTGTTGAAGTGTTGCCCTGGTGCCATGCCACCTTGACTTGGAGCCAGCTGAGTATAGACTAAAACCTTCACAAACAGTGAGCTAAATAAACCTTTTCTTTTTTCATTTTGGGTGTCAGGTATTTTGCCCAAGTAATGAGAGAAAGTAACCATTTTTCAGAAGATTTATATCTGAGACATGGGTTTATATTTCTTCACCTCTAGTTCTCATGTCTCTTGATAGACGCCCAAGCTTGCTAAGGATTACTGTAGCTGGCTTTCTACCGTTCCCACCCATCCTCATCCCAACATTCCTTCTGTCATTTCTGTTTTAACTAATTTATTGTGTGCATATCTGAGCAATTTCCTGCTTTTATTGCCTTCTTTTCGGTTCTATTTTTAGTTTCTGATTAAGGAACCACACTAAGATGTAAGCCTTGGAAGTTGAAAACCGAAATTCAAAAGCAGGAAGTCCAAATTAAAACAGCAGCTTACAAATTATGTTAGAAAATAGTTCACACATTATATAGCTTTAAAAATTAGCCTAATAGAAATTGCCATTTGATACGACACCTGTTTTCCCTATTGACTGAGCTTCCTTTCCAAATTATTCTTTACATGGCAGCCAGTGTTCCTCCAAATTTTGACCTAATTATCTTTCCCTCTCTTTCTCTGCCTCTCTCCTTCCTCTCCCCTCCCTTCCGTGCTCCTTCCTACTCTTCCTCTGCCTCCCCATCTTTGTGCCCTTCTTCTTCTGCTCTTCTTCTTCCTTCCTCTTCCTCCTCTTTCTTCTTCCTCTTCCGAGCCCTCCTATTTCCTCCTCATCTTTTTTTTCCTGCTGTTCCTGTCTCCATTCCCTCTCCCTCCCTTCCTGTGTTTCTCAGTGCTGGGATTGAAACTAGGGCTATATACACACTAGCTAAGTACCCTGTCATGAGGTACATCCCCAGCCTTAGTGAGACAGGGATTTGGTCTTATGCAGTTGCAAGCGCTGATTTCATAGTCTGTATGGCTGTCATCTTTATGTCACATGCTGTAGCTTAAAGCCGGAGGACAACGAAGATGTGAAGACAAGCAGCTAGAATCCATGAGGATGGGTGGGAACCCAGGCCCGCTCTCACTGCCTCCACCCTTGATAAAGTAGATGTCCTACAAGAGAAACTGCCACCCCTGTCAAGGAGCTCAGTGGACACCTGGCTCAGGAGGACAAGTTGAAGGAGGATCTGGGGCAGATGGAGCTGTCATAGGCCTGGCTGTTGCCTCAGTGCCAAGGTCAGCGGCAGAAACGTGCAACACGTGTGAACTACAAAAGCACTTGCTCCAGCCTGCCAAGCATGAAAACCAAAATGCCTTACTTTTTCCCTTCTGCCCAAATATATCTCCTGTGGTACCCTCTAGCCAAGAATTCTTTATTGAGGGAATTCTGGGAAACATGTTTATCTTAGTCAAGTTGATACATTAAAAAAAGTGTTATTGTAATACTTGATGTTATTATTACTATCGTCATCTTCTTAGTAATGTGAGAAGAGTTCACTTGGCTACAACATGGGGGTCAGGAAGTGGTAAGAAAATGAGATTAGAAAGATAAAATAGGTTTGTGTCATGCAAACCTAACAAACCACTTTAAGGACTTTGGATTTGTTCATGAGAGATACTGGTCTGCAGCCCTCCCCCAGCCTGTCTCCCCCTCCCCCCTGCTGTCTTTTTGAGACAGAGTTTCACTGTGTAGTTCAGGCTGGCCTTGAATTGCAGTAATCCTCCTGCTTCAGCCTCCGGAGTGCTGGGATTACCAGCATGAGCCACCATGTCTGGCTGCCTTTCTAGTAATATCTTTATTTTGTTTTGGTATTAAAGTAGTACTTGCCTCAAACGTAAGTGTTAGAAAGTGTCCTCTTTCCAATTCTTCTATAAGAAACTGTAAGAAGTTATATTCTTAAATGTTTGGTAGAATTCAACAATGAAACCATCTGAGCCTGCTGCTTTACTTTGGGAAGGTTGATTCTATTTTTTTTCCTTGAGATTGGGGTCTTGCCGTGTTTTCTGGACTGGTGTTGAACTTGTAGTGTAAGTAATCTCTCCCACTGCAGGCTTCTGGGACTACAGATGTGTGCTCCCATGCCAAACAGGATTCAATTACTTGGGCAGACACTGAGTAGGCCTAGTATGATGATCTGTTTCTCTTAGTTTATGTCTTTCAAGGCATTGTTCTATTTCATATAAGTTATCAAATTTTTAGGAATAGGATTGTCCTTTAATATCCTTTTAATTTCCATAGGATCAGTCTATATAGCTCCTCTTTCATTTTTGGTATTAGTAATTTGTATATTTTTGGTTAAGCTAGAGTCTTTTCAAAGAAACATCTTTTGTTTTCATGGATTTTTCGCTATTAATTTTCTGTTCAATCTCATTGACTAGTACTCTCATTTTTATTGTTTCTTTTCTTTTGCCTGCTTTAGAGTTATAATGCTCATCTTTTTCTAGTTTCCTAAGGTACATGCTTAAGTCATTGATTTTAGATTTTTTTGCATTAATATATATATATACTCAATGGTAATAGTTTCCCTGCTTTCCCTGTATTCCACAAATTTTGTAAGTTGTATTTTCATTGTCATTTTAGTTCAAGATATTTTAAATTTCTCATGAATCATTCTTTGACTTGTGTTATGAAGAAATATGTTGTCTATGAATAGTTGAGATTTTCCTCCCTTTGTTACTGATTGATAGTCTTATAATACACTATCATTGTAAGCAACTGTACAGCAATCTGTTCCATAGTGTGATGGTTAATTTTGGTTGTCAGCTTGACGTTTGAAGGGTGCCTAAACATTGGGAAATGGGTGCCTTGTCGTGTCTGCACGGAAGATTGGTAAGTGGGTCAGTGAGCTGAGTGGGCAGGATCTGCCGTGAATGTGGGCCGCACCATCCGACAGGCAGGGGCCAGATGGAACAAAAAGGAGGAAGAACAGAGAAATTTGCTCTCCTACAGGCTCGGCTTTCTTTGTGTGGGACATTTTTTCTTGCTGCTGTCACCCTGTGGCATCCAACTCTAGGTTCTTCAGCCTTTGCATATGCTCTTGCACCAGCAGCTTTCCGGGGAGTCTCAGGACTCTGAACCTGGGGCTACATCCTTGGAGCCTCTTATTTTGAGGTTCTCAACTTCCAGGACAGAGCAGCGGCTGCTTTCCCCAGCTCTCCAGCCTGTAGATGGCCACTGTGGGGCCACCTGGCCTCTGCTTGCGTGAGCCAATACATTAAATCTCCTTTTATAATTAAGCATGTTCTATTGGTTCTATTTCTCTGGAAAAGCATAATATACTTATATATTCATAGATATAACACAAATTTAGGTAATATCTTCTATTTATGCTTTTGAGACAGTTTTACTGTTTCTCAGAGTGACCTAGAGTTCTGCGTTCAAGTGATCCTCCTGTCTCAGCCTCTTGAGTATCTGGGACTACAGGTGCCTGCCACTGTGCTTGGCCTAACACATTTTTTATGCTTTTTTGCTATTATGAATAATGCTCTAGTGAATATCTTGTATATGATATGTACTGTACACTAGAAAAAAATGTCTGGTAGGGGGAGTGACAAAAAAGAAAGGCTAGAATGGTAGGCTAACATGCAGAATCTAATAAGCCACAATGAACAGTTTGGACTTCTCCTTAAGAGTAATGGGGAGCTATAAAAGGATTTTTAAGAAATGTGAGTCACTCTGAATTGCATACAAATAAGAGGCCTTGGTCACTGAAGTCTAGGGTACCCAGGCATATGCTTTAAATGAGAATCATAATAATAACCATACTTTTAGAAAAAAAAAAAAACAGATGACAGCTCTTATCTGGTAGCAGTTTGTTGATTAAAATATGTAAACTGTATGTGTTGCCACATGCCTATAATCCCAATACTTGGAGGCTGAGGCAGGAAGATTGCTGAGAGCTCAAGACCAGTCTAGGCTACTTAAGGCCAGCCTGAACTACATAGCAGGACCCTATTTTAAAAAACCAAAAAACATGGCTATTTGAAAAGCATTAGTGGATAAATACAAAATACCAACCTCACTGTAGTTTGAATTTGTACCAATCATCAGACAGTTAGAAAAACAAATCCCAGAATATCATATTTTGTAGGCAATCTAGACAATCGAGAAAATTTACCTGTGCACCAGGTGTGTCCCAAAACAAGAAGAAAAAAATCTCGAGGAATCCCACACACAGGTGCCAGAGTCAACCAAAATAAATAAATAAACAAACAAACAATTAGTTTGATTACAGTAAGTGCTGAAGACAAGAAGTGCATAGATAAGAAGTGCAAGATAAGTGCAGGTGGGTCTACTTCAACAAAGACAGAACACACTGAATTAAAGGACATTGGTCATGAGCTCAGTTTTGCTCAGACCTCTGCAACACTGAGCTGGCTCTCTACTCCTACCTCTTCTGCTGTTCTTCCTCATACTGCTGCTTTAACTTAGCTTCATTTTCTATTGCTGCATTGATCTTTTCCTCCAGTTGCTTCTTCATCAAAGTACAAGTGTCTGTAAGACAGACGTTACGAGCATGTTCTAATTTCTGCTGCAGGTCCAAAATCTTGAATGAAAACATTTACAACCAAAATTTTAGGATTAGTGTGACCATTTTTTTGAATTAGAGAAACAGCATATCACTGTATAATATAACATTATGTATATGCAAACCTGACCAAGTAAGAAGTATGGCTACTTTTTACTTTAAAATAAACTATTTAATATTTGCTGTGTATTAATACATTCATATAATTCAGTGTTGGCATATATATAATTGGCATTCATATAATTCAATGTTGGCATATAAAAGAAGCTATTTAGTGAAAAGAATCCTTTCCCTCCTCATCCCATTCCTTTCCAGTTTTCTTCTACCAGATATGTAACCATTACTATTCAGGTTTTCTAACCTTCCAGAGATTTTTTTTCTGCAAATATTTCTTCTGGAATACATATATATATTTTTACAAATATGATATAGTTATCCTCCATACACACAAAAATCTTATATAAATAATGACATGCTGTCTATGATTATATACTTTGTTTTTCAAAACAACTACATACTTAGTGTTTTCCATACTCTGTCTGCACAAAGAGTTGTCTCCTCTTTTACAATTGCATACCACACTACTGTAAGGATATATCGACCTTTCTTAACCAGCCTCTTACTGAGGGACTTGATTCCAACTTTTTGCTATTACACATAATGTCTGTAGGACAAATGACAGGATACAATTTTCCAGGGCAAAGACTGTTAGAATTACTTGTGAAGTTACACTGAGTATCCCTTGAGATATATAGCTGTACAACATTGAATTATATGAATGTGTTAACATACAGCAATGAAGCTTCGCTTGCATAACTACCTCCTAGACCAGGAAATAGAATACTTCTAGCACCATGGAATATGTCTCCAGGCATGCCTATTCTTAGTTTATTCACCTTGTAAAGATAACCATTATCCTATATGCACGGCTTACTTTAATTTTTCAGTATCAGGGATTGAACCCAAGGAGCACTGATCTACATCCCCAACTTTTTTATTTTGAGATAAGGTCTTAGCATGTTGCCCAGACTGGTTTCAAACTTGGTCTTCACGTTGGATTTTTAAAGTTTAATCTAGATTGCTGTTACTATCTTTTTGATATCTATTTGATTAAATAATTTTTGGTCTAAGATTTGCTCTTGTAGCTATTGTGTGCTACTGCCACCTGGTGTTAGGCAATCTAAAACACAAAGGGAATATTTCAAAATGTTTCATTTTATAACTAAAATCTCTCTAAAAATTTACACAATTAAAAGAATCATACAAACAACCAATCCCAATGAGAGGAAAATAAGTCATTTGCAGCTTGAAAATGTATAGCAGCTAGTTCCTGTAATTCACACCACAGCCTTAATGAAACTTATACAGTTCATGCAGTTTTTAAAAAGCATATAAGACTTTACTGGAACTGAAGGAACAGGCAAAATCAAACAGCAAGAAAAGAAATAGAGGGGAGTAAAAAACTTAGTATTCTATCAGGTTTGTATTAGTTGTAGCTAGTTCTTAAACGTCTTTGGGAAATAGGGTTTAGTAGTAGTACATTTGGAACATGCTGGTGATTAAGCATGAGGATGCAGTAATTACCTTTCCCTCTGCCTCGGCAACTTTTGATTTTTCCTGAGCCAGCTTTTCCTGCAGGTAGCTCTGTGATTTAATGCTCTGAGCCTGCTTTAGACCTTCCAGCTCCAATTCCTTGATTTTCTGCTGACTGTGCTTCCACTCTGCCGTGAGAGAGCAGCACACCTTTGTGTTGTCTAGCAACTTCTGCTGGGCCTGCTTTAGTTCAAGTTTGATCTAGAGGAGGGAGATAAATAAGAGTGATAAACATAAGCACAGAGCGAATGGAAATGTGAGCCAGAGTAAGCATCTTTCAGACACTGAACATAGCTGTTAGCCTCTCCAGCAGCCATGCATTAATGAGGCTTGAGGCAGTTCGTGAAGTCAGGGTGCAGCTGAACAAAGGGATTTTCTCAAGAGTTTCTACTTTTGCACAGCCTAAATGTTTTCCTATCCGTTCTTTAATTTACTTCAAAGTGGCTTTCATCTCTACAAGTCAACCTAACTGTTTATACCAATGGTCACCGCACTGCCAAAATGAGCCCTCTGTGCAAGATTTCAGAGTAGCACTCACTCCTCCGTCTCAGGAAGTCCTGCCCTCCTGGCAGAGGACACCAACCTCCCCTGGTTGTCACTTACTTCTCTGTAACCTTCTAACTGCCAAAATTAAACCCTTGATTCTGCCCATATATCGAAGGTCATCTTCTTTCAGTCTTCCTGATTTTAAGAAATAAACCTTTTGTGTGGGCCAGAAACCAGAAAGTCACCCTTGACTGCTCCATTCCCATCACTTTATACATGTTGCCACTCTGTCCCCACAACTACTTTGCAGCAATCTCTTACAGTCATTTTTGCTAGCATCATAGTCTAGATCAGTGATGGCAAAACTTTTAGAGGCCAAGTATCCAAAGTACAACCCAAAATACATTTATTTACCATAAAGTGCCAATACTGCAGGTAAACCTAAATACTGAAGTTTTAGTTTAGAAAAAACAACCGTTGTCTAATGCTTGGCTGCTGAGGCAACTTGGCTCGCTCACTGACAGCGTTCTGTGTGCCTGCCCTAGCACACATGTGTGGGTTCACCATCATGGGTCTAAACCATCATCTGCAGCCCGGACTCTGGCAAAACTTCCTCCCTGCCCTGGTCATTTCCATTTAAAATTTATTCCCATCTGATCTATTCTTTATGTTGCAGCCAAAGCATTCTTTTAAAAACACAAATTAATTTTGATTCCTTCACTTAAAATCTCTCAGTGACTTCTTGTTACTCTATGAACAAATTCTATCCGTTCATCCTGCCTTGTATAACCCAGCCGCTGCCTGTCTCTGTAAAACCGTCTCATTATTTCCTCCTTTCCCACTGAACTCCTGTCATGCTGGTTTCTGTTTTGTTTCCAACACACTTCCATTTGCTACAAATGCTTTCCCTTTTTGTATGGTTGCCTGCCTGTTCTTTAAGTTACGTCACTTTGCATGTGAAAATTTTCACTGTCAATTTAATTTGAAAATGTCGCCTTGTTGTGATATCACACCACATTTATTTCATTCAATGAGTTTATCAAAAGGGCAAGTATTGCCCTTCTTCCTCAATTTAAATTCCAAGAGCAGGGACCATGTTTTTATTTACATCTCAATACTCCTGGCCTATTGAAGACATATTAGTGAGCAGATGAATATGCACAGGATCCTATTGGAATAAGAAGGCCCAGTGAAAACGTGTACTAGGCAAGGAAGGCTGACAGATAAAAATGTTGAGGCGGGTGGACTTTGTCCACATGGGAAATAGAGGTCCTTGGTTTTAAAGCTTTTTAGTTGAATTAATGGAGATTATAATTATAATATGTCTCTCCACGTGACTTCTGTGTGGTAACCAATCGGTATCTACAGAGTGACTTTTAACGTTACTAGTGTTCAACCTCTTGAGAGCACCAGTTTCTATTTCACCTGTAACAACTACTCACCTCGCAGGATAGCTGTGCGGCTACCTTAAATTAAAATTTAAAATAATTAAAGCCCAAGAATGGGGTCAGACACACAGAAAACACCTAATAAAAGTTAACTGTTAATCAAGTAACACTTGTAGAATATCTACTATATTTTAAGCATTGAATTAAGGTATTATTATTACTATTTTATACTTCTTAGATTTCTACATGTATAAAATGGCTGGGCTTGGTATTATATACCACTTTAGCAATGAAATACTGAACCTTAAACAAAGTTGGGAAGTGAAAAAGTCAGAAATGGCCAAGATATCCTAGAACAAGAAAAACAAGGTGAAAAATATCTTTTCCATTAAATATCAATATTTATATGACTCTAAAGTAACCAGTATAGTCAAGACTGTGGGGAAGCTTAGAAGAGATAAAATGGACAAAATATCAATAAAAAGTAGTTAACGTACATGATATTATTTAGGGATCAGACATCCAGAGGGAGATTTAAAAGAGGAAAAGAAAAACCTCTTTGGATCAAGATATTATTACTGTCCATATTTATTTCATTTTTACAATGAGATCTATTTATCCCTGAGACCAAGGTGGGAAAACTTTTCTCCTAAAGGGCCAGGCATAGAATATTTCAGACTTGTGGATCATGTAGTGTGTCACAACTATTTAAATCTGCTTTTGTAACATAAAAGCAGCCATAGATAACATGTGAACTAACAAACATGGCTGTTTGACAATAAAACTTTATTTACAAAAACAGGAGGCAGGCAGGATCCTGTGTATAGGCTGAAGATTTCTGGCCCAGCACCAGGCAATCAAGGACTGTGTCTCTTCTGCTTACTGTTAGTCCTCAGGGTCTACAAGAGTCCCTGTGTGGCATATTCAGTTCTTATTCACTGAATGTCAAATTCCAGAACCTTAGGGGCTCACAGAAACCAAGTCTTTATATATATTTACAAAAATATTAAATCAGTATATATTACCATTATAATTTACCATAATTAAAAGGAGATAGTACTTTACGAGGTGGTTCACTTTAAACATTATATATATTTGTGGAGGACAATGAAATTTAGGGAATGATTTTAGATGATGATTTCAAAAGACTGTGCAACTTTAAAACCTTTTCTGAGCTGGGTGTGATAGCAAACACCTGTAATTCCAGCACTCTCCTAGCCTGAGGCAGAAGGACAAATTTAAATCCAGCCTGGGCATCTCTCTCTCCCCCCTCCCCTCTCCCCTCTCCCCTCCTCCCCTCACCCCAAGCAGCATACATACTCCTCAACAGCAGAGAAATAACAAAGCCCTGTTTTCATTTAGGAGGCAACAGCTAACAGAGGAAGTTGCCATGTAGCTTATTGTCCACCTGTCCATGGGTCCCATCATGAATTATAATGTTGCGGAATCTATTGATTCATTTACTCTCAGGGACCGCAGAGACCCTTCAAAAAAGGCTGTGCTGCTGCTACACTTACCTTAATGCTCTCTTCCTCAAGTAAGCTATTATGCTGCTTTAAGTCCAAGTTCTTCCCTTTCTCATATTGAAGCTCTTTTTCAGCTGAGTTGCAAAGGATTTGGAGCCGACGCAAATTCTGGCGAAGTTGTTGTAGTTCCTCTTGCTGCTCATAGTTTAGTTTTTCTCCAGATGATACATACTGAAGCAAACATTTTAACAGAGAAACATGTTTGAAACAATATTGACAAAACATGAGTTCAAGCTGTGAGAACTTGTCAGAAGGAATGTTTCGCATGTAAAGCTTTTTGGAGTTAGCTTACCTATAACAAATTTACACTTATGGCTAGTTGCTTATGTTTACGTCATTTACTAACTGTTAGGTTAAACTGACACCTCCAGGGAAATTATGGGAACAAATGTAGTAAGGTATACGGTGCTTTACCTTATCTTTCCATGTCAGGAAGGAAGGGCAGAAAGAAGCATGGAGACTTTAAAGCAAAACATTCCTTAGTGGGGAATCTTGGAGTCAATGTGTAAACTTGAGTTGTAGCATGTGTGTGTGTACATGTGCAGTGTACATGTGTACACATGCAAGTGTGTTTACTGGCAAAAAGAGAAAATTTAGAGAGAGTGAGTTTCAGTTTTTAGCCTTCTCCCTCGGTTTCCTTTTGACACTTGATGATTCTTCTCCAGTTCCCGCTACACAGCAGTACATTTTAAAGGCTGAATTGTATTCCACTGCTTTATAGTATCTATGTTTCATTTTCTGTATCCATTCATCTGTTGATAAACACTTAGGTTGAGTCTATAACTGTAAATGAGGCTCCAATATAATGGGAGTCAGGTGGTATCTCGGTGTTTTTGATTTATATTTCTCTGGTAATTAGTGGTGTTGAACATTTTTTCATATACTTTTGGGCTTTTGAATGTCTTCTCCTGAAAATGTGTATTTGGGTCCTTTGACCATTTAAATATATTTTTTTAATTTAAAGAGAACAAAACCCAACAAAAACAAACACAGAACAAAGCCAATCAAAACAAAGCAGTGAAAGTGGTACAGAATTCAAAACAGGATAATGGAAATCAACAATGGCTGCCATAGTATATCTTGCTATCCTCACAATAGTTGTCCATACCATCACACAAAATCAAACAAAACAATAAATCAGAACAAAACAAAACAGTGAGAACAATATTGCACATTGTTATTTTCAAAATAGTTGCTCAGGTTACCAGATGCAGGAATAAGACAAAACAGTAAAATGGAACAAAGCATTGGATTTCAAAAACAAGACAGGAGGAAATCCCCCACAGCTGACACTGTGTACACTGCCATCCTCCAGGTGGAAGCCTAGACCACCAGCCCCAGGCCTGCAGAGTGGACCAGGCAGTACAGGCATGGAGATAGTCCCTTCCCCTGCTGCTATCATTTCACTGTGAGTCCTCTCATCGGCGGGGTGCCAGGGTGGGGAATGGTCTTCTGGTTTTTCAGCCCGCACTTGGGTGGCTCAGGGGAAGGCATGGTTTCTCTTCTGGCTGAGGCTCTTTCTGAGTCACATGGCAGAGTCTGCTTTACAGGAAGGCCCCTTTGACCATTTTTAAATCGAGTTGTTTTCTTGCTATTGAGTGGTTTGTGCTCCTTGTTTTGGATATAAATTCTAACCAGATGTATTTTTGAAAATGTCTTCCCCAAATCTGTAGGTTGTCTTCCCCAAATCTGTAGGTTGTCTTTCCACTGTGCAGCTTCCTTTGGTACGCAGGTTTCTACTATGATGTAATTCCACTTGTCAAATTTTGCTTTTTTGTTTTTATGTTGTTTGTTTTACTTTGTTTGTTCATTTGTTTGAGACAGGGGCTCACCATGTGGTCTAGGCTGGTCTTGAACTTGCAATGATAGTCCTACATCAGCCTCCTGAGCATTGGGATTATAGGTGTGTGTACACTAGCAAATTTTTGCTTCCGTTACATGTGCTTTAGGTGCGATAGCCTAGCAATTTTTGCCAAGACCCATGTCAAACTTTTTCCCCAAGTATTCATCAACAGAAGAATAAAGAAAATGTGGTATAAGCATATACAAGAGGATGCTGTTCAGTCTTTAAAAAGAAAGAAATCCTGACCCTTGCCACAACATTGATGAACTTGGCAGACATTATGCTAAGTAAAGCAACCCAGGAACAAAAAGGCAAATACTACATGACCTCACTTGCATGTGAAACCTGGAAAAGTTAAACTCATGGTAACAGAGAATAGAACATAGTGGTTGACAGAAGTTGCCTGGGGGTCATAAAAATGAAGATTTTGATCAAAGGGTACAACATTTCAATTGGGATAAAAACATTTTAAAGATTCGTGTCACAACATAGTGACTGCAGCTGTGATACTCTGTGTTTCATACTTGAAAACTTAGGAACAGTACTGTTCTCATCACATACAAATAATAAGTATTTGAGGTGAAAAATAGGTTAATTAGCTTGGTTAATCATTTCACAATATATTCATGTGAGAACACAACACATTATATCCTATAAATAGGTGCAACTTCTATTGTGAATTATATCTTAATAGAGCTGAAAAATACACACGCATAAAACAACAGCCGGTCGTGGTGTTGTATACCTGTAATATCAGCACTTGGGAGGCTGAGGCAGGAGGATTTTTGCAAGTTCGAGACCACCCTGGGCTACAAAGTGAACTTAAGCCCGGTCTGAACTGCATAGCAAGACCCTGTCTCAAAAAGACAAAAGAGAAAGAAAGAAAGAATTCCCCATGTCTTGTTAGTCCTTCAGTTTCACTTTGGTTGTGAAGAGTCAGAAAGGCAAACCTAAATCCAATTTACTTGTGTAAGAGCTGAACATCTCTAATATCCCTAAGGAAAATTCTTTAATGGACTGTAATGCAATTAAGTAGAATGCTAGTTTCAATCTTGTCTCTACGGTTTACTAATTGGGTGATCTTGGAAAGGTACTGAGGTTCTCTGTGTTTCAATTCCTTCGTTTTAAAGTGAGGACTATGACGATAACCGCTGGGCGAAATGAGGACCACGTGTGAGCCAGCAGGATGCCTGACAGACACCTCATGAGCACTCAGTGATGTCACCCGTTATGGCTGATGTGCCTAACCTGCCTTTGACTGCCTTCATCGTCCATCTGCAAACAATCTGAAACACGCTGGCCACCACTCTAGGCTTCTTGTTTAACTTTTATACAGCATCAGTGAATACTTAATCAGTCATCAGAAGCCTACAGAACCATTTACTCTACCAAAATACAAACATGCAAGAGAAGCACCCCATTTGAACCAATGGCACAAGTTTTGGTCTGTTTTGAAAATTAGAAAAGTCAAGAAAAATAGTTCTTCCTATTTATATTTTCCAGTCCAATCATTTTGCCAGAGTAGAAATGATTTTCTTTTTAGTTTTGTGTTTTAGAGACAGGCCCTCCCTATGCAGTTCATGCTGGCCCTGAATTCATTGTGCACCTCATGCTGGCTTCAGACTCTTGGTGATCCTCCTGCCTTAGCCTCCTGAGTGCTGGTATAATAGGCGTGGGTCACCACACCCAGCAAAAATTTTCAATAAAGTCAATTACTGAGGCAGCTACCAGTCAGTCAGTCAAACAACTAACACCTTTAAAGAATCTAGTTTTCCTACTCCATAAATCAGCTTACTGGTATAAAGTTATTACAGGAGGACATGAACTCATTCAAGCTGCTAGAAAGCATGTAAGAGTGCGAAGAAAATACAATAGGTGTTTCCTGGATCAAGCAACAAACTTACTAGCCAGTTACCCTCTTAAGCCTTCAAACTTAAATTCCTTAAAAATTAAAATAAATTGGAACTAGCCAGGCATGTGGCATATTCTATAATCCTAGAACTTGTGAGGCTGAGGCAAGAGTGTCACTGAGTTTGAGGCCAGCCTACGGTACCTGCAAGGCCGTGACAACCTTCCCCCTACCAAAAGTTGTTACTAACAATATCTTAATTTTACAGGCTTTTACTATTAAAAAAATAACAATCCAATACAAACCTGGTTCCCATCACCAGTGCAATTGTTTTGTGGAACTAAGTGATGACCACTGGCTTTAAGTATTCTCATCCAGTAGATGTGGATGGGCTGGGATATCAAATGGGTACCATTACATGTATGAGCCAGCAAGCTAAGTCCACTTGTTCTGACTTCATATTCATCGAGCATGATGATTTTGAACTGACTTTCTCAGTACTCTTCAGGGAGAAAATACACTGTTCATGGAAATGTGCTCGGGGGATATTTTAAATTAATTACTACAAAAAATAACTAATTCATATTCTGATTTTATCCACTAGCTTTGAAAATGTGGTAAATTTTATTTTTTTTCTAGAGATGTTTTAGTTCATCTATTGTAGATGAGCCAAAACCTGAGTGAATTTACTGACACTGTCCCAGGGTTTTTTTGGGAGGGAGCTTGCCAGCCTTCTTTGGAGTACCAGCTTACGTGGGAACTCTGTGTTTTCTCTGAAATTTTTTAAGCAAGGAGACGCAAGTGGCATAGCAGTTAAAGACTAAGCTCTAGAGGAGACAGACCAGCATTCCAATACTTTCTCAGTGTGGCAAATAATGTGCCCGTTCTGAGCATATTATCTAATTTTTCTAAAGCTTCAGTCTCCTTACTTATGTGGTGGCAACAATAATTTCCCTGTCTTCTTGTGCTGCATAATATACATGGCAGTCAGCATAGCACCTACAGTACAGTAAATACTAAAATGCTAGGAAAAAACATTAGTTTGTTTAATGTTTGAGAACATTCCTTTTTCTTTTCTTTATTAATATATGTTTGCAATACATATACATATTGCATCTTAGTCCTCATCTGCCCATTTCCCTAAATCCTCTCCCTATTTCTGGATAAAGTCTTCTTTACTGTTTGCTACCATCTATACTTTATCATGTCCTTTAAGTTATTTATACTTTGGGTTTCCTCATATAAGAAAAATCATGTGATATTCAACCTACTGAGTCTGATTTATTTCGTTTAGCTTTGTGGTTTTAAGATATAGAGGACCACCAGAACGGCTCTCCTTGAATAAAGAGGAATTACCTCCACCTGCGCTGACCCTGGCCCCATCGCCATGTACTGCTATGTACAGAGCAGGTTAACTATTTCCTTTTCCCTTCAGTTGGTTCTAGGGCTAGCTGAGATATGGATGTGTAATCTTCAAAGCCAAGCAACAGCACCATTTCCTTGCCTGTGTCTCCTTTTAAACGGTTGAGCTCAGCAGGATGGCAAAGCCAACAGCTCCAGGATTGTCAAATGGGTTTAAGCCTCAAGCTAAGAGGCTATGACCTCCCAGGGCAGAAAAAGTGTGCATGTCAGAACTGAAGCAGTAAGTGTTACCTCAGTTATGTTCTGCAGATTGGTCTTTTTGTATACCCTTCTCTGCATTTGCAGAGGTGCCTTCTGGCCTTAAGCTTAGCTAGCTCAGCTCACAGGACTCACGTAGTTCCCGCCATTCTCATTGTCACTCATCTCATTGAACCACTCCCTTCTTCAAGAATTAATAAATTCCACGTTAGGCCCTGGGTAGAGGCTTTTGTTCTGTGAACTCTCATCTGGACAGGACTCAGAACCCCTTGGCTTCCTGATCTGTAAATATGTCTTAGTGTCTTTATTCTCACTTTATTGCACTGGAGGTCGTAGATTGGAATGAACTCAGGGGAGTTCCAATAACGTTTCCATGGGATTACAATATAAATTTGTCAGGCTGCGAGGAGGATGGGAAAAGGGATTTCTATATTAAGATACATCTGTTTTCCTATAAATGATTTGAATTTGTCCTTTTTTATGCCTGAGTGGTATTACATTGGGCATATATACCATATTTTCTTTATCCATTCATCTGTTGATGAACATATAGACCATTTCCAAGATTGAGCTATTGTGAATTGTGTTGCTATAAACATGGGTACGCATGCATCACCGTAATATGTCTTTAACTTTTTTGGGAAGATACCCAGAAGGGGAATAATTAGATTGACTGGAATTTTTTAATTTTTTGAGGAATAGGATGGAATCTCAGTGTTTTTCAGATATTATTTTTCTAGTGGCTATAAACGGTAGGTTTTAAGCCAATAAAATTAAGATAATGCTGCTTTCAGCTTGTATCAAGAATATTGTGAAAGTAACATCTAGACTTCAGCTATCTGGCAAGCTCACTTGGAATAGTGTTGAAGAGCAGAAATGAAGCCCATGAAGACCATCAGCAGCCATAAATGTCACAAAGTACTTGTGAACAATACTAATCAGATCGTTGTTTATAAAAGGCTCTCATGTTTGTTTTTCTAGTATTTACTATTTGCAAGCATTCTTTAAGTGTGTCATCTGGCTCAGCCTATCATTGTTTAAATATGAACATCATGCAGATTAAAGAAGATACAGCAATATGATAGATACTATACTCTGATGATGGGGTGAAGACCAAAAGCCTCCACACACATACATATGAACTAAAAAACGCAATAATCTATAGTCAGGTAAAAGAACACCATGCAGAGAAATGTTTCTGAAATTATCATTGCACAGAACATGGTAGGAAAAATATCTGTCCAAAACGTATTTTTCTTGATTTCTTGACTAAAGAAGTAAATGAAACAATATGTGCAACAATTGCATGGGAAATCTAAAGTTCACAATACAAACATTTTTTTTAACAACCACTATTTTTTCCTCTCAGGTTCACATCTATTTTGTTTATTACTATTTGTGCTTCAACACAGGCTGACACATCATAGTTAATATTGGTTTAGTACATGAATAGGAGCAACTTCAAATTTTTCTCAATAATTCATGGTAATTATTATGAAAAAACAATTACTTAGCTAGGCCAGCATTCAGTGAAACCCTAAAAGGCCATGTGGTAGACAGAACTATTTTTCCTTCTATAAAGTGTTATCCTCCCAAGGTTCTATGGGACATTATATATTTCAAAGTTTTTCACTGGGTGTTGAAAGTGAGTTGCAAATAATGGGGAAGAGTTATTAAAGAAAATCAATAAATTAAGCTTTTGTCACCTTTTCTACTATAAATTGCCCTGTAAAAGTTTACCAATATTTGAAGCTCCAAAGCAAAGACTATATAATCTTTGTGAGCACATGCTCAGACCTCTGAAATTGGCCAAGTGTCCCATAAAGCAGTGGTCCCCAACTGTTTTGGCCCCAGGGACCATTCTGTGAGACACTTTTTTATGGGCACAAGAGAGTGGTTTCTGTATTAAGAGTCTCACAACAGTATTAAACCTACGTCCCTGCCTGTGCAGCTCGTAGTAGGGTTTTCACTCTATGAGAATGCCAGAAAGGAGCTCAGGGGGTTCTGTGAGCAGCGGGGAGTGGTATAAATATGGCTTCGTTTGCTGCCCGTCTCTGCCGTGCAGCCCAGTTCCTAGCAGGCCCTAGCAGGCCACGCACCACATCAGAACTGGTGGCATGAGCATTGGGGGACCCCTGCCATAAAGGAAGTACAAAATTAGCCTCTTCTTGGACATTTGTTGTCATCCTCTTCTTCCCTTTTCTGAAAAAAGTCCAGTGACTCCCATTCCTTCCAAATATGGATCTGAATCTCCTTTTAGACATAACATTTTCCTTGTTTACTGTGACTTCTCTGGTTTTCAAACTTAGTATCCAAATCTCTTTTTAAAGATATCTTGACTTTCTTTTGAAAAAGGATACGCTTGAATCATTTTTCAAGGGCATATTATCAAATTTTTGATAGTGATTTACTTATGAGTCTTAAGGTCTTTCTCAACCTGGAAATAATTTCACAAAAGGTGTATATAGGAAAATATTAATTTGCTTAAAGAAGGACTTGTAAAATTAAGAATCAAAATGTGGTTAGTAGTCAATCCCTTTATTTCTTCTGCAGGCAGATCTGTGCCAAATACCAAAAGCCATGTTTAAAATAACTTTGTTTGAGAACTTTTCCCCCCTGCTAAAATGAAATACTTTATACACTAAACTACATACCAGGGGTAGGGAAGGTGGCACATAACCTGCCATGCTCTATCCCACTTGCCCAGGGCAGATGAATCATTAATCAGCATTTTTTTCTTGCAGAGACTAAATGGGCCTTAAGAACCTTTTAGTAATAAAGTAAATTCATTTTTAAGTTTAGTTCAGGTTTTAGTGGCTATTTCATTATTATTCAGGTGATGGTTATATTATTGCTTAGCAAATAACCATTGATGATGATGTTTTAAAGGACGCTAATATCCACAGGTGATCATGGGTAATGGGCCGCACCTACCTGGGCGCTACTGTCATCTGAGCTATCCCCAGAGTTCTGGGATGCAAGGAGGCTCTGACTCACAGAGCTCAGCTCTTCTCCAAACCTTTCAACTTCCTGACGCTTCTCAGTCAACTGTTGCTCTTCATCTTTCACAGCACAGTCCTGTTGTGAGTCCTCCTCCTTCTGCCCCTCACTGGGAAAAGTGCCCTCCTTTACAGATTCCTCTGGGCTTTCTTTCTGCTTACTTTCTCCTAGCACAGGACTATGGTGCAAATATAACAATAAAAAAAAATCAGAGTGCTTGTTATGACAGCAGAACAGGAAAGGAAAAACCTACAAGTCAAGAAAGTAGTGCAAACAAGATTTTTACCTTGAATTTTTTAGCAGAACAGCTTTTTTTCTCCCAAAAATTTTACGGTAAGTTTTATTTTCTATTCACATTCAAAGAAATGGTCCATCACAGAGATTTTTTATTTATCTTTTTTTTGTCTTTTTCATTTTTATCGGTACCAGGGATCGAACTCAGGACTGCCTGCTTGCAAGGCAGGCGCTTATGCCGCTGAGTTAAATCCCCAGCCCCTTATCACAGAGATTTTTGTTTGTAGCTATACAACCAGTTTAAATGAGTTTTATACTTTTTCAACTTTTGGAATTATATTGGGCAGACACAGGTTATAAAGATTTGAAACAATTAATCAATAAGCATTTGGCATTTTGGTAGGCACCAGGACTACAATAATAAGTAATCTATGACCTAAGGAGCTAGTAATTAAGTAGGAAATAGGGCCAGGGATTTAGCTCACGGGCATAAGTGCTTGCCTGGCAAGTGCACGGTCGTGAGTTCAATCCCCTGTACCTCCTCCCCAAATAGGGCCAGAGCTAGGCATGGTGACACATGCCTTTATCCCAGCACTTGGGCAGGGGGATTGCCACAAGTTTGAGGCCAAAGGGAGTTCACGACTAGTCTGAACTGCAGAGTGAGACCCTGTCTCAAAAAAAAAAAAAAAAAAAAAAAAGATCAATCTAACAGAGTGTTCTGATTTCAATCTAAAGTCATTCCTTCCTAGAATGAGGAAGATTTCAGCTTAAATGGAAAAAGGCAACATACACACTGAGACTGAGATGCTGGAATTATCTGACAAAGATTTTAAATCAGCCATCATAAAAATGCTTCAATGGACAATTGAAAACCTTCTAAAAACAAATAAAAAATAGAACCTTTCAGAAAAGAACATTCTATGAAGAAAGTGATGGTACAAAGAGTCAAATAGAAAATTTAGAACTGAAAAATATAATTACCAAAATTTAAAAGCCAGAAGATGGGCTCAGAAATAGGATGGAGAGAATAGAGAAAAGAATCAGTGAACTTGAAGACAGAATCATTGAAATTACCCAATTCAGAAAAATAGAAAAAACAGTGGGAAAAAATGAACAGAAACTCAAGGATCTGTGGTATATAACAAAAGATCTTCTCCTGTGTTATTGGATCTTAGAAGCAAAGGAGAATAAAGGCAGAGCTGAAAATTACTCAGATAATGATTGTAAACTTCTGCACAGACATAAAGGAGACAGGGGCCTTGGCATCACTGCCACATCCCTCTCACTGTGTCAGTGCTCCGTGTGGCCACATCCTGGGGTACACATCAACAGCAACCGCCTCGCTGCTGAAATACTGAATTAGGCTCCAATTTTCTTTTTATTTGATACAATTTTTTCTTCTTCCATCGTCCAATTTTTTCTGGATTCCAATTTTTTCTTGTTACACAGTTTGTTCCCAGGGTGGAGTAAGTGTCTTCAATTTCTTCCCCCTACTGATAGGTCTCTGCCTACCTTTCCATTCTCAGCATTTCAGGCTCCCTTTCTTCTCCTCACATTCTACACTATGAATCACTGTTAGGACCTGAAAAGAATCCTGCTTTCTCTCTCCCTGAAAGTTACCTCCCTTCTTTTTGGCTTCACTCTTTTTTTTTTTGTCTTTTTCCTTTTTATCGGTACCAGGGATCGAACTCACGACTGCCTGCTCGCAAGGCAGGCGCTTATGCAGCTGAGCTGAATCCCTAGCCCCTTGGCTTCACTCTTTACTTCCACTGAGTGTGATTTTGTTATGGATCTGACATAATCAGAAGAGGACAGAGGAGATACACAGGGAATGAGGGAGGGAAGAGTCCAGCAGATACACAGACTTCCTGCGGTCCCAGCAATAGGAACTACTTTGCGCCAAGCTATGGAAACCCGTGGCAGCAAGAAACTCTTTTGAGAGAAGCCCAGCACTTTCTCTGGACAGAGCTCGCCTTCCCCGGTGAACAAAGGCCTCACCTTGCCCAGTGCTGCGCGTGTCCCTGCAGTTATCTGGAAGGCTCCTTGTGCACTGTGATCATTAATGTCAACTCCATGTGCAGAGCTGTCAGAATGACCTTGCCTTGCCACCACCTTGGTACAGGCCGCTATTTCTTCTCCCGTGGGTCATATATGGACTAACTGGCCTGCCTTTCCTCTCTAACACAGGGGCATTAGAGTGATCACCCCCAAAACTGTAGTATACACTAAAGAATTAGACCTCGCTGCTCCCTGCTGCAGACCTAAAGGCTGTGACCTGCTTTTCACCTGTTTGGTCCTGTCAGCACCACCATTCCCCGCCCCATCATTGTTCCAGGACTCTCTTTCCCCTCTGCACCTGCGTTTCACGACGGGAACCTTAGACCAAGAGTTTACTCTAAAGTTTAAAGTAATTTTAAGAGACTGTAAAATTCAGGGACTCTCAAACTAGCAAAATCTCTTTTAAAAAATCTCTTTATCCTTTAGAAAATTTACAAACAAATAAATTTGGCTATACCTAGGCTGCATTTCCTCAATTTATGGATGAGTGTATCCTTTAGTATTGTGTGTAAGTAAAAATGGGCATGTACTGTTTCTTTTGATTATTTCTAGGATTTTGCCTAGACAAAATAATTTGATTGTATTTATTAGTGTTGGTGATAAATCAAGTAGTTTATTTGCTCAAAATTTCAAAAATTTCTGTAAAAGATACTTTTAGTGAAAAAGTAGAAATAACAAGAATCAGCAATTAAATGAAGAAATAAGTAAATAAGATTCTTAATTCTTCATTGATTCTATGCTAAATAAAAACAGCAAACCTGTTCCAGTCTTAATTATGTAAAAATGTATGTCAGTGTGTGTGTGTGTGTGTGTGTGTGTGTGTGTGTGTCCGTGTGTATAAGAGAAAGAAAGAAAGAACAATGCGGCTCCTTCTTGGTGGGCATTGTGAGTTATTTCTAATCACCTTACATTTTTTACCTGCTTGCTAACTTTTCAATAAAAAACAGTTACTTTCAAAAGCAAAAGAAAAGAATTTATGTGCACTAATATATCAAAAGTCAAGCTGAAGAATGCTTAAAACTATTTTTTCCAATCTTGGATATGAGTGTCAAGTTCTTATAATGATCAAGCCAAATTAAACATACCCCTCTTGAACAATTAATGTAATATGAAATTTTCTCAGTTTACCAGAGTTCCTTTATCTCTTCCTGTGGGCTTTGGATTTCTATTTCCAAAGTTGGTACTTTCGGCAACAGAGCCTTACATGTACTTTCACTTGTAATTAAATTAGCAATTGTAGTTTTTCCCCTTACAGTAAAAGGATTTAATTGGTCCAGTTCTTGTGAAAATTCGAAGATCTGTAAAGTTAAGCAAAAGGGCAAATATTCTATTTTGTATACTCTTAATACATCTGTGGAAAAGAATACTGGTTCTATCAATTGCTTAATTATTGGCTTAAATAATGCAAATTGATATCCTAAGTCTCAGCCAATTTAAATTGATAATTGGTAGTTGTTAGCTAATGTAATTCATTTTAACATAAGCAAAAAGGTTCTTTTTTTTGTTTGTTTGTCTTTTTGAGACAGGGTCTCGCTATGCAGTTCAGGCTGGCCTTGAGCTCACTTGGTAGCCCAGGCTGGTCTTGAACTCACAATGATCTTCCTGCCTCAGCCTCTCAAGTGCTGAGATTACAGGAATGAGCCACCACACCTGGCTCTGCAAAAAGGTTCTTTAAGTCCATGATTTACACAAACAAATATGTTTTTGCTCAATGTTGTTGACCTGTCATTACTGTTTAAAGTTCTGTTCTACCTTTTAACAAGCCAAAAGATGTGATCTACAGAGTTTTAAAAGATACTTTTAGTGAAAAAGTAGAAATAACAAGAATCAGCAATTAAATGAAGAAATAAGTAAGTAAGATTCTTAATTCTTCATTGATTCTATGCTAAATAAAAACAGCAAACCACAAATTTTTGTTCTCAAGTTTTTAAAGGACATCATTGATTCACAAAATAAAAAATACATTGTTTCAAAAACCATTAGAAAGTTATCAGATTGTCTTGTGGTGAAACACTATGTTGCTTAAATTATTCCGTTCTGAAAAAAAATTCAAATATATGTGGTTAAACTCAAAATGGACTAAACCATCCATGAATCATTTTGCATATAATCTAGGCCTACAGATTTTCACCAATTTAGGAACAATCTAGTGTTCAGATAAAGACTATCTCTGTTAGTCAATTTCCTGTTTCTGGGATGAAAGTACCAACGTTAACAACTTAAAGGAGGAGAAATTTATTTTGGCTCACAGTTTCAGTCCATGGACATCCTTTTCTAAGTCACTAACAATAAAAGGGGCATGGTTGAGGAAAAGGTGCTAAACGCATGGCAGTGAGCAAGCAGAAAGAGAAGGGGAGTGAGCCCAGGTCACCTCCCACCCACCCAGTGACCTGTGACTTCTAAGGAAGCCTCACTGCCTAATAGCACCTTCAGCTACAATTTTATCAGTGGATAAATACAGTGTTCCTATAACCAATGACCTTCTAAAATATACAGGTATATAAAAGTATATATATATATATACCTTTATATACAGGTATATAAAAGTATATCTGTATCTTTTTCCATATATATATATATATATATATATATATATGGAAATATATATATTTTTCCAAGCATATATATATGATAGCTGAGATGACTATACTACTAATTATGTTAGTTCTTAGAAAAGAACAGTTAATACTCATATGATTTGATCAATTTTGCATGTCTATATCTGGTAATTTAAACAACACTTTTGAAGATAACAGTATGCAATATAACAACCATTGTTAAATTCCTATCATCCTCTTTTGAAAACCTATATAGTTATTGGTTTTGGATTTTTTGTTTGTTTCTTTTGCTTTTTGTTTTTCTTTTCTCTCTGTGTTTTTTCTCTTTAAAATAAAAAAAATAAAAATTTTTTAAAAATTAGAAAGAATGTAAGAATGACTTTCTTCTACCCTGACTCTATAAAAGACACTTGAACTTGTAAAGGCTCCCAGACTACTGAGTGGTTCTCAAACTTTAGCTTTTATCACTAGAAGGATTTATTTTAAATGCTATCTGACAGCTGAGAGTTATGGCACATGCTTATAATCCCAGGATTCAGGAGGCTGAGGCAAGAGGATGGTGAGTTGGAGGCCAGCCTAGGCTACATAGGTAGACCCTGTCTCAAAAACAAGAAAAAGATAACAATTAAAAAAATTCTGTCTTATGTTTTATCCCCTGTCTTGAGATTCAGAATCAGTGCTCTTGAGTGGGAAGTGGGAATTTACACTCTTAACTAAGCTTTTAAAGTATTGTAATTATGTAAAACTTTAAAATGCTATTTAATCACTGATTTTATGGTCATTGTAAAAATGTAAATATTATAGATAATAAATGTGTTTATAGAAGAACGGCAAGCAACAGAATTCAGATTTAATGTTACAGCAAATTGAAGAAGATAGTAACATTAATATTGAATATTTTCTAGGTATTCTGGATTCTCACATAACAAAGTTGGTATACATCATGCAGGTAGAAGCTATGCTTTTCATTATGAAGAAAGTTACATCCATAGGACCTTCCCAGGTATGGTAAGGGTGGGAAAGACCAACACTCTTCCAGTCTGGTCTTAGCGATACAGCTCAATTTAATCATCAGTCATGTTTAAATATTTACTTGAATTAACCTGATCGTTCTACTGTCTGAAGGAACACTTAGGTAAAAAGATCATAGGGAATACTGGCTGTGATGGTGCACACCTACAATCCTTGCATTCTGGGAGGCTAAGCCAAGAGGACTGGAAGTTTGGGGCCAGGCTGGCCAATTTATCAACTCAGTGAGACCCTGTCTAAAATGAAAAACAACGAAGAGCTAAGGATATAGCTCAGTACAAAGGCCCTGAGCTCAATCCCTAGTATCATGGTAAAAAAAAAAAAAAGTCAAAAGCACCCTTCTTAAGAGAAACTAGAATGTTATTAATGATGCCAAGACCCAAAACAAAAATTTAAAAACTTTAACGCTTCTTTACTAGTGCATATTAGTTACATGGGTTATTTGGACAAATGGGTTTCATTTTGGTGTTTTGTACATGCATGTAATAATATACCTGGATCATTTCCCTCCATTATCCCTCTTCCTCCCTCTCCCTCCTGCACCCCCTCCTGTTCTCTAAGTCTCCCTTCCACATTCCTGTCTTTCTCTCCAATCCTTCTCCCCTCCTCTTTTCCTTTCCAGATTCCTCATAAGAGAGGAAATGTGATAGTTGACTTTCTGAGTCTGGATTATTTTACTTAACACGGTACACTCTCCAGTCCCACCCATTTTCCTGTAATGACATGACTCACTCTTCTTTATGGCTAAGATATATAAAACCTTTTCTTTAGCTATTCATCTCTTGATGGACACCTATGCTGTTTCTACAGCTCAGCTGTTGTGAATTGTATGGTAGAAAAGTGGGTATGCAGGTATTTCTGCAGTAGACTGACTTTAATCTTTTAGGAATATGCCAAGGTGTGGTAGAGCTCCATCAAATGGTGTGTTCATTTTCAGTTTTTTGAGGAAGCTCCATACTGGTTTCCACAATGGCTATCTTAATTATATTAATGGAGGGAAATGATGAAGGTATATTATTACATTCCCACCAAGACTGGAGGCGTGTGTGTGTGTGTGTGTGTGTGTGTGTGTGTGTGTGTGCATTTAATAATAGCCATTCTGACTGGGGTGAGATGGAATCTCAATGTAATTTCTATTTCCATTTCCCTGGTGGCTAACATGTTGAACATTTTTTATATGCTTATCGGTCATGGTTTGCTTTTATTGTTGAGAACAGTGTTTTGTCTGTATATTCTGTATATTTTCTGTTGGAAGGGAAGCTAGCAAAGATTTTTCTGTAGGCTGATTCACTCTGGTGATTGTTTCCTTTGCTGTGCAGAAGCTTTTTAATTTTATGTAGTCCTATTTGTTGATTATTACTGTTCTTTCTTACACTGTTGGAGTCCTATTCAGAATATCTTTGCCTGAGCCTATGACTTTACTTGCTTCTCCTATGTTTTCTTCCAGGAGTTTCAAAGTCTCAAGTCTCTTACCTAGGCCTCCAATCCATTTTCAGTTAATTTTTTACAGAGAATGAGACATAAAGATTTAGTTTCAATGTTCTACATATGATTATTCTATTTTCCCAGCATCATTTGTTAAAAAGCCTGTCTATGATTTTGTATGTAAGTAGTTGTTATGTCCTCTGTTCTGTTCCACTGGTCTATATGTCTATTTTTGTGCTGGTTTTGAGTGACAATACCGCACTATTTTTGTTACTATGGCTTTGTGGTACACTTTAAAATCAGGACTCATGATATTCCCCGCATTACTCCTTTTGCTCATGATTACTTTGACTACCCTAAGTAATTTATACGTGCACAAATTTTAGTATTGTTTTTCCTATTTTTGTGAAGATGCCATTGCTAACTTGATGGGGACTGTATTGAATCTATAGATCACTTTTGGTAATACCATATGGCATTTTAACAATGTTAATCTGCTGACCCATGAGCACAAGATTTTCTACCTTCTGGTGTCTTCTTCAGTTTCTTTCTTCAGTGATAAAATTTTCATTGTAGAGGTCTTTATCTCCTCATATGTTTGTTCCTTAGGTTTTTTTTAAGATTACTATGAATGAAACCATTTTCTAGATTTTTTTCGTCAGCAGGCTCAAAAAAGCTATTGGTTTTTGTATATTGACTTTATATCCTGCCACGTCAGTGAATTTGTTTGTGATAGCTAAAGTCTTCTGGTAGAGTTTTTACTGTCTTTGAGGTAAAAGATCATATAATCTACAAATAGGGATATTTTTACTTCTTTTCCTACTTATGTACCTTTTATTTGTTTCTTGCCTGATTGCTCTGGCGAACACTTGAAGCACTGTATTGAATGGAAGTGGTGAAAGTGGACATCTTGGGGCTGGGGATTTAGCTCAGTGGCATAAGCGCCTGCCTTGCAAGCAGGCAGTCGTGAGTTTGATCCCCGGTACCGATAAAAACGGAAAAAAAAAAAAAAAAAGTGGACATCTTTTTTGTTCCTGATTTTGAAGAAAATGCTTTCAGTCTTTCCACATTCAGTATGATGCTGGCTGTGGGTTTGTTGTACACAGTTTCTATAGCTAGTTGTGAAGGTAGGGTGAATTCTGTTGAAGGCTTTTTCTGCATTTATTGAGATGATCATGTGATTTTCATTTTTGATTCTATTTATATGATGCATTACATTTATGTTTGCTGGACTATCTTTGTAGCCCTTGTAACTTTTCTGTAAGTCTGAACTTGATCATGGCATCTGATCTTTTTAATGTGCTGTTAGTTTTGTTTGTAAAAATCTTATTGAGGATTTTTTGCATCTATGTGCATTAAGAATAGTGGTCTGTAGTTTTGTTTTATTTTGCTGTGGTACTAGAGATTGAACCCAGGGCCTCAGCACCAAACTAACATCTACGGCCCATTTTATATTTTGAGCTCAGGATATGCTCAAACCTACGATCCTCCTGCCTCAACCCTGAAGAGTGCTGGGATTACAGGCATATGCCACCACACTCAGTGCAATTTTCTTTTTTCTTTTCTTTTCTTTCCTTCTTTCCTTCCTTCCTTTTTGATCAAAAGGGAAATTTTAATGAGTAACAGTTTGAGGGGAAACAGAATGCACATGGTGTCAAAGTGTCTCTCCACAAGGTATTTATTAATTTTAAAGGGACAAGTAATAACTTTACAGTGAGAAATCCAGCGGATAGTACTCCAACCAAATTATTGACATTAACACCATGTGTAATAGAACAAAAAAAAAAAATAGCACATCTCCTGATAAAATGCACCAGGAAGGATCCAACATCACTTCTATCATATTCCTACCAGTAATTAGTGACCTAAATGATATTTTGAGGACACATCAAAGGAACCCAAATTGAGACACAGTCTTCAAAACAAATGATCTGTGCTTGTTATAGACTGCATGTTTGTGTTCCCCCGAAATTCATACATTGCCATCCTAAGCCTCAGTGGGGTGGTATTAGGAAGGGACTTCGGGAAGTAATTAGGTCACAAAAGTGGAGCTCTTTGATGGGATTTATACCCTCATAGAGAGAGGAGAGGGCTTGCTTCATCCCTGCGCTCTCAGCCACCTGTAAACCACAAAGTGGCTCTCACCCACACCAGATCTGCCAGCACTGGCTCTCAGCTTTCCCATCCTCCAGAACTGTGAGAAATAAGTATCTGCTGTTCAAGCTACGCAGCTTATGGTATACTGGTCAGCAGTCTAAACTAGGACTGAACACTTCAAAAATACAAAAGTTATGAAAGACAAAGACAGTCTGCTCAAAGGACATGAAAATTAAATGCAATGTATGATCTTTGGTTAGAACTCAGACTAGAAAAAAAAGTGTTCTTCTTTTGCCATAGAGTAAAATGATTGGTAAGATCTGAATACAGTCCATAGATTAGACAAAAGTACTGTGTCCATGTTAATTTCCTGACTTTGAGACTTGTACTGTGGCCATGTAAGAGCTGTTATTGTTCTTAGCATAACCACATGGAAATCTTTAGGGGTAAAGGAGATTATGTCTCGCATCTTACTCTTAAAAAGCTCACAGAAAAGTACCTGTGTTTGTGCATGTGTGTGTGAGTTTGTGCATGCAGGCATGAGTGTTTGAAGGAAGGACAGAAGGTGGGAGAGAGAGACAGGAGAGACAACGTAGAGGGAGAGACAATGATGAAACAAATGTACCTACTGCAGAGGAATGAGGGCGATGGGACTTTTGTACATTTGTAACTTTTCTGTAAGTCTGAAACTGTGTCACCACAAAAATTTAAGAAACAAGGTGAGAGAGAGAGAGACAGACTGAGAAGGGAGAGAGAGAGAAAGAGACAGAGACGGAGACAGAGACAGAGACAGCGAGAGCGAGCCAGATTACCAGCCTGGTGATTTCTTTCTCTGGATTTTATGTTACATACTTCCTGCCTCACCCTTTGTGTTAACTTTTCCAATGATATTTGAAAGAGCTTGTCCTGTAACTGTACAATGTGCTGATAATCCACCTTGCTGCCAAGGTCCACAAACAAAGCTTAGCTGTATTCTGTGGCCCAAACCCACCCTTACAGGCAGCAAACCCTGTATTCTGGGCCTTTGCTTCCATGTGTTACATACTGTAATATTTGCCCTGAGAACTAAACTGGTGGGAAGCTGATTTAAAGTAAAAATTCACAGATTAATTATAAGTTCTTGGTACTGGTTGAAGTCT
Source organism: Cavia porcellus (assembly GCF_034190915.1). Lineage (NCBI taxonomy): Eukaryota > Metazoa > Chordata > Mammalia > Rodentia > Caviidae > Cavia > Cavia porcellus. The sequence continues at coordinate 38,713,512 of NW_026947508.1, forward strand.
GAATATTCATCTTGAATTACAGCTTGATTCATTGTCCATACTATGACAGTTTATTGTACAAAGGAATAAAATATACTCCAATTTCCAAGTCTTCTTTTACTGAAAATTAATTTCCTTTTATCTGCATGCAAGATATGTTAACTATCAAACATTTTAAATACTTCATAATTCAGCCTCACCTTTGTTTCTAAATCAGAATTCTCTCTTTGTAGCAGGTTATATGCTATTAAAAAATGATCTCTGCCTTCTGCTGCTCCTGGAAGACTCTGAATTTCATTAAAAAGGCATGTGAGTTCTGACTTTGAGTTTCGTAATTCCTGATTAAGAAATGAAAATATTTTACATCATAAAACAAGATTATTTCCCCATAAAAGGTTTAACAAGTCTAAAATGGTCTTGAAATGGTTCTCTTTAGTTTGAATATTAAATTGAATATTCTGTTCCTGTCCCCCACATGTTGAAAGACTTCATTTCTTGTCATTCTTACGCAAGCATAGAGGTAAAATCTGAAGGAACTCCTATATTTAATAATTACATTATTCATTTTAAGAATATATCTTCTGCAGTTTATGTGGTTAACATCTAATCTTGATACCTCTAGAAGAAGGTTGTTGAAACTAATGCTCAGAGAGCAAAAATTCACCTAGGCAGACACTGTAAATCCAAGATTCCAAACACATGTCTGTCTTACTTCAGACTATGTTCTTAACTGCAGATTATGCTTCTTTACTTAATAATGTATATTCTGAGGACTTATCAGCTAGGATTTCCTCTAATCCTCTGATTATCTTTTCATATCCATGAGACAAAACATTTTAGTCAGATACACATTCTTGTTCAAATGTTTACAATGATTACATGGAGTACGCACTGTTCAACAGGGGCTGAGAGTCAGTGGAAGGTACCCAGTAACCATCAGGATATATAAAATGTACCTCAGGGAGCCAGAGATACAGCTCAAAGACACAAGCACCTGCCTGGCAAGCGCAAAGTTGTGAGTTTGATTTCTGATACCAAAAAGTAAAATAAAATATACCTTAGGAGAAGAGCTTGCTATTTTTTCCAAAGCCTTAAAATTGAAGGGAATGAAGAACACTGATAGCATTGGGCAAGAAGGTAGTGGGTGGCCTCCTAAAGCCACAGGAAGAGGGAAGTGGTAAGGTTTTCCTATGGTGACCTAAAAATTCTTGTAGGTCATTAGAACAGGATTTGGGGCATTGTACTGCCCTCACCCATAATGCAAACTGATTAAGCATCATTATCCTCTAGTTGGTGATCCAGACTTCCATGAGCTTACTTCTAGATCTCTCTTCAAAACAGAAGTTGATTTTGTTTCTGATAGGTCTTTCCAAAATGGTAGGACAGTATTAAAGTGAGACACAAATGAATGACTATGAACATCACAACAACCAAAAACCTGTTACTTAAAATATTCCTTGCTAGTGCCTGAGCTCAGCATGCTGAAACAAAAGAGCTCTTCCATTATTATTGTTGGAAACACCTTCTATAATGTTATGGATTGATCCGTGACCCCCTCAAAATTCATAGATTAAAGCCGTAAACCCCAAAATGACTGTATTTGGAGATAGGGTCATGAAGGAAGTGATAAAGGTTAATTGAGGACTATGAGTGGAGCCCTAATCTCATAGAGCTGGTGCCTTTATGAGAAGAGACACACAAGCTCATTCTCCCTTCATCATATGAAAACACAGTAAGAAGGTGTGCAAACCAAGAACCCTTCTCCAGGAACTGAATTAGGTGGCACCTTGATGTGAGACTTCCTAGCTTTCAGAACTGTAAGAAAATAAATTTCTAAAGTTTAAGTGACTCAGTCTGTAGCATTTGGTTATAGTAGACCAACCTAATATACATAATTAGAGTTTATTTTAAAATCAAAATAAATGATAACATGAAATTTCTAAATTAGAAAACAGTATTTTGAGTGGTGATACCTCACTATCAGCTTTCAAGGCCTTCTGCATAGTAACAAAATCAGATTCCAGCTGCTCTTTCCCCTCTCTCTCATCTGACAAATCAGTTTCAAATATTTCAATTTTTTCTTGGCTCATTTTCTTGGCTCATTTTCAATATCTGTAAAAAAGCATTTTGCACAATTTATTTTGTACACAATACTATTGTTTCCTATAAATTCTGATTCAATTATGAAGTCATGTAAGGGATATAAAACTAATTCATGATACTATAGCCCATGAATTACATTTTTTTCTCTCAAGTCTTGTTTCTATAGCCCTAAAAATATTAACACTGGTTCCACTTATATTACACATGAGTCTTACACATGATTTTGAAAGTATCTTACAAATTTTAAGGAACTGCCAAATTAAAGCTGTTGACAAAATCTTTGCAAATTAATTGGTAGTGTGATCATTGTAGTAGCTTATTATATGTCAGATGCTATGGTAGGTGCTGTACATGCATCATCTCATTTTGTCTTCCAGGACCTCTATGAGACTGGAATAATTATCATCACATTCTTTTTCAAAGAAGGTACATAAAGCTCAGACACATCACAACAACTGCTCAAGGTCATATAGTCAGCTCTAGAACGGAAACCTAAGGCCTCACTTTCACTCTATTTGGCTTTGTCAAAGTGTACTTTGCTCATAGAAAATGCTCTATAAATGCAGTTTATATTACTTTTTATGTTAAAGAGAATAAAATCAAACAGAATAGAGCCAATCAAAACAAAACAGTGAACACCATACAAGACTTCAAAACAACAACGACGGCTACCATAATGCCCCTTGTTATCATCAAAGTATCTGTCTATACCAGAAGACATAATAAAAACAAAGCAGTATAAAATCAATTTTAAAAGGCAATGAAAATGACACAGGGTTTCAAAATAAGAAGATAGGAAACTAACAATGGCTACCACCTTCCTTTTCAGACTTCTTCCTTTTCTCTTTTACAATATCTACTGTACACTTTGCATCCCATTAACACCTTTAGTTTTTTATAATAAGGAGGCAGGCAACATGATTTTCACTCATGTCTGGACCATTTCACCCATAAGCATGATCTCAAGTTGCACCCATTTACCTACAAGAGCCTCGTGATTATCCTTCTTTATAGCTGAGTCGCTTTCCATTATATAAAAATGCCATATCTTCCTTATCTATTTTGTGATTGATGGGCAAGCTACCCCTCCTTTTTTCTGGTTCCCTGTCACATGGAGTATTGTGTTCTCTTCTTTGACTTTCACTCTATGAATTTCCTTTCAAATTAAATGTTTCTAGTATACTGCATATTGATGGATCTTGTTTCTTGAGACACTCTGTCTGTGTTTCTTTTTAATGTTGAATAGAGGTTATCTACATTAATGGTTATGGCCCACATGCACTGGCTTATCTCTGCCTTGCTATTTTCCTGCTGTTGAATCTGTGCTTTTCCCCTCCGTTCAATTGCTTGCACCAGTCAGTGATCTCCCTCTGTGGCTGTTCCTGGAAACATGGTCATTTCTCTCTCTCTCTAGAATGTCCTTCAGCACCCTTGTAGGGTTGTTTTGGTGATCATCAATTCCTTCAGTTGTTCTCTGTGATGGAAGTATCTTGTTTCCCCATTAATTTTGAAAGATAGTTTTTCAGGGTACATCAATCTAGGTTGGAAGTAGTTTTCCTTCAGGACTTAAAACTCTTCATTCCAAGCTCCTCTTGACTTGGTGGTTTGTGTTGATACATCTGTCATGATTCTGATGGGTTTTCCTTTATAGGTAATCTGGCTCTTTTCTCTAACAGCTTTTAATATTCTGTTCTTGTGCTGAATTTCTGGGATCTTGACCATCATATGTCTGGGTGTAGATTTATCCTGGCTATGGCTAGTTGGAGTTCTATATGCCTCACGTACCTGTACACGTACCTGTACGTCAGATTCTTTTCCAATGCTTGGGAAATTTTCTGCTATTATTTCTACAAATAGTCTTTTTGTGTCATTGTGTTGCCCCCCTTTTTTGCTAACACCTATCAGTCTTACATTATTTTTCATTGCATCATCTTGCAGACACTGAATTGTTATTTCTTGGTTCCTTGTTATTTTTAAGAGATCTTTCCTTTTATGATAGTTAGCTGCAATCTTGTCTTTAAGGTCTGAGAGTCTAATCTCAGCTTCTTTCAAGCATTTCTACCAGCTTTCAATGGAATTTTTAATTTCCTGATATCTCTTTGAATCTATTTTATGCATTCCAATTTTTCCCTATATTGCTTATTCAAGGTTTCCCTCATTTTCCTATGCTCTTTTTTTTGCTAATCTGTGTCTCCTTTATATACTCTCAGCAATCCTTTCATTATGTTTTTCATTTCGTGTTTTACCTGAGATATAATTTCTGATCTTACTTCTTTTACAGCTTCATGAAGTAGTTTCTTTACTTCAGTTGCCATCATCCCCAAAATTTCAGGTGTGAGACTTCCAATTTCTTCCAAGTTTATTTCTCCTGGGCTTGTGCTGTGTGGGCTGGTAGCCAGAGATTGCCTTTGCTCTTTCATCTTGACATTTTCCTGTTTTCCTCTGGACAAGCCAGTTATGGGGTCCAGGCACTCTTACATGGACCACCTGTTCACAGTGTAGGAGAATGGGTCCGGCACCTGGGTATCTCCTAACCTAGGTTCCTGGGGAGGCAGTGGAGCACAGGGTGGGCTTCTCCAGACACGCATAGCTTCTCCAAGGTGTGACTGGCTACTTCTCCCAGCCCCTGTTGGTTACAGGTCCCTGATGGTGACCATCAGGCTCACAAGGCTGACACTGGCTGCTGCTTCTCTGGCTACCTGTGTGGGGGAGTGTCTTGATGAGTCTATATTACTATTGAATTGTTCTGAATTCTCATATTTAATGAGATTTATATATATATATATATATATATATATATATATATAGTTGATATTCACAATGCTAAGCAAATACTCTACATTTGAGCTACATATTTATATTACATAATAGTGATGTTTGTTTTGGGAACTTGGTAGATGCATATCACATATGTTGCACATATTCTACCCTTTACCCCATCCATTTTCCTCCTGCCCCCTTAATACCTTTCCCTATCTCCAAGAGTTTATCTTGAAGTTTCTGATCCCTGTCCCTTTAAGTTTACATGTTTAATTATTTCTAGTTTAGGTTTCTCATATAAAAGAAAGCATGCAATATTTAACTTTCTGAGTCTGGCTTATTCTTCTTAGCATGATGGTCTCATGTTCCATCCCAAATATATATTTAATGAGCTCTTTTTTTTTTTTGAGACAAAGTCTTGCTATGTAGTTGAGGTCAGCCTTGAACTCATGGTAATCTTCCTGCCTCAGCCTCCTCAGTGCTGGGATTATAGGCATGTGCTACCACACCCCACCTATGAGCTCCTTTTTTGACAGACTTCTGGGAAGATTTCTATAAGCACTGTTCATCATCATAGGATGTAGTTTTAATATTCCTAGAAGAGTAGTGTCTCTTTTTGCCTATTTTCAGAGCATCCTTATGGAGTTCGCCACAGCTGTATTAGAATGTAACTAAAAATTATCTTTGTATTTCTTACCTCACTCATCTCTTGGATTTTAATTATCTCTTGATCTTTCACACTAGTTTCTCTTCAGTCTTCCTATTCACTGATACCTGAGGTTTTAAGATGGAAATCTTAATCCAAATAAGTCACCAGTTAAAATATGAAATGTGTTGCTTTTAAAAATATTAAATAATAAGCTACATCCCTTAAGCATACTTCCGTGAGAATGTTCCCTGGAATCTCTTCCTATAAGCAAGTTTTACCTAGTATCTGGTCACGGACCAGCTGCTTTTATGATAAGCTATTTGTTACGAATTTGAGCATTTGCTGTTGTTTGTTAGCTGACCAAAGGAATAAGCATTAGAAAAATAGAATCCTGATGGCTCTGAACCAATCAAATTACTAATTTACTCCTATGTTAAATTTTAATAAAACAAGAATGGCAGTCTTAAACTGCTAAGTTAGAAAGAATGGAGAATGCTATTAGAGTTGGATGCTAAAACCCAGGTGTAATTTCTATAATTCCTCTTTAAATATGATTGACAAAAGAGTTATGTTGACACAGCATTGTATAAGGATATAAAGGACATACTTTCCCCCCACAGTAGCTTCTTTGTTTCAACCAGCATCTGCGTTGGTGAACATTTTTGTGGACCTGTACTTGACACGTTAATGCATGTGTTCCCTTGCCCTCACTGATGTCTCAGTACAAAGGCAGGGAAACACCTCAACTCTTAAAAATGAAAACTCCCTTCATTTTCTTTGTGTTTGCTTAGTATAAAGATTTTTAATGTTAAATTTTAAAAGTTAGTTTTTTTCTAAGTAAAATATTTGAAATTGATAAAATAATTTGTAGTTAAGATATACATATACTTATCCATATATTTTAATTAATATATTAAGTTATAATAATTTATATATTTATACATGCAAAAGCAGTATACTTGAAAGTGTTTGAAAATTTTACAAATATATATCAGAAATTTACCATAATTTGTGGCACACTGAATATAGTGATACATTTAGGTAGTTTGTGTACTTCATTAGATTACTGATCAAAGTTTAAAATAGAAAAAACATAGGAAAGGGTAGCAAATAATGTTGAAAATGAGCATCTGGATATAGACATCTCTGGGTAGCCGAAGGGTGCCTACCTCACCAGTAGACCAGTAGTAAACAAAGAGAAAAACTAATGACTTGTTAGCAAGTTGTCTCATTAGCACAGGGTAGCTGCCAGTAACTCTGGAGAAGCAGTTTAACAGCTCAGAATGTTCCCCTTCTGAAGTTGTACTACCTGAAAGATGGGGAATCATTTAATACCCTGAACAAGGCTACTTTGATAAGTTTCACTGCTGTTTCTCTCAAATGAGATGGCGGGTGCAGGCACTGCACAGAATAAAACACTGCCCAGCCATCGCCTCCACATGGTGGTGGTTTATGTGTCCAGTGCTGAGCATGCTACAGCCTAGAATCCCATATATAAATCTCCTGCATAAATCTCCACAAGAATTGGTATTGTGTAGAAAATGAGCTCTATGGTTAGATAAACCAGGCTCAACTTGTGGTGCTCTTTTGCTTTGGTCAAGTTCTCTCAAACTCTCAGAAATAGGAAATGGAAATATCCCTGCTTCACCTGTAGAATAGAGGGCTATTATAGGACTACATGAGATTATGTTGGTAACACCTCAAACAGATTGCAGCATATGATAAATGCTCAACATATTGTGGTTAGTATTATTCCTGCAAGATACATAGCATGTCTTCTGTTTGCAATATTTTCTGCATGGCAACAGCACTACAATGGTGAACGCATAGCATACAGAAATGGATGTAGATCACATTTTGCTTGATACAAGGGAGTAGTTTTCTAGATTATCTTTTCTTTTGAAGTCACGGGAACCTCCATTTTTTATTTTCAAAAGAATTCTTAGAGGGAAGCCACTACAAAGTGCCCAGAAGTGGGAGTTTCTCCAATTTATGAAGAGGTAGAAGACCTAGAGGTCTGCACGGGTGGTATGTCAGGGATTCCTGGAACACAGTATGAAAACCACTGTGACAGAAATGGGTTTTGTAGCCAGATTGAGATATGAAATCTTGATTTTCATATTTATGAATTTGTGGTCTTGATTTCCTCAACCACATTGTATCAGAAGATGCACTTCCCCACCCCAGCCAGTATACTTGCCCAGGTAACCTCCAGTTCACCTCAGTTTCTGTTATAGTTCCTGTTGTTTCTGTTTCTTAGAAATGGCTGATCATAATGATGCATGATCACTAATGATGCTGGTCACTAGGACACACACTGTAAGAACCAGTCAGTAACCACCACATCCTCTGCTTCTGGCTTACAAACCCCATAAAAACCTCTGTCCCTGAGCCTTCGATGACTGACACTTTTTTTCCTTGAGGTCAGTGCTCATCAACATTAAATAAATTGCCTCCAAATTCTGGGTGACATCTGAGCATTTCTTTTGTGTTGCAACACAAGATGAATGATATCTACCTCTCAGAATTTCTGTTAATATTATATGAGCTATATCAAACTTGTACCAGAGTCATTAAATATTTCAAATATTCAAATGTTAGTTTCCACATGTGTTAGATGAGGTAGAGAAAGAGAGACAGATGGAAAGACAGACAGACTTACATGATGAACTGGCTTGTGCAATTATGGAAGGGTTGGGGATCCCATGATGCCATCTATAAGCTACAGATCCAGAAAAGCCGGCAGAATACAGTGGTCCCAGTCCAAGTTCAAAGGCCTGAGAACAGGAGAACTGATGGTATCAGGTCTATTCTAAGTGCAAATGCCAGAGCCTGGAGAGCTGGTGCGTTCTAGTCTTAATAAAGTCTTAGTCTGAAGGCCTGAGATCCAGGAGCCCTAGTGGTGAAGTCCCAGTCTAAGGGTAGCAGAAGACTGATGTCCTAGCTCAAGCAGTCTGGAAGAAAGAGTAAATTCTCCCTTCTATTCAGGCCCTTGACTGATAAGGGTGATCAAAATATATGGGAATATTTAAATTTTTAAAAATTGATTACATAAGATATATTACTGTGAATCCCACTGAAAATACTCTCCCCCACTTCTTTTAACATACTTATGACACCATTCTTGCCACTTTATGAAGTAGTTCTAGAAATTCTTATTCACATATTTACAAAGTGTGATAAAAAATATGGTGGATGTGGCTGCGGGGCACCATCCAGTGGAAAAGCAGGCACGGAAAAGCATTATGGCTGCCTGCGTGCACCTTATTCACTGGATGTGGCCCTGCGTAACTCCCGGATCTCCCCCCGAAAGTCAAGTAATCACAAAAGGCAGATGTTTGCATCAGTTCAGGACATTAAGGTGGCCATGATAGCACAACTAAAAGACACTCACAAAAGACTTCCAGAACTGTTTCAGAAATGGCAAGAAAAGGGCATGAGTATGTTTGAAGGAAGGGGGAGTGTTTTGAGGGTTAACTACAATATGTCTTTTATTGTAATATATTTTTTAAAAATTAAACATTCTCTATAATTTCTAATCAGATCTTATAGACAGTACCTACTCATATGATGTATAGCAACGTGTTTTACTCAGTCTAACGATTCGGATGTTAATCTCCTTTGCAAACACTCTCAGATGTATCTAGAAATAATGTTCAATCAGATACCTGAGCATCTTGTGGCCCAAAAAAGCTGGTATATAACATTCACAATCACACCATACTTTTACTTCCTTTTGTAGAAAATGGAAAATAAAATAGCAATCGGGAGTGAATGACAGCAGGAAACACTGGAGTGCCCATCTGAAAGCTGAAAATCCGTACCAGGGATAGTGTGGTACTAGATCAAGATGTGGAAATGGTTGTTACTGAAAGGGTTGTTACTCCTTACGAGACAGTTCACTTAATCCCTCCCTCTGCCAAGAATGACCTTTTCATTAACAGCTATCAGTAACACCATCACCTGGCTGCGGAACACAGAGAACCTTGAGGTTTTTTCTTTGTGAATGATAATGTTGAAAGCAAACAATACTAATAGTTACTTCTTCTTTCTTTAGGAAATGATTTTGTTTAGCTCTAATTGATTACCATTCAGTTATAACTTTTCCAGTTTTAAAATGTCTACTTGTTAATATATTTAAAGAGAATAAACATTTATTTACAATGGTTCCGTAATCCCATTCCAGCTGGTTAAAGTGGGATAATGCTAAGGGATAGGATCAAAAGAATCAAAATGAAGGTTTTATAATTTTAAAAATCTGTATACATTTCAAGGAAAAGAAAACTGGCTTGTACCATAGCCTAGAGGATTGAGATTAAACATAAAGAACTCAAATATTTAATGTTAAACAGTAGAGAAAACTGTGATCTTTTCTGAACATCTTTTAAAACAAGATAGAAATGCAAAGCTAGGCATAAAGGCATACACCCATAATCTCAACATTCAAGAGGCTGAGGCAGGAGAATTGTGAGTTTAAGACCAGCCATAGCTATACACTGAGTTTGAGGCCAGCCTGGAATATAGCAAGACCCTGTATTTAAAAATCCAAAACAAGTATATAAATACTCTCTTCCCAAGATAGATGCTTATTGGTACAGAATGTCAGAGACAACACTAATTACAGAGGAAGGCAGATTAGCCAGATTGTCGCCAACTGTCTTCTTTTTTTATATTTTTTATTTTTTTTTCCACTTGTGATTTTCTTTGAGCCAACTGTCTTCTTCAGTCCCAAGAATTTTATGGTACAGAGGGCCACATGGAAGTATACCACCAGCATCGCCCTTCAACGAAGTACTGCAACACTCTTCTCAGAAGCCTCCGGTGGATCCTGAACACGGTGGGAACACCATGACCCGGCCCTTTCTGCCCAATGTGGAATTCCTCTGCAGGTTATCATTGTGCCAAAGCTCTCTGTTCGACACCCTGAGACCTTCTCAGAGCTATCCCACAGCCTCAGGCTCTTCCTTTAGAATATTTCTTTCTTCTCCCTCTTATTTAACAGATGTCAGACCACACTGAAGTTGAAGATTTATCCTCTCTGCCTCCTTCTTCCTTTCTTTCCTAAGAGCCACCCTTAATAACTCTTACAATTCTAGATTCACCTTGGGGCCTACTTCATGTAGATGGATGGATGACACAATAAGGAACAGGGCCATGATCACAATCACCACTGCAGACAAAAGAAAATAACTATATAAGAAGTAAAAGAGTTTCACTGTCACACAGGTGAAGCCTTTGGGAAAATATTTCCCTTTTTTAAACAATTATATGACTCATATGCTGCAATCAGTTTGGTCTACATTTCACTATCAAATGGAAGAATGGAGAAATGAAGTGGAAAGATTAGATACTATAACCAGCCTCCTTCTCAGTGACTTCTAGGACAAATCTGTGTATCATCACCCTTTTTCCTGTACTGTCAAAAGGAAAGAATGCAAGAAGAATGGGATTTGTTAAGAGACTCACTGTGCTTTTGTTATGTTTTATATGAAAAATCTCACTATTTAAAATATAGTGTTTCATGTGTGTAATATTTCCCTCCAACCATTAACAAAACAGTATCCTAATAAATATTATTCTATTACATATCTTCCTGTTAGATTATAGCCACCTTATTTCTTATGGATTTCTTTGTATTTTTACTCACTCAACAAACAATTATTGGATGCAAAATATGTGCTGGTACTTTGCTGAGTCATGGGGATATAATAATATGTGCAATAATTATTTCAAGTTTACAGATAAGGAAATCATGGAGTGAAGAATTAAGTAATTTGCTCAAGGTTACAATGTAAGCAATAAGATCTGGGATCTGAATTCAGGCCAAACTGTGCTCCTAACATTTAAACTGAAACTACCTTGATCATAGCTTTTTGTGTTGTAAACAGTACTGTGGTCCTGTCCTAGAAGAATACCACAGTGATGGCACAGATACGCAGGTGGTAAATTACACTAAAAAGTGATCAGCTCTGTTGTAGATCTGTGTTCCAAGTGTTGAGGCAGTCAGAGGGCATTCCTTATGATGCAACCCCAAAAACTTATATTGCATTTATAAAAGTTTTGCTATAAACACATGTGTGTATTTTTAGGTAAACTTTTCTGTGAGCTTCAACCTTTCAGAGAAATTATTTTTGAAAAGCAACACACAAATTATGTTAGCAATCCATTTCTAAAATTACTTTCTGAAATGGTGAAGACATGCACAGACAAAAGATGATCATCTTTCTGAGTGAGCTTGATATTTTTATGGAAGTTGTGAACTCCTGTACAGAGACAAATTTGGAAATTAACTGATATAAAAGTTTGGGGCAAGAAATGGTTGCACTTTAGGAGCTGGAGATATAGCTCAGTGATAGAGCATTCACCTGCGATGTGTGAGGCACTAGTCTCAGTCCCAGAATTTAAAAAAAAGGAAAAACTTAATAAATCAAACTTTTAATTTATATTACTATAAAGCCAATTTGTAAAGCAGAACTTACAAATAGTTTCTAGCCAATGCAGATAGTAAACATGATTAAAGCCTCCAGGGAAAACTGTACTGAAGAATATATATGTTGACTTCCGGGAGAAAATGGCGGACAGATAACAGCAGCTACGGAGGCTCTCTGAAAGGCTCGGCTCAGAAGTCAGGAAGGGTGCGGAGTAAGTAGTCACAAGCAGGTGGAGATATGCTCTGCTGACTCAGGAACGAACTGGGCTGAGAGAAACCAACTTGGAATGCAGTCCTGGTGCTAAAGCAGGAACAGAAAAGCCTCAGTGTGGAGGCTGGACCCCGCGCCATTGGAAGCCGCTATTTGGGTTTCCCGCCACGCAGAGACTGCCTCTACAGCGGCTTGGCAAGGAGAGAGACGCGCGGGAGCTTTGAGAACGGGAAGCTGCGAACAGAGTCGAAAACAGGACAGGCAGTGAGGCGTGCACTGACTTGTGGTGAGGTGAATGAGAGAAACTGACACTCTACCACTGTTTGACTCCAGCGGAGGACTTTCTGGGCCCTGGCAGTCCTGCGGGAGCAGGGCGCGGTGGCGACTCCAGCCACACATCCCCCTCTCAGACGGGATTGGTGAAAAGTGCCTGGCCTGCGTGACGCTGCTGGCGGACCCAGTAGGCTGGCCCAACCCAGATCCCAGAGCCTGACAGTGGCCGGGAGGGGTGGGCCCTGCGTAGGCTGCCTGGTCCGTAACTCCCTGGTGCGCTGCGGTGGGCGGGAACACCTAGCCGACCCAATTCAATCGGGCTGTGGCTGACAGGGAGAGAAGCTGGGTCTCCTATACAAGCTTGCATATATAAGGAACAGAGAATATGGGAAAAGGCAGCAACAAGAAAGGCTCCTCGTCCCCCAATTCTGAGAAACAGGCAATAGCGGACACCACACCAATAGACATAAAGCGCCATATAGAGAGCCTCATAGATCAATTCAGGAATGAAGTTATCAATGACCTGAAGATAGAAATAAGCAGAATAGTTAGAGAAATGCTAAGCACCACCCAAGAAAAAACAGATGGTGGAATGGAAGAACAGAAAAAGAGGGGAGAATTGTTTGATGGAGAAAACAGAGAAAGCATAGAATACGTGAAACAGGTTCAAAGGGACTACCAAGAAACTAAGAAGTCTATCAAAGACTGGCATAACAGCTTGAAAGAAACTAAGGACAGACTATCTGAACTGGAGGGCAGACTTGTAATATGGGAAAATGAAATGAAAAACTTCTTAAAAATAACAAAGAAACAAACAGCAATAATACAAAGACAAGAAGATGATAAGAGGATCCATAACTTAAGGATTAAGAACATAAAAGAAGAAGTAGGGACACAAACAAGTGAACTACAAAAGCTACTCACAGAAATAATCCAAGAGAATTTTCCTAATTTAGCAAAAGGTAAAGATACTCAGATGTATGAGGCATACAGGACCCCAGCTACCTACAACCCAAACAGAGCAACACCCAGGCATATAATAATAAAAATTCCAGAAATTCAATACAAGAACAGAATATTAAAAGCTGTAAGAGACAAGAAACAGACCACTTACAAGAGAACATCCATCAGAATTACAGCAGATTTCTCTGCACAAACCATCAAATCACGAAGAGCATGGGGGGAAATAATTCAAGCTTTGAAAGATAATAATCTCCAGCCAAGATTGAGATATCCTGCACAACTGTCCCTGGAAATTGATGGAAAAACAAGGTGCTTCCAGGATAAAGAGGAACTGGGGGAATTTGCAACCACCAATTCAACTCTACAGAGAGTATTGCAGGATATTCTAAAAAAAGAAAAATAAAAAGAATCCAGAAATAGTGGCGGGGAGGCCACAACGAATGGAGCAGAGAACAAAATGAAGAAGACAAACTGACAGCTACTGACAGAAAAAGAGCTCAACAGAAATAAGGCAGAGAAGATTGGATGATAGGAACAGCTACTTTGGAGAAAATGACATCTTAATAGGTAATGCTGATTTAGTATCATCTTGTTTTGAAGTCTCATCTAGCTTTTGTTCTTCTGTCTCCAATGGTCTAAATATGTTGTATCTTATTGGATTTTATTATGTACAATAGTATAAGCAAAAACCTTTTAAAGACAAGGAGATTATACAGAAACCATTGTTCATTTTCTGTTAGTCGATTCTAAATACTCTGTAATGCTGTCATTCTCTTAAATGGTTTTACATTGTTTTGATATACTTAATGCTACAGTATATGAAGTTGTACTCAAGGATTTCAAGGAAAGAGACAATATGGTAACTACTTTTAGGTCAGGATTATCTGGTGGTGAAACACTATTCTGCTTAAATGGTTATGTTTTGATCTGCACTGTTTCGCTGTTATGCCCTCTTATATCTCAATCTCCACTCCATTATTTACTTTTTTATTTTTATCCTTTTAATTAAAGGAAAAAAAATAGCAGGATATATTATAGTAACCCACTTTGACTTTCCATTATCTCGATTTAAAGCCCTGTATTACTCTCACCATCTTGTTTTTGACTGATGTTCCCCTATTCTGTTTTGCTGGATAGTATCAGGTTCGAAAGTTTAGGCATCAGCTGTGAAGATAATGAGATTCATTATAACGCCCATTCTCATTGACTTTTATCTACTTTTGAAGACCTACAATGTCTCCAATGTTTTGGTTTTGTCGGTTTTATTCTTTACTGTTTTGTTCAATCGTATTATAACTAAGGATATAGGCAATTCTATTAGAGATAGCGGGAGGCATTATGGTAACCATTGTTGATCACCTTGTATTATGTTTTTACATTATCTATTATGTCCACCCTTTTTACTTGACCGATTCTGTTCTGTTATGTCACATTTGGTTTTACTCTCTACCAAAAAAGTAATAAGAACCATGGGAGCAATGAAACCCAAAATGTGTAATAGTCATTGTACAAAAGAAAGGAAAAGAAAATGCTCTAAACTATATAACTGCATGTATATTTAAGTGTATAAGATAGGAAATGATATCACAGAGTTTTATTGGATCATTGAACAGATCTGTTTGCAGTATCATTGTTGGAATGTCCACTTTACAAGCTTTAATTTTGTGACTTGAACAATTATTTCTAAGATGATGATATGTAATCCATTAACTAGTGATTTCCTACTGTTTATTTTTTTTCTGTAAATCTGTATAACTTGTACCCTTTCTCTGCTTTTTTTTCTTTTCTCCTTAAATAAAATTTAAAAAAAAAAGAATATACATGTTAGGCTATATAAATTTTGGTGTATTTATGAAAAATTTAGTTTTTTAAAATTGATGGAAAAATTTTTTTATTTTAAAGAAAATAAAATCAAACAAAATGAAATAGAATACAGCCAATCAAAACAAAACAATGAAAGTAATATAAGACTTCAAACCAAGATCATAGGAAATTAACAATGGCTACCATAATGCTTCTTGTGATCATCAAAATAGCTGCCAATACTATCAGATATAATAAAATCAAACAAAACATAACAGAATAAAACCAATCAAAACAAAACAATACAAGTGATACAGGACTTCAAAACAAGATAACAGAAAATCAACAATGGCGACCATAATATATCTTGTGATCTTCAAAATAACTGCTCATACCATCAGACATAATAAAATAAAAAATGAAACAAAACAGAATAAAACCAAACAAAATAAAAAAGAAAATGATACAAGACTTCAAAACAAGATAATAGGAAAGTAATAATGGCTACTACCTTCCCTTTTTAGACAGTTCCTCCTCTTTCACTTTCACAATATGTATTGTACATTTTGGATCCCACTAATTGCTTCAGTTTTTTTATACTAGGGAGACAACACAATGTTCACCCATGTGAGTCTGTAAGCATGTGAGTCTGAACCATTTCACCTGTAAGCATGATCTCAAGTTGTATTCATTTACCTACAAGAGCCTTGAGACTATCCTTTTTTATTGCTAAGTAGCTTTCCATATATAAAAGTCCCATATCTTTTTTATCCATTCTGCAGTTGATGGATAAGTTGCCCCTGCTTTTTCCTAGGTCTCTGTCACATAGTGCATTGTCTTTTCTCTTCTGACCTGCAGTCCATAAATATTCTCTCAAGTCAAATGTGTTTCTTGCATATAGCATAATGACAGATCCTATCTCCCAATGTACTCTGCATGTGTTTCTTTTTATTGGTGAATCAAGGCCACCTACATTAATAGTTATGACCAACATGCACTGTCTTATCTCTGCCATGCCAACCTTCTGTTACTGATCCCCCACTTTCCCCCTCCATTCAATTGCCTGCTCTTGGTGATCTCGCTCTGCTGCTATACTTGGAACTGTAGTCATTTTTATCTCTCTCTTGCATATCCTTTAGCACCCCCTTTAGGGTTGGTTTGGTGGTTATGATTTCCTTCAGTTGTTTTTTTTTTTAATCATGGAGCATCTTACCTCTCCTTAATTTTGAAAGATAGTTTTTAGGGTATGTCAATCGGGGTTGGAAGTTGTTTTCTTTCAGGACTTGAGACACTTCAAGCTCTTCTTGACTTGATAGTTTGTGTTGAGACATCTGTCATGATTCTGATGGGTTTTCCTTTATAGGTAATCTGGTTCTTTCCTCCAACAGCCTTTAATAGTTTGTTTTTGTGATGAATTTCTGGGATCTTGAGCATCATATGTCTGGGTGTAGATTCATCATGGTTATGGCAATTTAGAGTTCTATATGCCTCACTTACCTGTAAGTCAGGTTCTTTTCCCATGCTTGGGGGAGGTTTTCTGCTATTACTTCTGCAAATAGTCTTTTTATGTCATTTGTGTTGACCCTTGTTTTTTTGCTGACACTTATAAGTCTTAAATTATTTTTCATTGCATCATCTTGCAGCCACTGCATTGTTATTTCTTGGTTTCTTGTTATTTTTAGGAGATTTTTCATGATTGCTAGCTGTAATCCTGTCTTTAAGGCTTGAGAGTCTATACTCAGTTTCTTTCAAGTGGTTTTTGCCAGCTTTCAAAGGAGTTTTTAATGTACTGGATATCTCTTGTTGCATTCCAATTCTTCTCTATATTGCTTATTCAAAGTTTTTCCTCCTTTTCCTATGCTCCTCTTTTTTGTTAATCTATATCTTCTTTAGATCCTCTCAGCAATCCTTTCATTATGATTTTCATTTCTTCTTTTACTCAAGATATAATTTCTGATCTTATTTCTGTTACAGCCTCATGAAGTAGTTTCTTTACTTCAGTTACCATCATCCCAGAAATTTCAAGTGTGTCACTTCCAATTTCTTCGATGTTTATTTCTCCTGGATTTGTGTTGTGTGGCTGGAGGTGAGAGACTGTTGTTTGCTCTTTTGTCTTGATGTTTTCCTGGTTTCTTCTGGATGAACCAATTGTGGGGTCTCAGGTGCTTCCCATATTGGCTGTCTGTTCATGATACAGGGAATAGGTTAAGCAACCTGGGTTTCTCCTGACCTAGGTGCCCGGAGGTGGTGGGGCTTGGGGTAGGCTTCTCCAGACACATGTAGCTATACCAAGATTCCCCTGATGGTGGCTGGTGGGCTCATGGGGGCATGTGTGGCTGGTCCTGGCCTATGCTGGTTACTGGTCCTAACAGCAGTGGCAGCTTGTGGGCTCTGGAGGTGTGACTGGCAACTTCTCCTGGCCTGTGATGGCTACCCTAAAATTGATTTTTAAAATCTCAAAGAACATAAAGCCTAAAGAATAATTTCCTCTGATACAGAGGAAAAAACTTGGATATATATATTCGTGTGTGTGTGTGTGTGTGTGTGTGTGTGTGTGTATGTGTGTGTGTGTGTACCACTCACAACCCCACACTTGCCAGGCAGGTACTTTATGCCACTGAGCTAAATGCCCAGTCCTAGGAGACCCATATTTAAAAGACCAATTTTATTAGTTACTTTCAATGCCTGAAAGAGAGATTCAATAAAAACAAGGAGAAGGGAGCATCACAGAGAAAGCACAGGAGAAATCTCTGCATGGCTTCAACAACTCTTGCCAGGCATATTAGGACAAAATTCTGTGAAAATAGGCAAAGAATGAAAGAATTGTAAGAATAATTCTCAAGAATTCTTTGGGTATGAGATATGAGCTTTGACCACACAGATAATAGAGCTCTTATAACCACCCAGGGACAATCTAGGGGAAAACTTCAAGAGGAAGAGATAACTATCTTAAATATATATGCACCAAACTCCAGAGCACCCAGTTATATAAAACAAGTACTAACAGAAATGAAAAACCAAATTAGCAGTACCACAATTCTAACAGGAGATCTTAATACACCATTGACACCAAGGGACAGATCAACCAGAGAGAAAGTCAGCAAAGAAATAAAAGAACTGAATCGCACCTGTGAACAAATGGACTTAATAGACATATACAGAGTATACTACCCAACAACAACAGAATACACATTCTTCTCAGCAGTACACGGGTCATTCTCTAAAATAGACCATATATTAATTCACAGAACATATTTAAATAAATGCAAAAGGGTTGAAATTATCCCTTGCATGCTATTGGACCATAGCACTATGAAATTAGAAATTAATGATAAAAGATACTGCAAAAATCCCACAAACACATGGACACTGAATAACACACCCTTGAGTAATCAGTGGGTCACAGAGGAAATTAAAGAAGAAATTAAACAATACCTACAAACAAATGAAAACACAAATACAACTTCCCGGAATCTGTGGGATGCAATGAAAGCTGTCCTCAGAGGAAGATTTATTGCACTGAATTCCCACATTAGGAAAACAGAATGAATGCAAATAAATAACCTGATGTTACACCTCAAACATCTAGAAAAAGAAGAGCAAGTCAAGCCTAAAGCTACCCCCACTTTTTGGGGGGGTGTTCCTGTTGCATGAAGAGAAGAGAAGAAATTATAAAAATCAGAGCAGAAATCAATGCAATAGAAACCAAAAAAAAAAAAAAATCCAAAAAATCAATGAATCAAAGAGCTGGTTCTTCGAAAGAATAAATAAAATTGACAAGCCCCTAGCCGACCTTATTAAATAAAAGGGAAGAAAAAGCTTAAATTCATGCAATAAGGAATGAAAGAGGCGAAATTACTACAGACCCTATAGAAATACAGAAGATCATCAACACTTATTTTGAAAACCTATACTTTCAAAGGTTTGATAACACAGAGGAAATAGACAGATTCCTAGAAGCATACGAAGTACCAAAGCTAGGTCGTGAAGATGTAAAATTACTGAATAACCCAATTTCTATTAATCAAATTGAAAATGTAATTAAATCTTTACCTACAAAGAAGAGCCCAGTCTCAGACGGATTCACTGCAGAATTCTACAAGAAATACAAAGAAGACTTAATGCCAACACTCCCCAAACTCTTCAATGAAATTGAAAGGGAAGCAATCCTTCCTAAATCATTCCTAGAAGCAAATATTACTCTAGTACCAAAACCAGAGAAGGACCCAACTGAAAAAGAGAACTACAGACCAATCTCCCTAATGAACACAGATGCAAAAATCCTCAATAAAATATTGGCAAATAGGATGCAGCAAATCATCAAGAAGATCATACACTCCGAGCAAGTGGGATTCATCCCAGGCATGCAGGGATGGTTCAACATACGTAAATCCATAAATGTAATCCACCATATCAATAAAGCCAAAAGTAAGAATCACATACATGATCATTTCTATAGATGCAGAAAAAGCCTTTGATAAGGTCCAATATTCATTTATGATAAGAACCTTACAGAAAATTGGAATAGATGGTCTTTACCTCAATATAATTAAGGCCATCTATGACAAACCGACAGCCAATATCATACTAAATGGCCAAAAACTGAAGGCCTTTACTTTAAAATCAGGCACAAGACAAGGGTGTCCCTTATCACCGCTCCTATTTAATATAGTACTGGAAATACTGGTTGGAGTAATTAGACAAGAGAGAGAAATAAAAGGCGTAAAGATAGGAAAAGAAGAAGTTAAATTATCATTATTTGCAGATGACATGATACTCTATATAGAAGATCCCCAAAACTCCATTGAAAGACTCCTAGATATAATAAGTAAATTCAGTAATGTAGCTGGATACAGAATCAATATTCAAAAATCAATAGTATTCCTATACACTAACAACAAAGTCAAAGAGAGGCCACACCCTTCACCCTAGCAACCAAAAAAATGAAATATTTAGGAATTACTCTCACGAAAGAAGTAAAAGACCTATACAGGGAAAATTATAACATACTGAAAAATGAAATTGAAGATGATCTCAGAAAATGGAAAGACATCCCTTGCTCATGGATAGGAAGAATAAATATTGTGAAAATGGCCATTCTCCCAAAACTTTTATACAGATCCAATGCAATCCCGATAAAAATACCATCAGCATACCTCACAGAACTCGAGAAATCACTCCTAAAATTCATCTGGAGTGAGAAGAGACCTAGAATAGCAAGGACAGTTCTAAGCAGCAAAGGCAAGGCAGGAGGTATCACAATCCCTGACTTGAAGTTACACTACAAGGCAACTGTAGTAAAATCAACATGGTACTGTAACCAAAACAGAGCCAAAGATCAGTGGAATAGATTAGAAGATACAACCACAATTACAAACATACTCAACCACCTTATCTTTGATAAAGGGGCAAACATGTTCACTGGAAGAACGACAGTCTCTTTAATAAACGGTGTTGGAAAAACTGGCTCTCCATATGGCGAAAACTAAAACTAGACCCATGCCTATCACCATGTACTAAAATAAAATTTAAATGGATCAAAGATCTGAATATTAAAACAGAAACACTAAATCTATTGGAAGACAAATTGGGTAAAAACCTTGAAGACATAGGAGTAGGTAAAGAATTCATGAACAGGACTCAAACCACACGGGAAATACTTCCCAGAATCAATAACTGGAATCACCTCTTATTAAAAAGTTTCTGCACATCAAAAGAAATCTCCAGCATAGTGAAAAGAAAACCCACAAACTGGGAAAAAATCTTAGTGAACTGCCCCTCAGACAAAAGACTTCTGTTCCAAACATGTAAAGAATTAAAAAAAATCAGACCCCCAAAATTCAAAGACCCAATCCAAAAATGGACATCTGAGATAAATAAACAATTTTCAGATGAAGAAATACAAATGGCAAATAAATACATCAAAAAAAGTTCACCATCACTGGTCATTAGAGAAATGCAAATTAAAACCACACTGAGATTTCATCTCACTCCTGAAAGAATGGCCAAGATCAAGAAAACCATCAACAACAACTGCTGGAGAGGCTGTGGGGAAAAAGGAACTCTCCTGCACTATTGGTGGGAGTGTAGACTGGTGCAACCATTGTGGAGGTCAGTCTGGAGATTTCTCAGAAAGCTGGGACTGGAAGCACCATTTGACCCAGCTATTCCTCTTCTAGGCATATTCCCAGAAGAATTGAAAGCATCATACCACAGTGATATATGTGCACCCATGTTTACAGCAGCACAGCTAGATCTTGGAAACAACCTAAGTGTCCATCAACTGAATAATGGATAAAAAAATTGTAGTATTTTTATACAATGGAGTATATAGAATGCTATGTACTCCAGCTATAAAGAATGATCACATTGAGATATTTATAAATAAATGGATGCAGCTTGAGACCATACTCATAAGTGAAATAAATCAAACTCACATGTATGAATACCGAATAGTTTCGCTAGTGTAAGAAATGATAAGAATACATAAAAGTATGTGGTAATCATGATTCCCAATCATATTGGTTTGAATCCATATAATGTTATTACTCATTAATTGCAATGGTTTTAACCTGGGTTGTTCGATTTTAGTATCGGTGATAGTACGAATAGCTATTCTGAAGAAAACAACACATCATAAAAGCTAGTGCTGATTTAATATCATCTTGTTCTGAAGTCCCATCAAGCTGTTGTACATCTGTTTCCACTAGTTTTAATATGTGGTATCTTACTATATTTTACTATATGTGATAGTATAAACAAAATTTTTTATAGGCAAAGAGATAATATAGAAACCATTGTTCGTTTTCTGTTAACTGGTTCTAAATACCCTGTAACTTCTTCATTCTCTTGAATAGCTTCAGACTGTCTTGATATGCTTGATGCTATAGTATATGAAGTTATACTCAAATAATTCAAGGAAGGAGGCAGTATGGTGACTACTATTATGTTAGATTATCTGGCTGTGAAACACAATGATGCTTAAATTGTTCGGTTCTGACCTATGTTGTTCTAATACAATGTCCTCTTTTATCTCAATCTCCACCCTTTTTAAAATTAAATCTATTTTTTCTTACTTTTTTTCAATTAAGGGAAAACTAAATTAAAAAATAGCATGATATATCATAGTAACTTTTTTATTTTCCTATTAACCTGATATGAACCCCAGTATTGCTCTCCCTATCTTGTTCTGTCAGATTTTACTATATTCTATTTTGTTTGATAGTATCAAGTTTGAGGGTATAGGCAACCACTTTGAAGGCAATCAGATTCACTATGATGCCCATTATGGTTTGACTATTATCTTCTTTTGAAATCCTGTTAGGTCTCCAGTGTAGGTTTTATTGGTCTTGTTCTGTACTGTTTTGATCAATTCTATTATACCTGATGATATAGGCAACTCTTTTTAAAAATAGCAAGAGACACAATGGTACCCATTTTTGATCATCTGATATTCTATTTTTGCATCATGTAGTATGCCCATCCTTCTGTTCTAACCGACTCTGTTTTGTTTAGTCATGTTAGGTTTTATTCTCTTCAGAAAAAAAAATAAGAACTGTGGGAGTAAAAAAAACCCAAAAACTGTAATTGTTATTAAAAAGAGTGGAAAGGAAGGTGGTCTAAGGGATATAACTGCATGTATGTTTGAGTGTGTAGGATGGAAATCCATATTACTGAGCTTTTGTTGGATCACTGAACAGCACTGTCTGCAGTCTCATTGTATGAATGCTCCCTTTATATGCTTTAATTTTATAATTTGGACAACTGTTTCTAAGATAACAATTTGTAACCTATTAACTGTGATATCTTACCGTATTTTTTTTTCTTGAAATTCTGTATTATTTGCACCCTTTTACTGTTTTGTTTATTTCCTTTCTTTTTTTCTTTAAATTAAAAAAAAGACATATAAGACCATTGTACAAGGAATTCTACCATAGTTCCTGTGCTGTCTCTTGTTATCTTCAATAGAATTGGCCATATCATCAGACATAGTGTAATTGGATAAAGCAGTACATAACAGTATTAATAAAAATACAATTTTTCCCTGGTACCGATAAAAAGGAAAAAGACAAAAAAATATAATTTTGTATATAGGATAAAACTTCAAAAATAGGCAGCAATCAAGCCAGAATGTGTATTGTAGTGAGTCTTGTCATCTTCAGTGTAGTTGCCTATACTCTCAGACTTGATACTATTAATCATATCAGTTTTGAATAAAATCTGTCAATACCAAATAGCAATCAAACAAACCATATTTAACTAAGATCAGTCATGATAAAACAGTATCAGTCATAAAGGGCTCCAGATTAAGTTAATAGGAAGTTAAAGATGATTACTGTGCTATATCCTGATGTTTTCAGGATAGCTCTCTGTGCCCTCAAATCTAATGCAAGTAGACAAACTGGGACAGAATAAAATTTATCTAAGCAGAGTGTTGCAAGTAATGTGGGTTTTAAATCCTGATACACTATTAACAATATCCTCTGGCATCTTTTTTAATACTCTCCCTCCCCTTTCACTTCCCCAGGGTACACTGTGCATTTTTGAGTCACACCAAGACCCTTGGTTTTAAATTGCGGGGTGCAACTTGCTTTTACCTAAGTGGTTCTGATGGATTTCTCTCTCCTGGATTTGATCTCTAATTGTATTTCTTTACCTATTAAAGTCTGTCTTTCCAACCTATCCACAAATACTGGTCTAGTTGCCCCTATTACTCTCTAGTTCTCTGTCACATAGAGCATTGTTTTCTCATATTTGATTTTCAGTCCATGTACTCTTTTTCATGTTAATTATATTTCCTAAAAATAGTATCTCAGTGGACCCTACCTCCTGATCTATTCTATGTGTGGTTCTTTTTATTAATTTAGTGTATCAAGGCCATCTATATTAGAGATTATAACCAACCTTCTCTGCCTCATTTCTGTCATGCTCTTCTTTTGCCATCAGTTGTCTGCTGATCTTCTTTCTTCTGTTTTCTGCTCCATTCACTGTGGCCTCTCTGCACTGTTCCTGGAATCCTAGTACTTTTCTCTCTCTCTCTAGAATGCCTTACAGCATTCTCTGTAGAGTTGGATTGGTGGTTGTGAATTTCCCAAGTTTCTCTTTGTCTTGGAAGCATCTTGTTTCCCCATTAATTTCTAGAGACAGTTTAGCAGGGTATATCAATCTGGGCTGGAGGTTAGTTTCTTTCAGGGCTTGGAATATTTCACTCCAGGCTCTTCTTGACTTTATGATTTGTGTTGAGAAGTCTGCTATGATTCTGATGGGCCTTCCTTTATAGGTGATCTGTTTCTTGATTCTAACAGCTTTTAATATTCTGTTCTTATATTGAATTTCTGAGATCTTGATTATTATATGCCTGGGTGTGGCTTTGTTTTGGTTGTAGGTGACTGGAGTTCTGTATGCCTCATATATCTGAATATCATTTCCTTTTCCTATGTTTGGGAAGTTTTCCTTAATTATTTCTGTGAATAGCCTTTGTAGTTCCTTTGTTTATCCCCCTGCTTCTTCATTCACATTCTTTATTGTCAAGTTATAGATCCTTTTGTCATCCTCTAGCCTTTGTATTGTTACTACATGTTTCCTTATTATTTTAAAAAAGTTTTTCCTTTCATAATCCCACATTGCAAAACTGTCCTCCAGTTTGGATAATCTATCCCTAGTTTCTTTCAAGCAGTTTTGCCAGCTTTTCATAGAGTTTTTAATTTCCTGGTAATCTCTTTGAATCTGCTTCTTGCATTCTATATTTTCTTTGTATCCTTCATCAAATGGTTCTCTCCTTTGTTTGAGTTCCTCCATTGTTCCATCTGTATCTTCTTGAGGGCTGCTTAGCATGTCTTTTATTAATCTTCCTATATCTTGCTTTACTTAGCTAAATATTTCCCTTTTGAACTCGTCTATGAGATCCTAAAGATATTTCTTTATATCCTTTGGTGCTGTGTTATTGCATGTTTGCTGTCCTCATTCTCCTTTGTATTCACCTGTCCTGGGTTAATGTGTTCAGGGTTGGGACCTGGGAACTTCTTCTCATTGCTTCCTCTTCCCACCTTTTTTGTTTCTTCTAGGAGGCCCCAGTTTCTTTTTTTGTTGGTTACAATTCTTCTGAAGCATGCTGGTTAGATGACCCTTCCCACTGCAGTCAAAAGTTCAATATTTGAAATAAGGAATTAATTGAATGGTATTAAAAAACACCATTAAAAAAATCAATGAGCTTGAAGACATAATAATAGAAATAATCAACTTGAAAAAAGTGAGGAAAAACTAGGAAAAAATGAACATAGCCTTTGAGACAACACCAAGGGATCTAACACAAGTAGAATAGGAGTCACAGTGGTAAAGACTGAAAAAATTTGAAAAGAAATATGGCTAAATATTTTCCATACTTGATGAAAACTGTAAGCCCATGGGATCAAGATGCTCAAATATTCCTAGAGAAGATAAGTATCAAGAAATAAAGGTGAATTAAATCAACTGATAAAAATAGTTAGGGGGTTGGACTTGGAAATGCCAGAGAACGAACAAGTAATATTTACAGAAAAGCAAAAATAATGTCTTGTTATAAACTATGACAGGAGGAAGACATAGGCAGGATATTTCTAAAGTACTACAAAAATGTTCCTCTAGAGGACCCTGGGAAACCAATCAAGCAGCTTGCCTCCCTGGTAAGTGGCTGTGGTGTGGCAGGCTGGAGCAGTCCCAGGAGGAGAACCACCAGTGTCTTCTGAGATCTGCACCACGTTGGAACTTAGGACGCTGGGAAACCAAACAATCAGCCTGCCTCCCTGTTAAGCAATAGTGAGCCTACTAGTGCACGGGCTTAGAGTCAAACATCCCACTTCCCCTGCCCCCCTTTAGCAAGTGGGAATCAGAGATCTGAGCATCTCTTGGGAGGTTGACCATATGGAATATAGCAAATAAGGGGGATTTCCTTCTACCATCTTTTTGAAGGCAAATATTTCTACTACTGTTTTACTTTATTCTGATTAATGGTACTGTTCTATTCAAATTCTATTTTTATAATTTCTATAACATTCTGTACTTCATTTTATTTTGCTATACATGATTGAAAGAACAACTATTGTGACGATAATGACATATACTATGATACGTATTGCTGTTATCCTGGTAATCTGCTGTGAAGTTCAATTTCACCACACTGTCTCAGTTGGCTTTGTTCTGTCTTGTTCTGTTGTATTTTACTACCGTCAAAATAAAAAAAAAATGTTTCTCTAAAACTTTATGTCAAGTGAAAATATTCTTCAAAAATTAAGGCAAGGGGAAGATAACAGAAATACAAGAAATCTGTTTCCTCACCTACACAACAATTCCACTGGTGGAATCTGAAACAGCTACATCTGCTGAATGGTTGTAACTTCTAGAAAAAGGGTTTTGATGTTAAATTGCTAAAATTTCAGTTAACTCTTGGTGAAGCAACTATACCCTACCCCCCAGTCCTGTAGCAGGCAGTAGGAAGCAGTTCCTGAGCAGTTCAGGGTGAGCAGCAAAGACCCTGGTCCTTCTGATATTGGGGATCTGTGCGCACTGATGGTTGGATGCTGCTTCTGCTCATGTACGTACAGACTCAGAGATGGGCAGACATTGTTTCTACACCTCTACCCATCGCTGCAAGTTCCTTCCTCCCCAGGTGTTCAGGGAATTTAAAAGATCAGTGCTCTTTTTCTCATTCATTTCTATATTTTTCCCTTTTTGGAAACTAGATGCTGAAGACTGGCACATTCGAAATGCAACTGTATTTACAGAGAAAACTAGAAAATCTCTACATATGCCAAGGAAAAGGCACTTGCTTAGAAAAAAACTGTGGAGATCTTAAGTTTATACTGCAGGTTAATCTTACTACAATGATAAACTACTAAGCAGGGAAAGCAGCAGCAGCAGCAGCAAAGCCTAGAGAAGGCAGAGCATCTGATTTCCTGAGTCACTATATTATGATTCAAATGTCCAACTTTCAACGATAACAACCCAAAGGTCATAAGGCATAAAAAGAAGCATGAAAGTGTGCCTCATCCAGAAGAAAAAGAAACAGAAACTGACACTGAAAAAGATCAGAAGCAAGTCTGCTACATAAAGACTTTAAAATGACTGTTTTTAAAAGATGCTTAATGAGCAAAAGGAGATGCAAAGACAGTCAAGAAAATTATGTGTGAACACAACAGAAATATCAATAAAGAGATAGAAAAGAAACAAAAATTCTACAGCAGGAAACTCTAACAACTGAAATTCACTTTAGGAATTCAAAGGCAATTTGAGCAGGCCGAAGAAAGACTTAGTAAACTTGAAGATGAGGCTATGAAAATTGAGTCTGGGGAGCAAAAAGAAAGACAGTTATCAGAAATAAGCAGGCCTTAATAAGCATTACCAAGCACAACACAGACCCCCTTATCTGAACCGTATTGTTCTACTCTTGGCCCTCCAAAATTCCATATTTCTTCTACCAATGTCTTCACGACAATATAAGCATTTTGTATCAAGCACTTCAAAACTCTTCCAGCAAGTACAGCATTAGGCAATTCAAAAGCCAGTTCCATATTTTTAGATATTTACTTTTAGGTGCCAAAATCTATATTTGTTTCCTAGGGTTATTTAGCAAAATCTGCAATCTGGGTGGGT
Organism: Cavia porcellus; assembly: GCF_034190915.1. NCBI lineage: Eukaryota > Metazoa > Chordata > Mammalia > Rodentia > Caviidae > Cavia > Cavia porcellus. Next base: position 38,741,310 of record NW_026947508.1, read on the forward strand.
TAAAACAACAGAAATTTATTCTTTCACAGTTCTGAAGGTTAGAAATCTAAAATCAAAGTATTAACAGAGCTAGGGCAAAGAGAGACTCTAGCAGAATCCCAACTTGCCTCCTCTAGCTTCTGGTAGTTGCTGTCAGTGATTTCCCAGGCTGATAGCAACGCTACTCCAATCTCTGCCTTGTCAGCTTATGGCGCCGTGTTCACCCCCACATGTGTCTATCTCTACCTGGAATTTCTTCTTGTTATAATTGTGCCACTCATACTGGGTTAGGGTCCATATTAATGACTTCATTTTAACTGGATTACAACTGCCCTATTGTAAAGAGGGTTACATTCACAGGTTCTAGGAGTTAAGACTTCAACGTATTTTGGGAGAGACACAATTCAGTTCATAAAGGAAACCAATATGTAGAAGATATAAAGGCTTTGTGAAACTCAACAGCAAAAAGGCAAATACCTTCACCTAAAATAGACAAATGATTTGAAGGACATTTTCTAAAGAAGAAATACAGGTAGCCAATAAGCATGAAAATAAAAATCATGCAGAAATACTACTTCATACCCACCATGATAGTTAAAATAAAAATATGGATAGTAGACTGAGTGCAGTGTCACATGCTTGTAAACTGAGCACTCGGGAATATGAGGCAAGAGGATCTCAGGTTCGAGTTCACCTGGGCATCTTAGTGAGATATTGTCTCAAAATTTAACATATATACGTATATGCTCTGTGTGTGTGTGTGTGTGTGTGTGTGTGTGTGTGTAGGATTAGGGATGCAGCTTCAGTGGTAGAATGTTCCTGGGAGCTTGATCCCCAATATCACAAAAATATATTTATCAATAATAACAGAGAAGATGTGGAGAAACTAAAACCCTCATATACTGCTAATGGGAATATAAAATGGTACATTTGCATCTGAAAACATGACAATTTCTCAAATGTTAAATGCTGAGTTGATACATAACTCAGTGATTTCTTTTCTAAATATGTTCCCAGAGAAATGAAAATATATGTCCCCCAAAATTTGGAAATGAATATTCAAGCAGCATTATTCACAATAGCCACAAATGGAAACCATCAAACATTCAGCTGATAAACAGATAAACAAAATGTAGTATATATCTGTACAGTGAAATAGCATTCAGCTATCAGAGGGTTAAAGTGCTGGTTCATGCCGTAGTGTTGATGAACCTTGAAAACCTACCAAGTGAAAGAAGCTGCACACAGAAGCCTGCATTTTTCTCCAGTGCTGGGAATCAAACCTAGGACCTTATACATGCTAGGCAATGATACACCCCTGAGCTAACCTCAGCCCCCAAAAGGTTGCATTTTAAAATGATTACCATTTATATAAAAATGTACCAGATAAGCAAATTCATAGAGGCTGGAAACAACTCAGTGGTTGCCAGGGGCTGGAGGGAGAGGACATAAGAAATGACTAACCTAGTGGGTGTTCTTCTTGGAGTAGTGAAAATGTTCCGGAATTAGTTACGAATAATAGTTTCATAATGTTGTAAATATACTAAAAACCCACTGAATTGTATACCTAAAAGGTTATGTAAATTTTATGGTGCATTAATTTCAATTTTTTTTTTGGCAGTACTGGGGATCAAGCCCAGGGTTTTGCACCTCCTAGGCAAGTGTTCCATTACTGAACTAGCTCCAGCCCAGTATATTTTAGTTTTTAAAAGGAACAAATTTAATTAAACATGGATAAGATCTGTGTACTACAAATCACAAAACGCTGGTGAGGTAAACTAAAGAAGAGTGAAATGAATCAAAAGATATACCACATTTATAGACTTGCGGACTTTGAGTCCAATATTTGAATGTAAATTCACTCTTAAATTGGCCTGAAGATTACTATACAATAAAAATCCTAGTAGGTGTTCATGTAAAAGGTGACAAGCTGACTCTAATATATATATGGAATACAAGACAACTTTGGAAAGGAAAACTCCCCCAAAATTGGGGCTGTTATGCCTTTTAATTTCAAGACTTATAATAAAAGCTATATAGCATATGAGTATCCTAAGAATAAACGTATACATTAATGGAACAGAATAGTCTAGAAGTAGATTTAGTGTAAAGGTGCCAATGTAACTAAATAAGGAAATAACTGTCTTTTCAACAGTGGTTCAGCAACAGCTGGATATACATTTGGAAATAAATGAGATTTAATTTTTATCTCATAGCATATACAACTCTTACTTGCAATAAGTCATATCTAAATACATAAACTACAACTATAAAATCTTTAGAAGAAAGCATAAGAAATATATTTTATGCACTTAAGGTAGACAAAGATTATACAGATGGCCATTTTGTGTCCTATCATAAAATTATTTTAAAAACACCAATTAATTAAATTTTTTAAACTTTTACTCTTAATAAACTCTGTTAAGAAAATGAAAATGCATTGTGGAGGCTGAGACAAAATAAAGAATGGCTGCAAATCAATGTAAAAACCACAAATAAAACCCTGAAGAATGAGTACAAGGTTTGAGCAAATGTCTCACAAAAGGACACCTACAAATGGTCAATGATGAGCACATAAAATATACCCATTGTCATTAGACACCCTCATAAAAGGCAATTAAAACCACGATGAATTACTACCATGTATCTATTAGGTGCACATTGGCACTTCAATCTGTCTTAAGTACAACTGCTTTGCTTAGCTCTTCAAACTCTGGTCATGAAGAAATAGATGACGTACCCACAGGAGCCTATACCCTATTAACTGTCTACAACACTGACTCGGGTTCAATATGGTTCCAACAACCCACCCAACACCCTACCATTGGTGGATTCTATAAACAGCTTTCCTTGGTGATTTAAAATGCTCCTCTTTGTTGTATCATTATATGATAGGTTTTTGTCTTCTAAAGAACAATCTACAACATTTTAAAAATTAATTGTTCTCTGTGGGGAAGAAATGACGCCTATGTTCCAATTTCCTTTTCCACTCTATTTGGCTGAAAATCCCAGTAAGTGTTTAGCACCAATTGCTCTAATTTACTCTGTAGAAATGAAACTCGTTTAGAAATTACAACTCAGAAAATGCAGAACTTCAAAATACCTGTACTCTCTGTTCAGCACCCACGGTTTTTTCAGGGGAGTGGTTTCCAAGTTGCTTATTCTTTGGAGACTGGCACAATTCTGCTTTAAGTTTTTCAACCTTAAATACAAAAGTAAACACCTTTTAGGCTTTTCAATTTTTAACTACATTTTTGCTTTGTTTTAAAAAATATGTAAGTAATCCTTGAATATCTTCTCCTTGTAAAATTTCAGCACCACCCAGATAGAGGCTATATGTAGGTAATACGTTCACAATGCTTCTTCCTTTCCAGAAGTAGTACTGCTCAGGACATGCCCTTTTTGCCCCTTTTCATGTGTACGCACACTTCTTTAAACATTTCAATGTATTTGTAGGCATTAGGTACATAATTTACAAAGACTAGGGTAACTTGAAAATCTTCCTGTTTATTTATTCTTTTTTTTTTTTTTTTTTTTTTTTTTTGAGACAGGGTCTTGCTATGCAGTTCAGGCTGGCCTTGAGCTCACTTTGTAGCCCAGGCTGGTCTCGAACTCGCAACGATCCTCCTGCCTCAGCCTCCCGAGTGCTGGGATTAGAGGTGTGAGCTACCACACCCGGCTCTATTATTCATTCTTTTTAAAATTGTATTTTTCATTGTTGAAAAATGCACATAACACAAATTGTAGCAGGTTAAACATTATTAAGTGTATATAGTTCAGTGACAGTAAGCAGACGTACAGGGCCGTACAACCGTCCCTCCCCAGAACTCTCTTCATCTTGCATTGAAACTCTCTACCCATTAAATGACACTCACCATTACTCCCTCCTTCGGCCCCTGGTGACCACCAGCTACTCTGTGACTTTCACTACTCAAAGTACCTCATACAAACAGAACCACATATTATTTGTAACTTAACTATATTTAACCATACTCTCTTCAAGATTTACCCATGTAGAACTATAAACCAGAATTTTCTTCTATTGTAAGACTGAATAATGTTCTGCTATATATATGTACCACATTTTTGTTTGGATACTTGAGTTACTTCTACTTTTTATTTTTTAGTACTGAGGATTAAACTCAAGGCCTTCACACTGAGCTACATTTTGATTACCTTTTATTTTGGCACTAGAGACAAGGTCTTGCTAGGTTCTTAAGTTGCCCAAGCTATGCTCAAATTTAAGATCCTCCTGACTCAGCCTCCCAAAGTACTGTATTTACTGGCATGCATCACCACATCAAATAGGTTTCTCCTTTTGGGTGCTGTGAATAATGTGGGTGGCTATGACATGTTTGGGTTCCTGCTTCAGTTTCTTATGTGTATATATCCAGAAGTGAAATTGTAAGATCACGTATAATTCTTGGTTTAATTGTTAAATCTTCCATACTGTTTTCCATTATGACTACAGTAGTGTACATTTCCACCAGCAATGGATGAGAGTTCTAACTAGTCTATATTCTCATCAACATGTGTTACCTTCTGTTATTTTAATAATGATTAGCCCAGTGGGTATTTACTCATTTTCCAAAAAAAATTTCTGCAGTGCCTCATGTTACACAAGGCCAATATTGTGCTTGACATTAGCAATAGGATTGTGAGATGATTATAAACTAAAATTTAAAAGACATAAACAAAATTTGTAAAATTTAAAAAACAAATCACCTAGAAGAAATAGTTTAAAAAGAGTTTAAGGACTTACTGTCAATAATTTCAAACATATCCAAACAATAGTCATATTTTGTATTCGTAAATTAGTTAATTTGTAATAAGCTTACTAAAAAGAGATTCTCAATTCATGTGATAACAATAATGTTACTGTTTAGCATACATAGTTAAAAATTTGAAAATATAAACACCAAGAGCCTGAACCTAGGACAAATTATAGCATGGTATCTATCAGAGACACTATAACCATAGTATCAGTTCTCCCTCAGGTTGAATTTAGATGATGCGTATCTGTTATTCAAGCTGCTGTCATTCTATACACAATAAATACATTCCAAGAACTAACTTAAATTTGCTGTGACAGTTTATGGAGATTGTCAGACTGGCTGAATTCAGGGACCAGAAAATTAGCAAAGCACACTGCTGGGCGTATCTGTGGGAGTGTCTAGAGATTACTGGCATGTAGGTCAGCAAATCAAGTGGGAAGGACCACCCTGCTATAGATGACATCATCCAACTGGCTTGTAGCCCGGATGCAAAGAACAGGAAGAAGAAAGGAGTTCACTTTTATTATCCTAAGTTCTATTTTGTTTGAATCGTTTGTGTTTTGCTACTGCTATTGCCTGTGGACATCAGACTCCAGTTTTTCTAAGGTTTTTCAACACATATGCATAACAGCAGCTGTCCAGGGAGTTTCCAGGACTTCAGTGTGAGATTGGCCTTCCAGCCTTAAGCCCTCTTGTTCTGAGGCTTCCAGATTCTTGGACTGAGCAGCCGAATTCCTGGCATGCAGACGGTCATTGTGGACTGTCTCATCTCTCGTCCTGTAAGTGTATATAATAAACTTTCATGCCTAATTATATGCATTTCTTTAGTCATTTCTTTACTTTCCCATTGATTGTGTCTGTGTGGAGAACCCTAACCCATACACTTACCATTTCTCCAAGCATTTTTTTTTCTGAGTCAAGTGATCGGACCCGACTTCTTAAAGCCAAAATTTCCTCATTCAGTCTTTGATTATGTTCTTTTGCTTTCTGTAGGTCAATTTTATCTAAAACAGAGGCAAGACACAGTTTGCTAGTCTGAATTAAAGTTTTAGTTTGGGAGGCATACATTTTAAAAACCTATGGAGTGCCATTTCCAGCCCTCTCCTGAGTTTTGCCATGTCTGCTTATGTGGCTTCTCCTAGGAAAGCCACTGACTCTCAGGTTCAGTCTTGGCACAGTCTACCAACCTACTGAGGCAGAACAGAATGTTTTTTATTTCTCACGCTGGACTAATGAATTAGACTTCTTGAGTGCAGCTTATCTAGCAATAGAAACTTCTAGGACTTGGACTTTTCAAACAAACGAACTTACCTTCTAAAAGTTAAGTGACTGAGAAAATCATCTAGTTTCCCTTCAGTCCTATCTTTTACACATCTGAGAAACTTCTAGACACCGGCCCTCATCAAGGTGGGCTCCAAGGAGGACGGAAGTGGTGAGCTCAGGGCAGTGAATGGTCAGATTTTCCAAGTTAAATAAAGATCCTTTAAATCCATCTCTCTGCCTCTTCTCTCCATATAAAATAGGGGTCCACTTTCACTTAACACCTCAGTTAAGGCCTGTTAAGATGAACACTCATCAAGGTTTCAGTAATACAAACTTTCTGCCTGTAACTCTCCTGTTTCTTAGCCATTTTTGTTATATTTCTTTTTTCTCTCACTGCTTTTTAGTCACTTTTGCTTTCTTTCTTTATTGCTTATTTCATTTTTATCGTGTATTAATTTTTCTTTATTTTTATTTTACTTCTCCCTTGCTTGACTCTATTTCGTCTCCTAAGATTTTTTTTTAATTTGAGGAATATTTAAAACACTAGCAATCATTTACAATCTACTTCTTTAGAAAATACACACTCAGTATACATATATACATGACACACACACACCAACACACAAACAGTAGGATTTTACCTTCCTGTGCAACATTTTAAGAAGCTGAATGCTATCCAATACTATCTGCAATTTAACCACTTGTGATTGTCATTGTCACAGATCAATCACTATAAAGCTTTTATTCTCCACTTCATATCTGGAACTATTTTTTTAGTTATGGTATATTTTACATAAAATATAACATATATCTGTAGTGTGCAGTTCAGTTAACTTTTACAATTTTTTGTATCTATGAACTTCATCCAAAAAAGCAAGCAGCACATTTACATTATGTCAGATATTTCCCGCCTGTCTCATCCACTGTTTTCTAGTCCTCTTTATCATTACTACTACTGTTTGACTTCTGTCTCCCCAGATTAGTTTTGCTTATTCTTGACTGTCACACAGATGGAATCATAATCTATATATGACTTGTACCTAATTTCTTTCACTCAACATAAACTTCTTGAAGTTTCTCCAAAGTTTGTATCATTACTTTGTTTCTTTTTGCTGGTGAGTAACATTAAATTTTCTGGCAAAATTTGTTTTCTGTTCTCCCATTACATTCTGGATTCTCCTGCCCGGTGTGCCATACTTGTGTCACTTTTTCTCTATCTATCAGTATTTTGATTTGTTGCAAATATTTTGTTAACAATGCTGAAATAATTATCCTTGTTATCAGTCTTTAAGTACTTACAATATTATTTATAAAACCCAAATCCCACACTTCTCAGGACCAGTAGACAATAGGAAACAGGGAAACAAATCTTTTGCAAATGGGAAGAGGGGTAAGAGATGCAGGATGGGAGTGGGAGGGAGGGGAAGGGGACACAAAAAGAATTAAGATGTATTATCTACCTACACCACTCCCCATGATAAGTGTAATCATTATGTATTGCAAACATATTTATAAAAATAAAAATTAAAAATTCTTAGGGCCCAAAACCAAACAAAAGGTTCAGAAACAGGATAGCTGGGTCAGAGGAATTTATGCATTTATTGGGGGGGAGGTACCAGGGATCAAACTCATGACTTCACACTTGCCAGGCAGGCGCTTGTGCCACCGAGCTATATTCTCAGCCTTGATAAATCTTTAAATATGTTATACTGCCAAGTTAATCTTAAAAAATTGTACAAAGATACATTCTTACAACTGTGTATGACGCTGCTCATTTCTGCATACTGAGTACTACCAGCATGTTTAATCTTCACAAATTTTAAAAGTACATTGGAACAATGGAATAATTGGAGTAAGTATAGCTTTACTGATCATAAATGAATTATAGACTCCGGGCAGCAGCTACTTACAAGGCACGTGAAATTACCCTAGCATCACCACAATTCTGCTGCAAACACCAGCTCAGAGCGAGCCTGTGTACACAATCTCAGACAGGAAAGCCTACTCAACATTGTTCCATACATACTCAATCTATCTTACAACTTGGTTTTTTCACTTGGTAATATATCAGACGTCTACACATGTGAGTGCCTTAGCTCTGTCATTCTTAGTACTCACTGCAAGGTGTTTGTGCAGTCACTTATTTAACCAGTCCGTTCTTCTTAAGCATATTCTGTCTGACTACCCAACAAGTTACTTCTTATTACCAGTAACTTTCTGAGTACATCTGTGTTCATTAAGGATACTGACATGTCTAACTGGCTTGGTACCAAAGTAATGCTGGTCACTTAAAAGGTTAGAAATTACTCCCTTTAATTTTCTGTGAGGATTTATGTAAAATTAGTGTTATTTATTCCTTATATATATATTAGAATTAATTAATGGAGCCATTTGAGCCTAGAATTTTCTTTGTGGGAATATTTTAAACTATAAATTCAATTTATTTAATGGTCTTAGGGCTACTTGTTCTTGAATGAAACTTAGTAGTTTGCTTTGCAAAGAACATGCCTATGTCATTTGGGCTATCAAACTCACTGGCATAAAATTATTCATAGTATTTCCTTATTATCTCTTTAGCCTTTAAAATGTTTTCTTTCATTAACCTTAACAAAAGTTAATTTGTACTTTGGTCATGGTCAGCCTAGTTAGGAGTTTATCAGTGGCGCTGACCTTTCTGAAAAACTGGTGCTTAGTTCCACTGATTTGCTCTGTTCCCTACTTTTAGTTTCATTTGAGTTACCACCTATGTTAATATCTCCTTTCGTCTGGTTGTTTTAGATTTTTTGATCTCTTGGGTTTTTGTGATATTAAATTTAAATTATTTTGTATCCTTTTAAAATTTCTAGTATAAATATAAAGTACAATAAGAGCCTCCCATACTGAATTAGCTGTGTTTTTACAAAGTTTTTTTGTTGTTGTTGAGACAGGATCTCGCTGTGCAGCTCAGGCTGGCCTTGAGCTCACTTTGTAGCCCAGGCTGGTCTTGAACTTGCAACGATCCTCCTGCCTCAGCCTCCCAGGTATGAGCCACCAAGCCCAGCCACAAAGTTTGAAAATGCTATGTTTTCATTTTATTCATTTCAAAAATATGCTCTGATTATCTCTTGCAATTTTTTCCTCTAAGGACTGGGACTATTAAGTATATTGTTTAATTTTTCAATAATTGAGGATTTTTGAAATAAATTTATGTAACTGATTTTTAGTTTAATTCCATTATTATGAAAGACGTAATTTGTGTGTTCTCAGAGTTCCCACAGAGATTTTCTTTATTGGCTCATGTGGTTTCTCTTGGTGAAGTTTCCACAGCTACATGAAAAGATTGTATATTCTGATGCAGTTTTCTATAAATATCCACTAGGTCACGCTGGTTGGTGGTATTTTTAGGTTTCCTATATCTTTATTGCTTTCTGATTCCTTGGTGATCAGTTACTAGGAAAGCAGTGTTCATTTTATAATCATATTCACATACTTTTCAAAAGGAAGCTATAATTAATTTTAGAATTACATAAAATTAGTAAATGTACTTTATAATTGTTACCATTAAAATGGTCAGATTTTGTTATAAGGTTGATAGCTGGTGTCAATTTTAGATAGCCAGGCTAACGTCAGGTTAACTAATGCACCACTGATTCTAAAACTGTTGGCTTCCTCATGAACAAACATGTGAAATGTTAAATGCATTATAAGGTGTGTTGGTCTGGGATCCCAGTAAAATATGCGTGATTTGGTTAGACAGAAGGTTTCAGACACCAGCTGTGATATCTAATGTACCTCTTGGCTGATACACTTAACCTTGCCATGACTCTGTTTCCTTACCTACAAATGAGAATAATAATCACTATTTGGAATTGTTACAGATAATATAGGTAAGTGTGGGCATTTAGTAGGCAGTAAGTGGTGGCAGGAGTGATACAATAGTAGCAGTAGCAACACGAGTAGTAGTATTTATTATTTTAATTATTAATTTTATTTAGAAATAGTTAATACATATTACGTAATGTATTATTACATCTTTTGGGATGACTCACCATTTTCTTTCAGTTTTCTTAGATTTTCTTTCAGTCTCCCAATTTCTAGTTGAGCTTTCTCAAGTGCAGAATCTGAAAGAAGACAGGGAGAAAATATTTCTGTAAGGAGAAAATGCAGTCTGGGGGTGTAGCCCAGTGGTGGATCACCTGCCTCACAGGCACAATGCCCCGTTCCGATATCCAGCACTGGCGAGAAGGCCAAATGATGAGTGTTAATAAGCAAGTTTCAAATAACTGCTTTGTGTTCAATTTTTTTTTTTTTTGAAGTACTGGGATGAAGTTCAAACCCATTTTCCCCAGACATGCTAGGCAAGGGCTCCACCATTGGGCTACCTCTCTAGCCCCTTTTATTTTGAGACTGCATTTCACTAACTGGCTGGCTTAGGCCGGCCTCAAACTTGTTTCAATCCTTCCGCAATCCTTCAAGCCTTCCAAGTACCTGGAATTATAAAGATATACTTCTGTGCCTGGCTTTTTAAAAAATGTTTATGACTGTTAAGCAACCTGTATATTGAATTTGAAAAAGAATGAGTTCTTTCACCTTGAGTTAGAAATACAGAAAAGAGACAATTTAAAAATTCAAGCTTTATACTAAACTAAATTCTAGATAAAACAAAAATTTAAATACAAGCAAAAAGCCACAAAAGTACTAAACAAACACACAAGTAACAAATGTTTTCAATAATCTTGTGAAGAAAAGGCTTTACACATGTGAGCCAGAGATACAGCTCAGTGGTGGGGTACTTGTGTTGCAGGCACCATCTATCACCAGGACTGATAGAAAAGAGAGAGAGAAAGAAAGAAAGAAAGAAAGAAAAAGAAAGAAAAGAAAAAGAGAAAAGAAATGGAAAGAAAAGGAAATAGAGAGGGAGGGAGGAAAGAGAAGAGAGTAGATAGAGGGGAGAGGAGAGGAGAGGAGAGAAGAAAAGAGGAGAGGAAAAAAGAAAGGAAGCAAGACTTTACACATGAAAACCCAGAAAGTATAAAAGATGGCTCAAAATTAAACAAATATTAGCAATCCTGCTAATAAAACAAAAAGCATTCATAGCCACAAAAGGCTCATGTTCAGAATAAAGATGCCTACAAATGAATAAAACCAAAATGCAACACAGTAGAAAAACACATAAAAGCCTGGGGAGGAACTTTACCAAACAGTACATCCAGGCAAACAAACACCACCTTCCTCAGTTTCCAACTGCATTTGCCTTCAGAAAGGCTGAGTACCACTACTTATAAGAGGTGAACACTGGAGTACCAAGCCCACATTCTGTGGACTGCTGAGGAATGCTAAAATCAGGACAATTATAGCCATGTGCTGCAAAATACTGTTTTAATCAACAGCAGATCACATGTAGGATGGTGGTCCTGTAAAATCGCATCGCCTAGTGAAGTCATAGGCACCCTGGTTTTTGTAAACACACTGTGATGTTTTAGGATTAGGAAACTGCCTGATGACACTTTCTCAGGACAAATCCCATTGGTAAGTGATGTGTGGCTGCACTTGGGAGACTATAGCAGCACACATCTGTAATCTTTGATCAGGTTATTCTGTGTGTGGGGTACTGGGGATGGATCTTGGGGTTACTCTACCAGTGAACCCAGTCCCTAGCCCTTTTATTTTTGAGACGGGGTTTTATTAAATACCCAGGCTGACTTCAAACTTGGATCCTCCTGCCTCAGCCTGTACAGTACTTGGGATTATAGGCATGTGCTCAGTAATTCTATTCTTATCTTAGTTAGAAATCTGTAGATAAGTACATCAAAAGATATGTATAAAAATGTTCATAGCATGAGGACTCATGATAGGCCTGAACAGGACACAACACAAATGTCCATCAAGAGTAGAGTGGAAAGACAAATTATGTTTATTAATGGAATATTATATTGTACAAGTTCACAAATGTTACATACAACAACATGAATGAATCTCACAAACACAAAATTGAGCAAGAGAAGTAATCTAAAGAATGCACACTCAGCCGGGCACAGTGCCACACATTTGTAATCCCCGCACTCAGGAGGCTGAGGCAGGAGGATTATCATGAGTCTGAGGTGAGCTTAGGTTACATAGTGAATTCAAAGTCAGCCTGAACTGTCTCAAAAAACAGCCTAGACCCTGTCTCAAAAAAAAATGCGTACTCCATATAGTCAAAATTCAGAAACAGTGCTCACAGTCTGGATGGTGGTTGACTTGGTTGGAGCTAGAGACAAAGAATAAAGTGAGAATCTGGGATGCTGTGAGTTTCTTGTGGTGAGTAGTGTACATTTATGAGTTATGTACTTTCTAGCAGGTTATAAGCTTGTGCTTCAGTGAAAATTTCTGGACCTTGTATAAAACGAGGCTGTTCTTCAGACCTTCATGTATTCATCGTAAAGTATTTTTCCTTGCTGTACTTATGTTCTACTTTTTTTTTTAATGTTCCATTTTCAGAAAAGATCAGTGAAGTTAAAACATGGCCAGAAACGGTCACCTGAAAACACAGCTTACCCAGTTGACGCAGCTCTTCCTCCTTCACTTGTAGTTTATTCGTCAGCCTTTGGACCTCCTCCTGGGCCATCCCCAAGCTGTTTGCTATGTGTGCAGCATCTCTCTCTAGGCAGTTTTGTAATGCTTTATCTTTATCTAGGTCTTCATTATAAGACTGAAATAAAACTACTGTTACTAATAAAACAAAGAGCAAATGTACTTGTATGACATTTTGCTGATTTCTATAAGGTTTAAAAGCCAGTAAGAAGTAGCAAATATTTCATTCATGTATATTTCTTTTATTCAGTTACACAAAATAAAATTGATGATTTTTGTTTTTACTTGTAAACATATAATTTTATATGTTTATGTGATTGTTAAAAGCAGGAATTTAAACATAAAACATATCTGAGACAATATTCCTTATTTACATGATACATTATAGTTTGCAAAATGCTTTCTCATTAAGTATTTCATTAAATGTCACAGCATGCACATACTTCACAAGTTTCAAATCATATTTAGAGCACCTCTTTTGCAATTATTTTCAAAAAATTTTGAGATGAGGAATTTAGTCTCAATTAAATTCTTTTAATCCTCAGAATATAAGAATTAAACAATTTTTCTGAGATTAAAAACCCAAATATACCATCTAATATATATCATCTATATGTCAAAACCACTTAAACATATTATTATATTTGCATTATTTTTAATTAACGTAGTTTTTTTAACAGCCATAATTCTAATCTATGTACAAGCTTCTCTCTGGATTTTTAAAATTCAGTAGCACATCATGAATATTCTTCTACATTGCTATACAGACTTTGTAATAATATTTTTAAAAGTTACATAGTGTAAAAAAATGTTCCAGAGTAGACATGCCATTTATACAATCATTTAAACACAGGGACAGTATCCACTTTTACTGTTGAAAATAATGCTATGACATTCAGTTTCATCTACATACTGTATATATTTTCCTTACTTTGGTTACTTCTCATGGTTAAATTCTCAGTATACATATTCTTATGTATAAAAAATTTGCCCAGATCAAGATGATAAATTCCACACTATTTGATATAGTGTGATACAGATTCTAAAGAAATCTCCAGGGCTTGGGAGGTAATTCAGAGGTACAGCACTTGTCTGGCAAGTGCAAGGATCTGGGTTCAATTCCTGGTAGAAAGAAAGAAAGAAAGAAAGAAAGAAAGAAAGAAAGAAAGGAAGGAAGGAAGGAAGGAAAGGAAGGAAGGAAGGAAGGAAGGAAGGAAGGAAGGAAGGAAGGAAGGAAGGAAAAAAATCTCTGAGAGAGAAAAAAATTTCTTTTTTGAGTCAGGGTCTTGCTATGTGGTTTAGACTAGGCTCGAACTCACTTTGCAGCCCAGGCTGTCCTTGAACTCACAGACCAAATTCAAGGTCTTGTATGTGTTAGGCACTGTGCTACCACTGAGCTATCCTCAGCTCCCTGTGTGATTTTATTTTTTGTGGTATTGGGAAATGAAACCTAGGGCATCATATGTGCTATGTGAGTGCTCCACCACGGAGCTGCATTCCCAGCCCTTTCTTTATCTTAGATTTTTAAAGACAAGCTTTGAGACAAGGTCTCACTAAATTGCCCACTTGGCTTCCAACTCGCAACCTGCCTGCCCCAGCCACCTTAATCTATAACACATATTTATTATTTAAATATGAATACATTCAATGAAAATCAGCTATTTGGGTGATTGTTTTCTTGCTCTCCAATTTTTGTAATGTGTTTATACACAATTTGACCTTTTTTTTTTACAATAGGATATTTTTTTAACATATTTGGACAAATTCAGGTAAAAGTTAATTTGTACTTAGCTATTATTAAGTAAAAGATTACAATTTTTAAAAATCATACTAAGATATTTTTGGCAGGGGTTGCTGCTCAGCTTCTTGATGTTCTCTTTGCAGACACTGATGGATTTGTTAAATTTTTCCTTAACTAAAATCAAGAAATAAATGTACCTTTTATCAATCAACCTTCATAATTAAAAATTAACTTATGTTAAAAAAGATGATAACCAATTTACATCAGAAAAAAAGACCTCAAGTCAATCCATTTTATGAGGTTAGACCATGTTTTATCAACAAGTCAATACTGATTCCTGAAGAAATTTAAAAAATTACTCTTAAGTCTATAGGACACAAGTAGATATATCAAGAAAATGTAGTATCAAAAATTCCATAGGACGGCTGAAGATTTAGCTTAGTGGCATAAGCACCTGCCTTATAAGCATAAGGTCGTGAGTTTGATCTCTGGTACCAAAAAAAAAAAAAAAAAAAATTCCATGGGAGAGTAATTAGGAAAAATGTATCTAGAAAGTTTTCTTAGAGAGGCAACAAGGTAAAACAGGTCAAGCCCATAATATTGGGCTTGACTTTAAAACCTGACAAAGATAAAAGTTAAATACACCTTTCATATAATTCTGCATTACATTCCTAGCCTTATACCCAAGAGAAAGGAAAGCATGTGCCCACACAAAGCCTTATACATGCTACAGCAGCTTTAGTAAAAGAATCACAAAGGAATCTCACTCAGAAACACAGATGCAAAATTTTAAAAATTATATGAAACCCAATAATTTTATAAAGGATAATATATCATGAACAAGATGCATATCCAAAGTATGCAAAGTCATTTTAACACTGATAAATAAATCAATTAAATTCTCATATTAACAGATTAAAGTCATAAATTATTTTATTATCCCAATCAATACTACAGAAAAAATTTTAGTGAAATTCAGCATTGATTCCAAAAGATAATGAAAAGAAAGCCTTAGCAAACTGAGAATAAAAGTGAACTTTGTTAAACCAACAAGAAGCATTATTTTTAAAAGAAAACTTTCAGCAAAGATCATCCTTAGTAGTGAATCACTGGCAGCTTTTTCTCTGAAATCAGTAATAGGATAAGATGTTTGCAATTTAATATACCAGAGATCCTAGCCAGTGTAGTAAGGTAAGAAAAAAAATTTAAAAAGAATAAGGTTTGGAAAGGAAGAACAACAATATCACTATTTGTAGATGATTTTGGGCATAAGTTTTTTTTGGTGGGGATCGAACTCATGGCCTTGCACTTGCCAAGCAGGCACTTACACCAACGAGCTAAATTCCCGGCCCATAAAAATTTTTTTGTATCACAATAAATTATTGAAGTAAATGATAAATTTTAACAAGACTACTAGACATAGTCAATATGTAGACATATAGTTTTAAATACTAGTAACAATGAGGAAATTTTTTAAAAATTAAAAATTAGGATTTACTATAAATAGCATCTAAAAATATGAAGTCCCTGGGAATAAACCTAACAGAAAATGTGCAAGACACTTGTGGAAAAATTATAAGATTTTACTATAAGGCACAGAATCTTTGATTACAACAACAACAACAACAACAGCCATCAAAGATCGGTAAATTGAGATGCATCAAATTTGATAATTCTCATTCTCTAAAAGATACCATTTAGAATGTTAAAAAACCACAGAATAGGAGAAAAAGTATTTGCAGTACTCATAACCAGCAAAGAACTGGCAACCTCAATATATACAGAATTTTTGTTGTCAATAAAACAGGCAAAAGACATGAGCACTATCAAAATGAGAAATCTGTATGATCAATATCATACCAATTTCATTTGCAATCAGTGAAATGCTACTTTGTTGGGGTCACAAATTCACAATTGCTAATTTTGCATACTTCCTTAAGAGACAAAATGGAGATTTAGGATTATCAGTACCACCCATTTGAGATTTCTCATTGACTCTTTTTAGCATAAAACCATCTACACCCTTTGAGTCATCCCAGGATTATACTCCAGGACAAGATCCTTCTTAGCATAAGATCACCTACTTTCTTTTGAGTCATCCCAGGATTATACTCCAGGACAAGATCCTTCTTAGCATAAGATCACCTGTGCCCTCTTGAGTCATCCCAGGATTATACTTGCTCACTGAATCATAAGCCACTGCGACTTCTGCCAAATTTGAATCTTTCATTAGCCCCATCTGTTACTTACTGTGTACACCCAATAAACAGTGGTAGTTTTAGAGTGTTGGGTGGGCACATCTGGAGTCATCGACTTCCCAGCCACTCGTATACTACTAAATTTGTCTGTTTTTTATTTTATCATCTTGCCATACTCTTTACACAATCAGGGCTCTTCCCCAGGTCCCTGCTAATTAAAATCAACATGAGGGGATTTAGCTTAGCAGCATAAGCACCTGCCTGGCAAGTGCAAGGTCATGAGTTCAATCCCGCTACCAAAAAAAAAAAAAAAAAAAAAATCAACATGAGATAACAGTTTACAAAAACGTGAAAGTCTGATGATATTAAGGACTCATAAAAAGCAAAAGAACCTTCTTGCAGTATTGGTGCCAGTACAAATTGGAACTGGTACTTAAAAAGACAATTTGACATAATCTGATAAAAGTTAAGATCCACATAGTCTGGTTCCCTAAATCTGAGTATACTCCTACACAATTGGATGTATTCATAGTGACAAAATGGATAGATATCAGAAAGTTTATAACAGATATAAATAGGAAATGTCAAATCAATGCAAAATGGACATTGTCACATATTCACACAGAGGAATAATATATAACAATGGGAAGCTGATTAAGGAATAAATACACAACAGTTGATCCTCTAGTTTATATAATTTTCAAAAGTAGGCAAAAGTATACTACTCTATGTATTGTTTAGGGATGAAGGCCTTTGTGAGAACAACAAAAGTTGTGATCAGAAAGACAGCAAGGACACTTCTAAGGTATCAGCAGTATATTCTTGACAGGGCTTATAGTTACATGGCTATTTTCTCTATATTTGGTAAATGGTGCTCATAAATTTTATCATTTCTCTTCAAATATGATATATTTCACAATAAAATATGTTTTAGAAATTTTTGACTATTACTGGCATTAAATATCATCTCTTCATTCTCTGCCATTCAGCAAAAAAGTAAATAGATTTGATACATCCATATGTAAGCATATATGTTATCAACAAAGACTAATGTGATATATACACACTAATACAGAAAATAAAACAATGTGTGTAACTGAATATAACTTGTCTTTTAAATGAATGGAAATTTTCAGAAAGGATAAGTAAAAACTATTGTTTATGCATTTTAAGATGTTTAATTAAAAATTGTTGGTTCTTCACTATAGCATCGGAAAAAAATAATACTTAGGAATCAATCTAATAAAGGAAGTAAAAGATCTATATAGTGAAAATTACATTATTCTGAAAAAGGAAATTGAAAATGGAAAGACATTCCCTGTTTATGGATAGGAAGAACAAACATTGTGAAAATGGCCATTCTCCCAAAATTGTTATACAGATTTAATGCAGTTCCAATCAAAATATTATTTGCATAAGTCACAGATCTAGAGAAATCATTCCCAAAATTCATCTGGAACTAGAAGAGACCTAGAGTAGCAAAGGCAATTCTGGGCAACAAAGGTAAGGCAGGAGGCATCACAATCCCTGACTTGAAGTTATATTACAAAGCTACTGTGATAAAATCAGCATGGTACTAGAATAAAAACAGACCTGAAGAGCAATGGAATAGGTTAGAAGATACAACCACAACTACAAACACACTCAACCACCTTATCTTTGATAAAGGGGCCAAACATGTTCACTGGAAGAACGACAGTCTCTTTAATAAATGGTACTGGAAAATCTGGCTCTCCACATGCCGAAAACTAAAACTAGACCCGTGCTTATCACTATGTACTAAACTAAAATCTAAATGGATGAAAGATCTGAATATTAAAACAGAAACACTAAATCTATTGGAAGACAAATTGGGTAAAAACCTTGAAAACATAGGGGTAGGTACAGAATTCATGAACAGGAATCAAACAGAAATACTTCCCAGAATCAATAACTGGGATCACATCTTATTAAAAAGTTTCTGCATGTCAAAAGAAATCTCCAGCATAGTGAGAAGAAAACCCACAAACTGGGAAAAAAATCTTAGTGAACTGTCACTCAGACAAAGGACTTCTGTCTAAAACATATAAAGAATTTTAAAAAAAATCAGACTCCCAAAATTCAAAGATCCAATCCAAAAATGGGCATCTGAGATGAGTACACAATTCTCAGATGAAGAAATACAAATGGAAAATAAATATATGAAAAAATGTTCAACATCAATGATCATTAGGGAAAGGCAAATTAAAATAACACTGAGATTCAATTTCACCCCAGAAAGAATGGCCAATATCAAGGAATCAACCAATAACAAATTCTGGAGGCACTGTGTGGAAAAAGGATTACTTCTCCACTGTTGATGGGAGTGTAGACTTGTGCAGCCACTGTGGAAATCAGTGTGGAGGTTCCTCAAAAAGCTAAGATTAGAGATTCCATTTTGACCCAGCTATCACACTCCTGGCCATATTCCCAGAAGAACTGAAAATATCAGACCACAGTGATATATGTGCATCCATGTTTACAGTACAATTTGCAATAGCCAAATCTTGGAAGCAACCCAAGTGTCCATCAATCAAGGAATGGATAAAAAAAGATGTGGCATTTTTATACAATGGAATACTACTCAGCTATAAAGAAAGATTACATCAAGACTTTTATAAGTAAATGGACACGACTTGAGACCATACTCATAAGTGAGATAAATCAGTCTCACATGTATAAATACTATATTGTGTCCCTAGTGTAAGAAACTGAAAAAGTTGTATACGATTCAAAATCTACAATAAATAGTGTGTAAGGGTAAGAAACTGCTCAAACAGGAACAGTAATTGGGATAGGGGATAGGAAGACAAAGGAAAGGAAAGGAAAAGACATAAATTTATAACATAGATACATATATATACACATACGATAACTAAAGTGAATATACTACTAATTGTATTAGCTATTGGAAAACAACAGTTAATACTCATATGATTAGATGCATGTTACATGTCTATATCTGTTACTCTAAGCAACCCTTTTGAAGGTAACAATATGCAATATTACAACTACTGTCAAATTTCTATCATCTTGTTTTGTAAACCTATACTGTTACTGTATTGGGTTGGTGGTTGTTTGTTTATCTCTTTGGCTTTTTTCTTTTCTATGTCTTTTTTTCTCTTAAATAAAAAAATTGTTGGTAATGGTAATATAAGAATATAGAATTGAGTATATGAGTAAGATGACTTTTTAAAATTCTACTTTATTTTGCTTATATTTTTAAACTATGCACATTAAGTTAAAAACCCAACAAAATTAAAGCAGACATTATTTCAAATATGATTGGCAAATAAATCAGGTCTCCCTAAATCTTGGGTTTCCAAGTCAGCATACAAGGTCCCTTTTGATTGGAACAATTCTCCTACTTGCTTTATACACACATTAATTAAATATTAGCTTGCACAAGGTTTAACTAGGGAGGCAACAAAATTTTAGCAAGTTACATTTCAAATTCTAAAACCATCTTTGGAAAATTTCTTTTAAAATGTGTAATTGACACATAATTAACTATACATGTTTACAATGCACACTTTTTTGTTATATGTGTACACTTAGTAAACCAATACTACTGACATAAGGAAAATATTCATTATTCCAAGAAAGTTTCTATGCTCCTTTGTAATGCATTTTTCCCTGCCACTGTCTCCAAGCAACCATGAATCTGTTCCTATTACCATACATTAACTTTTATTCTCTACTACTTCGAATAAATGGTATTCCAGACTATATACTCATTTGATCTTTCAGATGATTATTTTGAGATTTATTCTGTTTATTCTTTTTTAATCATGAATATTCCACTGTACAGATGAAAACATTCATCTATTGATGAATATCAGAATGGTTTGTAGTTTTAGGCTTATTACAGTTAAAGCTGGTATAGGACATGTACAAGTCTTTATGTGGGCATATATTTCCATTTCTCTTGTGTATATACCAAAGAGTTGAATGGCAAAGTTTGGTGGTGCACTTAACTTTTTAAGAAAATGCCAACCTATTTTCTAAAGTAGCCATATCCTTTTATATTATTATCAGTAGGGTTAGAGAATTCCAGTTGCTTCAGATTATCACCAACATTTGACATGACTGTCTTAATTTAGAGTGATTTTTCTGAAACATAAATCAGATTGTTAATTCTCCTGTTACAATCATTTAGTGATTTTTTTCAGAACTTCTAAAACAAAGTCAATCATTTATTCATTCAAAAATATATTTATAGCTGGGTGATAGTACATGCCTCTAATCCTAGCTACATACAGGATGATTATAAATTAGAAGCCCACATGGACAACTTAGCAAGACACTGTCTCAAAATTAAAAAATAGAAAGAGATGGGTACTTGGTTCAGTGGGACAGTGCTTGCCTAGCACGCAGAAGGCCCTGGGTTTAACACCTGATACCACAAAACATTTGTGTGTGTGCACATGCATTCACACATGCATGTATACCAGGGACACTGAGTGTCAAATCCAGTCTTTGGCTTAGCCCGTGAGTCTTACCAGGGTGTGGCTCTTGAAACTAGTCGCAGTCACAGGTCTCAGCATTGAGTTGCAGGAACCAACATGCACCAGCCACTTTGCTCCCTTTGCCAGGAATGCCCTTCCCAGCCTCCTCACCTAACTAACCCAATAAGCTTTCAAAACCCCACTCAACATCATCTCCTCTGGAAGCTTTCTGTGGTCATTCTACTCATCCTCTTCGACTTGGCCTGCGTTTTGTAAGGCTCGTGTGTCCTCCTTAGCCTACAATATCTTCACTGAGCTATTTCCCCTTTCTTACTTCTTTCCTATATTGGTTTATAAGTTCTTGTGAGGCCAGATCAAGTTTAATTTGAATTTATTTCTACATCCAGTAGTACAAAGCCCGGCATATGATAAATTCTCAATAAATAATAGTATGCTAACTAATAAGTATGAAGTATTCGAAAGCTTTATGTGTACTGTTATTCCATTCTCATGATCATACTATAGAGTACTTGAGTTGTCAGATTTTCCAGACGGGCAAAGTGAGGCTCACAAATGGTAACTATCTCGTTCTAATGCACCCTACTACTAAGAGGCTGAGGAAATCTTTTAAAACCCAAATCCTGTATTCTTAAGTACAATTCCTGATATTTTAAAGAACGAATGATTAAATGAGTGAACACATTTAAGACTGGCCTGTCCTTATTTGGTTTTGGAAACCTGCGGAAATTCTTTCTGTAATTTAGTGCTCATGTGTTTCTGACACTGTGACTTGGAGTCTCCAAGTTCCAATTTCCCAAAGCATGTACTTTGGTCTACCAGTAAGTATGCAATCTGTTCAGTGGGGCTGTTCAGGGCTATTTTGGACAAATCTTCATACAACATTTCTTTACATTCTTTATTTGGCTTCTATTGGGAATAAATAACAGAAACAAAGTGTTAAAGGAAACAACAGGCAAATAACTTGTTATAAGCTATTGAGTGAGTTCTGAATTTGATTTTTAAATTAATTTTTTAAAATAAGCTATCTCAATACCACCACTCTTCTCTCCTTGTCTCTAGTGTGTGTGAGAACTCTGAGAAACAATAACCAAAAACAGTGAGGAAAGGTTCTCAAAAGCAGTAGGTATTCCTTCAGCTGCACAGCTTTAAATTTTTCATTTGGTAAGAGGTAAGGATATCCTTTTTTAAAATTTTTACTAGGGCCTCAAATCTGAGTTTTTATCAGGGATCCAAATTTAACTTTAACTCATATCTGTATCATTTTACTGAGCTCCTAATCTATTAGAAGCTATTATACTAAGCTTTTTTTTTTTTTTTTTTTTTGTATTGGGGATCAAACTCATGACCTTCACTGGCCAGGCAGGCGCTTATACTGCTGAGCTAAAACCCAAGTCCTGTACTAAGCATGTAAGATACATTTATCTCAGTCCTTACTTTAGCCCAGTAAAG
Source organism: Cavia porcellus (assembly GCF_034190915.1). NCBI lineage: Eukaryota > Metazoa > Chordata > Mammalia > Rodentia > Caviidae > Cavia > Cavia porcellus. Next base: position 38,763,754 of record NW_026947508.1, read on the forward strand.
GTAGGAACCATCATTATCCCCATTTTAGAATGTGAAGATTGAAGCACCAAACAGCCCAGTAATTTTTGCATGGTCATTCAACTAATCCTGCCAATAATTCTTGAAATTTTTAATATTCAGGTAGATAATTATTTTAGCCAGTACCCTGACTTCTCAGTCCTTTCACCAATTAACCTTCAGTGCTCTGTCTTCTAACCTACCTCTCCCTGGATCTTTTATTACTAATAATCTTAGCCTCTCCTTGATCTCAATTTGAACCATTCTATTCTCTAATCATCCTTTCCTATGTACTTCTAGGACCTCAGGTTCAATAAGTTTTGAACTTGAGGTCATACTGAAAACTATTACCCTCTGACCATAGACACTTTGTTTGTTTTGAGACTGTGTAATATTCCACAGAAACACCTCTTATCAAGTCACAATGACCTCGATGTGGTCAGTGGGTGCTTATCAACCCTAACTGCACATACCTGTTGAGGTATTTAATCTAGTTGTTCACATCCTTTTCTTTATCTTTCTTCTTCTGGGATACCAGTTCTGAGGTTCTTTCTCCTGTCTTGCATACCGTTCTTTCTCAGACTGATATTTCACCTTTGCTGATATTCCAATCAATAACCATGGGAATATCCCACATCCAGTCCTAGACCTTTTCTTCTGTCATATTAATGTTCTGGATTATCTCTTGTAGTCCTAAAGCTTTAAGTATTAGCTATATATTGATGACACCCAAATTTATATCTCTACCTTGCTTTGAATTCCCATATAACGCAAGAGCCTGTTTGACATCTTCACCTGGATAGCTAAGATAGACCTCAAATTTACCTGTACAAAACCAAACGCTTTAATGTGTCCCACAAACTGGGTTTTCTGCATCTTCCATCTGGCTGTTAGAAACTTCAACATTCTAATTGTTCAGGCCACAAAGCTTTTGGTCATCAGTGACTTATCTCCTTTTCACCCATCCAACACCCATCCATTAACAAACTGTATTAACTCCACTTTAAAAATATATCATTTCATTAGGCATTTCTGCTGTGATAGACATATGTCTTTCTAAAGAAAAACTCAAAATTGTATTTTGCATAACTGCTCACTCAAAATAACAGGGCTTATTAAAAATAATAGATTTATGGGAACAACTACTTAAAATCTTTATTACTGCATAAATAGTGTTATAAAAGTATTGACAATCTTAAGTATATTGTTATGTTTAAAGATATGTCAAATTCTTAAAAAACAGGAACATTGTAAAAAGTATGACTTTGTCCTTTTTTATTTAAAAAAAAGTTACACTTGGTAACTTTGGTGGGCTGAAGGAGCTGAGATTGCAGAGTTATGGAAACAAAGGCAAAATGCACAAAGATTGGGACTCTGCACAGTCAGCATTTCAAAAGCAAATCATGTGGCCAAACTGAACTCAAAAATAAAAAGTGGGGTCCATGAGATAGATAAATCATAGGCTGTATACTGATAATTCAGTCAATCAGCGATGAACCCCATGTACAACAATGTATAGATTTATATTGCCAAGCAACATAATAGTTGTCTTACGTTTTTATAAGAACAATCTATGATATTTACACAAGAACAAAACTCACTAAAATTTCATTTCTCAAAATGTATCCTTAAGCACTACACAGCTGTCTTGCTTGTAGCCCAAATCATTAACATACTGAGAAAAGCTGTATGTGAACTTTCACATTATAATGACTCATTCTCTTGGTTATCAGTCCCCTCATGAATTAATTTACATTGCAAAAACAGGTTGGCGGCAGCATATACAGCATTCTCTGTTTCTTGCAATATGCCAGATTAGAGCACCAGAAGAACCCTGCTATAATTACAACTAAAAATGCTGAAAGAAATTAAAAACTCTTAAAATGGAACCATTATATGAACAAAAACAATGCAAACATTTAAACCAGCAGAATAAAACTCATATCCATTGAAAGCAAGGAAAAAATGTGCAGAACACATAAAATATATCCTATAACAACTTTATGTATATTGGAGATTTGAAAGAAAAAATTTTTCCATCAAGAGACCCTTGTAAAGGGAAGTCCTATAAAGAAAATGATTCCAAATGAACATCTGTGATGAAAGAAAAAATGCTGAACATGCAAAATGATAGATGTCTGGGAAATATATTCATTGATAATATTATCTCTGCCCACCTAATCTGTAGTTAAACAAAGATAGACAATTACAAAGGAATCCTCCCTCTGTTTTTCCCTGTAGTTTTGCAGTGCTTTATGTATGTTTTGAGTCCCTAATATGTTACTGAAGTGGATAAAAATACACCACTTTGATATATTGACTATTTTGAATTAAAAGTACTTGAAAACAACAGGTACAGTATCATTCTTATTAGAAGAATGGAAGGAATTCTGTTTCTCAAAAGCAGAAGATAAAATTCCCATATGAAAGATTCCCTCCCCCCTGAGTCACTAAATTGCCGAAGCTGGGCTTGTACTTGCAATCATTAGCCTCCTAGAGTACAGGAACTACCAGTGTGCACCACCGTGCCTGGTAGGAAAGGAACCTTCTTAATGTGAAGGACGGGAAGTTATATTAATAAATCTGTGTGCTTTTCTCCTGAGAATCTGACATATCAATTCCTGAGCCCAGAAAAAGGCAAAAAACTTAAAACAAAACAAAAAAAAAACCCAACCAAAACAAACAAAACTAAAAGAGGTAAAGTTTTGCTTTTCCTGTATTAGGTACTTGACAGAGTAGGTGCTATGGAGAAACTATTAAAACTAGGATGTAGCCATTCATGGACTGTGGGGGAAGAAGTCTACAAGAAGCAGGCCTTCCCTGCGAACCTGCAACCTGCACCACACATGGGCCAGCGCAGCTAGGATACAGCCAGACCCCAGTCCCTTCCAGGATGCACATGGGCCGGGAAACAAGAGCCAATCTCCTACCCCAAGCAACCAGCTGATCTGGAGAAACAAGGCTGCAATGATAGCTACTGAGGTGAAATACAATTTGGTGCTTGTGGAGTTTGGTGTTTCTCTGACTGCAGGTCAACGGCCAATGGTTTGATCATCGGTTCAGAGAATAAGGGTACTCAGTGTGGCATCTATGGGGATCTCCTTCTGAAGGCGGTAGCCATTGTCAATTCCCTATTATCTTGTTTTGAAGTCCAATATCATTTTCATTGTTTTGTTGGGCTGGGTTTTATTCTGTTTTGTTTTATTTGATTTTGTTACATCTGATGGCATGGGCAGCTATTTCAAAGATAGTAAAGATACTATGGTAGCCATTTTGGATTTACTATTGTCTTATTTTGAAGTCCTTTATTGCATTCATTGTTTTGTTTTTATTGATTTTATTCAGTTCTGTTTTACTTGGTTTTTACTTTGTCTACAGTTATTTTGAAGACAAAAAGAGAACCATTATTAATTTTGTATTGTTTTGAAGTATGTGTCACTTACACTGATTGGCTTTGTTCTTTGAGTGGCTTTGTTCTGTTTTATTTTGCTTGGCTTTATTTCTCTAAAAACAAAACAAAACAAAGCCCCTCAAAAAACTAGGATGTAACCTCTATTCTGGAGGAGCTAACAGGGTAAATATGATACAGTGTGGTAAGTGCTATAATAGACAACACCTGCGCCCTTTCACACACACAATTTGAACTGTTAGAATATAGATAGAAAATATATCTAAAACATAAGAAATATTTTTCTTGTGGCAAAATATATAGTACTTTTCCCCATTATTCTACTTTATACATTCTACAACTGTCAAATATTAGTGTTTAGAAATGGAAAAATAAATTTACACTTTCATAAATAGAAAAATTATCCTTCTTGAGTTGGAGATCCTTAAATTCACATCTAAGCTGTTCATGCTCCTTTTCATAACCATGATTTCCTTCTCATGCTTTCGATAAGTTACATAGTTTGTGTAATCTTTCACCTAAACACAATGCTTTTTCTTGTTTTTGGTCCATGGCTCATATTTTAACTCCATTAAAAGTCCAGTCAGTGAAAGAGCTATCAGGAGATCACTCTTCTATCATGACTATAATTGGAGAAATAAACAGAAAACCCAGCTTTCCTTAAGCTTATCTCTCTCTCTTCCTCTCTCCCACCTCCATCCACTTCCTTCCAACGGTCTTCTGTTATGAGAGACACTATGTTTCCCAGACATATCATCACACATAACTACAAATTTCTGGGAGTCATAAAGATTTTTTCCCTAGTATCATGCAAGTTTCAAATAAGTTTTATAAAATATGGTCATGGTCACTGATGAACAGAGAAAAATCTACACAGTAATTTATTTTACTGTGATGCTAAAACTGATGATTAAGATGTTCAAAATGGTAACAGGTAATTACATTGAAATAAAACTGAATAGTCCTTAAAAATGGTATCTGGCTAATATGACGGCTTAACAAAAGGTAACTTTATGTAGCTAATACCAAGAGATTGAAAATCTGTTACGCTCCAGGTACTATAGTGATCTAGGAGCTATATTTAGGACATCAAATGTTTGTTACCACAACCATAGGGGACTATTATACTTGCACATGACAGATGAGCGTACAGGTTTATTTAGAAAGGCTAAATGTCTTGTTTTATCACACAAATAATAAGATAGGACCTAGAATTTGCACCCAGGTGGGCCAATACCAGGAACAGAACTTTGAGTGTGCATGTGTAGGGTACAGGGGATTGAACCCAGCAGGCCTTTTCACTGACCTGCATTCCCAGCCCTTTTTTATTTTGAGATATTGTCTTGCTAATTTCTTCAGGCTGGGTTTGAACTTGCAGTCCTCCACTTTCAGCCTCTCAGAGTGCTGAGACTATAGCTGTGTCTCACCACATTGGCTGAAACTGAACTCACGACTGTATCAAATTGTTCAGAAGAGGACTACCAAAATAACTGAAAGGTTATGCTGAATTGGGTGGAAAAAATAGACAATTCTTCAAGATATGTACAATGTCAGCTTATTCTGAAATATCAAAAAATGATTAATAGTCAAAAATCCTAAGTGCTAGGTGCTCTGGTCCTAGACTATAAGGCAGGTGTAGATAGTCCTACTGTGGAAAGATAATCACCAAGTGATTATCTGATTAAAATTCAGCTTTCTGTAGAAGGGGGTGTGAGAGGAGAGGAAGACGACGAAAAATAATTTAGATGGATTATGTACATGTATCAACTCTCCAGAAGGAATGTAATCATTATACTGCAAACATGTGCTAATAAATAAAAAACTGGAAAAAATAAATAAAATCTGGCTTCTCAGATAATATAAGAGAACCTGTCTACCACCAGAAATATGTGTGACTCCTCTAGCAGTTGTATCTTACTGCCAGTCAATAAATGGGTGTTTATGTCCATACATCCTTGAGTTCAGTTAATTCAAGCTCATTTTGGGGAAGCAGATCTACTCACAGTACACTGATTAATGAGGTTTCCCATCGTTTAAGGGAGTGAGTCACCTAGCGGGTCAGTTCCTGACACTAGGATGACTATATCTAGATAATGAAAGCCACCTTGAATCCATCTGTATGTTACTGTACCAGAACTCAATACAGACTGCTGTTATCTAATGGGAAACAAAGATTACATGTGAGCACTCTTCAAACTGTACAGTGATATTTAATGTTAGTTTTTAATGTGCAAATTTAAGGGAAAAACAGAGAACATTCAGATTATCTTTAAAACTGTATGCTATTAGTTTTTATTTTTTAATTTGATTTAATTTTATTTTTGTCTTTTTAAGACAGGATTTTACTATATAGTTCAGGCTGGCCTTGAACTCTCTATGTAGCCCAGGCTGGCCTTGAACTTGCAGTGATTCTCCTGCCTCCGTCTCCAGAGCTTTGGGGTTATTGGTGTGCACCACTATACCTGGCTATTAGTTCTTATCCTTTCATTTCTTCCATGTGTTTCACTGAGTGCTTCTACCTTCTACCAGCAGTCCTCAGCTTGTCTTTACTGTGCTAGAATAAAGGTATCACAAATAACAGGGTTTTCTTTTATAGCAGCAAGGAAGCTGACTCCCTCTTTCTCAGGTGATGAAGGATGTCTTCTAATGACTCTCTTCCCTTGATGAAAGTGATAAGCACACATGTAAGCATATATGTACACATATGACTGAGGATGCAAAAAATCTAACACATACATACTCATATGACTGGAGTTCAGCTCTCTACAAAGCATATTTTAGTTTTTCTATTAATTTGTTATAATATCTGGTTATAAGGAGCACTTAAATGAGGAACAGCTGATAATACCAAAAAATTTAAAGCTTTGAACAGCTATATAATTTCTTCTAAAGTAAAAATGATGACATGACACATGCAATGCAAATTACTAAGTGTAGTTTTTTAAATACATGCTTTTGTGCTGGTCAATTTTGTAGTGTGCAATTTAATAATTCAAAAATCTCCCAATGGGCCCTGGAAAGATCATAAAACCTGAAGAAGCCTTTGTTCCTTCTATTGTTTTGTTTTTTGGTACCAAGGATCAAACTCATGACTTCACACTTACCAGGCAAGTGCTTGAGCCACTGAGCTAAATCTCTGGCCCTGTTCCTTCTATTAAAGGTAGGGAAAAAAAAAGGAATCCAGTGGAAGCTAGAAAGTTCCCTAATTCTGCATTATCAAGGATTTTAAAGATTATGTTTTACCATTTATATTGACTTCTACATCATTCAGCTTTAAAAGTTCTTTTTGGTAGTGTGGGCAGATACTGGAGGTTGACCCCGGGTCTCATCATACATGCTATGCATGTGCTTTGCCACTGAGTCACACCCAAAGCCCCTAACACTTCTTGATCTATGACTGTCATCAATATTGTCTATTTTTTTCAAAGTTTAAAGTAACAGCTTGCATGCACTATGACAATGGTTAAATACCTGCTAATTGATGAAGTAGTATCTATATTGCTAGAACCATTAACTACGAATAGAAGTTGCTGTTATAATCAAATACAATTTCTAAGTTAATCTTGCTCAAATTGTAGTGATGTACATAATGATTGCTATGCTGCAGTTTACATAATTGTACAGTTTGCCTTTTTAAAGCAAAAAAATTTGTTTTCCAGCCTTAGCATTTTTCACATTGGCAGTTTTCGTGAACAATATTTAGAATTTTAATTATCATCTGATACACTGAAAGAGCTCAAGTGTAATCCTTGCACCTCATATTTGCTCTGACTTATAACTAAGAATCTTATGTTCCCCCAATTGCTCCTCATCAGGTCCTTACTCATATATTTCTTCCCACAAGGTCTCTGAGCACCAACCAACTTACTTATGGTTTAGTCCTTGTATCAGAGAGCCCAAGACACTAGGAATATATAGCATCCCATAGTATGGGAAAATGGCTATAATGATAGGATAAATGACAGAATGCAAATGCACTACTATAACTATGTGAAAACCAGACCCTAAAAGACTGGAAGAAAATATGTCAGTGTTAAAAGCAGTTGTGATGAACTGGTGAGATTAGGAGTGATTAGAAAGTGAGTTTCAGCCAGGTGAGGTGGCACACACCTGTAATCCTAGCACTTGGGAAGCTGAAGCAGTAGGATTGCTGGCAGTCTGAGGCCAGGCTGGGCTACATAGTGAGTTCAAGGTCTGCCTGAACCCTGTCTCCAGAAAGAAAGAAAGAAAGAGGACAGATAGAAAGAAAATGAGAGTTTTATGAGTTCCTTGCTTCCTATGTTGTCAGGGTAGTATAGGGAAGTCTTAGATTAAAGAAAGTCGGAGGAGAGAGGACAATAGATGCTTGGGGGAGACGGAGCAGTGCAGGGTAAGAGGGGCTTGCAGGTCAGGTCAGCATCCAAGTGTACAGCTCATCCGAGCTCTTCCACATGGCCAGGCTCCCCCAGTCAGTAGTCTTTAGTCTCCGTTCTATTTAGCCACTTTTCCCCATGGCTAACCCCAAGCCCTATCATAACCATAACTCATGGTAAAAGCCTGGAATTCTAAAGAAATTCTGACCACTATCTTCTATGCTCCGTGCCCCACTCCTTTAAATTGTAGTAAAATAAACGTAACCTAAAGCTACCATTTGAATTACTTTTAAGTGTACAATTCAGTTACATTAAATGAATTCACAATTGTCCACCATCACACTATCCACTTTTAGAATGTTTTATTATCCCAGTCACTCTGTACCCACTAAACAATAACATTCCTTTCCCTCCTTGTTGGCACCTGGCATTCAACATTCTGTCTCTTTGAGTTTTTACTGTTCAAAGTACATTCCATAAGTGGAACCATATATTATTTATCTTGCATTGGCTTATTTCTCTCGGTATACTGTTCATGCATGTTGTAACAGATGTCTTTTCAATGCTGAATCCCACTGTATGTAAAGAATGCATTTTGTTTATCCATTCATCTGATGATGGTTATTAGGTTACCTCTATTTTCTAACTATTGTTAAGGATGCTGTTATGAGCATCAGTGTATAAGTATCTGTTTAAGCCCCTGCTTTAATTATTTGGGGTATATAACTAGGAAATGAATTGTTAGGTATATAATTGTACGTCTAACTTTTTAAGGAAACCACCAGTAATCTTCTACTGCAGCTGTAACATTTGATTTTCCCATCAGCTATACTGAAGGGTCCCAATTTCTCTATATACTTATTAAACTTATTACTTTATGTGTATGTGTGTATGTATGTAACATTTCAGTTAGAACTTATAATACATTAACATCTGACAGTAAAGAATGCAGTCTTGTGATCAGTCACAAAACTAAGTATCATATTTCTGTGGGAGGAAAGCAGAATAAATATTATAGGACCATCTATCTATTATGTAGAATAATCATCCTAATGAATGTAAAGTGGTTGCTCTCATTAACTATACTTATCTTCAATGACAATGACATCTACTACACCTGCTTTTGAACTACCTGATTTACTCTGGTTTACTTGTTTCCCCCCACAATCTATTTGTTAGTGCAAGCGTGGAAGCATTTTTAACTGAGTTTCTGAATGCACATCACCTGCTACTTGCTCACAGGCGGAGTTCGGGTCTCTAACCTCGGCACCAGGAATTCCCCAGTCTGGTCCTGCCTCTCTAGCCTATTTTCTGGTACTCCATGGTATTAACCGTTTATGCCAGATACTGATCTCACCATACTTCTGTATTTCCCTGACTTTGCACATTTAGGTCCCTCTCCTTTGTTATATCCTAGAACAAATGTTTTTCCAGGGGACTTACTGAGACCTGATGGCTGAGAATTTTGAAAATTCTAGAAAGACATCTTGAGATAATACTGTTTTCTCTGCCCTCTCAGCAGTTTAACTCCTAGGTTTACAGCCCACCACCTTCCTCATTCCATCCCCTGACCCAACACCCACATCCTACCCTAGGCTTTTTCACCCTAACCTTTTTTCTTCCTTTTATACAAATATAACCTAAAAATTAGAGGCATTTAGTCAGACATGGTGATGCACATTTGTAATCCCAGGTAGTTGGAAAGTTGAGGCAGGTGAATCACAAGTTTGAGATCAATCTGGGCAATTTAAAAGAACTTTGTCTCAAAATAAAAAGTAAGAAGGCCTGCAGATATAGCTTAGTTGTAGAGCATCCTTGGGTTCAGTCTCCAATGCCATACAATAACAAACAACCAGACATCTTAAAGACAGCCTTACAGTTTTTTTCAATTACCAAAAGAAAAACACACTTTAAAAAAAATGTTGAAAGCAATGCACCAATGTGGGAAGTTTAAAAATACAAAGTAAAAAAGAAAGGAAAATGTATATTACAGCTATGTAAAAATGCACACGTGAGAACAGACTGTACATGGAAAAACTGTTGATACGTTAGGACAATTTCTCAGCACTGACACTACTGACACTTTAGCCTGGACATTTAATTCTGTGTTTTATAGGCTGTTCTAAGCACACGGTAGGATGTACAGCAGCAGTACTTTACCAACTGGATCAAAACAGCACATTCCAGTGTAACAACTACATTACCAAATGTCTCTTGGAGGAAAACTGCCCCAACCCCGGGTGTAGAAGTGTGTTAGACAGAGTAAGAGAAAAAAATTTTATTCTTCCTTGTTAGTCTAGTGGTGAAATAAAAAAATGTTTATTCTGGGTTAACCTTGTAGTACTGGAAGATGAAAGCCCTCATAAAACAGCATCCAATAGCCTACTTTTCCAAGAGTTAAAATTTACTCAGCTCCATTTAATATGAACCGTTGAAAAGGCTGAAGAGCTGCTTTTTATTATCTAACCTGTTATAAAGAGAAAGTTGACTTTTCGTAATTGGAAACCTGAGCTAAGAATGAAATATCACAAATAACACTTCCATTAGCCTAAGAAATAACATGTCTAAATCATTATAGTTCTCCATACCTGTTTAAAACATGTACTTTTGGGCTGGGGATTTGGCTCAGTGGCATAAGCGCCTGCCTTGCAAGTGCATGGTCGTGAGTTTGATCCCCAGTGCAGATAAAAAAAAAAAAAAGATTTGAAAAAAAAATATGTACTTTATATATTCTCAAAATAGTTTTATATTTAAACCTAAATAATGAGAAAAAATGAGTCAAGAAGGAATACAAACTGTAAGACAAATTAAATTGCTTTTCAAGCTAAAATAAAATTTCACTGGATCCAAATTAATCATACTAATGAATTAATCTAAGAGCCTTTAGACTATTGAGTCTGCTTAGTTGCCAAAAATATTTATTTTCAATCATTCCTTTTTGGCTCACATCAAATACAATGTTTTTCTGATTCAGAAACTAACTTAAAGAAAAGACACAATAAATGTTTCAAGCATCTTACCTATAGCAATTCTGTCATCCCCAGGTGTTGGGTTCATATGGGTTTAAAGTTGAAATTCTCTATTACATAATCATTTTTTGATTAATTTTCACAGTTACAAACACTTCAATAATATTTATGCCTACTCTAATATTTACTTAATTATAACAAGGAACAATTTTCTTTATATACGTCTGAAATGGCTTGAAACCACTATTTTTTCCTCCATTTTTAAAACACACTAGGTTTTCAGCAATCTAATGTATTTACTAATGTGTACTTCTCCACTCTAGTCTCTAGTTTACTCCCACAGAACGTTCGCCATGATGCAGAGAAACACAAAATTTTCCCAGTTTTATAGCTGAAGAATATGAAATACTTAGGCAGGCAAAATATCGCAGCAGGAAAACAGGAGGAGGTGGTCTATAAATGACAGAAGTGGCAGAGACAAATGGACACTCAAAAACGTGCAGGGTGAACAGGAAAGGGTGAAAATGGTCATGGGACACACAGAACGAAGAAACTGGTGCTCAGAACAATGAGAGAAGTGGATGAAGTTGCAGCTTGAAAGGCAAACGTAACTGACTTGATGACTTCGGACGCTGAGGTTCCCAAGGCGCTCCTCAGGATTCAAGGTTCAGCGAGACGAGTATCGGCCAAAAAAGCAGGAAACCGCAGTTCTTCGTTCCCGGGCCTACAAGTAGTTATCAGCTGTGCCTCTGTGGACTCTGTAATTTAGCCTGGGCCTTGGGGAGCAGTCAGCTGTAGGGGGGCAGCCTCCTCACCAGCAATGCCTACCTAACTTACCGAGCGTGTCTAAGTCGCTCTCTAAATAACAGCGGCATCTTGATGCTAAATGCCTACAGCAGCTGAGGGTCCGGGAAAACAGGAAAATCCTCGCAGCAGATGCACTCCAACCTGGGGCTAGAAACGCCGAGGTGGAGAGGCGCTCCTCCTGGAGTTTCGGGCCATCCGTGGGAGAGAAGCGTTAAAGCAGTGAAATGTGGAAAAGGGGAGAATAAAAGCGTTCCTCCTTGAGAGTGGGTCGGAAGAAGGCCAACAATTTTTCTCTAAGAGGGTACCCCCAAGGAGTCCCGGCGTTGCAAAATTCAGGGCCCAGCAGACGCTGCCTGCAGGTGCTCCAGAAGCCAGGGCGTCATAGCAACCACGCTAGCCGCACCCACGCAAAGGCGTCCTTCCGGCTGGAACCATGGATACGACGCAGGTCATTGGTACCAGGGTTTGCTCTTCCTGTCAGGAACATTGTTACGGCGAAACCATTGGACTTTGGGTCGGGGGGCGGAGCTCTTTCAGCTGTATCGTTAGTACGGCTCATCCCATTGGCTTGGAGACTGCGGTAATCAGAATAACTTAGTGGCTAGTATTTGCAACTGATTTGCTTCCCCCTATAACCGGACGTTCTAGTTCTCGAGTATGTTCTCTCCAACTTAGAATTTTCTTGAAATTAAGTCATCCTTAAAAGGGCAGGGTAATACGTCTGGAGTTATAATAAATTTTAGGCCTAATTAAATTGCCATTAATCTCCTGGAGTGCCTAAGAAATTATACTTTTGGACTCAGCTTTTTGCAAAAATAAAATAACCCAACTCATCACAGTTATTATTGAGGCTGAAGCCCTTAAGTCCTAAGCACTGGAAATTAGGTGAGTTGTTCTTACTATATAGTGCAAAATATAACTTTAAATGCCACATAATTTATCAAAACTTCTGTATCATTTTAAATGTGATTCCCTGCTCTCTGGCCAAGATTCCAGGTTATTTATCAGTGCTCACTTTTACTTAGTTTTGGGAGGCCTTTGCTTAACTATCCCAACTAGTATGTACATTTCTTAGTCATATTCTAGTTACAAATCTTTCCAAACCTTTGCTAGCTCCATATACATTATGTGCCTGGATAGGTCTTACCTCTTATTTTATGAGTGCTTCACCTTTTCCCTTTGGCAATAGAGCCTCTGCAAATACTTTTTCTCTGATCTAAATGCTCACAACCTGCAGCCCACTTATTCCAGTTTCAACATCACCTCAAGGAAGGTTTCCTTGGTCCTCCATTCTAGATCAAGTTCCTTACTTGCTTTCATTGATTCATGCTTTTTCTTAAATAGTGTCATCATCCACAAGGTTATAAATGTAGGGAGGAAAATCAGTCTTTTCTTTCCTGCTCTGTCAACACTGCAGCCAAAACACTGCTTTTGAGGTTTTGCCAATTGGACCTAAAGTTCATTTAAAATTAGCAAATAACTGCTGCTACCAAAAGTCTCGGTAACTTGTAACTGCTGCCGCAGTTATTTTTTCTCTACTAAACAGCACGCTTTCTGCTTTAATGATTTATCTTGCTGCTTCTCTTCAAATTTCAACTAAAATTGACACACTGGATTATTCTTCCGAGCTCCATGAGATATTGTGAATTGTATTGGGTGGCAGATTAGCCCAAGAATTACTCTACCATTAGGCTACATTCCCAGGCTGGCCTCAAGTTTGTGATCCTCTTGCCTCAGCCTCTTGAATAACTGGGATTACACACCTGTACCGCCATGCCTGGCATGAATTTTATTATTTGATGGCACTGGGGATTAAACCCACAGCCATGTGCAGTCTAGGTACACTCTTTCACTGAGCTAAATCCTTACCCTCTAAATCAAATATTAATGTACATAATAACGGAAGCTTTTCAATTTGTATTCTGGGCCACCCTACAAACCAGTCTGAGAATCCTGCATTATACTTCTTACATATGTTTACTTCTTGGACTCCCACACTAGGGAGTGAAAGAAGTTTTGAGTTATCAACAATTCAAGGATCACTCAGGGCTCCAGCATGATACAGGCAAGTGCTACCAAGTAAGAAAAATAACAGTCTCAACCATTTACAAGTGTGAACTGCCGCACACAAGGAATTTTCCTTTATCTTATTTTTCTTAATCCTAACAACAATATCACTTGGCAGATTTACTATCCTCATGTTACACATGAGGAAAAAGATATGAGCCCAAGTTTATAAAGCTAATAGGTGGCATGGTTGGCTAAGATGTCTTCACATCCACACTCTTTACCACAGAATGAAGCTCACCAATAAAGCTGGTACCAGTAGGATGACTCGTTTAAGTTTAAGAACAGTTCTAAAATATTTGAGAAATAAATTGTTACTCAACTATAGAGTAAATCTAGAGCAAAAGGTAAATGTAGTAGAAAGCTCTGCAATGTTCAAGCAATCACCTATGTTTAGGAAGTGTCTTTCTTATTTTTAGTAAATTTCCAAAAAAACAACATCCTTTCTGTGCATTTGTGGGCACACACTTTATTATACTTTAACTTTTATACATCCATTTCCCAAGCAAGACATATTTATTCATCTTTTTAATCCTCATCACTTAGCTGAGGGCCTGAAACACAGTAGGCCCTCACCAAATATTTCATCTTCAAAGCATGAGCACTCATGCATCCATAATCCTTTCTGTAAATTAAGCTGATATTCAGCATTTAGCCCCCATTATATTTTGTGAAATATATAATTCCCATCAGACTTCTCTTAAAGGTGAGATATAGTTCTAGTGTTCAATTTCCAAATCCAGGTAACATTCAGGTGATTTTATGGGGTGGTTCAGTCATTAAGACAAATACCAACCCATACCTGCCTGCACACCATCAATTTTACCCTTCCCTCTGTCTTTACAAAACCAAAGAGTTTTTTAGTTCTTGCATTCTGTAAAAGCTCTGGTCCACAGAACAATTTTCAATCCTGTAAGATCTTTTCAGATCAGTTTTTGTCACATATAAAAGCTGTGTGTCGAGACTGAAGATCATCCACTATCTTCTGTTCTATCACCATGCCTTTTTCTACTTCTTCCTCGGATAGCAGTAACTTGGTTTCTGAGTCTTTGGTTATAATAACTACAAAAGACTGTAATGACTCGAGGATATTAGCCACCACCACTTGATGCTGATAAACTTCCAAAGCGTTCCGAGCACGACTAATTATGATGGAGGGGTCAGTCTCCAACTTAAAGGAAATTATAAATGCTTTGGGAGCCCAATCTTTAACTAAAGGAGAAAGCATTTTTGGCACCATCTTCATGGTTATCTGTATTGGAAAAAGAAAAGCTTAATTAGCAAACAGTGGCCACTGCTGCCTACCAGGAAACTGAGGAATGACACTCAGATTTTTGCCTATAAAAGTGTAAGGGGATTTCTCACTATCAAACTTCAAAGCATAGCACTTAGCTTTAAAGGCCTGCTTTTGTGGGGTTCATAACAATGCCTAAGTTCAAGGCTTCATATGTATTCTGGCAAATTGTGTTTTCTGGAATCATCCCTGCCCTGTACCTCATTATATTCTTCAACATTTCCCTTTATTTTTTTAAAAAGCAATCCTCAAATAAACACAATCTGTGCATGTAAATTTTGTTGACAGAAACCCAGTAAAACTGGGTTTTTAAAATCTCTCAATCTAATATATTTCTCTCACTGGCAGAATGGCCACTGGATTTTATTTACTTACATTTACTTACGACTGGAATTCTAAGTGGATACAATTACACAATTTGGTCCTGAGCAAGCAACTGAATTTATTTTCCCTTTATCTCAATTCCTATCATCTTTTTTTCTAATACCTTCCAAGGGGAATCATCATTTTGTGTACTTTCAAGATACCATAGAACTTAAAATATGTGAGATATACTAAGGATCCTAGAATTTTTAAAAGTGTGAAATTCTAAGCTAATCATCAGGATTTTCCTTAAAAGAGCTATTAGCAAGTATAAAAGGGATCATAGACCAGTTTCCCACTTTTTCTCCTTATCGCTTACTACCAAATACAGTATGCATTTGACTTCCCTTACTGGATATATTTCTTTTCACAGTTTACACTTCCAGGTCCTACAATAGTATGTGGCATACAGTAGCTACACAGTAATCTTTACTTTAAGAGCAAGTGAAATAACCCTGTAAGTGCCCCACAGGTAAAGTTCTTCTATATAAACTCTACTAATATCACCCAATAACCAATTAAGAATTTCCTCAAGTTCCAAGACACTAGGTAATCACAATCATAGCACTCCCCTCCCCATACCTCTTCATCTACAATAACCCCAATTGTATACTTTCTCTGCTCTCTCCGTTTTATCTTTCAAAATGATACAGAATGTTCTTTTCATACAAAAACTTTTACCTCATTTTTTTACTTAATCCCCTTGTTGGCACAAGATAAAGTCCAAGCTTTTTAAGCAGGAATAAGTTTTCTATGAAGCAAGGTGCTTCTTCATTCTGCTGCTCAGCCTCATAAAAGCACTTCAATTCCAAACGACAACTGTGTAACTGCACTCATAATTGCCTTTCCAATTTTTGTTATACCCTGCACTCATCTTTTAAAACCTTGGTCAAGTCATCTCCACCAGGAAGACTTCCTCCACTCCCCCAGTTCACTCCCTCATGATCTGACTGCACTTTGTACATACCTCCACTACAGCATTTATCACTCGGTATTGTAATTATGTCTGTATCCAGCTCCCTCGCTAGATTGAGGTCCTTGAGGGAGGGCGGTGTCTTTATTCATCTCTGTATCCCCAGTGCCTAGCGCATACAGAATGCAGAAAGGCCATCTCCAGGTCAAGAGTAAATTAACCCAAGATTGGTTAAAGGGGATCAGATCTCTGGAAGAGAAGCGCCCATCACCTGCAGTGGGCCCCCAGATGACTGGATCTTGTGTTCAGGCATTTCAGAGACAGGAACATAGAAATCTGACACGGCTGCAGCGAGGTAAAACATCGCAGAAGGGCCTGCAAAGAGAAGCAGATAGTGTAACAAATCGGGGAAGGTATGGAGTCAGTTGCTTTTCAATTCGGAAGCCTTGCTGTGAGTCCGCTGGCTAAGCGAAAAGTACAGTGTATGGGGGAAAGTGGCTGGGGAGAAAGCCTCTGCCTCTAGGCCACCGAGGGATTCCTATGGCACCCACCTAGAGGGTTGAGTGCTTGAGCCGCAGCCTGAAGCAGATGCAAATAGTCCGCCAAAGTGGTGAACTCTACGGCCAAGAAGGTGCCGGCAGCCGCTGCTTCCTGATAGCTCCGCAAAGCCTCAGCAAAGCCTGGTAGTGCATTCTCCTCGGCTTCCAGGCTCAGCATGCCTGACTGTGCTGGCCCAGAAGGTCGCAGAGCTGACAGCCAGGACTGAGGCGGGAAGCGATGGGCATAGGGGAAGGCGGAGCGGGCACGGTACAAGAACAGGACCCCATAACCTGCAGCCAGAAAGGCCTCCGCCGAGGCTGCACCACGCCGTCCACTGCTGAAGTTGTCTAGAAAGCGCACGGGCCTCGCTTCCAGAGGAACCTTGGTGCCACCTGACGTAACCAACACCACCCTCCGTCCCTGCTCGCCCAGACGGGCGGCAAAGCGAGCCATAACCTCGGCCCAGCGCGCAGCACCCGCAGGCCGGGGGAACTCGGCGCCCAGGTCCATTTCCGCCATCAGTGCCGCAGCGTCTCTGTGCCCACGCACGCCCCGGCCGCCGGCGCCACGCCTCTCCCATACCTGGGGTGTGCGCAGCCGCAATAGTGACTGGGCCGTTTGCTCTGGATTTAGGGCCCAGGCTGCTCGTCGCGCTAAGGGCGGAAACACGTGGTGTTGCGCGACAGTGTCTAGGGACGGTGACAGAGCACCTCATTCTCTGTCGGGTGGACATTTAAGAAAGTCAAAGTTTGTCCTGTTAATGTCTTAGTCTGGGTGAAGAACTGTCTGCATTTGACCTTTACCGGCTACCGTACGGGTTTCCGGCCCTTAGATTCGGAGAGGTTCAATTACGACTGGTTTAACCTTTAGTTCCGTTGGGTTTGTCTTCTCTTTTTTTCTTTCCTTTCTTTTCTGTGTTTTTGGTTTCAGAACTAGACCCCATGGCAGTCATTCCACACCCTTTCCTCTAGTCTTTGAAACCTCAGGGCCGCGACTGTCCCGCGGTGTCACGTGATGCCAGTGTAGTGCGTGTTCTCGCCAGGCAACAGTCCTAGAGACGGACACCGCCGGCTGCAGCATGAATGTCATCTACCCGCTGGCGGTTCCCAAGGGGCGCCGGCTCTGCTGTGAGGTGTGTGAGGCTCCGGCTGAGCGTGTGTGCAAGGCTTGCACGGTCACTTATTACTGGTAGGCCCTGGAGCGTGGCGCCTGGTGCTTCAACTCCCCCTCTCCCAGTCCCGGGTCTAGGCTTGTGTGCTTAAGCTCTGGCCCCTGGTTCTACCAGAGACTCCTTCAAGGCGTCTTCAAAACGGGTCTTGTAAGACGTTACAGTGGAGTAACTCCCAACCTACTAGAGTTTGTGTCTCAAGGTGCCGATGCTGAAAAACGGTATCAAGGAAAAGAAGTGACAGTATCAAAGTTTTATTGAGAGCAACCGCCTCAGAGGCAGGAGGTGTCAAGCTCTTTATCTTGGACGTTTAGATACACTAAAATCACGGCACGGGTTGCCTTTGGTCAAAGTGTAATCATCTGATAGGCTTACAAGTACAGTCACATAGCTTATACTGATCTAATAGAAAAACAAGATAGCAAGGAGAATAGACATTTCTGGAAGAGGTAGCTATGAGGGTCATAGTGTTCTGGTCCTCTATCTATGTGATTGTTACATTATTTACACATATTTGTTTAGGCATTTTGGACCAGATGGTTCCAGGCACAGTATAGCTTTGTGTCTCAGGAGGCTTGTAGGCCTAGCCAGAGTGTTTCCATCTTGGCGCCAAGTTTCTATCAACTCATCCCCACCAACCACAAGCCTGGTTTGCCTCATCTGTGTGCTGAGTCTGTCTTAGACCCAGGCATTCTGTCAATCGCTACCTGACTTAGCTATCAGGAATATTATGGCCTTTCTGCTTCTCTCGCTTGCTGATTCATCGGCAGAGTTTTTTGGCGATCATACTATGTGTTGTGCACAATTTTAGGTGCTGAACTTAGAGGGGCAAATTAGTAGATTTACTTCCTCTAAAATGTGACATTAATAGTGTGGGATAAAATAAACCAAGAAGCTCAGAGTAAGCATTGTAATTTCAAGGGCCAGGAGGCATGTCTGTGATCCCAGGCCAGGGGAGGCTGCCTGGGCTACACGGTGAGTTCAGGCCAACCTGAACTACATAGTGAGACCCTGTCCAACAGAGAGCAATAATTTCCTAGACACGTTGTAAGACAAGTAAAGGAAATGTAATACATTTCTTTGAGAATAGACCATTGATCTAAAGGTACAGTAGCAACATCTCGCCATGGAAATAGTTGAGTGATATAGATAGGTGAGTGATATAGATAGGATCTGAGGTGGGAAGAACTGTTATATTTGAGGAATGGAGAAAGGGCCAGTTGGTTGGTACACAGCTAAGATGGTGAGGTTGGAGGGAGGCTAGTGCAAGATGAAGTGAGTTCTCAAGTATCCATCATTACTTCTCTTACTTTTTCTTCAATTTAGGTCCTATTTTAGAGCTGGCAAAGAACAGCTTAGATTACTGACATTCAGAAAAACAATTTAAAGCAGACTGATACATTTTTTTAAAGGGGTCATATTACATTACATTGTACATGACAAATGCTGCCATTCAAGGTGCATTGAACCCTGTGACCCCTGCAATTAGAAGCGTGACTATGGAAGTATCTAGAAAGGTTCCTCTGAGGAACTAATATTCGAGCTGAGTCTTGGGAGGTCGATAGGAACTTGCTGTGGGAAGGAGAAGTGAAGAAAGTAAGGCATTACTTGCATTCAGGATTACTTGGTTGAAAAGGGAAAGAACAGACATAAGTGGGAAAGAGAGTAATGCAAGGAGCAGTCAGTGGTTTTCAAACTGCAGGTCAGGACCTAGCAGGACATGGGTAAATCACAATTTATATATATATATAGTCTTTTTTGAGACGGGGTCTCACTATGCAGTTCAGGCTGGCCTTGAGCTCACTTTGTAGCCCAAGCTGGTCTTGAACTCACAACGATCCTCCCGCCTCAGCCTCCCGAGTGCTGGGATTACAGGCAACAACTAGCATATATTTTAAAACAATTTTAGGTTCTCTACATTGGCCTCACACTACTATGTAGTCAGGCATGGTGAGACACACATGTAATCCTAGCTTTTGGGAGGCTGAGGCAAGAGGATCATGTGAGCTTGGGGCCAGGCTAGGCCACATAGTTCAGGGCCACTTTGAACTGCGTAATAAGAGCTTGTTCAAAATAAAGCAAAACAAAAACCTGTTACACAGTACTACTGTACCCTGAACTGGCCTCGAATTTATGATCCGCCAGCCCCAGCCTCTCAAGTGCTGAGTTTACAGGTATATGTCCCCATGCCTAGCTATAATTTGCATTTATAGAAAAGGAAAATAGCATAGAATAGGAAGTATCAGAGCAATTCTACTTGAATTGTTTCTTTTATGCATAAAATGTATTTCTTAGTATGAGTTGAGTAAATTAAAACATTTTGGTAGGTAGTAGTTTAAAGAAGCTACAAGTTAGGGTCAGTGATACAAGATTAAGGAGTTTGGAATTCAGTCTTAAGAGCTATAGATTGTTTTGAGCTGACGTGCTGTAGTTTGTGCTAGGAGGATGATGGGCAGTGTGGAAGACAGACACTGCAGGCTGCATAACTGACTTAGAGGCTGTTGCAGTGGGCGAAGTAGGAAGTGTGAACATGCCTTTCTTGAACCAGTCCAGATATCCTTCATCAGAGTTCTCAAAGCACGTGAGAACCCTGCCCCTTAGATACTTAGGATACCAGCTGCAGTCAGCTCTTAAACCGTTGCATCTATCACGGCACTGCCCCAGGAGAAGGGTCTGGGTTTTCATTGTTCTTTCCTTTTCAGCAGCTTCCCCACATTTAAAACATCACACAGAATTTG
Organism: Cavia porcellus; assembly: GCF_034190915.1. Lineage (NCBI taxonomy): Eukaryota > Metazoa > Chordata > Mammalia > Rodentia > Caviidae > Cavia > Cavia porcellus. Next base: position 38,784,371 of record NW_026947508.1, read on the forward strand.
TAACAGAAAGTGAAAAGCTGTGATTAACTCTCCACATTTCCCAGTGCACTTCTCTGTCTTTTCCTTGCTGTGGTTACAGAAAACTGAACTTCTGATTTGCTCCTTCAGTTTCTTTCTTTCTTTCTTTCTTTTTTTTTACCTGGATGGTTCCCTCTAGTGAGAGCCTCCCCTCCTATCATAAGACTTCCTGGCTGCTTTTCCTTCTTCACCTCAAAGAAGTCTAAACCTGACCTAAACCCTCTTCTCCTATTTTTCTAACAAACACTGTTTTTCTTTCTCTCCACTTTTTTGTTTACTTCTCCAATGTCTTTGTCTTTTACTAGACCTTTCCTCTACATATCAGACACTCAATAAACATTCATTGAATAAACTTCTGAATAGATAATAAATGTCTTAGGCAAGAAATACAGGAGCAGGAGATGATAAATGACAGATTCAATTGCAGACATATAGTCTAAGAACCTTCATGTTACCTCTGTGCCAGTTGGCTTCATGGCACTCAAGAGATTTGACCCCTTTGCCTGGCATCAGTACTCATTTCTTCCTTAAAGCACCCCTATCCTTTCCATCCCTCCAGCCAGAAGTAATTCCTCCTTCCTCTCAACTCACTGTATACCCATTCTTTACGTCCCGGACAACTCTTACTTTGTTTTTTCATTTCCATTTTGGGAAAGCATGTTATCTCAACCCTCTGTGCTCCATTAATGCAGGATATTGTTTTGAATGTTTCTAGGACTGTCATGTGTATGCTCTTTTGTGTCATAACCACATGCATACCCTGATAGTCTACAGCAAAGATTCTTGAAATAGTTGGCACTAGTATTAGATGATACAAATAAATTTTCATTACTTATGCCCTTGCCCTCTACCCCAACCCCAGGTGTTAAGGATGGAATCCAAGGCTTCATGCATGCAAGGCAAGCAGCCTACCACGAGACTGTCCCCAGTCCCTTTACTTGCTTTTAATTTGCTTCAAGGTCTTCACCTCTTCTTTTTAATCATCTTTTTTTAAAATGCTCTTGTGTCCCAGGCACTTCATGATTTTTTGATAGTTAAGATTTGAGATTTAAAAGTCTGAGATTTTTATAATTACTGTTCATTAAGATCTGTGGTGAATTGTAGAATGAATGTCCTCCCTAAAGGCATTAATATTCAGTTTTATTTACTTATTTTTGGTATCAGGGATTGAATTCATGACCTCATGCTCGCCAGACAGGCACTTGTGTTACTGAGCCAAATCCCCAGCCTAAAATTCAGTTTTATAATAATTCCCAAGCAAAACATGTCTGCCTCAGAAGCTACTCAATTGTGAGTTATGATTATAAACATACTTCAACTTCTTTATGAATGGCCCAGCCTTGAAAATTAGGGTGAGACAGATGAATAAAGACAGAGCTACAATATACAACAAAAGCTCACTTTATTTGAAAGGCAAGATATGTCAGTTGTTCTTGGTGGAACAAAAGTTTAAGCAGTTAAATAAGTTACTGAACAAATCCCTACTTAATAAATACCTTAAAAATAAATAAATACCTTGAAGAACTTTATTGATCTGTTTACAGTCATTTTCTACCCCCTAAAAACTCCTTTTAAATGATTTCTGTCATTTCAATAGTAGCAGTCACAGTTTAAGAAAAAACTACTTGACTATATTTCTATTTTCACAGGAGGAAGGAAGGAGAGAGGGTGCTTGCACAAAGCCTTGTTGTATTTGCTTTTGTACCACAATAATAGAGTTGAGTAGTTGTAACAGAAACCATAGAGCTCTTAAAATCTAAAATAATTATTCTCTGACACTTCACAGAAAACTGGTGACTTTTCCTCTAGATTATTGTGCCTGTCTTGAAATATGTTTAGTGTAGAATGGAATCAAGTTTAATTATCTCACATTTAAGTGAAAATGTGTATTCTAGGTATATACCCAAAGGAAATGAAAACAATCTATTGAAGAGAGGTGTGCACTCCCATGTTACTTGCAACACTATTCACAGTGGCCAAGAAATAGAAACAAACTGTTTACCTGTCACTAGATGAATGGACAAAAAAAACTGTGCGATATGATACTTGTGTTTGTCATATATGGAAAACAGAACATTATTCTATTATTTGAGCCTTTAAAAGGATACAAGCCTATGATTTGCAGCAACATGCATAAATCTGGAAGATATCCCACTAAGTAAAATAAACCAGATATAAACATTTAAAAAGAAAATGTGTCATAGGCATTAGAAATGCAAAAATTCATGACTGTATATATCTAACAACAGAGATTCAAAATACGTGATACAAAAACCGACAAAATTAAAGGAAAAAATAGACAATTCAATAATAATAGAGATTTTAATACCCTACCTTTGATAATGAATAGAACAACTATCCAAAAAATCAGCAAGGAAAAATAAGACATAAACAACACTATAAACCAGCTAGAGCCAACAGACATCTATAAAACATCACAATAGCAGAATATTCATTCTTCTAAGTGGATATAGAGCATTCTTCAGGATAGACTGTATGTTAGCTTATAAAGCAAATCTCAATAACTATATAAGGATAGAAGTCATAAAGTCTATTCCCCAACTACAGTATAATGAAATCAGTAATCAGTGATGGAAGGAAATTTGGTATATTTATAAATATAGGGAAACATGTTCATTATAAACAAGTAATGAAGGACATTGAAATATAGCGATACAAGGAAGAGAAGAAGGAGGAAAGTGGGTCCCTGGAGTCCAGCAAGGATCTGAAGCAAGAATTGAGGCCCCTGGGACAGCCAAGTGAAAGACTTTAACTAAGAAGAGGGAAGTAGCAGGCTGCGCTTTCTCCCTGGGCCTGCATTCAACTATGTGGGAGAAGCAGCTTGTACTTGTCTTGCACAGTGACTACTGGTGACCCCAGAGGCCTCCACAGAGAGAAAAGCAGAGCAATGGACACAATGGGCTTCAATGGCTGGTGAGTATTTGGGTTCAGATGTGTCCTAGAAGAGGGCGATTGACTGATAGCCATCTTAGAGAGGGACCAACCTAGCTCAGAACTCAGAACAGCTATGCGTCAGGCTACCTAGTCCAAGTTGGTAGGAGGGCTGGGAGCCAAGTTCAAGCCTGTGGGAGGCTCATGAACTCTTGTAGGTTGAAAAGCTTCTAGTCTCCCAGTCAGAAAACATCCTGAACTTCAGCGAGACTAAAAATTCAGGCTTGCTAGGATTATACGTTACCCTGCCGTAAACTTTGCTTGGATTAATCACCTCAGATCTTGACTTTGTCTGCTCACATTATCTACCAGTGACAGCAGAGATATATTGAAGTGGACATTTTTTCCCCTTATTTTCTCCTTTTATCTCTGTTTTTGTATTTGTTGTGGTTGTTTTTATTTATTTTATTATAAAGAGAAAAAAACAGAAAAATTAAGCAAACAAACAAAAGCCAAACAACAACATCAAAAACAACAATGGCAATATAGGATTTCAAAACATAAGAATTTAACAGTGGTTGTTATATTGCATGTTATCTTCAAAATAGTTGCTTAGGTTACTAAATACAGGAATAAAACAAAATAGTGTAACAGCAAAACATTGGATTTCAAAAACAAGACAGAAGGAAATCCCCCACAGTTGCTATAATGCATATTACTATCCTCCAAATAGAGATTCAGGCTACCAGCTTTAGGCCTGCAAAGTCAATCAAACTATACAAGCATTAAATTACTTTTTTTTTTTTTTTTTTACTACAGTTGCTATCATCTCAGCCAGAGTTCCTCTGAATGAGCCGGTTGCTTGGCAGATGGGGAGCAGCATTGCTCTTCTTATGTCCCAGCCTGCATACTGCTTGGTTCATGGGAAGGCATGGGTTGGCTTTTTGATTCTCCTCCTGGCTGCCTCCTCCTGGTCCACATGGTTGCCGCTGGCTCACAGGAAGGCGTGGGTTGGCTTCTTGATTCTTCTCCTGTCCCACATTGTTTTGTTTCTTCTTGTTTGTTCTTATTTTTATATGAGTATGAACACAGTTTATAGTTTTGTTGTTGTTGTTCTGGTCCTTTTTGTTTTTCTTTCTTCTCTCTTTCCCTCTTGTCTTTTTTTACCAGTTTGTGTGATCTTCTTTTATCTTCCAGCCTTGATTCTAACTTCTTCTACTTTTCTATTTTTCTCCCTAATGTGTTTTAAATTTTTTCCCCTGAGAGTAAAATATTGAGGGCATATTTACTGCTAACAATGTTCTAGTCTATTTTAGATTTTATTATATAATCACAAATCTTGTTCATATCAGTAAAGGTAGCAAATTAATAGTTACTTCAGTTTGTCATTTTCTAGGCTGTGTTTGATGCTGTTGTTATTGCTGATTGTTCTACTTTAGCCAAGGTGACATAATTGTTCTAATCAGTTGTTCTTCCTGGTACGCCAAGACTGAGATTCACTAAGGGTCACAAAAAGTAATATAGGCCAGTGCCAAAAAACAAGGGGCTGGGTCAAGAGGCAGCAACTGCTCATACCCAATAGATTGAAGAGGTAAGATCTTGCAAACAAACTTAAAATCCTAAGTCAACTACACCTGGAAGACAACTCTAAATAGTTACTTCCTAAGGGTTCTAAAAACTAGGAATAAAACTTCTCATCATAAACAATTTACAAGCATCAACCCAGGAATTAAACTAAAAAAAAAAACACAAAAAGATAATAAAGATGCAGCCCCAAATTTCCAGCTCACCAAAGGCAAACCCAGGGGAAATGAGGTGGAATAATACAAAAGCCACCTATCTGGATTCTCTGCAGTAGTGACAGGGAAAATAACCAAGCAGATGAATGAGGCCCTAGAAAAAAAAATCAAATTAGAAATAATTTGTCAGATAACTACAGAGAAGGTGACCATAATAAAAGGCATGCTTAGTGTCTCTAGAACAGATACAGATTAAAAAAAAAAGAGGACCTTAGGAAAACAATGGAAACCCAATATAGGAAAGAAATGGAATTTATAAAACAGATTCAAACATATCCAGAAGAATAAAAATTCCACTAAATGTATACACAGCAGAATAAGCCAATGTGAAGACAGAATATTAGATATAAAAGACAGGATTGCTGTTAACAATCACCAGAAAAATATTTTTTTAAAAAGCAAGTGACCACAAGGAAGCAGCCCAGCAGCTGCTAGATGATGCAAAGAAGAATAACATAAGATTGATTGGAGTCCATGAAAAGGCAGAAGACAGAGTAAATGAACAAACAGACAAACTTGTTCATAGACATTGTGGCTGAAAACTTCCTAAGCAGTGAAAAAGAAATTGGCATATAGAACTCCAATTAGCCACAATTAAAAAAAAACCCAAAAGACTACACTAAGGCATATATTACTCAATTCCAGAAATACAAGAAGACAATATTAAAAATTGTTAGTGAAAATAAATTGCTTATAAAAGAAAGCCCATCAGAATCACAGCAAACTTCTCAATACAAGCCCTCAAATCAAGGAGAGATGTGAGTGTAGTATTTCAAGGCCTGAAAAAAAACAACCTTCAACCCAGATCAATGTACCCTACAAAACTATCTTTGAAAATTGATGGAGAAATAAGATACTTGCATGACAAAGAACACCTGAGAAAATCATTAACACCAAACCCAACACACCAAAATGTTCTGATGGATGTCCTAGAAAGAGACAACAAGGATTACAATTCCATGAACCAAACTAGAATGAATCTACCAGGCAAGGCAAGCAAGGGGGAAAAGGGGAGCCAGCAACAGGAAAATAACATGACAAGGACAAGTCAATACATATCAGTTATAACTGTCAATGATGTCAGTTCAACAATGAAAAGAAACAGACTGGCAGAATGTATTGAGAAGCAAGATCCAACAATATGCTGTATACAAGAAATGCATTTAATTCAAGAAATTCATAGACTAAAAAAAAAATTCATAGACTGAAAGTCAAAGTCCAGAAAACAGTGCTCCATGCGACAGGAGCGAGAAGTCAGGGGTAGCTGTTCTGTTTGCAGTAAAGTGGATTTCAAGCAAAGACTGATTAAGAGAGACAAAGAAGGCTACTAACCCTTTGAAGGGAACAATCCAAGATGAAGAGATAACTATCATAAATAATATCCACCAAGCACCAGTGTATCCAGCTATATAAAAAATATTAATGTACATGAAAAGTCAAACACAAATGTACTTGTAAGGTGTACCTCAATACCCCACTGTCACAAATAGATCAATTAGACAAAATCAGTGAAATACAATTTAACCAAAGTATTGAACAAATGGACACAGTAGATGTCTATAGATTATTCCACCCCACAACATCAGAATACATATTTTTCTCAGCTGCATACAGGACATTCTCCAAAATAGACCACATACTAGCTAATAGGGGATATAAGTAAATGCAAAGGAATTAAAATTATTTCACCCATATTAGCATACCACAGTGCAAGGAAATGGGAAATATAATGACTAAAGAAACCACAAAAGCTTCATAAACATGGAAAATACACCCTACCAAATAGCTAATGGGTCATAGATAAAATTAGAGAAAAAATTAGATAATTTCTACAATTAAATGTAATGCCAATGCAACATACCACAACTTATGGGACACAATGAAAGCAGTCCTGTGAGGGAAATTTATAGTGACGAATGCCTATATCAGGAAAATGGAGTGAGCTCAAACAATATAATGTTGAATCTTAGGTTCAACCTACTAATAAAACTGACAAAAACCATATGATCATTTCAATAGATGCAGAAAAAGCATTTGACAAGTCCAGTACTCATTCATGATTAAAAACCTCTATGGAAAATAGGAGATGATCTTTGTCTCAATCTGATAAAAGCTGTCTGTGGCAAACAAATAACAAACATTATACTTAATGGACAAAAATTGAGAGCTTTCACACTAAAATCAGGCACAAGACAAAGATGTCCACTATAACCTCTCTTATTCAATATAGTTCTGAAATATTAGCTAGAGCAATTAGACAAAAAGAAATAAAAGGAATAAGAATAGAAAAGAAAGAAGTTAAATTATCATTATTTGTGGGTGACATGATACTCTGTATATAGGACCCCAAAAAACTCCACCAAAAACTTCTGGATTTAATAACCAAATTCAGTAGCATACCTGGGTACAAAGCCAACATTTGAAAATCAGCAGTCTTCCACTGCCACCATTTGAAAATCAGCAGAAATCCACTGGGAGAGAAATTAGAGAAACAACACTTTTTTCAATAGCAACCGAAAAGAAAAGGAAAGAAAGACCTAGGAATCAATCTAATGAAGAAAGTAAAAGACCTGTACATTGAAAGGAGATTGAAGAAGATATCAGAAAACGGAAATATATCCATTTTTCATGGATAAGAATAACAAATCTAGTGAAAATGGCCCTATTTCCAAAATTGCTATACAGATTTCATGTAATCCTGATCAAAATCCCAACAGTATATCTCATAGAATTAGAGAAGACAATCCTAAGATTAATTTGGAACTAGAAGAGACCTAAAATAGCAAGGCCATGCTGGGCATTAAAGACAAGGCAGGGGGCATCACAAAATAAAATAATAAAAACAGCATAGTACTGGAGGGAAAAAAAACAGATCCAAGGATCAGTGGAACAGATTAGAAGATCCAGAAACAATTCCAGACATACTCAGCCACCTTATCTTTGACAAAGATGCCAAACACCTTCCCTGGAAGAAAATCTCTTTAATAAATGGTGCTGGAAAAGCTAGCTTTCTACATGTCAAAGATTAATACTAGCTCCATATCTTTCACTATGCACTAAACTAAAATTGAAATGGATCAAAGATCTAAATATTAAACCAGAAACAATGAATATTCTAGAAGATAGAATAGGTAGAACTCTTGAAGACATTGGTGTAGGCAAAGACTTTATGAAAAAAAACCAATTGTACAGGAAATACCCACAAATAATCAACAACTGGGGTCTTATCTCATTCAAAGACTTTTTCAGAGTAAGAGAAACCACCAACAGAGTGAAGAAACAACCCACAGAATGGGAAAAAAAATGTTTCCAGACAAACATTTGTTCCTGAGACAAACACCTAGTATCTAAAATACATAAAGAACTAAAAAAAACCCAGATCCCCTCAATTTAAATATATAATACAAAAATGGACATGTGAAATTAATATACTACTCAGTCTACTTCTCAGCTAAAGAAGTAGAAATGGAAAACAAATATATGAAATATGTTTAACATCAGTGATCACATCAAGAGGTGCAAATTAAAATAATACTGACATTCTGTCTCCAGAAAGAGTGTCTACTATTAATAAATCAACCAATAACAAATCCTGATAGGGCTGTGGGGGAAAAAGAAACACCTCTCCACTGTTGTGACCATGTAGATTGGTGCAACCACTGTGGAAATTCTTCAACTAGGACTAGAGATTCCATTTGACCCAGCTATTCCCCTTTTTGGTATCTTTCCAAAGCATTAAAAGCATCAAACCACAGCCATGTATGTAAACCCATGTTTATAGCAGGACAATTTTAATAGTTAAATCTGGGAAACATCCCAAATGCCCATCCACCAATGAGTGGGTAAAGAAGATGTGAGGTTTTTTTTTTTTTAATGTAATGGAGTTCTATTTAGTCATACAAAAAGATAAATTTGAGAAATTTGTCTTAGGAGGTAAATGGATGTATCTTGAGACCATGCTCTTAAGTTAAATAAATCAGACACACTTGTGTAAATACTGCATTGTTTCTCTGGTATGAGAAACCAAAAGTATAAGTAAGAACCAAAATGTATAATAGATATTATGAAACAGAAAGAAAATGTTCAAATGGGAAGGAGGACTAGCAAGGGAGGAGAGGGAAAGAAAAGAAGGAAAAAGAAAAAGTGAGAAAAGAAGGGAAAATAGAAAACTTTTGTAAATGAGAGGAAAAGGGATTGAAGGAAAGGTAAGATAATGGGAAGAAACAAGAATTGACATATTCATGTACAGGTACAAATTCTCTATGATGAACGTGAGCATGATGTGTACCTAAAATGTACCAAGAAACTTAGTAAAAAAAAAAAAAAACTTAAGGTCAGAGACCAAAAATTTGGATAGAATGATCCTTAATTTAAAATTCTCTGGCCATTCATGGACTATGGGGGAAGAGAACAAGAAATCACCAAGAAGCAAGCCCTCCCTGCCAACTAGCAACATTCACAGGCTGCTGCCACCAGGGAGACAACCAGACCCCGGCCCCTTCCAGCACACACATGGGCTGGGAAACAAGAAAAGCCAACTCCCTACCCCAAGCAACCAGCTGATCTGGAAAAACAAGGCTGCAATGACAGCTATTGAGGTGAAATGCAATTTGATACTTGTGGAGTTTGGTGTTTCCCTGACTTTGCAGGTCTAGGGCCAGTGGTTTGATCATCTGTTCAGAGAATAACAGGAGGCAGTGTGGCATCTGTGGAGGATCTGAAGGTGGTAGCCATTGTTAATTCCCTATTATCTTGTTTTGAAGTCCTGTATCATTTTCATTGTTTTATTGGGTTGGGTTTTAGGTTTTACTCTTTTTATTTTGTTTGATTTTGGTATAGCCAATGGCATGAACAGCTATTTCAAAGATAGGAAGATATGGTAGCCATTTTGGACTTACTATTGTCTTGTTTTGACGTCCTTTATTGCATTCATTGCTTTGTTTTGTTTTTAATTTTATTTTAAAGGTAGTAAAAATAAAGCAGAACAAGACAGAACAAAGCCAATCCAGACAATACAGTGAAATTGGTACAGAACTTCACAGCAAGATACTGGAATAGTAGTAATAGGTACTATAATATATCTCATCTTCACAATAGTTGTCCAGTCTAGGTATAGTGAAATCAAACCAAAAACAGAACATTATAAAACCAATTGAGAGAGAATATTGAATAGAGCAAAACAATCGTAACAAAACAAAACAGTGAAAACAACATTTGCCTTCAAACAGAAGATAGAAGGAAGTCCCCCGTTTGCTGTGTTACGTATGGTCATCCTACCAAGAGATGCTCAGACCTTTGTCCCCGGTTGCTGGGTAGGGGGGATGTTTGATTCTCATTCCACATGGGCTCACAGGAGCTGTTGACTGGTTCTCCTCCTGGCTCAGGCCAAGGGCACTTACCAAGAGGGCGGGCAAATTGCTTTCTTGTGTAGCTGCCTAAGTTCCATCATGGCTGAATCTTGGGAGCCACTGACTGGTTCTCCATTTTTTTGTTTTTATTGGTTTTATTCTGTTCTGTTTTGTTTGATTTTTGCTATATCTGAAGGTATCTGCAACTATTTTGAAGACAAGCGGCATTATGGTAACCGTTGTCAATTTTGTATCGTTTTGAAGTCCTGTGTCACTTACTCTGGTTTGTTTTGATTTGCTTTATTCTGTTTTATTTTGCTTGGTTAATTCTCTTTAAAATAATACAATAAAAATAAAATTCTTACAGATTTCTTTTCATGTATCCAGATTTTAGCATCCTGTCTTACAAAGTGAAAGACAATGATCTCAACAACAAAACAACAACAACAAAAAACCAGTAAGGAAATTAGGAAATGCTTTGCTATGAGTGAAAATGAAAACACAGCAATACTAAAACTTAAGCAATGTGGGCAAAGCAGTACTCAGAAAGCAGTATGTGAATTTGTACCCATATGAATTTATACCGAGGAATACATACATTAAAATAGCTCAAATAACTTTGCATTTTAAATTAAGAAGCTAGAAAGAGCTCAAACTAAAAATATATTCACCATATCCTTCATGAACAGGCCTGAAAGGTAGTAGAAGGAAGGAAATATTAAATATTAGAGCATATATAAATGAGATACAAAAGAACTGCAGAGAATAAAAAACCAAAATTTAATTCCCCGAGAAGATAACAATTCACAAACCTTTGGACTGGTCAAGAAAAAGCAGATTCAAGTTACTAACCTGAGAAGTGGAAGTGGAAATATTGCTACCAATCTTGCAGAAGTTAGAGAATACTATGAACAATTGTATGCCAACGAATTAAGAATCCTAGATGAAAGGCATATTCCTAAAAAGATAGAAACCAAAACTGAACAAAGAAGAAATAAAATATTTTAAGAGATCTATATAACAAAAAATTGAGCTACCAATTAAAAATTCGCAACACAAAAAAAAAATCCCAAGGATCAGATGATTTCATTGGGTGAATTCTTCCAAACATTTAAAAAAACACTAACTTTCACAATCTCTTACACTCCCCCAAAAGAGGATGAAGAAATAATTCCCAATTCATTAAAAGGCCAGTATTATCCTGTTGTCAAAACCAGAAAAAGATATCACAAGAAAACTATAGACTAATATTCTTTATAATGATATGCAAAAGTCTTGATGTTTTAGCAAATGAAATCCAATAGCAAATAATGATTATGTATCATTACTAAGTGGGATTTGTTTTAAGAATTCAAGTTGGTTCATCATACAAATATCATTCAGTGCAATATACTATATTAATAGAATAAATGACAAAAGGCATATATTTGTCTCAATAGATTCAGAAAAAGCATTTGACAAAATCCAGCAGTCTTTTTGATAAAAAGACTCAAACTAGGAAAAGAAGGAAACTCTTACTTGGTGTTATGGATTAAAAACTGATGGTCAACTTAACGCCAGCAGAATTAAAGCACCATGCTGCTGAGCATAGGTGTTTCACCTGAGGAAAGTTGCCAGCATAAACAGAGACATGGAGAAGGAGAAGCTATGTGTAGAGATGTATTGAGGCACTGAGGCATTGTGGGTTCTCCTATGTGTTGCTGTTTGAGCCGTTGCTTCTGGAGAAGCTCTGGTTATCACATTGAGCATTGCTTCCTGGCTCTGGAGGGCAAGACATGTGCTACTTGGTCTCCAGGATAAACTTGTCATGCTGGCTTTCTGGCATGTACTCAACTGTGCTTGTCCTTGGAGGAGCTCGGGGCCTCCATGTCTCTGAGGATGGCTGTGGTGCCTTGCAGAACAGCCCTGGTCTTTGTTGTGAGTGTGACCTCTCAGCTTCAGCATAGAATGCTCATCCCACCAGCACTGCTCCTTCACCCTGCTGGCATGGACTTTCTGGTTTCCACTGCTGACCTTTGGGCCTTCCCAGCACGGATCCATAAAAGAGACTAACCCTTGTGGGTTTTAGACCTCCAGTTGGAATCATGGGAGGCATTGTCATGAGCTCTGGGTCTTTATCTGTACTCAAGTTGGACATTGCTGTGGGATTCAGGCCCTGGACTGAATATTCTGTGTCTTTAGTGTTGTGGGTAGATTTCCTGCATTTTCTTGTGTTAACTCTGGGTGACCATCACAAAAATAATATTACATAATAATATTAATATTAAATAATAATAAACTCCATATCCTGATTCTAATTGCTCTCTGCACACCCCTGGCTACAACACTTGGTAAAAGGGAAATTTTGAAAAATCTACAGAGAAACACACAATTATACTTAATGTTCAAAGACTGAGTTTCTCTCTCTAAAAACAGAAATGAGACAAGATTGTTGCTTTCACCACTCTAACATTGCAATAGTGGTTCTAGTCAGAGGAATTAGATGAGACAATGAAATAAAAACCATCCATCTTGAAGGAGTAAAACTATTTCTATTTGCAGATTGTAAGATCTTGTCATGAAGATTGATTTCATGTGTCAACCTAACTAAGCTAATGGATGGTCACATATTGGTAAGAGATTATTTCTGGATTTATTAGTGAGGCTGTCTGTGGAGACTTGATTTGAATTAGTAGATTAATTAAACAAGATCACCCTTATGAGTGTCTGAGTGTCAGCCAGTCCACTGAGGGGCCAAATAGTACAAAAAGGCAGAAGAAAGATGAATTTGTGTTCTCTTCCTGTCCTCCTCTCCCCCCCCCCCAATTCTCTCTCAGCAAAGAGAGAGATTTCTGTCCTCAGATATAAGAGCTTGTTCTGAGAAATTTGGACTTGGGGATTTATACCAGCAGGCATCTCCTCTCTCCCTGTTCTCTAGTTCATAGAACTTCAGATTAGATTCAATTACACCAGCTTTCTGGTTTCTCCACTGGCATACAGCAGACTATGGGACTCATCCTCTGTATCACATAAGTCAAATTTTATCATAACTACTTATTGTTTTTGTCTCTCTGGTGAAAACTAATACACTATATATATTTAATATATATTATTTATAATTTCCTACTTATGAACATTTGAGTTGCAGACTTTCACAGATACTTACACACCTCACATTACAGACACTCATAGATGTGAGTAAATCATGTAAGTAGTTTACTTGTCTGCCAAACACTGTCACAGTCATGCTGCTGTGTGCTTACTGTAAAAGTAAAAATAGTTGATTTACAATATTTGTGTGTGTTTGGTTTTTTATGCTTTACATTGTATTTTGTGTCAAGTATATAAGGTTCATTTCTTTGAACTTAGCAATGCATGTAATTTACTAATGTTCTCCCAGAATAGGATTTGCTCACAAGTCAGGGACTTATTTTATAGAAAATCCTAAAAAAGCCACAAGAGTAAATTATAACTAATTGAGGAACACAGCAAGATTGTAAGATATAAAAGCAACATGCAAAAATAAATTGTATTTCTGCATATCTACTACTAATTAACAATGTGAAAATGAAATTAAGAAAGCAATTACATTCATAATAGTATTCAAACATCTTAGGGATAAATTTAGCAAAAGAAGTGTATGAGCTACACATTAAAAACCCTAAAACATTGTTAAAAGAAATTAAAAACCTAAATAAATAAATTATTCATCAACTGAAAACTCAGCAGCATTCCCTAAATTGATCTCCAGATTCAAGGAAATCCTCATCAGGATTCCATTGCCAATTTTTTAGAAATGAAAATACTGATCCAAAAATTTATATGGAAATGCAAAGGACCTATCATGGTCCAAACAGTCTTAAGAAAGGACAAACAGAGCTTAGTTTTCAATTTTACAACTTACAACAAAGCTACAATAATGAAGACAATGTAATATTGACAGGATAGATATGTGGGTCTATGGAATAGAAACAAGTTCATACATCTGTGGTGATTTAGTTTTCAACAAGGGTGCCATGGCCTTTCAGTGGTACCTTCAGCAAATAATGATGAGACAACTGGATATGCACATGCGAAAAAAAAAAAAAAAAGCATTTGGGTCCATACCTTAAACCATAGTTATGACTTGTATTTAGATGTCCCCTCAAGGCCTCAGGTGCTCATAGGTGGAGCTTTTGGGAGTTGGCTGGCTCATGAATGTGTGATGCAGGAATAGGTCTGTGATCCTGGGATTTATAAATGTGATAACGAAATTGGCTTAGCCTAGTTCTGGGTTTGGATAATAGAAGCCCCGTCCTGGCTGTGAGTGGCACCAATCAATAGCTTATAACCTGGATGGAATATAAAGGGAGAGAGAGAAGACAGGCTTGCTGCTGCTGCTGCATTTCCTCCTGTGTGCCTTGCCATGCTACCCTGCTTTGGAGCCAGCCAATTATGAACTGCAACCTATACAAACTGTGAACTGAAATAAACTTTTCCTTCTTTAATTTGTGTGTGTTGAGTATTTTGTCTCAGCAACAAGAAAAGTCACTAAGCAAACCATATACAAAGTTAATCACAGGCAAAAAGTCTTAAGAGCCAAAAATATAAAACACTGCAAATGTGTGATCTTAAATTAGGCAACATTTTCTTAGATGAGACATCAAGAGGCATAAAGAAGTAAAGTTTGAATACTATAAAAATTAAAACTATTTGCAGAACAGGGAATGCTATGAAGATAATAACAACCCCACAGAAAAAAATGAGAGAAAATATGTGTGACTCATATACCTGATAAGGCTCTGATACCTCCAAGCTGTAAAGAACTCCTAAAACTCAAAAATAAAAAGAGTTTTTTAAAGGGGGAGATTTGAATAAACATTTCTTCTGAGAAGAATCTTAAACTCTAAGCAAGAACTTAGACTCTCAAACAGGTGGCACAGTACCATGAAAAGCAATTTGGTAATTCCTTTAAAATAAAAAGTTATCAGACAACCCAGCAATTCCATTCTTAGCTATATACCTGAGATTAAAAACAAATGTTCATATGAGAGTGTACATAGATGTTCATAGCTGCATTTGTCATAATAACAAAAAAGTGGAACAAACCTGATGTTTACCAACTGATAAATGTACTGATAAAATGTATTATATGCATACAGTGGAATATTATTCAGTTATAAAAAGCAGTAGGATATATGTTAAGTACTGTAATATGGATATGTCTTAAAAGCATTATTCTAAGTGAAAGAACAGATACTTCAGGCTACATATTGTCTGTTTTCATTTATGTGCACTAGCCAGAACAGGCAAATTGAGAAAGACAGAAAGTAGACTACTTGGCATCAGGTGTCAGAAGATCTGGAATGAATGTTAACAAGTACAGAGGGTTTTTGTTTTGTTTTGATTTTTGAGGAGGAGGATGTCCTCCAGTTAGATAAGATGATGGTTATACAATGTTGTGAACATATTAAAAACAATAAAGCTTATGATTTAACCTGGTGGATTTTATGGTATTTGAATTATGAATTATAAATGTAAAAAAACCCATGATTAGAGAAAGGGTCAGAGTTGTGTGATGGACTAGGGAGTTATTCATATGGGCAATTATTTGAGGGAGTGGAGTAGATACTGTATAGCAGTAGTGGTGAACCTAAGGCACATTGCCATAGCAGGCTATTTGTGTCACTGAAAGCTCTAAGGTAAGCCATCACTGCTGTATAGTAATGCTGCCCAACAGAAATTTTTACAATGATGTAAATGTTCTGTATCTATACTGTCCATCTGAATGTTTTAAAATATTAAATATGTGTGTATAACAGCAAAAATTTGACCAAATTGTCAAGGCTCTTCTTTCTAGAGGGCCAAAAAACAGCGACTGGAATACTGGTACTAGGATAATTCCTTAATCTGGCCACACTTATATGTTATTACCTTTAAAATGGTAACAGTGGATTTTATTTTGTTTTAAAAGAGCCAAATAGTTACATGCAAGACAACCTGCTGCGCCTCTGGGGTTGAGAACGAGAGGTGGTTCTCAGTGCATCCTGTGTGCCTAGAGTATGTGCTTTTGAGGACAGATGACCAGGGAAATGGTACTTTTGGTGGCACTGTTACAGGGGTATATGAAGTCTTTCCTGAGCTTTGCCAAATGTAAATTATTTTCCCTTCCCCAAGAAAAAGACCCTCAAACTTACCAATTTTGATTTTAGACAGTTTGGAAGTAGCCTTCAAACAGTGTAGAGTTAAAGCTGTCTTTGTTGTTATTAAACAGAATGGCCACAGCGTCCAGGCATGATTGTGGAACATGAACATATAGCTGTAGGAAAGAGCTCCTCCCATTACCTCTCTCCAGCCCCAACACACCATCAAATAACTGCATGTAAGAAAAGGAACTGCTAGGGCTTGGGATTTAGCTCAGCGGCATAAGCATCTGCCTGGAAAGTGCGAGGTTGTGAGTTTGATCCCTGATACCATCATTAAAAAAAAAAAAAAAAGAAAGAAAAGGAACTTGTCTCAGAAATGGTTTCAAGCTCCTATCTGGCTTGTACTCGACCTACCCACCCCTGCCGTGTAGGGCTAGGCCAGTGGGAGGATGAAAGCTAATGAAATGAGATCTGTGTTTTTCTTGTCAGTGGTGTGGTGCATCAAAAAGCTGACTGGCGCAGCATTCACGAGAAGATATGTCAACTCCTGATTCCACTGCGCACTTCCATGCCCTTCTATAATTCAGAGGAAGAACGGCAGCATGGCCTGCAGCAGCTGCAGCAGCGGCAGGTAGGACCTATAGGCCTGGGGTGGGGTTAGCTCATGTGTGCAGTGTAACTACCTCAGATAAGGGCTGAGCTGTGTTGTGATCACTAAACTGTAACCTCAGTGGAGGCAGAGGCTTTGCTTTATGTCTTTTTGTCCTCAATCTCATTCATTCTGTTCGTTCCACGTATACTGAATACTCATTATTTTAGTTTGTTAGAACTCCTATAATAAGATACTGCAGACTGGGTGGCTCAAACCACAGAAACTTATTTTCTCATGTTTCTGAAGGATAGAAATCCATGATCAAGGTTCTGGCTTGTGTGGTTTCTTCTGAGCCCTCTCCTCTTGGCTTGCAGCTGGCTTCCTCTTTGCTGTGTCCCTTGTGTGGTTCTCTGTGAGCATGTATCCCTAAGTGACACCAACTTCCTCTTATAGAGACACTGGTCAGATGCAGTTAGGGCCCACCTTGTGGATTCATTTTAACTATATCACATTTTAAAGGCACCATCTCCAAATACAGCTACATCTGGAAGGACTGAGAGAGCTTCAGGACATCAATTTGGGGGAGAGCAAAATTCAGCCCATAGTGTCCACCTATGTCGAATGCTGTGATAAGAGCTTTGGCATATACTAGGAGAATATAACTAGTACATAACAGAGAAGACTTCATAAAAGTGACTCCCATTATTATAATATAAATAGCATAATAATTACTATAAAAATTAGCATTTTATGAGTCCTAAACTTTAAACACTGAATTTATCAATTTTGGTGTTATGATACTTTGATAGCAGCCTTAGAACAATATAAATTTATTTCTGATATTAGCTAAGGAGAATAATTCCAGAAGAAAAAATGAAATGTATCTCTCAAAATCAGCAAAAGGACAGAAAATTTTAGAACATCCTGAGGTATCTATAACTTTGCTAAACATAAATTTTATTGGAAATATAATTAAAATATATATTTATTCATCTAACAGCTTTATATTGTGCATTTATGATAGTTCAAGGACTTATTTCAAGAACTAAGTTCATGCCAAGGACTGAACTAGGATGAAAAGACACATGTTCCTGGATATTGAAGCCCTCAGAGACCTTTTTTATGTCATCTGTTTTGCAAGTTCACTCTGAACCTTCAATAGTCTGAATGGCTTATCTCCAGATAAGGATGTTGGCCTCATCTCCAAGTGTATCTATGCCCACCTTTACCTTTACATTTATATTGTTTCTGATGCTCTATTTCTTTCTACTACAGAAGCACTTGATTGAATTCTGCTACACGGTTGCCCAGAAATATCTTTTTGAAGGAAAACATGAAGATGCAGTCCCAGCAGCTTTGCATTCCCTCCGCTTCCGCATGGCCAGGCATGGCCTGAGTTCAGTAGAGCTTGTGCCTGCTTACCTGCTGTTGGCTGAGGCCAGCCTTGGTGAGTGGACCCGACTTACCCTAGAACCCTTAAGAAGTACTGTATTGGATCTTACCAATAACCAAAGCGTCTAAAAGCACCAAGGCACTTTTTATGTAAGAGCAGAGTTGTTGTGAAGTTTGACACAAGGTGGGGAAGGAGCTGTAACACTTCTGGTTACAACTGACAGAAATCTACTCAAGCTGGCCTGTGTAAAAGGAGATTTTTAGGATGCTGTAAGGGAGTTGAAGTTTCATGAGGCATTAGGATTGGGATACTGTAGGAAAGCATGGCTGGTGCTCTCAGTCTCTCTTGAGCCTTATTTCTTATCTCTGTTCCTTTCTGAGTATCTGTGATGTTTCTTCTCTCTGCAGGCCCAGATGAGGTCAGCGTGACATGCTTCAGAGATAAACTAACCCGCCACTATGGATGGGAGGGCAGTATTGACAGTGGGGAACACAGGCTTAGTAGACTCTCACATTGTGGCTACAACAAGGGGAGAAATGGAATTTTGATAGAATTTAACATTCTCGAACGCCAACAGTGTTTTAAGGAACTGAAATCCTACTTTGGGCATCTTAAGAACCATCATTTAAATTTTTTAAGTGTTGGAGCTATAATTCAGTGATGGAGTCCTTGACTAGTGTATATAATACCCTACATTCAATCCCTAGCACTGCAAAAAAAAAGTTTTTAAGTAAGACTGTTGGAAGTACAGTATACACCCCCTCTGCATCCCTGAGCCATCCAGAGTAAGTTGTTCACTTGATGCCATCTTTAGAATTCTTCAGTGTATATTTCCTATACACTGAAAGAAGTTCTTTTTCATGGGCGGAATACAACTTTGCCTGCTAAGAAGACTCCACTCAAGCTTTTCCAATTTTCCCAGTAACATCTTTGTAGAAAAAAAAGTTACAGAGTCAGAAAATGTTAGGAATGTTCAGGTTCAGAATTAGTTTTAATTTTGTTGCTATATATCGTTAGTCTTTATTCTGGAATAATTGACCAGTCTTTCCTGCCCTTTTATGACCTTATCACTTTTAAAGATCATGGGCCAATTATTTTATAAAGCATTGCTCAGTTTGGATTTGTCCGCTATTTCCTCATCATTGAACTTAGAGTATAAAGTTTTGGCAGTAATACGATAGAAGTGATGCTCTGTTCTTCTCATTCTGTCCTCTAAGTTGGCAAGTGTTTTCAACTTTTTCATTACAGATGATGTTTATTTTATTTTGTTTATACTGGTAATGAATGGCACCTGGAAAATATTAGATGAAAATTTTAGAAATAAATATTTTATATGTTTTAAATAACTTTTATTATGGTATATATACTTGTTTTATTTATGAGTAGCTATTATTGTTAATTTTTAACTGCAACTGAATTTATAAATTGAACTGTATTGTAAATATGTATATATGCACATTCGATATTGTCAGAGGTTGTAAACATTCATGGGAGTTGTTCTAAGTTATTTAATTTTGGATAGATAAGCAGAACATTAGGCCTGCAGAATATTAGGCTAATTTATATCAAATTATTCTATGGCTACTCCACTCTTTCTAAATCTTTCTAATCACATGACAGAGGGTAAATTACAATAATTTAGTCCTAAGATCTCAACTGGTTTTCTTTGCAGTTCTAGAATCAGGTAATACTTCATTCCATACAGTAGAACTGATTTATTTATATAGACTTGGGTTCCTATTTTATTCAGTGGATTATAATCTTTTACTATTAGTTTGATGTCCAAACTGTCCCTGTTTTGGCCAGTTGTGGCTCGTACTCAAGCTGGCTTCTGCTTCTCCTTGAAATATCCCCTTTATCCTTTGATCACTTGCCTGCTTTATGGAACATACCTTCAAGGAATCCTGATTTATTTCTATGGAAAAGGAAATTTTCAAGCCAAGTGCTGTACATTAGGCTTTATTCATTGTTACTGAGTGCTGCTCCCAGGCCTTCTCAGTGAACAGAGTTAAATAACGTGTATAAATACAATAATACATATCACACCTATCTTTATTACTATGTCCTGTAATATCAATAGATGTATGACTGTGAGTCTATACCAGTTGCTTCCAAATCCACTCCACCACCTCCCAAGGCTTCAATTAATTTTCTCCCATTTTATATTTATGGCTCCCTTCTCTGACAAGTAGAAAACAGGCTTCCCTTTTCATTAATATATTCACATACCTAATCCGTTTTCCAGCATAAACTAAGTCTCCATCTCAAACTCTGTTCCTTCACCCTTGCAGATGCTGAGCTCTGACTCCTCACTTGGGTTGGTCTTCTGTACATGTCTACTCCTCCTGCGTATGTTTGGGCTCTGACTCTCCATGCCAGGCTATTTACTATAGGAATGCTGTCTTACCCCACTTAGGTCTGATAATCCATTCTTGATTCTCTTCCTTTCAAACTTATGGTAAGAGCACTGGACAAGGAAATATAGCTAGGTTCTAGGTATCCCTGACACTGACCAACTGTGGGATTTTGGAAACTTCAACCCACCTGCTATTTCGACTACTGCTCATTCACTGGTCTCTCTGGCCTCTCTCCAACATGGCCTCTACACAAAAATGGGATTGATCACCCTCTCCAAGTGACATTTCTAAAGCAGTGTATCAGGTCCTGCTTGTTCCATCTCCAAGCAAATCCTCTTACCTAAATTCTATCACTTTATGTCTCTCAAATTCTCTCTCTGTCTCTCTGTCTCCTCTCTGTCTCTGTCTCTCTCTCCTCTCTCTATCTCTCTTTCTCTATCCTTCTCTCAATTTCTCAGAGACATGGTGATGTTCTTGGTTCTGGAAGACTCTTCTCCCTCTACTTTTCCCCACCTAATTAATTCCTAGTGACCCTGAGATCAGGTCACAAAGGTGATTATCTTCTTGTCCAGAAAACTTCTCTGATCCTCCAGACCAGGTTAGATGTCTTTTTTTTTTAAATGTCATCACTCCTAAACTTTCTTCTTTTTTCCTGAGTACCCACTTCATTAATAGTTTATATATTCACTGATGAGATTGCCTAAGTAATGTTTCTCTTCCTCACCATCCTATAAGCTCTGGGAGAACAGATTCTGTGCCTGTACTTTTCATCACAATGTTTTCACATGCAGTAGAGAAGTGACTCAAAAAATACTCTCAGTACCTGAACCCCTGGGTAGCACTATATAAGCATTTGTTGAGCCTGAATTCTGTTCACAGGATTGCTTTGAGGGCTAAATGACTTCATGCATTATAACATAAAAGTGCTCTGAAATCTGGAAAATTATCTAGAAATGAAAGGTTTTACTATGGTGCCAAGTTATTGGTTTAAAATCTTGCCAATGTTTCAAAGTTTATATAAAACACATTTCTTGTATACATACTTCTTTCCTATCGTAGAGATTCCTCCAGACTAGAGAGGAAAAATAACAGATATTTAATCTTTCCTCTTTCTCCTTTTTTCTTGTAAAATTTTGGAATTTTTGGTGTTTGCTTTTTGTTTATTTGTTTGTGGTGGGTATCCAGAATTGAACTCAGGACCTTGTGCTTGCCAGGCAAGCACTGTGCCACTGAGTTATATATCTGGCCCCAAACTCTGGAATTTTAATCAAAAAAAGATGCCATTTTCAGTAACACTTCAAGAAGACATGCTATTCATCATCCACTGCCATAGTCAAATTAGAGAGGCCAGGTTGAGAATTCCGCTCTTTATTTGCTGGTTGAGTAGTTCTAGTCACCAAGCTATTTCTGACCTCAAGGCTAGAAGTCTTTCTGCATCACACATGGCTGACTTCTAGGAAACTCTGGGGTGTGGGCTTGAATATCACTTTTTCAGACATTGGTTCCCAATGTCAAGAATAGGTCCCTCCCTGCTATTTCTTGGTCACTATTCTGTTCACTTCCTTCATAATACTTCCTGTTTACTTGTTGATTGTGAATCTACAACTTGACTTGTAGTCAAAGGTTGCATCTCAGTGTGTACTAAACAGCTAGTGCAGTGATGAAGATCCAATACCTTATATGATTGAATGAGTGAAATTTCTTTGAGTTATTCTTCTGATAATTATTTCATAGGGATGTTAGGTCACTTGAATCACAGGTGCAAATGAACCTGCATGGAGTGGGGCAAACAGTAGGATCCTCATAAGTGCTGTTTGTCTTTTCTTCCCCTGGGCACCTTACAGCTACAGGCTTCAACTCATTTGTTTCTACTGCATTCAATGTTCCTTAATGTTCAGCACTAAGTCCTGCAAAGTCTTCCCCCAGCATGTCTCTTAGACCTGCCACTAACCCAGTATAAACCTGTTGCCTCATCTTCCGAACAACTGCTGCTGGTCCTTAGGTGGCTTTTATGTATTATTAAGATCACCCTTCAGGAGAGCAATTACTTTCTTCAGCAACTCTGTCTCCACAACATCCACTTAGTCCCTCTGCCCTCCAGATGGGCACTCTATAGACGAGTTCTGCCTGAACTATCCATCACTGGGCACAATCTTACTTCTGACCAAGCACTAGTGAGCTATCAGCAGCCTGTTCTCTTACTTTGCTCTTTTCCTGTAGATCTGGTGCTTATTTAGGTGTTGGTGCAGCTTAGCTTTAAGGCATTCCTTCTGTTGCCAGCTAGTCGATGGTTCTTTTGCTCTATTCAGATAGAATTCTGACTTAGCAAAATGGAGCTCTGCTAGTGGCCCTGAGCTTTGGTTGCCAACAGCACTCTGTCTTTCTCATTTCAGCTCTGAGCCCTGATGCTACTGGCTGATGCTAATTCATGAGACACGTCATTGGTCAACACTGCCAGTTGCTGGTCTGTGCACTGCTGACTGTCACCAGCTGATGTCAGACACGTCAGTTGACTCTGCCAATTATTTTGCTTTTCTATTATTGATCTTCATTTGATGCTGATCTCTGGAGTTCTACAGGCCTCAGGATTTATAATGCTTTATTTTAAAGTGGCCACTCTGTCTACATGGATAAGAATCCCAAATAGATGTATAGGACCTCCCATGGTCACACTAAGAAGTAAATCATGAGCAGATTTACAGGACCACTCAAGTGATGGTTTATTTGGACAGGACCTATGCTGCAGCACAGAGAGTCCAGCATACCAGAGACAGCTGTCCTAACCCATGCCCAGAAGTGTGAGGGAATGCTGCAAGCCTGATTGGTCCAAACCTGAGCCTGCTGATTGGTCCAAACTAATCTGAACTCAAGGCTTCTGAGATATTGCAGGAAAACCAATATCAAACCAAATGGAAGACTCTTTGCACTGAGGAATCTAGAAGGCAGTGTTCATTATACTAGCAGGCCAGTGGAATCAAGTCCAAATCATTAGCAAAGAACCAGCTTTAAGTCCAGTTTAAATATAGTTTATAAGCAGCAAGGACAAGGCATTATATAATTGGTTACATGGATTGAATTAAGTCACATATCATCAGGAAAACTAACCTTAAATACATTTGCTTAAAAGGAGTAATTATCATAACACAGGAACATCCTAGGGACAAAGGGAGGAGGCTCAAACAGAGCAAGCAGAGTTTAAAAATGTCTGGGTTAGTATGCCCAAAAAATTGACTGGATTAGTATGCCCCAATCAAAGTCCTTAAAGTCAGTTAGAAACAATATAGCTTCTTAATTAAGGGAAAAATAAGCTGCGAATAGTCAAATTGATTGAGCTCATTACCAGAAAAGAAGCTGGACCTAGGCAGTCAAAGCTGACTGAATTCAGCAGGGTGTTGATGTGACAGGCAGCAGGAGCATAGGCAGAGACTACTATTTGATTTTAACTTGCTATAACATGTCTCTCAGTTTGTTATCGTACAACTGTGCCTTTACTAATTATATATTGTGCCCTTACACTGATTGATCCAAATTCAGTTTTGCTTAATTTAAATTTGACCTTGCTACTGTTAGAATGGACATCATCCGGGGAGGTGGGAGGTCTCCAGGATAACACAGATGTCACAGTGATAGTTTAGAGGGAACAGGAAGATACAGACTTTTTGACAGACAGTGGTTGTCTCAGTAAAAGTTTTTACCGAGACAGTGGTATGTCTCGGTAAAAATTGGTGGGGCCCAAACTGGACTCTTCAGGAGGGCTGGCTGTGCTAATCATAGCTTTGGAGACTTAGGCGAGGTTGGGGTGTTAATAACAAGCATAGATACTTCCCTGATTACTGTTATGTTAAGGGTGGTTTTCCCACCGTTTCACCAAAGAGCTGGAAGCATCTGGAATGGCCAAGGGCAAGGAGGTGCACCACAGCTGACAACTGAGGACAGCTCCTGTCAAGGTGGGCTGAGAACAGCAGGCAGTAACCTGAGAAGTGGTGGGAGGACAGAGGCAAGCTGTCCCAGTCCCTCCCAGGGAGGAAGTGCGGTGAAGGGGAGGGCCATGACAGCTCTTGGCCAAACCACACCCAACCTGGCCGTCACAGAAAAAAAGGGGAGAATCAGGTGCTGCTATCTGTCTTTGGCATTTCCTCCTTGAATGAGAATTTGATAGTGAAAAATGAAATTCACAGTATTTCTCAATGCCTTCTGCCATTTTTCCCTTAGCCAGTCTTAGCTAAGAGCCATTTCCTTCTTCACCCTTTGGAGGACTCTAAACTTCTTGTTTTATAGACAAAGCCCATATGCAAGGTGTGACTTGCCATGTTCACACGAGGCTAGCTCGCAGACTGAGGCCTCTTGCTTCTGCTCTAGAACTCTTCCCATTCTCATTTGCTCCCTGACCTTTAGTTGAGCAGGGTTACTTGCTTGTCTTCCTCTTCACCTCTCCTGCTCTAAGTCAGTGATATAAAGTGATAACTAGACTAAAAGAATGCTTACATAAAATGTTAGTCCACCTTCTATCACCTTAACAACTTCCTGTGATAACTGACTTATGAAGAGAAAAGGTTATTTTGGCTCAGTGTTGTGTGGTTTCAGCCTGTGATGAGGTGTATCAATTACTTTTAGGCTTCTGATGATGATGGATGGGACCAGGGGTGAGGGGCTCATCTTTGTGAGAGCGGGTGGCCTAGAAAAACCTTTTACATCATTATATTAATATAAAAATAAAGATAACTTTCTTTTCTCTTACCTTCTACCTCACTTAGTGCCTGTGTGTTGACCATTCTGGCCCCTCAGTGTCTCTCTCATTTCTACACAATCTCCATTCACTGATTTGGCTGAGACTCTTTTCTGTGCTTGGCTGAATTATTTCAAGAACTCCTAGCGAGTCTTCTACCTTTCTCTCTTCTGTTCTTTCCCCACATTGGTCCCAGAGACTTCTCTAAATCTAAATACAATTTGCTCCCCCTTCCTGAAGATCCACTCATTTTGCCTACATGCATCAAGTTCCTTGGCATGACTTACTAAGCCCTCCATGATCTTTCCTTCATCTACACTTTTTTTTTTTTTGTCTTTTTGAGACAGGGTCTCGCTATGCAGTTGAGGCTGTCCTTGAGCTCTCTTTGTAGCCCAGACTGGTCTCAAACTCGCAACGATACTCCCATTAGGCCTCCTGAGTGCTAGGATTACAGACATGAACCACCGTGTCCAGGTACCATTTTAGTCTCATTTGTTTCCATTTTGTCCTTAATGCTCTGCACCATCCTTACCAACCTGTTGTTTTCACATGTAGCACACTGTTTTGTATCTCCATATACCAGTTACCTCTTCCAGGGCTCTCACTCTCCTCTTATCTAACTGGAAAGCTGTATTCTTCTTTACAGCCAAGTGTGGACTCAGCTGACCATGCCTCTTCCCACTCCATTGCCTCTCTACAACCCCTTTCATGGGATTAAACGTTTTCTATCCACTGCCACTTCCAAACCTCATGTTGCTATCCTCGTATTTATACTCCATAATGATGATATATTTGATATGTTTTCATTTTGCACATGCCTTCCCCCAACTTATCTATGAGTTTTTCTAGGGTAATGGCTTTGATTCATCTTTGAATCCTTATCACTGTGTGCCAGATATTAAATGTGCATGTATATGTTCATAAATTGATATATAATTCACATATCATACGATTTACCCTTTTAAAGTAATTCCTGCTGAGCTGGGCCTGGGGGCCCACGCCTGTAATCCCAGCACTTGGGAGGCTGAGGCAGGAGGATTGTTTCAGTTTGAGACCAGTGTAGGCTACAAAGTGAGCTCAAGGCCAGCCTCAACTGCATAGAGAGATCCTGTCTCAAAAAGACAAAAAAAAAAAAAAAAAAAAAAGCACTCCTGTGGTCTTAGTGTATTCGCAAGGTTGTACAGCCAGCACCACTATCTAAACCCTTATTAGATAAAGATAAATAAAACATCTTATTAACCCTTAAAAAAAACCATGTAACTATTGACAGTTACTTCCAGTCAGTCATTTCCACCTCTTCTTGGGCTCCTAGCCACCACGAATCTACTTTCTATTTCTGTAAATTTGCCCATTTTGAGCATTTCATATAAATGGAATCATGTACATGTTGGGTTGGTGTCTGGCTTCTGTCATTTAGTATAGAATGTTTTCAAGGTTTCATCCATGTTATAGCACTTAAACTCCTCATCATTTTTGTGACTGTATAATGTTCCAGTCATGGGTGTGGACATAGGACATAGACATTTAAGTTGGGTCTATTTGGCTATTATGAATAGGCTGCTATGAACATTCATGTACAAGTTTTTGGGTGTTGATAAATATTTCAGTCAAAGAATAGATTATTGAATGGATGATGACTCCTGTTTTATCATGTGATCTTTGGTCCAAATATGAATTATTACTTTCTTTATTGCTTTTGGAAAGGTCTGGGCCGGATCGTTCAAGCTGAAGAATATCTCTCACAAGCCCAGTGGACAGTCCTGAAGTCAAATAACTGTAGTAATGCCACCTATTCCTTACTGCATCGGAATCTGGGCCTTCTCTACATGGCTAAAGAAAACTATGAGGAAGCCCGTTATCATCTGGCCAATGATGTAAGCAAGTTAAGCTATAAAACACGGGCCGCTTAGTTGTTTTGTTTTTTAAATGAACATTTCCCTAAAATGTCCTGTTGGTAACTGATCATTTGGTTGAGTATCAGCAAGAGCACCAATCTAGTATCCTGCCTTCCGTTCCCTGGTTATGCACCCTTGGCTAGGCCTGGCTGCTCTGAAGCTAAGAAGAGACAACTTCAGACTGGTTCAGGGAAGGGCTTTGCTTTTAGTCCCAGCTCTGTCATTTCACCAGGTACATAGTTTGGGGCCAATTATTTAACCTCTTTCAAAGACAAAAATCATATATTTAAAAAATAGACCTCTCGGACACATTGGGTCATTGCAGAGATTAATAATAGAATAGTACACGTATACTACTTTGGCCACTTTTAAAAATAACATTGCTATCTACTTCAGAGTGTGGTTATTAAATTTAAATGAGCTAGATCTATAAGAAAGCACTTACAAACTCTAAAACTCTATACAAATGTTAGATAAGAGGTTGGGAATAATAACTGAGCTATTGTTTCAAAATTATGAGGTTCCTCTTAGATTTTGGATAGGTCTGGCCAGATCGTTCAAGCTGAAGAATATCTCTCATAAAGCCCAGTGGACAGTCCTTTTCTCTCTGAAAAATATTGCCAGAGAGAAACCTGGTTAGGTTGGGTCGGATTGCAAACTCCACAGATGTTAGCCGTTTCTTTAGCCTCTCCCCTGGCCTCTCCTGGGCAGCACTCCATCTGCTTGGCTCCCACTGCGTTCAGGGCTGCCCATAAATTCATCGTCATACTTACTCCCCCACCTCAACCCCCAAATTCGCTCTCTCTTCTCCTCTCTGACATGGGAGGCTGAACGTCATGGGATCTGTTGCGTTCTGGCTTTGTAAGGCTACAGACAGTAACAATTTCTTGCTGTTGGCTGTCCCTAGCATGTCACACACTCTTACAGGTTCTTTAACCCTTCCATATCTCAAATAATGTTTCCACTAAATTATCTTCAGGTAATACTTTTGAGGATACCACCTGCTTCTTCCTGGCCCTTGAGCAGTCCAAGTGCTCCTTTGTGTTTCTTCTCTGTCTTTCAAACTGCATCCTCCAGTTAAGCGGAGTCCCGAGCTATCTGGGCCACACAGTTGGGAGTTAGCTCAAGCGCAGGTTCCCCAGCCTCGCTTATTTTTTTTTAAACACAAAACTTTATTGATATAGCCCATAAAATTCATTTTAAGTGTACAATTCAATGAATTTTAGCACTTTTACAGAGCTGTGCCGTCATAAGTACAATCAAGTTTTGGGACATTTCTATCACTTCAAAGAGTCTCTCATTTCCTTTTGTAGTCATTTCATATCCCCACCCTAGTCCCAGGCAATCACTTTCTGTCTCTGTAGATTTATCTTCTTTAGATGCTGCATATAAACAGAGTCATACGTAGAACTGAAGTCTGACTTTTCTTTTTTTGGTGCTGGGGATCAAACTCACAACCTTGTGTTTGCCAGGCAGGTGCTTATGCTGCTAAGCTAAATCCCTGGCTCAGGAAGCCTGTCTTCTTTTACCTTGCCTCATTAGTTGCATGTATCAATAACTCATTTCTTTTAGTGCTAAATGGTAGTCCATATTCTGGATTAGACACTAATTGGTGATCCACTAATTGGTTAGGTGCTGGACATTTTAATTATTTCTACTTTTTGGCTCTTATGAATTATATTGCACAAAAATTTGTGTATGTATCTTAGTGTGGATGCACATCTTTATTCCTCTTCAGTATGAGAAGAGGACTTGCTGGGTCCTCTATGTTTTGAGACATAGTAACTCTATGTTTAACATTTTGAGGAGCTACGGAACTACTTCCATGGAAGCCAGATCATTTTACATTCCTAACTGCAAAGTATAAGGATTTCATTTTCTCCTCATTCTCACCAATACTTTTTATTTTCTGTCTTCTCTTGATCCATTCTGTTCAGTATGAAGTGATATCTCATTCTGGTTTTATTTTTCATTTCTCTAATGACTGTTAGCATTAAGTATTTTTTTCATGTGCTTATTATTCATGTATGTATTCTCTAGAAAAATGTCTACTCAGGTCCTTAGCTCATTTTTACATTGAGCTGTTGTAAAAATGTCTTTCTGTGTACATATTCTGAATATATACGATTTGCAAAGGGAACTCAAGCACTCTTCTTTCTCTTGGAATAGATTTATTTTGCCAGTTGTGCATTTGGAACAGAGGATATCAGGACCTCTGGAGGCTACTTCCACCTGGCTAATATCTTCTATAACCTTAAAAAATTGGACCTGGCAGATACATTGTACACTAAGGTGAGCTGGGGAATGTGAGAACTGAGCCTTAACATTTGGGTCTGATATTTTATAACCAGTGTCAGATCATTTATAAGAAACATACCAGCCAGGCGTGGTGGTATACGCTTATAATCCCAGCACTGAGTCAGGCCATTGCTGTACGTTTGAGCCCATCCTGAGCAACTTATCAAGACTCTATCTCAAAAAATAAAAAAGAGCTGGGTTCAATTCCCAGTACTGAAGGAAAAAATAAGAAAATCAGGAAAAGAAAACAAGAAAGAAACAAAAAAAACAAGGCTTAGAGAAATAAAGTGACTTTCCCAAGGTTACATAGTCTGACATAAGATATACACGCTTTACTTTCTTCCTATTTTTCTACTGCCAAAATAACTTGATCTTTAGCATCCATCAGATGCTTCCCTCTCTGTCACACCCATGGAGGGAAGCTAATGGGGCCTATTGAAGTGTGTGACGGAAGAAAAGAGCTTTTCAAAAGCAATTTATTGGAGCAAGGTCCTGTCAAGGGATCAAAGAACATGACAATAATAATTATAAAATTCTATCTTTACGTGTAAAACATTAAACCTGTTTCCATATGCTAAAATATACTGTCTGCATTCACACCACCTCACTTAGCCAGCAACCATTTCTGTCTCTGAGACAAGTTGTCATGGTATGACCATTGGTTCATATTTTAGGCACATTTCTTAGAAAGACACTGAAAAGCAATGAGCTTTGGTGTCTGTCAGATCTAAGTTTAGATCCAGGTTGTACTTCTAGACAGCTCTTTCCAGAAGTCAAGTGTGATCATAACTTCTCTAAGCCTCTGTAACGCATTGGATGTTGCGTTTAGTAAAATATGTGCCCCACAAGTGTTTTAGGCTCCACCCCCAGATGACCCTGCCGTGTGTCCTTGACACTCACTTTGGCAAGGTCTGTTTGGGCTTCCAAGGCTCTCTCTGTCCCCAGACACAATAAGAGAGGGGGCTTCAGACTCAGGAAAGCTGGCCCCCGGAGTTGAGGTCTCACCTGGCAGATCCAACAGCTGAGGTCAGGATTGTTTGTCTGATTGCCATCTCCTTTCCCAATAGGTATCAGAGATCTGGCATAAATATTTGAACGATCACTATCAAGTCCTCTCAGAGGCTCGCATCCAACAAATAGATTTACTAGGGAAACGATTTGTGAATGACACTGGATTGGGTAAGTGGCAATTCTGTCTACCACAGCAGTATTTATCCTATCTAATACATAGGACTTGCCCCTGATTGGGAGAATAGCTGTTTCCATCATGGGACACATTACTGCCACCTTCCTTATTTTACTAGTGAGGAAAACTGAGAGATGAGGGTCAGAAGTTTTACCAGTGTTGGGAATAATTCAGATCCCTGTCATGACACATAGCACTCAGAGAACAAGTAAGGGGCAGATCTGGAGGAAAAAACCCAACAAGTGCGCGTGTGGCTTCTTCAGAATACCTGTGTCTTGTGTGTTATTCCTCCAGGGCAAAGAAGAAGGCACACTGCTGGTTTGTTCTGATAACGTATCCTCTTCCTTGACAGAACAATGAGGTTCTCAGTAGAAAAACAAAATTTGGTTTATCGGTACCCCCAGCTCAGCAGAGGGCTGAGGGCTGAGTAGTACTAGAAGGCACCCTGCCCTCTGAGACAAGAAAAAGTCAGGCGATCTCCTTTCCACTCAAAAGAAAGGTAACCATGTAGCTGGTGGCACAGAACATGCACACTATAATGAAAGAACATTACCACAACTACAATTATACATTACCACACTGCAATTATAAGATAAGTCCCAGAACAAAATGAATAGAGTACTTTGGGGGAAAGATTTTTGAGTGAAAGTTCAAAAAAATTAATAAATCTATTGAGTTTTTTTCCTCATAAAAGTGGTTCACAGTACAACAGAAAGCTTGGAAATCATAAAAGTCTCCAGCTTTAATGTCATGGTGTCTGCCTTTTTTTGCTACCATTAAGATTATTACTTAAAGATGTGCTTTTAAGTACTTGATCCATAATAACTGCTCAATAAATAATAACTAATGTGTGACCAAACACCACTGGGGAAAATAGTAAATAGTCTCATGTGAGGGAGCAGAAAGACTATTGCTTAAGCATCTTCAGACTTGGGGAGACAAATTAACTCCTGCAGCTGCCAGAAGTGCCCCTGGCTCCCTCCTCTCAGCTATAGAGCAGAAGTGGCACTCAAGGAACTGGACCCAAGGAATCCAGCTATGACAAATCGCCCCACATTTAGGAGTCCCAGAGATTTAGGACACAGAATCTAAGAGACAGAGAGAGACCAGGAGAGAGAGAGAGAGAGAGAGAGAGAGAGAGAGAGAGAGAGAGATATGAAACTTAGGACTTTGGGACTTGCAGAAGAGCATTTTAAGGTCGCTGTGATCGTGAAGAGCTAGGCAGAGCTGGAGAACTGCCCCACTCTGTCCTGTCCCTGCTCGCCCAGTGGAGGCAGTCCTCCTCCCAGCCAGCAGCATGCTGGGATTTGTGCTGTTTCTATCAGAGCTCCCTGAAGGAGGCTTCAGAGGACCAGGCGCCCTGCAGCTGATCGCTTATGATGAAGGTGGGCTCAGCTGCCCACACCCTGTATCTCTTTTCTCCTCTTCTAATTCAGATGAAGCCCAGGAAGCAGAAGCTATTCAGATCCTGACTTCCATCCTGAACTTTCGAGAATCTACTTCTGACAAAGCTCCTCAAAAGACTGTCTTTGTTCTGAAAACTCTGGTCATGCTTTACTACCAGATGATGAATGCTTCAAAGGTAAATTTCCCTAGAAAAGAAGTATATTGAAAACAGAATGAGGAATCTGCCTAGTGTGTGGATTCAGCTGTGTTTGCCAGATCCCACCAGTTTTTGGGCTGAGAGCCCTCCCTCTACAAAAGTCCAGATGCTCATGACAGGTCTCATCTGTTGAGTCCAGCCTATGTGATGGAACCTGGATTGCCTTTGTCCCTCAAGGGAAACTTCCCAAGCTCCCATAGATGAACTGAATTTGGGGTGATGCCAAAAAACCTGCAGAGCCATGGGCTTGGAAATCCTGAAGAGTGACGTGGCCACTCCCACTACACTCGATTACCCAGGTCTCTATGAGTGCAGAGGTTTGAGGAGGACTGAATTGTTGTGAACCAGCTAAAAAGGGAAGAGGTTTAGGGTTATGATTATTATACATCAATGTAATTGATAATAATATCAATTATGTAATTATCATATTCAATATGATAGTTCTCATAACAACTTTTTGAGGTTGGTATTATGCCTACTTTACAGAAGTAAAGGAAGCTGAAGCACAGAGACAGTTGGATATTTGTCCAGTGTCTTATATATAGTAATGGAATATCTCAGGTTTATTAACTTATCAGTTGACCAATTTGCTCCTTTATTCATATATTTATTGAGTGTCTTCCATTTGCAAGGCACTATTGTATGGACTAAGGATACTATGGTGAGAAACCAGAGGAGTTCCCTTTCTCCAAGGAATTTAGGATTTTGAGAGAGGGAAATCCAGAGTAAACAAGAAGACATATAAATGTATAATATATTTTCAGATAGTGAAAAATATAATAAAGAAAAATAAAGCAGACTGGGAAGCGGGGGGAAGGTGTTTGGAAGGGACCTTTCTTGTGTGGGTAACTTGGAAAATTTTAAGATTCTCTTCCTCTTGAACTCCTTTCTTTTCTTCAGCAGGCATTTACTAACAGCCTACTGTACATCATGGCCTGGAGGAGCTCCCAGTGTGGGGTTATAATGGAGTGGGGCAGAGCAGTCCTGGGCACTGTGGGAACACAGAAGAGGTGCACTGAGCCTGCCTGGAATAGAGGCAGCAGTAGTCAGGGAATAGGAAATTCTTTTCACCACATTTTCCAGCTTACATTGAAGAAGTCCCTTTTCTATGGTATAAGGCATAATTTTGGGGAAGCCACTTCCCCATGGCATTTTCAGAATGTTAGGTCTTTAGATGAAAGGGACATATCAGCATATCAAGATTGGCATCTGGAGAGCTGCCTGCAGGCCTTCTACTCAGCTCTCTCTTTAGTGTGGCTTTCCTGTCTAAAATTACAAAACCTCAGTGCCACCCTCAAAGCTTCCAGTTCTACCTTTTTGCTTTATTTATTTTTTACTACCTTTTACTATTTAAAATACTATTATGCTTTACTATATTTCTCCCTTATCATATTATGAATTCTAAGAAAATAATTTCGGCCTATAGTCACGGTACCTGGAACATACTAACTAGTTGATAAATATTTATTAGAAAGAAGGAAGGAGGATATAATTCCAGCTACTTAAGAGGCCAAGCAGGAGGACTGAAAAAATGAGGTCAACCTGGTCAATTAGCAAGACAGAGTCTCAAATGAATAAATAAAAAGATATCTCAGTTACTTGTTGCTGAGACAAAAATATCTGACAACCAAAGTTAGAGGAAAAATTTATTTAGTTCAGTTTGTGCAGGTTTCAATTCATAGTTGGCTGACTGCAAGGCAGGGTAGCATGGCAGAGAGGCGTCACAGAGGAGAAACAGTTCATGAAAGGTAGAAGGCAGCAAAAGCAGCAAGTGACAATAGCAGCCCTATTTCTGTCCCTTATATTCTAACCATGCTACACATGGCAGGGTTAATCCTAGCATTGCACTGTGAATCAATCCTAGCATCACTTCCTAGATCCCAGCATCACATACTCTAGGTCGAGCCATTTCTGAAAGGCCCCACTTGTGAGCACATGAGACTTTGAGGAGACATCCAGATACAAGCCATAACAAAAGGGGAAAAAAGGCAAAGGGAATAGAAATTTCCAAGTTGCCTTGAGGGACCTCTATCTAAGTCAAAAACTCTGGGATGGTAATTTATACCCCAGCATGGTCATTTATCTGTGGCAATGCACTAGTTACTTTCCTTTCACTGAGATAAAATACCCAACACTTGCAATTTAGAGGATGAGATATTTATTGGGCTGATGGTTTCAAAATTTTCATTCCATTGTTATCTGGATCCAAGGCAGATACAGCATGGGGAAGGCAATGAGAAAGGAATCTTGCTTACCTCATGGCAGCCAGGAAGAGGAGAAGGGAGGAGCTGAAATATATACTCTCTTCTCAATCACCCTCTCAGTGACGCACCTCTTCCAGTCAGGCCCCACCTTCCAACAGCATACTCAACTATAAACTCATCAGATTAATCCACTGATGAGTACAGCACCCCCATGATCCAATAATCTTTCAAAAGCTCCATTTCTGAACAGGAGACTTTTGCAGAACTTTTAGATCCAAACCATCATAGGGATCTATCACCTCTGTGCCTCCCTGTGTTGGTCCATAAGGGCTCTAACTAAAATCCTATGAAGATTTCACTTTGCTAAGAAAGTATACTTGTTTATACTTAGTTTTTCAAGTCATGTGAATTTTCCCACCTAGTACATGTGTGTCCAGCCACAAGGACCCAGTATGTGTTCACAGGATTATGAACAAGAGCTCAGTGGCTGATATGAGAAGGTAGTGAGTTCTCACCCATGTTTTTGGAAATAACCACAGGTAGAGCTTCCCAGTGTTATACTTCCTTATAATAATGTCCCTTTGTCATTGCAAATCTATTTCAGGCACAGGAATATGCCACAAGAGTCCTCACACTAATCAAAGATCAACAGCTCGATGCAGAAGAGCAACACAATATTCAAGAGTTATTCAGTCTTATCTCAGCTGAAGAAGATTGTCCCATCTCCTAGTGACTCTGTGTCAGGGACTATTGAACACCTAGCACCTTTCAGCTTAAGTTGCATGCTCTTGCCTTGGGACTGTGCACATAGCTGTGATTCTATCAGCATATGTGAAGGAATATAGAGCTTAAGGTGTGGAAATCAGTAAAACTTTTTTTTATCATGACCTTATGTTTGATTTATCATAACTTTGTATGGTCTTGAGTAACACGTAGTCAGATTAATCATATGGGGTTTGTAACTAAATTGTAAATAATTTGTCATATTTCCTAGTGGTCTCTTAGTGATGCATATTTAATGAACCTGTACCAAGTGAGAAGATAAGAAATAAAACTGTATTTGAGAAATTTCTCTATTCTTCTGAAATTAAGTTAATATTAACCTGAGGTAGAGTGTGCTAAAATATCCAGTATAGTTCATAGAGCAATCAGTAAGAAAATAACTCCTTAAAGTAGTTTAAAAATAACAAGAGGATCAACATTGTACACCAGAACACACCCGCTAAAAACTAGGCAGTAAAAGAGAAATAGAGGAACCAAAAGTTTATGAAACATAAAAAAGAAACAGAAAAATGCAAACATAAACCAGACATAAAGTCTTCATATGTCAAGAGAGTCCCAGGAAGCACTGGCTGAGACAGTGTTATAGGTTGGTGTCTTTCTTAACTCAGACAATGGTGTGAATCAGACACAAGCTGTCTGTACTGTCTTGGGGACAGGCATTCTGCAATGATCCCTGTGATGCACAGGATAGACTGCAGCCCTTTGTGAGCTTGATTTCCCCATAGCTTCATTCATTATTGTAAAATGAGCAAGATGTTAGCCATACCTCTATCAGCTTGTCATATCTTGATGATACTAGACATTTAATACATAAATTTTTTTTCCTCTTAGCTTCTTTCCAGACTTATCAAGGAGCACTTTGCTTCCTGGGTAGACCTGCACACAAGATATACAGTTCAAGACTCTTTAGATAGCTTTATGTTTTCACTGTAAATAATTCACTCAGATACATATAATAATAGATCAGGTGAGTCGCTCTGTCCCTTCAGGTAAAATCAGCTGGAACCACTATTCCATACCTTTGGTCATTTTTGCCTTCTCCAAGATGGCTATGAAGTTGCAGGGGCTTACTTGTCTGCTAGCTGTCTCTTCATCCAGTTTTCAGCTTCAATCTAATTCTCACTCTCCAATCTGCATCATATAGCTGTTCCTCCTTACCTTTATGACACAGCTCCTTCTTGTTTTTTTAACTTTCTAATCCCAAATATGAGTCAGCTCTTTCAAAAAGACTCTTGTTGAATATTGGAAAAAGGATCAACAATTTTACAATGAATGATTTAAAAGAAAATATTAAAGCTTTCTCATTTTAAAAACGTTCTTCAAAGTTCATGTCATTAAAAGTTGTCTCCTTTATGATATTCATTGGTCCTTGCTGTCTTCCTTATATATTCTCTGTTCTCTCCAATTCTGAATTCTTGTCCATTAATCTTTTTGTACTATTTTTATAAAATTATTATTTAAATTATTCAAGTTTATTGTCTGTTGACTTTCTTCTTGATCATGAGCCATTATTTTATGCCTTTTCACATGTCTGATAATTTAATTTTAGGATTTCTTCTTTTCTAACTCTTGCATTTTAAGGCTATAAATTTTCCTCAAAGCACTGCTTTGGCTGATTCTACCTATTTTGAAATGCAATTTTAAGTATTTTAAATTTTTTTTGACTTGTGGTAATTTAGAAGTATGTCTTAGTAAGATATCACTGTGACAAACCACCTGAGATAATCAACTTATAAAGAGGAAAGATTTATTTGGGTTCATTTATTTTGGCTGATGCCTTTTGGAGATTTCAGTCCATGATCACTTGGCTCCATTGTTTTGGGGCCTGTGGTGAGCAAAACATGATGGAGAGCATGCAGTAGAACGAAGCTGGTCACCTCATGGCAGCAGCAAACACAAAGGAGGAAGGGAGGAAAGGGCTAGGATCCCAGTGTTCTCTTCAAGGACACACACCAGGGAACTGACTTCCTTCCACTGGATCCCAGCTCCTAAAGATTCTACCACCCCTCAGTAGCACCTTAGGCTGGAAACTGAGCCTTTAACATATCAGCCTTTGAAGGACATTTACGATCCAAACCACAACAGTATGATTTCTTATTTTCTAACAGACAGTAATTTTGTTTGGCATTAATTCTCAGCTTAGTTTCTATAAGGCTCTTGAACATGCTGTTTACAATTTTGAGTTTTAGAAATTGGTTGAGATTAGATCACATAACAGGATATTGCCCATATTTGTAAATGTTCTGTGTTTACTAGAAAAGAATGGATTTCGTGGAGCAGTGTCTTATATGGGCCCATTAAATCAAATTCATTTATGTTTTAACATTTTGCATATCTTTGCTGAATTGGCTTATTCTGAAAGAGATATGTAAAAATCTATTTATCTTTGTAGTTGTGACAATTTTTACTTCATATGATTTAAAACTTTATTGTTAGGCATATGCACACTTACTATTATACTTTCCTGGAGAATGCTTGGTATTATGAAATGATTTTTTATGTCTAATAATACCTTTGACATTAGAGTCTATGTTAGTGTTGCAATAGCTATGCACATTTCCTTTGGGGATGGATGATTTCTTATCAATTAGGCATCATAACTATTGCCTTCATAATTTACTTCTGCTTCAAAGGAGAGATTTAGAGCTATAATTCATAATATTTCCTTCCTTTTTTGAGTCTGGATTTTCTGCTAATGAGGGCCAACTCTCAAGATTTGGAAGCTGCATAAATAGCAATCATTAATCTTCCTGAGAATTTTCACTGTTATTTTCTTAAAAGCAGATTTTCTATGAAAGCTGCTTGCTGATCTTTGCTCCCTGATCTTTATCACCCGGCTATTTCAAAGATGGTATAAGCTTCTAATTCCCTTTATTAAATAGATATCTATTCAAAATGCCTAAAGAAGCTTCTACTTTTCTGATTAATTCAACTGAAATAGTTGATATTTTTTCTTCCAACTTCTTGTTTTCAATCTCTATCCTTGCCCTTTAGAGGCATCTCTTGTAAAAAAATAGCATAATTAGGGTTTTTACATCTGTTTTTCTTAAAGAATTGTTTGATCCATTTATAGTTTGTCTGCATGCTAAATTATTTGGGTTTAAATCTATGATCTTATTTTATGTGTTCTATTTGTCCTGCATGTTCTTACTGTGTCTCTGTCTCTCAGTCTCTGTCTCTGTCTCTTTTTCTCTCCCTGGATTGTTTACATATTTTATCTCATCCAATTTTCTCCCAACTTGTGTCAATTCATTAGTTATATCCTGTGTTTTGGTTATTTTAGTGTTACCTCAAAAATTTAAGAATTCATTTATTCCTAACTTACTAAAGCTATTTTTAAAAACCTTAGTTTCACAAAATACAACCTTTAAAACCTTGTTACATTTGCCTCCTTCCAAGTTCTGTATCAGTACTGTTATTTAGAATATCTTAAGCCCATGAGTCATAATTATTGTTCTTGCTTTACACTATTATATGGGCCGGGAGTTTAGCTCAGTGGCTCAAGTGCCTACCCCTGCATGAGTTTGTGAGTTTGATCCCTGGTACCAAAAAGAAAAAAAATTGTACTTGTCCTTGCTTTATAGTATCTTTCACCAAAGCTCTTGTTACTGATAAATCTTCTAGTACTTATTATGATAAGTGTCAACTAATAGTAAATCCTTAATTTTCTTTTATTAATCTGAACATATTTTTATTTTGCCCTCATTCTTTGATTCTTTAACGAAAATGTATTTCATTTTCATACATGATTTGTTAATGCACGAAGTAATTTTAGTTCCAAAGAACTCTATAAAATGTGGCTTTCTTGATCCCAAAAGTGTAAACAGGTTGATGAGAACCAGAGCTCTTATACTATGAGGGCCCATCATCAAGTGTCTCATCGTCCCATCAAATGATGCCATACTTCCTCAGTATTCTTGGCAGCATTTGCAGAGGTAGACCTGCAAATTTTTTCTAATGCAAGGGCAAATGCATTTTTATAAATTATATCATGTTGTCTATAAAATTCTAATTAACAAAAATTCATTCGAGTAGCTGCTTTGCACTCTGATTCTATAACACTTTATAATTGCACAGCTATAGATCTGTACTTTGCCACAGGTCATCAGATGAATAAGATTAGAACCAAATTTCCCCACCACAAGCAGACCTGTGTCCCACTTCAGCTACACATGCAAATGTGGTCCTCTGTATTCATAATGACTCTAAGGTATGACATCTCTCAAGGGCAATAGGTCACACAGAACAAACATTTAGCAAAGATATTCTGTGAGTGACAGAAATGTTCCATCGTTTCACCAGAAAAATTATATCCTTATACTTATCAAGATCAATGGCAATGTGATAGAGATATTTTATTTTATACATATGCATACAAAATCACATAGTTTAATAGCTAATAAATATAAAATAAGCAGTAGAATGTTTCATTTTTAAATTTTTTTTTATTTTAAAGACCATAAAACCAAGCAAAACAAAACAGAACAAAGCCAATCAAAGCAAACCAGTGTAAGTGACACAGGACTTCAAAACAATAGGAAATCAACAATGGTTACCATAATGCCTCCTGCTGTTTCCAAAATAGCTGCAGATACCTTCAGATATAAAAATTAAAAAATCAAGCAGAGTAGAACAGGATAGAACCAATAAAAACAAAACAATGAATGCAATACAGGACTTCAAAATAAGATAATAGTAAATCCAAAATGTTACTATAATTTTTCCTGTTATCTTTGAAACAACTGCCCATGCCTTCAGATACAATAAAATCAAACAATGCAGAACAGAACAAAAGCCAACCCCAAAAAACATTGAAAATGATACATGACTTCAAAACAAGACAATAGGGAATCAACGATGGCCACCACTCTCAGAAGGAGATTCACCATAGATGCCACACTGTGTATTGTTATCTTCTGAATAGATGATCAGTCCACCAGCTTTAGACTTGCAGTGAAACACTAAACATTAAAAGCATTAAATTTTATATCAGATCTAAAGCTATCATTACAGCCTGTGTTTCTCCGAATCAGCTGGTGGCTTATGGTGGTAGGGGTGGGACTGGCTTTTCTTTTTTACCAGCCAGCATGCAGGAAGGAGCTGGCATCTGGCTGTCCCCACAGCGGCCTGCACATGGCACCGATTCACAGGGAGGTCTTGCTTCTTGTTAACTTCTTGTTCTCTTCCCCCGCAGTCCGTGAATCAGCAGTAGCGTGTTTCAAAAGGATAGAACCAGATTACTACTGGGATCAGGATATAGAAGCATAGTATAAGTATTGTTTCTTGCTTTTAAATTTTTGTCCGGATTGTAGATCTGCCAGAACAGCTTAATGAACATGACCATAAATGAAAAAAATTGGTTTTAATGAAAGAAGATAGTTCATAGTTTAAAAGTGAACTTTTAACTTTTTATCGGTACTGGGGATTGAACTCACAACCGCCTGCTTGCAAGGCAGGTGCTTATGCCGCTGAGCTAAATCCCCAGCCCCAAAAGTGAACTTTTACAAGAAACAAAATTGGATATAGAGGTTGAAGAAGGTAAGAGCCAAAAATGAGTCCTGGAGTTTTTATTTTCTTTTGCTTGGTTTTTCTAGCTTGAGCAAGTGGTTGGCATTGTGCACACAGGTGAGCAAATTCTGAAGAGCACAATTGTGTGTGCATGGTGGGGGTGGGGTTGAAATCTGCTTGGGGAGTGGTGACTTTGAGATGCTGAAGAGACATCTGAGGAGAGAGGAAAGGTGGGCAACTGGATATGCAATGTGACATGAGGAAAAGAAGCTTGGGTTCAAAAGAGAAATTTGAGAATATCATGTAGATGGTCATTAATACCATGGAAATGGAGATCACCTAGGGATGAAATATGAGAGCAAAAGTCAGTGTGGGAGGAAACTGGACACTTATGAGGGAGCGTAAACCCAGCACGGAGACTGACAGAATTTCAGACTTCTTCCGAATACTCATACAAAGAATCCTATAATATCTTTTACCTTGATTTCCTAAAGGTTAACAACTCTTTGCTCATTTTCTCTTTATAAATACTAATTGTCACCAGGCATGGTGGTGCATACCTGTAATCCTGGAGGTTGGGAGACTGAGGCAGGAGGGTTGCCACAAATTTAGACCAGCCTGGACTACACAGGGATTTCAAGGCCACCCTGAACTATATAAAGAGACCCTGTCTCAAACAAACAAACAAACACCAAACCTAATTGTTTTCTGAACCATTTGAAAGTAAGTTGCAGACATGATGTCTTTTTAGCTCTTAATATTTAATGTGTTTGTTTAAAAATGACACTCATTTACACATTCTCATTCATCCGGTCACCAAAGTCAGGAAATTACACGGATACGACACTCTCAGACCATGAAAGTCATGACCATGCAACACAGACCATATTCAAGTTTCACTAATTCAATTGTCCTAATAATGCCCTATATAGCGAGAGAAAATTCCTGAGCTGGCAGTCGCTTCAGATGCCATGTCTCTTTAGTTAGGGGTGTGTTTGGATGTAACATGAGAGCCGCTCCTCAAACGTTCTCTTATTTGTCTCATGGGAAATGCAACCAATTTTTTAAATAAATGAGGATACAAATGCCCTGGGGAGCTATGAAGAGCTGTGAGTCACTGAGAGTACATAGACCTAAGGCTGGCAGAAGAGCTGCAACCCTTGGGAGAAGCCTCATTCTTGATCTAGGAAAGCCATAATACCAGCAGCAGCCAGTAGAAAAGCAGCGGGTACCAGTGTGCAGACACCTGGGTTCAGCAGCAAGAAGCCAGCAGTCACAGAGGAGAGACACAGGACACTGGAACTAGGGACATTTTATAGGCTTGCTCCTCAAGGGGAGCCAATCCCGATCCACCAACTTGGGAGGTGTCTGTAGCCAGCCCAGGTCTCCTCTACTGCTGCCCCTTTTGCAGTTTCTGCCAGAACTACAACCAAGGTGGTGAAGAAGCCACAGTTCAAGGGTGTTGGGCCTGCTGCTGACCATAAATGTATTCCCAAACTTCTTATGCCTTCCTCCTGGGAAGCCTCTGGAAATGTCAAGTGAGCACAGGCCTGATGCCCCTGATCTGTCATGAGCTCTTTGGACACAGATCTTCTGGTCCCCGGGACTTCTGCCTGCACTGCGCAGCCGTGTTTCACGGCTTTCAGCTCTCTTTTGCCATTTGAATCTTAATTCAAGCATCACCCAGGAGAGGACGCTGAGTAGACCCTGACAAGCTCCTACCATCTGCAGTAACATTTCCCCCATCATCTTGACAGTTGGGAGCTGGCAATATTACAATTCAGACAGCACTCTGTGTTTGAAAGGAAAATTACGGTTTTTCAGAATGCAGCTGGTGTGCAAGTGAATAGGATGAACTTACTATGAAGAATTTCCCTCACATTACGAAATGAAAATAATAACATGGAGATTCAGCGTGTGGTTATTTTAAAAGAACCAAAAGGCACAGTTTGGGGAACAAAGGCAAACAAAGCATCCTGTTCCACAGTAATAATTTTAATAAGAAGCAAAAATAGCAAAACAATCATTTATAAATGATTTCTTCTATGTTGGAAGAGTTAACATTGGTATTGCTGTATAAACCACTTGGAAGTGAACTATTTTGGTGCCTAGTTAAGATCTATTCTTCAAAGCACATTTTCATTTTGCCAATTAGTGTGCTTTCAATTTGCTAACCGTGCACTTTCCTGCAGGGAACTTAGCTGGAATACCTCCTCCCCCAGGTAAGACTAACCTTATGAACCAGAACAAAGGGGAAAAGCAAATGTTTTTCCTGTATAAAAATCATAGAAGCTATTTTACACGTACAAACACACATGCATGCACACACATGTAGAAGTAGGGTTTGCAATGAATAGGTTGTGCACAGTTTACCAGGACTCTTGCTTCTGAGGAAATCTTCACACTGAAAAATATTTCGGTGCTTACATGTCTCAGTGTCTCTGTCACCCAGGAGTGGTGGGGCACTCACAAATGTTTAACAACCAGCTCACAGGGGTGACAAACATGCTCTGTGGTGTTTGCCCATTTCTGATGTAGCTCATTCGATTGTGGCTAATTCTAAGCTACCAGTGTGGCATCTTTGAATGGTGGAGTTGGGAGGAGAGAGGCAGTGGCACACAGTTAATTATATAGTATTTCCACTACACAAACACGACAAATGTCAATAGCCACAACAAGATAGTAAAATAAGTAGGAAGTTTGTTTTGAGTTTTTCTGTTTTAATTGTAAGTTTATATGATTTAATGTTTAATAATGCATATGTTTAATAATCAGCTCATAACATTCCTGAAAATTTAACAGGCTGCTCTCTTGGTTGGTAGAAACTTGCTTCAGGATATTTCTGGAGCTCAGGGGACCTCCAGTGGATCTAAACACACAGGGC
Source organism: Cavia porcellus (assembly GCF_034190915.1). Taxonomy (NCBI): domain Eukaryota; kingdom Metazoa; phylum Chordata; class Mammalia; order Rodentia; family Caviidae; genus Cavia; species Cavia porcellus. The sequence goes on from NW_026947508.1 coordinate 38,827,961, forward strand.
ACTGCCTGGTCCTTCCTTTACAAAGACATCTGTTACTCCACAGAATGATTAAGGGCTACCAGTCCTCCCCTTATAGCAAATTAGTATCTCAAATAGGAGATTCTAGGAGTCCCACTCAGGACAGGGCCAGGACAGCAGAAGTTTAGCTACTTTATTGATTCACTTCATTTATCTCAGGGCTGTCATCCTGGCCGATGCAGATGGTGCTGTCAGTTCCTTGCTTCCTGTACTTCCTGGACTCCCTCTCACCCTCTGTTTGGTAAAAGACCCTGGCACCTCCTCCTTCCATTTGATGCAAAGCCAGTAAACCTAATACAGGAAGAACCAAGCAAACAAAAACCAAGTGCTGAATCACTCAAGGTCAGGCTACTCATCCGCTTTCTAGCCTCCCAACTGTCTGAGCCAAATACATACCCTGTACGTTGCATACAGCATAGCATCATAGTATCAAGGATGGATGCGATTCATTAAACTCAAATGACAGCCTGCTTGAGCAGCCGCCAGCCCTATCCCCAGCATCCCTATCCCCAGTTGCAAAGCTGCTGCCTGCCAGCTTTTATCCCTTGGCACTGAGCCACAAGCACAAGAAGGCTCGTGGCTGCTCACAGTGGTGGCAGCCAAAGGAAAGGAAACTGAAGTATATATTAGTGTTTCATTTTCAAGATTACGTCTACCGATTGCATCAGAGGTGTCAAAACTACACGTTAGCAAGTTAGACTGTTCCTAAGGTCATACAAGCTCTAGCTTATCTGAGTTGGGTTTTGAACCCCACTTCACTCAAACTGGTGCCATTCACAGTATTCCCTTTTGCCTTCCGGGGGTTCGCTCCCGGCAGGCTAGTGGTGATCATGATCATTAGGATGCTGGGTTATCACAGTGAGAATGAAACGTGTCACCTTCAGGGATGCCTTTCGAGCTCCCCTTGAGGTAGGTGGTTTTGTTTGGGAAATTCCTTCTGTAAGCCACCAATGGTAAAGGGTGAAATCATGAAAGTAAGCATTAGGAATCAAAATTTAAAAAGAGGAATGGTTATACCTAAGAACGTAAATGGATTTGGCATGTTCCAAAAGAGATATGGGGACCACGTGGAATGGCAGGTGAGTAGAGAGACTCCTTCATAGGATATGAAGATTCTGAGCGTTGCCAAGTCTGCATTGCTGCAGTGTCTGCCACTCCCTGTCACATCCAGATGAGTGCGTGTGCACACACATTCATTTAAATTTTGCCATGTGAGGAAATGGGGGAGGGAACTGAGCTTCCGGTCTTCACTGATGCAGTGCAGGCATGCGACAACACTGTTACTTACAATGAGGTAGCAGAAGTTTGGAATCAGTAGTTACAAAAAATAAATCCCTTTAGAAATCACAGAAATCCAAGGGATCTGAATGGGAGCACAGTTAGAACCATTGGATTTGAAGGGATAATCGGTTCTCAGATGACATTTGGGCTTTCACAGAAAAGAATCTGCCTAGTGAGACACACTGCAGAATAAAATGGGAGGAAACTTTTGAGCTTTTTAGTGGTTGCAGCTGGAGCGTGTATAGCAAAGACTCCCCTTTAGGTGCACCTGATGGGAGTTCAGGAACGCCAAATCCTTGGCCGTCAAGTCCTTTTGCAGTGAGAGGACATTAGCCAAAATGGAGCGGAGGAGGCCCTCAGTCGCTTGGCAGGGCCCTTCTCCTTTACATCCTGAGTGCGTGGTGGAGCTAAATGGTCTTGGTTGATCCTGAAGAGGGTGCAGGACAGCAGTCAGTTTGCACCCTGGAAGCCTCACGCACCTTTGGGGCTCTTGCCTAGATCCATGCAAGTGTTGAAGCACTGACAGTTGCCCATTGCCACTATACTGTGCAGAGAAGAGGCTTGTGGGAAGGGGCATGAGCAGAGGGTGGGCCCTGGATAACAGGAAAGGCTAGAAGGGTAGCTGTGTACTAACCTGGATTCAACCTTGCTGCCAACTGGCTGAGTGACTGGTGTTTGGAACCGGATGCCCTATTTATAAAATGGGGACTAGACTGCCCTTCAAGTGCTGCTATTCCTGTGGCCTCCAAACTGGCTTTTGGAGTGATTTTTGCAATGTTGCTTTGGAGTCCCAGAGAAAATGAACTTCACAGAACAGGGTCACCAAATAGGGTTGAGATGTCAGGCCAGGGGATGGGATAGTGCTGCATGTTGGCAGGAACGGTCCCTGAAGGGAATCAGAAGGGATGAAGGAAGAAAGCTCACTCAGCTGTGAGGATTTTAGGAGGGAAGACTGCAGAGTAGAGCCATAGATTTGGAAAGGGGCATTATTCAGTTTTAGGGAAGGATTAAAATCATAAATCCCTGAGAAGGATGGTCTCCAGATAGAAACATTTTAAAGTGCTCATCTGTTCTAATCTTGAATCTGTGAGGCAAAGCCAAAAGTAGCACCAAGTTTTCTATTAAGCTGTAGCCCCAAATCTAAGAACATTAACTCCAGGGACATTGACAAATAGCTATTGTCAGGGTCCTTCCCAAAACATCTGCACAGACTAACTGCAAACAGAGGCCTCACTTCCAGGACAAAGGCAAGCATTACACTGAAGTGGCTTGTTTGCTGTTGGATGCATCCCTTCACGCTCCTCAGTAAATTGCAACTCTTGGCTTTGCCAGCCAGGGTACCCTGATCCATTCGCTTCTACAAGGGTCAGCTGTTACTTGAGTGGTTCTGGAACACCATGTACCCATTAGCTGCTTCCATCTTCCTCAGATTTAGTGTTTTCAAAACCAGCATGCCTCACGACTTAGAAAAGGGATGAGGTACATCTTCCTCACTTCTGCAGGATGCATACAAGTCCATGCATCCCAGTATCTTCATATAGAGCAGCTGGCTTCAAGGACATCTACCTATATTCAATATATTCATGATATTTTCATTAAAATAACCCACAAAAGAGCCATTTTTTCATCCTCCTCACTAGGATCCCAAATCATCCCAAATTTGTTTTCCTCCCACAAAACAATCCCAGACCTTTCCTCTCCTCTTTCCTTCTTGCTGTATGCCAATAATCATGGACTCCCTTTCCGGGAGCATTGAATCTACAACTTATGATCCACTTAGATGATTTTTTTTGTTTTGTTTTGTTTTGTCTTTTTCATTTTTATTGGTACCAGGGATTGAACTCACGACCGCCTGCTTGCAAGGCAGGTGCTTATGCCGCTGAGCTAAATCCCCAGCCCCAACTTAGATGATTTTTGAGATCCTAGAGACCTAAAGCCCCTGATCCACACTCTGTTCACTCCATACTCAGACAGACAGATAGCATGAAGACATTTTTCCCAAGTGCAGAATCATATATATTCTGAGTGACTGAGCTATTGATTGGCATTCAAGTTTGACCAGTTTCAAGATGCTACTAGTAGATAAAGGGAAGACCATATACAGACACTGAATTTATGTTACATAAGGAAGATTTTGTTAGTTGTTATACAAGAGTCAAGGGTTGCAGGTTATAAACAACACATCCAGAAGGCTCTTGGAGCATCCCCAGAGCCTATTCCTTTCAGGTTGCAAGTTTCCCTGGCTGGAAGGCCTCCAAGAAGCTGCATTCTTTTCTCAGGGCCTCCATTGTTTGGTTTGTTGATACCAGGAATTCATGCTCTCCTTTTTTAATTTCTTCAGAGGAGCAGTGATGAGAATTTGTGTTAAAATCAGGTGTCAGGGGTGCTGTTACCAGCTTTCACATAATGAACAGCCTCACCTACTGACTCACTGCAACTTCAGTCTCCAAGGTAAATACAGTAGGCCTTCTCTGTCTGCAGAGAGGGAAAATGTACACAGAGTTCATGAGATTGCACAGGGGAGGTCAGCTGTGTGAGGACAGCTGTACCTGGCATGGGTAGCGGTGACACATGTAACCAGGCCACCTGACTGAGGCTCGTAAAGCCCACAGCCAGCTGTGGTATGGAAAACCCTGGAAGATGGGGCTAGGATCCAGCTGTAACCCAGCTTTCTCTACTCCTAGACAGGATTAATTCCAGGCAGTGATGCCAATGACAACAGATGTCCCTACCAGCTGGAAAATGAGACTCCTCTGGCAAAGGAATGTGGGGACATTTTAGCTGCTCTTCTCAGGATGGGGCCCTGCTAGCATCCTTTCAGACAGATCAGGGAGATGAGTCTTACACCAAACAGTGAAACAGTGAAAATGAATGAATGTAGCTTCCAGGAGGCCAACAATTGTTTCAGATATTTACACAGAAAGAATCTGATCAATTTCAGTGAGAACAAACCAAAAATTTTCCTCTTTTAAAGCCACCCTGAGTGGTAAAGATAAAGTACAGGTCTTAACCTATGCAAGGGTGAAGTATTATCAGTATTCAACTGTACAAGACACATTACTTGGGTTACAGTTCAATGGCATGCACCCTATGGACTGCATTTAAATTACAACTGTGTTGTATGACATCTCCATTACATGGCACCACATATTTTTAAATTGTACAACTGTTACTTGGTGAGGTCTGGTTTTAACTACAGTATTTTAAGAGCCAATTTCTACTTGTGTTGTGAAAAATATAATAGTTTAACTTTATATACATATTCCATTTACAGCAGAGGAAGTACAGGAATTATGCACTCACATGGGTGGTGCTGCCTTCAAAGTAGTTACCATGGAAAGATACATGTTTATTTCATGAAGCTGACATTACACAAAACATTTCTAGAACCCTCTTTGGAAACTGTAACTTGTAAGCTTCCTTAGCAATCTTTTTCCTTTAAGGGCAGATCTGGTTTTTGAGGAATTTTTTTTAACAGGCAAAGGGCATTAGAAAATAAGTCTGATAAATAAAATGGGAGTGGAACTTGGTACTACCTTAGCAGGAGGGAGATTAAAACAAAAAACAAGGTCTGATTATAAATTGAGGCCTCTTTCCTCCCATGGCTTTAAAGATAACCCCAAAGAGGAATTTTAAGTGTTCTTGGCACATGCAACATCATAGCTCAAGAGTATGGTCTCCCAAGGAAATAACTGCAATAATGGTAATTCTTGAGTGTAGATACCCTAGTATATTTGGTCACTGCTCATTTTCAGTTACACTTCATATAAGCAGAAGTGGGAAACTCTTTCACCATGATTCCTCCCAAGGGAAACGTGTGATCTACGGCTTGAAGAGTTAAAATGAAAAGCACTTGGTGTCATGTCTACATCAGCTCCCCTCCCACAACGTGCCTGGAGTAATTCCTGATACCTGAGTCTCCTCAGTTTGGAAAAGTGGGTAAGAACAGGATTCTGGTGCCTGGAGAAGAACTGAGCATCCAGGGTATCAGAGTGAGTTTCCAATAGCTGGCTCTACCCAAAAGGCCCACAACATCAACTCATACAGAAAACCTCCTACAGCTATGCCGTAAAGTTTCAGCAGAGGAAGGAGAACGATTGTCTATCTTCTGGCAACTTTCCGTGGTAAAAACCCACTGGCTTCAGGATGACAAGTGAACAGAGTCCATTGCAAAGCAAGTCCATGGGGTTAGGTTCTAGTGCACGCTTAAGAAACAAAGTGTGTGGCCACCAGCCCGTTGAAGTCTGATTCCAGCTGAGGCCAAAGGCAGCAAAGGTGCAAAAAGCCGCTGGAGCTGGCATTAGTTGAAGCAGGGTTTATGAATTCAGAGTGGCCAAGCAATTTGTAGAAAGTCCCAGATACAAAGCAGGACATACGCCAACCAGTAAGGTCAAAGAACATTCCATCCCCTTCCTACAAAGTGCTTCATTGCAAATGCTAATGAAGAAGCTCCCTAAAATACCACATCCTGAGGGCTGAATGTGGTCCAAAATCACGGTGGAGAAGGTGACTGAAGGGGAGCAGAGGCTGACCCTCTGCAAGCATTTCAGCTCTGTATTTTCTGGGCATCACACACATGCTGAGTGAAGCACGTATCACCGCAGTCGCATCCCACCTGGTCTGCACAGGTTTCCAGCTGTTTCCAGGAGCCAATCCAAGTTCACGTTCTCTGCTAACAGCCAGAAACAGCAGCACAGAGTCAGGGCTTTATCCAAGCGCTCACAGCAGGCATTAGCCTCAGACTGATCCACGGAGATGGTGGTGGTGGTGAGCATTTTCATACTAGCGTCTATAAAAACCACAAAGCTAAGCCATTTGCTCAAATCATCGTTAGAAAGAATGCTGAGTGCCCAGATGGGATTTCTAGTTCCTGTGCAAATGAAATCACACTAGTCCAGATTTTATTCACATGAAACTACTAGGGAAGCAGTAGGATTTGGTTTAAATGCTGCCAGAAAGCAGGAGTTCACTTAAGTTTTAATTCTGAAGCAATCCTGTTGTTAATGTTGTAGCCGGGCTCCGGCAGCACAGGGGGTGGGCCCCCCTTTGTGTTTGCGGAGGAATCCCGGACCTCTCCCAGTTCAGGTTCACTCTCACTAGAGGTAGACCCATTGTTGATGGTGTAGACGCTCTCTGCGACTCCCTGAGCTGAAGCACAGCCATCTGGCTCCTTCTTCTCCCTGGGGCTCGACAGTCCTGGGAGGACGGCCATCTTCCCGGTCTGCCGGTTTGGCAGCAAAGACATGGAATAGTCTGCAATGATCCCTCCCACGTCTAAGTTGCACGCCTGGTCGAAGGCCAGGAAGCCGACGTTGGCATTGGCTTCGCACACCACAAAGGAGCCATCGTCCATGATGAGAAGATCGATGCCACAGAAGTCCATGCCCAGGATGTTGGACACCTGAATGGCCAGCTGCTTGCCTTGTTCTGTCAGGGGGCACATGACGCCCACGCCACCTGGGGGAAAGCATAGGACGTCAAGGTGGTAATGAGTACTGGCTGACGGTCTAACGACGCTTCGAAGAAGAGACACGGACTGCTGGCAAGGGCAGGGAGATGGGCAGCGTCATTTTCCACAAACGGTCTGGACGGAAATCTGGACGCTCTTTGGGAAAACAGAACGTCATCTCTTACCTAGAATCTTAGAAATGCGATACTCTCTGGCCTAACCATCCCATCACTAAAAACATAATTTTATGTATGCAAAAAAACTTTATGAACAAAGATGTTGATGGCAATGTTATTTAAAATACTGGAAAATCAGTGCCTGTACTGGTACACAGTGGGCTTTCAATACATATTTGTCAAATGAAGAGAAAAAAACTTATAATCTAAATATTTTATAATGAAAGAAAACAGCATATCTTACAGTCACTAATAATATCATTAATAGAATGTTTGTAATTTCATGGGAAAACACTTACAAGGTACAGTATGACGCGACTGTACAAATGTATACTTGTCAGAAAAGGACTGGAAAAATGACACCAAAATGTTAACAGTGGCTATTTCTAAATGGGGATGATGATACATTTTTAAAATTTGACTGCACTTAGTTTCTACATTGAGAATGTATTTCTGATTAGAAAAAAATAGTCAGGTGTTGTGGTGCACGCCTGTAATCCTAGCACTTGGGAGGCTGAGGCAGGAGGATCCTTGTGAGTTCCAGGCCAGCCTGGGCTCCATAATGAGTTGAGGACCAGCTCAACCACATAGCAAGACCCTGTCTCAAAACAAAACAAAACAATGTTGATTTTTAAGAAAAAACTACACAGGATTTTGAGACAAAATTCTGTACCAAGAACAGTAGGACTGTAATTGCCCAGACTTGTTAAAACCCTAGGACCTCAGATTTAATTGTCTCCATCTGTTCTCCCTGGAAAAACTTAAGACTTGCATTCTCAGGTCTCATAAGTAATGTCTGTACCTTAACACTGTCCCTTCTCCACCTACAATACTGTACAGGGTAAAGGCTATACAGCGATTTTAAAACAGCCTACCAAGAAAAGCAACATGGCTCTATAACAAAGCCATCTGGTTACCAAAGAATGAATTTTGGGTGATAACTTAAAAAGACAAAATGGTAATTCAAACGCTCACTACTGCAGTTCTACATAGGATTATTGTGAAAATGAAGTAAGGTAACTTCTAATATTGCCATCAAAAATGGAATAGGGGGCCAGGAAATTAGCTCAGTGGCATAAGCACCTGCCTGGCAAATGTGTGGTTGTGAGTTCAACCCTTACTACCACAAAAAAAAAAAAAAAAAAAAAAAAAAAAAGGAATAAGATAACTGAGTCCTGCTGGGTGTGATGGTGCATGTAATCCCAGCACTCAGGCTGAGGTAGGAGGATTGCTATGAATTCAAGGCCAACTTGGGCTACACAGCAAGACCTTGTCTGAAAACAAAAACAAAAAGGAAACAATAACAAAAGGGTACTAAGTACTGCGTTCAACTGAATCTTACCACCTGACCATCACACCACTTACCACCTGTTCACACATCTTGGCCTCTCAAAATCTGTATCCTCTCAACATCTGCCACAGACTCTGTTGTGTGCTGCTCAATGCATGTTAGTAAAAGAAAGACTCGATTACTGTCTAAGCCTCTTTATTAGTCACTGGGCATGGTATGCACATCTGATGAGCTAGGAAATAGTGACTGTAGGTTTTTTTTTTTTGTACCAGGGATGGAACTCACAACCTTGTGCTTGCCAGGCAGGCACTTGTGCTGCTGAGCTAAACCCCCAGCCTGACTGTAGGAATTTTTTTTTTAATTAACAGCATACAAATTTGCTCAGTGTGATTGACAAGAGCTTCATGAGATGGGGACAAGAATCTATATATCTCCTGGAGTATTTCTACTCACTCTGACAGAAAGCAAGCTTTACTGATAGGTTAAAGGGCTAGGCATTCAGCCAAAATATAAACTGTAGCTTCCTAATAGCATCACACGTAAGAGGAAAAAGCTTTCCAATTAAAATGCAGAAGCATATGAGATTCCTCCAGCTACCACTTGACATTAGACCCTTAAAGTTCCCTGCCTGAGCTGCTGGAACATCTTCCAAACTCGTCTTCCTGCCTCGGGTCTTATTCTTTCTATCTGTCCCTAACTAAAATGAGAATTTTTCTCAAATGTCGGTCTCCTTGTCACTCTCATGTTTAATGCTCACGCTGCCTCAACACTTACAGGACAAGGTCCAAACCCCTGCGTCCTGACACCCACCCCTGGCCTCTGTCCCAGCACTTACATATCCTCCTCCCAGACTGCTCGTCACCTTGAGAAAGACTCATGTTTTACTCTTCCCTGTGAAATCCTGGTGTCGGACCAAGGGTCTGATAAGACAGCAGAGATCAATACATGTTTACTGAGCAGGTCCAAATAGACTAAGGCAACATCCTGGTGGCTTCCGTGACCAAGTGGATCGCTCTGTGCCTTACCCAGAGAGCAGTTGCTCTGCATCCGTCCGTCTGTGGAGCAGCGAAGCATGGAGCCTATCACCTGGCCCCCGACCACCACCACCCGGATATCTTTTCCGTGGGACTCCTTCACGTATTTCTGAAACAGGTAGGGCACATCATGGCGGATCAGGTGGCAGATGTCTGAGAGGTGATGTTTGTCTCTTGCCAGAAAAACAGCTTTTCCTGTAAGAAGAAAGATGAAGAGCAAGAAACGTGTTCAGAGAAGGCTCAGGCCCCTGCCTTGTCTCCTGTCTTCCTGTTCCAAACAGGCACCAATGCTCTCTGCCCCTGCTTTGCTCTAGTCTCTTCTGTTTCTCTGATGAGATTCTTACTTTTTATCAAAATAAGGCCACTGAACTTTATTTTCTCTTGATTTTCCCCAAGTTTTAATACTGTTCACTCTCTCCCTCACCACCCTCCTTTTTTTGCCCTGAAATGAAGTAACAATGTATTCCACAAACACAGAGAAGGAGCCACAATAAAATCCTAAGGAGCTAATTGGTTCAGTTTCAGAAACAGTTAATTAGCATCTCCTGTCACCCTGAGGACATAGAGTAGGCAGGGTTCATGGCTAACTTTGTTTTAATTCCCCAGACCTCAAACTGGACTCAGCGCACAGGGCAGCTGTCCATCAGTGTTTACAGAACATAATTAATTGAGCATACTTTAAGGGAAGTCAGAGAGAGATCCAAGAAAGATAACTACAACCCAGAATAATGTGCATTAAAATAGGTCTATGTAAAATGCTGTGGGCACTCAAAGGAAGGAGCCACTGACAGATATCCTTTTCCCTTCTAAAGGAGAAATTTTATTATTTGGCTATCCTTCGATAGGAATAGCCCGCATGTCTACTGCTCTCTAGAAAAGCATTTCTTCTTAATTCTAAACTCTGTTTGCTTTTGTAATTACTCATCATCTGTTTTTCACCTGCATATTAGCTAACAGTTCTGAGTAGGGGAGTTCTTAATAGGTTTGCTCTGTGAATCTGACACAACCATGCCCAGGCTGAGTATTTTTCCTTCAAAAATGAGACAAAGTATGGCACCATCACAAAAGGAGAACTTTTATGAAGTCTTTTTGTTTTTTGTCTTTTTGATACAGGGTTTCTCTATGCAGTTCAGACTGGCCTTGGGCTCACTCTATAACCCAGGCTGGTCTCAAACTTGCAACGATCCTCTTGCCTCAGCCTCCTGAGTGCTGGGATTACAGGAGTGCAGCACCTTGCCTGGCTTTGAAGTCTTTAATAAAAACAGCAACATGCATTGATCCCTGCTGCCATACAAGACTGAAAAGTAAATTGTAAAACATGTCATAACCAACTTTCATTTCAACAGTCATTTCTGTTATTTCATTTCTGAAATTCCACATCTCAGATGCCCAAGAGAACTGCAGGAGTTGGGGCAAGTGATCTAAGGATGGCAAGTAACCAGTGGCTGGAGGATGTGCAGATAAGTGGGCACTCAGTGTCTGCTGGAGAGCAGCCCACAAGTGGGCACAGGAAGAAAAAGCAGGAAAGGCTCCATCGAGTGGGCATGAGAGGAAACTGGAGAGGCTCAGCAAATGGAGATCTGGCGTCTGGCAAGAGGTGGCTGGGATTCAGTTAGAGGCACCACAATTCTCTGGACCTTAAGCAGGATTTTCAGCAGAGATGGGGGCTAGGGTTTGTTCCTTATGTGCAGTTAATAAAGGAACTACAGTTTCTGTTTTCTTTAATGGTAGCAGAACTTGAACTCAGGACTTTGCACTTGCCAGGCAGGCGCTTTGTTACTGTGCTATATTCTCAACCAGAAGCTACAGTTTTGTTTTGTTTTTTTGTACCAGGGATTGAACTCATGACCTAGCACTTGGTAGGCAGGTGCTTATGTTGCTGAGCTAAATCCCTGGCAGGAACTACAGTTTTAAGTAAAGGAAGAAAAAAAAATGAAAGACAACAAGATTAATCATGCTAAGCACTTTTTGTTTTACTGTTTCATTTATATGTCAGACTGGCCCTAGGGAGTCATTAGGACAAAGAGCCTTACTCTTCAAGGAGGAGTGTCCGTAAGGTGGGTAACTTTCTCATGGGCATAGCGGTCACTGCCTGCTTGGACCTCTTTAGATTCACTTCCTTACACATTGAGTCCTCTCTGTCTAAGGCCCCTCATTTGAGTATTCAACCAATTGTAAGTCTTTCCATTATTCCTGAAACAACACAGTTTAATAATGATTTATAGAATATTCACATTGTACTACATTTTATAAGAAAATTGAGATAAAGTATTTAGGGAATGTGTATAGTTATTTGCAGATATTGTGCCACTTTCCAAAAAAAAAAAAAAAACATTTGAACATCTATAGACTTTCCTATCTTTGGGGGATCCTAAACTCAATCTTCTAGATACCAAAGGACAGCTATATGACAGTCTGACTTACCTGCTGAAATTCTGTGCACTCCCTAGTCATTTGCCCTGCTAAGATACTATGAGTTATGCCAGCAAAGAATAATTTAAAAATAAAATTAAGAATACAGTTTGATGCTGTTGATAACAGCATCAAAAAGATTAAAGTATTTAGGAACAAGTTTAAGAAATACAAGATTTATACACTGAAAACTATAAAACATTATTGAAAGAAAATAAAAGATTTAAATGAATGAGAAACGTATCATATTCACGAATTGTTACTCTTAAAATTGATCTAGCTGTGTGTGGTGGTGCTTGTCTGTGATCCCAGTACTTAGGAGGCAGAGGCAGGAGGACTGCCATGAGTTCAAGGCCTGCCTGGGCTACACAGTGAGTTCAAGGTCAGCCTAAGCTACATAACAAGACCTTGTCTCAGACAAAACAAAACACAGAGTTGGGTGTGGTGGCACATATCTACAGTCCCAGCACTCTCAGAGGCTAAACCAGGAGGATTACAAGTTTAAGCCCAGCCTGGGCAACTTGGTGACCCAGTGAGACTTTGTCTCAAAATAAAATATAAAAAAGAGTGGGATATAGGTTCAATCCCCAGCACCATAAAATACAGAGAAAGACACCAGACTTGAACTAAAATACACATAAACCAGACTTCACCAAAATAAACATCTTTGTAGATCGAAGACATTATCAAGAAAGGAAAAACAACCCACAGAATGGGGAGAAACATTATTTAAGGAGTATTTGAACTCAGTAATTGAAAAAAAAAAGTTAGCTTTGAAATGGGCAAAGAATTTATATTCCTCCAAAGATATAAAAACAGCCCACAAACATGAAAAGATCCTTGACATCACTAGTCATTAAGGAAATGCAGATCAAAAAAATAATGAAGCTAGTGTGGTGGCACTTGCCTGTGATTCTAGTTACTTGAAAGGCTGAGGCAGGAGACTTCCAAATTTGGCCAATCTATACACTTTAGCAAGATCTTGTCTCAAAATAAAATAAGGAAAGGGCTGGGGATGTAGCTGTAGCAGAGTGTTTGCCTAGCATCTACTATATATTAAACTGGTTTAATCTCCAGTAGCACTACAAAAAAATACATACATTTTTATGTAAAAATATATATACAAATTATATACATACATACTATGTATCACTTCACACCAACTAGGATGGCTATAATAAACATACACACACAAAAAACAAGTGTTGGCAAGGATGTGGAGAAAATGAGATCTCCATACATTGTTGGTGGTACGTATACCGGCATAACCACTGTAGAAAATAACTAACAGTCCTCTAAGAGTTAAACACAGGACCCAGAGTATCCATTCTCAAGAGAAATGAAAATGCACGGTCAGACAGAAACTTGTGCAATGCTATTCATAACGCTCACAAAGTGAAAATAACTCATGTCTGCCAAACGATGAACAGATAAACAAAACATGGTGTATCTCCGTGACAGAGTATCACTGTGCACTGAAAGGGACAGAAGAGCGCTACATGATATAACACAGACAAAGCCTGAAAACCTGCTAAGAAGCCAGACACAAAACTTCATATATGATATAAATCCATTTATATAAAACTTCTACAGCAGGCAAATGCAGAAAGACACAAAGAAGACCAGCAAGTGCCGGGGACTGGGGAAAGGGTAGCGAGGCCTAACTTCTAATAGGTACAAGGTTTCTTTCCGAAGGGATAGAAATGTTCTGAAATTAACCTGGTAATTGCTGTAAACATAGTGGATGTGCTAACACTAACTGAATTTTACACTTTATGGTGGTCATTTTTATGTGGATATTTCATTTTTGAAAACCTGAAAATATTATGCACTATGTTTACTTTCCACTTTTAGTCAGCCAAACCTTTCTGCAGTGTAAGCTCCTGGAGGGAAAGAATCTGGTGCTTATCCGCGTCCTCAGAGTCTAGACTAAGTAATACTTGACACTCGGTAGGTACTTAGCAAGTACTAGCTGCGTGTTACATCTCACACATTTTACAATTTTTAACGAGCAGAGGTTGAATGTTAGCACAGCAGCATATGTACACCTCAGATGAAGAGCGCTCTGATGCCACGTGGGCTCACGCATCCTGCTCCTCAGCCCTCCCACGGGCCACTTGCTCACGCCTGCTTCCACCTGCTGCTCACCCACCTCCTTAAGCTCCAGTTCTATGTGGTACCTGGAGCCTTTTTGGGGCAGAGTAGGCCCATCTCTCCCTCAAGCTGAAATGGGCCCCTGATGCCTGTTGCAGGGCTCAACACTCAGAGATGGTGCCCTCTCTACTGCCTGCACCTTTGAGCAGGGGCAATGGCAGGTCTCTACTTAGCAGTGACTGTTATTATACACCCAATTGGGGCTACCTATCTCCCTCACACCAGGGTCTCAGGCATAAGTAGGCTGTACCATCCGAGCTTCACACTGAAGGAGGGCTGCCTCCTCTGCCCATGTCCCTAGGACTGCCCACCATGCACGCCACTGTAGCACGCCTTATAGAGACGGGTACTCATGACCTGGTCCCCACTGCTGAGCATATAGCTGGGCCTATAAAGGGAACAGGCACTTCAAACTGCTGTGGAGCACAGCACTACCTTAAAGGCACGTGCAGAGGCTACAAAAACAAAAAGGGAAGAGAAATTACTTTTGTCTCAAAGAGAGGGAGACCGGAACTGTGGGGAGAAAAGAAAGTGACTTAGGAAGCTGACTTAAAGGATGAGAAATTCACCAGGTAGACAAAGGCAGATGGCCCTGGCAGTCCAGGTAAGAGAGTAAGTGTATAAAGAGAGGACAATACGTAGTCTACTTGGCATAAAAGGGCACTCTGAAAGGGGATGGAGGCTCACGTCGGCAAAGAAGGCTGCAGGGAAGGCAGTGCCTGTCTGCGCAGAGCCTTAGGGCTGGACTTTGTCAACAGGCAGCACAGGAATTGGGAAGGGTTGTGTTGAGCAAGGGAGTAACAAGACTAGATCTCAGCTCTCAGAGAAATGACTCAAAGTAACCCAGGACACCCTGCAGTGGAGTTAGTGAGCCAACTAGTCAAGGCAGGAGGAGTCTGTTCCAGTACATCGCAGGGTCTGATGAAAGAAAAGATGGGTGGGGCGGGCAGGCACCAAGTGGAGGGCACGAAGAGAACCACACCATGCTCAAGGGACGCTCGCACGGGGTTGGCGTCTTGTGCGGCAGGACCCCAGCCCTGGTGGCCTCATGACCAGGAGGCCGGGGAGCATCACTGACCCTGGTTGCCTCGCGTGCTCTTCACCACGACCGGGTAACCCAGGGGCTCAGCCTCGTCAATCATTTTTGAAAAGTCGTCATGTCCACCTGCAAAAAAAGGTGAGAGTCAGTGGAAGCAAGGCTGCTGACAGGCGGTGGTCCCGGGCCGGACCCACAGGAAATCTCAGAAGGTCTCACATCCCGCGGTTTAAAGCAACCCCAATCCATTCCATCCAACAGATAGGTATTAGACACCTGTAATGTAAGAAGTAGGAGCAGAGAGGTAAGAAAACCAACATCTATCAAGCACTTTCTACATGGTGAAGGGTGCACGGGCTACAGTTCAAGGAATCCTTATGCTGATCACACAATGGGTAGCATTCCCTTCACAACAGCCATGATAGGCAGAATTCTAGGATGGCCCCCAACATCCCATACTCTGGTGAATATTCCTTGTAGAATTCCTCTTGAATGTGGGACATCATTCCTGTAATTACATTAATAACTGACTGACTTCAAGTTGTCAAAGGGGTGTGATCCTTAGTGAGCCTGACCTAATCAGATATGCTCTTAAAAGAAGGTAAAGCACCAGACTTTTCTGCTGTCCTTCTGGAAGCAAACTGTCAAGCCGCAGACAAGTGGCTTACAGGTTCTTTTGGTTTAATTCCTAGCTCTCAAAAATGTGCTAGAGAGATACGTTTTATAGGTACATTAGTTGATATAATAGCTTTCTATTGCAAAAGTAACACATTACTGCACTAACGACTCGGCAGTTTAACTCAAATATATTGTCTTACAGCTCTGCAGTCAGAAGTCTGAAATGGTTAAAATCGAAGTGCCAGCAGGCTGCATTCCTAAGACAGAATCTGTTTCCATGGCCTTCCCAACTTCTAGAAGCCACTCACACTGCTTGGCTCCTGGACCTCGTCCATCTTCAAAGCCAGCAGTGCTGGAATCCTTGCATCTCATCACTGTCCTTCCCTAGCATGCCTTCCTCTTCTTATAAAGGACACTTATCACCTTGAACTACTTAGGTAATTCAGGATAATCTTCCTATTTAAGGTCATCTGATTAGCAACCTTCATATCACCTGCAGCTTTCATTCCCTTTTGCCATGTAACAGAGTACACAGGTTCCAGGGCATCTTTACATCATGGGTATCTTTGTGGATTCATTATTCTGCCTAGCAGAGACGGTTTCATAGCATATCAACTTCTGCAAAGCAAAATACTTTGGAATAATAACGAGATCTGCCTCATTCACTAAAGTGGGGGCAGGTCGGTAATTGGGGGCATCTTCATGAAGAGCACGCTTTGCAAGAAGGAAACTCCCAACTGCCTAACATTCCACTTTACCATCGTGTCTTTCTAGTCTTCCTTTTGCTCTTCTCTAATGGTGCGCTGAGAGTGAGGTCCTCATCAAATGTCACTGCTGCTCCTGTGCTTTGGACTGCTTTCCACGTCACCTCCTAAGGGACCTTGCACCATTAAAATGTTCCTTTCTGCTGTATCTTCAACCTCAGTTCACTTTCATCAACATTTTGAATAAGCTCAGTTCTCTCCCATGTTAGATAAAGTCTTCATTCCTTGGCCCTGAAACATCCTTTCACTATAATGTTGAACACCCGCCCTCAAGTTCCTTGAAGGAGTTATAGAAACCAACTATTTCCATTTCCTCACTTCCCTCAACCCCTTACTCCTGACAGTTTGGCTTCTCTCATCACAAGGCTGACCCTGTATTCATTACACTCTCTGATGCTAACATCTCAGTGCTCACATGATTTGTCCTTTAAGAGTCACACAACACCTCACTACACCACTGTTGTAGTCAGGGGTTGCAAGGAGAACAGTTACATACAGGACACAGAATTTATAGTATTATTTTATGATGGTTACCCAGAGTTCAATACAAGAAAGTGCAGGATCCAGCCAAGGGCCTGGATTCTACCGTGTGTCCTGCATGAGTCCAGCTGAAGACCTAGAGCCCATAACAATGACCCACCAAGTCTGTTTTATGGATCTGTGCTGAGAAGGCCCAAAGGTCAGTGGTGGAAGCTAGAAAGTCTATGCCAGCAGGGTGAAAGATTTGTGCCAGTAGATTGAGGGTGCTGCAGTGGAACCAAGAAGCGACGACTCAAAATAAGAACCAAGGTTCCCCTGAAAATTACTGCAGCTATCCTCAGATGCAGCATCCTTGAGACAATGAAGTCTCAAGGTCCTCCAACAATCAGAACAGTAGAGTACATATCAGGAAGCCACCATGCCAATTTCTCCTGGAGATTAAACAGCACACATCTTCCCCTCTAGAGCCAAGAAGAGATGCTCAATGTAGGGAATAGAGCTCCTCCAAAGTGAACCACAGCCATTCCTAGTGACAAGGTCCT
This sequence comes from Cavia porcellus, assembly GCF_034190915.1. Classification (NCBI taxonomy): domain Eukaryota; kingdom Metazoa; phylum Chordata; class Mammalia; order Rodentia; family Caviidae; genus Cavia; species Cavia porcellus. Next base: position 38,845,216 of record NW_026947508.1, read on the forward strand.
GAGAACCTCGGATAAAAATGGCCAAATTCATATTAGGGATGCTAGCAATGACAAGCTCCTCCAGGAGAACCAATGGCTCCAGATAACACTTAGGAGAACCCACAATGTTCCCACTTCTCCCCACGTCTCCTTTTATGCTGGAAACTTATCTCAGGTGGACCAGCGACACTCAGCACCATGCTGATTTAATTTAGCTAGTGTTAAGTTGACCATCAGTTTTTAATCTGTAACGACCACCCTTCATGAAGTAGTTTTCTCACTCATTTCTATGGTCTCCCTTCTTTCTCTTCTCACTTCTCAACTGTACCTCAGTTATTTTATAGATTCCCCTTCCTCTTTTTACTATTTTCTTTTTAGGTACTGGGACTTGAACTCAGGGCCTTGTGCTTGCCAGGTAGGCGCTGTGCCACTGAGCTACATCTCCAGCCCAGGCTCCCCTTCCTTTACCTATTAATTCCTGGGATTCCCTCTTTTTATTTAATTTTTTTATTGTGGCAAAATATATAAAACATAAATTATATCACTTCAATCCCTAAAGCATAAGGTTTAGCCTGCTTTTCTTTTTGCATTCTATATGATCTCACTGAGTAGTATCATCCATTGCTGTGACTGCTTAATATAATACAGGTTTCCAACTCCCCCCTGCCTGCTCTGTACTTCTTGCAGCCTCCAATCTATTTTCCATCACCTACTAAGTATCTTCCCTTGCATACACTGAAGACATTTCAAACAGAGTATGTCTCAAACTGAAAGCATCTGCCCCTCAAAACCGCTCACCTCCTAACCTAACCACCAATCTACTCTTCTCCCATTCTTCTAGTCTCAGTGAATGCCTGCTTCACCTCTGCCTGCTCACACGAGAAACCAGTCCCCTGATTCCTCTCTGCACTCCTCACTCCTAATTCATCACCATATCCTATTATTCCTATGCTCTTCATGATCCCTGCCCCGGCTTCTTTGCCTTCATTTTCACTGTAAGTTTTAGACCACTGCTGCTCACCCAGATTACTTAAAAAGCCTACCACGACCTGTCCTGTCTCTACCTTGCCCCACCCAACTCCTTCTCCATGGTGTGGCCAAAGTGATCTCCTATACCATGATTGTGGTAGGCCAACTTCCCACTAACACCCTCCAGGAACCTCCTATATCTCCTTCACATGCAACATAGACACCTTCTTATCTTCCTAATCTTTTGTCTTTATTTGCTTGCTTGTTTTTGAGCCAGGGTCTCACTATGTAGACTGGTCCTGAACTCACTATGTGGTCTAGGCTGGCCTTCAACTCATGGTGACCCTTCTGTCTTACCTTCCCAAATGCTGGGATTATAGGGATGTGCCGCCACACCCGGCTTGTCTTCCTAAACTTACATCTCAACTCTATTTCTCTTACCATTCCACAAACTACTTACAATACCACCAATAGATCACGTTCTCTCTTACTCCTAGATTTTTCTATATTCCGCTTTCTGCTTAAGCAATTCCCCCATATCCCTTAGTTTAGCACGATAACTTCACTCACTTCGATGCTATACTTGTAGGAAGTGTCCTTCAGTGTCTTCTAAAGTGAACCCCGAGCTCTTCTACACATCCCTACACCACCCAGGGGCCTAGCTCTTACCAGACACCTACTACACTTCACTGAAGCTTCCTATTTTTTGTCTTCTGTCTCTGATGAACTGGAAATGCCATGGGATCAGGCCCCTTGTTATAGCCCAGTGCCTCCTGCGGTCACTGGCTGACACAGTGTACAGAAGCATATTTAGTAATCTAAAGAAGCAAAGTCCATACTACCATACAGAAAAAAGCAAAGTCATCTCACAGAGAATGGCCATCATACAAATTCAAGACATTTTTATCACCTAAGATGAAGACTCATACTGAAAGGCAACCAGAAAGGTTAGAAGGTTTCTGTCCAGGGAGAGAAAATACACAGATGCCAGTGGCGGGAAAGGTAAGTCCCGACTGCCTTTGAAAGACTTACCATACGAGAAGGTGTCTGGCATGGGGACCCCATGTCCGGCCAGCTCTTGGAACGTCCAGAATTTGTTGATGCAGTTTAAGATGCTTTGTGAGCTGTTGACCAAGCGGCAGCCCAGCTTCTCCAGGTGCCTCAGGACAGTGATGTCGCTGTCCGACTGCACGGAGGGTGTGGACACCCGCACGACCACCACGTCTGGGAAAGTAGTGAGGGCCTTCTGGTTCAGCTGCAGGCCTGCAACCCAAGGAGCAGAGTAAGCGCCGCGCTTGCCGCTGTCTAGTCCCAAGTAACAGCTTCTAAGACATTCCTCAAGCCTGAACCTGGGAGAAACCGAGCCTCAAAAGCAGCCACCTGGATACTGCAGTGCGTGTCACAAGGAAACACCACTGTCACCCGTTCTTCAAGCAGATGGGCAGAGCATGATTATGAGGAAACACACAGGAGCGGACAGAAAGGGGAAAAGCAATAGATCAAGATTAACCTCAACTAGAAAAATCCACAGGAGAAGCATATTCCAAGACCTACCTTCCACAAAGTACTATCATTACTCAGAAATATAGTGGCTTAGGAGGCTTAATAAAGAGGCAACAGGGTAGCCCACTTATGGAATCTCTACCATTATTTTATGGCTTAAGCTTAAGAAAGTCTAACTGGCATATGATGTAGCCATGTAAATGATTTTTATGAATATAGTATTTTATATCATGTATAAATAAGCAACAGAATACAAAATTATATTCTCAACTATGTAAACAGATACAAGTTGGAAAATGCTAAAAAGAAATGCATCAGTATTTTAACTGTGGTCAATGGGATTACAGGGTAATTTTTTTTTGTGTGTGTGTGTGTACAGGGACTCCCACTCAGGACCTTGTGTTTGCCAGGCAGGTGCTGTGTGGCTAAGCTACATCCCCAGCCCAGGTAACTCCTTCTTTTTATACTTTAGAGTTGTCTATATTTTTCAGGATTTCTTCAAGTGCACATTGCCTTTTTAAGTGTACTATATTGAATTGGATATTCAGTATTAAAATTAATTCAAAGGTAAAGGCATACATAGAGTGGAAAGACTTGATGCTATGTTACCTTGGGTTAACTGGAGTGTTAGCTTGGTGTGAAGACTCTGAGGACCCAGAGCATAGCCTTAAGTTATTGAAGAACATCTGTGCAGAAGAATCGCATGGCTCATCTTTGATGTCTCCGAGATGGAGCTAGCTGTAACAGCATAATTTTGTTTGCACCTTTTCTAGTCCCTTGAACAGTGCCTCATGTATGGCAGGCAACTGACATTTGTGGCACTAAACAGAAACTACAGGAAGACGGCTTTGGGCTCAGAAAAATGGGTACTTCTTTCCCTTAGACAGAATGGGCCGAGGCTCACTGATCACTTGAGGATGGCCCAGAAGGGCCCATGCAGCGTGGTTGGTGCCCCTCAGCCCTGAAGTCATATAGTTTGTCTCACTCTCAACGGTCACCTGGTCATTAACAGCACCCCAACAGGGGCTGGAGTGGTGGAGATGACAAGACAAGACATGGAAATGGCGGGACACTAAGAAGTGCACTGAAAGCTTCCTGGGCTGCCTCGAGTTTCCGAAGCACTCTGAAGAAACCCTTTAAAACGTAACTTATAGGTCCTCCTTCTAGACTTTAACTTAAAGCACTTCCTATTCCTAAGTGATACTCTGTACAACCGTGTAATTCCCAAAAAACAAAGGTGCTAAGGAAGTTATTATTTCTCCACCAGGGATGAGTAATATCAGAAACCATGCTTTAAAATTGAGAAAGGAGAAAAATAAACCCTACAAAACCAAAAAAGCACCTACAAAATGACTATATGGCTCTAACATCCATACTTCCTCTGTTCTCGGATTAAAGAAGGCAGGAGGAAGATGTTAGGTGCAATTATTACAATGAATTCTTCTCAGTACTCCCGTTAAGAAAGAGATCTCAAGGAAGGAGAAAGTGACTGTGAGATATAATATGTAAACAGCACCCAGCTTCTCTTCTCTTTTCCATCAGAAAACAGGATTGTTTATATATGCTTTTACTGTTCTTTGAAAAATTTCTTTGCCATCTTTGGCCCTTGAGGAAAAAAAAAATTAAGGGAGGAAGCACTGTATAGTATCCTCAAAGTTAGTAGAAGGAAGAAGCAAAAGTATCTAGGTTGATGAAAATGGTGAGTAAATACAGAACAGCAGGACAGCATTGCACAGTGAGATAATATAGGCAAAAATGTTTTGAAAATCATAAAATGCTATACACACGCAAGGCATTTGCATTATTATTACGCAGACATTCTATTAAGCAAGGTAAGACAATTCATGGAGATTTTTACTACCTAATGAGAAAAACAGCTTTGCAACAGAAAAGTGACCTAGAGAAGCAAGAAGCAGCGAAAACATCTGGCTTTCAAATCCCAACACAAGACTACAGACAAACAGACTTCTAAATGGGAGGGAAAGAATTCAATCCGTTTCTGGAAATACCAACCACAAGTGCACAGAGACAGCTCAGCCTCAACAAGCAGATTCACATACACCTAGGAAGTCTTACCAGGACTTCATTTCTCTTCTCCAAAGGTAAATCTTTGGGCCTGGCTCATTCCAACTGAAGCCCTTAATAAATGAAGAATGGAATGGGTTAAAGTGGAGCCGAAAAGGCTCAACCAAGCAGTTAGACAGGTTTTGTGTCTGACTATGCTGCTGTCCAGCTCTGTGCAGAAGACATGATGGGTTTATGTGCATCTGCAAAACTAATTATAGCCAGCCCTATCAATTCAGGGGCTCAAGATCTGCGAATCCAATGAACTGCAGATAGGGAGTACTCAAAAAATAAATTTACATCTATACTGAACATGCACCAATTTTTTAAACCCCTACTCCATAAACAATACAGTATAACAACTGTTTATGGGGCTGAGGGGATAGTCTGGTGGTGAGACACTTGCCAAGCATGGGCAAAATCCTCAGTTCATTCCCAGCAAAACAAAACAAAACAAAACAAAACAAAACAAAACAAAACCCCCACAAATATATAGCATTTTCATTGTATTGGCTATTGTAAGTAATTTGGAGAGAATCTGAAGTATACATGTGGATGTTCATAGGTTATATGCAAATACTACGTCATTTTATACACGAGACTGAGCACCCTTGGATTTCGCCATGGAGGGAGGTCCTGGAACATCCTCTGCAGAACATCCTTTTTGACATTCTTGCTCTGAGAAACTTCACTTGCTCCTGCTCATTCCCCTTGCCTTTGCCGTCACATCTCTGGAATGCAACTTCTGGTAGAATAAGAGGTTGTCCCTCCCTGTGGCTTCTGTGAGGGCTGCAGTTACAGCATACATGATCAAGAGATCAAGAATCATTTGGGTGTAAAATTGGTCACTGGTAAACCTGTCTATGAATTCTGAGCCATTTAGCCACTTAAGCAATCTTGAGCGCTCTTTATCCCAATTAACACCTCCTCTCAGGAAAGGGCCTAATAAGCTTAATGCATGATAGTTTACTTAAGAGTTTCACCTTTCCCCACACTACAGTTCCGATCTGGCACGATGCTCCCTGGTGGACTGGTCTACTGATGAGTTCACAGTAGACCTCCTGTTCACACAGCAGTGACCTGCTGTTGGGAGATGGGACACGATCAGAAGAGGCATGGCATTGGGGGCATCGCCTAGAAGGGTACATCAGCCTCCCCAGTTCCTCCTTTCTCTGTTTCCTGGTTGTCTTGATGTGAGCTACTTTCCTCCCCTGTCCTATTTGTACACTGGAGCTAATGGATCTGTACTCTCACCATGAGCCAAAAATAAATGTTTCCTCCTTTAAGTTGTGGGTGCTGGGTGTTTTGTCCCAGTCACTTGCAATGTAACTAAGATGCCCAGAATCCTTCACCTTCCCACTATGATCTATAGGCTTCATGCCAAGAGAATGAAGAGCTGAACAGGACATGATGAAAGCAGCTCACCTGGCTGCAGTGAGAGGAAAGAAAGCCCTCAGCAATGTTTGAGTGGCTCTTACCCTCAGATAACAAGGGATTGCATGTGACTGGGCATCACTTTTATTTGGGGAAGTGGGGGAGAAGCTGAGCTGCTTCTAGGATATTTGGGAGCCCCCAGACTCCCAAACTAGGATCAGAATTTACTATGGTTAGCCTCAAACCATATTAAAAAAAAAACACCCTGAAATCAGTAAGACACTAGCAGAAAAAAAGATCATCAGACTCCAAACTAATTAGCATAATGACCAACAACCAACACAGTCTAAACTTTTTGAAACCAAACAATATTTTCTCCATCTTACTTCGGGGTGGGAGAACTGAGGATTGAAGCCAGAACATTCACACTGAGCTATATCCCTATTACTTTTTTTTTTTTTTTTAAGCAAGAAAGGGTCTTGCTGAGTTGTCCAAGCTGGGCTCAAACTTGTAATCTTCCTGCCTTAGCTTACTAGAATGCCAAGATTACAGGTGTGTGTCACCATGCCTGGGTTCCATCTTGCCTGTGTTCTGATTTTTTGGATTTTCTGTATTTGGAAATATTTTAATATACTAAAAACAATATAGCAAAGTTAGGTGCAGTGGCATATGCCTGTAATCCCAGCATTTGAGAGGCTGAGGCAGGAGGATTACCAAGAGTTTGAGGACAGCCTGGGCTCCACAGTGAGTCCAAGGTTGGCCTGAATTGAAGAGCCAGACCCTGTCTCAAAACAATGCCCAAAAATACAATAGAGCAAATTAGAGTAATTTTTTCCAATGATTAAATGTTTTTTATAATCCATATATCAGGATAAAATAAACTCTACAAAGCTAGACTTTTGCTTTTGTATGTGCAATAGCAAAGAAATACATTTTATAATAAAGAGAAATAGCTTTAGTGTGAATACATAAATCATTATTTGACAATAGAGTTCTAAAACTTAAAGAAATTCTCCATCATTCAAACCAATAGAGGGAAGCAGAAGCAGGGATAATAAAAGAAGCTATAAATTCAGACTTGAATTCAACTAGCATTTTTATTGAACACCTTTAGGTACTCTACTAAAAATGATCACCTATATTATCTCATTTAAAAGCATCTTATAATCTGGATCACTGGAACCAATTTGACTGTACATGCTTTGGCACTTACGTAAAATTTGTATAGTGGATCAGCATGCTTCCAACCTGCGCAAACACATTATGCATTTGTTGTGCACACGTAAGCATGCTTGGTGCAGCACTAAACTGGTTCCCTGTGTGCTAGGAAAAATGCCTTCATGTGTAAAGCAAGCCCTTTATAGTTTTTATTTTGAGACAAGGTCTCTCCAGTGGCCCAGGCAGCAGCCATAAGGAAGTAGCAGGGCACGGCAGCAAGTGAAGAAACAAGAACCTTGCTTTTGCACCGCTGTATTTTAGCAGGATCTTTCACGGCTGGAAATGAAGCTCTGACAGGGGTCAGAAAGCAACAGTACAGAGTGGATGGTCCGGGGAGTATCTTGCTGTGCAATGAAGCAGCTGCATGATCCAAACACAACTTGGCTAATCTCACTCTTCACCTTTCCCTCGATCCTTTCTGCTCTCTCCCTGGCAATGCCCACAAGAAATGTTGTTTTATTTTGGTTTGTGTTTTACAATCCTTGGGGTTAAACCCAGGGCCTCTGCATTGAGCTCCACCCCGAGTCCTTTACATTTGCTGAGACAAGGTCTCTCCACATTCCCCAGGCAGCACTCAAACCCGCAATCCATAAGGAAGTTATTTTTATTCTTGGGCAGAGGCTGCTACCACTGTTCCTTTCACTCTAAAGTTCTCTGGGAAGACGCCCAGAGATCTCACTTCCACCTCACTAAAATCCACTCTTTTATGCAGCCACGTTCTCTTTCTACCTACTGCTATTCTGAAGTTATTTAATTTAGTTCAACCTTACTGAGTGGTTGGTATGAGTCAGACACACTGTTATGCAGAACACAAAGGAGCACTAGGCATCTCTGCCCACCCTCCAGAAGCTTATAGTCTCTTTGTGGAAGCAGACAGACATGACTTAAATCATTCATTCTTTCATTTACTCACACATTTATTGTCTTATGTATTAATTCAGTCAATATTTAGCTAGCACCTACTTTGGGTCATTCCTGGTACTAGTTTGGGGTTCTTCAGAAGTATACCCTCAGACCACCACTTAAGTGCAAGTAGCCTATTTGGGTGATGATTTCAGGAAACACTGGAATGTGACAAATGAAGGATAGGCTTTCAAGTGCGTTACCACCTTCTGGGGCTCACTTCTGCTGAGGATTAGTACCTCCATATCCCTCACTGACCTCACCTGAGGGCAGGGAGTTGGCGATTTTGTAAATTTATAACCAAGCTCAGCATCTGACTGATCCCCTCATGGGGTGCATGGGTTTAATTCGCTGGGTCTCCTGATGTGCTGTGCACGTATAGGCAGAGAGGGCACCTGTGACTAGAGAAAGCCACCACATAGATGTGCAGGTACTAGCGCTCATAAGCGGCCCCAGGGGAGTCAAGTGCTCAGGGCCAAAGGGATGCATGAGGGTCACAACAGATAAGGTGCAGGAATCAGCTTAAGGAAATGGACCTGGAGAATCTGCAGGAGACAGTGTCCCTGGTATTTCAGAAGACAGCACTCCCCAGTATACTGCAGCCTTTGTGCTTGTACATTGTGGTGTAACTGTCATAACTGCAATTTCCAACCACCATCTCCTGTCTTTCCAGCTTACTCCTTTAGTACCCCAACTCCAACCTTCCTTTGTCCCACTGAGAACTCTCAAGCCCATATGGAGTCTCCTGTCTTTTCATGACTCTTTTGTATCCCCTCCCTTCTGCCTTCACATCCCTTCTTAAGCTCCACTGTCCAGCAGCACAATCACTCTCTGGCACTTGCCCTCAAATTCTTGAAGTCACTGCTTGCTTGACTAAAGCACTACTCTGGTCAGAATGATGCGATGCTCTGTTTCCTGCCTGTGCACTGCTTTGCAATGGGACACACCTAGAGAAAAGGGTACAAGCCTGATTGTCTCAAGGGCATCCTGAATGGTGCCTGGAAATCATATTTTCCTGACCTATTCATTCAGCCTCAATCCTGCTTCATACTTCCTCTCCTCACTTCAAACTTTCACTGTTCTGTCTCTGAGACAGGGTCTCACTATGCATCCAAGCTGGCTCACTTTGTGGCCCAGGCTGGTCTTGAACTTGCAACAATTCTCCTGCCTCAGCCTCCTGAGTGCTGGGATTACAGGAGTGTGCCAGCACACCGGAATTTTCTCTTTTCATGCTTTTATATAAAAAAAGTCAAGCAATCAAAGAACTTTGTAAGTTCCCATAATGACATCTATCCACTATTTCAGACTTACAGGTTATCATCTCTCTACTCGTACTGGTTGAACTGTCACAATACCTGTCTTTACTCCTAACTTACACCAACCCATCAATATATAAAGCAGATCCCAGCTCCTCTTAACCTAAGACACAGCTCTGGCCATTTCTCCCTCTTTGGCAACATCAATGTCTCCCTCTCTACTGGGTCATCAACATCAGCACACAAACATGTCATCACGTCTCCCTTCTTCAAGGAAAGCCTCTCACCCCCATCTTCCCTTTGAGTTTTCGTCTGTTTTGCCTTTCTGTTACAATAAAGTTCCTAAGATTGTGTGTACTCACTATTTTTATCACTTCACTAAAATTGTCCTTATTACTGTCATTAATGCTACATCCACATTGCCAAATCAGTTCTCAATCCTCAGAGGTCAGCAACACTTGACATTATCAGAGTGCACCTTCCTTCCTGAACTGGTTTTTCCACTTGGCCTCCAGGACACCACACTCTTCTTTCTCAGCTCTCTGCACTGTTTGTACTTCCTTCCCAGCCACTCAGCCCCAGAATGTCCCACAGCTCCCGCCTGAGAGGCTTTTTTCTACTCACAGATACACTGGTCCCTAAGAGTGGACACTTCGCTATCTCCAACCAAGTCTTGCCCCGAATCCCAATCTCAACCAAAACTGTCTACCTAACATTTCTACTTGGACATTCACTGGGCATCTAGACTGAGTCCTGACACTCACCAGCCCAAATTTACTCCTTTCCATATGAGCAAATGGCCCATTTTATTCTCCCAGCTACCTATGCCAAAACTTCTAGTTGCCAATATGACCTTGTGTGCCCACAGTACAGATCATGTCACTTCTCTGCTGCAAATTCTCCAGTGGAGCTCCTTGCTCAACCAGCATAGAAGCTAAAGGCTTCTGAGGGCCCTCAGGCCCTCCCTGTACATCTGTTCCCCTCCTCTTACCTCAGCCTTCTCTCTAATGTTCGCCCCTTTGTTTGCTCCCGCTGCCCCACTGTCTCCCTTGCTATTGGTCTGCACCTGACCCACTCTGCAGTCAGCTGCTTAAGTGGCCTGCATGCCCACCTCCCTCAGCTTGCCACAGAACACCCCCTTGGGTGAAGACTACCCCACCCAGCCAACCTAATGTTACAAACCTGCTTTTCCTCCTTAGCTTTTTTTAAAATCAGTACTAGGGATTGAACTTATGACCACGCGCTTGCAACGCAGGCGCTTATGCCGCTGAGCTAAATCCCCAGCTCCCTAAGTTTTTTTTTCCCCAAACATACTATACTATATTTTACTCACCTTATTTATATTCCACCTCACCCATCTAGAATCTCACCTCCCTGACAGATAGAGATCTCTGCTCTTTTATTCTGGCACTAGACTGTACCTTCCAAACAGTAGGCAGGCAATAGATACTTTCTGGCAGAACAATTAATGAATGAATGAATGACAGTCATCATGAGGTGAGGCCATACCCACACTCCCACTTCATGACGTCTCCGGTGCCCACCCCGGTGCCCCGCACAGAGCAGATGTTCAACAAGTATCTGTTAAATGAAAGAAATGGGTGGAATGAAAGGATATTTGTGATTAGATACATATTAAAGCATTTAATAGAAATAAGGAATAAACAATCAAGATGAGTATTAATTGACCCTTTTCACATAGTGGAGTCTTAGGTCACATTTTAACAGTGGAAGATCAAATAAAAGTAAACCAATAATTTCAGACCTTGTGTAGGCTGATGAAACAATATAAACTCAGATGAAATGAGCTTTCTCCGGGCAGTGGGCAAGCTCCTGGGGGACTGGCTGCAGGGCCGAGGGTGGCAAGAATGTGCCTGTGTCAGGGGGCTCCACGCCAGGAAGTGGAGTGAGGAGGACCCAGGGCTAGGTGAGGGGGACGGGCCTCTGCCCTCTACGAGTGGTGGCCGTATCCCTTGCCAGTAGGCAAAGCTAACTAATCTGGTGGAAGTGTTATCGTAGTAACAGCAGGTGGACATCTGTGAATGTCACTCTGATGTCTACAAAGAATTCCAATCCACTGGCTTAGAACTCTAGCCAACATTTAATGAGGCAGCCCTAAAAACTACCGATAAACACATAAACAGAATATTTAACACTTCTCAGTCCTTAAGGTCAGCCTACAGATATAAATGTGGGCCTGTGAGTTAAACTGTATCCCTGCATCACTTGTGAAATATTGTACAGTAGATGCTTCTGCCCATTTTCCAGCTTCTGTCTCCAATGATGCTGCACAGTAGTGTCACCAGGATTGCCAAGTGTTAGGGACAGGGCTTTAGCAGAAACTGACACTAGAGGCCTGGCTCAGTGACGCAAGTCTTTTAGAGCTTTCAGTGATAACAAACAGCCTGCTGTGGTTCACCACCACTGGCTCGCTCTATGCACAAAATTATCTTGTGTCACAGTTTGGCTCTGCAGTGCCGCCCAAAGTTCATGTGTTGAAAGGCTGGTCCCCAGCTGGTGGTACTACTGGGGGTCGGTGAGAAGTCAGAAGACAGGGTCTAGCTGGAAGAAGTCACTTTTGGAGGGCATATTTTGTCCTTGGATTTCTCTTCCTCTTTCTCTGCTTTCTGGTCATCATGAAGCTGACAACTTTCCTCCACCAAACCCAGATAAAATCTGTCTTCCTTTATGCTGATTTTCTCAGGTATTTTGTCACAGAAAGCTCATTAATATAGCACGGTACCCTTTCTTGCTAGTGTCTTCTTACATCAAGATGGAAATCCATCCTCTGTATCGCCAAGGCCTCATGTTGTCTTCTGAGAGGCAAATGTAAGATATCACCTCATACAAATTTACTTAGGATTCCTCTCTCCCACCCCTCCTAAACCTTACCAATTGCTACAAGGAGCCAGGAAAAGGGATTTTAGAGCACTGATTTAGAGGCTGACCTAGAAATTTCTGTATGTGGCTCAGTGGTAGAGTGCTTGCCTAACATATTTAGGGCTGTAGGTTTGATCCTCAGCACTGAAATAGAAATAGTTAACAATAGTAATAATGATAGAAATTGCTTTATGGTCACCAAGCGTTTTGCTCTTAAACGAGAAAGAATGCTGAATCATTCTGCTCCTAAGAAAAAAACTACAACACAACCTCATTTCCCAGCTCAGACTCATTTCATTTGTCTTTGTATTGGTCCCTGAATTTGTAACTAGTTTCTAGAGCCAGTTAATGATTCAGACCCAGGATAGTTAAAGAATTTAGTTCTACTAAATCTTTCCTCTTTTAACAGCTCATCACAAAAAAATTTACATATTGAATCAAGATCTCTCAAACACAGAGGCTAATTACAATAAAAGACTTCAAATTAGCCTTTAAAGCATTTCACTCAGTCATTCAACAAACATTACATGAAGGTCTATACAGCAGTTAAGAAGCATTCATTTGAGGAGTCCCCAGTTTTTCATTCAAAGACAAAAGGTATATAAATATTGTAAATAGATAAACTACAAAAACATGATGCATTATTTTAAAAGGTATTTGCAATGTTATTTGGCAGCAGTTGGAAGATAGTGACTATTTAGGGACAGGGAGTTCAAGACTTTATAGATGAGTGACTTGTGCTGGACTTGAAGGATGAATAAAAATTCACCATGTGTGGGCTGGGCTTTAGCTCAGTGGTGCGGTGCCTCCCTGGCAGGCATGAGGTCCTGACTTTGATTCAAAAAAGTCACCATGTGAGGGAATGGACGTTCACCCAGAAGGATTCTAGTGTAAGTCTGGGAGTTGAAGAATAACATGGTGAGGTGAGTATAGGCTGATGCGTGAGACAGAATGCACGGGATGAGACGGAGAGTGTTCAGGACACACGGACTGGGAAAAGATTTTTGCCAAGTGTCCCTCAGACAAAGGACTTCTATGTAGAACATACAAAGAATTGAAAAAAATCAAGGCTCCCAAATTCAAAGACCCAATCCAAAAATGGGCATGTGAGATGAATACACAATTCTCAGATGAAAAAATGTAAGTGGCAAATAAATATATGAAAAAATGTTCCACATCATTGGTCATTTGAGAAATGCAAATTAAAACAACACTGAGATTCCATCTCACTCCAGACAGAATGGCCAATGTCAAGAAATCAACCACCAATAAATGCAGGCAGGGCTGTGAGGAAAAAGGAACCCTTCTCCACCGCTGGTGGGACTCTACTGTGGTAACCAGTGTGGAATTCCTCAAACAATCAGGATTAGAGGTTCCATCCAACCTAGCTATTCCCCTTCTGGGTAGCTCCCCAGAAGAAATGAAAACATCAAACCATAGCAATATATGTGCACCCACATTTATAGCTACACAATTTGTAATAGCTAGATGTTGGATACAACCCAAATGCCCATCAACTGAAGAATGGATAAAAGATATGTGGTGTTTTTATACAATGGAGTACTACTCAGCTGAACTTGAAGCTTTTAAGGACAAATGGATGCAAGTAGAAACCATACTCGTAAGTGAAATAAATCAGACTTGCATGTATAAACACCACAGTGTCTCACTAGTGTAAGGAACTGAAAGAGTAAATAAGATCCAAAAGTTACAATAGATATAGTAAAAGAGAAAGAAACTGCGCAAAGGGAAATTATGTTGTTTGATCAATTTTGCAAGCCTGTATCTGGTAACCTAGGCAACTATTTTGAAGATAATATGCAATATAACAACCATTGTTAAACTCCTATCATCTTGGTTTGAAATCCTGTATTGCTATTTTTTTGTGGTTGTCATTTTTTGTCGCTGTTTTTGTCGTGATTTTTCTGTTTTCTTCTATTTGAAATAAAATTTTAAAAAATAAATAAAATGTTGATAAAATTAGAAAGAAAGTGTTCAGGCCAGAGTCACCAAGTGCCAGGTCTAACTCCCATCCACTACTACGTACTCAGGAACCCTTACTGGTGTTTGAGAGTTAACATGTAAAAAGAAACTAGACCTGACTGACACAGAATGTCATATGGATCTTGTTACGATTATTAATAGATGCATTCACTATCTTATCTCTAGGGTTGAGAATTAATATGTATTTGCTGGAGAATGAATGAAGAATTTGCAATTTCTAAAAAGGAAATAGAGATGGATAGGATTTTCACATTACACATGGTAGGAAGCCAAGAGAGGTGACACGTTCTACAGAACTGCTTACGCCCTGAAAGTCATCCCTTCACCAGATGGAAATTTATGTTGGGGAGAGCAAGTTACTAGAATAAAAATAATCACGAGAACTTGCATGTGGGTAGTTTTTTCAGTTCTAGTCATGTTTAAAAGACTTGCAACCTTTATAACTAAAACTTTTCATCTCTTGTTGGAAGAAGTCTATTGCCAGATATCCAGATACAAACTGAAATTCAAATTCTCAGACGAATGAATTTAAGCGACTGCCTGAGGTCGCTTACTGGGAATTCGCAGATCAGTGTTTGGGGTGCTTTGCTTTACAATGCTGAGGACTGATCTCAGGGCTATCTGAACCCCCAGCACAAGATCAGGTTTGCAACTGCTGGGGTAGTTAATCTTGATTGCCATTTTGATTTTCTGAGATTAACAGAGCACATTTCTGAGTGTGTCTGAGTGGATCATAGGGGCACCGTCTAAGGACTCACTCTCTGGCTCTTCCCCTGTTCTCTGCTCCTTTGCTGCTTGAGCTAAGCAGCTTTGCTCTGTCATTCCCTTCCACCATGATACTTTTACCTTGGAACCAGCCAACCATGGATTGAAACCTCAGAAATTATGAATCAAAATAAACATCTCTTCCTTTAAAGATCTGTGTATGTTGGGTATTTTGTCCCAGCAATGAAAAGTTAACAATATAACCATTAACCACTTGGGTGACATTGGGGAAGTTACTTCATCCATTTGAGCATGAAGTTCTTTATAAAATAAATAAATTAGAATGGATTATATCTCAAAGTCCCTACAGAACAGGGCTCATGTTCTATAAATTTCAAGTGGGAAACAGCATCAATTTCAGTGTGTACATTTATACATTACAAAACCTGTGAATTTTTTCAGGGGAATAATAGCTCAACAAACTGTCTAGGGTATTCTATAATGATTACAGAAGAAACTGGGAAATGGAGTTCATCTCTTTATTCATTCAAAAATATTTATTGAGTTGGAAATGATGATCACATAGGTTTGTCTTATGTGCTGTGATTTGTGCATTGGTACCTCAGAATTAACAAGTAAAATTGCATGAAAAATACCTATCTTCAATTTCTCCATTGACCAAGCAAATAGCTGTGCAGACTTTCTTGTTAAAAATTTCCAGTTTGTGGATAGGCTGAAATACTTTCACACATTAATTGACTCAATTTTAAGACACTAAACAAAAGGGTACACGTTTTCTGCAGCACTAGATTTTAATTTTCATTGTTTCTATGGCTGATTCTTCAAAATGAAGTTTTAAATACAGAGAGCATCTTCCTACTTTTATGGAATTTGTGATGAGTCTGCAAAATAAATATGACGTGAAATTCTGGTTACTATACCTCAAAAAAAAAGACATACTTACAAGTTGTAAAATAAAAATAAATAAGCAAATTCATCCTCAGGGGTGTAAAGATATAACCTAGATCAGCCAACTCTTAAGATTACCCTATTTAAATATAGTATTGAAATACAGAATTTTCAGCCCGGAGAAACCTCAACCCTTAAGTTTCCTAAATGAGAAACTTGAAATTCAAAGACAGAGTGACTTGCCCGAAGCAAAGCTGAGATTTTTACACTAAAAGTGTAATAAGGATCCAGGTCTGCAAATTCCTTATTCAAGAATATAGTTCTGCATTCAAATTGTAAGTTTCAGTAAATCAAGGATAGACAGAAGGTGTATACTCCTAACATCTGAAAGTCATTGGTTTAGATTAAACATAAGGCACCTGATGTCTGCAGTATATTTCTCCAACAGGATACACAATCTGACATCACATATGGTTCAGATAAACGTATAGATAAAAAATCTACAACACATATATTCCAGTTAAAGATAAGTCATATTCATAAGCTCCCTTGGAAGTAGCCTGTGCAGCATTTGGAATCCTTTTCCTTGTCAAAGAAAAGTACTGTATGTACCTATTTAAACAGGCCACTGGCCTGTGGCTGAGATAATGGGGACAATATCCCAACTGGGACCAACTGGGACTCCCCTTGAGTCCTGGACCCTATGAAGCTTCTAGCAAAGCACTGGAGATAACTAGCAAGCCATTGAGTGGGAGGTTCCTAAACCACAGATTCCTAAATCTGAGAAGGCTTAAGCACTAAGGATAACACAGAATATCTGAAAACATACTTCACCTTTTGAGGTCAGGGTCACAGATGATAACCATGTCTTACCCCTGAAAAACCTCTTGGATACAGCAGTGGAGTGATCAGTAAGGTCAGAACAATATGTACCTGAAACCTTGGCTTTTCTGGAATGAGAATTCAACACTTTTAAGAAAGAGGAGTTAAAGAAAACCTATCAAAGGTCTCTCGCACTTTGCACTCCAAAGGTAGCTCCCATCTTTTCACATTTCCCCCATATGTAGCTTCCGAGTTTGGGAATCATATTCACTGTAGAAAACCGATGCATACACGCTGCTGGAAAAGTTTTCAAAACAGCCAACATAATAGCAATTTTGTACATTTAGTGTGGGTTTCTTAAATTTCAGTCTAAACTGACGAGGTATCCATGCAAGTAGAATTTGTAAATCTGGTGTCTGCAGCTTCATTTTCCTTGGACACCCGGAGGCTTCAGGAGTACGGGGTCTCTTACAACACAAAGTCCCCTAAGTAAATTAATAAATCACGTCCTCAAACCCTGGCCTCAGGGCAGACGGTGGAGATTAACAGAGGCTATCAAGGTGAGGGGCTTTCTCCAACCCCAGGTGAAGAGCGGCTGGCCGGCTGGCTCGCGGGGCCCGAAGAAGCCTCGGATAGGGGAGGCCCTGGGGGAGCCCGGCGCGCCTCCCCGCCCTCCCGGGGCCCGCCTCGCTCACCGAGGTGGCCGCCGACGACGGTGACGGCGAGCTGGTCCATGAACACCGCCCGGAAGCGCACGTCCTGCTCGGAGCAGCGCTGCCGGAGGGCGCGCAGAATCTGCACCTGCGGGTAATCCTCGCTGAGACGCCGGTCCGTTAGGAGCCAGACCTGGGAGCACATGGCGGCCACGGCGGCGGCGCCCCGCGCGGCGCGGACCCTCGGCGCCCCGGGCCGCTCTCTCCGCAGGGCCGGTGTCGGGGCGTGTGCGCCGCTGCTCCGCTACTGCCAGTGCGCCAGGCGCCTCTGCAGCCCTGACCCAGCGCGCGGCCGGGCCGCTCCGCGCCGCCGCCGCCCGCCCAGCCAATCAGCAGCGGCGGTGGGCGCGGGCCGGCAGCGCGACCGGCTGCAGAGGCGCCCGGCGGGCGGCGCCCGTGGAGGGTGGGGGCAGGGCCTGCAGCGGCGAGCGGCGAGCGGCGGGGCCGGGAGGACCCCTCGCTGGCCGGGGTGAGCCCGCGGGCCGCGTCGCTGGCCCGGGCTGGACCCCCCGACTGGCGCGAGGAAGCGAGAGGGGCTTCGGCGGCGGCCCGGGATGACGACGAGGGTGTCAGGGTCCCGCTGGGGAGGCGGCAGGGGTGCCCCAAAGGCGTCCCGAGCGCTCGGGCTGGGGGCGCTGGTAGCTGCTTTCGGAGCCCGAGAGAAGGCCGCGGGGACTTCCCAGAGGAGATTCCGAGGCCTGGCGAAGGTCACTCGCCTCGGTCTCCAGTGGACCTTTAGAAAAAATTCTGAATTGTGGCCCAAAGGCTCGGGTAGGAGGTAAGGGAAATTGATTTTTAGCAGCTTCCAGTTCAAAAGATGCACTGGACACCCTCTCCTGGTTGGCACCGGCTCTGGGCCTTCACGACCTCCGTGTTGTAAAACCAGGTTTAAGACCCCTTTTGGTGAGCAGGACCACTGTCTTGGCTCTTCCCTCACTCCCCTCATTTCTCCAGGCCATACAACTGAGTCATCTTGGAGCATCATCCTTGGTCCTAGCCAGTTGCAAATCCTGCCTGCAAACAACAGTTTTTAAAGCCAGCTTTTCCTTTCTAAATAATTGTAGGACTGAAGTTGGCCACTTTAAAGATTGTATTTGTTCTTCCAACTCATCAAAATATGTCTCTTTTTTCTTTGCATAGGGAAGCATGAGTAATTTGATAATTTCAAGGTAGGCCCTGCAATGAGAACTGGAAAGGAGATGTTTCAGGGAACGTATGAACTCCATGATAAACATGTAGGTGTATGTATTTGCCCATTAAAGATGTACCTTTGGAGAAGTTCTCCATAAATGACATTTCAAAAAGTAATTTTTTTGGAGCAGGCTTTGTCTTGCAAAACACACCTCCTTCCAATTCTGCATGTATTTTCTCAAAGTAACAGCAATCTAGTGCTTACAGGTTAGTAATTTTCAGGATTTTAACCACAAATCCACTTGGATTTTGACATTTTTTCCTTTGTGTTCCATGAGATCTATTTTGTTTACTCTGATGTTTCCTACAAGACTTCCACAGAATCAACATAGGCTATTGTTATAGCTCAGAAAAAGTACTCCAGCATGGCGTGTGTTGATATTCTCAGTGCTTCGAAAGCAGCGGCAGAAGCAGAGTCTCTTTCAGACATTCTACCACCAATCTTTATTCTGTCCCTTGTTGATGCCCTATATATGCCATAGAAACCAGAATACATCTTCCCCAAGTCGGGTTGTAGAAACCAGAACTCTCCTAAAGCCAGTTTTAAAGCCTAGAAATACTACTCTAGACTTCTTCCTCCTTGCTATGTAGAAGAGGGAGGGTACCCTGAAGAAATTCTCTGACCTACCTTTTGATAACAGTTCTTCTGACCCTGGGTCCAGAAGAGGTCCTGTCCCATATCTGTTTGAAAGGAAGGACACATAGGGTCCAAGAATCAACATAAAATGATGACTCTGCTTTAAGGAAGATAAGAAAATCGTTTATTCTGGAGCAAATAGGAGTGACTGTGGTCCCAGTACATGGATTCAGATTGCCTCAAATGACACGTTTCACTGTGAAAGAGGTGACATGAACTTTTATAGCCACAGAACGGAGAAGTCATAAATCAATATATTCAATAAGTACTTTGCTAGGGCATTAGGTAGGCAGGCCACAGCAAAGCAGGAAAGTCTTTAACATTCAGATGCTACCTTATAGTGTTCTTAACTTTAGGGTTGATGGAAGCTACAGGTCCTATGCTTAGCAATATATTCTGAAAATTTTACCAGATACAGAGGTTGCAAATAAATAGCTATTAAAAGGATCAAGATGACCCAAGAAAATTTCTCAGCTGAGGTTAAACAAGAGTGCAGGGTCCTTAGGAGAGGTATGACTTCTTCAGAGAACTTCAGTTTTTATACACCTTCTGTTCATCTCTTGTTTACGTGCAGCAGAAGCAAGCACACTCCATCTAACGTAAGGTGATGAGAACCACAGTTTACTGGACTGACAATTTGCTAAAGGATGGATGTGTGTCAGCAGATTTAGAAATTGCTTATAATCCCATTTTCAAAGCCATCCCCACTGAACTTTTGAATGTTTAAGTCATATAGGTCACATGCAAACACCTGCCAAC
This sequence comes from Cavia porcellus, assembly GCF_034190915.1. NCBI lineage: Eukaryota > Metazoa > Chordata > Mammalia > Rodentia > Caviidae > Cavia > Cavia porcellus. The sequence goes on from NW_026947508.1 coordinate 38,865,102, forward strand.
TTCTTCAAGACCTGGGTTTGAGCAGTGTCTGGATGCAGAAGTAGCCACTGCCTTCTTAACTCTCTTTGCTCCTCCCACTAGGTAAGTGCTGTCACCTCTCTGATCCCCTTTTCTAGGATTTGTCCATAGGTGAGGACCTGAGACTTCTGTCCACCTAGGAAATGACCACTCTTGTATGTGAGTAATATTTTCTTGGATCATCAAAATTCCTCAAAGGTAGAGGTATTTTCCCCAGGTATAGGATTATTTTCTAAGATAAATTATGCTAGAAGTGTCCAGCAAGGGGCCATGGGTTAAGGGTGAGGTTGTTACTCTGTGGCCCTATTGAGAGGTGGGGGAACCTTTGAGATGTGGAACTTAGCGGGCAGACAGAGGATGACCAGCTGTGGGGCTTTTAGGAACCCAGCTTCATCCTCTTTTCCTTTGCTCCCTCTGTCACCCGCTTCCACACTGAGGTACACAAGCAACAGGCCAACTAACCATGGACCGAAGCCTTCCAAACAGCCAAATAAACTTCCCTACTTACAAGTTGATTACCTCAGGAATTTTGTTATACTAACAACAGAGCAGAGCAGACCAATTACAGATGATGCCCAAATTCAAATTCAACACTGATGTCTCCTGAGCAATAGGAAGGGATGCTATTCTGCCATCACCTCAGTGTCCCTGAAGCTAAACTCATTATTTCTCCTTTCGTTCCAGATTCAACTGTTTTAAACAATTAGGAAAATACATTATTCCACATAACAAAACTGGGGACTGATTAGCTCTAGAGTTGGTTCATTTAAGGCATCAATAGCATTATCAAGAGCCTAGATTTTTCTTCATGAGCAGACAGTGGATGGCCAGCTGTAAAGTAGTAAAGGTAAAGTAGTGCCTGCCTGTAGTAGCCACTTGGAAGGTTGAGGCAGGAGAATCACAATTTGAGGCCAACCTGAGCAACTTGATAAGATCTTGTCTGAAAATAAATAAACAAATAAATAGTGTTGAGGATGTAGGTCAGTGGTAGAGCACTTGCTTAGGACCTTCGTTCAATTCCCAGTACCACAAACAAAAACAAATTTTGCTATCTTTTCATTCTAACACTTTGAGGCTAGTACCTTCATGCTACAAAATGGCTGCCAGAATGCCAGCTGACATGCACGCACAAATTCCAATAGAAGTAGACTCTTTCTTCTTCCCATGTGTCTCTCTTCCCTTCCTTTTTCCCTTCCTTCCTCTCCCCCTATCTTTCTCTCTCTCCCTCCCTCCTTCTCTCTCTCTCTCTCTCTCTCTCTCTCTCTCTCTCTCTCTCTCTCTCATTGATTTTTTGTGCAGGCTGGCCTTGAACTCACTTATATAGCCCAGGCTGGCCTCAAACTCACATCAGTCCTCTTGCCTCAGCCTCCTGAGGGCTGGGATTACAGGTATGGGCACCACATCCAGCATTCCCATGTGTCTGTTTCTATCAGCAAGCAAAACCTTTTTCAGAGCCCTGAAGTGGACTTTCCACAGTCTTGCACACTGTCACTAGTGCCGGCATGATATAACAACTCTGCTTTGAAGCAAATAGGAAATTCATTTATTCTGAGCTAAATATGAGTAGTCCATGGTCCAAGTTAGCTACTCTATATGGAAGCAGCTACATGAACTTTTATAGTTACAAAGAAGTCTATAAATCAATGTGTTTAACAAAAGTATTGGTGGGGGCGGGCTACAGCAAAACAGAGAAATTATTTTACTAGGTTTCAGTTGTTATTTTATAGTATTCTTAGCTATAAGTTTAATGAAAACTAAATGTCTACTAAGCTTGGTAATGTATCCCTACAGATTCACCTAATAATCACAAGAATTTTAGGTCAGACACAAAGGTTCAAAGCAAATGGCTATTTTTCTAAAACGCTTAAGGTAGCCCAAGATAATTTCGGTCCTCAATGTATAATATTCTGTTTCTCCACAATCACAGTATTCTGCTCTGCTGAGATCAGTCTGCAGACTCTTCATGCAGACTTGGCTTCTTCAGAGAACTTCAGCTTCATACTAGCAAGAGTAAGAAACTATCATGAGTGGCTTAACTTTATTAAAATTCACCTGTGTATGGGGCTGGGGATTTAGCTCAGTGGTGTAAGCGCCTACCTGGTAAGCATGAGGTTGTAAGTTTGATCCCTGGTACCAACAAAAAAAAAAAAAAAAGAAAAGAAAAAAGAAAAATTCACCTGTGTGGGCAGAAATTGGACTTTCCTCCCTAAGCATGAAGAGGTAGGTGAATACCAGTGTAACACTGGAAAGAATCAAGACAGACTAAACACTGGTACGATAAGCAATGGCATTTGATACAGGTAAATATATCAGTCGAGATAAGCTAGATTCAGCTATGGTAACAAGAGATTCCCAAGGTGCCTTACAATCGGAACATTTTCTCTCTCAAAATAGCATATATGTCAGTGGCAGGACAACCTAGCTATCCTTAGGTTGTCTTTATGCCAGGCTCCAGGCTGACAAGTAATCTGTATTCAGAACAATGTTTACCTCTTTTGGAAGATAAAAGTGATCCTGGTAAACCACATACTGGACCTGGAACTGATGCATATTAATATGCTCATATTTTTTTTTCTGGTACTGGGGATCAAACTCATGACCTTACTCTTGCCAGTCAGGTGCTTTTATGTCACTAAGCTAAATCTTCCAGCCCTGCTTATATTTCTTCACTAGAATAAGTATATCTGGCCAAGGCCACTGTTAATGAAGTGAAGAAGTATAATCCTTCCCTGAGAGGGATAGCAAATATTTGTGAGAAAGTATGACCAAGAGTACAATTTCCTTAACCAAAAACCAGAAATTGCCAATTTTGCTCTGTTAATCATCTTGCCAAGTCTTAGGATTCCCAAGGGAACTATAAACAAGAAATTGGGAGAGGCACAAAAAGATCATTTTAATCATAGCTGAGCTAGCACACCCAATAACCTCTGAAACAGAGTTTCTGCCAAAAAACCAAATTGAATCACATGGCCTAAGTTTAAGGCTGCAATGAAACTTTTCAGCCCCACCTCTCCCCTAAGAAAATTTAGGAGCAGTATGCCTAGGTAGATCCACAGAAAGAAAGAGGTGCTCAGAATTTCAAAGTAGAACAGGTTTTTGGTTGTTTTCAAGATGTTGCCCAAGATAGTCTTGAGCTCATGGGCTCAAAACAATCGTCCCATCTCTGCCCACTTAGTAAGTAGGACTACAGATGCGCACCATCATACCTGCTTCAGTAAACCTACTTCACTCATCTAAGTGTGTGCTGAATGGAGATTGGGGTAGGCCTGTTCAGCAGGAAGAGGGGAATGACCTGTTAACACAGTGATCCCAACTACTCACAAAATGTAAACTAGTTAATGTTTGGTATGATACTGCACATAACAAGAAATTTATCTATCTATGTTCATTCCCAGGTCCTGGCTATATTTCCTAAAATCTTTGTAATTTCCTAAGTGATAGGAGCACTTTTAGTTATAATACTTGGATTTTGTCCTCAGTTCTAGAAACAGCTCAGGCATATGAGAGGTGAAAGGAGCATCTTTTGTTATTCATGAGAAGACCCCTTCAACAACACCTGGGTTTGTGTTAGTGAAGTGACTTTTGGAAAGCTCTTAGGAGGGACTAGTTACCAGAGAAGCAAACCACAGGATGAGAGGTTCTGAACTTTCAGTCCAACTCCACTGCTGGGACAGGAGAAGGCTAACGGTTGAGTTGGTCACCAATGGCCAGTGATGCAGTCAAGCATGCATGTTTAATGAAGCTGCCTTAAAACCCCTAATGGACAGTGTTCAGAGAGTTTCTGGGTTGGGGAATGCACTCAGGAGCTGGGGATTGGTACACTTGGAGGGGGCCTAGAAGTTCCATGTCACTCACCCATACCTTGTCCTATGCATCTCTTCTTTCCTGAAATGGAGTTTGTAAAAATAAACAAACAATAAACAAGCCGGACATGGTGATAGGTGTAGAGAACTGTTGAAGTTGGAGACTGTTCACATGTGTGGGGCTAACACAAGGCCAGCCTGAAAACACAGAGAGCCCAAAGCAAGCCATGTAAACAAGCTGTTCCAGCTCCATGGGCCCCAGGCCAGCCAGGCAAACAAGTTGCTAAGCACCTGCTTGAAATTGACCTTCTTCTTTGGAGTGTATAAATAAACTTGCTACAGTGGTGGAGCATCCCAGCCTTCATCTCCTATTTTCTCATCCTCTCACTGTCCTTCCCCCCCTAGAAACATCTATAGCTACAGCCAGTTGCTACAGATACATACCTGTAATTCCAGGACTCTAGAGGCCAAGGTAGGAGGATTGCTGTGTGTTCGAGGCCAGCCTGGGCTACAAAGGGAGTTCAAGGCCAACCAGAACTGCATAGTGAGACCCTGTCTCAAAAATAAACCCAGTAAACATAATTAAAATGACTCCCTGAATTCCCTGAGCCATTCTAGCAAATTATTGAACCCTAAGAGGGGATTGTGGAAACCTCCAATTTATATCCAATGAGTCAGCAGTAGAAGGAGCCCAGATTTGTAGGTTGGTATCTTAATGGGAACAGTCTCATGGGGCTGAGCTCCGATGCTTTCTCCAGGTAGATAGCATCAGAATTCAATGGTAGGAGACCCAGTTGATGTCTACAGAGAATCTGATATAAGAGACCCACACATTTGGTGTTAGAAGTGTTGTAGGGGTACAGAGATTATTTCCTTTTGCTTGGGCTCTGACTAATCAGATTAATAATTCCTTCTCCTGGATGTGGGTATAGCTCAGTCATAGTGCCTACCATACACAAGGTCTGGGGTTTGATCTCCAGCACTAGAAGAGCCTCCCACCCACGCACACACATAAAAACAAGAGGTCCTTCTCACTTCAGAAAGTAGCTAGTAAGAGGACAAGACAGAGGAGATTAAGGCCCGGGTGATTTGGACTTAGGAAAAACCTCTAAAATTCACTCAAGGGAGGTTTGAAGCCAGCTTTTCAAGAATGGGCATGCACAGGAGAATTGAGATCATCCAATCAATAACATTTGGATGATGCAAGCTCAAAATCTCCCATGCAGAAAGAACATAATAAACTGGCCCTGAAAAAGAAACATACAACCAGTGAGGAAACATAACAGCTGTCTCTGCCCAAGCAAAAAAACCCTTAAATCTCCCCTTCTTTACCATCCAATCGACATGTAGCTTCTCTCTGCTTTCCTATAAATTCCTTCACAAGCAATTGGTAGAGTTGAATCTTTTTCTTTCAGCTCCTAACCTTCTTATGGGTTGACTTTGCAAAACTTTTTCTTTTTGCAAAAGCCCAGTGCCATAGTATTGACCTTGTCTTTCTCTTGTTGCTGGGACAAAACACCCAACTCCCAAAATGAAGGAAAGAAAGGTTTGTTTAGCTCACTGTCTGTGGAGGTTTCAGTCCACAATCAGCTGGCTCCAAGGCAGGGTGGCCTAGCACTGAGGCAGCACTTCAAGGCAGCAGCTAGAGCAAAAGGGAGGAACAAGCCTCTTCTTCCTCCCTTATATTGTACACAGTCCCCTCCCACCCCACTGCCTAAGAGTAGGTGTAGCACTCACAAAATCTCTGTGCTGTCCTGTTGCACAGGATGAGGATATTTACAAAGTAAGGACCCTGGCTCCCTGCTGAGTCTCAGTTAAATTTCTAAACTTCCCAAATTGATACCATATATCAACCATGACAGACCTGTATGCACATTGGGCAGTGGGTCCTTGCTGTGTTCCCTCAGTTCATTAGGAAGGTGAGCACAGACATCCCTGCCAAATGAGCATTGTCTATTTGACCCCTTAGCAAGGTCATTTCCTCTTAGTTCTGCCTATGGGCGGGGGGCACTGGCCATTTTGCACACTCATCGTTGAGAAGACCATCATGTCTGACCTGTGACGCAATTTGCCCATTTTAGGATTAAAATTACTGTTGATATCTTCTGTCTGAAGATAATTAGTGCATGATGGCAATGGATTTTCAGCTTTGTGGCATTATCACTGGCACAAAATGCAATTTGTATAGAATTTTATAGAAGAATGGGAATATGTATATAAATAATGTGCTTAAAATAAAGATATTTGGCATGCAAACCAGAATAATATGAAGGGTCAGTTATACTGCAGATGTTCTTTATTTTACACAAGAATTTACTGATAAGATCTTCCCAAGTAATTTATTCTTCTTCTCCTGTCTCTTTTTTTCCCTTCCCTTCCCTTCCCTTCCCTTTCCTTCCCTTTCCTTCCTCCCTTCCTCCCTCTATCCCTTTCTTCTTCCCTTTCTCCCTCTCTCTCTACCCCTTGGCAGTTTGTAATGAACCAAAGATACCAATACCAATCACAGCAGAATTGCAGATAGCGCCTTCCTGGGTAGTTCAAGTGCCCAGAATTCTTCCAAGTTTCCTTGCCTGCACTGGTTAGAAATGATTCACTTCTTTCACTTGCAAATGACAGAAATACAATTTAAATTAAGGTAAGCAAAAAACAAAAACAAAAAACACACTGGCTCCTAATTCTTGGAAGACTATGATGTCAGTCACAACTAAATCTAGCACTAAAAGCCCTTTTAGAATTGGTTTTCCTGCTTTCTTAATTTCCCCAGCCCGTACTTTTCATTGATCCCATCCTCTTCCAGAGGAGCTACCTTCCTCCATATGGCAGCAAGATAGCCCCACTTAGATTCTACTTTGTTTTTGTCTTTTTGAGACAGGATCTCACTATGTAATTCAGGCTGGCCTGGAACTCACTTTGTAGCCCAGGCTGGCCTCAAACTTGCATCAATTTTCCTTCCTCAGCCTTCTAAGTGTTGAGATTACAGCTTGTGTACCACCATACCCAGCCTACCTTCTTTTTGCCCTAAATGCTGGGGCTTGAATTCAGGGTCTGATGCTAATCAAGCCCTTTACCATGGAGTTACACTCCTGTTCCTAAGTGGACCTTTTTGATTGGCCTGGCTCACATCATATGCCTTATTCCTGGACCAGAGTACAAAGTAGTATGATGGTCTAGAGCCTGGGGTTGAGATGTGAGGGTGGTATAATTTGCAGTTTTACCAAATTTCATATTCTATGCATCTAGAAAATCTGTTCTCCAGGAAATATCTATCACATTCTCCTTTTTAAAGCTGCTTTCTTAATTTCCCCAGCCATATATTCCCATCAAACAATCTTGGCTTTACTTCACGTTTCTGCTTATTTCTGTTCTTAGTATTCTACAGTGCTCGCCTTTTGTGGGAACCCTTGCTCCACAATTTCCTTGGACTGCCACTTAAACCTAGGACTATTATTGGTCACTCTGCTGCTCAGGCCACTGTTTGTGGTAATTTTCCTTCCTGGACCTTCTCTGTGGTCTATTTGGAGAAGTGCCTGGGTGTTTTGAGGTACTCTCATAGAGAATAGTGAATATAGTTGTTTAATCAAGAATTATAAAGCCTCCCCAGGAGAGCGTGCATGGAAACTAAATTCCAGCATGAGAGGAAGCTCATGAAGCCATGCCCCTGCTCACATGTGTTCTCCAGGAGGAGGACAAGCTTCTGTTTGCCCAAGTGTCCACACCATGCATGGAGGACCTGTGACTGCCTCCAAGAGATGACTAAAATCAGAACAAGGGTTTCCTAGGGGCTAGCAGTAACACTGCTCCTGCTTTTTCCTTTGAAAGGACAGGAACAGCTTTTTCTTCTGTTTACTATCATATCAGACAGGTCACGCTACGACAAGCAATGTTGGGAAGACAGCTGGGCGCGCAAAGCTACTCCTTGTGTTTTACTTTGTTTGGGCTACTCTTAAAAATACTATATACTGGGTAGTTTATAAAGCACAGAAATTTATTTCTCATAGTTCTAGAGCCTGAGAAGTCTAAGACCAAGGAATTGGCATGTTCAGTATCTGATGAGGGCTTATTTCCTGTCTTGCTGTGTCCTCCTGTGCCAGAAACAGCAAGGCAGATCTAGTGCTTTTCTTTTGCTTGCTTGCTTGCTTGCTTTCTAGCATATTATTTATTTTTTAACCCCTAACATTTTTATTAGTACGTATTCACCATACATAGTACTCACATTGGTGCATGTTTTGTAGAGGCAGATATCCCATTCATCAGGGCTCTGTCCCCATGACCTTGTCATTTTTCAGAAGTCCTGTTTCTCAATACCATCACCTTGGTGATTAGGTTTCACTAGATGAGTTTATAGGAGCCACAAACATTCAAACCTTAGTACCACCCCATTATCCAACTATAACAACTTTGTATGCCCTCCAAATATGTCAGAGGGAAAAATAACAGATTTCTCAAAAATTTGACAAAACTGTCAAAAGCACACAAAAACTAGCTGTGTGAGTCATAAAGCACATTGGGTTCTGTTTTCTGAAATATATATATTCATTTCGTGGGGGAAAAACTCCTCTGAACTACAACACTCAAGATTTTGTCCTGTCTAGCACTGCTAACTAGCTAGCATATGACATCAGGAAAATTTAACCTAACAACCTCATCTGCAAAATGAAGAATTTTAAACTAGATATCCTCTAGGGGAGCTCTAAAATGCTATAATTCTGTAGTCTCATAGGAAACTCATACACACACCCAGGGCCAAGAGCAACATAGCTGCACTGAGCCAAATATCAAGAGGGAACAAACCCAAGATGGTGAAAACCAGAGGTGCAGCTGTCAACTGTGTACCTGCTTTCCAGGAAGATGCATGATGACTAAGTCCAGGGACACTGACAGATACTTCTGGGAGAACAAGTTATTCATGGGCTCGCTAAATGTTCCTTTCAATTTAGTTTTAGGGTACATCTAAATGTTCCCAATGACTTCTTTTCTTGGAGGAAGGAGTATTTTGTTATATCCACAGGGAATATATATCCTATTTACACAATAAAGTTGTGAACAGAGGCCATGAACACCGTACTCAAACTGTGTAACACTAGCAGAAAGGGTCACGGCTTTTGACTGTACTACTGAGGATCAAACCAGGGCCTCACACAAGCTAATCTAGCACTGTATCCCTGAGCTATACCTCTAGTTCAAAATTGTGTTGTTGTATCCATTCTAGGTAGGATCAAAATGTAGCCTAAAAGTTACTGGCTATCTCTTGGCCTTGCTTTATCTATTATGGTATTTCACCTGTTCATTAGATATGATCTGTGCTCTGTTGATGGCACACAGCTTAGATTCCTGATGCTCTTAGTTGTCTGTAAGCACAGAAGGGCTCTGGCTTAGCTAAGGCTTGGTGTAGGACTGACCGATACATGTCACACTCCAGAAATTATAGAGAAACCCTCAGAGACATTTAGGAATACTTTGTCTCCCAGAGTTCCTTTCTGAGTGTCAAGACTATAACCCATTGCAAGAGCCTGGGAATTAAGGTACCCTACGATGATCTCTTACATTCAGCTGAGCTCAATATATCATGACTTCAACTTCCCTGGAAGAAAATAACCTCACAGTTTAAGCCTTCTGGAGGTAATTGACAACATTATTTTTCCTAAGTGTGTGACAAGCAAGGACCAGCTCTGTCAAAGGGAAACTGAAATAACATTTATTTCCAATATATTAGAGAATGTGGGTTAGATATGAGAGTCCAGTTATTTTCTTCATGCAGCATCTCTGAGTCAGATGGACTTACCATCTGCTCAGGAAAACACTGAATTTCTGTGCAGCCCTTCCATGCAAGAAAGAGCCGTAGGAAACACACAAGGTCAGACAACCTATTGATTGTAGGAGACCCACTCCCACAAAGGAGGAGAGAAAAGCGATCCTGTGAACTTACGGCCAGGGCCTCTCTCCAACTATACCAATCAGGCCAGTTATTCTACTTCCCACTATCATGCTAATAAAATGGTTTTAAAACACAGAAAGGAGTATATGTACAGGAGAGGAAGCACTGCCTGTACACCCGACTTTCTCATGAACATTGTCTTAGAAATTTTTCTAGGCTCTGAGGGAAACACTTTTTGCCCCCTTTTAAACTTTGCCCGTGGGACAAAACAAATGGAGCACTTCTAGTACCAGACAAAAAGCTGCCTATTGGAGGTCCAGAGGACAGAGGAGGTCTTTATCTTGCTGCCTTCAGACCCTGTTCCCTCTGGATGAACATGGCTGGCAAATAGTGTGATGATGGTAACTCTTACTTAATAGTAAGTTGAGTGCTGTTGGATTTGTATCTTAGGAATTATGTTCTAAGGAAGACCAAAGTGTAGGGTGAGATCTTTAGGACACCACCCAAAAGTATGGAATTCAACTTGCCTACTGATAGAAAATTGAGGACACACTTATTTTTGGTCCAGTCTTTTGAATGCTACAGCAGAAACTAAGGTTCATATTTTAAAATTAGCTGTATGGATTTTAAATTTGCAAAAAAAAAAATTGTTTTTGTACTGCAGACAGTGAAGAGAGCTTTCATAAAACCCTCACATCCTGTTTCCCCTGTTAACACCTTATTTGAGGAAGGTTTATTTCTTGTAACTAATGAACTAACATTAATATTAGTTCACTATCATTATTATTATTACACACTGTTGTTAACTGAACTCTATATCTCATTTGAATTTCTTAGCTTTTACTAGACGTTCTTTTTCCAGGATGTTACCCACAATGTGACACTACATGTACTCCTCCTATTTCTTTGTGCTCTTCTTGGCTGTGACACTTTCTGAGTCTTGCCTGGTTTTTGGTGACCTTGCTATTCTTTTGAGACATTGCCCAGTCTGGCATCAAACTCACAATCCTTCTGCCTCAGCCTCCTGAGTAACTAGAACTATAGGCAGACATTATCATGTCCATCCCGGGTAGGTATCCATTCAACTATTTTACCTTGCTCAAACAAATAAAAGTTTGAAACTTATATTAGTTTCCTGTTGTTGCTGTAATAGGTTCTAGTTTGCAGTTGCTCCTATAACAAATTACCACATTGTAGCTTAAAATGAAATAATAGCTCTAAGGTCAGAAGTCTGGAAATGGTTTTTCTGGAATTAAAATGAAGGGCTGGCGGGGTTGAAGAATTCAATTTTTGTCTTTTTCAGCTTATAAAAACTGCACATTCCTTGGTTTGTGGCCCTTCCAGTAATGGCATCGCTCTGGGCTCTGCTTTTACAGTCACAGTTCCTCTTTCTCCTGCATTCTTTTTCCGCCCTTTAAGGATCCTGTTTTTACATTGGAGCCACATGAATCATCCAGAATAACTCTTGCTGATATCTTAATCACTCTTGTAAAGCCTCTTTTGCAAGTAACAATATATTTGCAGGTTCGGGAGATTAGGATGGACATTTTTGAGCAATGAGTGTTATCATTCTATCTACCACAAAATCCTAAAACCGATAATTGTCATCTAGTGATAAATCACAGCCTAAAATACTCCTTTTATATCACATAGGACATTATAAATGTAAACATTTGCAATAGTCTCATCCAATCAGTTCTTCTTTTTCCAAAGGGAAATAATAATAAATAAAAATATTATTTAATAAACTCTTTTTAAAACTGCTGTTGTTTTTTGATATTTTGCCAAAAAAATGTATCACAATTTCCCTCACTTATTCTAGGGCTATTTCTTCCAGTAGCAATAAAACACATAGGTTACATAGGTCAGGTGGTTATTTTCCTATTCTCCCCAAATGACCTCTAAACTTGAAAAGCCAAAACCTTCATCCAGGTTCATAGTTTTGTGATTGTCTCAAAACCTATTCTGTCTTTTGTTTCTAATTGAGATCGTATATGGTCTCATCAAGCTGTCATACAGACAGGTCAGAGATACTCAAGCTATTTGCACCATAAGGTGGAGCCAGTGCATTAAACCTAAAGTTAAGTAATTGTGGATGTTTTCAAAGTAGAAATAAGTTACACTAATGAATGGAATTTTATCAATTTAAAAATGTCCTCCATTAATTGTCTTTAAGAGTGGTACCTTATCCTGCTTGTCTGCACATGCTAGATGAAAACAAAGAAGATTAAAAAAGAAGCCAATTAATACTAATAAAAAAGGTCAGAAAGGGGAAATAAATCATAGTGAGTTCAGTAGTTCATAATGCTTCTCTGTAATTTTGTGTTGTATGTAGTTAGTAGAAAACTATTTCACTGACTGAAAAGCTATTATCATTCTGGAAAGCTAGACATCAAAGGTTTTTTTCACCTAAACATGGTGGAATTATTCCCGGTGAGTGTGGCTCTTTGCTTAGTGATACTGGGAATTAAAACTGAGGCAACAGTACAAATTTACAGGCAAAGACTTTAACTGGAAGATTTACTATAGAAAAGAAATGAAATTGGCCGTTCTACAGGAAGTCCTACGAAAGAAGCAAAAATGTGTGCTCTTCCATGGAGTACTGGCTTCTTTGTAGGTGAAGAAGGACTTAACAAAGGATACATTCCACTTTTACGGCATCCCAAAGAAATTCATTATTCATAATTTTTTCCAAAAGGGGCAGGGTCTCGAGAGCACGCGAGAGTTTACTTACTGTATATGTGTGGGTCTGCACTTAGGCCAAAATGTGCTTTATCAACCTGGGTAGAGATTTTTTAGGAAATGAATTCTAATGAAAGTATAATGAAGCTTATAGTCTGTCCTGTTCAGCATCTTTGCTTGCACCAGTCTTGTCCAGTCTCTTAGGTATCCCACCCTCCTCCCTCAAGGAATACAGAGGCCTGCTCCTTTAACCGACAGCCTGAGTTACTTTCTCCTTCTTACTGCCCACAGTTGCAACTACTTCCTTGTTTTTCTTAGGCTGCTATATTAAAGTCCTGTCAATGCCCCCAGTTCTGTCTCAGAATAAATTATATACTATTTCTTCATTGAACTGGAAATACTTTACAAAAGAGTACTATTTCTATCTTGCAAAAGACAATTTTACTCCTGGAAAGGCAAGAGTTTGGGTTTGGAGCTAGAATATAAACATCTTAGCTGTTGTATTGCTTTGAATATATCACTTAATTGAATAATTTGAATTAGAAATTACACTTGGTCATTTGTAGAAGGTAATAAAGCAACTTAAATATGAAGAGGCCTATTCCTCCTTTAAAGTAAAGAAGTGCAGTGTTAGTTCAGCATTACTTGATGGCTCCTTGATCCTAGTGCTTCCAGGTTTCCCCTTCCTGCATGCTCCACTGTCTTTAGCATACAGCCCATGTTCTTTGTTTCGCATGACCTGATACGGTTTTTGAAGTTCTAGCTGCCTCTCCTTCCTGCCAAGAAACAAAAAGAATGAAAGGATAAAGGACAATTAAAACTTTCCAGGAAGTCCTATCCATCTACATACATCTAACCGACCACTTCTGTCTACAAGGGAAACACAAACTGTAGTATTTCATTTGGCACATTGCTCAGAATGAGAAAAGACAGCATCCCAGGAAAAGAACCAAGAAGAAGCTAACCCAGTGAGCCAGTGGTAACTGTGAGCCAGGCCAACCTTTTCTTGTGAGCCAGCTGATGTACTGGCTGGAAGACAAGAAATGCTGAGATCCCTCCCCATCCCACTCCTCATAGGCAACCAGCTGATTCAGAGAAACACAAGCTGAGAGGACAGCCACTGAAGTAAAAAAACAATTTAATGCCTGTATTGTTTGACTGACTTTGCAAGCCTAAAGCCAGTAGTCTGAGCATCTATTTAGAGGATCACAATATGCAATACATAGTAACCATGGGGGATCTCCTTCTGAAGGTGGTAGCTATTGTTAATTCCCTATTATTTGATTTTAAAGTATCACTTTCATTGTTTTGTTTTGTTTGGTTTTATTCTGCTTTGTTTTGTTTGATTTTATTATATTGATGACATAGGCAGCTATTTCAAAGATAAACTATATTATTGTAGCCATTGTTGATTCCTACTATTTTGTTTTGAAGTCCTGTATTCCTTTCATTGTTTTATTTTGATTGGTCTTATTCTGTTTTTTTGTTTGATTTTATTATGTCTTATGGTATAGGAAGCTATTTTGAAGATAACAAGAAGCATTATGGTAGCCATTGTTGATTTCTTATTACTTTGTTTTGAAGTTCTCTATCACTTTCACTGCTTTGTTTTGATTGGCTTTATTCTGTTTTATTTTGTTTGGTTTTATTCCCTTTAAGATAAAAAAAAAAGAATGAGAAAAGAGAGCATCACATTGGATTTGGTGGCAGAGATGCCAAAGTGACCCTACATACCCATGATTATCTTCTTCTTTTAGTAATGGAATCACCACCACCCATATGTAACACTAATCTAACCTTGGTCAAGCAGATAGACATTAAATTTTTCAGCCCACCTTGCAGTTCATTGTGATCATCTGGAAAACAGGATGTAAGTTTCTTAGAAGAGAAACTGCCAGTCTGTCTGTCACAAAATGTTATGGATTGTATCTAGATATCCACTCAAAGCTTCAGGATATGATGCTAGGATTGATTCATGGTGCAAGGCTAGGATTGAGGGTGTCCCACCATAAGTGTGAGTGATATCCACTCACCCTAAGGATGGGCAGCCTGGATAGAATATAAGGGACAGAAGGAGGGCTGCTGCTTAATTGCTGTTTGCTGCTTTATACCTATCATGAACTTTTTCTCCTCTGGGACCCTCCTCTGCTGTAACACCCTGTCTATGGATTGAAACCTCTGTAAACTGTGAGCTAAATAAAACTTTCCTCCTCTAATTTTGGGTGTCAGATATTATCTCAGCAGTGAAGAAAGTGACTAGGACTGGGTTTTGGGGTGTTGACATCTTTTCTGGAGGTGGTTTATAGATTATTTCCATCTCAAACAAAGAATTTAATGAAACAAAGAGTAGCATAGTTTCACATTTAGTTGAGGTAGAAAAAATTAAAGGTGAAGGGCAAGGAAGAAACTAGCTCTGCAGAGCAAACAGAGTGAAAGAGAGGAAAAATAAAAACATAAATATAAATCAAAACTATATCCAGGGTTGGGTGGGCACAAGGTGAGCTTCCATGAAGAGACAGAGAACTCTTCACGGCATCTCTATTCTTTTATCTATCCCACACATCACAGCTTCTCACAAGGAGTCCACATACAGGGTATTGAGAATTATTTGATGCATTGGTCCTGGGATCTGGCCATATTTACTCCCCCAACCAGACTTCCTGAGAGATGCTGACTGGGTCTCCTCTTAGCTTGCACCAGAAGGAGGCGCTTACCAAGAGGGCGGGTGAATTGCTTCCTTGTGCAGCTGCCTGGGTTCCAGCATGGCTGTGGCCAGATCGCTGGGGCCACTGACTTCACCTGATGACTCTTACTAGCAGAGTGAACCCATTTGGGAAAAAAATATCTCTTGCATTTACCCTGATAGTAAAAACCTTGGTACTTAGTTTAATGCAGCAGAAGCATTCTTTTTTTCCTAAGAACAGGGGTGGCTCTGCTTTTGTATACTCATATTCGCTTTAGTTAAGTTTATATGCTGATGATTTGTTAACCTGCACTTGATTAAGAGAAACAAGGAAGGGATCCAGCAGGAAGGGATAACTCAAGACAGGCTCTAGGACCCAGAGGAGTCAAGTCAACAGCTGGCTTGGCTGCCATCTGCTGCTGCCCACCATGGGCAAAAGCTGCAGGAGTTTTTAAATGAGAAAATTTCCCATATGGGAAGATACCATTCTGTTAAAACAATTCAAAAGAAAAGAGGGAGGAAAGCCATATACTCTGAAATCAGAGGCTTAGTTTGTAAGACAATTGATCAAAAAAAAAAAAAGGCACAGGAAAAAAATAGCAGCGGTTGATCCAACCCTGCATGTAAGTGCCTGACAAGACGACACGGCGCTGGGCCACATGAGAGGGCAACATGGTATTTAGACACACAATAAGATAACATGGTGCCCTGGCCCAGAACAGTAAATTGAGAAAGAAAAAGCCATTCACAAAGTGGGGTAGACAGAGGCCAGAATAGTTACCCAAATGGATAGCAAAATATGACAAACAAACACACAGGCAACAGGGCATACCAAACTCCAGATCACGTGTAGACTGTCCAAATGATTCAAGTGTGAGCCCTCCAGCTACTTAACTCACACTCACAGTGTGAGTGCAAGCAAATAAAAAAGAGGAAGTCTATTGCAGTTGAAAGAGAAGCAGAAGTCATTTATTCCCTTCCCTATCCCACATGGAAAGACACACTAGGAAGCTCTTCCTAGCAGCATGAGAAATTCCGCCAGATTCCGAGGAAGAGGAGGGGGAGGGGGAGGGGAAGGGGGAGGGGAGGGGGAGGGGGAGGAAGAAGAAGAAGAAGAAGAAGAAGAAGGAGGAGGAGGAGGAGGAGGAGGAGAAGAAGGAGGAGAAGAAGGAGAAGAAGAAGAAGAAGGAGAAGAAGAAGGAGAAGAAGAAGGAGGAGGAGGAGGAGGAGAAGAAGAAGAAGAAGAAGAAGAAGAAGAAGAAGAAGAAGAAGAAGAAGAAGAAGAAGAAGAAGAGGAAGAAGAAGAAGAAGAAGAATGGTCATGGCATTTTAGAGAAACAAAACAATACAAAATGTGTCCAAAAGCCTTACCTGATCTCCTGGCTGATTAAGCTAAATAATATTACTGGTTTTTGGGATGCCAAAGTCTCTTCTGGGGGTGGTTTCTGTGTTCTTTCCTTCTCTAACAAAGAATTAAATGAAACAAACAAAAACAGGGGCAAAGTTTCATGTTAATTTGAGGTAGGAAAAATTAAAATGAAGCGTAAGGGAGACACTAGCCCTGTAGGGTGAACTTAGGCTGAGTAAAAGAGAGGAAAACTAAAAACCAAAATAAAAATAAAAACACACACTTTGGGCACAGAGTGGGCTACCATGAAGAGGCAAAATAGCAAGCTTTTCATGGAATTGTATCCTTTTATTTATTCTAGACATCACTTCTCATAAAGTGCACATATGAGGTCCTGAAAATTATTTTGTGCGCGTGTCCTAGAATTTGGCCGTGCTAATTGTGTCAGCCAATCTTACCATGCCCTACCTTCCCGCCTCATTCTCACCTCTTCTTTCTTCCTTTCCACAGGCGAGGGCCTAGGCGCATGAGGGTGCATAGTCAGCTAGGTATGCATGGAGGCCACACCTTCAGGGTTGGTGGTGGGCCAGACAGAGCATACTGTGTCTCTTGATGCTGTGTGAGGTAGAACCACTGGCCACACTGGATCTCCTGCCTGCCTCTGTTGTATTTTGTGAGAGAGTAACAAACTCATACATGTTCATAGCACTATATTTTGGTATCTCTTTTTTACAGAAAGTTAGTCTGCATCTGAATACAACTTCAATTTCTGTGTCTCTATTTTTCTGTGAAATGACAATGGAATTACGTATTTCACAGGGCTGCTTGAAAAATTAGAAATATGTGAGGCATCTGGACTATGGCTATTACAGAGGACAGCTATTAGTATAGCTTTCAGGAAGTTGATTAAAGCACTGGGAGGAAATAGGAAGCATGTTTCCCCATCAGAATAATGGATCCTTAACATAGCAGAAGCAAAAGAACAACAAATGTTTTGGATTTAAATGGAAATAAAAAGTCAACCATTGAGACCAGACTTCAGATCCAGAGCCCTATTGGATTGCAACTGACCCTTGTCTTTCACAGTAATTGGACAAAGTATGTTTTTCTTTATTACAGTGAGTTTGGCCATCAGCAAGAAGTCCTTGAGGCAGCTACCCACTCTGGGCTCTCTGTTGTGTAGTATGTCAGGAGCTGCACATAAGAAAATTAATAAGGGATAAGAATAGCCTCAGGAAATAATAGTCTTTGTGCTTGAGATTTATACAACCGAAAAGCATTTTATGATAGAGGCAGTTAGGGTCAGCTTTGCATCAGATGGCTGATCCCTCTGAGAAGACACCCACAAGTATCCATGGATTTTGATGTCTGAGAAGGTCCTAGAAGCAGATCCCTCCCCCATAAGTACTGAAGGATGAATATAAATAATAGTTAATGTAGGTCTTTGTGAAGGAAGGCAGAGACAGATTGGCTAGCAGTTCCACCTGGAGGGTGAAGGTGACACGACCCTCTTTATACCAAGGGGCCTGCAGTCCAAGAGTTTGTCAGAGTGCACACTTTCTTTAGAAGGAGAGCTGCTTTGAACTGCATATGAGAGAACTGCCTGGGAAAATCATGGGCCACCCAACAGAATAACCCAGTGCAGAGCAGACTACCAAAACCCAGAGACTGAGATGGGATCTGTCAATGAAAGGGAAATGGTATCACTTATACACCGGGGTTCCCCAATCCCCAAGCCATGGACCAGTGCCAGTCTGTAGCCTGTTGGGAACAAGGCTACACACCAGGAGGTAAGTGGTAGGTGAGCAGGTGAAGTTTTCATCTGCATTGACCGTCACTCTTCATTACTCACTTTACTGCCCGAACTCAACATCAGATCAGTGATGGCGTATTCTCACAGGGGTGGAGCTCTCCTGTGAACTGTGCATGTAAGAGATCTAGATTGCATTCTCCTCATCTGATACTCGATGATATGAGGTGGGCTGGAGCTCAGCATTACAGAGTGGTCGCAAATACAGATTAACCTTAGCAGGGAGGTTTGATTGCACACACACTATAAAAATTCATTTGTTTGCTAACTCATGCCAAACCAGCGAATGTCAAGTGACAGTTAATCTGCATCTGCTTTCAGGCTTTCTAGTGGCAAATGAGTTGAGGTGCTTCAATTGCACAGCTTCATCTAGCATCAGGCTTTAAGTCAGAATCTGACATTTATTTTGGGACATGGATGTTCCTTCCACTATTTTATTTACCATTTCTATCCATACCTCTTTATCACACTGTATCAATCATAGCTTTGGTAAACTCGCAAGCCAAAATAACTAAAAATCAAATTTCCCTGGAAAACTTCTTTGAAAAGGTGAACAAAGCCCAATGAGAGATAGAAGACTCCTAAAATGCCAAAGACAGAGAGAGAGAGAGACAGAGAGAGAGAGAGAGAGAGAGAGAGAGAGAGAGAGAGACATTTAAAAGAAAATACAAAACCAGGCATAGTGGCACATGCCTGCTATCTCAGCACTTGGGAGGCTGAGGCAGGAAGATTGTCATGAATTTAAAACCAGCCTGGACTACATAGTAAATTCAAAACAGCCTGAGCTACATAGTGAGACCTTGTCACAAACAAACAAATAAACAAGTAAAACACAAAATAAAACAACCCAAAACAAAACAAGAAAATGATCTTACCCTATTTAAATAGCAAGTTTGTAGCAATACACATTCTCCAAGCGTCTTTCATACAATATGTGGCAACTAGTTACCCAACAAAGCTACAGAATCTTCAAACCTGATCCACTACATGGAGAGCAAGCAACCTGAATTAAAAGACAATCCTCTGAAGTTTTTCAAAACAAAAAAATGTGAGCACAAAGAACAGAAACAATTATTGAAGTTTGCCACTTCCTCAAATATGTCTGCACTCAGAGCCTCACTCTTAGTGACTAACTGGACTGCTACAGTTAAGAAGCTCTTTACTACTGGAGAAGAGTTGTTCCTATCTTCTGGTAAGGATATTCGTCATGAAATTTTAGTAGAGGCTGTAGTTCAAAAGATGGCATGTGTTCTCCTTCGAGCTAGCACCATATCTAGACAGGTTGATAAAATAGCAGAGGATATTGAGGCATAATTGCTAGAGGGGATTAATGAATCATCGTGGTAAGCAATCGAGGCTGACAAGTCTACAGTGGTAACAATGCATGTTTTTGTGTGGTATATTTTTCAGAAATATGTGCACAATGATATGCTATGCGCACTTTTGTTGCCAAGGAACCCTATAGCTACAGAACTATTCAAGTCTTTGAATGATTACATATAAGAAAAACTGCGTTGGTCATTTTAGGGCAATATACACATGGATGGAGGGGCTGCCATGACTGGTTTCATTACTTGGGTTAATGAAGTCATTTATTAATGTAAGTCTGTGCACTGTGTTATCCATGGAGAAATGTTGACTTGCCAAAAAACGTTACTTGTTCTTATGAACATTTTGTAGGATTTGTAGGATATGAGTAAAATGATCAGCCAAATTAAAAGACCTGTCCTTAACTCACATCTGCTGACATAGCTCTGTAAAGAGATGGATGCAGAGTACACATGTCTTCTCTCTTCTATATTTTAATTTTGTACATGTATTTCACCATCATCTTGAGGAGCAGGTACATGTATATAATACAGCTTGTTCCACTTCCCTCCTCCTGCCTATAATTCCTCTTTTCATTTTTGTTGACATTATTAAACTTAGTTCATGTTTCTGGCATATATATTTTCACTCACTGAGGCTAGCGCATGGTTTATCTTTATGCTATTTATCTCCTAACCTCCTGCCCTCACCCTTGGGCCTTTGGACTCTTTCCTGTTTGCAGTAAATCATCCCCTTGTCTCCTCTATCTCTCCTTTATTATTCTTTTCAGTTGTACTTTGACTTACTCAAATGAGAGATAACGTGTGGTATTTATGCTTGTATGTCTGATTTATTTCAATCAACATTATATTTTCCAGGTGTATCCATTTTCATACAAATGTCTCAGATTTGCCCTTCTTTATAGCCAAGCAGTATTCCATTACACGTAGATACTACATTTTCTTTATCTAATAATATGTTGATTGGTATACAGGCTATTTCCAGGGTTTAAATGTTAAAATTTGTGCTGCTATAAAAATCGGTATGTGTGTATCATTGTAATATGATGTTTTAAGCTTTGGGGGGAAAAGAGACAACTTACAGATGGGAAAAAAACTTCCAGCTATTCTTCAGACAAAGGACTAAAATCTAGAATACATAAAGAACTAAAAAAAATTAAGAACACCTAAAATTAAAGACCCAGTCAACAAATGAGGAAGAGAAATGAACAGATACACAGAGAAAGAAGTGCAAATGGTCAACAAATATAAGAAAAAATGTTCAGCACCTCTGGACATTGTAGAAATGCAAATTAAAACAACACTAAGATTCTCTCTTATTCTAGTAAGAATGACAATCATCAAAACATCAAACAGTAACAAATGCTGGTGTGGCTGTGGTGAAAAAGGATCCCTCCTGCACTATTGGTAAGAATATAAACTAGCATGTACAACCATTATGGAAATTAATATGGTGATTTCTCCAAAAAACTAAAAGTTTTTCCTCATACACAGAAATGAAAGTGATTCAAAGTAGATCACTGGCTATAGTTTTTGAGTTATAAGAGTCACCCTAGAGACTTTTAGAAAAATAGTCACCTAAGGCAGTACATTTCAGAGACACAGGATAGGTTGCAAAATTTTTTTGCTTGTGTGACGTATTCAATCTTTCACTTCAGAGGAAAAAAACTCAATCTTTCACTTCAGAGGAAAACACGACTGTGTTCAAGTCAGCTGACAGAGTGGCTGCATTGAAAGCCAAACTGGAATTACGGGGATGATGGGTGAACATTAGGATTTTTGATGTTTTGAACATTGGCAGAGATTTTGAAAGAAACTAAATCAGAGTCTTCTTTCTTGCAGTTGGTGCATGATCATTTTAACCCAATCACAAAAAAATCCCCAAACTAGGAAGGAGTAGGTGTGTGAGCCATTTGTGAATAAGCTAAGTGAGTCAACTTTGTCTGTGCTGTAAGTGGATCAACTGCTTGAAATCTCAAATGATAGTAATCTGAAAAATATATTTGAGGCAAATTCAGGTCTCCATACATTCTGGATGAAAGTCAAGACAGAAAATCTGAGATTGCTTCAAAATCACTGAAAGCCTACTTTCATTTCTGACACCCTGTCTTTGTAAAGCAGAATTTTTCTACAATGACAGCAACCAAAATAAGATTACAGAGTAGACTGGACATAAGCAAAACATTTTGAGTGTCACCATCTCCCATCAATCCCAGACAGAATATCTAGTTGCAGGAAAATGAACTCAGGGCTCCCACTGATTCTGTATTATGGTGAGTTGTATAATTGTTTCATTATATAGTACAATGTGCTAATAATAGAAATAAAGCACACAATAAATGTAATATGGTTGAACCATTCCAAAGCCATTCACTCCCTCGTGCCCACCCTGGTCTGTGGAAAAACTATCTTCTATAAAACTAGTCCTGGGTTCCAAAAAGGTTGGGAACCACTGACCTACTCTATAAGAGGTACAATGCAATATACCTTCTGCAGAACCCATAGATTTGCCCCAAGTGGGAAGTAGGCAGCTTTGAATATATGCCAATCCCAGAGAGCATGGAATTACTGAAGAAGAGGGATTTTCTCCAAAACAGAGATAACTTTTTGACGTGACTGCCTCACAAGCCTGAGAGAGCCAATATGTCAAAATTGTTTAAAATAAACTCAAGCACCTTTTCTTCATTCTTAACCTATCTTCCCGACCTTCACTCTCTGCCTTCCTCCTGTGCTCTCTAGTAGGAGAAACTGATGTTCTATTCCCTGTTCATATCTTGTTAAATTTGCTCCTATTTTGTCCACTTCTCAAGATACTCTTTGGTTCATTCAGTCCTTCAGAGAATCACCTGCGTCTGGTTTGATACATGGTTTGGAAGCCTTTGATGCACATTAAAAGATCCTACAGTGGAAGCATCGTATCCAATATAATCAGGATCAGACATGATTTCCTGTCCAAGCAGGAAATAAAAATATAAGAATATAATCTAGTTACTCTAAACATTTTGACTCCAAACATACAGATATACATCCATGAATTGATCTTTTGATGTAAGACAAGGTTTTTCTTTCAAAATGAATCATCTTTCATGAATAAAACAAACTCACAATATATATTTTTATGATTCTCCCATTGGACTTTTTAAAACATGGAGTAAGAATTTAAAACACTCCTGGTTAAAAAAAAATCTGTGTGTAGGAATTTAAATTACTTAAAACTATTTACTTAACTTTTTATACTTGTTTGCCCACACTTATTTTGATAATAGTCTTTGCTTCTTTTGTATTGTCTTTAGTAATTCACCCTTCATTGTCTTTCCAAAACTCTCCTCTTAGTTAAAAATAACAAAATGCAGGGGCTGGATGAGGAAACATGCAAAGGGTGTTTGTATATTGGAGACAGAACTGAGATCAAGGTCTGGAGTTCACTGCAGTGTCTGGTGCAGTCCGTAGCAGGAGGCCAATGGGTCTAGATAGAAGCCTGAAGAATCTGCACCAAAAGGCTAAAGGATCTAAGGCTGAAGCCAAAGAGCGTGCTAGAAGCCAGGAGATGACATCCAAACTGAAGCAAAGACTGAAGTTCTTCCAAAGAAAAGAAGAAAGTCCATCCTTCCTCATTTCCCCTTTATACTGTTCAGGTGGCAGGTTTTCTACACCCAAGGGTGAAGAATTGCTGAACTTGGTTAAACTTCTCAAGTTGACACAGTCTATTAACCATTACAACACTGTAATGTTCTTTTTTTCATGTTGGACTTCTGAGTTGCTTCTGATTTTCCCTTTACAAATAGTATTGCAGTATTCACTTTGTGTTTGTGTTTTTTGCAGAACTGGGGTTCAAACTTTAGGCCTCTTGTGTTCTAAGCATGCATTCTAACCCTGCACTACATTCCAACCCAACCATTCAGATATGCAACTCTTTGTATACATACGTGTGAGGGCTCCTCTAGCCTAGCAAATATAACAAGAAATGGAATTTGGGATTCAAAGGACATGTACATTCTCACTTTTACAAGTATACTTTGAAAACAAAAAAAAATTCTTTTGAGATAGGCTCTCACTGTATAGTCCAGGCTGGCCTTGAACTCACTATGTAGCCAGGCTAGCTGGAACTTGATTCTCCTGCCTCAGCCTCCTGAGTTCTGGGATTACAGGCCAGTTGAAAATTATTTTCTAATATTATTGTAACAATTTATGTTCCCACCAGTAGTTTGGGAGTTCATTGCTCCATGTCTAATGCTTATACTATCATTCTTTTACATTTTATTCCATTTAGATATGTGTGAAATGGTGTCATAAATGGTTTTGTTTTGATTTGCCTAATCAGTAATGAGGATTACTATCTTTTCATACATTTATTTATTTCACTTTTTTTTTTGCAGTACTGGGGATTTGAACTCATGATCTCATACTTGCTAGGCAGTTGCTTATGTTACTGAGCTAAATCCCTGGCCCTATCTTTTCATACATTTATTAGCATCCAGAAATTCTCTTCTAGGAATTGCCTGTTTTTGTCTTCTGCCTATTTCTGCTTTTTATCTTGTGTTCATGACTTGTAAGAATTTTATTATAAATTAAACATGCCTATCCTTGTCAGATTGTAATTTGTAATCTATATTTGTTCATTTCACCTTTTGATGAATATTTTAATTTTAACTAACATATTAATCATACATATTTGTGGAGGTATAGTATGCTACTTCAATACATACATACAGTGGGTAATGATCAATCAGGACAATAAACATTTCTATTTCCTTATTAGTTCTTTATATTCTGGAGGTTTTATATTGTCTTCTAGTACTTCTCGAATGCATAATAGGTTATCGTAACTATAATCACTCTATGATACTGCAGAACACTAGAACTGACTATGGCATTCTTATCTAACTGTATTTTGTACCTACTATTTAGCCTCTTGCTATCCTTCCTCCCCCTTTCCTTTTCTAGCCTCTAGTAATCATTATTCTAGTCTCCTCTACTTTGGGATCTAAGTTTTTAATTTCCACATATAAGAGAAAACGTGATATTTGTCGTTCTGTGCCTGGCTTATTTTACCTAATATAATCTCCAGTTCCATCCATTTTGTCCCAGATGACAAAGTTTTATTTATTTTTATTACTGAATAACACTCCATTGTGTGTATATACCACATGTTCCATATCAGTAACGGTGAATCTTTTTGAGTTTTCAGTAATATCAACACTCACCGTGGAAGGCATGCCATAGATTCAGCACCTCTGTTCTATGCCCACTTACCTGGCAATGGACTCCTTAGTTGACACCATATCTTGGCTATTGTGGATAGTGCTGTAATAAACTTGGAAATGCAAGCATCTCTGTGATAAGCTGTTTCACTGATATATACCCAGAAGTGGGGTTGTTGGATCATTTGGTAGATCTATTTTTAGCTTCTTGAAGAACCTCTATACTGTTCCCCAAAATGGCTGTACTAATATACATGAACAAATGTTTTTAAATTATAGATAATCACATGTACCAGTCTTTTTCGTGGTTTAGTCTTTTTTTTTTAAAGAAAAGGAAACAAAAAAAAATACATGGAGATAAAAAAAGGGTAGAAATAATACAAAATTACAGACAAACAGTAAGAAATTGCTGGTTGATAAGTCTTTTTCGTGGTTTAGTCTTTTTTTTTTAAAGAAAAGGAAACAAAAAAATACATGGAGATAAAAAAAGGGTAGAAATAATACAAAATTACAGACAAACAAACAGTAAGAAATTGCTGGTTGATAAGTTACACATTGTCATCTTAGAAATAGCTGTTCAGGTTATAGAATTAAAGTATTCAGAATGACATTCAAAAAGTGACCCTACAAACCATTCTGCTCTATGATCGAACAAAAGCTCAGTATTATGATTATCAGTCCTACATATTTGTTTTACATCTCAAAGAGGGTAAGATTAATCATATCAAAACAGAACAGAACATTTAAAAAAAAACAATTTAAAGAAATACAGATTTCAAAGCAAGTCCACTGGAGATCTTCATTATCTAACTGTCTCTAGTTTCTTACAAATAGTTGTCCCTATCTTCACCCACTTTATATACTTATTGCATATTATAGAACTAATCAAATCATTACAGGATGATGAAGTCTTTTTAGGTCCTCAAGTTCCAAATTAGGGAAGACAATAGTAACTACAATCTCATCTCTCATTCTCTTTGTGATAGCTGTCCCCATCTCTACATATGCTGAAGTTTAGTCTTTTAAGAAATACTTCCTTATTCAGAGAGAAGTCTCTTCTACATTCCCTTCATAACCCTCATTTTCCCCCTCCCCCTCCTCCTTCTCCCAAGGATTGAACTCAGGACCTCACACTTCCCAGGCAGGCGCTTATGCCACTGAACTACATCCCCAGCTCCTTCTTCCTTCTTATGTGTACAACTGTCTTAACCAGGGTTGCTAGAAACAGCCTCAGGGACTATTTATCTGTTAAGATATTGAGCAGTGCAATTCCAGGGAAGCAAGAGTGAGGGAAAAAGAGACATGAGATGCAAGAAAAGAAAGCTGTGTTACCAAGCTGCCTGCGGTTTCCCAAGGATGTCTAGCCTGTAGTTTGGCCACCCAAGACTTTTTCCTGCAGGTTTTGTGGAAGCCTCACACCTCAGAATATTCTGTCAGAGAAAGGAGGAAAGGAGAATAATTTACCTGCTGTCTCCATTTCTCTCTTCGTTAAAATTTATTCCACGGGGAGCCAGTTTATGTCTGGGTTGGATTACACAATTTATATATGTAGTCAGTTGTCAAACTAGACTCCAGTGCTTTCAAGAACACTTGATGATTATTTACGTGAGCCTGACAGTGGTGGAAAGAACCATATTCTCTGGGAGTATAGTCTTGGGGCACTTGGCCTCAGAGCCATGGTGTCTTCTTGTGGATCAAGAGCAATGGAAACCACGGCATTCTATGGAGAGAGGACACCTAGAAGCTTTGGGAGATGAAAAAATGTCAATAGCGACCGAAATTCCTTAGAGACAGGGGGTCCAGGTGTATTATGCAGATCCATTACAACTAATTTTTTCACTTATTGAATAATTTTTTCTTTCTCACTATGTTTGTAATGACACACTTGAATAGACCAATTCTGCATATAGCCAAAGACTTCTTTCTCTGATTTGTTTACTCACTAATTTACCTATCCCCGAGACAATGTCATTCCATCTTTTATTATATAACTTCAAAGTAAGTTTATACTAGTGACTTAGTCTTTCTGGTTTGCTCTATGTCTTCAAGATTGCCTTTTTTTAAAAACTTCTAATTGAATTTTAAAATGAGGCTATTTCATCCACAAAAAAGTCATATTTGGACTTTATTTAGAATTATATTGAATTTATGACAAATTCATGAAAATACATCTTTAAAATTTTTTTATTATTTTGAAGGTAGTAAAATGCAACAGAACAACATGGAACAAAACCAATTGAGGTAGTGTAGAGAAATTGGTACAGAACTTCACAGCAGGTTACCGGATAACAGCAATAGGTACCATAGTATATCTCGTTATCTTCGCAATAGTTGTTCTTTCAATCAGGTATAGCAAAACCAAATAGAAAACAAGAACATTAGAGAACTTATCAAAGCAAAATATTGAGTAGAGCAATATCATTAATCAGAACAAAGCGAAACAGTGATAAAAATATTTGCCTTCAAAGAGATGGTAAAAGGAAATCCCCCTTATTTGCTATATTGCATATGGTCAACTTCCCAAGGGATGCCCAGATCTGTGGCTCCCAATTGCTAACGGGGTGAGGGGGAGATGGGATGGATGTTTGATTCACAGCCTGCACACCGGTAGGCTCACAGCCTTACCAGGGAGGCAAGCTGGTTGCTTGGTTTCTCAGCGCCCTAAGTTCCAGTATGGCGTGGATCTCAGGAGACGCTGGTGGTTCTCACCCTGGGGCAGCCACAGCTTGCCAGACCACAGCCATTTACCAGGGAGGTCAAGTTTTGTATCTTTATGACATGAATCTTCCAATTCATGGATCTGGTAGAACTCTCCTTTAATTCAGGTCTCTCTGTATAGATAAACGTATGTTCTTCAATTTTATGATTTTCTTCACAATATTACACATTTTTAAAATTGATTCCTAGTAATCTTATTATTTTTATTAGGAATGTGATCTTCATTCCTATTTCAGGTTCTAATTATTTATTTATTTATTTTTAAATTTTATTTAAGGATAAAAAGAAAAAAAAAACAGAAAAAGGGTACGTTATACAGAATTTCAGAAAAGATAAGCAATAGGAAATCACTAGTTAATAGATTACATATTGTCATCTTAGAAATAGTTGTTCAAGTTACAAAATTAAAGCATATAGAGTAGACATTCAAACAATGAGACTGCAAACAGTTCTGTTCAATGATTTAACAGAACTCAGTGATATGGTTATCTATCTTATACACTTAAATATACATGTAGTTATATCCTTTAGAGCACTTTCTTTTCCTCTCTTTTGTACAATGACATTTACACATTTTGGGTTTTATTACTCTCTCAGTTCTTATTACTTTTTTTTGAAGAGAATAAAACCAAATATTGACAGGCTACTGATTTCTTCATACTAGTCTTGACTATGGCATATTTTCTAAATTCTTTCATTAACTTTAACAAGGTATATTTTATTGATTATCATTGGATTTTCTTTATAATCATATCATTTCTACATAAAAGCCTTATATCCCAGTTTTAAACATTTTTAAAATCACAAAAGAGTAATTTTACTCATCCCTTTTCTGCAATTTTTTTATTAAAAAAATTAAAAGACAGAAGGAGATTAAGATAAAAGAGGACTTAACAACATAATAACACAGGTCAGAACAGAACAATTTAAGCAACATAGTGTTTCACCACAAGATAACCCAACATAACAGTAGCTACCATAGTGTCTCTTTCCTTGAAATATTTGAGTATAACTTCGTACATTATAGCATCAAACACAACATGACAGTGTAAAACCATTCAAGAGAATGAAAGTATTACAGGATATTTACAACCAACTAACAGAAAACGAACAATGGTTTCTATATTATCTCCTTGTCTATAAAAATTTTTGTTTATACTATCACATATAATAAAATCCAATAAGATACAGCATGATAAACCGATGGAGACAGAAGAACAAAAGCTTCATGGGACTTCAAAATAAGATGATATTATATCAGCAGTAGCTATTATATTGTCTTGTTTTCTTCAGAATAACTGTTCATACCATCACAGACAATAAAATCAAACAACCCAGAATATAACCATTCCAATTAATGAAAACATTATAAGGCTTCAAAGCAATATAATGGAGAATCATGTTTACCACATACTTTTATGTATTCTTACCATTTCTTACACTAGGGAAACTATTCAGTATTTATACCTGTGAGTTTGATTTATTTCGCTTATGAGTATGGTCTCAAGCTGCACCCATTTATTTATAAATATCTCAATGTGATCATTCTTTATAGTTGAGTAGTACTCCATTGTATAAAAATACCACAACTTTTTTATCCATTCCTCAGTTGATGGACACTTAGGCTGTTTCCAAGGTCTGCCTATTACAAATTGTGCTGCTATAAACATGGGTGCACATATGTCACTGTGGTATGATGTTTTCAGTTCTTCTGGGAATATGCCTAAAAGTGGAATAGCTGGAACAAATGGGACTTCCAATCCCAGCTTTTTGAGAAATCTCCAGACTGACCTCCACAATGGTTGCACCAGTCTACACTCCTACCAGCAGTGCAAGAGAGTTCCTTTTTCCCCACAGCCTCTCCAGCATTTGTTGTTGGTAGTTTTTTTGATCCTGGCCATTCTTTCAGGAGTGAGATGGAATCTTAGTGTGGTTTTAATTTGCATTTCTCTAATAACTAATGATGATGAACATTTTTTCATGTATTTATTTGCCATTTGTATTTCTTCATCTGAGAAGTGTGTATTCATCTCAGATGCCCATTTTTGGATTGGGTCTTTGAATTTTGGGGGTCTGATTTTTAAAAATTCTTTATATGTTTTAGACAGAAGTCCTTTGTGAGGGACAGTTCACTAAGATTTTTTCCCAGTTTGTGGGTTTTCTTTTTCACTTTGCTGGAGATTTCTTTTGACGTGTTTTTCTGCAATTTTTGAATTCATCATCATTTTTTCCTTTAATCTGTTAAAGTAGTATATTATATTTTCAAACTTTAGGACACTTAGTTTCCTTCCAGTTTTGGAAGAAACTTAGTCCCTTGTAGAAACTACAACTTAGTTCTTGTAGAAACAATTCTCATTTTTTGGATATTGATATCATCATATTAATTTAAATAAATTAAATTATATAATTATAATGTAAACCGCACATGGCATCAATGTTATGAAATAAAGTACAATCATCTCTGGATGAACTATAAGACTGAAGTGGACAATAACTCATTACCAACAAGGATTCACACAGGTAGTTCTCTGAAGATAGAATGGAGAATATCAGTTAAGAGGCGGTCAATTGAGAAAGTGTCCTCTGTTTAAAGGAACCAGTGACTGTGCTGACAAGCACATCCTCTATAAGTCAACATGAGTCACTGGGCACAGTAGCCAAGCCTGTGGTCCCAGCCCTTTGAAAGCTAAGGCAGGAGGATTGCTGCAAGTTCAAGGCTAGACTGGGCTACATAGTGAGGTCAGGGTCAGCTTGAACTGTATAGCAAGAGCTTGTCTCAAAAAATGACAAACAAACACTCCATAAAACAAAACAAAAAAAATATGAGTTGCCTACAATCTACTAAATTTGAGAAACATGCACTGAAAAACTATTATGTGTTAAATACCATGTTAGATATCATGGGCAAACACAAATGTGATGTATGTTTAAAATACTTTCCAACCTACTAAGAGAGGTTAAAACCAAATGCTTAAATATCTAACCATGAAACAAAATATAGTAAGATGCAAATAGAAATACAAAAGTTAGCACAGACTACAAGTGAAAGTGTAACTCTGCTTGAGGGGTTATCAGGAAAAAAACTTCAGATTTTGTAGTAAAGTATAGAGACTTAGCTTTTTAATTTCTCTCTATATGTCATCAATTGCTTTAAAAGCAATCTTTTTAGCATAGTAGGATCTGCTCTGATTATCATTTCTTTTCTTGTTTGCATTGAATACATATGTCCTCCCCTTTTGCTTAGTTCATGAAATGTCCATGCTGTATTCCCCAGATCCTCTGATTTACATGGCAAAGACAAATTAAGATCAAAGGTTGAATTAAGATTCCAAGTCAGCTAGCCCTGAGATGTGATGATCCTGGATGGTTTGGGTGGGCCTAGTGTAATCCCAGTGACCCTCAGAAATTAAAGAAGGCAGCAGAAGAGTCAGTGTCAGAGTGACCAGCATGATAAAGGACGGGCCACTGCTGGCTTTGAACACATCAGGGGGCCATGAACCAAACAATGCTGGCAGCTCCTAAAAGTTTGAAAAGGCAACTGGATTCTGTCTTAGAATTTCCAAGGAGTGTAGACCTATGACACCTTGTTTTTAGCCCAGTGGGATCCAAGTCAGACTTCAGACCTCCAGAATTATAAAGCAATAAATCTGTGTTATTTTAAGTCATAAAACTTGTGACACTTTGTTATAGGTGCAATAATAAGAAATGCAAAGGTTAATAGGACCATCAGGAAAAAGATGGATTTTTAGAGAAGGCTCATAGCTTTGTTCCTGGTGATCTTAAAGGCTGGTGGCTATCTGTGAAAAGGCTGGCAAGCTATTAGAGATGTAAGTTTGAATCTAAGAAAAGAGGTATTAATTTGGGATCTTAGAATTAGTCTGTAGATAGAAGACTTGACAGTTAAGAGTGTAGATAAAAAGACTTCAGCATATAAATTTGGAATAGTACTCTCTGATAGAAATATAACACAAGCCATGAATACAACCCACATATGCTATTTAAATTTTCATCAACTGCATTAAAATACAGAAAAAACAGGTGAAATGTATAATATAGTTTTTTTACTCAAAACATACAAATTACCTTTCCATATATAATCAATAAAAATTACTAGTGAAATAGTCCACGTAATTTTCCTAAGTCTTTAAAATCTTGTATAAGTCTTATAGTACATCCCAGCCCAGCACATCTATAATTAATTTCCAGGGCTCAGTAGCTTTCCTGTAATTAGTGGCTATCGTACTAGGCAGTGCAATTTAGAGAAACAGTAGAAACAAAGGCCTCAAGAGCCACCTGCATTTAGAAGCCAAGAGGAGGAAAAAGAACCAATGGAAGAGGAGACAGAGGTAAGAGGATATCCAAGGTGGTGCAGTGTCTCAAAATCCAAAGTAATCTTACATAGGACATTGTGAGGAGGGAGGCATCACATGTTCTTTTTTCAGTGCGCAGAATCATTCACCCTCTACGTTTGAGGGGATTTCCCTCTGTAACGCAACTCTACACATCAGAGCTATTCTCATTTATTCTGGCTTTAATTGTTTCATGTAGGTATCCAAACATAAATTTAAGGGTGTCAACATAGGTGACTGGGAGAATTACAGTGAGTAAGGGAAAAAAGAAAGAAGCAGTAGGTGGTATAAGATTTTTGGAGGATGTGATGATTAATGTTAATATTAATATTAATTAATCTAGCACATTACAATGCACATATGTGGACTCATATGTAGCTATCTATATACATATATATATTCATTTATTCATATACAATAGATACACATTAACATGTAAACACTCATAATCAGAGATACATTTCTATACAAACATATGTTCATAGTATACACATTTACATGTTAATATATGTTCATACTCATATTAACATCTCTCTATGGAGATAAGTAGGACAGGATATTCATCAATTAAACTAATGCTGGAAATTGCATATCGATTACCTAAGACACAATCATTGTCACATTCTCCACTTGCCTTCAACAGGACACCTGGTACTCTAGCTCAAACAGACATTTTTTTTTTGTTTTTCCTGGCAAATTTTGTTGACAGCAGTGCCCCATGGAGTGTAACCACTGGGCCCTTGAAGACTAACATCTCAGTAGTTCACCTGGAAACCACATTTGCCAGAAGCCCTCTCCAGGCTCCATGCTGTCACTAGTGCAGAGCTGCTCTGCTGAGCTGTAAATAGAGGTGGCAGTGTTTTCCTTACTGGAGAAGAGCACTGTCTACCATGTTCCAATAGGGACCTCTGCCTTTCACAATGGGATCCTTCCACCTAGTGCTGGACACCACATGGATATTTTCTCTTTTGCTTTCCCCCAAATACCAAGATATGAAACAACTTTGCTCAAGGAAGAGGCCTCCTTTCCTGCCTTTCACTATGCCCATCAGGGTGTTTTCTTGGTGTCCCCAGGGAGGGCCTTCCCAGCAAGTCCCAGAGAGAAGTTCAACTTGCCTTGACTCATCTGGACATTGGCTTCTGCATTTCAAAATGAGGCTTCCAGCTCCGTGTCTGGGGCTCCTAATGCTCAGCATCCCTGGTAAGGATGGAGGGAGATGAGGATGGTGAGCAAGTGAGTGGGATGGGATCCCACTGTTTCCTGTGTTGTTCTCTCCATGCCAGAGACTGCAGCCTTCTTTGACAGGATGAGAACAAGAGCTTGAGGGCTGCGTGAGTGAGGAAGATTCCACTGGAGCAGGGAGCTATGGTGAGGTGGTGATGTCACAAAGAAAGAGAAGGATGATGCACATCAATTCTCCAGGAGGTATAAATGTTGGATACTGTATTATAAGTGAACACTTTTTCCTATATATGAAAATTGCAAAAATAATTTACCTTAAAATATGAAATAATGGAGAAAATATGAAAATGAATCATGATGCCTGTACACGACCTCATATTTCTCTCTAATGATTTAGGATCCACAGGAGATATTCAGATGACTCAGACCCCACTCTCTCTGTCCATCACACCTGCAGAACCAGCCTCCATCTACTGAAGGTCCAAACAGAGCCTCCTGCATAGTGATGGAAACACCTATTTGAGATAATGGTACACAAGTCATACAAGACTTCATAGGGCATGATTTAAAAGTGTTCCAAAAATCACTCTGGAGTCCCAGAAAGCTGAAGTGGCAGCAGATCAAGAACAGATTGCACAATCAAAATCAGCAGGTTTCAGGCTGAAGAGGCTGGATTTTATTACTGTTATCAAGTTATAGGATGTCCTCCCACAGTGATGCATCCTTGAGCAAAATACTCCTGCCTGGGAGGCCCAGCTGGTCTCCTGTCCTGTTGTACACACTGCAAGAGTTTCATAGTACACCAGTGTGCAGAAAAGACCTCTGCCCAAGAATAAGTAGAAAAACAAAAGAGCATGAGGATCTGTGTTCTGTGTAAACTCTGACACATAGAGAAATAGGATGTGGCTGACTTCCACAGGTTCCTTGAGCACTGCAAATTCTATTCTTTTTTAAATTTGGATGTAAACCAGAGATGGTTAATGAGATGCAATCAGTGTATAGCATTTGTATTCAATCTGCCTTTTCTCTCGTATTATGTACGTTTCACTAGAGGATGAAGTGGTGGGCACAGTTCCCTCAGCCTGGCTTACATGATGGGAGACCCAGCCTACACCTCAGGAAGTACCACAGAGGTAAAGAGGTACCTTCTGGACTTTAAACTATGGGACAGATTCTATTGCAATACGGAGAAAGGGTGCACTGTGGAGGGCTAACACCATGATTAGTAATGATACCGGCCAAGTATGCGCTAGGTTCTATCACATATTCCAGGTCAATCCAGTAGGCACAGCTGAGCACCCAATTTATGAATCTGATCTCATCAGAATCCAGGAGTGACTTGCAAACAGAAAATGACCCCTAATTTTTCACAGGAATGCCACAGAACCCACTAATATAACAAGATGCAAAGGGCCAAGAGAATTCTCGGGAAACTTGTCCCACTGGTCCATAGCAGTTAGGGAATTTACTGATGTGTAAGCCTTGTCTTCCCATCAGTACTCAACAAGACATAGAAATACACTAAATATCAATTAAATTTAACAAATGTATCAATTATAAAAATAGGAGAAGGGTAAAATTATAGAGTGAACTAGAAACAGAAATTAATAAAGATGAATTTGATAATATAATAAGCTTAAAAGGGGACTGAGAAAATGATAAAATGAACAGCATAATAAAAAATATTAAAATGAGTCATGTAAGTAAATAAAGTTGGTAAAGGAAAGCACAAAAAATAAGTAGAATAAGTGAAAAAAACTCTAGAATTCTCTTCCTGAGAAAGTTAGATGACTGAAGTATTTTTCTGGATTTTCTAATATTGAATTAGTACTTATGTGGTGAGAGTTGTAAATTCCACCTCAGGGCAGGTTTACTTCCCTCCCCAAAAGCTGATTCTGCTGACAGGTGAGCTCTGCTGTGTCTTAGACCCTGGGCAGGGCCAGGAAAAGATTGCATGTCTGTGTGTGTGTGTGTGTCCATTTGTGTGTCTATGTACATGTGCACGTGTGCATGGAGCTGCTGCCCCTGCATCTAGCTTTGCAGCCTGCTGGCCAGAGAAGTGCACACTTGTGGCAAAAGTCTCCATTCTGCACTTTCAGGGATGGAGCCAAGGTTTATCAGAGGTCACATGTGTAAATTCCTCACAAAGTAGAGAGAGAAAAAAAAAAACCTCACCACTGACTTGTAACTGAAAGGGTTAGTGGAGAAAATGAATCATCTACAATTTGGTCTTACTCTCACTCTATTCAGAACCAGCCCCCTCAGCCAGGCATATGTGAGGGGTCCACTGGTCTCCACACAGAGCAGTGTCCTCCACAAGCAGAGAGAGTAACTGATTCTACTCGGAGCAAGCATGAAGTTGATCTTTCCCCTCTCCACAAGAATCTCATGGAAGCCACCTTTCACCAGGCACTTTAGGACAGGGCACTTAGGGTCCACTCTGTTTTCTGAAGCCCAAAATAGTTCACTGCCAAGTATTGGGACTTTCTTAAGCTGGCTCAGGTTACATCACTCCTGGATATGACAAGAGTTACAATGAATTTCTACTCAAAAATTCACATGACCTACAAGAAGCACTCACTTGCACAATAAATCCTTTCCCTGAGTTTCAGATTTACAAGAGTAACAGCTTTCTTCTTAGACATGTGCACTGTGTTGGGAAAGTGACTGATACAAACTGAGTCAAAATATCATCACACAAAGTGTATTTGTGTGATGAACACATATACAGAGGACAAACTAGAAGCTCTAAAGACAACTTGGGAACTCTCCAGTTACAGCTACTAGATATGATGCAGAGAGCTTTAGCTGTAAGTCAAAAATACATCTGAAGGGGATGAGGCAACACAGTGACACCCCAGCTATCTCAGATCTGCAATAATGGTGAAATAATAAAATAGGGTAGAGAAAGCACACAAAAGAGAGAACAAACCAAAGGGAATGGGAGGACAAGTGAAGAAAGAAAGCAGGAGGAAGAGGCAGGAGAGGGGAGAGAAGAGAAGAGGAAACACAATAGGAAGGGACCAATTTGGACCCATTTTTTATTGTGTGACACCAAACCTGCCTGAGCTGCTGTCACTTTCATCCAGAAAGTATTGAAGAGCACAGCAAACATGAGCTCCAGTCCCCACCCTAGACATGGGCCATGCACCAGAATCCTGGGCCAGAACTCACTCTGTGCAGACTCCTGGGTCCTAAACTAAGCAGGCTCACAAGGGCTCTCTGTGAGTGAAGAGAACAGCAAAGGGACAGTAGAAATGACCCTTCCCACAGCAGCTGTGAAGTTAAAAGAGGACTCTAAGTACACTGGGAAATAAGGAGATAAAAAAAAGACAAGATCTCCTTGAAAGTAATAAGTGCAAACCAATACAGCCAAATATCTGTATTTCAACAATGTCTGCTTCAGAAGGATTGGGAATTTTTAACCTTGAAAGCGGTAGATGAGGTGCCCAAATGAAATGTCTTGAGGAGGTCAGAGCCATGCAAATTCCTCAAGATTGCTCACAGCTGCTATGTAAAGACCCATAGATCACATTCAGCCATGCTAGGTGCTAGAACTCAAATAGACAAACTAAGTATCACTGAAAATATCAGAAAGAAAAGGGCTCTTCCTATACTTCTGACTTGGAACTTATTAGAGGATAGTGAGGAAATAAATTATAAACCTGATATTCTTTAAGCAGTAAAGGAAACTAAAGGAAAAATTAAACCATTAATGAGCTGTATAAAACTGACATCCCATTTTATACACACTGTAAAATCACTCAAATCACTCAATTTGTGGTTTATTAATTGATTTAATCAGTGTAACATCACCTTTAATTTTTATTTCAGAAGACTATTGCTATAATTACATTCTTAACTATTAAATATTAAAATTAATTCTTAAAATCTGACATGTCTCACTTAAGATGCTGGTTCACTTTCGTACAACACCTCCAAACTGTATGTGAGTATTAAAGCTTCCTTATTTCCAAGGACAAGAATACGAAAGCTAATGCAATGCGTGTACAAGTCTGATGCTAACAATTCGTGGCCTCCTTCCCATGTGTGTTAAGCTTTAGAACTTGGTCATGTGACTGCTCCAATGAGCTGAAATGTATTTTCTTTCATTTCATTTACTACTGATCCTGGTGAGACAGATGAGAAATAGGGCTTTAAGAGTCCAGACAGATCCAAAATTGAATATTTCAACTTCTCAGACTGTTTGCAAGGAACCCATACATTCAGAAGACAAAGTCACCCAAGATAGTGAACGACAGTCAAGCAAACACAGTGAGGCTGAAGCAGGAGGATGGACAGGTGGAGCTGAAACTGGGCAGCTGAACAACACAGTGAGACCCAGTCACACAATCAGAGAAATACAAAGGACTGGAGATGTAGCTCAGTGGGAATCTCCTAGGTTTAAGCTCTAACACACACACACACACACACACACACACACACACACACACACAGAGAGAGAGAGAGAGAGAGAGAGAGAGAGAGAGAGGTAACTACATTTACAGGGTGGCTTTGGGCTATCATAAAAAATAACACAAATTTATAGATTAGGGACAGCTTGGCTTTACTCTCTCCCATCTCAGATAAACTCCAGGATCGTGGTGGCCATTGATTCAAATTACCCTGAGGCATTAAAACCCTGGATTCAATGGTGACATTCTGATATTGAGAATGTCTCTTTATAAAGAGTAGCTAAGAAAAGGTTGCATTGTGATCATTCAGAATAAAGAAGTATCAATTATTTCCCACTTATTTTTTTATAAAACCAAGAGAAATCTTTGCCTAAAACATAAAAATAGTGTGTGTCCATGTATGTGTGTGTGTGTGTGTGTGTGTGTGTGTGTGTGTGAGTGTGGAAGTGTATCTGCAAGACAACAGGCTTGAACAGATATTTACCAATTTGAAAATCTAGTCACAAGGAATTTCACATCCACTGTATAAGGCATATTTTTCTTCCATCTTTGCCCTTAAAAGAGATACTGGTTTCCAACTTGAAGACAGTTATTTTTCTCTGTATCATATTCTCTTGATTTTAGTGCTCCTACGTCATTTAATTTCTAGGTAAAGAAAATATTATTTGTAATTCTTGCTTCTAAGATGATGAAAGTTCCCCTGGTTACAACAAAGGGCTTCTAAGAGCTGCCATATGTTGTTAATGCTAGAAAATGCTAAAACTGAGTCCTAATGACGTGAGACTTGATTCTTCCTCTTCCAGGAGGCTAAGAAGCATGAGAATTCCCCTCCCAGAGACTGATCTGCATGCCCTGTATCCTGGGGACTGCAGTCCTATGTGGAATGGGCACAGCTCTGAGCACTGTGCCCCTCCTGCAGAATCAGATTTTCCCAGGGATCCCTGTACCCACTGCTGCTCACAGCATGGACTGTAGCTCCATTGCTATCCCCCACACGCAGAGGGTATTTTGTATCACTGGGCTCAAATGAGAAGTCTCTCCACACGCTCTACACTCTTTCTGCACCACTGCACCCAACAGGAAATTTGCATTTTGTTCTCCAGGGAGGACCTTTCCAAGCAAGCCTCAGATAAAAGCTGGCTCTAAGGTGCCTTGCCTGATCAGGACTCTTCAGTTCAGTTTCTCAAAATAAGGCTCCCTCTTTGACTCCTCTGGCTGATACTGCTCTTTCTGAGTGGCAAGGGCACTGAGAGATTCGATGGGGTACGGGAAGTGAGGGTGACTTTCTGGGTCCCACTAAACCTGATCAGTTCTGTCCAGTTCTGGATATGTGCAGTCCAGAGATGAAGAGTGGGTGTGTAAGGTTAGATCAGTGAGTGAGAGAAATTCCAGAGGCACTCAAGAACTGCCCTTCTCATAGAGTGCCACAAAGAAAGAGACAGGTGCTGAAATGAATTCTAGAAGGGTTCTTGCAATTAGAAATCTTGGATGCACTTTCAAATTTCAAAATCTTTCAAATCTACCAAAATGGCTTATGATGTCGGTTTCTGAAATTTAAATTCTCCTCTATCATTTTAGGATCAAGAGGAGACATTGTGATGACCCAGACCCCACTCTCTCTGTCTGTCTCCCCTGGAGAGCCAGCCTCCACCTCCTGCAGGGCCAGTCATAGCCCCCTGGCTAGTGATGGAAAAACATATTTGAGTTGGGTGGTACATAAGCCAGACCAGGATCTGCAAGGAATAATATATCAGAATAGGAATAATAACAAGAATAAAACAGGAATAATATCAAACGTAAATCTTGGACCCCTAGAGGTTTAGTGGCAGTGGTTCAGGGACAGATTTCACGCTCAAAATCAGCAGGGTGGAGGCTGAGGATGCTGGGGTTTATTACTGTGCGCAAGTTACACATCCTCCTCCCACAGTGATACAGCCCCAAACACAAACCTTCCTGCCTGGGGAGGCCCAGCTGCCCCCCTGTACTGCTGCCTGGGGAGCAGCACAGCACAGCACAGCCTGCTCTGTGTGAGAGGAAGAGGTTGAAGAATCACAACAACAACTTGAAGCTGAGGCCTCTGCCAGGGAAAGTGAAGAAAAGAGCAGAGCACCAAGGACTTGTGTCATGGAAGAAAGAAAAGACAACTCTCCCTCCGAGGTCTTCTTCCTGCCCTTTACCCAGCAGATGCTATAGGAAAAGGAGGCAGATGGTGACTGTATTTTAAAGGCAAAACTAATAAACTGCATTGTCTCTTGGGATCAGTTGTGTGAGAACAATGTGAAATTCATGGAAACTGTTCCACTGGTTTCAATCTGAGCAATTGGAGAATTTGTCACCATGTGTTCCGAAACCTGGAGAGTTTAAGGTAAGCATCAATGAGCATCAGGGGGACTGAGGAATTGGAAGGGAGCAGATTAGAATTGTGAGGAGTCTCCAGCCATCCAACTGATGATGTCCTAACCCAGGGCACAGGAGGGATTCTGGAGATCAGGGAACTGCACTGAGCTATGAGGAACAAACTCAAAGGACTCGGTGAGCAAAACAGATGAAAACAGACTGGGACCTGGAAGGCAACACAGTGTGGAAAGCAATGATATGAATAGAAATCCATGGGGAGGCTAAGAAGGACTGGCTGTCATTAAAAAAGGAAAAGAAAAAACGACTGAGATTCATGCCCCAGAGCCACAATAACATTAATAGAGCGATTTTTCAGTTTTCAAATGGAAACTTTACCTAAATTACACGAGACAGAAATTTCTCATGAGGATCTTTGCTATAAAACCAGCCAAAAAGTTTCACTTGTGGGATCACAGCCCCTTGAGCAGAAGGAAGAAACTAAAGGTTTTATCTACCGAAGTGTGCGTGTGCTGCTCCCTGTTGGTCAGCTTCATGCACTGCAAGTGCCCAGCAACTTGGTTCAGCCTCTTTCAAACTATTTATTGCAATATTTTCCTTACAACAATGTGACCCAATTCAACACCAGCAGAACTGTTACAGATATCTCAGAAAGCTCCAGGCATTTAATGTGTCCATTATTTTTATTTTATAATGAAAATAGGCTCATATAGAACATTCCTGAAACATCATTTCCATCATCCTCTTAAGGAGATCTGCTTCACTTGCAGTCATTAGAATTAACCCTCGCACACAGCCCTGCCCCAGCCACAGCATGCACAGCCCCTGCAAGCACAGCACACAAGCCATTCTCCATGCTACAGAAATCAAGTGTCCTGGGCTCTAATGATCCTGCAATACACACTTGTAATGCTGCTATGAACCCAGCCACTGATCGCAACTGGTGGCACAAACTCAACCAAAATCACCAAGCAAATAGCCTTAGGAATAGCATGTTGCCACAATTGCTATTGACATTTATATGTTCACAAGGAAGACCTATAATTCTGATTTTTTCCTATGAGGTGGCCTTTGTACAACTTTGGATACTTTAAAGTTTATCATAAAAATGATAGAGATGTGGGGACTTTCTTCGGTTTTGCACCCAAGCCAAATGCCTCAGTGACTCCACACTGGTCTGACCCACGTAACAGGGGATCCAAAAACATGGAAGATTTTATTCACATGAGACTGGCACCTTCACTGTGAAGAGCAGCCCGTCTAACCCTGTGCAGTAACAGCACACACTGGAAAGGGATAAACACAGAGAAACAAAGACACATGAGGGAAGAATGGGCTGGGGAGAGCACATGTGAAAGAAGCACTAAGTGAGGGCGAAAGGGGTGGGGAGGAAAGGGCAGGGGAGGAAGAAGGAGAAGAAACAAAAGATTAAAACTACTGAGAAACAACATTCAGTCTAAGAGTCTGCTCAGAGAAATGAGACCTTAGAAGGAAATGTGGAGTGTGTAAGACATAAGGAGCCCCAGCTTCCACATTACAGGAGATGCTGGTGCACATTCTCCAGGAACAGGGAAAACTATGGCCAAAACTTTTAAATCACATGAAGCAAGGCTGCAGCCAGGTAAAATACACATAATGTACTTATTATTTCAAGTTCTTCAATAGTTTATTGATTATGGAATCTAAAAGGAAAAAAGTTTGTCATGAGGTTCATAGTATGGTAAATTAGGAATAACAGTGGCTTAATGAAAACACGCTCTCACCTGCAGTCACTCTAAGTGGAGTGTTACAGGGGAGGACTAGGCAAGGAGCCTCCAGTCGCAGCCACCAACCAAGAGGCCACACATGGGGACCACAGGTGGCGGCCTAAGGACCAACTATGATGCATTTCCAAAGAAACAGAAAACTTACCACAGCACCACCAGAGAACTGGTTTACTTGCCTTTCTCTGTGGTGTTCTCTGCAGTGGTGGCTGTTGCTGCTGCTGGTGCTCATAAGTCACCATTGTGCAAATCTGGCTCCTGGGTCACTGAATCTGAGCAACAAAATTACTAAGAACTTGGTGCGTTGCTAGATTCTATGCTCAGGAACTCGCCCATGTTATTTTATTACTTCTCACAGCAAATTGCGAGACATGCTTTAATTTGCAGTTGAGAAATCGAAGGCATGTAAAAAATTAATTAGTTTACCAAACATCACATATAATCACCAAATCAGATTCAAGCTTCTATTCTGCTCTAGGAGCTGACTGCCTCCCCCCACCACTCACACACCTCTCACACCCGGGAAGAAATGTGCAGGCCCCAGGTCGCCTCATCCAGCTAACAGGCCAGGTAAGTTTCCAGCTGCAGATGGAACAGGAGCGTGTGGATGCAGTACCTCGACCCCAGTCTGCTCTGAAACAGCATCAGGGTTGGCATGAGCACTGAGCCCAAGCACAGCCTGTGATGGTGTGAAATCATCAGAGCCACCCCTGTGTGCACTAAATCCATTGTTCAACTGACACATGGTATGGTTGTGAGCTTTGCACTCAGATGGAGTCAATGCTGGGCCACCATTTGTACTATAAATTGTCACAAGCATTTCGGTATTTTCCATAAATTGATTCTTTAAATGTTCACCCAATTCCTTAAATATGATTCCTACATGTACCCTCCCAAGGTAGAAATTACTTTCACTTTAAGCCTTCAGCCACCGTGAACACTGGAATTTTTCTGACATGAGAATTGTGCTACCTGACATATGATTTTACTTTCATTAGATGCACAACGGTCAGAGATACGACAAAAGTACAAATGTCCCAGTGCAAAATTACTTTCTTTTTAGAGGAGGTCAGCTCAGGTAAACTTTGTTAGAATGAAGGCACATTTGTCTTTATCTATTCTTTCTTTGACAAATGCATGTTTTTGTCTCCACAGCCTTACTCAGGTAACAGAACCATCTGTACCCTTGAAACTTCCCAGGTGCCACACTGACGGCAACCTTCCCTCACCAGGAACAGACCTAAACCACACTGCTGCCTGCATCATGAAAGCATGTTTTACATATTCCTGATGCCCAGTATTCACGTTTCCTTTAATGAGAGACATCTAAAATGGGCAAATGGTTACCCAACTTTAGAGAAAAGTGAGATTTTCCCTCTTTTCCGAATCTACATTGACAAATTCTATTGATCAAATTCTAGAGATACGGGAATTTCAAAGATCTTTTTGGATCACCTGCAAACATTTATAGGGCACTGCAAAGCTCACATCACCCTGTGCTCTTACGTGGGCAACACTGAACACACCTGTGTGTTTCTAGTATACACTGGCAGAACAAGCAAGTTATGAAGAGCTGACTCATGCACAGAGCCTTAAGATGCTTCCATGTTTTTAAACAATGATATGCGGCATGGGAAACTCTTCTTTGCTGATATATATTTATGCCCCTAAGTAGGCATTGAATTCCAATTTAAAATGAATATATGAAGAGGATTAGGTAGCAATTTCTTCCCATGGGGGCACAAAGTTACTCTTCCCCAAATCTCTTTCTATTCGTTAACTGAGACTGGGAGATCAGAAGGAAGACAGGGAGTGGGGTACAGAGTCACCGCCATCAGCAGTGCAGACTAAGGTTACACAGTGCTGACATTAGGAGAGCAGACAGGGAGGCTGCACAGGGGATCACGATTCTGAAGAAAGTGCAGAGAAATAAAATGTTGCAATCAATGAAGATGGAGGAACAATGGCCCCAGAGGAGGAATGTGAGGGGCCTCCGGGATGTGGAAACCACAGGTGAGGGGTTCCTTGCAGGAGCCTCAAGATGAGGATGCAGCTTGAAGTTAAACTGAGAAGCTCTCCAGTTATAGTTACTATATGTGATGCAGAGAGCTTTAGCTTCAAATAAAAAATATACTTAAAGGTGTTGGGTCTTACAGAGTGACACCCTGGCTACCTCAGATCAACAATACCCCTGAGGTAATAAAAGGGGGCTGAGAAACCACACAAAAGACAAAACTAACAAAAGGGAATGGGAGGACAAGCAAAGAAAGAAAGCAGAGAGGAAGATGCAGGAAAGGGAGAGGAAAGAAGAAGAATGAGAAAAGAAAGGGCAAATTTCAAACCCATCTCTTTTGCTTGTCGTCAAACCCACCTGATATCCTAGTTCATATTCAATGCCACCAAAGATTTATACTGCAAAAATATCTGCTTCAGAGAGATTGGGACCTTCCAACACCACAGCTTTGTGGAGGAGGTGCCCAGATGAAGACCTGTCTGGAGGAGGACACAAGCAGGAAAGTGCTCAGAATGCTCAGGAACACTGTTTAAAGGGCCAGAGACTACAAAGTCATGATATTAAAGTATCAAATACATAATCTAAGTACCAATGAAAATGTCAGAGAACTAAGGGCTCTTCACATACTCCTAATCTGAACATTATGAGAGGATTTTAACAAAATAAATTGTAAACCTGATATTATTTTAATAATGGAGAAAGCTCCTGGCATAAAAAGCATTAATTAGCTGTACAAAATTGACATCTCAATACATATATACACACTGTAAATCTTTCAAATCATCTTTTAATCAAGCCACAAACATTATTCACAACTCAATTTGTTTTTTTATTTGATTTAATCTATGAAATATCACCTTTAATTTTGCTTTCAGAAGATCATTACTACAGTTATTTCCTTACGTATGAAATATTAAAATAACCTTTTACACCCTGATGCAAGTCTCATGTAAAACACTGGGATACTTTAATATAACACAGTCAAACTGTATGTTGTTTTTAAAACTTCCTAGTTTCCAAGGAAAAGAATATGAAAGCTGACTCGGTGTTTCTGAGTCTGATGCTAACAACTTGTGTTCTCCT
The DNA here is from genome assembly GCF_034190915.1 of Cavia porcellus. Taxonomy (NCBI): domain Eukaryota; kingdom Metazoa; phylum Chordata; class Mammalia; order Rodentia; family Caviidae; genus Cavia; species Cavia porcellus. The sequence goes on from NW_026947508.1 coordinate 38,909,729, forward strand.
CTCCAACTTTGCTGAACTTCAAAGCTTTCCTTTGGGACTGCTACTGTGAGCTGAAACTTATGTTCTTCTGTTTCACCTCCTACTTTGGATTCATGTAAGACAGATGACTTAAGGGATTTAAGAGTGCAGACACGTCCAATAAATGAACTTTTCAACCTCTTCAACTGATGATCTGTCAGCAGTGTGAAGCTGTAATAGGGCTAGGAGTGTGGGCTTAGACCATGAGAATTTACATGGGGAATTTTAAAATGACAGACCTACTAGCTCTGTATCTAAAGGTGATTTGGGTTTTTAGCTGACCAGAAAGAGGGCAGTGTGTCATTTTTGTTTTGTTAACTTTTGTTTTTATTAATACGTTAGTTGTACCTAAATTCTTCATGGAGAGTTGGTACCTGTACATAGCACATCATAAATCTTTCTACCTCCCCTCTCCTGTCTCCCTTGTGTCACCAGTTTTAAGGAAAAACATGTTCCCATTTTTTCCTAAAAGCTAAAAATGCCTACTCACTTGAAGTGATGATCTGCTGATGCCATTGTTGAGGGGTGGGAGGGAAAGCAGCTGCGGAAGAAAGCCCCCCAAAGCTGACCACACCAGGAGGCCAGGGCCTGGGATTGGGAAGCATCTCTTCCACTGTGTTTATACACAGTGGTACACAGCTCCTATACTGGCTTTGTTACAAACACACATGTATGCACGCATATATGGGGAATTGAACCCAGAGTGTTTCCACTGTGCTATATCCCTAGCACACCATCCCTCTTTTTAGGGGGGACAGGGTCTTCCTAGATCATCTAGTCCTTGTTCAAACTTGCAATCTTTCTGCCTCAGCCTTCTGACATACGGGATTGCAGACGTGCCACCATACATGGCAGACATTTTAAACACAAAGCTGCATTGCCATGCCTGGGCGCCAGTGAGCCACTTGTGTCCTCATGGTCTAGAGCTCTGACTGACTGATGGCAGAGGTGTCATTGACCCGTGATCAGAACCCCAGCTGGAGCTCTGCCTACTGTGCTTGTGTTCAGTGCCTCAGCTGGAATCTGGGATGGGCTCCATAGTCTTTTAACTTTAACTTTTAAAACTGTCACAAAATGTAAAACCTCTCTAGTCCATGAGCAGGGTCCTCAGTGTTCTGCCTGCTGACGCTCCAGCAGGGAGGAGGCAGGAGGCCTGGGGAAGTGGGCCCCAGCGTGTGTGTCTGAAGTCATGGTCCTTTTCCAGGTGGTTTGTGTTAAGAGAGGCTTTCTGTTTGTTTTTATCTTCCAGTTTTCCTGCACTACTTCTACAGATGATATGCAGCATTTGGAATCCAACAGAGACTACATTTTTTAATTCAGTCGAATCGCTATCTGTTAATACTTGTTATATGGAGTCCTAAGATATTTTATAACAGAGTTTTTAATTAGTGAAAAATTCATCAATAACATAGAGAAAATATTTTAGAATTTAATGTTTCTTCTATTTTTGTAAACTTAGGACTTTTCATTTATATAGTTACTTACTTTTTCATCTATGTTTAGATATCTCTGGAAGCAATTCATGTTCTTATATCTAATTTTAGTCTTTCAAATGAATGTACTGTAGTGCTTGTATGTATAAACCCTATGAACAAATACACGGCTTTTGTAAATTGTGCACATATTGTAATTATTACTATTTAACTTTTTAATGATAAGCCATCCCTGAAAAAATTAGTTTACTACACTTTTTTTGTCTTTTTTGTTTTTATCGGTACTAGGGATCAAACTCAGGACTGCCTGCTTGCAAGGCAGGTGCTTATGCCACTGAGCTAAATCCCCAGCCCAGTTTACTACATTTATAAAATTGTTGTGACATAAGCAATGTGCATTATCCTTCACCTTGCTCTACATCAGTCATTTTAAAATCAGGAGACTTCATTCCAAGCAGTTGTCATATTTTGAGGTTGACTGACCTTAACTGTTCTTTTTTTAGCAAGAAATCAGAGTCTAATAAAGTCGGGACTGAACCGTTGCACCAGAGCACTATAGAACTTTCTTAGCACTGGTTCCCTTTTCCCCATCCTGTCTCTGGACTTGGGGAGCTTGTCTTCAGAGACTTGACCAGAAGCCATGAGCTTGGAGCTGCTCTCAGCAGGGCTGGAGTGGCCAGGGGTGGACCCCAGCCTGGCACCTTCCCTGCCTCTTTCCTTTGAGCATGTGGAAGGTGCCTCCAGCTATTCTTAGAGGACAAATCACTGAGCATTGTGCTCACATCTCACAGACATTGGTGCATGAGCAGATGAAAGCAGGAAACCCTGAAAATAAAGTTGTACAACTCTAACTAATCAAGGCCTTATTTTTCATATGTGAGTCACCTTTTTACATTGGTTTATAAACATGTTTCAACTAGTCATACATTTTTAGATCTTGATGGCATAGCCATTTTGGATTGAACAAGTAGCAAATGTAACTTGCTTTTCACTGGCATATTAAAAAGCCAGCAAGGAAGGAGTCAGATCATGGTCATTTATTGTGCAACTGACACATAGGTAGAGGCAGCATGCCTTTTAAATTTAGTTTCTGCTTACAATTTACTTGTACAATCCATATTACTGTTCTTTTTCTGTTAATCTTTTGTGAAATTTCTGAGTATGTAACAAAGTATACAGTCTACTTTTGAACTATTTTAATTACAGTATTATTTATTGCTTTCTTTCAATAAAGTTCTGAAACTTTTTTCACTGCCAATGAAGAGTTCTTTGAATAGGCCAAGATTTTGTTAAAAGTTAAGTGCTGCTGGATTGTGTGTGTGTGTGTGTGTGTGTGTGTGTGTGTGTGTGTGTTACCAGACATCGAACTCATAACCTCATGCTTGCCAGGCAGGCACTCATGACACTGAGCTAAATCCCTGTCTCAGGCACAGCTGTTTTGCTTCCTGCTCCCGGCTGGTTCTCTGAAGGTAGTGTCGCTATGGAAATCAATGGACAGAAAGCTGGATGACATAAGTGTAGCGGGGCAGGAGGCAAGAGAAGAAGGGGTCCTGCTGGAGACTGGGCCTGGTTAGACCAGGGTAGGGAGGTGCTCCCAGCCCAGTAGGGGGTGGGACACTGACAAGCTCAGCTTTGCCTGTGTCAGGCCTTTGTTCACACATTATTACCCTTCTGTTTTCAAGTTTCACATGGGTTTCAAGTTTCACATGGTAAATTCCCCCATGGAGACTGATAGATGACTGGAAGGCAAAATCACTGACTAATCATTCTCACCACAGAATTTTGGCGAGGAAACGAGGAGACATAAATGCATGTGGGATATTTACCCCAAGGACCCAAGAGCCATGGCTGCTCGGGCCCTTGTAGAAAATACATCATATTTGTAGAACCTGCATGTGTCCCTGCATAGATGCTTTGAGTCCTCTCTGGATAACTTACACTTAATACAGTGGCAATGCTATGGGAATAGTAGTTTGCTCTTTAGGAGATACACGAAAAAACATTTGCATGTATTCAGTACAGACAGGACTCCCCTCACCCCGGTGCTGGAGGTGGAGCCCAAGGCCTTCACACTAAGCTCTGTCCCCGGCCCTTTGTATTTTGAGGCGGTCTCAGTAAGTTGCCAAATTGCTTAGGCTGGACTTAAACCTCAGCCTCACAGTGCTGGAAGTGCAAGCACACATCACCAAACCAATTCAGATGCAGATTTTAAAGAAATATTCTCAGTCTGCAGTTGGTTGACTCCTTGGATGTAGAACCCACAAGTACAAAGGGGTGGGTGCGACTTGTACTTGCAAGTACAAGTACAAGTAGGTACTACTTGAGGACAGTTTTTCAGACCCATGACACCTGACAGAGCAGGAACACACAGTGGGAGGAGGTAGCAGAAGGAAGCAAGCAGTTCCTCTGGGAAGTCCTGGAGAGTCCTCACCTCTACAGCTTGCAGGGGTAGCTCTCAGGGGTGCCTTGGGTCACCTCCACTCAGCCCCGCCTGGGCTGCTCCCAGATGGAGGGTCTGAAATCTGCTCACACTGTTTGGCAGTTTGTTCAATTCAGGCATCCTATCGTCCTCTAGGAATCCACATGTGAACTGTTCTCACGCCTCAAGGACCCCAATGAAAACCATCCTGTGTTACAGGAGAGCCTCACTTGTCTCACCTGTCCACAGTGTTTGCCGGAACTGGCTGATTAGGCTCCTCCCTGGCTGATGGGGTCCTGCTGTTCTTGTCATACATTGTCATACATTCCATGCACAACAGCCACAGGGATCTTGGTACAGTGCAAGCTCTATGAAGTCTCTCCTCTGCTTGACTTTCTCCAAAGAAGTTCCTATTTCTTTGACAATACACACCAAAGTCCTTGCTGTCCCGCGTCAGCTCCTTGATGACCTTGTTCCATCTCTGTCATTGACCTGGTGCATCCCTGCATCCTGGTCATGCCCAGCTTCTTTGACTTCTTCCCTAGCAAGACCTTTTGTGTCTCAGGACCTTTGAACATGCTGTTTCCTCTGCCTGGAAAACTCTTCCCTTCTCATCTTGTTCACTCCAGAACTGCAGATTTTGCCTCATATGTGAATTGCTCCGACATATCTGAATACCTGACTACCTAGATATATTCAGGTCCTATCTGCTCACCAGTAGAACTCTTATTAATTTCTTTATAACATTCGTCTCATTTCCATATATATATGTACATTAATGTGTAGGACCTCCTCCTCCTTTGGAAGGCTCCTGGGGGCCAGTCCCGCGTAGCGTGTTGATCTTACTATCCCTGGCACACATCTGCCTTCTCTGGGTAGACACAGGAATAACTGACAGATGAGTGTGTGCAGAGATGGCTAAAGAATGGAGAAATGGGTGTGGTTGGACAATGGACGAGTGAGTGAATGAGTGATGGGTGTGTGGGTGATGGCTGGAAGAATGAGTGGAGGGATGAATGAGGGCTGGAGGGTGTAGAGGCATGTTCCCTCCTGCAGAATGGTCACAGTCACTGCGTGCGAGTCCTCAGTGCTTGAGGGACGGGGCACTACTTCCCCCTTGTGTGGCTCATTTTTCACTTCTCGCCAGGGCGGGACTATGAGTTCAGAAACCCCAGGCTTGATTGTCTACTTTGCAGCTCTCTTAACATACCCGTTCTAGGTAAGGACTTCCTCCAGCCTCCACAGGCTGGCCCGCACCTGTGGCTTTCCAACCGCCCCAGCCCTGGTGCGGACAGGGGGCGGGGCCAGGGCGGGACCTCGCGCAGACCCGGATGCGGCCCCGCCCCCGGCGGACCGGAAGTGAGCGGGCTCTGTGAGAGCTGCGGGGGAGGCGGGACTGTGGCGGACCTACGGGGATCCCGTGGTGTTGAGCGGGCGTAGCTCTTGCGGCTGGGACGGGCAGCCCCAGCGGGCGGTGGAAGCAGCGCCCGGAACAGGAAGGAAGCGGCGGTCTCACCGCGCTTCCGCTTGCGGTTTTGAGCTGGTGGGGGCAGAGCAGGCGAGGCTATCCTGTCATGCATCCGCGTCCGAGGCGTCCAGCGGGTAGGCGGGGCTCGGGTTTCTCGGTAGGGGGCCAGGAAGTGAGGTGGTCGGGATCCCAGGCACTGGTGGAGCGGGTCTGGAATGGGCACCTGGGCGGAGGAGGAGCTCGCGGGGAGTGGGTCAGGACTCTGGGGCGGAGGGGCCTGGAGACCGAGGTGCTGGGGCCCCCGGGAACTAGGGAGGTGTAGGTCTGAGGGGGAGGGGCTCGCGGGTCAAGGGGCCCTGAACCCCGGAGAGAGACCCTGCACCAGAGGTGTTCGGGATCCCAGAGGGTGGCGTAGGTGGATGGGGTCCGAGTGGAGAGGCGGGGGTCAGAAGGGCTAGGGAGGAGGTGGAGGCCTGGAAAGGGGTGGAGGTCGAAGGGCGCTGTGTGTGGCGGTCGGGCCTTGGGCGGGAGTTCGGGATCGGCCATGCGCACCTGAGAGAGGTTTGTAAATGTGCCATGCGCACCTGAGAGAGGTTTGTAAATGGGGTCAGTTGAAATGCTGCGGCGCAGGGGAGCTGGGAATCTCGAACAGGCCCTCGCTCCTGGGTGTGTGCCAAGGCACCAGAAAGGTGCTTGGGTGTGTTTCGCTTCTGTGTTTCCGTGGATGGGACAGGTCTGGCACCAGAGCAACCTTAGCCGCCCAGCTGGAGGGTTTGGGTGGGAGGGGCCCTGTTGGGGCCACTGGAGGCGGAATTTCTGGTTTTGGCCATGCACCTGAGGTGCCTGCAGGATATGCTCAGTTTTGACTTGGCTGGGCGTTCTGTCAGGAGTGTGACCCAGGAGACCCTAACAGCTGATGCAGATAGCAGTTCTGTCCAGCTGGCCTTGCCAGGCTAGGCTAGGCTGTGGAGAGGGAGGGCTGACTAGTCCATTTCTGAACTACAGTGAGTCACCCACTCCAGGGCCTTGAGTCAGTGCTCCTTCTCTCTCTGAGTGGGGAAAGTATGTCAGAAGAAATTGAAGAAACAAGGAAGCAGCCTTAGGTTTTAGGGACTTTGAGGTATGCAGGAGTAAAGAGCTGGGGGAGACAGAGCTGTTTCTCATATCAGGTCTCCAGTAATTGTAAGTTTATCCTGTCTAATGATGACATCCTTTTTTTTTTTTTTTTTTTTTTCCTTTAGTGCTGGAGTTTTTAAACCTAGGGCCTTGAGCATGCCAGGCAAGTGCACTACTACCTCCCCAGCCTTAAAAAAATTTTTTTGAGACAGGGTCTTCTAAGTTGTGCAGGCTGGACTTGAATTTGAAATCCTGCTTCAGCCTCCCCCCTGAGTAGCAGGACTACAGGCATGTGCCACTGTGACTGTTGAAAGCTGACTTTCAGTGGAACCTGTTTTTAAATTTAGAGTAAACAGACTTGGTAATTCAGACATTTGACCTACCCCATGCAGTAAGTAGGTGCTCTGGCATGTGGTTGAATGTGTGTTTCCTTACCAGTGCCTTTAGTGCCCTGAGTCGCACTGTTCCTTGACCTGGGTGTCTTTCACTGGTGTCTGTGCCAAGCAAAGCCACTGCTATCTGCTTAGGCATGAACCCAACAGTATGTGCTCTGTTACAAGAGGCTTCCTCTGAGTTAGAGTGGGCCTTGTGACATCTACTGTGGCTGCAGATTCTTTTTTGCTCCCTTTGGCTTTTTTGTGAGCTGTCTGCAGTGAAGTTCAGGGAAAGCCGATTCTGAATGGGTGCTTTTACCCCATGTCTTACAGCATTCTTTCCTAGCAGAGTTTTTCACCCTGTTTATACAAGGCAGGATTACTTTGTCTCTCCACACTGTGTGTGTTGGTGGGGAGGGCGCTTTTTTTTTTTTTTTCAAAAGAAGTTTGTATTAATGGTGTTTGGTGACAGTCTTATCTTTGAGCAGTAATTTTTTGTAACAGTTTTTTTTTTTGTTTTTGTTTTTGTTTTTGTTTTTTTCGTTTTTATCGGTACCAGGGATCGAACTCACAACTGCCTGCTTGCAAGGCAAGCGCTTATGCCGCTGAGCTAAATCCCCAGCCCCCTTTTTGTAACAGTTTTAATGAAATATAATTTGCATGCCATACCCTCACCCATTCAGAGTGTATAAATCAGTGGTTTTCATTCTATTCTCAGAGTTGTGTGGCCCTCATCGCTATGCACTTTGGAACTGTGTCATTAATTCAGCAATCCTAGACTGGCTGCTCCTGTTGTCCCAGCTACTCAGGAGGATGCAGGATTGCTTGAGCCCAGCAGTTGGAGGCCAACCTATGCAACATAGCCAGAGCCGCTCTTTATGTTTTTCAAAAGGAACCCTGTACCCCAGCCATCGTTTCCCAGTCTCCCCTTCTTCTAGCCTGGGGCAACCATTATTGTACTTTTTGTCTCTGTAGGTTTGCCAACACTGGATGTTTCATATAAGTGGAATCATATAGTATGCGGTCTTTTGTGTCTTGCTTCATTCACATTGTAGCATGTATTATAACTTTATTCCTTTTTGTGGAGGAATGCTATTCCACTTGGTAACTGTATCACATTTTATACATCTGTTTATCTGTTGATGGACATTTGGATTATTTCTTCTTGGCTATTATGAATAATGATGTTGTGAATATTCATGTACAAGTCTTTATATGAACTTGTGCATTGATTTCTTTTGAGTGTATACTTAGAAGTAGAATCTCTATGTCATATGGTAGCTGTTTAACCTTTCCAAGAACTGCCTATTTTCCATTTCCACCAGGACTGAAGGAGGGTTCTAATTCTCTTATTACTATTTTTTTTTTTTTTTTTTTGGATGCAGTGTTGGGGATTAAGCCCATCCCATCAGGGCCTCACATAGCTAAGCCTCTTCTGTACCACTGAACTACATCCCCAACCTCCTCCCGGGGCCCTGCCCCACTTTTTTTTTTTTTTTTTTTTTTAAATAAGATAGGAATCTCTCTGTCTTGTCCAGGCCAGTTTGAACTCCAAACTCACATGAGTCTCCTGCCTGAGCATTTGGAATGCTGGACCTAGTGGGCTACTGTGCCTAGCTCCTTTATCTGTTATTAAATGGGGGTGTGTATCTTTTCTTATTATGGAATTAAAAGAATTATTTATATATTCTAGATATATAGTTTGAAAATAGATTTCTCTCAGTGAGTCAGTCATATTTTCACTTATGTCTTAAGCAGAGTTTTAACTTTTGTCCAGTCTGTTTTGTTTTTCTTTATAATTTTGGTGTTACATCTAAGAAACTGTTGTCAAATTTATGGTCTCAAAAAATTAAACTGATTTAAGACATGCATTTATTTACTTACTTATTTATTTGTGCTGGGGATTGTACCCAGCGCTTTGCACATGCTGGGTAAAGGCTGCACCACTGAACTACATCCCCAGGCCTGAATTAAGTTTTGTGCATGGTATGAGGTGGGGGTCCAGAGTCTTTCACTTTGGATTAGAAGTTCATTTTCCAGTCAGTTGTTTTTGTGAGCTTTGAAACTTAACATGCTGATAGGATAATACATGAGTGTAGGTTTCAGCCCATCACTGGCTGCCCTTGGGGAGATTCTTTTTGTTAGTACACATTTGCAGTGATGACATTCAACACAGGGACTTAGTACGTGTGCATAACACATCTTAATTCTTTTTTTAACTTGCTCTTTGGGTAGATTTTTGAAGATGCACCATTACTATACTTACAATTGTAGTAGCCAGAGTGTACTAAGCAATCAACAGGTACTGCAGAAAGAGAAAGAGCAAATAGCTGGGTCAGGACCTAGGTAGGAAAGTGAAGGCCAGTCAGGACCACACTCTCTTTCCTGGGTGGAGAGCTAAGCGCTGGTTCAGGTTACTCTGCTAGGGCGTTTGGTTTTCCCCACAGTGTGTGCCATGGAGCAGTGTGGTACCCATTGAGGCTGATGTGTGGTCTTGGGGACTAGGTTGTGTGTTGGTGGACTGGCCAGCATGGGGGCTAAAGTCCTGTTCCCCATTCAGGAACTGCATGGTCGCTGGGAGTGCAGTCTGCTTCCTGTGGGCTCCATCTCTGCACATGTCGCTCATGTGGCTCATGTGACAGTACCTACAACACTGGCCTTTCCTCCCAGGCTCATTACGGATCCCTTCAGAGAATGTTTCCCTTAAATCTCTTGTAAAAACTAACAATAATAGAACTGTATTGTTCTTAGCAGCATTGTGAATTAGAATAAAGAATGGAAAGGTACCAGGATTATAGCAGACAGGAAATGCAACTAAGGCAGTCATTTCTGTTTCCATTAAGAAATGCTGTGTAGTTGTCTTTTGAAACATGTCACTTCTTTTATTTTTTTTTTAATTTTTATTAGTATACATTTGCAATACACAGTGATGACATTCTTCATGGGCAGTTGGTGCATGTGGGTAACATCTAAATTCTTTTTATGCGCCCCTCCCCCATCTTTATTAAGTTCCTGTGTTGAGCTTTTTAATTAGTAAGATGAAGATCTTCCTAAAACCTTTTTATGCTGGGGAGGATTCCTGAGGTACTCTACAAAGCTCTGGAAAGATAGATTTGCCCAGAGGGCCTGGCAGCAGATGTCTGTTTTCACCCTTAATCTTTTTATAGACAGAAGCATTCCAAATGTCTGGACACTCGGTGTTGGCTTATTGTGTTTTAAGTAGAGTTTTGCAAGCAGCCATTCATCACTTGGGAAGAAAGTGTTGTGTATTGTGAACTTTTTAATGTTCTTTCCCCAGGGTCCTAAGGGTAAAACCACTTTACTGAAAAGGAGTGGGAAGTTGGAGGGAGAAGCACCAACAGTTTTCTAAAAAAAATTTCATTGTTGAAAAACAAAAGTCAGGGGCTAGGAATGTAACTCAGTGGTCCAGTGTTTTCTTAGCAAGTACAAGGCCCTGGGTTTTAGGCTGAGCACTAAAAAAAGTTCAATTAAAAACCGAAGCCAAGCTGGTTGTGGTGGCACATGTCTGTAATGCCAGCATTACAGAGGCTGGGGTTCACTGTGAGTTCAAGGCCAGCCTGGACTACATAGCAAGACCCTGTCTCAAAAAAAACAACCAAACAAACACACAAACTGAAGTCAAAGTTTTAGTGTTGCATCTGTCTTAGAAAAGGAAATTTCAGAAAGCTCGGGAACTAGGGGTAGGAGGCCTTTCTCAGGGGAGTCCTTCACCTCTTTCCCTTGTGTTCTGCATGTGGCAGGAACCACTAGGCCTGATGGTATAAAGCAGGTGGAAGGTCTCCCCTCCTAGCTTGTGATGCTGGTCTGCAGAAAGATGATCCGATAGGCGTAACTCTTTTTCCCTGATGAAACTGAAAGAGGCAGGCAGCTGACTATTGCATCTTCGACTTGGGGTGAATGGCAGTTTTGCTGGCCCCACAGTGGCTCTTGTCCTTGCCAGTGACTAAACCTGTGGTCCCTGGATTTCTGCCTCTAGGCAGCTGCCCTGTGGAGGACACCGTGTTGCTCAGGGCAGGAAGCGGCCATGCACACAGTGTAACTTTTCATCTGTGAATGGATGATTGGGACCAGACTGTCTGGTCATGCCTTTCAGTGCTAAGGCTTCTTTATCTGCTCTTTAAAATCTGCCAAAGGCAAATCACAGCCGGGAAATTCTTTTTAGGGGGCTGGTGGGGCTCAATGCAGTGGCTTCATGTATGTTTATTTATTTTTATTAAGTTTATTGGTATAGTTTAGATACACATGATGATCACATTCATCATAGGGACTTTGTACCTGAACATAGCGTACCTTGATTCATTTTTTTCCACATTCCCCTTGCTTCCCTTCAGCCCCTATACCCCTCCTTAGCTATTAGTCCTTTGATAAGAAACAATTGGCTATTTTTTTTCCTCACTCTGTGAGTTGTCTCTTTATTCTGTTGATCATTTCTTTTGGTGTGCAAAAGCTTTTTAGTAAGATGAGATCCCAGTTGTTGAATCTTTATACTTTCCATGTGATTATGTTTTTTTGTTTGTTTTGTTTTATTTATTTATTTATTTTCTTCGAGTTAGGGCCTTACTGTGTAGTTCACATTGGCCTTAAGCTTATTATGTAGACCAGGTGGGCCCCTAACTCGTGGTGATCCTCCTTCCTCAGCCTCCCCAGTGCTAGGATTACAGGCATGTGCCTCCACTCAGAGTAATAGGTTTTGTTGATAGAGTCTTTTCCTACACTTGTGTCTTCAAGAGTTCTACCTGTTCTTTCTTCCAGCAGATTTAGTGTTTCTGTTTTAATATTGAGGTCTTTGATCCATTTTGATTTTAACATCTGGGAAGTTCTTGTCATGCTTGGGCATCTAGAGGAGGTTCAAGGTGATTCTCATTTGAGGGGCATTGTATAGGTCCTGCCCAATGGTGGCAGATGGGTCTTCACCTAGAGGAGGAGGCAGGAGTCCCATGTAGAGCTTGAGAGCAGTGCACCATCATCCCTCTCACTGCCCTCTGAGATGTGGCCGTTAGACCTAGGAGACCTAGAATGGAAGCTTGGAAGGAGGTTCTCAGGCTGGGAAGGGCTTTTGTCCAGGAAACACAAGCTGCAAGAGCTGTTGTAGTGCTGGAGGAGGGAGGGTTGGAATTCTCAGTTCAGCCTGGGGCACAGCTTTGGTTGGTCAAATTAAAAATTATTTTAATTAGTACATCTCTCAGTTACTTTATAACCTCAGTGAAATTTTATGATTATTTTCATTCTCTCTGGAAAATGTATCCATTCTTAACAATTGTTTAAAAGCCCTTGAAGGTTTGAAGTTACAAACAGCATCTTATTGGTAACTGCAGATGCAGTCATTGTTCTCTATAACAACAAACCTTACAGAACCAACTTAAAGTGCTATGAATAAAGGTGACTGCTTTCTAAGCCTCCTAACATAGGAGGAGTTGCATCTTCTGTGCTGTGCATTTGCCCCAAAACATGACAAGGTAGCCCTCTACTAAATGATTTGAAACATTTATTAAATCATTAAAGTACTTGAAATCAAAGGGTGATGTTTATAAAGATTTACAACAAGCTGAGCTCTTAATTCTCAGTTGTTTTTATCCCTACAGCTGTCATTTAGGTTTAGTGATGATGGAAGGGCGTTTGGTCATGTGGCTCCTGCCCTCCATGTGTTGCGCTGGCATCGTGGTAACCTGGGCCTGAAGGTGGCTGTGCTTACTCTGTAACCTTGGTGCTGCTCTTTCAGATGTGGAAAGCATCAACAGCCTATGCTGTGTCCATCACCCAGGACGACAGAGGAGCTGACAACTGGGGGACCGACCCTGACTTTGTGGTAGGAGTCACCAGCCTGCCTGTGCTTTGCGTTTCTTTGAAAGCGATTTTCCTGTGTTTTGTTCATTTGTGTGTTTGTGTTCACAGTCGTGGGTGTGGGGTTTACTAGTTGTTTTTCTTTCCCGAATGATGTGAGCAAAAAGGAACAGAGATCCTGCAAGGGTCCAGGCACCAGGAACACATCAAGTAAGAGCCTCTGCAATGCTGTCGCGAATGGGGGCCCCTCCGCACACTCAACCAGTGGGTCTTCCGCAGGATGGGAACAGGCCCCAGCAGGGACATCTACTGCTGACAGCTGAGGGGGCCAATCAGGCGTCAGAGTTGCTTTTGCTTATGGTATTGACTTGGTGTTCATACAGCAGATGAATGAATATAAGACGTGGCACCTAGATTTAATGCATGGTTTTATGTATATGTGCTTACACGTGTAATTGGCCACCAAGTTAAAATGTCCACAATAGACAAGTTTCCTCATTTACAGTTCTGGGACTCCTGCTTCTGCATTTGGTGATTTTCATCAGGGCCCACGGTTGCCTAAGTTCTTTCTCTAAATAGGAGGCTTCTCAACTGTGAGATATCATTGGATACTTTAGATCTTAAACACCCTCCTTCCTTTGATTATTATTATTACTATTTTTTCCTCCCTTTTATTATTGTCTGAAAATTATGGTGCTTTGCAGGATTCAGTCACTGGGGTGTTTGAACTGAATTCCAGGCTTTGAGAAAAGCCTAGAATAGGATACAGCGAGCTGTATCATCATTTCTGATCCGGCACTATCTGAAATGCCAGCTCTGGGCAGCTTGTTTTCTCTCAAGAAGCGATGATAAAAGGGCCTTTAAAATCATGCGCAGAGGTTGGTTTTAGGCCACACTGGTCAGGATTGGTTGTCCCTGTCCTGTATTGTAAAGGCAGCACTGCTGACCTGGTGACCTGCTTTGAAACATGGGGAATGTTCCTGTCTTACTTGGCCACAGTATCTGGTAGAGGAGGATACAGTAAATCACCTGGAACAACAGAGTCTACATGGTGACATTTTAGACTATCACCTTTTATTTTTTGTATTTTTTTAATGAAACAAATTCTTACCATGTTGCTTAGGCTGGACTCAAATTTAGTCTTAAGTGTTGGTCTCTCCTGGGCTTGCCCAGCCCACGTTTCCCACAGAACTGAGTTGAGAAGTCAGAAAGCTAGGAGAGGGGATGAAATGGTCCTGGCAGGAACACCTGCCCCAAGTTGGTTACGTCATCTGGACCTCTTCTATTCTTGGTGGCCTCAGCATGTTGGGCAGGGAGTATGGACTGTCTGGGACTGCAGCATCTGGATGAATTAAGGTTCCATGAGGAAAGTGTGGGGATGGGATCGTTTTTGGCACCCTGCGGCTCTTCCCAGAGTTCTGGAGAGGCTCTTCTTCTCTTGTTCATGGAGGGTCAGTTAGTTTCCAGGCCTGGTATGTATTTTAGCCACATTCTTGTGATGATTGTCTTTGTGTTGATGGTGTGGGCCTTGTGTCTTCTGGGCAGAAGGGCTCTATGCCCAGGTAGCTGTTGTGCTGCTCTGGGTTCTCATGGTGACAGCTCTTTCCTGGCTTGCCAGATTTTGACTAAATCTTGTGATGTGCCTCCTGCCTTTCTGTATTTAAAATAAAAAGTGGCTCTTAGGTGATAAATTCTGAATGTCTGTCTTGACAGGTATACAATGCTTGAGTACCTCAAATAAAGACAGACTGTCATAGGTATCCTTGGTGGCCTTGGAGATCTGGAGGAAGGGACCTTGACTTTATCCCCCCTTCTGCCTCCTGATGGTGTTTGTAGGACTTGTGTTCCTAACCCATTTGTCTACTGAAGTTAGCGGCCTTTCTCCAAATGAAATGGAGTTCAAGTTTTAGCTGAGTACCTTTGGGGCGGAGTTGGATGAGACCATGGTGTGCATTTGGTACAGCGTTCCTCCTTCCATCCATTTCCGCGCAAGAACCGCTGAAGTGGGTGCCCAGCTTCAGGATAGTCAGGAACATACATAGAAGGTAGGCAGTTGATCAGCACCAAAAAAAGAAAGCTTTCAAGTTTGCAGAGGTGATGTTGCCTGTCTTTATTTATCCCATTGCAAAACAAGGATGCACATCCATTTCAGAGTTTTTTTCTTTCTGCTCTTACCTTTCTTCTCAAGCATATACAAGATAAGAGAAAACGTCTTTCAAGAACATCACACTCTCAAGGAGAAGGAACTTCAAACAGGACCAAAAGCCTCCCATGGCTATGGAGGGAAATTCTGCGTGGAACAGTACAGCATGGACAAAGTAAGTGGGCGACGGCTGTCTGTGCTGGGTCCCTGGCTTTGTGGGCTGCTTGTGGTGGGCCATGTAGTCCTTACGTTTTTCCTTAGATTAAATGTGTCAAGTTGGTTTGTCAGGGGTGAGATCTGTTCACAGTGGGTCTCTGTCAACTGACCCCACTCACTAAACTCTCTGGCTTTTGGAAGTTCCCAGAGGTGCTGGTGAATGGTAGAGAGACCCTAAGAGGAGATTAGCTGGACTTTGTAAATGGAACAAAGTCCAGAAACAACTGAGCTGCAGATGTCCTAGTCAGCCCTACCTGTGGTTCCAGCTTATGGCCCAAGTTGTACCATTCCGTAGAGTAACCATACCTGTGGGCCCCTCATCACATCATTCCTGGAAATTGTGCTAGCATGTACCTGACATCCCATGTGGCTTTACTGACCTTTGCATGTAGCATCAGCACCAACCAGGTGGCTTCTGTGAGCAGTCAGTGATGGGACCAGGCTGCCAACACCGAGCAGATGCTCATGGCAGCTGCTGATGAGCACAGCCACCTTTATGGCACTGCACATTGTTCCACCTAAGAGCAGGCGAGTGTTGGCTCGAGACAGCTGGCTGGTTTCTCCCTGGAGAATAAACAGTGCAGATAGCAGCACGTCTGTCTTGTTTGCATGTCTGCCGTAAAGCAGGGCAGACTTCTGCAGACACCCTTGCAGCAGTGAATTTTCAGGTCTGAGCAACTTGGTGTTGTTCAGACTGGACTGATGTGTTGCCTGCACTGTGGACAGAGGTAAAAGGATCAGCTGGCATTAGATTCTGGTGGGTAATTCCATACCTCTCCTCCTGTTGCATGAATCGAATTAAACATCTGAAGCTGGAGGCTGACTAGGTGCCATCTGCAGGAAAGAGACATGGACATTTGCTGTGTCACTTGTGCTTGTCCCACAGAGATGTCCTAATGGTGAAATAGATAGTGTGTGCAAAAGAATCTCCCTGGGGCTCTGGATACGAGTCTGGTAGCCTTTCAGAGCAGCAGAGCAAAGTGGCAGACAGAACCTTCCATCAAGTAGGTGGCTAGGCTTGTGCTCACTGGAGGTCATGGGGTGTTAGTGCAAAAAGAGGCTGACTATATCGGGCCCCAAGTTAGGGTTAAGGAAAATGATCCCGGTTTATACAGCACAAGTCTGATTTACAATGATTTCTCTGCTGTTTCTTGGGCTATGTCTTTTGTTGGCCTGGATCCTGCTTATCCTTGAGCCTCCAACTTGGGCTTTTTCTAGCCGAGAAACTTTCCTAAAGAGCCCATCTCTTCCTTCCGCCTAACTTTCCCACCCTGAGACCCCGCTTCTCCTTCATGCTGGCCTTGGCTTCCCCTTCAGTTGTTGCTGCCACGTTGTGCTGTGGTTTGCAGTGAGACTCTTCTCTGGCCTGGCTTTTCAGGGCCAACACTCATCATTCTCATCTGTGGGTGACTTGGTGTTGTGCAGGGTGCTCAGGGACATGTGGTGAGTGTGCAGAATCATGCTTTGTGGCTGACACACATACATGCAGGTCCTTACTGGCTCAAAGAATCACTCACTTCTGAGAGGGGCTGATGATAATCCTGCAACAGTGGACCTGGAGAGGGTTGTTGCCTCTGCTGCTTCTTAGTGCTACTGTTCTCTGGGCTTACATGTCTAAGAATATTCAGCTTTCATCTCATGTGAGCACCATGAGACCAGCCTATTTTCAGAAAGAACTGACAGTTAACCTGGGAATAAGTGCTTAAACTCTTTGTAACTTGCCCTGTCTAGAACCTGCATAAATAGTAGTGAGGTCCTTCCTTGTGCAAAGAATTGAGGAACTAGTGACAGACACTGCCAGAATCATATTTTGAGGAAGCACAGGAGCTGTCGGGGCTCTAGTTGTGCCATTGTCTGAGCACATGGCCAACTTCTTCTGGCTTCCTGTTTCTGTGGTCTCTGCTGCTTCTTATACCTCAGCCTTCAGGGTGGAGCTCCATTTGCACAACTGTGTAATAACAAGTGTGATTGTGCCAGTAGAAGATTAAAGATGCTTTAGGAGCATGTCTGTTTCAGTCAGAAAGCTGTAGCTGTTGCCAAACATGGTGATCCTGACTGTCTTTTTAGAGTCATTTTCATGTAACTTTCTGAGTTACATGAAGTCATGCTGAAGAATCCCTTTGTCACAGTGGCCTCTCGCCACTCCTCACTGGCATTTTCTGGTTGAGATCCTAGAGGTCATGCATGGGGTATGTTACGGTTTATGTCGAGATGTCCCCCCAGAGCCTCATGCAATCACAGGGTTTGTTTTGGAAGTGACTGTATCTAGAGTGTGTGATGCTGGGTTTAAGGCTGTGTGATACTGGTTGGTTTGACAGCACCCTAATCCTAGCAGCCTAGAGTGTAAAATGGTCAGAAAGATGCTATTAAGGCTGTTTGCTTGCTTTTGCTATCTCCTGCTGCTCTGAACTTTTGTCCCTGTGCCATGTACAACCCTGTCTCGGAACCAGCTATGGACTGAAACCTCTACAATGTGTGAGCTTTCTTCCTTTAACTTTGGGTGTCAGGTATTTTATCTCAGCAACAAGAAAAATAACTTAAGATTGGCCACCTGCCGAGCCTCACTGATGTGCTGAACACTGCCCAAGTGGCCAGACCCAGCATCTACCATGTAAACTGGCATAGGTGGTTAAGGTCAGGATGTGTACCAATGGGGCGTGGGCATATGTGTTTGGATGTGTGTGTGTCCTTCCCACACCTGTCACTGTGTTGCCTGTCCTTAGCACGCATGGAGGGGTCCTGGGGGACTATGTACTGTGGGATTAGCTCTGGAAGCCTGGGTCTTAACTGTGCTCAACATCGGGAACCGTTGGGCCCAAGGCAGCATTGTGGTCACACAATCTATCAAGGTGGCTGCACTGGGTAGAAGAATCATAGACACAACCAGAGACACTGTGCTGGTGAAGAGACACAGCTGGGTTCCGAAGAATGTCATTGCTGGAGAGGGCTGCTCTTGAGCCTGGGGTTTGCAGACCTCAAGGTGAAGCATGCCAAAACCCCAGACTCTGCTTCCTTACTTTACTACCTGGTAGACATGTAACATACAGAAGATTCCTGAACCTGTGCTCCCTGTATGATGGGGGCTGACAGTGTTGGTGATTGCGACTCTGGAATGAGCCAGTTTGGGTGACAGCAGCTGGTACCCTGTCTACACTGTATGCATACATTGGTGTTGATTCTGAGTCTGTGTTATTACTAAAATAGACCTTTCTATGCTTTATTGTATTGACAAAATAAATATTTTTTTGTCCTGATTTGTAGTTCTTACAGTATGAAAAAGCCTTTTTTCAAGAGAGTAAATGTATTGCCAGCAATGTCCATGTAAATGGCTCTTAGGAATTGTGTGGTCAGCTGCCATTATCTCTTTTTTCCATGCCCTGTTGCATCCAAAGCTCCACTCTAGGTCAGGCGTTGTGGTGTGAGAGCCCTGCAGCTGCATTGGAGGAGCCCTGCACCAGAGACTCAATGGCTCAGGCTGCAGTTTCTCCCGGGATTCTGGCCATGGGTGCATGGAGGAAATGCCTGCACCTGGGTTGTTAATGTTGTGCTAGGCGTGAGTCTGTGATATTTTATTTTTGGACTCTCTTCCAGTCAGCTGTTGGCCATGAATATCAGTTGAAACTTGCTAAGCACTGCTCTCAAGTCGACTCGGTCCGGGGTTTTGGAGGCAAGTTTGGTGTCCAGATGGACAGAGTTGACCAGGTGAGTGATGGGCACAAGAAGTGACCCCGAGTTCTGCTGAGCACAGTGCCTTCCACCCCAGATGGTGCTGGTGCTATGTGTGTCCTTTGGGTCACTCGTAGCAGTGTGCTGGAAAGGATGTCTAGAGAAGAGCCGGAGGCCTCTTCCCCTGGGGTGCTCTGAGAGGCTGAGCCAGCTGGGTGAGGAAGGGGGGTAGTAGCATGTAAAGAAAGGCCTTTCTCACATGGGCTTAGAGATCCCTGTGTTGCTGTCTACTTACCAGATGGACTGGGGTCCTTCTTTAAGTGCCCTGGGCATAGGACACCCTTAGATTTATTGCCTAAAAATGTGCCAATGGGGACCACTCCCACCCATTCCCTTCATATATATCACTGTGGCAAGTGCTGCTCAGAGTTCGTCCTGTGGAGCCCTCCTTTTCAGGGCTGCAGGCTGGGTCCAGATGTTCTGGCAGGCTCAAGCTTGAGCCTGTTCTGATTCCCTTTGGATCAGAGCCATTAGCCCCTTCCTTCATTTTGTTTCATGGCAGGCAGAGGCCTGGATGTGGACAGGCCTCAGTCTGTGTTCCGACTTTTTGACATCCTAGCTGACTTGGAATTTCTATGCCAAGTGAAATGGGAGTCATGGTAATCCCTCACTCATGGGGCTATGTGGGAAGCAGAGCAGATAGTGTGCCCATATGCCCACCATGGTGCCTGGCTCCTCCTGCTGCTGTTGTTATTAGTATTCATTTTGTTCTTAGGAGAGCTTATTTGAAGAATGCGTTCCTGTGTGGCATAGAGAATTGTTCGAGATGGGGAGTATGTGGCTACAATACATTAGCTGAGCCTGACGTGCAGCAGCCTTCTGGGAAGGAAGCCACGTTGCCCTGGATGTGCTTGACTGTGGTGCCTGCCAGACTGTGAAAGTGTTTTTGTTTTTGTTTTTGTTTTTGTTTTTGTGTGTGTGTGTGTTTTTACCAGCAGTACTCCAGATTGAACCCACAGCCTTGCACACTCTAGGCAAGCACTCTACTACAGAGCTGTACTCCCTTCCCATTTATTCATGCATTCATTCATTGATTCTTTAAGAAGGCAGCATTTCATCTTCGTGCTGGCAGACTGTTGGATCTAGATACCAGGGGACTGGTGCAGGATAATTCCACAAAAGCAACACTCCTGAGTTTACGGAGAGCATAGTATACAATTTAAAAGTGGGCAATACAAAGCAAGTAACAAAATGTTACATACTTGGCTACATGCCCTGAGTTGTATTGTGACAGGTAGGCTAGCCTGGACCAGATACAAAGGAATTGTTTATCATAATATAGAAACACTCTGGGCACAAAAGGAGTGGTCCTTTACTGGGTGAGCATAGGTAAAGGCAGCCCTCTTTATCACATGTGGATTTCCACATTATCAGACTGGTTTCGGGGGCAAATTTGGTGTTCAGTTCGAGCGGCAGGACTCCTCCACTGTGGGACTCCTGATTACAAGGAAAGACTGGCCAAGCACGAATCCCACCAAGGCACAGTCCCCACCTCCTGCCTCTTCCCACACTCCCTTGCGGTGCAGCCACTTCCAGCACAGGCTTCAGAGTTCACCTCGGTGCTCTAGCAGGCTCTCCTGCTCACCAGCTGTCAGACCATTGGGCATCCTCAACCCATTGAAACTAAGTTCCCTTTTATCCCATTCTCTTTTTTCCCCCTTCTGACCTTTCAGAGGAAAGTTGGGGTAGAAATTATAGTTCACAGGTTATGAACTCTGACTCCTTTATCTGATTTCTGGGGTGGTCTTCTAACAACCTTCTGCATGTTTGCTTGCTTTTGAAAACGACTTCTTGGGTCATCGTGTCAGGCCTCTGAAGTTAGGAAAGAGACGTTTTAGTTCCAGCACCTCTGACCCTTCCATCAGAGGGTTCGTAGCAGTGAGGGCTGAGAAATGCGTGTTCTGTGTGATTTCTGTGTTTCATTGTGGCAGTGGTGTTTTTCAGAAAGGGGTGGGTAATTTTGTTTGTTCTGATTTTTTTGCCTGTGACACCACCCATGTGTAGGATCTTCACATGTAGCCACACAGTGTGTACACACAGCTGGAAAGTAACCTTTCTGGGGCCACACACTGGAATTCCAGATAGTTGACGCATATTCCTTAGAACAGTCACACTTCGCATCAAAGTTCTCCAACAGAGGCCTTGGTTCCTAGAACCTGGACCCATCACCGGCTGAACGATGATATCCAGCAGTGAAGGGCAGAGTGCGGGCTTTGAGCACAGTAATAGGACCTGCGCAGTGCTTGGGTGTAGGGTGGTGAACGCACTGGGCCTGACCCTGCAGACTGCATGGAGAGAGCCTTCGAGTCTCAGCGGCATTGAGACTGCATGACAGTGTGACTTTCATGTGGATGTGTGTTGCTGCAGCAGACATATTTGGCTGGTAGAATGTCCACATGGAGTATTTTCTTTCTTTTAAAAAGCAAGAAAACAAACTGCGACTGAGCCTGTATTTAGTGCTGGGTAGAGTGGTTGCATAGGAAACAGATGAGCGTAAGCCCTGTGGTTGGTGTGGAAAACTGTGCTAGTGAAGTGTCCCATCGCAAAGGCCTCCTGTGCCCCTTTCTTGGCTTATTTCTTGCCAGCCTGCTGCCCGTCTCCGCCCTTTCCCCAGGAGAATGCCAGAAGCATGCCCACGCCTATCCTGCTCCCTGCCTGTGCACTAGACATTGTGGTCAGATGCAACTTGCCTGTTCCGGAAAGCCTGTGTTGTGGCGGTTCTTGGTTCTTTCTGCCAGGGTGCATTTTCTTGGGCTGTTTGAGCCCTATCTGCATGCACCTGCGATCATCTCGGACCGGGCCTGTCCTCTGCCTCAGAGTAAATCTTGTATTTTGTCACCTCCAGACTATTCCAAAGGATTCAGTGTCAAGGAGAGGGTGCAGAAAGATCAGATGGATAAAGTAAGGCTGTCCAGCTCCAGATGTGGAACTTTCTGCCCGCAGGCCCAGGGATTCCTGCAGCCCCCACTCTGTGTCAGTTGCTGTTTGTAGCTACCATCAGGTAGGCACTGTGCTCGTGGTTCTGGCCATCTACCCACTCAGCTGGCATATGTCACTACGGCAGCAGTGGACTGGCTCCCAGTCAAGGTCTGAACTAGCCAGTCTTGAGTGCTTGGCCATAGCATGGCAGTGAGGGAGCTGTCACTGGATCATACTGCTGTTTGAACTTTGATTATGAATGGTAAATCAGACTGGGAATTGAGTTAATGTGAGACCATTTGTAGGGTCATCCTGCCCTTGGCTGTAGTGGTGGGTGGCATGGTGGAGCCTTAGAGCTCTGTTCCTATACAGCTTGTGGCTGACCTCACAGCCTCTCCTCGGGCACTTCCCCATGTCACCAGGGTCCATGGGAGAACCCTGGGGCACACCGCACAGGCCGAGGGGTCTGGAGAAAGGACTAGTCACAGCCCAGTTCTGAAGAGCTGGGAAGAGTTTGTTAGGAAAGTCAGGGCTAAGAGAGTGCAGAGCAGAGGGCACAGCATATATTTCGGTGTGGGGGATTGAGGGATCACTGCAGGGCTGGAGAAGGGAGCCGCACAAACCATGTGAGGTCCTCAAGTTGTTCAAGGGACTCTGGAGCCCTGGATGGGCTTAGCAGGCAGAGGACAAGAGTGGCATCTGCCCTGAGTAGCCCCTGTCTGCATCGTGGGAGATGGTCTAAGGTTGCTGTGAAGAGGTGGCCCCAGAGGCCTGAACAAGGTATTGTCTTAGGCTGGAATTGCAATGGGAGATGCATCTGATGTTATAGATGTAAAGGTGGCAAGTGGCTGGGCTGGGGTTTGTCTTGAAGGGCCCAGGAGGAGGGAGGAGCCAAGTGGCCAGTGGGGTGACTGTGGAGCTGGAGAATTTGGATGAGCATGTGTGGTAAGTGCTTGTGATGCCTGAATTCGTCCAGTTTAGGGCTGCGCCTGTCTGATGGAAGTGTCAGGTCAGAGGATGCTGGGCAAGGAGGCCCCTCGAGGTGGCAGCAGGGAACTCCAGGAAGTATCTGGTGGCTGGGGCCCCTGGTTTAGGAGGACGGAAGGAGCTAATGAGTGAGAGAGTCAGAAGTTGTGGCTTTGCGGTTGGGAGTTGAGGAAGTTTCCGTCTCTTGTCTGTGGTCGATGCCAGTGGTAACCAGTGACTGCTGGGCTTGTAAACGCCGTGGAAGTAAGCATGCGAGGCTGGCATTGCCTCTTGTAACCCTATGCGTGAGGCATCATGATTCCCCCTTGGAACTGCTGTGCTGTCATGGAGCCTGGTGCTTTCTAAATGAGGCCACTGGCCAGGGCCCAGGCTTTGCTATGAGGCCGTCCTAAAAATATGATGGGTCGCTGAGGACTCGAGTCTGCAGTTGTCTCTGTGGTGATGGAGATCAACGTGAGGCCAGTGACCTTCTGTTTTGGAAATGCCCAGCCTGTCCTGTCTTGGACAAGGTTGGCTGTAATAGGCATGAGGGGATCAAGGGCAAGAGTAGTTGCTCTTGTGAATCTTGGAGCCAGGCCAGACAGGACAAGGAGGATGGAGCAAGGTTTATATGGGTAGGAAGGTGGCAAGTGCGAGAGGCTGTGGTCTGTAGGCAGTCACAGGCTGGAGTGTAGCTCAGTGGGAGGATGCCTGCGTCCCACGTATAGACTGGCTTCCCTTTCCAGCATGCAGAGCAGAGGTGGGTCTTGGTGACGGAGTCACTGTGAGGAAGGCTGAGCACAGGGATGGTGTGGGAGGTGATGTGGATGGGGAGTGGATGTGGACAGAGAGATGGCCCCTGTCTGAGCAGCAAGCCAGAGGCCTCCACTGCAGGAAGTGGGATGAGAGGACTGGAGCCACCCTCCCAAAGCAGAGGGCAGGAACCAGGGCAGTGATCTCACTGCTACCCTGAGGCTACAGGGCAGGCAGGAGTCACCTGGACAGCTGGGCAGGGATTGTTCTAGAAAAGGTGGCAGATTGTCCAAGGTCAGTAGGTTTGGGAAAAGGGAAAGGTTTATTCAGGAAAGCTGAGTAGCCAAAGCTTAGACTCAGCAGAGATAAGTCTAGGCCAAAGGCCCTTAAGAGCTATAGAGCTAGATCTGTTGGGCATGGCGGCTAGGAGGACAGGTGACTGCTCTGGCCAAGGTGGGAGTCCTTTGGGGTGGGCTTTTTGGCTCCCCTGTGAAAGGATAGGCACAGGGGAGGGTGGATGTGAGCCAGATTCCTTTCTGGTCTCCTTTGGGCAGCTGGAGCCATCTGTGCCTGTGCCGCAGGGAAGTGTGGTTTTGCTACCTCGAGGGGCTGCCTCTTTGGGCTGCACTCTAGTGTGCCATGTGGGGAAGCAGTGAGCATCCTGAGCTGGAGCACGGTGCTCCCATCAGCAGTGGTGCAGCTCTCAAAGGAACTGGGGAAGGTCATTAGTTTCTAAGAACCCCACCAGCCTGTGCTAGGTCCTGCGGTTTAGGGCCTGATGTCACAGCAGTTTCTCTGGGGTGTAGCTGAGAGCCCAGTTGAAATAAAGTGGTGGCATCCCAATTACAGAGCCACGTGGAACATTTGGCCAGGCAGGCCTGTGTGTCCTGAGGACCTGTCCCCACACAGCAGAGGCTTGTAGGCAGGGCGGGGGCAGGCTTGATCAGGCTTGAGCAGCACAGAGGTGGCTTGTCCCTGAGCAGATGGCTGTGACACTGACTAATGGTCAGCAGTGTGTGTGGCTGTACCTCCGTGAATCTGCAGAACACAGGGGCAGAACTTAGGCTGCCTGGTCTGTTGAGGGATCTGGGGAGGCTGTAGCATTTCCGCAGGTAGGGAGGGGCAGAGGAGCACGCTTCTGATTTCTTTTTCCTTCTCTGCAGAGTGCGTCGACCTTTGAAGGTGTGGCACAGGTATCCTCTGCCTACTAGAAAACTGTCCCTGTTCAAGCTGGTGAGTGTCACCCACACAGCCAAAGCGCTATTTGGTCTTCTCTGGAGGAAAGTCTAGGGAAAATCCCAGGAGGAAAAGCAAGGTTGGAGAAACAGCCAGGAGCAGAGGGACATGTGTGACTGCTCCCAGAACCCTGCCCCCTACATTGCAGGGACCCTGGAGACACAGTTAACCCCTCTTTGCTTCGGAAAGTAACTCTCACAACAGAGCCTACACCAGAGTCCCTGTGAATGGGGGTCCACTTAAAATTGGGAAGCAGAGGCCCACTTTTGCTCACTTCAGAGGAAATACCTGCCAGTAGGTGGCGTGTGCCCAGAACCCCAGCACTCTGAGAGCCTGAGGCAGGAGAATTGCAAGTTCAAGTGCTGTCTTGGCAACTCAGTGAGAACTGTCACAAGAAACATTACACAATGAAAGAGCCCTGGGCTCAAGTCTCAGTGGGGTGAGGGGGCGGGGAGAGGAGAAGAAGGAGGGGAGTGGAGCTCAGAGTTACTGTAGCTCCGCTGCAGGTGCCTTGGATCACTTCCTGATTCTGTGGTCCCAGACCACCTTGGCACTTTGAAAGTCATTGAGGACCACAGAGAGCCTCCATGGAGCTGGATGTGTTTATTGGTATGTATTCTAAATTAAAATGGAGGAAAGCTTTCAATTCATGTAAAAATAAAACTATGGTAAGTCTGCTTATTAAGTTTGCTTTTAAAAAAACTACTGTGAGTTCCAGAATAAGAAAATTTAGGGGAATGACATCATTTTATGTTTTTCTAAATCCCATTACTAGAGGATGGTGGATTGGGGTCTCATATCTGCTCCCACATTTTGTCTGTGGCAGTGGCCAGATTGCTTCTACAGTTAAGGCAAACTGGACACAGGTGGACCAGCAGGTGGGAAGGGAGGGCCCTTGGTGACCTTGGGGTCACTATGGTGTTCTGTATTTTGCCTGGTGCGTGTGGGCCATCTTTCCTTAAAGGCTAGTTCTGCATCCTGGGAAGCTTCCCCAGAGTGACAACATCATGCTGCAGCCATTAAAAAGACAGTAGACCTACAGATTATCCTTGTTGTCCTGCGATTGATCCCTTTCATTATACTATTGAAGAAAATCACATTTGTTCTCCATCTCCCTGGTGCAGTCTTTAAGTGACAATGCTCACTCTGGCAGCTACTGATTTTCTAGAACTCTTTAGTTCTGCTTGAAAGCATTAATTTTCCTGTGGGTAACAAATACTGCTATAAGTTTTGCTGACAGAATGATTTGATTCATTTACTTTGGAGGAAGTGTCTGCCAGATCCCCAAATCTGCATAACCAGAGTTTGTCTGGCACTTGTTATCTTAGGGAAAATTATGTTCCATAAGAAAACCATTTAGCTAGTGCAGAGAGGCTGTTCTCTGAGATGCACAGGAGTGCTTTATGACTTTCCCATTTTTGCCACACGAAACACCCAAAATGCATATGTAAAGGTCAGAATCTGCTGAAAATCAATATTTTTTTTTAAAGTTCTTTAACAACAATAGACTTGCATCTTTTAGTAAGGATGCCTGCTTCTTTGTTTTTTCAGCATGTGGTGGCAAATAATGTGATGATGCACTATATAAAAGTATTCCAGCGGGGCTGTGCTGGTTCACACCAGTAGTCCTAGCTACCGGGAAGCCTGAAGCAGGAGGATCAAAAGTTTGAGGCCAGTTTAGGCTACTTAATGAGACCGTCTCAACAAAGCAAATAAAAATGACTGAGGATGTAGCTCAGAGCTCTGGAGTTCACTTCCCATCATCTCAGAAAAGGATACGTGGGAAGCCAAGGTTCAGACACAAGTGCTGCTACATACAGTGTAGAGAGCTGGCCCAGTTGGCAGGCTGAGCACAGTGGGGTGGGAGAAGTGTGAGCTCTTGGTGGGGCCAACTGTTGCTGCAGAAGGTCACCCTGCTTGGGCTTTCAGCCCAGGGAAGTGTTCCGAGGTGCTGTGAGGCAGACGCCCTCTTTCCTTCCTCTACAGCGAGCCAGCAAAGCCAGCAACATGAGGGCAAAGTTTGAAAATCTCACTAAAGAGAGAAGGCAGGAGGACAGGTGGAAGCGGAGAGAGCACAGTGGATGGCCAAGGAAAGGCAGGAGCAGGAGGAGGCTCGAAGGAAGCTGGAGGTGGAGACAGAGAAGCTGGCCCAGCGCGTGAGCATGCGTGGCCAAGGGGGTGCTCGTGCTTGCGGTGGCTGCCACTTTGCTCCGCATTCCCAGAAGTTCTCAGTAGAAAGTGTTTTCCACTCAAAGAGTCAGCCACACAGGCTGGCAGGGGTCGGCCAAACCCATCTGCCAAGGTGGCCTGCCCTGACCTCTGGGGCTGGTCTGCCACTTTTCCCTGTGGTCTGCACACTTTGACTAGAAGAAGAGGTTACAGAGGCCGTGGAGGTTGGACAGAGTGCAAGGACTCTCTTTCCAGGATTTTTTGGCGGGCTTTGGCTCTGCTCTGCCACCTGCTCATCAGGACCCACGGCTGACAGCCTGGCTGGTTCTCTTGGGTAGTTGAGCAGTCGAGGCTGAAATAATGTACACGAAGCTGCTGGGCCAAGTGAGGTTCTGAATGTTTTCTCCTTACAGCAGTGCTTGGGTTCCAAGAATCCCCAGCGGGAGGAGGTCGGTGTGCAGAGGCAGGGGTGCTGGGAACGGAGGCATTAATGAACAAGACCCGATTTGCCTTAGTACAGGCAGGCACGTGATGGGAAGCAGAGGTTCGTGACAACACTGTTTTCCTGTTCTTAGTGACTAGAAACACCTAATGACCGCTCCTTCATAGTTTCTATAAAGTAAGGTGTTTGTTTGTTGTTCTTTGTCACAGAACACCCGAATACACACAGGCACTCTTTACTTGCTGTCTCGTCTTTTTTTCACGTAATTGGGGCCTTCCTTATTTCATGACTGGATTTTAATCTCTGTCATCTGGGACCCAACAGTTTGACCTGCTTGCTTGGGAGGAGAGATTTGAGTAGGGTAGTTATTGTTTAGCCCCTTTCTTTGCAGGTTGCTTGCTGAGTCCTTTTCTGTTTACAGGCCCCCCTCCTCCCCAGGAGTGTGCTGAGTCTCAGGTGGACCCCCTCCGTTACTTAGGAGCACCCCAGACAGGTTGGCACAGTGCGTCCTGGCAGGAGAAGCCTATGTGTCAATCCACACTATCTGGTGGCTGCTGTTGAGGAGGCTTCTCACCCAGCTGGGTTTGGGAAGGGCTGGAAGTGTAGGCCCTTCGGCCTGCAGCTGTGTTTGTGAAGTGATCCAGTTACCCTGCAGCCTGGTGCTGAGGCTGGTGGGCCCAGTTCTGCCCTTCACGGCTGCCAGGGACTCAGGCCTTGGGTTTTGAACCTGTGTAGGATTCCAGGTGACAAATGCTTGCAGGTCAGGCTAGTCCACAGCGATGCAGAGACCTGTCAAGGACCAGGCCTGCTTTGCTTTCCAACAAAATGAGACAGTGTTTCCTTGTCCCATGGGGGAGGTGTGCCATGGGCAACTGGGGTTCAGATTATGCCTCTACGGTTCCCTGGCTGTGTGTCTTCCGCAGTCCTCCCTGGAGCATGCAGGCCATCAGTGTGTTTCCTGTGGCTGCCATTTCAGGTCACCCTCACAGAGCTTGAAACAACACATTCTTCACTTGTGGCACTCAGGAATCCCCAGAGGTGTCAGAGGGGCTGCATTCCTTTGCAGGCTCTGTGTGTCTATCCTTTTTCTGGCTTCTAGAGGCCCCTGCGTTTCTTGGCTCGTGTGACTCCAGCCTCTGCTTCCATCCTCACATGCCTTGACTGCCTGTCACACTCCTCCTTGTCTTATGAGGACCTTGTGATGACATTGGGCCCACCATGGAATCAGAGCAGGGGGCATTATTTGTCTACTGCATTGTATCCATGACGGCCAAAGATTCACACTTTCCTCCCACTCATAATATAGTCCCCTCACGTCATGGTCCCTGAGAACCTCAGTCCACTACAGCATCAACTCATCATCTGTATCACCTTGGTGAGTGAGGACTCCACAATGAGCTATAGGCCAGCGCCAGCACTGCAATTGTGCCTAGTGCCCGGTGAAGTGCATCTTCCAGGCGTGGCACCGCGAAGTGCTGCAGGCCGCCGAGGTCTTTCCTCTCAAGGTGGTCTGCTGACTGCATGACTTTCCTTTGCTACAGCAGCTCCTTCTCTAGGATGTGTGATACTGTCTGATGTTGAATCAGGCCCATTCTTCAGGCTAAGGTACCTTCCTTTTCTGAGTTGCTGATGTCATCGAGACGGTCATGGCCTTCTGGTTGCTCTTTTTCTATTGCAGGAACAAGCCAAAGCCAAAAAGAAAACATCCACTGAGTCCCCCACTCCTCATCCAGCTGAGGAGAGGCAGCCTTCCAGCCCCATCTATGAGGTGGGTGTTTTTGTTTGGTTCCTGAAGGAGTCTTGAACCTTTTGCAGTGCCCGTGTGGATGTTTGACGTGCTGTGCTCTGTGCCCACACTGGGCTTGTGGTGTGGCAGGGTTCAGGGATGGCATCCTTGGAGTGAGGCATCCTCCCCGCTGCCCTTCCTTACCTTTCTGCACCTCCCTGCAGTCAGACTGCCAGCTGAGGAGTGGGTCACTGTCTCCCTACAGCCCTGGGTAAGTCGCTGGATGCCAAATGCTCAGTCACATTGGTTTTGTTGGTCTTCTTTCACAAGCCTGTGTGTGTTGAGCTGGCTGCACTTCTTTATGGGAACCAGCCTCCTTTGGCACTGAGGCGCCACCACCAGTGTGACTCCTGTGGCTCTGATGGTGTGTTCCCAGACACCTCCCTTCTGTGCCACATTGGTGCCTCTCACAGACCTGCGATCTTGCTTTGTCCCTCAGATGCTAGCCTGCCTGACAGCTCCTGGCTCCCCCTCCACTGTGGCCCTTGTCCTGTTTCCTGTTTCCCCCATAGCCACTCTGGGCTGCACATTTACTCTTTTATCTAAATAGCACTTTGTGTCAGTGAATTGCAACTGCTGAGGACTCAAGACACAGGGAGGTTACAGACCCGTGAAAGCTATGGAGATGCACAGGGCCGGGCCTGAGTATTCCTGATCTTGCTCCCAAATCCAGAGAAAGCCAGGCCTCCCAGCAGCATCCTGCAAGTGCCATTCCTGACCACTTGCCTTGTTTTTTGTGACCCACAGAGGCCACCTGGTCAGAAACATTGGAACCAATGTTAATGTGTGCTTCAGGATGCCTGTTAGAGCTCACAAGTCATATGTTTTTTTTTTTTTTTTCTTAATTAAAAAAATTTTTAGTCACGCAGTTTTAAATTATAAGGTGTGTATTTTCTCTGAGTACCTTTGTCTTTGAACATGGTTCTTTTGGTGGTTCGCTTGCCTCACTCTGCGCGGAGGATTTGGTTAGAAGACAAGAAGCTGCTGGCTGGTGCTGATAGGCAGCACTGGACAGGACAGAAACCTGAGACCTAAAATACAAACAGGCTAATTTGAACTCAGGATGGAATGACTCGAGCCCTGGGGATGCAGTTTGGGGAGTGTATGGTTCCTGGTGAGGAGAGTGGACTTCAGTCCCTTCAGGATTTGGGAGTGTTGGGGGTAATAAGGACTGGGGCTCCGTGGATGAGAGGTCAGTGAGGACTTTGAACTGATGCCTTCCTGACTGGTGTCCTTTTCCTCAATCCCAGCCGAAGCTAGGAAATAAGTCCCCGTGTCTTAGGTGGCATTGACAGTGTAGCTGTAAACTTTGTAGGTGCCAGCCCAGGCCACAGGATATATCCATTTGTTCCTTTTCAGGATGCAGCCTCCTTGAACGCAGAGGTGAGCCACAGAGGTCCTTCAAGTGAAAGTGAGCCCGAGCGTGTGTACAGTGCAGAGGCCACAAACTACCTTCCCACAGGCCAGCAGTTAGCAGAGCCTGGGCTATGATCCGGAAGCCATGTAGGACACCAGCAAGGCCTCTGGCCACTACCAAACTGTGCCCACACTCCCATCCCTTCCTGGGAATGGGGCTCTTTGAGAGATCCCGCCCAGCATTATTCCCCATGAAGAATGTGTTCAGGGTTCCTGTCTGCTCACACCCCCCACCCCCGAACTCTTTGTTTCCCTGTTAGAATGGCCCTAGGCACAGTGGTCTCCAGTGGCAGCAGTGGTCCTGGTAAGGTCCCTGGCATTCTGGGATACAGGGAACGTGGGGACAGGTCTGGAGTCAGGAAACGGGCTTCTGTTACTGTGGCATTTCCTCTGGACATCAAGCACCTGTCTGCTGCAGGATGACCTTAAAGGTGACACTTTCTGCAGCTTGAAGATGGTGCAGGTGTTTCACTTAGGTCAGTGTGGTGAACCTATAGCATGCCTGCTGCAGTGGGTATGTGCAGAGCCCTCTCTGTTGGCTCACAATCCAAGTCCCGCCAGAAACCAAGCATTGAATTAGGTTATTTTTGTAAACTAAAACCTCGGTATTCAGGTTTAATTACAGCATTATCACTTTGTGATACATAAGTGGGTTTTGTGTTACAGTTTGAGTAGCTAGTTGGTCTCCAAAAGGTTTTCTGCCCCTGATCTAGGTGAACACTGCAGTTTTGCTTATTGTCCTTTAATACTGAGGTTTCCTGTAGTACACCAGGTCCAGCACACCCCTTATCCCACATGGAGCAATGTGGTAATGTGATCAGTATGGAGGGCAGGAGCCACTTGGGCTGAGAACACACGTGACGGCGGGGAGGCCTCTTACCTTGACAGCGTCACAGGCATTGATTGCCCTGTCCCTTCTCTTATTCACTTCCCTGATGATGCTAGATATTTTGCATTTTAAAAGTTATACTCTCAAAATGGTCATGATACTTACCAGGAGAGCCATGTTCCCTGGGTGATGGCAGAGCTGGGAGTCCTTGGACTTGCTTTTGAAAGCTGGAGTCTTGTCTTGAGTTTCCAGGAGGTGCCTCCTTTCCTTTCTCCTGCTGCCCTCAGAGTGGAGCTCACTCACTGAGATTTTTTTCTAACAAGTGCTCCTGCCCCAAATCTTGGAAATCATTGTGTGAAAAGCAGTTACAGTGGGGAGGTACAGGTGGGGACCAGCTGCTGCTCAACTGTCCCCATTTCCTTTCAGAAGAGAATACCTATGACGAGTATGAGAACGACCTGGGCATCACAGCCATCGCACTCTAGGACTACCAGGCTGGTGAGGCACCTGAGCAACTTCCTGCCCTTTGTTCCTGCCAACTCAGCCCCTAAGAATCTGACTTTTCCAGTGATGCTGCAGTTTCTATTTTGAAATAGTTTCAGTTACAGAAAAACTCCCAGAACAGTGACAAGGATTCTCATGTCTCAACCTGGTCCTAATTTTCTGCATGTGTTCATGTACAAACACATGCACTTAACCACTTCAATTGCATTTATTCTCAGAACCATCGGGGAGCTGCAAGGTCCCCATTGCCCCTAAAAACCCCATTTGATGTGATGGCACGTACCTGCAATCCTGGCTATTTGGGAGACCAAAACAGGGGAATGCAAATTTGAACCCCGTCTGGGTGAATTAGCAAAACCCTGTCTCAAAAGAAATAGAAGTGTTGGGGATGTAGCTCTGTGAAACGCCTGCAGGTGGCCCCCATTCCCTCCCTAGTATTTCAAAAATATAAAAACAAAACTCGAAAACTGCACTGTGCATGTCTAGGACATCCAGGGTCTCATGTGAGTACTTCCAGCACTGTCCATCCTCTGGGAGGTCACTTGTGCACATGACCCACCCCTCGGCGTTGGTCCTTTTTGGCCCTGTTCCTGGGCCGTGTCCTTCCACAGTTGGCCAGGGCCCAGCAGAGTTGGTGCTCACATGGTAGGAAGGCCACAGATACAATTCGGTGCCTCCCTGTGCTGAGTTGTCTTTTTTTTTTTTTTTTTTTTTTTTTTTTTTTTTTGGTACCCAGGATCGAACTCCTGACCTTGTACTTGCCAAGCAGGTGCTTACACCACTGAGATACATCCCAGCCCTATCCGTATGTTATTTCTGTGGCATTGGTCACTATCACCTGCCAATCCACACCACTCCAGTAGCAGTTGATGACTGCGAGGCGCTATGGTGAGTCCCCCATGTCCTGTCTTCTCTCAGCCTCACTTGGCCTTGCCTGACAGTAGCTTCCCAGTTCCTCCTCCCTGCTGAGTGGGGGCGGTAAGAGGCAGAGTGTGGCCTTTCTGCACCTGCTATTATTTATTCCCCTATCTATATATTTCTCTTGCTTTTTTTTCTTTTGAGGCAGGGTCTCTATTCATAGTTGATGCTGGCTTTAAACTCACTATGTAGCCCTTGAACTTGTGCCATGTGATCCTCCTGTCTAAGCCTCCCGACTGCTAGGATTACAGATGTGCACCACCATGCCCAGCAGTGCCAGGGATCCCACAGCTGGCTTGTTGAGAGAAACCCAAGAGAACACAAGACAAAGGAATAAAAGGCAATCTCAGACCTCTAGCCTCCACAGAACAAGTCTAGAAGTTACAATCATGGAAGAAAATGGAAGTGACACACCTGAAATCTGAGAGGATAGCAACTGAAGTAAAGAAACAACTTCATGAGACTGTAAAAGTAATCAGGTCACAAATAATATCTCAGAAGAAATCACAAGCATAATAAAAGAATTACTCAGCATACCTAAAGAAAATATAGATTAAAAAAGAGGAAAATGATGAACAATATAAGAAGGAATTACAATACATGAAACAGATTCAAAGAGATATCCAAGAAATTAAAAATTCCATTGAAAGATAGCAAATCTACTTGAAAAAGACTGAAGATAGACTTTCAGTTCTTGAAGACAGGATTGCAACTAGTGATCATAAAAGGAAAGATTTCTTAAAAATAACAAGGAATCAGGAAATAACAACTCAATGGCTGCAAGATGATGCAATGAAAAATTATAAGTATCAGTGAAAAAGGGATCAACACTAATGATATAAAAAGGCTATTTACATAAGTAATAGTGGAAAACTTCCCAAACATGGGGAAAGCACCTGGCATAGGCATATAGAACTCCAATCAGCCACAATCAAAATAAATGTACACTCAGACATATAATAATCAAGATCCCACAAATTCAGCACAAGAACAGAATATCAAAAGCTGTTAGAGAAAATAAATAGATCACCTATAAAGGAAAGCCCATTAGAATAACGACAGACTTCTCAACACAAACCATCAAGCCAAGAAGAGTTTGGAGTGAAGTGTCTCAAGTTCTGGAAGAAAACAACTTCCAACCCAGATTGATGTATCCTGAAAAACTATCTTTCAAAATCAATGGAGAAGTAAGACATTTCCCTGATAAAGAACAACTGAAGAAATTCATGACCAACAAACCAAAGAGTGCTGAAAGATATTCTAGAAAGGTAAAAATTGACCATAGTTCTAGGAATAGCAGCAGAGGGGGATTACTGAGCAGGGCAGGCAATTGAATGAAGGCATAAAGCATGGGGCAAACAATAGGAAGACAGGATGCCAGAGATGAGCCAATGCATGCCAGTTGCAATTAATGCAAAAGGCCTCAATTCAGCAATAACAAGAAACACAGGGAGATTGGATAGAGCCATCAATATACTGTATACAAAAAACACATTTAACTCAAAAGGAAATTCATAGACTGAAAGTCAAAAGGAGAAAAAACAATTGTTTCATGCAACAAGAAATCAGAAAAGAGCAAGGGTAGCTTGCTCATCAATCACAGAATGGATAAGAAAGATATGGTATTTTTATACAATGGAAAGCTACTCAGCTATAAAGCAGGATAATCTCAAGGCTCCTATAGCTAAATGGATGCAACTTGAGGTCATGCTCATGAGTGAAATGGTTTGGGCTCATATGGGTGAACATTGTGTTATGTCCTAGTGTAAAAAACTGAAAGAGTTAGTGGTACCCAAAATGTACAATAGATATTATGAAAGTGATAGGGAGTAAACATTTAAAAAGAGAAGATGATAACTATTGTTAATTTCCTATTATCTTGTTTTGATTTCCTGTATTGTTTTCATGATTTTGTTAGGTTTGATTTTATTCTGTCTTGTTCTGTTTGATTTTACTGTAATTAATGCTATGGGCAGCTATTTTGAAAGATAATGGAATGTATTATGGTAACCATTGTTGATTTCCTGTTATCATGTTTTGAAGTCCTATAACACTTTCATTCTTTTGTTTTTATTGGTTTTATTCTGTTTTGTTTTGTTTGATTTTATTATATCTGATGATATGGGTAGTTATTTTGAAGAAAATAAGAGACATTGTGGTACCCATTGTTGATTTCTTTCTTTCTTTCTTTTTTTTTTTTTTTTTTTTTTTTTTTTTTTTTTTTTTGGTACTGGGGATCAAACTCACAACCTGACACTTTCCAGGCAGGCACTTATGCCACTGAGCTAAATCCCCAGCCTTGATTTCCTATTATCTTATTTTGAAGTGCTGCATTGTTTCCATTGTTTTGTTCTGATTAGCTTTATTCTGTTTGTTTTGGTTTGTTCTCTTCAAAAGAAAGAGTGTCACTTTCAATTTATTCCATGTCTATGCCTCTTAGATTTTCTGTCTGGGCTGGAGGTCTGAGATTGCCTTTTGTATCTTTGTGTTGACATTTTCCTGGGTTCCTCCAGATGAGCGAGTTGTGGGGTCCCACATGCTTCCTGCATTGGCTGCCCACGCATAGTGCAGGGGAGTGGGCCAGGTACCTGGTTTTTCTTTCTTTTTTTTTTTAATTTTATTTAAGGAGACAAAAGAAAAAACAGAAAAAGGGTACAAGTTATCAGAATTTCAGAAAAAATAAACAGTAGGAAATCACTAGTTAATTACATATTGTCATCTTAGAAATAGTTGTTGAAGTTACAAAATTAAAGCATATAGAGGGGACTTTCAAACAGTGAGACTGCAAACAGTTTTGTTCATAATCCAACAAAACTCAGTAATATGGTTATCTTATACACTTAAATATATATTCAGTTATATCTTTTAGAGAACTTTCTTTTCCTTTCTTTTGTACAATGACAATTACACATTTTGGGTTTTATTACTCCCACAGTTCTTATTACTTTTTTTTTGAAGTAAAACCAAATGTGACATACCAGGACAGAGTCAGTCAAATCAAAAGAATGGACATAATACATAATGTAAAAACAAAATACAAGGTGATCAACAATGGTTACCATAATGCCTCTTGTTATCTTAAAATAATTGCCTATATCATCAGTTATAATAAAATTGAACAAAACAGTAAAGAATAAGACCAATAAAAACAAAACATTGGAGACATTAGAGGACTTCAAAAGAAGATAATAGTCAACCAGAATGGGCGTCACAATGGATCTTATTGTCTTCATAGTTGTTGCCTAGACTTTCAAACTTGGTACTATCTAGCATAACAAGAATAGAGGAAAATCAGTCGAAACAAGATGTTGAGAGCAATATAGAGTTTCAAATCAAGTTAATAGGAAATCAAAGTGGGTTACTATAATATATCCTGCTATTTGTTTATTTATTTTCCCTTAATTAAAAGGATAAAAATGAAAAAGTAGATAATAAAAAGGAAATTGAGATAAAAAAGAGGGCATAACAACAAAACAGCGCAGGTCAAAACATAGCCATTTAAGCAAAACAGTGTTTCACCACAAGATTATCTCGACATAATAGTAGTTACCATAGTGTCTCTTCCCTTAAAATCTTTGGGTATAACTTCGTATACTGTAGCATCAAACATATCAAGACAATGTAAAACCATTCAAGAGAATGACAGTATTACAGGGTATTTAGAATCAACTAACAGAAAATGAACAATGGTTTCTGTATAATCTCCTTGTCTATAAAAGTTTTTGTTTATATTATCACATATAATAAAATCCAATAAGATACAACATGTTAAAACTGATGGAGACAGAAGAACAAAAGCTTGATGGGACTTCAAAACAAGAGGATATTAAATCAGCACTACCTATTATGATGTCTTGTTTTCTCCAAAATGGCTGTTCATACCATCCAACCTTCTCTGCCTCATTTCTGCTGAGCTTTTTTTCTGTCACTAGTTGTCAGTTTGTCCTCTTCATTTCGCTTTCTGCTCCATTCATTGTGGCTGCTCTGTCACTGTTTCTGGAATCTTCGTATCTTTCATTTTTAGAATATCCTGCAGTAATCTCTGTAGAGTTGAATTGGTGGTTGCAAATTCCCCTAATTCCTCTTTATCCTGGAAGCACCTTGTTTTTCCATCAATTTCTAGGGACAGTTGTGCAGGATATATCATTCTTGGCTGGAGGTTATTATCTTTCAAAGCTTGAATTATTTCGTCCCACGCTCTTCGTGATTTGATGGTTTGTGCTGAGAAGTCTGCTGTAATTCTGATGGGTGTTCCCTTGTAAGTGATCTGTTTCTTGTCTCTGACGGCTTTTAATATTCTGTTCTTATATTGGATTTCTGGTATTTTGATTATTATATGCCTGGGTGTAGCTCTGTTTGGGTTGTAGGTGGCTGGGGTCCTGTATGCCTCATACATCTGAGTATCTTTACCTTTTGCTAAATTAGGGAAATTCTCCTGGATTACTTCTGTGAATAGCTTTTGTAGTTCATTTGTTTGAGTCCCTACTT
The DNA here is from genome assembly GCF_034190915.1 of Cavia porcellus. Taxonomy (NCBI): domain Eukaryota; kingdom Metazoa; phylum Chordata; class Mammalia; order Rodentia; family Caviidae; genus Cavia; species Cavia porcellus. The sequence continues at coordinate 38,946,870 of NW_026947508.1, forward strand.
CTTCTATGTTCTTAATTCTTAAGTTATAGATCCTCTTGTCATCTTCTAGTCTTTGTATTATTGCTGTTTGTTTTCTTGTCATTTTTAAAAAGTTTTTCATTTCATGCTCCCACCTTACAAATCTGTCCTCCAGTTCAGATAATCTATCCTTAGTTTCTTTCAAGCTGTTATGCCAGCTTTCAATAGATGTTTTAGTTTCCTGGTAATCTCTGTGAACCTGCTTCACGTATTCTATGTTTTCTCTATTTTCTCCATCAAACAATTCTCGCCTTTTTTTCTGTTCTTCCATTCCACCATCTGTTTTTTCTTGGGTGGTGCTTAGCATTTCTCTAACTATTCTACTTATTTCTTGCTTTATTTCATTAAATACTTCATTTTTGAACTCGTCTATGAGGCTCTGGAGATACTGTTTTATATCTATAGGTGCCGTGTCTGATATTGCATGTTTTCTGTCTTCATTCTCTTTTGGTTTTACCTTTCCTGGATCAGTGTTCTCAGGGTTGGGGATTGAGGAGCCTTTCTTGTTGCTCCCTTTTCCCTTACTTTTTGTTCCTTCCATACAAGCGTATGTAGGAGTCTCAGTTTTTTTTTTTTTTTTCTCTCTTTGTCTGTGGCAGTTTGTTTGAATCCGCCAGCTAAGTGTTCCCGCCCACTACAGTGTACTAGGGAGACACAGACCTGGGCAGCCTCTGCTGGGCCCACCCCTCCAGGTCAACCTACTGAATGTTTCACTGCTAGGGTGCACCTCCAGGCACAGGGACCTTATTTGGGCTAGCCTACAGGATCTTAGTCTGTGGAGTGACCAGGCCAAGCGCTCCCCACCAATCCAGCTTGAGAGGGGAATATGCAACTAAAGTCACTGCAGGGCTGTGTTCTGGCTAGTCTGCCCATTCCCAGAATGTCCTCTGTTGGAGCTAGTCTATGAAAGGGTCCCCATTTCACTCACTGCAGGTCGAGCCAGTCCTGCTCTCAATGCCGTTTGGGCCGATTCCCGCTCTCAGAGCTTTCGCGTGCCTCTCTCCCCGCCGTGCAGATTGGGACACAGTATCGGCAGCAGGAAATTCAAATCGCCGCTTCCAATGGCACGGGATCCAGCTTCCGCACTGAGATTTTATCTGTTCCTTTTACAGCATCAGGATTGCATTTCCAGTTGGTTTCTCTCAGCTTACTTCGTTCCTGCATCGGCAAGGTATATCTCCCCTCGCGTGGGACTCCTCACACGGCACCGCTCCTGGATTCTAAGCTGGTAATCTCAGAGAGCCTCCGTGGCTGCTGTTATTTGTCCACCATGTTCTCCCGGAAGTCCCTGGTTTTTCTTAATCTTGGTTCCTGAGGACGAGGTTGGGCATGTTTCTCTAGTCACATGCAGCTACACTTAGACTCCTCCATAGTGGCAGGCACTTGAGGGCTTGGCTGGCCATTTCTCTTGGTCCATGCTGGTTACCAGTCCCTGATGGCAGCTGGGAGGCTTGCGGGAGATGTGGCTGGCTTCCAAATTAGGTAGTTTTGTCCCCAACTACCAAGGGGATAAAAGTGAAGCTTCAGGAACTTCCGGGAGAACATGGCGGACAGATAACAGCAACTACTGGAGGCTCTCTGAAAGACTCAGCTCAGAAGCCAGGAATGGTGCAGACTATGGAGACATAAGCAGGTGGAGATATGCTCTGCTGACTCAGGAATGAACTGGGCTGAGAGAAACCAACTTGGAATGCAGTCCTGGTGCTAAAACAGGAACAGAAAAGCCTCGGTGTGGAGGCTGGACCCCGCGCCATTGTAAGCCGCGATTTGGGTTTCCTGCCGCGCGGCGGCTGGCTGCCTCTACAGTGGCTCGGCAAGGGGAGAGACGCGCAGAAGCTCTGAGAACGGCAATCTGCGAACGGCAGGGAGGCGTGCACTGACTTGTGGTGAGGTGAGTGAGAGAAACTGACACTCTACCACGGTTTGACTCCAGCAGAGGACTTTCTGGGCCCGAGCAGTCCTGCGGGAGCAGGGCACGGTGGCGACTCCAGCCACACATCCCCCTCTCGGGCTGGATTGGTGAAAAGTGCCTGGCCTGCGTGACGCTGCCGGCGGACCTGGTAGGCTGTCCCAACCCAGATCCCAGAGCCTGACAGTGGCCGGGAGGGGAGACGCGTAGGCTGCCTGGTCCGTAACTCCCTGGTGCGCAGCGGTGAGCGGGAACACCTAACTGGCGCAATTCGATCAGGCTGTGGCTGACTGGGAGAGAAGCTGGGCCTCTTATATAAGCTTGCATATATAAGGAACAGAGAAGAAGAGGCAGCATGGGAAGAGGCAGCAACAAGAAAGGCTCCTCGGCCCCCAATTCTGAGAAACAGGCAATAGCAGACACCGCACCAATACACATAAGGCGCCATATAGAGAGCCTCATAGACCAATTCAGGAATGAAGTTATCAATGACCTGAAGCTAGAAGTATGCAGAATAGTTAGAGAAATGCTAAGTACCACCCAAGAAAAAACAGGTGGTGGAATGGAAGAACAGAAAAAAAGGGGAGAATTGTTTGATGGAGAAAACAGAGAAAGCATAGAATACGTGAAGCAGGTTCAAAGGGACTACCAAGATACTAAGAAGTCTATCGAAGACTGGCATAACAGCTTGAAAGAAACTAAGGACAGACTATCTGAACTGGAGGGCAGACTTGTAATATGGGAGAATGAAATGAAAAACTTCTTAAAAATAACAAAGAAACAAACAGCAATAATACAAAGACAAGAAGATGATAAGAGGAGACATAACTTAAGGATTAAGAACATAAAAGAATAAGTAGGGACACAAACAAGTGAACTACAAAAGCTACTCACAGAAATAATCCAGGAGAATTTTCCTAATTTAGCAAAAGGTAAAGATACTCAGATGTATGAGGCATACAGGACCCCAGCTACCTACAACCCAAACAGAGCTACACCCAGGCATATAATAATCAAAATTCCAGAAATTCAATACAAGAACAGAATATTAAAAGCTGTCAGAGACAAGAAACAGACCACTTACAAGGGAACACCCATCAGAATTACAGCAGATTTCTCTGCACAAACCATCAAATCACGAAGAGCGTGGGGAGAAATAATTCAAGCTTTGAAAGATAATAATCTCCAGCCAAGATTGAGATATCCTGCACAACTGTCCCTGGAAATTGATGGAAAAACAAGGTGCTTCCAGGATAAAGAGGAACTGGGGGAATTTGCAACCACCAATTCAACTCTACAGAGAGTATTGCAGGATATTCTAAAAAAAGAAAATTACAAAGAATCCAGAAATAATGGCAGAGAGGCCACAACGAATGGAGCAGAGAACAAAATGAAGAAGACAAACTGACAGCTACTGACAGAAAAAGAGCTCAACAGAAATGAGGCAGAGAGGATTGGATGATAGGAACAGCTATTTTGGAGAAAATGACATCTTAATAGGTAATACTGATTTAGTATCATCTTGTTTTGAAGTCTTATCTAGCTTTTGTCCTTCTGTCTCCAATGGTCTAAATAGGCTGTATCTTATTGGATTTTATTATGTACGATAGTATAAGCAAAAACCTTTTAAAGACAAGGAGATTATACAGAAACCATTGTTCATTTTCTGTTAGTCGATTCTAAATACTCTGTAATGCTGTCATTCTCTTGAATGGTTTTACATTGTTTTGATATACTTAATGCTACAGTATACGAAGTTGTACTCAAGGATTTCAAAGAAAGAGACAATATGGTAACTACTTTTAGGTTAGGATTATCTGGTGGTGAAACACTACTCTGCTTAAATGGTTATGTTTTGATCTGCGCTGTTTCGTTGTTATGCCCTCTTTTATCTCAATCTCCACTCCATTATTTACTTTTTTATCTTTATCCTTTTAATTAAAGGAAAAAAATAGCAGGATATATTATAGTAACCCACTTTGACTTTTCATTACCTTGATTTAAAGCCCTGTATTACTCTCACCATCTGGTTTTTAACTGATGTTCCCCTATTCTGTTTTGCTGGATAGTATCAGGTTCGAAAGTTTAGGCATCAGCTGTGAAGATAATGAGATTCATTATGACGCCCATTCTTGTTGACTTTTATCTACTTTCGAAGACCTACAATGTCTCCAATGTTTTGGTTTTGTCGGTTTTATTCTTTACTGTTTTGTTCAATTGTATTATAACTAACGATATAGGCAATTCTATTAGAGATAGCGGGAGGCATTATGGTAACCATTTTTGATCACCCTGTATTATGTTTTTACATTATCTATTATGTCCACCCTTTTGACTTGACCGATTCTGTTCTGTTATGTCACATTTGGTTTTACTCTCTTCCAAAAAAGTAATAAGAACCGTGGGAGCAATGAAACCCAAAATGTGTAATAGTCATGGTACAAAAGAGAGGAAAAGAAAGTGCTCCAAACTATATAACTGCATGTATATTTAAATGTGTAAGATAGAAAATGATATCACAGAGTTTTATTGGATCAATGAACAGAACTGTTTGCAGTATCGTTGATGGAATGTCCACTTTACAAGCTTTAATTTTGTGACTTGAACAATTATTTCTAAGATGACAATATGTAATCCATTAACTAGTGATTTCCTACTGTTCATTTTTTTTCTGTAAATCTGTATAACTTGTACCCTTTCCCTGCTTTTTTTTTTTTTTTTTTTCTTTTCTCCTTAAATAAAATTTAAAAAAAAAAGTGAAGCTTCATTAAATGTACTTCCTTGTACCTGGAAAGAATTTAATTCATCTCTTTGCTCTGGGCAGAAGCCAATAATTGAAAGCATCATTTCTTTAAAACTGGCTCATTTAAGCATGTCTGCCTTCTCCTTTTTTGAAGTCAAGTACACCATTCAATTTTGCTTTGGCTTTTGCTTCTGCAAATTGTTAGTTCCTGTGTCACAGAAATGCTGCTTAACAGGACAGACGGCTCTCCAGATTGGTCCCTGGTGCTCCTGACTGCAAATAAGTTTGTGGAGGTTTCAGTCCATAATCATCTGTGTCCAAGGCAGGTTGTCTTGCTTTTATAAAGGCTTCTGGTTTAAAGGGCTTTGTCCAAATTTGTATATAGAATGTTCTTGACATTTCTTTTTGTCATTTCTTTTTTCAATGTTTCTTGCATGTCCTCTCTTCCAGTGATGCCCATGAGCTCCTGATTGCTCTCTTGAAGCTGAATGTTTTATATGGTTCTCAGTCTTGTCCTTTTATTCTTCAGTGCTGCCATCTCCTATGTTTTTAAGGATTTTAATGTCAAAATTAAAAGCTTGCTCTGCACTTCCCATGTATAAATTCATCATCCCTCTATTCTTGGCTTTGTGTGGCATTTAATATTTAATATTTGGTTTAATATTTTGACAGAAAAATTATCCCTTTCTACCACACCAATGCACATAAACACGTTTATTCTAATTATAAATTCAGAAGATGAATAAATAACCATAGGTATGTCCATGGACCAACTGACCCCACCTTAACTTAGGTCCAGACTCCGCCTATCACCTACCACCAGTAACTCCTGTGTAAGTCACAGCGTCCTTCTAGATCACCAGTAATTGATAGGTATTGATTCAAAGCAGTATCTGTTAATAGATTAATGGTCTGATTTTTCCTTTTTTTTTTTTCTTTTATTTGCACAGACCTTCTAGCAAATGACTGAAAGTTTCTTTGGACAAAGATTAGAAAATTTATAACACAGTCTCGTGGCAATGCTGCAAGACCACTCCTCAAAGGAAAGAAATCCCCAATTCAATCAATGGACTCTATGTTTATGAACTGGTATGTCTGTAAACTGAGTGGGAGGCTATGACCCACCACAACGATATCAAGTCACGTTTTTGACACCAGAAATAGAACAGTTTGCTCACTGACTAGCATAAAGCTGAAGATCCCTAGGCATGGACTTGTTGTAGACTAAATTTTTTTATCCCTCACAAAATTCATACATTGAAACCCTAATCCCCAATAAAAGATACTAAAATGTAGTGCTAGCTGGGAATGGTGGTGCACACCTATAACCCTAGTACTCTAGAAGGCTGAAGCAGGAGGATCACAAGTTCAAGCCCAGCAAGATCTGGTCCCAGAATAAGAAGTAAACTACATGCCTGTAATCCCAGCACTTGGGAGGCTGAGGCAAGAGGATCACTGTGAGTTTAAGGCCAGCCTGAACTCCATAGCCAAAACCCTGTCTCCAAAAGACCAAAAAAATGAACTAGAAATATAGCTCAGTGCAAAGGCCCTGGGTGCATTCCCCAATAACACACACACACACACAGACACACACACACACAGGAGCTTTGGGGAGGTGATTGGATCATGAGACTGGAACCTTATGAATAAGAATTATTGCCTTTAAAAAGACTCCAGACAGTCCCCACACACACCTTTTCTCACAGATGAGGACCGCCATCTCTGAACTAGAAAATTGACCTTGACTAGACATCAAATTGGCTGGCACCTTGCTTTTGGGTTTCCTTGCATCCAGAACTGTGAGAAATAAATGTTCGTTGTTTAACCTCCCAGTCCATGGTATTTTTGTGATAATAGTCAAGTGAAATAAGATAGGGCCAATGCATTCTATTGCCCTTTACACTGAATGTACTACCTTGTCTTTCAAGGTTAAGTGCTGTAACTTGACCTCTGCTATTCGGGATCACATCATTTTTAGGGACATCTGTGAGTTCATCTCAATGGCAGCATCTACTTGATCATTATTTTTCACATAAAGGGAAACAGTTACATATCCCTCCAAAGTATTTCTCAAGGCATTAGTATTTCTCCTCTCACTACAGATTTCTCAGAGCCTTGTGTTCCCTCCAGGCTTCCTCAAGAATTAGAGAATTTAGTGGGCACAAAATAAGGCCTCTCTGATATTCCTATCTCTTTAAATTTTTGAATTTCCCTTCTTACTTCATATTGGTAAAGTGCTGGTATCTCATCCTCACTGGCTACATGTCATCATTAAATCAAAATCTCAGCCAACCCTTTTAATCTGTTAGAGCCCCCAATCTGTACAAATTAACACATTAAATCTAGAACATTTAGCAAATGTCTCCAGAACAATGAATTCTTCCCAACCTAGTGTTATAGTTTGCCTTCTGTGGTCTGACATCCTTGGAATTTATTCCTATACATATTCCCTGATCTGCTAATACTGTATATATTTTAGCCAAACTGTAATAATGGTATACATAATTCTTCCTTATTCATGGTTTTGCTTCCGGGGTTCATTTACCTGAATCACACATGGCCCAAAAAATATTAAATGAAAATTTCTGAAAAAATTCACTCACAAGTTTTAATGTATGTATCAACCTGAGTAGCATGATAAAATTTCATGGCACCCTGCTGCATCCCACCCAGCATATAAGTTTTCACTTTTTCCAGTGTATCCACACTGTATACACTACAGCTACTGTTGTCACTTGATAGTTGTCTCAGTTATCAGACTGACTGTCACAGTATCACAAAGCTTATGTTCAAGTAACCATATTTAACTTAATAATGGCCTCAAAGCATAGCAGTAGTGATGCAAAAGAGGTACTAGGTCATATCTACAGCTCAGTGCACTCTGAGGTTCTTGGCATCTGATAGGCGTCTTAGAATACATGCCTCTTGGATGAGAGGGAACTGTATCTCAAACAACCAGTAAATATTACATACTAATATTAAAACACCAGAAACATTCATACAAACTCAGAAATAGAGATTATCAACCTATATTTTAACAAATATTGTACTAGACAAAAAAAAAGATTGTTAGTAATGAATGCTGTTGAGAATATGCGGACATAGGCACTTTCCAACACTGCTGAAGTAAGAGCAAGTGAAACCTTTCTGGATAGTAACTTGACAACCTATGTCAAAAACTTTATAATTACTTGTGGCTTCAACTGAACAAGTTCAGCTCTAGAAATTCATTATGAAAAGATAATCAGGCAAGTTCACCTGCATTCAGCAACATTTGTTGTGGTAATGGCAGATTGTAAAATAAGAAAATCTAGGGAAAATCCAATTGTGCATTTAAGGATTAGTTGAGGCATACTTGTACTTAAGGTCAGAGATTCATAGCCTTGGCTTTGCTCATCTCCCTACCAGAGGAAGAGGGGGTTTGGGAGGAGGCATATCCTTGCTCAAGAAGTTCTCTGTGGTCCTTCTTTCCTACCTGCAGCAGTTAGACACCGGAAAGCAGACCATGGCAAATACTAATCCATACTATTCACCCTTGCCAGTTGCCCCCGGGAGTGTCAGGTTATACTTCCCCAGGTCAATACGAATTTTTTTTAAATCTTGAAAATGTAAGGGACATTGAGTTTGACAAGAAGAACCCTATAGGGTTTAATACCAATTAAATCTTGGTCACCTCATTTATGAAGAACATTCTGGCCTTAGACTAATGAAATCTAAAATTTTGGAAAGAGGGATTTAAAGAAGACAACTATTAAGATTACTGGCAGTCATATAATTCCAGGATTCTAGGAAACAGAGACAAGAAGATCATAAGTTTGAGCCCAACCTGGGCAACTGAATGACCTATGAGGACGTATCTCAAAAAAATGTTAAAAGCTGGGTATGATGACACTCCTGTACTCCCATTACTCAAGAGTCAGTCGGAAGATCAGCTTAAGTCCGAGGGCAGCCTGGACTACATATGAGTTGATGGCCAGCCTGCACTACAGGGTGAGACCCTGTCTTAAAAAACAAAAACAAAAACAAATTGTAAAAGGAACTAGGTTAACTCAGTGTGAAGGTTCTGGATTCAATCCCCAGTACCACACAAAAAAAAAAAAAAAAGTGGCAGTTACTTTTAGTGATAAGCAATGCGTGGTTTAAGTCCAAAAAGCATACAGAAACAGCATTATGATCCTAGCACTCAGGAGGCTCAGGCAGGAGGATAGTTACAAGTTCAAGACAGGCCTGGGCTACAAAGTGAGCCTAAAGCCAACCTGAACTACATGACGAGACTCTGTCTCAAAAAGAAAAAGAAAAAAAGGAAAAAGGAAAAGAAAAAGAAATAGCATTATGAAGAAGCAACATTAGAAACATAACCAACTCACATATTTACAGTGAATTTCTAATCGACTTGGGCTAAAGTGAGAGGACTGAAGAAGGAAAAATAGACAACATATTCATCAGATATATAATTTAGAATGAAAAGTACATCTGGAATCTATGAACTGAATAGTTTCTTTTAGCTAATGTTACACTGTAATTTACCCATTAGAAGCTGCATCTTTTCTCAACCCCTCAGTATATGTCATTCACTTTCCTACTTTCCTCTAACAATAAATTATGAATTAGTGATGCTTCTTAAATTCAAACCACTAACTCTAAACCCTGTGCCATAATCCACATAGGGGTCCTTTCAACATCAGTTAAGTGGTAAGTAGAATCCTGACAGCAAGGACATTAAAACTCCTTACTAGAGAAGCTTTAGCCAGCTAATTAATCACTTTTACCATGCAGTTTTAGCAAATGCAGTTGCCATGTATGTGTTTGTGTGTATTTCTGTCTGTATGTGTCTGTGTCTGTGTGTACATGCACTATGCTATGCTAGAGAATCAAAGCAGGATCTCAGGCATGTTAAGCACACACTGTACCACTGAGTTACACCCCCAGACCCATCAAATAGAGTTGCTTTTATGCCACAAGTTCTATGAGAATCAGTGCTTTAAAATACAGGGAATTTATTGTTTTAAGACCTATTCAGACCTATAAAAAGCAGTCACCACATGTTTTCTCCCAGAAACAAAAGCTAAGAGCAGGTAACAACCCAGAAAGTTATTCATCATTGCAGAAGGATAGGCTTAGCGTCTTCCCTCTGCTGCCAGGGTGGTGCTGATTCCAGCATAAAAGAGCCCTTCAATTGAGAGGCTTTACCACTCATCAATGATGTTCACTTTGGTTAATTAGAAATACTAAAATAACATGGGAATAATTATGCTAGCCTAACAGAGCATGAATAAATTATACAAAAGCCATGAGTAAACAGATTGTCCACATTAGCTTTTCATAATGGTTCCTATTTCAACTTCATAGACTTGACAATGCACCAAAGTTCAATGGAGTGGGAAGTCAGAATGATACCCAACTGGACCCAATCATACTTCAGATACTTAACTAGCATTTGTACAACAGACAGCATGCTGCAAGAGTAAGGGATCAATTTTCCTGAAATATATTTTTACCCTAATATTATATATACTTAAATAAAGGGTAAATTTTTATCCAAGAGTGCAGTGTGACCTGGGAATAAATTAGTTTCTCTCATTGACCCATTTCAGAGTTAATTACCCTTCATTTTGGCTCCAGAAAGATATAGTGCATAGCCATTCTCACCAGAATAGATATCTTCACAAAAGGGAAAATGGAGTCTCCTGAATATGCCCTCTCCTTGCCTCCTCCCTTAAGGGAGACAACAACATGCCTGATCAGAACTTCTGTTAGGAAGTGAAAAGTAGTAGGGAAAAAATTCATAAAGCTCTTGTCTACACAATAATTCAATTAAGCTAAAATTAGCAAGTCAACATCATCTTGACAGTCCAACTTCATGAAATTTTGTAATATACAATTCCATTCTGGCAAGACATATCCAATCTCCAAACCACTTTTCTAAAACTGTTATTCAGCCTAGAATGACCCCACATCAGAGTCCAACAGTTCCTCACAATATCTGATCAACTCCATGCTTGGGTGGAATAAATAATTAAAAATTGAAGATAATTCAAATTTCAATTAGAGACTGAAGATATTCAATTTTCAAGGATATCAAAAACTATTAAATGGGGCCGGGGATTTAGCTCAGTGGCATAAGCGCCTGCCTCGCAAGTGTGTGGTCGTGAGTTCAATCCCTGGTACCAATAAAAAAGAAAAAGACAAAAAAAAAAAAAAAAAACTATTAAATACTTACATGTAAATTTAATAAGATATAAGTAAAACCTGTATGTTGAAAACTATAAAGCATTTTGAGATACTAAAGAATTCTTAAATGAGTGGCGATATTTAACATATTTATGGATCTTTTTTTTTTTTTTTTTTTGTCTTTTTTTCATTTTTATCGGTACCGGGGATCGAACTCACAACTGCCTGCTTGCAAGGTAGGTACTTATGCCACTGAGCTAAATCCTCAGCCCCTTATTCATGGATCTTAAGACTCAATATTTTAAGGTGAAAATTCTTCCCAAAATTGTCCTGTTTATTTGATCATGGCAGGTTTTTTTTTTTTAAAGTAGTTTCTTAAATGTATATGGAAATGCAAAACACTTAGAACTTACCAAGCAATCCTGAAAACAGAAACGAGCTTATACTATCTGATTTCAAACTCTATGATAAAACTATTGTTGGGCATGATGCCACACACCTATAATTCCAGAACTTGGAAAGCTGAGGCAGAAGGATCATTGTGAGTTTGAGGCCATCCTGGGGCTACATAGTAAGTTCAAGACCAGCCTGAAATACATGATGAGACTCTGTCTCGACCCTCCTCCCTAAAAGAACAAAAAACTACAACAACAAAAACTACATACAGTAATAAGACTGCGTGCTGTTGACATAAAGATAAACATATAGACCACTGGAACTCAATATAGAACCCACAAATACACTCATACATATATGATGAATGAAAGGCATCAAACTCAATAGGAAAAGAAAATTCTTTTATCAAGTAGTACTACAATAGATAAATACTCATATCAAGAAAATGAACTACCTCATACCATACATAAAAGTTAATTAATGACATACCTAAAACTATGAAACTTTATGGAAAAGAAAAGAAGATCTAGAAATAGACAAATTTTCTTAGACATGACATAAAAAGCAATAATCATAGGGGTTGGGGATTTAGCTCAGCGACATAAGCGCCTGCCTTGCAAGCAGGCAGTCATGAGTTCGATCCCTAGTACTGATAAAAAGGAAAAAGACAAAAAAAAACAGCAATAATCATAAAGAAAAAAGTTAAAAGTTTAAAAGATAAATTCAGCTTCATCAAAATTAAAACTCTCATCAAAAAAATCAGCAAGAAAACAATATAAAGCCATAGATTGGAAGGCTATATTCACAAAACATATATCTGACAAAGAACTTATATTCCAAATACATTAAGAATTTCTAAAGTTAATAAATAGACTATTAGAATAATCATTTCTCAAAGGAAGGTATGTAAATGGCCAACACCATGTGAAAAATACTCATCATCATTGCAAAAGAAAAATTTAAACAACTATGAGATATTATTCAACACTAACTGGATTGGCTAAAATTTTTAAAATTTCAAATATTGGAGAAGTATGGAATAAGTAGAACTCCCATCTGTGATTAGTGGGAATATGAAATAAAACCACCACTTTGGCAATTACATATATCAAGAGTAAACTCACTCTTTAGCCTATAATTTCACTCCTGGTATTTAACCAGAAGAAACTACACCATGAAGCTACAAACAGATGTATACAAGTATGTTCATGGACAATTTTATTCGCAACAATATAACACATCAAATCACCTAAAAGTTCTTCAACTATTGATTGTGTTAAAATGTGGCACTATGTTAGCTTTTCATGGCAGTGACAAAAATACAAAGCATAAATAGCTTAAAGGAGGAAAGCTTTGCTTTGGTTCACACTTTCAGAGGCTTCAGCTCATGGTCTGCTGGCTCTGAGGTAGGAATATCATGGCAGAAGTACATGGCAAAGAGAGCTGCTCACCTCCTCACAGCCATGTAGCATAGATAAGGGAAAAGCAAAAAGGAGAGGAAATGGACAGGTATAAGAATATAAACTGCCGGGGGCTGGGAATTTAGCTCAGTGGCATAAGCACCTGCCTTGCAAGTGTGTGGTCATGAGTTCAATCCTCAGTACCAATTAAAAAAAAAAAGAAAAAGACAAATTAAAAAAGGATATAAACTTTCAGGTTATGTGCAATGCTCATGACCTACCTACTTCATGCAATCAGGTTCCATCTTCTGACAGCACATTCAGCTATGAATTTAGCCATGGATTGATACAGTGATGAAGTTAAAGTCCTTATGACCTAATCACCTTCCAAAAGCTTCATACCTGAACACATGAACCTTTTTTTTAAGTTTTTTTAAAAATTTGATTTAAGGAGAAAAAGAAAAAAACAGAAAAAGGGTACAAATTATACAGAATTTTTTTTAAAAAGTAGGAAATCACTAGTTAATAGATTACATATTGTCATCTTAGAAATAGTTTTTTAAGTTACAAAATTAAAGCATATAAAGTGGACATTCAAATAGTGAGACTGCAAACAGTCCTGTTCATTGATCCAACAAAAACTCAGTAATATGGTTATCTATCTTATACGCTTAAATATACATGTAGTTATATCTTTTAGAGCACTTTCTTTTCCTCTCTTTTTTACAATGGCAATTATACATTTTGGGTTTTATTACTCCAACAGTTCTTATTACTTTTTTTGAAGATAATAAAACCAAATGTGACATAACAAAACAGGGTCAGTCAAATCAAAAGGATGGACATAGTACATAATGTAAAAACAGAATACAAGGTGATCAACAGTGGTTACCATAATGACTCTTGCTATCTTAAAAAGAATTGCCTGTATCATCAGTTATAATAAAATTGAACAAAACAGTAAAGAACAAAGCCAATAAAACCAAAACATTGGAGACATTACAGGACTTCAAAAGAAGATAATAGTCAAACCAGAATGGGCATCATAGTGAATCTTATTGTTTTCACAGTTGTTGCCTATACTCTCAAACTTGGTACTATCAATCAAAACAGAATAGAGTAAAATCAGTCAAAACAAGATGGTGAGAGCAATACAGGGTTGCAAATCAAGTTAATAGGAAATCAAAGTGGGTTACTATAATATATCCTACTGTCTGCTATTTTTTATTTATTTTTTCCCTTAATTAAAAAGATAAAAATAAATAATAAATAATAAAAAAGGAGATTGAGATAAAAGAGGACATAACAACAAAACAGCACAGGTCAGAACATAACCATTTAAGCAAAATAGTGTTTCACCACAAGTTATCCCAACATAAAAGTAGTTACCATAGTGTCTCTTTCCTTGAAATCTTTGAGTATAACTTTGTATACTGTAGCATCAAACATATCAAGACAATGTAAAACATTCAAGAGAATGACAGTCGCTGGGCATGGTGGCTCACGCCTGTAATCCCAGCACCGGGGAGGCTGAGGTGGGAGGATCATTGCAAGTTTGAGACCAGCCTGGGCTACAAAGTGAGCTCAAGGCCAGCCTGAACTGCATAGCAAGACCCCATCTCAAAAAAAAAAAAAAAAAAAAGACAAAAAAAATTTTTAAAAGAAAGAGAATGACAGTATTACAGGGTATTTAGAACCAACTAACAGAAAATGAACAATGGTTTCTGTACTATTTCCTTGCCTATAAAAGTACTTGTTTATATTATCACATATAATAAAAATCCAATAAGATACAACATGTTAAGACTGATGGAGACAGAAGAACAAAAGCTTGATGGGACTTCAAAACAAGATGATATTAAATCAGCATTAGCTATTATGATGTCTTGTTTTCTCCAAAATAGCTGTTCATACCATCCAACCTTCTCTACCTCATTTCTGTTGAGCTCTTTTTCTGTCACTAGTTGTCAGTTTGTCTTCTTCATTTTGCTTTCTGCTCCATTCATTGTGGCCTCTCTGCCACTGTTTCTAGAATCTTGGTATTTTTCTCTTTTAGAATGCCCTGCACTATTCTCTGTAGAGTTGAATTGGTGGTTGCAAATTCCCCTAGTTGCTCTTTATCCTGCAAGCACCCTGTTTCTCCATTAATTTCTAAGGACAGTTGTGCAGGATATATCAATTTTGGCTGGAGGTTATTGTCTTTCAAAGCTTGAATTATTTCATCCCACACTCTTCATGATTTGATGGTTTGTGCCGAGAAGTCTGCTGTAATTCTGATGGGTGTTCCCTTGTAAGTGATCTGTTTCTTGTCTCTGACAGCTTTTGATATTCTGTTCTTATATTGGATTTCTGGAATTTTGATTATTATATGCCTGGGTGTAGTTCTATTGGGGTTGTAGGTGGCTGGGGTCCTGTATGCCTCAGAGATATGAGTATCTTTACCTTTTCCCTTATTAGGGAAGTCTCCTTGATTATTTCTGTGAATAGCCTTTGCAGTTCATTTGTTTGTATCCCTGCTTCTTCCTTTACATTCTTTTTTTTTTTTTTTTTTTTTTTTTTTTTGTCGTTTTCCTTTTTATCGGTACCGGGGATCGAACTCACGACTGCCTGCTTGCAAGGCAGGCACTTATGCTGCTGAGCTAAATCACAAGCCCTTCCTTTACATTCTTAATTCTAATTCTAAAGTTATAGATCCTCTTATCATCTTCTAGCCTTTGTATTGTTACTGCTTGTTTCCTTGTTATTTTTAAGAAGTTTTTCCTTTCATGCTCCCACATTACAAATCTGTCCTCCAGTTCAGATAATCTATCCTTAGTTTCTTTCAAACTGTTATGCCAGCTTTCAATAGAGCTTTTAGTTTCCTGGTAATCTCTTTGAACCTGCTTCATGTATTCTACGTTTTCTCTATTTTCTCCATCAAACAATTCTCCCCTTTTTTCTGTTCTTCCATTCCACCAACTGTTTTTTCTTGGGAAGTGCTTAGCATTTTTTTAACTATTCTACTTATATCTTGCTTTATTTGGTTAAATACTTCACTTTTGAACTCATCTATGAGGTCCCAGGGATATTGCTTTATGTCTATTGGTGCTGTGCTTGATATTGCATGTTTTCTGTCCTCATTCTCCTTTGCGTTTACCTTTCCTGGATCAGTGTTCTCAGGATTGGGGGCCAAGGACCCTTTCTTGTTTTCTCTTCTTCTCATATTTTTTGTTCCTTCCATACAAGCGTATGTAAGAGGCCCAGTTTCTTTCTTTGTCAGTTACAGTTTGTTTGAATCTCACCGGCTATTTGTTCCCATCCCCTGCAGTATACTAGGAAGACACAGACCTGGGCAGCCTATGTTGGGCCCATCCCTCCAGGTCAGTCAGCCTGCTGAAGGCTTCACTGCATTGGGGTACACTGCCAGGCACAGGGACCTGGTTTGGGCTAGCCTACTGGGTCTTAGTCTGTGGTGCCACCCAGGTCAAGCACTCCCCAACAACACTGCTTGAGAGGGAAATATGAGACTGAAGTCACTGCAACGTCCTGTTCCGGCTAGTCTTCCTGGTCCCAGAATGTCCTCTTTTGGAGCCTCCTAGTCTATGGAAGGGTCTTCATTCCTCTCACTCAGTCAATGCAGGGCTCCCTGCCAGCTCTGCTCTCAATTCGGTTTGCTGATTCCCCCTCTCAGAGCTTTCACGTCTCTATCCCTGCTGTGCCGATTCACATGCAGCAGCAGTGGCAGGAAGTTCAAGCTATGGTTTCCAGAGGTGCAGGTTCTAGCTTCAGCACTGAGACTTTAGCTGTTCCAGTTGTAGTGCCGGGATTGCATTTCCAGTTGGTTTCTCTCAGCTTAGTTTGTTCCTGGGTCAGCAGGGTACATCTCCCCCTGCTTAGGACTCTGCACACTGCACCATTCCTGGAATCTAAGCTGGCTATCTCAGAGAGCCTCCATAGCTGCTGTTATCTATCTGCCATGTTCTCCTGGAAGTCCTGAACACATGAACCTTTTGGGGGATATTTTTCATCCAAACCATAACAGGCATATTCTTAAAATTGAATAATATTGTATAAGAAATGAAATATTGATACATGCATCAACATGGAAAATTCTCACAAATGATGCTAAACTAATCTAAAGTTTAAAATAATCAGAAGAGTAGTTCTTTAGGGGTCAGTAGAAGAGATTGATGGAGAAAGCACACAGTGAAATGTTCTATATCATGATACGAATATGAGCTATAAATGTTTATCCACTTGTCAAAATTGTATAATTAATTTTTTATATCTCAACATATGCAAACTTTACCTGAAAAATAACTTTAAGCAAAATAATAATAAACACAATTGGAATGAGTGGGTAGAAAGAGATAAAACAAAATGGTAGAATATTAATAAATATTGGAGGTAGGTGGTAGGTACATCAAATTCATTATATGATTCTTTGTATTTTGTATATGTTTGAACTTTTTCATAATAATGTTCTTCAAAAAATCAGCTAATCTGCCACATTTCCTAGTTATGCATTGTGGTCCATCAAAAATTCATTTCCTCACACCTAAATACTATTTCAAACATCCTTCTCCTCCTCCCCAACTTTACATCTGTTTTCATACTCACAATATGACCTAGTTTCCTGTGTCACAAAGAAAACAGAGCCATTTTTCTCCTCTGTCTTCTGCTAGCTCCTTCCCTTCAACACTGAACTACTCTCAAGTCTTTGTTATCCTAAAAACAAAACAAAAACCTTCGTTCACATTTTCTTCTAATACTATGTGATCTCTTTTCTCTTTCACAGACCAATTTCTTGAAAGAATTATAACACTACTTGTCTTAACATTCTGCTTCAGTCATTCTTTGGCCACTTCATTTAAATGCCTCTTAGTAGGATCACTGTTGAGCTCCAAGTTACTCAATCAGTGTTTTTCGGTCCTTATCATACTTGGACACTTGGTAGTATTTGACATCTCCTTATCAAATACCCTCTCGAAGTTTTCTTTGACATCATATCCCTGCCTTCAGTCTCTGATAATCTTATTCTTTTCCAGAACCTTACATGCTAGGGTTTCATAACCCAGTGTCTTACACCTCTCTCAATGCACTGTGCTTCCTCTAGGTGATTTCATTTCCTCCTACACGTGTGGAGGACTGTCAAATGGTGTCTCCAGCTCATACCTCCCTTCAGACTCCAGAACTGAGTATTTAGCTCTTTAGAGTGCTTTTTGATGCCCCATGACGTCTCAAATACTCATGTCCAAAGTTAAACCCTAGAATCTTCTAAACACAAATGCCTGCCTCCTTCTAGGATTTCCTATACCAGTATTGTCACTACTTTCTATAATCACTTAAGCCACAGTTTTGGAATTCTTGACTTCTGCATTTCTCTTACTTCATACAGCCAATTGACTACCAATTCTTTGGAGGGTCTACTTGTTAAGTAGTCCTCAAATCTTCATTGTCTCTGCCTCATTCCAGTCCAAGGAAACATCTACTTTTCTTAGATTCTAGTAGTGGCTTGCCTATTGATCTTCCTGCCCTCGATCACACACTCTTCCAGACCTTTCCCCATACCAGCCAGAGAGGTCTTTTCAAATTTCTATTCAGTCATTTTTCCCCATATTCCCCCAGTATGATTAAAAACATGCATGACTTCCAGCTTCCCTGGTGATAAGGTAGAAAATACTTGCAATGGTCAGGGATAGTGGGGCACACTTATGATCACAGCACTAAGGAGCCTGAGGAAAGAGGGTCTCAAGCTTCAGGACATCCTGGGCTACACAGTGAGTTCAAGTGTAGACTGCAGTATTTAGCAAAACTGTCTCATCAAAACACAGAAACAAAAATTGCCCCCAAACACTGCGTGTTCTAACTCTGCTTCTTATCGTTACAGCCTTATTTCATGACTTTCCCTTTTGTCTCTATTCTGACTACACCAAGATACCAATACAAGTGCAGCAACTGAGTCCTTTAGGAAGCAGACTCTGAGACAGAGTTACAAAGGCAAAGGGTTTACTGAGAGTGACACATAAGAAAGGAAAACATAGGAAGGAGGCTTGAGCAGGAAGAGCCCTGAGTACTGCAGTACATATTTGCCAAAATCTTTGCCAGTTTAATGGGAAGCTTTGAGCAAAGATGGCACATTGCAGGAGCCCCACATTGGGCAAAAACAGCCAGGTCTCTGTACTACAGCCTTAGTCACAGGTTAGGGCAGACCAGCAGAGAGCACAGCCTCTTTCCAGGTGTTGATCTTATCCCTCATGGCTCTTTCAAGAAGCATGTAGCTCTTTCAGCACCTGTCACATGGTGTCGTGGAATAAAAACCTTTACTGAAGCCTACAAGATTAGGGAACACATCCTAAAGAAGTGACATTTAAACTGAAATTTATTGGATAGATTAAAAATGTCCAGGAATGGTGAGAGTATTTCAAACCAGGGAACTGTATGTGGAAAGGCTCTAAGTGGCAAAGGTATCAAAGCCTTAAAGTAATGAAAAAAATAAATAAGTAAACTGCATGAACTTTAGTTATTTAGTGTAACATTGACTTTCAGCGCACTTCCATGAAATGAATATTTTTCAAACTTAGTGTAGAGCTGGGTGTGGTGGTCCACACCTGTAATCTCAGTATCTAGAAGGCTGAGGTGGGAGGATAGCAGAATGTTAGAAGCCAGGTTGGGCTATACAGTAAGATCAAAGACAGCACTGACTACATAGAAAGACCCTGTCTCAAAAACTAAACCAAACCAAACCAACAACTGAATGTATATAAGACTTCCTCAAAGTCCTCTAATTAAAAATAAGATTCTAGGGGCTGGGGATTTAGCTCAGTGGCATAAGCACCTGCCTTGCAAGCAGGTGGTCGTGAGTTTGATCCCTGGTGCCAGCAAAAAAAATAAAAAATAAAAAATAAAAAATAAAAATAAAAATAAGATTCTTGCACCTGCCCAGAGATTCTGTCACAGTAGGTCTCCTGCACAGCCCAATACCTGTGCTTTCATAATCCCTTCCCCTTTGGAAACTGTCATGGTTTATGTTGGTGGGCCCCAGGCCTCATGTGTTTGCATTGTGCATTTGTGATTGGTTCATTGTCTAGCACTTGGACTGATGGTGTCAGTGCTACACTTGCCTAGGGGTGAAGCCAGCATACAATGTAATGGCAAGAAGAAGGCAAGTCTCTCTCTCTTGCTGGTTTATGCTTTGCTCTTTGCAGCTGCCATAAATTGTGGCCCCTTCATGCCACCCTGTCTTGGAGCCAACTGAGTATGGACTGAAAGCTCCAAAAACTGTAAGAAATAAACCTTTCCTTTCCCAACTTTGGGCATCAGGTATTTTGTCTCATCAGCAAGTAAAGAGTAACTAAGACAGAGACCCCAAAGTAAGGCTCAGTAAGACCCCAAAGTAAGAAGTTATGAAACAATAGCTATTATCATCTATTGCTTTTCTAAAACATTATAAACTGCAAGTTTCCCTCAGAGTACTTCCTAGCCTCAGGTTTAAAATAAGCACTTGATAAACTTTAGAGGAACACACACTGGACATGGGGCCATGTAATAAAAATGTAATATCTAAAATTACTTCATAGACCATAGTAGCACACACCTATAATCCCAGTCTTCAGGAGGCAAAGGCAGGAGGATCACTGTGAGTTCAAGGCCAGAATGGGCTGCAGCATGCACTAAAGAGTGAGATCCTCAAAAAAAAAATTCTCCTAAACTATATATAAAATAAGTAATTATATATAAAGCAGTGACTTCGAAACTCTTTGGACCATGTCCCACAGTCACCTGGACATATTATCAAAATAATCTACAGATTCAATGCAACCCCGATCAAAATACCAGTGACATTTTTCAAAGAACTAGAAAAGACAATTCTGATATTCATATGGACACACAAAAGACCCAGAATAGGCCAAGCAGTTCTGAGCAGAAAGAGTTGTGGTGAAGGTGTCACAACACCTGATGGCAAAATGAACCACACAACCATGGTAACATACGCCCATTATGGCATGGGCATAAAAACAGAGAGGTAGACCAAGGGAACAGAATACAAGACACAGAAATAAATACACAATGACAGCTATCTAACTCTTTTTTTTTTTAACATGGAAGAGTTTGGTTTAATGAAAATATAGTTTTCCAGAAACTCATTTCACTCCTGGTTCCCCAAAGACTCATGTGCATCCTTTATGCAAAAGACATTTAGTTCGTCTCCAAGAGTTGCTTAAATCCTAAGAGTTTCATCATTGTTGAAAAGTTCAAATCCCAAGTTTTTTCCAAGATCTAAGGCAAACTCTTAGCTGTGAGCCCCTGTACAAATGAAAAGTTAAATACTTCCAACACTCAATGGCATAAGATAAATATTACTAACCCAAAAATTACAAACAAGGGGATACAAAGGAGTGGTGCCAAAGCAAGTACAAAATCCAGGAAGGCAAACATTAAGCCTTGTAGTTACATGTGAAATATCCAAAGCAATCTGTGGCAAGTTGTGAGCTCCAAAGGGTTTGCATGATTCCACCCCTATGGCAGTTCTGGTAGTTGTAGCTCCCATGGCTTCTCTCTTGGGCCCCGTTTGCTTTCTCCTCGCAGGTTCTCTCAAATGATCCACATTCCTGGCTTCTTGAAACTTTTGTGGTTTGAACCTTTGGCTTCACCTATACATTGCCCATCCCTGGGCTCCCAGGTCTTCTGAAATCTGGGTGGAAGCCTTTTTAACCTCAAACTCTTGAATTCTGCATGTACTTAAAACTAGTGCCACATTAATAATGTCAAGGCCTGCTACCAGTTGGAGCAATCACCAGACTTCCCTCTCTGTTGGCTATAACGGTCAAGGACCTGAATAACGGCACTCTGAATCCAATTCACAAGAACAAATTCTCTAGGCCATCATCATTCTACAACCTGGTGCAAACACTGCCACCTTTCTGGAACATGGTGCTCTGCAGCTTTGTCTTAAAAGTAAAGCCTTTCACTTTTGCAATTTTGAGACAGCAAAGAGTGCAGACTTGTTGCTTCCTGTGATGTCTTCAGGCCATCTTTTCTATTCTGCTTCTTTTCAGCAATTGAGATCTCCTCAGCTCTATCTTTGCAGTCCATAGCTTTACTAGAGCTTCCTTTCTGATTAAACTCACAACATTTTGAATCATCCTGCCAGGCTCTTTACTCTTAGTTCTAAACATAAATCTGGCTAAAAGCCTCCAACAATAGCCATTTTGCCACCTCAACATTTAACTGCCTTGAAGTTTCTTCTGCCTGATTAACTAGTTTACCACCCTTAACATGAGCCTCAGGCAGTCTGTGAACATGAGAAAATGCAACCAAACTTTCTGCCAAGCTAAAATATACATCAACTGAATTCCAACAGCCAATTCAGTTCTTCTTCCCAGAAGAAACTTCCTGAGTCTAGTCTTTACTGGCAGAATTTCTATCAGCTTTCTTGTCTTCTGAGCTCTGACCAGAATCTCCCATACAGAATATCCTAAGACATTCCAGCACTATTCTTTCAGGTGATATCTCTGAAATTTTACAGAATCTTTTCACAAGCCATTCCCAAAGGCTCTTGAACCACATGACCAGATATAGTCACAGCAACAACAGAATTTGTCTAGTACCAAATTCTGTTGGTTACTTTTCTCTCATTGCTGATGCCCAAAGTTAAGGAAGAAAAGGTTTATTTAGCTCACAGTTTGTGGAAGTTTCAGTTCATACTCAGCTGGCTGCAAAAAACTCTTCTTGCCAGGCATGGTGATGCACACCTGGACTATATAGTGAAACTCTATCTCCAAAAACCAAAGCAAACAAACAAAGAAATAAAAAACACTTTTTGAATACCTGAATAAGTGTGAAGTATCTCTATGTGCTATTTTGAGAGGAGAAATCTGGGTGCTATGGAAGGCAGCTGACACAAGCTAAACAATGTAATTAGATTGTTTAAAACATGAAACTTCTGTAAACATCTTGGAAGGCTCACTTTTTTCAGCTCTCTCTAGAGTAAAGACTGTTTACTACTTCAGTCAGATTTTAGTTTAAAGTATAGGTTCCTATAGTGTGATTTTCTTATAGATCCTAAATACTTAAGAATTTTAAACATAAATATTGATGCATAGAGATACAACAAAAGCTTTGGTGCTGGAGTCAAAGCATATTGGGTGAAGCTCAAGGAGGTAGCCTCAGAGTGCTCAGCAGCCGTGAAATGAGCAGGACACAGCACTTAGGGAAGTAAACAGCTCTGCTCCTCAGGCAGCAAAAGACACTTTGGCCAGGATCCATACACAAAGTGAAAACTGAAATAACAAGCTTCGGGATACAAAATCAACACACAAAAATCAATACTGAGTGCTCCTGGACACCACTAATAAATCTACTGAAAGAAATTAAGAAAACAATACCATTCACAACAGCTTCAGGGAAACTTAAATACTGAGGAAGTAACCTAATGAAGGAAATGAAAGACCTCTATAATTAAAACCATAGTACTCTTAAAAAAAAAGGATATCAAAAAGGGCAACTGAAATGGAAAGCTAGTTTCCATTCCTGGATAGGCAGAATCAATATTGTCAAAGTAGCTATATTTCCAAAGCTAATATTTAATGCAATCTCAGTCAAAATACCAACAGCATTCCTCACAGAACTAGAGAAAACAGTTCTAAAATGCATATGGAACCAGAAGAGATCCAAAATAGCAAAATCAATCCTAAACATTAAAAGCAAAGCAGGAAGCATCTCAATTCCAGATTTTAGGTTAAGTGACAAAGCTACAGTCATAAAAACATCACAACATTGGCACAAAAACAGAAATGTTGATCAGTGGAAGAGAAATGAGAAGGCAGAAACAATTCTAGGCATATTTAGCAATCTGATATTTGAAAAAGAGTCAAAAAACATACACTGGAGGGAAGACAGCCTGTTTAACAATAGTGCCAGGGAAACTGGCTACACATAAGCAGAACATCGAGTCTAGGTTCAAGTCTTTCTCTGTGTACTAAAATAAAATCAAAATGGATCTGAGACCTAAATATTAAAAGAACCCAATACTCTAGGCAATAAAATCAGTAAAACTCAGGGCTGGGGATTTAGCTCAGCAGCATAAGCGCCTGCCTTGCAAACAGGCAGTCGTGAGTTTGATCCCCGGTACCGATAAAAAGGAAAAAAGACAAAAAAAAAAATGAGTAAAACTCTTGAAGACATAGGCACAGGTAGGACTTTTTTTGTTTCACTATACAGTTCAGGTTGGTCTTGAACTCATTTTGTAGCCCAGGCTGGCCTCAAATTCACAACGATCCTCCTGCCTCAGCCTCCAGAATACTGAGATTACAGGCATGTACCACCATGCCCAGAAGGTAGGACTTTTTGAACAGAACTTCAGTTATACTAGAAATAATACCAGAAATTGACAAATGGGATGAGATAAAATGAAAAATGTTTCTGCACAGCAAGGGAAACAATCAACAGAATGAGGACACAACTACAGAATGGGAAACATTTTTTGCTACCTATTCCTCAGACAGAGGATGAGTGTCTAGAATATATAAAGAACTAAAAAAAATAGATCCCCAAAATAAACAACCCAGTCAATAAATCAGCAACTGAAGTGAGTAGACACTTCTTAGAAGTACAATCAATAAATATATGATGAAGTATTCAACATATCTGACCTTTTAGAGAGGTGCAAATTACAATGACACTGAGATTTCATCTTATACCAGAAAGAATGACCATCATCAAGAAATCAAATAGTCACCAGTCATTCGAGAAATGCAAATTAAAACAACACTAAGATTCCACCTCACCCTGGAAAGAATGACTACTATCAAGAAATCAAGCAACAACGAATACTGGAGGGGCTGTAGAGTAGGAGCTCTTCTCCACTGTTGGTGAGAGTGTAGACTGGTACAACCACTCTGGAAATCAGTGTGGACATTCCTAAAAAACTAGAATTGGAGGTCCCATTTAACCCAGCTATTCCCCTTCTGGGTGTCATCCCAAAAAAATTAAAAACATCATCTCACAGCTATATATGTGCACCCATGTTAGTAGCAGCACAATTTGTAATGGCTATATCTTGGAAACAACCTAAATGTCCATCAACCAAAGAATGGATAAAAAAGATGTGGTCTTTTCATACAATGGAGTACTACTCAGCCATAATGAAGGATAAACTTGAGACGTTTATAGGTAAATGGATGCAATTGAGACCATAGTCATAAGTGAAATAAATCATACTTATATGCATAACGCATAAACATCATATTGTCTCCCTAGTGTGAGAAGCTGAAAGAAATAATACATGTGTGTGAATGTGTGTATGTATATATGATAGTTTATATATGATAGTTAAAATATATGATAATTAAGATATATGTACATGTATGATAGTCACAGGTAAATGATGCAATTAGAGACCATACTCATAAGTGAAATAAATCATACTTAAATGCATAATGCATAAACATCATATTGTCTCCCTAGTGTGAGAAGCTGAAGAAATATTTGTGTGGATGTGTGTGTATATATATAACAGTTAATATATATGATAGTTAAGATATATGTATATGTATAATAGTTATAGGTAAATGGGTGCAATTAGAGAGACCATACTCTAACGATGATTACATTCATCAAAGGGAGTTGGTAATGTACAAAACGCACCTTAATACTTTTTTACCAACTCCCCATCTTTTGTCCCTTTCTCTATCAATCAGTGCTTCCTAGTGGAACAGACTTAAGGTAGGATACACAAATATGTAGAATTTACAAGACTGGCTTAGAGTGGCTACCCACAGTCAGGTATGGAAGAGTGCGAAAAGGCTGTCTGCACACTAGAGATCTGAAGGATTCAGATGAAGCTCAAGATAGTGTCCCGTGTAAGTCTGTACCAAGAGCTTAACGGTCTGCAATGAAAGCTGAAGGGACTGCACCAGAAGGCTAAAGGTGACATCCAAGGTGAAGGAGAAGCCTGGAGCTCCAACAAGAAACAGAAGAAGCAGCCTTCCTTCTTCATTTCCCTTTTATTCCATTCTGGCGACAATCTTCCCTAGGGTGGTTCTTTCAGAACTATACTGAATCAACTTAGCTGGGCATTTCTTACTCAAGCTGACACAATCAGTGAGCTATCACAACTTCCCTTTTGCAAAAGATCTATCTCCCTATTATCTGTCTTTTATTTTGCTCTCTCTCTCTCTCTTTCTCTCTCTGTCTCTTTGTCTCTTTGTCTCTGTCTCTGTCTCCTTGTCTCTCTGTCTCTCTGCCTCTCTCTGTCTCTCTCTCTCACTATATATATATATACATATACACACAGATACATATATATCCCACCATCTCACTTCTCTTCAGAAGAGAGAGGGTCTCTTTGGGACTTCTCCAGAACTAAGAGACAGAGTTTCTTCTCAGAATCCCAAACAATCAGACTCTGGTTGGGCTACCTGCCCGTTGCTGAATCAACTACATCGTCCAGGGAGAAATAAAAAAGGTTAGGGATATCTAGCATAAAAGCTCTATTCAACAAATAAGCAAGCACAATCTACAAATAACTGCTTGACTATTTTGCTTGCTTGTTTGTTGAATAGAGCTTTTACACTAGATATCCCTAGCCTTTTTATTTTATTTTATTTGTTTTATTTGATTTTGAGAGAAGTTCTCACTAAATCACTAAGTTATCCAGGCTTTTATGATTCTTTTGCCTCAGCCTCCCATTGTGCTGGAATTCCAGGCATGCACCACCATGTCTGGCTCAATCAAGTGACTTTAAGTAAGGGATACTACCTTTAATAAATTGAAAAGTTATAAGCTCAAAACCTAGGATATCTCAGAAAACAAGAAATTGTCTTAGTATTATCTATCTATGTATCTATTCATCTACCTATCTACCTATTTTCTTTCTGTGTTTCTAGACAATGTGACTGATACAGATTTTGGTATCAGGAAGTGGGCACTACTATAACAAATACCTAAAATTATGGAATTAGCTTTGAAAAGGGGCAATTAATGAAAGATGGAAGAATATTGAGGCACATGATAGAAATATCTTAGATTTCCATAAAGGCTATTTTTGGAAATATGGGTGCTAGGATATTTTTGGTGAAGTCTCAGATAGAAGTGAGAAACATTAGACATGGAAGAGCAGCTTATCATATTATAACATGACAAAGAACTTAGCTGAACTATGTATTATTATTAGACATAAACCAGAAATTGTAAATATTGAAGTTGGATATTTAGCTCAAGAAATTTCTAAGAAAAATGTGGAAGATGTGGCCTAGTTTATTCTTGCTGCTTAAAGTGTGAGAAGAAAAAATTAATTGAGGAAGGAATTGTTAAGCAAAAAGGAGCAGCACTAAATAATTTGAAAATCTGTCAACCAAGTCAAAGAATATACTTTTGTGGAGCTGCACAAGCTTTTGTTAAAAAGATTAGATATGTGACTTATGGATCTGATCAACCATCTCTGTAGAATCCTGGAACTCAGATGACGTTACTTAGGGAAGATCTATGAAGAACCACTTGGGTAAACGTGTACTCCTAGTGGCAGCCACAAAGATCAGCAAGGTTTCTGAGCATATTAATATCAGCAGAAACACTGACAGCTTGAAAGGAATAGAGCCAGAATGAAAGGAGAAAAGACTGTTAGACGACAGGGGAAAATGAGATTGCTCAGCTACACATCTGTGAAATTATTCAATAGAAAAGAAGAATAACTCTGAGGGCAGAACAAGAGACACAGAGGTACTAACCAAAGGACCTTGCTGGGCACAGAGGGCTAATCAAGCAACAGAGAATTTGCCTCAGTCGTTGAGACCTAGTGGGATTTGTCCTACTAGGTATCAATTTAACTTGAGAATAATGACCCCTTTATTTTTTCCCTATCAGAGTGGGAAGATCTATCTTATGTGTGTCCCAACATCACAGTTGGAGGCAGACAACTTGTTTCATGTTTTACAGTCTACAAATGGAGAAGAATGCTGCTTTAATATAGGCCACACAAAGAGTCTCATCTATATCTGATTTAAATAATGAAATTGATGAGAGCTAATGCTGGAACGAGTTAAGGAACTTTGGGATGGGATGAATGTATTTTGCACATGAAATGTATATAAATTGAAGGGTCACAAAGAAAATTATAAGGTGTCAAAAAGTATCTCTCAAAAGTCCATATCCACTGAAACCTCAGAATATGGCCTTACTTGGAAATAAGGTTAGTGCTGATGGAATCAAGTTAAGATGAAGTCTTTCTAAATCAGAGAGGGTTCAAAATTTTATTGGCATACCTCTAAGAAGCCCATGTGAATACTCAAGAAAAAAAGTCATGCGTACCCAGGTGGAGATTGGAGTAATGCAACTATGGAGTAAAGCCAAAAAACACCTACATTACATAGCAACTGCAAGCAGCTAGAAGAGACTGTCTGTTCCTTAGAGTTCTGCTGATTTTTTGTTGTTGTTTATTTTCTTCTAGACAGAGTCTTGCTATGTAGCTCAGGACGGTCTTGAAACTCAAAGTGATTCTCCTATCTCAGCTTCCTGAGTGCTGGAATGTACCATCATACTCAGCTCTGCTGACATTTTGATTTTGGATTTCAAACCACCAGAAATTTGATAGAATAAGTTTCCATCATTTTAAGCCATCATTTTGTAGCAATTTGTCATAGGAGGCCAAGGAAACTAATATAGTCACATCTGTGTATAGATTACAATTTCTTCATTGTGTTCTAAATCCATATCATTTGCTGAACATCTGGGTCACAGATAATTTCTCCTGATCTGTTGCTTAGCTTTTCACTTTGTCTCTAATGCCATTGCAATGTTTATAACATTTTCTTTCTTTCTTTTTTTGGTACAGGAATTAAACTTACAACCTCGTGTTTGCCAAACAGGCACTTATGCTGCTGAGATAAACCCCCAGTACTATAACATTTTCTTTAAAAAAATGTTTTTAACTGATAGGTAAAAATATAAAAATTATACTTATTTGTGAAATACTATGTTTTGTTATTTTTATTTTAAAGAGAATAAATCAAACAAAACAAAACAGAATAAAGATAATCAGAACAGAACAATGAAATCTAAACAGAACTTCAAAACAAGATAATAGGAAATAACAATGGCTACCATAATGTCTCTCGCTTTCTTCAAAATAGCTATCTATATTATCAGATATAATAAAATCAAACAAAACTAAACAGAATAAAACCAATCAAAATGGAACATTGAATATAACAAAACAATAAAATGGGACAAAACAAAACAGTGAGAACAATATTTGATTTCAAAAACCAGACAGAAAGAAATTCCCCATATTTTTTATGTTGCGTATTGTTATTCTCTTAATAGATGCTCAGACTACTACTTTAGGCCTGCAAAATCAATAAAATACTAGAAGCATTAAGTTGTTTTGGTACCTCAAATACTATCAACTCAGCCTGTCCTCTGAATCAGCCAGTTGCTTACCACAGGGATTCTTGTCTCCCAGCCTGCATGTCAGTTGGCTCATGAGACGGGTGATTGGCTTTTTGCTTTTCTTGTTACTCCTCCTAGGCCCACCATGGCTTCCACCTGCCCTCGCAGGAAGGGCAGATTTAGCTTGTTCTCCTCCCAGAACCCACAGGGCTTACACCAGGTCACAGGAAGGGTGGATTGGCTTTTTGTTTTTCTTGTTACTCTTCCTAGGCCCAACATGGTCTCTGCTGACTCATGGAAGGGCAGATTCAGCTTATTCTTCTCCTGGGACCCACATGGCTTGCACCAGGTCATGAGAAGGGCAAATTTGCTCATGAAGTACTATGTTATGTTTCCAAAAATGTATATTTTATGTAATGTTTAAGGCACATTAATCATATTTATCTATTCAAACATTTATTATTTCTGTATGGTAATAATTTTTAAAACCCTTTCTTCTAGCTTTCTGAAATGTGCAATATATGATTACTGTAATCACTCCTCTATTCCATGGCACACTGGAGCCTCTTGCTCCTTTCTGACTGTAACTCAGGTTCCATGGATCAATGCTCTCCATCCCTGCCACTTCTCCTCCCCAGCCTCTGGTCACCAGAACCTTACTCTCAACCTTTATGAGATCAGCATTGTTAGAGTTCACCCACAAGGGAGAGACCATGCAGTCCTTGTCCTTCTGTATCTCACCAAACACAACGATCTCTAGTTCCACCTATGTGGACACAAATGACAGGATTTTATTCTCTTTACAGCTGAACAGTATCCCATTGTGTGTACAGATCATTGTTTCTTTTTCCATTTGTCATCTAGTGCACACTTGTTTGTTTCCATTTATTTTTCTTTTCTTTTTCTTTTTTGTACTGGGACTCAAACTCAGGACCTTGTGCTGTGCTGCTGAGCTATAGCCCCATCTCTCCATTTCTCCATTTCTTGGCTGTTGTGAATAGTGCTAGAGTGAACAGGGGAGTTCATTTGTCTCTGATTTCACTCCCTTTGGGTATATAACCAGAAATGGTGTTGCTGAATTGTATGGTAGCTCAATTTTTAATTTTTTGAAATTCTCCATAATGGCTTACTAATTTCCATTTCCACAAATAGTATGCAAATGTTCCTTTTTCTCTAGCACTTGCTACCCTTAGTTTTTTCATAATAGCCATTCTTACTCTGGTGTGGTCATTGATATATTACTGAGGGAGGTGGTTTTGATTTGCATTTCCAAGGTGGTTAGTGATGTTGACCATTTTTCCACGTACTTGCTGGCTATTTGTATGTCCCCTTTTGAGAAATGTCTATTTACTGCCTACTTAACATCAGGTTATTTGGGTTTTGTTTTTTGGAGATTTTTGTTTTGTTTTTTTTGGGGGGGGGTTTGGGGGAGGTTGTTTTTGAGGGGGGTTTTGCTACTGTACATACATAATTTTAATGTAAAATATGTAACTTTTTCCATGTTTTGTGCTTCTTGTGTCCTATTTCAGAAACCCTTCTTACCTTGAGCTGGATGTGGTTGCACATACCTGTAATCCCAGCACTTTGGGAGGCTGAAGCAGGAAGGTTGCCAGTTTAAGCTCAGTTTGAGCAAAACAAAACCCTATCTCAAGATAGAATTTTTTTTTTTTTTTTTGTACTGGGGATGAGACTCTTGACCTTGCATTTACCAGGGAAGTGCTTAAGCCACTGAGCTAAATCTCCAGCCCTCAAGGTAGAAAACTTTTAAACAAGGTGTAATACAGCTCAATATAACAGCCTTGGTTTTAATCCCTAGTACCATATACACACAAAAACACTTACCCTAAAATATATTCTCCTGTTTTCTTTTAAAAGTGTATAGGAGTATGTAAATGAATAGCAATGCTCATGAAAAGACCAGCAATTTAATCTTTTGTTTAAAGAAAATATTGTCATTTGTGTCTGAATTAATAGCTAGAAGTCTCTGATGAAACAGCAAAATCAAAGCACCATTTCACGCTCCCTCTGCCTTTCAGAAGTTTGGACTGAAAACCTGTGGGGTCATTAAGTTCTCTCTGTGGTAGCAGGATGGATGCGTTAGTCTCAAACCATCCATAATAGATGGGGGTCTAGTCTAGCCTTAGATATCTACTCCTATGATAATCACTCCCGGCCTCCCTCAGCAGTCCTTAAGTGTTCCTAGAATTTTAATGTTTATTAAATCCAGACCTCATCAACTTACTTCCAAGCCCAGACAATGGCAGGCTGAATCTCTTGTAATTGATTCGTCACCTGCCCTTCCTTGCCAGATACTCATCTTAGATGCCAGGCACTTTGCAATGTCAAACTTTCTCCTTCCCTTCCTAATTGCTGGACTTTCTTCTATATACTTAGTCTTACATCACCTCCTCCCTTCCTAGTCTCCCTTTCATATCCAGCTTCTAATTTTCTGAGCGTTTAACTCTCAGTCTCCTCTAGATTCAATTCTGAAAGTACAGAAACATCTAAACTGAAAGGAAAACCTGACATGTTACAAGGTAAAGAAAATGATGAATTATTCAATAAATGATTTTTGGTAATTAGTTACCTCTATGGAGATAAAAAGAACCCTCTCTCACAATATTTATAAAAAAATCAATCACAGGCCAAAGATTTGAACAGAAACCCAGGTTAGGATATGAATGGTGATACCACACTTCTGTAGTCCAAGCCATTTGAAAGGCTGAGGTGGGAAGATTGCTTGAACTTAGGAGTTCCAGACCAGTCTAAGCAACACAGAAAGACACGATTGTAAAATGAGAGAAAGAAAAAGAAGAGATTTAATATCAAAAAATACATAAATGTTTTAGAAGGAAATATAGCAGTACTTTTTGAACTTAGGATAGGGTAAGTTTTGTTTAAAATAGAAAAAGACTACTTAAATTCTAAAAGATTAATAAATCTTAAAATTACAAATTTAATGCAAATTAAAACAACAGTGTGGCCTTTCCAGGGGGAGAACCATCAGCAGCTCCTGAGATCCACGCCATGTTGGAATTTAGGATGCTGTGAAACCAAGCAAGCAGCTTGCCTCCCTGGTAAGTGGCAGTGGTGTGGCAGACTGTGGCCCTTCCAGGGGGAGAACCACCAGCAGCTCCTGAAATCCGCACCATGCTTGTACTTAGGATGTTGTTCCCAGCATCCTAAGCAAGAAACTCGCCTCCCTGGTAAGCGGCGGCGGTGTGGCAGACTGCAGCCCTTCCAGGGGGAGAACCACCAGTGTCTCCTTTCCTGAGATCCATGCCATGTTCGAACTTGGGACCCTGGGAAGCCAAACGGGCAGCTCCCTTTCCTGGTGGGAGGCTGCGGTGTGGCAGACTTCGGCCCCTCCAGGGGGAGAACCACCAGTGTCTTCTGAGATCCACACCATGTTGGAACTTATGAAGCTGGGAAACCAGGCAACCAGCCTGCCTCCCTGCTAAGCAATAGTGAACCTACTGGTGCACGGCCTAGAGTCAAACATCCCACTTCCCATACCCTCTTCTCCTGTCCCCCAGTAGCAAATGGGAACCAGAAATCTGAGCATCTCCCGGGAGGTTGACCATAGCAAATAAGGGGATTTCCTTCTACCATCTGTTTGAAGACAAATATTTTTATTACGGTTTTACTCTATTCTGATTAGTGGTACTGCTCTATTCAATATTCTGTTTTGATAAGATCTATAATGTTCTGTATTTCATTTTATTTTGATATACATGATTGAAAGAACAACTATTGTAAAGATAATGAAATATACTGTGATACCTATTACTGTTATCCTGGTAACCTGCTGTGAAGTTCTGTACCAATTTCACTGTACGATCTTAGTTGGCTTTATTCTGTCTTGTTCTGTGTATTTTACCACTTTCAAAATAAAATAAAATTGAAAAAAACAACAGTGAATTGTGCTAACCTATACCAACAAATTGGCTAAAATTTTAAAATCTAGCAATTACAAGTTCTGGAGAAAATGTGGAAAAAATTGGAACTCTTATGTACTGCTGCAGAATCAAAACTCATAAACTGTTAGGACAAGTTTTAAAATTATCTTTTAAAGATGAATGTAAAACACTTTCTGGTTAAGCAGTTACACTGCTACATATATGTACATATGTACAAGGAGATGTGAATAAAAGACCATTTCCTGAAGTGATATTTATGACAGTACAAAATCAGAGATAATTTATATGTCCATTAGCACGAGACTAGATAAATGAATTATGGTAAATCTAACTAACATCTGATGTTAAAACCGAACAATTTAAGTCACATTTCAGAGTGAGATACACAAACACCATACAGAACTAGTAAAAGTGTCTGAAAATCAGGCTATAATTCTTTACTTCTCACCACCACGAAGGTTAAGTAAAGTGTAAGGCACCAGAGACAGGCAGAGGAGAGGAGCTGAGATTAGGTTAAAACAGCAAAGGCCCTTGAGAGCTGGACCCAGGCCACAGGTGTGAGCCACGTGCATACAGCTGCTGTGGGATCACTGTAGATCCTGTCAGAAAGGAGCCATGGCAATGTAGTACTGTGCATGAACTCTGTGAACAAAACTACTGAGATTAACAGGTCAGGGTTTTAAGTGAGCTAAGACTATTTTCTCTCTCCATCTCATGCATGTGGTGTTAACTGAAGAATATGTATTTTTAATATAACGATTGATTTAAGTTTTACATAGTTTACTTTGAGAAGTTAATTACCCATTGAAAAATGACACTTTGTTGGAATTTTCCCTTTGGCCTGTGTGGCAGGTGCTGTGTCTCTTTCTTGTGGGAAAAAAATTACTTAGAATAGGACAGAAAAATCTTGGTTTCATTTCCTTCCTATTATGTTCTGAGCTAAAATTTGAAAACAAAAAAAAAAAAGAAAGAAAGAAAGAAAGAAAAGAAAAATAAAGAGGAGAAAAAAGAGGACCCTAGGAAACCAGAGGAATTTTAGCCTTCAGGTGCCTAGGTGCTGAAGAAGATAGGAATAATAGCAGACCAGCTGAAAGGGATGTTTTCACTCATCAGAAGAATGTCTCTAAAAAACAGTTATTACAGGGTCACTGGAGTAAGTATACCTCCAAAGAATTCACAGCAGAGCCCTATAACAGAGAGTCAGACTCAAATACCTACCAAAACTGTATTTTGCACTTAAAAGACCATTGAGAGTAATCAGAAGAAGCAGGACAATCTCGAGGTTGAACCCAGTCTGGATGACTGGTCAAGACTTTTGCTTCAAAATAAAAAATAATTTTTAAAAAGGGTGGGGGTCTCTTCTGTTTCCAAGTGAATTTTAGGAATGTTTTCTCTAGATCTGTGAGGTATGTTAATGATATTTTGATCAAGATTGCAGTACATCTGTATAACAATTTTGGGAGTGTGGCCATTTTCACAATGTTGGTTCTTCCTACTCATGAGCAAGGAGTATCTTTCCATTTTCTGACATCCTCTTTGATTTCTTGTTTTCAGAGTGCTGTAATTTTCAATGTATATGTCTTTTATTTCCTTTGCTATTTGATTCCTAAGTATTTCATTTTTTTGGATGCTATTGTGAAGGGTGTGGTTTCCCTAATTTCTCTCTCAGTGAGTTTGTTTTTTATGTACAGAAAATGTTATTGATTTTTGAATGTTGACTTTGTATCTAGCTAGGCTGCTGAATTTGCTTATTAAATCTAGAAGTTTTTTGGTGGAGTTTTTGGGGTCTTCTATATAGAGTATCATGTCATCTTCAAATAGTGATAATTTAACTTCTTCCTTTCCTATCTTTATTCCTTTTATTTCTCTTTCTTGTCTAGTTGCTCTGGCTAACATTTCCAGAACTATATTGAATAAGAGTGGTGATAGTGGACATCTTTGTCTTGTTCCTGATTTTAGAATGAAAGCTTTCAGTTTTTGTTCATTTAGTATGATATTGGCTATTGGTTTGTCATAGATAGTTTTTATCAGGTTGAGGTAAAGACCATCTCTTCTGATTCTATGTAGGGTTTTTATCGAATGAATGTTGAACTTTATCGAAAGTTTTTCAGCAGCCATTGAGATGATCATGTGATTTTTGTCTTTGGCTCTGATGATATGCTGTATTATGTTTATTGATTTGCATATGTTGGGACCATTCATGATGTAAAATCTTGATGATTTGATGTACTCTGTTTGCCAGTATCTTACTGAGGATTTTTGCATCTATATTCATTAGGGAGATTGACCTGTAGTTCTCTTTTTTGGTTGGGTCTTTCTCTGGTTTTAGTATCAGGGTAATCCTTGCCTTCAGGAATGAGTTGAGAGTATTTGCTGCCCTTTCAATTTTATTAAAGAGGTTGAGGAGTATTGGTTACAAATCTCTAAAATTCTGGTTGAATTCATAGTGAATCCAACAAGATCTAGGATTTTCTTTGTTGGTAAGTTTTTATTAAATTTTCAATTTCATTGACAGATATTGGGTTATTCAGAATTTTTATATTTCTTTTATTCAGCTTTGGAAATTCATGCGTTTCTAGGAATCTGTCCATTTCTTCTGTCTTCCATCCTGTGAAGTAAAGATTTTCAAAGTACATATTGATGATCTTTCAAATTTCCACAGGATCTGTGGTGATTTCACCTCTTTCATTCCTAATGAGTTTGAGTTTTCTCTTTCCTTTTTTTGATAAAGTTCTCTAAGAGTTTATCGTTTTTATTTATTATTTCAAAGAACCAACTCTTTGATTCATTAATTATTTGTATTTTTTTCTTAATCTCAATTGCATTAATTTCTGCTCTGATCTTTATCATTTCCTCCCATCTATGGGCTTTGGGCTTCACTTGCTCTTGTTTTTCTAGAAGCTTGAGGTGCAGCATTAGGTTGTTTATTTGTTCCTTCTGTTTTTCTGATATGAGAATTCACCACTATAAATTTCCCTCTTAAAACTGCTTTCATTAGCTGGGCATGGTGGCTCATGCCTATAATCCCAGCACTCAAGAGGCTGAAGCAGGAGGATCATTGCGAGTTCGAGACCAGCCTGGGCTACAAAGTGAGTTCAAGGCCAGCCTGAACTGCATAGAGACCCTGTCTCAAAAAGACAAAAAATTAAAAAAAAAAACTGCTTTCATTGCATTCTACAGGTTCTGGTAAGTTGTATTTGCATTTTCACTCGATTATAAATATTGTTTCATTTCTTCCTTAATTTTTTCTGTGACCCATAAGTTGTTCTGGAGGGTGTTGTTTAACTTCCATGTGTTTATGGAGTTTTTGCAGTTTCTTTTGTCATTAATTTCCAATTTTGTTGCACTGTGATCAGATAACATGCATGGGGTGATTTCAATTCCCTTGCATTTACTTTAAGCATGTTCTATGTGCTAGTGTATGGTCTGTTTTAGAGAATGTCCCATGTCCAGCTGAGAAGAATGTGTATTTGAATGTTGTTGAGTGGAACACTCTGTAAATGTCTGATAAGTCCATTTGTTCACAGGTTTGGTTCAATTCGGATATTTCTTTGATGATTTTTAAAATCTGTTTGATCTATTTGTGACAGTGGGGTATTAAAGTCCCCTGTTACAACTGTAATATTGCTCATTTGATTTTTCATATCTATTAATACTTGTCTTATATAGTTGGGTGTTCCCATGTTTGGTGCATCCATGTTTATGCTTGTTATCTCCTCCTCTCAAAATTTTGTCCTAACTAGTACATGGTGACCTTTCTAATCTCTTTTTGATCTTCTTCATTTGAAGTTCACATTGAAAAAAAATGAAGTTCACATTGTCTGCAAAGAGAATAGCTACTCCTATTTTTTCCTGTGTTCCTGTTTCATGGAGTATTGTTTTCAATCCTTTGACTTTTAGTCCATGAATTTCCTTTTGAGTTAAATAAGTTTCTTGTATACAGTGTATTGTTGGATCTTGTTTCTTGATCCATCTTGCCAGTCTGTTTCTTTTAATTAGTGAACTGAGGTCATTTACATTGATGGTTATAACTGATAATTATTGGCTTGTCTTTGTCATGTTATTTTCCTACTGTTGGTTCCCTAATTTTCCTCTCTGTTCAATTGCTTGCCTTGTCTAGTGGTTTCTTTCTGTTGTTCTTGGAATTCTGATCATTTTTATCTCTCTTTCTTGAATGTCCTTCAGTATTCTTTGTTGGGTTGGTTTGGTGGTCATGAATTTCTTCAACTGTTCTTTGTCATGAAGTATTTTATAGCTCCATCAGTTTTGAAAGACAGTTTTGCAGGGCACATCAATCTGGGTTGGAAGTAGTTGTTTTCTTTCATGACTTGAAATATTTCACTCCAAGCCTTGCCTTGAGGGTATGTGTTGAGAAGTCTGCCACAATCCTTTTTTTATTTTTTTCAAAGACTTTTGGATACCAGTGGGACTACAGAGATACACTTTAATGTTTGTTTTATTTTTTTTCCTCATGAAGATGAAGAAACAGTTTAATTTCTTGTCTAAGGTAACCCTGGTAAATAGTGTGGTCTAGTCAGGACCCATGCTGAATTCAGGGAACATCCCACTGTCAACTCAAGAAGTTCTGTAGGTGGATGAAAATGCTGCTGTGAAAGAAATCTACCACATGTAATATGGGTCTTTAGTTAAGGGTAGATATGGAGAGACAGAGACTCAGAATATAGGGAGAAAAAGGGATACTCAGAAGTGTACTCATAAGTGAAATGAATCAAATGTGCATGTGTAAACATTGTATAAACTGAAAGGCAAAATCTGCAATAAATATTGAGAAAAGAAAAGAAATTGCTCACAAGGAAAAACAACTGGAATGAGAGAAAGAAGACATGAAGAATTGGAAAAGAAAAAATATATATACACAAGATAGTTAACATAATTATACTACTAATTTCTTTTAGTTCATTAAAGGGATCAGTTGGTGCTTGTATTGATTAATTTACATGCTTATGTTTTATAATCTGAGCAACCACTTTGAGGAAAATGATACAAAATATATTAACCATTGTTAATTTCTTATTATCTTGTTCTGAAACTCTGTATTATTGCTTTCATTTTTGTTTACTTTTATCTCTTTAAAATAAAATAATTAATTAGTTAATTAATTAAAATAAAAAGGGTAGGGGTGATATAGGTCAGTGCAAAGGCCCTGGGTTCAATCCCCAGTAGAAAAAGAAAACAAAGTTTGATCAGAAAACATTACAGGACAACCCTAAATTTTATCTAGGAGCAAAGGAAAATTTTTCTCTGCAGAATAAAATTAAAGTATCAATGGAAAACAAAAATAAGTCTAATTGAAAATGACTTCCCACTGTGGAAGAGTAGACTGGTACAACCACTGTGGAAATCAGTGTGGAGATTCCTCAAAAAACTAGACTTAGGGGCTGGGATTTAGCTCAGCGGCATAAGCACCTGCCTTGCAAGTGTGTAGTCATGAGTTCGATCCCTGGTACCAGTAAAAAAAAAAAAAAACTAGACTTAGAGGTCCCATTTGACCCAGATATTCCCCTTCTGGATATTTTCCCAGAAGAATTAAAAACATAGAGAGGAGCTAGGAAGATGGTGGCTTGATAGGTAGCAAGGTAGAGAGCCTCTCTCAGAAAAATAACTCAGATGCTAGAATTCATCAACATGGAGAAAACCAGATGCAAGGAGAGGGATTCTCACAACCCAGGAAGAAAGTGAGGAAAAAGAAAAAGAAAGAAAGGAAGGAAAAAGGTGGATGAAAGGCTGGAATCAGAGGCACTCACTGGGACCGCTCCCGCATTATGCTGGGTGTGCCCTGGAGTCAGATGATTCACAGTAGTACTGAAGCCCACTGAAACTGGGAGTTGGTGAGTCCATAGCCCTTGCAGAAGGATGCAGCACAGTTAGAGTGTAGCCAAGGTGGAGAGCTGCATTAATTTGTGGTGAGTGCTGAAAACTGGGTCCCAAGGTGGGTGTGGCCGGCTGGAGGACATATTGGAGTTGGGCAGGATAGGCCTGAACCTGGAACCACAGTGGTGTTAGTCAGTGGCCCCTGCCCAGAGAGGACTGGTGGGATCTGCTTGGGCTGGGTCACACCCCTGGTCAGGACCCAATAGCCAGGGATAAAACTGTCTAAGGTAACCCTTAGATAGTTTCCTTTCCCATCACTCAAACCTGTGATGTCTGCACAGCACAGATTAACATGTTGAAGGCACTCACCAGTTGACTGGCTCAGAGAAGAGGGGCCAGTCCACATCATCCCTGTGTGCACCTCAGATAACAGTAAACTGGAGAAGGCAGCAAGCCCCCACCAGCACACTTTAGAAAAATCATAAGCAATATGGAGAAGGCCTGAGAGACCTCCACCATACACCTGTCTGAAAGAAGCCAGAAACATGACAAGAGAAAGAAATAAGAAAA
This sequence comes from Cavia porcellus, assembly GCF_034190915.1. Taxonomy (NCBI): domain Eukaryota; kingdom Metazoa; phylum Chordata; class Mammalia; order Rodentia; family Caviidae; genus Cavia; species Cavia porcellus. The sequence goes on from NW_026947508.1 coordinate 38,986,197, forward strand.
AGCCTCCAGCCACCAATCTTGGGAAAATAAATCCAGGAGAGGTAAATACAAAAGAAATCCAGGGCAGCAATCATGCAATAACAGCCACAGAATCAGCGGACATAAAGAAATACCTTCATGACCTCACAGATGAACTTAAAACTGACATTCTAATCCAAGTGAGGCAAGATATAAAAAGATAAAAAAAACACTAAGCCCCTCTCAAAAAGACAAAGATGGAAGAATGGAGGAACCTAGAAAAAGAAGAGAAACCTTTGATGAAGAATATAAACAAAATCTAGAATACATGAAACAGATCCAAAGACATTACCAGGAAATTAAAAACTCCACTGAAAGCTGACTAAATGCCTTGACAGAAACTAAAGTTAGATTTACAAATTTTGAAGATAGATTTGTAATGTGTGATTGTGAAAGGAAAGATCTCTTAAAAATAACAAGGAACCAGGAAGTAACAATATAAAGGCTACAAAATGACAAGAGGAGCTATAACTTAAGAATAAAAAATGTGAGCAAAGAAGCAGGAGTAAGCACAAATGAATTACAAAGCTATTCACAGAAATAATTAAGGAAAACTTCCCAAGCATAGAAAAAGGAAATGATATCCAGATAAATGAGGCATACAAAACTCCAGCCAACTATACCAATACAGATCTACATCCAGACATATAATAATCAAGATCCCAGAAATCCACAAGAACAGAATATTAAAAACAGTCAGAGAAAAGAAACAGATTACCTATAAAGGAAAATCCATCAAAATGACAGACTTCTCAACACAAACTATCAAATCAAGAAGAGCTTGGAGTGAAGTAGTCCAAGCCCTGAAAGAAAATAACCTCCAACCCAGATTGATGTACCCTGAAAAACTCTCTCTCAAAATTAATGGAGAAACAAGATGTTTCCATGACAAGGAAGAACTATGGGAGTTCGTGACCAACACTACAAAAAATACTGAAGGACATTCTAGAGAGAGAAAAAAATACCAGGATTCCAGCAATAGTGGCAGAGAGGTCTCAATGAACAGGGCAGACAGTGGAATGAAGGAGAAAAGTGAACAAATAATAGCAGAAAAATAGAATAACAGAGATGAGGCATAGAAGATTGGCTATAATCTCTAATATAGATGGCCTTGATACACTAACAAAAAGAAACACAGGCAGAGTCGATCAGGAGATAGGATCCATCAAGATGCTCTGAATAGGAAATATACTCAACCTGAAAGAGGGTTAATAAACCGAAACTCAAGGATGAGAAAACAATGCTCTGTGTGACAGGGAACCAGAGAGAAATAGGGACAACTTGTCCAACAGCTGCAGATAGGTTGGAAAGTCATGACACTTTTGTGCAGTGGAAAACTACTTGGCTATAAGGAAGGAAAACACTGAGGCTTTAGTAGGTAAAGGAATACAGCTCAAGATCAAGCTCAAGGATCTTACATGTCAAGGGTGGCAAAAAAAAAAAAAGATCAAGCTCAGGGGTAAAAAGGTTCAGCACCACTTAGGTAGATAACAGGTTGCCCCCCTAATCTAAAAACTAAAGAAGTTAATGGAACCCAAAATATACAAAGCACCCTGAGAAAGGGAAAGGGGAAGAATTGTCTAAAAAAGGGAGGCAGAGAAGATTGTTAATAGTGTATCAGGATTTAAAAGCTACATTAGTCTCATTGCTCTGTTTAGTTTGATTTTATTCTGTTCCAGTTTGTCTATTCATACTAGATTTGAGGGCACAGACAGCTATTCCAAAAATAGGAGGATATACTACAATGTTGTAGTCAGGGGTTGTACACAGAGAACAATTCAGATCAAGACAGGGAGTTTATATTTTTATAATGGTCACCAGAAGTTAACACAGGAGAATGCAGGAAATCTATCCGCAACACCAAAGACATAGATTATTTAGTCAAGAGTCTAAACCCCATGGCAATGTCCCACATGAGTCCAGATAAAAAACCCAGAGCTCAGGACAACGCCTCCACAAGTCCAACTGGAAGTCCAGAGCCCACAAGAAGGACTCACGCCAGTCTCTTTTACGGATTCGTGCCAGGAAGACCCAAGGGTCAGCGGTGGAAGCCAGAAAGTCTATGCCAGCAGGATGAAGGAGCTGTGCTAGTGGGATGAGGGTTCTACACTGGAGCCAAGAAGTCACACTCACAACAAAGAGCGGGGCTGTCCTGAAAGGTACCACAGCTGTCCTCAGCGACACGGAGGCCCCGAGCTCCTCCGATGACAAGCACAGTCGGGTACATGCCAGGAAGCAGCGTGACGAGCTCATCCTGGAGACCAGGCAGCACATGTCTTCCCCTCCAGAGCCAGGAAGCAATGCTCGATGTGAAGACCAAAGCTTCTTCAGGAGAACCAACAGCTCAGACAGCAACCCGTAGGAGAACCCACAATGCCTCCTTAATGCCTCAATCCCTCTCCACCCCTTCCTTCTTCTCCACCTATTTATCCTGGCAACCCTCCTCAGGTGGAGCATCTTTTCTCAGTGCATGCTGATGTAATCCAGCTGGTATTAAGTTGACCACCAGTTCTCAACCATAACATAAGTAACTATCCTTAATTTCCTATTAACTTAAACTGAAGCCGTTTTACTTACATTGTCTTACTATGACTGATCTTATTTGAATCTAGTTTGTTAGACTGCTATTTTGTCTTGACCGATTTTATTCAAATTTGGTATGCTTGATAGTATCAAGTCTAAGAGTAGAGGCAACCACTCTGAAGATGACAAGATGCAGTATGATTATTTCAATTTGATTATTAACTGCTTTTGAAGTCCTACAATATCTCCAAAGTTGTGTTTTTATTAAAATTGTGATGTAATGCTATGTTCAATGATATTATGCCTGATGATGTAGACAATTCTATTGAAAATAACAAGAGACAGCATAGTAACTATTGTAGATCACCTAGTATTGTGGTTTTATACGTCTTTTTCATTTCATATTTTTCTAGGAATTTGTTTTGTTGTCTTGTTTTGATCTGTTTTTCCCTATAATACAGAAAAGATAAGTATACATGTAGAGATTCGCATATGTGTAGAATTTCTAAACAGTTTACAGGAACAGATTATATAATGCATGGTGTAATGAACAGATACTCTGAAGAAGAAGAGACACTAAGATACCCAGTGCTAATTCTGTAACATTATGATATAAAATCTAGCAATACTATTATTCACTGTTCAGAGTGATATTAATGTAGTCTCATGTTTAATTTCAACCTACGTAAAAGATATGGACAGCTATTTCGAAGAGAACGAGAGACATTATGGCAGCCATCGTTGACTTCCCTATTGTCTGGTCTTGAAGATCTAAAAAGCCTTCATCATCCTGTTCTGACTAGTTTAGTACTATAATGTTCAGTATGTATTCACTGTGTGTGAAGATGGGAACAACTATTTGGAAGAAAACAAGAGACAATATGAAACACAGTGAAGATCTCCAGTGGTCTTGCTTTGAAATCTGTGTTTCCTAAAATTGTTTCCTTATGATCTGTTTTGTTCTGTTTAATTTTATCCTCTTTAAAATAAAAAAAAAAGAATATCATACTTGTTCAAAATTTTGGTTACATTGGGAATGCTACCCAGTAGATAAAATGGTTAAACTGGAGACATGCTTCGATATAGATAAATCTCAAAACTAGAATGTTGAATTAAAAGAGAAAATTGCAGAAGTATATTATAATACCATTTATATAGTTTCTCTCTCTCTCTCTCTCTCTCTCTCTCTCTCTCTCTCTCTCTCTCTCTCTCTCTGTCTGTCTGTCTCTCCTTCCCTCCCTCCCTTCCTCTCTTCTGAGGCAAGATCTTGCTGTGTAGTTCAGTCAGGTCTTAAACTCACGATGTATCCCAGGTTGGCCTCAAACTCCCAGCAATTTTCCTGCCTCAGCCTCTGAAGTGCTGGGATTACAGGCACATACCACTATGCCTGGCTATGTCAAATTTGAATATATACAAAACAGCACTGTATTAGGATTCTTCAGAGAAATTTTATTTTTTAAAAGGGAATAAAACAGAACAGTAAAATGAAACAATACAAAACAGTGTTAGGACAGTAGGAAATCCACAATAGTGACATACAATATTGCATATTGTTATTCTCTAAATAGTTGCTCAGACTACTGGCCCAAGGCTTGTACAGTCAGTCAAACAACACAAATGTCAGGTTGCTTCCCTGCTTCAGTTATTACCATCTTAGTGTCTGACTGAATATGGAAGTGGGGTGGGTGGGAGCAGAAGTGGCTTCCTTGCTGGTTATCCCCATCCGGCAGGGCGGCTGCCAGCACATGGGAGGCTGCATGTTTTCCTTGATGGTTTTCCCTGACTGGCAGGGCCACCACCAGTGCACAGGGGGCTACATGGCTTCCTTACTGGTTCTTCCCAGCTGGTTCTTCCCAGCTCCTATGCCAGTGCATAGGAGTCCTTCACAGCTTCCCTGCCGCTTCTCCCTGGCCAACAGGGCCTCCTCCAGAACTTGGGGGCAACTGCTTGGCTTCCTAGTTGCTTCTCCACAGCTGACGGTGTGTCCAGCAGGATGCGGGAGGGCAGCACAGCTGCCTCTTTGCTTCTCTCCACCTAGCAGGGCTGCAGTCCCTGGTTTTATTATTTTGCTGGATTCCTGAATTATCTCTGTCCCTGAGCTTCAAGTCTCAGTTCAGATCCTTCCTGTGGCCGTGGGACCCACCTCCTTCCTCCTCTTCCTCATGTTGCTGTATTCCAGGGTCTGAACACTAAAACTTGGAGAGGTTCTTTCTCTGATATTCACCACTCTGTCATTTTCCTGAAACTTCCAAACTATTTCTTTAGCTATATACAGTGTTTACCTTGTTTCGTGAGTTTAATTCATAAACTGAACTAGACAAGAACCAAATTAACTTCAGTGGTTAGGTTCAGTGTTGATCTTTATGGGGAAATTTGATTTTGAGACGGGGTCTCACCTAGTTCAGACTAGGCCTTGAACTCACTATGTAGCCCACGCTGGCCTCAAATTTGAGGCAATCCTCCTACCTTAACCCCCTGAGTGCTGGGATTACAGAGATTACAGACATGAACCACCATGCCTGGCAATGCTTATGATTGTGGAAGCCAAAGAAAACTTGTGTTAATCTCATGATATTTCAATAAATTTAATATTAAAATATTTATACACATTTTTCTTTGCCAAATGTATACTTTTTTGGGTGGCCTCTGATATAATGCTGTAGCTAACATTTTGTGATATTTTGTAGTCTAGGTCAATACGTATAGAACATCTACTATATGCCAGGAACATTATGATACTATTTTATTTAATTCTTCTTTAAAACTTTCAGTGGATCTGGGACTCAAACCCAGTCTTGGGTATGCTAGGGAAGCCCTCTACCACAGATATATACCTTCAAGTTCTATTTTATTTAATTCAATTTTATTTAATTTTAACAACTGACCTATGAAGTAGGTATTGTTATTCTCATTTCAGAAGTGAGAAAACTGAACTTAATGTCACCTTTAAGATCACTCAGGAAATGACAGAGCTGAAATTTGAACCCAGGTGCAGCTGCCCTAAAACATGTCTTTCATTACAGCAGCCTGGTCTGCTCAGCTTCTGTTCTCTAACTTAACCCAAAAGCCACATTCTTCATCTTCCGGTGCACAGCTATTCATCTGTCCAATTATTGGAGTTGTAACAGAAAGTATTGGCACCCTACGTGTATGCTCTAAGACTAGGCCCAAAGGCACCTTAAAACAGTGGATTGTTTTTCCTCAAACACCTGCATCCCTCGGCCTGAGGGCTTTGTCTGGTCACAGGAGGTGTCTGCCTGGTAAAAGACAGGCTAAGAACCTGGAAAACCAGCACTGACAGAAGCATGAGACCTGAAAGGAAATAGTCCAGCTTCTTCACCCGTGAGTAGCATAGTTCTGAGTTGCATTCCACACATTTCCTCCCAGATTACCCAAAAGGATGGAGTCCTCTCATTGCCAGAATTTTACTGGCTTTCTTCCTTTCTCTGTTTCACTCTCCTACTCCCCTGAGGTATTTCTTTTTTTTTCTTTCCTTTTCTTTTTTTTTTTTTTTTTTTTTTTGTCTTTTTCATTTTTATCGGTACCAAGGATCGAACTCACGACCGCCTGCTTGCAAGGCAGGTGCTTACGCCGCTGAGCTAAATCCCCAGCCCCCCTGAGGTATTTCTTGAGGTCATCCTCACACAAGCTGGCCATGCTTGTCTCTTGAGTCCTCTCAGGGAAATCCTGAAAATGAGGTCTTCCTATGCAGTCCAACACAGCCTTCTCTCAAGGCCCAGCTTAGTCCATGCTCTTTCCTTCCTCTCCCTGTGTCCCAGCTCCTTGCCAGCCTTTGTCACACAATCGTCCGGGACTTTATCCCACCCAAGCACTGGCCAGGTCGACCGCTTAGCTTCTGAAATCAAACAGCTCGGCATTCAGGGTGATGTGGCTGTTGCTGAAGGGCTCTGACTGCAGGTCTGATCGGCCCCCTTCAACACCTCATAAGTGAGAATCTTAGTCCTCTTGCTCTCAGCCCTCCAGGCTGCTCACCGAAAGTATGCTGAGTGGGCCGAACTGCTAAATTCCTTATATTTAACTCATTAAGCTTCATCACCTCCAGTAAACACCTTATGATCATTGGTAGAGAACTATTGACTGCTGCTAAAATCAAGACAATATTATGACTGTCAGAATAAATTCTTCCCTAGTGCAGACCAGAAATCAGTTGAGGAAAAAAATCCAATAATTTGTTAGATTTAATTATTAAGTCTGACAGTTTTCACTTTAAAAAGTGGTTCACATTGATTGCTTTGATTTAAGGTATGCAGATAGAAGAAATTGTTGATTACAGTTGTCCTATGGTATCTTTAGGGACTGGTTCCAGGATATCTTCTTGGGTACCAAAATCTGAAGATGCTGAAGTCTCGTATAAAATGGTGTAGTATTTGTATAGAACTTTTTCTATAGAGCATTCTATAGACCTTTTTTTTCCAAATCCATTTTACTTCAAGGAGAAAAAGAAAAATCAGAAGAGAAAAAATTTCAAAGCATGTCATTCAGTAACAATGGTACATAACTTGCGCGTTGTCATCCCCAAATCAATCACCCCGAGCACAAGATATCTATGTTCAATGTCTGAAAAATACCAGCATAAATCTTTTTCTTCAGGGAACTCAGAGAAATCAGTAGTATAAGTATCTTATCTATTTTTATATACATATACGTGCACATATAAATATCTTTTTTTCAGCTTCTCACAATAAAATAATACAATTTTTACAACATGTGTGTCTCACTTATTTCACTAATGAGTGTTTTCTCAAGTTCCATCCATTTACCTATAAGTCTCCAATCTATCCTTCTTTATGGCTGAGTAGTACTCCATTATAGAAAAATACCACATCTTTTTTATCCATTCCTCAATTGTTGGGCATTAGGTTGTTTCCAAGATCTGGCTATTACAAACTGTGCTGCTATAAACACGAGTGCACATATATTGCTGTAGTATGATGTTTTTAATTCTTTGGGGAAGATACCCAGAAGGGGAACAGCTGGGTCAAATGGGACCTCTATTCCTTTTGAGGAACCTCCACACTGATTTCCATAGTGGTTGCACCAGACTACATTCCCACCAGCAGTGGAGAAGGGTTCCTTTTTTACCCACAGCTTCTCCAGCGTTTGTTATTGCTTGATTTCTTAATACTAACCATTCTTTCTAGGGTGAGAGGAAATCTCAGTGTTGTTTTAATTTGCATCTCTTGAATGACTAATGATGTTGAACACTTTTTCACAAATATATTTCCTGTTTGTATTTATTCATCTGAGAAATGTGTATTCATCTCAGATGCCCATTTTTGGATTGGATTTTTAAATATGGAGAACTGATTTTTTTGAGTTCTTTATATGTTCTCAACAGTAATCCTTTGTCTGAGGAGCAGCTGGCAAACATTTTCTCCCACACAATGGGTTATTGCTTCACTCTGTTGGTAGTTTCTCTTGCTGTTCAAAAGTTTTTCAGTAGAGCGAGGCCTGAGTTGTTGATTCTTTGTGATAGTTCCTGTGCAGTCCAGGTTTTGTTCATAAAGTCCTTGCCTACACCAACATCTTCAAGAGTTTTACCTACTCTATCTTCCAGAAGGTTTAATGTTTCAGTTTTAATATTAAGATCTTTGATCCATCCTGATTTTAGCTTAGTACAAAGTGAAAGATATGGGTCGAGTTTTAATCCTTGGCGTGTGTAGAGCCAGTTTTTCCAGCACCATTTATTAAAGAGGCTATCTTTCTTCCAGGGAAAGTGTCTAGCATCTTTGGTAGCTTAGTGTGTCTGCAGTTCTTTCTGCATCTTCTAATCTATTTCATTGATATTTAGGTCTGTGTTTTTGCCAGTACCACGCTGTTATTATCATAGTAGCTTCAGAGTATAATTTCAAGTCAGGGATTGTAATGCCCCTTTTCTTGTCTTTGTTGGCCAGGATCGCTTTTGCTATTCTAGGTCTCCTGTTTCCAGATGAATTTTAGGGTTATTTTTTCTAATTCTGTGAGATATACTATTGGAATTTTAATTGGGATTGCCCTAAATCTGTATAACAGTTTTGGAAGTATGGCCACTTTAACTATATTGAATCTTCCTACTCAAGGGCATGAGACATCTCTTCAATTGCTAGTATCCTTCCTTTTTCAGAGTACTACCATTTTCAATGTAGAGGTCTTTGTTAGATTAATTCCTAGGTATTTTATTTTTTTAGATGCTATTGTAAAAGGTATTGTTTCACTGATTTTTTTTCTCAGTGAGTTTGCTATTCATGTATAGGAAGGCTATTGAATTTGCTTATTAAATCTAGGAGTCTTTTGGTGGAGTTTTGGGAGTCTTCTAAATAGAGTATCATGTCATCTACAAATAACGATAGTTTAACTTCTTCCTTTCCTATCTTGATTCCTTTTATTTTTTTCTCTTGTCTTATTGCTCCAGCTAAATTTACCAACCCTATGTTGAATAAGAGTGGACATCTTTGTCTTGTTTCTGATTTTAAAGAGAAAGCTTTCAGTTTTTGCTCATTTAGTATGATGTTGGCTGTTGGTTTGTCATAGATGATTTTTATCAGATTGAGATAGAGACATGTATTCCAATTTTTGTAGGGCTTTTATACTGAATGGGTGCTGGACTTTGTCAAAAGCTTTTTCTGCATCTATTGTGATGATCATATGATTTTTGTCCTTGTTTCTGTTAATATGACGTATTATGCTTATGGATTTACCAACGTTAAACCATCTCTGCATCCATGGGATGAATCCCACTTGATCACAGTGTGTAATCTTGACGATTTTTCATCAAGTCTGTTTGCCAGTATCTTATTGAAGGTTTTTGCATCAATGTTCATGAGGGAGATTGGCCTGTAGTTCTTTTGCTTAATTGGGTCCTTCTCTGGTTTTGGTATCAGGGTAATGCATGCTTCCAGAATTTGGAAGTATTACTTCCCTTTCAATTTTATTAAAGAGTTTGAGAAGTAGTGATGTTAGGCATTCTCTAAATTTCCTTTAGAATTGAGCAGTGATTCCGTCAGGACCTGAGCTTTCTTTGTTGATTGCTTTTTAATAACATCTTCAATTTCGTTGATTGCTATTGAGTTATTTGGGATTTTTATGTCTTCTTGATTCAGGTAATACATATGTATTCCTAAGTCCTAGGAATCTGTCCATTTCTTCTGTAGTTTCCATCTTGTTAGAATACAAGTTTTCAAAATAGGCATAGATGATTTTCTGCAGGGTCTGTTGTGATTTTGCTCTTTTTATTTCTAGTCATGTGAATTTGAGTCTTTTCTTTCCTTTTTTTGATAAGGTTGGCCAAGGGTTTGTCAATTTTATTTAATCTTTCAAAGAACCAACTCTTTGAGTCATTGGTTCTTTGCATTGTTTTTAGTCTCTGGTAGATTCATTTCTGCTATGATCTTTATAATTTCCTTCCTTGTACAAGCTTTTGGTTTAACCTGTTCTTTTTCTAGAAGTTTAAGATTCAACATTAAGTCATTTATATGTGTTTGCCCTCTTTTCCTGATATGAGTATTTAGCGCTATAAATTTTCCTTTTAAGATTGCTTTCATTGTGTCCCACAAGTTCCAGTATGTTGTATTGGTGCTATCATTCAACTGTAAAAACTGTCTAATTTCTTCTTTAATTTTATCTGTGGCCTATTGGTTGTTTAGTAAGGTGCTATTTAATTTCCATGTGTTGATGAAGTTCTTGTGGCTTCCTTTGGCATGGATTTCCAATTTCATTGCACTGAGGTCTGAGACTATGCATGGGATAATTTCAATTCCTTTGCTTTACTTAAGCATGTTCTATGAGCCAGTATATGGTCTAGTTTGGAGAATATCCTGTGTGCAGCTGAGAAGAATATGTATTCTGATGTTGTGAGGTGGAACACTCTATAGACTACTAAATCCACTAAATCTACTAAATCCATTTGCTCACAAGTTTGATTTAGTTCTAGTATTCCATTATTGATTTTTGTCTGTCTTTCTGTGACAGTGGGGTGTTGAAGTCTCCCAATACAATTGTATTAGGGCTTCGTTGATTTTTCATATTCATTGGTACTTGTTTTATATAGTTGTGTGCACAGGTATTTGTTGCATATATGTTTATGATTATTATCTCTTCCTCTTGGATTGTCCCCTTTGCAAGAATTTGGTGACTTTCTTTATCTCTCTTAATCAGTCTTGGCTTGAAATTTATTTTGTATGGTAATAGAATAGCAACCCCTGATATTTTCTGCATTCCTGTTGCATGGAGTATTGTTTTCCATCCTTTGACTTTCAGTCTATGAATTCTTTTTGAATTAAATGAGGTTCTTGTATGCAGCAAACTATTGGATCTTGCTTCTTGACCCATTCTGCCAGTCTGTGTCTTTTGACTAGTGAATTGAGACCATTAACATTGATTGTTATCACTAATATGTACTGAGTTATCCTTGTAATGTTAGTTTACTATTATTGGCTCCCCTCCCTCCCTCCCCCCTTTTTTTTCTTTTTCTCTTCCTTCCTTTCCTGGTGGATTTCTTCTGTTAAGGTTCATGGAGCTGCAGCCTTATTATCTCTTTGTGGATTTTCCTTCAGAACATTTTGAAGTGCTAGTTTGGTGATCATAAATTTCCTCAGATGTTCTTTGTCATGGAAGTGTCTTATTTTTCTCCCAATTTTGAAAGGTAGTTTTGTAAGATACATCAATCTGGGTTGAAAGTTGTTTTCCTTTAGAACTTGGAGTACTTCACTCCAAGCTCTCCTTGATTTGAGAGTTTGTGCTGAGAAGTCAGCTGTGATTCTGATGGGCTTTCCTTGTGTGTGTGTGTGTGTGTGTGTGTGTGTGTGTGTGTGTGTGTTGCTGATGGGCTTTCCTTTATAGGTTATTAGTTTCTTTTCCCTAACAGCTTTTAAGATTCTATTCTTGTGTTGAATTTCCAAAATCTTGACTATGATATGCCTCAATGTAGATTGTAGTTCTATGTGCCTCACTTATTTGTATATCAAATCTTTTTTCTCTACAAGGAAAGTTTTCTGTTGTGATCTCTCTAAACATGTTTTCAGTGTCATTTGTGGTATCTCCTGCTTGTTTATTGACTTCAATTAATCTTAAATTTATTCTTCTTTGTCTCATCTAGAAGATACTAGATTGATTTCTCATGTTCCCTTGCTTGTTTTGAGAAATCTTTCTTTTCCTGGTTACTAACTGAAATCCTGTCTTCCATATCTGATGTCCTGTCCTCACATTGGCCTAATTTGCTTTGAATAATTTTGGTGGGGTTTTTATTTTCCTGGATATCTACTGAAACTGCTTTATGGATTTCATTTGTTTCCTGTGTTGTGCTTCCATAATTTGCTTAAATTCGTCTATTTTTTTGTCTGTCTGCTCTAACATCACTAAGCGTGGTATGCATTTTGGTAATCTCTGTAGCTATTTGAGAGATTATTTCTGATTTAATTTTTTCCAGAGCTTCATTCAATTGCTTTGTTACCACTTCAGAGAGCCCTGGTAGGGGACTTTCAGATTTTCCAGCCTCATTGCCCCTGAGTTTGCCTTTGGTGAACTGAGTGTCTGAGGTTGTGTCTTGTTTAAGTATCATAAGTATCTCCGTGTATCTTTTCAATGGAATGCAAAACAGTTATATATATATAAGACTGTAGTATATCAATTCTGTCCTCAAGGGTTAAGATTCAAAATCAATTAAAGAGAAAACAGAAAAGTGGGAAAAAAATATTACAAGTAGGTTGGAGGACAAAAATGGTGGAAGGGCTCTGTCACGGGGAAAGCTGCTTACTTCATGGCAGAGAAGAAGCACAGTGTAAAAAGAGTAAATAGGAAGGGAGATATGCCCTATTAGGTTGCACCCTAGTGACCCACCTACCCAAAGCACCACCTTTGAACACATGAAGCTTGGGGGGGGGCACTTCCAGATATAAACTACAATATTCCAACCATGGCCCCCAAAAGACTCATACACATCTTTTTATGCAAAATTCATTTAATCTATCTCTAAGGGTAGCCAAGCATTGTTGAAAAGTCCAACTTCAGAGTCTCCTATGAGACACAATGCAGACTTTAGTTGTGAATCCCTGTAAATATTAAAAAAAGAAGCTAAAGACTGCCGATATAAATACTGGCTCAGATGAACATCCCCACCTGAAAAGGAAAAAACAGGTAAATAGGAAGAAATGTGAAGAAGAAGAAGAAGAAGAAGAAGAAGAAGAAGAAGAAGAAGAAGAAGAAGAAGAAGAAAAGAAAGAAAGAGAAAGAAAGAAAGATAGACAGGTGCCCAAAGCAAGACTGAAACCCAGCAGTGCAAACATTAAATCCTGTAGCTCCAAGTGCAGCACCAAGGCCAAGCTGTGGTGAAATGTGAACTCCTAAGGACCTGGGCAGCCCTGCCCCTACAACATTGCCAGCAGTTGCAGCTCTCAGGGCTTCTCTCTTGAATTAATTTTGCTCACTCCCTACTGTTTCCTCAGACAATCTACTGGGTCTGCGATCTTCTGTGGTCTCCAGTGCACCTTCAGCTTCTTACAACTCCACATACTGCCCTCTCGGGAGTACAGTGCTTGGCCTCCCTGGCCTTCTTGTAAAAATCTGGGTTGAAGCCTTCCTGACCCCCCATCTCTTGCATTCAACATGCACCTAAAACCAGTACCACAAGGATTATGCTAAATAAAGTTTGCTGCCAGTTTGAACATTAGCTGGAATTCCTTGTTTGATGGTTGCAGAAGTCTCTGAGTGCTGGACCAAAGCCTCAGGAACAAATTCTCTAGGCATTCCTTCATTGAGCCTGGTGCCCTGGGGCTGTTTCCTCAAATCAAAAGCTTTCACTTTGACAATTTTGAGCCTGCAATAGGTGGGCCCTTGAAGAATTCTCGAATGTAGTTTTCCTACTGTCTGTTGTAAAGTACTTAGCTTCTCTATTGTTGTTTATGTTTGTTTTTTGAGACAAGATCTTACCATGTGGTTTAGGCTGCTCTTTAACTCACTATTTAGCCTAGGCTGGCCTTGAACTCATGGTGATCCCCCTGCCTCAGTCTTTCCAGTGCTGGCATTATAGGCATGCACATCAGCCCACCTGCTGGCTTCTTTTTAATACTAATCTTTCTAGCAAGGGGGCTTTCTTTTTCTCCAATTTTTTCAGCCCTTCTTTTCTGAAAAAAGTGAAAGCATTTCAAATTGACATAAGCAAACTGTAGACAAATTTTCTATCAGAGAAAAACACACATGACCCAGAGCCCAACTACCCACCTAACACCTCCTAAGCCTGACCTTGATTATCTATCTTTTTATCATCCCAGTGATGGTTCTTCTGATTTCTGACCAGAAACTCCTGTCAAACTCTACATATAGCATTCTACAGCTCCTTCTCCACTGGCATCTCCAAACTTTTCCAACTTTCTCCTTCAGACCAGTTCCAAAGACATCTAAACCACATGGTCAAGTACAGTCACAGTGATAACCCCACTGTTGTCACCAAAATCTTGGTCACTTTCTTATCACTCTGACAAATACACCCATAGCCTAAAGGAGAGGTCTATTTTGGTTCATGTTCCAGAAGGTTCAGTCCTAGCATATCCAGCAGCATCGCAGAAGGGCCTGGGCCAAAGAAACTGCTCGCCCAGTGGCAGAGAGGAAGGAGGATGAAGAGAGGACCCAGGAGGAGAGATATATACTATCAGGTTGCAACCAACTGATCTACCTCTTCCAACCAAGCCCCATCTTCTAACAGCAAGCCAGCTATACTATCCCCATAATTCAGTCACCTTTCAAAAGCCCCATCTTCAAGCACATGAGACTTTAGAGAAACATTCAGATACAAACCATAGCAGCAGACTTACTTGAGATAGTAAGACTCAAGATGAAGAGTGGAGGGGCTGGGGGTTTAGCTCAGCGGCATAAGCACCTGCCTGGCAAGCAGGCGGTCGTGAGTTCGATCCCCGGTACCGATAAAAATGAAAAAGACAAAAAAAAAAAAAAAAAAAAAGATGAAGAGTGGAAAACAGAATCATTCTGTTTCTGTAGTCTCAATATTCGTGTTCTCTCACACTTCACATGGTAAAAGTCTATCCCCCCCCCAAGTGATAGTATGAGGAGGTCAGGCTCTGGGGAGAATAATTATTAGATCTTAAGGGCGGAGCCCTCATAAATGGGATTAGTGCCCTCATAAAGGAAATCAAGTGGATCTCTTCCACCCCATTCACCATGTGAAGAGGAGAAGGCATGATAAAGCCAGCCTTCACCAGGCAGCAGGTCTGCTGGTGACTCACTTATGGACTTTCCAGGTTTCAAAACTATGAGAAAGAAATTTCTGTTATTAACAAGCTACCCAGTATGCGGTGTTTTATTACAGCAGCCTAAATGGACTAAGACAACTGTCCTGTGTGAAGATACCATGGTAGGAGGAGAAATGGACATCTGGAGGATCTTGTGACTGAAGCACAGAGGAAGAGAAGAATATGATGAGCCAGGTGCAAAGTGAGGCAGGGCCTCAGAGGCCTCACTGAAGTTTTGGATATCTTAAGAGCAACAAAAAGCCATTGGGCATTTGTTTGTTTATTGTCTTTTATTTGTTTTTTCTGATACCAGGAACTGAACACAAGGCTTTTGCATTGAGCTATATCCACAACCTTTTGTTTTTACTGTTTATTTTTGAAACAGAATTTTACTTAAGTCACTAAATATCACAAGATTGACTCAAACGTGCAAACTTCTTGCCTCAGCCTTCCAGAGTACTACGATTACAGGTATACATCACCAACTTTGCTCCTTCTGTGGACTTTAAGCAGGAAAATAACAGGATCAAGTTTGAAGTTCAAAAGAAGCAGTGTACATAAAAGTTGTGGGGACAAAATGGGGTGGGGGCAATGGGATCCAGGATAGTTACCAAGCAAGAGACAGTGGTAACAGATTAGGCAAGCAGTGGAGATGGGAAGAATGAAGGTTCATACAAGCTTATAAAAGGAAAAATTGACAGCATTTGGCAAATGGATCTGGATATGGACATGGTGTGATGAAGAGATTGAGGTCCCAGATTTCCAATTGGTGCAGCTAGCTAAGCAGTGTCCATTTCACTCAGAGAACACTGTACAAGGAAAATATGTAATGAAAATTATGTGTTCAACTTTAGACATGTTTTGAAGTAAGATCTCCCACTGGAACTATCCAGAAGAGTGTTAGAATAAGAGTTTAAAGGTCAAAAGAAGGGTGTGGGGTTAAACAGGGTTGTTTAGGGGTTACATCCAAGGCCAGACTCTCTACTAACTCAGTATGCATAGTGCCCCAAATATGGGACTTATAGGACTCGCAAAAAATGCTTTGATGTCTTAAAATCAGAAGAAAAAAATCTTTTAGGTTAAAAAAGATGTTTTAATATATACTGTTAATATGCTAATATTTATACTAATCTCTTCATATTTTAATGGGGGCTGGGGCTATACCTTAGTGGCAGAATGCCAGGCCCTGAATTCCATGCCCTGAACCCAAAAAACTGTATAGGAAGGGGTCTACCAAAGTCATAATGCTGCCCTCATTGTGTCAGGAAGGGTACTTTCTACTACAGTAACAGAAACCCTACTCCCAATGTCTCTAGTAGGGACCATGTTCAATGTCCCCTGTCCTAGAAGCTCAGCATCAGTGTGGCTCTCTGGTTGGCAGGTAGAACACTGTCTGGGACAAAGACCCTTTCTGGTTCTCTGCACTGCCACCATGGCTTTCAGCTCCATCCTCAGCCATCAGCAAGTCAGCTGAAGCAGATCTTGTACCTCCAAATTTGATACCACACCCATTGCTTCTAGAGGCTCTCTCCTAAGAGTGAGGAAAGCAATACCAGAGCCCCCCGAAAAAGTCCTAAATAATGGGCTGTTTGTATCCCCCCGAAATCTATATGTTGAAACCCTAAGCACCAAAGAGTTGTTAGTATAAGGTGGACCCTGTGGGAGAAGAAGGGTGGAGCGCCCATCACTGGAGGATGATGCCCTTATAAAAGGCAGCAGAGAGCTCTCCAGCCCTCTTTCTTCCTCAGGAGGTCCCAGGGAGAAGACAGACGTCCATGAACTAAGAAGGGCCTCACCAGACACTGACTCTTTAAGGCCCCAGAAATGTGAAAGATAAATGTTTGATTTGTCACCAAGCCTAAGGTGTTGTGTTCTAGCAGGCCTAAAATAACTCTCTTAGTCTCACTGAGCAGGGTCAGAGCACATCCTCATTCCTGAGCCAATTACAGGCCAGAAGGATGCAATGGACAATTAAGCTCAGACTAGAAGAAAGGCACGGAACCAGCCATGTGCCTGCTCTAGAAGTCTTCCTCCAAGAGGTGGGAAGAGAGCTAGAAGTATGGATGAGCACATACAGTATTCAGAGTAAGCATGGAGGACGCGAGAGCACTCCAACTCTGCTGGAAGACTTGAAAAGCAGAGACTGAATCCCTCCATGCTACAGAGAGGCCGCAGACATGATGGGACAGACAAACCACAAAACCCAGTGCAGTACACCCACACTAGAGCCTGTGAGAGCAGACTGGACTGGAGTTCCCATTGTGTATTACTAATCGTGTGATTTTTCAGCAGGTTACTCAACCTCTCTGCCTCAGTTTCTTCCCTATAAATTACAATATATATATACATATATATAGTAAATATCAAATAAGTGCAGCTATTCTTATCTACATTGATCAAGCTGTGGGAAGCTGTCAGGAAGAATTTAAGCAGGAAAGTATCCTGGTCAGATTTGTGTCTTGGCTACATGGCTTGGGCAGATGATGCTCTGTCCCTGCTCAGAATTGTGTCTTCACTCAGTCACCATCAGCACGTTTCCTCCTTACACTAAGTTTCCTTCCTGCTACCCCCAAGATAGCTCCACTGGCCCCCTGGCATCATCACAAAATCTCTCTGCTGATTTTATCTGCACTCTTGAACCTCAAAATCAGGATAGGTGACATTTCTTGTCTCACCCCTGTTCTTCTGCATGTTGCTGCTCAAGAAATTCATCAGGTTTATTAAGCATGACCTCTCTTCTGAGCCCTGCCTCTAGTCTGCTGATCTCTTCCTGTCTGCGGCTCTCCTTGGCTCTAATTGAAGAGGCCTTTGCTTCCCTTAGTGCTCTGATGGGGGTAGGGACAGCCATCTGGGTGGCTACATCTTTTGTTGTTTGCAGAGACTGATGCACCAAGTTGGATTGGACAAAGGCAGGATGCTCTGCTACAGAGAGCACAAGGCCTTTTGTTGCCACGGCTGTGGGAAAAAAAATGAGAACAAAAAGAATAAATGTTGCATCCAAATATGCTAATAATTAACACAGCGCCATGGATAGAAAAAGCTCTTAATGCTAAATTACAATGATCATAATAGCTATTCTTTAGTCAGACCCACTCCATATGGCACCATGGTTTGGCAGCTCAGTACAAGTGAGCTGGAACCTAAGTACCAGGTTCCAAATCCCAGCTCCACTGTTTAACAACTCTGTGACCTTGGACAAGTTCCTTAGGCTCTTCAGTTTCAGTATTTTCATCTATGCACAGTGAAAGTACATAATTAACAGTCATAAGAGTTTATACTATACTTGTATTTTATAAACCAAATTTAAGGTTTATACACATAGATCAGTGTAATCGGATCTCAAACAAACTTGTGACATAGTCATTATTATTATTTCTATTTATCATTTGAGAAAATCAAGACTCTAAGAGGTTAAGTAACTGTCCCAAGACCTTCCAGAAAAAAAGCAGCATAACCTAATTGTGTTAGACTGTCTACTACCCAGAGTCACTGTTCTTCATGAGACCTTGCAGACCCCATATCAGTGTAACTGTACATTGGTAGTGCTGTGTAACAAATCCCTCCTCCTTCTGGCATAGTTAGAAGATAATGGGCATTTTCAGAATAAAGGGCATAGAAGTATGTACATGGCAGCTTATTTGGTGGTTTCCATCCTCTCCAACCCTGTATTATGCCACAAGGAAGAAACTGGCCACAATGTAACAGATTGCACCATGCCCCAGGGCAAATATGGGGATAAGGGGGCCAAAGTGGCACAGGACAGTTCTTATACCCAGGTCCCTGGGTCACTAATGAAATGGATGAAACTTGCACAGCTCAAAGTTCACTGCATTTGGGTAGCACCTTCCTGACAGAGAACTTAAGACTCTTGAAAGATGATTAAATTTTGTTTTTTAATGCATAGTAGCTCAGTGTCTGACTTATACCTTCTGTAGAGTGGAAATCCGGCTACCAGACTAATGTGTAGCCATCAGGACTCTGGCCAGGGCTCATCACACTCAGGCCTCAGTAGCTTACATGCAACTTGGTGGTTCCTTAGGGCTTTTAATAATTCTAGGAAGGAGCAAAGTCTGGCCACATCATGAATTGCAGCCATCCACTGAACCCAAATTTTGGGCATGAACTTTGTCAAAGCCCATGTGTATCTCTTGATGCCTCGCTTGTCCCTCCAGTTTATGGCTAGCTCCCTGTCCCCCATCTATGGGAAAAGTCTATGTGTCCAATTGCCAGCTGGGAAAATAGCTCTGTGGCACAAGCGCCTGCCTGGCAAGTATGAGGTTGTGAGTTCTATCCCCAGTACCAAAAAAATAAAAAAAATTGAGACACTTAGTCAGATATCCAGTTGCCATCAGGAAAGAGCTGGCTGGGTCCATCCTAGACTCTGGGAAACACAGCCTAGCTCCTCAGTGTGCCACAACCTAGTTTCAGGATAAAAGGGGCTTCCCTGCACATCCATAGACTATATCCACACCCAGCTCAGTGAGGCAGGACCCACTTACAAGTGGATAGACAAGCTGCCAATGCCATGTCCCCCACCAAGCCCTAATCACAGACTGTTTCTCAGTTCTTCCACCTGCACCTCCTCTTACCTCCCACTCCCATTGCCAAACTCCCCAAAGAGAATCAGAGCAGGAGTGAAATGGCCACTGAGTCTGCAGAGACTCAGTGAAAGCAGGAGCTCTGGAGTTGGGCAAACATAGTTTTGAGTTTCACTATGTCACTTGGCCACGTGACTTGGTTTGGCCACTTAACCTCCCTTTTTCAGTTTTCTCATTTTTTTTTCTTGTTCTCTTTTTTTTGGTGGGGGGGAGAGGTGTTGTTATTTTTATTGTTGTTGTTTTGAATGCAAGGCCTCATGCGTGTACTTAACCACTAAACTACACCCAAAGACAGTTTTCTGTTTTCCAAAAAGGGAGTAATCTGTTCTTGTAAGGTTTCTGTATGAGCTACAAACAATATATATCCCAAGATGAATGTAACCACTATATGTTGCAAACATGTACCAATAAAATGTTTTAAAGAAACAACATGTGTAAGTGTTTTATACTCATTGGCACTCACATGGTGTCCATTTATACTTATGTATGTGTTTCTCCTCCCTTAATTCTGATAACCACTAGGTGGCACGCTGCGCCCATTCACCGGTGATACTGCCGAGAAGGGCTCGGTTGGGGAGAAGTTAACTGCTCTGGTTGGGCCAGGGGGATGCATTCATAGATATTGGGTCCTCCTCTCTGTAGCTGGGTGACTGACCCTCCCAAATGCGAATGTCATCCTAGTTTTATGCCTGAAAGTTCCTGGTCCTTGGAGTACTGAATGTGTTCTCCAGGAAGACTGGAATGATTTCAGATAAAAGTATCAGGCATGGGAAAGGAAGCTGAGCTTCCCATAGTCCTTCCCTGCTTGCTGGGGGAGAGGGGCAGACCAGACTGGACATCACTGGGTTCCTGAGTCCCTCAGCTGAGGCCTAGTTAAATTGAGGACAATGATGATATCTAGAGGTAATATGAAAAACTGCAGTCTGAAAATCACCCCTTTGATCCTTATGGTTTTAGTTGATTAATAAATACTTATTTACTGAGCTCTCAATACATGCCAACCCTTAGTTTAGACAAAACCACAATTTTTGGGAGCCTTGGAAAGCATCCTTAGGCAAATAAACTTATCCTGAGGTCTACTGGCTGAGGAAATCTTAGGTAGGAAGGGAAAAAAAGTACCCCAGGTAGCATATAGCAGCAAAAACAAAAACTGTGAGTGGAAAGAAATGCAAAACTTTCCCCAGAAACTAATTACAGGCTGGCGAATAGCAGTGACAAAAACCTGGGGGGTACATAAGGAGCTAATCAGCCACAGGAATGTTTTCTATCTTGATCCTAAGAACAGTCAGAATTTATTGAAGATTTTTGTTAACTGGTTCTGTAGTAGGAGGGATGGAAAACTAAGGCATATATATATATATATATATATATATATATATATATATATATGGTACTGGGTATCAAACTCATGACTACACGCTTGCAAGGCAGACACTTATGCCTCTGAGCTAAATCCTCAGGCCCCTTATATTGAGTTAAATCTTTAAATCTTTTATCTTATTCTCTTTTTTTCATTTTGAGACAGGGTCTTGTGAAGTTACTAACTTGCTTAAACTGAGTTTGAACTTGGGATTCTCTTGCCTTATCCTCCAGAATGCTGGATTACAAAGATGCACCACTACACCTAGTCTATTGAAGGATTTTAAGAAGGCCACTAACATAATTAGATTTGCATTTCTCAGTGCTAACCTCAGCTACAGGATGGAGGTTGCCAAGATAAAGCCAGAAAGACAGAAGGTCATTATAGCATCCAGTGACAGGTGATAAGGATTTGGGGGCAGGGCTGTTAGCGAGAGGGTGTGGCCATAGAATAGGCAAGGACATGGTAATTGGTGGGAGGGGCGAGCTGCGGCATAGGAAGTATTCTGATTTCCTACAAGTTTCTGGCTCGGGTCACTGGAGAGCAATAGGACAGCTGCTGAGAAGAGGGAGGACAATGTTGGGTACAATGGATTTGAGGGGCCTTCAGGACACCTAAATCAAGATAACAAACAAATTGGGCATGATGACACATACCTGAGCATTCTGGGAGCCCTGAATTCAACCCCAGTATCAGACAATAGCAAAATTCTCACTCATTTGTAGAAGTTTAACTGTGAAAGGGAGGAGAAAGGTAAAATAGCAGGTGTAGGGGTAAACAAGACAGGAGTTGTTGCTGTTGCTGTTGTTGTTAGGGAGACTTGAGGCTCTCTCATTAAAAGATAAGAATGAAAATAACAGAGCAGGGTGTGGTGGCTCACACCTGTAATTCCAGCCCTCCGGAGGCTGAGGTGGGAGGATAGTTGCAAGTTTGAGGCCAGCCTGAACTGCATAGGGAGACTTGTCTCAAAAAAAAAAAAAAAAAAAAAAAGAGAGAGAGAGAGAGAGAAAATAACAGAAAGAGAAGGAAATCAGTAAAGTGGCTCATTTATGACGTGAGCTGAATCAAAATTCAGAATCCTCATATAGTCATATCCAGGTGAAATTCTTCCTTCACAGTGACTGACTGGAGAATATGAGACATTGTTAAGCACAGGTCTAACCTCTGGTGGCAGGAAGTTGAAGTATTAGTTAATAGTCTCCCCCCTCCTTTTACACTGAGCTAGGGGCCTGCAGAGACTGATAGAGGATTCTGCCTTGGGGTAATGGAGATGAAAATCCACTTCTTCCTCCAAAAAGACCCAGGCTAAAAAAGTATTTAATGACTGATATTTGCTAATCAAGTTTCCAGGCCTTTATATAAACTGTGCCCTTCCTTGAAACACATCTCACTAAGCCCACCTCCCAATGTTAACAATTTCTCACTTTGTCAGTTTCCACTCAACCTGCTGGTCTTAATTTGACAGTCCCTTCCTCTGGGTGCCTTTCCTGATCCTTTAGACAATGGCGGAAGCAATCACTTCCTCACTAGCCTCTCTTCTGTACCTGCTTCCCTCCAGTTTATTTTCAACACTGTCGAGGAAGTTCATGAGAAATGGGGTCTGAGCCCAGGGTACAGTGCAGGGGTAGTGTGCTTGTTAGCATGGGTGGAGGGCCTGGGTTCCATCCCAGCACCAAACCAAAAGAAAAAAGAAAAAAGGAGGGGAAAGTGAGATAAAAAAGGATTAAGATGCAATATGTATTGTATTTGTACCAATTTGCCACAATGAATATATTCACTATGTATTAAAAACATGCTAATAAAAGGAAGTGAGGTCAGAGAGGCCTTCCAATGGTGTCCTAATTCAGGAAAGGTAAAAGTCAAGACCTAAAGTGCTGCAAGATTTGACCTCAGGGATATCACTCTCCCTACTCAGCATCTTCCTGCAACTGCACTGAACTTTGATATTGAAAGGGTTGCTGGCCCAGGCCGGATACTGTAGCCAGTAAAGCCAAGGAGCTCCTATCTCCCCCACCCTTAGGAATTGCCTCTGGCGCCAAACTAAGACCAATGGGCTACCTGTGCATCCCTAATGCCCCCTTGGGTTCTACCCCAGGCTGAGGCTACTTATGTGCCTCACTCCACGTGTTGCACGGAGAGATCGCTGGCCCCGGGGTGGAGATGCCACGCCCCAGGGGGTCAAGGGTGTCTCTCCCCGCATTCCCAAAATAAAGGTTACTTATATTTTACACTTCTTATCTTTTTAGCCACGGTCCTCCTCCTCTTCCTCCCCTCTAAGTTCTATCAGATATAATCTGTTCCTTTGCTGGGAAAGAAATCTTTCTTATTGAGCCATCTGGCTCACTCCTTTCAGGACAGAACCCTGAGGACATTATGCTAAAAGAAATTTTAAAAAGAGAACTATAGTTTTAGAGTTTTCCTGCGCAATAAAGGAGCAGGATGTAAGAAAAAGTAAAAGTGGCCTTTTATTTGAAAGATGTGGAGGGAAGCCCACTACCCACAGTGGTTTGGCTTTCTCCTCTGCCTGGATATGGGAATGTGGGTTAAATGTAACCTTTGACAGATGTGGTGCACAGAAAGGGCACTGATGATTGGAATTTTCTTTGTGCACAATGGGAAAGGAAAAAGGAAGCTGTAATTGGGGAAGAAGAAGGAAATGACCTTCAGGGTAAACATCCCCAATTTGGCCTTTCACCGCTATAATGTCCTGTCATTTATTCTAGGAGAAAACTCTTTAATACAGTACTGGGGATAGGAATGCAGCTCAGTGGTAGATAGTGAAAATGCCTGAATTTGATCCCCAGAACAGCAGGGGAAAGAACAACAAATACTTTATTACTTTATGATCCTACAGGAAGTATTGTTAAAAGCAGTTTGGTAGTTGACAGGGATGGGGGGGGAGGGTGAAGCGTGAAGCCACTGCTTAATTGGCAGTAAATATGTGTTTACCACACACACACACACACAAATTTTATGTCCTTTCTAAGGTTGTCTGGGCTACCTCTTGTAAAAGAAAAAACCCTCTGTTAAGGGGTTCAGGACCAGACCAGATGGAAGACATGGCACCAGAGGAACTCTAGAAGGCATACAGCTTTATTTTGCTAACGAATTTAAGGGAATCTCAGTTCCAAATCATCAGTCCTGAGTCAACTTTGGGTTTTGTTTATATAGGTTTGCAAGCAGGAAGTACATAAACCGATAGCGATTTAATTTATAATTGGTTACATAGGCTGGTTTATACGTTATCAGGAAGATTTGTTCTGCGTAGGCTAATTGGGGTTACTATCGTATAAAGAGGGGGGTCAGGACTGTGGGTGAGCAGGAAGAGTCAATCATTGTTTTTAACTGAGCCTGTCTGTCCTTGAGAACTTGAAAGCAAGCTACTATAACAAGATGTACTATCCAGCTGAATTATATATATCTTACAAGTTGCAGCTGAAACGGGGGGGGGGGGCGAGTCAAGGCTTAAACGAGTTTTGTACCTTTTTAATTTTGGCAACAGGATGCGTTTCGCAATCCCATCCTTGAATAGTATTAGAAATAAAAGTTTTAAAATTTCCTTTACATTCAAAAGTTACACCTCCACAATGTCACAGACAGGCAGTTCAAACTTCAAGGTCTAACCCGGAACGGCCAGTTTCCCAGATCAGCTTCCGGTGGAAGGGAAACCTTGGTGGGGCCGGAAACAGCGGGTGCAGAGCGGGGTGGGCTTCCGGCGCGGCCCAGAAGCAGCGGCGGTGGGCTAGGAGGTGAGAGACGGGAGAGGTAGAGTTTGGGACTTAACAGCGAGAGCCATGGTTTAGGCTCCAATCTGTAGGAGGAACGAGGCCCGGATAGCTTGACTCCTTGCCCTCCACAGATCCCGCCTGCGCCTCTGTGGACCTAGCAGGCACAGAGAGCGACAGTGGCCGGAAACCTTAGCAGCTGCGCCCTGGCTCTGCACGCCCTTCGGTGGCGTCCTCTGTTCGCTCAGTCTCCACCTACACGCCACTCCAGAGCACAGTAAGCCAGCAGGAAGGCCGTGAGGAGAGTGCTCCTCCCAGGACCCATCCTGTGAAAGTTCCGCAGATCCTGACTGTAGGGGAATGGGATTCTTCACGGGCCCTGGTCTGGAAGCCAGCAGAGCTGCAAAGAGGCGGCACGAAGCGAGACCGGTGTCTACACTGGCTCAAGGTCAAACAGAGCGCCCTTGAGAGGCATCACGCCAAATCCCTCTTAACTTTCAGGCTGCTCCACAGATCTTACGTTCCCCATCACTACGGGTGAGCGAAGAACCAGGAGCCCTGTTTCTGGTCTTTGAACCTGGGGCCGGAAGTAGAAACTCTGTAAATAGAAACACAGGCCCACGATTCTAGAGGTGTTCACCTGGCCCCTGACTCTGAAAGATTCAGGTGACCTTTTCAGCCCCAGCGCTCACCAGGAACTCTGCTCAGGGTCCCTTCCTCAGAATTCACCAAAATCAGGGCCCATCTAGTGCTCAGGCCTAGAAAGGAGTAGTTATTCTAAGCTTGCTGTTCTCATACAGTCTATTGAGTCATTTTTGTGGCCCTTTTGCCTTTGCTACGTAGTCTTCCCTGACACTCCTCTACCCCCAAAATAGCCAGCTCAGAGCCAACATCAGGCCGGGAGCTACACAGAACAAGTTCACAGATGAAAACCTAGGCCTCCTGCTAGGTTGTAGCTGCACACATTGTAACCTGAGAATTCAGCAGTCAATGGTCGAATCACACTAATATACATCCTTTTGGCAAGGAGGGAAGATGAGGGCCTCTAGTTCCCCGTGGTGTGTTCTGCAGTAATTTTAACCATGGTTCAATTGCATCTCGTTTACAGTGAGGTATCCTGAGAAGCCGAGCTGGAACTACATTCCTGGTTTGGCAGATGGGAAGACTAAGCATTAACTCAAAGTTATTTAATAAGGAAGCAATAAAATGAGGCTAGGCAGGAGCTAGGGCCACTTACCACTGAGGGCGCCTGGGGCCAAGGGAGAAATTTTGGGATGAAGATGAAGTGGGAAGGACAGATAATAAAGCTGCCCAAGCCTGAGCAATTATTTTGAGGAGAACTGTGCAATATAACCATTGTTAAACTCCTGTCATCTTGTTTTGAAATCATAAACCGGCATTGGTTTTGGTTGTCGTTTTGCTTTTGCTATTTTTGTTTGCTTCTTGATTTTTTCCTGTTTTTTTTCTCTTTAAAATTAAAAATAATAATTTTTTTAAAAAGCTACCCAGAGTGATGTGGAGTGAACTGAGGGTTTTTCTGAGCCTTTACAAGCCTGACTTTTGACCCATGCTAGTGCAATCCTTGCCCAGTCCCTATAGGAAGTCAGACAATACCCTCAGGAGGTGCCACTGGCATTGTATGAGATGTGATCAAAATACAAAGTATTTTTAAATTTTAAAATGAATTACAGTAAGATACAGTGTACCTTACATTAATTCCCCTTGCTTGGAACACATTTATCTCATTGTTCTTGCCACTTTCTGAAGTAGTTCCAGGCCCTCTCTTGTATGTCTTTATGGTGTATGATCAAAAATACAGTGAATGCTGCCTCTCAGTGGCATCCAAAAGGAAGGTAGGCTGGTAAAAACATTAGTATGTTCGCATCCACCCTATTTGTCAGACCTGGCATCACAAAACTTCTAGTTCTTCCCCAAAGTCACAATGACCATCAAAGGTAAACACTTTGAAACACAGGTGCACACTAGAGTCAACTACAATGAAGGACTACAGAACCACTTCAGAAAATAGCAAGAATGAGCAGTGTGTTCCAAGCAAGGGAGAGTATTTTGAGAGGGATAAATGGCAATGTTTCCATTCTTAAACACTTACTGAAACTTTTGGGTTTTTTGATATAAAGTTTCACTATGTAGTTCAGCTGGCTTTTAACACTACATTGCCCAGCCTGGCCCTGAACTTTGGAAGTCTCAGCCTCCCAAGTGAAGGTATCACAAGTGTGCGTTGCCATAACTGGCTAATTTTTTTAAAATGTAAATGTTCAAATAATAGAATAAAATAATATAGTGTGGAGGATGTGGCTCAGTGGTAGAGCACTTGCCTTACTTATACAAAGCTCTGGTTTCCATCTCTAGCAACACAAAAACAAAACAGCCCTTACTCTTTAGTGAGCACTTAGTCACAACTCTTATGTAGTAGGGACCATTATTCTAGATTTTGCAGATGAGGAAACTAAGGTTCAGAGAACTTAAGCAACTTACTTAGTCATACTAGCTAGTGTAATAGGGGCATTCAAATCTAGTTGTCAGGTTTTGGAACTCCTGTCCAGTATCACTGATCTGTAGAGTAGACCCCAGTGTTTTTCAGCAGCACTGTCCAACTTCATACTCATGTCCCGCCTCAATTTCTCTGGTCCACTTTGCAAATGTGTAACATGAGATTTTTTTTTTTTTAATACAAGTTACTAAACCCAGGGCCTTTGCACAGAGCTACACCTCCAGCCCTTTCTTAGTGTTGCTGTTGTTTTGAGTTAGTCTGGCAAAATTGCCTATGCAGGGTTCAAACTTTCCAGTCTCAGCCTCAGACTTTAGTGGTGGGATTATAATGTGTGTGCACCCACCACCTCTGGCTGAAACATTTTAAACAATTTAAAGGACTATTAGGAGTTAAAGGCTAACTCCTGAATTGTAAATCAAAAAGCATGAAAGTGCTAAGAAGGACTTAGAATTCGGGATCCTCTGCCAACTCAAGCTGATCCGTTGTGAGGTCTCAGGAAGGCTGAGCGCCTTACTCCTGACGCCAAGTAAAAGCGGCTACTGTACTCCTGGCCATCAGGGAGGCTCAGCGCCCGAGGCTGTGACCCGGGCGAGGTCCTGGGAAGGAGGCTGCAGGGACCAGAGCCGGCTCGCGGGGGCGTGTGAGGGCGGAGTCGCAGGTCCTCCTCCCTGCAGTGCCGAGTGGCTCCTCGTGCTTTTCGCGGCTCGCCCGCCCGGAGCTGGACGTTCGGAGGCGCTCACGGCTGACAGGCGCTGCGGGGAGCACAGCACGGCAAGGTGCGTCCGAGATCTCTGGTTTGGGAAGGAGCTAGAAACACACTTGGGGAAAGAACGACTCCACTGGTTGCCAGCGGCCTCGGGAGATCGCCAACCCTCGAGTTCCAAACGAACGAGGACCCTAGGACGGGCCCGGGGCGTTGAATCCGCCATGGCCGCGCGCGCCTGCGGGCTGTGCCACATCGCCTTCCACGTGCCCGCCGGGCAGCCCCTCGCCAGGCGCCTGCAGCGCTTCTTTGGCTTCCAACCCTTGGCGGCGCGGGAGGCGGGTGGCTGGAAGCAGCTGGCCCTGCGCAGCGGAGACGCCGTCTTCCTGGTGAACGAGGGCGCGGGGCCCGGGGAGCCGCTATACGGTGTGGACCTGCATCACTCAGTGCCCAGCGCAACGAACCTGTGCTTCGATGTGGAGGACCCGGACGCGGCTGCGCGAGCGCTGGCGGCTCAGGGGTGCCGCGTGCTGGTGCCCCCTGTCAGGGTGCAGGACGCGCAGGGCGCAGCCACCTATACGGTGCTTAGGTCTCCCGCCGGCAATCTCAGCCTGACCTTGCTGGCGCGCGCTAGCTACCGCGGGCGCTTCCTTCCCGGCTTCCGACCCGTACCCTCCGCGCCCGGCCCGTGCTGGGTCAGCCACGTGGACCACTTGACCTTGGCTTGTACCTCCGGCAGCTCCCCTGCACTTCGGCGATGGTTTCACGATTACTTGGGCTTTCGCCACTTGCCGCTAAGCCCAGGAGAGGATCCGGAGCTGGGTCTCGAGGTGGCTGCTGGATCCGGGGGTGGGGGACTGCGGCTCACCGCCCTACAGTCCCCGATGTGCAGCTCTGTTCCCACCCTCGTGCTGGCCGAGTCTCTGCCGGGAGCCACCAGTACACAAGATCAGGTGGAGCAGTTCTTGGCCCGGCACAGAGGGCCGGGCCTGCAGCACGTAGGGCTTTACACTCCGAATATCTTGGAAGCCACGAAGGAGATGGTGTTGGCAGGAGGTGAGCTCCTCAAGCCCCCTGAAGCCTACTACCAGCAGCCTGGCAAAGAGGGGCAGATCCATGCAGCAGGGCAGCAGCCTAGTTTTCTGGCTCAACAGGGAATCCTGATTGATGGTGAGAAAGGCAAATTTCTGCTACAGGTCTTCACCAAGTCACTGTTTGCTGAGGACACTTTTTTTCTGGAGCTGATTCAGAGGCAGGGGGCCACAGGCTTCGGCCAGGACAATATCCGGGCACTATGGCAGTCAGTACAAGAAGCAGCTGCCAGGAAGTCTCAAGGGGCTTAGAACTGGGTGCACTTGCCAGTCTTAGTGCCTTGGGAAGTTGGCACAGGGTTCCTAGCGCTGAGCCACACTCATGGAGGCCAGCCTGGTGAAAAGTACTCCTCCCAGCTCAGTGTGGCCTCCATCTCATCAGTACCTGCCAGCACTTGAGTCTTACAGGGCTCCAAAGAGCTGGAACTGGTTTTTTGTTTTGTCTTGTTTTTAAACTCTAAATTTCTTAGTTTAATATCTGCTATATACACAAGATGTAAAAAACAGGAAAGTCCAACAGAACAAGTATTTTTGAAGCCTTTATATTGCTCTAATCACATTTCTCCGTTCCCCCCACCAACTTTAATTATGAACCCTTTGCTTTTCTGTATTGTGTCACTACAATATGAAATACATTTTTAAAGATATAGTTTGTGAGACAGGAATTTAAGACTAAATCTTGTTCTTTTCTTCTCCCTAGAGGAGCAACCTTTGTAGAACAAACTGAGTCAGAATTACCTCAATCACCTGCCCTAGGGCAATATCATTGCTCCAATCAAAGCTGGCCTGAGACCTAGCATGAAGGTGTTGGGTGTCAGCTCCTGGCAGGTGTTCCCTGCAGCTGCAGGCACTCTACAGGGGAAGGGGGAAATGGGTGCTTTGGATGGAATTCCATTTGCCCAGGGCTGTCAGAAGCTCAACCTGGGAGTCAGGACCCACCACTTTCTGGGTACCTCAGAGGTGAGAGATGTAGGGTCTGGGTAGAGGGTAGAAAGCTTTCCAGGTGACTAAAAAATAAGCACTTTATTAAACTACAGGATTCTCAGAAGTAGAGTCCAGCTGGATTCTAGAGGCATCACTGGGCTGCACTGTTGAGAGGCTGGAAGTAATTATCTAGGACTTGCTGGCCCCGGCTGGGCTTTTTCCGGCTGGACAGAGTAGACGCCTGGGAACTTTTAGAACCCTGTACAGAAGCCAAAAGAGGGAGTTACAAAGAAAGGGGCATCAGGGAATCCTTCCTTTTTCCCAGTCTACTGATCTAGCTCAGGTTGTAGCCCTACTTGGCTCCAAGTATCAAGAGGCAATCCAAGAAAATCTTAAGGTCTATATCTAACTCTCCTCTCCTCCACCTAAAGTGCATCAACAGCCTGCTTCTCATGCCCTGGCTGAGCTAGGCAGATGCAGCCAATCTCGCCAGTTAAACCACAGGCATCTCCTTGAGCACTGCAGACTGTACTGTGCCCCACCATTTGTTCCTCTACTCTTGGGCCTGGGAAGAATATCTGTGCTAGTTCCTCTCCAAACCTGGAGGAAATCACTTGTTTCTAGGACACTGATTAGCAACCCTTTCCTGATTCTTTCCTTCCAGACAGATCTGATGGCTCCCACTCCACAGCCCACAAAACCTAGCATAAACATCTCACACCTGGAAGACTATTGCCTTGATCTCCAGATCAAGAACTATTCCTCTGTCCCCTGTGAAGCCTGGAGAATGTTCACCCAAACTTGTCAAATGACTGGAAAAACATGGAGTCAGGTCTAGGGCAAGGTAGTTGCCATGAGACTCACCCTGCAGGTCCCTGTCTGATGTGCCTCATACATTCGGAACACCTGGCGGAGAAGAAAAGGAGACAAGACAGGACTAGCACCTTCTCCAAACAGCCAGATCCCTATGCTCTGCCCTCAACTTCAGGCCCCAGCACTTTGGATGCCTTTTTCTTTTTATACAGTAAGTTTAGGTAAATTGCAGCATGTGGGAAACACAAAAAGGGACAATATAGACAACAAATGTAGTGCCTTTTTCATGGCAGTGGAGATAGCTGCAGTGTGAAATTCTTCACGGGTCAGCCAGCGGGCGCCAGGTGGTGTGGTCACTGGGGTCCACTTCTCCAGGGCCAAGCCATACACCTGATACGTCAGCTTGATGTGAGAGAAGGTGTGCACCACCTAAGGGAGCAGGAGTAGGGACTGAAAGAAGCTTGTAGCTGCGGCCATAACAGCCATCACTGCTGGCCTCTCTGGCTCACTTACCTCCCCAAGGTGCTGAAGGCAGGTGGTGGGGAGGGGCCCAGCCCAGTTCTGCAGTTCCTGCAGCAGAGCTTCGCTGGGATGCTGTTCCAAGGGCTCCACAGTCACAGTTGGGAATTCCCATAGTCCTGCCAGCAGGCCTGAGGGAGAGAGCAGCATGGCATGGGTTGGACCTCAATTGCAACTTCTCTATCCTGCCCTGCTGCTCATGCCACTGCCCTCTACACCCAGTGCCCTGATACCTGAGGGGGGTCTCTGCACCAGCAGAATGAGGGCACCCCCAGTGGCTCTGAGCTGTTCCAGAACACAGGTGGCACAATGCTCCTCTCTGGGGGGCCTCCGGCTGGGCTTTCGGGGAAAGTTCGCCACTCCCAGGTTATGGTTCCAGGGTTCTGTGTGGGGCAGGCACAGCCGGCACTGTCCAGTGTTGGGAGCTGAGAACGAAGACCCCCCAAACCATGCTCAGGCCAGGAGGATTAGGTGCCCAGCCTGGAGAACAGGTTGGGCCAGCTCTACAGAATCCTGCTCAGCTTAGAGGAACTGGAATAAGGCTTTAACAGGCTGCTTGCTCCCTGACAGCCAGGGCCCTGGAGTTAAGGGTGGGGTTCTCCTCACCACACTCTTCAATGTCAGGACTGCCTGGCGGGCTCTGCGAGGCTAAGAGCTGCTCTCTAGTCACCTGAGAGGCACAAGCACAGTGTAAGGGGGAAGGGTTCCTCCCCAGGGACCTGTTTGCTCCTTCCCCAGAGTGCTCACCCTCTGATATGCCCGGCACAGGCTCTGCACAGGGCAGTCACTGCAGAGAGGGCGCTGTGGGGTACACACTGTGGCCCCCAGTTCCATGGCTGCTTGATTAAAGTCCCCTGGCCGGGCTGGATCCACCAGCTGCTGGGCTAGGCTCCTGCAAGAAGGGATACTGTTATGAGCCAAAGATTCCTTGAAGGGAATCTTCTGCCAACTTCCTTCGTTACCCTCCAGTGTTCTCCAATATCCTACCAGAGCTGTTGAGAGACAAGGCTACTGCTGGGATCAGCACCAATGGCGCGGACACGACATAGCACCCGTACGACATTCCCATCCACCACAGCTGTTGCCTGGTACAGAGGAGCCCAGGAATTAGGTTGAGCAGGGAGGAAGGGGCAGGAGGACACAAAGTGGCACTGGGCCATACCTCACCTGGCCAAAGGCAATAGATGCAATGGCTCCAGCTGTGTACCGCCCCACACCAGGCAGGAACTTCTGCAGGGTCTCTGCTGTACATGGCATATGGCCCCCTAGCTCTCTTACCACCTTAGGGTAAGAAAGCTAAAGGTTACAAGCCACCCTAAAGGTTACGAGCCAACTGGGGGCTGGAGGCCCTGGAACTTCCAGGCCCCTGCCATCCTCTTACCTTTTGAGCTCCTTCTTGCAGCCTACGACCACGGGAATAATAGCCCAGGCCGGCCCAGAGCTGGTTCACCTCCTGTTGATGTGGTCACAGAACAAAGAAATCAGTTGTTGATCCCTCAAGTGTCTCCATTCACCTAAACAAGAGCGGCTCTCACCTCCAGGGAAGCACTGGCCAGGTCCTGCAGCGTTGGCCACTTCTGCGGCCCCAAGGCAGACAAGAAGAAACAGGTAAAGGGTGCAGGTGATAAGGAAAGCCTGCTATATACATCCACCCAAAGTGCAGGCTTCATCGGGGGAGTCTGACCCAACCTCCCCCACCCTCTCCAGGGATCACCTGCATCCATCGGGTATAGTAGTTGATCACTGTGGTAACCTGGGTCTGCTGCAGCATAATCTCTGACACCCACACTAGGGAGAGGATTGGGATGAGTGCACCACTCACTTACCTGCTGCCAACCTGCAGCCCCCGACCCACAGACATCTTGGCAAAGCAGCCCACCTCAGAAGAGACACTGACCAGCATATGCACGCCTATCTGGGTCCACCTCGTGCTCTGCCTGTCAGTGCAGCCCCAGGTGGGATGTTAGTGTGGAAGGGGTTGAGTGCCAGCCCCCTGCCCTAGCTCCCTGGTCCCTTGCCTGCTTACTTGTCTTCTCCAAGGCAGGTCCCGCTTTTCCCGATCGTACCAGTTCAGCAGGTTCCCCCGGAAGGCTGTGACTTCCACTGAGTCTCTGAATAGATGGTACGAAGAAACAGAGGCCTGCAATACCTCCTCTTCTTGCTGTCCAGCTAGGCCTGCAGGAGCCCCAGGATACTCACAGATCATCCCAGCACAGGTTGTGCACCAGGGACCTAGAACAGTGAGCTTCCCCCAACACAGCCCCTTGCTTCAGCTTTGTAGCTGGAGTGACATCAGATTGTGGCCCCACGTCTGGCCTTAATTTTCTCAGGGTGGTACTGCAGGCTCCATTGTTTCTGGGCCATAATGAAAATCCAACAGTTTCAGCCAGGCATAATACCACATGGGCTTTCTTATTTCCAAAACAGGTGAAAGCCACACAAGGGAAGAAATGCCCAGACTACTGTTTGTTTCCTGGTAAGAAAATAGCCAATCAGAGCCCTTACCCCAAAATCACACAGCAACAGTCAGAATTAAACCTCCAACTAGTGTCTTGTGCCATGCTTGACTGCCAGCTTGAAAATGTCCTCTTTCATGGCCAATGAAAACACCTTACAGGCCCAGCTCCTCACCATTAGGGGCAGGAGGCTTGGCCTGGCTACTCCTGTGGGGACGTTGCTCCATTCCCTTCTGGTTGGCTGCCTGCTTCCTGTGACTTCTTGCCATGGATGCTTTCCTCATGATCGCCTGGAACACAAAGATCCTGCCAAAGTAGTGGCAGTGAGGCTGAGTCTTGGATGCCTACAGGAGTTAGAATGCCTCTCTCCTATACCACTCACGTGGTGTCCACTTTCTCCTCAAGCACGCAAGATGCCCACAGCTTTGCTATTGGCTTTGGTGACACAAAAGACCAACAGAGCTAAGCAAGGGGCTCAGGGCCCAGCATGAATACAGTCCTGGAGGCACACTAAGAGGCCAGGCCTGGGATTGGCCAGGACCAGCCATCTGTTGAGGAGCACTTGTTTATCAATGATGCTTTTGGTAATCAATGGATGGATAGCAATTATTTTGGGATGGGGGAAGGTTTTTCTGTTTATAGATGTAGCATGGTTACACTAAAAGAGCGTTTAGTAGTCATCTAGTCTAAAACCTTCATTTGCTAGAAAGGAGAAACCAAAGATCAGAGAGGGAGGAAAGACCAGACTAAGGAGGAGATGGGAAAATCAGTGAGGAGATACATATAAGATAGTTTTATTCCTAATCTTTTCTGGGCTTGGTAAGTCATCACTGGTGACTATTAGCAACAAGAAAATGTGTCTGATCTTTACTGCTCCCTGATCTTTTGGCTGCTTTCTCTGTTTTGAAACAAGGTCTCACTATGTAGTTTAAACTGGGCTTGAACCCGCACTATGTAGCCTGGGCTGGCCTTAAACTTCCAGCAATCCTCCAGCCTCAGCATCCTGAGTGCTGAGATTATAGGTGTGCACTACCATGCCCACTTTGGGACCTTTTTTTTTCTTTTGGGAGGGTGCTGAGGCACTCTCACTAGAATTAAAATTGGCTTCAAACACAGGAATCCTGCCTGTTTTCCAAATGCTGGGATTATAGGTGCCACCAGGTCTGGCTTACTTTTTCTTTCTTTTTTTGTCTTTTTTGTTTTCACCGGTACCGGGGATCGAACTCATGACTGCCTGCTTGCAAGGCAGGCGCTTATGCCGCTGAGCTAAATCCCCAGCCCCTACTTTTTCTTTAACAGCAAAAGACAGCTGATATTTAGTAAAGGCATGCCAGGTCCTGTGACATGCTTTACTAAATCTCTAACTGAACCTCCTGATGGCTCTAGGAGGCAGGTATAATTATTACCTCTACTTTCGCCATGTGAAACAGACTTACAGGTATTAAGCAACTTGATCTTGCAAACCTTGAGTCTGCACTCTTACAAAACTTTGACATCACCACCTTATTGTCATTAGAAGACCTTGCTTCTTTCTTCAGGGAGAAAAGCAAATGTACAAACCTCCCTCCATTTACACTGTCCTCCTTTCTCCCTTTACATGGGAGAAGGCTCCTCCTCTTGCCCAGGTTCCTGCTCCTCTAATATTCCAACCAAGACCCACTCCAGGGTCCTTTCCATTGGAGCTTCTTATACCAACCATAATTTCACATTTCCTTGTGATTCCTTCCATCAATGCCTGCTTATCCTGATACTGATACCAGATGACAGATTCTTTTGACTCACAGATGACAGAAATGAGACTGGGCCAAATATAGTTAGCACATACAGTCCTGCATAGGCAGTTTTATTAGGGGAAAGGGGAGCCAGCAATTGATGAGTGACCAAGCTGCTCCCTGGAACAGAGAAAAGCACTTTTTTTTTTCTTTTTTTCATACCGGGGATTGAACTCACAATCTCATGCTTGCCAAGCAGAAGCTAATGCTGCTGAGCTAAATCCCTGGCCAAGGAACAGCACATTTATATTGATTTGTTGGGGTGGGATAAAGTCTGGGTTATTTTGCTGGATATGGTGGCCCAAACCTGTAATCCCAACACTTAGGAGGCAAAGGCAGGAGGACTGCTGTGAGTTCAAGGCCAGACTGAACTCCACTGTGCCACATTATCTCAAAAAAAAAAAATTTTTTTTTTCTGGTCATTTCCATTGATGGAGGGGCATAGTTCCAAAAGATGTTTCGTCTTGTGAAGAATCTGAACTAGTGAGTGGTCAGTCAACCCATCATTAGAGGCTGTTGAATTTTGTGTATCTACTGCTATCACCCTATCCATAGTGTTGGCCCCTATGATAGGGTTGAAGAACTCTGGGTACATGAGCTTTTGTGGCTTCTAAAGAAGCGCAGGGATATACACACAAACATACACACATTCTAATAGGCAATAGGCCAAGTTAACGCTGTATTTTTTTAAGGGTTTTGGGTTTTTTTAGGGTTTGTTTTTTTTTTTTGAGACAGGATCTTGCTAGGTAGCCCGGGCTGGTCTCAAACTTGTGGCAATCCTGCCTCAGGCTTCCAAGTGCTGTTACATGTGTGCATTACCATGCCCGGCTAACTGTATTAAGTCTTGGGCAAATCATGTAAATGATCCATGCATTTCTACAGAGATGAGTAAACTCTGACCCAAGGATGAAGACATCAAAAGTTAAAGACACAATTTAAGACGGAGATACCAAGCCTTTATCTCATTTTAGTCACCCATCAGACATCTGCAAGCCCAAATATAGGGTCAGTGTTTTCAGCAAAAGTGGCTTTTAGGTGCCTGGAAAGTCAGTTGCCCAGGTAACTGTTACAACCTACATGTCAGAGGTATATTATCTTATAGCAAAGCTAGTGGGGGACTAACAATATATTATCCAGCTACAAGACCTCCAAAATTAGTGATTTAAGTGGACTGAGAGTAAGTACACCTAGAGGACTTAGATTTTTCATTGCTAACCATTTCTCATTTCATGCAAACCTGCTTCTGTATTTATCAAGCTCATATGACAGAACTACAAAGAGTAACAGTTTTCTGTGCCCACGGGTTTGTCACCTCAGCTTTCTGTATCACCACTGTGTGCCACCATGGTGATTCCTATCTCAATTCTATTTGACTGTTTAAAAAAAAAACCAAAAAAAACTCCATAAGAGGAAAAGGTGTCTTTTTTTTTTTTTTTTTTTTGGTCTTTTTTGTTTTTATCGGTACCAGGGATTGAACTTACGACTGCCTGCTTGCAAGGCAAGCGCTATGCTGCTGAGCTAAATCCCCAGCCCTAAGGTGTCTTCTTTTAACAGACATTCAGAGGCTGCTTTTGCTGAAAGCCCTGACTCTTCACATGGGCCTGCAGATGCCCACTGAGTAAATAAAAACAGGGTAAAAGCATGCATGTCTGCCTTCATTCTCCATCTTTCTCCTTTACCAACTTAAAACTGTGGGAATTTGTATTGGGAAGTAGGAAGAAAATGTTCAAAGGGGAAGGAGAACAAGGGAGATGGGAGGGGAGATGGGAAGGAATACAAGTTAAAAAGATAAAAAAAAGAAGAAAATAGAAAAAAAGTTTTGTCAAGGGAGAGGGGAAGAAGGATTAAAGGGAAGGGTGAATGGGGAAAAAAGAATTAAGATACATTATGTACCAGTACAAATTCCCTATGATGAATGTGATCATTATTGCAAAAGTATACTAATAAAATTAATTTTAAAAAACGGTGCTCAATTCTGTGGCTAGGCATGTTAATCATTTCAACAGTGTTTATTGCCAGGTGTGGTGGCATATACCTGTAATTCCAGCACTTGCTGAAGCAGGAGCATCACCACAAATTTCAGGTCTGCCTGGGCTACATAATGAGATCAAGCCCAACCTGAATTACATAGCAAGACCCTATCTCAAACAAAACAAAACACAGCACAGTGTCCATCTACAGCTGATAATCATCCTTATTCAAAATCAAAGATACCCAGATAAAAGTAACTAAATTTTTTAAAAAAGTAATTAAGGGTGATGGGTGCAGTGACACTTGCCTGTGAACCCAGCACTCAGGAGGCTGGGGCAGGGTGATTGCAAAGAGTTAGCCAGCCTGAGCTACACAGCAAGACCCCACAACAAAACAAATGAAAAACTAAGGTATTTCCAAGATTGGCAGGGACATCATAATCAACAGATTATCAACCACCACTTTTTTACAATGTCCTGCTCCGAGCTACAGGGACAGCATCTACAAGTCTCCATTGTCCTAAAACTGCTGAACTGACAGGCAGATGACCCCCATGAAGCGACTCTCCCTTGAAACGAAAGCAATCTCCCTATGATGGGAACTGAAGCAATGTGTCTAAGCAGGCCCAACTGTCTTGTGGTGGAATAGAAATGCGCCAAGATGAGAGCTGAGATCACCCTAGACAGTTGTACTAGGTATCTCTTTTGCCCCTTGCCACAATTCTCCCATTTCACCATGAAGCTTAAGTCAGTACCCTCGAGGGCAGTATGAGGACGCCAGTCCCTTTAGTGTGGTTAGATCTCGTTAGTGTTGTTAGACCGAATATTCCTTTCCCACTTTACCATTCCATTTGCCGGGTTCTTTGGGGACCAGTGGCCACAAGAGATTCGCTGGGACTCCCTGAAGTCAGACCCAGCTGGCCTAGACCTCCAGTAACGTCCCTCTGTCGGTTGTGCCCACTGAGCCAGCCCTACAGACACTATACAATCAGTACTGCGAGAGAGGCAAAGGAGATGCTTTCCTTCAAGATGGGGAGCCTTAGCAATTCTGAATAATGATGAAAAGGACTCAATAGAGAGAAAGACTGAGGATGAAGTTAAAACACGTGAATAAACCATGAACAAGAGTTGATGAGCTGAGGGCAATGGAAACCGGTGCACTGAAAGATCTGGCCCCAGTAGGCAGACTTCTCTTATGGTAGTAAGTCATGTTCAAACACTCTCTTTAGGACATTTTTCCAAATCGCTTTATAAATGGTCCTTTCCTCGCCACCCCTTTTATCACAGCTTTCACTGAAATCTACCTCACCACTGGCTTGGCCGTCGCTCTCCACATCTTGCAGCCTGCTCCTGTGAAGCACTCCGGGTCTCTTTCGCTTCCTGGAACGCACTGCGCTCCCCATCCTTCTAGGGATCTACTCCTGCCCAGGACACTCCACCTACAAGGTCTTCTCCTTGCCTAGTTTCTAGGCGTGCTTCACGCGCCGCTTCTGCAGCGCCATCTCCTCTGAGATGCCAGGCGGGCTCACCACAACCCCTGCAACGCAAACAGACTACCGACCCAGCAATAGATCCCACATTCCCGCGCGCGCGCGTAAATTACGCAGTCTCCGGCGCCCGACTCCCGGCGCGCTCCAAGAGGCGAGGCTGGGCGGCAGCCAATAGGCTCTCCGCGCGCCGAGCCGCTCCCCGCCCCCATCCGGTCCATGATCTGAACGGAAGTCAGTTGGGGCAGCTACACTGTGCACGCTATTCTGGCCTGGCTCCTCGTGAGTCGAGCCTGCAGAGAAAGCGGAAGCCCAGCTTCCCTACTGAAGGCTCAGTCGAGGATCCTGGAGTATCATGGCAGCCGGCATTGAGGACATCGCAGCGTCAGCTCCGGCGGCCTCTGATGGTGAGCGGCTTTCGAGGGACCGCCCTAAAAACCTCTCTGCTCCGGGGAAGGAAAAGGCTTCTGGCCCGTAGTTGTAGAGACCTTAAGCTTCGAGGACCCTGGGAGTGTTTTCTTCCCTATCCAGCCACCAGGAGACTACAAATCCCGGCGTGCATCGCGCTGCACTATGAAGCCCGAGCGTTAGGAGCAGTCCAGGCTGCTGCGAGCCTGTCGAGAGGCAGTCTAGATGGAACGCACCGCCTTGTAGTTGCGGTTTGGCCGAATGTGGCAGGTTGGGCGCTACGGTCCAAAGGAAGCAGGATGTATTGAGAGCTCTGAGACCCATGATGGCACCATGAAAACAGTAATACAGAGTCTTAAAAAAACTGACTTGGTGTATCCCTGCAAAACATTTCCTGCAGAGCACGGGGAGAAAGAACCCTAAAAGTCCAGGAAATATTTTAATTTTCTTGTGTCTCAAAGAAAGTTACTGAAAAACCCTGGTTTCTGCTCTCCAGATTTAAGGGACTGTCCATTCCAAGGCATGTATGTAGAGCATTGTAGAATACAAAAGCTTAAGGTGGAAACTCAGATTACCTTGTCTCGGATTGTGTCTCTTCTTGTGAGACCTTGGCAAAGCATGAACATCTATCTCCCTCATTCCCAGGTGGTGTCAGCAAATGTCTTAAGTCTGGGGATGAGCTAGTCCAGGTTCCTGTGGTGGATGTGCAAAGCAACAACTTCAAGGAGATGTGGCCATCCCTCCTTCTGGCCATAAAGACAGCTAGCTTCGTAGCTGTGGACACGGTGAGAGATGGAAACAGGGAGAACAGGTGGTCATGAAGGGGCTGGTGCTTGGGGTTAATCACAGCCCTCCCATTACCATCCATAGGAGCTAAGCGGGCTTGGGGACAGGAAGAGTTTGCTGAACCAGTAAGTACAAGCCTTCTCTTTAGTCCTTTTCCTGACAGAAGAGATAGACTTCAGAGCTCAAGTGGGGGTTGGGAGGTCCCAGTTCTGGATGGTTTGGGTTTTCTATGAACTAACTCAGCTACAGCCATCCCCAAATGCATTTCCCAGGTGCATTGAAGAACGTTACAAGGCTGTATGTCATGCTGCCAGGACCCGTTCTGTGCTCTCTCTGGGGCTTGCCTGCTTCAAGCAGCAGCCAGACAAGGTATGGGTCACCTCATTGGCATTCCAGGTCTGTGGCCAGGGGAA
The DNA here is from genome assembly GCF_034190915.1 of Cavia porcellus. Lineage (NCBI taxonomy): Eukaryota > Metazoa > Chordata > Mammalia > Rodentia > Caviidae > Cavia > Cavia porcellus. The sequence continues at coordinate 39,026,514 of NW_026947508.1, forward strand.
AGGGAGGAAGGTTGAGATCTTGGGGTGCCCTGCATGTGTGGTTTTTCCTCCAAAATCTTGATAGAACCAACCCTCTCTTTCAGAGTGAACACTCCTACCTGGCCCAGGTTTTCAATCTTACCCTGCTGTGCATGGAAGAGTATGTTATAGAACCAAAGTCTGTGCAGTTCCTGGTACAGCACGGCTTCAACTTCAACCAGCAGTATGCCCAGGGCATCCCTTACCATAAGGGCAATGACAAGGTAGGCCTCCAGCTTGTCTAGCCTTGCAGCTCTCACTTATGTGACTGCATTTCTTCTTGCTCTAGGCTATGTGGTGAGGGAGAATATGCTCCTTGGTTTGAGGGACACTTGTGATGGGACTGGGGAAACTGATATACAAGTATGGGTAGCATCACATTAGGTAACAAGGGGGAGCTTCTCAGATGGGGGTGCCTGGGATGAGCGTCCTGCGGAAGATACTAAGAAACTGTCCTTCCCATTGACTCCTCTCCTTCCAACTAGGGTGATGAGAGTCAGAAGCAGTCGGTGCGCATGCTGTTCCTAGAGCTGATTCGAGCCCGGCGGCCCTTGGTGCTCCATAATGGCCTTATAGACTTGGTGTTCCTATATCAGAACTTCTATGCACACTTGCCTGAGAGCTTAGGAACCTTCACTGCGGACCTGTGTGAAATGTTCCCTGCAGGCATTTATGACACCAAATATGCTGCTGAGTTTCATGCCCGCTTCATGGCCTCCTACTTAGAATATGCCTTCCGGAAATGGTGAGGAAATGATTGAGGGAACAGGGGTGGGGCCTGGTATGAACCTATCTCATTCACTTAAGATATTTATTGAGCACCTACCATGTGCCAGACACTATTTTAGGTGCTGAGGATTCAGCAGACAAAAACTCCTGTTCTCATGGAGCTTATGTGCTAGTGGACCAATACAATCTTGCGCTGTTGCAGTGAGCGGGAAAATGGGAAGCAGCGGGCAGCTGGCAGCCCACACCTTACCCTGGAGTTCTGCAGCTATCCTCCTAGCATGAGGACCCATATTGACTACCGTTGCTGCATGCCCCCTGCCACCCACCGTCCTCATCCCAACAGTGTCTGTGACAACTTCTCGGTGAGAGCATTCACCCATTTCCTGGGGGAGGGAAGGTTCTAATATCTAGAACCTCTTTCTAAACCTCTTTCCTACCTCTAGGCCTATGGCTGGTGCCCCTTGGGACCACAGTGTCCTCGGTCCCATGATATTGACCTTATCATTGACACTGATGAGGCTGCGCTGGAGGACAAGCGGCGACGGCGGCGACGTAAGGAAAAGCGGAGGAGGGCTTTGTTGAGCATCCCTGGGGCACAGACTTCTGGTGAAACTGAGGATTGTCCTCCTGCCAAGCAGATCTGTGGAGATAGCCTCAAGACTGAGAAAACTGAGCAAAAAGTGACTGAGGATGAAACTAAAGACCATCCTGGATCTCAGCAAGGTCACAAAAATGACGTGGAGATGGATCTTCAGCCACTAAAACCTGAAACAGCTGATCTGGCTCCTATAGAAGAGCCAGAGAGTCAAGCCAGTCCTAATCAAGTGCCTGGGGATGGTTTGCACCGGGCTGGCTTTGATGCCTTTATGACAGGTTATGTGATGGCCTATGTGGGAATGAGCCAGGGATCTCGGCCCTGCAGCTCTGGACTCTGGCTACCTGAATGTCACAACAAGGTCTATTTGAGTGGCAAAGCTGTACCCCTCACAGTGGCCAAGAGCCAGTTCTCTCGATCCTCCAAAGCCCATAACCAGAAGATGAAGCTAGCTTGGGGTAGCAGCTGACCCAACTTCTATTTACCACTCAGCCCAGGAAGAAAGACTAAAAGAACAGTTGTTTGGGTCTCTAACCTGTGAATGTCACCTCAGCAACTTAGGGAGTTCTAACTGCATTCCCCTGGACCTTCTTTAACCCACAGGGTGAGGTACAAGGGTTCAAGAAGGCTGACCAGCACCTGCAACACCAACTTTATTTTTTAAATCTGAAAGTGTCTTGGGAAAGTTTTACAAAAAAAAAGAGTTATGAAAATATTTGACCATCTTCATTCTTTGGTTATTTCTTATTGCAGCTCTTTAAGGACAAACTGTTCCCAGAGCTCCAGGGATAGCAGGAAGGGAGGAAAAAACAGTCCAAATATAAACCATTTAATCACTGGCATGTATTTGTTCACAAATACATAGAGCAGGCCCTAAGGCCTACAAAACTAGCCCCACTCCCAACCACAAGGTTGAAAGTCTTACGAGGCAGAACATTAAGACTTCTTTATAAATATGAAAATAGATTAATCAACTGGAAAGGTCTTTGAATAGGTTAGCTAAGAGCCATGACCACCACACTGCCTTGCCCTCCCCTTGCATAGAAATGTAGTGACGTGGTCTGACCATGAAGTGCAAATAGCAGTTATTCAAGTGTCTTAGACATACTGGCAAGAAGCACCCCAGTCTTCCAGTCTGAGAAACAGTCATGCTTTTATGGTCTCTTGGTTGACTCCACTTTGCATCTAGCAGCTTCCATGCCCCAAGAGAGGGCATGAGAGACCTAGTTTGGGAAAAGAACTGGGGTAACAGCAGCCTGCCAGCTCAGCCTGAAACTAGGAGTTCTGGTCCTGTCTGGGGAAATGCACTGGCATCAAGTGGAGACCAGAGCTCCTTACTGGATTTCAGAGGCTTAGTATCAGCAGTTGGCCCTAATAAGAAGCCTTTTTATTGCTGCCTCCCTTTCCATATGCAGCCGTTGGGCACTGGGAACCAAAAGTTGAGCATGTCTTGGCTTGGCTTAGCCAGCTTGCACTGTGGGCTCCGGGAAAGAGTTCAGGCTGTGCACTGGGGGCTCTACAGCTTTAGGTGAAGGTTTTTCCCCAAGGTAAGGCAGGGACTAACCTCCCTCATTCATCTTGTTCTTGTCTCAGGCCCACACCTGAGACAGAGTAAGAGCCTGCTGGTCTTTCTTCTTCCACCTCCATCTCCTCAGAGGCAACTCTGTAACATGAGCTGGGCCCCAAACCGTTTTCCTCCTGGGGATTGCAGCAGTCCATTGCTTCATGGGCTGGAGTAACTGGCAGCGTAGGCCCTTGGAATGGCGGGATCTCTCTCACTCTGTACTTGAGACTGCTGAGGCGTGGTGGAGGCCCATCCGATAGTGATTCTTCACAACTCACAAACGGACAGACTTTATGACGCAAGAATTCGGGTGAACCCGGCAAAGAACGCCATCGGCGAGCTGGTAGGGCTGGGGGTTCCTGCCAGCCAGACGCTGGCACATTTCCAGGCCCTGGTGCATTCAGGTCAAATACTAGGGAGATAACAGACTTACTAGGGAGGTCAAAGAACTTGATTTTACCACCCTTGAGGTCCTGTCGGGCACTAAAAGGGTTGACTTTTGGGGTGTGGGTAGCACCATCTTGTGGCCGGTAGTAAGGGTCCAAGACGCTCACTGTACGTGGTGCCTTTCTAGAAAAGATATCTGACTGGCTACGAGATAGCCAGATAGTGCGTCTTGGACGTGGTGACTTGTTGGGAATCTTGTCATCCAGTGAGCTCAGTCTCTTCCCACCAGGCACTTTCTCCAAAATACCTGAGGAACAACAGAGAGTCAGTCTAGATTACTCTTACTAGTTTCAAAGAAGTAGTACTTTATTACAGTGTTATCACTTGGGGAAGCAAAGTAGGTAATCTTGTTCCATTTTATCGATGAGAACAGACTCAGGACGAGGAAGTAATAGATCAAATCATACCTCAAAGTCCAGTACCTTTTCCCCTCATGATCTGCCCTTCCCTGCTTCAGGACCTGCTATCTTGCAGTCATGGCCATAGAGGATAATGTCCTACAGCATCAGCTTGGACTATCTGGTTTTAGCTGTGTTGGTTGTTTGTGGTTTCTTCTTGCTGGTCTAGGGATTGGACTGAGGGCCTTCACGTTGAGCTCTATCTATATCATTTCTGACACAAGGTCTTAAGTTGCTAAATTTCCTGGGCTAGTCTCAAACTTGGGATCTTTCTGCTTCAGCTTTCCAAGGAGCTGGGATTACAGGTATGCACACCTGGCTTAGTCTGATCTCTTACCTTTAGTAGTAGTCTGCATCTTTCTATCCTTTTCTAGCTCTTCATCCTGTAGGCGTAGGCGCCTCATAATTTCCTCCAGGGTCTTCCCAATCTCCACAAAGGATGGTCGCAGTTTGGGGTCCATCTGTAGGCAACCATACCAGCCGTGAGCCCTGCCCTCTATTTCCCACCCCCTAAAAATGGAGTTCTGGCATTTTGGGGGATTTAGATGCGCAGCTAAGAATTCTGTACTGAGGTCTCAGGCCATGAGAGTGATTCCCATGGTTAAGATCAGGGAACATGCTATTATCTGTTAACTTCATTTAGTCTGTTGTATTCCCTTATTTGGAACAACTCTCCAAAGATGTATGTTCACACTGGTTCTTTTTTGTTGTTGTTTGTTTTTTAAGACAGTCTCACAGTCATTAAGGTACCTTGAACTTGTGGTAGTCCTCCTGCCTCAGCTTTCCAGGGCTGGGATTACAAGGCTGCACCTGGCTTCATATTAGTTCTAGAGTTCTGCTGAATGTATGCTTGTGAGGTACCTGAACATACTAACTACCCTTTGGTTGTAACAGGTCTAGCCCCATATAAAATAAAATGAAGGCTAATAAGAGCCTTTTTCATATGCATCAGGATTGGCTAGAGCCACAGTCCAACAATAAAACCTGCCCAGAGCTCCAACATCCAAGACAAAGGGCAGAAGATCTACCCTGCAGGTAGAGGTCTGAATAATAATACAAAGCAATTTTTTCTTCTCTTGGTCCAGGGCTCTGGAGAGCCTGGCCAGGCCAAGAGGAAAATTGGTGTTACACATCCATTAAAAATAAAGTCCCTCTGAGACTAATTAGCTGCCTTTCTCTAAAGTCCTAACCAGGACTCAGCCCCTGACCATAGCCAGGGGAGAAACACTCACATTACAGCAGTTGAAGGTGAGCTGCAGAAAGTCTGGGGGACAGTCTCCCACCATGTGCTGGAAAGCGTCATAGTCCAGCCCGAAATTCTGTGGATGGGTATGGCGGAGGGTACAGGGGTATGGGTAGACGGATCATTAACCCCCCCACCCATTCTGGCCTGCTCACTAGAAGAGGCTGGGAGCTACCTCTAGGAAGTAGCCACAACATGAGTTCCAGCAACTCCATCCCAGGGACAAAATTCCATAGCCACAAACCAGCCCCGTCCCAGCGGCACTGTCCCCAGACCCGCAGCTTACCTCAGTACGGGGAAGGTAGTCCGGATCAGCCTGGATGCGGGCGATGATCTCACAGAGGATGATGCCATAAGAGAACACGTCTGCCTGGTGGGCAGTCAGACCTCGGTTTCTCTCAATAGAGCAAGGAAGAAGTTCTGCCCCCATGTCTAACCACCCACATTTAGGCCCTATTATCCAAGTCATTCTCGGGGCAACTGCAGATCCCAACCCTGTTCTTGGGAAGGAAGCATGTCAATTCTTACCATAAACACAGAGGGTGATTTTAGGCACTAACTGCTGATAGAGTGGCTTCTACAGAGAAAAAGGCCTTAAGCACTTCCAGACTTACCTTCTCATTATAGGGCTCATCTCGGAGAACCTCTGGTGCCATCCAGAAGGGTGAGCCCACCACAGCCAGCTTCTCACTCCCCATGCTGTGAGGCAGGATTGTAAGAGTGAATTTGCTACTGCCTGGCACAATGGGACCTTTGGACTGTTTGGATTTTCTCTCAAGGATGGGTACAGATTAGGACTGCCCAAATACAGGAGGTGAGACTGAGCTGTGACCAAGTCCAGACTCAGAAGAAAGTGGATTTCCCCTGGCTTTAACTCCCTCCTCTGTGACCCTGGGATCTATTAGGGCTGCTCACCTCATATCAGGGATCTTCTCAGCCAGGCCAAAGTCAGCCACCACTGCAGAGTAACCATTCTCATCTTTCTTTATCAGGCAGTTCTAGGTTCCCAAAGAAAAAGAAGACAGGATAAGGCTCAAAAGTATGGGTCAGTCAACTACAGCATTACCACCATGCCTCTGGTTTTTTTGTTCTGTTTAGTGCTGGAGATTGAACCCAGGGTCTGGCATATGCTAGGCAAACACTGTACCACTAACCATACCCCTAGCCTTCCTCTGCTTCCTAGAGAATCACACTTGGGCTTACTCCACTGATCAGATCTAGGGCTATTTTTATTTATTTATTTATTTATTTAGGTTTTGGGGCTTAAACCCAGGGCCACCGCACTGTGCTACATCCCCTCCTCCACTTCCTTTTAATTTAAAAAAAAATTATTTTGAGACAGACTCTTGCTAAGTTGCCCAGGCTGGGTTAGAACTTGCTATCCTATCCTCTTGTTTCAGACTGTCAGAGTACTGGGGTTATAGATGTGTGCCACTATGCTTGGCTCAGATTTGGGAGCTTCAAAGACAGCCATGTTAGAGGAGTTAGTTCTGGATCTTGAGTGGCTGTCCTAGGTTGCATTTTAGGCTCTAAACACAAATATTTATACTTACTTTCTAAGTACTAGGCATTTCTTCAATCAACAAAACAGGAACCTTTTTCCTCTCAAAGCTTATAATCTGGTGTAGAGGACACACTGTCAGTCCACTGGCTGCCCTTTTACCTCAAAGTGCAGAGACCCAACTCCCAGACCTAACCCTTGCCAACTGGTGTAAGCACAGAATACGTATGCAAGCCTGTACGCTTCACTGCCCACGGATTCAGGGATAAGTGCCAGGGTTAAGGACTGTACAACATGTACCATCTAGCTAAGGATATAGCTCAGTGGTAGGGTCTGTACTCAGCATGCATGAGGCCCTGGGTTTGATTCCAGCATCACAAAAAAGTCTATGAATCCACTGAGCAAACTAGCCCTACTCCCACCTCCCTGTCCCCATTACCCCTACACACACCTCAAACTTATAACAGACAAACTCACCTCACCAACCTTAAATAAGCTCAAGGAGCCTTTGCTTATACCACTATTTTTTTTTTTTTTTTTTTTTTTTTGAGACAGGGTCTCGAAATGCAGTTCAGGCTGGCCTTGAGCTCACTTTGTAGCCCAGGCTAGTCTCGAATTCGCAACGATCCTCCTGCCTCAGCCTCACAAGTGCTGGGATTACAGGCATAAGCCACCATGCCCGGCTCGCTTATACCACTTTCTTCCACTTAAAATATTCTCATTCATCTTCATATTCTCTGTCTTTGTTTCTCCCTCCCTCCCTCTCCCTCTCACATTGAAGCCTGAACCTAGGACAGTGCTCATGCTAAGCACCCACTCTACACTGAGCTACATTATGAGCCCTGTAATTCTTTTTCCCCAAGAACACTTGATGTCTTTTAAGGCAAACTACCTTTTCAGAGGTGTCCTCTCCAGCCGTCACCTTTATGTCTCCCTCTACTATTAACCCCTTTGCCATCTCCATGCCACTTCCTCTTTGAGTCTAGCAGAGGCTGTAAGTGCCTCAGGAGCTGGTTCTAGTTTGGACTTCTGCACAATTTTCAGTTCAGGGCAGAGGCTGAAGATATGCTCACTGAACAAATGCTGCTGTCTGCACAGAAAGGATGAACCCAAGCGACTTCCAAATACGAAGCAGCAACCAGTTATCCCCAGATAGCTGCATTCAAAATAGCCCTACACCACTCTGACTCAGAGACACCTTCCCCTGTCCACCAGAGGTAGCAAAGAAAAGGGCTAGAAAAAATTTCTGGGGCCAGCAAGGCTCTTTTTGCTCTTTGCCAGCCTTAGCATCTAGTTGCCCAGTAACTTCCGGCTTACTACGCATTATGCACAAATCGGTTCCTCATTCTGATCTTGTGATCACACTGCATTCCCTCATTTGGAAAAGCCTAGGATTTCACCACATCTTCCACGCTGGGTAAATGTGCACTGTCTGGATCTCAAGGACTGTCCTTAGGTTTGTCCTGGCTCTGGCCCACCCGTCAATCCTGCTGGATCAACAGCCCAGCCCCTGACTTTAACTGTGAGGAGATGGGTCCAAGGCCAATCTGAGCCAAAGCCCTGGGTATAGGTCACTTGCCAGTAAGGTAGTGGCATCTCAGGTCTGTCAGCACTTCCTATTTTACCAACAGCTCAGAGTCTATCTCCAAAGCTTAGTCTAAAGTCCTATTTACTATCTGTTTTATGGTCCTCAGAAACAACCCTGTGAAAGCCAGCTTGGGAGCAGCAGGTTCAGAACAGAACATGGTCACCGTGCAGTCCTTGTCAAAGCTATTCCATTCTTGCCCTGTCTTCACATTTATGGGGGACTCATGTTCACACATGCAGACCAGTCATCAAGTAGAAAGTGATTTCAGAGTAGTATCTCCACAGGAGTTAAGAAATGGCCAAATGCCAGGCGTGGTGGCACACACGTGTCATCTCAGCACGAGGGAGGCAGAGGCAGGAAGATTGCTGTGAGTTCAAGGCCAGCCTGGGCTACAAGTAAGTTCAAGGCCAGCCTGAACTGCATAGTGAAGTCTTGTCTCAAAAAGACAAAAATAAATAAATAAAATTAAAAATGTTTAAAAAAGAAAAGAAATAGTCAAAGCAGAAATGATACAAGCCCTACAATGTGGGGCAAGGCTGCCTCACCTAGACTACCTGGAGCGTGACCAATGCCTTTCTCAAGGTTTCTCCACAGTCGACAGTTGTGCATTTGGAGCCAAAGAGGAAAACAGGAGACACACCAAACCAAACTAAACTAAATTAAATTAAAACAAACAAAAAAATCAAACTTTAGGAATCTGCATTGGAGGTGATAGGAAAAATAGGGGAGCCCTGACCAGAGTATCCCATCTGAGCTTTCCTGACAAAGTCTTGTGCCTGCCCTTGAAGGGACACAGGCTAGTCTGCTGTGACTGGTAATACTTGTTGGTTTTATTCTCTCTTCTCTCATTTAGGCTTCACTGGCTTCTGCCAGAAGTACTATACTCTCACTGAAGACTCCAGTGAGCTCTGGAGCACTAAGCTCAACAGATAGAATTGGTTGATCTCTGTGTGTGATACAGATATTCACTTTCTTACATGTTTTTATATGTGATTCAGAAATCATGTATTGGGTGTGCACAGAACACAGCCCTCATTATCCTAGAGTCAAAAGACCAGCTACTAGAGGACTGTTGGAAGAATTTCTCCTGGCTTCTGTGACACAATACTTTTGGGTTCCCTTCTCTACCTTGAGACTCTAGATTTTTCATTATGATCTTCCTAAAATGTAAATCTGTGTCCTCTTCTATTTAAAAGCTGATGGTGACATATTATGTGATTCAAACTATATGAAATCTCCATATAATAAGCAAATCCAAAGAAACCAAAAGTAGCTGAGTGGTGGCCAACAACTGAAAGGAAAAAGGAATAGGACACAGGTCTTTCTGGAGGGGTAATGAAACAGTTCCAAAATTGAACAGTGTTAATGGCTGAAGATGCCAGAAACCACTAAAATGCACACTTTAAAAGGATGAATTTACCATGTGCAGTGTTGCACACCTATAATCACAGAGACTCAGGAGGCTGAGACAGGAGGATCACAAGTTCGAGGCTAGTTTGGGTAACTTAGCAGGAAACTGTCTCAAAATTTAAAACAAAAAAAAATCTGGGGATACAGTTTATTGTCTAGTGTGTGCAAGGCCCTAGGTTCAATAACCAGCCCTAGGTAGGAAGGTGAATTTTAGCTTGTGCAAGACCCTGTGTTTGACTTCTAGCACTGTGAAAAATAAGAAAGGGTGTCTTTTATCCTAGGCAAATTATGTATCAACAAAACTGTTTCTTTCTTTTTTTTTTTTTTTTTTTTTTTTTTTTTGGATACAGGGATTTGCTATGCAGTTCAGGCTAGCCTCAAACACATACCAATCCTCTTGCCTCAGCCTTTCGAGTGCTGAAATTACAGGAATGCACCATCATCCTTAGCAAGACTGTTATTTTTTAAAAGCTGGTAATAGTCCTTAATTTCCTTATATAAAATAAGATCCAAGTAGGCAAGACAATATGATCAGAGGCTTTTCTGTTAATCTTATCCCTTGCCATTCTCAGTGTACACCACATTGTTTATCGTTGTTTACACCATTTCTTTTGTATGATCTAGAATCTCACCCCTTATCTGCCGCATACTTATTAAATAGAATTCAATTTTCAAATTCACTTCAGAGCCACATATAATGTTGCACAACTGTAATCTCAGTACTGAAGGAGACTGAGGCAGAAAGATAATAGGTTCAGTCCCACCTGGGCCATTTAGCAAGACCCTGTCTCAAAATTAAATATACAAACAGTGCCAGGCATGGTGCTGCACACCTGTAATCCCAGCACTCAGGAGACTGAGGCAGAAGGATTACTGAGAGTTGGAGGCCAGCCTGGGCTACAAAGTAGACAGCAATTTGGACAGCAATTTGGACAGCCTGAACTGCAGAGTGAAACCCCATCTCAAAAAGACAAAAAAGGGAGGGGGCCTGGAGATGTAGCTCAATGGCAGAGTACCCCTGGGTTCAATCCTTAGCACTGCCAAAAGGAAAAGACTGAGCTCAGGCATCATCTCATTCAACAAAGCTTCTTTGCTCCCATAGGGTGGGTTAAATGTCCTTTCCTCAAAGCTCCGTAGCTATTTTTTCTCTTATCTTAGTATTTGCCATGTTACAGTGAAAATGTTTATGTTTCCATAGTCCCTTACCCCCACTAGACTGTAAGCTTTAGGAAAGCAGTGATATGTTTAAGAGGGAGTAGTCTAGAAAACACTTCTTAGCCTGTTGGGAAGTAAAGTATTGCCTATTTCTGTCTGTGTGATAACCAAGGAACTGTGAAACAATGCTGTGTACTGTTCTTCAGTTATTTCCAGACAAGGCTGTAAATACCTTTATGGTTAGAAATTCTCTTTTTCAGTTGGGCATCATAGAACATGCCCCTAATCCCAGCACTCGGAAGGCTGAGGCCGGAGATCACCACAAGTTTGAGGCAAGCCTAGACTAAATATATCTTTTTCTAATATTCTTTCATCCAAGGAACCAGACACAAGAGACATTTATGTAAGTGTAGGGGAAGTATCTGTGTGGCTGATGCGTAACTTGTCTCAAACTCCCTCTACCTTAGAAAAAACTGGTGGTTTAATGAGTAGGAAACAAAGATTTTATTTCAGAGAGCTCTCTGAAGACAGAATATCGTCTGGCTGGCTTTAAGTGGGAACAACTCTACTGCTGTGCCTGGAATACACAGTTTCCAGGCAGAGATGGCAATTTTCTTAATGTTGATTTTCTGAAATATTTTTGAGGAAAAGAAAGGCTGATGAAAGAATAAGATATCACTTCCTAGGACCTAACTGCCCAAATGTCCAACTCTCGCACATACTAATACAGATAAAGGGCTCCTTACAATCAATCAGGTTCAACTGGTTCCCTGTTCCTACTCGCCAGTCTCCAGGAACAGTGTAGCTGAACATAAACAGCACTGCCACACCAGGCCCCACAATCACTTCAGTAATTTTTCTGCACAGCAGTTTATAAAGCAATGGCCGGGGTCCCTCAAGAACAATAATGCTACCTAAAACACAAGAACCACTCTAATGTGAGTAGCCTTACTGCTTCTGACAGTATTAGCTGCTTTATTCCCCTTGGAAATTTCCTCTTACGACAGGCTCCCTCATCCTCGCCTGTGACAGAGGGGATTTAGGGGCCTGTGTGCACACACATACATAAAATATGTTGGGGGCACAAAAGAAATGACAGCTGTTCTGGGCAGGTGCAAAATTCTTCTTTTTTTTTTTTTTTTAAGATGCAAAATTCTAATAAACCTCCCTAGAAGTCTTTAATTCTGCTTTTGGGCTGAAGTCACATTAGATGTGTTAGCTCCCCTATCAATAATCAAACAATGTTACTGCTAAACCTGTGATGGTGCTACATTGCACCTTTTGGGCTTCAGCTGCCTGTTTTATGGCATGGGCAAAGTGCTCTGAAAGCAACTGTTTTTCTAACCTGGTCACACAGCAATTTGGACAGCAAAAGAATACTACAGAGACCAGCTGATGCCAAGAGGAACTGGCATGGTAGCAGAAACTCAATCATAGACAGAAAATGGGTCAGTACATTCTGACTCATCTAGTGTTCAAAAACCACATTCAAGCGACTAAAAATCACTGGACTCCTGGTGAAGAACTACTTTTGGGAGGCCATGGGAGAGAAAACTGATAGGCTCCCACAGCTCAAGAGTATCTTAGTCCTTTGCATGTTATCTGCTCTGGTGACACATTCATGACATTAAAGTCAGTGTAAAGGCTTTCACGGTGTATGTATTGCCTGGTTTGACATGGAAAGGTGCCTGCTTTGAGCAGATACAGGCTTCCTAAGGACTAGCTATAAAGACGAGTGAATTACAGTCGGGCAAAGTGGCACACGCCTGTGATCCCAGCATGTGGGAGGCTGAGATAGGAAAATCACTATCAGTTTGAGGCCAACCTAAACTACTACATAGCAAGACCATGTCTCAAGAACAAAAACAATAAATGAACAAAAAGGTGAATAAAAAGTGAATTATGTCCTCCTGTGATTAAATGTTAACCCTGAAAGAGATCTTTATATTTTCAAATTCATACTGACTCCTCTGGTTTTTTCTTTTCTTTGTGCTGGTGGTGATATTAGGAATTGAACCAATGTCTTTGCACTGAGATATATCCCTAGTCCTTTTTTAATTTTTAAAACAGTCTCAGCTGGGCATGGTGGTGCATGTCTACAATCCCAGCACTTGGGAGGCTGAGGCAGAAGGACCATAATGAGTTGGAGGCCAGTCTGGATTTACATAGTGAGATCCTGTCTCAAAAAACTTAAATTAATAAATTAATTAAAGAAAGAAAAGAAAAAAACCAAAAACACAAGAAAGAGTATTGCTAAGTCACTAAGTTGCCCAGGCTGGGCTGGAACTTGCCAGCTTCTTGCCTCCACCTCCCAGGGTATAGGATTACTGGCATAAGCCACTATGACCCACTAACAATTGTTTTCTTAACACAGCTTTCTCAGTAAAACAGGACAGTGTCTCTGAAGGGTTGCACAAGCAAACCTTTCGTACCTTTGATGTGAGGTCGCGATGGAAAATGCCTTTAAAGTGAAGGTAGCTGAGGCCCACTGCTATATCATAGGCCAGTTTCACCCTCACAGTCCACGGCAAGTGCACGTTGCTATCCAACAACTGTTCCAGATTCCCGGAGTTGATATACTGCAAAACACAAGGAAAAGCCAGCTTCTAGCTCAGAAATGATTGGGCTGGTGATAAAACCACTAGACAATAAACGCCTAGAAAATAGATTATTTTTTTGTTTTATAGTATTGGGGATTGAACCCAAACCCTTCACACTGAGGTATTATCTCCAGCTTTTTTTTTTTTTTTTTTTTTTAAACAGGTCCTTGCTAAATCGCAAGTTGCTCAGTCTGAGTTAAACTTGCAATCCTCTGGCCTCAGCTTCCCAGAGGACTGGGATTACAGGTATGTGCTATCATGCCTGGCTTTGTATACTTATTTTAATATACTGAGTAAGTTACTAAGGACTTATACCCAGCTCAGACAAACAATTTAGTGGTAAAACTAAAATACAGTTACGAAAAGGTACAAGCGCATTATGAAGTGCTAAGGATGAAGTTCTTCAGTTTCAGCATGTCAGAGAAAATAAAGGAGTCAGAAAGGATCACCAAAGGCAGTGATGGTGAACCTTCTAGAGATGAGTACCCAAAGTACAACCCCAAACTCACTTATTTATCACAAAAGGCCTGCAAGTGTGTGGTTATGAGTTCGATCCCCAGTACCAATAAAAAGAAAAAGACAAAAAAAAGGGGGGGGGCCGACATTGCAATTAAACCTGAATAGTTTTAATTTTAGTTTTTAAAAAACCCCTCATATATTGACATCTTTTGTCTTAAAAGAAAAACAAAATACAAGCCATACAGTCACACAAAGGGAGCACTAAGTACACTTATGGCATTTAGGAATTTTATTTATTTAATATGGCCAGCATATATGGATAAGAGCAGGAAGTAAGGCTAATATGGTTTGTCATATGGACTTTAGCTGGGTGTGATGGCTCATACCTATAGTCCCAGCTCCTGGGAGGCTGAGGCAAAAGAAATGCAATGAGTTCAAGGGTAGCCTGGGCTACAAAGTAAGTTCAAGGCCAGCCTGCACTACATAATGAGACCCTGTCTCAAAAAACAAATAGACAAAAACACATGGTCTTCAACCTGACTGTAGAGAACAAAAGCATTTTAAGCTGGGAAATATGCTGATTATACTTGGGTTTTTTTTTCCTATTTGCTTTTTTAAAAAAGATTTGTTTTTTGGCATGAGGAATCAAACTCAGGACCTTGTGCTTGCCAGGTTGGCGCTTATGCTGCTGAGCTATATTCCCAGCCCCAAAAAAGATTATTTTAGCAATATGACAGGTGGATTAGAGTGCAGGACCATAAGTTAGGAGAGTACTGCACTAAAACTGGTGAGAGAAAGGCATCTGAGTTAAGATAACAGTGGAGCTACTGGAACAAGGTAAGATTCAAAATGTGTTTAGAGGGCAGAGTAAACAAACCTTGATGACTGCAATGGGTTGAGGGATGGAGCAATGAAAAGGTCTAGGATGACCCCAGGTTACTGGTCCCTGGGTGTCACCCTTAATTAAATATCTTTTGAAAAGAGCAGGTTTTACAAATAGGGCAATGTTAGAAGTTAGTGAGGTCAGCTAGAGCTCTCTGAATTACAGGTACTTGCAGGACAACTAAGCTGTAGTAGACATGACCCTTAACAAGCACAAAGTTTAGGAACAGAGTGTGGACAGGATACTATATTTAGGAGGCAGCAGCACTGAGTTGAAGGAGCCACTGTTACCAAGTAATATAGAGCATTGCCTAGGAGTTAAGACATAAGGTAAGATATTAGAATCCCGAGAAACGGTAAACTTTAAAGAACAAGACAGAAGAAAAAAGCAAGAAAGTCATCTTAAAAGGTAAAGAGGAATATTCTAAAAGGAAATGACCAGCACCATCAAATGCTACAGATCAAGTGCAATGCGGCTGAAGTCACTATAACCATGGCCAGAGCAATTTCGGCAAAGGGGTTAAGAGTGGAGTGAGAGTGCTGTGAATGGCATAGTGGGTTTGAAAGATAAAACTGGGTGAAAGATGACACAAAGAAGGACTCTTCCAAGAAATGTGGCTGTGGGTCATTCACCCACGAAGCACTCTTTGATTTATTTAAAGTATAAATAAACTTATATATCAACAATGATAACAGCAGCCACTATTTTTGCAGCTAAAACATGTATTTCCACATAGTGCTTATATTGTGCCAGGCACTAATCTAAACATTTTACGTATTTTGTACAGTAACTCTATGAGGTAGGTGTACTGCAGGTTGAATATCCTGTATCTGAAATGCTTGGGACCAGAAGAGTTTTAAATTAGACTTTTCTAATTTTGGGATTTGTATACAGCTTCATCTGTATTATTATTGCTTTATAGGAAGCATTTAAAGGTAAAGCATTTTGCTCAAGGATACTCAATAAGTGGCAGAGAGGAAGATAATACAGTCTGGCTTTAGTCACAGACTCTGTTAACTACAACGCACTGAAGACCACAGCATCTGAGTCAGAGCTTCGTGTAGAAAGGAACTCAAAAATGAATTTACTAGCTGGATGTGGTGGCATATTGTCTGTAATCCCCATGCTTGGGAGGCAGAAGCAGGAGCATCGGTGAGTTTGAGGCCAGCCTGGACTAAATAGTGAGCTCAATGTTAGCCCGAACTACAAAGCAAGACTTTCTAAATAAACAAACAAATAAACTGCCACACACAGTGGCACAAACCTATAATTCCAGTACTCAGGAGGGCAGAGGCAGGATAATCACTGTAAGTTAAAGACCAGTTTGAACTACACAGTTAAGAAAATAAGTTTACTTAAACCTTATATGATGTATTATCTCTTTCTTTGAAGGATAAAGGGGGAAATTTCTCTAAGTATAAAATTAATCTCAATATATTTTAGGAAGAGATGTTGAATTTACAAAGGACAAGGGCATCTAATAGAGTAAGAGGCAAGAATTTGAATTACAGTCCAATTCTGCCTCCTCATAGCCATTTAACTATGGACAAATCAACTAAAAATGCTATATAGCCTTCAGTTGTCCAGTCTATCAGATGTTAGGTATGATCCCTGATTCTCCTAACTCACAATGTTATTATAAGAATCTAAAAAAATATATGAAAGTACTCAGAACAAAACTTAATGTCCTGTGAACAGAGATTTTCTGACTTGGTTATGTGAGCACTAAAAGGAACCAGTTGGGGGCAGCACTATGCAGCACAACAGATTTCTTTATAAGGCAGATCAGAGAGGGGAAGCAGAGAGAATGGCTAAAAATAAAACTTCTAACTTCTAAAAAGGAAACCTGTTGATTTACCTCATTCTGCTCCATAATCCATCTTTGGAAATCTCAAAATAGTCCATAATGAAGACAGAGCATAATGCCTTCTTTTTTATTCTATTTGAATCTTCCCAAAAATTCACATTTGAGGGGTTCACTTGCTGAGAAGAAACCGAACTTGCAAACTTCAAGCTATATGGGGCTCCAAAGCTGACCTCTAACAGGCATGTAAATTTTTATAGCTTTCAGATTTAAAACATCTGAAGAGGCAGCAGGTCCCACATAGTGACTATGTGATCCAGAAGGCTGGTCTTCCCCAAAGGAATGCTAAGCAGAAGCAACATGGGTAAGAGCACTCTCTGAAGGCCTTGTGTTGTGATTTGGAACTAAAATGTCCCCAGAAAGGCTCATGTGTTCAGAGATGGGGTTTTGGAAGGTGACTAGACTGTGAAGGCTTCGATCTCATCAATTACTCACCCACAGAACTGTTGGATTTACTGGGAGCTCAATGGGTTTACTGAGAGGCGAACCCTAATTGGATGATGTAGGTCCCTATGGAGTACATAGGGACATAGATTTTGAAGGGTACATTTTGTCCCTGGCCCTTTCTTGGTTCTGTCTGCTTCCTAGCTGCTATGACATGAGCAGCTTTCCTCAGCAATACCCTTCTGTCATAGTATTTCTGCCTCACTGTGCACCTACAGGCAATGGAACCATCTGACCAGAGACTGAAACCTCTGAAACCCTGAGCCAAATAAAATCTTCTCAATTGTTTCTTCACATTTAATTAGAAAAGAAATTCATAGACTGAAAGTCAAAGGATGGAAAACAATACTTCATGTGACAGGAATCCAGAAAATAGCAGGGGGTAGCTGACAAAGTAAATTTCAAGCCAAGCCTGATTAAGAGAGATAAAGATAGGTCACCAAATCGTTGCAAAGGGAACAACCCAAGAGGAAGACATAACACTCATAAATATATGTGCAACAAACACCTGTGCACCCAACTATATAAAACAAGTACCAACAGACATGAAAAATCAAATAAGCCCTAATACTATTGTATTGAGAGACCTCAATACAATATCTCACTGTCACAAAAAGAAAGATCAACTAGACAAAATAAAAATCAATAATGAAATATGAGAACTAAATCAAACTTTTGAACAAATGGACTTAATACATGTCTATAGCACTCCATCTCTTGACATTAGAATCAATGAATCAAACAGTTGGTTCTTTGAAAGATTAAATAAAATTGACAAATCCTATTTAACTTTATCAAAAAAAGGAAAGAAAAGACTTAAATCCATGTAATTAGAAATGAAAAGGGTAAAATCACAACAGAGCCTGGAAGAAATCCAGAAAATCATCTATAGCTACTTTGAAAACTTGTATTCTAGTAAGATGAGAAATATAGAAGAAATAGACTCTTGGATACATATGAATTATCAAAGCTAAATCAAGAAGATATAGGGGCTGGGGATTTAGCTCAGCGGCATAAGTACCTGCGTTGCATGCAGGCGGTCGTGAGTTCGATCCCCGGTACCAATAAAAATGAAAAAGACAAAAAAAAAAAAAAAAAAGAATTATTAAAAAAAAAATAAAAAAATAAAAAAAAGAAGATATAAAAATCAATTGTTTATTTTAGGTATTCTGTCACATCGATCCAAGGCTGACTAATATAACTGATAAAGCTAAGGCTTTTGATTCTGATTCAGATTCAGAAAAACACACATGTAAGCTAGGCACAGTGGCACATACCTATAATATTAGCACTCAGGAGGCCAAGACAGCAAGCTCAAGGCCAGCCTGCACTACATAAGAAAGCCTGTACACACACTGTTTAGCAATGTCTCCGAGGGTCTAAGAAGTCTATAGGCCAGGCCAGAAAGTAGGAAGTGTAAAAAAAGGTGAGATTGGGCTGGGGATTTAGCTTTGGTGGCATAAGTGTCTGCTTTGCAAGCACATGGTCGTGAGTTCAATCCATGGTACCGATTAAAAAAAAAAAAAAAAGGTGAAATAAGATGAGGAATCATGCTGACTAACACACTCTGATTTTTGAAGGCTAGATAAGACACAGAAAACACAAACCAGTACCAGAGAGAGAAGCTAAATTTACAATCTTCTTTTTACAATCTTTTTTTTGTTCTTTAAAAAAAAGGTCTCACTATCCAGTTCAGGCTGGCCTTGAGCTCACTGTGTAGCCCAGACCAGTCTTGAACTTGCAATGATCTTTCTGCCTATTTTTTACAACCCATTTTTCTTATTGCTTTTGGTGAATGCACTGGCACAACCAATAAGCCTCAGGACCCTCAGCAACCACAACTTCTCAATATCCCCAGATCTCTGCATGTCTGAAGAAAGGAAGTTTGAAATCTGCCAATGAGGAAGATTTCTAGGTTGCTACACGCTATGTGCCCATTCCTTAGAATGATCATTTTCTTCCCCATAACCAGCTCTCAGTGCAGACTCAGCTGTGTGGCCTCTGAACGGATCACTCCGTAGGAAGCACAGGCCAGAGCAATTGTCCCCGCACATTCAGTTTTCTTGGACAGGGACACCAGATGCTTCGCTCTCTATTCCAGAGTACTCCCCAGGGCAGCCCTATGAAACAATCTAAGGCACTGCCAATATGTTTCAATAAATCAGAAATAGTTTTAACATATGAGCCTTTCTGGGGACATTTTAGTTTTAATCACAAAGCGGATATGTAAGTGAATATTTAGTTATCCACTTATGAATATAAATTTGGGTTATTTCTAGAAACATTTTGTTTTGTTTGAGAAGGGGTTTCACTGTGTTGTCCAGGCTAATATCAAAGCGTGCGCTCAAACAATCCTTCTTCCTTAACTTCCTGAGCAGCTGGATTGTAAACATACATCATCACATTTGGACCTTTTTTTTTTGAGAATTTTTTTAATTTTAAAGAGAATAAAAATAAAATAAAAATGATATAGAATTTCAAAACAAGATGATAGGAAATTAATGGTTATTGTATTGTATATTGCTGTCTTCGAAATGGTTGCTCAGAAGAGTTTTTAAAATTTTATTTATTTTTTTGAGGCATGGTCTCAGTATGTAATTTAGATTGGCCTTGAACTCGCTATGTAGGCTGGCCTTGAACTTACATCCATTCTCCTGCCTCAGCTTCCTGAGTGCTGAAGGCCACCACTCCCAGCACATCTGGCTTATTTCTACAATTTCAAGCAATTATCGAAAACTCTTTTCCTTTCTACCAACTCCATATGAGGTTAAGAACCTCTCTGTTCCAGGTGTGGTAGTACATGCCTGTAATCTTAGCACCCTGGAAGGCTGAGGCAGAAGGATCACAAGTTCAACCTACTTTAGGCAACTAAGTGACTTAAGATCCTGTCTTAAAATAAAATTTAAAAAGAGCTGGAGATGTAGCTCAGGGTGAAGGCTCTAGTTTTGCCATCCAGTGATATGTGCCTATACATAAATGCATGTGCGCACGTGTGCACACACACACACACACACACACACACACACACACACAAATATACAAAGATGAGTAACTCCTGCTTTATACTGCTTTAAAGAACTTTAGTAAAGGATCGGGGGTTTAGCTCAGTGCTTGCCTGGCAAGCGCAAGGTCCTGAGTGCAATCCCTAGTACAAAAAACAAAACAAAAACAAGAAGTTTAGTGAAGCTAGGCATGGTGGTAATCCCAGTACTCGAGAAGCTGAGGCAGGAGGATTGTTGCAAGTGAGTTCAAGACTAGCCTGGGCTACAAAGTGAGCCCAAGACCAGCGTAAACCATATATAGCAAGACCCTGTCTCAGACCCAAAAAAAAGAAGAAGAAGAAAAAGAAAAAGTTCAGTGAGAGACAAACTATTAAACAAATAATACCAATAATCCTATATCAGAGGTAATTACTGGGGGTATGAAAGTATAGCCTAACTGTTTGGGCCTTTGACAGATTTCAGAGAGGAAATAATACTTTCACTGGATCTGTAAGGATTGTTAAGGAGTCTCACTACAGACCAAATGTTTGTATCTCAAATTCACATTTGTCCAAGGTGACAGAGGAAGTGAGCCCTAGGAGGTGCTTTGTTCATAAGAGTGGAACCTTCACAAATAGGATTAATTAGTGTTTATAAAGACAGACTACACAGCTTTTGTGGAAAAGAGTGTAACAGTTCCTCAAAAACAATTAAAAATAGAATTACTATGTACTCCAGCAATTTCACTTCTGGGTATACATCCCAAAGAACTGAAGACAAGATCTCAGAGATATTTGTATACCACATTCATAGCAGCATAACTTACAACAGTGAGAAAAACTCATGTCTGTCTGCTATGATCCGGATCTAAAATGTCCCCAAAGTCTCATGGAGCTTTTAGAGGTCAATGGAATCCTAGGGGAGTAGGTTCATACACTGATGGCTTTCAGGCTGGAGGCACAGACAGGAGGTGGGATCTGGCTGGAGGCTGCAGGGCCCAGCTGGAAGGGTGCAGCACCCTCCCTGGCTCTTCCCTTCACTCTCAGCTTCCTGGCTGCTATGGAGTAAGCATCGTCCTCCCCCTGTGCTTTCTACCCTTGGAGCCAGCCAACTGTCCCTGACTGAAACTGTGAGCCAAAATAAGCCTTCTTTTAAATTGTAGGAACTGGGTATTTCCCAGCAACTATAAAGTGACTAATAATACACCACCAAAGAAGAAATGGATAAACTAAATGTGATAAGTTTCCCAACAGATTATTATTTGACTTTAAAAAGGAAGGAAATTCAGCAATATCCTATAATACAGATGAACCTTGGGGACAATTATGTTAAATGAAATAAGTCAATCACCACAAAAAATCAAATACTAGAGGGAAGAGGGGAAGAGGGAAAAGTCAAATATTGCAAGACATGGTGATGCAAGCCTATAATCCCAGCATTCAGAAGTCTGAGGTAGGAGGATCACTGTGAGTTCAGGGCCAACATGGGCTGGACAGTGAGTTCAGAGCCAGCCTGAACTACATAGTGAAACCCTGTCTCAAAAAAAAAAAAAAAAAAAGTCGAATACTGTATGATTCCTCTTATGTGATGTACTTATAGTCATAATCAGGAGAAAGCAAAATGGTAGATAATAGGAGGTGGCAGAAAGAAACAATGAGGAGTTGTTAAATGAGCAGTGTTTCATAAGACAAAAAGATGGTGTAATTGTTGTACAGCACTATGAATGTGTTTAATGTCACTGAACTGTACCTGTAGAACAGTTAAGGTAGCAAATTTCACATGTATTTTACATATGGAGCAAAGGAGAGGGTTGTACTGAGAACACCTGTTCACCCCTCTATCCATCTACCTACAGAAACACTGACAATCCAAAGGTAAAAACACAAAGGTGAGTGGGGCCAGTCACTGCCCTTCATTTACAGTCCAGCTCTGCTGACTTACTAAACTGCCTCCCAGAGTTATGAGATTATGGGCATATGCCACCATGGCACAGCTTATACAATTCCTTTAGCACACATGTATAAAGTGGAATAATTATAGTACCTAACCTATAAAATTATTATGAAGATTCAAGGAGTTGATGCATATAAAATGTGAAGAACAAAGTCAAAAAAATTCTCAATACCTCAGTTTTTTCTTTTTTCTGGTGCTGAGGGTCCAACCCTGGGCCTTTGCATGTGCTAAGCAAGTGCTCTACCACTGAGTCACACTCTCAGGCCTGTTGTTCTTATATTTATTATTAGTGTAGAAGTTTGGAATACCAAGATGGAGCATGTATAGTTGATTTGGTAGACTTTAAGGGCTAATGAAGTTTTATACATAAAGATACAATATGATCTGAGAAAGCTGAATTATGTTCTCTAAAAAGATATATTTAGGTCCTAAACCTTGGTACCTATAAATATGTAAGCTTATTTGGAAATAGGGTCTTTGCATATGTAATCAAGGTAAAATGGGATGTCACAGTCACTTTTCTTCCCACTGGGACACAATGACTGACACTTACAACTTAAAGGAGTGGTTCACTTTGGCTCATGTTTGCAGCTCATAGTCAGCTGCCTCCAAGGCAGGAAGGGCATGGGACAAGGTAGAGAAGAGCTGCTCATCTCCTTGCAGCCAGGAATCAGAGAGAAGGGAGGAGCGAGGAGGGAGACGCATCTTTCCAGGTCATTCCCCAGTGCCCACCTCTTCCCACCGAGTGCCCCCCAAGAGTACTCAGCCGCTGAACCCCGAGGGTAAATCCACTGCATACATTGCCTCCCAAAAGCCTGGCCTAGGAGCTCATGTCATTTGGGAGGACATTCTCAATCTAAACCATAACATTGAGGGGCAGGAGCTTTAATCCAATATGACTAGTATCCTTATAAAAAAAAGAGGGAGGAGAGACACACAGGAAAATGTCTATGATGTGAAAATGTGGTAATGGAGGCAGAAACTGGTGCGGCATGTCTTTGATCACAAAACACCAAGAACTGTCAACAATCAACAAGCGTCTTCCCCGAAAGGCTTCAGAGAAAACACGGCTGCTGAAGCTTAGATCCTGAGCTTGGAGCCTTCAGAGCAGTGTCACAAGGGGGACTCCTCTCCCCTCTTTCCTTCCTTATTCCACTACTCCAAACTCTCTTTCCTCCCGCTACCCTACTCCCTTTTTCCCTCTCTCTCCTATCCTTCCTTCTTACCATCATCTCCCTTCCTTTCTTTTGAGATAGGGTCTCACTACCTCACCTAGGCTGGCCTCAAATTCTTAGGTTCAAGTGATTCTTTGATTTCAGCCATCTGAGTAGCCAGATGACAGGTCTGTGTCACCATACAAGCTTCTATAAGTCGTTCACATTGAAATGTTTTGACACAGAAGCTCTAGTAAACTAATTACATGACCCCAGACTGCATTTTTGAAAGATCATCTGGTAGCTGTATAGGGGAGGAATTAGAGGCAGGTTGGAAGGGTGCTGAAACAGCCAGATGAGATGTAAGCTGCAGTGACGTTATGTGCATGAAAGAGAACCAGAAAATGCAAAGGCAGAAGCATTTAGCAACTGAATGATAGATGCAAGAACTGAGGAAAAAGAGTAAAGGCAACTCAGAGATTTTAAATTGAGAAGTTGAGAGCAGTAATGAGAAGAGATCACAGCCAGGTTTGATGGTGCATACCTATAATTCCAGCACTCTGGGAAGCTAAAGCAGGAGGATCACTAATTCAAACCCAGGAGGAGCAACTTCTCCACTTAGCGAGACCCTGTCTCAAAAACAAAACAAAACAAAAAATACCACAGCTACTTTTAAAGAAAATGAGACATTATGGTAGCCATTGCTAATTTCCTATCATCTTGTTGTGAAATCCAGTAATGCTTTTATTCTTTGTTTTGATTGGTTTTAGTCTGTTTTTTATTATTTAATTTCAATATATGTGAAGGTATGGACAGCTATTTTGAAGAGAACAAGAGACATTATGGTAGCCATTGTTGATTTTCCTATGTCTGGTTTTGAAGGCCTGTAATGCTTTCATTCTTTTGTTTTGAATGGTTTTATACTATTTTTGTCTTGTTTGAATTCATTGTGTGTGAAGATATGGACAACTATTTCGAAGAAAACAAAAGACATTATAGTAACCACTGTTGATTTCCTGTTGGCTTATTTTGAAAGCCTGTGTTGAGTGCATTATTTTGTTCTGCTCTGCTTTGTTCTGTTCTGTTTTGTTTTATTCTCTTTAAAATTAAATATATGCCAGGGGTTAAGCTCAGTGCTGTAAATGCCTGCTTGGCAAACATGAGGTCAGGAGTTCAATCCCCTGTACCAAAACAACAACAACAACAAAAAAAAAAAAAAAAAAAAAAAAACAAAAACCAAAAAACTAAAATTAAATGTATATATAAAATTTAAAAATAAAAATATAGGGCTGGGGATTTAGCTTAGCGGAATAAGCGCCTGCCTTGCAAGTGCAGGGTTGTGAGTTTGATCCCCAGTACCAAAAATAAATAAATAAAAATATAAATCAAAAAATATAAATAAAAAAATTTTTTAAAAAAGAGCTGAGGATGTAATTCAGTGGAAGAGGGAAGAAAGAGAGAGATCTAACTTTCTGTGTCACCAGTAAGTCAGAAACAAGTCAGAAAACTGGCATCAATGTCCTAACAGCCAAATCAGTGGCTTGCTGGACCCTGCACTTTGGATGGGTCTTCTAGAGAAGAAAGCTTGAGCCCGACCTAGTTTTCACTGTAGCCCAACAATGCCTTTGTGCTGGCCACTGTATGTTTGTTGGTTTGCTTCAAACACAAAGGCTAGCAGACATCCCATCCTGCTGGCTTGGTTGAAAGAAGAAAAGAAAGCTTTGTTAGTGCTCTGGGTAATTCCAGGACATGCAGCCCAAGAGTACCCTGTGGGAGGATTGTGATCCAAAGGAGCCTCCTGTTCTCGGCTGGAGGATCCACAGGCATTAAAGCACACATCTGTGCACCCGCCAAAGCCTGAGTTTGTCACCATACAATTTCCCTTCAGGAGGGTCACAGGGCCTGCCTGACGGAACAGCAGTAAAAATGAGCTGAGTCAAAAGAAAAGGTGGACACTAAGTCTAACCATACAGTAAAGGTTTTCACTAATCCAAAACATGTTTCACAATATTTAAGAACTTTGCTCTCCTCCCTTATACACATGCTTACCTATGCCCAGAACACCCTGCTTCCCCTCTATGGTTCTGCAAACTTTGTCTTTCTAAACTGAACTGGGGCCTCTTATTTTGGGAAGCATTCCCTGATACCCTATCCCATACTTTGTGTCACTTTTGCATCTTCCATATTTCTACTCTGGCTTGTCATACACGGTATACTGTAACTTTGGTAGTAGGGACCAGGTTTTTCCTTGGAAAAGCCCAGTATGTTAGAGAAGTGAGTAACAAATTGTTAAATGAATAAGTACATAACAAAATGCATTTAAACAAATGAAGGCAAGTTTTAAGTTCTTTCTTTTATTGAAAGTTCTTTCCCAATGAGTCATTAAAATGTAATTTAAGGGCTAAAGGTAGAACTCAATAGTGGAGCCTTTGGCTAACATGAGCAAGGCCTCCTGGGAACCTGGAACAGCTGTTGGACAGCAACCTGCACTTGCCATGGGCTGTGAGGGTGAAACTGGCCTATGAAACTGGGTATGATGGTGCACACCTGTAACACCAGCACTTGGGAAGCTAAGGCAGGAGGATTACTGCAAGTTTGAGGCCAGCCTGAGCTACATGAGTTCAAGGCCAGCCTGAACTACACAGTGAAACCCTGTCTCAAAAAAACCAAAGACAGACAGACAGACAGAACAGAACAGAACAGAACAGAACAGAACTGCCAGGGATATAGCTCAGTGGCACAGTGTCTGCCTGGCAAGGGTGATGTCCTGAGTTCAATTTCCAATACCAAAAAAAGAAAAGAAACCGGTCTATGATATAGCAGCAGGCATCAGATACCTTTGCCTCAAAGGTATTTTCCACTGGGACTTCACATCAAAGGTACAAAGGATTTGCGTGCGCAACCCTTGAGAGACACTGTCCTTTTTTACTCAAAAAGCTGTGTTAAAAAACCAATCATTAGGGACTGGGAATTTAGCTCAGCAGAATAAGTGCCTGCCTGGCAAGCATGAGGTCATGAGTTTGATCCCTGGGACCAAAAAAAAAAAAAAAAAAGAAACCAAGCATTAGCCTGGTGTGGTAGCATATGCCTGTAATCCTAGTACTTTGAGAGGCTGAGGCTTGAGGCTTATAAGTTCAGAGGATTGCAAATTTGAGCCCAGCCTGAGCAATTTAGTGACTTAGCAAGACACTATCTCAAAATAAAAAAGATCTGGGAATGTATCTCAGTACAAAGGACCTAGGTTCAGTTCCAAGTACAACCAAACAAATATACACACATGCACGCATATGTGCATGCGTGTACACACACATAGATACAGATAGATAAAAAAGAAAGTGTGCCTTTAGAGAAATTTTCTGATAAAATACCACACAAAAACAAACATTTAGGGCCAGGGATATAGCTCAGCAGCACAGCACCTGCCTGGCAAGCACAGGATCCTGAGTTCAATTCCCAGTACCATAAAAAAAATCAGTAATGCCTATTATATAGCAGATACTGTGGTAGGTACTGGATATAAAGAGACGTCTAGCCATTCAGTGACATAATGTTCTGAAGATACTTTTATTACCACCCTATCAGCAGATTCCTCAAAATGGTCAGAATCACCTAGACTGAGAAAATATATCTGAGATCTCCTTTTGGAAACTACGGAGTATCTTTATTAGCAGCTTTAGTTTTAGCCAAATAGAAGGAAGCTGTGGAGATACATCCACACACACTCACTTCCCATACACGGGGTATTGGCATTCCTGACTTTAAGAGCACAAGTTTATATAGCACACTTAAAGCAATACAAATGTTTTTCTATGCATTTAAGCTACTACAAATATCAAATAAAGGCCTTTCATGTATAAGATTCAATAAAACATGATTGTAAGCTAAGGGTATAGCTCAGTGGTAAAATACTTTCCTAGTACGTGTGAAGTCCTGGGTTCAATTCCAGTACTGCTAACAAAACAAAGTGTAATTTCTTCAGTTTCCTCTCTTCCTCTCCTTACTTCCTTCCCTCCCTCTCTCTAGGCAGTACTGGGATTGAATCCTGAGCCTCTGCCCTGAGCTACATCTTCACCCATTTTTTTAATTTTAAAATGCTGAATTGCCCATGGTGAGTTCAAATTTGTCCTCCTGCCTCAGTCTCCCTGAGTGCTAGGATTACAGGGTGTGCACCATCACACCTAGCCAGATTTAACTCTTATATCAAACATTTCATAATCAAAATTAAACAGAAGATAAACCTGTAAAACAAACCTTCTTAAATAAATGAACAGCAATCAATAGGCTCAGAAATGAACTTTATTAATTAATTTAATAATAATCTGGCCCTGTCTGCCTCTGTCTCTCAATCTCTTATCTCTGATGTTAGAAACTGAACGTGGGGCATAATGCATACTAAGTCCGTATCACTGAACTATACCCCTCGCCTCCAGATATGATTTATACCAGGCCAGAACTCCTGACTACTCCATCTGGTCAGTTTTCCTTCTCCAAAATCCACAGCAACTTGACCAGCAACATGCCTGTTGAAGACCAGGGCCTTTTTCAAAATTACTGCCCCACACCTGCCACAACCTGTACTCTTGGGACCTAGATAGGAACCTCAACATCACTCAGTCTGGAGCCTCAGACTGAGCAAAGCAATGTATCGCTCCTCCCTCCCTCACCAATCTGTGGAGCAGAATTGCTCCACATGGACAGAATGAAAAAAGAAACCAAATGAGGTTAAAGTTGTTTTGTTTTGCAGCAGGGTCTCACTATGCAGCCCAGGCTAACTTCAAACTTGTGATCCTCCTGCCTCAGCCTCCCAAGTACAACAATGTGCCTAAAGAGGCTACGTTTTTAATCAAAGGGGACACTGTCTTCAGATGAACTTATCTTCCCCTCTATCTCCTTAGCCTGTATCTGTCATTATACTATTTGGCCTCTGTACAAGGAAGAAGTCAAGCAAAAGCTCAAGGAAGCAAACTTCAAATCCAAATGGTATTTTCTTTCTTTTTTTATTTTTTTGTCTTTTTCGTTTTTATCGGTACCAGGGATCGAACTCACAACTGCCTGCTTACAAGGCAGGCGCTTATGCCACTGAGCTAAATCCCCAGCCCTCAAATGATATTTTCTAATAGTAAAAGTAGCCACACAGTAGAAGGGGACATAAAATTTCCAATTTGCCCTGCGAGAGACCCAGTTTCCCAAACCAACAGTCACAAGGATAGGCAAAAATTATCTCTGAAGGCAAAAAGTAGGTAACCAAATATCCTCAACTTCATAGAAAGTCAAAAAGACTACTTGGACTTATCTACTAGAATGGAGTGGAGTCAGAGGATAGCCTCAGCCAGCACTGGTTCTGCTTCAAAGAAAGTAAGTATTAGATCTGGGTACACACAAATATTAGATAGCACCATTTACAGCGTCAAGATAAAAAGGGAAATTCTCTTTGTTGGTTTTGGACCATCTCAGGCATCAGAAGGATACATCCTGCTGAGTCACACCAGGTGAATAACCCAGAGCAGGTGTGTTACTGAGGGTCAAACACACACCAGCTATGTGCTTTACTACTGAAACACACCCCCAGACGAAAGAAATCTAGATTTATTTTGCCATTTTTTCAAAAATCTTTAACTTACCTATGGGAGGGGTGTTGTTTGAGACAAGGTCTCCCCAGGCAGTTCAGGCTGTTCTTGAACCTATATGTAGCCCAGGCTGGCCTTAACTGGGCAATCCTCCTGTCTCAGCTTCCCAAGTGCTGGGATTAAAGCTTCGTACCACTGGCTCCAACTTTCTTTTGTTCTTTCTCCCTTTTCATTTTTCCTAGAAATTGTATCCAGGGCCTCACACAGGCAAAGCAAACACTTTACCACTGAGCTACACCCACTAGCCCCAAGGCCAATTTTCAATTTATGCAAAGCAGCAGATCTGGATATGATGTCACTTAGAAGGCTTTGGGGAAACTGAATTACATTATAATGTTTTTTCTCCTAGATGACTGACTCTAGCCATTGAAATCTGAAATCTTTTTTTTTGAGACAGGGTCTCACTATGTAGTCCCAGCAGGCCCCAAACTCATGGCAATCCTGCCTCAACCTCCCGAGTGCTGGGATTAGAACTGTGCACCAGCTTATTCTCCTTTTTATCAAAATCATTACTCAGACCTTGCATTCCTTTCCCTATACAATCTCTACGCATTTTCACACATACAACCCCAGTTTAACCCACTTCATCTCTCATCAGAACTAATATAAACTCCTAAGTGGTCTTCTCACCTCTACTCTCTTTACAATCTATTCTCTATAGTCAAACTGTTACTTTAAAATTATGCCACATTAATCCCATCTGACGTTCTTTACTAGCTTCTCATATATTTAAAATGAAATTCAAAATCTTTATCTTTACCCTAAAGGTGAGCCTCTGTCTGCTTATCAAAATTTAAATTAATTGACGCCTTCCCGTGAGCCAGGCTCTGCCACTGGGATTGAGAGGACACTCGGCAAGAGGACAAAGCACGCCTTCCCATGAGCCAGACAGTACACAGGCGGGGAAACCAGAAGAGCATCCCCTACTACTCCCACAGTAAGCACTGATTGATTTGGAGGACTCAGGGTGAGATAATAGCAACTGAGAGGAAGGGAATAGCTTGGTGCTTGTGTTGTTTGATTGATTCTACAGGCCTGGGGCTGGTGGCCTGAGCATCTTTCTGGAGGATGGCAGCACTGCGGCAACTGTGGGGGATTTCCTTTTGTCTTATTTTTGAAATCCAATGTTTTGGTCCTTTTATTGTCTTGTTTTATTTCTGTACCTGGGAACCTAAAACAATTAGTTTGAAGATAACAATATGCAGTATAACAACTAGTGTTAAATTCCTATCATTTAAAAAAACCTATACAGTTATTCTGTTGTTGTTGTTGTCATTTTGCTTTTGTTGTTTTCTAGGTTTGTTTGCATTTTGATTTTCTGTTTTTTTCTTTTTTCTCTTTAAAATTAAAAAATGTGTGCAATAGCTATTGTGAATTGGGAAGATACTGTTTAAGAAAAGACAAGGGCTGGGGATTTAGCTCAGCGGCATAAGCGCCTTCCTTGCAAGTGTGTGGTTGTCGGTTCAATCCCTGTTACCAAAAAAAAAGACCAAAAAAAAGAAAGAAAGAAAGAAAGAAAAGACAAACTGTGATAGGAGAAAGGAAGAATGGGTAAAAGAAAAAAATATATATATATACAAGATAGTTAAGGTAGCTAGTTTCTGTTTGTTCCTTGCAAAGAATGATTTGTATTTGTATTGTATATGTATTGTATTGTTTAGACGAGACATCATGCTTATGTCCTATACTCTGAGTAACTACCACAAGATACCAAAATGCAATGTGCCAAGTACAATGTTTGTCCTACACCCTGTTTTGAAACTCGTTTTGATTGTTTATCTGTTTTTCTTTTTAAAATAAAATTTAAAAAATTTTTAAATTAATCTTCATCTGTTCCTCATAAACAGCTGAGTTCAATACACAGGAGCACAAAAAACAGCCCGCTGTGATAAAGGCAGGAATGGAGACACTTTGTCTATCATCTCTTTCAGGTTAGAAGGGACAAGAAGTTATACTCCTCCACTCATTGTTCTCAGTGTTGGGAATGGAAATGCCAAAAGTAGTCAAATTCACCACAACAGAAAGTAGGATGGTGGTTACCAGGAGGTTGGGAAAACAGGAAATGGAGAGTTACTATTGAGTTGTTATTTAATTGGTACAGAGTTTCAGTTTTGCTAGGTAAAAAGGTTCTGGACCTGGCATGGGAGCACAGGAATGTAATCCCAGCAATAAGGGGACTGAGCCAGGAGGACTCATGAGCTAAAGGCCAGCCTAGGCTACATTGTGAGTTCAAGTCCAGCCCAAACTACACAGCCGGACCTTGTCTCCCCCCACCCCCACAAAAAAAAACCCTACACTTTTATTCATTTTTTATTTTGTTTTTTCTTTTACAGGCGAGTGCCATCACGCCCAGCTCCACCTATTTAAAATCTCAAATCATCCAAAATTTAATACCATATATGTTGTAATTTGTTTTCCTGTCTAGTCTAATTCCCTTGGACCTCTTGCTGATTATAACACAAATTCCATGAGAAAGATTTTTATTATTTAGCATTACATTCCCAGTACCTAAAAAGTGACTGGACACATAGTAGGAAACAAATATTTCTCGATGATTAAATGAGCCAGGGGCTGGGGACATAGCTCAGCAGCATAAGCACCTGCCTTGTAAGCACGCAGTCATGAGTTCAATCCCCGGTACCAATTTTAAAATAAATAAATAAATGAATGAGCCAGAAGCAAGCAAGCAAGCCAGGGGAAAACTGCTTTAAGGAGAAAGAAAATTAAATGAACTTTTCTACTGGGTTAGACTGACAATTTCAAATTTTTGTTTTCAAATGTCATCATACTAAAATGAGACCACAAAACACATATTACAATATATTTAGAAATTTATCACTAAATGACCCAAAGCAAAAAATTAAATAAAAGCTACCTTTTTATAGAAGTAAAGCAGGTGCCAAAATGTATTTGTAGGAACATTTTAAGCTATTTTTGCAAGTACAACTTTAGTGAAATAAAGTCACTGTGAAAGGATTTGAGACACGTGACATTGCACATTATTTTTGACTTCTGACTTTTTCCATGAGGGCTCATTCAGCTTTCCTAGAGCTGAAGCTGTACCTATCAACACTAAGTACACAGGAAATCTACACTAAAAGCTCATCGCTACACCATTATTATAAACCTTACCCTGGAGCTGGGATTCCAGCACAGAACCTGGGACTTGACACAACTCAGAAGGCAGACAGCAAGAGACAGCCGGGACATTCCAGGCCTGGAAGTCAGGATGTGTGAGAGAGAGCAAAAAGATTTGTCTACCTAAAAAAGAAGTTTTGTATTCTGAAACCAGATTACGTAAAGTCTACAAGGCTGAACAGAAGTGTCTAGAAGCATCACATTGCCTTGCAAGGTGGCATATGCCTGTAATCCTGCACACGGAGGCAGAAGTGAGTTCAAGGCCGGCTTAGGCTACACAGTGAGTTCAAAGCCCACCCTGAACCACTTAGTGAGGGATCTTGTCTCAAAAAACCAAAACAAACAAGCAAGCAAACAAAGATTATTCAGGTAGTAATGCATTAAAACAAAGCAAAGAAAGACTATAGGGGGCTGGGGATTTAGCTCAGTGGAATAAGCGCCTGCCTTGCAAGCAGGCAGTCATGAGTTCGATTCCCAGTAAAGATAAAAAGGAAAAAGACAAAAAAAAAAAAAAAAAAGACTAGAGACAGGAAAACCAGTTACAAAACATTCATATGAATCTAGGCATAGAATAAGATCAGAGCTCTGGAATGAGAAGATTAAAAGGATAATCAGAAAGGTATCACAACACAAGGTGATGGCACATGCCCATAACCCCAGCACTCAGGAAGCTGAGGCAGGAGGAAACTGCCAGTTCTACATGGGCTGAGGATACATAGTGAGTTTGAGGCCAACCTGCACTACACAGAGAGACCTTGTCTAAAACAAACAAAACAACAGCCAAAACCACACACATATCACAAATAAGAAAGGACTAGAGATTGATTAAATTCAAGAGATAAAAAAAGTCAAAACCCCTCATTTTTTACTTGAAAGTATAAGATGTCTTTTGCAAATGTTTTATTAGTATATATTTGCAGTACATGATGACTACATTCATTGAGGATGGACAGTGTATGCACATAACACAACTTAAATACTTTTACTTCCTCTTCTACTTCTCGCTCCTTTATCCCTTGGTCCCCTTCCCATTTGCAAAAGATCCATCTCCATTTTATTTCCTACTATCTTTTATTTTGTTCTTTAAATTATTTATACTTCGGTTTTCTCCTATAAAAGAAACCATGCAATATTTAGCTTGCATTTCTGATTTATTTCACTTAGGATTATGCTCTCAGGGTATACCAATTTTCCTACAAACAGCTCAAGTTTATCCTTTTTGCGCAGAGTAGTATACCATTGTGTATAAATGCAACCTTTTCTTTAACCTGCCATCTGTTGTTGGACATGTAAGCCACTTCCAAGATTCCGCTATTATGAACTGGGCTGCTCTACTTGTATATGCAGGTCACACAATGTCTTTAATTCTTTCAGGAAGACACCTAGAAGGGAAATAACCAGGTCAAATGGAATATGTATTTTTTTTTTTTTTTTTTTTTTTTTTAGTTTTTTGAGGAACATCCAAGCCAATTTCCATAGAATTTGTACTAGTTTACATTTCTGACAACAACATAGAAGGAATCCTTCTTTCCCATACCCTCTCTGGCATTTGTTATTATGTGATTTCTTGATAAGAGCCATTTCTTTATGGAGTAAAGTGGAAATTCAGTGTTAACTTACATTTCTCTAATGCCCAGAGATGTTGAACACTTTTTCACATATTTACTGGCCACTTGTACTTCTTCTCTAAGAAGTGTCTATTCATTTTAATTGCCCATTTTTTGACCAGGTTTTTTATACTCTATATATTAGTCTTCTATCCGAGAAGTACCAAGCAATTTTTTTCCCATTCTGTATGTTATCTCTTCGGTCTCATTTCCTTTGATATACAGAAGATTTTTAATTTGATATAATCCCATGTGTTGATTCTTGATGTTATTTCCTGTGTAACTGGGTTGGTTCCCTCCCCCCACTCCCAGATAGGGTCTGGCCTTGAACTCCAGGCTGGCCTTAAATTTGGAGTGATCCTCCTACCTCAACCTACCAAGTGCTAGGATTACAGGTGTGCATCACCAAGCCTTGCCATGCAATTGGGGTTTTGCTCAGAAAGTCTTTGCCTATGTCTATGTCTTTAAGAGTTTTAGCCAGAAATGGTGGTGCATGCCTATAATTCCTGCACTCGGAAGGCTAAGGCAGGACAACTGTTTTGAGTTTGAGACCAACCTGGGCTATAAAATGAACTCAAGATCTGTCCAAACTGCATAGCAAGATCCTATGATACAAAGACCAAAAAAAGTTTATTTTCCATCAGATCCAGTTTTTCTGTCTTTGATCCATCTTGATTTGATTTGATTTCCTGTATTAGCGATTGAACCCAGGTCCTTCACAATGAACTATATCCTTGTTCCTTTTTTATTTTTAAATTTTGAAACAGGGTCTCCCTAAATTACTAAATTGCCCAGGCTGAGGTCAAACTTTCAGTCCTCTTGCAATACCCTCCTAGTACTCTGGAATTACAGGTGTGTGCACCATGGCCAGACTGAGTTTAGTTTAGTACACAGTGAGAGATATGGATCTAGTTTCAATCTTATGCATGGTGTATAGTCAGTTTTCTCAGCACGATTTTTTTAAATGGTAGCAAAAGATTTAATGAAGGTAGGAAAAGAAATATTCTGTAGAGTGAGCCAAGTAAAAGTAGTAAAAAAATGACACCTTATGGCACTGGGTGGGCCATCATGGAAGAGTGAACATAGTGGCAAAAACTCAATGGCCACCAGGCGCAGTGGTGCTTGACTACAATCCCAAGGATTACGGCGGTTTTCCCTAATTTCCTTCTCCGTGTGTTCATTGGATATTAGAAAGCTATTGATATTTGAGCATTGATTCTGTGTCCTGTGAAAGTACAAGGATTCTAACAAGAGAAATAAAAATATTCGAAAGGATGAACAGCTTTAGGGGTAACCAAGCTAATTATATTTGAAGCCCTAGTAAAATAACTGCATGGGGGAAAAAAAGAATGTAAACTATAATAAATAACCACTATTAATATATATGATGGTCAGGTATAGTAGTGCACACCTACAATCCCAGCACTTGGGAGGCTGAATCAGGAGGATTACCACGAGTTTGAGGCCAGTCTGGGCTACATCGCTAGACCCTGTCTCAAGTTCAACTAATGGCAATATCAAAGCACGACAAACTAGAATAAGGATCTGGTTGCTCAATTTTATAAATAATGCATGAGTTTGGTCACTGAATCTACAAGAGTTTCCTTTCATTGTAAACTGTCAATTATGTAATGCTTCTTATAAGGCTTACAAAACCAATTTCAAAGTAATACCTATCAACCTACATAAATAAGAAGTTCTCAAATTAACTATTCTAATACAGAAAGGAGGTTTACGGTGGGATACAAGTGGGGAATAAAAGAATGATGAGAACCATGTAGGAGAAAAAACTCTTGGTAACAGCATGCCACACTGACCCATTCCATTCTCTCATGAAAGAAAAGCGGTTTTTCCAGTATCAAGCATCTGCTTGACTGAAGGGGTTCTGCAGTAGAGACAGAATCACTTCACAGGCCTCAGGAATATTCTGCAGTTTCCGAATTGGCTAAGTGGCTCTCATGGCCACGATGTGTGTGTGGTGGTAGTGGTGGGTGGTGTTCATGGCAGAAAAGGCAAAACACACCTTCCCCCAAAATGTTCTACTCACTGAGAAATTCACTTATTGACTCCTTTAACAAGAAAGTATTGCCCTCGAGACCCCTACACATGTGGCTATATATATATACACACACATATACATCCATCTCCAAGCCATTCCTCAAATCTTCAATCTCCTAACTACTCATATGTTTTATACTAAGAAATTCTCGAACTGTTGGATTAGGAGGATTTTTTTTCTTTGTTCCTTTCTTAACAAGCTGAAAAGGAATAACATTGTAAAATGGGATATAATCTGTCTTGAAGCATTCTACTCATTCTCCTGAACCCCACCCTTGTATACACTGTTTTCTTTTTTTGCAGTACTGAGGATAGACTCCAAAGCCTTTCATATGCTGGGCTAACACTCTACCACTTAGCTACACTCCCAGCCCCAGCAGCTACTTTTTAAAATTATGAAGACTAACCAACTTGAGGATGAGGCTTACAAGGTAGAGCAAAGAGACAGAAGTAGCAAAGCAAATGCAAAATATCAGCTTGTGAATTAAATTAACCCTTAACCTAATGAAATGCTGTAATTTCAGTTCTATAAGTCCTTTTATTGTTTACAGCCATTAAACTATTTCTGTTGTTACACTTAGAAACATTCTAATGTACCCAATAAATAGGAAATATCTTTCCAAGTAACCTAGAATATATAAAAAAAGTCAGAATTTAATTTTACAAACACTACACACAATGCATATAAAAGAGTATCTGTGCTTAGTCCTGTGGAAACATAAAAAAGAATTAAGAATAGCACATTGTAATGGAAAGGGTATACAGGCTTTGAAATTAGATGAACCTAGAGTCAATCCTACTTTGGAGAGGTTAAATTTCTCTAAGCTTTGGTTTTTTCATCTTTAAGATGGAGGACATAGAACTACAGAATCCTGAGAATCATAGCTGATCTAAAGGTACCAAGCATAACATCCCATCCTCAGTAGGTGTTAGATAGGAAGCAAATATGGACATGCGCAGAGCCGTGAAAAGCACTTATGCAAATAGGGTGAGTACTCTTGTTACTTCAGGGTCATATGTATAAACAGTTTGTCCAGAGCAGCCCATTGGTCCCAGAAAGGATGACAAAAGCAAAGCTGACCCAGCAAATCCCAGCCTGGAGCAGGTCACCAGCTGACTTGCAGACCCACGCATGAGCATGAGATCAGCAGAACCACCCAGTCTAGCTCAGTCCAGCTAACCCCGGAGATGTGTGAGAAATAAATGTTTACTCTTGTATGCTTTTGAGGTCTTGTGGTTTGATACTGCACGAAAATAGCTCGTTTATACACAGTTATACATTTTGTCTTTAAAACCACCTAACCAAGTGAAAAAGTTAGATCGTCTAAGTCAGACATATAAGATATTTCTACTCAACAAAAAATAAGATTTTTTTTTTTTTTTGGTTTTTTTGAGACTGGGTCTCACTAATTATGCAGTTCAAGCTGGCCTTAGGCTCGCTTTTGTAGCCCAGGTTGGTCTTGAACTTACAACGGGTCTCCTGTCTCAGCCTCCTAAATGCTGAAAAAACAGATTCTTAATGAAACTCACTAAACGTTAAAAGATCCCATGCAATCTTCTATCAGGCTGCTTTTACTTTAATAAAGACCAGTTTGCTCAAACTATAGTTATCTTAAAAACAAAACTGATGCCATTACACTTGTAATCCCAACACCTAGGAGACTGAAGCAGAACTGCTTAAAATGAAACTGCCTAAGGGCCATCCTGGACTACATAGTGAGTTCTAGGCCAGCCAAGACCTAGGGAAACACTGTCTCAAAAAAATCAAAAATAAAACCAAGTGAACAAAAAAGCAAAAAACAAAGTGTCTAACTGTTGCAAATTGAGTTAATGTCTACAATAATAATGAAGACCCATTAAAGTGGTTTAAATCCAGAAAAGTCCAGATCACTATACCTATCCTCCCAAATACTGTCAATACTCCTCGGGAATTAACAAGAACTATATATTTGTTGACAGTAGTAGTAGTAGTAGTAGTAGTAGTAGTAGTAATAACTGTGCTGGGGATTGAACCCAGGACCTTATGCTAGGCAAGAACATTGCCACTGCACTACACTAAACATCCCTACTGTAATTAGTGACAAACACATCTGAAGGGAAGGAAGAATAATGCGCACACTACTTGAAGGACAGGCATTCCACCAATCAAAAATACTTGCTATAACTCAAGTTTCAAGGGCTGTGCCAGACATTAACAATTTATTTTTATGATTTTTGGTGAAGCCAATAGCTATGCTGTCAAGTCAAACTGGAAGGCAATTATACCCAGAGGTCCCCAGAGACTGATGTCATCATGGCCTTTGTTGATTTCCTTCTGAAAATAGACATTTAGATATTTGGGCTTCACTACTATGACATATTAATATAATAAAAAGTATTAATAGCTCTTTAAGTACTAGAAACAGCTGAGTGTGGTGCCACATGCTTATAATCCCAGATTCAGGGGCTGAGATAGGAGGACTGCCACAAATTTGAGGCTAGCCTGTGCTACACAGCAAGATTCTCTATTCTGTTTTTGTTTGTTTGTTTGTTTGTTGCTCTATAGTCCAGAGCCTTGAACTCACAGGGATCCTCCTGTCTCAGTCTCTTGAGTGCTGGGATTACAGACATGCACCACTCCTGGTGCAAGATCCTTTCTCACTGCCATCAAAAAAAGAGGGGAGAGGGCTGGGGATTTAGCTCAGTGGCATAAGCGCCTGCCTTGCAAGCAGGCAGTCGTGAGTTTGATCCCCGGTACCGATAAAAAGCAAAAACACAAAAAAAGGGGTGGGGGTACTTGAAACATTAACAATAATAAATATTACTAATGCTGGGCATGGTGACACACGTCTATAATCCACCTTGTCTCAAAAAAAAAAAAAGCACAATAATAAATATTGTTATTTACTTCAAAAAGTACACACTGTGTTGCACATGCTTATAAACAAGTGTTTTGTTTTGGAGACAAGGTCTCCCTGTGTAGTCCAGGCTGGCCTTGAATTCACTATGTAGCCCAGGATGTCCTCAAATTTATGACTTTTTTATCTCAGTCTCTCAAATGCTGGAATTACAGGCGTGTACCACCATACAAGGGCTTCCCATAAACGAGATAAGAAACAGATGCTATTATTTAAATCCAATATGCAAGAGAAAGTTGCATCATGATTATTCATTTCTACTATACTACATTTGTTTGTTTGTTTGGTTTTGGTTTTTTTGGAACAGGGTATTGTTGTGCGTATTGTTCAGACTCACCCTGAACTCACTATGTAGCCTAAGTTGGCCTCAAACTCATGATGATTCTCCTGGTTCAGCCTCCTAAATGCTGAATCCCCACCACACTGGGCTACATGACACTTTTAAATTTTTGACATGATCACAGATTTTTTTTTTTTTTTTGAGACGGGTCTTGCTATGTAGTTCAGGCTTGCTTTGAACTCACTATGTAGCACAGGCTCGTCTTGAATCTGCAGTGATTCTCCTGCCTCAGCCTCCTGAGTGCTGAGATTTCAGGCATATGCCACCATGCCCAGCATCATTACACGTGTTAGGGAATGTTCTTCTCCACCAGAAAAATTAATAAAGAAGCTCTTTGAACGAATTCATATTTCAGAGAACAATCTAACTCAAAAATTTTTATTTTGAGACAAGTACTCACTAAATCACTGAGTTATCCAGGCTAAGTTCAAAATTGTAATCCTCCAGCCTCAGTCCCCAAGAATGCTGCTTCTACAGATGTGTTCAGTCATCCCTGCTAACAAAAACTGTTGTGCCAACTAGTGTCAGAGCACTGCTGAATAGAGGCTTGAGAGAAACAAAGCTTATCTTCAATCAACTTATAGAATCACTCAGGAGAACAAAAATGCACAGAAAATCTATCTTGGATCTGGAGTGCTGATTATACATTTTTCATTTGGAAAACTATTGAGTTCTATTTTTCAAATGTGTACATTTCCTATTATAATTCCGTAAAAAGCTTTTTAAGAGGTAGTGATATTAATCGTACTACAAGAAAAGTATTTTCAAATCAGAATTCAGAGAAAGAACTAGTCATTGTTAATAATAAAGGCTGTAGGGATAGGGATATAGCTCAGTGGCACGAGCATCTGCCTCATAAACACAAGGTCCTGAGTTTAATTCCTAGTGCCAAAATAAATAAATAAACAATAAAAGTTATAATAATTATTATTAAGCAATTACACACTAGGCACTGTGCTAAATAAACATTTTATATTTCTTTCTTTTGTAGGGTAGGGGATTTGAGACAGTTTTGTTATGTCGTGTAGTCTGGTATTAAACTCACTTATGTAGCACAGGCTGACCTCTAACTCAGAGACCCTCCTGCCTCAGCCTCTTAAGTGTTGGGATTTACAGGCTTGTGCCCCCACACTCAGCTAATATTCTATATTTCATAAAGCACTCCAACATGCTATCTCGGTTTCTTCTTATCTCACTAGTTACTATCTTTCTCCCTATATTTTGTTTTTTTTGAGACAGGGTCTCCACATGTTACCCAGTTCACTGGCTACATATTCAACAGCCCCCTGAACACTAGGATTACAGGTATGCACCACTATACTCAGTTCGCCCTACATTTTAAAAGTGAAACACTCTAGGGCTCAGCAACCCAACCCTCTTCTCTATCTATATTCCTTACAACAGGTCCTATTACTATTCTTCCCACTTTACAGAAGAAATACTGAAGGACAGAGTTAAAAGAGACAGAAATGAGGTACATAGAACCCTCATAATACCAGATCCACTCAGTAGCAAACAAAAATTTCTGCAAATTCTGTTAAGCAAGTTTCCTCCCTAAGTTTCTTCACTTGGTATTTCAGTACTTCTCAAGGAGAAATGTAAAACCCACAGATCCTCAAAGCCAGATGCTTATGAGAATAATCTTTCAGGACTCCAGATGGGATCTGAGTGTGTTAGTGTATACTCCTAATTGCAGCTACTCTGAAGGATGAGACAGGAAAATCACAAGTTCAAGGCCAACCTGGACAATTTAGTGAGACCCTGTCTCAAAAACATAAAATACAAAAGGAGCTGACTTGGTGGCATATGTCTGTAATCCCCACACTCTAGGAGGCTGTGGCAGGAAGATTACAAATTTGCCCCAGTTTGGGCAATTTAATGAGATCCTGTCTCAAAAAAATAAATAAATAAATAAATAAAAAGGGCCATTGCCAAGGATTGAAAAACAAATATATAAACAAAAGGCTGAGGAAGAAAAAAATTTTAAAAAGCCTGGGGATGTAGGTTAGTGGGATAGCATCAGCCTAGTAGGAATAAGGCCTGAGACAATACCAAACAAACAACACAAACAAAAAACAGATGGGGAGGCCACCATTGAGGACTGTAGCCAGCACAGGCCAGGAGAAAAAGCAGGCAGCCCTACTCTCACATGCAATGCCTCATAGTTGGCATTGGGGCCCTCCTGTGGGTAGCCAGTGCAGGCCAGAAAAGGCTGCAGCCAACACTGCTCTTATGAGCACAATGGCCACCCCTGGGGACCTGTAGCCAGCATGGGCCAAGAGAACCAGTCAGCCATACTCAGAGAAGCCTGCCCCACACCTTACTGCCTCCCATGGAACATAGGTTAGGAGAAACCCAAGTGCCTGAACCAGTCCCCTACACTATCGACAGGTAGCCAATGCAGGAAGTACCTGGGACCCCACAGTCCACTTGTCCAAGGAAACCAAGAAAATGTCAGCCCAAAGAGCAAAAGGCAATCTCTGGCTTCCAGCTCACACAGAACAAGTCCAGGAAACAAAGACATGGAAGAAACTGGAAGTTGTCTCCTGAAATTTCTGGGATGATGGCAACTGAAGTAAAGAAACTATTTCATGAGGCTGTAAAAAGAAATCAGATCAGAAATATCTCTGGTAAAAGAAGAAATGACATATAATAAAAGGGTTGCTGAGCATCTCTAAAGACATAGATTTTTTTTTTTTTTTTTTTTAAAAGAGGAGCATAGGAAAATGAGGGAAATCTTACATAAGCAATATAGGAAAGAACTGGAATGCAAGAAACAGATTCAAAGAAAAAATCCAGCAAATTAAAAACTCCATCGAAAGCTGACAAAATCACTGGAAAGAAACTGTAGATGCTCAAACCTTGAAGGCAGGATTGCAGCTAGTGACTGCAAAATGAAAGATCTCTTTAAAATAACAAGGAACCAGGAAATAACAATTCACTGGCTGCAAGACAATGCAAAGAAAAAAATTTAAGACTGATAGGTGTCAGCAAAAAAGCAAAAGTCAATACAATAAGACTATTTCCAGAAGTAATAGCAGAAAACTTCCCAAGTATGGAAAAAGGACCTGATATACAGATCAGTGAGGCATATAGAATTCCAACTAGCCATAAGCAAAATAAATCTACATGTAGACATATAATAATCAAGATCCCAGAAAATCAGCATACGAACAGAACATCAAAAGCTGTTAGGGAAAAGAAACAAAACAGATCATCTATAAAGAAAAACCTATCAGAATCATGACAGACTTCTCAACACAAACCATCAAGTCAAGAAGAACTTGGAGTGAAGTACTTCAAGTCCTGAAAGAAAACAATTTTCAACCCAGATTGATGTACCTTTCAAAATTAATGGAGAAACAAGATAGATACTTTCATGTCAAAGAACAACGAGATGAATTCATGACCACCAAACCAACCCTACAAAGAATACTGAAGAACATTCTAGAGAGAGAGAAAATGACCACGGTTCCAGGAACAGCAGCAGAGGACGATTGCCAAGCAGGTCAGGCAACTGAATGGAGAGAAAAAGTAGGAAGCCAATGGCAGGAAAATAGCAACGCAGAGATAAGTCAGTGCATGTTGACTATAACCACTGATGTAGATGGGCTCAATTCACTTATAAAAAAACATACACATAAGCAGAGTGCATCAAGAAACAAGATCCGCTTATATGTGCAGTATACAAGAAACATTAAACTTGAAGGGAAATTCATAGACTGAAAGTCAAAGGAGGGAAAACAACGTTCTATGCAATAGGGAACCAGAGAAAAGCAAGGTAACTTGCCCATCAACCACAGAATGGATAAGAAAGGTATGGCAGTTTTATACAACTGAAAGCTACTCAGGTATAAAGAGTGATAATCACAAGCTCTTGTAGGTAAAGGATGCAACTTGAGACCATGCTCATGGGTGAAATGGTTTGGACTCACATCAGTGAACATCATGTTGTCTCCCTACTATAAAAAAACTGAAGGAGTTGGTGGGATCCAAAGTGTACAACAGATATTGTGAAAGTGAAAGGGAAGAAATGTCTAAAAAGAGAAAGTGGTAACCATTGTTAATTTCCTATTATCTTGTTTTGAAGTCCTATATTGTTTTCATTGTTCTGTTTTGTTTGGTTTTACTGTTCTGTTTTCCTTGATTTTATTATATCTGATGGTATGAGCGGCTATTTCTAAGATCTATTATTGATTTCCTATTATCTCGTTTCCAAGCCCTGTATTGCTTTCATTGCTTTGTTTTGATTTTACTGTTGTTTTGTTTGATTTTATTAAGTCTGATGATATAGCAACTAATTTGTAGATAACGGAGCATTATGGTAGCCACTGTTGATTTCCTGTTATCCCGTTTTGAAGTCCTGTATTACATTTATTGTTTTGTTTTGATTGGTTCTATTATTTTATTTTGTTTGGTTTTATTCCCTTTAAAGTTTAAAAAAAAAAAAAAAAAAAGATGGAATCTATGCCACTCCATTAAACCTAGAGAATTCCAAGAATCTGTGTTTCTAAGTGCTCAAGCATGTTTGAATCTGGAAACAGATTTGTACTAGGGATCTTTGGTCCTCAGAAGATGAGTTATGACTATCATATATTTACCTGCCTACTAGAGGCTGAAGATGAAATTTGAATGGAGACATTATCCGATTCCAAAGTAATAAGACCAATCAGGGAGCAGGAGCAGTGACTGTGGGGTTTCAGATGAGGAGAGCAAATGTTTTCCAGGAAGTCTGGGAATTTGTTGCCAGAAAGAGGAGCAGTCCCATGATGCCCTTCCTTGGCTTAGGAAGGAGTCATCCAGGGGGAAGTAACTTACCATCTGAACATCCATACTCTCAGAGCATTCACCAAGTGTTATGGGGGTATACAAGGACATTAGGCGACATGGCTATTGTCCCAAGACAACAAAGAAAGCATCGCTAATGCTGTCATTTTTGTATAAATACGAACACACAAAACAGTTTGCTCACATACACAAATATTCTTAGTATGGACCCATAAGTGCTGAAACTAAGGCACAGCAGTAACCTCTACATGCTTGCAGGACGCTTACCTCTGTAAGCGCATGCAGCTGTCCTTGATGTACACACACACCCATGAACCTGAAAAACAAAATAGATTTGTAAACAAAATGAAAAGGATGTGAATATAAATTCCATACAGAGAAACTACCTGACTTACCCAAGTACTAGAAATGATTCAATACCTGTGCAGCCCCAAGTTCCTGTTTGACCTGATTAAGTTGCCACACTGATACATTTCGAAATTTACCATGAAACATCTGCACACATGTAGGAGCAAAACCAATGGTGGAAAGAGAGCTTAGTAAGCTTTAAAAATGGTATAATGGAAAAAGCACTAACCTGTAAGAAAATTTGATGATTGTTTCAGCTCTGTCACTAGCTGACTGCATAATCATAACACACACACACACACACCCCCCGCCAAAAAAAAAGAAGAGGAGGGCCAGGGATGTAGCTCAGTGACACAGCACCTGTTTAGTAAGTGTGAGGCCATAAGTTCAATTCTCAGTACAAAAAGTTTTAAAAAGTGAATGAATGAAAGAAAAAAAATGGTGGCACATGCCTACCATCCTAGCACTTGGGGGATGAGGCAGGATAGAGTTCAAGGATAGCCTGAACTATGAAGCCAGTCCCTGCCTGGAAAAACAAAAACAAAACAAACAAACAAAACACCTCAAAAAAACATTTTCTAGGTGGTCTGGAAAAGTAAGTAGGTTGGAATATCCAATCTGCATTTTTTGGAGGGTTTTTTTGTTTGGGGTTTTTTTTTTTTTTTTTTTTTTTTTTTTTTTTTTTTGAGATAGGGTCTTGCTATGTACTCCAGGCTAGCCCTGAAATCCCAGTGATCCTCCTGCCTCAGCCTTCCAAACAGAGGGATGATTGGCATGTGCTTCCACTCCTAGCCTATCCAATCTGATGATACATATTTTACAAATAAAAAATTGGAAGAAACACATACATTTGGTGAATAATTAAAAACTATCTAGCAGAGCGTGGTGCCACATGCTTTTAATCTCAGTACCTGTGAGGCTGAGGCATGAGGATTGCAGCAAGTTTGAGGCCAGTCTGGGTTACATAGTGAGTTCAAGACCAGCCTGAAC
The DNA here is from genome assembly GCF_034190915.1 of Cavia porcellus. NCBI lineage: Eukaryota > Metazoa > Chordata > Mammalia > Rodentia > Caviidae > Cavia > Cavia porcellus. Next base: position 39,071,293 of record NW_026947508.1, read on the forward strand.
TATATAGTAAGACACTGTCTCAAAAAAAACAAACAAAATAAACTACAATAAAAAGACTAATGTCTTTAACTCACAAAGAACTCTTCCAAATATATAATAACGAAAGATAACCCAACAGAAAAATAAGCAAAAGTAATACATATAGTTTACTGAAAATAAATATAAGTGGCTAATAAAATACTAAAATGGGGGGGGGGGGTGACAGCACCCTCCTACAATCCCAGCACTTGAGAGGCTGAGACAGGAGAATCACCATGAGTTCAAGCTGCCCTAGGCTACACAGCAAGATACCATCTCAAAAAATAAGCCAGGTACAGTGGTGCACACCTGTAATCCCAGCATTAGGGAGGCAAAAGCAGGAGGATCACTACAAGTTCGAGGCCACTCTGGGCTACAAAGTGACTTCAGGGCCAGCCTGCACTACAAAGCTAGACCCTGTCTCAAAAAACCAAAAATAAATAAATGAAATAAAACACAAATGTGTTCAAATTCATTCATAACTAAAGAAATACATACTCAAACAAGAACAGCCACTCTTTAAATCAAATTAACAAAGGTAAAGACTGATGATATCCATTGTTGTCCAGAAGATGAAAAAGTATATCACATAAACTGTAGAATTCTTGGTACAACTTTTTCATTTCAACTTTTTCCTTTCTTTTCTTTCTTTCTTTCTTTCTTTCTTTTTCTTTTTTTTTTTTTTTTTTTTTTTTTTGGTACCAGGAAGTGAACTCAGGACTTCATGCTTGTAATGTAGGTGCTGTGCTGCTGAGCTATATTCCTGGCCCTACAACTTTTTCCAAAAATAACTGAGTACATCTAGCAAAAATTTTAAATGCTCTAATAATTCTTCTAGGAATTTGTTTTAGAAATATATTCGATTCAGGTGAACAAAAATATTTGTAAAGTTATGGTATGAATGCCTATGTGCATCCAAATCCCAGGACGACAGCAGTATGCAGCGGGATCCTTGGGAGGTGATTAGGTCATAAGGACTTCGCCCTCATGAATGGTATTAGTGCCCTAGAGAAGACTGCAGCTGAGGGAGGAGCAAGTTTGCCTCTAGAAGAAGGGAACACACAGAATCCAGGTGCTATAAAGCAGAAAGCCCTCAGGAGACTGTGAATCTGTGGGCATCTTGTTCTTGAATTTTCCACTTTCTAGAACTGTGAATGGTAAATTTCTCTTTATAAATTACATAATCTAAGGTATTATATTATAGCAACCCAAGTGGACTAAGACAAAGAACATCTGTTTTCCACAGCATATATAAACCTAAATACCCATCAATAAAAGACTGTCTAAATATTTATGGTATATTCATATCATAATACAAAATGGCAATATATATATTGCTATATAGCTATTAAAAATAGCTATTGAAACACTTAATATAGAAAGAGATGGAACATATAGTGTTACATGATAAGAATAAACTACAAAACAATACAGTGTGATTCCATTTGTAGCAAAATACATTTCTATATTAACAGAAAATATCTAGACGTATTAATGGTACTCTATAGGAAGAAAGGTTGTTTTCATTTTTTTAGTTCACACATTTCTATTATCACTGAAGTTTTTTCTCAATCAATAGATTATATTTATAAATAAATTTTAAGCCAGGCACAGTGGTGTACACCCCTAATCCCAGCACTTAGCAGGCTGAGGCAGGAGGATTGCTGTGAGTTTGAGGTCAGCCTGGACTACATAGCAAGACACAGTCTCATAAAGGAAAACAAAGATTAAAAAAAAAAAAAGAATGGGTTGGGGGGTTTAGCTCAGCGGCATAAGTGCCTGACTGGCAAGTGTGAGGTCGTGGGTTCGATCCCCAGTACAACCAAAGGAAAAAAAAAGAAAGGAGAGAGAGAGAAAACACTTAAAAAAAAAAAAAAAAAAAAAAGCCGGGCACAGTGATTGGTGCCTGTAATCCCAGCATTCAGAAGGCTGAGACAAAAGGGTCACTGGAAATTCAAGGCTAGCCTGGGCTACAAAGCAAGACTCTGTCTCAAAAAAAAAATTGTTTTGGGCCAGGGATTTAGCTCCATGGCACAAGCACCAATCTGGCAGACGTGAGGCTGTGAGTTTGATCCCTGGTTCAAAAAAAAATTTTTTTTTCTATAAAAACTATAAAGTCATATGTGATGGTGCATACTATATATAATCCCAGAACTTTAAGAGATCAAGATAGCATAATCACAAGTTTGAGCCCAACCTGGGCAACTTAAGTAACTTAACAAGACCCTGCCTCAAAGCAGGATGGGAGGGTTCCAGTGCAAAAGCTTAGGTTCAATCTCTAATATTAACCACACCCATACACACACACACAAAAAGCCCCAATGATTTTTGATAGATGAAGATCACAAGGAAAATATATGTCATATAAACCAGTAACAGGCATTTGGGCTGCTGAGAAGGAAGTCTCCTGACCAATACAATACCCAAGTCCCAGCTCAGCTGGAGCCTGTGAGGGCAGAGCAGTGAGGGATGCCAGTCCATGGCTACCTATTCTCTGCCTTGTTCTCAGCACCTGACAGACAAATGCAAGCTCAGCAGACTATTGTGGAGTGCAAAGGATCTGAGGAGGGAGGTTGTGTGGTCAGTTGGAAGACCCTGATGGAGTTCATAGGACATGCGGCTTCCCCATTTTAACCAAAGTGGAAATACTAGAATTTCAAGGATTGGAAATACAGTGGCATAAGCACCTGCCTGGCAAGCACAAGGTCCTGAGTTCAATTCCTATATCAAAACAAACAAACAAAAATCACAAAAAGAAAAGGGCTAAAGAATTTCAGTGAGTTCATCCCAAAGCTTGGTGAGAACCTGAAGAAGGAAAAGAATCTGAGGAAAGATCCATGTAATACTGAGACCAAGGTGCGGACTCTAACAACAGGCTGAAACGCACCACTAGTTTGGGAAGAATTAAGAAACGACGCAGAAGAGTAGTTAAAAGACTCTGACATTAGAGGGAATGGCTTCCAATTCCACTTTCACTTTTCTCTGTTAAGTGGGGATGTCTGTAAGGTAAGATTATTAGAAAGACTGAATGAAACAATAAACCCAAAGTGCACAAGACAGTCTCTGGCACATAGTAAAAGTTTTTTAAAATGTAAGCAATTATCATAATTATCATTTAGGAGTGAACCACTAAAGAATCAAAGTTGGTCCCAGGTAGCAGGTAATAAACATATCCATTTCAATGTATTCAATGATTTCAATGTATCCATTCTCCTTCACATTCCCCACCCTGTACAGATTCCTCCTTTGTAAAAGGAGGACATTTGACTGTCCTCTATCAGTTTAACTGTGAAGCTCACCCCCTGGAGCAAAGTGTAGTGGTACACATCTGTAATTGCAGCTGCTAGGAAAGCTGAGGCAGGAGGATCACAAGTGTGAGATCAGCACGGTCAATTTAGTAAGACCCTGTCTCAAAATAAAAAAGGGCTATGGATTTAGCTCAATGGTATGGTGCTCCCCTAGCACTACGAGGCCACAGGTTCAATCAGAAAGAAAAGGAAGAAAAAAGAAAGGAAAAGGTGGAAAGAAAAAAGAAATAAAATTCACCACCTAATACGGAAGGGTGAATTGAGGGAATGTGGGACTGAGAAAAGTCTAACGAACAATATAAACCACACAAAGGGGTTAAGGACTGCCTCTGGGATGCGGAAGCTGTTTCTGGCAGGCAAGGTGTGGGGTCTATAGGTACACAAACAGAGCACTAAGATTTTCAGTTAAGACAAGAAATCTTGACTGCACCCAGGGACGGTGGTGCAGACCTGCAATCCCAATGCTCTGGGAGGCTGAGGTAAGAGGATCATAAATTCAAGCCCAAACTGGGAAACTTAGGGACTTGAGATCCTGTCTTGAAATTTAAAAATGGGTTGGGATGTAGCTCAGTGGGAAGGCCGAGTTCAATCCCCAGTACCACAAACAAAACAAAATTTAAAAAAAAAAAAAAAAAAAAGGAAGTTGTATTGGAACAAAGGAAATTCAGACAAGATGAATAGGAAATCAATCTGGAGGATCTACATTGGTACTAGTATCTTTTAAATGAGTACTGGTATCTTCTCTAAACATTCACACAATTATGAGTCATTATGCCATTCATTTATCAAACGATTATCTATTGAGCGGCTGCTATGTATATAGAAGGCATTAAGGACAAGAGCATACATAAAACAAACTCACTTGCTTTCTCAAACTTTTATTCTAGGGTCATTCTGTTGGAAGGCAATTGTAATAAAAAGATAAGTGGGTATTATACAGAATTTGTATAGTTAAACTGTATACAGAAGTTGCTGTTTCTAGTCTTTAAGAATCTTTCTACCAGATGTGAAGGCACGCACTGTAATCCCAGCACTTGGGAGAATAAGACAGAAGAATAAGAATCCCCATGAGCTCAAGGTCAGCCTAGGCTCCATAGTGAGTTTAAGGCCAGCCTGAGCTACATAGACTCTGTCTCCAAAAAGAAAAAAAAGAAAAGAAAGTATTTCTGCCTAAGAACAATTCTATTCTCATTATTTCACCATAGCAATAAGAGTTACATAGGAACCAAGTATGGTGGGGCACGCCTGTAATCCCTGCACGTGGGATGCTGAGACAGGAGGAATTCCCAAGGCTAGTCTGGGTTTAAAAAAAAAAAAAGTTAAATAGGATAAGTCACATTTGGTTCTCCATTAAAATTTCCAAAATATTATCGGCACTAGCAGTGGCTGGCTGACTGTTTTAAAAATTAAGTCTAACTAACACATAGCCATGGTACTGCCCATTACCATTCTGGTGTAACAATAACATTGTTGAGTAGCTGTGACAGCACATGGATGCAAAGACTAAATGTTTGCTGTGATGTGCTTTACAGGACAAGTTTGCTGATCCTTGCCCTAAAGCATAGAGGTCTTTCCATTTCCACCTAGGAGACATTAAGCAAATTACCTAATTTTACAAGTCTCAATTTCCTCACATGCAAAAATGGACATAAAAGTACTATCTTAAAGGATTCTAAAAGCTGGGCCTAGTGGTACACTCTGGGAGGCTGAGGCAGGAGGATCACAAATTTGATCCCAAACTGGGAAATTTAGGGACTTAGGGAGATTCTGTCTCAAAATTTAAAACAAAATAAAAAGGGCTGAGACTTAGCTCAGTGGGAAGATCTTAGGCTCAAACCTCAGAACTGCTCCACCCACAAAATAAAGGAGGGATATGAGGATTAAATGGAGTATTTCAAGTATACTGCCTAACAATTTCTAATGCATGCTCAAGTAAGGGTTAGTGTTTTATTTTATTAAGTATTAATAATCTTATCAGGATTATCTTTTCAACATACAAAATATGTCACTATTTCCTTCTTCATAGCCTTTTAATAGCTGCCTTCTGCTTATGGAATATTGTCAAAATTCCTTACCACAGCAGTTAAAACACCGCAACAAGCTGAGTATGTTGGTGGCATGCACCTGTAATCCCAACACCCAAGAAGCTAAGGCAGGAGGATCACTGTTAGTTTGAGGCCTTCCTGGGCTATACAGAGAATTCCAGGCCAGCCTGCACTACATAGTGAGACCCTGTCTCAAAGAACAAAAAAATACAATGTGCTCCAGCTTATCTTTGGAACCTCACATTTTCCCATGGACATTATGCTTTATCCTCTCTATGTCCTCTGGCTCTACCCCTGCAGCCTATAAACATATTTAAGTTTCCCCCATTTTAAAAAAAAATCCTTTCTGGCTGTCATGGCTTTCCTCACAGTAGCCCACCCTGCGTCCTCCATAGTGTCCTTTCCTCTTCCTTTTCCTCTTACTCAGCCCAAGTCCCTCTGCAGAGCCAGTTTCTCCTTCACTCTTCACTGTTACTTTTTCTAATAAACTTTGCCACTGCTTTTTAAGAAATCCTTCTTTGCCTACTCCCTTATATATCACCCTAATTCACCCTTCAATTGTTACCAAATTTAAGTTACATTCTCTGTCTATCTTTTTTGATTCCTAAACTCATTATTATCTGCCTTCTGGCCACATCACTTTTCTGTAACTTTCACTGCAGAAAGTTTACTACAATCTTCTCTATGAAGCTGCTGGTTTTGAAAAAAGTTTTTGCGGTGGGTCACACAGCTCCACGTCCAAATTCCTTAGCATGTTATTCAGCATGTGATTAGAAATAATAATCACGAAATAAGCTAATCAAAGTAAGTCCATAGGAAGGAACATTCAGAAGCAGGTACAAGACTGGAAAGCCAAGAAATACTATTTGACTTTATTTAATAAAATGTTTTATAAAGAAGCCAGGTTCTATTATAAAAACAATGGCTGTATTTCAAAGTACGGGTCTTCCAGAAGTTGAAATCTGGTTGGTTATGATATATATACCCTTGCTTCTCTTCCTCACAGGCCCCCATCATCATGAGCACACTTTTCAGAGGGGTCACAGATAGCAGCACATCTAGGCAGGCTGGCTTCACACGACAATTTTCTGTTGGCCTTCTTCCTCATCTCCCACTGATGTCCCTGTACCACAATTGTGTCACATATTCTACTTTTTTCTTTCCATTTACTCTGCTTCTATGAGCAGCTTCTCTGCCTGACCTCTCCCACTTCACTCCTTATACAAGCCACCACCACCACCATCTGGTGTCAAAGAGCTGGCCAGCTATGACAGGTACTAGCTCTATACTGGCAGAGGAGCTTGAGAAAGGTTAATCATGCCAACTGCTATAAATAGGATGTATTTTAAAGGGGAAATATTACTCATCCTTGATAAGGAATTGGTATGTGTCTAGAAAAAAGCATATAATATCAACAGTAAGTTTTTACTTCAATTGCTATTGTTAATTAAAATCTAAATTGTACATGAATCCTCAAGTATTTTTTAGTACAAAATAAGACAAAGTATTATTCCTAAATTCTGAATGATTCTCATTCTCCAACCCCATCTCCACAGTTAGCTAGAATTACTGACTCAGAAAAAATAATAGTGCTTTTCTTTCTGTTTTTTGAGACTGGGTCTTGCTATACAGTCCAGGCTGGCCTTGAACATACAGTGATTCTCCTACCACAGCCTCCAAGTGCAGGTTTTACAGGAGTGTGCCACCCAGCTAAGGCTCTTTCTAATCTAGACAAAAGACAACTCATCATGGCTCTAAAATAAGCCCAACAGGAAACTGGTACTATTGGTAAATTAGACTTTGATCAGACACTTCATTTGCCTCAGTCTTTCCTGTAGCACAATACACTGATTATCATTCTTTTTTTAAAATTTTATTAGTCTGCGCTTGCAGTACATGAAGTTTATATCCATCTTAGAGAGTAGGTACATGTACATGACATGTATCTTGATTGTCTATCTCCCTTCTCTTCCCCTTCCCCACTGGCCTCCTTCTGTCTCTAGATCCCTTTTCCCCATTTTCAATTAGTAATAATTGTACTTCAGATAAACCTCATTGGCTATGATACTGTCAATGCACAAAGCTCCCATTTTCATTACTATTGTTATTATTTTTTTTAGGGGCCAGGGGTTTAGCTCAATGGTGTGAGCACCTGCCTGGCAAGTGCAAGATCATGAGTTCTATCCCCGGTACCAAAAAAAAATTAGTTCATGTTTGCACAATATATAATGTTCACATTCATTGCGGGTCTGGTCCATGATACATCTTAAATCTTCTTACATCCTTTCCCTTGTCCTCCCCTTCACCATCAGTCTCTTGGACCCCTTCCCATTTACAAAAGATCTATATTCTTTTCCAAACTTTGTGTGTTCTCAAGCTGGCTCCATTGCCTAAAATGTCTTTCTCCTTATCCTAATGTAGTTAGATCCTACCCATCCCTTTTATTTTTTAATTTGTTGGAGAAAAGGAATGGGGAATAGGGATGGAGGAATGGGAAACAGGAATAGTTCCTGAAAGACAGGAGGGGTCCCAAATGGGTCCCCAAACCCATTTTGTTTGTTTTTGGTTTTTTGAGACAGAGTCTCACTGCATAGTTTAGGCTGAACTTGAACTCACTATGTAGCCCAGGCTGGTCTCAAACTTGCAGCAATGCTTCTGCCTCAGTCTCCCAAATGCTGGAATTAGAGGCATGCATCACCATGCCTGGCTCTACCCAACCTTGATGCCTGATTCAAATACTTTCTTCTGACAAAACAAACTTGGTTCCCTCTAAATGATTTCTGAATTTGTATACTTGTGAAATGCCAAGGCACCATCTACACTGCGCAAGTCAGCTCTCCTCACCTTTACTAGGCTTAGCTATGCCTCCTATCTTCTCCACTGGACCACTGCTTCCTAACACCTGACATGTAACAAACACACAAGCATCTGGGGGGTGAACTTAAAGCAATCTCGATCTCTCAGAAATCGCTGAGCATCTAATATGTGCCAAGCACTGATGATGATGATGACAACTATGATAATAGACAACTTTTTTTAAAAAGGTATTTTAAGCTTTTAGGTTTTTCATTTTTTGTCATGGGTTTTTTATTTTGGTTTGGTTTGGGTTTTTTTGAGACAGCAAGTGCTTAATGAAACTGACTATGAAGTATTGTTCTAAACATTTCATAATCTGTTAAATCATTTAATATTTACAATAACCCAGAAAAGTGGTACCTTTATAACCTCAATCATATCAATAAAGATCCTGAGACATGCAGAAATTAAACTTCTTGCCCCAAGTCATAATAGTTAAAAAAAGCACAGTGAGAGCTGGGCATGGTGGCTCATATCTGTAATCCCAGCACTTGGGAGGCTGAGGCAGAAGGATCACAGTGAGTTCAAGGCCAACCTGGACTACATAAGAGAATTCAAGGCCAGCCTCCACTACACAGCAGGACATTGACTCAATAAATAAATAAATAACAGGTGACAGTGGGCCCCAGACTTTGTGATATTAAATCACGTGACATTATATCTCATAGCTATAAAAAGGATATAAAGATGAGTAAGACAAGACATAGATCTCTTCTCTACAAAGCTATTGGCTACTGAAGAAGGTTTTGTGGCAGATCACACAGATTGTAATTAAAGTCCAAATTCCTCAGCATGTTATTCAAAGGTCTCACTCAAACTTATCTTATCTCCTTATATATACACCTGCATTCTCTATATTTTAGTTATGCAACTTGCCACTCCTAAATATAACCTGAATTATTCATTTTCACATTGTTGCTAGAATGAGTCTTTGTTTCTAGTATTCATTTTTCAAAGCTTCACTACTTCTTAAAAACGCAACTCAAGAACACCTTCGAATAATAACAAGCATTTATACAGCATTTACTATGCCTGACACTGCTACATATTAAATCACTAAATTCCTAAAATTCATCTTTGGGGTTGTTTATAATAATCTGTAATCTGGAGACATAATTTCAAATATTCCTCTGATCCTTCCAATCAAAATTAATCTTTCTCCTCTTCCATAGATACTCATACCAGTCTATTTTGAAATCTCTTTCATAACATTTATCAAGCCTATCTTCTAAATCAAGTTTAATGTGTATTTATTTCTTTTACTAAATTAGGTTCTTAAGTATCCATGCATGGAAAAGAATGTCTACTTATTCTTCAAATTATTTCCCTTTTCCTTATGAAGTAGACTATATTTCCCAGTGTTCATTATAGTGAGTTATGACCATAAAACTGAGTTCTAGCTCAGCAGTACAGGAACAGAATGAATGGGCTCTGTCACATTAAACTTCAACACTCTCTTCCATACACTTTTTTCATCTGCCAGCAGATGCAGAAGATCTGCTGGAGCCAGGTGTGGCAGCACAAACCTGTAATCTAACAAGCAATCAGTAGGTTGAGGCCAAAGGATCACCAGTCGAGGCCAGCCTGGACTACATGGCAAGACCCTGTCTCAAGAAAAAGAAGATCCAATGGACAGAGTTTATCCTGGATGAAAAAGAGCTCCCCTTTCATCTCCATACAATGTGCATTTAAGTGACACAGGAGTAAGCCTTTAAACCAGTGAGATTTTGAACAGCCTATTACAGAAGTCAGCAACCTACACTACAAAATACTACACTACTGTGTAGTTTGGCATCTCTCTATATACTTAAACACTGCCTGTTCACAGTGTTCAGTAACGTTTACTGAATTTTTGTGCTCACTTAGGCAGCACATATACAAAACTTGGGGATATGGGGGAGATTAGCACAGCCCCAACACAACCACTAACATGAAAATTCATGAAGCAGTCCATAATTTTAAAAAAATATTTATTGAAGTCACATGCTTATAATCACAGCGCTTAGGAGTCTGAGGCAGGAGGATCACTGTGAATTTGAGACCAGCTTGGGCTACAAAGTGAGTTCAAGGCCAGCCCACACTACGTAGTGAGACCCTCTCTCAAAAGAGAACCTTCCCCCCACACACACACACAAAAACTGAATTTAATTAAAACTTGAAATTTGTATTCTAAGACAGGATCTCTCTTCAACTCTATTATCGGCCAGAAATCTCAACATGGGGAATGGAGCACAGGAAGAAAATTACATTAAAAAGAAAAGTTTAGCTCTCCTGATATTTAATTATGAAATAATCTTTAAGTGATACTGGAAAGCAAAGGGGGCAGGGGGAGAAGAAAGTTGCTAGTCCACTAACTTTAAAATAGATTATCCTGAATCATTAAGCTGGGTCTCTGTACCATAACAATCCTTGCAGGCAGAAGAGGGAGACAGAGGCACAAGGCACCAGTGCTGGCTGTGAGAATGGAAGGAGGCTACAGCCAATCAATGTGAGCAGCCACTCACAGCTGAAAAGAATGAAGGAAAGAGCCTTAGAAAGGAACGAAACCCTGTAGACATCTGACCACCCCCAGGAGACCTATGAAAGAGTGAATCTGGGTTGTTTTTAACTCCTAGGTTTGTGGTAATTTATTGTGATAGCTACGGGGAGCTAAATATATGTACATAACAAAAAAAAATTTGTACAGGTCGCTAACCTGCATTACAGTGTTCACAGATCTACGGTAGTTTTGGGGCTTTGACTCTTTCTAAATAAGTACAAGGGAAATGACACTAACATGTTTCTGCACGGCATTCATATTTCATCAAATATTTATTGAGCTCACAGTTTTGTATACAGTTCAGAGTTAGTTTTAAGTGTCAACCCTCCCCAAATGTTTATTACCTAAACAGCAAAGAGAAGAAAAGGGCATGGAGGATAAAACACCTTGAGTTGCTCTCATCCTGATTCAAAACAAAACACAACACTAACGCTGTTAGACTTGCACCTGGAGTTTTGTGGCCATTGCACCAAAGATGTCAGGAAAATTATTAAGTATTGCTCACCTATGATTAGCCCTCTGTATGTATCACCTGAGAAGAAATTGCCTTCATGTTACCATATAGGAAAATGGGGTTCAGTAGACTGAAGTGACTTAACGATGACTGAAGAGAATACTGGAACCTAGGCATTTGGATTCAAAGCCTATGTTGTGCCCCATGACAATAAGAAAAAAAAAAAAAAAAAAACGACCAGCACTTCAGTAACAATTTCATTTAAAAAAATACTGGGAAGGGTTATAGCTCAGTGATAAAACACACGCTCAGCAGTGACCTAGGTTCACTCCCTAGCACCCACACAGACCTATAACAAAAAACACTCATCTATGAATCAATGAAAATTTCACTGATGTGCTTCACAAGCTCTTCTGCTACCACTTTTGTGTGATAAGCAGCATCCACATTGTAAGTTTCTTCTAACCAGTGCTGGTCTTTCCAGACAAATGGCTGACTCCAAAGGTTACAGCAAGCCAAGCATGGGTGATCCCAGCACTCAGAAAAAGCACCATAAGTTTGAGGCCAGCCTGTGCTACTTAGTGAGTCCAGAACCAGCCTGAACTACCCAGCTAGACCCTGTCTCGTAAAAAAGGGAGAATGGGGTTTTATAGTGAACCCAGGGGTTGGTTCAAAAGGAAAGTGCTTGCCTAGCATATGCAAGACTCTAGGTTTTTCCCAGACACTGCAAAAAACAAACAAATAAAATAAAGGTTAGAGCAATGACAATTTCCAGAAAACAAAATAAGTTTTAAAATAGTTGGGCATGGTGGTGAAGCCTACAGTCCCAAACTACGAGGTTGAGACAGGAGGATCACAAGTTTGGGTTCAGTGTGAGCAATTTAGCAACCTGTCTTTTAAAAAAAAAAAAAAAAAAAAAAAAAATTAGCAACCTGTCTTTAAAAAAAAAAAAAAAAGTAGGGGTGTTGGTTGTGGCCCAGTGGGAAGGTCCTGGGTTCAATCCTGGGGGTGGGGGTGAGGGTAACTTCTGATATATACATATATTTTTTGGTCAATTTCCTCTCACAATTTTGGAAGGGATCTAAAACATACTCCACCAGACTCTACTAAGCTTCCGCATGTGGCTAAAATGAAATGCTTTTCATTTTACTCCCAAATAAAGCAAAAATGCCAACACTCCAACTAGAAAGACTTAACCAGTATTTTTTTTAAAAGGAGAAGAGAATGTACAATGGCACAAATTTCAAGTTTCAAAAGAATCATGAATTTAGACCCATAAAAAGGCAGTAACAGCCTTGGGTAAGGCTTGCTGAAGTTCAAACATGTTTTGGAACCATTACATCACAGAAAACTGGTTATGCTAGGTCCTAGATACGAGAACTCAGAAGAAAAAATTCAGCTGAACAGACATTAACCATTAGAGCCTCACATCAGGTGAAACTGAACTGAGCTGGCCCAGATCTTGTTTTCTGCCTTTTTTTTTTTTTTTTTTTTTTTTTTGGGTCTTCTTTGAGACAATTTCACTATGTATCCCAGGGTGGCCTTGCATTTGCCATGATTCTTCTGCCTCAGCCTTCTGAGTGCTGGGATTACAGGCATGTGCCACCACACCTGGATGGCCACAATTTTTATAGCCCAAGCTTAACATCACCAATGGCAGAATTAGCAGTGCTTGACAATCAAATTGTGTCAGTAGTACTACACATAATAAGAGGATCAACCAAGTTCTTGGTTTAATTTTACTTTTTTTACTGAAGTAATACTAAAATCTGAAAAGTTACAATTAGGGTCAGTTACGTAACTCAGAAATAGAGTGACATCTAGAATGTAGAAGGCCCTGGGTTGGAACCCCAGGTACAGAAAAGAACAAAGGACAGAAGGAAGGAAGGAAGGCAGGCAGGCAGGCAGGTAGGGAGGGAGGGAGCGAGGGAGAAAAGAGAAAGACAGACAGCAGACAGACAGAGAGAAAAAAGAAATCCATTTAATAAATATCCCAACACCCTAGACTTCTAGGAGGAATGAAATACATTCTCTAGCTTGAATAACAACTGCAATTAAACTGAGGTGAAGAATGAATTCCTAGGGGCTGGGGATTTAGCTCAGCGGCATAAGCGCCTGCCTTGCAAGCAGGCTGTCATGAGTTCGATCCCTAGTACCAACAAAAAGGAAAAAGACAAAAAAAAAAAGAGTGAATTCCTTCTGTAACTATTTTAACAAAAAAAATCGGAAGCCAAGCAGTAACTATAAAAATTATCAAAATCACGTTTTAAAAAAATTCAGCGAATTTAGAAACCAAAGCAAACCAAAGCATCTAAATTGTGTTCCCCACATCTTGAAAAGTTTCCTTTTCCTCAAATTTATTCTTTTTTTTAGGTGCAAGGATTGAACTCATGACCTCATGTTTGCCAAGCAGGCACTTACACTGCTGAGCTAAACCCCCGGCCCCTCAAATTTATTCTTTATTATAACATTACTTATAAACTTACACCAAAATAGAAATTTATATGAACATACACTCATGTAAAAATATTCTCACAATGATTACTTGTCCCTCTCCCAAAGAGAAAGAAATGGACAGACAAAAGAAATTTTTCTTTTAATGCGCATATATCAAGTAATTACTGTAATACTGGAATCTCCATAGGAAAATACAATTTTAGGGGGGCCAGGGCTGTTGAGACAGAATCTAACTACATACTTCAAGCTAGCTTTGAATTTGTGGAGACACTCCTGCCTCAACTTCATGGATGCTGGGATTACAGGTCTGCACCAACACATGTGGAAGAATTAAATCTTTTTGTTGTTGTTTGCAGTGTGAAAGATCAAACTCAGCATCTCATGCATTCTAGGCATATGCTTTACCAATGACCTACATCCTAGTTTGTTTTGGTTTTGTTTGGTTTTTTTATTTTTGTTTTTACTGCTTGCTTGTCACATATATATTAAGAATAGTGCCAGGCAAAGGGAATTAAGGGGGCAGTAAAGAAATAAACACAATGGTCCTTTGTTGAGGAAGTTCACAGATAAACCAGGCAGTGTGTAGTTGAAATCCCAGCACTTGGAAAGCTGAGGCAGGAGGATTGCCAGTTAAACATGGCAAATTTGAAGACAGCCTAGATTACACAGAGATCTTGTTTCAGAAAGAGAGGAGGGGGCATAAAGAATGAATGCCATACAGAACACTTACTAAGCACTTTATGTATCAGAAACAAAAACTTTTAGTGCTTACCTCATTTAATCCTTACAAAAAAACGATGTGATAGGTACTGTTTTTCTCACCTTTTTAAGGGCACTGAAGAGAGGTTAAGTGGCTTGCCCAAGAACACACAACTAGCAAATGGCAGGGTCAGGACTGGATCCTTAAACTTCAAACTGACAGTGGAGACTCACAGCTGTGACTCCAGAACTATGGGTAAATAATAGAAGGGCTGAGGCCAGAGGGCTGGGCTACACAGTCAGTTCTAGGCCAGCCTGGCGTACATGGCCAGCCTATTTTAAAAACAAAAACAGCCCCGGGATTTAGCCGAGTGGCATAGTGCCTACCTGGCAAGCACAAGGCTGTGAGTTCGATCTCTGGTACCAACAGCAACACTCTGTTCAACACAAAAAAGGCTGGTGATGTAGCTCAGTGCAAAGGCCCTGGGTTGACGCTCCATTATCAATGGGAGGGTGCAGATTTAATGCCTTTGCACTGCAATGAACTCTTTATGTTCATTATTTCATTTAATCTTCCCACCAACCTAGTACCCTCTATTATTATTACTCCCTACTTCAGAGAAAACTGAGGTTACAGAGGTTACACAAGACCCCCCACTATTAAAAGGCAAACTATCCTGAACTTGTTGTCTAAATTCCAGACACATTTATAATTGCTAACTTGCTATCCCCTGATCTCCCATTTTTAAAACCTGTTCTTCAACAAGTCTTCCCAGTACAGTTAGTTATTGGAAATACAATTCTTCCAATTATTCAAGTCAAAAACCCCCTCACTCTACCTTTGCTTGTGCTGATATCCTAAATCCTAATCTGTCAGGAAATCCCATTGCCCTTTCAAAATTACTCAGACTCTGGCTAGTCCTGTCCACCTCCAGTGCTAACACATGGCCCAAGCCTCATAGTTTTCATGTCTCGTACTTACATAGCTTCAAACAAACACAGAATGAGAAATAACAGTTCCTGCAGTCCCTGCCTACCCTGCCCAAACAACACTGACTCCTCCTCTGCAGGAAATAACACTCGCACGGCTTTCTGCTGTGTCTTATTTTCATCTGTGTGCATCTAGCTATCATTCTTTTGTGTTTTTTTGGTACCAGGTAACTGAACTCACGACCATGCCCTTGCAAGGCAGGCACCTATGCCACTGAGCTAAATCCCCGGCCATAGCTATCATTCTTACAGCACTATCTCTGATCTTCACTATGGACCTTCCACTATGGAGGCTTAAGAGGCAACACCCATATTATTTTCCTTTTAATACTGTTGTAAGATGAATTTGGGTGAGATCCATATTCAGGAGGAAAAAAGCAAGACTCGGCATGACATTATTCATCACTAAGAGGCCACACACTCTGCAATTTATTTCTTCTATGATTTTTTGCCTCTTCTTGCATTTGTTTATTATTAAATAGCTACCAATAATTTTTCCCAAAGCCTCCAAAAGAACTGTCATATGGATTTCCACCCTGCCAAGCACATCAGGAACTTTCTAACTCCTTTCCTCATGTTTCCTTCCCAACATCTCTCCTACTTGCTCTCTTGCACTACAAAAGTCAATCATCCTACAACTTGTTACCTTTCTACTCTTTCTTTTGAATATCATGGCTTCTTTTATATTTTAACTTTGTTTTTTGTTTAAGCTCCTGTTTTGATGGGATCCATCCTCCAGTAGCTTTGTGAGGAAGAATATGTGAAACATAAATGTTTCGAGACCATGGCTAAAAATGTCTTGGTTCTACTCTCATTTTGTCTGGATAAAGAACTCTGAGGCGTCCAGGGACACAGTTCTGTGAAGGAACAGCTGCTCAGCACTGGAAAGCCCTGACTACTTCAGTCAGTTCCTGTCTCTCTCCTCTCCTTCTCCTTCCTCTCCCCATCAAAACCCCTTTTTTCTCAGAAAGTTCTGCTCCAATGGTCTAACTTCCAGAGCTTGTTGAGATCTAATGCCACTGTGATTCTCAAATATTTGTACGAATCAGTTTTTCTCTGTGGAAGTGCTTAGATTCTTCCTTTTATTATCTGTATTCTAAACCCTGGGCATGATACCTTTGAAGTGGGTTTTTTTCATTCATTGTGTTGGGTGCTCAATGGGCTCTTTCAATCAGGAAACCCATGTGGAATTCTAGAATATGTTCTCCACCCCACCCCACCCTTCTCTCTCTCGCTGCAGAGGACTGAACCTGGGGCTTCTGCACTAAGCTACATGCCCTGCCCTCTCCCCTACTTTGTGTGTGTGTGTGTGTGTGTGTGTGTGTGTGTGTGTGTGCCAGGAATCAAACTCTGGACCTTGTGCTTGCCAGGCAGGTGCTTATGCCACTGAGCTACCCCCCCCCCAGCACCTTTATATTCTTTTGTGTGTTTATTTTTTGTCTTTTTATTTATTTTTTGTCCTTTTGAGACAAGGCTTCATTATGCACTTCGGGCTAAAACTCACTTGGCAGCCTATCACAGAGATCTGCCTGCCTTAGCCTCCAGACTGCTGGGATTACAGGTACCGTGGGCCACCACACTAGGCAGTTTCATTTTAGTTTTTATTTTGAGACAAGTCTTGTTAAGCTGCCAAGTTGCCCAGGCTCAGCTCAGCCTTGTGATTCTCCTGCTTCAGGCTCTCACAGTGCTGGAATTACAGCGGTGCAGACACCACTGTGCCAGCTAAGAGTATTTTCTCTTATTAATAAAAAGAACAGATTTCTTAGATTCATCTTTTAATTTTCTTATCTTTTTTTTCTCCCTGTAATGGGGGGAGGGGGCTCTTCAACTCTTATCTCTTTGACTTATTGAATGGCATTATTTATTCTATTTTTTAATTCCTAAAAAAAATCATGTGGTTCTCTGTTCATATTTAATAGTATTTTTTCTCTTTTTTTTCCAGGTTCATAATTTATTGTATAAACTGACTATTACATGATGAGTTGACATTAGCTCCTCCAGGCATGGGAATTTAACAGATGAAGTCAGACACTGTAAAGTCTCAGCATGCACAATGTCCTGTGTTTGGTCCTCAACTCAGTCATGCTGCTTTCACAGCCAGTTGTTTTTTGGACCTTAACTTGAAGTATAAGATCATCAGAGCAACGCTTCCATATGTGGCCAGTATACAATTCATCCTACCTTTGAGAGTGTAAGAGTTGAAGTATTTTTTGATGCCAGTGAACTGGAACTGGGCATCAGTTTCTAGATCTGCCATGATTTCAATCTCTCCACAGACAAACCCCACAGTCGACCTCCTTCAACCTACACAGCCGCCTCCATGGCCCGTCAGCCGGAAGAAGCCTTTTTCTCTTTTTAAGACAGGGTTTCACTGTACAGTTCAGACCGGACTTGAACTCACTTTGCAGCCCAAGCTGGCCTCTAACTAGCAATGGTCCTCTTGCATCAGCCTCCCAGATTGCTTAGTGTCCCACTAAGCTGGACGTAGGCAATATTATATTCAAAAAAGTAGAAGCCTGTTGTCTCCCAGTTTCCCTAGGAACTAAACTATACATGTAAGAAATGGGCCAGAGGGGCTGGGGATTTAGCTCAGCAGCATAAGCGCCTGCCTTGCAAGCGCATGGTCGTGAGTTTGATCCCTGGTACAAATAAAAAAAAAAGAAAAGCAATGGACCAGACATTTAGCTGAGTGGCAGAGTGCATAAATAAAGCCCTGGGTATAATCAATACCAGAAGAGGGAAAGAGAGGAAAAAGAAGAAGAGGAAGAGGAAAAGGAAGAGAAGAGAGGAGATAGGAGGGGAGAGAGACAGAGAGGAAAAGGAAAGGAGGGAAGGAGGGGCAGGTGGGGAGAATGCGAAAGGAAGGAACCAGAATACGGCAAGATAGTTGGTCTCAGTTGTTAGGATAACTGTCTTTCCATTACCCCCCCAGAAAAATCATCTTTAATACATCTTTTATTGGGCTGCGGATTTAGCTTAATGGTATAAGTGCCTGCCTTGCAAGCGCATGGTTGTTGATCCCAGGTACCAAAAAAAACCCTTATCTTTTATTTCTTGCTTGTAACTAGAAGCAAAGCTCTGATTCTGAATTGTTAAAGCCTTTGCATCCGTTCCTTCTCATCTATCTCTGTGGTAAGGAACGCTTTACTTTTAACTAGAATGAATTATTTTCCCTATATCTTTGTTCCCTTTTTTCTCTTCATGTTAAAAACTAGTGGGGTTTTTTCCTAAAGAAAATGAGTATCTCCAAATAAAAGGAAGGCAATTTTTAAAAGTAAAAGCCAAGCCAGGAGTGTTGGCAAACGCCTGCTGAGAGAGGAGGATCACCAAGAGTTTGAGTTCAGCCTGGGCTACAAAGGGAGACCCTGTCTCAGCAAACAAACAAAAAAGATCATAATATTGTCTAGTACAAGGCAGAACTGGGTTGTTCTAAGTAAATATTTGGCGGATGAGGGCCAGGAATATAAATCAGTGGCGCAGCACCTGCCTAACAATTACAAGGTCCCGATTATTATTTCCAGTACCAAAAAAAAAAAAAAGAAGGCATATTCTCCATTTAATCAAATGACAATCATATTATAGTAAATACATTTTGAAGGGGAACTGAAATAATTTTGAACAAGAATTAGTAGATAGAAGCCAGGAGTGGTGGCCCACACCTATAATCTCAGTACTTTGGAGGCAGAGGCAGGAGGATTGCTGCAAGTTTGAGGCCAGCCTGAGCTACAAAGTGAGTTCAAGGCCAGCCTGAACTGCCTAGCAAAACCCTGTCTCAAAAAGACAAAAACACAAAACAAAACAAAATAAAATTAACAGATAGATTGTGGCCCCTCAAAAAGTAAGGAAGAGAATGTGAACAGTCAAAAAGAATTATTAACTTTCTCATGGCATGAATAACAAAGACATGAAGACAAACCCTGGTCCAGATGCTCACACAGGCCTTGGGGATCGGAAGTGAGCAGGGCAGAGCTGGGTTACAGATTCTGAACACTACCTGGAGCAAACAACCTCATTTACAAGACGCTTAAGAGTCCCTGTAACCAACAAAGTATTTCATTGTTCCTTTAAAAAAAAAGAACCAATAACTTAGAGGACTTGATAGCAAAACAACCAATCTTAATTGAAGCAATATACATTTTTAAAAAAATAGAAAAAAACAAAATTTAAACACCTACTGCCACTATCATGCATCAGGCCCACTCTTTTCCTTCCAAAGAGAAATCTTAAGAGGGAAAGAGATAAAAGGAAAAGGGGAAGTGGAGAGGTTCAGCTGGACCACAAATGTCTGGCTCATGCTCCCACGGGGAGAAGGGTGCCTGGGTAAAGGTGCCCACCAGCTGGCAGCAAGCACAGAGCCCCAGCCCCAAGCTGATTCTCCGTATCACCAACAACTGCTCTTTTTCCAATCAGGAGACCATTTCTTCAAAACTCTTACACAGAAGTTCAACATAAAACAGATAATAGGTGGAGCTGCTCTGGCTACATAAAGCCAAGAGAGCAAGAGAAGCCTCATTTTGCTTCCAAGGGAGCCCATCTGAAAAGCACAGGGCTCCAGGAGGTGGGCTGGTCCCAACTTAGATCCCATTATCTCACTTTAGAGGAAAACTCTGGCTCATATTTCTGCTTTAGCTTCTATATCTGTGAAAGAGAGCTTAGCGTATGTACACTGCTGACTAAAAAACAGTAAGACAAAATGAAAGCGTTACCAGTAAATTACTAAGACAATAGGAAGCGTTGGAGTAATATAATAAGGGCTTTGAGGTTGGATCATAGTCATGCTTAATTTGCTACTAAAGGGTTCTGGAGAAGTGTGATAAGTGTTTCTACTACTGCGGTATTTCTCTGGATAACAAAAGCCAAGAGAATTTGTTTGCTCTAAGTCACTGGTTAGGATAACTTCCTTTAACTATATTCAAAATACACAATGAGTAAAGACATAGGCACATGGAAGATGTAAACAATTAGGAACATCCTTTAAAAGGAATCTGCAGAGTGTGCTGAGGATAGAGCTCAGCAGCTGCCAGCCAAGTGCAGGGTCCTGAGTTTGAATTACAATTCGGGGGGTGGGGTGGGATCTGCGGGGTATAATGGCACATACCTATAACACAGTATTCTGGTGGGCTGAGGCAGGAGGATTCACTAGGCAATGTGGTAAGATTCTATCTCAAAATAAAAAATAAAAAAGGCTGGGATGTAGCTCAGTGTGAAGGCCCTGGATTTATTTTAAGTATGAAAGAAAGAAAGAAAGAAAGAAAGAAAGAAAGAAAGAAAGAAAGAAAGAAAGAAAGAAAGACTAAGACAGAGAGACAAACTAAGAGAATGAGAGAGAAAGCCTTTTCTAGTCTTTTAAATTGCTACATATTTGAGATAAATGGCTGATGGAGAATACAAACAGCCAATATCTGAGCACAAATCTACCATGGTTAACAATAATTATAATTTGTAATTTTTCCATATTATACACTGTGATAGTTCCTAAGCTAAGACCTTCATATACATTATCTCATTTGCTGGCTTACTGTGAACCTTAAAATACTTAATATTATCTTTGACACATTAGAAAACTCAGCTAAGAGCAAAGAATATTACTTTTTTTTTTTTTTTTGGAGACAGAGTCTCACTATGTAGCTCCTGCTGGCCTTCAAACTCAAGGTGATCCAGAGGCCTCAGCTTCTCAGGCGTGCACCACCATGCCCAGTTTATTTTTGGTAATTAAAAGTAGTAGGGGTAAAGATCATCCCTAAGCTACTGTACCAGGAGAAGATAAGCTAAGAGGTACACCAAGGAGACATCAGAGTAGTAAGGGTCACATCCATCTCAGCACTACATATTTCTAGGTGGGAACATGTTTATATCTGCCAAAACAAGGGAGAAGAGATAAACTGACTGTAACTCAACACTATCTAATACAGTAGGTCACTAACTTCAAATTTAAATCAAATCCAACAAAAAATTCTATGACTTGCTTGCCCTTCATGTTCATTAGCCACATATGGCTAATTACTGTGCAGCAAAAACATAGGAAATGTCTATGACCTCAAAAATTCTACGGGACAGCATTGCTTTGGTACAAAATCCTTAAATATAGTAAAAACAGAAGTTATAATCCCAGCACTCGAGAGAGACAGAGGCAGAAGGATCACTGTCATTCAAGGCCAGCCTGGACTGCAGAGCAAGACCTTGTATCTCAAAAACAGAAAGGTTGAGGTGGGGGAACCACCAGAATAAAGCATTCAAGTAATGTTTGATTAGGGTGTTCGCCAGCTTTCCTATCGCTAGACACAACACAAAATACCCACAACCCATAGAAAGAAGTTTGCTTTGGCTCATAGTTTTAGGCAGTTCAGTCCATGGTTAGCGGGCTCCAAGTCAAGAACATCGTTGTTGAAGGATGTGGCAAAGTAAAGATGCTTAATTTATGGCCAACCAGAAAGCAGAGTAGAAACAGTGCCAGAGAAGAAGGGGCCAGGAACAGACATAGGTGCCAGGACTGCACTTTCACGATGCACCCCCGGACACACATTCCACCAGTTTGATCTAGAACCTAGGTCTTCACTTACTACTTAAAAAAAAAAAAAATACAAGTAACAACATGTATATTTATGGAGCACAATGTTTTGTTTTACACATGTGTACACAGTATAGAATGATGGAGGTAATTGCTGTACCCATCATGTCGAATTGTTTTTTCTACAAGACATCTGAAATTTACTCTTAGCAATTCAGAAAAATACATTTATTTTTGGTGGTACTAGGGACTGAACTTGGAGTTTTCACACTGAGCTTCATATTCAACTCGATTTATTCATTTGCACATTCATTTGACTTTGAGACAGGGTCTTTCCCAGTCCCTAAACTACTCAGCCAGGCTTAAAACTAATCATTCCAGAGTGTTGGGATTGCAGACATTCAGCACCACGTCTAGGTAACTATTAATTACAGTCACCATGCTGTAGAATAAATCTCAAAAACATATTCCTTTTGTCTAATAAAATTTTGTATCCTTTGGCCAAAATCTCACTATTCCCTCCTCCTTCCATCAGCCTCTGCTGACCCACTATCACTGTACTGTACTTCTACAAGGTCAACTTACTTAGCTTCCATGTGTAAATGAAAACATGATATTGACTTTCTATGCCTCTGATTTCACTTAGCATAATGCCCACTTCAACCAAGTGTCACAGAGAACAGAATCCCCTTCTTTTTAAAGGCTATATAGTATTCCCTTGTACATACACATACCAGTTTCTTTATACATGCACCCACTAACAAACACCTAGGTTGATTCCATATCTTAGCTATTGTGAATACTGCTGCAATGAACATGGGAGCATGACTATCGATTACTGGTCAAGTGGTAGCTTATTTTCAGTTTTTTGAGAAATCTCCATAGTTTTTTTTAACAGCTTCATTTTTAGTTTATATTTTTACCAAGAGTTTATAAGGGTTCCACTGCCAAGACCTATAATCTCCTGTGTGCGTGTGAGTGGGGGATGGGCTAGAGATTGAACCCAGGGCTTTGCATATGCTAAGAAAGCACCTGCCCCTGAGCTACACTGCCAGCCCTCATCTATTTAGTAACAGTCATTCTACAGGTGACAGGTGAGATTTCATTGTCATTTTAAGTTCATTTCCCTTAAAACTGATTGTATTTTTTTTCATGAACTGTTGGTCATTTCTATGTCTTCTTTTGAGAACTGTCTGTTAAAGTCTCCTCTTCCTCTTTTTTTCCACGATGGGGATCCATCCTGGAGCCTCACATACACTACCAGGTAAATGCTTTACGCCTGAGCTACACACCCTGCTTCACTTCTTGCCACTGAGTTGTTTGAGTTCATTATGTATTTTGGAGCTCTGCCTCTTATCAAATGTATACCTTGCAAATATTTTCTTTTCATAAAGTTTGTTTATTGATTAAAAACAGGACTGTTCATCTGTCAAAGTGTGAACACACTGGAATTCATTAAATTATATATTTGGAACTTCATATGCTTTACATAAAAGTATTACATGTTCAAGGCAGTATTATACTTGCTAATAATAACCAATTTTTATTTTGTTGTGCTTTTCATCAGAATTTTTGAGACACTTCCCAGCAAATATATTAAGAGTATACAAAATGAAAGATGGCACTAGGTGTCTAGGTAAGAGAAATTTGGGGGTGAAAAATAAGTTGTCTAGAAACAGTACATATTTAAGTTCCAAAGTCTTCAAAATTGAAACAATTCTTAAAATTTCCTTCCTAAAAACACACTGATTTTATACATTTTTTTCTTCCTTTTTTTTTTTTTTCTTTTCTGCTACCAGGAATTGAACTTAGGGCCTTTGCCTTTGCACTTGCTAGGCAGGCACTGTACTGCTGAGCTACATCCTTTGCCCTCTAATTTTTTTTTTTTAATGTAGTACTAAGGATGATTCTAGACTTCATTCAAATGCTCCATATCCTCCTGGCTGGACTTCAAATACTTGTTTTTGTGTTATTAGAGACTGAACCCAGGGCCTCTGCACTGAACTACATATCTCCAGCCATTTTTTTATTTTTTTGTTTTAAGACAGGGTCATATTACATAGTTAAGTTGCCCAGGCTGGGCTCGAACTTGCAATCCTCCTGCTTCAGCACCCCCGACAGTGATGGATGATGTGCATGTACATCTATGCCCACTGCATTTTAAATCTCTGAAGCAGGAACTGGGAGGAGTGAGGCTCATTGGTAGAGTCTTGTCTACTACATAGTGCTGGTTGAATCCCCAGCACTATGTTAAAGACAAACAAACCCAAAAGCAAGTATTTCTCTTTTTTTTTTTTTTTTTTTTTTTTTTTTTTTTGCCTTTTTCCTTTTTATCGGTACCGGGGATCGAACTCACGACTGCCTGCTTTCAAGTCAGGCGCTTATGCCGCTGAGCTAAATCCCCAGCCCCCAGTATTTCTCTTCTTAATTCCCCTCTCCCCACCAAAACCTCCAAGGAAAGTGGGTAGTGGGTATGCAGTGACCAGGTGCTTTGGTCACTGGCTCTAACAGTATGGAAACGTGCAGTTCTACACAATCTGTACCTCGGTGGAGGTTTTATGTGGGCAGGTACTTTCCCTTGAATGTTTAAAGACCTGTCTTGGCCAAAAATAACCAGTCATGTTCATTAAAGAACAATGAGAAATACAGGAAAGTTTGGAAAACAAAAACACTTGTAATCTTATCATATAAACATACAAACCTACTGACAGTGTTCTGCTGTGTTTATTTCCTGTGTTTTTCCCCCTAATGACAGAAAAACATACACAGTGGTACCTCAATTCACAAATTCAATTCTCTTCATGATTCTGGTTGCTAACTGAATTGGATGAGAACTGAATCAAATTCAACATTAGGTTCAATGTTGACCTTACGGTGAAATTTGATTTGGCCCTTGTCCAGTTCAGTTTGTGACCAGAATCAGAGAAAAATGAGTTCGTGAACCACAGTGGCCTTGAGCTTCCAGACACTTTTATTAGTGTGGCAAACTGCTGCCGGGGTAACCTTGGTCATGGAGATTGCTGCATATGCATTTCAGTTTCTTTTTGAAGGGTTAGGGTGGAGCTCAGGTTGGTCTTTAATTTGCAGTGATCCTCCTGCCTTAGCTTCCCAAATGCTGGAACTACAGGCATGTGGTACCACATCCATTTTAGAGTGAGGCTTGATCCCTAGTAGACCCCCAATTTTCTTGTAATTAAAAGTCAATCTTCCAGCCAGGCATGGTGGCTCACACCTGTAATCCCAGCACTCGTGAGGCTGAGGCAAGAGGATTGTTGTGAGTTCAAGACCAGCCTAGGCTACAAAGTGAGCTCAAGGCCAGCCTGAACTGCAGAGAGAGACCCTGTCTCAAAAAGACGACAAAAAAAAAAAGAAAGAAAGTCCATTTGTCAACTCAATTCAAAAGAGAAGAAAATATGAAATAAAAAAGATTGGCAGGAAATAAGCCAAAGTACTAATAATAGTTTTATTCCTAAGTACAAAAACTAAGAGAAAGTTTAATAACTATTTTCTACTATTTTCTAAAGTGATCATGTCTCACTTCTGTAATAAAACAATAAAAAATCATTTTTAAGTCAAATGAAAATATAATCATCTTTAAAATTCCCAGCAGAATATCAGATACACTCCATCCATCTCACTCTCAAATATGACCAAGCCCCCTAACTATCTCTGGGCTACCAGTCTCCCCCTAACACCAACCCCTTTCATATCTTGATATCAGTTACCTCTTAGACTAATCCCTGCTCCAAATCCAACATATGGAATATAAAATACAATATTCTTGGCTTTAGACAAAACATTTCTAAATACTCTGGCACAAGTCTATGTTTCTACATTTATCTGTCAATACTATCTTCTCAAATTCTCAGTTTTTTTTGTTTTTTTTTTTTTTTTTACTTACTTCGGCATTAATCTAATCAAATTCTCAGTTCTAAGAGCTAGGGATTTAGCTTAGTGCCACAAGTGCCTGCCTGGCAAGCATGAGGTTGTAAGTTTGCTCCCTAGTACCAAAACACAACCAATAAAACAAAACAAAACAAAAAAAAACAAATTCTCAGTTCTAGGAGAAAGAACCCAGGCCTGAGAATTATGGCATTGGGGAATATATAATCTCTCAGCGTTAGTTCCTTTAATGGAGAGATGCTGTATGTGAAAAAACTCTTTAAGTAAAAGACCACCATACAAACACTCAACAAGTGGTGTTTCTCAACCACACATGGGGGCACATGCCTGGAAACCCAGCACTCAGGAGACTGAGGCAGGAGGATCAATTATATATAATTCTATTATACAAAAATTATATTTTTAAAAATTTGATGTAATGAATAAAATTTACTTAGGACAAAGTTTTTGTGTTTTGTTTTTTGCATTTTGTTTTGGGGACATGGTCTTACTACGTAGTTTTTTGTTTTGTTTTGTTTTGTTTTTTTATTCATTGGTACTGGGCATTGAACTCACGACCGCCTGCTTGCAAGGCAGGTGCTTATGCCGCTGAGCTAAATCCCCAGCCCCAGTATGCAATTTATTATGACCCTAAACTCATTATGGAGCTCAAGTTAGAGACCAGCCTGGACTACATAGTGAATTCAACAACAGATAGGTTGGGCACAATGGCGCAGGCCTGTAATCCCAGCTTGCAGGAGGGTGAGGCAGGAGGATCATGAGTTTGATGATAACCTGGGCTATACAGTGAGTTCAAGGTCAGCCTGAACTAAAAGCTTGAACTACCTGCTGAGACCCTCTCACAAAAGAACAAAAATATTTTTTATTTTTAAACAAAAACTAGAAAATAGTTTTTTTTTCACTGGTTTCTCATTTTTTTCACTTTTACATATATGCTTCATATGTCATTGTTCTGTTTCTTTTGAAATTTCTTCCCCATCTTCTGAAAGGGTGTTAAAATTCAAAATCTAGTTCAAGTTCTCTCCTCTAAGAAGTATTCTCTGATTCTATCAAGTCAATATGGCCTCTCATCCTCTGAACCTCCTCAAAGCTTGGAGTTTGTTTTAACAAGTAGTGGCATCCTCATTCCACTACATGTACATAAGTCCTAGGTTCCCAGGTAGAGTACAAAT
Source organism: Cavia porcellus (assembly GCF_034190915.1). Taxonomy (NCBI): domain Eukaryota; kingdom Metazoa; phylum Chordata; class Mammalia; order Rodentia; family Caviidae; genus Cavia; species Cavia porcellus. Next base: position 39,098,242 of record NW_026947508.1, read on the forward strand.
TTCTTGCTAGCAATCGCTCTGTTTTATATAAACCCCCACACCTTTCTGCTATCTGACACTTCACCAGGAATGTACCATATGCTCAAAAAATGTGCTAATCTAACTTATAGATTTAGATGAAAATCATCAAAGTAAAAATACTGTCTGGGGCTGGGGATTTAACTCAGCGGCACAAGCGCCTGACTTGAAAGCAGGCAGTCGTGAGTTCGATCCCTGGTACCGATAAAAAGGAAAACAAACAAACAAACAAAAAAAATACTGTCTGGATTACTTTTGTTGTGGATTAGGAAGCTAATGATTCTGAACAAACAGCGAGTTTCTAGTAAGCACTTAATTTAATTTAATATTTAGTACCACTGACAAGCCATATTTCAGCTATATAATCTCACTGTAGTTCAATATAAGTATATAAAAATAGGAGCAATAGATGACCCTAAGTGAACTGCACTTGTATCACATCAAAGCCTCTTCCATGTAAGTCTTAATTAAACATATATTGAACTAAACTGTTATTTGCTCTCATTTGGAAATACACTAAAACGTTAAGATAATTAAAGTGAGAACTACTCAAATACTGATTCCTAGGAAGTGATAATTATATAATTATATATAAAAATAATTCTCAAAGCAAATTGTCTTGAGTGCTAAAAGTTTAGTGTAGACAGCTTTGAAGGCATAATTTTGCTTTATTTTCATTGATTTAATTAAATTCCTCATAAAACAATTAGGAAAATGAAATAACCACATAAAGCCCAGTCTTGTCTTCTTGATAAATTATTAATCAGCCCTGGAAACAACTACTCTAATGAGCTGTTACCAATGTTCTAATGAGAATAAAGCAACTTGAGTGCCAGAGGAAGTTGCCTTATTAAATTCAGTTAATTACTTGGAAATTAAGTCTCAGTGGAAAGAAAAAGACATAGAGCATAGCTAAACCCCAGCAAGATAAATCGAGAATCTCTTTCTAGCCGCCCCCGCCTTCCGCACTGAGAAGGAAAGGAGAGCCACTACCTGAGGATGTTGGGATGCGAGAGTCTGTTCATGAGCTGCACTTCCTTCAGCATGTTCGCCCGGTTACTGCTCAGCGTGTTCATCTTCAAAGCCATCACCTGACCAGACGCTCGGTGGCGAACCTAGAAAATTAAACAGAGGAAGAAAAGAGGGTCAAATAGAGTAGCTGTAAATGAAGTCAAAGTCTCCACACACACACAGAACATGCCAAGGTGTGTCAGTGTCAAGATTTTTAAATGTTTTTATCAGTAAACATTTGTGACACATAATGAATACACTGATTATGGTAGTGCCAGTTTAAATAAATTATAATAGAGTCTTGCTTTCATTAATGAATTTATTCCATTCAGACCAAAATTATTTCACATTGAGCAGGCCAGAAAAACATTAATATCTTAAGAAATCATATCCTTTGTCTGAAAGGCAGAGGTATTTAGTTATACAATTTTAATACACTTGTTTCTACACATGACTCATTTTCAAAGTATCTATAACATTTTCAGTTACAATAATAACTCATATTAATATCCTTTATTTATTTTTGAGACAGGGTCTTGCTATGTAGCCCAGGTTGGCCTCAAACTTGTGGCAATCCTCCTGCCTCGGCCTCCCAAGTGCTGGGATTATAGAAATGAGCTACTATGCCCAGTTAATACCCTTTTTCAAGATTTTTTTTTTTTTTTTTTTTTTTGTGCTAGGGATCAAACTCACAACCGCATGCTTGCAAGGCAGGTACTTATGCCACTGAGCTAAATCTCTGGCCCCTTTTTTAAGATCTTGAAAAAACCAGGGGAAATTTTTGAACCCAACTTCTGATGGCAGCCATCGAGTAAGGATACCAACAGTAAAAAGTTCCTAGGTAGAATTTTCAGAGTGCACAAAAAAAGGTATGCAAGGGCCAGGGATATAGTGCCTGCCTGACAAGCACAGGGTTATGAGTTTGAATCCTAGCGCACACACACACAAAAGAAAAGAAAAGAAAAGAAAAGAAAAGAAAAGAAAAGAAAAGAAAAGAAAAAAGAAAAAAAAGAAGATATGCAGGGCTCGGGATTTAGCTCAGTGGCATAAGCGCCTGCCTTACAAGCAGGCAGTCGTGAGTTCGATCCCCGGTACCAATAAAAAAACGAAAAAGACAAAAAATAAAAAAAGAAGATATGCTTAATCCTATATAACAGTAAATAAACTATAAAATTGTCTTTATAAAACACTAAATTCATACACTTGTAGCCTCCCCCAAGCACCATAAAAATGTATCCATTAAGAAATGCAGAGGCTGGGGATGCAGCTCAGTCATGAGTGTACTAGCCAGGCAAGGACTCCACCGTGGGTTTAATCTCCAAGACCAAGAGCTGAGGGGAGAGGACACTCATGGTAAACACAGAAAGAAACCTGTGAACTATTTGGAGCTAATATTGTAGTAACTCAACCCAAAACAACTTATAATCATTTAAATACACCCAAATTAGATACAACAAACATGAGCTACACCACTTAAACTACTATCCTTATACACAAAGCAAATCTATTTCTAAAAGTTATTTACTCTTTACAGAATGCAATCTATTTTACATGTGGAAACATTATTTCCTCATTTCAGACCACATATCACAGGTTTTAACAACTGTAATGCAGCTGAGCAAGGTGGTGAATGACTGTAATCTCACTACTGAGGAGGCTGAGGCAGAACAATCATGTGTTTGGGGCCAACTTGGCCACACCGTGGGACTCTTAAAAAAACAAAAACTGAAACAGGCAAACCAAAAAAAAAAAAAAAGCACCGTAACACTTTACTTGAATAGTAATGTTTTCACCCCCTAAAAACTGTCAGTAGCAGCAAAATCAGACTGCCAGAGAAAATATTTTTTCTTAACAAAAAGAAGCTCAATTATTCACTGAGATGTGAGCTCCTTGCTGAGGAATCAAGACAAAGGCAGCAGAGCAGTCATAAAAGTCTCAAAGACCTCAAAACTTTCTGGTTTTAGAACAAATCACATCTTATACAACAAGTACTTGTTATGCAAAATGTTATCTTTCTATGGACTTAAATACATTTCCCATGTTATACTTCATTGCCTAAAACCTCCAGTAGAAAATATCACAAGTTACTTTTCAACCTCCAATAACTCTGTAATAACAGTAGCCCCCTAGAAGTTTAATGTAACTAATAATGCAGGACAGACCTTAGAGCTTATCAACAGAGTAGCAGAAGGCCAAGATCAGCAAATGGGATGCTTGGAGGAGTCATAGTAGCCTCAGACAAGAAACTGAGGCCAGAGCTAGGATGAGGCTCAGTGGTAGAACCCTTGTCCAGCACATGGGAGGCTCTGGGTTTGATCTCCTACACCAGACCAAAAGGAAAGAAGGAAAGAAAGAAGGGGGGGGGGGCGCAGAGCTGAAAGCACAGCCCTGACAACCCCTCCTAGGTCACTTGCTGAGATCTGGCACTGAACTCTCTTAGCACATCAATGATTCTGTTGTCATGGACCTCATGACTGCTGAAACAGAAGTGGCTTTCCTTGTCAGATCTTGTGTGGATAAGTTAAAAGAAATACTGAACTCACTAACAGTATTTTTCCAACTCTATTTACCCAAGACATCTGTGTTTTAGGGCTCTCCATCTGAAAACCACTCCCTTTCCCATCCTCTGAAAACAAAACAAACCAAAAAAAAGTTCACTCTTTATCTTAGAACCATGTGTAAAATTCAAAAAGAACTAATTTTCATTTCAAACCAACCAGAAAAAAAAAGTCCATTTCCTGAAACAAAAAGGTAAGATGTTGTTTACAACACATTTTCTTTCATTCTTTCTTTTTTTTCTGGTACTGGCAATCAAACTGAGGACCTTGTACTTGCCAGGCAGGCACTGTGCCACTGACCTATACCTGCTAGACTCATTCTATTTTGTCTTTTATCTCCATAAAATATTCTCTCGTTGGTCGTTAATTTAGCTCAGTGGCTAAGTGTCTGCCTGGCAAGTGTGAGGTCGTAATTCGATTCCTGGTACCAATAAATAAATAAATAAATAAATAAATGTCCTTCTCTGCAGCCCCACCCCCCACCCCTGCTGAATTTTGCTTACTTATACATATATTGGCGGGGGGAGGAGGGTCCTCTTGAGGCAGGATCTCACTATATAGATCAGGCTGGCCTCAAACTCACAGCAATCTTCCTGCCTCAGCTTCCCAAGTGCTGGGATTACAGGCATGCACTCTTTATCTTTTAAGGCCACATTCTGATGTTCCCTCCTCTCTGAAGTCTCCTGACTCTCTCTAGAAATGGTTTGTGGTTCCTTTCTTTATGCTGTCACCTTAGGACTACATTTACAAAACCAATACAACATTTATCATACAGCTATGTGCAAAAATACCTTCTCACTGGGCTAAAAAAGTACCGTGAGACCAGGAGCTCAGCTGGACTCATCTTTCCTTTCTTGTGCCAGGGGCCTGACCTATCTCATGAGCACCACGAAAACAATGGAACAGCAGTTACTGAATACTTCTAACATATCTTCTATACACCACGGAATCATTTATTTACCCATATGTGTTCTGGAGGGGAAGGATAACTTTCTTTTTTTCTGAATTTGTTAGCAGAGGTATGGGGAAGGATATAGAGAAAAAACTGTAAAAGAGCTATGTTTATAGCAGCATTATTCATGGCAGCCAAAGCCACTGACAGACAAATGAACAAAACAGGGTACTATTATTAAATAATATTTAAGCACAATATTATTCAGCATTTAAAAGGCAGAAAATTCTGACACGTGAATGATTTTAAGAACATGCTAAGTAAAAGAAGCATGTTACAGAAGGAGAAAGACCATGTAATTCCACATATATCACATACTTAGAATTATAGAGATGGGAAGTAGAATATTGGTTACCATGGAATGGGGAGCTGTTTTATGAGTTTAGTTTTACATATGAAAAGTTTCTGAAAGTTGCTTATACAACAATGTGAATATATTTAACTCCACTAATTGTGCACCTAAAATTGTTAAGATGGTACATTTTATGTTATGTATATTTTAATACAATTAAAAATAAATAAATGTAACAAAATTACATTGGCTGGAGATGTAAGTCATGGTGGAGCTTCCCCAGCCTGCATGAGGGCTTGGGTTGTGGGGGGGGGGGCGGGGGGAGGGAGAAGGGAAGAAACATGAGAAAGACAAAAAGAACAGGAAAGGGTAAGAACAGGCAGGGAGAAGGAGAAAAGAAAGAAATTATGAAAAAAAAATAAGTTGAGAGCTGGGCACACCTGTAACCCTAGAACAGGAGGCTGAAACAGAAGGACTACTGTGAGTTTGAAGTGCAGCCTGAATTACATAGCAAGAAACAAAACAAACAAACAAAAAAATCAAAAAACAAAACAAAAATCTCTTCTCTGGTACAATGCCTACCATTTAGTAGTTGCTGACTACAAAAAAAAAAAAAGTTCACTGAATTTAAATAGTTAAGGAGTCAAGTTTGTTTTTGTTTTTTGTTTATTTTACAGTACTGTGAATTAAACTCAGTGTCCTTGTACTGAGCTATACCCTCGGTCCTTCCTTTTTTTTTTGAGATAGGGTCTTGCCAAATTGCTAAATTGCCCAGGTTGGGCTCAAACTTGTGCTCCTCCTGCCTCAACCTCCAAAAGTACTGGGATTACAGGCCTGAACCACTACTCCTGGCTAGGAAGCTGGTGCTATAGAAAGGTAAAAGCAAAAATCCTTGGTCAGCTAAGAGAAACAATTAAATAACTATAAAGATAACAGTGTAGGGGCTAGGGATTTAGCTAAGTGGCATAACTGTCTGGCAAGCGTGAGGTCATGAGTTCGATCCCCGGTACCAAAAAAAAAAAAAAAAAAAAGATAACAGTCTAAAAGCTGTCACAAAGCAATGAATCATGAAGTTAACTAAAGTATTAAATTAGTGAAAAAATAAAAATAAATAATCAATGGCTCAGACTTAAGTAGTCACAGTGGTAAGACGAAGCTGTTATAGCAACATCACAGTATTAAGCAAGATAGAGTTTAGGTCAGTAGTTTTCAACGAGGTTATAACAACTCATTTAGTTGTTTCAGAAGTTTTGAGGCGAAATATTTTGCATCTCCCAATGACTGGCACAAGGAGATGCTAGAAGTCCCACAAGGTACAGGGCAGTCTTTCACAGAAAAGTACTGTTCCATACACTAAATGAAATGCAAATGTCTTGCCAGACATTTAAGTAAATGAAAAACATATTTATAACTACCTAACTTGGATTCCAACTCTACTTTACATAAAAACAAATCTATCTTGTACAGTTTTAATATATCCTGAATTTCTCAGGAATGCAACTACCTTATAAATCGACGACAAAACCTTTTGTTTTGTTTTGTTTTGTTTTGTCCAGAACAACATTAATAGTTGGTCAACATTTCAGAAAATTATGCTGCCAATGAAAATACTGCTCCTGGCAAAAGAATTTCAATACAAGACAACCTGTATCAGAATTCATTTGTAGCTTTTATATTCAGAGTAATTTAGTCTTTTATTTCAAAGCATCAAATACAGCATATTGTTGCTTTGCCTGCAAAGCAAGTTATCAATAGATTTACTTGGTCATCTTCTTTTCCCATAATGAAACAATGAAATTTTCAATGCTAAGTGAACATTTTACAAAGAAATGCTGATAAAATCGTCAAAGATATGTCATAGTTGCATTTTCTCTTTTCTGTCAGTGTAATTTTTCTTGGCAAACTAGCCATGTTATAACTGAGGATACTTTGCTCTCATCATATACAAATAAGACTAGTTTGTTATTATATTTGTTCTAATGTATACTAGCATCTTTGCTCTTTAGTTTTCCTTCCTGGACTTAACTGACTTCTGATTGTCTTTTCTTAAATCTAAACACACAGTGGTAGCTGGGTTCTCAAACTTAATTCTTTCCGTAATTCTGGTCACATCCTAATTCAATAGTGACCTCATGGAGAAAAGGGACTCAGTTCTCATCTAACTGTGTTTTGTTTTAAGATGGGGGTCTCGCTACACAGTCCAGGATGGTCTTGAACTTGCAGCAATTCTCCTGCCTGGGAGACCAAGTGCTGGTATTATAGGCATGTACCACCACACCTGAGTCATTGATAAGAAGGGGTCTTGGCCAGATGTCATGGCACATACCTGTGCTCCCCACACTCAGGAAGCTAAGGCAGGAGGATTGTAAATTCAAGACTAGTCTAGGCGATTTAGGAATTTAGCAAGATGGTGTCTCAAAATAGTTCAAGGCCAGCCTGAACTACATAGTGAGACCGTCTCAAAAAAATCCTTTTTCCCCTCCTTTTAAGTGCAGGGGACACAGATCAGTTCAAAGGTCCTTTGTCACTGGTGGTAAATCTATGACACATATGCAACAGCAGGCACATAGATCCCTCTTTGTCAGCACACAAGCCAAGTCACCCCAGCAGCTGAGTGTTGGATAACAGTTACTTTCTCTAATCTAAAACCTCAGTATTCAGGTTTAACTGCAGTGTTGCTACTATGTAATAAATAAGTGGGTTTTTGGTTGCATTTTGGGTACTCATCCCTAAAAGGTTCATCGCTGCTAGATTGAACATATAGTACCACCACCACCAGAAAAAAAAATCCACTGATTATTTCAGTATGTCTTATTAAAATACTTATACTCCAAATTTTGAATATGAAAATCTATACATATTCACTGGCTTTTCTTTTGTTTTTCTTTACCATACAGTCAGGTATCATGTTCATTTGTTTAAATTATAAGCAATACTAAATTACAAGTATGTTAAAAATAGCCAGGCATGGTCATGCATACCTGTAATCTCAGCACTTGAGAGGCTGAGGCAGGAGAATCACCTTGAGGCCAGCCTCGGCTACATGATGAGTTCAAGGCCAGCCTGAACTACACAGGGAGACCCTGTCTCAAAAAAACAAACGAATGTGACTAAATGGCAAAAATATAGCTAACATCTATAGTACGTGTCATTGGTTTTGCTGTATAACTATTTAATACTATTTATTCATTCATTCATTCATTCATTTTTGGTGGTAGTGGTAGTGGTGGTTGGAGGCTGAGGATTGAATCCAGGGGCTTCCACTGAAGCACATCCCCAGCTCTTTATTTTTTATTTTGAGACAGGATCTAGCCAAGTTGCTAGATTCTCTAAGTTGAGCTCAAACTTGTGATCCTTCTGCCTCAGCCTCTTGGAGTGTTGAGATTGTAAGTATGTATCACCATGCCTGGATTGTTAACTCATTTAATCCTCAAAGAACTTTGTGAGGTAGATATTAGTTAATACCTTCATTTTATAGCTGTGGAAATTGAGGCAGAGACTAAATGGCTTTCTCTCTTTTTTAATGGCAGCAAAGTTTTACTAAATGTAGGAAAAGAAAAAGGCTCTGCAGAGCAAGTTTGGACCAAGTAAATGTAGGAAAAAAAGGTGCACAGGAGGGTAGGCCACCTAAATGACTTTCTCAAAATCATATACCTCGTAAATTACAAAATCAGATTTTGAACCTAGATAATGCAAAGAATATTAGGCCTGGAGGGAGAACATGGCGGATAGATAACAGCAACTACCGGAGGCTCTCTGAAAGGCTCGGCTCAGAAATCAGGAATGATGCGAACTAAGGAGACATGAGCCGGTAGAGATATGCTCTGCTGACTCAGGAATGAACTGGGCTGAGAGAAACCAACTTGGAATGCAACCTGGCGCTAAAATAGGAACAGAAAAGACTCGGTGTGGAGGCTGGACCCCGCGCCATTGGAAACCGCGGTTTGGATTTCCCGCCGCTCGGCGGCTAACTTGCTTCCACAGCGGCTCGGCAAGGAGAGACGCGCAGAAGCTCTGGGAATGGGAGTCTGCGAATGGAGTTGAAAACAGGACGGACAAGGAGGCGTACACTGACTGGTGGCGAGGTGAGTGAGAGAAACTGACACTCTACCACAGTTTGACTCCAGCGGAGGACTTTCTGGGCTCGGGCAGTCCTGTAAGAGCAGGGCGTGGTGGCGACTCCAGCCACACATTCCCCTCTCGGACGGGATTGGTGAAAAGTGCCTGGCCTGTGTGATGCTGCGGATGGACTTGGTAGGCGGGCCTAACCCAGATCCCAGAGCCTGACGGTGGCCTGGAGGGGTGACTCCCGCGTAGGCTGCCTAGTCCATAACTCCCTGGTGCGCAGCGGTGGGCGGGAACACCTAGCCAGCGCAATTTGATCAGGCTGTGGCTGACAGGCAGGGAAGCTGGGCCTCCTATGTAAGCTTGCATTTTATAAGGAACGGAGAAAATGGAGAAGGGAAGCAACAAGAAAGGCTCCTCGGCCCCCAATTCTGAGAAACAGGCAATAGCGGACACCGCACCAATAGACATTAAGCGCCATATAGAGAGCCTCATAGACCAATTCAGGAATGAAGTTATCAACGACCTGAAGCTAGAAGTATGCAGAATAGTTAGAGAAATGCTAAGCACCACCCAGGAAAAAACAGATGGTGGAATGGAAGAATAGAAAAAGAGGGGAGAATTGTTTGATGGAGAAAACAGAGAAAGCATAGAGTACGTGAAGCAGGTTCAAAGGGACTATCAAGAAATTAAGAAGTCTATCCAAGACTGGCATAACAGCTTGAAAGAAACTAAGGACAGACTATCTGAGCTGGAGGGCAGACTTGTAATATGGGAGAATGAAATGAAAAACTTCTTAAAAATAACAAAGAAACAAACAGCAATAATACAAAGACAAGAAGATGATAAGAGGAGCCATAACTTAAGGATTAAGAACATAAAAGAAGAAGTAGGGACACAAACAAGTGAACTACAAAAGCTACTCACAGAAATAATCCAGGAGAATTTTCCTAAGTTAGCAAAAGGTAAAGATACTCAGATGTATGAGGCATACAGGACCCCAGCTACCTACAACCCTAACAGAGAAACACCCAGGCATATAATAATAAAAATTTCAGAAATTCAATACAAGAACAGAATATTAAAAGCTGTCAGAGACAAGAAACAGACCACTTACAAGGGAACACCCATCAGAATTACAGCAGATTTCTCGGCACAAACCATCAAATCACAAAGAGCATGGGGGGAAATAATTCAAGCTTTGAAAGATAATAACTTCCAGCCAAGATTGAGATATCCTGCACAACTGTCCCTGGAAATTGATGGAAAAACAAGGTGCTTTCAGGATAAAGAGGAACTGGGGGAATTTGCAACCACCAATTCAACCCTACAGAAAGTATTGCAGGATATTCTAAAAAAAGAAAAATACAAAGAACCCAGAAATAGTGGTGGGGAGGCCACAACGAATGGAGCAGAGAACAAAATGAAGAAGACAAACTGACAGCTACTGACAGAAAAAGAGCTCAACAGAAATGAGACAGAGAAGATTGGATGATAGGAACAGCTATTTTAGAGAAAATGACATCTTAATAGGTAATACTGATTTAGTAGCATCTTGTTTTGAAGTCTCATCTAGCTTTTGTTCTTCTGTCTCCAATGGTCTAAACAGGTTGTATCTTATTGGATTTTGTTATGTAGGATAGTATAAGCAAAAACCTTTTAAAGACAAGGAGATTATACAGAAACCATTGTTCATTTTCTGTTAGTCGATTCTAAATACTCTGTAATGCTGTCATTTTCTTAAATGGTTTTACATTGTTTTGATATACTTAATGCTACAGTATATGAAGTTGTACCCAAGGACTTCAAGGAAAGAGTCAATATGGTAACTACTTTTAGGTCGGAATTATCTGGTGGTGAAACACTATTCTGCTTAAATGGTTATGTTTGATCTGCGCTGTTTTGCTGTTATGCCCTCTTTTTTCTCAGTCTCCACTCCATTATTTACTTTTTTATTTTTATCCGTTTAATTAAAGGGAAAAAATAGCAGGATATAATATAGTAACCCACTTTGACTTTCTATTATCTCAATTTGAAGCCCTGTGTTACTCTCATCATCTTGTTTTTGACTGATGTTCCCCTATTCTGTTTTGATGGATAGTATCAGGTTCGAAAGTTTAGGCATCAGCTGAGAAGATAATGAGATTCACTATAACGCCCATTCTTGTTGACTTTTATCTACTTTTGAAGACCTACAATGTCTCCAATGTTTTGGTTTTGTCGGTTTTGTTCTTTACTATTTTGTTCAATTGTATTATAACTAATGATATAGGCAATTCTATTAGAGATAGCGGGAGGCATTATGGTAACCATTGTTGATCACCTTGTATTATATTTTTATATTATCTATTATGTCCACCCTTTTGACTTGACCGATTCTGTCCTGTTATGTCTCATTTGGTTTTACTCTCTTCCAAAAAAGCAATAAGAACCGTGGGAGCAATGAAACCCAAAATGTGTAATAATCATTGTACAAAAGAGAGGAAAAGAAAGTGCTCTAAACTATATAACTGCATGTATATTTAAGTGTATAAGATAGAAAATGATATCACAGAGTTTTATTGGATCATTGAACAGAACTGTTTGCAGTATCATTGTTGGAATGTCCACTCTACAAGCTTTAATTTTGTGACTTGAACAATTATTTTTAAGATGGCAATATGTAATCCATTAACTAGTGATTTCCTACTGTTCATTTTCTTCTTCTGTAAATCTGTATAACTTGTACCCTTTCACTTTTTTTTTCTTTTCTCCTTAAATAAAAAAAATATATATATATATTAGGCCTGACAGAGTTGAAGCCAACCAATCTAAGGAAAAAAGCACTGTGTGGACATTACAGTTACTATTAAAGAATAATGATCTTGTATGTATCTAATAACATAACCTTATAACACATAAAACAAAACTGATAAAGGCGTATTTGACAAATCCATGATCTTTATGAGAAACTTTATACCACTTGAGAAACTGAAAGCAAAAAAAAAAAAAAAAAAAAAAGAAGGAAAAGAAAAAGAAACTGCAACTCTAGAAGATAAGAAATGAATAAAGATATGGAATATTTTCTTTATTTTTTGTTTTGTTGGTTTTTGTGTTTTTAAGACAGGGTCTTACTAGTACTTCAGGCTGGCCTTGAAATTGCTATGCAGCTCAGGATGGCCTCAAATTTGTGGCAATCCTTCTGCCTCAGCCTCCCGGATGCTGAGATTACATGCCTGGCAGTAGACGGGCAGGACGGTACATGTGTGAGGGACCTGCTGCTCTGGGAGGTGAAGCAGGAGAATAGCTTGAGTCAGAAGTTTAAGGCTTGCTCAGACAACACAGCAAGAACTGATCTGAAAATAATAAAAACATACATAACTATTACAGGGGCTTTAAAAAAAATCACAAAAATTACAAAATATTTAGAGGTGAATGGCAAAAGTATATATGCCAAAACATTAGTGACGGCTAATATGAGACTTGCAAGGTGGTTTATGGCCCTAAACCCATTTTTTAAAAAGCACAGTGGAAAATATTAACCCAATGCCTATTTTCTTTCCACAGATCAAACTCTATAATTAATGGCAAGGTGCCCAGTTTAAAACTGAGCAATGTGGTAATCTTCCCTGAGGCCAGGAGAGACCAGGAAACAGTCCCAGTGAGACAAGATCCAAGTAGGAACTGCCATATGCTGGCCCTAAGAATCACAGTATTTTCCTGATAAATTTGTTTTTCCTTTTTCCTTTTTACAGCAAATATGTGTCTAAGCAAATATGTGATATTTGCATCAGGACAAGTAATCTTGTGCTATGATTCAGGTGTGGTTTGTTGGGGGCTTAATCCTCACATTGGTGATAAGAAAGGAGGTGGGAGGGGCTGGGGATTTAGCTCAGTGGCATAAGCGCCTGCCTTGCAAGCAAGCAGTCGTGAGGTTTGACTGCCGGTACCAATTAAAAAAAAAAAGTTAAAGATGGGGGCTGGGGATTTAGCTCAGCAGCATAAGCGCCTGCCTTGCAAGCAGGCAGTCGTGAGTTCCATCCCTGGTACTGATAAAAAGGAAAAAGACAAAAAAAAGAAAAAAGAAAGGAGGTGGGGTTTTTTCCCCACAATGAGTTATATCTTAGCCTACCCGACCCCCATAGCTCCTACATGAGATAGGGTCATGTTAAATTGCTAAACTGACCAGGTTTGAGCTAGAATTTGTGATCCTCCTAGCTCAGGCTCCCGCAGAGCTGGTATTACAGGCCTGTGCCACTACACCCAGCATGGTAGTATTGAGGCAGGAGATTAGGGCATGGCAGGGCAGTCAAAAAACTTGTCAATTACAGCTGAACAACAGTGACCTGGTAGTCACAGCCATAATGCATGGGCTGAACAACTTCCAAGGAGACCAGATCTGACAGGATATAAAAGATGGTGGGGCTGGGGATTTAGCTCAGTGGCATAAGTGCCTGCCTTGCAAGCAGGCAGTTATGAGTTCAATCCCTGGTACCGATTAAAAACAAAAAAGGAAAAAAAAGATGGTGGCCATTCAGTTGGCTACCACTGCCATCTTCCTGTTTCTATGTGGCCTATCTTACACAGGCATTTCTCTTTTTTTCACCTTTTCCCTTTTCTTCTTTTACTTCAAGATTTCTTTTTCCTTTTTTCACTTTAAAATAAAAGTTACATTTACCTGGTCATCAGATGTCCCGGCCACAAAGAGCTCAACAGTGCACCATCAGGCAATAGCATGCAGCTTTTATTAAGTGGGACCTAACAGGAGGTCCTCAGTTCATCAAAAGGCATGGAGTATAAAGGAATTCCAGTAGTAGATCTTAGGGATTGCCTTAGGTTTTTGTTTTGTTTTGCTTTTTGTACCAGAAATTAATCTCACAACCTTGTGCTTGCCAGGCAGATGCTTGTGCTGCTTAGCTAAATTTCCAGCCCTCCCGGAGTTATTGCTCTGAAGAGTGAGTTGTGTCAGGCATGATGGTGCACACCTTTAATTCCAGCATTCAGAAGGCTATGGCTGAAGGACACAGTGAAAATTTGAGTCTAGCCTACGTTACACAGTAAGTTCAACACCAGCTTAAACTATATAGCAAGACCCTGTCTTTAAAAAAAAAAAGTCAGTCATTACCAAAGCCTAGCTAGCAGAAGCTTGGATTGTGGATAGCTTCTTCAAGCAACTGTGTTTTCCCTCCACCAAGATCTCACAACAAAAATTGATCTCTTATTTGAATAAGGCTCTGTATTCAAGTGTCTGTAAAACAGTGCCAAATACAATACCAACTGGTTGCAAAAAACTAAAAACAAATGGGTTGAACCAACCATGGTGGTATATACTACCTGTAATCCCAGCACTCAGAGGCTGACGCAGAAGGATCACCTTGAGTACAAGGTTACCCTGAGCTAGAAAGGGACTTTAAGGCCTGACTGAATTACCCAGTGAAACTCTGCCTTTAAAAAGCGGGGGTCGGGGCTGGGGATTTAGCTCAGCGGCATAAGCGCCTGCCTTAAAAGCAGGCAGTCGTGAGTTCAATCCCTGGTACCGATAAAAAGGAAAAAGACAAAAAAAAAAAAAAAAAAAAGCGGGGTAGAGGTTAAAGGACAACCAGAGATACTAGAAAAAGAGCAAACCTAAGAAAGTACTAATAAAGATAAAATCAAAATGATGTAGAAACAAGGGGCTGGGGATATAGCTCAGCGGCATAAGCGCCTGCCTTGCAAGCAGGCAATCGTGAGTTCGATCCCTGGTACCGATAAAAACAAAAAAAAAAATGATGTAGAAACAGATGGAAAACAAATTATTAATAGAGGCTCAAAACTAAAAGGCTTAATTATTCAGAGAAAAATTAATAAACAGCTATAATTCTAAGTGACTTGCTTTTTTGGAGGCAGGGTCTCACTATATAGCTCAGCCAGGGCTTGAATTCACTATGTAGCCCAGGTTGGCCTCAATACCATGGTAATCCTTCTGCCTCGGCCTCCAATGTGCTAAGATTACAGGCATGTGCCACCACACGTGGACAATTCTAAGTGACTCTGATCAAGAAATACTTTTCTAACTTCTGGTCCTCTTCCACCATTCTAAACTCATGACAGGCCTGTCAACCCTTCATATGCATCCTCCGAGCATGACTCAAATCCCGTCTCTCATCATTCCTAGAATATTCTGTATTGTTTCTCTGTATCTCAGCCCATGTGTTACACCTACTGGAAATGCCCTTTCCGTGCTTGTTCTGCCTGAAAACTCAGGCTGATTTCCAGAAAGCCTCTGCTAACCTTTTTAAACAAGACTTGCACTGGCTCCCAGTCCTGTATTCCCTGGCACCCTATGCTTACTTTCACACACTTAGAAGCTGTGTATTGAACAACTTGGAGCCCTTACTAAATGCTCTGTTTTAATAGATACTGCATTTTTAATCTTTCTCCTGTCATCTATCCCAGGCAAGGAACTCTGTCAGGATAGGATTTTGTCTTCTTTCTCCATCGCTAGCACCTAGCTCAATATACTACATCTAATAAGCATTACTAACTAGAATTGATGAAAGCAAATAATTGACTGCTTATTACATGCTGCAATACAATACAGATATGGGCACAGTTCCGTGAGATTACAAAGGGAATGAATGAACTCTCTGAGTCGCCTTACTGCAAAACAATTCATTCTAGATGCAGCTTTTTATAATAACCTTTCACATGTCTCTACACACGTCCTTTTACAGAAAAACTTTACAGGTACTGAGTGAATCCAAGCTTCCTATACAACTTGATTGCTTCCAATCAACACGGTGAAGGGGCTTGGAGATGATTCTACACAACACATGCACAGTGAAACCTGCTGCCTGATGGACTTTCCCTAGATATCACCTACTGCTTAGGTCACCCATAAGAGGTGCCTAAAATTCTTTCTTACTAATTAGTAGCCCAGTTTTCTGCATTAGTTCTGGAGCAAATGTTAGATATATTTGATATAACCAAAAGCTACAGTGGCACACTGTTGTGTGCAAACCGTAAGTATGCATGTGGCACATACATGGAAGGTCTCATTTTAAATGTATGAATTCACATACCCCAGACAGTGAACCTCCCCAGTAGAGGCTACAAAACCAAATTAATGGCCAAGTGTGGTAGTGCACGCCTCTCTAATCCTAGCACTTGGGAGCCTGAGGCAACAGGATCACTGTGATTTTGAGGTCAGTTTGTGCAACATAGTGAGTTCAATGTCAACCTGGACAACACAGTGCGACCCTGTCTCAAGAAAATAAATTAATTATTAATTAATTAAATGCAACAGGAAAAACAACGGGAAATTTATCAAGAAGCAGCTCTAAGAAGTATTAAGAATATGCAACAGGGCCAGAGATTTAGCTCAATGGTATAAGCGCCTGCCAGGCAAGTACAAGACTGTGAGTTCAATCCCCCATACCAAAAAAAAGAAAAGAAAGTAACATGCAACAAAGACTATTTCTGACATGGAGAACCCTAAAAATTGGACTGTTACTAACCTCTTTCTCCCAGGCTTTCCAATGCTAGTCTCTTTTAAAAAGGAGTGCTGGTCAATGAGAAGGTAAGCTCTTTTTCCTTCTTACTCTTTTCTACAAATCCTTGTAATACACAATGTTAGTCCCTCGGACTTCATGAAGGATTTGGCCACAGCTCGGTCATTAGGAACTTATTCTGACTTTTGCTTGTCTCTCACATGCTTTCTTTTCCTTCTTTCTCATGCCTTCCCCAAAGAAACTTTCTAAGTTCAACTCTGTTGCTCTAGAATTCCATACCCATTCTCTTTTAATGACTTTCTCACATACAGCATATTTTCATTTCATGGTTGAAAATGCGCTCCATTCATTCATATAGACTGCATTTATGTCAACAAAACCCCAGTTTTTTGATATTTTTGTTCGTTTGTTTTGTTTTGTTTTGTTTTGTTTTGTTTTTTGGTGCCAGGAACTGAACTTACAACCTCGTGCTTACCAGGCTGGCACTGTGCCACTGAGCCATATTCCCCACCATAACCCTAGTACTGTACAACTAAAATCTTTCTCTACATTGTGTCTCCTTAGCCCCATTCTTGATTTTGAAGGTTACTTTAATTCTGCAGCAAATCAACACTGAAATGGCTAGTTTGCTAAGAGGAGAGAGACAAGCAGACATACACTAATGGTGCTCATAGATGTTTTGTGGGATAGGGATGCTTCTGGTCACTTCCTGAACTCATCAACCGCTTTGCTCTCCAGACATCCTTAGTGTAGCCTGCCATCTCAGGGAGAACAAACCTGAAGTATGTCAGAAACGCCTAGCTGGCTTTCTCCTTAACCTCTTTCCTCAGGTAGAACTCTACTCCTCACATCATCCTCAGTGCCAGTGTTCAGTCCTCTTACAATGCTTTCTATACCTCCAATGCAGCAAGGCTTACCCTGCCATCATGGCTACTAGTGCTGAATAGCAGCACACACAGTGCTGAGAGAAGCACTCAGAGAGGCATAGAGAAGCACAGACACAACCATGTAATAAACAGTTTGAAAAAGGTCCTTGAGTATTTGTAGACTCAGAATACAATGACAATCACATTTAAAAGAGAAAAGAAATCATATGCGGTAATGCATGCCTATAGTCCCAGCATTCTGGGATGCTAAGACAGAGGGATCTTTTTTTATTTTTTTGTCTTTTTCCTTTTTATCGGTACCAGGGATCAAACTCACGACTGCCTGCTTGCAAGGCAGGCGCTTATGCCGCTAAGCTAAATCTCCAGCCCCTAGGCAGAGGGATCTTAAATTCACCGATTTAATGACCTGGTGAAACCCAGTCTCAAAATAAGAAATAGAAAAAGGACTGGGGGTACAGCTCAATGTGAAAACCCCTGGTTTCAATCTCCAGGACTAAAAAGAGGAGTGGGAGTATTCATTTTCGTGAAAATTTAACAAGTTACAGTTTGGAAGGTTTAAAAATAATTGCCAGCATAGCAATGCACACCTATAATTCCAGAATTTGGGAGACAGGAACAGAAGTTCAAGGCCAGCCTGTGCTACATAGTGAGGATCAGACTATCCTGAACTAAATGGTATGACCCTGTCTCAAAAAAAAAAAAAAACCAAAATAGCAGCCAACATGGCGGCACATGCCTGTAATCCCAGCATTCAGGAGGCTAAGACAGAAGGCTCATTGTAAATTCAAGACCAGCCTGGGCTTCAAAGGGAGCTCAAGGCCAGCCTGAAGAGCATAGAGACTCCGTCTCATAATTAAAAAAAATAATAATAATAATAATAATAACAACAATAAATAAAAAATTAAAAAAATACTGATTAAGTATGGTGGTACATGCCTTTAGTTCCATGTACTTAGGATGCTGAGGCAGGAGAATTTCTTGAGTCCAGCAATGTATGTATGTATGTATGTATGTATGTATGTATTGTTTTTTGGGGACAGGACTCCCTCTGTAGTGGAGGCTGGCTTGAATTCACTATGTAGTCCATACTTGAGGCTGGCCTCAAGCTCACAGCAATATTGTTGCCTCTGCCTTCTGAGTGCTGGAATTCCCGGCATGTGCTACCATGTCTGGCCTTGAGTGCAACCTGACCAACATAGGGAAACCTATGTCCAAAAAACACAAGACCCAGCATGGTGGCACACACCTGTAATTCCAACATTCAGGAGGCTGAGGCAGAAAGCTTGCAAGTTCAAGGCCAGTCTGAGTGAAGTAATGAGTTTAAGGCCAGCATAGGCCATATAGAAAGACCTTGTTGGGGAAAAAATAAAAATAAATAATAAAATAAACTTTAAAAAACACTATTATCAAGTTTTGATATAACTGAGTCATTATAGCCATTGCAACAGCACTGGCATTTGGAAACTCACCATCTAAATTTCAGAAAAAGCTACCAAAAAACATAAAACTTTCCCCTTTCCCTTCCTCTTCCCCTTCCCAAGCACAAAATAAAATATCCTGGTACAAAATAATATTCACTTGCTAAAATGTTCCCCTTACTATCTTTAAACCACAACTGTTGATACTGCTCCAGATTTAGAGCTTGCATGACAAATTGCATGGCTACTAAAAAATAAATGTGTAACCAGGAACATGAATAAATCAATTTTTCAGTACCAAGCAGATGGCAAATATCAGGTGCTTTGTGTGTGTATGCTCAAACCGGGGCACTGTCACTAACTTAAGTCCCCTGGTTGTTTTAATTTCGAGAAAGGATCTCACTAAATTGCCCGACCCTTAAATCCGAGATCTCTCCACCTCAGCCTCCCAAGGAGCTGGGATTACTGCTGTGCACCACTGTGCCTATCCTACTGGGCACTTTTAGGTTATCAGTTTGCTGTTTCTCATAATGTGGCAGTTCCAGACATGTTACTGGTTCAAAATATTTAACAAGAGAGAAAGTGAGAACTTCAGCCTCTGTCTTATAATTAGTTTGGTATATAACAATATAAAATAAATCAGAAAGACTCTATAAGTGACAATATATATAAATTGTATTCCACATACAGCATAAGCAGATAAAAATTAGATAAAAAATTAATGAAACAGTAGATTTTCTTCTCATACACTGAATGAAACCTTCCATTCCTCAATTAGGTAGATAGGAATTAAAATCCTAACTGTACCATCTTTACTCATTGCAGTGTATTTGGCAAGATACCAACATCTTTGAACTTCAGTTTCCCCACTTATAAAATACAAGTATAAAGATTTACAGGATTGCAGGCCAGGGATTTAGTTCAGTGGCACAGAGCCTGCTTGGCAAGTACAAGGTCCTGAGTTCAATTCCCAGCACGGGGAAAAAAGATTGATAGAAGTGTTGTAAATATTATACAAAGAGGAAAGCCTGGCTACTACTCCAGCTGGCAGCAGACCTTGGCATCATCCAAATGGTGCTGGTTCTAATGTATGCAGAATGCAAGAGTTCTAACATTAAAAAGGCTTCCAACCCAACTTCAGAGTGCGCTCCTGAGAGAGCAGTGTGTGAACCTATGATTGTGAAGCTAAAGGTACAGTGGGAACCTCAGAAGTTTGGAAAAGCCAGGAATGTGGATCATCCAAGGAAAGCTGCAAGAAGAGCGCAAGGCATGTCTAAGAGAGAAACCATGAAAGCAGTAACCACCAGAAGTACCAGGAGGTAAAGTCACTCAAGCCCTTTGGAGCTCACAATTTGCCACAAACTGCTTCAGATGCTGGATATGTAACTACAGGATTAATTTTTGCCCTGCTGGATTTTGGACTTGCTTTGGTATCAATCCATTGTATACCTGTTTGTAATTTTTGGAATAAAAATGATCTTATGCCATTGCATGTTAGAAGTATTAAACTTCATTTGTACAGGAGCTTGCAGCTAAGAGTTGCCTTAAATTTCAGGACAGTCTTGGGACTTTTCTGCAATGCTAAAACTGTTAGGACGTTGGCCACTATTGCAGATGGACTAAATGCCTTTTGCATAAAGGGATGTGCATGAGTCTTTGGGTGGCCAGGAGAAGAATATTATGGTTCTAATGTAATATAATGTTGATAAACTCAATGCTGGTTCTTAAGAATTGTTAAATCTGTGTTATAACGTTCAAGTTGTAAAATAAGAATAAGCACCACCCAAGGAAAACTCACCTATTCTGGTGAGGGAATTAATATGTTTCTGTTTGTATGCAGGACAGTTATAACATGTTAACCATACTTATAAGCAAGTGTTTGTATCTGGAGAGTGATTTAAACAAATGTGTCTGGTTGACAAATTGACAAGGGGTGAATTATTATGGTCGATACATTGTGTTAACTTGAGAAATTTAGAAATTTAACTAAGAGACTCAGCAGGAAGCCAGGATCCTTACTTTATAAACATCCTCAGCCTGTGCAAGTGGAGGGCACAGAGGTGGTGTGAGTGCTGCACCCACCCAATGTTGGGGGTGGTAGCCTGCTTACAATATAAGGGAGGAGAAGCTTGTTCTTCCCCTTCTTCCCCTTGTTGCTTTGCTGTCTTCTGCTGCCTTGAAGTGTTACCCCAGTGCCATGCCACCCTGCCTTGGAGCTACCTGATTATACACTGAAACCTCCACAAACTGTAAGCTGAATAAACCTTTCCTTTCTTAAAAAAAAAAAATTACACAAAATAATACATACAAGTTCTTAACATAGTACTCAACACAAAGAAAGAACTCAACAGATCTTAGCTGCCTACATAATAGAAATAATCCCTAAATGTATGTATTATATATATGGCCATTATTCCAAGTGCTTTACACACAGTACCTCATCATATCTTCTCAACAATTCCGACAATAGATACTACTACTACAAGCTTCATTTTGTAGATGAGGAAGTCAAGTCACTTGTCCAAGATTAGAAAGTTTACAAGAAGTAGCTAAGATTCAAACCAATTTGGTCTGTTCCAGACTCATTGCTATGTTGCCTCACAATGTATTTCGACATGTTTACATATATAATACATAAACAATTTTCCCTCATGTGACAAATGCTTAGTGCTCTCTACATGGCAGAGTTTGTTCTAGGTATTAAAGATGCAAATGTAAGAGACAGTTTTGCTAGGTATGATGATGTGTGACCATATTTCAGTTACACAGTAGGCTGAGACAGGAGAAAAACTTAAACCTAGGAATTCAGGGCAGCTTTGGCAACATAGAAATATCCCATTTCGGGGCTGGGGATTTAGCTCAGCGGCATAAGCGCCTGCCTTGCAAGCAGGCAGTCATGAGTTTGATCCCTGGTACCGATAAAAAGGAAAAAGACAAAAAAAGAAATATCCCATTTCTTAAAACTTAGAAAAATGGCTTTTTGTTTGTTTCTTTGTTTGTTTGCATTATTGGGGACTGAATCCAGGACTGGAATTACAGGCATGGGCCACCAAGCCCAGCAAGAAAAAGATACAAAATATTATAAACAAAATGGTGTAAACAAATGACATTAAAAAATGTATCAATGTTCTGATATAAGACTATAACGTACAGAGACACAAAGGAAGGAATGATCAATTATGCTATGAAAAAATATGGCAACAGTAAGAAACCAAAGCATCTGATGTCACATAACTGTCAAAATAAAATCATATCTAAAAAATAATGGGTTGATCTAAAATCACATTTGAACTGTCATATAAAACTGAAAGAGCAAAGTCTGTAATCACATAATTTGCAGGGGATACAGAGGCAGAAGGATCTTTACAAGTTTGAGACCAGCCTGGGCTACAAAGTGAGCTCAAGGCCAGCCTGAACTGCATAGCAAGAATCTGCCTCAAAAAAGACAAAAATCAAAACAAAACAAAATTGAAATAGAAAAAATAACAATATAAAAAGCAATTTGAGCTGGGCATGGTGGCACTTGCCTGTAATTCCAGCACTTAGAGTCTGAGGCAGGAGGATTGTTGCGAGTTCAAGACCAGCCTGGGCTATGAAATGAGCTCAAGGCCAGCCTGAACTGCTTAGTGAGAACCTGCCTCAAAAAGACAAAAAAAAAAAAAAAAAAAAAAATTTGAGGCCAGGCACAATGGTATATGCTGTAATACTAGGTACTTGGGAAGCTGAGGCAAGAGAATCATAAGTTCAAGACTAGCCTGTGCAATATAGGAAAATCCTGCCTCAAAATAAAAGACTAGATATATAGCTTAGCACTTTCTGAATTCAATTCCCAGAATTATTATAGCTGAGTGTAGTAGTGCTGGCCTCTAATCTGAGCACTGAGAAGGTTGACATAGAAGGATCACCATAGGTTCCAGAACAATTGGACTACACAGTGAGATCCTCTCTCAAAACCAACAACAATAACAATAGATTGGGAGTATGGGCATGATGGCACACGCCTGTAACCTCGGACCTCTGAATACACTGTGCCTTCTGCCAGCAAGGTTCTCTTTGAGCACCTCCTTGCCTAGCTCACTCCTGCTCACCCTCTAGCTCTGTGCAGAAGCATCACTTTCTCAGAAAGACCATTCTGCACCACCACCACCAACCCCATGAGACTTTGGCCTTTGTGGTCCCACTGCAGTCTTTACGGCAACAGGCTCTAGGTTACACTCATGTTACCCACTTCCTGTGTTCACAGTCTCACAAGACTCCTCCTTTTGAGCAGAAGCAGGATCTGTGACTGATTTCAAACCAAAATGGCAAACTTGAATTTAAATTAAATTAGAAATTTAAACTGGGCATGGTGGCACATGCCTGTAATTCCAGCACCTTCCTAGCATGCACAAAGCCCAGGATTCAATCCCCAGTGCTGCAAAAAATAAATAAAAATAAAGGAACCACAACACAGTATATTGAAAGATAAATAAATGCCACATAGGGTGCTATATTTGGAGAAACAAGAGTTAAGTAAGACATGGCTGCCATTTTTATGAAGTTTAGAACTAAGTGATAATTTCAAGAGAATACAACAAAAGTAACATGGAAGCCAGACATGATAATATAAGCCTGTAACCTCAGCCCTCAGGAGGCTGAGGCAGGAGGATAATAAGTTCGAGGACAGCCTGAGCTACACAGTGAGACCCATGCGGTCTCAAACTTACTTATGCAACCCACACTGGCCTCGAACTAGAACAGGCTTTGAACTTGATTGTAATCCAGGCTGGCCTCGAATTCCTGGTGAACCTCCGGCCTTAGCCTCCTGAGTGCTAGGATTATAGGCATGTGCCACTATGCCTGGCCTAGAACCATTGATCTCTAGGAAGACACAGAATACAGGCATTTAATTCAGAATATGAAAGCCCAGGGAAAGGAGTGGAGAAAAATCTCCAAGAGCAGTAAAACGAAGAGGCATTGGTGTGTTCCCCAACTACTCAGGATGCTATGGTGTGAGAACCATGAGTTTGAGAGCAACCTGGCAACTCAGCAAGATCTACCTCACCTCAGCAAAAAAAAAAAAAAAAAAAAGAATCACAAAGAGATTTTTTTTGGTGAACAAATAGTGGTACTCATAGTACCACTCTCTGAGTTGGTTTCATAACTCATACTCCCTTTAAAGTACAACTGTCTCCAAAGTGACAGAGCACTTTAGAATCCTGTATTTAAAAACAAGAAAGCACACCTTTGTTTTTTTGTGAAGATGCATTTTAAGGACTGTGTAGCCTGGTTAACAAAAAACTGAGGTTTCAAAGAAATTCAGTTGATTTTCAAACAGTGTTTTGGGACTGATTCTTTGGAGATTAAGTATGTAATCTAGATTTACACTGATCAGAAGACATAATCCTGGGGTTGGAGATTTAGCTCAGCGGCATAAGCACCTGCCTGGCAAGCAGGCGGTCGTGAGTTCGATCCCCGGTACCGGTAAAAATGAAAAAGACAAAAAAAAAAAAAAAAAGAAGACATAATCCTATATATAGAAAATTCCAAAACATTTATACACAAAAAACTACTAGAACTAGTAAGATTTAGCAAAGCTATAGGATACAAAGTCTATATATGAAAATTAATTGTGCCAGGTATGGTAGTATACATCTTAATCTCAATTACTCAGGAGGCTGAGCAGGAGAACCCCAAGTTCAAGACTAGCCTGCACAACTTAGCAAGACCTTGTCTCAAAATAAAAAATAAAAAGGACTGAGTTTGATCCCCAGTACCATAAAAAGAAAAGCAGAAACAAAAGGAAGGAAGGAGGGAAACAGGAAAGGAAGACAAGGAAGGAAAGCAAACAAATTCTACTAATTATAATTTATGTGGCCCACACAATGCACAGTTAAAATAATAAAAATAATAAGGGCTTTGCTAGTTATGGTTTTTCATCTTTTATAAATATAATATAATATATGTTACTTTTGCAGAGCCAGGCTTCAGAACTAAATGAACAGTATAAAAAACTGAACAGGTAAACCAGAATTGGTGGCAGCCTACATCTGTAATTCTAATACTCAGGAGGCTGAGACAAGAGAATCACTGCAAGTTCCTGATCAGCCTGTGCTACATAGAGTTCAAGGCCAACCTGAACTACACAGGAGACCCTGTCTCAAAAAGAAAGGAAAATTTAAAAATGATAATATAAATCCATCTTTCTTTTTCTTTTAATCAATACCAGGAATCGAACTCACGACTGCCTGCTTGCAAGGCAGGCGCTTATGCCGCTGAGCTAAATCTCCAGCCCCGCATCTTTCTTTTTCTATCAAGGGCAATTCAAAGTCTCTTTTTTTTTGTCTTTTTCCTTTTTATCGGTACTGGGGATCGAACTCACGACTGCCTGCTTGCAAGGCAGGCGCTTATGCCACTGAGCTAAACCTCCAGCCCCTCAAAGTCTTTAAATTCGGTATAATTTGAATTTCCCACAAAAGAAATCCAACATTTCCTTTCACTGAAATTGATACATGTTTTATTTAACCTGATGCTTAAATAATTGTAAAGTTAATGAAAAATCTAATTTTCTTTGTTGGGAAAGAAGAGTGTTGGTCTAGCTGAGCAGTGCTTTTCAATCCAGGGCAGTTTTGCTTCCCAGGGAACATTTGGCAACGCTGGGAGAAGCTTCTGGTTGTTTCGACTGAGCAGAAGGGTGCTCTTAGTGTTTAGAGGTCGGGGAGGCCACCCCATACTCTAAAGCACAGGACAGCTCCCCTACAGCAAAACATTATCTGGCTCAAAATGTCAAGAGTGCCGAGGTTATGAAACCCTGGCCTGAGAGGCATTAGAAAAGATGAAAGCAGCTTGTGACTCTGTGGGGGTTGAAGGAATGTACTTTTAGAGATACAACAGAGTTTACAATTAAAACCATTTTTGAGGTTCAAATATTTTCCTTTGACTAGTAATATTTCATTTTTCACTTTATAAACCAAGAATGGAATTCGTTGTTTCTAAGAACATGGTTTTTAAGAAGTGTTTCTGGAATGTTTTGGATGTTAAGAGAATCTGAGGAAGAACCGAGGCATGTGTAAGTGCTATGTGAGTACATTTGTTAAGACGAGATAAATGCAGGTGTGCTAGTACAAGCCTGTAATACCAGCACTCAGGAGGTTGAGGCAGGAGGATCACTCTGAGTTCCAGGCCAACCAGGGCTACATAAGCAAGTTCAAGGCCAGCCTGAACTATATACAGCAAGACTCTGACTCAAATAAATAAAAACAAAAACAAACAAAAGAGGTAGAAGGAGGTAAAACTAAATGTCTTAATTCTCCCACTCTTCCCCTCCAATAAGTAGAAAACTGATTCAGCAGCAGTAGGTAACAAGTTGTTTGAAATTAAAAATATATCTACTAGGGCTGAAGATTTAGCTCAGTGTACAACACCTGCCTGGTAAACGCAAGGTTGTTAGTTCAATCTCCAGAACCAAATAAAAAAACAACATAAAAATACATCTACTGGGAAAAAGCAAAAGGATCTTCCTTTTATACTAGTCCTTGTGTTGTTTGGAAGTATAATTGAAAGGAGACTTCTTAGAAAGTCTCTTTCTTTTAAAACCTGATGGAAAAAAGAAAATAAATCCTTGCAGATGACTGTTCCAGTCCTTGAAATAACTTAAGTGGCCTTTATCATCCATGAGATAACTATCATTCAGTGTGGGTTGTGAAAACTGTAAAACTGGGAATCCTATTACAAAACAAAATATCAGTGTCATTTCTTTTTTTTTTTTTTTTTTTACCGGTACCAGGGATCGAACTCACGACTGCCTGCTTGCAAGGGAGGCGCTTATGCTGCTGAGCTAAATCCCCAGCCCCATCAGTGTCATTTCTTAAAATAAAGCTTTACTAGGAAATAATTTATATACCATAAAAGTTTCTGTTTTAAAACAAACAGCTTGGCCAAGCATGGTGGTGCACACCTGTAATCCCAGCACTCTGGAGACTGAGGCAGAAGATTGCTCTGATTTCTAGTCCAGCCTTGGTGACAAAGTGAGTCCAATACCAGCCTGAACTGCATAGTGAAATCCTGTCTCCAAAAAACCAACCAATCAATCAACCAAACAGCTCAAAGCTGAGCAGATGGTGTACCCTTGTAATTGCAGCACTCAGAAGGCTGAGACAGGATGGATGGCCCCATGTTTGAGGCCAGCCTGGGCTACATGGTAAGTCCAAGACCAGCTTGAACTACACAGTGAGGAGTTCAAGTAGTGACCCTGCCTCAAAACAGACAACCAAACAAATGCTCAATTCATAAGTAACACTGCTGTTATGTCAAGATAATATTTTACAGCTGGGGGCTGGAGATTTAGCTCAGCGGCATAAGCACCTGCCTTGTAAGCAGGCAGTCGTGAGTTCGATCCCTGGTACCGATAAAAAGACAAAAATATATATATATATTTTACAGCTGGGTGTGGCGGTACATTCCTGTAATCCCAGCACTTGGGAAGCTGAGGCAAAAGAATCGTTTGCAAGTTTGAGACCAGCCTGGGCTACAAAATGAGCCCAAGGCCAGCATGAACTGCATCGCGAGACCCTGTCTCAAAAAAAGAAAGAAAGAAAGAAAGAAAGAAAATAATATTTTACAAATATTACAGCCATTCTAAAGGACATGAGATGACTTCCCATTGTGGTTTTTATTTATATTTCTCAAATGATTAGCAATACCTAGCATTTTTATACAGGCTTATTGGGTCACCTGTTTATCTTTGAAGAATTGTCTGTTAAGTGCTTTGCCCATTTCTGAATTCTCACTTATCTTTTTGTTGAGTTACAAGAGTTATTTCTATATTTCCTCCCACTCTGTAAATTTTATTTTTTCTTTTCTTTTTTTTTTATTGGTACCAGGGATCGAACTCACGACCGCCTGCTTGTAAGGCAGGTTCTTATGCCACTGAGCTAAATCCCCAGCCCCTATATTTTTTACTTTCTTGATAATGTCCTTTTGATTTGTACAAAAGATTTTAGTTATAATAGTTTTGTTTTTGTTTTTTTGGTACCACAGCACTGAGGAATGAAATACAAGACCCAGGGTCTTTGTATTAGCATCCCTAGCCTTTCATAAATTTTGAGAGAGGGCCTTGCTATGTCATTTAGTTGTCCAGGCGGGGTTCAAACTTGGAATCCTCCTGCCTTAGCCTCCCAGGATGCTGGGATGACAGGGAAATTTGAACAAATATTGAAGGAATAAATCATTCTAATACCACTCAAACTGTTCCAAAAAAGGCAGGGGGGTAGGGTATACAAATTATTTGTATAAAGCAAGCATAACATTAATACCAAAATCTATCAAAATATGAATGAGACAACCATGGAACATTCTCAAAATATCAAGACAAAAACACCCTAGCAAAAAGAAGTTAACACCTGACACAATAGTACCTGCCTGTAATTGGTTCTACTTGAGAGGCTGAGGCAGGAAGATAGCAAGTTCAAGCCTAGCCTGAGCAACTTAGTGAGCCCCTGTCTCAAAATAAAAAAGGGCTAAAAAATAAATAAATAGGGGCTGAGGACTTGGTGAACCAGATGTAGTGGGGCCCACCTCTAATCCCAGCACTTGGAAGGCTAAGACAGGAAGATCACTAAGAATTTGAGGCCGGGGGCTGGGGATTTAGCTGGGCAGCATAAGCACCTGCCTTGCAAGCAGGCGGTCTTGAGTTCAATCCCTGGTACCGATAAAAAAAATTTTTTTGACCATCTCTAACTGAGTAAGAAATACCTTCTTCAGCCCCCAAATCATGTCTTGTTTAAACATCACAAGTATTCCCACTAAACTCAGGAAAAGGACAAAGATGCAAAATATTAATGTTAGGAAATACTAGTCAATGCAATCTGCTAAGAAAAAATATAGTTATAATAACAGAAAAAGATGAGTGTATCATCTTCAAGGATGACAATGAGGTAGGAGATTAGGTGGTGGCAAGTGTCAGGACCTGCCAATCCCAGAGATCCTGGACACAAGCACAGAACAGTTTCCAAGCCCTGCTCCACAGACCAACTAGAAAGTATTATTTTCAGTTCTCCTGGTGCAAAATCAAGCAGGTTTCTGGTCTTTTTGTTTGTTTGAGGTTTTTGTGTGTTTGTTTTTATTTGTTTGTTGAGATAAGGTCTCTCTAAGTAGCCCAGGCTGGCTGGCCTCAAACTCTCAGTGATCCTCCTGCAAAGTGTTGGGATTAGAGGCATGTGCCACCATGTCTGGCTCAAACAGGTTTTTGACTTAACATCCTACAACTGATGTCAACCTCAAGAATGAGGCAGACAAAAGACCTCTACCACTAACCTCATGGCCACTGTGAACCCTCTCAGTGGCTCCCTCTCACTCTGCAGGGAAGGTTTCTATGTGACCTTTAATAAATTTAAAATCTCACCCTCTGAATATCTTGTCCAATTCTTTATTTGGGGTAGCAAGGACCTGAAAGTGTCTACAGAATCCTAGAATCTGGTAATAATAAGACTATATAGGTGAAAAACTAAAGCAAATCACCGAAATCTATTGCAAAAATTAAAGGAATTCAGACTCTCAAGTTACACAATCCGCCTGATACAAACAACTTAGGTTATGACTGGAATTTTAGCTTTAACTTAGACCAAAGTTTGAGTTAATGACCCGAATGCTGGCTGCCTTATTATTCCATATAGTCTCAGATATAGATTTAACCTTTAACAAACACTGGGAGGAACATTACAACATGCTTTCCTGGATGACATTAATTGAAAAATCTTGGGCCAGTGTCTCTCTCTAAGCACCCTGAGATCTGCCTGTGTACAGGAGACTTTGAAGACTATGCAGAGGAGCCTGAGCCTTCAGTTAACAACATTAGTTACAACCAGCCCTCAGGAACAAATTAAGTTCATAAATTAAGGGTCCACTTGTACATTAAAATTAATGTATAAGCAAGTTTCTGTGATGCCCAACTATAATCAGTTACTGAGAGGCTGATGCAGGAAGATCACATGTTCAAGGTTAGCCTTGGCAATTTAGCAAGACCCTGTCTCCAAACAGAAAGGGCTAGGGTCCCTCAGTTCAGTGGTTCATGCCCTTGCCTGCTAAGTGTGAGGTCATGAGTTCTATCCCTGGTACCAAAAAGTAAACAAACAAATAGGGCCAGATATTGTTGCACAAGACCACAGTGCTTATGATCCCAGTACTGAGAGGTTGAGGCAAGAGAATTTCAAGTTTGAGTTCAATCTGGCAACCTGGAGACTTAATGAGACCCTGTTCACTCTCAAAGTTTAATAATAATAATAATAATAACAGATTAAAAAGCTAGGGGTGTAGGTTTTTGGGCCCAGTACCAAAAACCAGAAGGGGGATGTAGCTACGTGGTAGAGCAACCCTGGATTCAATTCTCCAAGGAGCAAAAAGGACCACTAGCCAAGCATGGTGGCACACACCTGTACTCCCAGCACTCAGGATTCTAAGGTAGGACAATCATTTCTGGCTATGAAGCAAGTTCAAGGCCAGCCTGAACTACATAGTG
This sequence comes from Cavia porcellus, assembly GCF_034190915.1. Taxonomy (NCBI): domain Eukaryota; kingdom Metazoa; phylum Chordata; class Mammalia; order Rodentia; family Caviidae; genus Cavia; species Cavia porcellus. The sequence continues at coordinate 39,128,406 of NW_026947508.1, forward strand.
AAACTCTGTCTCACAAAGACAAAAAAAAAAAAGACTACTGATGTGTAAAAATCAACAACCCACATGTATACAAAAAACAACTAGTTGGGCTGGGGATTTAGCTCAGCGGCATAAGCGCCTGCCTTGCAAGCAGGCACTCGTGAGTTCAATCCCCGATACCCATAAAAAAGAAAAAGACAAAAAAAAAAACAACAACTAGTTGTGAAATATAGTGGAAAGGCTGGGGGCAGTAGTGCACAAAAAAACAAACCATATCAAATTCCCATTTATAATTGCAACAGAAAAATAACAATAAACAAATACCATAAGCATGTTTTTAATGTCTACCAAGGGACATAAATTGCTTGAACAGATAATAAAAGCATGCCATGTGCTTACATAAAAATTACATTGTAAATTCCTCCTAAAATAATCTTGAAAGACTCTTAAGGCAAGAATCTTTTTTTAAAAAACCTAGGCTCAGGGGCTGGGGATTTAGCTCAATAGTGTAAGCACCTGCCTTGCAAGCACAAGCACAAGCACACAGTTGTGAGTTCGACCTTGGTACCAATTAAAAAAAAAAAAGCAAAAACCTAGGCTCTGCACAGTGCCTGCCTAGCAAGCACAAGATCCTGTGTTCTACTCCCAGTAAAAAAAAAAAAAAAAAAGGAAAAAAAATCAACAACACTGAGTTTCTAAAACACTTTTTTGGTGATATTTTTGAGACAGGATCTCTCTACGTAGTTCAGGCTGGCTTTGAACTCTTGGCAATCCTCCTGCCTCAGCCTTCTGAGCACTAAGATTACAGGCATGCACCATTACATCCAGTTAAGACACATATTTTAAAAATAAGAAATGCCAAGAAAAATTTTTTTAAAAAGTAACACTAGACAACTAGACTAACCAAATATTAAAGCCATAATAATTAATAATATATATAACAGTATGTACTGGCATATGAATAGACAGATCAGTGAACTAAAATGAAGTCCAGAAAAAGACCAAAATATAGTATATAGGAAAATTTTAGAGTAAAGATGACATTTCAAATCAATGGGAAAGTGTACTAAGTATATAATAATATAATATAATATAGTAGAGCTGAATAGCCATCTAAACAAATGAATTCCAGGTAAAGTAAAATTTAATAATAAATAATAAAATCATAAAGATGATTGGAAAAATAACAATGTCATTTATAATACACTATAGGAGTGCAGAAAGCCTTTCAAATAATGAAAGATACATGAGTTAGAAATGAAAAGATTAAGACAATAAACAACAAAATGAACTGCTTTTATATTGCAAAAGCTATTTTTTAGAAATTGAAAAGTTTAGCCGGGCGTGGTGGCTCATGCCTGTAATCTCAGCACTCGGGAGGCTGAGGCAGGAGGATCATTGCGAGTTCAAGACCAGCCTGGGCTACAAAGTGAGCCCAAGGCCAGCCTGAACTGCACAGCAAGACCCTGTCTCAAAAAAGACAAAAAAAAAAAAAAAAAAAAGAATTGAAAAGTTTAGAAAATATCTATAATTCACAGCACAGATTTTCCTTATAAATCAGTAGGATTATGAACAGATTTGTAGAAAAATGAGTACTATGCACCATGTAAAGTTCAAGGCACAGTGCACACATACAAACACACAAAAGAGATAAAAGTCTCTCTCATGCATTCTTTGGCAGACAAGCTGCAGGTGCTGCAGGGCTCTGCTCCTCCAGGCGCTGCACCTGACTCGTCCCTATCCATACTCACAGAGCAACTGAGCAACCAGGAAGCCAGGCAGCAGCACTAAGCCTGGAAAAACAGCCATGGAACAGAGGTGGCAAGCTACCAAATTGAAATTACAACAGCCAGATACCACTTAAACACTATAGAAGAAAAATGCCTGGTACTAAATTATACTTTCCCGGGGCTGGGGATTTAGCTCAGCGGCATAAGCACCTGCCTTGCAAGCAGGCGGTCGTGAGTTTGATCCCCGGTACCAATAAAAATGAAAAAGACAAAAATAAATAAATAAATAAATAAATAAATAAAAATAAATTATACTTTCCCCCAGACAGGGTCTCAGTATAGAGTTCAAGCTACTTTAAATTCGATCTGCAGCCTCAAACTTGCAATTTTTCTGCCTCAGCCTTCTAGGTGAAGGGATTATTGATGTGCATCACCATGCCCAACTTTTAGCAAAAGCATTAATACACAGGTTTGATAATAAAAAAATATATACATGGGATGGATTCCAGATGAGAATCTACAAACAACTCTGAAATGCACAGTCCTAAGATTGTTAACAGTCCTAAAATTGTGTACAGTTCTAAAATTGTCCACAGTCCTAAAATTGTTAAACACCTGAATGTGGTAGCCCGTGGCTGTAATCCCAGTACTTGGGAGGCTAAGGCAGGACAATCGCTGCAAGTAGAGCCCAAGGACAGCCTGAGCTACACAGTGAGTTCAAAGCCAGCCTAAACTACACAGTGAGACTCCATCTCAAGACACACACACACACACACACACACACACACACACACAATTGTTAAGCACATTACTTCTATCAGTAATTTATTTTTTTTAAAGACAAGATGTGGCCATGCATTTCAGGGTGGCCTTCAACTTACTATGTAGTCCAGGCTGGCCTCAAACTCGTGAGAATCCTCCTACCTCAGCCTCCCAAGTGCTGGGATTACAAGTGTGTGGCATCACATCCAGCACTTCTATCAGTATTAAGCCAGGAGTCAAAGTTGAAGTCACCACTGCAGATGATCGAATCAATTACTTTAATAAATTATAGGTTATTTAATAAGAAAGAGTCACATATGGTGATGAATGCCTGTAGTTCCAGGCCTCAGGAGGTTAAGCTGCAAGACTGCTGCGAGTTTGAAGGCAGCCTGGACTACACAATGAGTTCAAGGCCAACCTGGACCACATTAGAGAAACCATGTCTCAACAGACAAATAAACAAAACTAATTAAAGGAAAAAAATACAGAAGCTTAAAAAAAAAAACGGCCTATCTTCACAGAACTTATACTATAGTGCTCTGTGCTCTTCTATGTTGGTATAGGTAAATAAGTAAATAAATAATAGATTTTTTTAAAAAATCAAGGTGCAGGGCTGAGGATTTGGCTCAGTGGCACAAGCACCTGCCTGGTAGGCACAAGGTCACGAGTTCAATCTGGAGTACAAAAAAAAAAAAAAAAAAAAAAATCAAGGTGCATATAAAAATCTTTACCTTTCTACCAGGAAAACGTTCTCATGATGCATACAATATCTCTAGAAGGTTATACCAGAAAATGTTAGTTAACAAAAGAGGAAAACTGAGGGGATGCAGAGCAGATGAAAGTAGACAACAATTCATCTAAGCTTTTTATAGCTTTGAGTGCGTACCATGTTGTCTTTGGCCATTTTCTGTTGCCAGTAACACAATTCCACAATCTGAGTAAACAATCAAGAAAATTATTTTCACTCTTGGCTCTGGTCCAAGGTCAAAAGGATTGGCCTTCTTGCCAGCGAAAGTCCAAAGGCAGCACAGCACATCACACACAGAGACAAAGGACCTGCATATGTGTGTACTTAGGACCTCACATGTGCTACACAGGTATCCTTTTACTAAGCCACATTCCCAGACCTTTTAAAATTTTTCACTTTGAGGTAGGGACTCAGGTTTTTCTGAAAAACTTTCAGTCCTTCTGCCTCAGGCTTTCACATAGCTGGGATTACACATGGGCATAACAATTCTCGGTTTCTCCCTTCTAAAACTACCACTAATCAGTAAAGGAGGTGCCACATCTCTAAACGTGGCAGTGGGCGGTTTCCACCCTGACACTACACAACGAGGATTAAAATCCAACATGAGCTTTACTGAAGACAAACCATATTCAAATCACAGCACATGTGAACATGGCTTTAAAAATAAGTTCAATTAAAATTAAACAAAATTAGATACTTGCTTGGTACCCTGTATGACTGTAGTTCTATGAGAGGCTGAGGCAGGAGGGTTAGAAGTTTGAGCCCGGTTGGGCAATACAGTGATTTAAGGACACTGTGTTTCAAAACTAAAACTAAAAGAAAGCTGAAATTTTAGTTTAGCAAGAAAGCCCTGGGTTCACTACCAGTAGTAAAAAATAAATAAAGAAAAAAAGAAAGATAGAAAGAAAGAACTCAAAAACAAAAGACTTTATAGCTGGGCATAATAGCATGCACCTATAATCCTATCACGTGGGAGGCTAAAGCAGGATCATCTAGTTAGGTCCAGCTTGGGCTACAAAGTGAACTCAAGGCCCCCTGAACTGCACAGTAACCCTGTGTCAAAAAGACCAAAAAAAAATTTTTTTTTCAAAAAAAGAGATATATTTGGTGTTTTGTTTTATTTTGTTGAGATTGCCTCTCACTATGCAAGGCAGATAGGACTTGAACTTACTATGTAGCCCAGGTTGGCCTCGAACTTGCACCAATCCTCTGCCTTAGCCTCTCCAATGCTGAGTTTACAGGTGTGCACCACCACACCCAGCTTGAGAGATGTATCTCAGAACAACAAATAGAAACATCAGAAAGAAAAACATAGGAACTGAAATTAAACCACAAAACTCACACTATGGCAACCTACCTAGAGCTCTTCATATCTCTCAGGAGCTATTCCTATTCTCCATTCCTATTCCCCAATAAATTTTCCTACTCTTTAAAAAAAAAAAAAAAAGAAAAAAAATATATATATATAAAACAATAGAATAGAAAGAGAATTAGGAACATGAGCTGAAAAATCATCCACTTTTTCCGAAATAAGGGCACAAAAAAGAAATAAAAAATATGGAACATAAATTACTAAATATGAAAGATGACATAAATAATCCAATATGTAATAGGATTTGAACAGACCAGAGAAAAGAACAGAACTAAAAAGATAATGCTCAAGAATCCTCCAGAATTTAAAACAGAAATGAGATTCTAAATTTCAGGAGGGGGGGCCAGGGATTTAGCTTAAGCACCTGCCTAGCAAGCGTGAGGTTGAGAGTTCAATCCCCGGTACCAAAAAAAAAAAAAAAAAAAAAAAAAATTCAGGATGGGAGAGAATATTTGCAAATTATAAATCTGATAAAGGTTACATAAATACCCCTTAAAAATAAAATACCTAAATACATCCAATTCAAAAATGCAAAAAAGGCCAAGCGTGGTGACGTACACCTGTGATCCCAGCACTTAGGAAGCTGAGTCAGGAGGATAGTTGCAAATTAGAGACCAGCCAGGGCTACAAAGTGAGCTCAAGGCCAGCCTGAACTGCATAGAGAAACCTTATCTCAAAAAGACAAAAAAAAAAAAAAAAAAAAAAAAAAAAAGCAAAAAAGGGCTTGAACATTTCTCTAAGAAGATACATGAGCTGAAAAATCAATAAGGTCAATAAGCACATGAAAAGCAGCTTGGCATTGCTAGTCATTAGGGAAATACAAGCCAATATCACAATACCATTTCATACCCACTAGGTATGGTTATTATAAAAATTTTTATAAAAAGAGAGACAAGTATTGGAGAAGATGTGTGAAGACTATAAGAAACCTGTGTAGCTCACAGAAATGTAAAATGATGCAACTACTATGACAAACAGTCTGCTGGTTCCTTAAAAAAAGAAATAGGGCAGTCATAAAAAGGCAAATACTCTGCTTTCATGTACATAAGTAGTCAAACTTCACAGAAACAGAAAGCAGAATGGTAGGTGCCAGGCCTTGGAGCAAGGAAGAAATGAGATACAGACTCTAACAATGATAGAAAGTTTCAGTTTCATAATCTGAAAAAGTACTGGAGATTGGTTGTTCAACGATGTAAATACATTTCATACTACTTAATTCTACACTTAAAACACTTAAAAGGAGAAAGTTTATGTTGCGTATTTTATGACAATTGCTTAAAAAGAAAAAGTTAAACACAAAATTACTGTCTGACCCAGCAAGTTCACTTACAGGCTATAAAGAAATCAAGCAGAGACTCAAAAGAACTGAGAAACTCCAATAGAGTACTTACATGTCAAAAAAAAAAAGTACTTACATACCAATGCTCACAGCAGCATTATTCACAATAGTCAAAAGACACAACTTACATGTTCAAAATAATGAGTGGATAAACAAAATACTGTACATGCATATAACATGGAATTTTTTAACTATAAAAAGGAATGAAATTCTGATATAGTATATAATACAACACAGATAACCCTCAAAATGTTATCCTAAGTGAATCTAAACACAAAAGAGCATTGTATGAATCTGCTTATATTAGGTATCTGGAATTCACAGAAACAGAAAATAAAATAGAAATTCCTAAGGGCTGGGAGAAGCAGGGAATGGGAAGTTAATATTTAATGATACAGTTTCTATTTGAGATGATACAATGTTTTGAAAACAGGTAACTCTGATGGTGATGGTTGCACAATACTGTAAACATAATGCTGAAGAGCATGCTTAAAAACGGTAGCCAGGGCCGGGGATTTAGCTCAGTGGCATAAGCACCTGCCTGCCAAGTGTGAGGTCATGAGTTTGATCCCCAGTACCGAAAAAAAAAAAAAAAAAAAACGATACCCAGGCGCAGTGGCACACATCTGTGATCTCAGCAGTAGGGAGGCTGCAGAAGGAGGAGCACCACAAATTTGAGGCCGGCCTGGGCTACTTAGTGAATTCAAGATCAACCTGAACTAGAGAGTGAGACAAGACATGGGCCCAGGATTTAGCTCAGCTGCGTAAACACCTATCTGGCAAGCACAAGGTCATGAGTCTGATCCCCGGTACCAAAAAAAATAAATAAATAAATAGACAAAGACAGTGAAAAAAAAAAAAAGAAAAGGTAAATTTGCTGCACATGGTGGCACACACCTATAATCCCAATAGCTGAGAGACTGAGGCAGGAGGAGTGCTGTAAGTGTGAGGCCAGCCTGGACTACAGAGTGAGACCCTAACCCCTCCCAAAAAAGACTAGTGTATGTTATATGCCTTTTATCACAATAATTTTTTTTAGATTAAACCTTTTGGGGCTGGGGATTTAGCTCAGCGGCATAAGCGCCTGCCTTGTAAGCAGGCAGTCGTGAGTTCGATCCCTGGTACCAATAAAAACGAAAAAGACAAAAAAATATATAGATTAAACTTTTTATTGTAGCTAGATAATCTAGGTTTGACAGAATAGCAAACTTGGTGTAAAAACAGATTATTGGTGTTTACTTAGGAATATAACAAAGTAGGAAACACTAGGGAAAATAGAAATATTTTTGCATTTTATAATACCCTATTTTAATAGTTTTTTGGGAAGTAGATCTCTGTTTGTTTTGTTTTACAGTACTGGGGATACTTAGTACTTTAATTTTTTTACAAGAGAGACCAGGAGAACAAGAAACTAGAGAAAGAAGGTGAGTAGACTGGCCCTGAATCAAGGCCAACAGCTTCCTGATACTGTTGGTTTCAAGCAGGAGCCTAAAGAGATGTCTTTCTATGGTCTGTTGGCCATTTCAGAACTTGGGCAGTGAAATGGTCAATTCATTAGAAAGAAACAGCTTGAAGCAACTCCCTATCCTGTGAGCAGCTGTGAACGTGGCAGGCTGTAGCAGCCCAGCACAGGAGCCACCAACATTTACTGGGACCCAAGCCATGCTGGAACCTGGAGCACAGGAAACCAAGCAACCCCTTGCCCCTGCCTGTTATGTTTTGTTGAACTTCAGTATACATGAAAGTATGGACAGCTATTTTGAAGAGAACGAGAGACTCTACAACAGCCATTAGTGACTTCTCTATTGTCTGGTTTTGAAGACCTACAATGCCTTCCTCATTCTGTTCAGATCAGTTTTATACTATGTTGTTTTGTATGAATTATCTGTATGCAAACACATAGACAACTATTTGGAAGAAAACAGGAAACAATATGATAGACAATGAAGATCTCAGATCATCTAGCTTTGAAATTTATATCTCTTACATTGTTTTCTTATGTCCTATTTAGTTCTGTTTTGTTGTGTTTAATTTTACCTCCTTTAAAATAAAAATTAAAAAAAAAAAAAAAAAAAAAAAAAAAGAAGAGGTGAGTAGAGACAATTTTGTGGAGTTGTTATGGTCCTGAAAGGGAGTAAGACATGGGAAAGAATAGCTAAAGAGAATATTCAAAACATGCATTTTTCATTAAAAGAAAGGCAAGAGAATTTTTTGATTTTAATAAGTAAATGGAAAAAATACCAAGGGAAACAAGGATGGAGGGGCATGTCCAGCTCTGCCCCGGTGCTGGGGCAGAGGCTGAGGCGGTGTGTGAAGGGGTGAGCCAGCACCATCAGAAGCGAAGGGAGACTGTGGGGTTCTCTTCTGCTTCCTGCGGTTCTCTCAGTGAATTAGGAAGGAAGCTCCTCCCTGAGGATGAGGACTAGAGAGGAATATTGGAATTTGATAAGAGAAAAAAAAAGGTCTGAAATAAATTGAGAGAATGAATGAACCAGAGAAATATGATAGCTTATGAGTACTTAGGGCTCAACATTATCTTAAAAAAAGAAAAAAACTAAGCAAATAAGCCTGGCATGGTAGCACTTGTCCCAGCTACCTGGGAGACTGAGGCAGGAGGATTGTTCCAGGCCACAGTGCGATGGTCTCAAGAAAATAAAATACATGGAAACATACACAAATGCATACATGTATACATACAAACATGCATGCACACATGCATACAAATAGGCTCCGGGCATAGCTTAGTGACACGGTGTTTAGCATATGTGAGGCCCTGGGTTTGATCTTCAGCATGACAAAAGAATCAGCAAACAGAAACTATGCATGCGTAGTTTATATGTACATATGTAAGGTATGTGTGTATCTGTATAAATACAGAAGTCCACACATCAAATGGCAAATAGTGGTTATTATTACAGACAATACATATACACATACGCATAAACACACATAGACATGTACATATGTGGGGAAGACAGAGGTGAGAGACACATCTTTTTTTTTCTTTTTGGTCTTTTTGAGACAGGGTCTCGCTATGCAATTCAGGCTGGCCTTGAGCTCACTTTGTAATGCAGGCTGGTCTTGAACTCCTGCCATCTTCCAACCTCAGCCTCCCGAGTGCTGGGATTAAAGGCATGCACCAGCACACCCAGCTTTAAATTTGTTTTTGCAGACAACATGATTATATATTTGGAACATCCAAAATAACTGAAAAACCATACACAATAGGAAAATTCGATAAAATAAATATAATCTGAAGAAATCTTCTAGTCTTTTAAGTTTTTATCAGCATGATTTGGTTTGGCTTGATTTGAAGTACTGGAGACTGAATTTAAGGCTTTCACACTGAGCTACATCCCCTGTTCTTTATTTTTTTATTTTGAGACAGAGTCATGCTAAATCATTAAATTGTCCATTCTGGGCTCACACTTTCAAGCTTCCTTCCTCAGCCTTCCAAGAGTGCTGGCGTTACAGCCGTGTGCCACACCTCATTGAGCATGTATTATTTTTATAATTAAAATAAATTATCCCACAAGTTAAGAAGGAGCTTATAAAGAGAATTTAGAATAGTAATCAAGACCCAGAGTACTCTGACTAAACAAAACCTCTGTTCTAGTTAAACACAACTGTTGGCTCTGGCTCTGCAGTGAACGGATATCAGCAAGACAATCTGAAAACTGCTGAGGTATCACTCACCTTGAATACTTCAGAGAAGAAGCCGGACCCTATTTTTTCACAAGTGAAGTCATCCAAACGTGTCAGTCTGGAAAAGGCACTTATAAGAGCTCGATATGAAGATGGCCAAACTCTCCCTGCCTGGGCCACATTCACATCCCCTCCACCACCTCCTTCGAACTCCTCCAGACGCTCCACTCTAGGGGGAAATCCCGCAATTGAGTTCCGCTTGCTCCGATCCATAATCCTATAATGACTTGCTTCTTCTTTTTAAGAAATAACTTCACACGTAGTAAGTTTTTGTTGAATTTTACTTCTCTTCCAGTTTGACCCTAAAGAAAAGACAAAAAGTCCATTGAAACTATAAACAAATATATGCAAATCAAAGAATTATCAATGTAAAAATATTTTCCTTCACAGTCTTTCTCTCCATTTTCATATCTAAATACTTTCATGTCTTTAGTTTGAAAAAAAATATTGATATACTTAAAACTCAAAATGGGGTCAGTCTTTATGTAAGCATAACATAATGGAGATCATCAGTTACAATTTAAGTAACAAAATAACAATGATAGCATCTCATTCATTAACCCTATTTTCCAGGAAATGTAGTATGGGCTAGGGGGTATAGCTCATTGGTGGTGTGCAGGTTTATTTTGAAATAATCCATAATAAAAATTATTACATTCCTTTCACAGAAAGATCACTAAATGTTAGAGATGAAATTACAATGCAGCCATTCATAGTGTTGCATGCCTGTAACCCTAACTACTCCAGATGCTGAAGCAAGAAGACTGCAAGTTCAAGGCCAGCCTGAGCAATTTGGTGAGATCCTGTCTCCAAATAAAAACTAAAAAGAGCTGGAGATATAGCTCTTTGGTCCTGATGTTAACATCCAGTATTGCAAATGAAAAAGAAAGGAGCAGGACTGATTCAAAAGTCTGTGTTCCTACCAGGGACCTTTACAGCCTCACATAATTTTCTTCTAACTTGAAAAATTATTAAGTCCAATATAAATTGAATATGACTAAGACTTCAAAATTATATCAGAATAAAAATATAAAAAGTGCCAGGAGTGGGGGCGCACTTCTGATCCTAGTATTTGGGAGGCTGAGGCAGGAGGATCATTGCAAGTTCAAGACCAGCCTGGGCTACAAAGGCCAGCCTGAGCTCAAGGTTAGCCTGAAATGCATACCAAGACCCAGTCTCAAAAAGACTGATAATAATAATAAGATAGAGCTAGAAAAGGAAAAATAAATAACTTCAGAAAAATAAACCATAGTAACATGAAACTGAATACAAAGAACATAGTTGCTTGCTAAATTAACCGTCCACTTGGACAGGTCTGCCTTCTACTGACTTTTTTCCAGTACTGAGTATTAAACCCAGGAGCACTCTTGCCCTAAGACACACTCCTTAGCCCTTTCCTAGTTTCCTTCTTAGTTTTTGTTTTGAGACCAGGTCTTGCTACTTTGCCCTGGATGGCCTCAAACTCAAGATCCTCCTTCCTCAACCTCCTTCACAGCTGGTTTACAGGTGGTTTACAGGTGGTGTTCCATTCACCTGGGACCACTACTGACTTTTTCATTGTTTGAGATACAGTTCATTTTTAATGAAATATATTAATTATCTCCTCAAATCCTCAGGATTAATGGGGATGGCAGGTCCTAGTTCTCTACACAGAAGCATGGAAGACAAAATTGTTGTAGTTCAACAGTCTGGTTTTACATTTTCAGCTGGGTGGGAAGAGGTAAGAAATTGCTAGTTACACCTGAACTGTTTTGATAGGAGTTCTGTTACAAGTTTTACAGTAGCACAATTCAATGACAATTTTGATATTTTTATTTTAAAACGTAAACAACAATGTATCTTTGCTAACAGCACTTTTCAAGGGGGAGAAAAAGGTGGATTGTTTTTGTTTTTTTGGGTTTTGGGTTGCTGTTGATTTGTTTTTGTACCCAGGCATTGAACTCACAACGTTGCATTTGCCAGGCAGGCGCTTGTGTCACTGCGCTAAATCCCCAGCCCTGAAAAAATATTTTTTAAATTGTTTACTAAGATAACACCCACTGCTACAGAAACCCTAAATAAAGATATTCATTTCACCACTGTATGGAATGGGGACACAGGTGACAAGCAGTTCATCTGTAGGAACAATAGATAAACTGCACCATACAGCACTTACATAAATACATTATATCTAACAATACAGCACTTACATAAATACATTATATTTAACAATACAGCACTTGCATAAATACATTATATCTAGCAGTGATAAGCAATTACATCTAGCAATGTGCACATATTACAAAAGCAATGTTGGGGGAGGGATAGCAAATTTAGTTGGGTAGTATCATTAAAATTTCATTCAAAACACCCCCTAGCCCCACACAGGGGACTGGGCTACATCTCAGCTCTTTTAAAATTTTTCATATTGAGACAGGGTCTTGCTAAACTGTTACACTCAATGGGTTCAGCTGGAACTATACTTCAGCCTCCTAGGGCTCTGGGATTATAGGTATGCAACACCATACACTCAAAACTTAAATTGGGCATGACAGCATACACTAAAATCTCAGCTAGTCGGGAGCTGAGGCAGGAGGATTTCAAGTTCAAATCCAGTTTGACCAACACAAGGGGACCTTGTCTTTTTTTTTTTTTTTTTTTTTCTTTTTATTGGTACTGGGGATTGAACTCACGACCGCCTGCTTGCAAGGCAGGCCCTTAAGCCACTGAGCTAAATCCCCAGCCCTGGGACCTTTTAAAAAAAATTTTTTTTAAGGGATTTGGGCTACAGCTCAATAAACGAGTGTTCCTGATTTAATCCCCAGTACCAACAAAAAAGAATTTTTTAAGTTACAAAAAAATTTGCATGATAGGGGCTGGGGATTTAGCTCAGCGGCATAAGTGCCTGCCTTGCAAGCAGGCAGTCGTGAGTTTGATCCCTGGTACCGATAAAAATGAAAAAGACAAAAAAAAAATTAAAAAAAAAAATTGCATGATCATCTCCATAGTATATTATATAGCCCTTAGAACGAACAATTTGAATTTAATTTTTGCCCCATTAATGAACCTAGACATTTATTTAACTGTTCTACATCTCCAGTTCCCCAACTGGAAATAAAAACAGGAGCTACAGGGGCCAAGGGTTTGGCTGAGAGGCACAAGTGCCTACCTGGCGAATGCGAGGTTGTGAGTTCAATTCCCAGTACCAAAACAACAACAACAACAATAAAAAAAAAAACAGGAGCTATCCAGTTGGAGCATTTATTTGCCTCCCACATACAAGGTCCTCAGTTCAGTCCCCAGTAGGGAAAACAAAAACAATAGCTACATTATACTATTTTATATATTAACTCATTCAATCTTTATAACAACCACAAGACTATTGATTCGATGACTAGCATCTGGTAAGCAGTAAATCTTCAACTCCTACTATAATTATTAAAGGTAGATATTTATAGTGAATATCTAAAAGCATGAACTAAAAAGATGATAAAGTCATAGTATAATTACCTTGGTGGGAAAGAAGAAAAATGAGACAAGGTGGAAAAACAAAAGGAACTTCAATTATAACAATAATCTTTGTTTCCTTTTCTAAAAAAAAAAAAACCACAGTAGACAAAATGGTATGTTCGCTATTTGTTATTTTTTAAAAATATTTCTTGGGGCTGGAGGTTTAGCTCAGCGGCATAAGCGCCTGCCTTGCAAGCAGGCAGTCGCGAGTTCGATCCCTGGTACCGATAAAAAGGAAAAAGACAAAAAAATATATATATATATATATGGGCTGGGATTTAGCTCAGTGGCATAAGCGCCTGCCTGGCAAGCACAAGGTTGCAAATTCAATCCCGGTACCAAAAAAAAAAAAAAAGAGAGAGAGAGAAACTGATAAAAATTTAATATTTTTTTTTAAGTCTATCGCTAATACAATAGCTATGCAGTATGCTTAGGCCAAGAAAATTGAAAACAATTTGGCAAATAAATAGCATCCCAACATCCAAACCAAGCCTCCAGATTCTTAGACTTTTATTCTGTAACAGTTCCACTATAGTTTTTGGTCCAAGGAGAATTTATATCTTAGGTTAAAAACCTCAAAAGCACTGGGGAATTTTTTTTGGATAGTCTAACTTACTTAAGTCCTAAGTTTAAAATAAAAAGAGCTTATAACAAACCTGATATATAGTGTAGAACTCCTCTTACATGCTAGTCATACTAACCACTGAACGGCTGAGATGAGAGGTGAAAAGTACAGACTCCCTCATGGAAATAAGAACTTTATTAACACATTTTGGAAAGCTGAGCTCGGGAAAACTTCCAAACTATGTCTTCTGCTCCTTTGGACACCAGACTAAATAACGACATTTTAAATGAAAGCAACTAAGCTAGAAATAGCATTCAGTATGTCTAACATGTCTAATAGCAATATGTCTAGCAATAATCAGCCATAAAAGGGAGTAAAACTGTGTATCAATACATTCTAAAACCACACCCTACTTTTTTTTTCCCCTCATCCAAAGATTCAAAATACTTTTTAAAATCTCAAAATGAGCTGAACATTTAGTCCTGTGGCATAAGTGCTTGCCTGGCATACACAAGGTTATGAGTTCAATTCCCAGGATCAAAATAAAATAAAATCTGAAAATGATTTTGGGGGGAGGAGTTCAAAACAATCTCACAGTGCAGTCCACATTGGGCTTGAATTTACTATGTAGCATTAAAATGGCCTTGAACTCATGGCAATCCTCCTGCCTCTGCATCCCAAGTGCTGGGATTATGAGCATATACTACCATTCTTAGCTGAAAATGAATTTTTTGTTTTTGTTTTCATCTTTTGCAACAAGGTCTCGCTATGTATTTCAGGGTGGCCTCAAGCTCACTAGGTAGCTCAGGCTGGCCTCAAACTCATGACAATCCCCCTGCCTCAGCCTCCCAAGAGTTGGAATTACAGGCATGCACTACCATGCCTGGCTGAAAACGATTATTTTTAAAATCAGAAAATATACTGTTTGAAATGTGTGAAACTAAAATGCTTTCTGCCTCTGGATGATCTCTCTTAGTCTTATTTATGGAATACTCTCTCTGATACTAGTAATGCCCCTCAGAGTATACATTTTTTGGGAACAGAGAGAACTACAGTTACTCTTACCTTTTTTTTTTTTTTTTTTTTTTTTTGTCTTTTTCCTTTTTATCGGTACCGGGGATTGAACTCACAACTGCCTGCTTGCAAGGCAGGTGCTTATGCTGCTGAGATAAATCCCCAGCCTCTACTCTCGCCTTTACTAGGAAGAAATAATGATTGAAAAAACACAATTTTAGCTGTAAAGAGTACTCGGTCCAAGAGATTATACTTTGTTGATCAAGTAAGAATAATTAATTTTAAGCTTGCAAAAATTTGTATTCTTAAAATGAAAAGTGGGGGTTTGGGCTATAGCTCAAAGGCATAAACGCCTGCCTGGTAAGTGCAATATCATGAGTTTGATTGCCAGTACCCCCCACAAAAAAGAAAAGTTGTAATACTTGATCTGCTTCACTAAAAATATTTCAAGTAGAGTCCCAGTGGTTTTCATCTAGTGTTTGTGAATTTTAGCGGGAGTATTTGGACAGGGAGGAGTTATTTCCACAGCAATAGGGGTGTGGGTGGGCAGTACTGGTATTTCAGTGGGCAGAGACCAGAGAAGCCAAATGGGCTACAATGCACAGAGCAGAACTGCACAACAGAGAACTGTCCTGCCCTGAATGCCAGAAGAGTCTCAGTACAACACCATGGTAGAAAAGCTTAGTCACTTCTGCTCTTCAACTAGGAAACAACCTTTAGTAGTCATTCGAAAATGCCAAAATTATGTGACTTTCAAGGACACATAAATAATTTTGTAGTAACTGTGTTCATAAACTTGGAAGTTCAAAACTTTTTGCTTTACACAGACAGGTTTATATTCTAGTATAGTAGTAGTTTATTCTGGGATTGATTTAGCCTGCACAAAGAAAACACAATTTGAGGGGGGTTTTTTATCCCTGGTTCTGAGGACAAAACCCAGGGCTTTTACACTCAGCTACATTTTCAGCCCTTATTTTATTTTTGAGACAAGGTCTCACTAAGTCACTAAATTATCCAGGCTGGGTTTGAACCCAACTTACTTATAAGCTCTGATCACTGCCTTGCATGCACAAGGTCCTGGGTTTGATCCTCAGCACCACACACACACACACACACACACAAACTTTGATGAGAAGAAATAATTTATCCACAAAAAAGTTAATGAGCTGGACGTGACAGTATACACCTGTAATTCCAGCACTATGGAAGCTGAGGCAGAAGGATGCAGGAGTTCAAGACCAGCCTGGGCTACATAGCAAGTTCAGCCTAAACTATATAAAGAGACCCTATCTCAAAAAAACAACAAAAAAGTTAACAAACTACTTTATACCAGTGTATATTTTATTTTTCCAAAGTGAGAATTCCATAGTCATTTCTCAGAGAATCAAGAAGATTTTAGAACTCTTACATCATGCTCTTGTCTGAAATGTTTCTGGAAATAGTAACTGCAGCCACCACTTTGTTTGTTTGTTTGTTTGTTTGTTTTGTCAGTACCAGGGTTCGAACTCACGACTGCCTGCTTCCAAGGCAGGCGCTTATGCCGCTGAGCTAAATCCCCAGCCCCTACAGCCACCACTTTCTATGGTTCATGCATTCTACCAAGAGTTTTATGTATGTTACCTCTAATTTTTGTGACAACTCTGCAAGACAGCGTTTTGTTTTGTTTTGTTTTGTTCTGTTTTGTTTCTGGAGACAAGGTCTCACTGTGTAGTTCAGGGTGCCCTTAAATTTATATATAGGAGAGTTTAAGCCCAGGTTGAGTGCTGGGATTACAGGTATGCACCACTATGCCCGGTGAAGGTGGGTATTATTATCTCCAATGTAAAGATGAAAAAATTAAGACTCTCAAATACAATAATGAGAGACCATCTCAGGATTCAAATCTACTATTCCTGAATTTAAGCACTTCCCATTATAACATATCTCCTCCACAATCACAGGTAAGCATCTGAAAAATTATTTATGGATTATCTATAGAAAGCTACTACTGCCGGGCGTGGTGGCTCACGCCCATAATCCCAGCACTCGGGAGGCTGAGGCAGGGGGATTGTTGAGAGTTCAAGACCAGCCTGGGCTACAAAGTAAGTTCAAGGCCAGCCTGAACTGCAGAGAGACCTTGTCTCAAAAAAAGACAAAAAAAAAAGAAAGAAAGCTACTACCACTCTCCATCCTCCCACAACAGGGAGACTAATGAAGCCACAGAGGGCTCACCAACCTCTAAGGTTTCAGTCCTTTAATAACTATGCACATAAAAATTAGCTCTATGCAAACAGACTCTCTAAAGAATGAGTGCTAAACAGGGAAAATACGCCAAATCTCAATCGTTCCTACGTTTCCATTATAATGTACAGTATTTATTTCTTATAGCTTCATTTCACAAAAATGGAGAAGATGCAACTTTACACAATAGTGTAGACACAAATAAAACCTTGCAATGCACAAAAAACTATCAACCAAGCTGGGGATTTGGCTCAGCGATATAAGCAGCTGCCTGACAAGCATGAGGTCCTGAGTTTGATCACCAGTACGAAAGAAAAAAAAGCTATCAACCAATAGGTAATAGGATATGGCAGTACAGTATTAGCCAGCAACCAAAAATCTTCAGTGTTTACCCAAAAACAGAATCATGTGTTCAAACCTGGTAACAAAGTTTCACAAACTGAGTAAAATGAGTGTATGAAATTTCAGTGAACTTTTACATCCCTTGTATAAAGACAAGAAAAAAAAAACAATATACTCCTATTTTATCTAACATCACAGAGTGTGCAGAATGTGGTGGCACATGCTGCAATTTCAGCACTCAAGAGGCTGAGACAGGAGCATTGCCTTAAGTATGAAGCCAGTTTGAACCACAAGACTTGTCTCAAAAAAAAAAAAAAAAAAAAGCCAGAGAACAGCCCTAAACTAATTAAAATAAGGATTCATTATGAGTGACATGTAGTCCAGAAAACTGGTCATTTATTTTTCCAGATTAAGAATACTAACAAGTCTAATAACAGTGTATCAAGACCAAACACATGGCAACTCTACATGACAGGTCTGCTCAGTGATTATTCTTTCTACATCCCAACACAGCAAATACAAACACATTTCAGGATGACTGCCTAATTAAAAATAAAAGCAGTACTGCTGAGCTTGCCATCTTCCTGTGAAATAAACTGTGGTTTCTATTCAAACCAAATGCATTGTAGCATTAAAACTGGCACCCTTTATTTAATTAGCCATGGAATTTCACAACGCCATATATTAGTGCCAGACAGATCAAAAGCCAGTTCTTAAAGTGCATTAGCTTTTTTGCATAAGCATCATGATTGTTATGAACTAGAATTCCAGTAGCTGGGCCATGACATAAAACAGAAACTTAGGCTCAAAACTATAAAGGCATTTAGTGGTTAGCTAGTTAAATGTTTTTGATCAGTGTGGGAATGTCATCTATTAACTCACTCAAATGTTAACAGGAGTCCCACTAGGTACAAGACATTACAATAGGTTCTATCATACTTATTAAACATTTACCATAATCCAGATTCTTTTCCAAGTGCTCTACATTTAATATCCATTACAGTTCTATAACAGTACCATTAACCCCTTTCATTTTTTTATTTTTTTTTCTAAAATCTAAGTGTTGATATTAACCCCTTTTACACATTTGGAAACAAAGCCATGAAGGAATTGTTAAGTTGGTTAACCTAATAGCCAAGAAGTGCTAAGAGCTAAAATTCCAGCCCTGTGCCGGGTGTAGTGGTACATGCCTGTGATCAAGAGGATTACTGCAAATTTGAGGCCAGCCTGGACTACATAGTGAGTTCAAGGCCAGCCTAGAAAATACATTGAGACCCTGTCTCACAAAAGAAGGAAGGAAGGAAGGAAGGAAGGCAGGCAGGCAGGCAGGCAGGCAGGCAGGCAGGCAAGCAAGCAAGCAAGCAAGCAAGCAAGCAAGCAAGCAAGCAAGAAAGAAAGAAAGAAAGACAGACAGACAGAAAGAAAGAAAGAAAGAGAGAAAGAAAATTCAAACACAGCTAAGCACCTATAATCACAACACTCAGGAGGCTGAGGCAGGAGGATCACTGTGAGTTCAAGGCCACCCTGGACTTAAGAGAGCTCAACACCTGCCTGGACTGCATAGCAATTAATTGTCTCAAAAAAAAAGAAAGAAAAGAAAGAAAAGAAAGAAAGAAAGAAAAGAGAAACAGAATTCAAGCCCAGAACTTGTCTCTTTAATCACTGTACTAACACTACTTCTCTGGAAGGCTAAACAAAACAGAGTAAAACAAGACTTCCCCTCTTAAGGAGCTTAGTTCCAGAAAGACACAATGGATACAGCACAGTGCAATTGCTAATGTCCTGACAGTGAGGACAGAAAAGTAGGAATGGAGGTAAGTAGTTTTAAAAAGGAAATTGGCCAGGTATGGTGATGCACATCTGCAATCCTGCACTCTGTAGGCTGAGGCAGAAGGACTGAAATGAGTTTGAGGCCTGTGTGGGTTACATGGGGAGTTCAAGGCTATCCTGAACTGCACAAGACTCTGTGTCAAAGAACCAGAAAGGAACGAAGGGAAGAGAGAAAGAAGGGAAAAGAAAGAGAAGGTGGGAGGGAGAACAAGAGCGAGGGCAAGAAGGAGAGAGGGAGGAAGGGAAACAGGGAGAGAAGGAAGGAAGGAGAAATAAACCAAATGGGCTGGTATATAGTTTAGCAGTACAGCACTTATCTAGCATGCACAGGCTCTGGGTTCAATTTTCAGCACAGCTAAGTAAAATTTAATTCAGCTTTCATTGTTACCTTATCTGTTAATGTGCCTTTAAAATAGCCGGACAAGTAGACCAGGGATTTAGCTCAGCGGCACAAGCGCCTGCCTGGCAAGTGGAAGGTCATGAGTTTGATTCCCACTACCCAATAAACAAATAAAGAAAGAAAGAACAACAAAATAGCTGGCATGGTGGCACACTTCTGTAATCCCAGCACTCAAGAGCCTGAAGCAGGAGGATCCTTGCTAGTTTGAGACCAGAATGACCTACAGAGTGAGCCCAAGGCCAGCCTGAACTGAATAGCAAGACCCCGTCTCAAGAATTAATTAATTAATTAAAATACAGTGGCACTCTAGGCAAGGTGCTGCACACCTGTAATCCCAGTACTTGAAAGGGTGAGGCAAGAGGATAGCTGCAAGTTTGAGCCAGCCTGGACTATACAACAAAATACTACCTTAACAATAATAATAAAATAACAACAAAAAATACAGTGGCAAGTTGCCATTAGAGCTAGCATGGTGGGAGCTGTGGTCCTTGTCAGTCAGGTTCCACAGGGGCCAGGGCCAGAAAGTGCAGAAGGTGATGGTGCAGCCCATCAATCTCATCTTCAGATACTTGCAGAATAGATCCCAGATTCAGGTGTGGCTATATGAGCAAGTGAATATGCGGACAGAGGGCTGTATTATTGGTTTTGATGAGTACATGAACCTTATATTAGATGATGCAGAAGAAATTCATTCTAAAACCAAGTCAAGAAAACAACTGGGTCGGATCATGCTGAAAGGAGATAATATTACTCTGCTGCAAAGTGTTTCCAACTAGAAATGATCAGTGAATTAAGACAGCAATGAGAAGCAATGGTAATTAGGATAAATGTCAATTACTATGTGTACCCATGTAAAAAAGGCAGCTGATTAAGTGGTTTGCCTTGGGAGTATTTGTAAATGTTTGTTCATATTGTTTTGGCTACCCTTATGTTTTTACTGGAGGTCAATAAATGTAGGGTTGTTTTTATTTAAAAAAAAAAAAAAAACACAGTGGCAAGCTGAACATGGTGACACACATCTGTAATCCAAGCACTCAGGCAGGAGAACTGTAGTAAATTGGAGACCAGACTGAACTATACAATGAAACCCTGTTTTAAAAATATAAAAATAAGGGGCCAGAGATTTAGCTCAGCATTATGTGCATTCCTGGCAAGTGCAAGGTCATGACTTCGATCCTCAGTACCAAAAACAAATAAATAAAGATACAAAAACAAAGTCCAACAACATACCCTCAATGGTAAAAATTTGCATTGAGCATGGGTAGCACAGACCTGTGATACCAGAACTCTGGGACACTGAGGCAGGAGGGGTACAAATTACAGCCTGCTTCAGGTAACTTCAAAACCTCAAAATAAAAACAGAAATGAAAACCAGAGAATGGCTGAAGATATAGCTCAGTGTGAAAGCCCAGGGTTCAATCTCCAGTACTCCCCAAAAATATACATACATATATATATATATATATATATATATATATATATATATATAATTACCTATGTGATTTACCTAGCACAGAATTCAGTGAAACTATGCATACAAAGAATACAGTTCATCTTCAGTGTATTCTAAGCGTCTTTTACTTATATGCTGAAATATACAATGATATAAAAAAACAAACTGATACTGAACCCTGCTCAAGTAATCTGAGATGTTAAAATATAAATATAAAATACAGAAATGTTTAAATTGCAAGGATATAGTTTTAATTTAAGAGGGTTTGAATGTGACGAGAAGATAAAGCAATTTGCTTCTATTTCTGAAGTTAGAAAATAGTTTATTTGAAAACAAAGAGTCTTAGAAACTGCAAGAAGAAAGCAACCAAGAAGAAAGAAGTTAGGTCCCTACAGTTAGGTTAGGCTGTTGTGTAGTTTAAAGACACAGATTAAAGACATTGGACACAGATTAAAGACATTGGACAAAAAGGTAAAGAAAATCAATAATATGAAGGAGTACTGAAAGTTCAACAAATGATATTTTTTCAATCTTGTTTTCTTTCTCAAATGTATTACTGTGCCAAAAGGACTATTTCATAGCTATGAGTGACAGTACATACCTGTAATTCTAACACTAAGGAGAAGCAGAAGCAGGAAGATCTAAAAGGACTAACTTAACTCAATGCTACAGCACTTGGCTAACATGAATGAAGCTCTGGGTTCAACTGTCAGCATCTCACAACACACACATACACACACACACACACAGAGTCATTTTCAGTTCAGATTATCACTCCTTTACAAATACAATTTTCTTTAATAATATTTCTAGCCAGGCATGGTGGCACATGCCTGGAATCCCAGCACTCGGTGAGCTCAAGGCTAGCCCGAACTGCATAGTGAGATCCTGTCTCGAAAAAACAAAATAAAATAAAATAATAATATTTCTACTATTTCATAGTCATGAAATATTTCAACAGCATTTCACACCAGCCAGAAGAAAGTACACTGCTAACTATTTTCATATAACAAACGACAGTTTTAAATTCTTTCAAGGATATGTGTTGCTTACAAAATTCTTTATCCTGATATTCAAGGACTTGGCTCCACTTAAACTATTCTTTCCAGGTGTGGTGGTGCATGCCTGTAACTCCAGCACTTGGGAGAGGCTGAAGCAGGATAACCTGAGTTCCAGTCCTGCCTGGGCTACATAGTGAATTCAATACCAGCCGGAACTACACAGTAAGATTCAATCTCAAAAAATCAAATAAATAAACAGTAAATAAAAACCAATCATTATCAACCCCTGACTTAGTCCACATGTTCAATGCAGTGTTCCCTTCCTACCTGAGCTTACCTGATATCCTACCTCTTTCCAGTTCTTTTAACCCTCGCACTTGCCAGATAGGTGCTCCACCACTGAGCTAAATCCCCAGCCTTCTTTTAATACTTTTTGATTACACGTTTACTTATTACTCAACTAAGGTTTTTTGGGTTCTCTTAACTCCACTCCCACACTCGCTTCCACCATCTGCTCTCTAGGCTGAATAAACTTTCCAGAACCCTTCATGTGTCATACAAAGGCTCTTCCTTGTTTGGCCCCTACCAGATCTAGCCTCATTTCTAGCTCTTCTACCCAGAGACACAATCTACACCAAACACAGACACTGTTCATTACATTCAATGACTATGTGTGTAATATTCTTTTTCTGTGATGTGTTGTTTTCATTGTTTGTTTTTTAAGAGGTTAACTCACTACAATGTAGCCCAGGCTGACCTCAAACTCCAGGGAATCCTCTCAGCCTCCTGAGTCTAGGATTACAAACAGGCATGCACCACTGCATCTGGCTCTTGGATATGCTCTTTTGGATTTTTCCACACAGCTCTTTCAGTAATCATCTCCTATGGGAAGTATTCTCTGAACTCTCAATCAATCCTTTTTGTTCTTTTGATAATCCCCTGCATGAATCTCAGTTATATTATCAAATAGCATTTAATTATTGCTTATCTCTACCATTGGACTATGAGCTCCATAAGGGCTTGGTCTTGAACTTGCTCACCTTCAGATGAATTATGGCATATAGATTTCAATACTGTGATATTCATCAAAATTTACAGGGAGAAAAAATAGGAATTAAGATTCCACATTTCCTATATAAAAACAAAAAAATCATTAGCTTATTCACTCAGTAACCAATATTTATTCAGCACACTCTAGGGGCCAGGCACTATGCCAAAGCCTAGAAGTTGGATTTGACAATATAGACATCCACAGAGCAAGAATTCTGAGAGGGTACAGTCCAAAGTGTTAGCATTCATTATTAATTCGTTGATTCTTGGGCAGGTTACAAAAATGTTTTATTTTCTCCCTAGAAATCTACTCTACTTTCCTAATTCTTTCTTAATGAATATGCAATTCTTTGATAATCACGTAACTTTCTTTTAGTCTTCCCAGATTATAAAGTCCTACAAATCAGTAGGATTAGTACCCAAAGTAAACAGTGTTCAAATTTGTGAACCATAGCTAATGTGAGTGCAAAACAACTGAGAACTTTAGTCAGATTCTAATACAAGGAACAATAAGACTAAAATATACAAAAATATTTCAGGATTTCCATGGTAGAACTGTTGTGAAAATCATTTGAAAAAGATCCCATGCAAATAGTCCAACAGAAACCTAAACCATAAGATCAACATCATGCTAGTTTTTCATATCACAGAAAAAAAATTGTTATCACTCTGTTCTATTTAATGCAGAGAAAGAGAGGTGCTATATAACTTGTTTGGAAGACAAATTAATAAATAACACCATATTTCATCTGTATAATGATTTACAGTTTACAGTTCACAAAGCACTTTGACCTTCACAATAAATTCTGCTTTCTTATTTCCACTGGATAGATTAAGAAGCTAAGGACTGAGCTGGGCGTGGTGGCTCACGCCTGTAATCCCAGCACTCCGGAGGCTGAGGTGGGAGGATCATTGCGAGTTTGAGGCTAGCCTGGGCTACAAAGCGAGCTCAAGGCCAGCCTGAACTGCATAAGGAGACCCCGTCTCAAAAAGACAAAAAAAAAAAAAAACCTAAGGACTGAGAGCTGGGGATGTAACTCAGTGGTAGACAGTTTGCCCAGCATACAAAAGGCCCTGGCATCAAAAAAGAAAATGAATAAGTAATAAGTAAAAGAAACTAAGAGTTGAAACCTGGACAGCCTTTCTAATGAAAACTCAAAATCCAAAAGCCATGAAAGAATACACTGCAAAGTTTGTCTTCATAAAAAGGAATAAAACAGCTGGGGGGGGGGGATAAAATAAAAAGTCAGCAGGCAAATACCAAATGAGGTTAGAGGCACAGTTCAGTGGAAGTCTGTGTGATTAATCTGCAAGAGGCCCTATTTTCCCTCCTCAAGCACCAAAAGGAGTAGAGAGAGAAAAACTTATAAAACATAGCAGACAAAATATTTCACTTTTTAGTTGCCAGGAATTTAGCTCAGCTGCAAAGCAACTGCCTGCCAAGCACAAGGTCCTGAGTTCAATCCCCAGGACCAATAAAAAAGATTTGTTTCCAAACTATTTCACTTTTTACACCGAGTTGTAGCAATCAGTAGGAAGTGATTAACAACAGAAAAGGAGGTAAAGAATTTAAACAGGTAGTTTACAAAAAAGGAAAGAGGAACAATCATATATAAAGCTACTCTGAGATATCATCTATCAGATTAGCAAAAATTCAAGTTTGTTTTTGTCTTTTTTTTTTTAATCGGTACTGGGGATCGAACTCAGACCATGCGCTTGCAAGGCAGGCGCTTATGCCCCTGAGCTAAATCCCCAGCCCCTAAAAATTCAAGTTTGATAGCAGCAAAACATAATACTAACAACACAGATCCTGCAGCCAGTATTTTAATTTCTGCCATGCAGTAGCTGTGCAATTTGGGCAAGTCACTTAAATTCTTTAGTGCTTAATGTATTTACCTGAAAAACAGAGATAATAGTGGTACCTACTTCAAAAGGATTTTACTTCGATCCCCGGTACCGATAAAAAGGAAAAAGACCAAAAAAAAAGGATTTTACAAAGGTTAAATGAGATAATATACATAAATTATTTAGTACCCATGGCACATAGTACACACTATATAAACATTTGTTATAATATAGCCAATGTTAGTATGTAAATAGGCACTCATATCAGAACAACCCTAAGGAAGGCAATTTTAGCAATATATTTCATAGTGATAAATGCACACATACTTCAACTTCTGTGAATTTATCCTATAAATTTCCTTGCACAAATGTAAAATAACGTGTTCAAAAGTCTTCTTTACGGCATTTCTTGTATTATTGAAACATTGCTCTCAAAAAGAGTGCTATACTATATTTTAAAATGTGCACTCTAGGGGCTGGGGATTTAAGCTCAGTGGCATAAGTGCCTGCCTTGCAAGTGCATGGTCCTCAGTTCGAACCCCGGTACCGATAAAAATAAATAAATAAAAATTAAAAGGTACACTCTTAAACCAGGTAGAACAGCATATACCTGTAATCCCAGTACTCAAAGCAACTAAGGCAAGAGGATCAACAGTGAGTTTGAAGTGAGCCTGAGCTACACAGTGAATTCAAGGCCAGCCTGAACTGCATAGCAAGACCTTATCTAAAAAAAACAAAAAAACCCAAACCTAAAAATAGAAGTACCATTGGAGTAAGACATGGTAACACATTCCTATAATCCCAGCACTCTGGGAGGCTGAAGCAGGAGGATCAAAAGTTTAAGCCCAGCCTGGGCAATTTAATGATTTAGAAGACCCTATCTAAAACTGAAAAAATAATTTTAAGATTTATTAGTCAGCACTGCAAAAAGAGAGAGAGAGAAAGAGAAAGGAAGGTGAGAGGGAGGAAGGGAGGCAGGCTGGCTATTTGATCTCAGTGTAACACTCCTTGGCATGATCCCAAAAGAATTAAAGACAGGACACTAGAATGATATATGGATACCCGTGTTTACTGTGGCACAATTCACAATAGCTAAGCTGTGCAAACAGCCTAGATGCCTGTGAACAGATGAGGGTAGAAAATATGATCTATAGTCCCATAAAAGCCAATAGACTATCATTCAGTCATGAAGAACAAAATCAGATCATTTGCAGGAAAATGTGTGGAATTGGAAGGCATCATGTTATGTGAAATAAATCTGACTCAGAAAGTTAAATATTCTATGTTTTCTCTTATGTGAGCAATCTTTAAAAATAAAAAAAGATGACAGTAAACTACAAGGTAAACTTTTAGAGATGAGGGAGAGGTTGGAGGAGTAGGGAGGAAAGAGAGGGAAAAGTAATGGGAATTAAAATACTCAAAATATGTTACATGCACGTACCAATATATCAATACAAATCTCATTATTCTATATTACTAATAAGAACTAATTTTTAAAAAGTTCCCTTATAAAAGATGGAACCAACATACTGGGCAGAGTGGTACATGCCTGTAATGCCAGCCTATGGAGGCTAAGGCAAAAGGATCACTGTGAGTTCAAAGCCAGCCTGGGCTACAGAGCAACACCTTGTCTCAAAAAAAAAAAAAAAAAAGAAAAAAGAAACAAACAAAACACACACACACACACACACACAAAACTGAAGCAACATAAATATCTATAATAAGGAACTAGTTAAATAAATTATGATACACCATTCAATGAAATTCTAGAGAATATTAGGCAAGTACTTTTTAAAGAGGAAAAAAAAAAAAACCAAGAACGAGGAAGCTGTCTATGTAGTGATCCGGAAAGAGCTCCAAAATATATTAAATGAAAAGGCACAGCTGATAAGGTGGAGATAGTCACAGTAGAGACCACAGACTTTTGCAAGGAAAGTGAGAAAAAGATTATATATTCACATTTGAAAAAAAAAAAAGATTATATATTCACATTTATAAGCACTTGTCAAGAGAAACTAAAGACAGGCTTGGGGATACAGCTGAGCTGAAAGTAGCAAAACCCTTGCCTACCACACAGGAAGACTTGATTATATCCATGGCACAAAGAATAAAAGCAGTTGAGAAGGGGCAGATGCAGGACATACTGTCTACTGTTAATATAAAAATGTATAAATATGTAAATGTTATATATAAATATTTTACATGGGGAGATTTAGCTTAGTGGTGTAAGCACCTGCCTGGTATGGGTTCTATCCCCAGTACCAAGAAAAAAAAAATCCATCAGTAGCACTACCAAAAAAATCCTAAAATAAAAAACCTACAAAAAGTAATTTATCTATAATCATGCAATTAATAACAAGTTTGACTACAAATAGGAGTATTTGTAGTATTTTTCCAGTATTTTTCCTTTAAATATACTACATTTCTGGAATGTTAAGGAATAGGAGGTTTAAGAATTATCACAATCCAAGACAGGCGTGGTGGCTCACGCCTGTAATCCTAGCTCTCGGGAGGCTGAGGCAGGAGAATGGTTGGGAGTTCAAGACCAGCCTGGGGTACCAAGTGAGCTTAAGGCCAGCCTGAACTACATAGCGAGACCCTGTCTCAAAAAGACAAAAAAAAAGAATTATCACAATCCAGGTCTAGAGGTGCATGCTTATAATCCCAGTACTCACTTGTAATCTCAATATTTGGGAGGCTGAGGCAGAAGGACCACTGTGAGTTCAAGGCCACCTGAACTACTTAGCAAGACTCTGTTTCGAAGAACCAAAAAAACAAAAACAACAACAACAACAACAACAAAACCAAAACAGAATTTTAACAATTTAATAGGAGCTGGGATTTAGCTCAGTGGTGGATGCGCCTGCTTGGCAAGCGTGAGGTCATGAGTTTGATCCTTGGTACCAAAAACAAAAACAAACAAACAAACAAAAAAAATTTAATAGAACTGTAGTATTGGGTGGGAGGTATAGTACAGTCATGAGCACTTGCTAAGCATGCTCAAGGTCCTGGGTTCACTGCCCACAAAAAAAATCTTTACAAAAAGTTATTGGAAGCTGGGCATGGTAGCACACACCTGTAATCCCAGCACTTGGGACTAAGAGATAGGAGGATTGCTTCTAGTTCAAGGCCAGCCTGAACTGCATAGTTAGACTCTGTCTCAAAAAAAGAAAAAAAAAGTTATTGGAGATCACAGGGGTGGAGAGTCCTTAGCCTGCATATATACATTTTACCACAGAATATTCCAAATCACCAAGGATGTGTGTTTACAAAATCATCCTAAATATATATCTGTATAAGAGAATAACACATCATATATCCAAGACAGCATGTATCTGAGAATCTCACTGTTTATTCACATACAACATCCATACTATCCAGTGAATGACTTCCCGACAAGTGCCAAGGAACTTCCACCAACACAATGATAGGCCCCTCTTGATAAGCAGGCTGATCTATAGGACTAAACATCGCTCCTGCTACCACCCTGGATAAGTATGACATCCACACTGATGATACATTCAACATAGCCTCTTAACTTCCCATTACAATAACCTACACTTTCATTCCCTTTCAACAACACTAAGATAGTTTTGGGGTTTTGGGGGGTGGTTTTTCTATTTTGTTTTTTTGAGACAGGTTTCACTATGCAGTTCAAGCTGGCTTTGAACTCATTTTGTAGCCCAAGTTAGTTTCAAGCTGGTAGTAATCCTCCTACCTTACTAGTGCTGGGATTATAGACATGTTCTGCAATGCCTGGCTCCAGCCTAACTTTTTTTGTCTAGTTTGAAATACTGAACTTTCCAATTATGAATTTTCTTATGAATTCTGGTCTTTCAACACCTTTCTGATTATCTCCTTATTCTCTAAGTATACCAGCCTCCCTGCAGCTTTTATTTCTCATTCCCAGTTAAGACCCTCAGAACCAATGCTATCTCCCACACTATCACTATCAGTATAAAGATGTTCTCTATTTTATTGTTTTCTGCAAACTTCAGTTCTGGATCAACTCAATCATCTCTTTTGTCCTCCTGTTTTTAGGCTGTTGGAGAAAGTAAAATCCATGCTACTGGGCCTCATTATAAACAAAGTATTTCTAACTAACTAGGCCTCAGCAATCTTTAAAATCCTTAATCTATTTCCTTTTCATTTTCCACTAAAGATTTCCATGACCATAATATTCCAGTCAGACACTCACCATCATTCCTTTAATTGCCAGAGATAATTGATTTTTTCCACAGATAACTGGTAACATCAAAATAAAGTCATCTCTCAAATTCCCTCACGTTTTTCCCCCTAGCTCCTCATTATTATCCATGTATTCTATCCCTCTAGTGTAAAAGAAATGACCAACATATTTCCTAGATAAACCAACTAATCAACTTACAAGTTGATTCACCCGTATGAAAAAAAAAGAAAAACACATATGTGTGATATTGGAAAGAACACAGGTTATAGAATTAGTCAGATTTTGTTCAAATCCTTGCTTACAGTCTTCCCAAACTTATTTTATTTTTATAGTGCATGGGACCAAACCTAAAGGCTCAAAGATACCAGGCAAGTATTCTGCCACTGAGATACACCTCTCACCCCAGTCTCTCCAACTGTGTACAAGAGGGATAACGACACCTAAGACACCTAACACCTGCATCTTTCTGGTACTAGTCACGCAGTATAGTCTCAACACAGACAAGCTGCATTATTACCACCTCTCCTTCACAACCACTCTGCTGCCTCCCATTTACACCTCAATCCAAAATATAACTACTGTGATCACTGCCATCACTACACTGTCACAACTGCCCTTCAAGGGAAATAACTTCCTAACTGCTAAATTCAATAGCTTTTGGGCCAGGGATTGTAAGCATAAGGTCATAAGTTCGATCCCTGGTACCAAAAATAAATAAATTCATGAGCTTTTTTCTGATCTCCTTGTAGTTGACCTCTGAACCACTTGACACTGACAGTCCTGTGTGTGTGTGTGTGTGTGTGAGAGAGAGAGAGAGAGAGAGAGAGAGAGATTGAGAGAGACAGAGTCTCACTACACAGTTCAGGCTCTCTCAAAGCTCACTTTGTAGCCCAGGTTGGTCTTAAACTCTCAGTGATCCTCCTGCCTCAGCTTCCCAAGTGCTGAGATTACAGGTGTGTACCACCACGCCGGCCTGGTTTTAACAGTCATTGTCTAACCAGTCCTCCCTTTTTGTTTCAGTACTGGGGACTGAACACAGGGCCTTGCAAATGTAACTCTGCCATGGAGTTACACCCCCAACTCCCCAGCTCCTTTTGAAATCAGGCCTTGCTAAATCGCCTAGCCTGACCTCAAACTTGCAATCCTCCAGCCTCAACCTCCCAAGTATCTGGAGTTACAAGCCTGCGCCACCACGTCTGGCTCCCTTCCCTTCTTGATATTCTTTCTTGCTTTGGCTTCTGTAATAATGCCATTCTGTTCTAGCTCATGTCCCATTCCTCTAAGTCCTCTTTTTTGGTATCTGTTATCCTTCAAACAATGATGGTCCTTCTGGTCCCTGGCCCTTTTCTTCTCTTCTTTCAGTATTACCATCCCACATTAAGGTTTTAAATATCCCCTGTATATTCCCTCAACTCAAATTTATAACCTTTCTCCCAATTTTCAGAACCAAATTTCCAGCTACCCAATAATAATCTTTAAAAAACAAAAACTAAAACCTCAAAATTAAGTTGCTAAAAATCAAGTTCATTACCTTTCCTCAAAATTACCCCATACATTTATATTCTCTTTCCGTTAAGACTACCAATTTATAGCATAAGCCAAGTCACAAATCGCTCCCCAAAACAGTTTTTTAAAAACCCTGTCAATTCTAATCCGAAGCCTCTTGGAATCGCGTGCTGTTTGTCTGTCCCTTTCCCACTACCACTCTCCACATCCGCACCTGTTTCCTCCCTGCCTGGGCCTTGGGCCCGCGCCTTCACTCTCCAGTCTTGCTCCCCATTATTCTCCCCGATAGCATCACACCGAGCCCCCGCTTACCGACCTGACCTGCCTGCAGGGTGAAGAAGTCCACACTCTAGCAGGTTTTTCTCAGAGGTACACATGGAAAAGTTTTTCAACTGGACAACCCTGGGTTTCGTCTCTGGCTAACTCGGAGGAGTGGCTTCGGTCAGTCTCCCAAGAGAAGGGGACAGGAACTGAGTTGCTGACGGAGGCTCCCTGAGGGTGGGGTGGGCAGTCAAAGAAGGAGCGCCAAAGCCAGGTGAGGAGCCCCCGCCTGAGGGAGCGGGAGCTGGGTCTGGGGGGGCGCTTGGCGGGGGTTGGAGGCTCCGACGCACTTCCCCGGGTGGCGGAGGATTTCCTAGGTAAGGAAGGTCGCAGACCCGCGCAGACTTTGGACTGCTCCCGGTCCGAAGGGGACAAGGCGGGGCCGAAGAGGGGCCCGAGGGAAGCAGCTGGGGAAGGGTCGAGGTGGGGAGTGTCTCCTACGCCGCGCCACCAGCCCTGACCCCAGCACCCTGGCCTGGCCAAGGAGGTGCGGCACCGCAACGCCCGAGTTCGCGCCCCGCGCCCCGACGTTACCTAAAGAGGCTCCGAGCGGCCAAAGCGGAGCCTGCGCGGGCTGGAGCGAGCGCGGGCGCGGGAGGCTGCAGCCCAGAGTGAGCATAGTAGCCCGTGCGGCTCCGAGAGACGGCGGCTTCTCAGCCGGCAGAGGCAGTGGGTGTCCCTCGCGCGCAAGCCAGCGAGCTGGCGGGGCTAGCAGCGGCCGAGGACGAGGAGACCGCTGCCATGACCCAGCAGTCGGGGCTGTTCCCCCCGCACTTGTTTGGCGGGGCCCGGAAGACTAACCAGCCGGCGAGACCTACAGGGCAGCAAGAAGCTCCTCTGGGGCTCCCGGCCGAGAGCTGCTAAAGCCTGGGCTGGAGAGCGAGGGGATGTGGCCACACCTCCTTTTAGGCCCTCCCTCAGACAAGCCAATCAAACGTTGATCTTTGGTAAACGAACTAGTGGAATTACCCAATTAGCGCTAGGAATGCCACGTGGTATGGGGGTGGGCACAATGGGCATACGGAGAAGCCAATCAACAGCCCTAGGCGCCAACTCTTTGAGGAGGAAGGGAACCAATGAGAAGAAAGTAGAGGTAAAAACAGAAGAGGCAGTGTATCTAAAAGGAAGAACCCGCGAGCAGAGACAGCTATTGAGGAAAACCCAAATAAATACAGGAGCTTCTCAGAGGGCGAAACAGCAACCCAGGATGGACCAATCAAAGTGTCAAAGATATAACGATTGGTAATTGATAAAGTCCATTTAAAAGGGGGTAGATTGACGCGGTTTTTGGGTTGGTTAAATTATAGCTGAGAAAGGAAAAACCATCCAGGGATGGTGGCACATGCCTGCAGTCCCCACATTGAGATTTCAAAGGCAGCCTGGACTATAAAGCCTCGTCTTTTAAAAAAAAAAAAGTAAGTAAATATAAAAAATAAGTAGAAAAGAAAAGAATTAATGTGAATGCAATATCCTGGCATGCCCACGGAGACAAACAGAATCATGAGGTAAACATTCTTGCAGACTAAAAGACTGGGCTCCGTTAAGACTTAAGAAATAACACTCAACTGGCCTGAGAACACGTTTTTGGAAGAGGTGTGTGAGAAAAACAAGAATTCTGCACAACTGTTAAACAGGTACAGCTGGCTGTGGTGGTGCATATCTGTAATCCCAGCACCTAGAAGGCTGAGACAGAAGGATTGCCATGATTTCAAGGTTAGCCTAAACTACAAAGCTAAGACCGTCTTTAAAAAAAAAAAATTACCTATTTCCTCATACCTTCCATCTGCCTGGGTCCCAGGAGCTCCAACAAGTGAGCAAGAGCAAAGACAATGGAGAATAGGCACTTCCTTTCAGACATCTTTAGAGTCCTCTCCTGGAAGAGGGAGCTCTTGACAGATTAGTGGGATTTAAATAATCAGATTACTGATGATCCTGGTGGCAATGAAGTTAAAGAAAGATATGTAGTTTAAAAAAAATAAAAGGCAGGTGTGGTGGCTCACGCCTATAATCTCAGCACTCGGGAGGCCGAGGCAGAAGGATCACTGCGAGTTTTGAGACCAACCTGGGCTACAAAGTGAGCTTAACGCCAGCCTGAAGTGCATAACGAGACCCTGTCTCAAAAAGAAAAAATAAAATAGGGGTGGGGGATTTAGCTCAGCGGCATAAGCACCTACCTTGCAAGCAGGTGATTGAGAGTTCAATACCCGGTACCGATAAAAAAAAAAAAAAGAGAGAGAATAAAAAAAGAAAAAAGAAAATAAAGAGGCTGAATGTGGCTTATATGCCAAATTTCTCTTTTTTTTTTTTATGCTGAGAGCTATTTTTTTGTAAATGCTATCCTTTTTTAAAATCTATTTTTTGTAAATGCTATCCTGTTAAAGGAGCATAATCTCAGCAGAGCACTGCTTTAGGAAGATTAATTGATCGCTCACAAAACCTTTGAAAGGAAAAAATATCACAATCCAGTTCTTTGGTCTAGAGCATTTTCGGTCTAATTCTTAGGCAACAAATCATGTGCTGCCACCTGGTGACAGTTCAAATACTACTGTTACAGAAAAGGAAGTAAAGGAAAAAAGAAAACAGAAGGGATTAAAAAATGCAAACTAAGCTTTTGTAAATAAATTGTAAGTAAAGAGTTTTGTAAATAAGGAGTTGAAAGAGAGGGAGAGAAATGGGGGAAAAAAACAGAACAGAGGTATCCAGGACATGGTGGTGCACACCTGTAATCTCATCATTCAGGAGGCTGAAGCAGGAGGATGGCCTTGAATTGGAGGTCAGTTTGGGCTACAAAGTGAGTTCAAGGCCAACCTGAACCACACAGTGAAACCCTGCCTCAAAAAACAGACAGAGAGAGAGGTATATCATGTACAAGAACAAATTCCTTATGATGAATGTTATCCTTATGTATAGTTAAAATGTGACAACAAACCCATCAAGAAGAAACCAATTTAACTCCTTCAGTAAGCCACACAAGCAAGCCATGCAGAGCCCAGAAAGACAGAAGCCAGAAAGCATCTTCCATTTCCATGTACCCACCTGGCACAGGCTGCAAATGAAGAACATTCCCCCACCCACCCTCCACCCTGGGTAAGCAACCAGCTGGTTCAGACAGGATAAGTTGACAGCAACTGAGGTACAAAAAGCAACTGAATGCTTGTTATTGTTTGGTTGACTTTCCATTCCTGGGGCCGATGGTCTGAGCACCTATTAGGAAGGTAACAGTATGCACTGTGGCAAATATGGGAGATTTTCTTCTATCTTGTTTTTGAAACCAATATTGTCCTGTTTTGTTTTGTTCTGATTTATTGTTTTGCTTTATTCAATGTTCTGTTTTTATTAGTTTTGTTTTATTTGGTTTGATTTTGCTATGTCTGATGGATTAGACAACTATTGTAAAGATAAGAAAAATGGGAGTCATTGTTGATTTTCTATTATCCTGCTTCCAAGTTCTGTACCAATCTCACTACTTTGTGTTGATTGGCTTTATTCTGGTTTGTTTTGTTGGGTTTTATGGTCTTTAAAATAAAATGTGCCAACAAAATAAAAAAAATATTCACATTGCTGTTTAATATTTCTGTTGGGAAGGATCTCACACCCCTGCAAACCTATCTCCCACATAACTTGATGCAAAGCAGTTGATAAATAAGAAAAATCAGTCTTAAAATGCTACCATGACGGATAAATCATTTGGCCAGCAAAAAAATGTGAAAGACAGCAGTTCCTTGTACATGATTTAGCAAGAAAATAAGAGTTGATGGCAAGTTTTTTTCTTTTTTAACTGAGTCTGTGGGATTTGAATCACTGTAGGGACATCTCCACAGCCCACTACACATCTTAGCTCAGGGCAAACACATACCAGGGCTGCTCTCCACTTATCTTTTGCCTACATTTAGCAGTGGGAAAGGGCCTTACTACTAAATGTATTCCTAATGCTTCTTTTTTTTTTTTTTCCTAATGCTTCTTAAGAAACTTTGGGTGGCGTATCTAGAACACAAAGACCAGCTAAGGAGAAATAAAGCTATCTATAGCTAGGAAAATATATTTTCCACAGAGTCAAAATCATTAGCTACAAGCATTTTTTAAATGAAATATAATAGAAATAGACAGGGATATAGCTCAGTGGCATAATGCATGCCTAACATGAACAGGACTCTGGGTTTAATCCTCAGCATCTAAAAAGAAAATAAAAGTAACAAGGTACATGACTCCTAATAAATACTGAATCATGAAGTTATTGCTTTAGTGGTAAATATGTACATCTATATTTATTGAAGGTCAAAGTCAAAAATTTCTGATAGGGGATTGGGGGTTTAGCTCAGCGGCGTAAGTGCCTGCCTTGCAAGTGCGCAGTCATGAGTTCGATCCCTGGTACCGATAAAAAGGAAAAAGACCAAAAAAAAAAAAAAAATTTCTGATAACTATTAGATTCAAGTCAGAGACCTGAGACCAGGGAAGGGCTGCTATGGAAACACAGACTTAAGGGCTGGGGATTTAGCTTAGCGGCATAAGCACCTGCCTTGCAAGTAGGCAGTCGTGAGTTCGATCCCTGGTACTGATAAAAAGGAAAAAGACAAAAAAAAAAAAAAAACATAGAGTTAGGGCCCAGAATACAGCTCAGTGGCACAGAGCCTTCCTGGCAAGCACAAGGTCCTGAGTTTGATTCTCAGTACCCTCCCCCCACCAAAAAAAAAAGAAACACAGGTTGAAATATTCATCTGTGATGCTTGTCATTCGGGAGTGTACATGGGGGAATAAACTGCACCAGAGTGTGAGATGTGAGACTATATAGAGGTGAAGTGTCATCACATTATGTGCACCATACAAAACCTTCCTTTTTTTTTTTTTTGTCTTTTTCCTTTTTATCGGTACCAGGGATCAAACTCACGACTGCCTGCTTGCAAGGCAGGCGCTTATGCCACTGAGCTAAATCCCCAGCCCCTCAACAAAACCTTCCAAGTTTACAGTTTTTGTACTACGTACCTTTATTAGTTCCTATACTGTAATAAACACATTAGGTTAAAAAAAAAAAAAAAAAAAACAGGTTGGGCTACTAAGGATGAGGAAGTGTGGAGAGGCTGGAATAAGCCTCCGGAGGCAGAAGTTGGACATGAAGAAAGGAAATCTACTGCCCAATTCCAGGGTCCACCACAAAATCTCTGTGGTCCCACAGTACTATTGCCCCACAGCAGGGTCCTACTTCATTCAACTCACCAGAATGGAGACTTCTCTCCCTTTCCAACTTCATTTGTGTGTACTTACAGGGTACAGCGATAGATGTCTCAGATTTAAAAGGTAGAAGTCACAGGAAGCAATCACTTAATGGGGGGAAAAAGGGAATAGCTGAGTCTATCTCATGTGAATTATCACTCAGAAAACACATCACGGAAGCCAGACATAGTGGCGCATGCCTGTGATCCCAGTACATCTTATGAGGCAGGATGATTACCATGAGTTCAAGGCAAGGTTGGGCTACACAGTTCAAAGCTAGCCTTACCTACACAGCAAGACCCTGTCTCAAAAAGAAAGAAAGACACATCAGAGAAAGTTTAGCTATTTTATTGTAGCTAGAGAAAAGGGATAGGTAGACAGTGAAAAGTCTCAGTCGAGACACCACATTCCAAATGGACAAAGGAGTGGGAAGGCTGCCCAAAAACAAGTTGTAGGGAGGCTTTGTTCCACTATTCACACATCCTCCTCACAGCTCACTCCGGAGCATCTTCAGGTCCTGAAGGAATAGGTTATCTTGCTTAACACTCTGAGTATGGAGGCAAGAGCTGCTACATTTGAGGTTAGAAAGGGTGCTCCTCTGGAGATCTAAGAGGAAAGAAAAGGGAAGAGAAAAACCAGCAAGCACTATGGTATACACTGAGCTAGGTCTTGGGTCTGTTTGATAAGAGGAACATATCTCTCCAGTGCCACACATTAGGCAGCAGGCACCAAGCACTATTCAGATTCACTCTCCCTAGGACCAGGATCATGATCTTACCCCTACTTAGTTTTCTTAAAAGTTCCCAGCTACTGTTATTATCTGGAAGACTGACTTCAGAGCTAGATGAAGATGGAGACAAAGTGAAGGCGGTAGCCCGAGGCAGTTTGATTGGGAGACATGAATGACCTGGAAAGAACAGAATCAGAGGTAAAGATGGTAATGATGGGTCCAGGGGGCCTCCTAGCCATGAGTGTCCTCCTTTCTGAAGCCAGGATCCATCTAAACATACAGAGGTATTTTAGTGATCCCAGATCATGAATGTTCAATGTTGCTTTTATGGGCTACAACCCACTTTAGCCCCTTCTGGCCAAATTTAGAATAGCTGAACTTTGGGCCCCAGTGCTTGACTTTTGTAAGATAAATTCTCTTGGGGCTGGGGATTTAGCTCAGTGGCATAAGCACCTGCCTTGCAAGCAGGCAGTCGTGAGTTCGATCCCCAGTACCGATAAAAAGAGAAAAAAAAAAAGATAAATTCTCTCCACCTTCCCAGCATCCACATCTCCTGACCTTGGGCAGGCTCCTGAAGGGCATCCCAAGCTTTTGTTCTGGCAACCTCTAAGATGTGATCCTTGCCTTCCTGGCTACTTTGCTGCTGCTCCATCATCTGCCAGACCATGAACCCAGATAAGATGAAACCTCTCATTCTACAGGAAGAGACTCTCTTCCTATAATTGGCCTACTCAGCATACTTGTCCTTGCCTCATGTGGGCAAGGACAGTTTCTCATGGCTTAGAGCAAAAGAAATGGGAAGAAGAACTTTAGGTAAAGTGAAGAAATGGGTGGAGATGGGAGTGGAAAATGGTATCTTGGCTCCTACAGAACAAAGAGGAAGGATGGTACCTTTATTAAGAAATATATAAAGGACATGTCTGTTCCTGGTCCTACCTTCCAGCTGCAGGCCTGAGACTGCTGGGCCTCAGCCATATGTTTCACTAGTAGGTCCTGGTGCTGGCCTGCAGATGAGAGAGAATATAAAGTGACTGTCCTCCAACTTTTCCTTCTTTGCCTTGTGACCAGCCTGATGCTGAAAATTGAGACAATAGCCTCCTGGGCCAACTGTTGGAAAGCTCCCAAGCTGACTAGAGAGGCTAAACTCACTCATGAAAGGCAAAGATCAAGACAGAACACTAACCAGATTTCTTAGTAGCTCAAACAGGCAGATCTATGACCACTTGATGGGAGGCACTCCAGAAAAGTGGGCAAGGAATCACATATCCTCAATTTTTTACTTACTCAGCAACTTTAGTTCCTTCTGCAGAATCTCAGACTTCTTCCACAGCATTTGCCACCTACATGAGTGATAGTAGTATCATTCTAGAATTAATCAACAAACCCAGAGTGAGGAGGCCATCACTCTCCCAGTTTGCTGTTCAGATGCCTCAAGAAGGTAAGGCTTTGCCCATCACATACTCGGTCTGTAGGTGCTGATGAAGAACAATGGTAGTAGTGCACTCTCCTATTTTTGTTTCCATTCAGGCTTTGCTGTGGGCCCGCTCCTGCAACTGGATCTGAAGGTCCAACAGATCCCTTCTCAGCTCCTCCATCCATTGCTCTAGGAGATGGGTTTGCCCTTCTGAGGCCCCCTGCAGCAATGAGGCTGTAGTGTGACAAGCTGAGGGTCAGCCCCTCTGAGAACATTACTTGCAAATTAAGATATGTGAACACAAGAGATGTGCATAAAAACTGTATGCACAAGCTGGGTGTGGTAGTGCACACCCATAATCCCAGGGAAGTTAAGGCAAAAGGATCACTGGAAAGTTCCTGGCCAGCTTAGGCTCCATAGTGAGGTCAAGACTAGCCTAAACTACATAGGAAGCCCCAGTGACTCCTCCCAAAATTGTGGACACACATATAAAGCTGCATGTGTATGGAACTGAGAGTGTAGTTTAGTGAAAGACATGATTATCATGCAAAGCTCTGTGTTCAATTCCTAGCATCAAAACAAAACTGTGTATCTAAAGAAAAAAAAGAAAAAACTGGTCTGATACCTTCCAGGGAACTGATCTTGTACATCTGCAGCTGCTGCTGTTTCAGCAGGCACTGTACAGCCTGCTTCAGTGTGTCAGGTACCTATCCAAAAAGAAAAAAACATATGAGCCACCGGCTTTCCCAGACCTGGTATTCTCATCTCATCTCATACATACACCATAAATACAAACCTACAATTCCAAGCCTCCCCTGAACCTGAAATTGAAGCTGGGATCGAAAAATTGTAACTTCATCCAGGAGAGATGATGGTCTATAGGCTTCAGCCCTGCTCATACTCTCTTGGACAGGGACAGTGTCTAGAGCACAAGGCTGTTGAGCTTGGGCTCCTAACTGGGGAGGCAAGTGACAAGAGGAAACCCAGGTTCTAGCCAGGTTTCCTATGAGGGAATAAGGAAGGCACAAGGGCTGGGTCTATGTGGGAAAGAACTGTAAGAGAAAAGAACTATGAGGCAACAGAGTTCAGGAAACATTGGAATCTGGAAGGAACAGTGGATGGTACAGGCACGGCAAGAAGGCAAATCTCAGAAAGAGAAGGCTGGGGAATAGAAAGGAACAGTCAGTATCTATGGTGGAAACCCGCAGGGGATACAGCCTCTGCTACAAGAGAAATAGTTGTCCCACCTACAAACAACCACTTTGTGCCTCCTCACCTTCATCCGGGCTACATTTCCATCAGTTGCTTTCAGAAAGGCATCGAGGTGCTCTGACCAGCTCAGATTCCTACTCATATCCCGTGGCAGGGTTTTAGCTCCTTGGCTTATCGTCTACCCTTGCTCTCGGAGCAGAGTATACCTGAGGCACAGCTAGGAAAGACCACAACGTTAGAATAAAAGGAGGTGAGTAAGGATGCAGTACCAGGGTCAGAGATGCACTATCAGGCCAAAACTGTGACTCTGGCAGCAACTAGATAAGGGAGTGGCATTCTTGGGGAACAGGGAAAAAAATCAAAATACCCTCAAATGCGGATATCAAGTGACTGGAAAAGGCGCCGAGACTCTGGCGCCATCATGCCAAACTTGTGTCAGTGTTTAGCACTGCCACTAGGTTCAAATCCTGGAGGAGGCGGAAGAAAGTAAGATCTCACGGTATGGCAACATCAGCCAGCAAACTACGCCCGCTTTTTTTAGAACCAGCCAGACTTAGGGATGGCCCGGCCTACGTTTGCCAGGAAAAATACGTACGTTTACCTACCCACAAAGAAGCTTTTCGGGACACCGAGTCCTCTAAGCTCTGCAGCAATGGGTGTTAAAACATAAATGGACTACCAGTCCCATGATGCATCGCGCAGAGCCAACTATTCGATGCTGGTCCCAGCGATTCATGGGAAATGGAGTCCAAGCTGTCTTGGAAAGTAGCAGCCAAGTTGTGCCTAAGACTCCATTTCCCAGAAAGCTCAGCGTGTGCTCTTTGTAGCGTGGGCTATGGATCCACTGGTCTCAGAGCTCAAGCAAAAGGTTGAAGACACGTTGTGTCCTTTTGGCTTCGAGGTTTATCCCTTTCAGGTTCGTTTATCCCTCTCCCTTTCAGGTTCGTTTATCCCTCTTGCGGTTTTAAGATTAGATGTGAGGTTGGCCTCGGTACAACTGGCTTGAGACCAGTTCTGATTCTTCCCACAACTCCTCTAAGCTGTCTAACGTTGGGGACAATGAATGTTTCAGCGGGGACTTGCGCTGAAAGAGAAAGAAGCAGTCGTGCTTTTGCCTGTTACTCACATATGTCTTTTATACGGTCCTGTAACCTGTGTGGCTTTGTCATCTACGTAATTTACAAGAAAAAAGGTACCTGTGGGGTCAGGATCACCTTAAAAGCTCCTAAAGGAATTAGGAGAGGGCAAGGCGCGGAA
Source organism: Cavia porcellus (assembly GCF_034190915.1). NCBI lineage: Eukaryota > Metazoa > Chordata > Mammalia > Rodentia > Caviidae > Cavia > Cavia porcellus. The sequence continues at coordinate 39,169,087 of NW_026947508.1, forward strand.
GATTGGCATGGCAATGATTTAGGTTGACCGAGACAAGAAGGTCATTCCTGGTGTTGAGCAAAAAGCAATTGACGAGGGGCTGGGGATTTAGCTCAGCGGCATAAGAACCTGCCTTGCAAGAAGGCGGTCCTGAGTTCGATCCTCGGTACCGATTTAAAAAAAAAAGCAGCAGTTGACGGGTCGGGCGTAATGGGGCACGTTTATAATTCCAGTACTCGGGAGGCTGCAGCAGGAGGATGACTGAAAGTTCGAAGCTCGAGATATTTTGAGACATTAGGTAAAAGAGATCATACTCGTAAGTAAATACCTTACGTGTAAATACCACATTGTTTCTCAAACTGAAAGTGTAAGGACGGACCAAAATGTATAATAGGTATTGTGAAATGGGAAGAAAATGTTCAGAGGGGGAGAGGGACAAAGTAGGGGAAGGCAAGTAAAAAAGAGAAAAGGAAAAACTGGAAGCAAAACTTGTAGATGGGGGAGGGGTTGAAGGGAGGAAGAGGAATAGAAAAAACAAGTTATATCATTTACAGGTGTATATCTAAATATGTACCCATAAAATCAGATTGTGAAACGAAAAAAAAAAGCCAGGAATATAGCTCTCTGCACAAATGCCTGCTTGGCAAGCACAAGGTAGTGAATTCGATCTCTGGTACAAAAAAAAAAAAAAAAAAAAAAAACCAGAAAAGAAAAAAACAATTGGCTGGTTTGTTCCATGTACTAACAGAAGGGTAATTCATGAAGTTGTTAACCAACAGGGGTGGGCCAAGTATAGAAATAGAAATTGTGAACACCCGCCTGGCACGGAAGGCTCAGGCACCCACCCTCACCCCACCCCCAGTCCTTTTACATAAGTTCGCTTCTCCCACACCAGTGTTGTATACTTTAAACACTAAGCTGAATACTTAAAACACAAAGTTAAATCCACTTGGTATGAATTCTTTGCCTGGAGCTTAAGAGACAGCCTTACTTCCTACTCATTCCACTCAGAGATCCACAGCAGGGCTACAATGGAATGTTAAATGTGAAATAGATTGAATGTGGCTTGCTTGAAGAGAATTTGACAGAAAAAAAAATGAGGTTGAGTGCTGGGGATGTAGCTCAATGATAGAGCACTTGACACAATGGGAGTGAGGAGTAGAGTTTAAAAATGATGAAGGCTTGCAAGCAGGCAGTCGCGAGTTCGATCCCTAGTACCGATCAAAACGAAAAAGACAAAAAAAATGGGGCTGGGGATTTAGCTCAGCGGCATAAGCGCCTGCCTTGCAAGCAGGTAGTCGTGAGTTCGATCCCTGGTACCGATAAAAAGGAAAAAGACAAAAAAAAAAAAAAAAAAAAAAAGACAAAAAAAATAAATAAAAATGATGAAGGAGGGGCTGGAGATTTAGCTCAGCGGCATAAGCGCCTGCCTTGCAAGCTGGCAGTCGTGAGTTCGATCCCCGGTACCGATAAAAATGAAAAAGACCAAAAAAAAAATGAAGGGGCAAGGGATTTAGCTCAGCCGCAAAGTGCCTGCCTTGCAAGTGTGTGGTTGTGAGTTCTATCCCCAGTACTGAAAAGAAAAAAAAAAAAAGATAAAAATGATGAAAATATGATATAGAGGTACCAATCCCCCCAAAATAAATAAACTTGTGTATTACAGATACACACTAATAGGGCCAGGGATATAGCACAGTGGCACAGTGCCTGCATGGCAAGTGTGAGGTACTGAGTTTGATTCTCCATACCAAAAAAAAAAGGAAAGAAACCAAACATACACCAATAAAAACAAAATAAAATATTGTTAAAGGTATAAGCAATAATAAAGATGAGCAGCATTGAGGTTGTTATATTTTGTTTTGACCTGGCTTTTTTTTTTTTTTTTTGTCTTTTTCGTTTTTATTGGTACCAGGGATTGAACTCACGACTGCCTGCTTGCAAGGCAGGCGCTTATGCCGCTGCGCTGAGCTAAATCCCCAATCCCCCGGGGTTTTTTTTTAAGAAGTCTCACTTTGTAGTTTAGTCTGACTTTAAATTCTTAGTGATCCTCCTGCCTCAGCCTCCAGAGTGCCAGAATTACAAGTATGTACCACACACCTGGCATGTATTTTTAAATGCTCAAAATTCAATGCTAGGGCTAGGGATATAGGTTAGTGGCACATGCCTGCCTGGCAAGCACAAGGTCTTGAGTTCAATTTCTGGTACAAAATAAACTCTCCTGTATTCCAGCACTCAGGAAACAGAGGCAGGAAGATCTCTACAACTTTAAGGCCATCCTGGGCTACATAGTGAGCTCAAGGCTGACCTGAACTACATAGACTCTACCACTTCTACCAAAAAAATCTCAAGTTTCTCCCTCCCAACATCTGCCTTCAGTTGTCTTACCAGCCTTTAAGACTGAATTTCCAAGAAGGCCTTTGTAATTTCAGAGGACTATCATTGTAGTAATCATAGTATGGTTGATTTCCACTGTTCTTAGTTTATGAACTCTCTTCCTCTCTATTCTACTTTTGTAGAGCTGAGGGTTGAACCCAGAGGTACATACATAACAGGCAAGTACTCCACCAACTGAGCTACACTCCCAGCCCTCTGCCTGCTCTATTTTAAAACCTTGTCAAAAAAAAAAAGAGCCCTGTCGGGCTGGGGATTTAGCTCAGCGGCATAAGCGCCTGCCTTGCAAGCAGGCAGTCATGAGTTCGATCCCTGGTACCGATAAAAACGAAAAAAACAAAAAAAAAAAAGAGCCCTGTCAAATTCAAATGAATTGCCCATACGTACAATGTGCATATATGATACAGCATCACTGAAAATTTATTCAATGAAATGGAGGCTGGGGCAAATGTATGAAACCTTGAATACTCGCATAGGTATTGACTTGGCTGAGACCCAAGTTGGCTCTCTGGGCTGACCTGAGATTTTCTGTGTATTCCAGGTGGCTTGGTACAATGAACTCCTGCCTTCAACCTTCCACCTACCCCTTCCAGGACCTACTCTGGCCTTCCTAGTACTCAGCACACCTGCCATGTTTGACCGGGCCCTCAAACCATTCATACAGAGCTGCCACCTCCAACCACTGACCGACCCGGTGGATCAGTGTGTGGCCTACCACCTGAGGCGTGTTACAGAGGTGAGTAGGCCACCATTTTCCGCAGCCCTCAAACTTACTCTTCCATCTTTACTAATCTCAGTCCAAGATCTAGACCTAGGGCTAAGAGCCACTTCTCAAGTGAAATACCATGAAGCCAGCTCTGAAATGATACCATGAAGCCAGCTCTGACATTCTGTGGTTTCACGCCATTCTGCCTTCTCAAACTCAACTTTTGCCGCTTCTCTTTAGCAGACCCCCAGGATGTTAGTCTCACTCACCCTACACTGATGGCCACCTTTGTGAACTTGATGGCAGTCATCACCTCCAGACAGAATAGGAATGAGCCGAATACCCTCCAGGCATTGCTCTCCTGCTTTGCCCTAGATTTGCAAGCTTTATGCAGTGTTTGGGGCCTTTAGGAAACAGAAATATTTTACCACCACAAACAGCATATACACAGATGTGTGCATGTGCTGGGTGTTGCCACACTGAGATTCTGAAGAGCAAAGCTAAATCACTGTTCACAATGGAGGTTATCGAGCAAGACCTTGTGTATTTTCCTTCAAACATGGGTCCTCATGAAAAAATTTTTTTTGTCTTTTTCTTTTTTATCGGTATCGGGGATCGAACTCACAACCATACACTTGCAAGGCAGGCGTTTATGCCACTGAGCTAAGTCTCCAGCCCCCCTCATGAAAAGATTTATAACTTTCTTCACTTTGGAGATTCCCACATAAACTGCATGTTTTCCTTTCAAACAAGACTTCTAAGGACAGAGCCACAATAGCAAACACACAAATTAGGACTCCAGGACAAAATCAACTCCCCTCATGCTCACAAGATCCTGTCTTCTGTCCCAGAGCCTCCCAGAGCTGCAGGTAGAAGTCATTGCTGACTATGAGCTACACCCTAATCGGCGTCCTAAGATCCTGGCCCAGACAGCAGCCCATGTGGCAGGGGCTGCATACTACTATCGACGACAAGACGTGGAGGCTGACCCGTGGGGGTCCCAGGTCAGTGGGTAAATGTGAAAAAATAGGGTATACTGAGGGGAAAGGATAAGGCTTCTCCAAATAGCCCTATCAGGTCCCACTACTTCCACCTTCTCTGGATTAAACTGATACACAACATAAGACAAAGCAGTAATGTCCTGACACAGAGCCCCATCCTATCACATACTTTTTGGAATTTACCTAGACATATCCGGTCAGAAAACCTGCTCTAGCTGGATATGGTAGTACACACCTATAATCCCTGCGCTCAGGCAGTAGGATTAGATCCTCAAATTTGAGATCAGCCGGGGCTCCCTGGTGAGTTCAAGGTCAGTCTCAACTACATAGTAAGATCCTATCTCAAAAAACCAAAAACAAAGAAAATGCAAACCTGATCTATTGTCCTTAAAACCCTGCTTTAACATGGCTATCTTAGGGAGAAAACTAGACCAGTGGTAAGATTGGGAATTTGGGGGGCTGGGGATTTAGCTCAGTGGCATAAGCGCCTGCCTTGCAAGCAGGCAGTCGCGAGTTCGATCCCTGGTACCGGTAAAAAAAAAAAAAAAGATTGGGAATTTTTTTTTTTTTTTTGTCTTTTTCCCTTTTTTTTATCGGTACCGGGGATCGAACTCACGACTACCTGCTTCCAAGGCAGGCACTTATGCCGCTAAGCTAAATCCCCAGCCCCAAAGATTGGGAATTTGAGGCTCACCTATGAGGGCCTTTCCTCATAATCAGAATGAGTTTATTATTTATTCAAGTGTCTGGGTTAGGCATGGTGACACACACTATAATCCCAGTTGCCCAGGGTCCTGAAGCAGGATAGTAAGTTCAAGGCCAGCCAGGGCAGTTAGCCAAGAGTACTGCAGAGGGTGGGGGAGTTTATGGAAGTGAGATAAGTGATCAAGGGTAATGGGAATAGTTGGATTTGGTGTCAAGGTAATAAAATGACCTTGTTTTTCCTGTTCCCCCTAGCACATAGCAGGTGTGTGCATACACCCTCGATTTGGAGGTTGGTTTGCCATCAGAGGGGTGGTGTTGCTGCCAGGGGTCGAAGTACCAGATCTACTGCGCAGAAAGCCCCCTGACTGTGTGCCTTCAAGAGCTGACAGAATTAACCTGCTTGAAAGCTTCAATTTCCATTGGCAAGACTGGACTTATCGGGATGCTGTGGCACCCCAGGAGCGGTACTCAGAAGAACAGAAGGCTTACTTTTCCACACCACCTGCTGAACGCCTGGCCCTATTAGGCTTAGTCCAGCCCTCCAAGGAGCCCAGTACACCTCCTGAAATTCCCTTGACCAAACTTGAGAAGCCAAGAGGCAGAAGCTGGCTTAGTCCCAGTGCCTCACCACCTGCATCCCCTGGCCCTTAGTATCACTCTCTGTAGGACCCCACTTATAGTGGTACTTGCCAGGACTTAAATGGCTTTGGCACAGCAAGGTTTTATTTCCTACAGGAAATAACTCCTTCGGTTAAAGAAATCTTTTACGAATAAAGCTTAAGGCGCTGGGGATTTAGCTCAGCAGCATAAGCGCCTGCCTTGCAAGCAGGCAGTTATGAGTTCGATCCCTGGTACCGATAAAAAAGGAAAAAAAGAAAAAGCTTAAATTGTAAAGACAAGTCAAAGAACCCTCACCTGCCTTGGACTATGGATGGGACTGTAAGTCTTTGTAGTACTCCCAAGGTTAACTACTAGTTAAGACCCTAAGGGGCTAACTAGTGACCACTTAAGTTGTGAAGACTGAATAAATGGCATCTAAAACATGCTGAAACAGATAGTAAAAGTGTACTGGCTATGACTAAAGGTCTAGAATCCTGTGCTGCTATTTATAGGTCTCATCTGTAATATACAGGGGTGGACAGTCTAGAGTGGCTAAGACACTGAGGGTAATTGTGATAAATGGGGTGTGAGTGTAAGAACTGACTGGAATTCACAAATGCACTTCTACCCAAGGTTACCCGTGCTTGCTTCTCCCACCCAATTCCAAAGGGACAAAAGCTTCCAATTCTTACTTATCTGTCCTAAGATGCCAAAACCTGTGCTTCCAAGGGAGCCTTCCCAGTTATGTAAATATAGATGTCGAAGTAATCTCATTGCAACCATAACCTGTAATCCTGTCCTATAAGGTTGCACTTCCTTAGCCAACACTAGAGTATGACAGGTGTAGTGAAACAAAAATAAAACCACTGTTCAACTCAATTGGGTCTACCTGTTATCTCCCCAAGTATAATCCTAATTATGAAGCAGCTCTCATTTGGGAAAATCCGCTATTGTCTCAAAATAAACACCAAGGTCTCAGTTCAAGTTTAATAGACACTATAAAAGGTCAATGAATGGGGTTGGCCCTGCTACTGGTACATCATACATTATATGGTCTACCCCAACGTGCAGCTCAGACCATTACTACCAGTACGAGAAAAGACGGGTTTCCCCAGCTTCTATATGAAAGGCATGTTATCACCCCACACCACATCTTGTATTTAAACATGAAAATTAAAGTACAAAAGAGCTTTTGTTCTCATGGCCTAATGTTCACTTCTGCTTGGAGAAATACTCTTTGCTCTTCTGGACATCAGGCTTGATAGTATCACTGCCAGGCTTCCACCCAGCTGGGCACACTGAAAGAGAAAAGCACAACTAATTACTACATCACTCGATGTATGCCACCCTATTCCTGAATAGGGTGGGTTTCCTCATAACCAGTCTGAGCCTTATGGTCTCAGGAGCAGAAAACTTTTTTTTGGTCTTTTTGAGACAGGGTCTCACTGTGCAGTTCAGGCTGACCTTGAGTTCACAACTATCCTCCTGCCGCAGCCTGGAACTACAGGTGTGAGCCACCACACCCGGTCAAGAGCAGAAAACTTAAACCATGCAATCTCTCACTTTCAATGTCACGTTAATTACGTTATAAGCAGTAATTTAATCTTCACAGCCCTCTTCTTACCAAATTTATTCATGCCAAATTTAAAGAAAACAGCAACCTCAATTATGCTTTTTGAGATAAGTTTCTCACTACCTAATTCAGGCTGGCCTTTAACTCAGTGATTCTCCTGCCTCAGCCTCCCAAGTGCTAGGATTATAGGCATATGCTACTGTAATGGTCGGTACATTGTGTCAACTTGAGAAGGTTAAAAGTTTAAGCCACTCAGAATGAGGGCCTTCACTTTATAAACTACCTCATCCTGTGTACAAGAGTGCTACACTTGCGGGGAAGAGGAATATAGCCTGCTTACAATATATAGAAGGAAAAGAGGTTTGCTGTGCCCTCTTTTGCTCGTGCTGCTTTCCTATCTTCTACCACCTTAAAGTGTTGCCCCTGTGCATGCCACCCTGCCTTGGAGCCAGCTGATTATGGACTGAAACCTCCACAAACTTAAGTTAAATAAACCTTTCCCCTGTTAATTTTTGGGCATTGGATATTTTGTCTCAGCAATGAGAAAGTAATCAACACCCTACCCAGCTTTATGCTTACTTCAAATAAGGTAAATGTCAGCATATTAAGATATGTTAATAGGCAATAAATGAATATTCATGTTCTACACAATTTGATGTATGTTTTAAATACTTCTTTCAAACTCAGTGAAAAAAATAAACTGGATATGGTGGTACATACCTATAGTCTTAGCTACTTAGAAGTCTGAGATAGAAGTAACACTTGAGCTAAGGAACCAGTCTGGGTAGCACAGCAACAACCAATTTAAAAATAGGTAAATTAACTTTTTTATGTATCAAAGGACAGTATCAATAAATCATAAATATAATCCGCATAGACAGGCAGTGACACACGCCTGTAATCCCAGCACTCAAGAGGCCTTAAGGCAGGACTCTTGAGAGTTCAAGGTTAGGCGGGGCTACAAAGTGAGTTCAAGGTCAGCATGAACTACATACTAAGTTTCTGGTCTCAAAAAACAAAAACAATCAAAAAACCACAATTAGATACTTACTACCTACCTACTCAAAGGCTACAGTAAAATAAGAAAACAACAAAATGCAACAAAGTGAAGTATAAAACCAACCCTAAAGTCTCTGGTGCTACCTTCTGGAAGCAGTCTCAGCCTCCTTAGCACTTGATTACACCAGACTACAGAACAGAACTTCACACAGCCCTGCTTGTTTCATTGCCTTCTATTCCTTAAGTAAGCAAAGTGCAGCTTTTTAATCTTTCAGTTATGCACCAAATTTATCCTTTATCCCTCTCCTAAAAACTCCAAGTTACCAAAAGACTTTGAACTGGTCTGAAGAAAATGAAGCAAGGGAACTCATGTGATTCAGTTATTTGTTGGTGTGAAAGACATTAGACGTTCACCAATGTCTGATGGGAGTCTCATTTGATCAACTGAAACACAGGGAAGCCTGTTTTAGTCTAAGGCATTGCACCCTCATAACTTAAGATTTTGCAACCAGCTCTCTGGGCACAGGGTATATGCTGAACAAGTACTAAATAGGAAAGCCCAGCTCCTGTCTTGATATCTCTCCATCTGATTGTCCCAGAGAAAGGAACCAAGTGACTTTAGGAAGATTAAAGAGGATCAAGGTATCTTCTTGGCCATGGGGAAGTATATTACTCAGCTTTGCCAGGGTTAAGACAAAATACCTGATACCAAAATCTTTGTTTTGTTTGTTTGGTACCAGGGATCAAACTTGTAACCTTGTGCTTGCCAGGCGGGTGCTTATGCCACCGTGCTAAATCCCCAACGGGTCAAGGTATCTTGAGCAGCAGGTTAGAATATTTTGTTAAGAAACTAATCTATCTGTTAAACTAATGCAGATGGTGCTGGGGATTTAGCTCAGCTGCATAAGCGCCTGCCTTGCAAGCAGGCAGTCGTGAGTTCGATCCCTGGTACCAATAAAAAGGAAAAAGACAAAAAAAAAAAAAAAAACTAATGCAGAAAACAGATACCTTACAACTGTAGGGGATAGACACCTCCTGCTGTGGGCCAGACCTCAAGAGAAAAATAAAACAAATATACCCACATACTTCCTAAGGGTAAACACTGATACTCTAAATTAGGTAAGGGACACCTTGAGAAAGCCAGAAGGAGCCACTAAGCCACCCCCACACACACAGGAAAAGGTCCTAGTGTTTTGTTGGTATCAGGAATCAAACTCAGGTCAAGGCCTCATACTTGCCAAGCAGATGCTATGCCACTGAGCTATATCCCCAGCCAAGACCTTTTTCTTTATTTATGCCCCTTACTAAATAACTTGCTTCCCCAGTTGCTGCTGATTTAATCAATTTTACCTGAGCAATTATACAAACTCGTAATTCTTTTTTGTCAAATCCGTTTTATTTCAAAGGAAAAATTAACAATTTCAAAACATGTTAATCTGGGGCAACAATGGTACATACCACGCATTGTCATCCCCATATCATTCACCCAGTGTGCTCATACTCAGTACTGACTGACCATAGTTCTGTCCCACTTCATGCCCACCTTCGAATTTCCCATTTTTCCCCACCTTGGAACTTTCCTCTATAAAACCCCTAGAAAAGGTATGGTCTTTGGCAATCCACTCAGGGCCCCTTGTCTCTCACAGAAGCTTTCTTTTTCTCAATAAATACATTCTGCTCTTAACCTCCACTGTTCTAAAATTCATTCTTCGATTTTAGAAAACATGAACTCATATTGGACATCTACTAGAAGTTGGGAGTTTCTTTACCTGTATCAATAACCCGAGTCTCTTTTTCCAGACCAGAGAATCCGAAAAGTATTTTGTCTATGTTTATTATTCTGTCTTTAGATTAAGCCAAATTTTCCCTTTCCATAGCTGGCATTTTATTGGTCTTTGCAGAATTAATTTTTTATTTCTTGTTTTTCTTTTTTTGGTACTACGAATCAACCTCAGGACTTCCATGCCACTGAGCTATTTTTTCTTGATTGCACCTTGCCAATCCCTATGAATCTGTGAAATCTGTTACCTTATTTTTGGGGGCTGGGGATTTAGCTCAGCGGCCTAAGCACCTGCCTTGCAAGCAGGCAGGTCGTGGGTTCGATCCCCAGTACCGGAAAAACAAAAAGTAAAAAAGTTGTTTTTTGGTCGGGCGTGATGGCTCACACCTGTAATCCCAACGCTCGGGAGGCTGAGGTGGGAGGATCGCTGCAGTGCAGAGTTCACCAGAAGAGTACACTATGTGCCACTCCTACCTAACCAGGGGGCTTCTGTCAGTGAAGACCCAACCCTACCTAAGGACAGCGGACAGTGCCCACATGCAACACTAGGCCTTGGAACACCGAGGCAGCTGGGAGTTTGAGACCAGCCTGGGCTACAAACTAACCTCGAGGCCAGCCTGAACTACATAGTGAGACCCTGCCTCAAAAGACCAAAAAAAAAAAAAGGTTGCTTGTCATTACAGTTCAATGTTCAATTTAGGATAAATGCTGTTTGGTTTTTACTCTAAAAACACTAAATACCTAGCTGATTGTATCTTCCTCCTTGTACTAATTCTAGGCCATTTGGAGCTAAATTTGTGGCTCACATTCAGCAAGTGTTTATTTTATATGGTCCTCGTATTCTTTTCTACCTTTTTTCTATGGTCCTCTTTTCTATGGTCCTCTTTTCTACCTCTTTTCTACCTTTATTTTCCTTTTTTTCTGTTTTAATTTTCTATATTATGTTTTTGTCTTTTTTGGAATAAAGTTGGGCTGTAAATTAGAAAGAAAGGGAAAGAGGAGAAGGAAAGAGGAGACAGAACAAACAAATGGAAGCAAGTAGAAATGAGACCAAAAAAAAAAAAAAAAATTACAATTTTAAAACTATCTTTTAAAAAAAACTGCAGGACTGGGAATGTAGCTCAGCTGCACAGAGTCCCTGAGTCTGATTTCTGGTAATGGAAAAAAGAAAAAAAAAATTGAAAAGAAAAACTGCAGCCAGGTTTTTTGCCTTTGGGCAACTCCCTTTTAGCTGCAAAGGGGTCTACCCATGTCCTTTTATTTGTAAATGGTCCTTTTTAAATCCATAAAGGGATCACTTCTTGGCCCAGACCAGTTATCTCAGTAGGGCTGGGTCATCCTCTCCCACCAAGACTAAGACTAGAGATTATGGACTTTATTTTGTGTCCCCAAAACACAGAAGTGATCTCCAAGTGCCAAGTGTCATCCTGCCTCATTTCTTTGAAACACCTTTGCTCCCAGCTCAAGTACATCCTAAATCTACCTCTAGTATACCCTTTCCATGCCTGTTACTGAGGAATCCTGGAACTTGCTGAAGAAGGGTGAGTTAAGTTCCTTATTTCAGCCTGGGTATCCCCAGACCCAGCCCATGACATTACCTTCTCCATGTTTGTCAGTGAACTGGAAGGCCTGAACCAGTCTCAGAGTCTCATCCACAGAGCGGCCAACAGGAAGGTCATTGACAGTGATCTGCCGAAGGATACCCTTATCATCAATGATAAAGAGGCCCCTGGAGGAAAGATTGAGGAAAAAGCATTGTTAAAGTTTACAGTTGTGATTTGTTAGGATCCAGAACTCTGAATTACCAACCAGCCTTGTTAATGGTGAATAAAAAAATGAAATGAAGAAGCAGTCTCCAGATGAGGACTCTAGCTTTCTCCAAATGACTTTCATCCTACTACACAATTCTGATAAATTCCAGTCCCCCCAGAAGGGGAGAAGAAGCATACCTGAATGAGATGCCTTCATCAGCCTTTAAAACCCCATAATCCTGAGCAATGGTGCGCTTGGGATCTGACACCAAGGGGATGTTCATAGGCCCCAATCCTCCTTGTTTCTTGGGTGTGTTGATCCTACAGTAAGAGGTACATATCCAGTCACATTTAATCAAATCCTGAGGCTTTATGATATAAACTATACCTATTTCTTTCTTTCCCACTCTCATAGTCTATCTAACATCCCCTAAAACTTCAAATTTTCCCAGCACTAAAGTAATGACTGAAAAAATAAATAAAACTTTTTGCACTGTCACAAGCTGGAAAATAAATAAATAAATAAATAAAACCTTAAAAGTATTTTAAAAATAAACTAATGTCTGAGAATGGGAAGGCTGGTCATTAGTGAACACTCAACTGCAACACAAGTGGTGTCTCCTGATGCCAGGTGCCAGGTAATAGAGCACTAAGAAGCTGGGCGTGATGATGCATGCCTATAATCCCAGCATTAAGGAGGCTGAGGCAAGAGAATCTACCTTTGTGAATTGGAGACCAGCTTTGGGGTTACAAAGTAAGCTCAAGGTCAGCCTAAACTGCATATAGTAAAACTCTTGTCTCAAAGACAAAAAAAGAACACTAAGAGGAAGTCAGTCTTTGCACTTCTAAGAGAAGCCAATCCTTGAGAAGTCTATTGCCAAAGCCTCCCAGTTGGGCAGTCTACATGTTAAATGGATTAAAGATTTACCATGCCAGATGGCAGAAGTGAGAATCCACAGATGCACCAATCACTTGGCAGTTAAGTTTCTTAAATTCTTCTGCCCTATCACTGAAAGCAATTATCTCCGTTGGACACACAAACGTGAAGTCAAGAGGGTAAAAGAAGAATACAATGTATTTTCCTGGGGGAAAAAAAGGTGACAGGTTAATGATAAAAAACACTTCCAGGGCCAGGGATTTATCAGCTCAGTGGTGCTGCCCGGGCAAACCTGTAGTCCTGAGTTGCATTCTCAATACCAAAGAGGCAGGGGTGGGGAGACACATATGCAGGGATTTAGCTCAGGGGCATAAGTGCCTGCTTAGCAAGTGTAAAATCATGAGTTCAATCCCCAGTACAAAAAAGACTTCCTTGCTTTATAGAACATAAACCAAAGACTTAGATAAAAACACCTGCCTGGCAAGTGCAAGGTTTTGAGTTCAATCCCTGGTACAAAAAAAAAAGCATAAGCAAATGCAAGAATAGTTATTGGGGCTGGGGATTTAGCTCAGCTGCATAAGCGCATGCTTTGCAAGCGCATGATTTTGAGTTCGATCCCCAGTCCCGATTAAAAAAAAAATACAGTTATTTACTAGAAACTAAAGCCAAGGCTTACAAACAAATCTCCAAAAATACTAAATTAGAATTACTGGGTTCTCCATGGCTGCAAGGTAAGAGACCAACAAAAAAGGAAGTTAGAGCCTTTGTACTTCTTCCATGAAGAACCACAATAATGCCGGGCTTGGTGGCTCATGCCTATAATACCAGCACTCAGGAGGCTGAGGCAGGAGGATTTTTGCAAGTTCGAGACCAGCCTGGGCTACAAAGTGAGCTCAAGGCCAGCCTGAACTGCATAGCGAAACCTTGTCTCAAAAGAAGACCAAAAAAAAAAAAAAAAAAAAAAAAGAACCACAGTAACGGGATGACAGGTTTAAGTGATCTCATGAATCGCAATTACATGTGTCCCTAACAAGCCTGACAGAACAGGACAAGAAAAGAAAAATTTTGTAAGTAAAAGCTCCAAGAATACTAATATCATTCTTAACTGCAATTTTAGTGACTCATCCTGCCACTAAAATACATCTTCAAACTGGTCCTGCAACTTGTCGCAAGGGCTGACCTACTGCAACATTTCCAAATATTCACTTATTTTCAGGTAGCAACAATGCATGAAAACTCAAAACAACCAGTCCTCAAACCAGCTAGAAAAACCTGCAGGGTTTTGCTCAACAAGCACTTTGAAGCACCAACCAATCAAAGCTCCTCCTAGACCATGTCCCTAATACCTGAGAGCCCTGCCACCACTTCCATATGGTGATACTTAGCTATTTACCAAGAAATTTCCTCCACAGGTTCCCTACTTACTGCATGCATCCAACAACAAAGGGTAATGTCAGGAAACCTAACTGAAGGTTTCCCCAAAAGCACACTACAGGAACTGCTAACTGTATCACTAAAGCAGTGACACTGGGGGTTGGGGATTTAGCTCAGCTGCATAAGCACCTGCCTTGCAAGCAGGCAGTCGTGAGTTTGATCTCCGGTACAGATAAAAAACGAAAAAGACAAAAAAAAAAAGCACAGTGACATTAACATTCAGATTTGCATTTGAAGTAATTTAGAGCCTCGAGTGTCCCAGAAGAACAAGCTAAGACCTACAAGGGCAAGGAAGGGTCTTCTTCAAAGTGTGAATTACCTTTCAACACTTTAGGGGGTGGGAGATTGGGGGGGGGTACTGGGAATCAAACTCAGGACCTTGTGCTGTGCCAGGCAGGTGCTGTGTCACTGGGCTATGGCCTAGTCTTTTTTTTTTTTTTTTGTACCGAGGATCAAACTTGTAACTTTGAGCTTGCCAGGCAGCCACTTACACTGCTGAGCTAAATCCCTAGCCCCAAACAGTCTTGATAGAACTTACCAAATGTCTCTAACACAGGAAGGAGCACTGTTCCAATGGGAACACTTTATTTCCCTGGGACAAAACAGCTAAGTGAATGTGCCTAAACCCTCTGCAATAAGACTTAAGATGCACTCATTTCAGAATCAGAACAAGCAAACTCACAGCTCCAAAGACTTGAGCTACGGGGCTCTAAATGTAGAAGTCCTCTTATAACAAAAGACAATGAACATTTCTCCAATTTAACTAAAGACAAGTATATCAAAAAGACAGGGCAGTATTCCATACACAGGAACATGCTTTCTCCAGAATCAGTTTGGACCTATGGCACTTAAGGAAACAGCCTTGTGCTCTAAAGACCTTGTCTTATAGGAGACAGATCATTTTATAGTGAAACAATTGCCAAACCTCATAAACCGTACTTAGTATATAAAGTAATTTCTCTTTAATAACCCTATGTAATTACTCTTACCTTTGTAGTCAGACAGGCTGATATCTTTGAACTGACCATCTGGCATAACAGCAGTGGCTTTAAAGTTGGGGGCAGGGTGCCCGATTTTGGCATTTCCTGAAGACATCTTGCTATCCAGCTGGAGAAGAAAGTAGAAATATGAAATTAATTTTCGTAGAGAAACCAAAAGCCTTCACCTACTCATAAACTTAATGACAGATGAATCAAGTACCGGGTGTTGGTACATGCCAGTAATCCGAAGGAAGCCTAGGCAGGATTGCTTTGGAGACCAGGCTAAACTACACAATGAGACTTCCAATCAAAAATTTTAAAAAACTAACAAATAAGCCAGTAGAAAAAGTGGGCTTGGAATGTAGCTCAGTGATACAGCGCTTGCCTGCCAAGGACAAGGCCCTATGTTCAATACCGAAGTACCAAACGAGAAAGTAAGTAAAAAATAAAACCAGCAAATTATCAGTTTGGAAAGCTTTGGGTTGACAATCCCAAGAAAGTAATTTTCCAACTCCCAAAGTTCTTGGTTCGTAGTATAACCAGAAGAATCATTAGGAGCATCAATTATCGCTAACTTTTTAAACATTTTAAAAATAATCTAGGCCAAGTATGGTGGTGTAGGCCTATAATCCCAGCACTCTAGGAGGCTGAGATGATATTCGAAGTTCGAACGCAGTCTGGGCAATTTGGCAAGGTGGTGGCCCAAACAATTTTCTCTATATAAGCTCATTGTAACAGGCCATGGATTCAATTCCAAAATATTGAAAAACATGTTTAAATATTTTAACACTTTGGTATTCTGCATTTTTGTGACAAACTAGCGCGTGATCCTATCGTAAAAGGGCACCGCCTCCTCCTCCAAACCCGCTTTGCAAAGATGGCCTGAACCACTCCGGGGGAAGGCTAACTTCCGCCCTGTGCCAGACCTCTCCCTGCCAAGAACCCGGGTGATGCGCACGTCCCAAACCCCGCTTCAGATACCTCTCTGCCAAGCTCATCAGCCTCCCCAGAACTCCGAAACAGCCCTAAAAGACCAGCACTGTGAATGCGAAGTTAGATGAAATCGAGACCGACTGGATGGTCGTCTCGAAGACTCCGTCAGCTTCACTCGCCCCGCTGCGCCGCGCCAATCAACTCCCGTTGCTTGGGACGCCAGGGAAGAGAAACTCGAAGTCCGCCTCGGGACTCCCGTCGGCCCACACTTAGAGGAACACAAGTGGGGCGCACGCAATGAGCCCGAACACGCGCTGGAAGCAGGCCTAGCCCGGCTGACTCCACTCCCCAGCGGCGTCGGAACAGGAGGAAAGGGCGACCTGTGGAACGTGAGGCATCCTACCTGGCTTCAGCAAGAGAGCGCGGCCCGCACACTCACCAGTTTCCACACCAGAGTCTCTCAACCGCAGACCACCCCTACGTAGAGGAAGAGAACACGCGAGGCTTGCGCGGGCCGCGGACTTTATAGACCGGAAGGCTCTCGCGAGAGTCGGAGGGGCCAGGGACGCGGGACAAGGGAGAGGAGGGGGACATGAGAGAGCCCCGCCCATCCCGAGCGGCCAGGCGGGAATGACTCAGGGTTTTTCAAGGGTAGGAGCTGAAGTGGGCGTAGGAAACACCACCGTCCTCACCCATGCCTGAGGTCCCAGAGTGAGGTTCCCTGTCGCCCACCCCGTCCTTTAATCAGAGGTCTCTGCAAGGTTTCGGGACTGCACTCACCCCCAGGACCCTAGCACGGTGTGCCCTCAGCACACACTGCTCAGGATTCCCACCTCTGCCTACGAAGACCTTGTCTAACCGCTCCAAATCTTGGGAACAGTCTCACAGTTCTCCGTCCTGCTCAGCCTCCTCCATTGTTCTCTGGAGTACAGGAAAGCTTTTGTCTCCCTGAGGGCGGTTTCTTCAGCTGCGACTGAAATAAGTCTCTGAATCTGGTCATGTCAGTCCTCTAATTTATGATTTAAAAACTGGGTCACTGATGCCTTTCTGGCCAGCACGAGGTCCTGAGTTAGATTCCCTGTACCCAAAAAAGAAAACAAAACAAAACAAACTGGGTCTCTGTAGTCAACACCTCGGAGTTAAAATTCTTCGCTGTCATTTTGTTTGTTTAGACAGATGGAGAAAACAGAAATAAGATTTACTGATTTATTTTGAGGATCAAAAAAGAGACAAATTTAAGGGGTTGGGGATTTGGCTCAGTGGCATAAGTGCCTGCCTTGCAAGCACGTGGTCGTGAGTTCCATCCCTTGTGGAGGGGGAGACAAATTTAGTAATGCATAACTGGGGGACTGGGAGGTCAGTGTCTCAGAATGGGCAAAGACCATCTGAGCTAGCCACTATTTGGGTGTATACAGTAATCAGATGACGCAGTGAAGGTGACTTCGTGCTAATGAGGATCTTTATGTTGATAATGAGATTGGGGAGAGATGCAGATTAAGGAGTTCTTCCTTTCCCTAAGGTGAAACTATTTTTATTACTACTGGGCTCTCAGTGAACCATGTTGTCTTCTATTGGTTGTCTTTTTCTTTAACTGGTTCAGTCTTGCCATGGGACATCACAGCATTTTGGGACCATTGAAAACTTAACTGTGACCAGAGGGATCCTGAATTACGTTCCTGCATACCTTAGCCGTCCCTGATAGCAAGATACTAGGCCTTGGACAAGTGCTAATCACAATGTATTATGCAGTGATTATTACTCAACAGTTACATAGAATGAAGCTGGACACATCACCAATCATCCAGCCTATTTTATTTATTTTATTTGCTTTTTTGGTTTTGTTTTGTACAAGAAATGGAACTCCCAACCTTGTACATGCCAGGCAGGCACTTACTCTGATGAGCTAAATTCTTGGCCTTTAATTGGTTTGTTGAGACAGGGTTTCCCTATGTAGTTCAGGCCAACCTTTAACTCACTATCCATGTAGCCCAGGCAGGCCTCAATTTACTGCTCCTCCTACCTGAGCCTCCAAAGTGTTTGACTGACAGGCATGCTCCACCTCTATCCCCCTTGAGGCAGGAATCTTTGAACTGCATAGGTTGACCTCCAGAAACTGACTACTCCTATCCAGGCCTCCTCATACCCAGGATTAGGTAAACCTCTGCCCTAGTTGAGCTAGGGGAAACAAAAAAAAAAAAAAAAAAAAAAGAGATTCAGCTGATGTATTACTTCCTCTAAAGTTGTTCCTAACCTTGTTTTATACCCAGAATTCTTCTAAAGCTCTTTTTTTTTGAAAAAGGGTCTCATAATGCATTTCAGGCTGGCCTTGGGCTTACTTTGTAGCCCAAGCTGGTCCAAGCTTGCAAGATCCTCCTGCCTCAGCCTCCTGAGTTTTGGAATTACAGGTGTGTGCCACTACCAATTCTTTTTTTTTTTTTTTTTGTCTTTCTCCTTTTTATCGGTACCGGGGTTTGAACTCACGACTGCCTGCTCGCAAGGCAGTCGCTTATGCCGCTGAGCAAATGCCCAACCCCTTACTAGCTCATTTTTTTAAAAACCAATTCAAATGAGAATTTGGGGGCTGGGGATTTAGCTCAGCGGCATAAGTGCCTGCCTTGCAAGCAGGCAGTCGTGGGTTCTATCCCTGGTACCAATGAAAAGGAAAAAGACAAAAAAACATTGCATCCACACGCTATGCTCTTTCTAGAGAATGCAGATGAGAAAACATTTCCATGCTACTTTCACAGAGAAAGTAAGCGTCTACCCACTGTCCTTGATTCATAGGCCCATTCAAAGCCAGCAAGTATGCACTGAGTCTTTTTTACTCAAGTCTTCCTAGGTTCTCTGCTTTAGACTGACTTTCTGAAGGGTAGGATTTGAGCATATCGACCTATGTCTAATATAAATTAGGAACACAGCTTTTTTTTTTTTTTCCGGACTCAAAGCAATCCTACCTCAGCCTCCCAAGTGCTAAGAATATAGGCATGTGCCACCATTCAAGACTCTGGGGGGCTGCATTTAATGCGTAGTATTATGTGTGTCTTGCTGCCTCTAGCTAACTTTCCTGGCCCTTGTAGTAAGATAAGCAACAGGGAAGTGCTGTGTCATACTGGCTAAGCATCTCAACTTTTTGGTGCTTACCATCCTTCTTTGCAATAGTAGTGATTTTTTTTCCCTTTCTCTGCAGGAGGCTAAACAGTTACTTGACAGTAATTCTTTCTTGGGGAAGCAGGATCAGCAGAGGTTTTGAGCTAAATAATGAATGGCTGTTGTGGGTATGCTAAAACAACAAAACAATGCAGTCTTGTTTCACCCAAGAGAAAATTACTATCTAGTGCCTCCCTCACAGCCAAGACACTGAGCTGGCCTCCCATTTATATGTTTGATTTAGAAATGAAAAGTGGGAGCCAGGTACCTCTAATCCCAGCACCCAGAGATTGATGCAGGAGGTTCAACATGAGTTCGAGGCCAGCCTGGGCTACATAGTGAGTTCAAGACCAGTCTGCACTACATGGAAAGACCCTGTCTCAAAACAAGAGTGAAAAGAACTGGGCAGGGTGGCTCATGCCTATCATCCCCACCAACATGGGAGGCCGAGGCTGAAAGATCTTAAATTCAGGGCCAGTCTGGACCTTCAGAGGGATCCTGTCTAAAACTAACAGGCAGGCAGCCAGGTGTGGTCACGCACACTTGTAACTCTAGCACTCTGGAGGCTGAGGCAGGAGAATCATTGTGAGTTCAAGACCAGACTGGGTTACAAAGTGAGCTCAAGGCCAACCTGAACTGCATAGTGAGACTCTGACTCTAAATAAAAAAATAAGTGCCCCGAAGTCCAGTCCTTAGCATTGAAGAAAAAAAAAAAAAAAAAAAAAAAAAAAAAAAAAACACAAATGTTTATTGCATGCATTTTTTCAGATAACGTATATAAGATCCAAAGACCAGAAGTAAATTGTTCAAGGTCACAGTTAATAGATGTTGGAGCTGGATTCCGTACCAGGAAGTAGAAACATTAGGTTGCACCATAGCAAAGGTGATATTGACATAGCTATAGTATAAATTGTGACCTCTAGAGTTGTGTTCCAACATGTTCCCATCAAGCTGCGCAACTCTGTAACCCACTTATTCCTGCTCCTCTTTTCAGGCCAACAAAACCAAGATACTCGGAATCTATGTTAAGAAATGTAGATTTGAGAATTAGCCACACAGAAATTCAGTATGCATTGTGCTTCTATTTGTAGTAGCTTACCCTCTGCTAGGCACCAGACAGGCAAAAATGAATCTCCAAGTGTTGTGAAGGATCTCCAGAGAGTTAGGAAGCTAAAGAGAAGTGAAGGAAGTTCCAGCCAGGAAAAATCTAACTAACCAACAAACAAACAAACAGGAAAATAGGCAGAAAACAATTTAGTTTGCTTGGAGAGCTTCAAATATACTAGTATTAAAGTATCTATGAGAAAAAATAGAATGGAAGAAGAACATACAGTTTAAATGCACTTCAAAATCTAGGCTAAAGAGTTTGGATTTCATCCCAGGGAGTAAGATTGAGTATGAGAATTTTAAAAGAAATTAAATTTGAATAGAACAATCCTATTAGGTTTTCTTGTTTGTCTAATATTTTTCCATTTGTTTGTTTTTCAGGAGGGGAGAGGTTATTTCATGGTACTGGAGAGTGAACCCAAGGTGTGCTGAGCCACATCCTCAGCCCTTTTGATTTAATTACCCAAACTGATCAAACTTGTGATTCTCCTGCCACCATCTCCCAAGCAGCTGGGATTATAGGCATCCACTACCATGACTGTTGAGTTATATTTCTGATTATTCTGGCTCTTTCTTTCTTTCTTTCTTTCTTTCTTTCTTTCTTTCTTTCTTTCTTTCTTTCCTCAGGAACAACTTTCAGAAAACAGGAAGATATGAAAGGAGCTGGGCATGTGGCTCAGTGGCACCAATCTTGCCTAGTGTGTGTGAGGTCCTTGGTTTGATCATGAGAGTAACAGAAAAAGAGAGAGGGAGTTAGAAAAAAAAGCAGATATGGGATAGGGATCACAGAAACATTGTGCAACAGATTTTGGCAAGATGATGGAGAATCTAATTTTGGGGCCTGTTAGATTTGGGGTTCTGGGCAAAGAGAAATGGGAAGCAGCTGAAAGTATGGAAACTTAAGGGAGATGTTACAGCAAAGCAAGGATCTCTCTTATTTTGCTCACTGTGTGAACCTAGCAGCATGCTTCTGGGCACAAGGCAGGTACAGTAGGGATTTGTTAAATAAGTTAATGAATCATATTGATTTTGACATTATCCATAATAGCATACACACTCAAAACTGTGAGAATAAATGGAATCCCTGAGAAAGTGGTAAGAAAAAGACAGAAGGAAAGAAAAGAAAGAGTGAGCTAAAACCAGAATCTCAGAATGGAGGAGGAGCAAAAGCAATCAAAAGCGATTAAAAATTAGCCTTTTGCATAAATGATTATTCATGAAGATAAACTGTTTCCATGAAAAATAATTCCCTGGGCTGGGGACATAGCTCAGTGGCATAAGCGCCTACCTGACAAGAACAAGGTCCTGAGTTTGATTCCTGGTACCGGAAATAAAATAATAATAATAATTCCCTGGTACCCAGGATAGAGTTCAATAGTAAAGCCCATGTTTAGCATATGCAGGGCCCTGGGTTCCATCTTCAATATCAGTAAATAAAGTAATTTCCTTTGTCTTCACCATCATCATTGACATTTATTGCATCTGGGAAAAGTTAACAAGAAAGGACTTAAAGAGTCAATTAATGGCTAATACAAGCTGTGAAATTTACTTAAATTTTCTCTAAAAATCCTTTAAATTAAAAACAAATCTGGTCAGGCATGATGGTACATGCCTATAGCTTTACCACCTGGGAACCAAAGCAGGAGAATTTTGAGTTCTAAATTGGCCTAGGATATACTATACACTTGATCTTAGCCAAAAGGCCTAAAAGTGATGGCTTGGGATATACTGTGAGTCTCCAAAAACAAAACAACAACAAAAGCGAAAAACAGAGATGGGGCTGGGGATTTAGCTCAGTGGCATAAGTGCCTGCCTTGCAAGTACGCAGTCCTGGATTTGATCCCTGGTACGGATAAACAACAACAACAAACAGCAATGGTGGCCCCCATTTGAAATCCTAACACTGTGGGAGGCTCAGGCGGGAGAATGGCCAAGTTTGAGCCCAGAATGGACAATTTGGCAAGTTAGGAAGATTCTTTTTTTTTTTTTTTTGTCTTTTTTGAGACAGGGTCTCGCTGTATGATTCAGGCAGGCCTTGGGCTCACTTTGTAGCCCGGGCTGGCCTGGAGCTTGCCACAATCTGCCTGCCTCAGTCCCCCAAATGCTAGGATTACAGGAGTACGCCACCACGCTCGGCTGGAAGATTCTGTTTTAAAAAAAGAATAGAAAAAAATTCAGGGGCTGGGGATTTAGCTCAGCGGCATAAGCGCCTGCCTTGCAAGCAGGCAGTCGTGAGTTCGATCCCTGGTACCGATAAAAATGAAAAAGACAAAAAAAAAGAAAAAAAGTCCCCCAGTACCACACAAATGCAAATGATGTTAATAATCTATACTAATTGCTGGTTGTTGAGGATTACTAGGTCAGCTTTTTTTTTTTTTTTTTTCTTGGTATAGCACATTGAACTCGGGGCCCTCACATTCATTCAGCTTCATCTCTGGCTTTTAATTTTTTTTTGTTTTCAAGAACTTGTCTCCCTAGGTATCAGGCTGGCCATGAACTCACTCATGGTGATCCATCCTCTTGCCTCAGCCTCAGCTGGGATTACAGGCATGTACCACCATGCTCATCTTAAATTTTTTTTCATCTTAAATTTTTAAAAAAAATTTTATTAATACATGTTTCAGAAAAAAAATACACGTTTCAATACATAATGATTACATTTATCAAGGAGAATTTGTACATATACATAACACTTTTTTTGGAGGGGTCTTTTTGAGGCAGAGTTTCATTATATGGTTCAGGATGGCCTTGAACTCACTATGATCCTCCTGCTTCAGCCTCTCCACTGCTAGGACTACAAACATGCAATCATACCCAGTCACGCTTTAGTTCTTTTTTTGGGGGGGGGAGGCGGTCCTCTTACTCTACCATCCTTCCCTGCTTCCTATAGTTCTTCCACTTCCCATTTGCAAAAACTCTATTTCCATTCTTCTCTTCCTCTCTCTCTGTCTCTCTCTGTGTTTTTGAGATAAGGTCCCACTATGCAGTCCAGGCTCCCCTTGAACTCACTTTGCAGCACAGGCTACAAAATGCCAGGTGCAGATGAGTAGAGTCCCAAGTGCTGGGAATACAGGGGTTCACCACTGTGCCAAGCTGGTTCCTTCTTTTGGGGCACTGGTGCTCTTCCTGTTCCTTCAGGTCCCACATTCAGGTCCCACCTCCTCAACCTAGGAGTAAAATCTGTCCAACCAAAGCTTCAAAAGATGCAACCGGGCTGGGGATTTAGCTCAGTGGCATAAGCACTTGCCTCACAAGCAGGCAGTCATGGGTCCGATCCCTGGTACCGATAAAAATGAAAAAGACAAAAAAAAAAAATGCAACCTTAGATGACAGTCTAGACTACAGCCTAAGAGTCTCCTCACAAATTCACTGAGCTTTCAACCCCATTTGAAAGGCAGCTCAACAGTTCCCAGCACAAAGGAACTAACTCTTTTCCCTCTGTCACCCTCTGTCAGGCTCTGAGTGCTGGCGACAAGCCTCAATATCCTAAAACAGCCAGCTGGTGGTCACAGTGGCTGTCAGCAGGAAACAACTATAAAGAATTGTGTGGGTTATGTCTGAGAAGTTGGGAATGAGGTAGGAGATTAGAGCTGGGGTAAAACAGATAACTAATTGAGTGGAATATGTCAAAATCATAAAAATCATCTGGCCAACAGGTCAAGCAAGAGGATTTCTTTTTTTTTTTTTTTTCTTTTGTCTTTTGAGACAATGTCTCACTATGCAGTTCAGCTGGTCTTCAGCTCACTTTGTAGCCCAGGCTGGTCTCAAACTCACAATGATCCTCATCACAGGGATATACCACCACACTTGACTAGCAAAATGTTTTCTAAAGAGGACATACAAAACACAGGACCCAAAATGATGTTGGGTCTATGACTGATCACTGTGGACCAATCAGAAAAGTGCTATTTTCAGTCCTTCATTTGCATCTGGAAGTGTTTACCAGAGCAACAGAAGATGCTATTCAATTGGGCATAGTGGCGCATACCTATAATTCTAGCGCAGGGGAGGTTGAAACAGAAAGATCACCACAAGTTTGAAGCCAGCCTAGGATACATAGTAAATTCAAGGCCAGCATGAGCTACATGGCAAGAAACTGTCCCAAAAATAAATAAGTAAAAATAAAATTTAAAGATGCTACTTTTTTTTTTGACCTTCAATCTATTCCAAAAAGATGCTACTTTTAATCCTTCATTTGCATCTGGTCACAACCAACAGAAGCTAGGAGTAGTAATGTGCTAATCCCAGCACTTGGGAGGCTGAGGTAGGAGGATCATCATGAGTTTGAGGTCAAGCTGGACTATGTTGTGAGTTCAAGGCCAGCCTACACTACAAAGTAATACTGTCTCCCCCTTCTACAGAAAGAAAAAAAAAAAAAAAAAAAAAAAACCAATGAAGAAAAAATATCAAATGAAGGACACTGTTCCTGAGGTTGTTTACATCTAATGAGAAGCCAATGGATTTCTTCAATAAGGCAATTTAAATCCTTTAGTAGGGCACAATACCAAGTGAGTTTTTTCCTAGCACTGTTATATACTAACAAAAAGAGCTTTGTTATGTTTGTGTTATGCCTAAGTTATATGACCAAAGTACCTATAGCATCGTCATACTGTTCTGTATGTGCCATTTTTCTGGGTGACCTAATTGATATGTTAACCATTATTGCCCTCTGCAAACAACAGATGTTATCTAAAATTGAGTGCTAAAATAAATTGACAAAGGATTGTAAATTCCTGTGAGACTTCTCTGTCCTCTGCAAAGAGAAACAGTCTTCTGCATTCCTTAGCAGATCAAGGATTTTTCATTTCCTGATCCACACCCATAACCCCTTACTTTGTAAATCTTGCTTTCTAAAAAAAGTCTGGCAAGTTTTGAGGGAGACACAGCTTTTGCAAACTCCAACTGCACTATGTCACTGGGCCTAGGATAAAATAAATCAGTGCTGCTTTTTAAAAAACATGTCTTGCCCCATTTTTGGGCTCGAGGTTGGGATGGGGGGTGGGGCTCGTTTTTGGGCTATAAGCAGAACCAAGTCCCAATGCTTTATTTGCACGATTGGGAATCTAATCCAGGAATTTTGACACAAAAACCCTAGCTCTAGTGGTATACAACTGTAATCCCAGCACTCAGGAGGCTGAAGCAGGAAGATTGCCACAAGTTCCAGGCTAACCTGAGCTACAAAGTGAGTTCAAGGACAGCCTGGACTATACAGCAAGGCCTTGTATCAAAAAAAATGAAAAAAGGCAAAAGATTCATTTTCTTTATCCTCAGGCTACTGTGAGCCTTTTCTCACCCTCATTTCTGCCTTTGATATACATATACCTTTGGTGCCAATTAAAAATAAATATGACTTGCTACTCTAATAACAGTTTGCCATAAGTTTATAAGCTATTAAAATTAAACCTATATACTTTCATGTATTTATAAAAACAAATGTTGCCAGGCGTGGTGGCTCACGCCTGTAATCCCAGCACTCGGGAGTGTGAGGCAGGAGGATCGTTGCAAGTTCAAGAACAGCCTGGGCTACAAAGTGAGCTCAAGGCCAGCCTGAACTACATAGTGAGACCCTGTCTCAAAAAGACACAAAAAAAAAGCAAAATAAAATAATGGAAACAAACTCATAGAACAGCATTCATTTATGTGATCATCCAGATGACTCAGAATATGTTTATTATAGAAAATCCTTCCCAGTCCTTGTTGAGGTCTAAGAAATTTATATTTGTAATCCTATGAAAAAGTTATTGAATTTCTGTCGAGTTAATTCCAATCTACCACTTCCAGTGCAACCCACAATGAGAGACACTAAAGCATATTTGCAGTTGTGGTAAGCAAGGAGGTCCAAAACCCAGCTAGTAAGATGGCTAAGCAGAACAAAGGACCATGTTTTATTAATTTGTAGAGGAGAGTGGCTTGGAGATGAGTGACTGTGAGAGTGTGAGAGTGTGAGAAGTATGTGAGAGGGGCTGGGGATTTAGCTCAGCGGTATAAGCACCTGCCTTGCAAGCAGGCGGTTGTGAGTTTGATTCTTGGTAAAATCAAACTCACGACCGGAAAAAAGAAAGAAGTGTGTGAGAGCTGGGCTAAGTAGGTAGCCTGAAATCACCTCTGCAATATGCAGAGAAGGATATGCAGAAAGAATAACCTGCATAACACAATTCAAGGTAATATCTAATGTTTTGAGGTCGGTGCTTCAGCCCTGATGGGTAACCTTTTATGGTCTGGGAAGTATAGTCTCTTATCTCAAGTCTGGAACATGGCTCTCCCTCCTGCCAGGCTCATACAAGCTTCTTGAGAGCTGGCGGGCTAGGGGTTTAACACTGACCTATCACCTTGCTTCAAAGACTACACACCAGCACCTCTGTGAGAGGTTGCAATTTACATTGCATAAAGCTGACCAAAGGGACTAAGGAAAAACCCTACCAAGCTCTCTACATATCAATACATGGAAACAGGGCCAGGTTTAGGCAAAATGGAGATAATTGGTCTTCTTTCAAGGAGAGTCCTCCAGGTGGGTCCTCCACAGTTTTTTTGTTTTGTTTTGTTTTGTTTTGTTTTGGTACTGGGGATGAATTTAGGACTGCATGCTTGCAAGGCAGGTGCTTATGTTGTTGAGCTAAATCTCCTGCCCATTACACAGTTTATGTTAAAAAAATTCTTTTTCACTTTTTTTTTTTGGCTCGGGCTACATAACAAAAAAAAAATTTTTTTTTTGTACCAGGGATTGAACTCAACCTCAGGTTTGCCAGGCAGGCACTTAAGTCTGCTGAGCTAACTCCTGGCCCTACATAATAAATTTAAAGCCTGTCTGAACTACTATATATATACCAAGACCCTGTCTTAAAGAAACAAAGACAAGAAAAGAGGCTATCACTGAAAGAAAATACTAACAGTTTTCAATGAATACGCAGATCAAAAAATTTATAGGGGTTGGGGATTTAGCTCAGCGGCATAAGCGCCTGCCTTGCAAGCAGGCAGTCATGAGTTCAATCCCTGGTACCGATAAAAACGAAAAAGAAAAAAAGAAAAAAAATTTATAAAGGGTCAATTTATAAAGTTTTATTTGGATATACAGAGGCTACAGATTCCAATTTAAGAAATACAGATGATACATTTGTTGGAATGGAATACAGATGAAGTTTGTGGAAGATAAGCTCAATTAACGTTAAACCAAATAATTAATTTTTCACATTTTGCAAGGCTGATAGGGTAATTCCAGACTACCAACAGAGGCCCAAACTTCTTTGAATCTTGTGTTTCTAAATGCAGCTTTTAATCTTATGACCACCTAACATTCACAAAATGTCTGCTGGACTCCCATCCCCCTGCAAATATTCCTGGCTGGGCAGGGAGAAGGCAGCCAGAAGGGTAGGAAAGCAAAGCGAAACAGCAAACCAGTCCCCAAAGCCTCAGCTTACATATCTTTGGCCAGAACTGCATCATATGGCTCCTCCTAACTGTATGGGGGCCGAAAATTGTGTCTATTAGCTGTATTACCACTCCTAACAAATTTTTTTTTTTTTTTGTCTTTTTCCTTTTTATCGGTACCAGGGATCGAACTCATGACTGCCTGCCTACAAGGCAGGTGCTTATGCCGCTGAGCTAAACCCCAACCCCTACTCCTAACAAATTTTATGATTCAAGAAGAAAGAAAGAAGGGACAGAGGAAGGGAAGGAGAGGGGGAGGAATATTGGATAGGCAACTACAGTACTTGACCTTTACTGAATTTGAAAGAAGTTTAGGATTCTGACAGTGGCCAAGTATGCATAAGGAGACACTAGGGAAAAAAAGACTCATTTTGGGGCTGGGGATTTAGCTCAGTGGTTTAAGTGACTGCCTGGCAAGCACAAGATCATGAGTTTGATCCCTGGTACCAAAAAAAAAAAAAAAAGACTCATTTTTCATTTTGTTTTGTTTTTTTGAGGTCTTGTTGTATAGTCCAGGCTGGCCTTGAACTCACTATGTCATCAATTCTGGCCTCAAACTTGCAGTGATCCTCCTGCCTCAGCCTTCCAAAAGTGCTGAAATTATAGGTATATGCCATCATGCCCGGCTCTTCTCATTCTTTCTTTATATGCCCAGCTGCTTCTCATTATTAAAGTACATGTTAAAACTGGATATGGTGGCTTACACCTTTAATCCTCATACTAGGGAGGCTGAAGCAGGAGGATAGCTGTAAGATTGAAACCAGGTTGGAGGACAAAGTGAGCTTAAGGCCAGCCTGAACAGCACAGTCAAATGCTGTCTCAAAAAGATAAAATAAATAAATCAAGCAAGCAAGCAAGCAAGCAAGCAAGCATGTGTTTAGGATAGTGAAGTCTGAATTTTAGACTCTAGTTTTCATTTTCCTGTTGTACTTAACTAGTAATATAGAATCTCCATTTGTCTTTCCTTCACCCTTCTCCCTCTCCAATTTAGAGATCTGGAGTGAATGAAGATAAAGTCCCCAGGGGAACAGTAAAAAGGACCTACCCAAACTGAATCAATCATGTAATAGTTTTGAGTCATACTAATCGGGGACTTGCAGCATAAATGTAGAGAATTAAAGTTGTTTATTACCTCTAGCTCTCTGATGTCTCCAAGGACTAGTTAATTGTCAGATTCTTTTTATTTTATTTTATTTTATTTTTTGTCTTTTTCATTTTTATCGGTACCAGGGATCAAACTCATGACTGCCTGCTTGCAAGGCAGGTGCTTATGCCGCTGAGCTAAATCCCCAGCCCCCATAGCAGATATTTCTCAATTTCAGCAGTATCGACATTTTAAGTCTGCTAATTTCTTGCAACAAGGGACTGTCCTTCTCCTAGTAAGATGTTAGCAACCTACTGACCTCTGCCCTCTAGACATTAGCAGCCCTGTGCATGCATTGCCAAATGTGCCCTGGGATTCAATCATCCCAGTTTGAAAACTACTAAGTTAGAGTAAGTCAAACAAGTCAAGGGACTAGAAGCCTATTTAACTTTTGACCCATGTGTTCTGAGTAGCAGGATTGGCTCTCTTGCCTGGAAGCAGGAGAAAAATCCTTTACTTCTTTCATGCATTAAAGAGCTTCACTTCTAGACATCAGTCTTGTCCCAAGCTTCCTGAAAAGGGTGCTGTGCTCCCCAGAAGCACAGTAGTTGGGAGAGTGGTTATGCTGAGACTAGAAAATTTCACACCACTTTGCCATTGGTATGAAAGGAGAAGAAAAAAGGGCCAGACCTGAAAGGCTCTAAGAAAGCACTCCAGTAAAAAAGGAGAGCTTCACCTAAGGTAGGAACACCTCACTCTGATTCACTGTGGGGCCCCACCAAGCTTCTAATCACAAAATGGGGCCCTGCCTTTTACCATACTCTGTGTGGTGTTGCCTCAGCGAGTAGAAAAGTTAATTCTGCTAGCAGAGGCAGTTTTACTTTCTCTCTTTCCACTTTACCCAGGACTGTGAGGGCTGGTGGAGATCCCAAATGTGAGCACTCCTAAAACTAGGATAGCTCCAGAGGCAGGGCTGCTCGCAGGGTACACATCAGCAGCACTTGACAGAGGAGGCTGATGGAGGCCTGGTTCGCTGAGCCAGGAGAGAGGTTGGCCCTATTTCCAAAGTGACAAAATAAAGTTGGTACGATTTCAAAACCAGATTTCTCTCTCTTAATTCTCAATTTATACATCCCCATTGCTCTCATCCTTCATGTGACATAATTTCTGGAATCCTTGCTCATGTGACATGATTTCCAGAATCCTTGCTGATATACCCAAAGCATTTAGCATAGATAAGTCTCCTTCCTTCACAGGCCATGCAGATTCCTCTACCATCTGACCTGTCTCAGGCATCACACCATTCGGACAGTATCAGAACACTGCAGAGCACTGTGCTCTCCACAGCCTGCTCTTGACTCTCTGCTTAACTCTTGTCTCTTAAAACTGGGCTAAATGTTTCCAGCTCTGGAACACTTTTCCTAACAGCTTCCCATTTCCATCTGATTTCCAGTGTTCCCTCTTCTGTATTTCCAGCATACCCTGTGTATATTTCTATCATAGACAGCACTTCATCACATCATTCTGTTTTTCTCATCCCAAAACCAGAATATGGTCTTTGTGAGTTAAGGTTATATTGTTTTAAGTACCTCAGACTACTCAAAAGGAACAGGTTGAGAATCATTATACTGAACTATCACACCTTAGGACGAGCTACATCACTTTCCAGAATCCAGGACGTGGAACATAAGAAGTTGGTGCTCAGATAATATGGAATGGATGCATTAAGCCTTCAGGCAATAGAGAATTGCTCTCAGGTGGTGCATTAGCTTTTCATTATTATGACAAAACATCAGAGGCTGGCTAACTTTATATATAAAAAAAGAGGCTTGCCAGGTACAATGTCACATATCTGTAATTTCAGCTACTTGGGAGGATAAAGCTGGAAGATCATAAGTTCAAGTCCACTTTGGGAAACTTAATGAGTCCCTGTTCCAAAAATAAAAAGTAGGGGCTGGGGATTTAGCTCAGCGGCATAAGTGCCTGCCTTCTTGCAAGCAGGCAGTCATGAGTTTGATCCCCGGTACCGAAAAAAAGGAAAAAGAAAAAATAAATAAAATAAAAAGTAAAATAAGTAAAATTTAAAGGGCTGGGGAGTCAGGCATGGTGGCAGAAGGATTGCTGCCAATTTTGAAGCCAGCCTTGGCTATGTAGTACTGAGTTCAAGGCCAATTTGAACTACAAAAGAGATCCTGTCTCAAAAAACAAAACAAAGGGGCCTGGGGATTTAGCTCAGTGGCATAAGCACCTGCCTTGTAAGCAGGCAGTCGTGAGTTCAATTCCCGGTACCGATGAAAAAGAAAAAGACAAAAAAAAATTTAAAGCAAAACAGACAAATAAAAACCAAAAACCGGCTGGGAATGTAGTTTGATGGTGCAATCCTCTGGGTTCAATCCTAACAGTAAGAAAGAAGAAAGAAAGAGGCTCAGAATACCTCAGTGGTATAAGTGACTGCTTGGCAAGTACAAAGTCCTGGTACCAAGAAAAAAAAAAAAGGTTTAATTAACTCACCATTTTGAAGGGAGGCAGGTAGTTGAAACAGAATGGTGCAGGCTTTTCCGAAGGCCTCTTTCAGCAGAGTCACTTCATGGTAAGAGAGCTTCCTCCTGGTAGAGTCCCCAGATGGCAGAGAACAGGACATGACAAGAGACAGGTAGTAAGCTCCTCTCTGTGTCTGGCCTTACTTATAAAGCCACAAAGATTCAAGAATGAGTTCTCCTCCCAAATGACATTATCTATATCTAACCATTTTCCAAACACTTCACCTCTAAACACAGAAGTCAGATTAAATTTCCACGCTCTCAATAATATTAGCCTGCCTGGCAAGTGTGAGGCCCTGAGTTAGATTCCAGGTACCAAAAAAAGAAAATAGAAAAAAAAAATTAGCTTGGGGCCAGGGATCTAGCTCAGTGGGGCAGCACCTGCCTGGCAAGCTGGGGGTCCTGAGTTCAATTCCCAGTACAAAAAAACCTCCTCAAAACATTAGTCTATACCTTTGGGGGTTAAACTGCCTTCATTCCAGGGGAAAAAGTTATCCAAACCATGGTCAGTAACTAGCTACACACTTGGGTATCTTTTTTTTTTCTACACACATTTGTAGTTTATTATGGCAAAAGTGAAAATGCCACCTTCTCCACACTTAAAATTTATCCCCAAAATAACTTGGTGTGAAACAGATTTGTTTTGGAATTTTAAAAGGAAAGAAGAAGGAAAGGAAAAAAAGTGCTTTTAAAAAAATTTGGGGGGGCTGGGGATTTAGATCAGTGGCATAAGCACCTGCCTGGCAAGCGTGCGGTCGGGTGCGATCGGTCGTGAGTTCAATCCCCGACACGGGGGTGAGGGGTGGGGGTTTGTACCAGGGATTGAACTTGAGATCTCACGCTCCCCAGACAGGCACTTACACCTTTGAGCTAAATCCCAGCCCTTGTGAGTTTTTAAATGCTATTTTAAAACATAATAGAAACAAATCTGTCACTGACCACACAGCCCAGTATCCATCCCCTCCTCCCAGAGAGCAGACAGAACGCTGGGTCCTCTCTACCTAGATTGGCGGTTTAGCTGGTGTTCATCCTTTCATTATAGGCATCCAGCTCCTCTGCAGAAAGCTGCTGCTTCAAGCTCCTGCCAGTGCCTCCGTCTCTTCCTTGGCTGCCTCCAAGGATCCCTCTCTGGGTGCTGCCGCCACCACCAAAAGCTCCAGAGCCATGGTTTCTAATCACGCCACCTCTGTTTATGTTCTGCAGGTCTTTGTTGTATTTCAGTCTGTGATGTGACAAGCTGGATATCCATGGGGTGGCCATCCAGAGGGACCCCGTAGTACTGTTTCATAGCTTTCAGGGCGTCTGACTTCCGTTCAAAGTGTACATCTGCTGTTCCTAAACTTTGGCCAGAGCGATCATAGTGCACGGGCTGCCTTTTTCAGTGTTCCAAATTCGCAAAGAGTTCCTGAATATCTGCTATCTGATACTCCGAAGTCCAGGTTTGTCACCAACAGCTTTCCATCCATTGCCACTCTTGGCACCACCCCCAAAGCCACTGTTGAAAAAGTCATGCCGCCACTTGTCAGGAAGTTGCTTTGGCCTGCAGTAGGGCTCTGGCCAGTTCCTGCTGCCGCGACAGCTGGCAGATTCCGCATGGGCCCACCGCCTCTATTGGATTCACTCCCGGGGGGGCCTGGGCCCCACCGCCGCTGCCTCCTCACTGACTCAGGTTCAGCTCAATGATGTCGTCCAAAGACATCCATTTTGTCACACTTGGGTATCTTGAGATTCCAAAGGGAAACAAGTTGGAGCTGGGAGGCCAATGGGATCCTATCCTTACCCCATTTCTTCGTATCTGTCATGAATGTACAATTCCATATTCGTGCCAGGTACAAGGTACCAAACAAGTATGTGCTAGAGTAATCAACATCTCAATTCCCCCACTTTCTAGAACTGAAATACTTACTTTCTTTCCAAAGGCTACCAAAAAGATTAAAGAACTCAGTATGTAGCCCAGGTTGGCCTTGAACTTGCAGAGCTTTGGTGCTGCAGATTGAACCCAGGGCCTACGTTGTGCTAAGCACATGCAGCAGCACTAGTCCCCAGTGTGGAAATTTCGACTAGAGAATGTTTTTTTTATTGTTTGTTTGTTTGCTTTTGTTGTTGTTGTTGTTGTTGTCCTGGGGATCAAACTCAGGACCTCGTGCTTACCAGGCAGATGCTTGTGCTACTGAGCTAAACCTCCTGGCCCTGGAGAATGTTTTTGATTATCAAGAGTTCTAAGCTGGATTTCTTGCCTCAGTCTCTGGGCCCTCTCTGCAGAGCCCAGCCAGGGAATTCCATGGCTCTAATTAGCTATTAATTGGCCAATTAAGTAAAATGTCTTGATCTGTCCATGTTCAGTTCCCAAAAGGTTTTATTTAAGCCTGAACTACAAAGCAAGAGCCAGTCTAAAAAAATAAATTATTTAATTAAGAAGCTAATGAAAAAAAAAGAAGCAGAAGAAGGAAGAAGTGGAAGAGGAAGAGGAGCAGATTTGTTATGTGGCTTCCTAAGCTCTTACTGGAAGATCAGGCTAATGGGAAAGTTGAATAGTGTTTATCAGATGTCTACTGTTTTACTTCTTGGGATCCTGAAATTTCATACTTTGTCACTCAGAAATAGACCTTAGTATCTTTCCTCCTGTTGGGAAATATAGCCAAGTCAGATGACCTGACTATAGTTGGTCTTTAACTGAAAGGGTCCCTTATAGCCAAAGTTTTATCTGCTTGCTAGTGGCTTAGTGCCAGAGGTTTATCTGCTAGTTTCGCTAGAGAAAAGAAATGAGCAGAGCTCAGAATAGTCCCTATCTTAGCCTGATGAAGGAAGAAGGGCACTGACATGTACCTGAGGCTTTAACCTTGACTGCTTTTGGCTGGAGGAGAAGAGGCACGCTCTGGAGATCTGGCTCCTGGACTCAGTCTTGATTGAGACAGAGCTGGAGAAGAAATCCACACATCCTCCCCAGGATCTGGCCAGCTTCCTCCCTCATCTTACACAAACTCATTTGGGGCAGGACCTGGCACCCTGGCCTCTTGAAACCCTTAGACTTTGAACCTTGAAACTGAATAAGCTGAGCATAGCCAATGCCAAATTCCCTTTTGGTAACACATACTTGTTTTTTGCTTTTTTTCTTTATTTACTTGTTAATTAATTATTTAATTTTTTAAACTAGAGATCGAACTCACAGCCTCATGCTTGCCAGGCCGGTGCACTGATGAGCCTTTTTTCCTTCCTTTTTGGAAACAAGATCTCATTGTGTATTTTAGGCTGATCTGGACCTCACTATGTAGCCCAGGAACTCATGGCAATCCTCCTGCTTCAGCTTCCTAAATGCTAGGATTATAGACATGTGCCACCATGCCCAGCTCTTTTCTTCTCATGTAGGAAAATATCATGGGTATTATTGGATGACAGTATATGTATCTACTTTATGTAATTATATGAATTCTGTTGTTTAATTTTGTTTTCTGGGACAAAGTCTCACTTTTTAGTTCAGACTGGCCTGGAACTCACTATGTAGCCCAGGCTGCCCCAAATTTAGATCTTCCTGCCTCAGCCTCCTCTGCCTCAGCTGGGATTACAGTCTTGCAGCACCATGGCTAGCATGTCTATTGCTTTGTTTTGTTGATTTTTTGAGACAAGATCTCCCTATGTAGTTCAGGCTGGACTTGAACTTACTATGTGGCTCAGGCGGTCTTCAAATTCACCTCAATCCTTGTGTCTCAGCCTGCCAAATCCTGGGACTATAAGTGTGAGTCACCACACCCTGCTTGTTTTGGTTTTTGCAGACAGGGTCTCACTCTACAGTTCAGGATGGACTTGAATTCACGGTGTAGCCAAGGCAGACCTCAAGTTTTCAGTAATCCTTCTGCCTTAGTTCCTGAGTACAGGGGTTACAGGCATGCGCCACTGTGCCCAGCCTTAATTATGATTTTTATCATACAGATACAGAATAATTTATTTTACCAGTGCTTTTCTTTCTTTCTTTTGGGGAGTGTTCTGGGGATTGAACTCATGACCTTGTGCTCACCAGGCAGGTGCTTATGCTGCTGACCAGCCTACCAGTTCCTTTCTTATAAATATTTGAGTGACAATGGAGTACTACTCAGCTATAAAGAATGATCACATTGATATATTTATAAATAAATGGATGCAACTTGAGACCATATTCGTAAGCAAAATAAATCAAACTCACATGTATAAATACCATATAGTCTCCCTAGTGTAAGAAATGGTAAGAGTGGGGCTGGGGGTTTAGCTCAGCGGCATAAGTGCCTGCCTTGCAAGTGTGTGGTCGTGAGTTCGATCCCTGGTACCGATAAAAAAAGGAAAAAGACAAAAAAAAAAAAAAAGAAATGATAAGAGTACATAAGAGTTTATGATAATGATGATTCCCCATTACATTGCTTTGAAGCCTTATAATGTTTACATTCATTAGTTGGAATGGTTTTACCTTGGTTTGTTTGATTTTATTATCTATGATAGTATGAACAGCTATTTTGAAGAAAATAATACATTAGAATAGCCAGTGCTGATTTAATATCATCTTACTCTGAAATCCTACTATGCTTTTATTCTTCTGTTTCCTTTGGTTCTATCATGTTATATCTTATTGGATATTATTATGTGTGATAGTATAAACAATTTTTCTATGGAAAATGAGATACTACAATAGCCATTGTTCACTCTCTGTTATTTGGTTCTGAAAGCCCTGTAATGGTTTCATTCTCTTGAATGGTTTTATACTGTTTTGTTATGTTTGATACTATCATATATGAAGTTATGTTTAACTATTTCAAAGAAAGACATTATGGTAGTTACTGTTAATTATGGGTTATCTTGTGGTAAAATGCTGTGTTGCTTGCATTGTTCTGATCTGATCTCCTTTGTTATGCCCTCTTTGGTCTTAATCTCTTTAAAATAAAAAAGGATATTTGAGTAATTTTTTTTTCTTTTTTAACAAATACAATAAACGTCCTGTCCTTGTTACATCATTTCTTTAGATTAAATTCTTTAAAATTGCTGGTTCAGGGAATGTAACAGTGGCAGAGCACCAGCCTAGCATAGATGGACTCCTGAGTTTGATCTGTAACACCAGCATCACTGAAAACAAAAGAAGACAAAGAAGGATAGAGACAGAGAGAGACAAATTTTAATGTAAGGAAGACACTATTTGTTGGGTATTTAGCTCAGTGGCTCAAGCGCTTGCCTGGTAAGTGCAATGTTATAACTTTGATCCCTGGTACACACCCCTCCCACAAAAGACAGGAAAATGAAGAGGAAAGGATAAGATAGATAGCCACTCTGATAAGAAAAAGTCAAGAGGAAAATAAAAACAAGAAAAAGAGGGGCTGGGGATTTAGTTCAGGGGCATATTGTGAGTTCAATCCCTAGTTCCAAAGAAAAACAAAGGAAAAAAAAAAAAAAAGAATCAAGGTGGGGATTCTGGAAAGGTAGAGGACCCAAAGACCCATGGGTCCTTTGTTCCCAACTGCTTAATAGGAGGGTGAGTGACCCTCCCCTACCTGGACGTTGCCATAACTGGATTGGCTTTTGGGGACCTCTGCCTAGCATCATTTCTTCTGGTGGTCTTTCAGTCTGTTTGTTTGTCCTTGACCTTTTTAGGCCTTATCTTTGGCCTAAATAGCTAGTTGGCAAGGGGGTCTTATTCAGTTAGTACAATTGTGTGGATATTGATTGTACTCTATTACTGTAGCAGAAAATGCCTCCCCCAGCCAGTGTACACTTCAGTTTCTTAGTTGCTGAGGTAACAGTTCCTGTTCCAGATAGAGTGGATCCTGACTCTTAGAAACAGTTGGTCACTATGATGCATAGTGTATAAACCAGTCCTCAGTAGACAAGCCATTCTGCCTCTGTACTTCTTGCTTGCTTACCTCATATAAGCCCTAGACCATCAGAAATCAGGGCCTGGTATTCTGGCAATGATCCTCATTTATGTCTGTTGACGTAAATAAATTTGCCACCCAATCCTGGTGTCCTTTCAGTTTCTGCTTGCTGTTGCATCTGGTTTGTTGGCTGTGAAAATCTATGGTGCTGACCTCTTTGGTCACCTGTTGTGGCCCTCAAGAAGGGAGTAAAGAGCTTTCTAAGTTCACAGAGAACTCAAAGGACCCACCAACAAACCACAAGCCTACCATTTTTCTGGTCTACCCTCTTAAAATTCCTTCAAAAAACACTTCAAAAAAAAAGGGCCAGGGATATAGTTCATTGGCAAGAGCTCCTACCTGGCAAGTGCAAGGACCCAGTGCAAAAAAAAAAAAAGAAAGAAAGAAAGAAAGAAAGAAAGAAAAGGAAAAAGTCCTCTTTCCCCGCTCACTGCCCTATAAGAAGGGGTGAAGTTTTTGGATACCCAACCTACTGCTATAATTGTGCTACTCAATTTTGCTGCCTTAAAGGGTTGTCTGTAGGTCTTAAAATAGGTTTGAATCATTGCCCCACACCCAATACTGAAGATTGAACCCAAGGCTTTACACTGAACTAAATCCCTACCCCTTTCTTTATTATTTTGAGACAGATTCTAAATAGCCCAGGCTTGGTCAGACCTGTGATTTTCCTGCCTCAGTCTTTTAGAGCGCTGTGTTTATAGATGTTGTCCACAAGTCTTGCCAGTTATCAACAATGGTAATGTTCACATGGGATTCTTCCTGAAGTGGTGCTTCTTGAACTATCCCTCCAGTTTCTTTTCTTTTCTTTTTCTCTTTCTCTCTCTCTTTCCTTCCTTCCTTCCTTCCTTCCTTTCTTTCCTTCCTTCTTTGTTTTTTATACCAGGGATTGAGCTCACAAACTCGTACTTACTAAGCAGGCACATGAGTTTCTTTCTTTCTTTCTTTTTTTTTTTTTTTAATCAGTACCGGGGATCAAACTTACAACCGCCTGCTTGCAAGGCAGGTCTTATGCCGCTGAGCTAAATCCCTAGCCCCACTTCTCCAGGTCCATCTCCCATTTTTCTCCTTCTTGGAACTCTGTGCTTGCTCCTTACCAAACAGCATGTAGTTAGTGGAACTTAACAGTTTCGTCCCTCCACAGCCTGTCACTTGTTAGTTCCTCTGCTCAGATTTCTTTCAGGTTCCTTTGACTCCTTCCCTAACGACTGTCTGTCCTTCTAGAAAGTCCCTGCCACATGATAGATTACACAAACACCTGTCAGCTGAACGAGTAAATCAATCAGTTCTACCCACTTTTAATGCACTGTTGTGTCTGTGAGTGACAGAAGCACACAGTCAGGAAGTGAAGACAGCGGTGGAAATCCGCACTGGGGCCCAAAATGTTGCATCTTCTGTGGTTCTTCTCTTGCCTTGCCGGTTCTTCATTCACTTTCCAGATTGGGCTGTGGTTTCCTATGGCTAGAGGTTTTTTTTTTTTTTTTTTGTATCAGAAATGGAACTTAGGACTTTGCACTTCCCAGGCAGGCAATTTTTTAAATTAATTTTTATTTTGAAAGTATACAACAGTACAAGTCAGAATAAAGCCAACTAAGATCATACAGTGAAATTGGTACAGAACTTCACAGCAGGTTACCGGGCTAACAGTAATAGGTATCACAGTATATTTTGTTATCTTTATAATAGTTGTTCTTTCAATCCCGTATATCAAAATGAGATGAAATATAGAACACTATAGAACTTATCAAAACAGAATATTGAATAGAGCAGTACCATTAATCAGAAAAGAGCAAAACAGTAATAAAAATATTTGCTTTCAAAGAAATGGTAGAAGGAAATCCCCCTTATTTGCTATGGTCAATCTCCCAGGAGATGCTCAGATTTCTGGTTCCCACTTGCTAATGGGCAGGGAGGAGGAGGAGAAGGAGGATAGGGGAAGCAGGATGTTTGACTCTAGGCCATGTAGCAGTAGGTTCACTATTGCTAAACAAG
Source organism: Cavia porcellus (assembly GCF_034190915.1). Classification (NCBI taxonomy): domain Eukaryota; kingdom Metazoa; phylum Chordata; class Mammalia; order Rodentia; family Caviidae; genus Cavia; species Cavia porcellus. Next base: position 39,207,976 of record NW_026947508.1, read on the forward strand.
GAGGCAGAATGGTCATTTTTTTTCACAGCGTCCTCAGTTCCAACATGGCGTGGATCTCAGGAGACACTGCTGGTTCTCCCCCTGGAAGGGCTGCAGTCTGCCACCCTGCCTTCGCTTACCAGGGAGGGGAGGTGCTGGCTTGGCTTCCCAGAGCCAGGCAATTTACCATTGAGCTACATCTCTGGCCTTGGAGTCTCCTTTCTACCACTATGTTGTGTGCTATGGGCTCATCTCTGTGACTGTGGCTCCTGCCCTGATGTAACTAAAGCTCCCATGCCAACAGCTGAAGCTTTACCTCTGTGCATGTGTGTGTGTGTGTGTGTGTGTGTGTGTACATGCACACAAGTATATGGAGTCCTCCTCTGTTGTTCCTGAGTTCCACTGCTTCTGTGGGCCAGGTAGAAGTTCCCAGTAGTCTCACTGGGTAGAGCAGAAGAGAGGTGGACAGTTTTCCTGCCCCAGTTGAGTCTGCAGCAATCTTCAACCTGAACAAAAGAATAATCATGACCACTCCTTATGTGCCTACACACACTATCAGATGAATTACATTCATTGTTTTATTTTATTTTATTTATTTTTTGGAACCGGGAATCAAAACTCATGATCTTGCACTTGCCAGGCAGGCACTGTGTCACTGAGCTATGTCCCTGGCCCACATTCATTATTTATTTTATGCCCAAATATCTCCTCATAACTGATATTGAAATCTTTGCTATATACGGGTGAAGAGATGTACCCAAGATCACACCATTACTAAAGAATGCAGTAGAGTCACATTTATTTATTATTTTTATAATAAAAGACTAAGCTCAGTCTTTCACATTGAGCTGTATCACAACTTCTTTCTACTGACTGTGTTTTGTTTTATTTTATTTTTATCTATTTATATGTCTTTTTGAGACAGGATCTCACTATGTGGTTCAGGCTGGCCTTAGGCTCACTTAGTAGCCCAGGCTGATCTTGAACTTGCAACAATCTGCCTGCCTCAACCTCCCAAGTACTGGGATTATAGGAGTGTGCCACCATGCCTAGCTTTTTTGTTTTATTTTGAGACAGATTCTTTCCATGTAGTCCAAACTGGTCTTGAGCTCACTATGTAGTCCAGGAAGGCCTGGAACTCCACTGTGATCCTCCTGCCTCAGTCTCCCAAGTGATGAGATTATAAGCATTCCTCATCATACCCTGCTGTTATTTTTATTTTGGAAAAGGATCTCAGTAAATTGTGCAGGTTGAGGCTTCTGCTTCAATCTCTCTCCTCAATATGGGGATTACAGGTATATATCACTGCACCCAGCTGTTTACTTTTTTTTTTTTTTTTTTTTTTTTTGTCCTTTTTATGCAGTTTGGGCTGGCCTTCAACTCACAACGATCTTCCTGCCTCAGCCTCCCGAGTGCTTGGTGTTTATTCCCTTTAAGATGTAGTTTTTCAGAGCTGGGGATTTAGCTCAGTGGCATAAGCACCTGCCTTGCAAGCAGGCGGTCGTGAGTTCGATCCTTGGTACCGATAAAAATGAAAAAGACAAAAAAAAAAAAAATGTGATCTTTCTATGTTACCCAACCTGTTCTCAAACCCCTATGCTCAAGTGATCTTTCTGCCTCAGCCTCTTGACTACCTGGTTGGCTACATAGGATTTAAACATGACTGTATTTTTTTCTTTCTTTCTTTCTTTCTTTCTTGGTACTAGGGATTGAACCCAGGGCCTTGTGCACACTAAGTAAATGCTCCAGCACTGAGGTACATCATCAGTCCAAGACAGGTTCTTGCTACATTGTCCAGGTTGGCCTGAAACTTGCAACACTTTGCCTCAGCCTCCTGAGTAGCAAGGATTGCAAGTGTGCATAGCCATGTCTGGCAATATATTGATTTTTCTAATTTACACATCAATCTTTTTTGAGTTTGTAAATACTGGAAAACTCCCCTGAGTTAAGATTTCCAGGGGCCGGGAATTTAATTCAGTGGCATAAGCACATGCCTGACAAGTGTAAGGTTGTGAGTTTTGATCTCTGGTATCACCAAAGAGAGAGAGAGAGAGAGAGAGAGAGAGAGAGAGAGAGAGAGAGAGAAAGAGTTTTCCAGGCTGGGTATATAACTCAGCAGCACAGCACCTGCTTGGCAACTGAGAGGCCCTAAGTTTAATTTTTGGTATCAAAAAAATAAAAAGAGTCCCTAACAAGGGTTGAGTTTGGAGCTTAAACCCTAGGAGATACAGAGACCAAGGAAAATCTTGCTCAGGCATCCAGTCAGCATCCCTGGCTCCTGGGTGAATAGTTAGGAAACTCTAAAATTAGAACATACTAGGGGCCAGGGATATTGCTTAGCAAGCACAGTGCCTGGCTGACAAGTGTGAGGTTGTGAGTTCAATTCTCAATACAAAAAAACCAAACCAAACCATACTGGGAGTGGTAAAGTACCAAGAAGTGGTTAAGTTTAGATAGTACCAGACATTTAAACCAAGGGCCTTGAGCATGTCAGACATGTACTCTAGTACTGAGCTACACCTCCAAGCCTAGGATATATTTTGGAGAGAGATTTGAAAGGATGAATTAGATGAGTGATATGAGAAGAAAGATGACTTGCTGAGATTTTGTCCTAAGAAATCAGAAAGCTGTGCATAAGTAAAAAGAGTCCTTTTTGGACAAGTTTGTTGAGAGGCCATACTGACTCCATTTTGTCCCGGACATATCCAGTTGACAGTGTCTTGGTAGAAAGTGCAGGCCTTGAAAGATCCCCCCAGGTGCTGTAAGGACAAGAAGCAAACAAGTTGTATAATCTAAACATGAGCAATATGAGTTTCTTTGTTCTTTATCTCAATAAAAGCTGCTTGTTTATGCTGGTTGGGTGGCAGCAATTTTTCTGACCCTTGATGTGTGTGTTCTTTTATTTTTCCTTTCCTTGAGGAACCCCTACAGAAGTTAAATTTGGAATGCTGATGAGGCCAGGGACATAGCTCAGTGGCCTAAGCACTTGCCTGGCAAGCGCAAGGTCCTGAGTTTGATTCCTGGTATAAAAAAAAATTGGATTGCTGAACCAGGTATAGTAGTATCGGGTTCTGACCTAGATCCCTGATCTCCCAAAGGAGTGTACGGAGGAAGTTAAATAAAAAAGAGACAAATTGTATGATTTTTTAGGGCTCCAGGAAGGTCAAAACCCTTTAACTAAGCTTGAGACTTCAAGGTTAAAGACAAAGGATTCTCTGGATCAATCCACTTATATTAGGACCAAGGACAAGGGGTAGGGCAGAGAGACTGAGGAAAGTGCAGGCAATGAGCAGGAGCTTGGAAGTCACTTCAAGGAAGTCTCCAAGTAATAAATCAAGTCAATTTAGTAGCACTGTCTTATAAAGACATGGTAGAAGTGAGACTGTAGGAGTAATCTTTTTTTTTTTTTCTTGCGATACCCGGGATCAAACTTAGGACCTTGCACTTGCCAGGCAGGGGCTTATACCACTGAGCTAAATCCCCAGCCCAGGAGTAATTTTTGTGGCTGCAGTTTCTACCTTGTTAATTGGGGTTGGAGCCAGAGTGTCCGCAACTGTGGCCTTATCTTGCCCTTTGAGGTATCTCTGGTCTCACAGGCCACTACAGGCCTCAGCCAGGACCAGTGATTCATAGAGGTTCACTTACTATGAATCAGCTCCCAGGCAAGGGGCCTAGGCCTAGGACAGACTGACAAATAAACATGGAAAGCCAACTGGTAATTTTCTTTTTTTTGGTCTTGTTTGAGATGGGGTCTCGCTATGCAGTTCAGGCTGGCCTTAACTCACTTTGTAGCCTAGGCTGGTCTCGAACTCGCAACGAGCCCCTTGCCTCAGCCTCCCAAGTGCTGGGATTACAGGCATGAGCTACCACGCCCAGCTCAATTAGCAAAATTTAAATCCTGCTTAGAGCCGATTCATAGTGGTCTCCAACATAGTAGCACATGCCTGTGTCCTAGCACTCAGGAGACTAACACAGGAGGATTGCCAATCAGTTCTAGACCGGTATGAGCTATATAGTGAGTTCAAGGACAGCCTGAATTACATAGGGAGACCCTGTCTCAAAGAAATAAAAAATTGGAATGCTGGTAAGATATAAAATAGGAGAGCTAAGTAGGCTGTTTCATGTATAAGTCTGGAGGTAAAGTCTAAGCTGTATAAATGATGGCTAAAGTATTTTTGACTAGCCTTGAACTCACTATGTAGCACAAACAACTCACAGAGATCCTCCTGTCTCAGCATTCTGAGTGCTGGGATTACAATTATGTGCTACCATGCCAGTTTAATTAAATTCTTGAAATTAGATAAAAGTCAGTTATACAGTGAGACAAAAGAGAAAAGAGGGCTTGAGGAATCTTATAACATTTAGAAGTCAGGAAAAGATCTAGAAAAGGAGCAACCAATAAAATAAAATGCTATAGGGGCTGGGGATTTAGCTCAGCAATATAAGCACCTGTCTTGCAAGCAGGTGGTCGTGAGTTCCATCCCCGGTACCGATAAAAAAATAAAAATAAAAAATAAAATAAAATAAAATGCTAAAAGGCAAAAATAAAAAATAAAAACAAAAATCTTTCAAGGAAAGAATGAACAACAAGGACAAATACTATTAACTGGCAGGCAAGATAAGGGCTGAGGTTTGGCTATTGGATTTTGTATAATGGTGGCCACTGATGGTCTTGACAATAGAGGTTTCAGTGAGCTATGCAAACTTTATTTTTTATTTATTTATTTTGATACTGGAGATCAAACTCATGACATTGCACTTGCTTATATCTTTTTTTTTGGGGGGGGGTACTGGGGATTGGGTACCAGGCTCTTATGCTGCTAAGTCGGTCCACTTATATCTTTTCTTTTCTTTTTATTTTCTTTTCCTTTTTTTTTTTTTTTTTTTTTTTTTTTTTTTTTTTTTTGATACTAGGGATTGAATTCAAGACCTTGCACTTGCCAGGCAGGTGCTTGTGCCACTGAGCTAAATTCCTAGCTTCTTTGTCTGTTGATACAGGGCCTTCCTATGCAGGACAGGCTGGCTTTGAACTCACTGAGTAGCTCAGACTGGCCTCAAACTCAATGATCCTCCAGCCTCAGCCTTAGTACCAATATTACAGGAGTACCCACATCATACCTGGCAGCAGCCAAAACTTTATGGAATTTGAGGTAAGGGTGCCTCACACTGTAATCCTAGGAAGTCATGAGGCTGAGGCAGGACAATCCAAATTTGAGGCCAGCCTGGACAATTTAGTGAGATCCTATTTGAAAGACTTTTGCCCTAGAATAAATTACAGGACATTATGGTGGTAGTTCAAATCGGGGATGCTTACCCTGATGGCCACTTCCTACTTCTTCCCTGATTACAACATTTTCCTTCCTTTTCCAGTGTGCTTGAAGAAAATTCCAATCAGCTCCTTGTGCACCACATCTGGTCAAAGGTCACATATACCCAATACTCCCATACTCCCATATCTAGTCAGAGAAGAAAGTCAGACCCTTGCTGGTTGTGAGCTCCTTTCCATGTCCTTTAAATAAAAAGTCCATGATCCTCAGGTTCATAAGCGTGATGATTGGGTGTTCATGCTCCATGCATGACATGTGCCTCCTTTGAACCTTGTTACGACCTCGGCACATTACCCATCTGACGTGAAAAAATAAATAAATAAAAAGTCCACTTTTACTTTTTCTTATATGCTGCTCCTTGATTGTGTGTTGGGGCACAATTATAAGACCATATTTATAAAATAGCAAACTTATAGGTATTTCATGGTACAAATTAAAGAGCAATTAGAGCTCTCTGACCAAGTTTCAGCTGCTTTTGCTGAATTTAATTGATGTTGAGAGTGTCTAGAACCCAGCTGCATATCTCTGTTAAGCACTGGATCAGAGTAATTATCTATACTTTAAGGCATCCTGGGTTAGTCAAAGACACCTTTAGCTATGCTCACCCTGTAAGTCTTCTCTCCTCTTGTTTCCAGAATGTTTCTATATTATGATAACAATTCCTTTGTTTCAATGAATCTGTTCAAGACTAGCCTGCCTGTCAATATTTGACTCAATGAAGGTAACCTATTAGATAATGTTTTGCCACTTGCTTTGTACTTCCTACATCTAAATGCTATATAAACTAAATCCTTTGTAAACCCAGTGCTCTTGCCTTTGGGAATGGTCCCACAATAGTCACTGGTGTGAAAATTAAATGCTTCCTTCTCATAAGCCCTCCTTGTGAATTGGCGCCATGTGCAGGCCACTGAGGGTACAGCTGAAGCCAGCCTTTTCCCTTGAGTCAGTGCCATTCGTGAACTACAGGGGAAGAGAATAAAAAGTCAACAAGAAGCAAGCTCTCCCTGCAAATTGGTGCCATAGTCAGGCCATTGAGGGGAGAACCAGATGCCAGCCCTTTCTGGCATGTGGGCTGGGAAATATGAAGAGCCAACCCCTTCCCACTGCCCTGTAAGTGACCGACTGATCTGGAGAAACACAGGCTGTGATAATGGCTACTGAGGTAAAATATAATTTAATACTTGTAGTGTTTAGTGTTTCACTGACTTTGCAGATCTAAAGCCAGTGGGCTGATCATCTATTTAGAGGATGGCAATACACACTGTAGCATCTATGGAGGAATCTCCTTCTGTGAATAGTGACCATTGTTGATTCCCTATTGTCTTTTTTTTTTTTTTTTTTTTTTTTTTGTACCAAGGATCCAGGATCAAACTCACAACCTTGTGCTTAACAGGCGGGTACTTACACCACTAAGCTAAATACCCAGCCACCCCTATTGTCTTGTTTTGAAGTCCTGTATCCTTTCTATTGTTTTGTTGGATTGGATTTTGTTCTGTTGGGTTTTATTGTATCCGATGGCATGGCCAGCTATTTCAAAGATAAAAGGATATATTATGATAGCCATTTTGGATTTACTATTATCTTGTTTTGAAGTCCTTTATTGCATTCATTGTTTTGTTCTTATTGCTTGTATTCTTTTCTGTTTTGTTTGGTTTTTTACTATGTTTGAAGGTACCTGCAGCTATTTTTTTTTTTTTTTTTGGATACTGGAGATTGAACTTGCGACCTCACACTTGCCAGATAGGCACTTATGCCGTTGAGCTAAACCCCTGGCCCTCTGTAGCTATTTTGAAGACAGCAGGAGGCATTATGGTAACTATTGTTGATTTCTTATTATCTTGTTTTGAAGTCCCGTGTCATTTACACTGGTTTGTTTTGGTTGACTTTGTTCTGTTTTGTTTTGCTTGGTTTTATTCTCTCTTTTTTTAAACTTTTAAAAAAATTTTTATTTAAAAGGAAAAAGAGAAAAAAACAAAACAAAACAAAGCAGTGTAAGGGTACAAGTAATACAGAACTACAAAAAAAAAAAAAAAAAAAAAACAGTAAGAAATCACCAGTTAATAGATTACATATTATCTTAGAGATAGTTGCTCAAGTCACAGTATCAAAGCATACAAAGTGGACATTCAAACAGTGAGACTGCAAACAGTTGTGTTCAATGATCCAACCAAAAACATTAATATGGTCAGCTATTTAACACCCCTAAACACACTTGCTGTTGTATCTTTTAGAGCACTTTTTTTTCCTTCTCTTTTTTACAACAAAATTTACACATTTTGGGTTTTATTACTCCTTAGTTCTTATTACTTTTTTTGGAGGGGGGAGAGAATAAAGTCAAATATGGCAAAACAAAGCTGTCAGTCAAAACCAAGGATAGACATAGCACATGATGTAAAAACAGAGTACAAGGTTATCAACAATGGTTATCAACGTTGTCTCTTGTTTCCTTAAAAAGAATTGTCTATCTCATTAGGTATTATAAAGTTGAACAAAACAGTAGAGAACAAGACCAATAAAACTTAAGCATTGTAAACATTACAGGACTTCCAAAGGAGACAATAGTCAAACCAGAATGGGCATCTTAGTGAATCTTATTGCCTTCAAAGTAGTTGCCTATACCCTCAAACTTGATACTATCAACAGAGTCTAATCAGTCAAAACAAGATAGTGGGAGTATTACAGGACTTCAAAACAAGTTAATAGGAAATCAAAAAAAGTTACTATTATATATCCTGCTAATTTTTAAAATTTTTCCACTTAATTAAAAAAAACCATAAAAATAACTAAGTATTTTTTTAATGAATAAGGGAGAGATTGAGATAAAAGAGGACATAACAATATAACAATACAGGTCAAAGCATGACTGTTTCAGCAACCTAGTGCTTCACCACCAAATAACCCGACTTAATAGTAGTTACCATACTGTCTGTCTTTTTCCTTGAAATATTTGAATAAAACTTCATATACTATTAGCTTCAAATATTTCCATATCAAGAAGCCCAGAATAAAGCCTTTCCAATTAAAAAGTGAAAACTTTATAAGGCTTCAAGGCTACATAATAGGGAATCATGATTACCACATATTTTTATATATTTGAATCATTACTTACATTAGGGAAACTATTCGGTATTCACACATGCGAGATTGATTTATTTCACTTATGAGTATGGTCTCAAGCTGCACCCATTAAAATTAAAAAAATGTTTAAATGCTGCTTTTTTTTTTTTTTTTTTTTTTTTTTTGTGGTACTGGGTTTCAAACTCACTACTGCTTACCAAGTAGGTACTTGTGCCACTGAGCTAAATCCCTGGCCCTGTAATTCCTAGAACCCTCTATGTGGAAATCCTCATATGCTCCCATGACAGGTGCACAGCATAAAAGAGTGGAGATGGGGGCTGGGGATTTAGCTCAGTGGCATAAGCATCTGCCTTGTAAGCAGGTGGTCGTGAGTTCGATCCCCGTACGGATAAAAAAGACTGGAGATGCTACACGGAGCCCACTGTCCTGGCTTCCCAGGATAGCCCATGCCTTGTTTCCCAGACACAGTGTGTACCTTTATTTTAGTTTTTATCATGTTTTTTTCTTTTATTTTGCCCAAGTGTCCTCTGCAGAGCTGATTTCTTCCATATCCATTCATCTCTTGCTTTTCAAGTAAACTTTTTTTTTGTTTTGTTTTGTTTTTTTGAGACAGGGTCTTGCTATGCAGTTCAGGCTGGCCTTGGGCTCACTTTGTAGTCCAGGCTGGTCTCAAACTTGCAAATGATTCTTCTGCCTCATAACTTTTTTTTTTTTTTTTGTCTTTTTTTCATTTTTATCGGTACCGGGGATCAAACTCACGACTGCCTGCTTGCAAGGCAGGTACTTATGCTGCTGAGCTAAATCCCCAGCCCCCTGCCTCATAAACTTTTGGCACCATTTTGGTTTGTTTTGACCAATTCTTCTGTATCCTCTCCAGCAAGAAGTACCTGGAATATACATTTTTTTCAAGAGTAGGAAGAATTGATTGAGAGAAAGAAAGCTTCTGCCCAAAAGGGACTGAATGGAACACAAAAAGTGGGTTGTCTGCCAATCCTGTTTCTTAAAGATGTTTATTGAGCAAAGCCATGAGGTGAGGTGGGCTTAAGATGGGACAGAACTGGGGCAGGGATTTAGCTCAGTGGCATAAACGCCTGCCTTGAAAGCAGGCAGTCTTGAGTTCGATCACTGGTACCGATGAAAAAGACAAAAAAAGAAAAAAAGATGGGACAGAACTATAATCAATAAGACTATAAGTATAGTGGCTTAGGTAATATTGATTAAATGAGAATCAAATGGGGGAGTAAGTCATGTAGCAAACAGATTTTCCTAGAAGGGATGGGTTAAGGAGGTTTGGTCCTCCACCCCAAGACGATTGAGATTGATTGATACTACTTTCTTTCTTTTTTTTTGTCTTTTTCCTTTTTATCAGTACCGGGGATCGAACTCACGACTGCCTGCTTGCAAGGCCGCTGAGCTAAATCCCCAGCTACTGATGCTACTTTCAATATGGATCACTGCTGTTCATCCTTAGGGGAATTATGTGGGTGAGTAGTTCTTTTTTCTTGAAGCCTGGCCTTCAATGAATACTCTTCCAGTTACAGTTGTCTTTTGCCTTGACCTCTGAGGCCCAAGCCCTGTCTAACTGCCTGCAATATTTTTACCTAATTTGGCTACCTATAATTCTTTTAAATGGTGAGCCCATTTTTTCTTTTTGGTACTGGGGATCAAACTCACAACCTAAAAAAATAAACCTCAGGACCTCATGCTTGACAGGCAGGTGCTTATGCCTGCTGAGCTAAATCCCCAGCCCCACGGTGAGCCATTTTTAAAGGAACTACCTAATAACAATCCTATCCATTCAGGAGACAGGCTACTCTGGGAACTTTAGCAGGCCTCCTTTTCAAAATAAAATAAAAAGGGCTAGAGAGGACGCTCAGCGCTCTGTAGTTTGAACACCTAGTACCACAATAGGTAGACAATCTCGGAATGGTTGCACACATATGTAATTCCAGGAGGCTGAAGCTGGTGTTCCAGCCTAGGAATTGGAAGTCAGCCTGGGCTAAGCGACACTCATATCAAAAGTAAATGAATATAAAAAGAATATTCTTCTTCTAACGTCCTGAGGAGTCAAACGAATTATATTTATCAAGTCTTTAGCATAATGCCTGTCAAAATAAATATGTGACTTGGATTTATGATTCAGCTAAAAGTTTCTAGCATCTGAGGTTCGGAGACCCAAACGATCCACTTCGTTCCGGTCACCTTTTGTGTCACATATGTTCACAGGGCCAAAAACTGCCGGAAGTAACTTAGGTCAACTGAGGAATCCTGCCAACTACACGCGGGACCGGCAGCGTGCAGAAAATGGCGCCACACCGCACTCAAGTTCTCTTTTGCCTAAACAGACCCGGAGCTCCTGCGGCGCAGGCGCAGTACACTGTGGGCGGCCAGGGGCGTGGCGGGAACCCTGGAGACCACCCATGAGGTCCGGTAAACCCCTTTCCTCCGGCCAGGGGGCGGGGTCTTGGGCGCACCACACGTGATCCTACGCCACGCGCTCCGCCCTTCGGGCCGAGCTTCTTCTTCACTGCAGACTTAAGCTAAGGCCCACGGTGTCTTTTCGGGGGTTCCGTGTAGGTCTTGAGTCCGTCTGTGCTGCGTGCTCTCACTGAGGTGAGTTTCTCCCGCTGCTAGCCCGTCTCCTTCCGAAATAGTTGGTTGGTTTCGATCTTTTGGTACTGCGGGTGTCCCCTGCCCCAGAAGCCGGCGCGGGGACCCTGGAGCTGGCAGGCTGGGCTTCGAATTTGAGCTTTTCCTTCTGTTCCCTGCGTGATCTCGGATGACTTCCCAGTTTCTCAGAACCTCTGCTAGCGCTGATCGACGTTGTGGAGGGAATTAAGAGAGAGAAAATTATGAATGTGTGGCCCGTAGAAGGTGATTTGTAATTGCAGTTGCCATCTTCAGGTTTCCTCACCTGAGGTCTTCTCACCTGCCCTTTCCTGAGAGCTCCGACTTTCCTTTGGCGGCAGCCGGCGGCCAGAAGCGGGGAGTTCACTGGCTCAGCGCTTGCGTTGGGTCTGGGGAAGCTGGAGCATGTTATTCTTTGGCCCCTGAGCCCTGCACGTGACAATGGGGCAGCGTTAATCCTTTAATTCAGATTGTGTACACTCGAGGCCGCAGAACCTCCCTAGAAGAGTTATATTCTGATCAGGCCTGTTATTTTTCCCAGGTCTCAGGCTCCTCATCTGTAATACCGGTTTAATCTCAACGCGAACCTGTTTGGTCCACTGGAATTTGCTAGGTGTGTAACCCAGTAGAACAGTGCAAGAGAGAGACTCTGTCTTTGGTTCCCCACAAAAAAAGGATAGTAAACTGTTTTAATATTGTCCAAAAGTGACTCCACTTTTCCCAGGAAGTAAAGAAGATAACAGAAACAGTGACTTCTCCCAGTGTTTCTCCGGTGGGGTGTGGTGATACACCCTTGTAACCCCAGCATTTCTGTAAAATCAGCCTGAGCTACATAGTAAGACCCTGTTTCACACCATCTCAACCCTTCCCAAAAAGTTTCTCCAACTGGCCAGACTCCAGCTGAGGTCTGTCCTCCATCAACTGTGTGTGTGTGTGTGTGTGTGTAGTTATGTGTATTATGTGTGTGTGTCTGTCTGTCTCTGTATGTGAAGGGGTTCAGATGAAAGACTCAAGTTTGTCAGGGAGGCCTTTACTTTTACTTTTTCAGACAAGCTGTCCTTATACTCAAGATGTAGTCCAGGCTAGCCTGGAAGTCAGAGATCCTCCTGCCTCAGCCTCCTAAGTGTTGGGATTACAAGCAACCACCACAACACCTAGTTGGGGCAAGGCTTTATATAAATAAAAATGTGCAATGATGGCCACAAGCATCAGTACACTAAAAAAACCAAACCGCAGTGAAATTCAGGCCTGGTGGCCCACACTAGTAGTACTGGGAGGCTGAGGCAAGAGGCTTGAAAGTTCAAGGCCAGCCTGAGCAATATTAAATTATAATATTAAATTATTAAGATCCTGTCTTAAAAAGGGATGAAGGTAGTGGAGGAAAAGGTTGGGGATGTACCTCAGTGATAGAGCACATCCCTAGCATGTGCACAGTCCTAGGTTTGTGTCTCTATACTAACAAATAAATAAATAAATAAATGGGGGCTGGGGATTTAGCTCAGCGGCATAAGCACCTGCCTTGCAAGCAGGCGGTGGTGAGTTCGATCCCTGGTACCGATAAAAATGAAAAAGACAAAAAATAAATAAATAAATAAATAAATGTAAATAATACAATAAAAAATGTAGCTCTGCACTCCCTGGGAGTCAATCCTCAGAACCACTACAAAAAGTAAACAAACAAAACCCTGCAAAAAAACCAATGATTGAATGCCTGAGAGCAACCAGAAACGTAAAAGTGTAAGCTAAAGAATGAGCAACAGTAAGCCAGTCAAGGTTAGACCTAGGGAAGGAAAATGAAAAGAGGCCTGGAGTCAGTAGGTATTGCGGAGTCTGAACAATTTTTTTTTTTTTTGTCTTTTTCATTTTTATCGGTACCGGGAATCGAGCTCACGACCGCCTGCTTGCAAGGCAGGTGCTTATGCCGCTGAGCTAAATCCCCAGCCCCGGAGTCTGAACAATTAAGAGAAGATGAGAGCCATATTTTTTCACATTTTTATTTTGGTATGTGTGGTCCTGGGAATTGAACCTGGGTCTTCCAAATGAACTATGTCCACAGCCTACCCTCTCCTTTTTGTGGGGAGGGTACTGGAGGTGGAACTTGGGATCTTGTGCTTGCTAGGTAGGCATCTGTGCTGCTGAGCTATACCCAGCCCCTTTTCTCTCTCTCTCTCTCTCTCTCTCTCTCTCTCTCTCTCTCTCTCTCTCTCTCTTTTTGGTGCAGGGATCAAACTTGTGACCCCATGCTTGCCAGGCAGGCACTTACACTGCTGAGCTAAATTCCCAGCTCTTTTTGTTTGTTTGTTTGTTTCTTTGAGACAGGATCTCCCTATGCAGTTCAGGCTCACTTTGGAGCTCAGGCTGGTCTCAAACTCACAATGATCCTCCTGCCTCAGCCTCCCAAGTGCTGGGATTACAGGCATGTACCACTATGCCCAGCTTCATTTTTTCTCTTTTTTGAGCAAGGGTCTCACTAAGGCATTGAGTTGCCCAGCCCGGGCATCATTTTGTGATTCTTCAGCCTCAGCTTCCCAGAGTGATGAGATTACAGTCACACCTGGCTGCCAGTCAGGTGTTTTTGTTTTTGTTACCAGGAATTGAACGAGGATCTCTTGCTGCCAGGCAGGCGCTATGCTACTGAGCTTTATTCCTGGCCTAGAAGCCAGGTTTTGCAGTGGGGATCAAATTCATGACCTTGGGGCTGGGGATTTAACTCAGTGGCTATAAGCGCTTGTCTTGCAAGCAGGCAATCGTGAGTTCGATCCCTGGTACCGATAAAAAGGAAAAAGACAAAAAAAAAAAAAAATTCATTACCTTGTGCTTGCCAGGCAGGCACCAGGCAGGTGCATATGCCACTGAGCTAAGTCCCTGGCCTATTTATTTAGTACTGGAGAATTGAATTCATGATCTTGCACATGCCAGGCAGCTGCTTGTGCCGCTGAGCTAAATCCCCAGACCCTGGGAGCCAGGTTTTGAAGGAGTCTGGACTTTATCTTGGCAGTAGGGGGAAACTGAAGAATTTAAGCCTGGGAGTCCTGTGTTTGGGTTTGGTGAATGAATTGTGGACAAGAAACTACACTGGAAGGAGGGGCCTGGTTTAGGTTAGGGATGATGGTGGTCAGAGGTGTGACAGTGAAGTGAAAGTACATATGAACAGACTGGAGACATTTAGGCACTTTTTATTGAAATGGTGAAGTTCAAGCTGAGCAAGTGCTTTACTTCTTAGGTACTTCTCTGTCTGCAGATATATTTTAAGTCTGATTTTGCAAGTGCATGAGCCTATGCCCAGCTACTTGGAGACTGAGGTGGGACATCACTTGAGCTCAGGAGTTAAGGACTACTCTTGCCAATATGTTAAACCCTTGTCTCAAAAATAAATAAATAAATAAATAAATAAATAAAATCTTTGGAGCTGGGGATGTAGCTGTGTGATAAAGTGCTTGTTTAGCACACTGGTTTTGATCCTCAGCACTGAAGAAAAAACATACAGAAATTTATTACTGCAGTCCTAGATATTACTACTTTTTTCTACATTTACAAGTATTAACAGGATTTTTAACCCAGCCAAACAGAACAAATCTGGGCCAGTATTACATATTTAAAGGCATTTTCCAAGTTGGCTTCTTTAGAAGTACAGGCAAAAAATAGTGCTCCCCTCCTCTACTACCAATCAAAACCATGATGTGATAATATTCTGAAATGCCTCAAAGGAATTGCAAATATTTTTTTTCTTCCTTTATAAGACTTACTTGTTTATTTGCAATACTAGAGAACAAACTCAGGACTTCTGACTTGCTAATACATATCCCCAGACCAGCTTTCTAGTTTTTAAAGTAGACTTTAATGCTCACTGTGGTAGTGGATGCCTATAATCTCAGCATTCAGGAGGCAGAGGCAAAAGGATCGCTGTGGGTTCCAGGCCAGCCTGGGCTACATAAGCAAGTTCAAGGCCAATCTGCACTATATAGCAAGACCTTGTTTCAAAAAAAAAAAAAAAAAAAAAAAAAAAAAAAGGTAGATTTATAAGTAGTTGTAATACATACTACAGAGAGATTGTTCATATCCTTTTTCCATGTTCCATCAATAGTAACCTTTTTTTTAAAAGCATTTTTTATGGCACTGGGGTTTGTTTGTTTGTATTTATTTATTTATTTATTTAGGTACTGGTTCAAACTCGTGACCTCATGCTTGCCAGGCAGGCACTTATGCCACTGAGATAAATCCCTGGCCCTGGCACTGGGGTTTGAACCCAGGACTTCAGATATGGTAGGCAAGTGCTGTGGCACTGAGTTACATGCTCGCTCAGACCATATTTTTTGGTGGTGCTAGAGGTCAAGCCCAGGACCTAGTGCATGCTAGGGAAGTACTCTACCACTGAACTATACTTCCAGCTCTCTCTCTTTTTTTTTTTTTTTTTTGTCTTTTTCATTTTTATCGGTACCGGGGATTGAACTCACGACCGCCTGCTTGCAAGGCAGGTGCTTATGCCACTGAGCTAAGTCCCCAGCCCCCACTTCCAGCTCTCTTACACAGCTACATTTTATGTTTTCAGGGTTTTTTTGTTTTTGTTTTTGTTTTTGGCACTCAGCTATATTCCTAGTCCTGTTTTATTTTGAGACATGATCTTGCAAAGTCACTAAGTTGGCCAGATGAGGTACAAATTTGCAGTCTTCTTGCTTCAGCCTCCTATTGTGTTTGGATTATAGCTGTGTAAAACCAGATTTACAGTTAGAAATTTTGTTTTTTTTAAACAGGATCTCACTATGTAGCCCAGGTTAGCCTTGAAATTTGCAACATCCTCCTGCCTGAACTTCCCAAGTGCTGGGATTATAGGCGTGCACCATCACGACCGGCTAATCCTAGTTTTTTGAGGAATGTCTGCACTGATTTCCACAGTGATTGTACCATTTTTTTTTTTTTTAATCAGTACCGGGATCAAACTCACAATTGCCTGCTTGCAAGGCAAGTTCTTATGCCGCTGAGCTAAATCCCGAGCCCCAAACATTTTTTCATATATGTATTTGCCATTTGTATTTCTTCTTCTGAGAATTTTTTTTTTTTTTTTTTGATCGGTATCAGGATTGGAACTCACAACTGTGTGCTTGCAAGGCAGGCGCTTATCCTGCTGAGCTAAATCCCCAGCCCTCTTCCTCTGAGAATTGTATATTTGTCTCAGATGCTCATTTTTGGATTGGGTCTTTGAATTTAGGGGGGGGCCTGATTTTAAAAAAAAAGTGTTTTATATGTTCTAGATAGAAGTTCTTTGTCTGAGGGACAGCTGGCAAAAATCTTTTCCCAATCTGTGGGGTTTTTTTGCATTCTATTGGTGATTTCTTTCAATATGCAAAAACTTTTTAATAAGATGAGATCCCAGTTGTTGATTCTTTGAAATGCTTCCTGTGCAGTTTGGGTTTTGTTCATAAACTTTGCCTATCCCTATGTCCTTGAGATTTTTACCTACTTTGTCTTCTAGTAGATTTAGTGTTTCTGTCTTAATATTTAGATCTTTGATCCATTTTGATTTTTAGTTTAGTGCATGGTGATAGGTATGGATCTAATTTAAGTCTTCAGGGTGTACCAAGCCAGTTTTTCCAGTATCACTTTTTTTGTGGGCTGGGGGGTAGCAGGTGAAAGAATTTACCTTAGGCCGTACACTGTAGCAGGTAAAGCCTTGGAGGTGGAACCAAGGAGCTCTATCTTCCCCTCCCCTAGGAAATTACCTGTGGTGCGAAATGAATACCAATGGGCTACCTGCGGATCACTAATGCCCCTCAGGTACCACCCCAAACCTAAGCTACATGTATGCCCCCACTCCACGTGTCAGACGGAGAGATTGCCAGACCCCGGAGAGAATGCCGCACCCCAGTGGGTCCGGGGATCTCTCCCCGCATTCTTACAATAAATTTATATTTCATACTTCTTATCTTTTCAGCCGCGCCAGAATTCTATCAGCGGGGATCTTGTGCTTGCCAGGCAGGTGCTGGTATCACTGAGCTAAATCTGCAACCCCTCCAACATCACTTGTTAAAGTGGCTATCTATCTTTCAGTGAACATGTTTGGCCCCTTTGTCAAAGATATGGTGGCTGGTTGTGTTTGTAGTTGTCTGTGTCTTCTATCTTATTCCATTGATCCTTAGGACTTTTTTTTTTTGCCAGTACTGATTTTATTATAACAGCTTTGTAGAATAATTTCAAGTTTGGAATTGTGATGCCTTTGTTGCCCAGGCTTGACTTTGCTATTCTGGGTCTTTGATGGTTCCACATGAATTTTAGGAATGTTTTCTCTACATCTGTGAGGTATGCTAATGGTATTTTGATCAGGATTGCATTAAATCTGTATAACAGTTTTGGGAGTGTGGCCATTTTCACAATGTTGATTCTTCTATCTGTGACCATGGGATCTTTTTATTTTCTGAATTTCTCTTCAATTTCTTTTTTCAGAGTACTGTAGTTTTTTTGTTTGTTTGTTTGTTTTTGTGGTACTGGGGATCAAACTCAGGACCTCATGCTTGCCAGGCAGGCACTTATGCCACTGAGCTAAGAGCTAAATCCCTGGCACAGTACTATAATTTTTTTAAAAATAATTTTCAATGTATAAATCTTTTACTTACTTTGTTAGATTGATTCCTAAGGGTTTTTTTTTTTTTTTTTTTTGGTACTGGGGATTGAACTCATGACCTCGCATTTGCCAAGTAGGCACTTATGCCACTAAACTAAACCCCCAGCCCGATAATTTCATTTTTTTAAAAAGTGTTATTGTGAAGGATATGGTTTCCCTAATTTCTCTCTCAGTGAGTGTTGTTTGTGCACAGGAATGCTATTGAGTTTTCAGTATTGACTTTGGACCCAGCGAAGCTGCTGAATTTGCTTGTTAAGTTTGAAAGGTTTTTTTTTTTTTTTCCTAAAGACATTAAGACAAGTGCTTATGCTGCTGAGCTAAATCCTCAGCCCCAGACCTTGGCTTTTCTTTGTTTGTAAGTTTTTATTTACATTTTCAATTTGTTTAACTGATATTGGATTATTCAGGATTTTTATATCTTCTTGATCTAGTTTTGATCATTTATATGCTTCCATTTATATGTTCACTTCTTCTGTGTTTTCCATCCTGTGAGAGTATAGCTTTTCAAAGTATTAATGATCTTCTGAATTTCTATAGGATCTGTAGCTATTTTACCCTTTTCATTACTTATTGCATGAATTTGAGTCTTTTTTTAAATAAGGTTGGCTAAGGGTTTATCAACTTTATTCTTTAAAAAAATCAATTCTTTGATTTATTAATCCTTTGTATTGTCTTAGTCTCCATTGCATTAATTTCTGCTCTGATCTTTATAGTTTCCTCCCCTCTTTGGGCTTAGGCTTGACTTGCTTTTTTTTTTTTTTCTAGAAACTTCAGGTGTAGCATTAGATTGTTTATCTGTGCTCTTTCTGTTTTCCTGATGTGAGAATTTACTGCTATAAATTTCCCTCTTAAGACTGCCTTCACTGTTCCACAGATTTGTGTAAGTTGTACTCACATTTTCATTTAATTGTAAATATTGTTTAATTTTTTTTTTTTTGTCTTTTTCCTTTTTATCAGTACGGGGGATCAAACTCACGACTGCCTGCTTGCAAGGCAGGTGCTTATGCCCCTGAGCTAAATCCCCAGCTCCCTTAATTTTTTCTTTAATTTCATCTGTGACCCATTAGTTTTTCAGGAGGGTGTTATTTAATTTCCATGTGTTTCTGGAGTTTTTGTGGTTTCTATTGTCATTAATTTCCAGTTTTATTGCACTGTGGTCAAATAATATGCATGGAATAATTTCAATTCCTTTGAAATGCCTAAGTATGTTCTGTGAGCTGGTATGTGGTCTGTTTTAGCAAACATCCTATGTGTAGCTGAGAAGAATGTATATTCTGATATTTTTGGATAGAACACTGTAAGCATCTACTGAGTCCATTTGTTCACAGATTTGATTCAGTTCTGTTATTTCGTTGCTGATTTTTTGTTTTGTTGACCTGTCTCTTTGTGAGAATGGGGTATTAAGATCCCCCATTATAGCTGTGTTATTGCTTATGTTTTTTCATGTGATTTAATATTTGCCTTTTAAATTGGGTGCTCCTGTATTTGGTGCATATAGACTTATAATTGTTATTTCTTCCTCTTGAATTTTGCCCCTAACAAATATGTAATCTTTGTTACATATTTGTAACAAAAATTTGCATATTTGTAACAAATATGCCTTCTTTATCTCTTTGAATCATTCTTGGTTTGAAGTTCACATTGTGTGCAAACAGGATAGCTACCCCCACATTTTTCTGGGTTCCTGTTACATGGAGTATTGTTTTCCATCTATTAACTTTTAGTCTGTGAATTTCTTTTTGAGTTAGTGTTTCTTGCATACAGCATATTGTTGGATCTTGTTTCTTGATTTATTCTGACAGTCTGTTTCTTTTGATTGGTGAATAGAAGCCATTTACATTTATGGTAATAACTGATATGTATTGATTTGTCTTTTTCATGTTATTTTCCTGCTCTTCATTTCCTGCTCTTCCCCTGAATTTAATTGCTTGCCCTTCTAGATGGTTTCTGTTGTTGTTGTTGTTGTTGTGGTCATTTTTGTCTCTGTCTAGGATATCTTTTAGTACCCTTTGTAATGTTAGGTTGGTGTTCATGATTTTCTTTTTTTTTTTTTTTTTTTGTCTTTTTGGTTTTTATTGGTACCAGGGATTGAACTCACGACTGCCTGCTTGCAAGGCAGGCGCTTATGCCGCTGAGCTAAATCCCCAGCCCCCAGTGTTCATGAATTTCATCAGTTGTTCTTTGTCATGGAAGTATTGTATTTCTCCACTGATTTCGAAAGATAGTTTTACAGAGTACATCAGTTTGGGTTGGAAGTCTTTTTCTTTCAGAACTTGAAATCGTTCGAAAGCTCTCCTTACCTGGAGAGTTTGTGTTGAGAAGTTTACCTTGATGCTGATAGCCTTCCCTTTATAGGTGATCTGTTTCTTTTCTCTTAAGAACTTTTAATATTCTGTTCTTGTGCTGAATTTCTGGGATCTTGATTATTATATGTCTGGAGGTAGATTTATTTTGATTATAGCAGTTGTGCTATATGCCTCACTTACCTATATGTCAGATTTTTCTTTTTCCATGCTTGGGAAATTTTCTGCTATTCTATAAATAGCTTGTTTTATTTTGTTTGTGTTGGCTCCTGCTTTTTCATTGTCACTCATTATTCTTATATTATTTTTCTTTGATTTTCTGGATATCTACTTAAATATTTCATGCATTCCATTTGTTTCCTATATTGATTATTCATGATTTTCATCCTCTTTGTATCATCATCTATTTTCTCTTTCTTTTTCTTTTTCTATTTTGGCTTTTTCTTTTTTATCGGTCCCGGGGATGGAACTCATGACCACACACTTGCAAGACAGGCGCTTATGCCACTGAACTATATTCCCAGCCCCTCATCATCTATTTTATTATTATTATTTTTTTTGTGTGTGTGTTTTGTTTTTTTATCGGTACCAGGGATCGAACTCATGACTGCCTGCTTGCAAGGCAGGCGCTTATGCCGCTGAGCTAAATCCCCAGGCCCTATTTTTTTATTTTTTATCTTGAGACAGGGTTTGACTAAATTGCTCAGGCTGAGCTCAAACTTGGCATTGCCCTTCTTTCCTTCCTTCCAAGCAGGTGGTGTTACAAGCATGCACCACTGGCTTTAAATATAGTGGCTCTTGAAAACAGTAGAGATGAGATTCAATGCAAGTCTGTAGAACCCTAGATCCTGAATTGTTTCCTGTGCATCTGCTGCTGGATCTGATGAACACAGTTGTGCATGCTGACACCTGTGAAACATGTGGAGAGAACAGAATTGGGGTAGGAAGAGCTGGGGTTTAAAGTGATAACTGAAGATAGAAAAGTGACTAGGAAATGAGAGGGGCATTAGAATCAAAACCCTAAGGGTGCCACTGTTTGTAGGAGATTGAGGAAAGGCCCATGTGGCCAAGAAACACCCAGGTAAAAACTGTTTATCCCTTGTCCTGAGTTTCCTGGATCCTTCCTTTGAGAAGTAAAAACTGCATTACAGAAAGAAGGAACCAACCTGGTGAGTTAGCACACACCTGTAATCCCAACACTCTGGGAGGCTGAGACAGGAGGATTGCCACAAGCTGGATGTCAGCCTGGACTACATAGTGAGACCCTGTCTGAAAAAAACAAAACAAAACAGAGAAGGAATGAAGGCACTGCATCAGAATAATAAACACTGAGCCCTGGAAATTTTCCTTTATCTCCCTTCTACACCCACACCCAGCCTCTCTCTCACATTCAAGAATAATGGGGTTTCTGAATGCTGCAGGAAGCCAGCTAGATGCTTCTAGCAAGTGCAGAGTCTGGAGTCTGTACTGCAGGGCTGGGCTGAAGAGCTGTTGCCTTAGGCAAGAGATCAGAATGTCATAAGCTGGGTGAGGATGACTTTGTGACTTGAGCAAACACTTGTCTTAGTGGCCCTCTACTCTCCTTTAGAGTTCTTAGTCTTTGCAGATCTTCTTGCCTCTTTGATCCCCACCTCTTCCCTCAAACCTGGACCCTTGGGTTTTCAGTTTCTCCTTCAAAAGAAAAGGACAAACAAGTTTCAGGTTTCCTTCCTTTTCCCTGTCAGCCAGGATTTTGTTCAACTCCTAGCCCAGGTGTAATTTCAGAGCCCTCTCAGGTGCTGTGGGAATTCTGAGAGAGGCCAGCAGCTTATGGTTTGGGGATCAAGCCCAGGACGTGTTCAGAGACCCTGGTGGCAGTAGCATCCACTATAATGTCCAGATACACTTGCTCAATCACTGCAAAGCTTAGGGTTACAGAGGCTGTCACCCTGGGCAGTCTGTGGTTTGCTCCCATGTAAAGAGTCTTGTTTTTGTCTTAGTAGAATGAAGCAGTTTCCACAACCAAGGTTATATTAGACCAAAATTCTTCCTGGGGTCAGAAGTGTTAGGAAAGTCATTTTTGGTGTATTGGTTGATTTACAACTGTGCTATTACCTTCTCTACGCTATATCTTTCAAAACTTGGAAACAAAGGTCATATTTATAAAGGAATCATTGGCAAGGAAATCAGTGCCAGGAGATTTCATATTTATGGTACCGATAAGATGAAGAGGAGAGGTTATTTCTCCTTCATTGTCTCTTGGGGCAAACTTTATCTTTCTCTTAGAGAACTCCTGTCCACTTTTTTTTTTTTTTTTTGAGACAAGGTCTCATCATGTAGTGGAGGCTGGCCTTGAACTCACTATGTAGCTCAGACTGGCCTCAAATCCACTGCAAACCATCTTCTTGCCTCTGCCTCCCTGGTGTTGGGATTACAGGTGTGTGTGTACCACCATACTCCACTTGTTCATTCTTTTCTAAACACTACTCAGGCATCACCTGAGAAAACATCCTACCTGAGTTACTCTTTCTTATAGTCCTTTACAGATTTTATTCTGATACATTGCTAAAAACCAGTGCCAAACTGATATTGTAGTGTTATGCCTGTAATCCCAGAACTCTGGGAGATTGAGACAAGTCTGAATCCAGCCTGAGCAACTGAGTGATATAGTGAAATGGTGTCTCAAAATAAAAAATATAGAGCTGGAGATGTGTTTCAATATGAAAACGCTAGGTTTAGTCTCCATTACTGGAAAAAAAAAAAAAGCCAACACCCAGTATTACTTGGTTCTTGCCTTATGGAATTTACTTCTTTTTCTGTAGCACATTGCTACAAGTGTCTGTTGGGAGGCATATATTTTTATTGGTCTTTATTTACCCATTTCTTTCTTTTTTTTTTTTTTTGTCCCAGGGATTGAACTCATGACCTCGCCTTTGCCAAGCAGGCTCTTACACTGCTGAGCTAAACCTCCGGCTCTTATTTACTCATTTCTTTCTGTTAGCTCCTCCCTAGATCTTTGGTCCTGCAGGATTCTTGATCAGTAGATAATTAAAGATCCAAGGATTAGCACTAAATCTCTCATTCTCTTCCCATCTGTGTTTTAGGGGGTGATGGCGGCTTCTTGTGTCCTCCTGCACACTGGGCAGAAGATGCCCCTGATTGGTCTGGGTACCTGGAAGAGTGAGCCTGGCCAGGTGAGGGAAGGGGAGGGAGACTTCTTCAGGCTTTGCTTGGGCAAGGTGGGATTTGGGAGAGGGAGCTACGCTTATCCCTGGCAGCCTCATCCCTGCGCTCTGCTTCTGGTGAAGATGAGTGTGGAGGGTATGGGAAAGAGATGAGAGAGGGGACAGCAGTAAGCTGTTGGCTTCCCCCGTGTTGGCATACTCAGGAAGGATTAAAGGATCCAGCAAGGCCAAGGGCATGGGAAGAACACTTTTCTCTAACTGCCTCGGGACCGAGGGTTGTGGCAGACATGGGCCTTTGTGCTGAGTCTTAAAGTAGCACTTGCACCCCTTGCTGTGATCTTGTCTCCCCTCCCCCATGAGTGCCTTGGGATTAAGCCCCTCCCAGTGTGCAACCCAGAGTTATGTACCCAGCAGTTGTCAGGGTTTGAAGAATTACTAGGTGAACTATGTACACCAAAAATTGGCACTTTTCTTGATGAACCGGATGATTAATCTTTTAAATTTTACTGGACAAGATTCCAAACAGAAGTGATTATATTCTTATATAACCATTTAGTGGTTAACCATTCTAAAATAGTAGAAGTCCTAGCTGGATGTTGTGGTTTATGCCTGTAATCTTAGCCACCTGGGGCTTTAGGCAGGAAGATCATGAGTTCAAGACTAGATGGCAAGAGCAAGATTCCCATCTCAGCCCACTCTTAGCTTTAGGGTTTAAAAAAAAAAGTTGATCATTTATGGAACCTGATTCACCCTCACAGCCAAGAGGAACCTGGACAGAGACCTGCTTTCTTGGCTAGTAGCTGTGAGATTTAGTTCCCTAAGTGGTGGGGTATATACCCCAAGCCTCCTTTTCTATTCCTTTAAAATCTGAGTCAGAGTTAAGATAAGTGTGAGGCTTAAGCTTGGGACAGCAGCTGCTTCTACGTGGAATACGGGCTGGTGTTTTTGATGTCGCTGAATATTCTGTCTTACTTTGCTTTTGCTTTCCTTTTCATGGTTGCTAGGTCCTTGGAGCTGGTATTCCTAGGCTCTGGGCAGACACTTGACAGGACCTATGGACAGGATCTGGGCTGGTGCTAGGGGAGGCACATTTGGGTAGGAAGAGCTGCCCTGCACCTACTTGGAGAGTGTGAATGACATGGCAGGCTTCCACAGAAAGAGTTTTGGGTGCTTTGTGGCTTGGGCTGATACCCTACCTTGTTTCTGCATCTGATGCCATATTTCTTAATGTGGTTTTTAGCAAATGAACTCCCATTTGATGCTTGCTTTTCTCCTCTCTCATCACAGGTTTCTGGGCCCAGCTTCCATCTCACTTCTCTGCCTTCCTTGGCCCCCATCTGACCCCTGATCTCTTGTTGGCCTGAGTTCACAGAGCTGCTCACCCTGTTGGCATGGCTTCCTGAGGTCTTTCCTTGTGTGATCATGACCTGGGATTTTTTTTTTTTTTTTTTTTTTTTCTTGTACTGTGAATTGAACTTAGAACTTCATGCTTGCCAGGGAGGTGCTGCAAGCAATAGGAATTTTTGTCTTCTATTATGTTTCTTTAACCAACTTCTCAGGAGTAGGAACTATCTCTGTGATCTGTTCTTCCAACCTCTGCCTATTCATTGATCCATCCTCTGATGCAGAAGATATGTACTAAAACCTTCTTTTTGCTAGTTGCTGGGAACTTGGCTAGTTTTTGGCTGGGCCTTGCTGAGATGGGTTGAATAGGAAGGAACTTTGGTGGCTAGTGGGGTTAGGGAAGGACATAGGGTTTGGGCCTCTGAAGAGGCCTCTAGACTCTTAGACTAGAATCATCTCCCCTGCTGTATGAATGCTCCTGGTGTGTTCCTGATTTCTTATCCATGGACCTTGGTGGAAGCAGACCAAAGAGCTGTCCTCTCTCCTGGCAGGTAAAAGCAGCCATCACGTATGCTCTTAGTGTGGGCTACCGCCACATTGACTGTGCAGCTGTGTACGGCAATGAGACTGAGATTGGGGAAGCCCTGAAGGCAAATGTGGGACCAGGCAAGGTAAGGACTGGGGCTGTGCAGAGCATGGGTTAAGAAAACTTAGAGGCTGTAGTTGGGGCTTGGCTGAGGAACCTGGCATCAGCTTCTTTCTAGTTCTTCTCACAGAAAGGCGGGTGATGAGGCTGGGTGCCTTGGCTCTTCTCACTATGGGCTTTGCCTCTGTACTAGGCAGTACCTCGGGAGGAAGTATTTGTGACATCCAAGCTGTGGAACACAAAGCACCACCCAGAGGACGTGGAGCCTGCTCTCAGGAAGACACTGACTGACCTCCAGCTGGAGTATCTGGATCTGTATCTGATGCATTGGCCCTATGCCTTTGAGTGAGCCTTGTCAACATTTTAATCCAGAAATTGGGAATTGGATGCAGTAGTGTTAGCAATTTATTATAAGTCACTGGAGCAGAACAGGATGGGAACACTCATTGCTTGGCAAGCTAAGGCCCTAGACATGGGACCCCAGCTTTTGCTGGTATAGCAGCCAGCAGTTTAGCTGTTGAAGAATAACACATGGTACGTACCTAGAGGTACACAAGTGGTCCCTCCTGCTCCATTATTCATTCAGGAAATGCATTGACCCTTCTCTTCTGCTGAGCCAGGTCTGGAGGAAGTCCTAGCAGCAGAAGGCATAAGAAATTTCCCATTAGCCGTGGGTCTTGTGCTAGAATGGCAGAGAATGGGCCTTCTGCTAGAATGGCAGCGAACTCCCAGAGGAGGCAGGAATTCAGGAAGACTTCCCAGAGGAGAGGAGATATAATCTGGGCTTTGGGAAGAGAGGAGAGAGGATGGCTATTCCATGTAGACTTAATATTTGGGATACAAAGCCAGGCATGGTGGCTCACGCCTGTAATCCCAGTGCTCGGGAGGCTGAGGCAGGAGGATTGTTGCAAGTTCGAGACCAGCTTGGGCTACAAAGTGAGTTCAAGGCCAGCCTGAACTGCATAGAGACCCTGTGTCAAAAAGACAAAAAAAAAAAAAAACCTTGAAATATAATCTAGAAGGCAGAAGAGGCATGGCTGTTGCTAATTCTTTGCACTTTGCCCTCTGTGGGCTTGTGATCTGGGATACAGGCCCCACATTTGTGCCAACACTTGGGGGGCCATGTCTTACTCAGGCGAGGAGATAACCCCTTCCCCAAGAATGCTGATGGGACTGTGCGCTACGATTCTACCCACTACAAGGAGACCTGGAAAGCTCTAGAGGTCCTAGTTGCAAAGGGGCTGGTCCGAGCACTGGGCCTATCCAACTTCAGCAGTCGACAGATTGATGACGTACTCAGTGTGGCTTCTGTGCGCCCAGCTGTCTTGCAGGTGAGCACCGCAAGCAGACCAAGGGTTTGGGGGTATCCACAGCAAGTGACAGAGCATCTACATAGAGGGGGCTGGGTAGTTGCCAGAAGTGTTGGTGTGTGAACCTGCATAAAGGTGGGTGTTGGGCTGGGGATTTAGCTCAGCGGCATAAGCGCCTGCCTTGCAAGCAGGTAGTCATGAGTTCGATCTCCGGTACTGATAAAAAGGAAAAAGACAAAAAAAAAGATACTAATAAAGGTGGGTGTTCAGCTCCTTGGAGAAAAATGAGGTCACTGGGGGAAATGGTAAGAAATGTAGGTGGCAGCGGGGAATGGGGCTAGTCCTAGGAGGTGCCAGGCAAACTAATTATAGTCACACCATGGTAATAGCTTGTTTCTTGACAGGTGGAGAGCCACCCGTACCTAGCTCAGAATGAACTGATTGCTCACTGCCAGGCACATGGCCTGGAGGTTACTGCCTATAGCCCTTTGGGCTCCTCTGATCGTGCCTGGCGCCACCCTGATGAGCCTATCCTGCTTGAGGACCCATTGGTCTTGGCACTGGCTGAAAAGTATGGCCGATCTCCAGCTCAGATCTTGCTCAGGTGTGGAGCATTCTAGGGGAACAGGGCTCCGGTTGGGAAATTGAAGTTGAGGGATTCTGTGGCCCGGGATGAGGCTGTGGATCTTGTCTTGTGATCTGCGGGAGAGACCTGAAGCTTGTTCCCCATTCCAGTGCGCTCCATGAGCCTTAGGGAAGGCTGTGTGGAGGACCAGACAGTGTTCCTGAATACAGACTGATTCTTCTTTTTCATCTGCCACCATAGGTGGCAAGTCCAGCGGAAAGTGATCTGCATCCCCAAAAGTGTCACCCCATCTCGTATCCTTGAGAACATCCAGGTATTTAGCTACACGTTCTGTCTTCCACTTACTGGGACACAGTCCAATCCCAGCTCTGGCTAAGATGCCAGTGATGTGAAACTCCAGCTTATACTCACAAGGTTAATTCCTCATCTTCTAGGTGTTTGACTTCACCTTCAACCCAGAAGAGATGAAGCAGCTAGATGCCCTTAACAAAAACTGGCGCTACATTGTACCCATGATTACGGTAAGGGTGTATCACCTCCTAGAGCTGAAACAGGGAATTTGGAGTGGGATTCCAGCTTGGGTCTGGCCTTGGGCTTGATAATTGGAAGGACAAGATGTTGTTGGTGAGAATGCTGTCTTGGATGCAATAAAGAATTAGTATGGCGCAGGGATAAAGCTCCCAATCCTACTTTTTCTTTCTTTCTTTTTTTTTTTTTTTTTTTTTGGTACTGGGAATCAAACTCAGGACCCTGCACTTGCCAAGGAGACACTGTGCTGCTGAGCTATAGTCCCAGCTTTTTTTTTTTTTTTTTTGTCTTTTTAAGAGAGGATTTCACTATGTAGTTCAGTAGTTCAGTCTGGTCTTGAACTCCTTTTGTAACCCTGTACCTTGAACTCAGCAATCTTCTTGCCTCAGTTTCCAAAGTGCTAGGATTACAGGTGTGCACCACCATACCCAGTGTCCCAGTCCTGTTTCTTGATAGCTTATCTGTAGATACTTCTCCTTCCCCCTCCCCAATTCTGGGGACCCAGGGCCTTCACATTGAGCTGCATCCTCAGCCTTTGAATTTTTTAATTTTTTTTTTTTAGATTTTTCAAAAACTTCTCACTAAATTATGCAGGCAAGACTCTAGCTTTTAACCCTCCTAGCTTTGCCTCCTAGAGCACCAGGACTATTTGTTTGTTTTGTTTTGTTTTTCAGTTTTTTTGTTTTGTTTTGTCTTAATCTGTACCTGGGATCAAACTCATAACTGCACACTTGCAAGGCAGGTGCTTATGCTATTTAGCTAAATCCCCAGTTCTTTTGTTTTTTGAGACAGGGTCTTGCTGTATGGTTCAGAGTGATCCTGAAGCCAGCCTGCTTAGTGCTGGGATTATGGACATGCACTACCACACCCAGTCCTCACACATTTTATGTTGTGACATTGTCTCACTAAGTTGCCCAGGTTGCCCTTACATTTATGACCCACCTGCCTCAGCCTTCTGAATAGCTACTACCCATAACCCCTCATAATCCCCCATAACCCTCCACCTCCCCACATCAGAAGGTATTCTTGATTTTTTTAGAGGTGCTGAGGTGGAGTCTGCGGCATATAGGGAAATAAGTAGATCCTGGGCACTTAATCCCAGTTAAGACTATGCCTGCAGGTGCAGGCATCTGTGTACCAGGCTTGTTTTTTTTTTTTTTTTTTTTTTTTTTATCAGTACCAATGGTCGAACTCACAACCACACACTTGCAAAGCAGGCACTTATGCCGCTGAGCTAAATCCCCAGCCCCCCAGGCTTGCTTTTGATGCTGGATGCTGTTGATATCCTGGCCTTCTCTGAAGTTGGGGTTCTGGCCACTGCCATCTGGTATAGAACTATACATAGGTCATGCTCTTCAGGAAAGTTTGGGGGAAATGCCCCAAGTCTTTGGAAAGTCAGCTCCTGCTAATGTAGTTATTTGTCTGTCTTGTCTTTTAGGTGGATGGAAAGAGGGTCCCCAGAGATGCAGGACACCCTCTGTATCCGTTTAATGACCCATACTGAAGAAACCGGAGCTTCCTGGCTTGCCTTTTACCTCTCTGACTGTGAGGTTCTGCCTGCTGCTCCCAGGAAAAAGAGTCAATAAAGACATTGGGGAATCCATACTGCTTGCTTGACTTGTCTGGTTGGCCCTGGGTTGAAAGCTGTTTCCTTCAGGGATGACAGGTCTAGGGTTGTGGCACAAGAAGTGCTCCTGATCCCCACTTCCTTGTCTTTCTAGAGGGTCCTGCAGGCAGCTGAATTCTACTTCAGGTAGCACCATCTAGTGGCAGTTTTTAGCACTGAAGGCTTCTCTACAGTTGTCTAATCTAGAACACCAAACTAGACAGTGATTGAGCTGTTTTCAAAGCAGTGCTACAGACCAAGGCCTTCAGTTCTCACTGTCTGACCTGGTCAGCGCCTAGGTTTAGGAAGATAAAGAGCCCCAAAAATACGTATTCAGAAGTTTTGGGATCCCAGCTTGCAACTTATGAAGGGTAGGGAAAAGGGTATTCCTGATAGAAGGGCTACCCAAAATCTGTCCTGCACCTCAGGCCCTATCTTTCATACTTTCTAGACCCACCAGGGGCCACCGATTAGCAGGCTTTTGGAAGGATTTTGACAAGTAACCATAATGACTCTAAAGGCCAGCTCCACAAAATGCAATTTTATTTCCCAATTAGACCATCATTTTTTTTTTTTTTTAAATCTTTTTGAGATGGGGATTTTGCTATGCAGTTCAAGCTGGTCTTGAACTCACTTCATAACCCAGACTGATTTCAAACTCACGACAGTTCTCCTTCCCCAGCCTCCCAAGTGCTGGGATTACACGAGTGTGCCATAACACCCGGCTGTCTTAAAAAAATTAAAAGAGGCTTGGGATTTAGCTCAGTGGTGTAATCGCCTGCCCAGCAAGTGTGAGGTCATGAATTTGATCCCTAATACCAAAAAAAAAAAAAAAAAAGAAGAAGAAGAAATGATC
Organism: Cavia porcellus; assembly: GCF_034190915.1. NCBI lineage: Eukaryota > Metazoa > Chordata > Mammalia > Rodentia > Caviidae > Cavia > Cavia porcellus. The sequence continues at coordinate 39,237,947 of NW_026947508.1, forward strand.
CGGGAATGAAAAGAAGACCAATTGACTGGTCTTCTGCAAGGTAGGCAAATACTCTGTCTCTGATTTATACTCTCACTTAGCTCCCTGTTAAGATTTTTCTTTGCTGGGGATGTAGCTCAGTGGTCCAGCACCTGCCTGGCAAGCACAAGGCCCTGAGTTTGATTCCCATTATCAAAAAAAAGTGACCAAACTAAAAGAGAAAGAAAAAAACAGAAGACACGAAAGTTACTATTGTTTCTATTTCTTTCTGCATGCTGTTCTGCAGGCATAGTCACTGTGTAGCCCACCTGTAGTGCTAGCTGAGCCTTTTACTTACCACTGGGATTTCTTTCTCACCCTCCAGGTGGCTTGCTTCCCATGTGATTCTCTTGCTTTGTCACATAGCTTCAAGCTACAATTTTCCATAGTTACGAGGCAAGAAAATGTGTTAGTTTGCTAGGGCTGTAGTAACAGTACCACACAGAAATTCATTATTAGCAGAAATGCCTCATCGTTTGAGAAGGTGTATATTTAAGACCAAGATATCAAGATTGATTCTGAGAGGGATCAGTTTCTGGCCTCTCCTTGGCTTATGGATAGCTGTCTTCACTCTGTGCCTTCACAATGTTTTCCCTCTATGTATCTGGATTCAGTTTTTAGAATTTTTTGAGACAGGATTTTGGTATGTAGTTTAGGCTGTCCTTTGAACTCACTGGGAACTCTCAGCAGTCTTGTCTCAGCCTCCCAAGTACTGAGATTACAGAAATGCATCATTATATCTGGTTTCCAGATTTCTTCTAGGATAGAAGTTACTGGATTGGGGCCCAATCTTTTTTTTTTTTTTTTTTTTTTAATTTTGTTGTTTGTGTGTGGTTTTTGAGACAGGATCTTGCTGAACAGTTTGAGCTCGCCTTGAGATCACTTCGTAGCCCAGACTGGTCTCAAACTGAAAACAATCCTCCTGCTTCAGCCACTCGAGTGCTGGGATTACAGGCATGAGCCACCATGCCTGGCTCTAATGACCTCATTTTAACAAGTACTTTTTTTTTTTCTTTTAACAAGTACTTATTAAATACCTATCCCTAAATAAAATGACATTCTGAGTTACTTGGCTTAGCATTTCAACATGAATTTGGGAAAGATGGGCCACAATACAGCCTATAATAAGAACAAATGTCTTAACATGAAATCATGTGTTAATCAGCTGGGCATGGTGATGCACACCTGTATGTAACATCAGCATTTGGGAAGTTGAGGCAAGAGGATCATTATTAGTTCAAAGCTAGCCTGGGCTACATAAGTTCAAGGCCAGCCTGAAATACGTAGCAAGATTCTTTGAAAAAAACCTTTTTAAAAAAATTGCTGATCAATACTAAATATTTTCTTGCTGAGTTTGGCATATACCTATAATCCCAGCACTCATGCCTGTAACACCAGCATTTGAGAGGCTGAGAAAGGAGGATTGCTGTGGGTTCAAAGCCAGCCTGAACTGCACAGTGAAACCCTGTCTCAAAAAGACGACATCCTTACATACATACATTCATACATTTCTTGGGGAATGGTATGGTGGCACACAACTGTAATCCTAACATTCTAGGAGGCTGAAACAGGAGGATTAAAAGTTAAGCTCAGCCTGGGCAGTTTAGGGAGACCCTGTATCTAAATGAGAACAAACAAACAGCAAAATGAAAAGTAGAAAAAAGGCTGAGGATGTAGCTCAGTGCAAAAGCGTTCAATACCCAACAATGAAAAAGAATTTTTGGAGAGACAGCACTCCCAGTTGACATAAGCCTGAAGAGGCCTCAGAGCCACACTAGATACGTCTGAGAGGAAAACATGCTAGAAGGAAGAGAGGTTTTCAGCACTTAGTTTCCAGGACCCCATCTCTTGAGTCTCAGTGGAGGTCCAGGCAGAAATTTGCTTCTGACCTGATAAATGTCTTTCCTGAAATCTGGCAGGAGAAGGTGCTGGAGATACTGACACTGGAGCTCAGGCTGTGGGCTGTGGCCATGAGTACTGACTTTGAAGCTGCTGAGCAATTTGTCCCCTGGTTGAAGGAGATGAGGGGGGTCAGCCTGACCGCTATCCCAGGAGAAAAGATTCTGGGGCTCCCCACTGCTGGCTCTGTTGCCATGCAGGCACAGGCCCTGTGGCTGTACTTGAGGCCTGTTTGTCTCTGAGGTTTATGTGGCCCTGCCAGCAGGCTTGGCTCCAGGAAGTAGGAGTCACCTGGCTTGACCACTCACCAGATTCCCAGCTCATCAGTTCCTCCCTTCATCTCCCTGAGGCCACCTCTGTTTTGCTAGGAATTGTGGCCAAGCTGAGGCAGCTCTGACAGAAGCAGGAGAAGCTAACCTCACACTGTCCGTATGGAGTTGCTCTGTGTTTCTGGTTTGGTTCCCAGCTACAAGCCCATCAATGTAAAGTGGTTCTGCATTCCATGGGCTTCCTGTTCAATTCTGCAGCCTATTTAGGAGGTGGCCTGAAGCTGGACATTCAGTCTGTGGAGATTGATGGGGTGTTTCTGCTTGGAGTAAAGAGGATGCATTTCAGAGTATGGCCACCAAGTGCAGTAGAATTTTATTCTTGCAGTTTCTGGGTTGCCTAGTTGGCAGGGCTTAGTGTTGACCCTTTTTGTAACCTACACCCACTCCTCACAAAATGAGATGCACAGAGAGTTTTCTTGGCCTAGGGCCTGATTCCACTGGCATTTTCACCTATACTTACAAAGTGTTAGGCAGCTTTTCTTCCCTGTCAGAAACCAGCAGAAACTGATCACAGTTCACATTTTTAGCTTCCTTGGGGTTCTGTTAAATGGGAACACTGCTGTAGGTAGATGTTGGGCATCAAATCAGTGGGAGGTGCATCTCATATCTCTAGGGCATTTTCCCCTTTCCTCGGTGTTGGCAGAAAAAGCCTATAATCCCAGCATTCCAGGAGGCTAAAGCAGGAGGATTGAAAGTTTGAGCCTATGCTGGGCAATTCAGCAGTTCAACAGTACCCTATCTCAAAATACCACAAAAAAGCAGGGTGTGGTGATGCACATCTGTAATCTCAGTTTTTGGGATATAGGCAGGACAACTGCCATGAGTTTAAGACCAGGCTGTGGGCTACATAGTTCAAGGCCAGCCCAAATTACACTGAGAGACCGTATCTCAAAAAGCAAAAACAATACAAAAAGATGAGAACATTAGACTTCAAAGGAGGATGTTTGGAATATACTAAGACTTACTATGAAGTTCTCAAAGATTGCTCTTTATATGATTGTTGTTTTAATTTGTGTTTTTTTTTAAATTCCATTGCTCAACATTAATTCAGATTACACAATCACAACCAAGAAGAACAATAATTCAATCTATGTAAAAAGATCATTGAATAATTAGTATCATCCATTACATTAAAAATCCCAACCAAAAACCTAAAAACATATTGATAAATGCAGATAGAACATGAAGAAAACCATGACATTGATTTAATTGGTGTTTGCTTATTTATTTATTTATTGGTCTAGGAATTGAACTCATGACTTCGTGCTTGCCAGGTAGGCGCTTACGCTGCTGAGCTAAATCCCCAGCCCCCATGTCTGTGTCTTGGCTTTGAACTCACAGTTCTCCCACCTCAGAATCCTATGTGCAGGGACTGCAAGTATGTGCCACCAAGTCCAGCATATATGATTATTTGTTATGTTTATATATATATGTATGTATGCATGTCTGTGTTTTTCTTTTTTTTCTTTTTTTTTTTTTTTTTTTGGTCTTTTTCTTTTTTATCGGTACCAGGGATTGAACTCACAACTGCCTGCTTGTAAGGCAGGCTCTTATGCCACTGAGCTAAATCCCCAGCCCCCATGTCTGTGTCTTTCTGAGACAGGGTTTCACTATGTAGTTTAGGCTGGTCTTTTTTTTTTTGATACCAAGGATCGAACTCACAACCATACACTTGCTGAGATTATGGGTGTGTGCCATCGCACTCAGTTTAATAACTCTCAAATCACATTTCACTTTATGTTCCTACATCTGGGTTCTACTTCTGTCAAAAGATTATTCCTCTGTCAAATGGGTAGGGAATGAAGAATATTTCTTTAATTTTAGGGACCTTCCTTCCTAATTTGCATTAGAGTTCAAAAGATTGTGTTAGTAAGAGTGTAAATATCACACTGAGTGGCCTAGCAGATGTAATGGTGGCGCATGCCTGTAATCCCAGGACTCTGGAGGCTGAGGCAGGAGGATCATTGCAATTTGGAGACCAGCCTGGATTGCATAGTGAGCTCAAGGCCAGTTTGAACTGCATAGTGAGATCCTGTCTCAAAAAGACCCCCCCCCAAAAAAAATCATATTGTGCTTTGATGATAAAGTCAAGAGCTATTTAATTCTATCACAAGAAAGATACATTGCATGATATGAGGAGATGATTCAAAGTATCACTTTTCATGGTAAAGCCCTACACTGCCATTCCAGAGACATCTATAACAGTCCTTTCTTTGAGTTTTGATCAGGCAACCTATGAGCTATTTTTAAAGGATAATGTTGCTGGGTGTAATGGCTCACACTCAGGAACCGTGAATTCGAGATCAGCGTGACCTATACAGCAAGACTTTGTCTCAAAATTAAAAAAAAAAAAAAGAAAGAAAGAAAAAAAGGAATAAGCTCCTTGTGGCAAAAGAATGGTGTTATTCAACAGAGAGGCTTAAAAAGATAGTTAGATTTGGTGTGCCTCAAAAATTGATGGGCCTCAGAAGACAAATAAAGGGAGAGTAGTCTTCTAATTACTAGTCAGAGTAACACCATTGCATAGTGGGTTGCTGTGTTGCCGCCGTCTTGTGTGTGCGGGGTACAGCCATACAGCTGTCCTGGACAGTGTTTGCTAAGACCAGCGGAGTCCTGAGGAGGATGGATGGAAGTAATTCAACTTTCCCAAGGACAGCGTCCATAGCCCAGATGCAAATGAGCACTAAGTCATTAATTATCTATACCTTAAGGCAGCCCCTGCTGATTTGTTCTCACTCAGTAAAGACCCTTTCTCTGAAACATTCCTATATTATGGTAATGTCCTTAACTCATTCTGTGAGAACCTCTTCCCCTGATTTCTGGAATGTTTCTATTGTTTCCAGACTAGCTGTCTATCAATATATGATTCGATATATGTAACCGATCATGTAATGTTTGGTCACTTGCTTTGTACCTCCCATTTCTATTTCTATATGGACTAAACTCATTCCTGATTCAGGGTGGTTGCTTGGGAAGCATTATCTCTGCAACAGTGCACTGGCCTGAAATCCAACAGTCTTCTGGTGTAAAGATTAATTGCTGCCTTATTTTCTTGGGGAGAAGAGTCTTCCTTTTGGTTTGGCGTGGCTTGGGAAATTTCCTGCAACAGGCCATCAGACCCAGTTTTTGCTTCTGTTATTTCTTTTCTTTCTTTTCTTTTCTTTTTTTTTTTTTTTTTTTTTTTTTTTTTTTGAGGCAGGTTCTCTTTGTGTAGTTCAGTCTGGCCTTGAACTTGCTATGTAGCCTAGGCTGGCCTCAAACTCACAGGAATCCTCCTGCCTGAGCCTCTCAGGTGCTGGAATTACAGGTGTTCCTTTTTTTCCTTATATATGTTATAAAGACCATGTAGAATGAGATTAAACACGGAGTTAAGAGTTGGCAATCAAGTCTTGGTTTTGTTATATAGTTATCCTTGTTGTTGAGCAGTAGCAATAGTAGTAGTAGTAGTAAAACAGTACTGGAGATTGAACCCAGTTTTTGTGCTAAACTGTATCTGTTAGGAAAAAGAAAAAGAAAAACAGAGGTACAAGCTCATGGGACAGGGTTTTAGTATTTATTTATTTATTTATTTTTTCATGGGACAGGTTTATGGCAGAACAAATCTGAGAGGGACTGCTCTAGCCCTAGAGACCAGACCAGTTGCTCTTTACAGGAGATGGGGTCTTTTGTAGGGCTGGGTGGGGGTAGTTCAGTGAGAGGTGTTGGGGCTCCCTGCCAAGAACAAGGCTTGAGAGAGCACAGTGGTTGCTGAAGGACAAGGCTTAAGCAAGTACAGGAGAGGTGGTTCCTGGCCACAGCAGGGCTGGTCATGTCCCTAGGTGCAGCTGTGCTGGGAGAGGTGATATAGAGCTATTTTGGATCAAGTTGGATTTCTTCCATATCCTCAGTCCTGTTTTCATTTCTAAAACTGAGATAGGGTGTTGTTATCACTAAATTATAAAGTTTGGTCTCAAATTTACAGTCTTCCCATTTTAGGCTTCCAGAATGGGATCATAACATGTGCCACCACACCCAGCTGCTAAAAGCTTTAATTTTTAAATTTATTTACTTGTTTTTGTGGTACTGGGGACTGAACGAGAGCCTTTGTATTGAGCTATACCTGCAGTGCTTTATATATGTATATATATATATGTATTTTATTTATTTGTTTTGTGTGTGTGTGAGAGAGAGAGAGAGAGAGAGAGAGAGAGAGAGAGAGAGGCTCAGATAGGCTCAGACAGGCTCAGACAGGCTTAGGCTGACCTAAAACTCACCATGTAGGCAAAATTATCCTTGAACTCACCACAATCCTCAAATGATCCTGAGTGCTGGGATTATAGACATGTACTACCACACTTGGCTGCTGTTTTTCTTTCTTTTTTTTTTTTTTTACCAGTACCAGGGATCGAACTCATAACCACAGGCTTGCAAGGCAGGTGCTTATGCCGCTGAGCTATATTCCCAGCCCCTACTGTTGTATTTTGGAGACAGGGTCTCATGATGTAGTTTGGGCTGCCCTTGAGCTTACTAAGGCAGTGTTGTGTCTGCCAGGATGTCTCTAGGTGACCCTCTGGCTCTCTTTGGGTCCTTGCCTTCTCTTCAGTGAAGATTAAAGTGGAGCTCTTTGCAGAAATGGAGGAGTCGGGGCTGGTATAATGGGGAGCTAAAGTTTGTTTAGAGTTGGCGTATGGAAAAATGAGTGTGCTTATATAGAGAAAGCAGAAGAGAACTTAGCAGTAACCCTGCAAGATGGGGGGCCGGAGGTGGAGGGGCTCTGCTTGGGGTGCCCAGTGAGTATGAGACAGGCTTTGTACTTCTAGAGGTGAGCTTGCTCCCAAAAATAACCAGTCTACTTGTTAGAGTATTCTGGCATAATAGAGAAGCAAAAAGTACAAAACAAACGGGTTTGTTGAGTTGAGGACATGGAATGGAGCATACCACCCATGGCTGAGCTGTCTCCTACGACCAGATATAGAGAAGTACAGGGTTATATGACCTCTGATTGAAGTGGCACATAGGGTGGATACTGATGACATGTGAGGAACTGTTTGGAGTTCTCTGTGTGTGCAAACAGGAAGAGGAGTTGCAATTAGGGCTGAAGAAGAAGCAGGAAGTGGTAAGCCTTCCGGCTTTGGCCTTCTGCCATGTTAGACCACCTCCATAACTGTACAGTAATTTATTCTAGGGCAAGAACCTTTCACTACTTACTGATGGCTGAGGCCAATTAAGGTGTTAGTCTTTGTTTCTGGAAGGAAAACATAAGTAAATTTAATAGGTTCATAAGGATTTCAGTAGGGTACAGTTCTCAAGTGCATGCTGCACAGATAAGCATGTGATGATTTTACAATCATCAGCCATAGATGAACATTTGACAGTTTTTATGATATTAGCCATCTGTGTTTTGCCCTGGATTTTTGTTTGTGTCCTTCTGCCCCTACGGTAGCCCAGGCTGACATCAAACTCCAGATGATCCTCCTGCCTAAGCTTCCTGAGTGCCGGATTGCAGGAGGTGTGTACCACTATACCCAGCTAAATTTTTAAATTTTAAACTGGGTGTGGTGGTGCATGCATGTAATCCCAGCACTCAGGATGCTGAGGCAGGAGGATCATTGAAAGTTCAAGACCAGCCTGGGCTACAAAGTGAGCTCACGGCCATCCTGAACTGCACAGTGAAATCCTGTCTCAAAAAGACAAAAAAAAATTTTCAGTTTTAATTTTTTTATTATAATTGGATATATATCTATTTTTCACATTGATCATGCACTTTTTCTTTTTTAATGTTCATTATAGTAAATTACATTGATTGGTTTTCTAGTGTTGAACTGTCTGCAATCCTGGGATAAATCTTTCTTGATCATGATATGTTTACTATGGCCAGGTGTTGTACATACCTGCAATTACAGCACTGAGGCTGAGGCAGGAGGATTACAAGTTGGAGGCCAACCTAAGCTATATATTGAGACTCTGTTTTAAAAAAACCATGAGTAAATAAAACTAGTAAGGAGCTGGGAGGGATAACTCAGTATAGAACACTTGCCTAGCATACATGGTTCCCTGTCTCTGAGCTCTAGCACCACTCTCCATGAAAAAGCTGCAAAACTTTTGCTTTTTTACTAGTATCTCACCTATAAAATGATCTGGACATTTGAGGGGAAATGATACGAGAATTTTTTTCGTCTTTTTTTTTTTCTCTCTTTTTACCAGTACCAGGGATAGAACTGACGACCGCTTGCTTGCAAGACAGGTGCTTATGCTGTTGAGCTAAATCCTAAGCCCCAATAATAGGAGAATTTTGACCACCACTTTCATTTGTTTTATTATTTATTGGTCTATTTAAAATCACTGTGCCAGGTGTAGTGCTATACATCTGTAAAGCTAGCATTCTGGGAAGCTGAGGCAGGAGGATTACAGGCTAGAAAATAGTGAGATCTTATCACAGAAGATAAAAAGGGGTAGAGTGTAGCTCAGTTCAACACCTAATATCCATGTTTCTCCTCTGCTTTTTGACATAGAGTCTTTGCTAAATCACTAAATTGCCCAGGTTGGACTTAACCTGTGATCCTCTTGCCTCTCAGAGTGCTGGGATTATATGTGTGTCCATCACTTTTTCTAGTTTCAAAACGCTTCTAAAAGTATAGGCAAACTATTCAAGGGGAATGATGTAATCTGATTTACATTTTTAAAGTTTCTTTTTCCCTCTACCAAAACAGGTGTGGTAATGTGTGTTTATAATAATCCCAGCACTTGGGAAGTTGAGGCAGGACTTTCAAGAAATGGAGGCTAGACTGACTAGTGAGTTCAAGGCCACCTTGTACTACATAGTAAGACTGTATCTCAAAAGGTATATGTTTTTTCTTCTGTATAAACAGATACCAGCGGCTATGCAAAGGTAGTAGATGAGATCACAGTGGCTAAGTTTATGCTCTATGGGAAATAGAGATGGAAAGAAGGGAATGATGTTAAAATGTTTTGTTTTGTTTGAGACAGGATCATGCTATGCAGCCCAGGCTGGCCTGTCTCAGCCTCCTAAGTGTTGGAATTAGAGGCATGCACCACCATAATGTATTTTAAATGTATTTTCATTTATGCTCTCCCCAACTCTCTCTTTGGTTTATTAGAGATAGGAACTCACTATGTACTCCAGACTGGCCTTGAACTCACTGCAGTCTTCTTAATTCATCCTCCCAAGTGCTAGGATTATAGGCATTCATCACCAGGCTCAATTTAAACATATTTTAAAATATTGCCTGGTAGGATATATAGCATGTGATGTAAAAGGCCTGGATTCAATTCCCAGTACCAAAAAAAAGAAAGAAATTTCTTGTAAGACTGAGTTGTTTAAAGGCAGAGATCTGTAAAGACTATTGTTTTGAAGATAAAACCCAGTACATAATAAGTGCTCAGTGAATATTAGTTTCATGAACAAATAAATCACACAATAAGTTAGAGCCTGGGTTTCTCAGGCTCTAACCACAGCTCAAAGACTTTTTTTGACATTTTTCTCTCTTCATCAACTGTCAACCTTGATAACTGACTGTGGCAGCCACTTAATGAGTGTTTGTTTTGTTTTTAGAGACAGTTCACTATCTAGTTCAGATTTACCTTAAACTTACCTTGTAGCCCAGGCTAGCCTGAAATTTGCAGTGATCTTCCTGCCTCAGCCTCCCAAGTGCTGAATACAGTTGTGCACCACCATGCCCACCTACTCTTAGTTGTTTGAGAAATTTCCACGTTGATTTTGACAGTGGTTGTACCAACCTATACTTCCCACAACAGTGAAGAAGGGTTCCTTTTTCCCCAAAGCCCCACCAGCATTTGTTATGGATAATAGCCATTCTTTCTGGAGTGAGATGGAATATTAGCATTGTTTTAATTTGCATCTGAGAAATATGTATTCATTCTAGATGCCCATTTTTGGGTGGAGTTTTTAAATCAAGGAGGGGGGGATCTGATTTTTTTTTTTTAGCTTTCTATATTTTCTAGATAGTAGTCCTTTGTCTAAAGAACAGCTGACAAAATTTTTTCATGTACTGTGGGTTGTCTCTTCACTCTGTTGGTTTCTTTTGCTGTGCAAAAGCTTTCTAATAAGATGAGATCCCAGTTGTTGATTCTTTGTGGTGGTTCCTAGGCAGTTGGGGTTTTGTCCATAGTATTTGCCTACACCAGTGTTTTCAAGAGTTCTACATATTTTATCTTCCAGCAGATTTAGTGTTTCTGTTTTAATATTTAGATCTTTGATCCATTTTGATTTAGTTTAGTGCATGGTTAAAGTTATGGGTCTAGCTTTAATCTTCAGTATGTGGAAAATCAGTTTTTCTTGCACTATTTATTACAGAGGCTATCTTTCTTCCAGGGAGGATCTTTGGTTCCTTTGTCAAAGATAAAGTATTTGAGTATATTTGGAGATGTTTCTGCATCTTCTCATGTGTTCTGTTAGTCCTTGGATCTGTGTTTTTGCCATACCATGCTGTATTTTTTTTTAATCACAGTAGCTTTTAAAAAATTATATAAATTAACCCATTTATTATAGACTAGGGATATCTAAAATGGAAGAGCTTCTACTGGTTTTTCAGTTCCTTCAGTCTTCTGATGGCTAACTTGACAGTGACTGCAGAAATGGTAATGTAGGTCCACGCACAACCAGTTACTGTTTTCATGCAGGAACCACAGTGTCAGATCCCTACAGACCATCCCTTCATCTTAGTCTTGCCACAGAAGGAGGGGGTGTACTTGGCATGTTAGTTGGTTTCAATTGTTTTCACCCATTTTTGGAGTGAGGCACCAAAGCAGGTCCCATATTTACTGACAGTGCTGACCTTTTTGGTGCTTTTGGCTACGTTGACTTGGCCCAGAGAGCCAGTGGTATTTTTGTTTTTTGTTCTTTTTGACACAGTGTTTCACTGTGCAGCTCAGGCTGGTCTTGACTCAGTTTGTAGCCCTGGCTGGCCTCGAACTTACAGTGATCCTGACCCTCCTACCTCAGCCTAGTGAGTGCTGGGATTACAGGTGTGTGTCTGGCTATTATGGCTATTTTTTTTTTTTTTTTTTTTTTTTGGTACTGGGGATCAAACTCGAGACCTCATGCTTGCCAGGCAGGCACTTATGGCCACTGAGCTAAATTCCTAGCCCCTGAATTTGGTTCTTAAATCTAGAAGTCTTTTGGGGGAGTTTTTGGGGTCTTCTCTGTAGAATATCATGTTATCTGCAAATAATGATAATTTAACAACTTCTTTTCCTGTCATTATTCCTTTTATTTCTTTCTCTTGTCTAATTGCTCTTATTAATGTTTCCAGAACTGTATTGAATAAGAGTGATGACAGTAGACAGACATCTTTGCCTTGTTCCTGATTTTAGAGTGAAAGCTTTGAGGTTTTGTTCATTTAGTATGATGTTGGCTGTTGGTTGACATAGATGGTTTTTATCAGATTGAGATAAGACCATCTTCCAATTTTCTGTAGGGTTTTTTTTTATCATGAATGGTTATCGGACTTTGTCAAATTATTTTCCTGTATTTGTTGAGATGATCTAATGTTTTTTGTCTTTGGCTCTGTTAATATGGTGTATTTCATTTATTGATTTGCATATGTTGAACTATCCCTGAATCCCTGGGATGAATTTGTGGTGTATAATCTTCTTGACTATTTGCTGCATTCTGTTTATCAGTATCTTACTGAGGATTTTTGCAACTATATTCATTAAGGAGATTGTCCTACGGTTGTCTTTTTGTTTTTGTTTTTGTCTTTTTGAGCAGGGTCTTGCTGTGCAGTTCAGGCTGGCTTTGAGCTCACTTTGTAGCTCAGGCTGATCTCAAAGTTGGAAGAATCCTCCTGCCTCAGGTTCTCAAGTGCTGGGATAACAGGCATATATCACCATCACACCCATCTTTATAGTTCTCTCTCTCTTTTTTTTTTTTTTTTTCAGTTTTTGTTTTATACTGGGGATTGAACCCAGAACCCTTGCACTGAGCTACATCTGCAGCTCTTTGTTTTGTTTTGGTACCAGGGATCAAACTCACACCCTTGCATTTGCCAGGCAGGCACTTAGGCCACTGAGCTAAATCCCTGCCCCTTATAGTTCTCTTTCTTACTTGGGTTCCTCTCTGGTTTTGCTATCAGGACAGTGCTTCCAGGGGTAAATCTGGGACCATTGTTTTACTTTCAATTTCATTAAAGAATTTGAGAAATAGTGGCATTAGGTCTTCTCTAAATTTGTTATAGAATTCAGCAGTGAATCCATCAGGGCCTGGACTTTTCCTTGTTGGTAATTGGTTTTTTGTTCTTGGTTTTTTGTTTTTCTCTCTGTCTTTTTGAGATAACATTTCACTATGCAGTTCAGGCTGGACTTGAATTCAGTTTGTAGCTTAGGCTGGCCTTGAACGTGCAGTGATTCTCCTGCCTTAGTCTCTCTCTCTTTTTAAAAAATTTTTTTCTGGGGCTGGGGATTTAGCTCAATGGCATAAGCACCTGCCTTGCAAGCAGGCAGTCATGAGTTCGATCCTCGGTACGATAAAAAAAGGAAAAAGACAAAAAAAAATTTTTTTTTCTTTCTTTCTTTTTTTTCTTCCCCAAATCCATTTTATTTCAAGGAGGAAAAGAAAAAGAAAGAAGAAGGGAAAAAAAAGCTAACAAAATGTCAAAACCCATCAATCAGAGGCTTGCCTTAGTCTCTTGTATAGTGGTATTATAGGTGTGTGCTACCATACCTGGCTGTTGGTAGGTATTTAATTACATCTTGAATTTCATTGACTGATATTAATTTATTTAGAATTTTTATATCTTCTTGATTCAGCTTTGATAATTCATATATATCTAGGAACCTGTACATATCATCCATATTTTCCATCTCACTAGAATACAAGTTTTAAGTTAAGTATTGATGTTCTTCTGGATTTCTGCAGTATCAGTTGTGATTTCACTCTTTTCATTCCTAATTGTGTGGATTAGAGTCTTTCTTTTTTGGACAAGATTGGTATCTTAGCTACTTTTCTCATTGTTAAAGCAAAATACTTGACATCCATTGTCAAAGAGGAAAGGTTCATTTGACTGATAGTTTCAGTCCATGATCTCCTGGCTCCAAGGCAGGTCAGCATGGCAGAGAGAAAAACAGTTTATGGCTGCCAGAAAGTAAAAAACAACAAGGGACCTTAACAGCATCTTTCTTCTCCTTTTATATTGTATCAAGGTTGCAAGGATTGGGGTGGTACCAAACTAATCAGTGGACTGATTTACTAATTACACACCCTGAATCCCAACATCACACACTGTAGATCCAGCCACCTCGGAAAAAGCCCCATCTATGATTACATGAGGCTTGAGGGTGACATCTAGGCCCAAAGGATAACAGTTGGCTAACAGTTTGTTAGTTTTATTTAATCATTGAAAGAACGAACTCTTCAATTCATTTATTCTTTGTATTGTATTCTTAGTCTTCATTGGATTAATTTTTGCTCTAATCTTTATAATTTCCTCTCTCATATGAGCTTTGGATTTGACTTGTTCATTTTCTAGAATCTTGAGGTTCAGCATTAGGTTGTTTATTTGAGCTCACTCTGTGTTTTTTTGATATTGGAAATCAAACTCAGGACCTCATACTTGCCAGGCAGGTGATATGCCACTGAGCTATATCCCCAGCGTTGTTTTTCTGATATGAGAATGGACTGCTGTAAATTTGCTTTGTAGGACTGCTGTCATTGGGTTCCATAAGTTCTGGTATGTTATATTGACATTATCATTTAACTGTAGAAACTAATTTCTTCTTGTTTTTGGTTCAGTTTCTTCAATTTCATCTGTGACCCACTGTTTTTTCAGGAAGGTGTTATTTAATTTCTATGTATTTATGAAATTCTTATGGTTTCTTTGGGCATTTATTGTTTTCCGGTTTTATTGCACTATAGTCTGACAGTATGCATAGGATAGTTTCATTTTTTTTGCATTTATTTAAGCAAGCTCTATGAGCTAGTATGTGGTCTATTTTGGAGAACATCCCAGCTCAGAAGAATGCAGCTCACAAGAATGTGTATTCTGATGATATGGGATGGAGCCCTTTGTAGACATCTACTAAGTCAATTTGTTCAAAAGTTTGGTTCTGTTTTGATGTTTCTTTCTTTTTTTTTCTAGTTGATGTGTCCTATTTGTAACAGTAGGTTATTGAGGTGCCCCATTACAATTGTATTAGTACTTATTTGATTTTTCTTGTTGACTAATATTTATTTTATTTAATTGGGTGTACTGGTATTTGTTGCATATATAGTTATAATTGTTATCTCTTCCTCTTGGACTGTTCTCTTTTCAAGGATATAGTGATTTTTTTTTTTTTGTTTTTCTTAACTGATCTTGGCTTGAAATCCATTTTGTCTGCAAATAAAATTGGTACCTCTGGTTTTTTTTCCAGGTTGCTATCACATAGAATGTTGTTTTCATCCTTTGACTTTTAGTCTATAAAATTTTTTTGAATTAAATGTGTTTCTTGTATGCATCATATTGTTGGATCTTGCTTCTTTATCCCACCTGCCAGTCTGTTTCTTTTGATTGGTGAATTGAGACAATTACCATTGATGGTTATAACTGATATGTATTGACTTATCCTTGTCATGCTACTTTCTAGTTGTTAGTTCCCTTTTTTCTCCTTCTGTTTAATTGTTTGCATTGTCTAGATTGATTCTGTTAGGATTCATAAAGTTGTAATTCTTGTTATCTCTTTCTAGAATGTTCTTTAAAACATTTTGAAGAGGTGGTCTCATGGTCATGAATTTCCTTAGGTGTTCTTTGTCATAGAAATGCCTTATTTGCCCATCATGTTTAAAGGATAGTTTTGTGGGATACATCAATCTGGGTTGGAGGTTATTTTCTTTTAGGGCTTGAAATACTTCAATCTTTTCTTGACTTGAGAGTTTGTATTGAGCTGTGATTCTCATGGGCTTTCCTTCATAAGTGATTTTTTTTTTTTGTCTTTTTCCTTTTTTGTTGGTACCAGGGATCGAACTCACAACTGCCTGCTTGCAAGGCAGGCGCTTATGCCATTGAGCTAAATCCCCAGCCCCTGAGTGATTTGTTTTTTCTCTCTTAAAGACTTTAATATTCTGTTCTTGTGTTGAATTTCTGGAATTAACTGTAATATGCCTTGCTAGAGATTTTTTTTTTTTTTTTTTTGGTCATGGCAAAATGGAGCCCTATATGCCTCATTTATCTGTGTGTCAAATTCTTTTTTCCTGCTTAGGAAGTTTTCTTCCATGGCATCCATGAACAGGTTTTTTGTGTCATTTGTGCTACCTCCTATTTTTTCATTGACTCCAATCAATCTTTTGTTATTCTTCTTTGCATCATCTAGCAGCTGCTGGATTGATTTCTCATGGTCATTTGCTATTTTTAAGAAACTTCTTTTTTTTGAGATGGTTTCACTATACAGTTTAGAATAGACTTGAATTCAGTTTGGAATGTAGGCTTGCTTCAAACTCACAATGATCCTCCTGCCTCACTTTCCCAAGTGCTGAGATTGTGAGGGCAACTGAGACTCCATCTCATCTCTTATTTAGTTTGTAGTTACACTTCAGGTGAACTCTGTCCCTAATTCTGAAAATCCCCTCTAGTAGCCATAAAACTGTAAAAAGAGGAACAAACAGTTTTAGCACACAGGGGTCAAAAGGATCCTTGCCTACATCCTGAGTGACTAATGACCCAGATGTTCAGGAAGGTCCCATAACACTCCTGTGAGACTTTACTGTGATAGGGTGGCTATGATAACTGAGAAACTTGTAAATTCTAAGTAAGGTGATAAGGTTACCATGGTTATCAAAAAGGTACAACACTTGGGAGAGAACAAAGACCAGGGTGGCTATGTGTCACAGCAGAGTGCTGACCACGTCATCCAGCCAGTTGAATAAATCTTGCTTGTTTCTCGATTCTTGGCCTTCCATGGGTATTTCCTTGGTGATTTTTTTTTTGTACCAGGCATCAAACTCACAATCTCACACTTGCCAGGCAGGTACTGTGCCACTGAGCTAAATCCCTGGCTTTTTTTTTTTTCTCAATAATTTTACTGTAATAGGGTTTCAAGTGAAGAAATCCCCTTATTTTCATGATTGCTAACAGCAATCATATTTTCTAGAACTGATATTCTGTCCTCACATTGGCTCATTCTATTTCTTTCCTATGTTGGGCATTCATAGTTTCTATTATTTCTCTAAGCTCCTTTTGTTTTTAATCTGTATCTGCTCTTGAGTCACTAAACATGTTTTTCATTATGGTAACTGTCTCTAGTTATCTGAGTATTTCTGGTTTGATTTTTTTTTAGAGCTTCTTTCATCTGCTTTGCTATTTGTGCTGTTAACATTTCAGAGCATCCAGATGGGTTTCTTTTGAATTGTTCCACCTCACTGGCTGGTGAGTTTGCCTTTGGTGAGCTGGAAGGCTGGGGTTGCGTCTAGTTTAAGTGTCTTCTCATTTTCTATTTTTTTTCAAGGTTAATTCCTAGGTCGATCATTATAATTGCTTGTGGCAAGTATTTGGAACCTTTAAAGAAGATGATTACTTTTTAGAGATGTCTTTCAGGTGCAGCCGGTTTTTGGGTTTTGAGTCTGTTTGCAAGAACCTATCTCTTTTATTTATTGGAGATGAGAAGTTGCTGCCTATTTGATCTAATCTCTAGTTCTTTGGTACTGGCCTATGGTATTTTTTTATGGCAAGCAATCTTAGTGTTGGGATACAAAGAAGAACAATTGATTTAGAACAATTATATCACCTTGGGTAAAGAGATACAATCCTCAATAACAATAGCATCAAACAGCCTAGAAAATGATAAACTGTGATAACTATTCATTTGCCACCTTTAACCATATGAACTAGATTTGTGCTTATATCACAAAAATCTAAAACAAGAACCATAAAATTGTATATAGTAAATATACCGTAAGTATTTTAATATACCATATTAATATATACCATGAGTGATTTTATCTTTTTTTTTTTTTTTGAGGGGGGGTACCGGGGACTGAACTCATGACCTCATGCTTGCCAGGCAGGAGCTTATGCCACTGAGCTAATTCCCCAGCCCTGGTGATTTTATCTTAAAGGAAGCAATTTTAAAAGGAGATGAGAGCAAAATAGAGAAACAGAAGAAGTGGAAGGGATTAGAAGCAAGACTGGAGAATTTGGGATTGTGCAAACTTTGGAAAAGTGGTACAGAAGACAGGAGGGAAAGAAGAAGGAATAAATGTAACAAGAACAGAAAGCAATAAAAACAAACTAGAAACAATGTTCACACATATAAAAATGAAAACAAATAATGAAGATAAAAGAAAGCAAAACAGAACAAGAGCAAGAAATGAGAGAAGCCAGGTGTGGTGACACATACCTGTAATCCCAGCACTAAGGGGACTGAGGTAAGAGGATTGCTGTGAATTTGAAGCCAGCCTGGACCTGCATAGTGAAACCCTGTCTCAAGGAGAGAGAGAGAGAGAGAGAGAGAGAGAGAGAGAGAGAGAGAGACAGAGAGAGAGAGAGACAGAGAGAGAGAGAGACAGAGAGAGAGAGAGACAGAGAGAGAGAGAGAGAGAGAGACAGAGACAGACAGAGACAGAGACAGACAGAGACAGAGACAGAGAGACAGAGAGAGACAGAGAGACGGAGAAGAAAATATGTCTATTTCAAAGCATATCTCTGCTGTCACTGGTAGACAAAGTGATCAGAGTTCAGATCTGTGTTAATTAATCCTCATCAGCCAGCTGTAAATTTAGAGTGGGGTACTGGAGCCTGTAACTTTTTTACTTTTACTGAAGTCCAGGCTGGTTTCTGGTTGTCAGGCTACAAGTCAATTTCTTCAGCCTGCAACACTCCATGTGTTTCTTGCCAGCTTGACCTTGGCTCCTGACCTCTTCTTAATCTCAGCTATTTTACTATGACACTAGGAACTCCTATATGGAGCCAACCCATAACTGTTTTTCATTTTAAGCTCAGTTAGCCGTGTTCCAAGATGCCTACTGGCCAGTTGCCATCTACTAGAGGCAGTCCTCTGCATCAACTGCTCCATTCCATTGATGTGTTTCTCTGTAGAGGTCTCTGAGGTGACTAGCAGTCATCACGCATCTGCTGGTTTCAGCTACCCTTCCCATCCAGTGAGTCAGTTCTCAGGGAGAAAATGAAGCTTGCTACCTCTTTCTTTCTTTCTTTCTTTCTTTTTTTTTTTTTTTGTCTTTTTTGAGACAGGGTTTTGCTATGTAGTTCAGGCTGGCCTTGAGCTCACTTTGTAGCCCAGGCTGGTCTCAAACTCACAATGATCCTCCCACCTCAGTCTCCAGAGTGCTGGGATTACAGGTGTGAGCCACCACCCTAGCACCTCTTTTCTTGAAGTCTCTCTTTTTGCTTTCCTTTATGGGCTTCAATTTTCACTTCAGATCCTTGTTTGATCCTGGGGACTCATTTCCCACCTTTTCTTCCTCAAGTTGCTAATTCTAGCACCTGGACACCGATTACTAATGAGTCCGTTTCCTCTGCTGCTTACCACTCTGCCATCTTCTCAGAAGTTGCCAGGCATGCAGGTTTTTTGTTTTTTGTTTTTGGTTTTTTGCCAGGGATTGAACTCATGACCTTTCACTTGCCAGGCAGGTGCTTACACCACTGAGCTAAATCCTTGACCCAGCCATGCAGCCTTTTTTGGGGGGAGGTTACAGGGGATCGAACTCATGACCTTGTACTTGCCAAGCAGGCACTTCTGCTGCCAAGCTAAATCCCCAGCCTTGGCATGCAGCTTTTTATAAACAACTTATATGTAACTTTCTGAGCAGGTTGTACCTTCCTGGAACACTGGTTACTTTTTCTATGAAATGGGATTGATAATATTAATCTCACTAGCCTGACAGCTAAGGTGTTTTGTTTTGTTTTGTTTCTTGAGACAGTGTCTCACTGTGTAGTTCAGGCTGGCTTCAAAACTCACAGCAATCCTCCTGTCTCAGCCTCCCAAGTATTGGAATTACAGGCATGTGTCACCACGTCCAGCTGTTGTATTAAAAACCCTTGGAGTATAACACATTTTTAATCTAAAAGTACATAACCCTGGGTGTGTCAAACCCACACTTACTCTTTAGAATATTTCTATTGATGAATTATTAATTTTAATTGTCAAGTTTTATTAAACAATGAGTGCTTAACAGGAAAAATATCAAAAACTAAGAGTATCACATTTTTATGTTTATTGAGGATTTATAAAAAAATCAAAATTGTCAACATTGACTGATTTTTAGTATATGATGTCTAAAAATGAACAACAGAAATAAATTCCTTTGTGGGGTTGGGAATTTAACTCAGTGGCACAGTGCCTGCCAGGCAAGTGTAAGGTCCAAGTTTGATTCCCAGTACCAAAAAAATTCCTATGTGAGCTGCAATGAAAATACCATTACTCTACAAAAAAATATCTACTTCAAGTTTTACAAATAAGGTACTCTTCATTCATGAGAATAGCATATTGCATACATACATATCACACTGACAACATGTGTTTTGCTTTTCTGGTCTTTTTTGCAGGACATACTTGACATCTGTTAATTACTTTTTTCTTGTTGCTGAGACAAAATACCCAGCACCCAAAATGAAGGAAGGAAAGGTTTATTTAGCTCACAGTTTGTGGAAGTTTCAGTCCATAATCAGTTGGCTCCAAGGTAGAGTGGCATAGTTAAGGGGCAACCATTCATAGAGGCTGCAAGTGATAAGAGCAAAAAGGGCAAAATGGGAAGAGCAAAAGAGAACTCTTTTTGTCCCTTATATTGTGTGTGAGTTACATCTACTCCAGGGTGCTATAACCCCAGCTTTGGACCATGAATCAGTCACAAACTCTGAAAGCCTGACTCTATGACTGAATGAGGCTTTGGGGAAACATCTAGAAACAAACCATAAAAAACATCTCACTGGTCTTGCTGTTTTGACAGGAAGTTTGTGTGTGTGTGTGTGTGTGTGTGTGTGTGTGTGTGTGTGTGTTTGCAAAGTTTATTAATGGCTTATTGAAAATTTGGTCAACCCAATTTATTTGACATTTGTGAAATGTGAATTAAAATAAAGAAACCCTAACCTAATTCTACTTTCCAAGTAATTACTTAATTCTAATCATTGGAAATGACAAATGACATGCATGAAATGAATATGAGACCAGTAATAGAATGCATCCAAATTACAAAACCTAATATAGGTTTTTGATATTGCTGTACTGATACAAGCTAGTGGGCATAGGACTGATTATATTAAAATGAATGGAATCTGTGATCTCCATCTTACCCAAATAACTGAAATGTAACTGAAAAACTTTACTTCCCTGCCTGTAGTCTATACTATAAGTATGTTTAAATTAACTTGTTTCTTACTAAGGTTCATCACTGTGGGTAATTTGGAAAGTGGGAAAATAACAAAGAAGCTAAAAATTATGCACAAGTCTGCCAACTGTGCATAATCTTCTATTGACATCTTGGCAATATTTTTATTCCACTTCTGTTTTTCCAATTTTTTTTTTGCTTGAGGAAGTACTTGTTATATTTATTCAATGTATAGCTAAAAGGAATATAAAATATTAATAAAATAAAGCATTAAATTCTTCTAGAACATGTATTGCTTGTTTTTCACATCAGTTGTATTCTCTTACAAAACCTGAGATAGATGACATCAGGAATAAATTCCTGTATAAAGTACAATGTAAATAGCAACAGCACTCTACAAAAAATAATCTTTAATTTTCACAGCTAAATAATAAGAAAATAAGATGTCAGTAAAATAAAATATCTAATGTGTAATAAGGGCTTCGAATAGACATCAACATTTTCACATCAGCTGTTTATTTGCTTACAAAACCTAAGAGATAACATCAGAAATAAAAACCTATGTGAAATGAAAATATTGATAGAGCTCTACAACAAAAAGTAACCTTTGCTTCAATAGTCACACAGAAGGTAGTCTTCACACATGAAAATTGCATGTTTCATATACAAATGTTGCTTACCCTGATAGCGTATATATTTTCTTTTCCTGCCTGGCACAATTGATTTCTTTTTGGTTTTCCTGTTGTCATAGTAAGTCTTTGGAATGCTGCACCTGCCTGTTCACTTGTCAACTCAGCAGTGTGATTTACATTTTGCTTTTTGCATAGTTCCTGAGGCAGAACATTTTGTTTTTCCTTGGCTGTGAATTATGAGTTCCAGTCCCAATCCTTTAAGAAAATTTCTCTGTAACATTTTGCACTTGTTATTTGTAAACTATTTATGCCATAGATATTTAGAATTGAGTAAAACACAACACTGGCCAATGTTTTGTGTTTCACATGAGACCACATTGTTGCATAACTCATTAATAACATCCACTCTGTCTTCGGTTTTGTTGTAGAAAACTGCCATCTCAAAGAGCCTGCCTGCCAAAGTGAGGTTGTGAGTTTGATCCCCAGTAAAAAAAAAAAAAAAAAAGAAGGAAAAGAAAAAAGTTAAAAATAAAAAAGAAGAAGAAAAGAAAGTTGCCCTCTCAGGCTTCCGTTTTGTGCTTTTTTTTTTGGTCTTTTTCCTTTTTATTGGTACCGGGGATCAAACTCACGACTGCCGGCTTACAAGGCAGGCACTTATGCTGCTGAGCTAAATCCCCAGCCCCCCATTTTGTGTTTTGTTGAGGTTTCCCTATCAATATTTCCATCATGACACAATGTTGACATTTAGCAGTACCTTTTTGTTTTTCTTTGTCATATATGAGACCAATGTAAATCTTTCTGAAATCCAAATATTGTACTATAGGGTTCTCTGGTTTGATTTTTTTTTTTTTTGTCTTTTTCGTTTTTATCGGTACCAGGGATCGAACTCACGACTGCCTGCTTGCGAGGCAGGCACTTATGCCACTGAGCTAAATCCCCAGCCCCACAAATACATTTTTAAATATGACTATTAGTATATACAGAATGTTCTACTTGTATCTTGGCCTTTGTGTATTTTATGCATCTGGAACTTTTTTTTTTTTTTTTTTTTGTACAGGGGATTGAATTCATAACCTTGTGCTTGCTAGGCAGGTGCTTGTGCCACTGAGTTAAGTCCCCAGCCCATTGACAGCATTTTATCTGCTACAGTTTCCAATGCAGAATGACAGTGCTGGCATTCTGTCCAATATTTTTCATTCCTATGAAGACCTTTACTATATTTTTGGACCTAGTTGTAACACTGGATTATTCTATTTGGTTGAGTGACCATTTTGCAACAGTTCAACTAGCTAAATATGTTAAAGTCGTCATCATTATAGTCATACCACTCTTCTGTTATGAAAACATGTATGGTTCATGTTATCATAATGGTTCATCTTTATTATCCATGTATGAATAATCTGATGATTCACTTTTTTTTTTTTTTTTTTTTGGTACTGGGGATTGAATTTACAATCTTGTGCTTGCCAGGCAGGTGCTTAGGCCACTGAGCTAAAGATCTCTAGTCCATGATTCACTTTTGATCTTTAAAAGTTGCAAATCTGATCCAAGCATAGTGGCACAGCCTGTAATTCTGAGGCTGAGGCAGGAGGGTTATTGCAACCCAGCCTGGGCTACAAAGTGAGCTCAATGCCAGCCTGAACAGCATAGCAAGACCTTGCCTCAAAAAAAAAAACAAAAACAAAAACTTGCAAATCTTTTTTTTCATGTGCCATTGTACTGAATAGGCTACTACTACCAAAAATACATAAATAAAATAAAAAGAAAACTTTAAAAAAAAAACCCAACAAATTCTTGAGTGATGTGAGTGTATTATGCTGTCTCTGATGGTCAGGTAAACATACACAAAAACTGATCCACAGAGCAGCGGATGTAAATCCTGGTTTGACACTTTTGCACTTATACACACACCTGCCTTTCATTGTACCAAGTGAGTAAACACAAACATTACTTCCTGTATCCCTCAGGGAAAGGTATGGAGACACGCAGACGGCTACTATAATGTTAAAGTAAAAATTCACAGTAAAAAAGTAACGCATGTATTTGTGGGGCCCACTGTTAAATATTAATAATCTTAGAGCATTTAAGCACAGTGACCCCCACGTGGCAAACACTGAATGATGGTAGCCCTGAATGGTAGCAGACCGCTAGGAAAAACTAGCCGTTTAGGAATCTGGGAGGGACCTAGGAGGATAGCATCAGTGGATTGGGTTAGCCAAAGGGGACGAGCTCAGAGGGAGGGGCCAGCCTCTTTTCGCTGAAAGCCCGACTTTGAAAAAAACGCGGTGGTTTCAGATGTAACCAATTCTAGAGCAGCATCTTTTTTGCGTCAGTAGTTGCTGAGGTTCAGAGCCACTCGTCTCTCACCGAGGTCAGTTCTAGCCGTTACTGCTGGACCCGTGCTCAACACTTGCATATCTATCCGTTAAGACAGAGGAGACAGAGAAAATCTCTGTCACCTTCTCGGGTGTGCGAACCAGAAGGAGTCCTTTAGCAACTTCTTTCACGTATGCAGAGCAGTACACGCTTCACTTTCTGTGAAGCTGCAGACTGACACCCTGTCAGGAGTTGTAGTATCAAAATTCTAGTTCTTCTTAAGCTACTTGCTACAGAGGCAGGAAGTTGCTTGGGAGAGGAGAAGCGAGAAAGAGAGGGAAGGTAACCTGCAGAGCCGAATAAGGAGATTGGGAGTGTCCTTGGGATAGAAAGGCGACTTGAGTCCTGGCCCTTTAAACTGAGGGGGGGAATCCGGAAGTAGATAGGCGGGGCAAGAGCCCTAGTATATAAGGGAGCTCTGGCCGCGCGGGGTCTCCAATCTGCCATTTTCTGTTCTAAGTGAGGCTGTGGTATCCCAAATTCCCTTCGTTTACCTCACAGGCTCGTTTCCGCCCAGAGGCCCAGCACCGCAGGGGAACGATGGCCACAGAGTCCACAGCTACAGCTGCCATCGCTGCGGATCTAGTCTCCGCTGACAAGTAAGGGAGACCGCGACGATTTCGAAGCACTGGCAGAGTCCGTGGGGAGGGCTGGTGAGCTGGGGCTCCGTCGGAGACTTTAGACAAGAGGAGAGAGGACTGCTTTCTATGGAGCTGCTGCTGATGGTCGGGGGGGAGTCGTCTAGACAGCGGAGCAACACTCCGTTAGCAAAGAGCCCGCGCAAGAGCGAGCGGTAACAGCGGGCGGCTGGCGCCCCCTGCCCTGCTTTTTTCGGCCGCCATCTTGCCGGGGGCCGCGGCACTCTCTGGCCCCTGTCTTCATCCCCCTGCTTGGGGTCGCCGGGAAGGAGGCTGGTCTGCGCCGCGCCGATCTACCCTTATGCTTCTGCCGCCCGAGCGCTTGTAGTATGCGCCTTCCGGTTGAGTCCCTAAACACCCGGGGAATGAGACCTACAGATTTGGCGCCAAAAAAAAAAAAGAACGAGGAAGGAGGCTGGACCCGTGGGATCAAGGGGGCGGGGCATTGGGGGCGGGGTCTTGTGCCGGCTGTGGAGCAGGGGGCGGAGCCTTAAGGAGGCGGGAAAACTCCATTGTTTGGGACTGGGAGGCTTCAGCATTCTGCTTAAACTTCCGCGCGTTGAGTTGCGTTCTATCTGTCCTGCTGCCACCTTGCTCACTTTGTGCTTCCCTCACAACGTAGGTATCAAGACCTACTGTGAGAGTGCCCCTGCCTGTGTTGAGGAGCATCGTATTCTTCAGACTTTGGGCAGGAGTCAGGCTGCTTCCTGGGATATGTTGTCGGGTTGGCAGCTTCCGCGCTCCGCGCTGCATGGAGCTCTTAGCTTTCACTTGTTGCAGAGTGGGTGGTATGCAAGTGGAAGGAAAAAAAAAGGTGCTATTGCTTTGAAAGCGGTACAGTTCCATTCAAGCATAAGCAACTTTTGAATAATAAATAGAAACATCATCATTTCGTGGACATAGTGCTGTTTTGCATATTTTTTTTTATGGGCCTGGTTTTGTTTCTTTCTCTTGTGGACTTGTTAGTCGCTTATCCTGTAAAAGAAAAAGTTGCTATGGGTTTGATTTTTTTTTTTTTTTTTTTTTGAGATAAGATTTACTTATGCAGTTCAGGCTGGCCTTGAACTCACTTTGTAGCTCAAATTGGCCTCCAGCTCCCAGCTATCCTTCTGTCCTGTCTCAGCCTCCCGAGTGCTGGGATTCCAGGCGTGCGCCACCACACCTGGCTTGATTTTTTTTTTTTCCTATCGGTTTATAACCAACCCTACCTGCCTGACTGCCTTCCTTTTTTGTTTTTTTTTTGAAACAAACTACATTTTTTGAAACAAAATACAGAAAGGCCATAAACTTAATGTAACTTAGGGTGGTCTCTGTCTTTTTCAGCGATCTTTTCTGCTTTAGCCTTGAGAGAGCTGGAATTACAGAGGTGTGCCACCACCCGAGGTTTACTTACAGATTTTTGCTTTTTTTTTTTGGTACTGGGAATCGAACTCAGGGCCTCGAGTTTGCCAGGCAGGTACTGAGCTATATCTCTCACCCAACCTCCACCCACAGTTTAATTGTCTTTAAATGTAGTTAATCTGAGGTTTTTTTTGTCTCTGCCCTTCCTAGTTGGTCATGAAAAGCAGTGGTTCTCAAACTACCTTTAAAATCAATTGGGAATTTTTATTTATGTATGTATTTATTTTTGGTACCGGAAATCAAACCCATGACCCCATACTAGGCAGGCAGGTGCTGTGCTATTGAGCTGTATCCCTGGCTTCTTATTTATTACTTTTTTTTTTTTTTTTTTGAGACAGTGTCTCTAGTTTGGCCTGGCCTGAAACTTGTGGCAATCCTCCTTCCTCTGCCTCCTGACTGTCTAGATTACAGGCATTTGCCACCATGCCCAGCTCTTCGACATTGGTTCAATGGAGCCAAGATAGTTCTGTTGTATATCTGTTACACAAAGAATTCTCGCTGGGAGTAGTGGTGCTAGTCTATAATCAGAACATTTGGGAGGCTAAGGCTGAGGCAGGAGGATCACTGAGAGTTTGAGGCCAGCCTGGGCTATGTTTTATAGAGGGTAGAGGGACCCTGCTTCAGAAGACAAAAAAAAAAAAAAAAAAAAAAAAAAGAAATTCCCTTTTACGGTGCTACCTAATTAGTAGTCAATATTCTAACTTTTAAGTACTGGAGGGAAACTTAACCCCTCCAGTACTTAAAAGTTGTGTGTGTTGTGTTTTTTTTTTTTTTTTTTTTGTACTGGGGATCGAACTCAAAACCATGCACTTGCAAGGCTTATGCCTTGAGCTAAATCCGCGGCCCAAGGTGTGTGTTTTTAATAGGTAATAAAAGTATGAACAAATTTCTCTTGTATATTGGAGGTCATCTATTTCTAGCCTGTTAGGTTATTAGTGAACTAACCTTTAATTTTCTGTAATGTCATTTACAGATTGTATGTGCCTGGAGAAAAAAAAAGTTTTTTTTTTAGCCATAAATGTAAACTAAAAATGAGCGATTATATGTGTTGAGGTTTGTTTTTTGGCGCCACGGATAGAACTCAACAGGCAGGCACTTAGGCTGCTGAGCTAGACCCCTGGCCCAGGTTTTGTTTTGAGACAAGTGGGTTAGCCTTGAACTCTGTAAGTTAGCTCAGACTGGCCTGGAATTTATGGTGATTCTCTGGCTTTTGCCTCCCAAGTGCTGGGAATTACAGAAGTGGACCACCATGCCTGGCCCTGATGGTTTCTGAATAAAATTTATTTGATATACATGAATACAGTGTAAAGTGGTATTTAATGTCTTCTGTAAGTGAAAGTACTCTAGATGAAGATAGAGAAATTAAGCGACGCTCCAGTTTAAGTCCTAGTATTTCAGTTTTCGCTTCCTCTTCTCTTCCAAAGACTTAACTGGCAGGAAATTACCTGACTCTAGTTAGCCTAATTCTCTTCCAAAGACTTAACTGGCAGGAAATTACCTATCTAGTTAGCCTAAGAGAACATTAAAAATGGCACATCTCAGTTAAGTACCTGTAAATTAACTGGTGGAACTATTAAGAAATAAATCTTCTGAGTTGTTTAGGGCAAGGTAAAGAAAAAAACTTTACTTTAGGCTTTAGGTAAGAATGCTTAGGCCGAGCATGGTGGTACATGCCTGTAATCCCAGCACTTGGGAGGCTGAGGCAGGAGGTTTGCCATAAATTTGAGGCCAGCCTGGTCTATACACTGAGACCCTGTCTCAAAAAAAAAAAAAAAAAAAAAAAAAAAAGGCGCTCATTATAATTTGTTTTAACCATTGAAAGGTTAAAAATTGGTAAAATAGTAAAGAGAAAAAAATTTGGATGAGAAATCCTCAATCAGACTATGTTGTTTGCTTTTGTTACTAGCGCCATTGTTTAGGCATGTGGCACCATGCTCTTTATGTTTTGAGACAGTCTCACTAACTTGCTTATGCTGGGCTAGAATTTGAAAATCCTACATCTTCTATCTCTTAATACTTGGGTGGCAAATGTGTGCTGCCCAGTTCATATTTTATTATTTTGTAGATAAAAGCCTTCCCATTTTGTTTTTCCTAAGAATGAGGAACAGGTACGTGTGTTTGTGTTTCATTTTCTGTGAGTTTACTTATGCCCATTAATTTTTTCCACTAGGTTTTTCTCCTGCTATTGATTGTTAAAATTCTATGGGTCGTTGTAGCTCAAGGGTAGAGCACTTACCTAACATTGCTAAGGCCCCGAGGTTTGATTCCCTAGTACTGCTGTCCATTTCTCTGTATATTTGCTAAGTAGCCTTTCCTGAAACAAATTAGATGGAGTAGAATTTATCAGTCTTCTATGACAGTCCCCACTGGCTGTCTGCACAGCCGGAAATGAGTCAGCTACAGCAGGCCTAAGGCTACCCTGTACCTCTAGTTTACCTCCTGAGCTTGCGCTCCTCACTCAACTAGGGCATCTGAGATTTTTATAAGTGTGTGAACCCATTGTATAGTGAACTGCATATTGGAGAGATCCAGGTGTGTGCTGCTTTTTTTTCCCCCTCCTTTTTGGAACCAGGAATCTGAACTCAGGACCTTGAGTTTGCCAAACAGGTGCTGTGCCACTGAGCTATAGCGCTGGCCCCAGGGTGTGTGCTTTTTATGAAAATTTGTTGACTGTCGATTTAAGATGGAGCTGAGGCAGTAATGTTAGGGCTGAGGTAGTGATGTTAGCACTGGAGAGCAGCTGCAAAGTTTTCATTTGTTTTACTCATTTTTTTTTTGTCTTTTTTCCTTTTTATCGGTACCAGGGATCGAACTCATGCCGCTGAGCTAAATCTCCAGCCCCTATTCATTGTTTTTTTCAGTCAAGGTTTCACTCTGTAGTTAGGCTGATCTATTTTTTTTTTTTTGAGACTTGATGGAGAAGAGTTTATTTTTTTTCTGCACAGCCCCACACCATTTGTTATTAGTTGATTTTTCTCTCTATCCTTTTTTTGGGGGGAAGGAGGGAACCAGAAATCAAACTTAGGACCTTGCGCCTGCCAGGAAGACACTTATACTGCTGAGCTATATTCCCAGCCCCATTGGTTGATTTCTTGATGATGGTTACCCTTTCTGGAGTGAGATGAAATTACAGCATTGTTTTCATTTGCATCTGAAATGACCACTGATGTTGAACACTTTTTCATATTTTAATTTTCTGTTTCTACTTTTTCATCTGAGAAGTATTTATTTATATCGGGTGCCCATTTTTGGATTAGGTCTTTAAATTGGGGTAGGGTTTGGTTTTTTGAATTCTTTATATATTCTAAATATTAGTCCTTTAAGGAAGACCTGATTAAAAATGTTCCCACATTGGGTTGTCTCTTACTGGACATGGTGGTGTTTGCTTGTAATTCCAGCAGGGAGACTGAGGCAGGAGGATTGCTGGGAGTTCCAAGCCAGTCTGGGTTACATAGTAAGTTCAGGTCCAACCTGAATTTCAGAGAGAATTGGTCTCAAAAAACTACAGATTGTGGGTTACCTCTTCACTGTGTTGCTGGTTTGTTTTGATATACATGTTCCTATCTGTTTTGATGTGGGAACTGGAAGAAGTCAGTGAGAAAGATGAAATTTCTAGTTCTTCAAATTTATATTATATTAAGGAAGGGTTTTCTAAAGTAGGGAAGAATTGAGATTTAATAATAGTACCAATAGTACACCATGACCATGACCTTATCTGTGATTTAGTTTACCTGTTACAGACAGTACTCTAGAGGCTGAGTCAGAATGACCTTGAGTTTGGACCTAACCTAGACAATTTGTCAACATCTGTTTTAAAATAATTAAAAGGAGCTTGGAATGTAGTTCAGTATGAAGGTTGTGGATTCAATCTCTAGTGCCACCAATAACAAAAATCCAAAAACAATAAAACCCACAAAAAAGCAGCTATTATAAAATGGATTATATATCTTTAAAAGATACTGAAAAATTATTTTGATTTGGGGTTGGAGGAATGCTATAGGAAGAAAAAGGCAGCAAAAAGCTTTCCTTCTTTTTTGTTTTTGGAACAATGTCTCACTTTGTATTTCAAACTGGCCTTGAACTCACTATGAAATCCAAGCTACCCTTAAACTCACTATGTAGCCCAGGTTGGTCTGTACTCATTTATCTTCATGCTTCAGTCACCTGAGTACTGGGATTACCGGCATGCTCACCATGCCTGCAGGTAGTCATTTTGAGGCCTGCTTTTAAATTTTGTTGGCCAAGTGTGGAATAGTCTTTTGTGCTAGTTTGGTTTTAGTGCTAAGGTAATACTGACCTGAGGACTATACTTGATGCCTATGAACTGTTCCGGAAACTTTGTTTTTTGAGACATTGTTTTGCTAGATAGTTAAGGCTGTACTGGAACTTGGCAGTGATCCTCCTGGGCTACAAAGAGAGCCCAAGACCAGCCTGAACCACATAGCGAGACCCTGTCTCAAAAAAAAAAGTTGTGTGATTCTCTATTCCACAGTTTTGAGTGGATAATTAACATAAGTAAATCAATAATAGTTGGTCTATATTTGGCTTTTCTTCTTCTTCTTCTTTTTTTTTTTTTTTTTTGGTCTTTTCGTTTTTATCGGTACCAGGGATTGAACTCACCACTGCCTGCTTGCGAGGCAGGCACTTATGCCGCTGAGCTAAATCCCCAGCCCCAGCTTTTCTTCTTCTTGGTAGTGGGAATTGAA
Organism: Cavia porcellus; assembly: GCF_034190915.1. Taxonomy (NCBI): domain Eukaryota; kingdom Metazoa; phylum Chordata; class Mammalia; order Rodentia; family Caviidae; genus Cavia; species Cavia porcellus. The sequence goes on from NW_026947508.1 coordinate 39,268,217, forward strand.
CTTGGGACCTCATGCTAGGCAGATGTTATGCCACTAAGCTATCTCTCCAGTCTTATATTTAGAGTTTAATAAATAAATGATACCTCTATTCCTTTATATTTTTCTGAATTTAACTACCAGCCTTAAATAGCTCCATTTTTACTATTTTTTTTATTACAGAATTGAAGATGCTCCTGCTCCTTCTACTTCTTCAGATAAAGTGGAAAGGTAAGATAAATTACATGGCACAGATTCTTAGGAACTAAAGCCCCACATTTTAATTCTTTTTAGTTTTCCTTTCCCTTGGCTCATTATTTTAACTGCTAACAAGACTAAACCTCTTGGGGCTGGGGATTTAGCTCAGCGGCATAAGCGCCTGCCTTGCAAGCAGGCAGTCGTGAGTTTGATCCCCGGTACCGATTAAAAAAAAAAAAAAAAAAAGACTAAACCTCTTGTCTGTAACATGTATAGAGTGCTGGAAATAATGTTTTCAGGTTTTGTTTTTGAGATGTGGAGCCAGTGTGTAGTTTAGACTGGCTTTGGACTCAAGGAACTCCTCCTGTCTCAGCCTTCCCATCTGTTGGGGTTACAGGTGTGCACTAGCATAGTAGGCCAATCCTCAGGATTTTTTGTATTAAAATGTTAGAATTAAAAGTAACTTAATTCTGTTGATCACTTGTGATCTCCAAATTCTGCTGGACAACTCTTTGTTCACATAATCTTAAACATTCTATTCTAGTAACCCTCTTGCTTGCCTTTTTTTTGACAGGGCTCTTTTTTGACAGGGTCTCGCTATGTAGTTTAGGTTGGCCTTGTTCACTTTGTTTATTTCTTTTCTTTATTTTTTTTTTTTTTAAATCAGTACTGGGGATCGAACTCACGACCACCTGCTTGCAAGGCAGGTGCTTGTGCCGCTGAGCTAAATCCCCAGCTCCTGGCCTTGTTCACTTTGTAACCCAGACTGGTGTTACAACAATTGATCTTTCTGCCTCAGCCTCCTGAATACTGAGATCACAGGTGTGCACCACCACGCCTGGCTTCCCTCTTGCTTTTACTGGATGATTTTACTATAATTGAAATTTTTTTTAATGAATAAGCAACAGGAAATTTCTTAATATTATAGCATGAATCTGTACCTAGATAACTTTCTCCTTTTGGAAGTTGGTGCTTTTATTCAACAGTACTCAAAGTTGTATTTATTTCTTTTTTTTTGTCTTTTTCATTTTTACCGGTACCAGGGATTGAACTCACGACTGCCTGCTTGCAAGGCAGGCGCTTATGCCGCTGAGCTAAATCCCCAGTCCCGTATTTATTTCTTTATTAAGTTTTTAGGGTCCAACTCAGGACCCTACCATTGAACTACATTCTTAGGCCTGAATGGTTTTTTGTTGTATTCTTTGGGGGATTCCCAGGACCTCTCCAGGGATCCATGGAGATTGTATTTTGTCATGAGACTTTTTTTTTTTTTTGCTGTGTTGACCACTAATTTTACAAAAGCAAAGAGGAGTAAACCTGCTGTCTCAGTTACTTTTCTCATTACCAAGACAAAATACTTAAAGGAGGAAAGGTATATTTGGCTTGTAGTTTGGAAAGGTGTCAATTCATAGTTCGCTGGCTCCAAGACATGGTGGTATGGTAGAGGCATCACAGAGGAGAAACTGTCCATGGTAGACTGTGACAGGCTACAAGTGAGTGACAATCATTGAAGTTCATTCTGTCCCTTATATCTTAGTAGGCTGCCTGCCTTAATCATACTTTTAATCCTAGCCTTGCACTTTGAATTAATCCTAGTATACACAGTTTAGATCCAGCCACATCCAAAAAGCCCCACCTATAATCACATGAAGCTTTGGGGAACATCTAGACACAAGCCAAAAAACCTGCTGATGTCCCTTAACATTCATCAAGGAAATGGCACCAAATAGTTAGTAGTCTTGTTTTTGTTGCCCAGAATTGCCTCTTCAGGTTCCAGAAGACTTTTAGGATTCCTTTCTCTAATTCTGTGAGATATGCTGTTGGAATCTTGATTGGGATTACATTGAATCTGTATAACAGTTTTGGAAGTATGACCATTTTCACTGTATTGGTTCTGCTTATGCAAGAGCACAGGACATCTTTCCATTTTCTAATATCCACTTGAATCTTCTTGTTTTTCAGAGTACTGTAATTCTTTTTTTTTTTTCTGTCTTTTTCTTTTTTATTGGTCCCAGGGATCGAACTCACGACTGCCTGCTTGCAAAGCAGGTGCTTATGTCACTGAGCTAAATCCCCAGCCCTCACTCTTGATTCCCAATTGTGGGAATGAGTCTTTTCCTTTTTTTTGGATAAGTGTTTATCAAAACAATTTTTTTTTTTTTTGGTACTGGGGATCGAACTCACAACTGCATGCTTGCAAGGTAGGCACTTATGCCGCTGAGCTAAATCACCAGTCCCATCAATTTTATTTAATCTTTCTTTTTTAAAAAATTTTTATTTAAAGAAAGACTAAATAAAACAAAATGGATAGAAATAGTACATATGTTCAGAGAAAAAATAAACAAGAAATCACTAGTTGATGTTTACATACTGTCCTTTTACAAATAGTTGTTCAAGATACAAGATGGGAATTCCAGCAGCGAGACTGCAGTTCTGTTCAACTATCCAACAAAAGCTTAGCAATATGGTTATCAATTCTATACACTTAAACATACATGCAGTTATTCATATCTTCATTTATGTTGAGATTAAGCAAACTAAAGCAGGCTAAAATTCTGGTTTTTTTTTTTTTTTTTTTTGGTCTTTTTTGTTTTTATCGGTACCAGGGATCGAACTCACGACTGCCTGCTTGCAAGGCAGGTGCTTATGCCACTGAGCTAAATCTCCAGCCCCGCTAAAATCATTCTGAACAAAGAATAATAGTATTGCTCGATTTCACATCATGATACTCTGGGATCAGCAGTGGGTACTGTAGGGTCTTTTTTTTTTTTTTTTTCCCTAAGTTTAAAGAAAGACTAAACAACAGAAAACGGGTAGAAATAATACATAACTTTCAAAGAAAAAGTAAACAGTAAGAAATCACTCGTTGATGATTACAGATTGTCCTCTTGCAAATAGTTATTCAAGATACTAAAATGGAACATATAAAATGGGCATTCAAACAGTGAGACTGCAACCAGTTCTGTTCAACTATCCAACAAAACCTTAGAAATATGGTTATCAATTCTATACACTTAAACATACATGCAGTTATCCATATATTCAATTATGTTGAGATTGAACAAACCCAAGGAGGCTAATATCACTCTGAACAAAGTATATTGCTGGGTTTTACATTATGACACTCCAGGATTAGCACTGGGTACTTTATTATCTGTTTTTCTTCAAAGTATTTGTTCATTTCATCATCTGTCATAAGATCAGTTCTCATAAGCTGTTTATAGGTTCTACACATGTATGAGTCTTTTTTTTTGTCTTTTTGAGACAGGGTCTCTCTATGTGGTTCAGGCTGGCCTTGAGCTCACTTTGTAGCCCAGGCTGGTCTTTTTTTTTTTTTTTCCCTTTTGTCTTTTTCATGTTTTTGTTTTTGTTTTTCTTTTTTTAAATTGGTACCAGGGATTGAACTCACGACCGCACACTTGCAAGGCAGGCACTTATGCTGCCTGAGCTAAATCCCCAGCCTCCCCAGGCTGGTCTTGAACTCACAACAATCCTCCTGCCTCAGCCTCCCGAGTGCTGGGATTACAGGCATGAGCCATCACGCCTGGCTAAATGCATGAGTCTTAATATGTATTTCTATCCTTTCTATATTAGAGGGAGAAACAAAACAAAGCAAGACAAAACAAAATGTATTCCTATAAACATATGAAACGAAAAAGACATATAAGACTGTTGTACAAGGAATTCTACCATAGTTCTTGTGTTGTCTCTTGTTATCTTCAATAGAATTGGCTATATCATTAGATATAGTATAATTGAATATATCAGTACATACCAGTATTAATAAAAACACAACTTTGTATATATTATAAAACTTCAAAAACAGGCAGTAATGAAACCAGAATGTGTATCATAGTGAGTCTTGTCATCTTCAGTGTAGTTGCCTGTATTCTCCGACTAGATACTATTAATCATATCAGTTTTGAATAAAGTCTGTCGATACCAAACAGCAATCAGACAAACCAGATTTAACTAAGATCAGTCATGATTAAACAGTATAAGTCGTATAGGGCTCCAGATTAAGTTAATAGGAAATTAAAGATGATTACTGTGCTATTTTCTGATGTTTTGGGATAGCTATCTGTGCCCTCAAATCTAATGCAAATAGACACTGGGACAGAATAAAATCTTATCTAACCAGAGTGGTGCTAGTAATGTGGGTTATAAATCCTGATACACTATTAACAGTATCTTTTGCCATCTTTTTTAAGACTCTCCCTCTCCTTTCACTTCCCCAGGTTACACTGTGCATTTTGGGATCTGACCAAGACCCTTGGTTAAACTGGGTTGGGGGGCAACCTGATATTTACCTAAGTGGTTCCGAACCTTCTCTCTCCTGGACTTGATCTCTAATTGTATTCCTTTACCTGTTAAAGCTTGTCTTTGCTACCTATCCCACAAATACTGGTCTAGTTGCCCCTACTACTCTCTGGTTCTCTGTCACATAAAGCGTTGTTTTCTCATATTTGATTTTCAGTCCATGTACTCTTTTTCATGTTAATTATATTTCCTATAAATAGCATCTCAGTAGACCCTACCTCCTGATCTACTTCACATGTGTCTTTTTTTTTTTTTTAAATTTAGTGTATCAGGGCCATCTATATTAAGAGATTATATCCAACCTCCTGCCTCATTTCTTTCCTTTTTTTTTTTTTTAACTTTTTATCAGTACCAGGGATCGAACTCACGATCACCTGCTTGCAAGGCAGATGCTTATGCCGCTGAGCTAAATCCCCAGCCCCATCCTGCCTCATTTCTGTTACGCTCTTTTTTTTGCCATCAGTTGTCTGCTTATCGTCTTCATTCTGCTTTCTGCTCCATTCATTGAAGCCTCTCTGGTACTGTTCCTGGAACCCTAGTACTTTTCTCTCTCTCTAGAATGCCCTGCAGTATACTCTATAGAGTTGGATTGGTGGTTGCGAATTTTCCAAGTTCCTCTTTGTCTTGGAAGCATCTTGTTTCTCTATTAATTTCTAGAGACAGTTTAGCAGGGTATATCAATCTGGGCTAGAGCTTATTTTCTTTCATGGTTTGGAATATTTCACTCCAGGCTCTTCTTGACTTGATGGTTTGTGTTGAGAAGTCTGCCGTTATTCTGATGGGCCTTCCTTTATAGGTTATCTGTTTCTTGTCTCTAATAGCTTTTAATATTCTGTTATTTTTGAATTTCTGGGATCTTGATTATTATATGCCTGGGTGTAGCTCTGTTTTGGTTGTAGGTGGCTGGAGTTCTGTATGACTTATACATCAGAATATTATTTCCTTTTCCTATGTGTGGGAAGTTTTCCTTAATTATTTCTGTGAAAATAGCCTTTGTAGTTCCTTTGTACCCCTGCTTCTTCATTCACATTCTTCTAGCCTTTGTATTTTTACTGCTTGTTTCCTTGTTATTTTTAAAAAGTTTAAAAAAACTTTTATCCAGTTTGGATAATCTATCTTTAGTTTCTTTCAAGCAGATTTGCCATCTTTGCATAGTTTTTTTTTTTTTTTTTTTTTTTAAATTGGTACCGGGGATCGAACTCATGACTGCCTGCTTGCAAGGCAGGCGCTTATGCTGCTGAGCTAAATCCCCAGCCCCTCCATAGAGTTCTTAATTTCCTGGTAATCTCTTTGAATCTACTTCATGTATTCTATATTTTCTTTATATTCTTCATCAAATGGTTCTCTCCTTTGTTTGAGTTCCTCCCTTCCGTCTGTGTCTTCTTGAGGGGTGCTTAGCATCTCTTTTATTAATCTTCTATCTTGCTTTGCTTGGCTAAATATTTCACTTTTGAACTCGTCTATGAGGTCCCAAATATATCTCTTTATGTCCACTGGTGCTGTGTCTGATATTGCATGTTTGCTGTTCTCATTCTCCTTTGTACTTACCTGTCCTGGGTCAATGTTCTCAGGGTTGGAACCTGGGGACTTTTTGTTGTTGCTTCCTCTTCTCATCTTTTTTTTTGTTTCTTCCAGGAGGCCCCAGTTTCTTTCTTTATTAGTTACAATTCTTCTGAAGTGGGTTGGCTAGGTGACCCTTCCCACTGCAGTTGCTAGTGAGTTGCAAACAGGGACAATGTATGCTGGGCCCCCCCACCCCCTCAGATCAGTCAAGCTGCTGAGGCCTGCACTGTATTACTATGCTGCCCCTCCAGGTCAGTCAAACTTCTGAGGCTTCATTGCCTTAGTGTGCGCCACCGCCATAGAGGATTGATTTTGGATAACCTATTGGGTCTTAGCCAGGTTGTGTGACCCAATCCTGTTTGGGAAGGGAACAACTGACTGAAGTCACTGCTGCCCCTTGTACTTGCTAGTCCTGCCTGATCCAGTCCTTCCTGGTCCCAGAATGTCATCCAATGGCGCCCCCCTTTCTGTGGAATGGCTCCACTTCTGTCACTCACCACAGGTTGTTGCAGGCTCCCCGCCAGCTCAGCTGGCTGACCCCCAAACTCAGTGTGCCTGTGCCTCCAGTGGTCAAAGCAGTGGGACCTCAGATGGCTTGGCAAGTTGCGTGCTGCTGTGGGAACACTAAACCTTTAGCTGTTCCAATAATAGCACCAGAACTGTATGTTTGATTGGTTCTTCTCACCTTAGTTTCTTCTTGGGACAAGAAAATTCATCTTCCTCTCTTCGGGGCTTCCCACACTGTTATTATGTTGAATTCTTAAGTTGACTATCTCAGGGAGCCTCTGTAGCCAGTTATCTCTCTGCCATCTTTGTTCCTAATTTTGTTTAATCTTTCAAAGTGAACTCTTCCATCCATTCATTGATTGTATTATTTTTTTTAGTCTCCAGTGCATTAGTTTTTGCTTTGATCTTTATAATTTCCTCCCTTGAATAAGCTTTTGGCTTAGCCTGCTCTTCTTTTTATAGAAGTTTAAGAACCATTAAGTTGTTTATATGTGCTGTTTTCCTGATACAGGTATGTACTGCTATAAATTTCTCACCTAACACTGCTTTCCCCAGGGATTTAGTTCAGTGGTATAAGTGCTTGCCTGGCAAGTGTAAGGTTGTGAGTTTGATCCCCAGCACACACACAAAAAGAGGCTGCTTTCATTGTGTACCGTAAGTTACAGTGTTTTGTATTGTTGGTATCTTTCAACTGTAGAAACTGTAAAAAAACTAATTTCTTCTTCAATTTTATCTGTGACAGATTGGTCTTTCAGTAGGTTGCTATTTAATTTGCATTTGTTTATGAAGTTCTTGTGGTTTCTTTTGCCATGGATTTTCAATTTCATTGCACTGTGATCTGATGTGGTCTGATAGTATGCATGGGATAATTTCAGTTTCTTTGCATTCTCTGAAGCATGTTTTGGTAGCCAGTATGTGGTCTACTTTGGAGAATGTCCATGTGTAGCTAAGAAGAATGTGTATTCTGAAGTTTGGTTCAGTTTTAATTTTTTTTTTTTTTTTGAGACAGGGTCTTGCTATGCAGTTCAGGCTGGCCTTGAGCTCACTTTGTAGCCCAAGCTGGTGTCGAACTTGCAACTGTCCTCCTTCCTCAGCCTCCCGAGTGCTGGGATTACAGGCATGAGCCACCACGCCTGGCTCTAGGTTATCTTTTTGTTATAGTGGGGTATTGAGATCTTCCAGTACAATTGTATTTGTGCTTATTTGGTTTTTCATGTCTGTTACTATGTTTTATAAAGTTGAATATACTGGTATTTATGATTGTAATCCTTTCCTCTTGGATTGTTTCTTCTACGGGACGTCATGACCTTCTTTTTGTAATTAATCTTGGCCTGATACTCACTTTGTCTGCAAATAGAAAGAATACCTACCCCTGCTTTTTCCGGTTTTCTGTCACATGAAGAATTATTTTCCATTCTCTTGATTTTCAGTCTATGAATTTCTTTTTGAATTAGATGTTTTGTTTGTTTGTTTTGGTACTGGGGGTTGAACTCAGGACTGTGCGCCAGGCTGCTGAGCTACATCCCTGGCGCCTTAAATACATTTCTTGAATGCAGCATATTCTTACTTCTTGATCCATTCTGTCTTTATTTTTTTGTTTATATTTATTTATTTATACATACCAGGAATTGAACTCACAACCTTGTGCTTGCCAGGCAGGCCCTTATTTTTTATTTATTTATTTATTTAGGTACTGGGGATCAAATTCAGGACCACATACTTGCAAGGCAGGCGCTTATGCCACTGAGCTAAATCCCCAGTCCCCCTTTTTTTTTTATTTTAAAGAGGAAAAACACTAAAATCAAGAAGCAAACAAACAATTAAAAAACAACAAAAGCAAAATGAGGACGATGACAACAACAACAAAACAATGGCAATACAGAATTTCAAAACAAGATACGAATTTAACAGTGGTTATTATTGCATAGTTATCCTCAAAGTAATTGCTCAGGCTACCAGATACAGGCATGCAAAGTTGATGAAACAATAAAATTTCCCTTTTAGCAGTTTCTTTTCCTTTTACTATATGTATTGTAACTTTTGGACCTTTTTCCATTTTTTTACCCTAGCAAGACAGACAATTCAGTGTTTACACATGGAAGTCTGATTTATTTCATTTATGAGTGTGGTTTCTGGTTGCATCTATTTAAATGCTTCAACTTCGGCTGCCATCAGAAGGTTTGCTTCCTCTGTGCGCCCAGTGGGGGCAGAGTGAAGCCGGATATGCCTCTGCCTGCTGGTCTCCGCCATCAGAAGGCTTGCTTCCCATGTGCAATCAGCATAAGCAGAGAGACCTAGGTAGATGTGCCTCTGCCTGCCTGCTACCACCATCAGAAAGGCTTGCCTTTCATGGTCAGCGGGCCGTGGGCAGGGACACACACCTAGGTAAGCCCCATGAACCTGCAGGCCACCATTGGAGACCCTTGCTTCTTTCAGGTAGCCATCAACCACCAAGAGAATCAGACAACACACTCTTGTATGCCTGCTACTGTTTCAGCAATCAAGGACACACAGGCTGAGAGAAGAAACAGCCTTACCACCGCACAGCCCTGGCCATTGGGGTAGCCCCAGTGTAGCTGCATGGGTCTGGGGAAGCCTGCCCCATAACCTGCTACTCCCTGGGAACCTGGTGCCTGTCCCTTCCCTTATACCACAAGGGGAGTCAACCTGGATGCCCTAAAATCAGCTTGTTGGGAGGAACCTAGAAGAATGTCAAGACAAAGGAGCAAAAGGCAATCTCACACCTACTGCCCACACAGAACTGTGAGAAACAGTCATAGAAGAAAATGGAAGTGACACACCTCAAATCTCAGGAAGGATAGCAACTGAAGTAAAAAAACAACTTTGCAAGACTGTAAAAGTAAGTAGTTAGATCAGAAATAATGCCTCAGGTAAAAGAAAGTAATCACAAATTAATGAAAGAATGGCTGAGTATATATAAAGACATAAAAAAGAAGAGTAGGAATATGGTGGAAACCTTTAATGAACAATATAGAAAGGAATTACAATGCATGAAACAGATTTAGAGAGAAACTCAGGAAATTAAAAAGTTGATTGAAAGCTGGAAAAACTGCTTGAAAGAGACTGAACATGGACTTTCAGACCTTGAAGACAGAATTGGAGCTAGTGATCTTGAAAGGAAAAATCTCATTTTTTAGAAATAGCAGGGAACCAGGAATAACAAGAAAAGGGCTGCAAGACACACATAATTTAAGAGTGATAGGTATCAGTGAAGAAGTGGGGATCAACACAAATGAAATAAGACTATTTACAGAAGTAATAGAAAACTTACCAAACATGGGGAAAGGATCTGACATACAGGTAAGTGAGGCATATAGCTCTCCAAGTAGCCATAACCAAAGTAAATCTACACTGAGACCTCAAGATCCCATATATTCAGTGCAAGAGCAGAATATTAAAGAGTGTTATAGAAAAGAGACAGATACCTTTAAAGGAAAACCAATTAGAATCCAGTCAAAAAGAGTTTGGAGTAAAGTGTTTCAAATCTTGGAGGAGTGCAACTTCCAACTCAGATTAATGTACCCTGTAAAACTGTCTTTCAAAATTGATGGAAGAATAAGATACTTCCATGATAAAGAACAACTGAAGGAGCAACTGAAAGAATTCATGTCTATCAGCCAACTCTACTGAGAGTGCTGAAGGATATTCTAGAGAGAGATAAAGATGACCATAGTTCCAAGGACAGCAGCAGCAGATTGCCAAACAGAATAAGCATTTGAATTAAAGGGAAAAAGTACAGGGCCAATGGCAGAAGAATAGCGTGACAAACCAATGTATTCAAGTGTAATTATTATGTAGATGGCCTCAATTCACCAATAGAAAAATACAGGAAGGATCAAGAACAGATTCATCAATATACTATATATAAGGAATACATTTAACTAAAGGAAATTAATAGACTGAAAATCAAAAGTGAGAAAAGAGTTGTTCTATAGGAGACCAGAAAAAAGCAAGGGTAGCTTGCCCATCAACTGCAGAATGGATAAGAAAGATACGGTATTTTCATACAAGGAAAGCTACCCAGCTATAAAGTAGGATAATCTCGAGGCTTTTGTAAGTAAATGGATGCAACTGGAGATCATGTTCTTGGCCAAAATGATTTGAACTCCATAAAAAAATCGAAGGAGTTAGTGGGATCCAAAAAGCACAATAGATATTATAAAACTGATAGGGGAGGAAACATCCAGGAGAGGAAGGTGCTAATCACTGTTAATTTCTCACTGTTTTGAACTCTTGTATTGTTTTCACAATTTTGTTAGGTTCGGTTTTGTTCTGTCTTGTTTTATTAGATTTTACTGTGTCTGGCATGGGCACCTATTTTGAACATAATGGGATGTATGGCAATCGTGGTTGGTTTCCTGTTACCTTGCTTTGAAGCCCTATAATGCTTTTATTCTGTTGTTTAATTGGTTTTATTGCTTGATTTTATTATATGTGATGATATGAAAAGCTATTTTGAAAACGAGACATCATGGTAGCCATTGTTGATTTCCTATCTTTTTTTTTTTTTTTTTTTTGTCTTTTTCCTTTTTATTGGCACCAGGGATCGAACTCATGAATGCCTGCTTGCAAGGCAGGCGCTTATGCTGCTGAGCTAAATCCCAGCCAATTTCCTATCTTGTTTTGAATTCCTATAGTGCTTTTATTTTGTTTTGATTGGTTTTAATCTGTTGTGTTTTATTTGATTTTATTATGTATGATAGTTTGAATGACCATTTTGAAGAAAATGAGACATTATATAGTAACCATTGTTTTCTGTAACCTGGTTTTGAAGTTTTGATATGCTTTTATTCTTTTGATTGGTTTTAGTCTGTTTTCTATTGATTCCATTATATGTGAAGGTATGGACAGCTATTTTGAAGAAAATAAGAGACATTATGGTAGCCACTGTTGATTTCCTGTTGTCTTGTTTTGTGTTGCTTGTATTGTTGTGTTCTAATATGCTTTCCTCTGTTTTGTTTTATTCTCTTTAAAATAAAAAATAAAAGCCTCAAATTTATCATTCTTTATGGCTGAGTAGTATTCCTTTATAAAGATACATTTTAAAAATCTATTCCTGAGTTCATTAGTCTATGTCTTTTGATATAGTGAATTGATAACCATTAATGTCAATTTTTTAAACACCAATTGTTTATAACTGCTATGTATTGACTAACCCTTGTCATGTTTTCATGTTGGCTCCCTTGCTTTTTCACCCCTTTCCTCTAATTGTTTTCTTTGCCTGGTGGATTCCTTCTGTTGGCATTCATGGAGCTGTAGTTCTTATATTTCTTTCTAGAATATCCTTCAGAACATTTTGCAGTTTTGCTCTTATGTTGTCTATGGCTTTCAGTTCCCACTTCAGATTTTTCCTTGTTCCAGTGGAACCACTTGCCTCCTTGTTTTCCTTATGATGCTATATTCCAGTGTCTGGTTGCGACTCTGCACATTACTTTAAAGTGAAACCCTTTCTTTGATGCTTTACTTTTGCAGTAGAACTAGTTGAACTCAGGTCAGTTGCATTGAACTAGTTCGTTCGTTCGTTCTTTCTTCCCTTTCGCTTTCCCTTTCCCTTTCCCTTTCGCTTTCCCTTTCCCTTTCGTTTTCCCTTTCCCTTTCCCTTTCCCTTTCCCCTTCCCCTTCCCCTTCCCCTTTCGTTTTCCCTTTCCCTTTCCCTTTCCCTTTCCCTTTCCCTTTCCCCTTCCCCTTCCCCTTCCCCTTCCCCTTCCCTTTCCCTTTCCCTTTCCCTTTCCCTTTCCCTTTCCCTTTCCCTTTCCCTTTCCCTTTCCCTTCTCTTGTTTCTTTGAAGAGACCATCTTAGTAGGTGTAGGTGATCCAACTGGCCTGGAATTTGGTAGTCTTTTGCCTCAGCATGTGCCACCACAGCTGTTGAGTTTTGATATGTGTGGATACCTGGAAACCATGATGATATCAAGACAATAAATGTACTTACTACCTGTGCTCTTTTGTACTTCATTTCCTCCCCATGCAACCACTAGTCTTATTTTCTGTCATTGTACATAAGGTTGTATGTTCTAGAATTTAATCTAAATGTATTGCCTAGTTTTGCTGTTTTTTATATATGGCTTCTTTGATTGGACATGATTATTTTGAGATTTATGTTGTCATATATTATCAACAGTTTGCTCTTTTTGTTGTAAATGTATAATCTTAACTTTGAAGAATTCCTGACTGTTTTCTAAAGTGATTTTACCACTTTACATTTTTGTCAGCAGGGCATGCAAATTCTCATTGCTCTGTATTTTTGCTAAAACCTCTTGAATTCACTATGTAGCTCAGGCTGTGGTGATCCTCCTGCCTCAGCCTCCCCAGTGCTAGGATTACAAGTGTGTGCCACCATGCCTGGCCTCTGTCTGCCTTACTTTATGCCAGTGTCACATTGTCTTCATGTTGAGACCATGTCTTGTCCTATTTACCTGTTTCTTGATTTTATTTCTTTTCTCTCATACAGCTTGTATAAATAATGGGTCCTTTATATTGCTTGGTTAGTAGTTACTTATAGTAACAAATGGAGACTTCATGAAGTAAATAAAACTTTAAAATATTACGTTGAAACTTCTGAGAATATTGTCTTTGAGATTTGGTTTTGCAGCGACAAAACATGTGAGTTAGCTGGATCTTGGTTGTGGTAGTCCCAAAGTTTATGGATTGTTGATTTGAACAGTATTTGATCTAAAATACAATCTTCTTGCAGTCTGGATGTGGATAATGAAGCTAAGAAGCTGTTAGGGTTAGGACAGAAACATCTGGTGATGGGAGATATTCCAGCAGCTGTCAATGCATTCCAGGAAGCGGCCAGTCTCCTGTAAGTACCCTGTTTTTCTATGATATTATGTTGCCAGTACACTTATAAAGAGTTGTTTTAATTTGGGTGTGGTGGTGCATACCTGTAAACCCAGTATTCTGGAGGCTAATGCAGGAGGATTGCCATGAGTTCAAGGCTAGCTGGGGCTACCCAGTGAGGTTGAAGTCCTGAACTAAATAGTGAAACCCCACCTCAAAAAAAGAAAGAAAAGAAAAGGTTGGAAACTGTGAAGAACAAGGACTTGTCAAGTGCTTGCTGTACATACACGAGGCCCTGGATTTGCTCTGTAGCACTGCAACAAAACCCTAAAAAATTTATCCAGTTTTTTTTAATGTAGGAGTTTATTGCTATAAATAAAAGTTTTACACTGAATTTGCTTAGTGATTATCAAATCTAAAATCTGAGCAAATTCAATCTTTGATTTTTTTGAATAAGATAATTTGTATTCTGATCACCAATAATTAAAGGAGTCAGCTTGTCCTGATTTGTTCATTGCTTTCCAAGGGTGGGACCCAGGGCCTTTTATATGCTTTGACAAACATTCTTCTTAGGCTTTATCCCCCACTTCCACTTTAAAAAAAAATTTGACCCAGGCTCTCAGTAAGTTGCCTAGATTAGCCTTGAAATCTTCTTCCTTAGTCCTTCTGAGTAGCTAGGATTAAACCATCTGCCACAGTTCCTAGTCCAAATTTCTTTTTTCTCTTCTGCAATACTGGATCGCACCAAGGGCCTCAGACATGCTAGATAAGTGCTTTACTGCTAATCCAGTAAGCCTTTACCAGTTTGAACACAGGAAGTCCATGACTGGGGAAATGACTTAGTTCCAAGCAAGTCGTGTAATTGGTCACCCCACACTTATGATATTTTTCAAACTTTAGAGTCTTTGTTATCTGCTGTTGAAGTTGATTGTAAGTTGATCGCTACCACCTTGAAGGCACAGTTTAGAATTTGTGGTGCCGCAGATGGAACCCAGGGTCTTGTGCATGCTACATGGTGCTATGCCATCTACTCTTATCCTTCTCTACCTAAAGACTGGTTCTTGATATCTGAGCCAGAAAAAAAGAGTTAACTTAAATCCAGTAAGGCAGCAATAGTTTTGTTATATAAAAGTTTTTTTGAGTAAGTTTCTCGTGATTGTGTTATCAGTTAAATTGAACCTCAGTCATGTTTCTTAATTAGTTGATTACATTTCATTCAGTTTTGGCAAGGGAATCCTATAAAAGAAATAGTTATAATGAAGCATTTATGGATTTCAAGTTTGAAGCTTACCTTTTTCCTGCCTGAGTTCCCTGTCCCAACATGCAAAGCAGTATATTATTCCTGGATATCCATAATAGTCTCTGGCCTCTTTGTACATCTCTACCAGGGCCAAATGAATTGGGGCTTTGATATTAAAGAGTGCATAGCGGGTGGCAGCCAGTTTTATCTAATGATAAGTATTTAAGTGTTTTGATGTAAAAAATGATGAGTTAAAATTAAGCAGAAATAAAAATCTTAGACACTACATTTCTGTTGCCCTACCCTAAAGGGAAATCTAAAGGAAAATTTAAGAATGCACTATTGTAATGTAGAAGACTACTGCTTAAACATGACCTTTGTTGTCACTGCACTTTCAGCTCATTAGTGTGACTTTGTATGACTTTGGCTAGTCTTTTATTCCCTGAAAGCTGGTCGTTTGCATTAGATGGAGTATAATACTTCTTCCTTTCCATTAATCACACTTGTTTTTTGTTTGTTTGTCTTGGAGACACAGTGTCACAGTGCTCTTAAGGCTAGCCTTGAACTCATTGTGTAGCCCAGGATGCGCCTCTTTGCTGTGTTCCTTTTTCCTCAGCCTAGCAAATGCTAGGATTAGGAGCGCATGACTTGCCATCCAACCATTAATCACACTTGCATGGTTTCTTCCCTCTCTCCTCTGGATATTGATAGTTAAAAGTTAAATACAGTGCCATCTGTATTTGTAAACATTTTTTTGTTGGCTTTTTTGAAACAGTATCTTGTTATGAAGACTGGGCTTGAATTCAGGAGCCTTCTAGATCATCCTCCTGAGTTCCTAAACATTAGTTTATCTACTTTTTTTTTAAACATGTACTTCAGGCTAGCCTCAAACTGCATGCAATTTTACTGCCTTGGCCTCCTGCTTGCTTGGATTATAGGTGTTTGCTCCATGCCTGTCTACACATTGTTTCAAATCCTTTTATAGACATTAATTTATTTGTTGAAGTAGCTAATATTGTTTCCCATATTATAGGTGATAAAACTAAGACACTGGTGTGGTGTTAATTTGTCTTAAGGTCATACAGTTAATTAAGGGTTACGGATGGGCTGTGTACTTAGTCTGGCTCCAGGGATCTTGCTCTTTATCAGGTTGGTGTTCGCTGATCTTTTCATAATTTGTCCCCTGGATTACATACTAATTAGCAAATTAATGTCATTTAGAATATGTATTATATATAGATGAAGAAATGTAACATTAATTTCATGCATTGTTGATGTTAACTAGCAACATTTTAGATGTTAAGATTTTAGATGCTTATTTGTTTTTAGAGGTAAGAAGTATGGAGAAACAGCTAATGAGTGTGGAGAAGCCTTCTTTTTCTATGGGAAGTCACTTTTGGAGTTGGCAAGGTATGTTTTTTAAACCTTATTGTATAAATAAATGTTTGGTTTATAAGTAGAATGTTTTATCTCACTTGATATGTTTGTAAACTGAAGTTTGGTACCATATATTTTCTAGCTTTGAGATTTCACAGTAGCTAAGTTGGGCTGGTTTTACTTAGAAAGTGTTTTTTTGTTTGCTTGTTTTGTTTTTTTATCTTTTTGAGACCAGGTTTCACTATGCAGTTCAGGCTGCCTTAAACTGAGTTTGTAGCCCAGGCTGGCCTTGAGCTCACAGTGATTCTCCTGCCTCTCAGCTTCCCAAGTGCTGGGATTACACGTGTATGTATGCTACCATGCCTCGCCTGAAAGTGGGTTTTGAGAGTGCATGAAATATTAATGGAAGATGTGGATGACACTTGATACAAAGAACAAAAAAGTATTGAAGTTTCTACTTTTGGGGTTGTTAAAAATATTTTTATTAGTGGATGATCAGTAATTAATCAAAGTTCAGTATGGAGAAGTGAAGCCTTATAAGTGAACCAAGTGTGGTGGCTCATGCTTGTAATCCTAGCACTCAGGGGGCTGAGGCAGAAGGATCATTGCGAGTTCAAGACCAGCCTTATAAAGTGAGCTGAAGGCCAGGCTGAAGTGTGAGACTCTCAGGCTGTGTAGTGAGACTCTCAAAAAATAACCCCCAAAACCAAAAAGGTGGTTTAAGCCAGTGACTTTCAACAAGGACTAGAGACAATTTGAAATAAATAGTATATGAACTTGTCTAGCGAATAATATAAGTAGTCTTGCTATTGAAAGTTCCTGTATGTTATCCAACAGAATAAAGTCTGTTGAGGGTGTACAAACTAGCAGATGATTTGTTACGCATTTAATCTCTGTTCTGGTAAGTTTCTAATCTTTGGAACATGCAGTTAATTCACTGTGAAAATTGTGCTAGAATGTTATTGAGTCTCTAGAGAAGTGTGTGTAAAGACAGAGTTTGGAATATTATTGCCCTATTAAAAGGGATGAATACAGATTTAGTTCTTCAAGAATTTCTAGGGCAGCGCCTGCCTGGCAAGTATATGGTCATGAGTTTGATTCCCTAGTACCAAAAAATTCATTCGAGACAGGCTTTTGCTATATAGCCCAAGGATGACTTTGAATTCTTAGCAATCTTCTTGCTTCAGTCTCTGTAATCCTGGAATAATAGGTGCACACCACCATATCCAACCTAGTTTTTTACTTAAGACATAGTCTCACTCACTAAGTCATTAAGTTGCCCAGACTGGGCTTGTGTTTGTGCTACTCTTGTTTTCAGTTTCTAGATGAGCTAGGATAATAGGTGTCTGCCATTACATATAGCTTGTATGGTTTTATATTATCTCCACTTAGTTACTTTTCACTTTTATGGCACATTTTCTGCTTGATAATAATTAGTAGGTTCTAGATGTTAATATCTTTTTTTTTTTTTTTTTTTTGTCTTTTTCATTTTTATTGTTACTGGGGATCGAACTCATGACTGCCTGCTTGCAAGGCAGGTGCTTATGCCGCTGAGCTAAATCCCCAGCCCCTAGATGTTAATATCTTTGATGCTTTTTCCTCTTTATAGAATGGAAAATGGTGTGTTGGGAAATGCCTTGGAAGGTGTGCATGTGGAAGAAGGAGAAAAAGCAGATGATGAATCTGTAGTAGAAAATAATAACATAGATGGTATGTGGAGTTGCATTTGTTATTCAAAACATGCGACGTGTGCTTTTTGTACACAGTAATTGAAATAGGGCTCTCCTTGCTTTGGGTGGTTTCTCTAGATGCTGGGGGTGATGCCTGCATCTAGTATAGACCACAGTAGGGATAGCCCATTATTGAAGGTGAACATAGGCTTTTGTAAAAGATTAATTTAATCAAAGAATTTATCTGTTGCAAATTTTTTAATGAGTTTGTGAAGCTCAGTTATGTTAATATTAATTTGAAGCACTTTGTGTCTTCAGAAAATTATTACTTTCTAAGCTGAGTTTGGCTACTAGAGTTTTACAAACCAGATAGGGGTCTGTAATGTTTAAAGGAGAATGAAAAGCTTGGCATCTCTTACCTAACTGGTAATCAGAATGCTCAAAGTGACATGATACTTAGCTTAAGGAGATTGGGTTTCTTTTGCAATAAGTTGCTCTGCTAGCTGGGACTCTTCCTTTGCTTTTCTCACGGGGGTAGGTAATCTTTAGGCCATCTGCTAAAAATTAAGCCAGGCCATTTGAGTGCTTAAAGGAAATGTATTTTTAGTTTCCATTTATGCTTTTATCATTAAACTCGAAGACATGTTTATGCTTCATGTTCTTTAACCATGTAGAGGAAGCAAGGGAAGAGTTGAGAGAACAGGTTTATGACGCCATGGGAGAAAAAGAAGCCGCCAAAAAACCAGAAGGCAATTCTCTGGCAAAGCCTGAAACTGATTTACAAAAGAAGAGTGAAATTGAGAAGGGTGGAAAAGAAGACATGGATATAAGTGTGCCTACAGAGAAGCTACAGGAAACAGTTGGATTGATTCCAAATCAGTCAACTGAAACCTCTGAAGAGGCAAAAGCAACAGCAGGACCAGAAGGACTGCATGAAGCTGAGTTTACTATTGGGAAGCCAGAACAGAAAGCACCAGACACAGAGGAAGAAAAATCAATTTTTGGAAATGACATCCAAAAAGAATATAGAGAAAAAGGTCAGGAGGAGCAGGAAGAGGTAACTGTGAGCACAAAGGCTAAGCCAAAAGAAGATTCCCAAGAACAGCCAGTTTTGACTGTTGAAAAGCTGGGCACTGCAGCAGAGGTTGAATTGGAGCCTGTGGAGCCCACAATCAAGCCAGTGGATGTGGGTGGGAATGAGCCAGAGAGACAGGTAGCTGCCTCTGAAAATGAGCCAGGAAAGGCTTTGCTGGAACAACTGGTAGGGCAAGAAGTGCTTTCTTTTGAAGAGTCACCAGTGATGACAACAGAAGCTACGGAGGCCTTAGCTCCAGAGTCTGGATCAGAAGTCTCTGAAAAGCCAGAGCAGGAACCCACAGTTCCCCCACAGGAAGGTCTAGGCAGTGGACTATCAGCTATAGGAGATCAGACTCCTGTCGAACCACAGACTTCTGCAAAAACAAAAGGTGGCTCAGGTCTAGAGGAGAAGGTCAGGCCAGAGATAGTTCTTAGCCAGGAGATTAAGCTGCCTATAGAAGAATCTCAGGCAGCTGCAGATGGGGTTGAAACCAAAGTAGCCCAGAGGGCTACAGAGAAAGCACCTGAAGACAAAGTTAATCTAGCTGCTAATGAAGAGACCCAACAGAGAGAAGAACAGATGAAAGAGGGTGAAGGTAACCGGGATATGCAAGAGCTGCAGTGGGTGGAGTACATTCTGGATTTTTGACTCACTAATCATGGGTAAAAAAGTCAGCCTTCCATTCAGGATTTTCCGTCTGCCTTTGGATTAGGAAAGGGCTAAATGAAAATGGGGGTAATTTTAAAAGGTTGTGACAAGTTAAGCAATTTAAATCAGAAGCAGAAAGTCTTTAGCCAGCTTATAAACTAACGCTTTTACTAACTGCAAAGTAGGTCTTCTCTGGGATGTTTGAAACTTGGCTAGCTTGTAGTAACTTACCGCACTAGCCAAGGAAGGGATGGCAAAGGTGGATGAGAGGGGCTTGTATAGGTAAGGCAATAGCAGGTTAGGCTGGCAGAGAATGCTGAATGGATGTTTGCTTGCATGCCTCTGGAGTTAAACTTACTATTTACATGGGTTTTCCTCTGCTTTAGGGAGCAGGAACAAAGAGCAGTAGAATCCAGTGAATTGGTACACTTAAGCAGGCATGCCTTCTTAGTGAAGGCAGTTAACTTTGAATTTTCTGTCACCAGCAATAAATAATTCTGGTGTCTCTTTCTACTTTTCATGTTCAGGAAATGTTTAGAGGCTTGTTCAAAAGTAGTTAAAACACCTGTCTTTGCAAAAGAGAAAAGAGAAACTTAGCCATTAGTCTTTCTGCTGCTTTCCCTCCTCATTTCATGCTTGCTTGGCTGCTAAGCTGAAATTTTGTTATTTGGAATGTTATAAAGTATAGATGTTTTGTTTCATTTTATTTCTCTAAATGCAATCCAATTCATCAAGACACATAAGCCTCTAATATGTAATTGGCACGTCTGACTTGAGTTGTGCTATCATTTGAGGATTCTGCTGTACATAAAGTTCATCTAACTTTGGCGTTAATAACAGGTATATTCCACTTGTCACTATTCTAATAGCCAGACCACTTAGAGTTCTCTTAAGTTACAGATTTTTAAAGACCCATCTTCAATATGTGAATATTTTGGTAAACAAGTTCTCCATCTATGGACAAGTCCCTGCATTCCAGCCAGTACAGGCATAGTAATCAGAAGTGAATTAGCTAAGTGTTACCACCATTCGTCTGTTGCTTGAGCTATAGAAGTTCTTTGAGGATAAAATGCTCATGAATTGCTTTCTTCTCTTATTTTTTTCTTTTCCTTTGGTGCTAAGGGTTGAAACTAGGACCTCATCACTGATACCCCTTACCCTTGATCTGTATTTTATTTGCAGTATTGGGGATTGAACTGAGGACATTTTCACAGAACTGCATCCCTGCCCCTGCGCCCCCCCCCCCTTTTTTTAATACAGAGTCTTGCTAAGTCACTGAGTTTCCCAGGGTAAGATCAAATTTGCAGTCCTTTTGCCTTAGCCTCCTGAAAGGCTGAAATTGTTAATTATGCAGGCCCAGCTCTTTTTTTTTTGGAACAGGGTTTCACTGTGTAATTCAGTCTGGACTTCAGTTCACTTCTGTATCTCAGGCTAGCCTCGAATTCATAGCCTCAGACTGCCTCAGCTTCCTGAGTGCTGGGATTATAGGTGTGCTCTACCACATTTGGGTCCAACTTTTAATAACGAACTAGGACTTTAAAAGCTCTACTGGTTCTCATAAGTTGGACTTTGATAAGCAATAATACATATGTTGTGTATATCTGTGTATTACTTTGAGTTCTAAAACAATACCTATGAGAGTATATACCAGTATCGGTGAAGTTGAGGCTTAAAGGTCATGTGATCCTAATCATAACTGCTAAATGATAGTATTAAATTTGTTCCTAGATCTGCTTTAAATGTATTGTTCTTCCCTAGCTACTTTATATTACCAAAGGCAACTTCCATTCTTTTTATCCAGCTCTTACCAGAAATTTCCTGGTCATATATTTACTTGTTTGTAAAATTATCTCCACCAAAAAGAATAACAGGGCTGGGGCTATAGCTCAGTGGCATAGTGTGCCTGCCTGGTAAGCACAAGGTCCTGAGTGTGATTATCAGTACCAAAAAAATACCGTACCATGCCATATCAATTAATAAAAACCTCTAAACCGAGCTGGTGCAAACTCCTCATTCCTTCCTGCCCTAGGGCCTTTAGAGACAAGCTAGGTAAGCCCTATACCACTGAAGTTACACTATCCCTTCCTAAGTTTTTTATAGGTGATATTTTAAGTGTTGGGGCAGTCTGGTCAATTTATATAGTGTGTAGTGAGACGTTGTCTTTTTTTTTTTAATTTAAAAAGAAAAAGAGAAAAAACGAAACAAAGTGGTGTAAGGGTACAAGTAATACAGAACTACAAAAAAAAAAAAAAAAAAACAGTAAGCAATCACCAGTTAATAGATTACACATTATCATCTTAGAGATAGTTAGTGAGACCTTGTCTTAAACTAAAAGTTTTTAAAAAGGCTAGGGATGTGGCTTAGTGCAGAGGCCCTAGCTTCAACATTTTGTACTGGAAAAAAAAAAAAGGTTATATTATTCAATATAGTGTGCTTTATTAGCAGCCTATCTATATCAACAGGTGAAAAATAATGGTGTCAAATATGGCCACATATTTAAATGGAATCATTGAAATGACTGGTTTGGTCAGTCAAATTCTGTATTTGCTAGAGCTGGCTGGAGGCTGTGGCGTGTTCATTGGTGAGACCAGGAAGGACTCTGCAGTTTTTCCATAGCTCTCTTGTGGGAAAGCTAGTCCTCTGAGTGTTCTTTTTTCTGAATAGAGTGGGATAATTTAACTTTTGGGCACTTTTCAAATCTGTAGTATTGTTTAATTAGTGGCATCTAACGACAATACAAACACTGTCCAAGGTAGCCCACCTACTTTTGACTGAATTGATATGAGCTTCTAGTCAGTAAGAGGCAGCCGCTAATCAGTCTCATTCCAAATAACCAATGTTAACTTATTCTTACAAGAATATCAGTTAGACATTGCCAGACAAAACAAAAAAAAAAAACCACTTAGCCTTTTTAAAAAGGCAAAAGATTTATATGCTAAACCGGAGTATTAGCTAGTCTTTTTATTGCTGAAGATCTGATGTATTGGTAATAGATTTTAAACTAAGATAAAATTTTGAATTTGAATGTGATCAGTGTCTTTCTATTCAGATGAGATGTTAACAGACTTGGATTAGCTTATAACTAACTGTCTTGTCTCAGAATGTAGGATGGAATATAATTTTTGGGAATCTTTTCATCATGCCTTAGTTATATTTTCAATTCTGTGGATTTGTTGCTTATAGAGACTGAAGGCTCAGAAGAAGAGGATAAAGAAAATGACAAGGCTGAAGAAATACCAAATGAATCTATTCTTGAAAATAAGGCAAGTTATTATTTGTTTATTATTCTTGGCTTTTCTTTTTTCTTTCTCTTTTGGTCTGTTTGAGGTAGGGTCTCACTATGCAGTTCAAGTTGGCCTTGAGCTCACTTTGTAGCCTAGGCTGGTCTCAAACTTGCAACAATCTTCCTGCCTCAGCCTTCCAAGTGCTGGGATTATAGGCATGTGTCACCATGGCCGGCTGTTCTCTGCTTTTGTTATTGTAGGATTGCAGCTTAGTAGAATGGGGATGGTTTTGTAGACAGCCGATTCTTGGTTAGAGGTTAGGATCCTTTATTTATGCTTACGATGGCCAGAGCTGTTTGATCCCAGAGGGTCATGTCTATGAGGACAGAACTCAACATACCAGTAGGTTTTTACACCAAATTGACATAAGGTGATTTAGGATAAAGTTACATCAATTCTTTTTTTTTTTTCTTTTGGTACTGGTAATCAAACTCACAACATTATGCTTGCCCGGGAGGTGCTGTGCTTCTGAGCTATATCCCTAACCCATCAAATCTTAACTATCCATTTAGATTTTTACTCTAAAATGACACCTGTCTTGTAATTCTGCCTTATACCAATAATTTGGATATGCTTTTAGTCTCTTCAAGAAAGTGAGGAGGATGACATTGGGAACCTAGAGCTTGCCTGGGATATGCTGGATTTAGCAAAGATCATTTTTAAAAGGTAAAACTGTGCTTCTAACAGTTTGGTGATTGAAAATTGATAGCAGTTCGAATAATGCTGTTTTTAAACAACTTTCCTTCTAGACAAGAAACAAAAGAAGCCCAGCTTTATGCTGCACAGGCACATCTTAAACTTGGAGAAGTTAGTGTTGAATCTGGTAATGCTTTTTCCATCTTATTCTCTTCAGCGTCCTTTATACCCCCATTCTCCCTTGTAAGAGATTTTATAGCATGCAGCTTGATTATAGTTAGGTGGTTGGCTTTAAAATGACAGTAGTTGTTAATGACAGAGGATTTTCTTTATTGTTCTGTAGAATAGTCATAACAGTGATTTGAATCTCAGGGTTTTTGGTGCTCGGGATCAAAGTAGGGCCTTGCACATATGTGATTCAGTACATGTTCTGCTACTGAGGTATAACCTTACATAGCCCTTTCTGTAGTTTTTTTTTTTTTTTTTTTTTTTTTTTGGTCTTTTTCCTTTTTATCGGTACCGGGGATTGAACTCATGACTGCCTGCTTGCAAGGCAGGCGCTTATGCTGCTGCGCTAAATCCCCAGCCCCCAAAGTTATTTTGTCATTCTGCATAGCCAAGCATCCTGTAGATAGTGGTTTTTTTTAAGTTATTTTGTTATTCTGCATAGCCAAGCATCCTGTAGATACTAAAAACAAAACAACCCAAACAAACAAAAAAAAGGAAATGTAGAATGGTGGAGGCATTTCTGCAGAATGGATTTGAATTCTAGAAATACTTGGTTAAAGTCTACCCAATTCTTGCTGTCAATTCTCCCTTTGCCAGAGAACTACATCCAGGCCGTAGAGGAGTTCCAGGCCTGCTTGACCTTGCAGGAGCAGTACTTGGAAGCCCATGACCGACTCCTTGCAGAGACTCACTACCAGCTGGGCTTAGCCTATGGATACAACTCTCAGTATGATGAGGCAGTGGCACAGTTCAGCAAATCTATTGAAGTCATTGAGAAGAGAATGGGTGAGTGAGCACCTACTTCATGATGATGTTGATCCAGTAATGGAAAAGGTTAAAATGGCTACTTTTATGGTAATTGTTACTGATCACTTTAGCCTGTTCTTTGTAGCTGTACTAAATGAAGAGATGAAGGAGGCTGAAGTGTCTACTGAATATGAGAAAGAAATTGAGGAACTGAAGGAACTGCTACCTGAAATAAGAGAGAAGATAGAAGATGCAAAGGAGTCCCAACATAGTGGGAATGTAGCTGAATTGGCGCTGAAAGCTACTCTGGTTTGTTTAGTTTCCTTTTAAAGTTTTTAAAACAGTATATTTGGAGCATTAATGTTAATGCTCCACTTGCCTAAGAACTTTGTCATGACTTGCTTTCTTGGATGTTGATCAGAGGGAATGGGAATGTTCATTATTCTATCAAAATGGTACAGTGTGGTTATAGACAGTGGGCTCTAGAGCCAGACTGAGTTTGAATTGCACCTGTCCTACACAGTGTGAATCACACCTATCCTAAATAGTGTGCATGACCATGGGCATTCAGGTCTCTTGCCTTATCTATAGACAGTATCAGACAAATAGGAACTGCTTTTAATAAGTGTAAGCTGTTGTTTCTGAGGATAGTACTGTATCGATTAATGATGTAATGAGTAGGTGGTCAGCTGTGGCTGCCAGGATGTCAGGAAAACATATGGAACATTGGGTGGCCTGGGTTCTATGTTGATTGGAATTTGCTTTTACTTGTCATCTCTCACAGGTCGAGAGCTCTACTTCAGGTTTCACTTCTAGTGGAGGCGGCTCTTCAGTATCCATGGTGGGTATTGAGTGTTATTTTTGTCATTTAGTATTAGGTCTTGCTGCTGGTTTCATAACAAAGGTGCTTCTCTTGCCAGATTGCCAGTAGAAGAACAATAGATGGTGCTTCCTCATCAAATTGTGTGACTGATATTTCCCATCTTGTCCGAAAGAAGGTAAAACTTACATGTGCTTTCTTTTCCTCAATCTGCCTTTTTTTGAGTCTTCACACACAAGAACACTTGCTCCACAAACCATCCGAAGATAATAAAGATTTGGGAGGGAAGATAACATATCAGTATCTTACTTATTAAACTTTTATGGCCTTTGCCAACAACTAACAGGAAAGGATTCATCAGGTGAGTGCATTTTAGGAAGTTGCAAGATTTTCTTCACCCGTATTTATTTAGCAGCAGCCTGCTGACTCTTAAACTCTGATTCTTTACCTTCGGCCTGTAGTTCAGTGGTTACTTCCTTTTGGGGAGAGCCTGCATTCCTACCTCAGATGTTTCATACTTTGTTACTGGTTACCTTACCCCATTGTGCCTCTAGTAGGCAGGCTGAATTGAATTGTCAACTGTCTATTTTGCAGCATATAGGTTGGTGCTTCCCACTTTTGACTAGCGAGATTCTTGGATCGAGTCGTCCTGGTGTTTAGGATCTTTGTACCACAAGGGTTATGGGTGTTTTACAATTGTCATTTTTGTTTGTCTGTTTTGGAAACAAAGTCTTGCTGTGTAGTTCAGGCTGGCCTTACAGTGATCCTCATCTCAGCTTCCTGAGTGCTGGATTTTAGGTGCATTCCACCGTGCCCAGTTTACAGTTGTCTTTTAAAAAAATATGTAACCATATTTGTGAAGCCTTCACACTTGTTATTTTTAGAGGAAACCAGAGGATGAGAGTCCCCGGAAAGATGATGCAAAGAAAGCCAAACAAGAGCCGGAAGTCAATGGAGGCAGTGGGGATACAGTCCCCAGTGCAAATGAAGTTTCGGAAAGCATGGAGGAGGAGGTGGGCAATTAATGTGGCTATGGCCTTCCCCTGTTCTCAGGCTTGGGGAAACCGGCTTCCCAAATGCACACTGCCCAGCTTGAGCCTGTTTGGATTGCTTGAGTGCACTCTCACAGAATGGACATGCCTGTGTTGGAGTACAGTGGATAGGTACCATAGTCATGCACCATAGGTCCCCTGAATGCATGAGAGGCACTTGAGTTAGCCTCGCTGTCTGCTAGATCTTTTCCATTTGGTGCAGAACTGTTGATTCTGCCAGCCTTGTTAAGAGAATTTAGCCTCCTACTTTGTGCCACTGCTCTCAGGAAACCGCATTAGGGGGCCTATGTTTAATTGCTCGAAGGCTCTTTTGTGTGACACAGCAGCTTCAACTAGGGTTACTTATGCCCAGGGTCAATCTGTCTTTCAGGTTGAGAAGCAGGCCGACAGCCGGGCCTCAGCAGAGGGCACAGTAGAGGCAGGAGCCACTGTCAAGACCAATGCATGTTGAGAGCGGCAATGGAGCCTTCCTCCTAGGGGAAAGTGTTTTTTGTAAATAATGTATTTTTTCACTTTTGGGGGTTCTTTTTGTATAACTTCAATAAAGATGATAAGCAAAGGTTGAGTCTTTGATGGCTTTTTTTCTTAAATATTGGCTAAATCTGTGCCTTGGGGCACTCTAGCTTTATAAAATGGCCAAAATTTTAGTTTCATTTTTCCCCCCCGTTGATCACTGTCTTGGAAGTTGTAACTCTAGCTGCAGTTTAACATGGAGGTGATTATTTGCACGTGTGGCTGTGGTCTCTTCATCTTCCATCGGTGCTATATTTCTACTGTCACGAACTTGACTAAACTCTGCAGTCTTGTGAACTTTTGGTGGTGCTGTCCCTGGACTGGGCAATACACACAGGACTTGAAGACACTGCTGTCTGGTGCTGAAAATGGATGATGGACTTTGACTGTGAAGCAGACCTTAGGCACTACTTTTTCTGTTTACTCTGTCTCCATGTAGGGCCATTATCTAGTCCTGGAAAGAACTGTGAAGAAAATCTGGGACGGGAGATCTGAGGAAAACAATTGGTGTGTTTAGTTGGAGAAATGAGCTCTAGGAAAGAAGTGTGATGGATGCTTGGAAATAATTGGAAGAATCTGTGGAGTTACATTTTTTCTGTAAAGGAAAGTTGAAATATATCTACACTTGGAATTGTTACATTGTCTTCAGTTTTAAATTCTCAGAATAAAGATGCTAATAAAAAGTTCTAGTCTGGAATTATGCTTAAAACTTTAATTGTGGGATCCTGGGATGCCTGGGGCATTTGTGTGATGTGAGGTTAAAAAGCAAAACTTGGCTCAGCAGTTCAGTAGGGGTCAGGGTAGTGATACCGGTGCCAATTGTTGGGCTTTCTCAGATATTCAAAATACAGGCCTTGTGTTGAGAAAAAAACCCTGAATGGGTCAAACATTCCTTTATTAGAATTTATTATTACAGACCAGGCAGTATTTAGATACGAATCCCAATGCATGTAGCAGCAGGTTGAAACCTGAAAACTGTTCCAAGTCATTTTTTTAGTGTTATTTTCTCCTTTAAAATAAAATGCTTCTGGGATGGTTGGCTGATTATTTATCCTTGCCGGGTCTCTGGTTTTTCCTGACTTGGAACATCCTTAAAGATGCCCTGTGTTGTGTTCCAGGTCCTAAGGCTTTTTCCTCTTTTGGGATAGGGTAGGACATTCATGACATGACATGGTTGACCCAGGCCCTTGATCACTCGTGACACTGGTAATTGAGCCTAGGTCCAATAGGAAAATTTCAGTATGTGATTGCCTGCTTGGCTGAAGCATTACTGGGCTGAGGGCTTGCCCTGGACTCTAAAGCCCTAGGAGTTTGTGGGGACATGGCAAATTAAAAGCCTGAATGAAATTCTGGCAGAAGGCTTAAGCTGGAATTTGAAGTTTGGTGATAAAGCTGGCTTTAGCAAGACTTAGTCACCTTTCAGAAAAATTATCAGTGTTGTATGTGATTCATTTAATTTCACTTATGAAAGCAAAGTGCAGAAAGGGTAATACTTAAGGGCAAGGCTGTGGTTGGATTTCATTGATGCTTATTTGCCTCTTACTCCTGGGTCAGAACATGTAGTAAAGCTGCAGACTTGGGAATCAGCTTTACATTCATCCTGGTTCAGAAACCTAACCTAGAGGGTCTGAGTCACAGCTGTGGTGAGGGCCTGAACCCTTCATTTTTATCCTTCATGCCAACAAAAGGCTCTTCTGCAGGAGGTGGCGGATCAGTAGAGCCAACTTTAGGGGTACAACTGGTGGTTTTCAGTGAAGAGGTTGGTACCTGTGGAATATAAGACAGGTCTTCAACAAGGGCATAGGTTTTGGTGTTTGAACTTCAGTGAACAAAATTAATGAAATCAAAAGGTGAGGTTAAACTTGGTTTACAGTAGAGATCAACTACACTGGTGCTGTATCTAGCTTTAGTTGTGTCCTCACCAGTGCTGGGTACTGGTACTGGTGGGCACAAGCTGGATTGATCTCTGCCAATGTCTGCACAGCTGCATCTCTTGCATTCACCAGTCGCAGAAAGAGCTCAGCTTGTCCTACCTGGAGGGAGGAGCAGTGGTGTTTACTCCATCTGTACCCTGGGATACACTCAGCCCCAGGCCTCCAAACTTACCTGGGGAATCGTGTTCTGCTGCCCAAGGCTGAGGCTGAAGTCCAGGGGAAGGGCCCGAAGTGGGAGGCGCCAGTGACCACTTAGTACCCTCTGATCTTGATCAAATAGTGCCAGTGAGACCCAAGCCTTTGACTGTGGTGTCCTAGCTCCTGGGAGCCCCTCCCAGGCCTGTAGCTCACAGACCAAAGACACCAAAGGTGATGGGGGCAATCTGTAAAACCCCAATGAAGTAGGTGTCAGGAGCCAGAGGTAAAATCCCTTCCTAGTTAGGACTCAAACCTTGTATACACAAGCAACCTTAACTGGTGCTTGACAAAAGCACCTAAGATGTGAGCCTTGCTTACTGACCTGGACACAGGCTGCCTGCTAGCAAGGATGGCACAGTTGCCCTTGGGCCCAGGAGCCAGAGGTGAGGGTAAGCAGAGGGCTGGGGGCAATGCTGTGGCACCTCCTGTATCTTGTCCATCTCGGGTCAAAGCTGTTATTAGCTGCACCCAAATCCAACAAGACTCAAGTCCTCGCAGGAAGTCATAGAAAATGACGAGGCCAGCCCTGATGGATACGAGTCTTAAGCACACAAACACTATAAACTTTCAGCTTCTCTCCAACCTGCCAGTTCCAACCACAGTTCTCCTAGGTCTCCTTAACCATCAGTGGTTGTCTAATGAGGGGCCAGGCCTCACCCAGGGTCATAGGGTGCAGGGCCTAGCACATCAGATGTGGGGAGAACAGATGTGTCCAGGCCCAGGTTCCTGGTCATGGTTCCAGATAGTGGCGGCTGTGGGGAAGAGTTGACTCCTCCAGAAAAGCATTCTAATGGCACATGCTTCCCCCATACAGCAGAGCTGATGCTGATAATCCACCCAACGCCACCAGGGTTCTCACAACCTTTTCCACACTGTCCAACAACTGGAAGTTTGTGGAGACTGGAAGTGGTGGCAGCAGGGGTGCTACTGGTGGAAGGAGAGGGACACCTCTCTTCTGGAGTCGTGGCACCATGGGCCCTAGGAACATTTTAAGAATTAGGACGTCCCTTTGCTGGAGGGCACAGGTAACAGATAAGTCAAGGGACATATGCACAGATACATGGATATGTGTAATAGATTTCAACTGTCAGCACAAACACAGGTCTCATTCATCATGTGGGATCCCTCTACCCCTTTCTGAGCTGTTAGGATGGGCTAAGGTTGGGATGTGTACTTACCTGAGGGCAACTGGTCTAAGCCCCTCTGCATCTGCAAGGCTAGGATTTCTGCCTCCAGGCGCTGGTTTTCTGTTTCCAATTCCAGAAGCTGCCCTGAGGTAGCACTTGCCTTTTCTGCCACAAGTAAGTCTGACCTGTCACCTTGGCCCTGAGCCAAGTTTCCTGGACAAACCTAGACTTAGCAATTCAGATTCTAGCTATAACCACCCTGCTTCCAGCTCAGAACTTTTGCTCCAGTGGCTCCCAAGCCAGAGGCCTCCCACCCTCCTTCCCTTTTCTCTGCCCAGGACTAAGGCCACAGCCACTGTGAGTCTCCAGGAAAACCCCTTTTGTTCACCCCTGCGATTCAGAGAGCGCCGTAGCTCCAGAGCTGATGCCTCTGCTTGCAGCTGCCATATCTTGCTCATAATGCCAGGGTCTCGGCCCCCGCCTTGCTTGTAAGCCTCACAGAAGGCCCTAGGGAGGACATGTGGGAGAGGACAGAAAGTCTTTAAAAGAACCAATCAACTGTCCCACACCTTCCCTGTGCCACAGCCCTCACCCAATCTCTGCAGCCAGGCTCCCTGTGCTAGCTTGCAGCATAGGCCAACAAAATTCAGTGTCTGGTCGGTTCCTGGACAAGGAGATGATGTCATGGATGTCCAGTGGTCTGCTTTGGCTGCTACTCCACATGCTCCACCAGTCTCACCTTATCTGGGGCTTTAGCTCTTGAACATGTGTACTCAACACCTCCAGAGCTCCCCGGGTGCGCCCAGCTTCAGCTCGGAGTTCTCGAAGCTCCTGCTCCAGGCCTAAGAGGCGGGGTATCCTGCCCGGGGCCTGGGTCAAACCTTGGAGGTATCCGTTCAGCTCTGAAGGATAAAGGACCCAGTTAGAACAGTGTCCTGGTTGATGTGGCAGGGCGGGTCCTTGGCTCCGTCCTCCCTCACCAGCACTGCGCTGCTCTAGGGTGCGGCCCCATGCTTCAGTCTGTGCCTTGCGCCTGGCATGAGTTGCATACAGTGCCTGCAGCCGCTTGCAAGGGCTCCCTGCAGCCTCCCAGAGCGGGCTGTTTATTACGTACGGTTGCATTTCTTGCAGGGACAGCCGTAGGCACTGCACCTGGGGGAACAGTGACCTGTGATCATTAGGTGTGGGCAATCTTTCCCTTGTATAATCTACATGTATGAGGGGAGAAGTTTCAAAAGCAGGGTCAGTAAGTACCTCCTCTCTTAACCTCTCTAGAGCAGGTCTGTTGGCCTCCTGATCTGAGCAGCCCTGGAGTTCTTGTGACACAGCCTGGGAACAGCAGTTGAGATGAGGAACCTTGTTTAGGCTTGCTGCAATTCCCACCCTTGGGCACAGGGATGCATTCCTTACCGTGACACCTCCTAATTCAGCAGAGGGCTTTGCTCCAACAGTTACATCCGGGGTCAGGCCAATGCAGAAGCGCTGAGTGTGGTCGGACAACAGGGCCCAGGAGCGGAAAACCATGTCACAGGACCTGCAGGGCAGGAGCCCTGGCTCCCCAGAGTAGGAGGCCATGGGACAGGACTGGCTTCTTGATACCAGTCTAGTCCCAAAGAAAACGTGGCACAGCAAGAGAGGGTGAGGAGCCCAGCCTATGGGGTCTACAAGATCTTCAAGCTTATGTTTGGGGAGGAGCTTTGGCTTCCTGGGCAGCAACAACAGGCCTGGGCAAGTTAGGAGAATGGGTGGGTAAGCTACACTTGAAAAAGCCTAGCAACCTCTGTGTCACATTGGTTTCCTTGTTTACACAGAAAGGAGAGTGGACAGGTGTTTTAGTCTAGCTGGGCCACCTTTGGTCATTTAACAGCCTCAGACAGACAAGGAACATCTCTTTACTGTACTCCAAAGAAGCTAACTGTACAAGTTTCGGATACATCTTTCCCCCAAAATGAAAAGCTCTTTTTAATAACAAGCTTGTGTTCAGGCATCCACAATTCCCACCTTTCCCTGCTGGAGAATGGAGCTATTTTTTTTTTTCCCCTTTTGTACCAGGGATCAAACTTGACTTTGTGCTTGCCAGGCAGGCGCTTGCACCACTAAGCTAACCCCCTGGCTAATGGAGCTATATTTTGAGCCATTCATTCATTCATTCCTCTCTGCGTTGCTTAGGCTGGGTTTGGAGGCTAGCCTCCAAAATGCTGGGATTACAAGCATGAACCACAATGCCTAGCTGTAATTCCCACTTGTGAACCACCAAGTCACCCTATGAAAAGTAGTCCCTCCTAACTTCCATTTTCTGGTGTGGCTTTTTTCAGCTGCAGATGGGGGATAATCAGCATAGCCCAAGCTGTGAGAACTGTCAGAGAACATAATGAATCTACTAGATGAGGGAATCAATGCCAGAAAGGAATTCCTTCTCAAGGGCTAAGAAACCTGGTCAAATTTTCCTCCATAACCTCAACTATGCCTTAAACATGCATCTATCAAGTTATAAAGAAGCAGGAGTTCTTGGGGGGGGGGGCTTATCTCAAAGACGATCCCTTTTCTAAAAAAAATCCAGGGAAATAAGGTATTTCCTCTCATATAACATAGAAAGCCAAGATAGGACCAGCAAGTTAAATGTTTCAAAATATAGAATCTTGGTTTACCTTCATTCCAAAACAAAAAAAGTATTATTTTTGAAAGGATTTTGCCCATTACCTGGCAGTGGGAGGTGGGACCAAGGGACTTTTATTTTGAGGTCACTTTCCCCGCTCCTATGCAACTTACCTGTGGCACGAAAAGAGTCCCAATCAGCTACTTGCACATCAGCAATGCCATCTTTAAGCACCACCCCCGTCGAAAACTGTATGTATGCCCCCCACACCATGTTCCTGGCAGAGAAAGCCAGACCCCCAGTGGTCATGGGGTTTCTCTTCGCATTCTTAGAACAAAGGTCATTTTTACTTTATATTCTTTTTTTTTTTTTTTGGTCTTTTTCCTTTTTATCAGTACCAGGGATCGAACTCACGACTGCCTGCTTGCAAGGCAGGTGCTTATGCTGCTGAGCTAAATCCCCAGCCCCTACTTTATATTCTTTTACCATGCCAAAAATCCTATCAATTTTTAGATAAATGTTCTGAAAAACTAGTAAATGGCAATGTCCATATTCTAATTTCACAAGTTGAACATTTTGCTGTAACATTCTTAGTTCACTTTGTACTTTATCTTTTTTTTTAAAGACAGGGTCTCACCATGTAGCTTCAGGTTGGCTTAGAACTCACAATCATGCCTCAGTCTCTCAAGTGCTAGGGTTACGGGTGTGAAATGAATTTCATTCATTTCAGGATGCATATTTTTTATACAATAACCATGACATTGACTCACACTTAAAAAAAGGTGATGCAACTGGCAAGTTTTCGCTTATTAGCATATAAATATTTTAAATAGATACACGCCTATATTCCCAGCAATTTGGGAGTTTGAGGCAGAAGGATGGCAAGTTCAAGTTTTAGTTGGAAAATTTAGCAAATCTAGTCTCAAAAATATAAAAAGGGGTTGGGAATATAGCTCAGTGGTACTGCACCCCTAAATTTGATCCTCAGAACAAAAAAGGTCATCTTACATTGAATGAAGTATGATTATATAATTTTGTAGAAACAGCAGTAGTGGTACTGGGTCTTCAAACTGAGTTATATACCTAACCTTTTTAAATTTTTTGCTTTGACACAGGGTCTTGCCAAGTTGCCCAAAGTCAGCTCAAACTTGCAATTTACCTGCCTCTGCCTCCTGGAGTGCTGGAGTTATAGGTGTTCATCACTACACTCAGCTCTACCTTTAACTCTCTCACCAGTTTGCACATGGATTGCCTATACTTTACCAGTAGCACCAGGAACTATATCTAACACTGACACAGTCTTCCCTTCTACTGCAAATCATCTTTCTTTTTTTATTTGTTGTTTCAAGACAGGGTTTTTACTATACAGTTCATGCTGGCCATGAACTCACTCTGTAGCCCAGGCTGGCCTCAAACTTGCATCAGTCCTTTTGCCTCAGCCTCTCCAGTGCTGTGATTACATGTGTGCCACCCAGCCACAAACCACTTTTCTAACATGCACCAAGGCCTACCACTTGTCTACTTATTTTCAAGTAGGATATACAGTAATTGTGGTCTCCTTTACTTACCAGAGACAACTAATGTAGGCACAGCAAACATGTCAGTATTCAGCGCTAAATATCCATCAACATCTACTTTTTCATCAGATCTTTGGTCTAAGGTTTTATTTATTTATTTATTTATTTTTTTTTTTACATTTTAAAACTATATTTTTGTGTTTTTTTTGGAGCAGGGTCTCATTATGTAGCCTGGCTGGCCTTGAACTCACAGTAATCCTCCTGCCTCAGCCTCCGGAATGCTGGAATTATGGTTTCATCTTTTCTAATTAATATAACTGTTTATTTTCTCCTCTTGTAGGTTGGTTATTCCTTGCTTTCTAAACCTTGTATAATGTCTAGGACACGTGACAGTGGCTTGGAAAGTATGGAATGAGATAACCTGCTTCCTCCACTGGCTATGTAGCCAGGACTGGTTCAAGTCTTAACTCTTCGAAGCTTTTACTTAGTGGGAAAACTAAGGCACAGACTTTCTTTAAAACATTCACATTTGGAAACATGTATACATGTAGGTAATGAAAAATGGCTAATGAAAATTTACTTTTCAACTATATCACTTGATAATTTATTGCAAAGAATTTTCTGTAACAAAAACGTATTCGCTAAGGCTGAGGACACAGCTCAGGGGTCAAGTGTTTGCTCAGCAAGCCTATCATCTCAGAATAGAGTGTACAGTTCTGGTAGAAGAAGACAAGTGTGTCTGAATTCAGATTTCTCCCAAACTTCTAAAAATACTTTCTTTAAAAAAGAATCCACCCTAATTTTAAGGAAAATATACTTTTTACACACACAATCCAAACTGATGCAAAATATTTATTCCAAGTTAGTTATTTTATGCAGTAGTTTTTTCCCTCAACAGACTTGTGATAACCACATCTTTTTAAATCTGTAAATAATGTTATCAAAATAATCTTAATCTTTGAAATCTCACAAAAATTTATATTTTACAATCCACCCTGAATATCAAGGCTGCAAGAATAACACATTTCCTATATCCAAATATTTTACAGCTGTACCCAAAAGGAAAACAAAAACAAAAAACCATACGCTTGGTTAAGGGCTAAAGTTACCCGAGCAGCCAAAAATAAAATAAAATATCCAAATTATTAGCATTAATTTAATACAATTATAACTTCAATAGTCACTTTGTCATTGACAATGATTGCTTGAGCACAGGGTTGAGTGCCCCAAGGGCTGGTAGTAGAAGCTGCTGCCATAAAACAGCGTCTGCTTCTCTCCGTTTCTGCACTGCCAGCTCCCACCTGTGCATCGCCCCATAGGTCCTGTGTGTATTTTAAAAATCTTTCCCACCACACAAACATCTCTACTAAGCAGATAACAGGAAAGAACAACAACAAAAGCTCAACAAGCCAACTGCTCTCTCTTTGGGATATGATTATTTCCCTTGTGCATGAAGTATTCAACATAAAAGGAAAAGGAAAAGAAAAAAAAATTTCTTTTGTATATTCCCGAAATACACAAGCTGAGTTTACTGGTTCAGATGAGCTGTGAGCATTTCATTGCCTACTTCCAGGCGTCATCATCTGATGTCTCACTGCTGCTTGTTTCAGGGTCTGAATCCTCAAACTCTGCTTTACAAGTGCTTCTCCAAGGGGAGAAGAGGCTCAAACTGCGGCTCTGCAAGAAGCCATTTTTTGCAAAGCCGTTTCTTCTTAGCTACAGACAGCATGGAAGAGAAAGGAAAAAAAAACCCATCAACAACTACACTGGCACATGCAGTTGGCCAAGTTCAAGCTTGTTTTGAAAGCAGAATATTATTTGTGGGGGTTCCATGATATTTTATAGCAGTGCTTTTCAAACTTTCATGAGCAAATGACTCATACGAGATTATTTTAACGTGCAGATTCTAATTATGAGATTTCCTGTTTCTAACAGAGTACTGAATGGTAGGGTCAGTTTGTACTTAGTCCCTTTCCAGAACTTATCCAACGCCAACTTTGCCATAAACATTTGTCACCAGAACTGTCAGGTCAGTGGGATCTGCAGAAACTTTGTCTTGCTCACTGCTGTAAACCCTGTGATGGGGCAATTTCTTTTTTTTTTGTATTGGGGATCAAAGTCACAACCTTGCAGGCATTTATGCCGCTGAGCTAAAATCCCTGGCTCTGGCAATGTTTTACTTAGAGAAAGAATCTAAGATGTTTTTGGGCATAGCTAAGCGAAACCAGGGCCTCACTTACCTAACACGCTAGGCCTTTGTGTTTTGAGACAGAGTCTTGCTAAGTTGCCCAGTATAGATTCAAATGTATCATTCTCCTGCCTTAGCCTCTCCAGTAGCTAGGATTACTGGAGTGTGCCATCCCTCCTAGCTCAGGCCTTTGTTGAAAAAATTTTGGAGTTTTAAACTCAGCATTGACCCAAGCACCATAAGGGAACTACAGGGCCAGAAGTAGAGGAGGGTATGTATCACTTTCTTAAAAGACCAAAAGCTTATAATGGTAGCATCTGAGAGGATGAGGCAGGAGAATTTCTAAGAGTTCAAGGGCACCTGGGCTATATAATGAGTTGAACTACATAGAAACAGTGACTCAACCAACCACCCACTTGACCCAACCCAAACCCCAAAGCCCAGAACTGAGAACTCAGATTTTTGGGACCAGCCTTCAGGTTCTGATAAGGGGTGACAGTTGTGAGGATGAACAGGTTACTTTCTGTGCCCTTGGTAGTCATGGGCATTTGTTATCCATTAATGGAGACCTCTCACTGCTCAGGCAAAGCTTAGTGTCCTATTATATTTCTGTTATGGTGATTTAGTTCATATTTTCTTTAAACTTAGGGCTTCCTAATGGCAAAGACTGTTCAGATTCTTTTCTCTACTAATGGTTAAATGGTCTCCAAGGAAGCTTTAAAACATACCTGCTCTGTCTTCATGTGGAACTCTTTGAGCTCATCCTCTGTGAGTGGAAGGCAATTCTCATCATTTTCAGGATATTCCTGCCATCCCATTGCTTTCAGTAACCTGGGTGGAGGCAGAAGGACAGGCAAAGAAAATATGACACCAGGAAATCCATGTGGAAAGTTCACTGTTTTCCACAAAAAGAAGCAATGAATGTTAGAGAAGGAACCCCTAAAAGTGAAAGGGAGATTTCTACCTTGACAGAAAAGGCTATAAGAGGCAATAGAAGGCAGGAAACATGTTAGTATAAAAAGAACCAAACTACAATGGCTGTCAGTTTCATCAAAATAGAGAAAGAAATTTCACTTTTGTTCCCTGTGGACAAGCATGTACCTAAATTTTCTTTCAATTTCATGTTCTTGTGGGCTTTTTTCCTAACCTTGTGAATCCCTTTCAGGAAGGTACTGCCATACATGGCAGGCCCTGCTTACCATCCATTTTCCCAAAAAGATGGATGCTCTGTGTGCTTAAGATTTTCTTTTTTCCCTTTTTCTTTTTTTTAGGAAGGGTTCCACTTCAGGCTGGCCTGAACTTGCAGCAATCTTCCTGACTTAGTGTCCCTAGTGCTGGGATTATAGGCATGTGCCACCACACCTGGCAAGGCTTTCATTTATAAACATCAGGTTCTTGTGCTTGCTTCGTCAGCACATATACTAAACATCAGGTTCTACAAATGAGGGTTAAAGTGATTTTATGTTAACTCCTTTTTTTTTTTGTCTTTGTCTTTTTCATTTTTATCGGTACCGGGGATCGAACTCATGACCGCCTGCTTGCAAGGCAGGTGCTTATGCCACTGAGCTAAATCCCCAGCCCCCTTATGTAAACTCTTTACTTGAGTCAGCGCAACAGGCTCCCCTCTCCTCTCTTTTTGGGGTCATAAATGGAGTTAGAAACTACATAAAAACTTTGCAGGGGAGACTGTGAAAAAGCTGGATAAGTTTATGAGACAATGTTCAGAAGACAGCAAGGGAAACTGAAGTGCACTTATGGTGCTTGTGAAAATGTCACCATGCATGTTAGACTCTACTTGGGTTTTTACCTGTGCTCTGCTTCCAGAGAATGTGAGAGGACCTGCCCTTCTTCTACAATGGGGAGAGAAAGACCATTCTGAAGACAGCTTTGCTCCCCATTTTCCTTTGGTTCAGGTGTGCTGTTGTCCTCCAACTGCAATAAAGGAAAGGCATTTGGTTAAACATCTTTTCTGGAGAGGTAAGCAACCTAACAAAACCTAGCAGTCAGAAGCCAACCAGTGCTTACCAGAAGACAACCTTGGCTCACAGGTAGAGACCTTCTGTGTCAACAAACTGTTTCTGAAATTTATATTGAAAGTAAAAGACCCAGAATAGCTAACATAAAATTGAAGGAGAAGAACAAAATTGGAGAATTAGATACATTAGCGCCATCAGGATTTATTAAAAACCTAGAGCAAGCCACTGAGGCACCATATGCCCAGCACTGGGGTGGGAATCGGGGGCAGGCAGGCCACTGAGGCAGAAGGACCTCAAGTTCTAGCCTGGACAATGTAATAAGATCCTGTTTCAGAATAAAAAAATAAAACAAACGCAAACACAGATCTTATAGCCTAAACAAGAATAACTAAAATTGAGTGGCAAATCTGAAATCCAAATTAAAAAAAAAATCATATAAAACTACAGAAAACACAGGGAAAAAAATGCAGATCATCCTGACTATGGCAATGATATTTTAAAATACAAAAATCATGATCTATAAAAATGGTAAATGAAACTGGACTTCAGAAATAATAAAATCCTCCCCCCTTTTGAGAGAAAGTCTCACTATGTATGTAGTTCAGCCTGGCTTGGAACTCATGGCAGTTCTGCCTCAGCTTGTGAGATTGAGGCCAGCTTGAACTGCAGGACAAGAACCTCTCAAAAATGAATGAATGAATGAATGATAAAATAAAGATGCCAGAGATGGACACAGACCTGTAATACAAGATCTCTGGGAGCTAAGGAGGTTAAGAGTTGATGAGTTTAAGCCTGGTCTGGCCAACTTAGTGAAAACCTGTCTCTAAATTAAATTAAAAACAGGAAGATCTGGGGTTTGTAGCTCAGCACAAAGGCCCTGGGTTCAAGCCCCAGTACTGTGAAAAACCCAAAACAAAACAAGGAATTCGTATTTGATGAAGGAGTAGTATTACCCAAGATAAGACATTTTAAAAAACCTCTTAAAACTTAAGAGGAGCTGAGGATATAGCCCAGATGCACAGCGCCTTAAAGGCAAAGCATGAGGCCATGAATTCGATTCCAGGTACCAAAACAAACCTTCAGTATAGAAATAAAGATCCAAACGGACACATGGCCAAATGGGACAATCTCTTCTTATAGAACATTCTCTTACCTTGTGATCCAGCAATCACACTCTTGGCATTTATTTACCTGAAGCAACTGACAACTAACGCTTACACAAAAACTTGCAGAGATGATTATAGTTTAATCATATTGTGAAAACTTGGAAGTAATCAAGATGTCTTCACTAGCAAGTGAACTGAAAAGTCATTATATTAAACTCACTTTACCACAGGCTCAAGAAGCCCAACATTCATTCATACAATATGTACATTTAAAAATCTTATTACTTCTTTTTCCTTTTAGCAGAAAAAAAAAAGCACACATTTAACAAAAGAAAAATACTCTATGCTCTTACATCCTCCAGTTTATCACAGTCTTTGTTCTCTGAGAAATCTCCATTCCGGTCATCCTTCAGAGTCTTCAGGAACTCACTCTTCCTGTCAGTGGTTCGACGGGTTAACTTGGTCAGACGAGAGGAGCTGATCTCAACTGG
Organism: Cavia porcellus; assembly: GCF_034190915.1. Classification (NCBI taxonomy): domain Eukaryota; kingdom Metazoa; phylum Chordata; class Mammalia; order Rodentia; family Caviidae; genus Cavia; species Cavia porcellus. Next base: position 39,308,011 of record NW_026947508.1, read on the forward strand.
AGGAGTAGTGCTGGAGGGACTCTGGGAACATCACAAATAGGTTGCTTCTAGCAGCAAAGAGCAAGAACTTGGATTCTCTGAGTTATTTCTATATGGCACTCACTTCTAGAACCTGATAGCCTATTTATCCCTGTCTTTTACAAAAAAACAAGCAGCTTTTTTTAATTTAAACAGAGTAATTTTGAAGAGCTACTATAGTCAAGATTTGTTGGCATATAGTTGGATCTTTCTATGGTCATCAGCAAAATAACCAGTCTGACACAATCTTCATCTACCAGAGCATTTACTCCACCCAGCTACTGCTCACTTTTAGATCCTAATGGGAGACATTTGTAAAGAACTCTTGGGTAACCATAGTCAAAAAAGAAATGGCATTCTATTTACACCTCACATTGTATATCTCAGTCTAAGCATATGGGAAATGGCAACTTTAGAAAAACTATGATCTTTACCTCTTTGGGAGAGCTTAGAACTGCACCACTAGCCAGTACCACTGGCTTGGTAACAGAGATTGGATTGGTAAAAGTAGACTCCCGGCCAGAAGAAAGGGATCCTGATTTGTGTTCCACTCTGTTAGCTTTCCATGCATTGGGCTACATGGGAATAAAATGAATCAGTCAAAATAAACACACAAACAGTTCAGCTACAAAAGCATAAACAAAGAGTAAAATGTTATGTGGAAACCTAAGTTCCTACAGTTTACCTGTCTCAACATGCTTGAAAGATGTGAAACTTCTAATAAAATTAGGTATTGGAAGGATAAAAGTTGATGGGAAACAGTAGAGTCATGGAAGTTAATAGGTATTTCTCAAAAAATGAGTTTTAATTCAGTTAGCCTGAGAGTTGCTGATATGATAAAAATTACAAAGCTTTTGAAAACGTGAGTGGGCTAAAAAAATAACAAAGCTTTCTTTTTTCAAGTACGGGGGATTGAAACCAGGGACTTGCACATGGTAGGCAAGCACTCTAGCACTGAGTTAGATGCTGGGATTACACACCTGCTCTCAATAGCTTTCCCTATTGGGCTAGTTCTTGAAGCACTTACAGGCACATACAAATTTGAGATACAGATTTTCTACTTACTTAATCCTTATTCTTTTGTTGTTGTTGTGTTGGGATTTTTTTTGGTCTTTTTGGGACAAGGATTCACTATACAGTTTAGGCTGGGCTTCACCTTGCTTTGTAGCCCAAGCTGGCCTCAAACTCACAGTGATCTTCATCCCTCAGCCTCCCAAGTGCTGGGATTACCAGGCCTGGCTTGTTTTGGGGATTGAACCCAGGCTTCACAGTGAGCTATATCTCAGCCCTGTATTTTAAGTTTTGAAACAGGGCCTTGCTAAGTAACTCTGGAATTTACAACCCTCCTGCTTTTGCCTCCCACACTGTTGGGACTACATGTGGGAATACTGCACATGGCAGAGTTTTTCACTTTACAGTGATTCCTAACTTCCATAAATCTTATCAGAAAAATGCTGTTTTGTAGGAATTTTGATGTCAAGAAGCTCATTCTAGGCAAGGGCAGACACTGTAAATGCTAGATAATCATGGTTTAGTCCAGAGGTTAAAGCTGTAAAGCCAAGCCTTGGCAATTTCACCATGTCTCAAAATCAAAAATAAAAAACAAGGCTGGAGTTGGAGCTCACTGTGAAGGTTCTAGGTTTTTTCACAGTATGGGTAGCAAGTTAGGGAAGAAGGGTGGAGGATGTAGTTCAGTGAGAAAGCCCTAGGTTCAATCACCAATACTGGGAAAAAACTTTGGCAATACCCTTGCCTCAGCTATCCAGGTGCTAGAATTATAGGTGTGTGCTACCATGCCTGGCTCAAAGTGAGTATTAATGTGCAGTGAGTCCTACCTATCCCAATTTCTTTGCACGACTAGGGATTGAATTCAAGGTCTTCAAAACTAAGCCGTATCCCCTGCCCTGTTTATTTTTTTTTTAAACTCACCAAATTGCATATGCTGGTCTCAAACTTACAACTGTCATGCCTCAGCCTCCAGAGTAGCTAGGACTACAGGTGTGCATCACTGTACCCAATTGGTTTTTCTTTTAATAACACAGTATATTTTAATTATGTTTTTTACAGTGGTTGAATTCATCCAAGCAATTATTTCATGCTTATAATTACAGAGATATATGGAATAATTAGATCTTCAGATGTGTATGACAGAAAATAATTCACAAAATGAATGGCATGACTTTAAAGATATTTTCCCAGAAGCAAAAAAAAGAAGCATTAAGATAGGAAAGACACGCCAGGTGTGGTGGCTCTCGCCTGCAATCCCAGCACTTGGGAGGCTGAGGCAGAAGGAGTGTTTTGAGTTCAAGATCAGCCTGGGCTACTAAGTGAGCTCGAGGCCAGCCTGAACTGCATAGGAAGACCCTGTCTTAAAAAAGAAAAAAAAAGAAAAGAGATAGAAAAGACAGACTAAGCTTAGGTTGAAGAATTACACATGGAACTGCTAAATAATTTCAACATTATTGTAAGATCAGTGCTGGGTGTGGAGGTGCATGCCTGTAATTTCATCACTAAAGAGACTAAGGCAGTCGAGGCTAGCCTGTGTTACAAAGTTCAAGGTCAGTGTGAATTACAAAAGAGGACCTGTCTCAAAAAACCCAAAGCTTAACCCAAACATGGGCCCTAATCTAAAGCATTTTTATATAGCTCATAAACTATGAATATTTTTACATTTTTAAAGGGATGCTGAAAAATTAAAAATAGCAAAGCCAGGTATGGTGCTGCCCATCTGTAATCCCAGCACTCCAGAGGTTGAGGCAAGAGGCTCATTGCAAATTCAAGACCACATTGTGCTGCAAGTGAGCTCAAGGCCACCCTGAACTACATAGCAAGTCCCTGTCTCAAAAGGAAAAAAAAAAAAAAAAAAAAAAAAAAAAAATCAAAAAACAAAAAAACAATGTGCAATATACAATAAAAATCACATATATCCCAAACATATTTATTATCTAGCTTCTCTCCCTCCCTTCCCCCCACCTCTCTCTCTCTCTCTCTCTCTCTCTCTCTCTCTCTCTCTCTCTCTCTCACACACACACACACACACACACACACGGCAAAAAATAAACAAACCACAAAAACAAAAACAGAAGATTCTCAGCCATATGTGATTTAGAGCCACTAAAGAATGGATGCGATGTATTCCATTTTTATTTTTACAGATGAAATAAAATGCTGCTGAGTATATTGCCCAGGTGGGCCTCAAATTCCTGTACTCAAGTGTTTCTCATGACCCAGCCTCTCAAGCAACTGAGACAAAAGGCATGTGCTCCCATATCTGGCTGTATTTAATCATTTTAGGATGGGATCATTCCAGAAGTTCTGTAGAGGATGAACATAACAGAGATGGGAAAATAGTGTACAACAGTGTCAGACAATAAATAACTGATAGGAACCTTGTAATTAATTGGTTGAATTAATTACAGGTAAATGAGGTGAATGATTTAGGAAGGGAAGGAGGACTAGGATAGAAGCAACCAAGATATTAAACTCAGATCAGACAAATGGACATTAATGCTATTAATGAAAAGAGAAAATCAGGAGGAGCAGGTTTCTGAGATAAAGTTAATGCAGTTCACAGCTACAGTCTGGAAATGGGGCATAATACTACACACAGAAAAGGTACTGAATAAGTATCTGGTAAACGATTGAACAGGAAGAAAAATAATTTTACAAATGTTTTCTGATTTATTCCCAGTCCTCTGTTATACAAAATGCTTACGCTGACTCCCAATCATACCTTGGAAGGAGGTGGTACAGGCTTGGGAACCAGGTTCTTATAGACACTTGGAACCATGGTTGATGATTTATTTCCATTTGCATGGTGAGATCCTGGTGAGGTGAATGCAGCAGAGAAGGCAGCAGCAGGATCCTCTTTGGAAACTTTTTTGATTACTAGCATCTTGGAGGGTTGCTTGGCACTAGGTGGATTTTCTGTAAATACAACAGTGGAGACAAAAAGAATATCAAATCTGTTGAGTAACACAAAGCACAGTTTATAGGTAGGTCACACTTTCAACAAAGGAACTGACAGACCAAGGGACAAACATTTCCTGGTGTGTACTTAACAGTCTCAAAAGTGTGTACTTAACAGTCTCAAAAGTGACATTACTTAAGAACTTGAAAAAAGGCAACATACGAAGTATCTGATAGAAAATTCACAAACTGGCTACAAAGCACAATGATGTTAGCACTTCAGGGACACAATCTGCAATCTGAATAATGTATAGTGTGTGCCATCAGGCATGGACCAAAACAGAATATATCCAAATATATGACCTTCTGGCAATAGGCTGTGAGAGAGATGAAGTAATTGGGGAAAGGAGCCTGCTTTTTGACTGACGAGGCAAACAAGCAAATTATATCATTAACAAAGAGAGGAGAGGGTACAACCACCACCTTAACCCAACCCAAAAGTACTGGATTCAAATTCAGGATGTTAAAGCCCTTCCAATGCCTGGCTATTGAACATACTTTATGAATGGAGCAGAAAGAGTTCAATTGGTAAATGCCAAGGATTCAAGTGCCAAGGATTCAGATTTGGCTTGAAATAGATTTATCTGTTAATTTTGGGGCAGAAGACAGAGATAGAGTCTTACTATGTAGTTCATGCTGTCCTGGACTCACTGCATAGCTGAGGCTGGCCTCGAACTAGTGATCTTCCTGTCTTGGCTTCCCAAGTGCTGGATTATCTATGAATTTTTTACAAGTCCTACTATTTCCAACAAATACGTATTACTGTATGTACTTATATTTCCCCTGCCTTATACAATAGGCCTCATTTGTAACTGCCAAAAATAAAAAATTTAACTGGAACCGGGCTAAACAAGAGAGTGTGTATGTGTGTGTGAGTCTGTGGAACCGGGCTAAATGAGAGAGAGAGAGAGAGAGAGAGAGAGAGAGAGAGAGAGAGAGAGAGAGAGAGTGTGTGTGTGTGTGTGTGTGTATTTGGGGGAGTGGGGGGTTTAACCAGGAATCAGACCCATGACATTGCGCTTGCCACACAGGCACTTGTGCCACAGAGCTAAACCTCCAGCCCCATAAAATGGTATATTAAAAAATGTGATATTACACCACTCCTGCCCCATGCCAGGGACCTAACCCTAGGTCTTGCCCTTGCCACTATATACAACTCCATCACTCAAAGAACATTTCTGAAGTGTTTGTTAACATAGAGAAATGCTATGTATGTATATCTGCCATATATTTAGGAGAGAATCATAACACTTAAAATATAATAACTAAAAAAATATGTAACCTATAAAATATGTAACTGTTGCAAGTAAAATAGGAATGCTTATTCAAAAGTCACTTTATAAACTTTACAAATTTATATGAGTCTCCTTTTACTTAAAACTCAGGAAAACTCAGGAAACTCCTTCCAAACTCAGGAAAACTTCCAATTGTCTGCATTCCAACACAACTACTGTAATTATAGGTCAATGGTATTCTGAGGGGTAGAGCAACCTGCTATCCTTGTAAGTTATTGAAGATCTATTAAGTGTGTTAGTTACCACAGGTGGAATGGGTAAGAAAAGAGAGCTAAACAAAAAACAGCAATCAATAAAGTTTGTTCCTCCTCCTAATAGAAAAATATTTAAAGGTGTGCACTAAAATGATAAAAATCAAGCTGGGAGTGGTGGTGCACTCCTGTAATCTCAGCATTTGGGAGCCTGAGGCAGGACTGTTGCAAGCTTGAGACCAGCATGGGTTGCAACGTGAGCCCAAGGCTAGCCTGAATTGCACAGTGCGACCCTATCTCTAAAGGGGTGGGGTGGGGGAGTAAATAAAATCAAATCAAATGCTAAAATATACCTACCCCACACTCCAGAAGGGGTTCCAACAGGTCTGCATGGTTGATTCTGTTTGCCAGCTTCTGGATTCAAAGAAGGCTTGGAAAAAAAACATATCAATGGTTGATTGAAAGTTGATCATTTTGACACTTTTCACAAAGCAGCCATCACCATGGAATTTATTAAATAGTTACAGATTAGCAGCATAAATTTAACTTTATTCGAAATTGTAATTTTTAATTGAAAAAATCAATAGGTATTATGTTAATTTTAGGCTCTCTTGCATTCCATTTCCTTTGATAGAAGGATATATTTATTTATCTTTTAAATAAACAGAATAAATGTTCAGGTCTCCTTATTGTACAGGATATGTATGCCAAATAAGGAGGCACAGAAAGCTAAATGTGGATTACTTTCTTCAGATATAAGGAAGATAATCTTGTCAGCAAAATGTGCAGTATTCACTGTACTTATAAGACTTAGGGCAGAGGAGATCATGTACCAGAGAGTATGCTAGAAGTCTAAGACAAGAATAGCTTTTTGTCCTCACTGTAATACTATAATGATAAACTTGTAGACAAGTACCAAAACAGGTTCAGGGACTACAATAAAAACTCACATCAGGGAAGGACTAATCTGGAATAGATAATTCCACTTAAAAGTAAAGTGTTATTATGACAGGCTTCATTACTGCTGATAGATCTCAAAGTCCTCAAAGATGAATTCCAAAGATGTAAAATGGGTGATTTCAAGAATAGAAAGCTCAATGAACAGACAAACATGAAAAATAATAGACTTTTGAGAAATTTACAAACAGTTCTATATCATTACTTATAGGGAGGGAAGGGAGCTTTTTATAGAGAAAGAGATGTTGTGCAAAGTAGGTAATGGCCAGATTGTGGAGGATCCTTTAGATTACATTTTATCCTAAAAGCAATGAGAACCTATCTTTCAAGCACAACATTAATGTGAACCAATTAATAATTTATAAACGTCATACTGTAAACCGGTGTAGTGGTTCATGCCTATAATCCTAGCACTCGGGGCTGAGACAAACAGGACTCTTACAAATTCAACATCGGCCTAGGCTACAAAGTGAGCTCAAGACCACCCTGAGCTCCTATCTCAAAAAGATAATTAGAAAAAAAAAAGTCACACTGGTAGCAGCTTGAAGGATAGGGTTAGAGATTTAAATATCAACTAGAAGGCCAATTTCTTAGTCCAGGAAGAGATAAAAGGGAAACATGGAGAATTAACAGCAACTGACTGCTCTACTATATAGAAATACACAATGATGCCCAATCCCAAACACTACAATTGGGTAAAAGAGTAGGAAAATATCTTTCCATCACAACTGCCCATGGGGGCATGAAACAAAAAGATAATCAACTGCTACTACAGAGCTTGTAAACCAGAATCCCTAAGGGTGGGACCCCAAATAATACCTATCTTTCAACCAGTCAATGTGAGCATCACTAGAATAAGAAACCAAGTAGAAATTGCTATCAGTCTACCAATACACTGTATAAATGAACAAATTAATGAGAGAATATGAAGTATACACATGCTTCTTGGATGTAAGTCTCCTTCCTCCTGAAAACCTTTTTCTTCTAAAAATAACCACCATATTGACTTAAGGCCATTACATCTTTCCTTCTCTTATTGAAGTGTGTATCCTTCAACACTTTTTAGTGCTGTGATACTGAGGATTGAATCTAGAGCCTTGTAGGCAAGCAGTCCACATCCTTTTTTATTTTGAGGGCAAGTCGTTACCCAGGCTGTCCTTGAAATTTCAATTCTCCCCTCAATCTCTGAAGTAGCTGGAATTATAGGTATGTGCCACTGCACCTGGTATTCTTAACACTTTCTACAACCTCTACTTAATCTATAGGTAATTTATTTGTTTTTGTTTTGATTTTTGTCTTTTTTTTTTTTAATCGGTACCAGGGATCAAACTCACGACCACACACTTGCAATCCCCAGCCCCATTTATAGGTAATTTAAAGTCTCCTCTCTCCCTCTTTTTGGCACAGCAACATCTTGGTGGCTTAGTATTCTTCCATCAGCAGATACTTATCATCAAGTTGTGTTTCTTTTTGTGATATGACAGACACTGATGCTTTCAGGATAAAATATAACATGCAGTGGAAAGCAATGATCTAATTTTAGAATTTCTTCTGTGTTAGTTATTAAGTCTCCATAAAAAAAAACTACTCATCTATTACTGGTGATTCAGCAGTACAGTTTACATGGAAAAAAAGAATATATTCTTGTTCGTAAGGTTGGGGAGGTATCATGAACTTACAGACTATATTTGATGTAAGCTGATGTCTAAAATAGTCCCGTGTTTGGGTAGTGAGACCTTTTTGAGTTCTGAATCCTTTGGACATAACCTTGTCAGTTTTTTAATCCTTTTTTACCTAGTGTGAGAAAATATTCCAAACTTACCTTTTTTTTTATCCTGTACAAAAACAGAATTTCAAGACTACAATCTTTCTTCTTTTTTTTGAGACAGGGTCTCACTAATGTAACCTAGGCTGGCCTTCAAACTTCCTGCCTCAGTCCCCCAAGTGCTGGAATGACAGTCCACAACTACAATCTTTTAAGGTACTAGGCTGTCTACTGATACCAAGTTGTCTGTTCTTTTAATGGACAGAGGTTGAAATAAACTATGTATGTATGTATGCATTTGTTCCACTTTGACTGGGGATAAGTCCTGATAAAGCCATTATACGTTAAAAGTACATTAAGCCATAAATGCACTGATACACCTCATCATTTAAACTTACTAAAGCCCACTTTAAATTACTCACAACCTACAGTTAGGCAAAAACCAACAAAATCTATCTGAATATCTCAAGTGATTATTCAATACTATACTGAAAATCAAAATGGTTGTGCAAATATGCCTTTGCACCATTACAGTTAAAAAGTCAAATGATCATTGTCAGGATGTCTGCAGGATAAACACTTTATGACTTATTATTTCCAATTCAAGTTAACTACTTTGGGGTTCCTTCAGAACATTTATCTTGTTTTTCTTCTACAAACACAAAAGACAGAATGTTACAGTCTCTTTCTTTATGCCTTGATACAGTCTTAGAACAATGTCACTAACAAATACGATTACTAAGACAACTTTTGCAGATACATTTTTTGCCTTTTTCTATTAAAAGTTATACTGCATCTAGACTGTAAGGGCACACAACCATCACATACTATACATTCTTTTAACTCTTAATCGTAGTTATACAATTAATCATTAACTTTTTTTTGATAGTCCTGGGGATTGAAACCAGGTCCTAGCACATGCTAGACAAACATTCTGCCACTGAGCTGTACCTATAGCCATTGATCAGATACTTAGTATTTACCATCATTGTTTTTGTTGGTATCTTTCTAACTAATGATTTTACAGGGAATTTCCTCAGAAAAAAATGCTGGGAAGAATATCTCAAGTTGTTTCATATGGGTATTTGTCTGTGATCTTTATAATCAATGCTAAGTCTGATGAAGTCCAAAATCTTTGGCTTACATTTTCTTGCACTGAATACCTAAACTACAATCCCACTTATTTGTATTATAAAGTTTTGCTATCAAAGTACATCTGATTTTGTCTCTCTTACAAGTAATGATGTCTTTATGCTTGGATGCTGAAAGAGTTTTTTTCTTTTTTGTTCTAGAGTTTTTTGCTTATTTTATGGTAGTACTAGAAATTGAACTCAGGGTCTTACCGCTGAGCTACATCTCCAGCCCTTTTAAAATCAATTTTTTAAAGCTTCCCAACAAGTGTAGTATTTTATAAGACTATGCTTCATTGTTGGCTGTTATGGCTGTCTTTTCAATCTGTAGTTTTATCTGAGGGGAAGTATGGACATTCCTGGGGATTGATTCTAGGGTCTTTGCACTGAGTTACATTCCCAACCCCTTAAAATTTTTTACATTGAGACAGGGTCTTGCCAGATTCCTAAGTTATCCACCTGGTCCTGAAAACATGATCCTGCTGCCTTAGTTTCCCAGAGTGTATGTGCTCATTGTGTACAACTTGATGTTTGTTTGAATAAGGCTTATTTTGTTTTAGAAAAGTTTTCTTGAACTGTATTTTTTAGTATTTAAGTTAATTTCTTTGTTCTGCTTTTTTCAGTAGATATAAAATCTTTTTTTGCCAAATGTCTGTCTTTATTGTTATTTGACACAGGGTCTGGCTATATAATCTGGACTAGTCTTGAATTTGCTATGAAACCCAATCTGGTGTTAAACCACAGTGCTTCTCCTGCCTCTCAGCCTCCCAAGTACTGGAATTACAGGTATGGGGCACCAATCCCAGCCCAAACATCTACCATTTTTTAAATCGGTTCTGTAGTCTATTCATTTATCTTTCAATTAAATTTTTTCCCCTCATTTCTGTATTCTAATCCTTGAAAGGCTAAGTTCATTCTCATTTGGTCTTCATGTTTCTGAAATCTTTTTTTCCAGAGTTCTAACATCTTATTTTGTGCTTTGCTGGACTATGTTGCTCTTTACCATTTTCTTAATATCATTTGGTCAAGTTTTAAGATTGCAGATTATAACCCTTTTTTCTAGAACTATCAACGATTGTCCTATCCCAGCCTCCAGGAGTACTGGGATTACAGGAGTGTACCACCATACCTGGCTATAATTTGTTTTGCATAAATGTCACAGGGTGCAATTTGCACTGTTTGTTGGGGTATTATTCTGCTCCTGTATTTTTCTATCTTAACAGTAAGACAGAAAGGGATCTGATCTTGTTTTGGTTATGTTCATTATTTATGCACAGTTAGTTGTGAATGTAGGTCTAGCTAGCTTTTTCTACTATCACACACTTTCATTTTCACTGTTCAAAAACAGTGGTTTCCCATCTTTACTGTCATAGTTGTTCCATTGTTTTTATTTTAATTTGATCTTTCCCTTTCCTTTGCCTCTAAAACTGTCTTTGTGGAGCTTCATCTGGACTGTATTTTCAAGTTTATCCTCGGTGAGGGGCTTCTGCTCTAAAAAGGAATCTTAAAAACTCAGGGAAAATTAGAATTTTTTAATTTGTCTAAGGTAAAAGCATAGCATTAGTTTTTGTTTTGAGACAGGGTCTCACTATGTAGTTCAGGCTACTCTCAACCCACTGCAGAACCCAGAAAGTCCTCAAACTCATTGCAATCCTCCTGCCTCACCTTAACGAGTGCTGGGATCAAGACCTGTACCACCATTTCCAGCTTGCACTAGGTACATTATACTAATACTATTTTAACAGGTAACTTTTAAAAGATTAATATAAAACAATGTACAAAATCTTCTAGTGGGAGTGTGGTGCTACTCACCTGTAATCCCAGCATTTGGGGGTTGAGACAGAATTGTTGCAAGTTTGAGACCAGCCTGTGCTACAAGTGAGCACAAGGCCAGCCTGAAGTGTATAGTGAGACTGTCTCAAATAGACATTAAAAACAAAACAAAACAAAACACCTTCCATAAATTAGGACACAAATGCCTCTATAATTTTCATATTAACTTTTTTTTACGTCTTTTTCTTCTTCAAGTGATCGCTAATCCTTTCTTACTGCTTGTTTTGCAGGTTATAGTCTAGGTCAGCTCTCCTTTTACTAATATATTACCCTCATTGGGTAATTTTTCCCATCCATAAATCTCAACTATTATTCTCTATTCCAAGGCCACATCTCTCACTCATCTCTGGCATCAATAATTTGTTACCTTCTCTTGCCAATTCTGTTGCTTGTGTTTTCCTCTCAAGTAAATTATATATTAATCATCAATCTGCTTTTGTTAAGAATGATTATTTTTGATTCTTCTTTTTCTAATTATAATACATCAGTTCTAATCCTTTAGCTTTAGCCTCTAAAGTAAGATGTTTTACAATCTAAATGTCCACCAACTAGAAAATGACTTAATAAATTCAGTATATTCACACAGGGTATTTACTACATAATAATGAAAAAAAAGCATGGTGCTATTGACATTTGGGCTGGTTAATTCTTTGTTATATACTGTCCAGTGCATGGTAGGTATTTAGCAACATCCCCAGTATCTTCATATAAGATGTCAGTAGCACAATCTCCAGTTGTTACAACTAAAATGCTCCCATGATATATTGCCAAATGGTCCCTGGGGACAAATTTGTCCTTGATTGAGAACTCTAAATTTAGATCTTGGGTATCAAAACACACAGGTCTCAAAGAATTCCAAATAGATAAAAGCAATCATAGTATATCCTACTATTAACATAAAGCTTAAAAGTATGCAGAATTTATTGATTCACACATGAACTAAATTTATCCAAACCATGTCTGAGGATGTTAAATTAAGGAAATCAAGATGTGATTAGGGAGAAAGAAAAGAATAGGATTAAAGAAGCCTTAACTATAGGAATCTGTAATGTCTTAAAGAATGGACTACAGTGTATTTGGCAAAATGTCAACATTTCGCAAGTAATTTTCTCCATAGTTTTCTGTGTACAGTACTTTAGAATATATCATGGAAACAGGAATGTGAAATAATCTGCCTGAACTATTCTTCCTCAGGTTTGTATTGACAGCCAATCTCTCTTTAAATCACTTACTAAGTAAAGACAATGCCATCGTAACATTTTTCTTAGGTTAATTCATTTTTCTACTAGGTCTCCTAAAGGATACACAGTAGAACTCAGTTTAAACTGAATTTATTTCTAATGGGGATAATTATAAAGAACTAAACTTCCATAAAAAAAGACAAAGAAAATTGATGAGAATCTTTATTAGGGCTGGGGATTTAGCTCAATGGTGTAAGCACCTGCCTGGCAAGTGCGAAGTCCTAAGTTCAACCCTGGTAACAAAACCAAAACCAAAACCAAAACCAACAAAAAAACCTCCAAAAACATAAAAAAAAAAAAAAAAAAAAAAAAAAAAAAGAATGTGTGGAAAAATCTTTATTAATACATGTAATCTGAATCAAGGATCCTATGAAATTTTCTATACATGGGGAAAAGGGATTAATGTCTAAATTTGACTCATTTTTACAATGACTTTTATTATTAACGTGTTGTTAAAAGTGGCTATTACAGACTGGCTAATGTGTTACTTAAAAATAACTAGTTGTGCTATTATCTAGTCACAGGTAATGAAGTACTCAGGAACCTGTACAGTATTGAGATGTGCCATAATACAGAATACAGTGAAGACCTAGCACAAAAATGCATGTTAACTCAGTAATTACATGTTAAAATGATAGTATTTTAAATATATTTGATTAAATTATTAAGTTTTAAAAAGAACTTTAAAAATTCTACTTTTGATTTAGAGGCCAAAGGAATGTAATTCAACACACAATAGCACTAAGTTTTAATGAATATAAAGCAATGGTAAACTACTCAAAATTGCATGCTTTTAACACAACAATTATTCTGTGGAATAGAAAAGGCAAATTATCTGGAAAAAACTTCTTATGATAGAAAAAACAATTTAACATTCAAAACTGCATTTTTATATAATTATATTTAGATATTGGATCTTATAAAACTTAAGGAAAATTAGATTTTTTTCAAATTCTAAAGGTATAAGGATGAAAAAATGTATTGAGATTTGCTAAAAGTTGCACGGGAACATTGGTTATTGTCTTCTAATCAACTTCTTTCCTTTTGTCGGAACAGGGACTGAACTCACAACCACGTGCTTGCAAGGCAGGCAGGTGCTTATGCTGCTGAGCTAAATCCCCAGCTCTATCTAATGTTTCATACTTACAAAATCTTCCTCTTCAAACTGTAATTTTTCCACCTTGTCTTCTTTTTTTTCTTCCCTAACTTCTGTAGGTGGCTTTTCCTGAAAGGCACAGCCTTTCCGGGAGTGGAAGCTGCCATTCCAGTGTCGATGGTTCCCTGTGCCACCTCCACTACGCTGGCTCATGCCATCATGACCCCGGGAAGAGCTGTGCCAACCAGATAAGTTCCCTGTGATTCCAGCATATGTTCCCTTAGAGACACCAGAGTCCACAGAATCATGGCGGAACAGGGAGGGTTGGTGCCAGGAATCTAGAATAGTTAAGAAAAGTAACATATTAGTTTGTCTGCTTCCTGGAAGGTCCAAAATCATTGGGCCAGATGCTTCCTGATTTAGTTGATGGCAAAAGGCCTTCAAGGGATCTTTTCAATAAGAAGTTCACACACCAAACAAACCCCACTAGATACGGCTTTCTTTTGTAAGGTAACTTTTTTTTTTTTTTTTTTTGAAGTACCAGGGTTCAAACTGACAGGTAAGCACTTGAACCCCTGAGCTAAATCTCTGGCCCTGAGAGGTTACTTCTAAATGAATCCTTAAACTAAAAACAAAAATGTTAGCTCTAGAAAACAAATGTAGTTGGGTAATTACTACTATAGGATCTAACTGAGAAGTATATTAACAAAAGATTCTATTTTTATGAGCCTCCTGCCTCAGGAGGAACATGCAACTCAGTGTGGGCTTCCTCTTGAGTAGTAGATTAAACTTAGTCACTGAAGTTGGATTTAGCTCAGTGGCTCAAGCACTTGCCTTCTGAGTGTGAGGTCGTAAATTCGATCCTGATATCAAAAAAAAAAAAAGCTCACCTCCTGTAGTTCGTAAAGGTCCATTGTTAAAAAAGCCATCAGAGGAATTGTGTCTCCGACGGCTTACTCCAAATCTGCCTTCTCCTCGGGGTAGGTGGTCTCCGTGTTTTTCAAAAGTGGTTGTAGGTGACTAAAATGATAAAGTACAAAGATACAAACAGGTAAGTAACATATCAGTCCTTTTTAATATTGTATCAGGTTTTGCATCAGAATGGTGACAGAACTCCATATTATAAATACCTGTATTGTAAGGGTCTTCTGAGTTAAAGACATCCTACATTACACTGTTAATTATCCCCTGCCCCCCTTTTTGGTACCAAGAATCAAACTCAGGACCTAGCACTTGCCAGGCAGGCACTACACTGCTGAGCTATAGCCCTGTCTTCCTCCTTTTTTCTTTTTGATACAGTTTTGCTGTACAGTGCTGTCTGGCCTTGAACTCACTTTGTTGCCTATGCTGGTCTTGAACTCACAGTGAGCCTCCTGCCTCAGTCTCCCAAGAGCTGGGATTACAGGCTATAGGTGTGCACTATGACAACTGGCTACATTTTCAATTAACTCACTTCCTTTATACTGGAGAGGAGAAAAAGTGGCTATGTCAATTGCTTGTATGAGAAAAAGGTGGAGCATCAATAGCTATATCAACTCTTCATAATGAATGTAATCATGTACCACAGATGTGCTATAAAATACAACAATCTTACAACAGAGAAGAAAAAGCAAAATGTCTGAATTAAAAGGTGTTATAAAAAGCATTATTATTTCTGTAAACTATTCTATATCTGGAGAATGGGTATTTTATATCCTTGACAGGCAATTACAGTTTGTTGAGGTTTGTCTTTTGAGACAGGGTCTTACTATGCAGTTAGGTTGGCCTCAAACTTCTGATCCCTCTGTCCCAGTATGGCATGTACCAGCATTTCCATCCTAAAATACTTCTTTAAAAACATTAGAGGGCCGGGGATTTCACCGAGTGGCAGAAGTACCTGCCTTGCAAGCGCAGAGTCGTGAGTTTGATCCCCAGTATAAAAAAAAAAAAAAAAATTACTTATCCTATTCCTACCAAATACTGTAATTTTAGCATCAACAACATTTTACTAATTTACATGTGAAGAAAGGTATCAAAGAATTTACATCTTTGAATTTATACAATTGAAAGGATCAGTTTAACAAACACAGGTTAATTCTAAAGTCTATTCCTATTTTACCTAAATTTATTCTATGGCTTTCTTTTAGCTATAAATGATAGTACTAGATTGTCAATTTTATTTTTCCACTTCACTAGATTAAGAGATCTCTAGAGAGAAAATTGGCATATGGGTTAGGGAACTGAGCAGGGAAGATTCCTACTAAATAAAAGTGGCACTAGTCAAAAGGCTCAGATGGAAAGAAAAAGCAGAAAAAGGATGCTCTCATTTGTCCATGCTAGACTCTTCCTGGGCAGGTATATTTTTTGCTGCTGCTGTGGTCTTCAGTCTTTGAATACACCTTGGGCAGCCCCAGCAGCTCTCCAGGGGGTTTTTAGGTCTCTGGCCTTAGCCTGAGGTTACACACACTCTCCACCCGCTCTACCTACTTTTCTGAGGCATTCAGATTATTAGACTAAATAACCACCTGTTTTCCTGGCTCTTCAGCCTGTTTTCAGCCACTGTGAGCCTACTGAGCCTCTGATACTATAAGCTAATACCTCCCCCGCCCACAATTTCTTCTCTTACCATTCTTTTTCCCTAGAGAACCCTAAATAATACAGAAATCAGAGTCTATTTAACCTGAGTATGTTTGACAAGCACTTATAGAAAAGTAGAGGTTGGGGCACAGGCATTTTTACATCTATTTTCTTAATATCAATATTTCCAGTAATAGTGGGTATTCTGTCTTTATTACTCATTCCATTGAGTTACAATCCTTTTTTTTTAAAGCATTTATAGTTTTAGTTTTTGAATCTAGTTTATACTCAAAAATCAAACTAATTTTTATGTTAAGTAAAGACTGAATGATCACCTTATACCAGCCAAAACACAATCTAGCACTTCCTCCACAGAATCACCTTGGCAGTCAAAGTCAAGTAACTATATGTACAGATGTATTTTTTGGAGGGGACGATTGGGTATTGAACCCATGACCTCATGCTTGCCAGGAAGGCATCTGTGCCTGCTGAGCTAAATTCCTGGACCCAGATCTATTTTTGAACTTTCTTTTCTGTTTCATTCCTTTATATTTTTGTTCTTATGCTCAAACCAACAACTCTGCTTATTGTAGGTTTATTACAATATCTTATTATTTTATTTAGGATCATTGTGTTAAAATTATTCATCAATTATTCAGTTTTTTGTTTTGTTTTTGGATTAGGGTCTCACTATGCAATTCAGGCTGGTCTCAAAAACCAAGCCCGATCTTCCTGCCTTAGTCTCCTGAGTACTAAGATTATAGGCATGAACCACCATCCCTGGAACTTACTTTTTAAGTGTTTTTTTTTCCTACATCTAATTCTGGCCTGCCAATTGTAAAATTCTGGGTCAGGCTAGATCAATTGTGACATTTAAAAAGTTTTATGAAGGCAATTGAAGATGAAATTTTGTGGATAGTGGTGTTGAGACAGGGTCTCACTAAGTAATTCAGGCTGTCCCGGAACTCATAATGATCCTGCCTCAGCCTCCCAAATGCTGGGATTATAGGCATACACCACCATACCTGGCTTTCAAAATGAAATTTTGATTAAAAAAAAATTGAGTGTTTAGATCAAACCAGGAATATCTTCAAAATCTCCACTGAAAATTACAGAGAGTAAGTCATTTTTTGGAGACCACTTATCCTATGAATTATTTTTCCTACTTGTTTTTACTCCTCATGAAACATTTTCCCCTAATCACAAAACAGATTAATGCCTGTAAAAGGAATTTCTAGGATTTAATAAGAGATCCATATAGTAGCTGAGTAATCAATCACTCTCTTTTCTTCCCCCTTATCTACTACCACAGTCATATGCACATTCATTCCAAAAGTCCAAACCCAAGCAAGGGTCATTCCCTTTCATCTCTGCCCCTCTGTTTGACAACAGATTAACATATATGTTTTGTCTCCAAAGTAGACTGCAGGTAATGCAAATAGTGTTAAATGTGTCATATAATGATAAAACCTTGCAATACAATATAATTTTAAAAATGAGATACTGGAAATTAAGTACAAACTGATATAGGAAGCCTAATTACTTTTACTCAATTAGAAAGATTAAGAACATGACTAAATACTTTTGAAATCCTCAGACAAGGCTGATACACATATTAAAAACTCAAAATGTTAAAGAGGCCATAGATCATCTAATGATGAAAGTAACTGGTATTTGGGTTGTTAACAAGGGAATACAGACATACCTTAGCTGACTGTGGCGTTGAGAAATTTAGCCAAGCAGGAACAAAGTCATGCTGCGCCATTTAGGTCCAGTGTCTCTTTTCAGCAAGGTGAGGCATCCAACCTCATGGCCAGGATCTGAAAATGACACAACTCAAATAATTCACACCTGTAAGACATTGATTTCAATATGTACAGGAATCTAGATCGCTCATTTAGAAAGTTCTATCCTCTTAAGTCTCTATTTATGAGAAGCCAAATTTTAGAGAGGCTATAAACAAAAGCAAGTAAATATATGTCTATGAAAAACACATAAACAGAAAAATGTACCCTGAGTCTGCAAAGGTATATGAAGAAAACTAATGCAGTAAGTTACCTCAGAAGAATCTGAATAATAAATGCCTACATAAAAACTGTAATAGATATTTATAAAAGAAGTCTGCTTCAGACACTTAGGTAACTTCTGGCAAAAGCAGAACAGATCTCCCTAGAAAACAAAGACAACATCTAAAGAGATTTTTCATCAGTATTCTGCAAATTAAACATTACCAAGCTAGGAATGCTGGCACACATCTGTAATCCCAGCACATGAGAGGCTGAGGTAGGAGGATCATTGCGAGTTCAAGACCAGCCTGGGCTACAAAGTGAGCTCAAGGCCAGTTAAACTGCATAGTGAGACACTGTCCAAAGACAAAAAAAAAAAAAAAAAAAAAAACAACCAAAAACCAAAAACCACTACAGAAAGCACCATACTTTCCACAGAACATATACATACAGTTTTCTCCCAGTTAGTCATATACTGAGTATTTACCGCAGAGTATATCCTCTGTGGTCCTGTTTTCTGAACTTCTTGAGGTTACTAGCTGGATCTCTCGAAAGGTTTTCTTGTTAAGAGGGGGCGTAAACTGCCCAGCCAGCAGCACGCCTCGTAATGAAGCACGAAAAAGCCTGGATCCGTGTGGCTCACTTTCTTAGTCCCCTCAATTGCTCATCCTCCACTACCTAGGTTCCTGACGTTTCCAAAAAGGGGGAAGGGGGAGGGGAAGGGGGGAGGGGAACATAAAAAGTATTTGTTACATTTAAAAAGAGGGGTAAGGGAAAGGCTGTGTCTATGTTCACCTCATTCAACTTCCTTGAGGAACAGCACTATAATGCTTCTTAAATAGATAATACATGGACATTTGCACAGTGAGGCCAAACACTGTTCATAACAAGGTCATAGTTAGAAAGACAGATAGTTTCATGTGTAGGTAAGTACTGTCATGAAGGAGATAGCTCAAAAATACAGTATTAAAACAATCAAAAATCTTTGGAGTAGTCAACTCCTGTGGTAAACCCAACACATGACAAAACCCTCAAAACACAAACCTCATTGTTTTTACACAACTGTTAAAGACAGCGTGCAGATATGTTTGTAATTGTCTTAACCTTCAAAATCTAAGGATCTAAGAAATTTTGTTTTAAAAAAAAGGATCAGACAAGAACTTGATAAACTTTTCTCTCTACAGAATAGCAGCTTTCAAGGTAAATTTCTTGGTATACAGCTCTTAAACATATATTCTATTTCTTTGGTCTTCACTCTTTATAAATGCAGTAAAAT
The DNA here is from genome assembly GCF_034190915.1 of Cavia porcellus. Taxonomy (NCBI): domain Eukaryota; kingdom Metazoa; phylum Chordata; class Mammalia; order Rodentia; family Caviidae; genus Cavia; species Cavia porcellus. The sequence continues at coordinate 39,327,344 of NW_026947508.1, forward strand.
TAAAACAAGTAGAAAGATGGGCAGAGGGGAAGTCAAGGAGAAGTCCCAAAATGAAGTTTTCTTCTCTTCGGTTTTCAGTATTGCACTTGTTCTGCTCCTTTCCAAAAATTGAATTGAGCTATTGGAGGGTGATATGAAGAATCTTCTACTGCTTTGGTGGAGAAGTAACTTAATATTTTGGATCCATTTTCATCATTATTCAATTATTTAAAAGGCCACACGAATCTACCAATCTGTAAATAAGAAAACAAGATAACACACAGAATCACAAGGGGCAAAAATCACTGTCATGTACAATTGCAAAAATGAGACATTTAAATGATACTACTTGAGTCACAATTTAATTTAGGAATTTACCGTGTATAACAATATAAGTGGACAATAAGTCTTTTAAGGATTCTTGAATTTACATACACAAAACTTAATAAGGTAATTCACAAATGAAAATGAATGAATGACTGAATAAATCTATCTACAGCAGAGTGAATGAGTACATGTATGATGGGGATTAAACCCAGGGCATTGCACATGCTAGGCAAGTGTTCTACAAAATGGAACTTTTTAGATTTAGATTTTCTCCTAAATGAAATAGCGTGCCAAAAGTTATCAAAGAATCATTATCTAATTAACAATATCCATAGCTAGAAGCTTAAAGCAAGACCGATACCTGCCACAGTATTCCTTATGTATTTAATACTTATTTTTGGATACTTAGTTACCAATTTAGAAATTTAAAGTTCTTGCACTCTAATATGCACTGAGATGATAAAAATTTCTTTGGCAAATCTCCAGATGTTTTTCTAAGCGCTGAAAAGTTGGCATTTTTAAAAAAATCTGAGACAGGGTTTCGCTAGTCCAGGTTGGCCTTTAAACTGCCTTGCTGTGAGCCTCCTGCTTCAACCATCTTAAACTGATTTTTTGATGTAAGAGAATTTCTGTATCTGTGGGCAATTCTGATCTATAATGCCATTTTACCTTGGAGGGTAATTCTCATATATCTAACTTGGCAGCCTTGATCTTGATCTACCCTTAGTTATTTTTGCTCACATACTAGGGACTGAACCCCAGGCCTATGAGCTGAGCTACATCCCTGGCCTTTTTTTCTTTCCTTTTTCTTATTTGAGACAGGGACTTGCTTAGTTACTAAGTTATCAGAAAAAGGTCAAACTTATGATTGTTTTGCCTCAATCTCCTAAAATAGTGAATACATCTGTGAGGAAATGAAGGGAAAGGAACTGTAAAAGGATACTAGAGGTATTTAACAGTGTATGTAATGCATTAGCTCTCAAGCTAAATAATAAACACAAGACTTTATTATATGCGTTACTCTCTGTATTTCTCATATGCTACTTTTTTTTTTTTTTTTTTTTTTTTGGTGCCTGGGATTGAACTCATGGCCCCACATTTACTAGGCAAGTGCTAGAATGGTTGAGCTCAATCCCCAACCCTCATATAGGAAGGAGTAGCACTCTGAGGTTAGCCTGGGCCACAGAGTGAGATCAAGACCAGTTTGACTATAGAGCAAGACTGTCTAAAAAGAGTAATAGAACAAGCATATATACGTAAGTATCAACCAACTATATGTCCCGTAAGCACACATGGAACAGTCATAAAAACTTCCTACATATTAGTTAAAATGAAACCTCATTTCCCAGGAAAAAACATATTCTCTGACTATATTGTGTAGAAATTTAAAAACCACTTTTGTCTTACAATCCCCACTCTACTTCTCCATCCTGAAGAAAATCTAAGAATTGTCAAGCTAGTAAGAGCTGCAGAGGCTCACAGCAGAGCCCAGAGTAGAGAAGGGTCGGTTGCTTTTTCAGGCAGCAGACTGGTTATCTTGCAAGTAAGTTGGAAAAGGACAGGTTTGCTCATAGACATAGGCCTGAAGTTCTCTGCCAGTCTAGTCAGAATAGTTAGGGAATAATTACTGGGTACTGGTTCTCTAGTTTAGTGTACATACAGATTTTTTTCCCTTGTATTAGAACTGCATCTACAGGGAGTATTGAGCTACATTTCTAGTCCTTTTAAAAATTTCAGCCAGGGTCCTACTAAATTGCCTAGGCTAGTCTCAAACTTACAAGTTGACGTCAGCCTCCCAAGTACAGGAATTACAGGCATGTGTCAATTCATGTAGCCAGTATATAGATTTTCATCAGCATAATTACAAGACAGATTCTGGGGGAAAATTAGCTTTTAATATAAACATCAATAGAATTCAATCTACAAAATACTTAGAAAGTATTAAAACTGGCAGAATTTGATACTGACAGAACATAAGGGATGAAAAAAAAAATACAGCATCTAATTTCCAGCTTGTTCAAATCAGGTGGATGACTGTAACATTCACTAATATAGAAACCAAAGGCTAGTGAGCTGTTTCTTTAGCATAACTCAGAGTTGTTTTTATAAAGGTTCATACCTGTAATTCCCAGCAAAAAATACATGATAACATGGTCCCTATAATAATTTCTTTGGGAAAAAAATCAAGTCATAATTTCTTCGTTGCTATTTTTTTCAGACAGCATTTCACTATGTATTCTAGGATAGCCTCAAATTTGTAATCCTCTAGCCTCAGCCTGTCATGTTCTGTGATTATAGTTGTGTGCCACATCTGGATATAAAATTGAGATTTCTTATGGAAAAGATAATTAATTGCTGCATACTTTTTGTCATAATAATTTGACTGAAAGCACAGAAAACCTTAGACGCAAAGAAATTCAAATTATAAACATAAACAACTTCCCAGTTTAGATATTAGACATGTTCCAGTTTCCCAGTTGACACTACCTTTTTAAACCTTCAGGCAGTGTTTCCTGAAGAAATATTAACTAGCAAAGCTTTGCTACTGGTATGAAAGTTCTAGATGTATATAAGCCATAACAATTACTCACCTAACCAACCTCATTAAACAAACCGCTATTATGTATAATTTAAGAATGGGTTGGAGTGAAGAATACGGCCTATGCACCCAAGAAGAGAGTATGTGGTAGAAAGAAGATGCATAATAATTCATAGTAGTCAGATGAAAGAAACTCCTATGGTTTAGATGTTTAAATTCCACTTAAGGTCCATTGAGGCCTGGACCCCACGGTGGTCTTGGGAAAGTACTGGAGCCTTTAAGAGGCAGGTCCTACTAAGAGATTGTCAAGTCACTGGGAATATGATATAAAGGATACTATGGGATGCTGGATCTCCCTTGGTTGGTTTTGCTTCTTGGCCACGAGGTAAGCAATTCTGCTGCCATGTGCTCCTGCCACAATGTGCTACCTTGCCACAGACCCAAATCAATGACCAGTCAGTCATACACAAGAATGTCTAAACCTGGGTCAAAATTAACCTTTCCTCTTTATAAGCTGATTTATCTCAGATACTTTGTTATCATAATGGAAATCTAAGTAAAGAGGAACATAGAGGGGCTGGGGATTTAGCTCAGCGGCATGAGCGCCTGCTTTGTAAGCAGGCAGTCGTGAGTTCGATCCCTGGTACCGATAAAAATGAAAAAGACAAAAAAAAAAAAAAAAAAAAAAAAAAAAGAGGAACATAGAAAGTAAGAAGAAAAGATTAAAGAAATTCCTGTTTTGAAAGTCAGTGATTATTGGGATGCTGCAATTAGGAGCATTTTGTTTTATCTTCTCTTAGTCAAAAATATTACCTTATGTTAGTCAAACATACTTAGCCATGTAAAATTCTAAACTAAAGTTTTGGTGATATCTTTAGGGTTAATTTTTCGATAAGACAGATAACTAATTAGTGTCTGGTTCTTACTGAAAATTGAAAAATGAAAAATACACCACTTAAAAATATCTTAGAACTTTTTAAAAACATGAAAGACTAGAATGGAGGGAGTAATCAAGATTTCTTTTTGAATATTTAAATGTAAGATACCAAACATGTGCTCTGGAACCCAAAAGAAGTGCCAGGCAGGCACTTATGCTGCTGAGCTAAATCCCTGGCAAGAAGTGTTTATTTGAAACGTAGGTTTCTGGGAACAATCAATACTTGGTGGATAATGTTGAGAAAGTCAGTGGAATGGATGAGATATGGGGAGAATATAAAAACCAAAAGGTTCCCAAGTCTCTATTTCACTAACATTTCCATGTCTGTCATTCTATTTTTTCTTTTTGTCTTATGAGACAGGGTTTCACTATGCAGTTCAGCTTGACCTTGAACTCACTTTATAGCCTAGACTGGCCTCAAACTCCCAGTGATCTTCCTGCCTCAGCCTCTCAAGTGCTGGAATTACAGGCATGCACCACCACATCTGGTTCTCCTACTTTCAACCACTCACCAATTTTTAAAAAAAATAATTTGCAGGGTTTTTTTTTTGGGGGGGGGGGAGTGTACAGGGATAGAACTCATGATCTTGTGCTTGCCAGGCAGGCACTTATTCCACTGAACTAAATCCCCAGCCCCATCAACCACTCACCAATTTTTTAAAAATGTCTGAGATTAGATCCTACTACTCTCTTCCATCATACTGTATAATTATCTTGCTCAGAAATGGCTGGTTTTCCACCAACCACAGAAGAGGATTTAAATTTCTCAGACTAACAGAAAAGAAGTAAGTCTTTACTCATTTCTCAAGATTCAACCTTTTTTTGTTTTTGGATTCTGAGAAACTAAGGACCCAATGCTTCCCAGGCAGGTGCTGTGTACTGATGAGCTATATCCCTGGCCAAAATTCAACTTAAAAAAAAATCCTCTAATACTTTACCTGAAGTAAACTGTCCTACCCTGGGAAAACCTCAAAATTTATTATTCTTTCTACGGCATTAACACTTGCTCCTAAAGACTCTTCCCCTTTCCTTCCTTGAAATGCATGTTACTGCTAGATAGTATATACAGTGCTGTACACACACATAGGTTTATAAGCTTGATGAATGAATTTTAATAAATTATAGCAAGGATGTACAGAAACTTGAATCTTCATACCATCATTGTTGATGGAAGTGTGAAACAGTACAGCTGCTATGGAAAGTGTTTCTCTATTTCTAGTAGATATCTAAAACAAATAAAAACATTTGTTCACACTAGCACTTGCGTCTGAATGTTCCCAACAACTTTATTCACAATAGCCACAAAGCAGAAACCCAAATGTCTACCAAAAGATGAGTAAACCACAATATAGACTATAGCTATAAAAATGAAGTACAGTAGTGATAAAATGCAACAGAGATGAACCTTGAAAATACTATTCTAAGTGAAACTGGTTAGACATAAAATGCTTTATAAAAAATATCCAATTCACTGGATAGCTCAGCGGCACAGTGCCTGCCCGGCAAGCACAAGGTTCCTGACACCAACATATAAACAAATAACCTATGCATAAAACAGTAAACAGATTAGTGGTTACTGTGAGTTTGATTCCTGATACCAATAAATAAATAAATAAACAGACAAATAACCTATCCATAAAACAGAAAATAGAATAGTGGTTACCATGGGTTGGGTGAGGAGGAAATGGGGTGTAACTGTTTAACACATAAGAGGTTTCATTTAAGGTAATGAAAAAGTTTTATAACCAGACAGTGCTAATGGCTGCACAATACTGTGAAGGTACTTCATGCCACAAAACTGTACTTTTCAAAATATGATGGATGGCAGGTTGGCACCATATGTGGGGTGCTTGAGAGAGAATCAGAGGCCAGTCCTTTCCCCTGAGTTGATGCCATTCATAGACTGTGGGGGAGGAGAACAAGGAATTAATAAGCAGCAAGCCCTTCCTGCAATTCTATGCATCGGCCACTGAGGGAAGAACCAGACCCCGGCCTTTTCCCATGAATCAGTACCATTAGGACTGTGGGGGAAGAAAACAAGAAGTCAACAAAAGCAAGTACTTCCTGTGAGTTGGTGCCATGTGAGAGCTGCTGGGGGGAGAATTAGATGCCAGCCCCTTTTGGCATGCAGGCTTGGAGATAAGAGCCAACTCCCAAACCCCTGCTGTAAGCAACCAGTTAATCCAGAGAAACACAGGCTCCGATGATAGCTATTGAGATAAAATATAACCTAAGCACTGTAGCCTTTAGTGTTTCACTGACTGCAGGCCTAAAGCTGATTGTCTGATCATCTATTCAGAGGATAATAATATACAATGTAGCATCTATGAGGGATCTCCTTCTGAAGGTGGTAGTCACTGTTTATTCCTTATCCTATTTTGAAGTCCTATATCATCTCATAGTTTTACTGTTTTGTCTTGTTTGATTTTAGTATTTCTGATGGCATGGGCAGTTATTACAAAGATAACATATATTATGGTAGCCATTTTGGATTTACTATTACCTTGTTTTGAAATCCTTTACTGTATCCATTGTTTTGTTTTTATTGGCTCTATTCTGTTCTACCTTGTTTGATTTTTATGATGTCTGAAGGTATGGGCAACTATTTTGAAGATCACAAGAGGCATTATTAGGCATTAATGATTTCCTATTATCTTGTTTTAAAGTTTTGTATCACTTACACTGTTTTGATTGGCTTTATTGTTTTATTATACTTGATTTTATTCTCTTTAAAAATAAAACAAAATAAAATGGTTACAGTAGTAAATCTTACATGTATTTTCACATAATTAAATCTGAGTGCTTGTGTGTCACTCTTCTAGGTATTCTACAACATGATCCAATTTTACACCTTATCATTAAGCATATACTGCAGGGCTGGGGGTTTAGCTCAGCGGCATAAGCGCCTGCCTTGCAAGCAGGCGGTCGTGAGTTCGATACCCAGTACCAATAAAAATGAAAAAGAAAAAAAAAAAAAAAAGCATATACTGCTAGGAGTGTAGGTTCTGTCAAGGGTCTATCTCTACTTCACTCCTATCTCAGGGTTTTTATTTTTTATTTTTATTTTTTTGGTCTTTTTCGTTTTTATCGGTACCAGGGAGAGAACTCACGACTGACTGCTTGCAAGGCAGGCGCTTGTGCCGCTGAGCTAAATCCCCAGTCCCCAGCCCCTATTTTTTATTTTTTGCTAAGCAGTTTAGGCTCAATACTGCACTCTTTTTGTTCTAACATATAACATTTTCCCAGAGTACTCATCATCTGCATATATAATACCAGCTGTCTCCTACTGATACCAAAGAACAAAGAACACCATGGCTCATAGCAGATACCAAATAAATATTGACTGAATGAAAGTGTAAATAAATGAAAGGACCACTGACTAACAGGGCAGTACATCTTCCACTTCACAAATCAAGTACCATGTCGCTTTCTAACCAAGTATTAACAGTTTACACCATTAGCAGCAATATTTAAAGAATTCTGTTTGCCCTACACTCACCAAAATGCAAAGTGCCAGACCAGAGGTTATACATAACCTTGCTGGTAGACATACAAAATGGTAGCTTTGTTAGACAAGGACTCACTAGGTAGTCCAGGTTGTCCTAGAATTTGCAAGTCTTATGTCTCAGCCTCTCAAGTGCTGGTATTACCAGGTGTGTACCACCACGCCCAATTGAGTCTTTTTCAAATAAAACCTATTGTTACTCATTTTATCATTCTTTTTTGGGTATCAAGAATTGAACTCAGAACCTTGCATCTGCCAGCCAGGCACTTATGTTGCTGAGCTATATTCCATGCCCTACCATTCTTCTTTTATTGATCTTACTTATATGGAACAAGAGAAAACAAAATATGATTTTTTTTTAAATTACATGTATTATAAATATCACTCCTCATGGCTACTCTCCCTATAATAAACCTTTTTTTCTTTAAAGTCTTTTGTGGGTTGGGAATATAGCTCAGTGGCACCTTATGAAAAGCGCCTGCCTAGCAAGCAAGAGGTCATGAGTTCAATTTCCAGTACCAAAAAAATTTTTTTAGTTCTGTTTTTTGGTGTTTTCTTTTTTTCGTTTGGTTTTTGCCTTGTTATAGACAGAGTCTCACTGTGTCTGGGCTGGCCTAAAACTCCTGATTCTCCCACAAGTCCAAGCACTGGGAGCACAGGGATATACCATCACTTCTGACACGAAAAGGTTTCAAGAGAAAAACATGTCACTGTTTATCCCTCATTTACTGCTTGGAATGTGATTTGTGAGGATGTAAAGCTAAAGTAATTGTCTTGTGATCATTAAGGCCATGTGTCAATATAATGAAGATAGCAGAGCAAAGAAAGAACCTGGAACAGCACTGTGTTAAAGCCCTGGGTTCAATTCCCAGTATGGGGGTATAGAATCCTAGTTTTCTTTTCTTTTTTTTTTGTCTTTTTCCTTTTTACCGGTACCAGGGATCGAACTCACGACTGCCTGCTTGCAAGGCAAGCGCTTATGCCACTGAGCTAAATCCCTAGCCCAATCCTAGTTTTCTTTTAAACCTGAGATTATTTTTCTGATTTTATTTTAATCCTATACATATAATGATTTCCTAAACGCTTTGGTACAATACTAATCTTGTCTCTATACTCTCTTTACTGTCTAATTTTTAAGGCTTCAGATCTCATCTCTCAATCTCTTTTTTTTTTTTTGGTACCAGGGATCAAACTCACAACTGTGTGCTTGCAGGGCAGGTGCTTATGCCGCTGAGCTAAATCCCCAGTCCAACATCTCATCTCTTAAAAGTTACAGTACTTGCTGGACATAGTGGCACATGTCTGTAGTCCTGGTACTTGGAAGGCTGAAGCAGGAGTATCACTGCAAGTTTAGATAACCTTGGTCTACATAGTGTTCAAGGCCACATTGAACTACATGATGAGACACTGTAACAAAGGAACAAACAAACAATTATAGTACCTGAATTTCTGCTTCATTAAGTATTACAGTATATACATACTGAAGTGCCCCCATCACTAAGTACTACATTTATCTGTCTATATATTTATCTCCCCTACAAATGAGTTACTTGGTAAGAACAGCACATCAGAATAATCTCTTCATATAGGCAGGTTTATCAGGTGCTCAAGAAATGATTATTTTTTTAAATTTCACCAATAATTGATATGCCCCTCATCTTACTGGTTTGTTTTTATTTTGTGAGAGAGTCTTGCTATGCATTTTAGTACATGTGCTGCAGAGGAATGCACTTTCTATGTATTTCAGGCTAACCTTGATTCACGCTGTAGTCTAAGCTGATCTCAAAGTCAAGGTAATCTTCCTGCCTCAGTCTCCCAAGTGCTGAGATCACAGATACGTACCACCATATCCAGCCATCTTACTGTTCTTGAGGGTTGGCAATATAGCTCAGTGGCAGAGTACCTACCTAGTATGTATAAGGCCTTGGGTTGAACCCTAGCATCAAAGAATTCTTGGCTGTTCCTTAAACTGTGGATTCCAAGAATATAATTGCATCTTCGTTCACCACCCAAATGAAATTTACTTTCAAAAATCTCAAGAGAAAACTATAAGGTTTGAATGTTTCCCACTTTCACTTCTTCAAAGGATTGAGTGTTTTATACTAATTTCCTGACTGCATGCCTATGAAGTTATTTCTTTTAAGCCCTCAAAGAAGAAATTCAAAGGTGTTTTTTGCCTTTGCTATTTTTAATACATTAACAGTTCATCACAGAACAGAGTTCAAAAACATATTTTACCTTTGTATTTATTTCTAGCAGATATATTCCTGTTTAATAATTTCTAAACAGAACTGCGGTGACCTAGAAACTGAAGTACGTCAAAAACAAACACACACACCAACTCTACCTGCATTTGTTTACTGCAGCACTAATCACAACAATTAAGATAGGGTTATTAAAGTGTACACTGACAGATGAACAAAGAAAATGTGATACACATATACCACAGGATACTATTCAATATTCAATCATTGAAAATGAAATGTATCATTTACAACAACATGGATGGAAACGGGTATTTTGTCAAGTGAAACAAATCAGGCACAGAAAATAAATACTACAGGTTTTTACTTATAATTAAAAGGCAGTAAGTTAATTTTTATAGAAGCACATAGTGGAATAGTGGCTACCAGAACCTAAGAAAGCTATAAAGAAGAGGATGATAGGAAAAGTATGGCTAACAGATACAGGAAGGCAGCTGCATAGATGCAGCTATTTCTGACGTTCTATATCACGATAGGATGAATATGGTAAACAATAATTTTATATTTCAAAAGAGCTAACTGGATTTTGAATGTTTCTAAACACAAATGGAAATGTCTGAAGTGATGAATGTCAGTAACCCTGATCTAACAATTATGCACATGGTCCACATCACACTATGCAAGCATGTACAGTTACACTGTACTGTGCTGATGAAAGACACAGTGTTCTTTGAAGTTAAGAAGAATGTTCTTGGGACTGTAAGAGTAAAGTATTTTTTGTGGGTGAAGTTACTTGGAATCTATGCAGAATGTCACATCACACTGTGCAAGCATGTAGTTACTATGTGTTAGTTAAAAAACATATATACTGGGGCTGGGGATTTAGCTCAGCGGTTCAAACGCTTGCTTGGTAAGCGAAAGGTCATGAATTTGATCCTCGGTACTAAAAAAATGAAAACCAAAATCAAAACCACAACAAAACCCCCCATATACACTTAAAATGGATATAAAAATAAGATCTTTTTTCTGTAATGGCATTGTTGAATGTTAAAAAAAAACTTGCCACCATGGCTATTAAAACATATGTGTGGGCTAGGGATTTAGCTCAGTGGCATAATCACCTGCCTGGCAAGTGTGAGGTGATAAGTTCTATTTCCAGTTTTAAAAAAATTATATATATGTGTGCGTGCGCTAGGTATAGCGGAAAACACATGCAATATCAAAATTTAGAAGGCTGAGACATCTTAATTGTGAATTAAATGCCACTTTGGGCTTCATAACACCTTCAAAGTCAGCCTGGACTATAGTAAGATTGTCTCAATTAAATAAAAAATAAATCAATAAATGCGCAACACACGTGTGTGTGTGTGTACCAGGTACAATGGCTCACACCTTTAATTCTAGCTTCTCAGAAGGAAAAGGCAGGAAGATTGCAAGTTGGAGGCCAGCCTGGGCAACTGACGGAGATCCTGTTTCAAATTAATTAATTAATTAATTAAGAAAAAAAAATGGAACTACAGCTCAGTGCTCCTGGGCCCATCTCAAGTAGCACAAAACAAAATCCAAAATGTGTTATGTGAAATCTGACATTAAGCAGTGTAGAGTATAAGCAGAGCAATAAGCAGAGTAGAAGAAAACATTTCTGTTCCTACTACAAACTCCATGACAACAATATTTCTGTCAAAAAATATAACATATTACCTTGATCCTAAGGGCTCTCTGAGAGAATTCATGTAAAGTGAAATATATAAGGATATATGTGGGGGCTGGGGATTTAGCTCAGCGGCATAAGCGCCTGCCTTGCAATCAGGCAGGATATATTAAAAAAGGATATATATGAAATAATAAAAAGTATGATACGTAAAATATAGTTACCAATTCATATTCTTTTTTTTTTTTTGTCTTTTTTCTTTTTATCGGTACTGGAGATCGAACTCACGACCGCCTGATTGCAAGGAAGGCGCTTATGCCACTGAGCTAAATCCCCAGCCCCCCAATTCATATTCTTAAAATCTAAATTAAACTATGAGACATTTCATGCCTATCAAAATGGCAAAAACAAATTCTGTCAGTATCAAGTGTTGAGGTTGTGGTGAAAATAAGGAATACATATTTGTTGCTGGTGGGAGTGTAAACTGGTAAATGATCACTTTAGCAAGTACTTTAGCAAAAAATGAGTTGTGGTAAAACCTTTAACTTATTACCACAGTCCATTCTGCTTCACTACAACAAAATACCCAAGATTGGACAATTTATAAAGACTAATGATTAATTTTTCAAGTTCTGGAGTGTAAGAAATTCAAGGAAATTCAAAGAGAAAGGGCCAAAATATAGGGAGGGCCTTCTGGATCCATCAGTTCACAGTGTAAGGGTAAGAAAGCATGTCAGGAAGAGAAGAAAGATGCAATGAACTTGTTTTTCTGTCAAGAACCCACTCTCAAAATAAGTAATTTGCTCCAAAGCTAAGAGCTTAGTAGTACACTCATGAGCACAAGCCCACCCAACCTTCTCACCTCTTAAAGGCCCCATCTCTCAATACTTGCTTTATGGATTAGGTTTCTAAAACATGAATTTTGCAAGGCATTCAAATCACACAATCAAACAGTCCTAATCACACATAGCTACAAGAAGTACTGATAAAGATCACAACCTGGATGACCTTTGAAAATTATTATGTCACACGTAAGAAGTCAAACGGCCACATGATACATGATTCTAAGTATATAAAATGTTTAGTAAGTAAATCCAGAGACAGAAAGTAGACTAGCAGTTGATTATGTATGGATGGAGAAAATTAGGAAGTGACTACTAATGGCTACAGCTTTTTTTTTTCCCCCCAGAGATGATGAAAATGTTCTAAAAATTATTAATGATCATGGCAGAACTCTATACTAGAAATCACTGATTTATACAGTTTGGGTGGGTGTAGTTCACGTCAAATAAATCATAACTCAATCAAGCTGTCCCTTTATTACACTGATTAAGGGACTGGGAACTTATTTTAGTGTCACTGTAACATTATACAAATTATACAAATTATTTTTTGTTGAAAGAGAAATGATTGACATGTGAACCAGATTACTACCACTTTAAATTATCAAAGTAGATGATGTAGTCTGAGACCACCACAGAGACAAACAAACTCACTCCTGCACCCTTCACCTGCTATTCATTAAAAAAAAGATTTATGTTTTCACCTACGTTAAACGGAGCTTTTTAGAGACAAGGTATTGCTATGTAGTTTGGGCTAGTTTTGAACTTACTACGTAGCCAAGGCTGGCCTCAAATTCACGAATACTACTGCCTCACTTTCCTGAGTGCTGGAATTACAGGTTTGTGTCACCACTCCCATAGATATAAATTTAATAGGAAAAAAAATCCAAAAAAGGAAAACTTTTTAAGGGGTTTTGCCTAAAGGAAGGGACTACAAATGTCCAACAGGTAACTTAAAGTAGAACAAAACTTGACCTTCTATAAGAGATAAAAAATATTTAACTGTGCCCTGGGAAGGTGGCACACCCCTGTAATCTCATTGCTTGGGACACTTGAGACTGGAGGGTCATTGTGAGTTTGAGGCCTGTTTAGAATACAAAGTGAGTTCAAGGTGAGCCTAGGCTACATAGTGAAACCCTGTCTCAAAAAGACAAAAAGATTTTAATTGGTTTGTATTCCATTAATCACTCTAATAAGCACTTATTGGTAGACTTAGAGGCTTAGCTTGGTTAAGTAGCACACAAGAATATACAAAGCTATACAAAGGCACCAGAGATGGTTCTGGGGAGAGGTAATTGTTAAACAAGTCTTCTCAAATTTTGGGAAGCCAAAAAGCTAAAAATAACTATAAAAACCAATCAACCAACCCAACCATCCAGAAGAAAGAGAGGATAAAGAGGAGTGGGAGACAAACAAGTGTAGGATGATACAGACTGCGTGGCACAGACTGTTAACCCCAAGTTCCAGTCAATGGGAGAAGAGGGGAGGGACTTCTGCAATTTAGGAAAAATAAACATCTTCTTAACTGGAATGGGTACCAGACATGGTAGTAGCATGCCTGTAATCCCAGCATTGGGGCAGGAGGACTGCTGCTAAATCCGAGGCCAGTCTGCATAGCATGACATTATCTCAAGAAAAAGAAAAAAAAAAATCAACTGAAGTGAGTCTACCTCTATGTATGGGCACCACTCTTAATGTAAGGGTATGGATGAAATAAGCTTCACTTTCACTGCCTCTGGAGTCCAATTTCTTCTTTTTTTTGCGGGGGACTGTTTTGGACAAGTAAGATCATTTCTTACACCTTTTTTGTAAAACTGGGTCAGTCCTCAGCTCTGCATAAACACATGGTTTACCCTTTAAGACAATGTCTCTCTAAAAGCTGGCAAAACAGGTCTATCAGTCCTAAATTTATCTAGCCTGTCATCACATTGCTTTTTAAGACTGAGAACACCTATTCGCAGAAGTCTTAAACTATCTTAAACCTATGGCCACTCTGAATGCCAACACAGGCTCATATGACTCAGACTGCCTCAGGTAATGAAGATTCCTCTGGAGCTAGAAAACCAGGTTGAGATGACAGACCACACTCCAAACCATGACAGAACACCAGTTTTCATTCTTTTGTGACTGACCAAACCTAAATCTCTTCATTAAAGTGTGTCCTCTTACCCACTACTACTCGAGTACTTCCTTTCTTCTCTTATCCTTCAATTAAAAGTTCTGCATATGAACTAATACTGTTTCAATTTGCATTATCACTAAAATAGAGACCTACACAGATCAAGGCCAGGTCAATCGAGTCTTACTAAGAGCAAAATAAAGAATGCTGTATTTTAGCCTGAAATGTTCAGATGTAACTCCATTAAGCCTTTAAGCATAAACTTGAATTGAGAGAAAAATTAAAGAGGAACAGTTTGAGGAAGAAGAAGGGGAGAAGAAAGAAGAGGAGGGGAGGGACAGCGGCAGCAGCAGCAGCAAAAATCTACATGATACTCCAAGGACACATCCATACAAAATTCAAGACAACTGGCCCAGTCTTAAAGTCAGTGTCACTAGCTCCTAAAATTGGGCCGGGGATTTAGCTCAGTGGCTCACGAGCTTGCCTGGCAAGTGTGAGGTTATGAGTTCAATCCCTCATACCAAAAACAAAAACAAAACAAAACTAGCTCCTAAAATCAAGTTGTAACAGCAGTACAACACACCACAACCTATGGGACACAATGAACCAAAACGGAACCAAGACGATATTGAAACAATCCAATAACAGGCAATGAAATTGAAGTGATTAAAAAAACTAAAAAACTACCAAAAAAGTCCAAATCCTGATGGGTCACTCCTAAATTCTACTGAAACTTTAGAGAAGATATAAATCCAATAGTTCCTCAAAACTCTTCAATGAAACTCAAAGGGAAGGACTAGCCCCAGAGTCATTCCACTGGAAAAGGACCCAGCCAAAAAGAGAACCACAAGCCAATCTCTTTAGCAAGATACTGGCAAATAGAATTCACTCCAGGGGATGCAAAGGGCACATAAAAAGTATAAAAATCAAGCTGGGGATATAGCTCAGCAGCACAAGCACTTACCTGGCAAGTACAAAGTCCTGAATTAGATTCCCAGTCCAAAAAAGAAAAGTATAAAAATAAATCATATGATTATCTGAATAGATGCAGAAAAAAAAAAAAAAACTTTCACAAAATCCAAAATCCAACTTCAAGCACAAGGTCCTGAGTTTAATTCCTTTCACCAACAAACACAAAACCAAAACAGAACACTTCTCAAAAACAAAAACAAAAACCCAACTCCATAATAAAAAAAAAAACTGAAGGGGCCCAGGATTTAGCTCAGCGACATAAGCACCTGCCTGGCAAGTGTAAGGTCACAAGTTCGATCCCCGATACAAAAAAAAAAAAAAAAAAAAAAAAAAAAGAAAGAAAGAAGAAAAAGAAAAAAATAGGTATAGAAGGCATTATCTCAAGCTGATAAAAGCCATTTATGATAAACCAATGGCTAAAATCATTAAATGGGGGGCTGGGATGCAACTCAGTGGTACAGTGCTTGCTTAGCATGCAAAGTCCTAAATTTAATCCCCAGCACCACCAAAAAGACATTATGTGTGTAAGAGCTGAAAGCTTTTTTCTAAAATCATGAACAAGAATGCCGACTATCATCTCTATTCAATTTAGTTATCAAAACACTACCTAGAGCAAACTGGCAAGACAAGTAAATATAAGATATAGAAAACAAGTCAAATTATCATTATTTGCAGATGACATGATCCTCTCCTTAGAAGACCCAAAATATTCACCAAAAGACTGTTAGAATTAATAGTAGTACAGGATATAAAATCACACAAAAAGGGGCTGGGGATTTAACTCAGCGGCATAAGCGCCTGCCTTGAAAGCAGGCAGCCATGAGTTCGATCCCCGGTACTGATTAAAAAAAAAACAAAAAACAAAAAACAAAACAAAACAAACAAAAAGAACCACACACAAAAATAAAGAAACTAGGGAGTCAAATCCAAAAATGTACATATTTCTCAGACGAAGAAATATAAACAGCAAATAAATATGTGTAAAAATGTTCAACATCACTAGTCACTCCAGACACAAATCAAAACAACACTGAGATTCCACCTCATCTTGGGAAGAATGGCTACTATCAAGAAATCAAGCAGTAACCAATGCTGGAGGGGCTTGGGGCAAAAAGGAATCCTTCTCCTCTATTGGTGGGAATGTAAACTGGTGCAATCACGGGGTTGTGTTTGTTCCTCTGGTACCAGGGATCGAAGTCACGACCTCATGCTTGCCAGGCAGGCACTTATGCCCCTGAGCTAAATCCCCAGCCCATCACCATGACAATCAGTGTGGAGATTCCTCAAAAACTAGGGACTAGAGGCCCCATTCCACCCAGCTATTCGTCTTCTGCATATCTTCCCATAAGAGTTAAAAACATCATACCAGAGAGATACATGTGCACCCATGTTTATAGCAGCAGTCTGTAATAGCTAGATCTTGGAAACAACCTAAATACCCTGTGACAGGAATGGATAACAAAGATCTGGTATTTTTATACAACGGAGTACTACTCAACCATAAGGAAGGACAAAATGGAGACTTTTATAGGTAAATGGATGCAACGTGGGATCATACTCATAAGTGAAATAAGACACACGTGTAAACAATATATTGTCTCACTAGTGTGAGAAGCTAACTATATACATACATGCATGCTAAAAAGTTAAGATAGTTATATTATTGATTTCTCTGAGTTCACTGAAGAGAAAGATTTGTGCTATTGTTCAACTGAATGCAGATGTTTTGTGCTCTAGATGAATGATTTGGTGATGATAATGTGCAATGTATCACTGCTGCTCCAACTGACATGTTCTGGAATTGTTTTCTTTTTTTTCCTCTTTGAAATAAAATGAATTTGGAAAAAAAAGAGAAAAACAAATTAGGAAATCGGTGCATTTACATTAGTGCCAAGAAAAATTATGTACTTAGGAATTAAATACAACAAAAACTGCAGTACTCTGAGATAAAGGAAAAAGAAGGTATTAGAAAATGGAAATACATGCTTTGTTCCTAGACAGAACCAATAATATTGTCAAAATGGTCTTAGCTCCAAATTGATATACAGATTTAATGCAATTCCAACCAAAATACCAACTAGAGAGAACAACCTTAAAATTCATATGGAACCATAAGAGACCTAGAATAACAAAAGCAATTATGGGGAACAAAAACAAGGGAGGAGGGATTATAATCCTGGCCTTCAAGTTATACTATAAAGCTACAGTGGAAAAAAAAAAAAAAAAAAAAAAAAAAAAAAAAAAAAAAAAAAAAGAAAGAAAAGAAAAGAAAAAAGACATGGATCAGTGGAACAGACCAGAGAATGCTGAAACAACTCCAGGCACACTCAGTTGTGTAATCTTTGACAAAAAGGCCAAAACATAAGCTGGAGGAAAGACAGTTTAACAAATGGTGTTGGCTATCCACATGGAGAACTTTGAATCTAGGCCCACATACTCATCATGTAATAAACTAAAATAAATGTAAACACAGAAACAATGTGCTGAAAGATAAACAGGTAAGACTCTTGAACACACAGGCATAAGCACTAGACCCCCACACTTGCACAAGAAATAATATAAAAATCCACAAATAGGCTCATATCAAATTAAAAATTTTCTGTGCAACAAAGCAAACAACAGAGTAAAGAAAAATCTACTAAAATGGGAAAAAAATTTTGCCAGCTATTCCTCAGACTGAAAACTAATATCTATAGTATGTTTTAGCTCAAAATATTTGATATTCCCCAAGTAAGGGACCCAATTAAAAAATGGGCAGCTAAAATGAACAGACATTTCTCAAAAGAAGTACAAATGGTCAATAAAGTCCAGCATCCTGGGCCATTAGAGAAAATTAGAACACTGAGATTCCGTTTTTACTCAAAGAATGGCTATCACCAAAGCAAGCAAATAATAAATGTTGATGGAGAGGGGAGGAACTCTCCGTCATTGATGAGAATTTGAGCTAGCAGAACCATTATGGAGGTCAGAATGGAGAGTTTTCAACTAATGAAATTAGAAATTCCATATATCCTGCTATTGTCCATCTAGGTATCTTCTCCAAAGAGCTTAAAACATCATGCTATTATAAGAACCGTGGGAGCAATGAAACCCAAAATGTGTAATAGTCATTGTACAAAAGAGAGGAAAAGAAAGTCCTCTAAACTATATAACTGCATGTATATTTAAGTGTATAAGATAGAAAATGATATCACAGAGTTTTATTGGATCATTGAACAGAACTGTTTGCAGTATCATTGTTGGAATGTCCACTCTACAAGCTTTAATTTTGTGACTTGAACAATTATTTCTAAGATGGCAATATGTAATCCATTAACTAATGATTTCCTACTGTTCATTTTTTCTTCTGTAAATCTGTATAACTTGTACCCTTTCACTGTTTTTTTTTCCTTTTCTCCTTAAATAAAAAAAAAAAAAAAAGAAAAAAAAAACATCATGCTATTATGATACATGCATACCAATGGCAATGTTTATAGTAGCACAATTCATAATAGATAAATCCTGAAAGCGCCCTATATACCCATGAATGGATGACTGGATAAAGAAAACATAGTCTTTATATAATGGTATGCTAATTCACATAAAGAATGACAAATTTAAAACAGGTATGGTGATGCACATTTGTAATCCTGGCACTCAGAAGGCTGAGGCATGAAGATTGCCATGAGTTCAAGACCAGCCTGAACTGAGATCCTGTCTCAGAAAATGAAAATAAACAAGCAAAAAAAAAGTGACAAATTTGAGATATTTATAGGAAAATGGATGCATCTGGAAAAATATAATATTGAGTGAAATAAACCACACACACAAGCTTAAATATCATATGGCATCTCTTACTTGAGTGAAACGAAGTATAAACACAGTAATAAAAGGACAGATAGAAGGGAAACAAAGGAAAGGAAAAGTAAGTATAGTAAAAATATGCCATGTACAGGAACCTAATAATTTCAATTAATGTAAACATTATATGCCACAACATGAGCTTAGATTAATAATGTCAACCAAAATGAAAATCAAGATAGGGAAATTAGAGGAGAGAGGGGAGCAGGAAGGGGATTAAAAAGAAGAAAAATAATTTATAGTATGCAGATGTACCCACTCCCCAAGATGACTGTAATGCATCACAAATGTACTTATAGACTGAGAAAAAGAAAAGGGAACCCTTAAGTATTGTTTGTGGGAATGTAAATGAGTACATCCATTATATAAATCAGTATGGAGACCTCAAAAAAAAAATCACCTAGAAATTTCATTTGACCTGGAAATTTCTCCCTCTAGGTATCTTCCCAAAGAATTAAAGACATTAAATTACAGTGATACATACATACCCATGTTTATAACGGCACACATAATCTTGGAAGCAGCCTATAAATCTATCAGTAGATGAATGGGTAGAGACAATGTAGTATTTCTACACAATGGAATACTACTCTTCTATAAGGAATGCTAAACTTGAGTCATACATAGAAAAATGGATATACCTTGAAACCATAATGTCAAGTGAAATAAATTGGACATACCAGCTTAAATATCACATGTCTGAGAATCTCAAAATATAAATAAAAATAAAAGAAAAAAATTGGAAATAGGAACTACTTTTGCAAATGGGAAGGCATCAAGAGATGAAAGGAGTGTTATGAGATGAAGTCAGTGTCATGCCAAGTGTGGTGGTGTACTTGGGAGGCTGACGCAAGAGGATCACCCATGAGTACAAGGCCTGTTATACCCTATGTAGCAAGATTCTGTCTCAAAAGCAAAACAGTATTATGCTAGATAAATATGAGACATAAAAATTTTTAATTTACATGTAATAAGGCCTAGGATCATACATTGGTTTATATAGCTAGCTATGATGAATACTATTTGGATCACCTAAGAACACTGAGTAGCACCTAGATATTTGAGAAAAATCAACATTTACGCACATAGGCACTGGGTATCAGTGATTAAAATAGCAAATTGATCTTATTTTAATAAAAGAAAAAATAGAAGGCTACATATTTGGTTAGACTATGCTTTGGTTAAACTATGTTTAGTGTTAACAATTGTTAACGCTAGTAATTTCTGGATGCTGGAAATGTCAAGTGTTTATTTGTAATATTTATATATTCTAATATGCCAGAGTACTTTTATAATGAAAGAATTATCATAGAAAATAATCTTGTGGGAAGCTTACTAGTCTTTCCCCAGGAAAAATTTCAAAGTGATGAGTACTGTTTTTAGGAATTAGGGTTATGCTGGGTGTGGTGGCACACACCTGTAATTCCTGCACTTGGGAAGCTGAAGCAGGAGGATCACTGTCAGTTTGAGGCCAGCCTGGGATACAAAGTGAAACTGTCCCTGAAAATAAAAAAACTGAGGGGTGGATTATGGGGAAAATTGTCTAAATTTGTTCTGTTAATACCTTAAATAGAAAGTATTACAGGTGTGGTGGCACACGCCTGTAATTCCAGCACTTTGGGAGGCTAAGGCAGAAGGGCTGTTGCAGAGTTCAAGACCAGTGTGGGTTACAAAGTGAGCTAAAGGGCAGCCTGACCTGCATAGCAAGACCCTGTTTCAAGAAAAATTAAAAGAAAGTATTAACAAAACTCTCTAGGAATAGCAGACTATATATCAATCCTTGTTTGAAAAACAGAAGCTCTATATCAGGTGGCCTAAGCAGAAAAGGAATTTATCAGAATGCCACTAGAAGTTGAGAGAACAGGTGAGAGGGCCCTTCAATTGGCAAATAGGCAAAAACCCAAGAGAAACTAAATAGTCAAAACCCTGTCAAGGAAGTTGGGTGTGGTGGTACGTACACACCTGTAAGCCCAGCATGCTGGGTGAAGCAGGAGGATCACTGTAAATTTGAGGTCAGCCTGGGTTACAAAGTGAGTTCAAAGACAGCATAAACTGCATAGCAAAACCCTACCTTGAACAGACAAAAAACTAAACCACCAACCACTGCCAGGGTCACACCACAGGAAGAGCCTGCTTAGGAAACTGCCCCAGTTAATACTGTCACCAACAGTAACAGTCAATGGGAAGAATTCCAAATTGTCATTTCTTTCCGCCTCACTACAAATCAAGTCCCCAGTGAAGTATATCTGAATGGCACAATTTGGGATGATCCACCCCAAACTAGCTTCCAAAGGACAAGAACACGGAAGTTCAACATGTTATGTGTACATAGAGTTTTCCTCTACATGTTATGTGTACATACAGCTTTTTCAGCACTCTCTGATGATTCACAAATAATGGAAGGTATTAACATGGCACAGATAAAAGAAGGTCACATTAAAGCCTAATTGAGGCAACTCATTTAGGACCCCTCCTCTCAGCAGTTATTCCTATTCCCCAATAAATTGTCCTACTATAAAACAAAAACAAACAAAAAACTCAAAAAATTGCTAGATGTAGTGGCACACTCCTACAATCCCAGTATTGGTAGAGGCTGAGGCAGGATCATTGCAAGTTTGAGAACAGCCTGAGCTACAAAACAAGCCCAAAGCCAGCAAGAGCTGCATGGCAAGATCCTGTCTCAAAAAGACAACAAAACAAAACATAAAAAATTAGGCCCAATTAGCAGAAAGTCCAATGTCTTGCTATTAGTAATAAACTCTAATCATTGTGTCTTCAGAAATATTTCCTAAAAAGTAATTTCAGGAAGTACTAAACAATAAAATTTATAACCTTTCTCAAATAGTTAATTTTCTTTCCAGTGTCAAGGTAGTCAGTGTTCACAGGTACCTGCTAGCATCCAAAGTATGCATTCTACAACTAGTAAAAACTGAATTTACTTGAATCATAACAGTTCCAAGTAAGAACTGCACACTATAGTAAGACCAAGAAAAGGTTAATTCTATCAAAGCTCAGGCGGCAGGCTACTGAACAAGAAACAGAAGCATATTTATTACTGATACAATCTGACACATTAAATTCTGGCCATAAGATTCAGATAACTAATGAATTAGATTTATACTAGATTGAGAAACTGTAAGCTTTTTATGGCATTTGCTCTAGGTCACTAACCAAACATATCACAAACAAGGTACTCAATAAAGGTAAATTGTAACAAATAGTTTCAACTGCACTGAAATGATAATCATTTTACTTAAGACTAGGCTACTTGTAACAGTTAAAACTATACAGTTTTCATAAATGAGATTTAGTAGCAATGAGTATATCACAACACATGCCTTTTAAAAAAAAATTCTTCAAATTCATTCTGTTTAGAAGTACTTCTACTAGGCTTAGTGGTGCTTCTTTTCACACCTGTAATCCCATCCCCTGTAATCATACATTTAGGAGGCTAAGGGAGAAAAACAGCAGTTCAATGGCAGCCTGGGCTACGTAGTAAGCTGAAGCCCAACCTGAACAGAACAAGACCTTGTCTCCAAAACAAAAAACAAAAAAACAATTTCTAAGACAAGCTTGATGACACCTGTCTGTAATTCTAGCATCTGAAAGGTTGAGAGGTAGGAGGATCACTGTGAGTTTGAGGTCAGCCTAATCTTCCACAGTGAGACCCTGTCCTAACCACCATTCCAATATATGAAAGAATGAATAAGAGTTTCTCAAAATCTCTATAAGCTCTATTTCTAATTAAAATACTATTTTAAGATAAGAATAAAAGACTCTAGATGTAGTTTGCCTGCCACATACTAGCTGGGAAGTCATTTCATCTCTTTGTTTGAAACAGGCTGCTTGCTATATAGTCTGCCAAAAACATGTACACACCAGGAAATGAAAAAGTTTTGTTTTGTTTTGTTTTTTTTTCAATGAATGGTGTTACTACCCTTGTTTGGGGATTCCTAGTGGATGTCGAACACTGCAAAAAATTCACTATGATGTTGGTCCTTAAGGAAGAACATGAAAATGCATGTGCAGCAATCTTAATGACCAACTTTACCCAAGCAGCAGTTTGTCCTACTAATAAATATCTAGAAACTAAAAAGTATCACTTTGAACATTTCTTGTAATTGAAGAGGCCACAGGTAATTTGTACTAATCTCATGTCTTACTAAATTTAGTATTAAAATATTTATATACAAGGTTTTCTTTTCCTGAAGCATGCATGAATTTTTTGGTGGATGCTGTAATTCAGGCTGGCCTTGAGCTCACTCTAGTCCAGCCCAGCTCAAATTTATGGCTGTCTTCCTCCCTCAACCCCCCAAATGCTTGGATTACAGCCATGCACCACCATGTGGGCCTTGGCTTTTTCCATCTCTTTTTTGCTTTAAACCCTTTGTAATTTTGAGAATGTTTGATTGTTGTTGTGGACTAAATCAGAGAATATATGCGGTGTTAAAAATAATGACTGAATGTTTCTCTCCGTTAAAAAAGAACAAAAGAGTAGTGTGTGGCCTAATTCAAATACAGAAACAAATGTTAAGAATAAAATGATAGGGCCGGGGATTTAGTTCAGTGGCTCAAGCGCTTAGCATGAGGTCCTCAGTTCGATCCCTGGTAGTAGGGGGAGGTTTCCAAGAATAAAATGATAAACTGGCCATGGCGCATGTCTGTGATCCCAGGACTTGAGAGGCTGAGGCAGGAGGACTGCCATAAATTTGAGGCAGGGCTGGCTAGAGTGAACTCAAGGCCACTGTTGTTCCACAAGAAAGGAGACCTTGTCGTTAAAACAAACAGAAACAGGTAAGCCTGGGTCAGGGATATAGCTCAGTAGCACAGTGCCTGACAAGCAAGTGAGGTCATGAATTTGATTTCCAGTACCAAAGGTAAGGCTAATTAAAAGTAGAGGAATTCATATACTACATGAAAACTCAAATAGCTCTAACCTTTTCTTGTAGGGAAGGGATAGAGCCCAGGATCTCACACATGCTACACAAGCGCTTGACTACTGAGAGACACTCTCTATCCCAACTCTAACTTTTAATTAACTAGCCACAAGTCTCCAAGCAAAATTTTCTGCATACTTAACTTCAAAGACAGCAGTTATTCACAAGGCGACTTTTACATGCTGAACTTTAAACTTACAATAAGCGCAAACAACGATCTGGAAATTCAATCTTAAATAAATGAGGTTTTATAGAAAAACAACAACAACAACAACAACAACAAAAAACAGTTCTTATTCCACTCAAATAAACCTGTTCAACTTTCTTCATGTAGGAGACCTAGATCAGCGATGGCAAACTTTTTAGCGCTTTCAATAATACAGACAGCCTGCTGCAGTACCTGTGCATAGGTTTGCCACCACTGGTCTAGACTGAAAAGTGGGTAACACAAGGCAACATAGTTTTACCACAGAAATGGAAGGTAAATATAATGAGTACTGAATATTAAAAACAATTTAGAAATGACAGCTTGGCTCTGTGTGTAGCTTGAGGGTAGATGTGCCTACCAATCAACATGCAAGGCTCAGTTTGAGCTTCACCACTGCAAACTGAAAAAGAAAGATAGCTGTGTTATCTTTCCAGTGTTTCCATGCTCATTCCCTTAAACTGTAAAAGTCTTTGATGTGAGAATTTTTTATAAAGATTTTATTTAAAGAGGAAAAAAAAAGCAAAACAGAAAAAAGGGTAGAAGTAATACAGAATTTCAAAAAAACAGAAATCACTAGTTGATAAATTACATATTGTCATCTTAGAAGTGGCTGTTCAAGTTACAAAATTAAAGCATACAAAATGGACATTTAAACAGTGAGACTACAAACGGTTCTGTACAATAATCCAACAAAAACTTAGTAATTATAGTTACCTGTTTTATATACTTAAACATACATGCGGTTAAATCCTTTAGAGCACTTTTTCTTTTTTATAAAACGATTACACATTTTAGGTTTTATTACTCCTATAGAATAAAACCAAATATGACAAAGCAAAATGGAGTCAGTTAAAACAAGAATAGATATAGTATATGATGTAAAAACAAAATACAAGGTGATCAACAGTGGCTACTATATATAATGCCTTTTGCTATCTTCAAAAGAACTGCCCATATCTTAAAGAGGGTAAGATTAAACATACCAAAACAGAAATGTGAGAATGTTTTATGATCATCCAGATACACTGATACTGGCACTACAGTACAGCCTCTGATGTTTTTCTTTTTTGTGGTACTGGGATCAAACGCACAACCTTGCAATTGCCAGGCAGGGGCTTATGCCACTGAGCTATATCCCCAGCCTTGATGTTTGTTTCTTAAAAGAATGACTGAGCTGTCTTATTAAAAAATGAAAATTAATGGGGCTGGGGATTTAGCTCAGCGGCATAAGCACCTGCCTTACATACAAGCAGGCAGTTGTGAGTTCAATCCCCGGTACTGATTAAAAAAATAAAATAAAAAAAATAAAATTAAGTTTGTCCAACAGATCAACTAAAAGCTCATTACTTGCCTTAATGAAGCAAAACTAATGGGCCCCCTTAAATGCATCCCTCCTATGGAGTAGTTCCTCTTACTGAACCATATACACACAAGATGTGATCAGGAAATATAATGATGTTTGAATTTTTAAAAATTATTACAGTAAAAGACACATTACTATGAATCCTCAAAATCCTCTCTCTTGCTTCGAACACACTCATGCCATCATTCTTACCATTTTCTGAAGCAGTTCTGGAATTCCTTTTAGAAGCATCTGAGTTGTGCTGTTTAGCCTCCCTGTTGTGGCTGCCTCTCTTCCCTGAACGATTCAAAATGTTTATCTTCATGGTCATTGTGACTTTGAGAAAGAGCCATTAAGTCACACAGTAAATACAGTAGATACAGTGGATAAGGTAGCACTGTAACATTTTTTAGGAGCCTGCCTCTCCATTAAACAGGATTTTGCATCATTCGTTGCATTTTTGACCATACCTCCTAAAGACCAGAAAGAGGACTCCTAGAACTGTTCAGGAGGTTAAAATGACAAGAATAAGTGTTTGAAGAAAAGAGGCATATTTTCAGTAATCAGTAGCAATGTCTTTTACTGTAAATTTTTTTGGGGGAGGGTTTTTTTGAGAAAGGGTCTCCATATGCAGTTCAGGTTTGCCTTGAGTCCACTTTGTAGTCTCAAACTTGGGAACAAACCTCCTACACCTCAGCGGGAATGATGGGATTACAGGTGTGCAACACCACACCTGGATATAATTTTTTAAAATCAAAACATTCTGATCACACATCTATGCAGAAATGTACTCCCTGATTTCTTGTTAATTTCAAGCTTAATTAAACAGCCGAAATGTGCCCTCCTGCTAAAATATAAACAAGCAAGGATGAGAAAACTGTTTACATAAATTCATTCACAATAAAGGTTTCCTAGCAGGGGGTGGTGGTACACCCCTGTAACTCCAGCACTTGGGAGCCTGAGGCAGGATTGCTGTGAGTTCAAGGGACAGCCTGAATTACATACTAAGACTTTGTCTCAAAAAAAAAAAAAAAAATTTCTTATTTTTCCTCAAACATCAAGAGCTCTGAAATGATACTATCCAGATTCAATTGAAAGAATGTTTATTCCAACATCTAAAAGCTGTTTTGAGTAATCTAATAATAAATAATTTTAAAATCTTGTGTTATACAATAAATTTGTGTAATACACAAGGTAACTAACTTGTTTCTATAAAGAACTTAACATGATTTTCTTGTGAAGACACAGAGAAAAAAAGATCCTAGGAGTATTTTTGCGCGAATAGAATTATTAAGAAGGAATGATTAACACTGATTCCCTAGGAAAGCTGACGGCTAATTTTACCATTAACTTGGACGTTATAACTTAGATTAACATTTTACTGTATTTCACTATTTTATCTTTCAAAGAGATAGCAATTTGAAACTCAAGCAGCTTTCCAAACACTAAAAGTTACTGGTTTTTGTTTCCAATCTGTGGTCTAGTGGTATGCATTGTCTTCAATTAATCATTTGGGTCTACTGTTTCTTTTTAAAAGCAAACAAAAAAAACATCCTTTTGTTTAAAAAGGCACAACATGCTCGTTACACATCTAAACCACGTTTTCACTTAAATTGTCTTACACTATTGTAAGTGTCCCAAACTTAACAACACTAGATTTCAAGTACTATCCAATAAATTACACATTTAAGTCTACTACTGAAGGCCATCAGACTCTTGGATTGGATTTTAAAAGGAACTTAACTTCTGTTACTAAACTAAAAGATGCCCTATCACTAACTTTGTTTTCCTGATAAGCAATATTTATCAAAAGCAAGCGTTTCAACAAATATGACAAACCAACCCCGGAGCATAAAGTTGACAGATAAAACTCACACCACAGCAGAAATTTCAGAACTATAAGCAACAACCGAAAAACAACACAAAACCGCACCCATTCTTATGTAAAACTTTGAGTTAGCAAACTTTGTAAACCCCAACTGTTTTCACCTCGTTAATTGTCCAGATAAACTATCAATAACAAAACAACAACGAAGTCGAAGATTCAGTTAATATCTCACAGGGAAAAACTAGAAAAATGTTACGACATATTTAAGTTATCGGACAGCAGGGTACTTCCCCAAGCTACAGCCATTTTAGATTCAGCCCTTTCTTTTGAATTTCACGGGGCGGCGCAGGGTGGGGGGGTGGTAAAAATGGGGAAGGGCTGGTAAAACATTCCAAGATTAACCAGTTTCCTACCCTCCCCGTGGGGAGGAGGTTTAACACTGAATACTTAACCCAAAAGAAAACACTTCTCAATGGCGGAGAACCGGGAACGTCGGGGCGTAAAAGCTCGAGGCACTTTCCCCTTCAGATACCCTATTTGACTTACACGACTTTTTTCTCCTCAGGTTTCCTTAATAGGAAAACAAAAGCCTTTGGCTCACATTTTAAAGAAAGAAAAGGCAACTCCTAAACCAAGCCACTCAATCACTACCGAGTCCTAACCCGCAGAGGAGCCAGAGAGCCGCAGGTGAGCGTTCCTACCCCAAGACCGAAGTTAAAGTCGGAGCGCTCTCGTGGAGCCGCGGCCACGCTCGCAGGCGAAGGTCCACGCGTGAGTTGGGGACATCCAAACCACACCGCCTGAGGGCTCCGCTCGCTCCTCTCCGGCGGACCGAAACCCAACCACCTGTGACAGACCTTTTTCCAAGTAGTTTTAATATTTAACTGGTTAGGCACCGGGCGGGGCCCCGCGACGGGCGACTCTGTCCCCCACTACTCTGCTGTCCGAGACTCCAACTCACCAGGCAACGGCAAAGCTACAACCAAGGACAAAACGCGGCGTCCAGGGACGCTTTTCCAGCTTCTCGGCCCTGTAGAGGTGATTAACCCACGACCATAACAAAGCTCTTCCCAAAATGGCTGCCCGGCCCACAAGGCCCAGGAGGGGCAGTGGGAGGAGGAGGAGCGAAGAACAGACCGCCCTCAACCCCGCCTGGAACACGCCCACCCGCCAGAACGGACGCGCATGCGCACAAGGCCTGCCTAGTGACCGGCGGGGTACCACCGCACCTCAGACAGTCAACGTTCCAGCTGGCAAACGGCATTTTCCCTGTCTCGTCCCCCACTGCCTCTAGCGCTCCTACGTGCAATGTACATGGCCACCCTCACCCCTGTGCAGTTAAATCCTTAGCCTTCCCTTGTGCAGACAGAAACGGAGCGAGTTCAGTACTCGCCTTCGTCCCCACCCCCGAATCCGCGGACAGGGGCTATGTGAATGAGAGGCAGGTACTGCTTGGCAGACCATTCTTCATCCCCTGCCACACACACCCGCCTCTGGCCAAGCACGCATCGCTTAACTACCTCTACCAGCACCACGTTTCGAAGAAGCGTGTGTTTCCTGACTCCTGCCCACCTTCCGCGCCTTCCTTCACTGGTGGTGAGCGTCGAAACTCCAGCCCCCAGCGGCCCACAGGGCTCCCCCTCCAGTCTGTGCGGCCTCAGCCTCGCGCACTACCCGCCGGGAGTGGTAGTTTCTGGGCGTGGGGAGGACACCTAGGGCGACGCACCCCTAGCGTAGGTCCCGCTTCAGAGAGCCTGCGCTTTTACTACCCGAGAGAGGCCGTCTTTCCTGCCCGAAGTCTCATCCAGTATCACGCGACGGGAAGAGGCGGCGCTCCTTTGCCAGAGAAGAAAATAAAAGTGAAAGCCGGGGTGTGTGGGGGGTGGGTGGGTATATGATCCAAGAGGTTACTACCTCGAAGATTTTGCTGTGCCGGAATCCTCCCCGGAAGGTAAACCACGTGAGAGGTCCCAGTCAGGAAGCAAGGCTACAGCAAATCCAGGACCAAAGGAACTGGCACGGACCCCTAGAACAATAAGCTCTTCAATTTGTCTTCAGCTTTATGTTTTGAGATGCAAGGACACTCATATTGGCTGGTGTGATTTCCTTTGGTGGACTGATGCTGACTCTCTAAGAAAGGGAGTTACTCAAGGTCACACAGCCGAGAAATAAATGCAAACCGAGCGTGGATAAGAGAAATGAGAAGTCTTTGCTGATACAGCCTCTCCCTATCCCCCACCCCAAGGTTCTTAACGCCTATCCGTTGGCTCTTCATTCCTTAATGGAAGTTTCTAAGGCCCTTGCAAAAAGAACGGAAATAAAAACGGCATCACGCCCCAGTAGTAGTAGTAAAGGTCTCTAATGCGGAGTAACATTCGTCCTGTTGAGCCAAGACCCAGCTGTTTTGAAAAGTTAAAAAAAGAGTGGGAGATGGCAATTTGGTCAAGTCACACTTGACCCAAATTCCAAATCTCCTACCTTCTCTCACCTTCACTCTGAGATTATTTCAGAACTCTGCAGGCCGTTTCAGTTGGATGAGAACCTTGGAAAAGAGATTATTCAGATACCTTCTTCAACAGCTGACTTCAACCAAAATAAAGATTTTAACGTGTTCCCAAGACGAAAGGCGGGACATAGGAACTATTTAGCGCAAGGCAAGTACCCACTCGGACTCGGTTTTTAGCTCGCAGGAAGTAGAGATCCACGCGACCCGCAGGAAGTGCTTTTCCGCGAATCGCTGGTCCTTCCTGCAGCTCAGCTGACCACAAAACCGCGCAATCCAGGCAAGAATCGGGGCCTTCACCGGTGAGCTGGGGAAGCGGGCAAATAAGGGATGATAGTGAATAGCAGAGAGGATCTTTGCGTTTGAACTCCTCCTCCTTTCCTAAAATGTAGGCGAGAGACTTAGTCTGCTGTCCTCTCATCGCTGAAATGAAGGCGTTTGTGTGTTTTTTTCCTGAATTGGGCGGATTAATCAATTGTCCTTAATCCTTAACATCACTGTCGTCTCTAGGCGTTAGACTATCACTTTTAGCTGTAATACGCATTACTTGGAAAATGCATGGCACTTTGACTAGGAAGTTTTCGAAGAGGGAGGAGGATTGAGATTTGAAAGGTTGTAATAAAAATCCTTACGAAGAAAATGATACGTGAACGACTGTGTGTGTGGGGGGGGAATCGTCCTGTGGAAGCCTAGGAGAATTAAACTCACTATTTGCTTCCTAATTTATAAAACTAAAACATTGACTAGTAGACATCTCTCTATCCTGCTGTAAGATCTGTGATCAATATTTTTTTTCTAGTACTGAGAGTTGCACCCATGACTTTCGAGCTGAAATACATCTCCAGGTTTTTTGGGGGGTTGGGAGGGGATGAGGACTGGATAAGTTTGCATTACGTTAATATGTTACCCAGACCGCGCTTGAATTTGGAATCCTACCTCAGGCCTCCCAGAGTGCTAAGATTACAAATACGTGGCATCACACTTGGCTTTAAATTATTTTTTTTTTAAGAAATCAAGCAGCAGATACTGATTTGGGACGTATTTCTCTTTCCGAAGAATGGAACTAGGAGCTGGGTGTGGTGGCATAGGACTATAATCCCAGCACTCAGAGGTTGAAGCAGGAGGATCACAAATTAAAGCCAGCCAGAGCTACATAAGCAAGTTCAAGGTCAGCCTGAACCATGCAGCAAAACTGCCTCAAAAAAAGAAAAAAAAGATCTGTAACTGGCATGGCATGCTAATGAGGCAAGAGTATAGGAGAATTGATTACAAGTTCCTGTCCCTGCCTGGAATTAATAAAGACTCAAAAATTTTAAAAAGGACTGTATTTGTAACTCAGTGGTAAAGAACTCATGTAAGATGGTTGAGGCCCTCTCTTAGTTCAAGCCTTGGTTAAAAGTGGGGTACAGGGAACCTATCGTACCTAGATTCATGTTTTCATTTGACGTCTTAACTGATTGCTTACTAATGAGTGTTTAACCCTTCATATTTAAAACAGGAATAACAGCTAATACTGTTTAAGTGATTATTTTATCAGTAACAATTCTCAGCTTTCAAATGTACTTACTAAATTTTTACAATGACTTTATGAAGTAGTTGCTATTACTCTTACTTTCCTCACCACACCTTCCAGGATGCCAGAAATTGAACCCAGGGCCTCCTGTTATACTCTCAGATCCCCTTATTTTGAAAGTGCTGAACTGCACCAAGGTCTTAATGAAGTTATTGTGAGCATTAATAGTTAATTCCATGTAGTTATGGTGTCTGGCTCACAATTAAATTGTATTTGTTGCTGCTATCATTATTTTGAGATGTGAACTTAATCACCAAACTTCTTTGGTGCTTAAGGGGAATAATTAAAGGGAACAGAGGAGCTTGGATGTTCCTTAGTTCACTTATTTAAGGTAGTATTGGAATTGAACCCAGGGAACACTAAACCACATCATCAACCTTTTTTAAAATTTTATTTGAAGATGGTCTTGCCAAGTTGCCCAGCGTAACCTTCAACTTTTGCTTCTCCTACCTCAGCCTCCAGAGTAGTTGTCATTACTACACCTGGTTATGCATTATTCTTTGTTGCATCTGACAGCCAAAACTAAAAGAATAGCTCACGAAAGAAAAAGATCTATTTCCTTAATGTGTTACTAATTCTTCGAAAAATTAATGATTATTTCAAAAAGAAATATTATATTTTTAAAAATTAATGTATGAGCTGGGGATATAGTTCAGTGGCATAGCACCTGCTTGGTAAGCTCAAGGTTCTGAGTTCAATTCCTGGTAGCTCCCCGCCAAATTAATGTATAAAATGATGTCTTGTTTTATGCACAGCAACATGCTTCTGATTCAGCCCCTCTACTAAACTGTAAAAATATGATAATTAGAACTGGTTGGTATCTTCCTGAAGAAGACTTTCAAGAGTGCCCAGTATGTTTCACTTCATTCAGAAGTTTTCTCAAGCATCTTCAAAGGTTAGTTTATTCAGCAAGTACTAAGCACTGTTTGCCAGGTCTGACTGGGGCAATAGTAGTAAAAGAGACAAAAATCTTTATCACATATTCCAGAGTACATCTGGGGAGCTGGAATATAAGTAAGTTAGGTATTTAGTAAATCAGTGCTATGGAGAACTATAAAGCTGGGAAGGGGAATACAGTATCAAAAGTAGATGTGGGATTGTACTTTATTAGACAGAGAGGTCAGAAATAAAAAGAATAGGCCAGACAAGTAGCTGAAGGAGCATTTCAAATGGACATAAAAGGGGAAAAGGATCCAAAATGGGATCATTCTACACATGCTTGAAGAATTGCATTTTTAATTTTCACGTAACACATATAGTTACTGTTTTGATTATATAATACTGTTTTGCAGTCCAACATCTGCTCACTAAAGCATAGAATGAGAAGGAAAAATATTTGGCCATGTATCATAAAAGGAAATGGAATTTTTCTTAAAGGCAAAGAAAAACTATGGCCCTAATTCTTGAGTCTACTGAGACAAAGACAAACACACAATTTAATATCTTTATAAGAAAAACTGATGTCAGGGGTGATGAACACCTGTAGTTCTTGTACTCAGAAAGCTGAGACAGGAGGATTGCCATGAGTTCAAGTTTGGCCTGAACTACATAGTGAGATACTCTCAAAAAACAAAAAAAGAACGTGACGGACACTTGAATACTTACTAAGGAACTTTTTAATTGGACTGGAAAGGGGTTCAGAAAAGCTTTCAGCTGAATTTTAAAGGTAAATTTTGGTCTTTTTGAGAGGGGGTTTTGCAATGCAGTTCAAGTTTGGCTTGAACTCACTTTGTAGCCCATGCTGGCATTGAACTTTTAAGTGATCCTCCTGTCTCAACCTCCTGAAGGCTGGGGTGACAGGAATGTACCACTATGCTGGGCAAGGTAAATTTCTTACATAGAAAAACAGAAGGAGCTAGAATTCTAGGCAAAGACATGTACAGAGGCATGGAGTTATGAAATGTTTACAGTTTATAAAGTTAAATTGGAAGGTAGATTGTCTTCTCTCTATATAAAATAGCATTCCCACAGTAATCAGGGCTGCTGCTTTTGCAGTTCACAAACTAGAAGGGACAGTTTAGAACCAAATGCTAAAGATGTAGTCTTGCCCCTCTTTCCCATCTCTCTTATTAGGATAAAGTTACTGATAGGTCAAAATATACCACTGATTTCTATTCACTACTTTCTTTTTGCATGTTGTGTAGCAATTTTTGTTTTAGCAATATTTTTCATGTATTTTAAATTTTTAATTAACATAGCAATTATATATATTTTGGGGGTATACTCTACAGCTGTTTAATACCATGAATAACATTACTCTCGTCAGTACAACTTGTCTATAAAATTTGATGTGCTAACAGAAAACTGTTCTTTTTGTTTTGTTTCTGTCTTTTGGTTGTGTTTTCTTTATAGATGCTGCAGTGTACTTTCACAATGAGACTAGGAGCCAGCAGGAGAACAGATATACTTTCTCTCAAGACATCTCTCCAGTGGAACTTTTCTACTTTGTGTCTAAGGCCTTGGTGTTTTCCATCATTTCCAGTGTGTATGAGTACAGCACGATCCTATCATACATCCCCATGCAGCTTTAAGAAGAAGCAGAAGCAAGAAATACTTCCAGCAAGGCCACCAATGAGCATCACTTACCTGCCTGAAAGCCCAAGGCCAGCATTGTATATTACTCTGACAGGACTAATCCCTTTCATTGCTCCACCACTAATCATGATCATGACAAAGTCTTATATCCCTGTACTAGCTTTTACTCAGATGGCTTATGGAGCCAGTTTCCTGTCTTTTTTGGGAGGAGTCAGATGGGGTTTTACTCTGACAGAAGGTAGTCCAGCCAAACCAGACTACCTTAATTTAGCTAACAGTGTAGCTCCAATTATGTTTTCATGGTTTGCCTTCCTCATTTCTGAAAGACTCAGTGAGGCCATAGTCACAGTGATAATAGGTTTTGGGATAGCATTACACACTGAAGTATTTCTCTTGCCACATTATCCCAGCTGGTTCAAAGCCCTGAGGATAGTGATCACTTTAGTGGCTTTTTTCTCATTTGTAATCACTTTAATACTTCAAGATATTTATCCAGAGAAAGGACCTAAGAGACCTGGTGAGGTAGAATAAATATAATATTACTTTGTCAATAGCATTAATATGTTGGATACAAGTTTATGTGTATGTGAGAAGGGGAAGTGGGGGTGCTAGGGAAACAAACCCAGGGCTTGAACATGGTGGGAAAGCACTCTGCTATTTTGGGATGGACCCCCCCAGTTCCCTTGCCTTCAAGGTTTCTAAAATTGTATTTTAATATCCCACCTGGTAATTTATTCATCCCACCACCTGGTAATTTATTCATCATAGATTGTTTTGAATCATTTGTAGCTGGGCACAGTAGTGCACACCTGTAATTTCATCACTGGGAAGGCTGATGCAGGAAGACTGCTATGAGTTTGAGGCCAGCATGGCCGCATAAGTTTAAGGTTAACCTGAACTACACAGACCTTGTCTCAAAAAACAAAACAAAAAAATCATTTCTAGTCATTACTTAAAACATAAAATTGAAAATTTCACAAAAGTCCTTGTCATATTGGGTTAATTTATGTTGTCTTTATGAATTATAGTCATTTGTTTAAACATTTCAATGTTTTGTTGTGTTTTTTGTTGTTGTTTGGGTTTTTTTTGTGTTTTTAAGACAGGGTCTTACTATATAGTCTGACCTTGATTGAGTTCACTTTGTAGGCTGGTCTCAAACTTGCAATGATCTTCTTGCTTCAACCTCCTGAGTTCTGGGATTATAGGTGTGCTACACTACCCAGCTTCAATGTTTTAACTATCTTGAAAAATATAAAAGACCAAAAAATCTCCTTTGTTATGCTGACTGTAGTGGCACATGTGTATAATCCCAGCACTCCTGTTATTCTAGCATTCAGGAGGCTGTGGCAGGAGAATTGCTGCAAGTTTGAGGCAGCCTGGGCTACCATAGTGAATTTAAGACCAGCCTGAACTGCAGAACAAGAACCTTTCTTAAAAAAAAAAAAAAAGCAAGAAAGATCCTTTTAATAGAGCCTTATAATCAGTAAAAAAAAATATATTCTCCCAGCTCACATGGAAAACCTATAAACGAGTGCCTGAAATGAAAGGTGATTCCAGCCTGCCTTTTTGAGTTAAATGTCCAATCTTATTTTACCTAATGTAAGTTTTATGAGCCGAAAGAATATATTGCTCTGAACACAGTAGGAACAGCATTCAGTGGGAAAGCCATGTTAAACAGAAACCCTGGATATAAGTTTCATTTCTTACTGGCATTTGACCTGCTAAACATACAACTTGATTTTACCACCAGACAATAAAATCAGTTGGTCAGTATTCTAAAGAATAAAGCCAGGGCTGGGGATTTAGCTCAGCGGCATAAGCACCTGCCTTGCAAGCAGGTGGTCATGAGTTTGTTCCCCGGTACCAATTAAAAAAAAAAAAAAGAATAAAGCCACTACACATAAATTAGAAAGGAAAATCCAAGCTGGAGCCATATGGACATACCAACAAGCAGGCCTATCTATTTCTGCATTTTTTAACTCAAAAGTTTTTACACAAAAACTGTGAAATCAATACCTTGAATTTTACCCTGAAAGCCCAGTCTCTGAAATTTCTAGGTTTAGAAAAAGGAAAAACATTTGTAAATGGTGTTAAGTATATATCAGAGAATTGCTGTATTACTATATAATAAGTATTCAAATACCAGTCAATAAATTTCTTAAATTATATACATGATCTGTAATGATTCCTCCTCTGAAGAGAACAGTAACTTTTTAACCTTCTTACACATTAGTTGAATTGTTGAAGTTCTAAACCCTAGAATGTTGGCATATGCTTTTAATGCTGTATGACTCATGTTCTTATGGAAGAGAAGACTGGTAGATGACACTAAGATGACAATGCTTTGTGAATATGAAGATGGCTACTTACAAGCCAAGAAGAGAGACATGGAACAGATCTTATCCTAACTGTCAACACTTTGATTTCATACTTCTACCCTCCAGAGCTATGAGTCAAATTTCTGTTTAAATTTTTGTGGGAAACCAACACAGTGTCAGAGAGCTAGACTCCATGTAAATTACTGAGAAGCACACTAAGAAGCATAGATTTTTATTAATATACACAACAGTCCAGGGCATACTGATGTGGAAGGAAAGCTCTTCAGCTTATCCTCAGATTTTTATTCAGATTAAGTGTTTTGATTAGGAAACACTGCTGAACTGATGACTACTGTACAAACTCCAAACTTTTCCCTAATTTCTTTTTTGTTTGTTTGTTTTTTTGAGACAGGGGTCTCCCTATGCAGTTCAGGCTGGCCTTGAGCTCACTTTGTAGCCCAGGCTAGTCTCAAACTCACAATGATCCTCCTGCCTCAGCCTCCCAAGTGCTGGGATTACAGGCGTGAGCCACCATGCCCGGCTCCTAATTTCAATTAAATGTATTATTTCCCAAAATAAAAGCAAGTGAATTATTGTGTATTCTGTAGTAAAGGTAATGTTTAAGTAAATTTCATCAACTATTTTAGGGTTTTTATTTGTTTTGGGGTGTTTTGGTACTGGGGTTGAACCCAGTCTTCATATTGTACTAGATCCTCAGGCTCCCAGGGTATCAGAATTAGAAGTATATACCACCACACCAGCTATATTTTTTTAAACTAAATTTATTTTTTCTTTTAACCCTCTTGAGAATCTGGTTATATTTCTTAAACTAGCCTTGAACTACTGGCCTCAAGTGAGTCTCTTTCTTCAGCCTTCTAAATTAGCTAAGACTAGGCATGTACTAGTAGGTGCAGACTACAGGGTATTCGTTTAGGAGAAGATCTTGCTATATATTCCAGGATGGCCTCAAACTTGCATCAATCCTGCCTCAGCCTCTCCCAAGTGCTGGGATTTTAGGCATGTGCCATTACAACTGGCTGGACAGGTATTTAGAAGCATAATGAGTTGTCAAACATTCTGGAGGAAGACGATTTTAGTCATCTCTCAGTGCAATTAAATGCAAAGCTGACTTCTGGGAGAACATGGCGGACAGATAGCAGCAGCTACAGAGGATCTCTGAAAGACCCAGCTTGGAATTCAGGAATGGTGCGGAGTAAGGAATCATAAGCAAGAGGAGATATGCCCCACTGACCCAAGAACGAACTGGGCTGAGAGAAACCAATTGGGAATGCAACCCTGGTGCTATAACAGGAACAGAAAAGCCTCAGAGTGGAAGTTGGAGCCCGTGCCATTGGAAGCCGCGATTTGGGCTTCCCGCCGCCGCTGCTGCATCTACATCTGCTTGGCAGGGAGAGAGATGAAAGCTGAGAAGGGGAATCAGTGAACGGAGTTGAAAGCAGGATGGGGCGGGAGCTGTGCATTGACCTGCAGTGAGTGAGAGAAACTGGAACTCTTCCACCGTCTAGGAGACTCCAATAGAGGACATTCTGGGACCGGGCAGACTTGCGGGAACAGGGCGCTGCAGTGACTTCAGTCACGTATCCCCCTGTCAAGCAGGATTGGTGAGCAGTGCCTAGCCTATGTGACACTGCTGGCTGAGACCCAGTAGGCTAGCACAACCCAGGTCCCAGCGCCTGAAGGTAGATTGACCTGGAGGGGCGGCCCACATAGGCTGCCTGGTCTGCAACTTCCTGGTGCGCTATGGTGGGCGGGAACACCTAGCCTGTGCAATTCAATCAGACTGTGGCTGACAGGGAAGGAAGCTGGGCCTCCTATATATGCTTGCATATATAAGGAACAAAGAATATGGGAAGAGGCAGCAACAAGAAAGGCTCCTTGGCCCCCAATCCTGAGAAACAGGCAATAGCAGACACAGCACCAATAGATATAAAGCACTATCTCCAGAGCCTCATAGACAAGTTCAGGAATGAAGTTATTAATGACCTGAAGCTAGACATAACCAGAATAGTTAGAGAAATGCTAAGTACCACCCAAGAAAAAACAGATGGTGGAATGGAAGAACAGAAAAAGAGGGGAGAATTGTTTAAGGGAGAAAATAGAGAATGCATAGAATACATGAAGCAGGTTCAAAAAGATTACCAGGAAACTAAAAACTCTATCAAAAACTGGCATAACAGCTTGAAAGAAACTAAGGACAGATTATTTGAACTGGAGGGCAGATTTGTAATATGGGAGCATGAAATGAAAACTTCTTAAGAATAATAAACAAACAGCAATAATACAAAGACTAGAAGATGATAAGAGGGTCTATAACTTAAGAATTAAGAACATAAAAGAAGAAGTAGGGACACAAACAAATGAACTACAAAAGCTACTCACAGAAATAATCCAGGAGAATTTTCCTAATTTAGCAAAAGGTAAAGATACTCAGTTGTATAAAGCATACAGGACCCCAGCCACCTACAACCCAAACAGAGCAACACCCAGATATA
The DNA here is from genome assembly GCF_034190915.1 of Cavia porcellus. Classification (NCBI taxonomy): domain Eukaryota; kingdom Metazoa; phylum Chordata; class Mammalia; order Rodentia; family Caviidae; genus Cavia; species Cavia porcellus. Next base: position 39,366,016 of record NW_026947508.1, read on the forward strand.
TAATAATTAAAATTCCAGAAATCCAATACAAGAACAAAATATTAAAAGCCGTCAGAGACAAGAAACAGATCACTTACAAGGGAACACCCATTAGAATAACAGCAGACTTCTCGGCACAAACCATCAAATAACGAGTGTGGGGGGAAATAATTCAAGCTTTGAAAGATAATAATCTCCAGCCAAGTTTGAGATATCCTGCACAACTGTCCCTGGAAATTGATGGAAAAACAAAGTGCTTCCAGGATAAAGAGGAACTAGGGGAATATGCAACCACCAATTCAACTCTACAGAGAATACTGCAGAATATTCTAAAAGAAAAATATGAAGAATCCAGAAATAGTGGCAGAGAGGCCACAATGAATGGAGCAGAAAACAAAATGAAGAAGACAAACTGACAATGACAGAAAAAGAGCTCAACAGAAATGAGGCAGAGAAGATTGGATGATAGGAACAGCTATTTTGGAGAAAATGACGTCTTAAGAGGTAATACTGATTTAGTACCATCTTGTTTTGAAGTCTCATCAAGCTTTCGTTCTTCTGTCTCCATTGGTCTAAACAGGTTGTATCTTATTGGATTTTATTATATGTGATAGTATAAACAAAAACTTTTATAGATAAGGAGATTAGACAGAAACCATTGTTCATTTTCTGTTAGTTGATTCTAAAATACCCTGTAATACTGTCATTCTCTTAAATGGTTTTACATTGTTTTGATATATTTGATGCTACAGTATATGAAGTTATACTCAAAGATTTCAAGGAAAGAGACAATATGGTAACTACTTTTATGTTGGGATTATCTTGTGGTGAAACACTATTTTGCTTAAATGGTTATGTTTTGATCTGCGTTGTTTTGCTGTTATGCCCTCTTTTATCTCAATCTCCATTTTATTATTTACTTTTTTTATTTTTATCCTTTTAATTAAGGGAAAAATAAAAAAATAGCAGGATATATTATAGTTATCCACTTTGACTTTCCATTATTTTGATTTAAAGCCCTGTATTGCTCTCACCATCTTGTGTTTGACTGATGTTCCTCTATTCTGTTTTGCTTGATAGTACCAGGTTCAAAAGTTTAGGCAACAGCTGTGAAGATAGTGGAATTCATTATGACGCCCATTCTGGTTGCTATTATCTACTTTTGAAGACCTATAATGTCTCCAATGTTTTGGTTTTGTTGGTTTTGTTCTTTATTGTTTTGTTCAATTCTATTATAACTGATGTCTATTAGAGATAGCGGGAGACATCATGGTAACCATTGTTGATCACCTTGTATTATGCTTTTACATTATCTATTATGTCCACCCTTTTGATTTGACTGACTCTGTTCTGTTATGTCACATTTGGTTCTACTCTCTTCCAAAAAAGTAATAAGAACCGTGGGAGCAACAAAACCCAAAATGTGTAATTGTCGTTGTACAAAAGAGAGGAAAAGAAAGTGCTCTAAATGATATAACTGCATGTATATTTAAGTGTATAAGATAGATAATGATATTACTGAGTTTTGTTGGGTCATTGAACAGAACTGTTTGCAGTCTCACTGTTGGAATGTCCACTTTATAAGCTTTAATTTTGTAACTTGAACAATTATTTCTAAGATGACAATATGTAATCCATTAACTAGTGATTTCCTACTGTTTAGTTTTTTCTGTAAACCTGTATAACTTGTACCCTTTCTCTGCTTTTTTTTCTCCTTAAATAAAATTTAAAAAAAATTAAATGCAAAGCTAATGTGTATACCCAAGAAGTTAAATTGAAAAGCTTGTATAATCCAACTTACCACAGGAGTTTTACTAATAAACTAAGGTAATAAGTAATTCAAAGAAAAGAAAAAAGTTAGATACTTTATTCATACATTGTTTTAAAAATAATCTTTTTCCTAGGAAGTAATAAGCATATTTACAATTAACTTTTAAAGGCTTTTCTGGGCCTGTTGAACCCAAACACTTGTTATTCTTCTGCGATTGCAACATAAAACATTTATCTTTATCAGGTCATTTTAAGTTGTACTAGGAGTAATGAAAACTAAATTGTCCCAATAATTCAGCCTTCTCCAAGCTGAGCAACAGCTCTGCAGTAAGCTCATACCTAGACCTGTCTGTCCAAGTACAAGTAAAGTTCACAAAGCTTGATAATCTAATAAAAGTTCCTTCTTCCTAAAGCCAAACTTTTTTTGTGAGGCAGGCTCTTATTACATACCCCAGGCTTGAGCTAGTAATCCTCCTGCCTCAGCTCCTCAAGTACTAGTATAACACCAAAGAGATAATATTGGTGACTACATATAAACCAAGGAAGAAATTTCTAGGTGTATAATGCTGTCTGCTGGGCTTTTGACCCATTGTAACATCCTATTTCAACCAAGGACTATCATTAAGAAACTTAATTCCTTACTTATGTTCTCAGAACCATCCTATGCTATGATACTATGCTATCAACAAGCAAAAATTTTAAATATACAGATATTTCCCACATACTCCTAATATGTCTGTTGCCATTAAAATGAGGCCAGTGAAAACTGCTATCAAATTAAAGTAGGAAGTTATTTCACCCCCTTTTCTTTGCAGGGTGAACTGTGGCCATGAAAAATGGTGCTATGGATTAAATCATGAATGTTCAGGAGTCTTTAAACTTTCACAGATATTATTTCTACATCATATAAGGGTTATGTTACAATTTGAAGTACACTGGGAAAACAGCTAAAGGGACTATACTCTCAGAAGCTTCTAGCAAACACTGTTTACAACTAAGTCTAACTGGAAAACTATAGAGCATAAACAGCATTTCTGTGAGAAGTTTGGCAAATTTGTGTGAGCTCTTTCCTATTTTTTAAACATGTATTTTCTTCCTCAATTTTTAAAAAACTTACTCTTTAGTTACTTATCTACCTAATACATGGAAAGCTCAATAGAATCAAGAGTGACCTGTTACCAAACATTATATGTTTGATTTGCAAAAGGACAGCTCTTACATTTACAAAATGTTCTTTGTGATCTTAATGCTTTGTATTTCATAATACAGCAACACCTCCTTCACAACGACTTGTGATCATATTACCAATTTCTGTCCATGTATCTGAATGAGGGTTATAAACTTCAACTGAGTCCAAAGTCCCTGGGGCCAAGAAATCATGGCTGGCAGATCGACCTCCAGCAACATACAGAAGACTATTGATTGCCACAACACACATGCCTGCTCGAGGCACTTTCATCGAGGCGACTTCAACCCACTTTTCCTGGTCAAAAGGGGGAAAAAAATAAACATGAATGTCATAAAATTATAGTAGGGATAAATTCAGACAGTTTGGTTTTACATGTTTAAATTTTAAACAATGCAGTCATACGAGCATGTAGAACATTTTTAAATGAGTTTTTCAGTAGAACTGGACGAAATAGTGAATTGAGAAGCAAATAAGAAAAAAATGTCTGAGTATAAATTAAGATCAAGAGGTGATCTAATATATATGTGCCAGCATTCTGAAAACCTAAGATTATAGAATACAAGTAGATAATACATTCAATAAAATAAAACAAAAAGAAGTACAACACTCCAGGAAAAACTTGTTTCAGTGGGCTTCTTAAAGACTTTAATAATAATGCTACAAAAACCTTGAAAATTTCCAAAAGAATGATGCAATAAATGCCAAATTTATTGTCTTTTCTAAACATTTTTTTTTTTTTTTTTTTTGGTGCTGGGGATCAAACTCATGAACTTGAGCTCATCAGGTAAGCACTTGAGCCACTGAGCTAAATCCCAGTTGCCAAATTTATTTGATCATGAAATCTTTGTTTTAAGGACTATCCAGTGGGAGTTAGCAATTTGCAAAACAAATTTTCAAGGTTTGGGTACTATAGTGTATTTCTGTATAGCCTAAGAATAAAAAATGATTTTTCCATGTTAAAAGGTTATTTTTTAAAAAAAAAGAATATGTTGAGAAGATGCTGTATTTGACCAACAAGGCCAAAAATATTTCCTGAAGAAATCCCAATTAGCTTCTCTTCCTAAAATTACTATTAGGGTCCCACTGCAGGGGAACTGTCTATACCTATAAAACAGCAAAGCTAATAAAGTTCCTAAAACGTAATAAGGAAAGAAAGGAGCAAGTAGCCAGATAATAAAGAATAGATTATATATAAATAAAGCATACTGTAAACGAAGTTTTTGAAATCTTTAAAAGTGAACATTGGTTACTTATTAATGCTAGAGAATAAGCTTTTTGAGGACACAGACTTAGTTAATGACCTTTTCATCTTAGGACCTAGTATAGTCCCAGCCCATTATAGACAGTTGATGTATGTTTGCTGATCCAAACAAATGAAATTCTGAAATAATAAAATCAGGGATAGTTCTTTAAAATTGAAGCATCAAATTAAATTTGAAGGTGACAAGCATTTGTAATAATGGAATATGTCCCAAAATAGTATAGATGAAAAATAATTATAAATTAAAAGATATATTCATGGGGCTTGGGATTTAGCTCAGTGGCATAACCACTTGCCTTGCAAGCAGGCGGTCGTGAGTTCGATCCCCGATACCGATAAAAAATAAAATTAAACTAAATTAAAAAAAAAGAAAAAATATATTCATTAAATATCCCTACTGGTTAAGATAAATTAGGGTGTTTTGAGGTTATGTTTATAATTAAGGAGAATAGAGGTTGGGATTTAGTTCAGTGATCGAGTGCTTGCGTAGCAAGTTTGAGGTTCTGGATTAGTTCCTTAGTACCAAAAGTTTGAAAAAAAAAAGAAAAAAGCAACTATAATAAGGGAGCACTAACCTTTGCTTTCTCACAAAAATGCCCCTTGACAATTTTGGAGCATGCAGCTTATCCTCCTGTATTGTTTTTTTCATTTCTATCAGTGTATCAGAACTACAGTTTGCTCTTTATTACAAGTGACCTTAAACTGTAAGATCAAAAACATGTTCTACATTATCTTTATAGAATTTGCTGGAATTTATGAATTAAGACTTCCGTAAGTAGTAAGCAACAAAATTTCAGATTTATCTATTAAAAACCAAGGTAACATTGCTAAGAGTTATTTTGGAACTAAGACATCTTCATTTCATAGCCATACAGAAAAGTTAGTAACAGGAAATATCCTCAAAAAGTTCATTTTCTAGGCAGGTGTGGTGGCAAATGTCTGTAATTCTAGTACTCCAGGAGGTGGAGAAAGGAGGATCACAATTTGGAGCGCAGCCTAGCCATCTTAGACCTTGCCTCAAAAAATAAAAAGGGCTACAAATGCAGTTCAGTACAAAGGCCTTGGTTCATTCTCCAGTATTATGAAACAACAACAACAAAAAAATACTTTACTTTCTATATTAAAGAGATCAAAATATAGAAGGTGAAAGAAATCTAAAGTATCACAAAAGTCTGAAACTC